>NC_090444.1:315150783-317650783 GCF_031143425.1 Pleurodeles waltl
GGGTTTGGGATGGAAAGGGTATTTTTAGGGTTTAGGTTGGGCATGGGAGTTAGGGTGGTAATATTTTTAGGGATTAGTTTGGGTATGGGTTTTGGGGTGGTAATTGCATTTTTAGGTTTTAGGGTGGATATAGGTTTTGGAGTGGTAAGGGCATTTTTATGTTATAGAGTGAGTAGGGTTTTGGGGTGGTAATGGCATTTTTTGTTTGTAGGGTGGGTATTTTTTGCGGGTGGTAAGGGCATTTTTAGCTTTTAAGGTGGGTATGGGTTTTGGGGTGCTCAAGGCATTTTTTTGCTTAGAGTGGTTATGGGTTTTTGGGTGGAAAGGGCATTTTTAGGTTTTAAGGTGGGTATGGGTTTTGGGTGGAAAGGGCATTTTTAGGTTTTAAGGTGGGTATGGGAGTTAGGGTGGTAAGGGTATTCTTAGGGTTTAGTTTGAGTATGGGTTTTGGGGGTGGTAATAGCATTTTTAGGTTTTAGGGTGGGTATGAGTTTTGGAGTGGTAAGGGCAGTTCTAAGTTTTAGAGTGAGTTCGGGTTTTGGGGTGGTAAGAGCATTTTTTGGTTGTAGGGTGGGTTTTAGTTTTTGGATTGTAAGGGCATTTTTAGCTTTTAGGGTGGGTATGTGTTTTGGGGTGCTAAAGCCATTTTTGGGCCCAGGGTAGGTATGGGTTTTGGAGACTTAAGGAAATTTTTAGGTTTTAGGGTGGGTATGGGAGTTAGGGTGGTAAGGGTTTTGTAAGGGTTTAGTTTGGGTATGGGTTTTGGGGTGGTAATTGCATTTTTAGGTTTTAGGGTGGGAGTGGGTTTTGGATTGGTAAGCACATTTTTAGGTTTTAGAGTGAGTATGGGTTTTGGGGTGGTAAGGGAATTTTTTGGTGGGGGATGGGTATGAGTTTTTGGGTGGTAAGGGTATTTGTAGCTTTCAGAGTGGGTATGGGTTTTGGGGTGCTAAAGGCATTTTTGGCTTAGGGTGGGTATGGCTTTTGGAGTGTAATGTTATTTTTAAGTTTTAGGTTGGGTACGGGTTTCGGGTGGAAAGGGCACTTTTAGGTTTCAGGGTGGTATGGGTTTTGGGGTGGAAAGAACATTTTTAAGTTTTAGAATGGGTATGGGTTTTGGGGTGGTAAGCGCATTTTTAGGATTTAGTGTGGGTATGGGAGTTAGGGTGCTAGGGTATTCCTAGGGTTTAGCTTGGATATAGGTTTTCGGGCGGTAATTGCAGTTTTAGGTTTTAGGGTGGGTATGGGTTTTAGACTGTTAACCCCTTCGCTGCCAGGCCTTTTCCCCCTCCTGTGCCAGGCCTTTTTTTGCCTATTTGGGGCAGTTCGCGCTCAGGCCCTCATAACTTTTTGTCCACATAAGCTAACCAAGCCAAATTTACGTCCTTTTTTCCAACATCCTAGGGATTCTAGAGGTACCCAGACTTTGTGGGTTCCCCTGAAGGAGGCCAAGAAATTAGCCAAAATACAGTGACAATTTCGTTTTTTTTAAAAAAAATTGAAAAAGTGGCTGCAGAAGAAGGCTTGTGGTTTTTCCCCTGAAAATGGCATCAACAAAGGGTTTGCGGTGCTTCCCAGCTTTCAGGAACAGGCAGACTTGAATCAGAAAACCCATTTTTCAACACAGTTTTGGCATTTTACTGGGACATACCCCATTTTTGCAATTTTTTGTGCTTTCAGCCTCCTTCCAGTCAGTGACAGAAATGGGCATGCAACCAATGCTGGATCCCAGAAACCTAAACATTTCTGAAAAGTAGACAAAATTCTGAATTCAGCAAGGGGTCATTTGTGTAGATCCTACAAGGGTTTCCTACAGAAAATAACAACTGAAAAAGAAAAATATTGAAATTGAGGTGAAAAAAACATACATTTTTCTCTATGTTTTACTCTGTAACTTTTCCCTGCAATGTCAGATTATCGAAAGCAATATACCGTTACGTCTGCTGGACTTCTCTGGTTGCGGTGATATATAGGGCTTATAGTTTCATCAAGAACCCGAGGAACCCAGAGCCAATAAATGAGCTGCACCCTGCAGTGCGTTTTCATTTTATACCGGGTATACAGCAATTCATTTGCAGAAATATAAAGAGTAAAAAATAACTATCAAGAAAACCTTTGTTTTTCCAAAAAGGGCACAAGATAAGGTGTTGAGGAGCAGTGGTTATTTGCACATCTCTGAATTCCAGGGTGACCATACTAGCATGTGAATTACAGGGCATTTCTCAAATAGATGTCTTTTTTACACACTCTCCTATATTTGGAAGGAAAAAATGTAGAGAAAGACAAGGGGCAATAAAACTTGTTTCGCTAATCTATGTTCCCCCAAGTCTCCCGATAAAAATGATACCTCACTTGTGTGGGTAGGCCTAGCGCCCGACTTGTGGGGCTCGGACCAGGTTCTGTTACCCAGAATCCTTTGCAAACCTCAAAATTTGGCTAAAAAAACACATGTTCCTCACATTTCTGTGGCAGAAAGTTCTGGAATCTGAGAGGAGCCACAAATTTCCTTCCACCCAGCGTTCCCCCAAGTCTCCCGATAAAAATGATACCTCACTTGTGTGGGTAGGCCTAGCGCCCGCGACAGGAAACGCCCCAAAGCGCAACGTGGACACATCCAATTATTGGAAAGAAAACAGAGGTGTTTTTTGCAAAGTGCCTACCTGTAGATTTTGGCATCTAGCTCAGCCGGCACCTAGGGAAACCTACCAAACCTGTGCATTTCTGAAAACTAGAGACCTAGGGGAATCCAAGATGGGGTGACTTGTGGGGCTCGGACCAGGTTCTGTTACCCAGAATCCTTTGCAAACCTCAAAATATGGCTAAAAAAACACATGTTCCTCACATTTCTGTGGCAGAAAGTTCTGGAATCTGAGAGGAGCCACAAATTTCCTTCCACCCCGCATTCCCCCAAGTCTCCCGATAAAAATGATACCTCACTTGTGTGGGTAGGCCTAGCACCTGCGACAGGAAACGCCCCAAAGCGCAACGTGGACACATCCAAATTTTTGAAAGAAAACAGAGGTGTTTTTTTCAAAGTGCCTACCTGTAGATTTTGGCCTCTAGCTCAGCCGGCACCTAGGGAAACCTACCAAACCTGTGCATTTCTGAAAACTAGAGACCTAGGGGAATCTAAGATGGGGTGACTTGTGGGGCTCGGACCAGGTTCTGTTACCCAGAGTCCTTTGCAAACCTAAAAATTTGGCTAAAAAAACACATGTTCCTCACATTTCTGTGGCAGAAAGTTCTGGAATCTGAGAAGAGCCACAAATTTCCTTCCACCCAGCATTCCCCCAAGTCTCCCTATAAAAATGATACCTCAGTTGTGTGGGTAGGCCTAGCGCCGCGACAGGAAACGCCCCAAAGCGCAATGTGGACACATCCAATTTTTTTAAAGAAAACAGAGGTGTTTTTTGTGAAGTGCCTACCTGTAGATTTTGGCCTCTACCTCAGCCGGCACCTAGGGAAACCTACCACACCTGTGCATTTCTGAAAACTAAAGACCTAGGGGAATCCAAGATGGGGTGACTTGTGGGGCTTGGACCAGGTTCTGTTACCCAGAATCCTTTGCAAACCTCAAAATTTAGCTAAAAAAACACATGTTCCTCACATTTCTGTGACAGAAAGTTCTGGAATCTGAGAGGAGCCACAAATTTCCTTCCACCCAGCGTTCCCCCAAGTCTCCCGATAAAAATGATACCTCACTTGTGTTGGTAGGCCTAGCGCCCGCGACAGGCAACGCCCCATAGCGCAACGTGGACACATCCAATTTTTTGAAAGAAAATATAGGTGATTGATGCGAAGTGCCTACCTGTAGATTTTGGCCTCGAGCTCAGCCGGCACCTAGGGAAACCCACCAAACCTGTGCATTTCTGAAAACTAGAGACCTAGGGGAATCCAAGATGGGGTGACTTGTGGGGCTCGGACCAGGTTCTGTTACCCAGAATCCTTTGCAAACCTCAAAATTTGGCTAAAACAACACATGTTCCTCACATTTCTGTGGTAGAAAGTTCTGAAATCTGAGAGGAGCCACAAATTCCCTTCCACCCAGCGTTCCCCCAAGTCTCCCGATAAAAATGATACCTCACTTGTGTGGGTAGGACTAGCGCCCACGAAAGGAAATGGCCCAAAACACAACGTGGACACATCACATTTTTTCATAGAAAACAGTGCCTACCTGTGGATTTTGGCCTGTAGCTCAGCCGGCACCTGTGGAAACCTAGCAAACCAGTGCATTTTTTAAAACTAGAAACCCAGGGGAATCCAAGATGGGGTGACTTGCGGGGCTCTGACCAGGTTATGTTAACCTGAATCGTTTGCAAACATCAAAATTTGGCTAAAAAAACCACTTTTTCCTCTCATTTCAGTGACAGAAAGTTCTGGAATCTGAGAGGAGCCACAAATTTCCTTCCACCCAATGTTCCCCTAAGTCTCTCGATAAAAATTGTACCTCACTTCTGTGGGTAGGCCTTGTGCCCACGAAAGGAAATGGCCCAAAACACAACGTGGACACAACCTATTTTTTCACAAAAAACAGAGGTGTTTTTCGCAAAGTGCCTACCTGTGGAGTTTGGCCTCTAGCTCAGCCGGCCCCAGGGGGGGGGAAGAAATCCCCTAAAATAAATTTGACCCCCCCCCCCTGCCCGAGAGCGACCCTTGCCTATGGGGTCGCTCCCCCTGCGTGACATTGGCGCCAAAAAACAAATCCCCGGTGCCTAGTGGTTTCTGCCCCCTTGGGGGCAGATTGACCTAAAATCGAGCAATCTGCCCCCAAGGGAGGCAGAAATGGTCTAAATACAATTTGCCCCCCAGGGGAGCGACCCTTGCCTGATGGGTCGCTCCCCATCTCTAAAAAAACAAACATAAAAAAATAAAAAAAATTGCCCTGGGCCTAGAGGTTTTTGCCCCCCCCTGGGGGCAGATCAGTCTAATAATAGGCCGATCTGCCTCCAGGGGGGGGCAGAAATGGCCTAAAATAAATTTGCCTCCCCAACCCCCACCCCCCCGGGAGCGACCCTTGCCTACGGGGTCGCTCCCCCTGCGTGACATTGGCGCCAAAAAACAAATCCCTGGTGCCTAGTGGTTTCTGCCCCCTTGGGGGCAGATAGACCTAAAATAGGCCAATCTGCCCCCAGGGGGGCAGAAATGGTCTAAATACAATTTTCCCCCCAGGGGAGCGACCCTTGCCTGATGGGTCGCTCCCCATCTCTAAAAAAACAAACAAACAAAAAAAAAAAATCCCCTGGCGCATAGAGGTTTCTGCCCCCGGGGAGGTAGAAAAGGCCTTCCCGGAAAAAATGCCCCCCCTTATGACAATTTCAGAAAAAAAAAAAAATCCCTGGTGTCTAGTGGGGTTTCAAAAGCCAGATTGCAAGCTATCCGGCTTTTGAAACCCTGGGAGAGACTTCAAAGGGAAGGAAATACATTTCCTTCCCTTTGAAGCCCCTCCGGGCCTCCCCCAGTGATTGAAAGAGAAATGCTTTGCATTTCTCTTTCAATCGCGCTGGAAGCTGAGCTTCCAGCGCGATGGGGGAGGCCCCTGTGACAAATCAGCGCGCGCTCGCGTGCTGACGTCACAGGGGGGGGTGAGGGGGCTCGGGGGTGGAAGGGGAAGGTCTTACCCTTCCATCCCCCCCTTGGGGGGAGGGGGGTGCATTGGGGGGGAGCGCTAGCGCTCCCCCAAGTTCCCCTGTGCCTTGGACGAGGTCACCTCGTCCAAGGCACAGAAGCGGTTAAGGGTATTTTTTGGTTTAGGGTGGTTATGGGTTTTGGGTGGTAAAGAATTTTTTCGGTTTTATGGTAGGTATGGTTCTTGGGGGTAAGGACATTTTTAGGTTTTAGGGTGGGTATGGGAGTTAGTGTGGTAAATGCATTCTTAGGGTTTAATTTGGGTATAAGAATATTTTTAGGGATTAGTTTGGATATTGGTTTTGGTGTGGCAAGGGCAGTTTTAGGTCTTAGGGTGTGTACGGGTTTTGAGGGGATAAGGGCATTTTTTGGTTGTAGGGTGTGTGTATGGGTTTTGGGGTGGTAAGGGCATTTGTAGGTTTTATGGTGGGTATGGGTTTTGTGGTGAAATACTTTTTGAGTTTCAGGTTTGGTATGTGTTTTGGGGTGGTAAGGGATTTTTTTACTTTTAGGGTAGGTGTGGGATTTGGTGTGGCAAGGGTATTTTTAGGGTTTCAGTTGAGTATGGGTTTTGGGGTGGTAAGGGCATATTTAGGTTTTAGGGTGGGTATGGGATTAAGGGTGGCAAAAATGTTTTCAGCATTTAGGCTGGGTTTGGGTGTTGGGGTGGTATGGGCTTTTTTTGGTTTAGGGTAGGTATGGGTTTGGGGTGGTAAGACTTTTTTTAGGTTTTACTGTGGGTATGGCATTTAGGGTGGTAAAGAAATGTTAAGGTTTTAGGGTGGGTATGGGACTTAGGTTGGTAAGAGGATTGTTGGGGTTTAGGTTGGGTATGGGTTTTGGGGTGGTAAGGATATTTTTTGCTTTATTGTGGGTATGGGTTTTGGGGGTGACAAGGGCATATTTAGGTTTTAGGGTGGGTAAGGGTTTTGGGGAGGAAATGGCAATTTTAAGTTCAAGTGTGGGTAAGGGTATTACAGTGGTAAGGGTATCCTTAGGGTTTAGTTTGAGTATGTTCTTTGGGGTGGTAAGGACATTTTTAGGTTTTAGGTGGGTAAGGGATTTGGGGTGTTAAGGGCATTTTTGGGTTGCAGGGTGAGTATGGGTTTTGGGGTGTTAAGGGCAATTTTAGGTTTTAGGGTGGGTATGGGTTTTGAGGTTGTAAGAGAATTTTTAGGTTTTAGTGTGGGTATGGGTTTGTGGTGGTAAGGACTTTTTTAGGTTTTGGCGTAGGTATGTGTTTTGGGGTGTAATGGTATTTTTAGGTTTTAGGGTGGGTATGGGTTTTGGTGTGGTAAGGACATTTTTTGTTTTCAGGTTGGATGTGGGTTTGGGGTGGCAAGGGTATTCTTAGGTTTTAAGGTGGGTATGGGAGTTTGGGTGGTAAGGGCACACTTAGGTTCCAGTATGGGTATGGGTTTTGGGGTGGTAATTGCATTTTTATGTTTTAGGGTAGGTATGGGTTTTGGAGTGGTAAGGCCATATTTTGGTTGTAGGGTGGGTATGAGTTTTTGGGTGGTACAGACATTTTTAGTTTTTAGGGTGGGTTTGGGTTTTTTGTGCTAAAGGCATTTTTTGCCTTAGAGTGGGTATGGGTTTTGGGTGGAAAGGGCATTTTTAGGTTTTAAGTTGGGTATGGGAGTTAGGGTGGTAAGGGTATTCTTAGGGTTTAGTTTGGGTATGGATTTTGGGGTGTAATTGCATTTTTAGGTTTAAGGGTGGGTATGGGTTTTGGAGTGGTAAGGGCATTTTTAGGTTTTAGGGTGGGAATGGGTTTTGGAGTGGTAAGGGCATTTTTAGCTTTTAGAGTCAGTATGGGTTTTGTGGTGGTAAGGTTTTTTTTGTTCTAGGGTGGGTATGGGTTTTTGGATGGTAAGGGCATTCTTAGCTTTTAGGGTGGGTATGGGATTTTGGGTTGGAATTGCATTTTTAGGTTTTAGGGTGGGTATGGGATTTATGTTGGTAAGATCATTTTTAGGTTTTAGGTTGGGTATGGGTTTTGGGGTGGTAAGGACATTTTTGGTTTATCGTGTTATGGGTTTTGGGGGTGGTAAGGTCATTTTTAGGTTTTAGGGTGGGTAAAGGTTTCGGGGAGGAAGTGGCATATTTAGGTTTTAGTGTGTGTATAGGTTTTGAAGTGGTAAGGGCATTTTTTTATTTGGGAGGTATGGGTTTTGGGGTGGCAAGGGCATTTTTTTTCAGGCTGGATATGAGTTTTTGGTGGAAAGGGCATTTGAAGGTTTTAAGGTGGGTATGGGAGTTAGGTTGGTAAGGATATTTTTTAAGGTTTTGTTTGGCTATGGGTTTTGTGGTCGTAATTGAATTTTTAGGTTTTAGGGTGGGTATGGGTTTTGGAGTGGTAAGGGCATTTTTATGTTTTACATTGAGTATGGGTTTTGGGGTGGTAATGGCATTTTTTGGTGCGGGTGGGTATGAGTTTTTGGGTGGAAAGGGCATTTTTAGGTTTTATGGTGGATATGGGAGTTAGGGTGGTAAGGGTATTCTTAGGGTTTAGTTTAGGTACGGGTTTTGGGGTGGTAATTGCATTTTTAGGTTTTAGGGTGGGTATAGGTTTTGGAGTGGTAAGGGCATTTTTATGTTTTACAGTGAGTTTGGGTTTTGGGGTGGTAAGGACATTTTTTGATTGTAGGGTGGGTTTGAGTTTTTGGGTGGTAAGGGCATTTTTAGCTTTTAGGGTGGGTATGGGTTTTGTGGTGTTAAATGCATTTTTTGGCTTAGAGTGGGTATGGGTTTTGGGGTGGAAAGGGCTTTTTCAGGTTTTAAGGTGGGTTTGGGAGTAAGGGTGGTAAGCATATTCTTAGGGTTTAGTTTGGGCATGGGTCTGGGGTGGTAATTGCATTTTTAGGTTTTAGGGTGGGTATGAGTTTTGGATTGGTAAGGGCATTTTTATGTTTTAGAGTGAGTATGGGTTTTGGGGTGGCAAGGGTTTTTTTGGTTGTGGGGTGGGTATGGGTTTTTGGGTGGTAAGGGCATTTTTAGCTTTTAGGGTGGGTATGAGTTTTGGGTTCTAAAGGCATTTTTGGGATTAGGGTGGGTATGGGTGTTGTAGTGGTAAGGGCATTTTTAAGTTTTAGGGTGGGTATGGGTTTTGGGGTGGAAGGGGATTTGTAGGTGTTAGGGTGGGCATGGGTGTTGCGGTGGTAAGGGTATTCTAAGGGTTTAGTTTGGTTATGGGTTTTGGGTGGTAAGGAAATTTTTTTGTTTATGGTGGTATGGGTTTTGGGGGTGGTAATGTCATGTTTAGGTTTCAGGGTGGGTAAAGGTTTTGGGAAGAAAGTGGCATTTTTAGGCTTTAGGGTGGGTTTGGGTTTTGAAGTGGTAAGGGCATTTTTTTGGTTTGGGGGTATGGGTTTTTGGGGTGGCAAGGGCATTTTTTGGTTTCAGGCTGGATATGTGTTTTGGGGTGGAAAGGGCATTTTTAGGTTTTAAGGTGGGTATGGGAGTTAGGGTGGTAAGGGTATTTTTAAAGCTTTTGTTTGGGTATGGGTTTTGGGGTGGTAATTGAATTTTTAGGTTTTAGGGTGGGTATGGGTTTTCGAGTAGTAAGGGCATTTTTAGGTTTTAGATTAAGTATGGGTTTTGGGGTGGTAAGGGCATTTTTAGCTTTCAGTGTGGGTATGCGTTTTGGGGTAATAAGGGCATTTTTAGCTTTGAGGGTGGGTATGGGTTTTGGGGTCCTAAAGTCATTTTTTGGCTTAGGGTGGGTATGGGTTTTGGAGTGGTAAGGGCATTTTTAAGTTTTAAGGTGGGTATGGGTTTCGGATGGAAAGGACATTTTTCAGTTTTTACGGTGGGTATGGGTTTTAGGGTGGAAAGGGCATTTGTAGGTGTTAGGGTGGGCATGGGAGTTACGGTGGTAAGGGTCTTCTTAGGGTTTAGTTTAGTTATGGGTTTTGGGGTGGTAATTGCATTTTTAGGTTTTAGGGTGGGTATGGGATTTATGTTGGTAAGATCATTTTTAGGTTTTAATTTGGGTATGGGTTTTAAGGGGATAAGGGCATTTTTTTGTTGTAGGGTGCGTATGGGTTTTGGGATGGTAAGGGCATTTGTTGGTTTTATGGTGGGTATGGGATTTGTGGTGAAATATGTTTTGAGTTTTAGGTTTGGTATGTGTTTTGGTGTGGTAAGGGCATTTTTTTATTTTTAGGGTGAGTATGGGATTAGGTGTGGCAAGGGTATTTTTAGGGTTTCATTTGAGTATGGGGTTTGGGGTGGTAAGGGCATATTTAGGTTTTAGGGTGGGTATGGGATTAAGGGTGGAAAATATTTTTAGCATTTAGGCTGGGTATGGGTGTTGGGGTGGTATGGGCATTTTTTTGGTTTAGGGCATGTATGGGTTTGGGGTGGTAAGACATATTTTAGGTTTTACTGTGGGTATGGCATTTGGGGTGGTAAAGAAATTTTAAGGTTTTAGGGTGGGCATGGGATTTAGGTTGGTAAGAGCATTGTTGGGGTTTAAGGTTTGGTATGGGTTTTGGGGTGATAAGGATATTTTTTGCTTATGGTGGGTATGGGTTTTGGGGGTGGCAAGGGCATATTTAGGTTTTAGGGTGGGTAAGGGTTTTGGGGAGGAATTGGCAATTTTAGGTTTAAGTGTGGGTAAAAGTATTACAGTGGTAAGGGTATCCTTAGGGGTTAGTTTGAGTATGTTTTTGGGGTGGTAAGGGCATTTTTAGGTTTTAGGGTGGGTAAGAGTTTTGGGTGGTAAGGACGTGTTTGGGTTGCAGGGTCGGTATGGGATTTTTGGTGTTAAGGGCAATTTTTGGTTTTAGGGTGGGTATGGGTTTTGGGGTTGTAAGAGAATTTTTAGGTTTTAGGGTGGGTGTGGGTTTGGGGTGGTAAGGACATTTTTATGTTTTAGGGTAAGTATGTGTTTTGGGGTGTAAGAGTATTTTTAGGTTTTAGAGTGGGTATGGGTTTTGGTGTGGAAAGGGCATTTTTTGTTTTCAGGTTGGATGTGGGTTTGGGGTGGCAAGGGTATTTTTAAGGTGGGTATGGGAGTTTGGGTTGTAAGGGTATTCTTAGGGTTTAGTTTGGGTATGGGTTTTTGGGGTGGTAATTGCATTTTTAGGTCTGAGGGTGGGTATGGGTTTTGGAGTGGTAAGGACTTTTTTAGGTTTTAGAGTGAGTATGGGTTTTGGGGTAGTAAGGCCATATTTTGGTTGTTGGGTGGGTATGAGTTTTTGGGTGGTACGGGTATTTTTAGCTTTTAGGGTGGGTATGGGTTTTGGGGTGCTAAAGGCATTTTTTGGTTTAGAGTGGGTATGGGTTTTGGGTGGAAAGGGCATTTTCAGGTTTTTAAGGTGGGTATGGGTGTTAGGGTGGTAAGGGTATTCTTAGGGTTTAGTTTGGGTATTGGTCTGGGGGTGGTAATTGCATTTTTAGGTTTTACGATGGGTATGGGTTTTGGAGTGGTAAGGGTATTTTTATGTTTTAGAGTGAGTATGGGTTTTGGGGTGGTAAGGGTTTTTTTGGTTGTAGGGTGGGTATGGGTTTTGGGTGGTAAGGGCATTTTTAGCTTTTAGGGTGGGTATGGGTTTTGGGGTGCCAAATACATTTTTAGGCGTAGGGTGGATATCGGTTTTGGAGTGGTAAGGGCATTTTTAGGTTTTAGGGTGGGTATGGGTTTCGAGTGGAAAGGGCATTTTTAGATTTTAGGGTGGGTATGGGTTTTAGGGTGGAAGGGCATTTGTAGGTGTTAGGGTGGGCATGAGAGTTACGGTGGTAAGGGTATTCTAAGGGTTTAGTTTGGTTAAGGTTTTTGGACTGGTAATTGCATTTTTAGGTTTTACAGTGGGTATGGGATTTATGTTGGTAAGAGCATTTTTAGGGTTTAGGTTGGGTATGGGTTTTCGGGTGATAAGGACATTTTTTGGTTTATTGTCTTATGGGTTTTGGGGTGGTAAGGTAATTTTTAGGTTTTAGGGTGGGTAAAGGATTCGGTGAGAAAGTGGCATTTTTAGGTTTTAGGGTGGGTATGGGTTTTGAACTGGTAAGGACATTCTTTGGTTTGTGGGTATGGCTTTTGGGGTGGCAAGGGCATTTTTTGGTTTCAGGCTGGATATGGGTTTCGGGTGGAAAGGGCATTTTTAGTTTTTAAGGTGGGTATGGGAGTTAGGGTGGTAAGTTTATTTTTTAAGGTTTTGTTTGGATATGGGTTTTGGGGTGGTAAGGTAATTATTAGGTTTTAGGGTGGGTAAAGGATTCGGGGAGAAAGTGGCATTTTTAGGTTTTAGGGTCGGTATGGGTTTTGAACTGGTAAGGGCATTCTTTGGTTTGTGGGTATGGCTTTTGGGGTGACAAGGGCATTTTTTTGGTTTCAGGCTGGATATGGGTTTTGGGTGGAAAGGGCATTTTTAGGTTTTAAGGTGGGTATGGGAGTTAGGGTGGTAAGTTTATTTTTTAAGGTTTTGTTTGGATATGGGTTTTGGGGTGGTGATTGCATTTTTAGGTTTTAGGGTGGGTATGGTTTTGGAATGGTAAGGGCATTTTTATCTTTTAGAGTGAGTATGGGTTTTGGGGTGGTAAAGGTTTTTTGTTGTTGTAGGGTGGGTATGAGTTTTTGGGTGATAAGGGCATTCTTAGCTTTTAGGCTGGGTATTGGTTTTGGGGTGCTAAAGGCATTTTTTGGCTTAAAGTGGGTATGGGTTTTGGCTGGAAAGGGCATTTTCAGGTTTTAAGGTGGGTATGGGTGTTAGGGTGGGAAGGGTATTCTTAGGGTTTAGTTTGGGTATTGGTCTGGGGGTGGTAATTGCATTTTTAGGTTTTAGGGTGGATATGAGTTATGGAGTGGTAAGGGTATTTTTATGTTTTAGAGTGAGTATGGGTTTTGGGGTGGTAAGGTTTTTTTTGGTTGTAGGGTGGGTATGGGTTTTGGGTGATAAGGGCATTTTTAGCTTTTAGGGTGGGTATTGGGTTTGGGGTGCCAAATACATTTTTAGGCTTAGGATGGATATGGGTTTTGGAGTGGTAAGGGCATTTTTAGGTTTTAGGGTGGGTATGGGTTTCGGGTGGAAAGGGCATTTTTAGATTTTAGGGTGCGTATGGGTTTTGGGGTGGAAGGGCATTTGTAGGTGTTAGGGTGGGCATGAGAGTTATGGTGGTAAGGGTATTCTAAGGGTTTAGTTTGGTTAAGGGTTTTGGACTGGTAATTGCATTTTTAGGTTTTACAGTGGGTATGGGATTTATGTTGGTAAGAGCATTTTTAGGGTTTAGGTTGGGTACGGGTTTTCGGGTGATAAGGACATTTTTTGGTTTATTGTCTTATGGGTTTTGGGGTGGTAAGTTAATTTTTAGGTTTTAGGGTGGGTAAAGGATTCGGGGAGAAAGTGGCATTTTTAGGTTTTAGGGTGGGTATGGGTTTTTAACTGGTAAGGGCATTCTTTGGTTTGTGGGTTTGGGTTTTGGGGTGGCAAGGGCATTTTTTGGTTTCAGGCTGGATATGGGTTTTGGGTGGAAAGGGAATTTTTAGGTTTTAAGGTGGGTATGGGAGTTAGGGTGGTAAGTTTATTTTTTAAGGTTTTGTTTGATTATGGGTTTTGGGGTGGTAATTGCATTTTTAGGTTATAGGGTGGGTATGGTTTTGGAGTGGTAAGGGCATTTTTAGGTGTTAGAGTGAGTATGGGTTTTGGGGGTGGTAAGGTTATTTTTTAGTTGTAGGGTGGGTATGAGTTTTTGGGTTGTAAGGGCATTTTTAGCTTTTAGGGTGGGTATGGGTTTTGGGGTGCTAAAGGCATTTTTTGCCTTAGAGTGGGTATGGGTTTTGGGTGGAAAGGGCATTTTTAGGTTTTAAGGTGGGTATGGGAGTTAGGGTGATAAGGGTATTCTTACGGTTTAGTTTGG
This sequence comes from Pleurodeles waltl, assembly GCF_031143425.1. NCBI lineage: Eukaryota > Metazoa > Chordata > Amphibia > Caudata > Salamandridae > Pleurodeles > Pleurodeles waltl. Next base: position 315,164,272 of record NC_090444.1, read on the forward strand.
GTATGGGTTTTGGGGTGGTAATTGCATTTTTAGGATGTAGGCTGGGTATGAGTTTTTGGGTGGTAAGGGCATTTTTTGGCCTAGGGTAGGTATGGGTTTCAGAGTGTTAAGGGCATTTTTCAGCTTTAGGGTGGGTATAGGTTTCGGGTGGAAAGGCCATTTTTGGGTTTTAAGGTGGGTATGTGTTTTGCGGTGGAAAGGGCATTTTCCAGTTTTAGAGTGGGTATGGGTTTTGGAGTGGGAAGGGCATTTTTAGGTGTTAGTGTGGGCATGCGAGTTAGGGTGGTAAGGGTTTTCTAAGGGTTTAGTTTTTGTATGGGTTTTGGGGTGGTAATTGCATTTTTAGGTTTTAGGGTGGAATTGGTTTTGGAATGGAAAGAAACATTCTTTGGTTTGTGGGTATGGCTTTTGGGGTGGCAAGGGCATTTTTTGGTTTCAGGCTGGATATGGGTTTCGGGTGGAAAGGGCATTTTTAGTTTTTAAGGTGGGTATGGGAGTTAGGGTGGTAAGTTTATTTTTTAAGGTTTTGTTTGGATATGGGTTTTGGGGGGCAAGGTAATTATTAGGTTTTAGGGTGGGTAAAGGATTCGGGGAGAAAGTGGAATTTTTAGGTTTTAGGGTGGGTATGGGTTTTGAACTGGTAAGGGCATTCTTTGGTTTGTGGGTATGGCTTTTGGGGTGGCAAGGGCATTTTTTTGGTTTCAGGCTGGATATGGGTTTTGGGTGGAAAGGGCATTTTTAGGTTTTAAGGTGGGTATGGGAGTTAGGGTGGTAAGTTTATTTTTTAAGGTTTAGTTTGGATATGGGTTTTGGGGTGGTGATTGCATTTTTAGGTTTTAGGGTGGGTATGGTTTTGGAATGGTAAGGGCATTTTTAGCTTTTAGAGTGAGTATGGGTTTTGGGGTGGTAAGGGTTTTTTGTAGTTGTAGGGTGGGTATGAGTTTTTGGGTGGTAAGGGCATTCTTAGCTTTTAGGGTAGGTATGGGTTTTGGGGTGCTAAAGGCATTTTTTGGCATAAGTGGGTATGGGTTTTGGGTGGAAAGGGCATTTTCAGGTTTTAAGGTGGGTATGGGTGTTAGGGTGGGAAGGGTATTCTTAGGGTTTAGTTTGGGTATTGGTCTGGGAGTGGTAATTGCATTTTTAGGTTTTAGGGTGGATATGAGTTATGGAGTGGTAAGGGTATTTTTATGTTTTAGAGTGAGTATGGGTTTTGGGGTGGTAAGGTTTTTTTTGTTTGTAGGGTTGGTATGGGTTTTGGGTGGTAAGGGCATTTTTAGCTTTTAGAGTGGGTATGGGGTTTGGGGTGCCAAATACATTTTTAGCTTTAGGGTGGATATGGGTTTTGGAGTGGTAAGGGCATTTTTAGGTTTTAGGGTGGGTATGGGTTTCGGGTGGAAAGGGCATTTTTAGATTTTAGGGTGCGTATTGGTTTTGGGGTGGAAGGGCATTTGTAGGTGTTAGGGTGGGCATGAGAGTTACAGTGGTAAGGGTATTCTAAGGGTTTAGTTTGGTTAAGGGTTTTGGACTGGTAATTGCATTTTTAGGTTTTACAGTGGGTATGGGATTTATGTTGGTAAGAGCATTTTTAGGGTTTAGGTTGGGTACGGGTTTTCGGGTGATAAGGACATTTTTTGGTTTATTGTCTTATGGGTTTTGGGGTGGTAAGGTAATTTTTAGGTTTTAGGGTGGGTAAAGGATTCGGCGACAAAGTGGCATTTTTAGGTTTTAGGGTGGGTATGGGTTTTGAACTGGTAAGGGCATTCTTTGGTTTGTGGGTATGGGTTTTGGGGTGGCAAGGGCATTTTTTGGTTTCAGGCTGGATATGGGTTTTGGGTGGAAAGGGCATTTTTAGGTTTTAAGGTGGGTATGGGAGTTAGGGTGGTAAGTTTATTTTTTAAGGTTTTGTTTGGATATGGGGTTTGGGGTGGTAATTGCATTTTTAGGTTATAGGGTGGGTATGGTTTTGGAGTGGTAAGGGCATTTTTAGGTGTTAAAGTGAGTATGGGTTTTGGGGGTGGTAAGGTTATTTTTTAGTTGTAAGGTGGGTATGAGTTTTTGGGTTGTAAGGGCATTTTTAGCTTTTAGGGTGGGTATGGGTTTTGGGGTGCTAAAGGCATTTTTTGCCTTAGAGTGGGTATGGGTTTGGGGTGGAAAGGGCATTTTTAGGTTTTAAGGTGGGTATGGGAGTTAGGGTGATAAGGGTATTCTTACGGTTTAGTTTGGGTATTGGTTTTGGGGTGGTAATTGCATTTTTAGGTTTTAGGGTGGGTATGGTTTTGGAGTGGTAAGGGCATTTTTAGGTTTTAGGGTGGTTATGGGTTTTGGGTTGATAATGGCATTTTTTGGTTGTAGAGTGGGTATGAGTTTTTGGGTGGTAAGGGTATTTTTTGGCCTAGGATAGGTATGGGTTTCAGAGTGTTAAGGGCATTTTTCAGCTTTAGGGCGGGTATAGGTTTCGGGTGGAAAGGCCATTTTTGGGTTTTAAGGTGGGTATGTGTTTTGCGGTGGAAAGGGCATTTTCCAGTTTTAGAGTGGGTATGGGTTTTGGAGTGGGAAGGGCATTTTTAGGTGTTAGGGTGGGCATGCGAGTTAGGGTGGTAAGGGTTTTCTAAGGGTTTAGTTTTTGTATGGGTTTTGGGGTGGCAATTGCATTTTTAGGTTTTAGGGTGGGAATTGGTTTTGGAATGGAAAGAAACTTTTAGGTTTTAGAGTGAGTATGGGTTTTGGGGTAGTAAGGGTTTTTTGTTTTTGTTGTAGGGTGGGTATGAGTTTTTGGGTGGTAAGGGCATTCTTAGCTTTTAGGGTGGGTATGGGTTTCGGGGTGCTAAAGGCATTTTTTGGCTTAGAGTGGGTATGGGTTTTGGGTGGAAAGGGCATTTTCAGGTTTTAAGGTGGGTATGGTTGCTAGGGTGGTAAGGGTATTCTTAGGGTTTAGTTTGGGTATTGGTCTGGGGTGGTAATTGCATTTTTAGGTTTTAGGGTGGGTATGGGTTTTGGAGTGGTAAGGGTATTTTTATGTTTTAGAGTGAGTATGGGTTTTGGGGTGGTAAGGGTATTTTTTGGTTATAGGGTGGGTATGGGTTTTTTGGGTGGTAAGGGCATTTTTAGCTTTTAGGGTGGGTATGGGTTTTGGGGTGCCAATTACATTTTTGGGCTTAGGGTGGGTACGGGTTTTGGAGTGGTAAGGGCATTTTTAGGTTTTAGGGTGGGTATGGGTTTCGTTTGGAAAGGGCATTTTTCGATTTTAGGGTGGGTATGGGTTTTGGGGTGGAAGGGCATTTGTAGGTGTTAAGGTGGGCATGAGAGTTACGGTGGTAAGGGTATTCTAAGGGTTTAGTTTGGTTATGGGTTTTGGAGTGGTAATTGCATTTTTAGGTTTTACGTTGGGTGTGGGATTTATGTTGGTAAGAGCATTTTTAGGGTTTAGGTTGGGTATGGGTTTTGGGGTGGTAAGGACATTTTTTGGTTTATTGTCTTATGGGTTTTGTGGTGGTAAGGTAATTTTTAGGTTTTAGGGTGATTAAAGTATTCAGGGAGAAAGTGGCATTTTTAGGTTTTAGGCTGAGTATGGGTTTTGAACTGGTAAGGGCATTCTTTGGTTTGTGGTATGGCTTTTGGGGTGGAAAGGGCATTTTTTGGTTTCAGGCTGGATATGGGTTTTGGGTGGAAAGGGCATTTTTAGGTTTTAAGGTGGGTATGGGAGTTAGGGTGGTAAGTTTATTTTTTAAGGTTTTGTTTGGATATGGGTTTTGGGGTGGTAATTGCATTTTTAGGTTTTAGGGAGGGTATGGTTTTGGAGTGGTAAGGACATTTTTAGGTTTTAGTGTGAGTATGGGTTTTGGGGGTGGTAAGGTTATTTTTTGGTTGTAGGGTGGTTTTGAGTTTTTGGGTTGTAAGGGCATTTTTAGCTTTTAGGGTGGGTATGGGTTTTGGTGTGCTAAAGGCATTTTTTGCCTTAGAGTGGGTATGGGTTTTGGGTGGAAAGGGCATTTTTAGGTTTTAAGGTGGGTATGGGAGTTAGGGTGGTAAGGGTATTCTTACAGTTTAGTTTGGGTATGGGTTTTGGGGTGTTAATTGCATTTTTAGGTTTTAGGGTGGGTATGGGTTTTGGAGTGGTAAGGGCATTTTTAGGTTTTAGGGTAGTTATGGGTTTTGGGGTGATAATGGCATTTTTTGGTTGTAGGGTGGGTATGAGTTTTTGGGTGGTAAGGGCATTTTTTGGCCTAGGGTGGGTATGGGTTTCAGAGTGTTAAGGGCATTTTTCAGCTTTAGGGTGGGTATAGGTTTCGGGTGGAAAGGCCATTTTTGGGTTTTAGGGTGGGTATGTGTTTTGCGGTGGAAAGGGCATTTTTCGGTTTTAGAGTGGGTATGGGTTTTGGAGTGGTAAGGGCATTTTTAGGTGTTAGGGTGAGCATGCGATTTAAGGTGGTAAGGGTTTTCTAAGGGTTTAGTTTTTGTAAGGGTTTTTTTGGTGGTAATTGCATTTTTAGGTTTTAGGGTGGGAATTGGTTTTGAAGTGGAAAGAAACATGTTTAGGTTTTAGAGTGAGTATGGGTTTTGGGGTGGTAAGGTTTTTTTTATTGTTGTAGGGTGGGTATGAGTTTTTGGGTGGTAAGGGCATTTGTAGCTTTCAGGGTGGGTATGGTTTTTGGGGTGCTAAAGGCATTTTTTGGCATAGGGTGGGTATGGCTTTTGGAGTGTAAGGACATTTTTAAGTCTTAGGGTGGGTATGGGTTTCCGGTGCAAAGGGCACTTTTAGGTTTTAGGGTGGGTATGGGTTTTGGGGTGGAAAGGACATTTTTAAGTTTTAGAGTGGGTATGGGTTTTGTGGTGGTATTTGCATTTTTAGGTTTAGGGCATGTATGGGTTTGGGGTGGTAGGAAATATTTTAGGTTTTACTGTGGGTATGGCATTTGGGGTGGTAAAGAAATGTTAAGGTTTTAGGGTGGGTATGGGTTTTGGGGTGGTAAGTATATTTTTTGCTTTATAGTGGGTATGGATTTTGGGGGTGGTAAGGGAATATTTAGGTTTTAGGGTGGGTAAGGGTTTTGGGGAGGAAATGGCATGTTTAGGTTTTAGGGTGGGTATGGGAATTACAGTGGTAATGGTATCCTTAGGGTTTACTTTGAGTATGTGTTTTGGGGTGGTAAGGGCATTTTTAGGTTTTAGGGTGGGTTTGGGATCAAGGTGGTAGCAATATTTTAGTGTTTAGGTTGGGTATGGTTTTTGGGTGGTAAGGGCATGTTTAGGTTTTAGAGTGGGTAAGGGTTTTGGGGTGGTAAGGGCATTTTTGGGTTGCAGGGTGGGTATGGGTTTTGGTGTCTTAAGGGCAATTTTAGGTTTTAGGGTGGATATGAGTTTTGGGGCTGTAATAGCATGTTTAGGTTTAAGGGTGGGTATGGGATTTAAGTTGGTAAGAGCATTTTCATTGTTTAGGTTGGGAATGAGGTTTGGGGTATTAAGGAAATTTTTTGGTTTATGGTGGATTGTGTTTTGGTTGTGGTGAGGTCATTTTTAGGTTTTAGGGTGGGTAAAGGTTTTAGGGGAAATAGCATTTTTAGGTTTTAGGGTGGGTATGTGCTTTGAATTGGTAAGGGATTTTTTGGGTTAGGGTGGGTATGGGTTTTGGGGTGGCAAGGGCATTTTTGGGTTTCATGGTGGATATGGGTTTTGGGTGTAAAGGGCATTTTTAGGTTTTAAGGTGGGTATGGGAGTTAGGGTGGTAAGGGTATTGTTAGGGATTAGTTCGGGTATAGGTTTTGGGGTGGTAATTGCATTTTTAGGTTTTAGAGTCGGTATGGGTTTTGGAATGGTTAGGGCATTTTTAGGTTTTAGAGTGAATATGGGTTTTGGGGGTGGTAAGGTTATATTTTGGTTGTAGGGTGGGTATGAGTTTTTTGGGTGGTAAGGGCATTTTTAGCTTTTAGGGTGGGTATGGGTTTTGGGGTGCTAAAGGCATTTTTTGCCTTAGAGTGGGTATAGGTTTTGGGTGGAAAGGGCATGTTTAGATTTTAAGGTGGGTATGGGAGTTAGGGTGGTAAGGGTATTAGGGTTTAGTTTGGGTATGGGTTTTGGGGTGGTAATTGCATTTTTAGGTTTTAGGGTGGGTATGGGTTTTGGAGTGGTAAGGGCATTTTCAGGTTTTAGGGTGGTTATGGGTTTTGGGGTGATAATGTCATTTTTTGGTTGTAGGGTGGGTATGAGTTTTTGGGTGGTAATGGGATTTTTAGCTTTTAAGGTGGGTATGGGTTTTTGGGTGCTGAAGTCATTTTTTGGCCTAGGATGGGTATTGGTTTTAGAGTGTTAAGGGCATTTTTAGGTTTTAGGGTGGGTATGTGATTTGTGTTGGTAAGAACATTTGTATTGTTTAGGATGGGTTTGGGTTTTGTGGTGGTAAGGACATTTTTGGTTTATGGTGGAATGGGTATTGGGGTGGTAAGGTAATTTTTAGGTTGTAGGTTGGGTAAAGGTTTCGGGGAAAATGCATTTTTAGGTTTTAGGGTGTGTATAGGTTTTGAAGTGGTAAGGGAATTTTTTTGCTTTATTGTGGGTATGGGTTTTGGGTGGAAAGGGCATTTTTAGGTTTTAAGGTGGGTATGGGAGTTAAGGTGGTAAGGGTATTCTTAGGGTTTTGTTTGGGGATAGGTTTTGGGGTGGTAATTGCATTTTTAGGTTTTATGGTGGGTATGGGTTTTGGAGTGGTTAGGGCATTTTTAGGTTTTAGAGTGATTATAGGTTTTAGGGTGGTAAGAGCATTTTTTGGTTGTAGGGTGGGTATGAGTTTTTGGGTGGTAAGGGCATTTTTAGCTTTTAGGGTGGGTATGGATTTTGGGGTGCTAAAGGCATTTTTTGGGCTTAGAGTGGATATGGGTTTTGGGTGGAAAGGGCAATTTTAGATTTTAAGGTGTGTATGAGAGTTAGGGTGGTAAGGGTATTCTTAGGGTTTAGTTTGGGTATGAGTTTTGGGGTGGAAATTGCATTTTTAGGTTTTAGGGTGGGTATGGGTTTTGGAGTGGTAAGGACATTTTTAAGTTTTAGAGTGAGTTTGGGTTTTGGGGTGGTAAGGGCATTTTTTGGCTGTAGTGTTGGTATGAGTTTTTGGGTGGTAAGGGCATTTTTAGCTATTTTGTTGGGTATGGGTTTTGGGGTGCTGAAGACATTTTTTGGCCTAGGATGGGTATTGGTTTTAGAGTGTTAAGGGCATTTTTATGTTTTAGGGTGGGTATGTGATTTGTGTTGGTAAAAGCATTTTTATTGTTTAGGTTGGGTATGGGTTTTGGGATGGTAAGGACATTTTTGGTTTATGGTGGAATGGATATTGGGGGTGGTAAGGTAATTTTTATGTTTTAGGTTGGGTAAAGGTTTCTGGGGGACATGGCATTTTTAGGTTTCAGAGTGGGTATGGGTTTTGAAGTGGTAAGGGCGTTTTTTTTTGCTTTAGGGTGGGTATGGATTTTGGGGAGGCAACGTAATTTTTTGGTTTCAGGGTGGATATGGGTTTTGGGTGGAAAGGGCATTTTTAGGTTTTTTATGGGTATGGGTTTTGGGGTGGTAATTGCATTTTTAGGTTTTAGGATGGGTCTGGGTTTTGGAGTGGTTAGGGCATTTTTAGGTTTTAGAGTGAGTATGGGTTTTGGGGAGGTAAGGGAATTTTTTGGTTGAGGGTGTGTATGAGTTTTTGGGTGGTAAGGGCATTTTTATCTTTTAGAGTGGGTATGGGTTTTTGGGTGCTAAAGGCATTTTTTGGCTTCGGGTGCGTATGGCTTTCGGAGTGGAAGGGCATTTTTTACGTTTTAGGGTGGGTATGGGTTTCGGGTGGAAAGGGCACTTTTAGGTTTTAGAGTGGGAATGGGTTTTGGGGTGGAAAGGAAATTTTTAAGTTTTAGAGTGGGTATGGGTTTTGGGGTGGTAAGGTCATTTTTAGGTTTTAGGGTGGGTTTGGGAGTTAAGGTGGTAAGGGTATTCCTAGGGTTTATCTTGAGTATGGGTTTCGGGGTGGTAATTGCATTTGTAGGTTTTAGGGTGGGTATGAGTTTTGTAGTTTTAAGGGTATGTTTTGGTTTAGGGTGGTTATGAGTTTTGGGGTGGTAAAGATTTTTTTCAGTTTTAGCGTGGGTATGGGTCTTTGGGGGTAAGGACATTTTTAGGTTTTAGGGTGGGTATGGGAGTTAGGGTGGTCAATGCATTCTTAGTGTTTAATTTGGGTATGGGCTTTGGGGTGATAATTGCATTTTTTGGGTTTTAGGATGGGTTTGGGATTTAGGGTAGTAAGAATATTTTTAGGGATTAGTTTGGGTATGGGTTTTAGGTTGGCAGGGGCAGTTTTAGGTTTTAGGGTGGGTACATGTTTTGAGGCGATAAGGGCATTTTTTGGTTACAGGGTGTGTATGTGTTTTGGGGTGGTAAGGTCATTTGTAGGTTTTATGGTGGGTATGGGGTTTGGGGTGAAATACTTTTTTAGGTTTAGGTTTGGTATGGGTTTGGGGTTGGGGTTGTAAGGGCATTTTTCAGTTTTATGGTTGGTATGGGATTCGTTGTGGCAAGGGTAGTTTTAGGGTTTCGTTGAGTATGGGTTTTGGGGTGGTAGGGGCATATTTAGGTTTTAGACTGGGTATGGGATTTAGGGTGGCATAAATATGTTTAGCATTTAGGCTGGGTATTGGCATTGGGGTGATATGGGCATTTTTTGTTTAGGGTAGGTAAGGGTTTGGGTTGGTAAGACATTTTTTAGGTTTTACCGTGGGTATGGCATTTGGGTATGGGATTTATGTTGGTAAGAGCATTTTTAGGGTTTAGGTTGGGTACGGGTTTTCGGGTGATAAGGACATTTTTTGGTTTATTGTCTTATGGGTTTTGGGGTGGTAAGGTAATTTTTAGGTTTTAGGGTGGGTAAAGGATTCGGGGAGAAAGTGGCATTTTTAGGTTTTAGGGTGGGTATGGGTTTTGAACTGGTAAGGGCATTCTTTGGTTTGTGGGTATGGGTTTTGGGGTGGCAAGGGCATTTTTTGGTTTCAGGCTGGATATGGGTTTTGGGTGGAAAGGGCATTTTTAGGTTTTAAGGTGGGTATGGGAGTTAGGGTGGTAAGTTTATTTTTTAAGGTTTTGTTTGGATATGGGGTTTGGGGTGATAATTGCATTTTTAGGTTATAGGGTGGGTATGGTTTTGGAGTGGTAAGGGCATTTTTAGGTGTTAGAGTGAGTATGGGTTTTGGGGGTGGTAAGGTTATTTTTTAGTTGTAAGGTGGGTATGAGTTTTTGGGTTGTAAGGGCATTTTTAGCTTTTAGGGTGGGTATGGGTTTTGGGGTGCTAAAGGCATTTTTTGCCTTAGAGTGGGTATGGGTTTTGGGTGGAAAGGGCATTTTTAGGTTTTAAGGTGGGTATGGGAGTTAGGGTGATAAGGGTATTCTTACGGTTTAGTTTGGGTATTGGTTTTGGGGTGGTAATTGCATTTTTAGGTTTTAGGGTGGGTATGGTTTTGGAGTGGTAAGGGCATTTTTAGGTTTTAGGGTGGTTATGGGTTTTGGGTTGATAATGGCATTTTTTGGTTGTAGAGTGGGTATGAGTTTTTGGGTGGTAAGGGTATTTTTTGGCCTAGGATAGGGTAGGTTTCAGAGTGTTAAGGGCATTTTTCAGCTTTAGGGCGGGTATAGGTTTCGGGTGGAAAGGCCATTTTTGGGTTTTAAGGTGGGTATGTGTTTTGCGGTGGAAAGGGCATTTTCCAGTTTTAGAGTGGGTATGGGTTTTGGAGTGGGAAGGGCATTTTTAGGTGTTAGGGTGGGCATGCGAGTTAGGGTGGTAAGGGTTTTCTAAGGGTTTAGTTTTTGTATGGGTTTTGGGGTGGCAATTGCATTTTTAGGTTTTAGGGTGGGAATTGGTTTTGGAATGGAAAGAAACTTTTAGGTTTTAGAGTGAGTATGGGTTTTGGGGTAGTAAGGGTTTTTTGTTTTTGTTGTAGGGTGGGTATGAGTTTTTGGGTGGTAAGGGCATTCTTAGCTTTTAGGGTGGGTATGGGTTTCAGGGTGCTAAAGGCATTTTTTGGCTTAGAGTGGGTATGGGTTTTGGGTGGAAAGGGCATTTTCAGGTTTTAAGGTGGGTATGGTTGCTAGGGTGGTAAGGGTATTCTTAGGGTTTAGTTTGGGTATTGGTCTGGGGTGGTAACTGCATTTTTAGGTTTTAGGGTGGGTATGGGTTTTGGAGTGGTAAGGGTATTTTTATGTTTTAGAGTGAGTATGGGTTTTGGGGTGGTAAGGGTATTTTTTGGTTATAGGGTGGGTATGGGTTTTTTGGGTGGTAAGGGCATTTTTAGCTTTTAGGGTGGGTATGGGTTTTGGGGTGCCAATTACATTTTTGGGCTTAGGGTGGGTATGGGTTTTGGAGTGCAAGGGCATTTGTAGGTGTTAAGGTGGGCATGAGAGTTACGGTGGTAAGGGTATTCTAAGGGTTTAGTTTGGTTATGGGTTTTGGAGTGGTAATTGCATTTTTAGGTTTTACGGTGGGTGTGGGATTTATGTTGGTAAGAGCATTTTTAGGGTTTAGGTTGGGTATGGGTTTTGGGGTGGTAAGGACATTTTTTGGTTTATTGTCTTATGGGTTTTGTGGTGGTAAGGTAATTTTTAGGTTTTAGGGTGATTAAAGTATTCAGGGAGAAAGTGGCATTTTTAGGTTTTAGGCTGAGTATGGGTTTTGAACTGGTAAGGGCATTCTTTGGTTTGTGGTATGGCTTTTGGGGTGGAAAGGGCATTTTTTGGTTTCAGGCTGGATATGGGTTTTGGGTGGAAAGGGCATTTTTAGGTTTTAAGGTGGGTATGGGAGTTAGGGTGGTAAGTTTATTTTTTAAGGTTTTGTTTGGATATGGGTTTTGGGGTGGTAATTGCATTTTTAGGTTTTAGGGTGGGTATGGTTTTGGAGTGGTAAGGAAATTTTTAGGTTTTAGTGTGAGTATGGGTTTTGGGGGTGGTAAGGTTATTTTTTGGTTGTAGGGTGGTTTTGAGTTTTTGGGTTGTAAGGGCATTTTTAGCTTTTAGGGTGGGTATGGGTTTTGGTGTGCTAAAGGCATTTTTTGCCTTAGAGTGGGTATGGGTTTTGGGTGGAAAGGGCATTTTTAGGTTTTAAGGTGGGTATGGGAGTTAGGGTGGTAAGGGTATTCTTACAGTTTAGTTTGGGTATGGGTTTTGGGGTGTTAATTGCATTTTTAGGTTTTAGGGTGGGTATGGGTTTTGGAGTGGTAAGGGCATTTTTAGGTTTTAGGGTAGTTATGGGTTTTGGGGTGATAATGGCATTTTTTGGTTGTAGGGTGGGTATGAGTTTTTGGGTGGTAAGGGCATTTTTTGGCCTAGGGTGGGTATGGGTTTCAGAGTGTTAAGGGCATTTTTCAGCTTTAGGGTGGGTATAGGTTTCGGGTGGAAAGGCCATTTTTGGGTTTTAGGGTGGGTATGTGTTTTGCGGTGGAAAGGGCATTTTTCGGTTTTAGAGTGGGTATGGGTTTTGGAGTGGTAAGGGCATTTTTAGGTGTTAGGGTGAGCATGCGATTTAAGGTGGTAAGGGTTTTCTAAGGGTTTAGTTTTTGTAAGGGTTTTTTTGGTGGTAATTGCATTTTTAGGTTTTAGGGTGGGAATTGGTTTTGAAGTGGAAAGAAACATGTTTAGGTTTTAGAGTGAGTATGGGTTTTGGGGTGGTAAGGTTTTTTTTATTGTTGTAGGGTGGGTATGAGTTTTTGGGTGGTAAGGGCATTTGTAGCTTTCAGGGTGGGTATGGTTTTTGGGGTGCTAAAGGCATTTTTTGGCATAGGGTGGGTATGGCTTTTGGAGTGTAAGGGCATTTTTAAGTCTTAGGGTGGGTATGGGTTTCCGGTGCAAAGGGCACTTTTAGGTTTCATGGTGGATATGGGTTTTTGGTGTAAAGGGCATTTTTAGGTTTTAAGGTGGGTATGGGAGTTAGGGTGGTAAGGGTATTGTTAGGGATTAGTTCGGGTATAGGTTTTGGGGTGGTAATTGCATTTTTAGGTTTTAGAGTCGGTATGGGTTTTGGAATGGTTAGGGCATTTTTAGGTTTTAGAGTGAATATGGGTTTTGGGGGTGGTAAGGTTATATTTTGGTTGTAGGGTGGGTATGAGTTTTTTGGGTGGTAAGGGCATTTTTAGCTTTTAGGGTGGGTATGGGTTTTGGGGTGCTAAAGGCATTTTTTGCCTTAGAGTGGGTATAGGTTTTGGGTGGAAAGGGCATGTTTAGATTTTAAGGTGGGTATGGGAGTTAGGGTGGTAAGGGTATTAGGGTTTAGTTTGGGTATGGGTTTTGGGGTGGTAATTGCATTTTTAGGTTTTAGGGTGGGTATGGGTTTTGGAGTGGTAAGGGCATTTTCAGGTTTTAGGGTGGTTATGGGTTTTGGGGTGATAATGTCATTTTTTGGTTGTAGGGTGGGTATGAGTTTTTGGGTGGTAATGGGATTTTTAGCTTTTAAGGTGGGTATGGGTTTTTGGGTGCTGAAGTCATTTTTTGGCCTAGGATGGGTATTGGTTTTAGAGTGTTAAGGGCATTTTTAGGTTTTAGGGTGGGTATGTGATTTGTGTTGGTAAGAACATTTGTATTGTTTAGGATGGGTATGGGTTTTGTGGTGGTAAGGACATTTTTGGTTTATGGTGGAATGGGTATTGGGGTGGTAAGGTAATTTTTAGGTTGTAGGTTGGGTAAAGGTTTCGGGGAAAATGCATTTTTAGGTTTTAGGGTGTGTATAGGTTTTGAAGTGGTAAGGGAATTTTTTTGCTTTATTGTGGGTATGGGTTTTGGGTGGAAAGGGCATTTTTAGGTTTTAAGGTGGGTATGGGAGTTAAGGTGGTAAGGGTATTCTTAGGGTTTTGTTTGGGGATAGGTTTTGGGGTGGTAATTGCATTTTTAGGTTTTATGGTGGGTATGGGTTTTGGAGTGGTTAGGGCATTTTTAGGTTTTAGAGTGATTATAGGTTTTAGGGTGGTAAGAGCATTTTTTGGTTGTAGGGTGGGTATGAGTTTTTGGGTGGTAAGGGCATTTTTAGCTTTTAGGGTGGGTATGGATTTTGGGGTGCTAAAGGCATTTTTTGGGCTTAGAGTGGATATGGGTTTTGGGTGGAAAGGGCAATTTTAGATTTTAAGGTGTGTATGAGAGTTAGGGTGGTAAGGGTATTCTTAGGGTTTAGTTTGGGTATGAGTTTTGGGGTGGAAATTGCATTTTTAGGTTTTAGGGTGGGTATGGGTTTTGGAGTGGTAAGGACATTTTTAAGTTTTAGAGTGAGTTTGGGTTTTGGGGTGGTAAGGGCATTTTTTGGCTGTAGTGTTGGTATGAGTTTTTGGGTGGTAAGGGCATTTTTAGCTATTTTGTTGGGTATGGGTTTTGGGGTGCTGAAGACATTTTTTGGCCTAGGATGGGTATTGGTTTTAGAGTGTTAAGGGCATTTTTATGTTTTAGGGTGGGTATGTGATTTGTGTTGGTAAAAGCATTTTTATTGTTTAGGTTGGGTATGGGTTTTGGGATGGTAAGGACATTTTTGGTTTATGGTGGAATGGATATTGGGGGTGGTAAGGTAATTATTATGTTTTAGGTTGGGTAAAGGTTTCTGGGGGACATGGCATTTTTAGGTTTCAGAGTGGGTATGGGTTTTGAAGTGGTAAGGGCGTTTTTTTTTGCTTTAGGGTGGGTATGGATTTTGGGGACGCAACGTAATTTTTTGGTTTCAGGGTGGATATGGGTTTTGGGTGGAAAGGGCATTTTTAGGTTTTTTATGGGTATGGGTTTTGGGGTGGTAATTGCATTTTTAGGTTTTAGGATGGGTCTGGGTTTTGGAGTGGTTAGGGCATTTTTAGGTTTTAGAGTGAGTATGGGTTTTGGGGAGGTAAGGGAATTTTTTGGTTGAGGGTGTGTATGAGTTTTTGGGTGGTAAGGGCATTTTTATCTTTTAGAGTGGGTATGGGTTTTTGGGTGCTAAAGGCATTTTTTGGCTTCGGGTGCGTATGGCTTTCGGAGTGGAAGGGCATTTTTTACGTTTTAGGGTGGGTATGGGTTTCGGGTGGAAAGGGCACTTTTAGGTTTTAGAGTGGGAATGGGTTTTGGGGTGGAAAGGACATTTTTAAGTTTTAGAGTGGGTATGGGTTTTGGGGTGGTAAGGTCATTTTTAGGTTTTAGGGTGGGTTTGGGAGTTAAGGTGGTAAGGGTATTCCTAGGGTTTATCTTGAGTATGGGTTTCGGGGTGGTAATTGCATTTGTAGGTTTTAGGGTGGGTATGAGTTTTGTAGTTTTAAGGGTATGTTTTGGTTTAGGGTGGTTATGAGTTTTGGGGTGGTAAAGATTTTTTTCAGTTTTAGCGTGGGTATGGGTCTTTGGGGGTAAGGACATTTTTAGGTTTTAGGGTGGGTATGGGAGTTAGGGTGGTCAATGCATTCTTAGTGTTTAATTTGGGTATGGGCTTTGGGCTGATAATTGCATTTTTTGGGTTTTAGGATGGGTTTGGGATTTAGGGTAGTAAGAATATTTTTAGGGATTAGTTTGGGTATGGGTTTTAGGTTGGCAGGGGCAGTTTTAGGTTTTAGGGTGGGTACATGTTTTGAGGCGATAAGGGCATTTTTTGGTTACAGGGTGTGTATGTGTTTTGGGGTGGTAAGGTCATTTGTAGGTTTTATGGTGGGTATGGGGTTTGGGGTGAAAGACTTTTTTAGGTTTAGGTTTGGTATGGGTTTGGGGTTGGGGTTGTAAGGGCATTTTTCAGTTTTATGGTTGGTATGGGATTCGTTGTGGCAAGGGTAGTTTTAGGGTTTCGTTGAGTATGGGTTTTGGGGTGGTAGGGGCATATTTAGGTTTTAGACTGGGTATGGGATTTAGGGTGGCATAAATATGTTTAGCATTTAGGCTGGGTATTGGCATTGGGGTGATATGGGCATTTTTTGTTTAGGGTAGGTAAGGGTTTGGGTTGGTAAGACATTTTTTAGGTTTTACCGTGGGTATGGCATTTGGGGTGGTTTAGAAATGTTAAGGTTTTAGGGTGGCTATGGGATTTAGGTTGGTAAGAGCATTGTTGTGGTTCAGGTTAGCTGTAGGTTTTGGGGTGGTAAGGATATTTTCTGCTTTATGGTGGGTATGGGTTTTGGTGGTGGTGAGGGCATTTTTAGGTTTTAGGATGGGTAAGGGAATTACAGTGGTAAGAGTATCCTTAGGGTTTAGTTTGGGTATATGTTTTGGGGTGGTAAGGGCATTTTTAGGTTTTAGGGTGGATTTGAGATTCAGGGTGTTAAAAAATATTTTAGTATTTTGGTTGGGTATTGGGGTGGTAAGGGCATGTTTAGGTTTTAGGGTGGGTAAGGGTTTTGGGGTGGTAAGGACATTTTTGGGTTGCAGGGTGGGTATGGGTTTTTGGGTGCTAAAGGCATTTTTTGGCTTAGGGTGTGTATGAGTTTTGGGGTGGTAGGGACATATTTAGGTTTTAGACTGGGTATGGGATTTAGGGTGCCAAAATTATGTTTAGCATTTAGGCTGGGTATTGGCATTGGGGTGATATGGGCATTTTTTGTTTAGGGTAGGTAAGGGTTTGGGTTGGTAAGATAATTTTTAGGTTTTAGGGTGGGTTTGGGAGTTAAGGTGGTAAGGGTATTCCTAGGGTTTAGCTTGGGTATGGGTTTCGGGGTGGTAATTGCATTTTTAGGTTTTAGGGTGGTTATGAGTTTTGGAGTGTTAAGGGTATTTTTTGGTTTAGGGTGGGTATGAGTTTTGGGGTGGTAAAGATTTATTTCGGTTTTAGCGTGGGTATGGGTCTTTGGGGGTAAGGACATTTTTAGGTTTTAGGGTGGGTATGGGAGTTAGGGTGATAATTGCATTTTTTGGTTTTAGGATGGGTTTGGAATTTAGGGTAGTAAGATTATTTTTAGGGATTAGTTTGGGTATGGGTTTTGGGGTGGCAAGGGCAGTTTTAAGTTTTAGGGTGGGTACGGGTTTTGAGGAGATAAGGGCATTTTTTGGTTACAGGGTGGGTATGTGTTTTGAGGTGGTAAGGTCATCAGTAGGTTTTATGGTGGGTATGGGGTTTGGGGTGAAAGGACTTTTTCAGGTTTAGGTTTGGTATGGGTTTGGGGTGGTAAGGGCATTTATCAGTTTTATGGTTGGTATGGGATTCGGTGTGGCAAGGGTAGTTTTAGGGTTTCGGTTGAGTATGGGTTTTGGGGTGGTAAGGGCAAATTTAGGTTTTAGACTGGGTATGGGATTTAGGGTGGCAAAAATAATTTTAGCATTTAGGCTGGGTATTGGCATTGGGGTGATATGGGCCTTTTTTTGTTTAGGGTAGGCATGGGTTTGGGTTGGTAAGACATTTTTTAGGTTTTACTGTGGGTATGGCATTTGGGGTGGTATAGAAATGTTAAGCTTTTAGGGTGGGCATGGGATTTAGGTTGGTAAGAGCCTTGTTGGGGTTCATGTTGGGTATTGGTTTTGGGGTGGTAAGGATATTTTTTGCATTATGGTGGGTATGGTTTTTGGTGGTGGTAAGGGAATTTTTAGGTTTTAGTGTGGGTATGGGAAATACAGTGGTAAGGGTATCCTAAGGGGTTAGTTTGGGTATGTGTTTTGGGGTTGTAAGGGCATTTATAGGTTTTCGGGTGGGTTTGGGATTCAGGGTGTTAACAATATTTTAGTATTTAGGTTGGGTACGGGTTTTGGGGTGGTAAGGGCATGTTTAGGTTTTAGGGTGGGTTAGGGTTTTGGGGTGGTAAGGGCATTTTTGGGTTGCAGGGTGGGTATAGGTTTTGGGTAATAAGGTCAATTTTAGGTTTTAGAGTGAGTATGGGTTTTGGGGTGGTAAGGGCATTTTTTGGTTGAGGGTGTGTATGAGTTTTTGGGTGGTAATGGCATTTTTATCTTTTAGAGTGGGTATGGGTTTTGGTGTGCTAAAGGCATTTTTTGGCTTCGTGGGTATGGCTTTCAGAGTGGAAGGGCATTTTTACGTTTTAGGGTGGGTATGGGTTTCGGGTGAAAGGGCACTTTTAGGTTTTAGAGTGGGTATGGGTTTTGGGGTGGAAAGGACATTTTTAAGTTTTAGAGTGGGTATGGGTTTTGGGGTGGTAAGGGCATTTTTAGGTTTTAGGGTGGGTTTGGGAGTTAAGGTGGTAAGGCTATTCCTACGGTTTAGCTTGGGTATGGGTTTCGGGGTGGTAATTGCATTTTTAGATTTTAGGGTGGGTATGAGTTTTGGAGTGTTAAGGGTATTTTTTGGTTTAGGGTGGGTATGAGTTTTGGGGTGGTAAAGATTTTTTTTGGTTTTAGCGTGGGTATGGGTCTTTGGGGGTAAGCACATTTTTAGGTTTTAAGGTGGGTATGGGAGTTAGGGTGGTCAATGCTTTCTTAGGGCTTTGGGGTGATAATTGCATTTTTTGGTTTTAGGATTGGTTTGGGATTTAGGGTAGTAAGAATATTTTTAGGGATTAGTTTGGGTATGGGTTTGGGGAGATAAGGTCATTTGTAGGTTTTATGGTGGGTATGAGGTTTGGGGTGGTAAGGGCATATTTAGGTTTTAGGCTGGGTATGGGATTTAGGGTGGCAAAAATATTTTTAGCTTTTAGGCTGGGTGATATGGGCATTTTTTGGTTTAGGGTAGGTATGGGTTTGCGTTGGTAAGATATTTTTTAGGTTTTACTGTGGGTACGGCATTTGCGGTGGTATAGAAATGTTAAGGTTTTAGGGTGGGTATGGGATTTAGGTTGGTAAGAGCATTGTTGGGGTTCAGGTTGGGTATGGGTTTTGGGGTGGTAAGGATATTTTTTGCTTTACGGTGGGTATGAGTTTTGGTGGTGGTAAGAGCATTTTTAGGTTTTAGGATGGGTATGGGAATTACAGTGGTAAGGGTAGCCTTAGGTTTTAGTTTGGGTATGTGTTTTGGGTGGTAAGGACATTTTTAGGTTTTAGGGTGAGTTTGTAATTCAGTCTGTTAACAATGTTTTAGTATTTAGGTTGGGTATGGGTTTTGGGGTGGTAAGGGAATGTTTAGGTTTTAGGGTGGGTAAGGGTTTTGGGGTGGGAAGGGCATTTTTGGGTTGCAGGGTGGGTATGGGTTTTGGGGTGATAAGGGCAATTTTAGGTTTTAGAGTGAGTATAGGTGTTGGGGTGGTAAGGGCATTTTTTGGTTGAGGGTGAGTATGGGTTTGGGGTGGTTAGGACATTTTTAGGTTTTAGGGTAAGTATGGGTGTTGGGGTGGTAAGGGCATTTTTAGGTGTTAGGCTGGGAATGGGTTGTGGGGTGGTAAGGGCATTATTAGATGTTGCAATAGCTATGGGTTTTGGGGTACTAATAGAAATATTGGTGTTTATGGTGAGTGAGGTTTTTGGGTGTCACGTGGGTGGTATATATAAAATATATATTTAAACATTTCCACAAATATATATGTGTACATATATATTTATGTATATTAAAGTTATCCTTATCAGTTTAGTTTCTACTGCAGTTAGTCTTTACGAACCATGCATCTACAACAGAAGTGCTTTGGGGGGTATTGTGCACAAGAACGGAGCAGTTGTGTGGTGTGTGCTGAGTGGGAAGTGTATATGTGTCTAAGTTGTATCATTGCTAAGTAATCGTTTTGTGAGTCCTCACTATGTTTGACTATGGTTGTTGTTGCAAATGATTGTGGGTTGTGTGGGGGATGTTTTATAGTTGTGTGCAGGGGTGTCTAATGTGTATATGTGTCTCAGGGGTGGGGCATTCGTACTGTCCAATGTTGTGTGGTGTTCAGGCTGAGGTGTGTTTTTGACCACAATGATTTGTGGTTCATTCTATGGAGGGTAGAATGTTGTCGGCATGGCGGGGCTGGTGGTGGGACTGACTCTCTCCTGCCCTTGGTCAGCCTGGAGGTCTCAGATTTGTAGCTGTTTTTGGTCAGTCTTCAGTAAGTGGCTCGTAATGTGCTGGTCGGGATACTGCCAACACTGGCGGTCTTTTGGCAGCCAACACCACAGCGGTCTTCTGTAAAGACCTTCAAACTTGTATTGAGGGCCTTAATGAGTGATGTAATGGTGAGGTTACTAGCAATGCATGGGGAAGTTGCAAACTGTAGTTAACTTAGGGCACGAGTTATAGTTACATGAGATAACTACAACATTGAATTTCTGTGTTTTTTTTTAGTTTAAAATGCTATGTTGCTAAATAACAACATGCTTAAGGAAAGTTACATTTCATAAAATGGGACTTTCTTTCTCCAGCTACTGAAGTGTGTTCAGAAAAGTACATGAAATGTGTTCAACTCACTTTACAGGTCCATTATTTAATATCATTTAATTTCAATCTCATATACATTATGTCATAGATGTTTTTAGTTTCCCTATAAAAGCAGTTAATTATGTCATGAAACAAACTGGGGTTGCCTCCTTTACAGTGTGCAAAGATAACTTGCAGAAGAAACTAAGTAAATACTTACTGCTAATGTCACTTAACTCGGTACAAAGATAGATAGTATGGTTCAAAGATTACTTGCAGCAATCACTAAACCTACTATTTGTGCTAATGGATGCAGAATTCCAGAGGCCTTCAAACTCTTTCAGATGAATATATAGTAGACAAAATCTTACAAATGTTTGTTTTGTTGGTGCCTCTAAATCAGAATCAATGTACTCATCATTCAGCTGGAAATATGATTAAATGAAAAGCTCTGAGTGTTTGTATTATGAAGCTTTTAATAAATCCTTTCGATGGAAGGACTTCCATAATTTTTCTCTAGTGACCTTGTCCTGGTTGATAATGAATTTGGAGCAGATTCTGTATATTTGGTAGAGTATGCTCCTGGAGAAGAATATTGATTTCCTCACAAGAGAGACGCAAGCTGGCAGCAGAAATTGGTGTCAGCTCTTGGTACATCAAGCCTTGCTGGGAATTGGATTTTGAAGAGGCACAATTGTAAAAGTAGCTGATTTTCTGAATCCCTTGAACTGCTTCAAATAATGGAATACTTACTTTGAGTCTGATCATGGCATGTGGATTACAAATTTGTAAACTGAATAGAGAGCAAACACTGACAAAACACTGTGCTCGTTTTATTAGAAGAATTAGTTTGGCAGTAAAGGCTAAGATGGTTAGTCTGAAAGTACGCCCTTTGTAAACTTGTAAAAACCTTTTCAAGGCTTTAATTACAGGGATATCCTTGGTTTTTAATGTATTTAAGTGGTGTACAGCTGTAGATGTTTGTCCAACTGGAAGGCTAAATAGCAATGTGAGTTCACTGACTCCACCGTATTATTGCTTAACTTCAATTTGAAATTGTGTAGACCCCTCCCAAACAACATTATGGCCCTCATTACAACGCTGGCGGTCGGTGATAAAGTGGCAGTAATACCGTCAACAGGATGAGGGTAAACACAGCCAAATTATGTCCATGGTGGAAAGAGCTCAGATAGACAGCCACTTTACCACATCGACCGCCAGGGTGGAAACAACAGGCACCACGGCAGTAGCCACCTCCAGCCAGGTGGAAGACAATGTTCCCCCCAACGTATAATGACAATCTAATCCGCCCCCTTTTCAGGGTGGTGCAAACAACATCAAAAGCGTGGCGAAAACACTGCACAGAAGGGAAACGACTCACCTTTGGAGACACAGGGAAGAACCATGTTGCCATGAGCCCGAGCTGAGATTTTTCCAATGATCTTATACGTCCTGCTCCACCACGAACACCAACGATGGCGAAGGTGACCACAGTGAGTACAGCTGCCTAGCGCACAGGGGAGGGAGGGAGGGAGGAAAAAGAGAGTGACACACACACACAACACACACACCCTCACCCCCAACACCATGAACAGAATCAGATGCAGTAAGAACATTTATTTACCCCGTACCCCTCAGGAATAATGCAAGGACAACACAAATAGATGAAAGTGAGTATAAGAATATAACTACAGTATAAATATGTACATCCAATCTAAAAGTATATACATATGTACAAATCAAGGGACACTGCCAGGTCCTCAATGTGCGTGGGCCACATGACAAAGTCCAAGGCCCCACTTGACTCCTGTGACAACACAGAGAGAACACTGCAGGGGCATCAGTTCGAAAATAGGCAGGCACTTCAGGGGTACAGGGAACAAGTGGGGCACCTCAGCTGGCAGGTGATAGAAGACCACTGGTTCTGGAGGGGCAACATGCCCTGTGCTTGGTCCTTGGGAGTGCAAGGCCACAGTCTCTCAAGTGGGTGACTTGTCCACATGATCTGGAGGGGGCTACATGCCCTGTGCTCTTTGTCTTGGGGAGTGCAAGGCCACAGTCTCTCAAGTGGGTGATTTGCCCACTGCTTGGTCCTGGAGAATGCAAGGCCACAGTCTCTCAAGTGGGTGATTTGCCCACTGCTTGGTCCTGGGGAGTGCAAAGCCACAGTCTCTCAAGTGGGTGATTTGCCCACTGCTTGGTCCTGAGGAGTGCAAGGACACAGTGTCTCAAGTGGGTGATTTGGCACTGGTCCTGGAGGGGGCATCGTGCCCTGTGATCTTCATCCTGGGGAGGACTGGGTGAGTGGGTGTCTTATACACTGGTTCTGGAGGGGGTATCGTGCCCTGTGATCTTCATCCTGGGGAGAGATGGGTGAGTGGGTGTTTTACCCACTGGTTCTGGAAGGGGCATTGAGAACCGTGGTGCAGATCTTGGGGAGTGCAAGGTCACAGTCCCTCAGCTGGGTGTCATACCTGCTGGATTTGCAGCCCGCACAACAGCCCATGGAAATAGAACTACAGACTGTCTGCCAGATGTGACGGCTGCTCAATGCTACTGATGATCCTTCTGGTGGTGGTAGGAGGGGGAAGCTCCTGCCCACCCCCTGCAGCCTCAGACGGCTGCCCATTGGTGGTAGTGGTGCTGCTGTCGGTGGTGGTGGTGGTGGGGGAAGCTCCTGCCCATCCCCTGCAGCCTCGGACAGTTCCCATTGGTGGTAGTGGTGCTGCTGCTGGTGGTGGGGGAAGCTCCTGCCCATCCCCTGCAGCCTCGGATGGCTGCACACTGCTGGTAGTGGTGATGCTGCTGCTCGTGGTGGTTGTGGGGGGAAGCTCCTGCCCATCCCCTGCAGCCTTGGACGGCTGCACCACCATGGTTGGTGGGGGGGCTCTGACTGAGTCCCAGCACCAGGCCCCTTGTCCTTCCTGCCTGCTGGTTCAGGCCCCCTGCCCTTCATGGCAACAGCTGAGGATGGCTCCTTTCTTTTCAGGGCAGCAGCTGGTGCAGGCCCATTGCCCTTCTTGGCAGCAGCTGGGGATCGCTCCTTGCCCGAGTTGCTGTGGATTCTACTGGGCCTGTGGACTGCGTGGCTGAGGTGCTTGCCTGGGTTTTACCCACTCTGGCCAGATGTGAAGGATGGGGTTAGGGGTAGGAAAGAGGTCAATGGTGGAGAGGATACACTTCTTAGGGACACTGGGGCAGAGAAGGGTGAAGGTTTAGGAGTAGAGGAAGAGAGAGTGGTTGTAGGAGGTGTCTGTTTGCTGTGCTTGGGTGTAGGTGCATGGGCTGGATGCTTTTGTGAGGTGGATGGCTGTTGGGTGTCTGAGTGCTTGCGTTTGTGTACCTTGGGGGGGCACAGACACAGTGGGAAAGGACACAGGGGACGTGTGCATGGCTGTTGGGGTGGTGTCTGCCAGTGAGGTGTGTGTTCTGATAGGTGTGCTGGTGATGGCAGTAGTGAATGAGGATGTAGTGCATGCAGGTGTGAGTGTAGACGCAACTTGGAGGGAGGTGGAGGAGTAGGGGGACACAGTGGAGACAGTGGATGTTTGGTATGTCTGCATCTGAATGGTGTTTGTGTGAGTGCCTGTGGGATGAAGTGTGGTGCTTGTGTTTGCCTGTGCCACTCTTGTGTGTTGTCTTGTGTGCATGCTGGTCTGCCTGTGTGCTTGGGATAGGTTAGGGTTGAGGGGAATGAGATAGGGCAGAGGAAGTTGTAGGGGGGAGGGTGGAAGCAGGGACAATGGCTGCCATTAGAGAAGAGGCCAGATCCTGGATTGATCTATGTTGGCCCACCAAGCCAGTGTGAATGCTCTCCAGAGATGCATTGCTTTGTTGCATTTGGGCTGCCAGCCCCTGGATTGCATTCACAATGGTTGACTGCCCAACAGAGATTGATCTCAGGAGGTCAATAGCCTCCTTACTCAGGGCAGCAGGGCTAACTGGGGAAGGGCCTGAGGTGCCTGGTGCGAGGGAGATGCCCACCCTCCTGGGTGAGCAGGCACAGGCAACTCAATGAGGGGCTGCTGGGAGGGTGGTGCAGGTACAGGGGGTGGCGGCTGTACCTGTACCTGGGGTGAGCACAGAGGTATCCGCCACCACCAGGGAGCTTCCATTGGAGGAGGTATCTGTGTCCGAACTGTCCCCTCCAGTCTACGCCGTGGTGCTCCCCTTGCCCTCCGTCCCACTGGTGCCCTCACTGTTGGTGGACTCTGCCACCTGGGTCCTGTGGGATGCAGCTCCCTCCATCGCCGGTGCCTCTGCTCCTCTGCCAGATGATCCTAATGCAGTTAAGGAGAGGATGACAAAACAAAAAGGGTGGGGGAGAGACAAAGGAAACACTTGGTCAATGGCTGCACCACCACCACCGTTGGCGTACACAGCACCCTCACACAGAGGGAACAGCCCTATGCACTATGCATTGCACTACCAGTAACAATTCTAGTCACCAGGGAATGGGGAGGGACACTATCTAGGTAGGAGGAATATCAAACCGGAACCCTTCCCAACATGGGACCTACTCTGAAATGTCAGGCCTGGCCTAGGGGCACCCACACACACACATTCCCCACCCGGATACCACCATACCATGCGTAAGTTGTAATGATGGGAACTGTACTCACCCCCTTGTGGCTGCTGTGATGCCCTCAAGCGCCCATCCAGCTCTGGATGGTATGCAGGTCATCAGGAGGGTCAGGGTTCGACGGGCAACCCTTCCTCGTTGGGAGGCCATCCCGAACTAGGCCTCCGCCGTCTTCCTTGCCCATGTCTCAGGCCCGACAGTGGGTGCTCCACCTGCTATAGACCCTCAGGGTCCACATGTCCTTGGCGATGGCACGCCATGTACCCTTCTTTTCATGGGCGCTGACACACAGGGAATGGTATTAGTCATACTGTCCTGCCTCTTACACTCATGGCCCACAATACCACTTCCCATCGCTATTTGCACAGACATGGCCCAGCACACAAGCTGCATGCCACCCAGGGAACATCCACCAACCTACACGAGGCCTTCACACACACCACTCCATGCATTCATGCACAATTCATCTTGTTCACAGTGTACACACCTGTTGGTCTGGAGGTCTATACAGCAGTCCGTACTGGGTAAGGACTCTATCCACCAGTTGCTCCAACTCCGCTGAGGTGAAGGCAGGGGCCCTTTCCAGAGTCACATGGGCCATGGTAGGTTCCAGACACAGGTCACAGCAGCACATGCAGTGTAGGTCCTCTCCTATTGAAGGTCAGGTAGCAAGTGAGTGAACAGATAGAAAATGGCGGTGATGTCTGTGGTGGTGCATACCGTCACCGCCGGCGTACATCACCATTGGCCACTGCACCCCATAGGGCCCAATGTTATCCAATGATGCATTGCACGGTGGTTCCCGACCGCCTCCCACAACGGCACACACCGTCAGCAGAATTACCTCACTTCTACCTGTCCCTCCACACAGGACAGGTGGACGTCATTTTTGGGGGTGGGGGGCAGGTCCTGGATTATAACTATTTCACAGTTCACAATTGTACATACAGGACAAATGATACTTATACATTTCAAATTATCATCATGCATTGTACTGTTGTGGCTACAATGTACAGTTTATGACCGTCTCCTCACTCTTTTGCCCCATAGATTGCAACCGCTGCAGATGAATAGGAGATGGAGACATACCCCCGTGTACAGACCCCTGGTGGACTTGGCAACAATGGAGGACAGGCACATTATCCTCACCTACAGACTTGACAGGGCCACAATCACGGAGCTGTTTGCCCAACTGGAGCCTGACTTGATATTTGCCATCCGTCACCCCACTGGGATCCCTCCTCTTGTGCAAGTTCTGTCTTTGCTCCATTTCTTGGCAACTGGTTCTTTCCAAGTGACAGTGGGCTTGGCAGCAGGAATGTCACAGCCAATGTTCTCAATAGTGCTAATAAGAGTATTGTCTGCCCTGATTAAACACATGTGCAGTTACATTGTTTTCCCCAGGGTGAGGATTTGGTCACAGTGAAGGCTGACTTCTATGCAATGGGACATATCCCCAACATCATTGGGTCGATTGGTGGAACATATACTGCATTTGTCTACCCCCCCCCCCCCCCGGCAAAATGAACAGGTGTTCGGAAATCGAAGAGTTTTAATTCCATGAATGTGCAGATGATGTGCCTGGCAGACTAGTACATCTCCCATGTCAATGCTAAGTGCTAAGTATCCTGAGTCTGCGCATGATGCCTTTATCCTGAGGAATAGCAGCATCCCAAATGTGATGGGCCAACTACAGAGGCACAGGGTGTGGCTAATAGGTGAGCCCTGGTTCCCACCCAGTGGATGTTGGTGTATGGTGTGGGCCATAAGGGATAGTGTGTGGCTAAATCTTGACCCTCCATATTTGAAGGTGACTGAGGTTACTCCAACGTATCATGGTTACTGACCCCTATGAGAAATGCCAGCACAAGGGCTGAGGAACATTACAATGAGGCACATTGGCGAACAAGAAGGATCATTGAACGTACCTTTGGCCTCCTGAAGGCTAGGTTTCGGTGCCTACATCTTACAGGTGGATCCCTGTGCTACTCACCCAAGAAGGTCTGCCAGATAATGGTGGCATGCTGCATGTTGTATAACCTTGCCTTGAGATGTCATGTGCCTTTTTCTGCAGGAGGAGGAGGCTGGAGATGGCAGGGTGGCAGCAGTGGACCCTCTTGACAGTGACGATGAGGAGGATGAGGATGAGGACAACAGAACTGCAGTGATTAGACAATACTTCCAATGACACACAGGTAAGACAGTGTAACTTCACATTTGATTGTAATTTTTTTGTTTAACATTGAAACTGGCAGGCTGTTATTTCCCACTTCTATTCCAACTCACTGTACTCTTTGGCAACTCTTTTTGCAGATGTTGGTGCCCTACTATTGCTCCTGGTGTGTTCACTGCAGCCAACTACAGGTCTATCCTATGTGAACATTACTGTACCATTGATTTGCAATGTTTGAACCTGGTTACACAAATACATACTTAAATCATTTGACATACTCCATACATGTATTTTTTCAAAGTGTGTTTATTGCAGGAGGAAAAGAGGAAAAGGGGGAAGTGCAATGGGCTGGGGTGATGATGGACGAAAGTCCAGGGTATAGTTCGTGTCTATTTATAGCACAGGTGTATTGTCCAAGGGGACATAGAAAGGGGAGCAATGGCAGTTCAAGTTGGACAGGGTGACAGAGTGTGACACAAGGGTGAGAGTCAGGAGAGTCTTATTTCCTCACGGGAGTCCTAGCAATAGTCTCTGGCTTCTTCCTGGATCGCAGGGAATGTTTGCGGGGTGGTTCTCCTTCTGCAGGGGGAGGGGTGCTGGTGACCTGTTGGTCCTGTGGCGGGGCCTCCTGTCCACTAGCAGCAGCGGAGGTGTAAGGCAGTTCTGATGTCTGGCTAGTGGCAGGGGCCCTCTGTTGTAAGACTGCCTCCCTCATAATGTTTGCCATGTCTGCCAGCACCCCTGCAATAGAGACTAGGGTGGTGTTAATGGCCTTCAAGTTCTCCCTGATCTCCTGGTACTGTCCCTCCTGCAGCTACCTGTTCTCCTGCACGTTGTCCAGGATCTGGCCAAGCATATCCTGGGAATGTTGGCATGCTCCCAGGATCTCAGTGAGGATCTCCTGGAGAGTCATTTCCCTGGGCCTGTCCTCCCCCTGGCGCACAGCAGTCCTCCCAGCTTCCCTCTTGAACTCTGCCTCTGTCCCATGGACCATGTGCCCACTGGCACTTACCTCCAGGTCCCTGATTGTCTTGGATATGAGGTGTGCCCTGGGGTCCCTGTAGTTGTGAACACACTGCTGATTGACATGTCATGGGGACAGAGGCATGGGTACGCGGGGTGGGTGCTGTGGTGGTGTTTCCTGAGGGGGAACCTCTGTGGTGGTATGTGCCTGTGCCTGGGTAACCGACTGTCTAGAGGTCCCTGATGGGCCAGGTTGGTCATCCAGATCCAGACGACCAGAGTCGCTGTCATCACTGTGGCCCTCTTCTGTGGGGGGACTGTAGAGTGCTGGCACCTCTTCTTCACTGACATTGGCTGGGATACCTGTGGGGATGTAAATGCAGTGTTATTGTTTCTGTATGTGACATATTGTGCATGGGTGGGTTGCCCTCTGTTTTTATTTGCCATGGCAGCTTTCACTGGTGTGAGTTGGCATGTGGTGGGCTAGCTGATTCTCTCTACTGTGCATGCTTTGGTGATAGGTGTCCATGAAGGGCTGTGGATGATGTCCATGCATTGGTGGTGCGTGCAGGGCTTGGCAATGGGATGAGTGAGTTGTGATGGTGGAGTGTGTGGGATGGAGTGGAGTGATGGGAGTGAGAGTGGGGGTATGTGATGGCATGCAGGTAGGTGTGTAGTAGTAATATGGAGTTGACTTACCAGAGTCCAGTCCTCCTGCTACTCCTGCCAGGCCTCATGATGCATGATTGCCAAGCCTTGCTCCTCCCATGTTGTTAGTTGTGGGGGAGGAGGTGGGGGTCCACCGCCAGTCCTCTGTACAGCTAATTGGTGTCTTGCTGCAATGGAACGTACCTTCCCCCGTAGGTCATTCCACCTCTTCCAGATGTCGTCCCTTGTTCTGGGGTACTGTCCCATGGCATTGACCCTGTCCATGATCCTCCGCCATAGCTTTATCTTCCTAGCAATGGATCTCTGCTGCACCTGTGCTCCAAATAGCTGAGGCTCTTCCCAGATGATTTCCTCTACCATGATCCTTAGCTCCTCCTCAGAGAATCTGGGGTGTCATTGTGGTACAATGGGTGTTGTGTGGGTGAGGGTATGTAGGGTGACGTGTTGGGGTGTATGTTGTGAGGTGCGTGGGTGGTGTATAGGTGATGGTGGTGTGTGGCTCTGATCTTGTCTGTGGTCGTGGTGTCTGTCTCGTACCAATGGTTTATAGTCGTAAAGGGTTGTGGGTAATGTGGGGGTGTGTTTTATAATGGTATGGGTGTGTGTATGGTTGTCAGGTGTGTGGAGTTTGAATTGTCCAATGTGGTGTTGTTTTATATGTGTGTGTGTATTTTGAGCGCAGCCATATGTACCGCCAATGGTTTCCCGCCTTTGAATGTCCGCCGTGGTGATTCATGGGTCATAATAAGGTGGGCGTTGTTGGCGTAATGGTGTGGGTTTGGATACCACCAGTTTATCACTGACCTTTGGGCTGGCAGAATTGTGTCTGTGGCTAAATAGTGACGGAGTGGTGTGTGTGTGTCATAATATAGTGAACGGATATCAGCCGCCGCCGTGGTATGTTGGCGACAGTCAGCATGCAGTAAGTGGGATTTACCGCCAATGTCATAATGAGGGCCTATATTTGTTTTATTGACGTTAGCAGATTGACTGTTAACCTTGTTATATTCATTAAGTGCAGTAAGCTGGGGTACTAATTCAACAGTAATCCAACAGATAACTGACTGTACAATTTTCCAGTTTTGGAGGCAGGAATTCAGATTTTCAAAAATAATTGCCCAAGTCAGAGATGTATAATGAAGAGAGAGACGGAGCAAGTACGGACCACCTAGCCCATTTTCTATAGTAAGTTTGGGGTAGACATGCTGCTTGGACGATAACTTGATTTGCATCCAAGTGTTGGTGTGTAGAGCTATCATCAGATGTAACAAGTTGAATCCATGTGTAATGTTAAGAGCTTTAACTAAGGATGATCTTGATTTATTTTGTTGAATACTGAGGAGTAATCTATGTAGCAAACATAAAGTGGTTTTCCTTGATTTAGTGCCAACTACATGAAGGCAGTCAATGCAACTATGTTGGCTAAAGTTGCACATCCTGCTCTAAAGCCTGTTTGATAGGGCAACAGCAAATTATTGGACACTATCCAGTCTGTTATATGTTAAAGTGAGTATTTGGCAAAAAGTTTGCCTTCTTTATCTAGAAGAGCTATCAGGTGGACATTTTTAGTGCCATGGTTTTTAGTTTCCCCTTTGAGGAAGAGATATGTACAGACTCAGGCACAACTCTTTCTATGCTGCTTAATAATACCTTTAATATTTCAAATTCAGTATTCATCAGTGGAAACATAAAACTCTATTAGATGGCTTGAATAACTTCGCCTTGTCGTTAAATGGTGAGTTAATGTAGATGAGTGTCTCATTCCCAAGGTTATTCAGATGCTTCTGTTGTCCTAATATATTCCTGAGGGGAAACGCCTTCAGACTATCTTTTTGACAAAAGCTCACAGATCTAGTTGTTTTCAAATTATTTTGTCTTTATTTTTGTTTTTATTTCCTGTCATGTTGCTTCTTAACTTCTTCGATACGTTGGACAGCCATGAGCTGTCCGATGCAACATGGTCATGTGCTCCAGATGTCTCCCAGATGTCCACGCACATGACATGCACCGCACCAGGAGGACTTCCATTCAACACAAAGCAACCTTGGGAGCTGGGAAATAGCTTTCCCAGCTCCCAAGGCTGTTCTGGGTTTTTAGTGTGATCAGTATGTGCGGTGCACCAATGCCACTTCACTGAAAACAAAAGTAAAATGAGCTGATTGGCTCATTTCACTTTCACTGTCTCAGTGCTTGGGGCTATCTCAGCAGTGGCATATGGGAGAGGTTTCATTAGTAAGGGAAGAATCTCCCCTTTCCAATGGCATCCCTCCCTAAGGGACCCCTGCTTGGGGATCCCCACAGGAGGGTGATCCCCAAGCAGAGATCCATCCACTAGATACAAAGGAGGGGGCGCAGCCCCTTGGGCAAGGGCTTTCAGTCTTTCTAGGGGGCAGAAAGCCCAGTAGAAACCATAGTTTCATTTTATATATATATATATCTTGGGATTGAGGATGCCCAGAATGGGCATTGCAATGCCCCTCCCCCCAACAAATGAGCAACATTTTTTTTTTTACTGCCCTCCCAGTGGGCAGATGGGGTCAATAGTCTCTAATCTGCTGCCTGGGGGGCGGGTCAGAAAGCCCACTAGGCACTAGGGATTTTTTTTTATTCATCAAGGGTTTAGGGCTGGCCAGAAAGAGCATTGAAATGGCCCCACACACCCCCAAAAAATCAGCACAGTTTTTCTGCCCCCGTCCCTGGGGACAGATGGCACAATAGTCCCCAATATGCCCCCTGCCCGGAGGGGCAGGAATCCCATGAAGCACCAGCAATTTTTTTTCATTCAACTAGGGACGGAGGCTGCCCTGAATGGGCATTGCAATGCCCCCACATCCACCCCCCAAAAAAGCAGCCAAGTCTTTCTGCTTCCTCTCAGGCACAGATAGGTGCAATAGACCTACATGTACCTCCCTGGAGGGGTCAGAAGGCCAAGTAGGCACAAGGGAATTTTTTTGGTAGTGTAGGGATAGGTACTGCCCAGAAAAGGCATGACAGAAAGCCCACTAGACACCAGGGAAGCATTTTTCTAAAAATAGAGGGGTGGGGGCGGGCCGCCACCATGGGCATTGCTATTAACCCCACCCCAAATGAAGGGGGCAACAGTCTTTATGTCGTCCCCATCCAGATTAAAGCATATCATGGCTAGCAAGAAGACAATTGACTCTTTTGGGTTTTGATTTTACATAAGGGCCAAGAGAACTTGGCTAACTCCCAATATCATCCTACTTGCAACGGTGCGTGGCTGCACATGCACCCCACACCATTTTCTTACCCACAATGCCCTGCAAGCATCCAACATTGCCTGAAATCAAACATTTTCCCTGCTTTTCTGTAATAGAAAGTTCCTAAATCTGCAGGAAACCACAACATTCCTACCACCCACCATTGCCAAACCTGTATTAATAAAAGCTCTGCCCCACTTGTGTGGGTGCCCAAAACAGAGTCAGCCTAAAATATATGAAAAAATCTGCCCTTTTGAACCAGATTTGGTTCACCCTCCATTTATAAACATTTTTGGTCCTTCCTTTTTGCAGGCAATTAGCCCACCTACACAAGTGAGGTATTGTTTTCATCGGGAGACTGACAGGAACACTGAATAGTATGAAAATGTATGCAGGCATGGTGATCTGACACAGAAATATCAGGAAAATTAGATTTTTAAACTTGGAGTTTATGGGAATTCTGGGTAAGAAAACATTGGGGGAGCCATGCAAACCACACCTCCCTTGACTCCAGTGCTCCAGTGACTAGTTTTCAGAAATATCTGGTTTGGTAGGTTTATCTAAATGGCTGCTGAGTCCAGGACCAAAAAAGCAGTTGTCCCCTTGCAAAAATAGTTCATTTTGTGGTTATCAGAAGTCCTGGGGGAACCTTCTGTGGTAGGAAGTCTGTGGCTCTCCTAAGATTCCAAAACTTTCCATCACAGAAATGTGAGGTAAACGTGGTGTTTTTTGAGACAAACTTTGAAGTTTGCATGTAATTCTGGGTAACATACTTTGTGAGAGCCACACAAGTCACCCTATCCTGGATTTCCCTGAGTGTCTAGTTTTCAATAATGTACAGTTTTGGAAGGTTTTCCTAGGTGCCGGCTGAAATAGGGCCCAAACACCACAGCTACCCACTTTGCAAACCATGGGTCAGCTTTGCGTAAAAATATATGATGTATTCATCTTGTTTTTGTGCCATTTCCTATCAGGGGAACTAAGCCTACCCACACACATGAGGTACCATTTTCATCAGAAGATTTGGGAGGTTGCTGGGTAAGAGGATCTTTGTAGCTTTGTGCAGATTCCAGAACTTTCCTTCACAGAAATTTGAGAAGAATGTGTTTTTTTAGTCAAAGTTTGAAGTGTGCAAGAAATTGTGCATAAAACAACCTAGTGAGAGCCACACTTCACTGCACTCTGGATTCCCCTAGGAGTCTAGTTTTCAGAAATGTGTAGGTTTGCTGTGTTTCCCTAGATGGCAGTTGAGGTAGGGCTCAGAGACCACATCTACCCACTTTGCAAAATTCGAGTAATTTTTCCATGGAGAAAATTGATGTGTCCATGTTGAGTTTTGGGCCATTTCCTGCTGCGAGCACTAGACCTACCCACACAAGTTAGGTAATATTTTTAGCAGGAGACTTAGGGGAACACAGAATAGTTGAACATGTGTTATTACCAATTGTCTTTCTCTGCATGTTGTGTCTTCCATATGTAAGACAGTGTGTAAGAAAGAAGTCATTTTGAGAAATACCCTCTAATTCACATGCTGGTATGGGTAACCCCAAATTCAGGGATGTGAAAGTAACCACTGTTTCGTAACTCCATACTTTTGACCATTTGGTAAAACTATAGGTTTCCTTGATACCTATTTTTCACTCTTTATATTTTACCAAATGAATCACTATATACCCGGTACACAATGAATGACCATTGCAAGGTGCAGCTCAGTTATTGGCTCTGGGTACCTAGCATTCTTGATGAACCTGCAAGACTACATATCCCGCAACCAGAGGGGCCCAGTGGATGTAACAGTATATTGCTTTTGAAAATATACCATAGTTACAAGAAGTTACGGATGAAAATGTAGGCACGGGGTGTGGTCTGGCCGCGATCCATGATGGCCGCCTGAGAGCCGAGCTCCGCACGGCAGCGGGCCACGCGGCGGCGGCTCTGGAGGCGCACCAGGGGACCCCCAAACGCAGCGGGGGCTGGCATAGGGGTTGGAGACGGTGGAAGGCCGACATTCGCGACGCGGGGGGAGTGCCCTCTCCGGAGACGCTGGGCGGAGCGAGGGGAGCAGGCTCGAGGCCTACGGCAGGCCGCTGAGCCGCGGCCTCGAGTGAGGAACCATCCCGGCGCGGAGAGACGCGTCCCTCGCTGAAGCCTGAGGTAGGGGAGCGCGCCCTCCGCCCCTGCCTGCACCTTGACGGCGGCCCATCTGCGGCTCCCGGAGCCGGCAACAGGCCGGGACGCCACCTGCCCCTCCCTCCCTCCCAATCAATCGGTGCCGGAAGGGAAGAACAGAGCCCAGAACAACAACAGGAGGATCCCCGGTGCTGATGACGCGCCTCCCAGTGCCTCCTCAACCTTCTCCTCTCAACCGGGGGTGACAGGGATCGATGACAAGAGGCCTCGCCACCAGCGGAGTGCAACGGACGGCTACCCCCACCCCCCAGCCTTACCTACTTCAGAGGAGGCACCCTGAGAAACGCCAGAGGCCCCGGAGAGGACGGAGAAGCGAGGGCCAAGTCGGTGAGCCAGAGAGGATGAGAGACGTAAGGAGATGAGGGTGGTGTATGAGTGAGAGAGAGGCCGGGAGAGAGGAGAGAGAGAGAGGAATATAACAACGTACGGAGAGGGGAGGAAAACGACGGGAAGAGGAGAAGGCAAAGAGTAAAGGAGTAAACGCCACCTAATAAAAAGAGGGGCAAGCACAGGAGGGGGGAAGGAGTAAGGAATAAAAGGAAAAAAAGAGAAGAGAAAAGAAAAGAAAAAAAAGAGAAAGGAAAACGAACAATACAAATATAACAACAAAAGGAGCAATATTACACTAACAGGAAAAGCAAAAAGCCACTGTTGCCTCCAACAAAGCTAGAACTAACGAGGTATGGAGAGCAAAGAGGGCCAGGAGTAACAACGGGCCTCGGCTCCAAAGCAACTCCTCTTTCCACGGACCTCTAAGCTAGCACGTGAGAGAGCGGCAAGAAACTTCACCCCCACGCGGTCCGGACGCCGCCCTGTGGGACGCTGAACGTTATAGAGCCAACAAGGAGATCCTTCCCCTCGTATATACACCAACGACAGCCCTCCCCAGAAGGCCACTTAGAGAGGTACTCACCTGAACTCACCAACTTCTCTGGGTCCTCCTCGCCCCCCCCCCAGCCACCCTCTCTCCTCTGCTGCCCCCACGCCCATGCTGATCGCCCTCGCTGTACCACGGACAGGCAACCCCTTGGATCCCCACCTGCATGGAGAAACCCGAAATGCCCAGAGGCAAGACGGCGGGTAAAGTACTGGGTAAGCCTGCCCGTCAACTACTCTTCTCTGAAGCCCTACGCCAACAGAAACACCCTTCTACCGCAGACTCTCCACCCCCCTCACACGACACCATGTCAGACGACACTCAAGGAGCATCAATGGATCGTATACTGCAGGAGATATCAGCAGTAGGCTGCAAACTGGAAGGTATGGACACTGCCATGACAGCATTAACAGTGGAAACGAAATCCATGCTCCTGGAAATAGCGGGCTTCCAGTCACAAATCTCCGGACTGGACC
The DNA here is from genome assembly GCF_031143425.1 of Pleurodeles waltl. Classification (NCBI taxonomy): domain Eukaryota; kingdom Metazoa; phylum Chordata; class Amphibia; order Caudata; family Salamandridae; genus Pleurodeles; species Pleurodeles waltl. The sequence goes on from NC_090444.1 coordinate 315,198,618, forward strand.
ATCGATTAGCGGCTGTGGAAAGTCAAGTGGTCTTACAGACTGACAGAGATCAGGAACTCTTTTACCTTCATAGCAAGTTAACCGACCTTGAGGACAGAAGCCGCAGAAACAATGTCCGCTTTCTTGGATTTCCGGAAGGCATTGAAGGTACAGATATCCTCTCTTACTTGCGAGACACGCTCCCCAAACTAGCCGACATAACATTTGAGCCCCTTCTGGAATTTCAAAGAGCGCATAGACTTGGTCTCAAGAGACAAAACGGAAAAGATCGTCCTCGCCCAATCATAGCCTGCTTCCTCCGACATGGGCAGGTCCGCCAACTGTTACAGATGTCCCGAAGGCAAGGCCCACTCCGGCTTGGTCCCCTCGAAATCCGCCTTTCAGCAGAGTTCTCCAAAGAAACAGCAGATTGAAGAAGAGCCTTTCTCTCTCTCCGTCCTCGCCTTCGCCATCTGGATGTTAAATTCGGCCTCTTCGAGCCAGCCAGGATGTGGATAACTAAGAACGGAGAGTCACAAACCTTCTATGACCCAGAGGACCTGAAATCATTCCTAGAGGGGCTGTATGATCCGACACAACCTATGGAATCAGCAACTCAACCCCCCCAAGACACACAGAATCAAACTAGGGGAATGGGCCAATCTGAAATTGCTCTGGACACCGACGGAAGACCTACTACAGACCCCCAAACCAGGGGCAGAGACCTGGAGAGATTAACAAAAAGTTTTGATGACAGGGGCCAAGTCCTACAGGCGGTTGCAATGCACACACAGTTGCCAAACAGAGACAAGTCCCGATCCCCTCTGAAACCCTAGGTGCTTGCCACCTGAAACCAACATGGATACGGTCCTCCTACAAGCCCTCGATATCAACAGCCACAGACTGTCATAGAAGCGTTGAAGGAAATACAGGAACTTTATGACGAAGGAGTCCTAACACAGAGAAACGATGAGTACCCTATTTTATTGTATACTCTTTAGACATTGTACCACGGAGAACCACCCCCCCCTCCAGTAGGCTTTAACCGCCTCTGACTGCTTCGACTGTTCGGATTGTGTGTTAGTTTTTGTTGGCTCTCGATTACTCTTGTTTCTCAACGTCCCTTTCCCTCATGTCATGTCGGGTAACACTTACCATATCCCATATCACTTCTTCCATCTAGAATCAGGATCTATAATATTCTCTGGAAAATATGGGAACTGACGCAATATCCTTGCACATCACTGTCTTGCCATGGCTGGGATGGGACTAAATAATTCCGAACTGGGTTGGGGCTCTAGACCTCGGTCTACCAACAAGCGCAATAGTGGTATTACGATGGGCGCTGGTGCAAAGCAGAACAGACCACAGATACTAAGGGGCATATTTACACTCTGTTTGCACCGAATTAGTGTCATTTTTTTTAACTCTAATTCGGTGCAAAACTAACTCCATATTTATACTTTGGTGCTAGACCCCTCTAGCACCAAATTTATGGAGTTAAAGTCATTTTTTGAAAGTGGAGACCTACTTTGCCTTAATGAGATGCAAGGTAGGCGGTTCCGTGCAAAAAATGACTCTATGGCCTTAACGCCATATTTAGGGGCATATTTATACTCTGCGGCATATTTATACTCTGTTTCACCGAATTAGTGTCATTTTTTTTTTTTACTCTAATTCGGTGCAAAACTAATTCCATATTTATACTTTTGTGCTAGACCCATCTAGCACCAAGGCCCTGATTTAAACTTTTTTTGCACCGCATTAACGTCATTTTATGACGCAAAAGTGGCGCAAACTTACAAAATATTGGCCCTTATTTATACTTTTTGCTGCAAAACTGCACTAACTCAGTTTTGCACCAAAAAGTTTAGCACCGGCTTGCACCATTTCTGTGCACCAGCCGGGCACCATATTTATGGAATGGTGCAAGCCGGTGCAAAGGGTAGGCTAGAGTTTAAAAAAATGACTTTAGTCGGGTGGGGCTGGCAGTATAGAAGACGAGGGTTTAGCACCAAAAAATGGCTTTAGGTAGGTTAGAGTAAAAAAAATGACTCTAACCAGATTAGCGTCATTTTATGGTGCTAAACCTACCATGCCACATGACTCCTGCCTTAGAAAAGGCAGGAGTCATGCCCACCTCCCCAGTGGCCAGCACAGAGGACAGGGGTCCCCTGGGCATGGCCATTGCACCCTGTGCCATGTATGGGGGCCAATTTCAGGGCCCCCTATGGCACTTTCAAAAATAAAATGCACTTACCTGTACTTACCTGGGATGGGGTCCCCCATCCTCGCAGTCCCTCTAGTGTGGGTGGGGGTGCCCCTAGGGCCTAGGAAGGGCACCTCTGGGCTTATTCCATGGTGTTCCACCATAGAAATAGGGCCACAGGTCCCCTAACGCCTGCCCTGACCCAGGTCTTAAAAAATGGGGCAAAGCAAGCTTTGCCCCATTTTTTGACCCCTCCTCCCTCCCTTGCACCATTTTTACATGGGAGTATAAATATGGTGTTAAGGCCATAGAGTCATTTTTTTGCACGGGAACGCCTACCTTGCATCTCATTAAGGCAAGGTAGGTTTCCACTTCCAAAAAATGACTTTAACTCCATAAATTTGGTGCTAGACGGGTCTAGCACCAAAGTATAAATATGGAGTTAGTTTTGCACTGAATTAGAGTAAAACAAAAATTACGCTAATTCAGTGCAAACAGAGTATAAATATGCCCCTTAGCCTCAACAAATGAGGCTAATCTGGTCAGAATCATTTATTTTGACTCAAAACTGCCTAACGTCATTTTTTTTTTAAGCTAGCCTACCCTTTGCACCGGCTTGCACCATTCCATAAATATGGTGCCCAGCTGGTGCTAAAAAATGGTGCAAGCCGGTGCAAAACCTTTTGGGGCAAAACTGCCTTAGTGCAGTTTTGCACCAAAAAGTATAAATAAGGCCCTAAGTCCCAGAGTATATACATGCCACAACCCTTCAGAATAACCAAATGGAAGCGACCTCAGTAACAGCAACACCTGCCCCTGTCCTTTCCTTGCGCTTCCCCCACCCCCCCCACACAGGGACGCGGCCAACACATGACCTCCCCCCCCCCCGGTCCTCTGGTCACAAACACCCCCCCCGGACATGACTGGAGGCATCTACGTGGAGGTCTGGGGCGCCTCGTCAAAGCTCAATCGGCCTAGGTTTTAGACCCGCTGGTTAAAGTTTGTGTACTTCGGGACTCGCATCCCGTTCTTCCTTCTCTACCTTCTTCTTTGCTTCTTCTTTTCCCCACTGACTCACTGTCTCCTTTTTATTCTTTTTTCAACTCTTCTTCGTATCTAATGCACCCACCACTCCCCCTCCTCTTCCCCCCCTCCCGACATCCTCTTCATTTCAAAGAGTCCACCCCACTCCCCCGAGCTCATACCCCCGGGTGGGCTGACACAGGGAATGAGGATGCCCAACCAGATGGGAGCATCAGTAGCACCCCTCCGGGTCATATCATGGAACGTAAACGGTCTTACCCACTTTATCAAACGGAAGAAAGTCCTATCCTACCTTAACTCTAAACAGGCAGACATTGCCTTATTACAAGAGACACACCTAGACAGTCTTGAATCTGATAGATTGCGACATGACTGGGTGGGAACCGTCCTGTTTAGCTGCACCCCACCCTCACCCGATACGGAGAACGTCCCTAGAAAAAGCGGGGTGGCGATCCTTTTACGCAAAACCCTCCCTTTCACGGTCATCAAAATGTGGACGGACCCTGAGGGCCGATACGTATTTACCAAGCTGAAAAGCGGGGACTCAACACTGTGTGTGGGATCAGTCTATGCACCAACAGGTCCCAAACGCCTTTTCTTTCTCCAGCTCAACCGACTTCTAATTGAGATAGGGGCATCCTGGTACGTTATAGGAGGAGACTGGAACCTAGCAAGGGACGCAGCGTTGGACAGGACGGGGCCCCTAGACACGAGCAACAACGCAGACAGAGCCATAAAGTCTGACATACTCGCGGATAATGGTTTAGTGGACCACTGGAGGTTGACTCACCCAACGGACAGAGAATTTACCTTTCTCTCGCTGGTGCACGGTACCCAATCACGGATTGATTACTTTCTCCTATCCCATAATCTTGTGGCCCGCACCCTGGAGGACGACATACTGGAGGGAGGCCTTTCAGACCACTCCCCAGTCCTTGTAGCTATCCGCTTAGGCCTGGTATCTCCGGGCCGAAAACCCTGGAGATTAGCGATCCATCGATATCGATCCCCCCAAGGTAAATTGCAGCTACAGGATCATGCTACCACTTTCGCCCAAGACAACCTAGGTACGGTTGACTCAAGCCGAACTATGTGGGCCACAGCCAAAGCCTCGATACGGGGAAAGCTCATGCGGGATGCGGCGATAGAGAACAAAGACAGAAAAGAGCAACAAGCGGCACTGGAACTTGACATACGCCGACTAATCAGACAATAAACAGCACATTCCTCCCTCCCAGGCCGCCGAAGCTTAGAGCAAGCCCAAATGGCCCTTAATGAGCTATACACCACCCAGGCCGAATTTGCATTACAGAGACTCCAAGGGAGACACTATGAACAAGGTGAGAAGGCGGGACGACTGCTTGCAGCCCGACTCCGCCAAAGAACAGCAGCTCTAGCCATCTCAGCCATTCGCTCTCCCTCCGGGGACATACTGACCCACCCACAGGCCATTGCAAACAAATTTGCCCTATTCTATAGACACCTTTACACGCCGGAAACCACGACCAACCCAGCACAAGCTACCACCTTTTTAAAGAAGCTAGACCTCCCCTCCCTAACAGATGAGGGCCGTAGCCTATTAGAAGGGGAAATAAGCAGACAGGAGATAGATAAAGTCATCTCTGACCTCCTGTACCACAAATGACCCGGAGAAGACGGATACCCGGCAGAATTTTATAAATGGGTAGGGGCAGAGGCGATTGATATTTTATGCGAAGCCCTCAATGAAGCCTGCGAAACACAGACACTAGGGGCCATATCCAATAATGCCACAATAGCTGTCATACCGAATCCTGGGAGAGACCCTTTATTGTGTGGCAGCTACCGGCCCATCTCTCTACTAAACGGGGACATCAACATTTTAGCAAGCGTTCTCGCAAACAGATTACGTAAAGTAATCCCGTCCTTAATACACCATACACAGGTGGGGTTTGTACCGGGCCGTACGTCTAGGAACCATCTACGAACCCTGTGCCATACCTTATGGGCGGCCAGAGACTCCACGGAGTCGGCGCTGGCCCTGTCCTTAGACGCCGAAAAAGCATTCGATCACATAGAATGGCCCTACCTATTTGCGGCCCTAGAGAGATTTGGTCTGGGCAGCAAATTTATCTCCATGATATGACTGCTCTATGATCAACCCGCGGCCAGAGTCAACTGCGGAGGCTTCCTCTCAGACCCTTTTCCTATCCAAAGGGGTACACAGCAGGGTTGCCCCCTCTCACCTCTCCTGTTCCTTCTGGCAATGGAGCCCTTGGCAGCAGCCATCCAGTCCTCCCCCTCCATAACCGGCCTACCACTACCCGAAGGCACCTCCAAGATATACCTCTACGCTGACGACATCCTCTTAACACTCACAGACTTGGAAAGATCCATACCGGCCTTATTAGAGGTAATCGAGGACTTCGCAGCCCTTTCGGGATACCGTATTAACTGGGACAAAAGCGAGGCACTTCCGCTATCGCGAGTAACCACAAAAGCGGCACTCCTAGGCCACCCATTCCGGTGGATGCCAAAACGTCTTAAATACCTAGTAGTGCTTGTTAACCCAGGACTGGCACACATGGTGGCGTACAACATTGATCCTCTCATCGCACGGGAGAAACTGGACTTTGCGAAATGGACCCAGTTAGGCCTCTCCATGTGGGGCCGAGTACAAGTGGTTAGAATGGTGACGGTACCCCGCTTCACCTATATCCTAGGTCTCCTGCCCTTACAAGTGCCCCTTTCCACACTAAGAGGCATCGATGCACTAATTAGATCATTTGTGTGGGGCACAATGCGACCACGGCTATCACCATCCAAGCTTTTGGCACGCCGCACAAACGGGGGAATGGGACTCCCATCGGTGGAACACTGCTCTTTAGCCCTCCAAATGTCTCAGCTATCCAATACACTATTGAATATACCAGACCCCCCCTTTTGGATAGCAGTGTAAAAACGACTCCTGGCTGCGAACGAAGGACTCAGTGGACCCTACTGTGCAGACCTCCCAGCCACTAACTCAGTGAATCCTATCCTGGCGGCGACCAGGGCATCCTGGCAAAGGGCCCATCGACTGTTTGGGGTCCACCCCCTCACACATGCCCAAGCGCCCCTGTGGCACAACAGTGGCCTATGCATAGGTGGCGAGGTACTCCATTGGCCGCAATGGAAACAGGCAAGCATCCTCACCCTCTCACAGGTCCTGGAAAACGATGTGCTCAAATCCTTCCCCAAGCTGCGGGAGGATTTCGGCCTTCACCCGAACCAGGAATGGAGATACATGCAACTTAAGCATTGTCTCTCCCGAGGGAATACACCTCCACTGCGGGGATCCCTGCCCTCACCGATAGTGGCTTACCTGCAGCAATGGGGACAATGCAAGGGAGTAATGTTGGGTCTCTATGATCTAATTATTAGACAGCTCTACTCCCAGCCACTATTGGACAAACTACGCCTACTGTGGCAAACTCGGTTGCAGCAGGATCTAGACCCAGATGATTGGGAATCTATCCTAGAGGCACTAGATAGAGGTACCCGGGAGGCACGCTTGAAATTCTGCCTCTTCAAAATCTTACATGAATGGCACTGGTCCCCAGTGAAACTGCATAGGACCGGAGTCCTCCCGCATGCGAACTGCTGGCGATGTCCAGAAACATCCTGTGAACTGATGCATATCTTAGTAAACTGTACAACAGTACGACCACTCTGGGATGCTGTGAGCTCCACTCCGGCTGAAGTAATGTCACTTCCGTCATCACTTCCTCCTGCCCTCATACTTCTGCAAGATACGACCTCCCTACCAGACCTCCCTAGACCACACAAGAGACTGTTGCACACAGCGTTAGCTACTGCATAAATCTGCATACTCAGACACTGGCGGTCAGAGACACCCCCCAACTCCGGAGGAATGGATTACAGCCATGATCCGCACTGCTATGCATGAACGGATCATCTATAACTTATAAGACCAAGCTCAAATATTCATACAGGTATGGGCTCCCTTCCTTACAAGGGGGCAATAGTGTCCTACCCGGAAGCACCACTGTTCCCTCCTCCCTTCCCTCTCCCTCCCCTCCCCCACAGGCGTCTTTTTCCCCTTCTCCCCCTTGCTTCCCTACCCTCGCTCCCGTACCTCCCTCTCCCTCTGTACTCTTCCCCCTCTTCCCCCTCTTCCCCCTCTTCCCCTCCTTATCTCCCCTTCTTTTCCTTCTCTTTTCTCTTCTTCTCTTCTCTCTCCCCCTCCCCTTCCCTTCTCTCCTTTCCCTCCTCCCCCTCCCTTTTCCTACTTCCCCTTCTTCTCTCTTCCCTTTTCCTTCTTTCTTTTTCCCTCCCTCTCTCTCTTTCTTTCTCTCTCCTCCTTGCCCCTTATCCCCACATCTCTTTCTAAAAATCCACTAGAGTCCGCATGTTGCCTTTCAGCAACACTCCAAACAGACCTCCGTGGTAGATCCTTCCTCCTATGTCGTCTGATAGATACCTGGTCCCAACTGAAACTGACCACAGAGTTGACATGAGCTGCAAAACCCATTATCCGCGCAGCGACATCCCTTGCTTCCCAAGGTGGCACTCCCCGGTTCCCTTGTCTGAGCAGGTATAACCTGCTCCCCACCCTTATATCTTCATTCTCTTTAAACTCCCCAACATCGCCTAAAATATGTTGGAAGTGAACTCTACCTCAGGTTTTCAAATTACGAATGATACCTTGTTTGTGCCTTATGCGTTTTTCTTCTTCTTTGGTTTTCTAATATCACTGATGTGCAATTACTTTCGAACGACGGGACCCTGATCCCACTGACTTTGTATCATATTGTGTTATTAACAATAAAAGAAAAGTTAAAAAAATAAAATAATAATAATAATACTGTAGGCTCAAATGGCTGTTTTGTCAACTCAATTTCAATATTTTTTTATTTCACACTTAGGGCCATATTTATACTTTTTGACGTAAAACAGCGCTAACGCAGTTTTGCATCAAAAAATGGAACGTGGCCTAACGCCATTTCTTAGCTCCACCCTTGCATCAAATTTATACTTTGATGCACGGTGGCTCTAAGCACGGGTTAGAGTCTTTTTTTTATGCTAACCATTGCGCCGCGTCGTAAAGCAAAACAACGTTAACGAAGGGAAAATTACTCTAATCCGGTTTGCGACGCCGCAAACTGGATCTGCGCCATTTTCCACCACAATAGCATCAAAAAGTGGCGCAAACGCAGCAAACAGTGCTAAGGAGCATGAAAATTAACCCCAGGAGCCAGGAGAGACCCCAGGGAGAACTCAATCTACTAGGAACCAGCCAGGAGGACACAGACAAGGCCCAAGGGAGACACAAAAAGAAAAGGAAGTGTTGTCTCAGCTCAGAGGAGCTTGAAATACTGGTCAGAGAGGTGACGGAGCACCAGCATCAACTTTTCATTACCTCTAAAATGCCAATTGGGAGGAGAGAGGCAATTTGGCAACGAATTGTCAACAAGATAAACAGTGTGGCAGAGGTCAGGAGAACTGTCATGGAGTGCAAGAAATGCTGGCATGACTGCAAGCGCAGGACAAAGAAAAAAATGTCAAGGAACAGGAAGGCAGCACTGCAGACTGGAGGTGGGAGTCCAGCACCGCAGGAGGTCCTGGACGAGATGGAGGAGATGGTTGCAGCAATCGTACCAGAGGAGAACGTCACAGGAATCGCGGGACAGGACAGCACAGACTTACAGGAAACAACACATATGCAGGGTAAGTTGCATGGGGGACCAAAATGCCTACATTTTAATTGCAAGCAGGGTGAGGGTGTACGAAGGTAGCCTCTTTCTAGCCTTGTTACCCCCACTTTTGGCCTGTTTGCTAGTATTATCAGGGTGTTTTTACTGTGTCACTAGGATCCTGTAAGCCAGGGCCCAGTGCTCATAGTGAAAACCCTATGTTGTCAGTGTGTTTAATATGTATCACTGGGATCCTGCTAGCAAGGACCCCAGGGCACATACGTTTGTGGCCTATATGTGTTCTCTGTGTGGTGCCTAACTGTATCACTGAGGCTCTGCTAACCAGAATCTCAGTGTTTATGGTCTCTGCTTTTAAAATTGTCACTGCAGACTAGTGACTAATTTTACCAATTCTGATTGGCACACTGGAACACCCTTATAATTCCCTAGTATATGGTACCTAGGTACCCAGGGTATTGGGGTTCCAGGAGATCTCTATGGGCTGCAGAATTTCTTCTGCCACCCATAGGGAGCTCAGACAATTCTGACACAGGACTGCCACTGCAGCCTGAGTGAAATAACGTCCATGTTACTTCACAGTCATTTTACATTGCACTTAAGTAACTTATAAGTTGCCTATATGTATAACCCTCACTTGGTGAAGGTTAGGTGCAAAGTTACTTAGTGTGTGGGCACCCTGGCACTAATCAAGGTACCCCCACATTATCAGGGCAATATGTAGCGTCACAATGGTAACTCTGAACATGGCCATGTAACATGCCTAGGATAATGGAATTGTCACCCCAAAACCATTCTGGTATTGGGGGGACAATTCCATGCATCCCCGGGTCTCCAGCATGGAGCCCGGGTACTGCCAAACTAACTCTCTGGGGTTTTCTCTGCAGCTACCTATACTGCCACCCCTCAGACAGGTTTCTGCCACCCTGGGGCCTGGGCAACCCAGTCCCAGGAAGGCAGAACAAAGGATTTCCTCTGAGAGAGGGTGATACACCCTCTCCCTTTGGAAGTAGGTAGGAGAGGCCTGAGAGGAGTAGCCTCTGGAAATGCATTGAAGGGCACAGGTGGTGCCCTCCTTGCATAAGCCAGTCTACACCGGTTCAGGGATCCCCCCCAGCCCTGCTCTGGCACAAAACTGGACAAAGGAAAGGGGAGTGACCACTCCCCTGACCAGCACCTCCCAGGGGAGGTGCCCAGAGCTCCTCCAGTGTGTCCCAGACCTCCGCCATCTTGGATGCAGAGGTGTGAGGACACAACGGAGAGCTCTGAGTGGCCAGTGCCATCAGGTGATGTCAGAGACCCCTCCTGAAAGGTGCTTACCTTTCTCTGTAGCCAATCCTCCTCTGAGGACTATTTAGGGTCTCTCCTGTGGGTATCTCACCAGATAACAAATGCAAGAGCTTTACCAGAGATCCTCTGCACTTCCCTCTTCGACATCTGCCAAGGATCGACCGCTGACAGGACGCCTGCAAAAACGCAACAAAGTAGCAAGAAGACTACTAGCAACATTGTAGTACCTCATCCTGCCGGCTTTCACGACTGTTTCCTAGTGGTGCATGCTCTGAGGGCTGTCTGCCTTGACCCTGCACTGGAAGCCAAGAAGAAATCTCCTGTGGGTTGACGGAATCTTCGTCCTGCCAACGCAGGCACCAAACTTCTGCATCACCGGTCCTCTGGGTCCCCTCTCATCCTGACGAGCATGGTCCCTGGAACACAGGAGCTGGGTCCAAGTGTTTTCGATAGTCCAGTAGCCCTTCTGTCCAAATTTGGTGGAGTAAGTCCTTGCCTCCCCACGCCAGACAGTAATCCTGTGAACTGCAGCTGCTAGGGCTTCTGTGAACTCTTGCAAGACTTCCTTCCTGCACAGCCTATCCCAGGTCCCCAGCACTCAGTCCTGCATTGCCCAACTTGATGAGTTGGACTCCAACTTTGTGGGACTCCCTTTTGCTGTGCTGTTTTGACCAACATCCTCAGATCTTCTAAGTGCCTGTTCAGGTGCTTCTGCAGCTGCTGTCTGCTTCTGCATGGGCTCTCCGTGTTGCTGAGTGTCCCCTCTGTCTCCTCCTCCAAGGGGCGACCTTCTGGTCCTTCCTGGGCCCTGGCAGCACGCAAAATCCGCAACCACAACTCTTGCAGCTAGCAAGGCTTGTTTGCAGTATTTCTGCATGGAAACAACTCTGCATCCTCCAGCACGCCATGGGACATCTTCTGATCAAAGGAGAAGTTCCTGGCACCTTCCGTTGTTGCATAATCTTTAGCTTCTTCCACCCAGAGGCAGCCCTTTTGCACCTTCATCCGGGGTTTAGTGGGCTCCTGCCCCCCTGGACATTTGCGTGACTCTTGGACTTGGTCTCCTTCCTTTACAGGTCCTCCGGTCCAGGAATCCATCTTCAGTGCTTTGCAGTCAGTTGTTGTCCTTGCAGAATCCCCTATCTCGACTTTACTGTCTTTCTGGGGTAGTAGGGCAACTTTACTCCTACTTTTCAGGGTCTTGGGTTGGGGTATCTTGGACACCCTTTGAGTTTTCTCACACTCTCAGCGACCCTCTACACACTACAATAGGCCTGGGGTCCATTTGTGGTTTGCATTCCACTTTTGGAGTGTATGGTTTGTGTTGCCCCTAGGCCTATTTCTCCCTTTTGCATTCTATTGTGTTCTACAATGTTTGCACTACTCTTCTAATTGTTACTTACTTGATTTTGGTTTGTATGTGTATATTTTGTGTATATTACTTACTTCCTAGGGGAGTATATCCTCTGAGATATTTTTGGCATATTGTCACTGAAATAAAGTACCTTTATTTTTAGTAACTCTGAGTATTGTGTTTTCTTATGATATAGTGCTAAGTGATATAAGTGGTATAGTAGGAGCTTTGCATGTCTCCTAGTTCAGCCTAAGCGGCTCTGCTATAGGTACCTCTATCAGCCTAAGCTGCTAGAACACCTCTAATCTACTAATATTGGATAACTGGACCTGGCACAAGGTGTAAGTACCACAAGGTACCCACTATAAGCCAGGCCAGCCTCCTACAGAGGTGCATACCTACTACACAATGCATGTCAGCCATGGAAATCAGGCAGTGGAAAGGGGAAAGAGGCACGGCACGGGTGCATGGGCTGTGCAGGGGCAGACAGAGGCATAGCACAAAACAACACCAACAACCTTTGCATGGGGGTACTCCACCATGCCAAGGCTGTTAGAAATGCTGTAGCAGACCAGGGGGGTAGGGTAGAACGTAAAACTGGGCTGCTGTCACAAGACGGCTGGTATTGCCAGAACGTGAACTAGGGGCAATGTCAAGTCTCAGGCCATTTCCTCAAGCAGCATTTACCATTGACAACAGTTGCCACTACCACCTGTGCTGTGTGTGCTGTTCAATTAGGAAATGGCAGTTAGGTGCCCATGGAACAAACACACCCAAAATGAGGGTTCAGAATGACGACGTGATCAATCCCCTTAAATTCTTAACCAAGTGTAAATCCTGTCAAATGCTCATGTCTAGAGGCGCAATAAATATCAGGTATTGTTACTTACATTATGAAGTACACAGCAGTAATGTCATACCCATGCTACCCATTCCAGGGTCTACCCCGTGCCTGTGTTACAATAGCTGCAATGCCACCTTGCAACATCTCAACTGTAATACTGCTAAGACAACAGCATTGAGGGGGAGGACATATGTGTCTAGATAGTGAAACACACACACACAGTCATAAGAGGAAATGGAACATTTCCAGGCCCATCAGTGCAATCCAATGTAGCACACATTGGCAAACATCAACATGACACACTACCAATGCTGACACCTGTATTGTGTCATGTCAATGTCCGTGGTATGTGCTAGGTTTCAGCAACATATAGGTGTATGTGAAATATCATAGACTGGTCAGGCCCATATTGTTATGTGTGGTGCAAGTGGCATCAGAACACCAACAGGCATTGCAAGGGCTCACAATGCTAATGGATGAAGAGGGAGGGTTGAGTAGGACACGAAGGTGGCAAGACACAATTTGGACAGAACCTACACCTAGAGGATGTGAAGGAGACAATTCCCCAAACTGCCCACACTACATGTGACATGCAGGTGGCTCATAGGACTGTGAGAATGCTAATATCAATGACAGGAACAATGAACAGGAACTCAGATTACAATGTTCCACTAATAGGAAGTCAGTGACGTCACATTACAACTGCTACAACACAGACACACTAATTGTACAATATCTCATTGCAGAGGACGATGGCTCTCCTGTGGATATGCCTCTCCTGGACTACCCTGATGACATGGATGACGAGCTGACAACCATTAGCCAGGAAACCCTCCAAGAATGTCTGGGAACCCTCCAGACCCCACCTTCAGTTGCAAGGAGGAGCACAGATGTAGCAGCTGTCACAGAGGAACCCACCACCACTCCAATAGTATGACCTGCCACCTGAAACACAGCTGAGTACTCTGATGACACTGGGACCACCTTTGAGAGGACAGTTGTGAGAGTACAGCGAGAGCTGGCCAAGGAGGTGCGGGTGAGGATGCAAAATATGGCATCCAGCCTTGAGGGGATGCGCATGATGACATCCGCAGAACAGTCAGCAGCCAGCAAGTCCTACAGTCACTACTGCAAGGACTACAGCAGTGTGCGAGGGACTTCACCACTGCAGTGAGGGAGTTGCCACAACACCTGGCATCACAAACATTTCACTGTTTGCATGACTACAATCATAACCCTCTCAGGGCGAATGTTACTGATATATTCAATAGCCAGCAGCTCCTCCTTGCTGCAGTTATGCCCTTAATAGTTACACAGTTGGCACTTACCGGGAATTCAGAGTCCACTTCTCCAAACACTGAAGTGTGTGTTGCCCCCTCAAACCCACCACCACCAAGGACAGAGGAGACTACACACACATCAGAAGTTGAAGTGGTGGAACAGATCACCTTCACCCATAGGAGTACCCGGTAGCCCCTGCCCATGCCACATGGGCAGTGATTTTCCTATGTCCTGTGTTTGATAACATGCTAGTCTTGCTACAGTTGGTAACATGCACTGTTCTCCAACACACTGTTTACCTTACCACTATGGACTGCAATTGTTTCTCACTACCTAATTGCCAATTCTTGTTCCTCCCGCACTGAATGACACTCCATCACAGCATGTCCAATGACATGTCCCTCACCATTGCACTTGTGTTGCGTCACAATAGAATGTGTCATACTAATGGACTAATAATCCTGGACTATGTAACTATTGCACTATAGCACTTAAAATAAACAGTACCTATACAACCACTTTGTCTCTGTGTAATGTGACACATCAACTGTGCAGGAGTTTTGTGATGCATGTAACATGTCAATGGCCACAGAATGTCAAAACAATGGTGTTGACAGAATGTGGGCTGATATCTATGCACAGGGGTATGGATTTTATCATTATCTGAACTGCTTGTGGCTTATTTCTGAAGTTAAAGCATCACAAACAGTATACTGCTCTGTAAAAAAATTATATGTCAGGCCTAAAGTATCTACAGGATGAAAATTAATGCTGCCAACATCCCCTAAAAGACAATCATTGTGTACGTGACATATGACTCTAAACTTAAATCCCACACCCACACCATACAGCAGGAATGGATGTGTACGAGTGTTTGGACAATAACGTCACCTGGGAGTACAACGTAAAAAATCATAGCTGTGATATATGTATACTGAACTTCATCAGAATATGATACCACTCAGTTTATCAGGGTTCACATGAACATCAGGCTGCAGGCAGATGTCCCACAGTGCCCAAGATTCCAACACAGGACTCAAACGATGACAGCTTGAAAATCACACCTACCTCTACAATACATGGGAACCATAGTCACCCTGTGTGTTGGGTTCAATGCATGGCAGATGCATAGACATGTAGCTTTGTTTTAGATGCCAATGTGACAGCTCATTTGGAAGTGGGAATAACCATGTCAAGAATGGGATGTGGATGCAGGATGGAACACACAGGCAAACATAAATTTGACACTGTATACTCATGCAAAGGCCCAGATCCCCAAGCATATGACACATATTGTAAAGGAGTACATAATGCTTTAATATATATGTATGAAAGGAAACTTAAATTATGTCAAATACCTATACTAACCTAACCTATCCGAACTATACAGTACCCACAACTGGCCCTAACTACCCTATACTAATCTTACTTTCCAAATGTAACTAAATACTCTAAACATCAACACCCAACACCCCTTATATGACGGGACATGTTTAGGACAACATATACTAACCTAAATACATACTAACTAATCCTAAACAAATATATATTTTTTTGTATTTAAAAAAAAAGAAAGAAAAAAGACATTTTTTTATTTTTTTTGGAATACACATAAACCCCAACATCAACCCCAACTACCCACCCACCCACAAACCAACATGTAATAATATAACTTCCCCCATCCTCCAACCCACTTATCGTAACTAAACTAATAGCCTACTCCAACTTATCACTAAACCCCCTAAACCCACTATAAACAGTATGAGGAAAGAGGAGGTAGGGGACGGAATTAGGGGTGAGGAACAATGTACCCAAAGATTTGCCCTCCTCAGGATTTATTTGATAGACCTCAGTCTCCTGCTGTTGCTGGCCACCTCTTGCTGGAGACTGTCCATGCGCTTCATCATCTGTTGCATGTCCCGTTGGAGGTGGAGCAAAGCTGCCATGTCCATAACACATGCTGTGGTGGTTTGTGTTGCACTGGATGTTGCAGGTGCTGGTGCTGTGGTTGGGGGTGGTGGTACAGATGGTGCAGCAGTTGTGCCTTGTGCCTCTTATGTTGAGGGCCACGCTGGAGTGGCTGATATCTCTGTGTCCACTGTGGCTGCAGTTGGTGTGGTGGCAGCTGTTATTTCCAATGCTGCCCCCCCTTGGCTAAAAGCACTCCATGCACCGGTGGCTCTTTCTTGCTGATATCACCTTCCCATCATGCGGTACCCAGCCTCAACATCGGGGATGTACCTGTAACGCACTGCCCGCCCCTGAAACGCACAAATTTCCTGGGCATTCATGTGGGCAGCTGTAAAAAAGAGACAGGCAAACATTAGTGTCATCATTGTGTGAAACATGTACAGGTGATAATCTAACATTTACTCACAAATACCACATGCAGTCCAAATCACAATTCACATGATAGAATGTCCCTGAGGAATGAAATGCCAGTGCAGCCTACCCAACAACTATTTAACTGTACAGCAATATACAACAAGGTGTGTACCAAATGAACTGATCTCTGCATATATGCAGTGCTATTGGTCGCATTACAAATGCTGCAAGTGCTCAACATGTGCCAGGCCAATTAATCCTTATCTTCTGGATCAACTTCAAGGCACACAAGACCTGTGATTTGTTTATGGAACTGGCAGGATGGTATGCAGTTGGTACTCATAAGGGGTCATTGTAGTTTGGCACATATGAATGCTTGAATTACATGTCTGTCATCTACACTGTGGCCAGCACACCTAGCTACATATATTTTTCCCCCTAACCCTGTGCCTCGGGGGATGGGCATGCAATACATATTTCAAATGTCAAGGACAACCACAAAGCTTTGTCCAGCTGTTCATAGATTTAGTCAGTGTGACTCAGGTAAGGAGGCCTGCCAACTAGGAGTGAGTCAACCATTGGTGAATCACATCTACATTCATGTTTCCATTTGTAGACAACCATCAACATCAGATCTCACTGACACATTTCCTAAATCAACCACATTGATGCAAGCACACATCTGGCCTTGACCTACATGCATGCATATAACATATCACTTAAGTGCCACGTAAATGGAGTACAACATGTGGGGCTAGATGCTGGGGGACAGTCACCCATAAAGTCCTACATGTTCATTACATTACAGGGATGCACAAGTTTGTGTGTAAAACTGATGCATCACTGTTTTGTGTGAATTAGGGTATGATTTGCTGACTAAATTATAACAATGGCCACCTCCAAATCAATTGTGGGCATACATGTGGCTACAAATCACCTTGTTCACCTACTCATGCCTATTGTGCAGCACCCGACTCCCAATATATGAATCTCTGCAAGTGAATGTCTAACTCTTCCATGGAACACTATGTCAACCTCCAGTCAAGTCACATATCAGATCACGTGCCAGCTAATTATATCTTGTAATGAGTCCAACACACAGGAGTCAATCACACAACAGCTGCAAACACAATACAGGACAAAATATTCACACTTACTGGATACATCTTGGTTCTCGAATCAAGCCACTTCACCTATGGTGTAGGGGGCTGGTCCACCTGTAAAACATGGAAGGGTGATATATGCTTAATGTCTCATCACTGCGCAAACGTGGGAACAACAGATCACTAAGTGTGACATTTCATAATATAGAGCTGCACATCAGGCATGTAGACACTCCAACAGACACACCACTGCAAACATGCATTGACACTGTCACTCCAGTGAGTGATAGACACAAATATACACACATGCACTGGCCCTAACAATCATGTGGTGCCAAACCAGACTACACAATTTTGTGGATAATACATTCCAGATGGTACTCCATTTCATCATTTTTTATTGGGAGACAAATGCAATGCCACATTCCTGATGCACTGTAATACCAGTGACTCAGGTATTGTGGCTTGTGCATCAAGAGACAATGAGTAACTGTGTGATGGACATTTGGGTTGATTTGCTTTCAGGAATTATTGTGCTTTCAGTGGTCCATAATAGGTGTGCCAGTGTTGCATGTATGTTACATATACTCCATTGGCTGTGTCCCCTAAGCCGTATGTGCCCCCTATGACAACATAATGGCAGGGATCCTGTGTGTGAAATGATGACAATGTAGCACTAAACATGGATTGGCCATTTTTCTGTTCCAAGACTGCAAAATAATGTATGCTGACAGTGTCTTAGTTGATCATCGTTGACAGAATGCATGGGCACAGGTGTAGTCACTGCACCTGAAATGTGTCACTCAGGGCCATGTGTACCCATATCAGGTATTGTGAATCACACATTGCAAGATTCAGCAACTTGTAATTAGAAGGGGGGTGATCAGAGGAAGTACACCTTTACATTTGTAGAAATGCTGCAATATTTTAGCAGGTGTGTACAGAAAGTAATTTAACAACCTATTTCTTCACTAAAATAGTATTATGGAAGCAGTCAGTGGTCCCTTGCACAACATTATGCTCAGAAATAGTTTGTGACCATGCATTCACAAAGAGCAGGGATCCAATGCTGACCCTTTTACTTTAAAAAATGGGTTGGCACCAATGTGACACAGATGGTAACTGCAATAGCTCACTCCCAGCAATTGTGCCCAAGCAAAAAATGTCATATGTCCCTGATACTCAATGATAGGATTACAGCGCCTAATCAGAAATGCCACTAGAAGCACCTGTTTTGTGATAGTGCAATCTGGTAGCATAATGGGCCATTTTGGTGTGGCCATGGGAATGATTATTTTTCCTGACACAAACACACAGATACAGTGAACTTAGGCCCAGATGTTTATTTTATTTTGTGTCACATTTGCTTCAGTTGTTGATGCAACAGCTGCAAAAATTAGCAAAATAAATTTGTATGTTGCAAGTGTGTGCTACTATTGTGTCCAGAAATTACGCAAATGCAGCACAAAAATAGTAGAAATATGGGCCTAAGATAATATTGAAGGTTATGAAGAGCTTGGTACGTATGGCCCTGAAAACTGTTTGGACATGGTTCAACATAACTGTGGACTGCATTGTTACCATGTGTTACCATGTATAATACCTCCCATTCCTGGTACACTTACAGTTTGTTCAACTTGCACTCCACATGTCGACAAACATTGCATGGAGCATGTCACAACATCTGCTACTGTCACTCCAGAGCATTGTACTGTACACATTAGTCAATTTGGTACTCACCAACAGGGCCACCAATCACCACACCCAGGTGGTCCAGCAGGTCCTGCTCTCAGGCCACCAGGTCAGCACAGCGATGCTTCAGCTGGTGCTCATTCTACTGCGTGTTGAAAATCCACCTCAGGTGGAACAGCACCTTTGCCCACCTCAGCCGTCTTGCCTCCGTGTGATACCCCTGTATCATGTGGCGCCCAGCCTCCAACATCATGGGGAGGAAGTGGCACACCAGCCACACAAATACTCCCAGCTCCTCCTCACCCATGCGCCCCGGCCGTGGCCTTCCCGACATCACACAAAACAGTATTTCAAAAGTAAAGAGGGAAAAACAGGGAAAAGAGGTAGAAAAAGGAATCTTATCTAACCTAAAGAAAGCCCAAAACTACCCCAACTAATCCTACCCGCAAACAGACTACCAACAGTACAAATAAAAATCTAACTACAATTAAAGACACAAAAACACTTGCACAGGATACAAAATACACTTACTAAACACCAAAAGACAAAATATAGACCACACAGGAGCCAAAATCACAAAATCCACAGAGAAACAATCCAAAACACAGCCACACAGTCTAGAAAAATCACAGACTACAAAGTGAAAGTAAAAGTACAACCACTGTACCATTTCTGTAAACATGATATCCTGTTACATCACTTCCTGTCTCATTTGTGGCCCGTTTTTTGTCTTGCGTGTACTTTTTTGATGCGTAGTTTGCATCAAAATTTGTTGACGCATATGCGTCAAAATCCCAAGAATTCATGGATCAATACAGTTTCAATGGATATCTGCATGCCTGGGGTGCACTGGTGGAATTAACGCTAGGGACCCATTGATGTATATTGTGCGTTTGCATCATTTTTTGATGTGTTTGAGTCAATATTTCTGAGTCAAACTGTGTTTGCATCATTTTTCAAATGTGAACATGCATGCAGCCTATAACTAGACAAAGATAGGATGGTATGACCTGCAGTGTGTGTTCTAGTGTTTGTGCACATGTGACAGACTATACTACTGTGGCCCATAATACTCATATCGTTGTGCAGGATTAGCTCTCTTAACTGACGCAACAGCAGCACAAACTTTGGAAATTAAAATGGATTTTTAAAGTTTGTGAAGGTGTTGCATCAATAGAGGACAGCAAGGCTATGCTACAAAAAAATTATTCATGGCCTGTGTGTTTTGTGTGTGAATTGACTGTTAAAACTATTTGTGTGCCTCTGTGGGAACAGCATGCACTACGTTTGGCATAATACTCATGTATGAATGTGTTACAAATGGGTATCACCATCAGATGCCAATCAATGGGGTACATCAGTCATGAGATGTGTTTGTAATATCTGTTTCCTCTTTTGCTGTGTGCAGTTGCTTGACTTTGGGGACAACACATTCCCACATTCATGGTCACATGTGTGTATACTACCCATGTGTCAGGCATTTTAACATGTTAGGTAGGTACAGTGTTTGTGACACAGAGCCTCTTCCAATCATAACACTGTTATGTACACAACAGTTTTACTAATGTAAATGACCTATGTTCCTCCTGTGGCTGTGGTGGACCAGCAGCCCAGGCTGCATGTGTTCACATATTTCCAGTGGTTCGTTGCACAAAAGTGTCCAGTTCAAGTGTGTGGCCATGTGTACCTTGTGTCAGTATTGGCCTCCATGGTGTAACGGTTATGTGCAGGTCTAGTCAGGAGTCTGTGGAGCCAACCCTTGAACTAACAAAGTATCCTTCAAAGCAGATTTGACCTAAAGCCAAAGATCAGCTAACGGCATACAAGGGGATAGGGCAGCTATGGCACAGCAGAAATTACAGAAGGGTGACGACGGAGCAACCTTGTTGTGGTCAAATATGTGATGGATCAGTAATAGACAAACAGGCAGGTTTCATCACTACATTTGTACACAGGGTAGGGCTCTCAACTTCCCACAGCAACAGGAAACATCAGTGCCTCTGTGCAGATTAATCTCACAGCTAGTCACCAAGCAAGCCCCATCAAAAGGTGGCGGCAGAAGTGAATCTGTGTCTGGACTGTCAGAGCACAAACAAGTATTGTCCTTACATACACATTAGCAGCCCTAGTTTGTTGCGCTGGAGGCACACTACCAAATCCAGGCATACAGCCATAGCACACTGTCACTGTTTGGCACTAAGGAATACATGCAAAACCAGACAAAGGATGGAGGATGGATTTTCCCCCTGGAAAACATGACTTGGTACAATAAAAATAAGAAAACAAATTAAACTATTCTATACAGTTGAGGACTGATCGTAGACATGCCAGACACAATACCCCAAGAGGAAACAGGGCATGGAAACCAACTATGAGGCAAATGTAGCCACAGGGAACGTCACTGGTTAACGCAAAGACTGGAACCAGTCTGGATAACAGGATGCAGGCTCTGTCAGGAACAAACATGAACAAGACAGAAAAACAGTGAGCAGAGTCTGACTAGAACAAGCAGGAAAAACACTGTGGAAACAAAGAGCAGTTTGAGGTTTACTCAGCACTGTAACACAATCCAACAAGGGTTCTGAAATGAATTGTACTCCAATGCACAACAAGGAGCTTCAGGAAATTGCAGTTTCTAAGCAGTTCCAGGCAGCAGCAAGGGCAGGGCAGAATCAAATGGCTGGGCTGCTTGTGAGTGCTCACAGGTGTGTGCAGCTTCAGTCTCTCACAAGTCCTGAATTGAGAATCCAGTATAAGGGGCCAACCAGACTTTTCACATGGGAAGGAATGGACACCAGATTACAGGTCTTACCGACTACCAGGCATTGGATTATGGGACCTGAAGTCCACGCAGGCTGATGAAGTAGAACTATGGTATGCCATACTGAAAAGGGAAGCACACAGGAGTAAGAATGGGAGTCTGGGTGAGTGTAGATGATGATTCCTAGGGTACAGATAGTCAATTTACAGCGCCCCCTAGAGAAGGGTGAGCAGAGACTTAAAACATGGCAGTGGCAGGACTTATTACGTGGGATGGACTGTGCAGGGCATGTCTTGTGAGCATTGCTTGTCATACCTGGGGCACTCATGCTATCCATTTTCAGGTTTGATGTACTTCTTGTCACACATGCTCCTTGCAAAGCCTGCTGATGTCACACTTACTGTTGTCAAGGGTCTGGTCATACATTCCTGTTACCAATACAATTTCACATCCACTGCCTCATGTATGATGCACTTTTTTACCTTATGAGTGATGGTGTCACAGTTGGGTGTCATATGCTGCAATGGACCATGTTGGCAACATGGATGTCTCTCATAGCTGTGGTCCTATGAAATTGCCCTTCAAATGTGAAATAGATAAGATGTATTTCATAAGAACTGTGTGTGATGTTTGCTGTACATTCATACCCATCAAATGTGATGTGGCATCTGAACTATGCAAATTTGTCTTTCTGCAATGCTCCCTGAGGTAATAATCTGATTATGATTCCTAGAGATCATGTGATGCATAAATAATTACACAGAGCATGATTGAGTGATAAAGTGAGCTATTTAATTCCATATCATTACAAAGTAGTGATTAATGGAAAAATATAGGAGAATGTTCCTCCTGTTGTGCAGGACGGCACAGGTCAAAATGATCTTCCAGACCATTTCTGGGGAATATAGGAGGCTGTCTCCGGTGATGTCCAGGCACCTGAATCTGAACTTCAGGATGCCAAAAGTCCATTCAACTATGGTGCGTGTCCTCCGATGTGCCTTATTATAGGCACGCTTTGCTGCGGTGCTTGGGTTGGTAAATGAGGTCATGATCCATGGCCGGATCCCGTAACCCTGATCAGCTGAAAGAAAAAATAGGGGTACCAAGAATGTAATTTTGCATGGCAGTTCTTATCTTGTGTCGTCTGTGACTCATATGTGTTTGTGGTATTGTGTGGGATCCTAGGTTTCTATCCTAGGGTTCTATGAGGTTCTTTCTCAATTGGGTTGTTTGACTAGCAAAAACTTGTGTTTGGCTAATTGACCTGATATCTCTGGTATATTTCAAAACTTGCAGTTCAGTGTGTATCTCCCATGCGTTATGTAGTGAGCAAAATGTTTTCATGTGCATTCACTAGATGTGACATGATACTTTCACACATACAATAGATTCCACTGTGGTGGTAACAAGGTTGCACTACATGCCCTGGACATCCCATCCAATTAGACATATGTAATTGCAGATGAAATGCAACAGTGAGGCCCTTTGGTTTGGATCGGTGACAATGCACAACACAGCTCTATAAGTTAGCAGCACTGAGGTGTTCAGTATTGACAGTGCACAATTATCCCATGTGTGACTAGTCCTATGCAAACCTGTTTTTGTTCCCTCACCCAGTTGGCTCATGTGCAACCGTGTACCTGCACTGCTGAACTTCCTCCAGGTGAGCTGGCTAACTTGGTTGTGGGGGTGGATGTTTTTGTGTAGGATGGTCCATCTCCCTGTACATCTGTTATGTAGATGGGGAATTGTCTCTTTCAGTATGTTTAGCAGTGTGCACTTTGCATTAGTGTCATATCAACATGTTTTTCATAGCACAGTCCACTTCCTTATTGCTAGCTGGCAATGTCATCCCAGGAGTGATGTGGGATGTTGGGACTGCCTCAATAATTCCACGTCACCTTCATCTGAGTCAACGTCATCATGCTATGTGTCTCATAGTGTTTGACCTGCAGCAACACACATTGGACACCCCTTACACAGGACATATTGCTTGGAAGGGTGTGGGATTGACTATGTGGCCTTATGTCATATTGAATAAGGCCATGTCATTTCACTGTATGGTTTTAAATTGGTCCCTTGTGGCTCTAGAGTGGCATCTATTGTTATTGGCATCCGTCATTTGTCCATAGGTGTGAATCCCATTGGGTCAGGATATCAAACATAACTACCAATATCACACCTCAGTGTCTTCCTGGCCACGTGTCAATGTAGTGGTGTGAGTCTTGTGTGTCCTGCAGGGTTGCTGTGCTGTGTGTATATTACTAGGTTTCTGGACTTACCAACAAGAAGGCCATTTCCATATTGTCCTTACTGGAAGTGCCGATTGATGGTGCTGTGGTGGAAGATGAAGGAATCATGTACACTCCCAAGATACTTTGCCATGATGTTGGTGAACAGTCCCTGGTGATCAATAATGGCCTGCACATTGATGGAGTCGGTGTGCTTTCTGTTGCGGTATAGGTGCTCGGTTGCAGCAGGTGGCACATTCCGGACATGTGTGCAGTCAATGGCACCAAGCACGTGCGGGAAGCCATTCATTTGGTAAAACCCCTGTTTGGTCTCCTGCTGCTTCTGCTGTGTATTGGGGAAGCTGATGTGGTGGGTGTGAGGGAGATGATGGCATCAAGTACCTTGGGAAGGAAGGCGGAGAATAAGGGCTGTGAGACCCCGGCAACCACTTGCCAACATGTGCAGGACAGCTAGTAGCTTGGTCTCTGGTGGAATAATGTGGGGTGTCTGTAGGGTGGCTGTTAACTGTGGCTCAATTGTGTGCAGCAGCTGCTGTATGGCTTGCCAGTTGAGTCTTTACCTCTGGATGATATCATGTTCCCTGAGGCCATTGAGGGTTATCCTGATCCTGTATAGCCTCTCCTGCCTTCTGTGTTGCCTTTGGGGTCCATGTTGGTGTGGTGGTAGCTGCTGCTGGTGGTCCCGTGCTCTGCGTCTAGTGGCATGCTGCATGAGTAGCACCTCCATGTTGTGCTTGTTAAGCAATGATGTTACTTGTGTGAGTCTTCCTTAAGTAGTGATGTGTTTGCCCCATTTTAACGCCTGCCCTGACCCAGGCGTTCAAATTTGAGTCACTTTTGCCCAGTTGGATAAATATGGCGCATGAGTAATGTTTTGGACGGGAACGTCTACCTTGCATCTCATTGACGCAAGGGGTTTCAAGCATCCAGAAAATGACGCAAACTCTGAAATTTTGACGCTAGCGGGGGTCTAGTGGTAAAATATAAATATGCTGTTAAGTTTGCACCGGATTAGCGTAAAATAATTGCACTAATCCTGCGCAAAGGGAGTATAAATATGGGCCTTAGTTTTTTTAGGAAAACCTTGAAGGATCTGCACAAATGGCCCATTGCTGAATTCTGAATGTTGTCTACTTTTGAGAAATGTATAGCTTTCTGGGATCCACCACTGGTTTCACACCCATTTCTATCACTAACTGGAAGGAGGTGGAAAGCCCAGAGTATAGGAAAGATGGGCTATGTCCCAGTAAAATGTAAAAACTGTGTTGAAAAGTTAGTTTTTCGATTTGAAGTCTGCCTAATCCTGAAAGTTCACAGCTTGGAAAATGGTGATTTTAGCACTGCAAACCCTTTGTTAATGCCATTTACTGGGAAAGATCAGATGATTTCTTCTGGAGTACTTTTCCCATTTTTCCCCAAAAAACCTAAATTTAGCTGTATTTTGGATAATTTACCAGTCCCCTCCAGGCTAATCCACAAACCCTGTGCACTTTTGGAATCCCAGGATGTTGGAAAAGAGGATGCAAATTTGGCATGGATACCTTATGTGGACAAACAGTTATGGGGGCCTAAGAGCAAACTACCTCAAATAGCCAAAAAAATAGGCTTCACATTTAGGCGGAAAAGGCCTAGCAGCTGGGACTCCCCCAGCCCTCTCAGTGGCCTGCAAACCTGAGGACTTTTACAGACTGTAAATCAACACACATTTATATTTGATGGATAACCTGATAGAGTTAGAGCCCTAGTGTATAGTGCTGCATACAAAAGTGAAATCACAGCATACCGTCAGTATTTCCTTCTTGTATTTCGTAATCATTATCCTTATTTATGTGAGAGCTCAAGAGTACAAAACAGTGCGCATAAAATTGACCCTCCCTTTATTGATGGATGTATAGATGATTTTAGAAAATCTTTGATATTTATATATTCATATATTTATATAAAATTTATAGATGCATGAACAGCACTGGAATGCTGTCAATACAATACAATACAATACAATTTGAAACTACCTTAGGGAATGTAGGTCCTTGTGTTTTTTATTAATCTAGTTTAGCATTTTATTTAAGGACCTGTAGTGATTCTGCAGAAAAGGAATAGCAATAGTACCAACAAGGCGAAGTCAATTTAGCTATCCAAGGAAGTTAATTGACGTGAAAGATGCAAAAAGAAAAAACAAGATATGTACAGCACAATGAAACCAAACATACTAGAATAAGTTTAAAACAATTAGATTTAAAAAAGGCTTGAAGAGCAGATTGAGCAGTAATATGTCCTTCTAGGCCTTACAGTGATCACTGTGCATTGCATGATGGATAAGGGTAGGAGAAGATAATGAGAGGTGGAAGGTAAGTAGATTGGAAAAAGTAGATTCATTTACAACAGAGTATAACGGCGTAGTGTAGGGAAAAGTAAAAAGGATCAGCGCAAGATAGAGGAGAGGAGTAGAGGATAAGCAAGGGGGGGAGGGAGAGGGTAGGGGTAGGGAAGGTGTGGTGGTGCACCCAGAACTGAGCATTGTTTTAGAGGGAGGGTAAAGAAGAGAGAGGGGGGGAGGTGGGGGAGAGGGGAAACAGGTGTAGCACTTGTTGGGGCTGAGCCTTGAAGTACAGGTTCTGAACAGGGAACTGAGGCCACCTGGCTGGACAGCAGCTTGCATTCTCTGAGGACCCATTGTGGTGGGTCCAGCACTTCAGGTAACAGAGGTGCCAGTTGAGCTAGGTGGAGAGCTAAAGCGTATTGTTCCACTGATAGAAGTCCCATGCCTTCACAAGAGCGACGGGCCATGAGTTTAAGCAGGTGATATGTGGGTACGGGAGGAGCCCCACATAAAAGCTTGGATCATTGTGTCAATCTGTCTAAGAGTTGATATGGGGCTATTTGCATGGGTAACATGCCCAGCATATAGGTGAAGCGTGGTATTGTAACCATCCTCACCGCCTGGACCCTGCCACACATGGAAAGTCCTAAGTTAGTCAATTTTTCAAAATCTTGGGACAAACGTGTTATAAGTGGGTCCAGGTTGTCCCTCACTATGCGATCCAGTCCCCGGTTAACAAGGATCCCTAGGGATTTAAGGTGGGATAACGTCCAATGAAAGGGGAAACCATGGATCGCTGCCCTTGTTGTGTTAGTGGAGAGGGGCAATGCCTTGTTCTTGTCCAGGTTCACCCGATACCCAGATAGGAACGCAAAGACGTCAATGATTTCCAGTAAGGCCGGGATAGAGCTGTCCAAGTTTGTTAGGGTGAGTAGAGTATTGTCTGCATACATGTAGAACTTGGCCTTCTCCCCACTGTACAAATATTCCAGTAAGAAAGGAGATTGGTGAACGTTAGCCACCAGCAGTTCCATTTTCAAGAGGAACAAGAAAGTTGAGAGTGGGCAGCCCTGCCTCATCCCTCTGCAAATCAGGACAGGATCGGATATGAAGCTGCCACAATTAACCTGTGCTGTGGGACAGTCATAGAGTAATCGTACCAAGGCTATGAAGTGGTCACCCATTCAAATTTCCGTAGTGTTGCGAACCAGTAGTCCCATTCGATGCGGTCAAATGCTTTTTCAGAATTGCGCGATAGTGGTATGGATTCCTCTGGCTTGTCCCTGGCTTCCTATAGGGCGATGGCAAGGAGGCAGAGATGATTCCTGAAAGTGCGTCCCGGAATGAATCTTACTTGCGTAGAGTGTATTAAGGCCAGGAGGACCTTGTGTAAGCGGGATGCCAGGACACTGCCGTGGATTTTGACATCACCATTCAGGATGGATGTAGGGCACTAACTGCTGCAAAGGAGGGGATCCCATCTGGGCTTAAGGAGGACCGCTATCACAGCCCTGTTGGATATAGAGCCTAGTGATCCCTCACACCTGGCCTCCCGGAAGGCTTCGTAGAAGAGGTCAACCGTCTCCTTGCCGGCCCATTTGTATAATTCTGCAGGGAAGTCATCCTCTCCTGGTGATTTATGGTATGGGAGATTAGATATAGCCTGTGTGATTTCATTCTAACTGATCTCCCTGTCTAATAGGGCCCATCCCTCATCCGTCAAGAGGGGAAGATGGGCGTTATCCAGATAGGCTGGCCTCCGTTTATGGGGTATATAGGCCCTGATAGTAGTTTGCAAACTCTTGAACTATATCTTGCAGGTGAGTTAGGATCTCACCGGTTAAGGAATAGATTGCAGGAACATCCTATGCTGCTTCCCGCTGACGAAGTTGGGCTACTAAGAGTCTGCCCCCCTTTTCCCCGTTTACGTAGTGTTGCCCCAGCAAGTGTTGCAACACATTATTGACTTGGGGGGTATACAGTTCATTGAGGGCCATCTGTGCATTCTCTATTCGCCGGCGCACTGGTAGTGAGGGTTGAGCATTATACAACCGGGTGAGAGATGCTTTCTAACTTGGCTTGGTGAGCTGCCATTTGTCTGTTGGCTATCGCTGCATCACGCATCATTTTCCCTCGCAGGGTTGCCTTTGTGGCCGCCTACAGTAGCCTCTGGGAATGGACTGAACCCTGACTGTCCTGTAGGTAAGTGGAGACATGGATCCGTAACAGAAATTGAAATCAGGAAGTGATCAGAGAGGGCACCCTCCAGTATCTGTGCGTCCTGTATCTATGCCACCATTTTTTGTGACACAAGGAAATAGTCCAGTCTTGATTGGGTGCCATGCACTGGTGAGAGAAAAGTATATTCCCTATCTGCCAGATGCCTGAGTCTCCAGAAATCCGATAGACCGTGTTTGGATATCACGTTTCTCATTATCGCTCTGCCTGGGTTATTGCCAATGTCAATCCCGTGTGGGGTTCCAGTCACCTCCTCTGAAAGGAGGCGGTTGAGGCAGAGAAGGAATACACGTTTGGGAACTGTGGGTGCATATGCTGAACCTACACAATGTTACTCCTGATCTTCAATTTAGTGAACACATACGTTCCTTCAGGGTCAGACCACGTGGGAAAAGCAGAATCGGGGAGGGCTTAACAGGATCACCACTCCCCATTTCCTAGGCGTTCACATCCTGCGACCTGCGGCACTGGACTGCTGCTAAAAATCGCTTTCCCAACCCAGTCTCTGCACAGTTTCTTAGATTCCACGTCATCGAGAAGTGTCTCCTGTAGGAGACTTTCATCCGCCTTTTTATATTGGAGATAGGAGAGTACTTTTTTCCGCTTCACATAATGGGTTAAGCCATTGACATTCCAGGAGATAATATGAAGTGGACGGTTGGGGATAGCAGCTTTACTTGCCATAGTGCTGATATGTGTTGAGCAGGGAGAAGGGGGAGGTGCTATGAGGGTAGTAGGAGGGGTTTCAGATGTGTGGGGGGAGAGAGAAGAGGGGCGTTGTGTGCTCACCAACGGTGGCCCTAAGACGATAGTGTGAGTTAGAGTATGAGGAGCAGAGAACAAGATGTCTGAGGAATAGGGAGGGAAAGGGAGAGAGGGGGAAGAACTGTTTTGAGAGGAAGGACAAGAAGTGGGGAGGGGAGGGAGAGAAGCAGCAAAACTAGGTGAGAACTGGTTAAGAAAAGAAAGAAATCCGGGACTAGTGGGGAACAAATCTCTAGGAACTAAAAGCTGTAGACTGGGGATCTAAGCCTGGGGAGACAGCGCGCCTAAGTGGGGGCCCTGCAGGATGCCAAGGACACCAAGCGAGCAAGTGGAGGCGGGGAAGGGGTTGCTGGCAGGGGGTGGGGATGAGGAGAAAAGCCAAAAGACAAACTAGGTAGGGCGCAGTATCATATGGCCCTCGGACGTGTGAAGGATGGAGTGCACCCATGTCAGAGATGGAGACCCGAACCCCCAGCCCACAAAGGAAGGTAAGGGGGGTGCGCATGTGCTGACGGTGACTGTAGTGTCAGTCCATACTCTATAAGAGGAGGTGCTAGTGAAAGTGGATGCTGGCAGTCTAGGGTGCTTTGGCGATGCTGTAGCAACAGCGACAGGAACAGTTGTACGTCCATAATTCTAGGGTACAGTTTAACTTGAAATGCATATATAACAACATAAAATACAATAAATACAACAATGAACATAGATTGAAACTGATGTGAAACTGGTTTCGGCGCAGAGCCTTCCTAAAAAAGCAAGGTGCGTTTGCAGAGTGAAATAGAATGGGAGAGAGTAAAGTGTGAGGCATTGATAAAGTAGTACAACAGGAAGTAAGAATGGACTTAGCCTTCACTTATGCCACATAATTAGCTCAGAGTCTGTGCAGTTGGATCCATACATATACTGACATGCAGCAGTATGCAAGCCTCCCAGCAGCATGGGGATATAGCACTCACGGCCCCTTCATATCCTCCAGGTCTCACCAGACCTGCGTGGCTGCCACAAATTCATTTGGGAGCGGTCATGGGCTTCAGAGGAGACCGGGATTTATCCCTGTCTGGCTGCTGGGTCTGATGTGCCACAGCTAAAAGTGCCTGGTCTCTGTCGCTGTGGGGTCTCATCGGTCTCTCCAGGTCCCTGCCTCTATGTTGAGTCATACCATCACAGCTTTTCCGGCCGTATACTGAGGCATGTGAAGACAATGTGCTCAGAGAGTCCTCAGGTAGCCCGGAGGGCAGGGTCGGTGGAGTCAGATCCATAGCTGTGGTGGTCAGGCCATCCAAAAAGAGGCAACGATCTTCCGTGTCATAGAGGTCTTTTGACTGCCCATTTTTGGTGATCCACATTTGTACCATTTCAAATAGGCTATACTTAAACTATAGTTGGCGAAAACATTGAGGAAGCGATAGAAATGCCTTGCGGCAATCATTATACTCCTTTGAGAAGTCTGCAGCAATGTGGCTCTCATAGTCTTCACTTCAGAATGGACCATGGGAGCGGGCCACAGTGAGGAGCTGTCAGAGCTTGGTGTGGGGCAGGAGGCAGGCAATGATTGGTCGGGGTGGGACGCTCCTTCCGGTCATTTTGGTCCCAGGAGGTGAGCCCTTTGGAACTGCAGCGGGGGGTCGAAGGTTAGGCCGTTAAGGGCCGGAAGTATCTTCTGGAGGAAGGCTAGGATGTTCCGCCCTTTTATGTGTTCCAGAAAACCATAGAAACAGACATTGTCCCTACGACTTCTGTCTTCTAAGTCAATGAGTTTACTGAGGAGAAAGAGGAGTTCTTGATCCCATTCCGGTACAGTGTTCAGATGGTCCTCCATAGCCGTTACACGTTGCTCCAGCCCTGTCATTCTGGACTGGAAGCATGCAATGTCCAGGCGAATGGATTCACTTTAAGCCACCAGCATAGAGATAGTAGAGTCTATCGCTTCCAGTCAGTGGCCCACTGCTGTGATTACTTGTAAAATGTGCTCCATCGTGATATCCTGCTCTTTGCCCACTGTGGGAGTGGGGGGATCCGCGGGCTGCGATTTTTGAGCTGAGGCCACCAGATGTGAGTGCTGGAGGGCCTCAGAGAAGAGGAGCTGTCTTGCTGCCTTCCTGGAGGTCTTACCTGATTATTTACCATTGGGCATTTTCAGGCTGTACTTCCTAGGTCAAGGCTGCTGTGGAGGTTGGCCCAGCAGTGGTCTAGACACTGTCCAGGTATTATTCCTGACCCAATCCTTTCAGCAAGGGGTGGGGGGGCAAAAGGTGGCCCCAGTCCAACAGATAAGGGTTGGGGCACTGCCGCTTTTGCACATTCTGTCCAGGAAGAAGTATTCAGGTCAGTTGTGTGGCGGTCCTCACGCAAGAGGGGGATGATGATCGTACCTCTACAAGGACACAGCATCTAACCCTTGGGGGGGTGATTAGGGGTCTCCTTTAATGTGCCTCACCGCTATCCGTTCCATCCACATTTTGTCCTGGTCCCTGTCCAGTCCTCAAGCCATTGCAGTTGTTGTAGGCAGAAGAAACTGGTGCGAGGATGATCAGGTGATCTTCTCCTGGTATGCCGCAATGGCAATTCTATTTGCCCCTTTGATAAGGATGGGTGGTTCCATAGGTCCAGGTTCCACTGGCGTGAGAGAGAGCTGCAAGGCGCGTGCAGTCCATAGTAGGTCCCCCAAGGTTCATAGGTGGCCATCCAGTGGCAAAAAGGACGATTTTGAGGTCCATCTGGGGTGGGATGCAGCACTGTTGGCCCTTGGCTCCGTGACCCCTGGGAGTCCCAAGGCAGTATCACGTTTTCTCCCCTAGGCCAGGCAAATGATGGTGCTATGTCCCTTAAGGGTCACAGGGTCAGGGCTCTTAATTTCTTGTTGGGTTGAGCCCCCCAGGTAGCTATATCTCCCTTCCTCTTCCGTCTCCCCTGGAGTGGTTTCAGATGGAGGCAGGGGAAGGGGAAGGTGGGATGGAGGGAGAGTACGCACCTAAAAAAAGAGGCCCCCCAGATTGCCACTTAGGTGTCAACTGGGGTGGGGAGTCGACGTTTCTCAGGTGCGTACTCTGCGAGGCAAGGACTGGCAGTCCAAGGCACGCCCTCAGCGCCTCACAATAGACCAGTATTGATGGCTTCTGCTACCCCAAGGGCATCCCCGTCTCTGTCCGGGCCCCCCCCGATGGGCGGAGCTCTTCCTTTAGGCGGCCATCATACATTGTGGCTAGACCACACCCCCTACAATTCAAATGTAATAGTTCATTACAGTTCAGTGGCTATGTATTTTTCTTATTACAGGTGACTATAGACATAACAATTCTACTGCAATAAGGAAATGAAGGACGTTTTTATATTGGGATCGCAAGATTCCCTTTATTACATATAGGATAAACATCTCTTTGTCATACTTTATAAGGGTATTGCAAATCACTGGGAAATTCTGTATCCATATAGAGAAGCAAAACTAATATCCTTTTTGTGCATGATGAAAAATTAAACTACACAATATACAATAAGCAGTTAATTGCAAATAAACATGATATGAATGTAATTGTAAGTCACTTTCAAAAACAGCTATAGTTAATAAAATATAGTAACATGCAAAGAGATTCTGATGTTCATGTACTGAGCTACGGTGATGTAAGATAAACAGGCTGCCACAAAAGGCTCATTTCTGTAAATGACTGTTAGTTTCAGAAAAACAGTTTGGAAGAGATTGAAAGCTAGTTTGCCTTTTGAATATCACATGTAATTGCGTATCATTGCTTGCCTTCCATACCTGTGACTGTGATGTCACAACGTAGCTATAATATCTTAATACCGATAAGCAGCTACGACATTTTCCTGTCATATGTGATCACTCTTGTTGCAACTACACTGTAACAAGAAAATTAGAGACAGCTTTCACACGGGGATTGTAGGCATCCACTAATATGTCCATTATTATCAGGGGCATATTAACAAACAATTGGCGTTGGGCAGTGCCGCAAGTCTTTTTGCTGTGCTGCCTTACGTCAATTTGAAAGGACAAGAAAGCACCATATTTACAGGATACAGTGCATTCCTGTCCTTTCAACCAGTGCTGCTCACTATTTGGTGCCTAGCGCCAACGCAAGCACTCTTGCATAATGGTACATGGTCTTCTGAGAGTTGGCAGGATTGCTTTGTGCAGGAAGGGGTATCTTACTGCACAAAAAAAAATCCATGGAGGATTTTTCCTCTTTCTTCGGATACTGCACAATGTACAAAGTGTTCAAAACTAGGAGAAATAAATACATTTCTCCTCGTTACTCCTCACGTGGAGAGGCGTATGATTTTGACACATTCCCAGGTTTACACAATCCAGTAAATCTGGGAATGTGCCAGAAATACAATGGTGTTGCTTCAAAAAACCCACTCCAAGCCCATAGAACACCCCACTGATGCAGTGTAAGGTAACACAGTGACTTGTGCTATGTTGCCTTACACCATATCTACAGGAACATGAAAAGCCATAGAAAGTGGCTTTGCGTGACCTTGCAAAAATGGGTCTGCACTATGCGCTTCCAGAGCATCCAAAAAAGTGACGCACCTGTGGTGCAAGAGGCTTGTAAATATGCCTAAAAGTCTTTACAAGGACTCTTGATGGGATTTGTTTGGAGGAACTGAGTTATTCTAAGATAATTGGAGAGGATGGTGCCCCTCTGATCAGTGTTAAATGGTGGTCCTACATGCCACTCATGTAGTATATCCCGACATTTGATCTAACTAACATCGGTAATACAGATGGAAATCATGAATATATTAAAAGCCTCGGAAAATGTTTGATTTCAATTTACTGGGTTTTGGACTCATTCGGGATAAAGATTGTGAACACCTGAAACACATGTAAATGGCATCACAGTTGTCGCTCTACTCCAGCTATGAATGACTGGATATGTTACTTTTTATTGGAAGAGTTAATTGCCCTACATTGAGATCAATCCTCCTGTGAATTAGGAAACAGAATTTTCTATTGTGAACAGATCCCCTCTAAAATAGTTTTTTTTTTCTGGATACTTTAATTGGAAGTTGAACTCTGGCTCTGTTCAGCTAGATGCTGCGACTGTTGTATACGAATAATGAGTATCTTTTCGATTATCCGAATACCTCTTTAGCAAATGATGCAAAATATATTATCCGACGATAAAGTATTGCTGTTTGTATAACTGTGGTACTACCACAGCATTGTGATTACAAAAAAATGTCAAACAAATCATGGTGACAATAATGATCAAGACATCATTTTGAAAGGAAGCATTATTTTAAAATGCACATCTCAATATAATTTATCTTAATTCATCCCCCGGTTCAGTAATACCGAGAACTGGGATTGAGGAAAAAGGTTTTGAAAACAGAAAATAATTATAAGCATGCTTTTAGAAAGCCAGAGTGTTGAAATATGTGGCCATGGCAACTCAGTTGAAGAAAACGACTGGTGCTAATAATAATCACTGGAGTACAGCCTGGTTTATTAGATTTGAGCATGGCTCTCGTTGCAGTTGCACAAAATCTTCTTCTCCCAGGTTAATTGGGAAGTGCTATTTTTTCGGACAGTGATCTTGGCAAAGGCAATAAATAAAAAATGAGGCTACAATAAAGTAGTTCCTACCCAAACAGTGTAAGGCTGCTCTCCGATTAAACATCCTTCCCGAGAGTACAGAAAAGAGTAAAGGCTCTAGACGATCTGACTATTCTTCGGTAGAAGAAAATATAAAAAACTGATAGACACAAAAAAAAAAATTCGAGAATATAAAGGGCCTAATTTAGAGCTTGATCTTTTTTGGTTTCTCTTTCAGTCATTGCGTTTTTCTTAATGTCAATAACTTTGCTTCCATCCTGGGTCACAATTGAAGCCTGCACTACATCATGATCCGACTTTGTGCCATATCTGCTTAGTCCCGTTTTATGGGGCATTACGACGTTCATTGTGGAAGCATGCTGGTCATGTCTTAGATTTAAGGGAATGACATCCGCATAAAATAACTTTTGTTTCTTTAGCATAGGTACATTTTCAGTGGATGAATTAGATTTTATTAATTCAACGTCCCCTAATTGGAGAGAGTGGGAAAACTGTTATTGCTGGCGTTTTGTGCAACTGTTTGCCCTGAAGAGTGTGCCTGTCCTGTTTTTTTTTAAAGTTTGGCTATCATGCTGTTTAGAATTTCTGGTAAAACATTCAACTTATCAGCTATAGGAGATCAAGGGAAGGTTGCAAGAGGTTGTGTTATGCAGTGAATTAATTTCTCTATTTTTTCATCTATTCTTAATTTAACCCCTTCGCTGCCAGGCCTTTTCCCCTCAGGTGCCAGGTCTGTTTGTTGGCTATTTGAGGCAGTTCACGCTTAGGCCCTCATAACCCTTTGTCCACATAAGCTACCCAAGCCAAATTTGCGTCCTTTTTTTCCAACATCCTAGGGATTCTAGAGGTACCCAGACTTTGTGGGTTCCCCTGATGGAGATAAAGAAATTAGCCAAAATACAGTGAAAATTCCGATTGTTTCAAACAAATTGGAAAAAAGGGCTGCAGAAGAAGGCTTGTGGTTTTTTCCCTGAAAACGGTATCAACAAAGGGTTTGCGGTGCTAAAATGACCAGCTTCCCACCTTTCAGGAACAGGCAGACTTGAATCAGAAAACCCACATTTTTAACACCATTTTGACACTTTGCTGGAACATATACCATTTTTACTATTTATTGTGCTTTCAGCATACTTCTAGTTAGTGACAGAAATGGGTATGAAACCAATGCTGGACCCCAGAGAGCTAAACATTTCTGAAAAGTAGATAACATTTTGAATTCAGCAAGGGGTAATTTGTGTGGATCGTACAAGGGTTTCCTACAGAAAATAACAGCTGAAATAAAAAAAAAAATGAAATTAAGGTGAAAAAAACAGCCATTTTCTCAACATTTTACTCTGTAACTTTTCCCTGCAATGTCAGATTTTTGAAAGCAATATAGTGTTACGTCTGCTGCACTCTTCTGGTTGAAGGGATGTATAGGGCTTGTGGGTGCATCAAGAACCCTAGGTACCCAGAGCCAATAAATGAGTTGCATCTTGCAATGGGTTTTCATTCTATACCAGGTATACAGCAATTAATTTGCTAAAATATAGAGTGAAAAATAGGTATCAAGAACACCTTTGAGATTCCAAAATGGGCACAAGATAAGGTGTTGAGAAGCAGTGGTTATTTGCACGTCTCTAAATTCCGGGGTTCCCATACTAGTATGTGAATTACAGGGCATTTCTCAAATAGGCGTCTTTTTTACACACTGTCTTACATTTGGAAGCAGAAAAAGTAGAGAAGGACAAGGGGCAATAGCAATTGTTTTATTATTCTGTATCCCCCCAAGTCTCCCAATAAAAATGGTACCTCACTTGCGTGGGTAGGCCTAATGCTCGCAACAGGAAACGCAACATGTATACATCACATTTTTACATAGAAATCTGACGTGTTTCTTGCAAAGTGCCTAGCAGTAGATTTTGGCCTCAAGCTCAGCCGGCACCTAAGGAAACCTACCAAACCTGCACAATCTTAAAAACTAGACACCTAGGGGAATCTAAGATGGGGTGACTTGTGGGGGTCCCACCAGGTTCTGTTACCCAGAACCCTTTCCAAAACGCATAATTTGGCCAAAAAAACCACTTTTTCCTCACATTTCGGTGAAAGAAAGTTCTGAGAGGAGCCACACATTTCTTTCGACCCAGTGTTCCCCCAAGTCTCCCGATAAAAATGGTACCTCACTTGTGTGGAGAGGCCTAGCGCCCACGACAGGAAATGCCCCAATACAGAAACATAAACACATCACTTTTGCAAAGTGCATAGCTGTGGTTTTTCGCATCTAGCTCGGCCGGCAGCTAAGGAAACCTACCAAACAGGTTCTGTTACCCAGAATCCTTTGCAAACCTCAAAATTTGGCTAAAAAAACACTTTTTCTTCACATTTTGGTGACAGAACGTTCTGGAATCTGAGATGAGCCACAAATTTCCTTCCACCCTGTGTTCCCCCAAGTCTCCCAATAAAAATCATACCTCACTTTTGTGAGTAGGCCTAGCGCCCGTGACAGGAAGTGCCCCAAAACACAATGTGGACACATCACATTCTCCCAAAGAAAACAGACCTGTTTTTTGCAAAGTGCCTAGCTGTGGATTTTGGCCTCTAGCTCAGCCGGCACTAAGGGAAACCTACCAAATCTGCACATTTTTTAAAACTAGACACCTACGGGAATCTAGGATGGGGTGACTTGTGGGGCTCTCACCAGGTTCTGTTACCCAGAATCCTTTGCAAAACTAAAAATTTGGCAAAACAAAACACTTTTTCCTCACATTTCAGTGACAGGAAGGTCTGGAATATGAGAGGAGCCACAAATTTCCTTCTACCCAATGTTCCCCCACGTCTCCCGATAAAAATGGTACCTCACTTGTGTCGGTAGGCCTAGTGCCCGCGACAGGAAATGCCCTAAAACACAACGTGTACACATCACATTTTCCCAGAGAAACCGAGCTGTTTTTTGCAAACTGCCTAGCTGTGGATTTTGGCCTCCTGCTCAACCAGCGCCTAGGGAAACCTACAAAATGTGTGCATTTTTTAAAACTAGACACCTATGGGAATTCAATATGGGGTGGCTTGCAGGGCTCTCACCAGGTTCTGTTACCCAGAATCCTGTGCAAACCTCAAAATTTGGCTAAAAAAAACTTTTTCCTCACATTTCGGTGACAGAAAGTTCTGAAACCTGAGAGGAGCCACAAATTTCCCTCCACCCAGAGTTCCCCCAAGACTCCTGATAAAATTGATACCCCAGTATGTCCCAGTTAAATGCCAAAATTGTGTTGAAAAATTGGGTTTTCTGATTCAAGTCTGCCTGTTCCTGAAAGCTGGGAAGCTGCTGAGTTTAGCACCGCAAACCCTTTGTTGATGCCATTTTCAGGGGAAAAACCACAAGCCTTCTTCTGCAGCCACTTTTTCCAATTTTTTGGGAAAAAACGAATTTTTCACTGTATTTTGGCTAATTTCTTGGCCTCCTTCAGGGGAATCCACAAAGTCTGGGTATCTCTAGAATCCCCAGGATGTTGGAAAAAAAGGACGTAAATATGGCTTGGTTAGCTTATGTGGACAAAAAGTTATGAGGGCCTAAGCGCGAACTGCCCCAAATAGGCAAAAAAAGGCCTGGCACAGGAGGGGGAAAAGGCCTGGCAGCGAAGGGGTTAACACTCCGACCACCACGGCGGTACAAACAAACAGCTTGGCGGTCACCTCCAACAGACAGGCGGAAGACAAAGTACCGCCCACAGTAGCACAACAGGCCAATCCGCCACCTTTTCCGGGCCGGATTCACCGCGAATAAAAACACAGCAGAAACAGGATTCCAAAGGGAAAAAGCTCACCTCTACACACCCCACAAGGAACTAGGACACCATGGATACGGAACTCCAAATTCTCCCTGCGATAGTCTTCCTGCTCCTCTACCAAGAGCACGAACGCCGGCGGTGAAGACCATGGTGAGTACTGCACCTACGACACAGGGGAGGGGGAGGGAAAAAACAGGGACACACACACGCAACACCCCCACCCTCACCCACTACAACACACACACTAATACATATTAATACATGATAGTCACTCCCCCCAAGCCCCCTGGAAGAATGCAAAGACAAAAGGAAATTAGTGGAACCATTGTAATATATTAAAATCAAGTAGGCAAAAATATATATTTACACCAGAAACAAAATATACACCAAGCATAGTAGTCCAGGTAGTGCTCCAATTAAGTCTGTGGAACACTGGGCCCACACGGTATGGGCGAGGTCCACACAAGATCCCCTACCATGACAGAGAGAACACTGCAGGGGCATCAGAGAGCAAGAAAACAGGCACCTCAGGGGGAGGGAAAGGGGGGGCACCTCAGCCGGTTGAGTGCACAAAGCCAAATCCACGAGAGGGCCACATGCCCACTGTTCCATCCTGTGGAGTGCAAAGCCACAGTCTCTCAAGTCTCTACAGTGGGTTGGTTGCCCACTGTTCCATTTTGGGGAGTGCAAAGCCACAGTTTCTCAATTCTATACAGTGGGTGGGTTGACCACTGTTCCATCCTGGGGAGTGCAAAGCCACAGTCTCTCAAGTCTCTACAGTGGGTGGGTTGCCCACTGTTCCGTCCTGGGGAGTGCAAAGCCACAGTCTCTCAAGTCTCTACAGTGGGTAGGTTGCCCACGGTTCCATCCTGGGGAGTGCAAAGCCACAGTCTCTCAAGTCTCTACAGTGGGTGGGTGGCCCACTGTTCAGTCCTGGGGAGTGCAAAGCCACAGTCTCTCAAGTCTCTACAGTGGGTGGGTTGCCCACTGTTCCATCCTGGGGAGTGCAAAGCCACAGACTCTCAAGTCTCTACAGTGGGTGGGTTGCCCACTGTTCAATCCTGGGGAGTGCAAAGCCACAGTCTCTCAAGTGGATAACAGTCTCCACTGGTTCTGGAGGAGAGATTGTGCCCAGAGTACTGCATCCTGCTAAGGACAGAGGTAGTGGATGTATTTCTCCACTGGTTCTGGAGGGGGCTTTGTGCCCAGAGTGCTTCATCCTGCAAAGGACAGAGGTAGTGGATGTATCTCTCCACTGGTTCTGGAGGGGGC
Source organism: Pleurodeles waltl (assembly GCF_031143425.1). Taxonomy (NCBI): domain Eukaryota; kingdom Metazoa; phylum Chordata; class Amphibia; order Caudata; family Salamandridae; genus Pleurodeles; species Pleurodeles waltl. The sequence continues at coordinate 315,238,385 of NC_090444.1, forward strand.
TTTGTGCCCAGAGTGCTTCATCCTGCTAAGGACAGAGGTAGTGGATGTATCTCTCCAATGGTTCTGGAGGGGGCTTTCTGCCCATAGTGCTTCATCCTGCCCGTGACGGACTCAGTAGCGTCAGTGCCCTTGGCGCTCATGGGCAGGCGGTGCTTGAGGCGGCGGTGCCCTGTTTAACGGTGCTTGAGGTGGCGGTGCCCTGTTCAGCGGTGCTTGGTGCGGCAGTGACCTGTTCAGCGGTGCTTAAGGCGGCAGTGCCCTGTTCAGCGGTGCTTGAGGCAGCGGTGCCCTGTTCAGCGGTGCTTGGAGAGGCGGTGCCCTGTTCAGCGGTGCTTGAGGCGGCTGTGCCCTGTTCAGCGGTGCTTAGTGCAGCAGTGCCCTTTTCAGCGGTGCTTAAGGTGGCAGTGCCCTGTTCAGCGGTGCTTGAGGCAGCAGTGCCCTGTTCAGCCATGCTTGGAGCGGCGGGCTCCTTTGCAGTGACTCAGCTGCTGGCGGTCCTCTCTGTCCCAGCGGGGCTTGTGCTGGCGGTCCTCTCTAGCCCAGCGGGGCTTCTGCTGGCGGTCCTCTCTGGCCCAGCGGGGCTTGTGTTGCTGGTCCTCTCTAGCCCAGCGGGGCTTGTGCTGGTGGTCCTCTCTGGCCCAGCGGGGCTTGTGCTGGTGGTCCTCTCTAGCCCAGCGGGGCTAGTGCTGGCGGTCCTCTCTGGCTCAGCAGGGTTGTGCTGGCGGTCCTCTCTAGCTCAGCGGGGCTTGTGCTGGTGGTCCTTTGTAGCCCAGCGGGGCTTGTGCTGGCGGTCCTCTCTAGCCCAGCGGGGCTTGTGCTGGTGGTCCTCTCTAGCCCAGCGGGGCTTGTGCTGGCGGTCCTCTCTGGCCCAGCAGGGATGATGGCGGTGGCCTCCTGGGCAGCGGGGATGATGGCTGTGGCCTCCTGGGCAGCGAGGATGATGGCTGTGGCCTCCTGGCCAGCAGGGATGATGGCTGTGGCCTCCTGGCCAGCGGGGATGATGGCTGTGGCCTCCTGGGTGGCGGGGATGATGGTGGTCACCTCCGCTGTGCTGCTCTTCCCAGACTTTCCTGGTTTTTTGTGTCCCTTCCCCACCTTGGAATGTGTTGCAGCTGACTCTACACTCCCATCGGGACCCCTGGGAGCAGCTAGGTGGCTGGGGTTTACCCCCTCTCCCACCGGGCACTAGCCAACCTTTAATGCTTCATAGGTGGGGGACTGTCTGTGCTGTGGCTCCGTGCCACACTGGCTGCCCTGGTGGCTGCTGCACTCCAGATTCCGGTGACTACAGGCACCACTGGTCCCGGAGATGTTGTGGCTGAGGTGCTAGTTCGGGACCTAGGAGACGGACGGGGTGGGGGAGGTGTGGGAAAGAGGTCAAGGTTGGACAGGAAACGTTTTTTGGAGACACTGGGACGGGTAGCTGGAGGGGGTTTGGGAGTGGAGGAAGAGGTTGTGGTTGTAGGAGGTGTTCGTTTGCTGACTTTGGGTGAAGTTGCATGCGCTGGAGGCTGTCGTGAGGTGGATGGCTGATGGGTGGGTGTGTGCCTGCGTTTTCGTGTATCTTGGGAGGGGGCCTCACAGACACATTGGGAGAGGACACAGGGGACGTGTGAATGGCAGTGGGGGTGGTGACTGCACATGAGCGGGGTGTGGTGGTGTGTGTGCTGGTGATGGCAGTAGTGGCTGTTGATGTAGTGCATGCAGGTGTGAGTGGAGTTGAGACTGGGAGGGAGGAGGGAGATGAGGAGGAGGGGGACACAGTGGAGGCAGTGGATGTTGGTGTGTCTGCATGTGTGTGATGCTTGCGTGAGTGCCTGTGGGATGTGTGGTGCTTATGTCTGCCTGAGCTTCCCTTGTATGTTGACATGTGTGCATGCTGGTCTGAAGGTGTGCTTTTGATAGGGTGGGGTACATGGGATTGGGTCTGGGTGGAGAAGGTTGGAGGGGGGAGGCTAGAGACAGGGACTATGGCTGCCATCAGTGCTGAGGCCAGAGTCTGAAAAGCTCGCTGAAGGGCCGCCTGACCAGAATGAATGCCCTCCAGGAATGCATTTGTTTGTTGCAACTACCTTTCTACATCCTGGATGGCATTCAAAATGGTAGACTGACCAACAGTGAGGGACCTGAGGAGGTCAATGGCCTCCTCACTGAGGGCAGCAGGGGTGACTGGGGCAGGGCATGAGGTGCCTGGGGCGAAGGTGATGCCCACCCTCCTGGGTGAGCGGGCACGGGGCAAAGGCAGAGGGGCTGCTGGGAGGGTGGTGCTGGTAGGGGGGGTGGCGGCTGTACCTGTAGATGTGGGGGGCACAGATGTTGCCGCCACCACAAGGGAGCTCCCATCAGAGGATGAGTCCGTGTCGATGGTGTTAGCTCCTGTCCCCGCCGTGGAGCTCCCCTCGCCCTCCGTCCCACTGGTGAACTATGAGCCCGTAGTTTTGCCCAACAGGGCCTTGTGGGATGCAGCTCCCTCGTGCTCCGGTGCCGCTGCTCCTCCGCCTGATGATGCTAATGCACACAAAAACAGGGAGACCACAAAAAGGGGGGGGGGACGACAGAAGAAAGACATGTTGAGTGCATGCATTACTGCTACCGTTGGCGGACACAACAGACACAGAAGCCCCCTGCACTACGCCGCGCTCTTGGGCTCCACTGTTCAATTCCAGGGAAATGGCTTACTAGGCTATGGATGACATCTGCACACATGGATGACACAGGGGCATGGCTAGGTGTACTTGGCACTCTACAGAGGTGGGGTGGGGTGCCACATGGCCTGCCTTACGGAGGGACCTTGCCTACTAAACTCACCCTGGCCTAGGGAAACCTACCTCACCCAGGCACCTCCGCTGTGTGCTAAATCAGCAGGATGAGAGTGTACTCACCCCCTTGTGGCTGCTGTGATGCCCTCAAGCACCCTTCCAACTCCGGGTATGCCACTGCCAGGATCCTGAACATCAGGGGGGTCATAGTGCGACGGGCACCCCTCCCACGTTGGGAGGCCATCCCCAGCTGAGCCTCCACCGTCTTCTTGCTCCAGCGGCGAATGTCCTCCCATCTTTTCTGGCAGTGGGTGCTCTGTCTGTGTGAGACCCCCAGGGTCCGGACGTCCTTGGAGATGGCCCGCCAAAGATCTTTTTTCTGGTGGGCACTGACCTACATGAGTTGTACAGGGGGAAGAGAAACTTATTACCAACTGCACCGTCACAGTTATTGGCCCCCATCCCTACCCTTGGCATGTGGCACATGCACTCACAGTCGTTTCATGCACGCCGCACTCTACCCCCTTCCTTCTTACATCCACCCCTCTCCACACAGGCATAGCCCATACAGCATGCTCCCAGAGTACTTACCTGTTTGTCTGGAGGACCGTAGAGTAGCGTGTACTGGGGGAGGACCCTATCCACGAGTTTCTCCAACTCCTCCATTGTGAAGGCAGGGGCCCTTTCCCCAGACACTCGAGCCATTGTCTCTTACAGACCGAGGTCACAGCAACACTTGCAGTGTAGGTCCTCTTCTGTCGAAGATCAGGTATCGAGTGATTGAACAGATAGAAAATGGCGGTCACGTCCATGGCGGTGCGTACCGTCACCGCCGGCGTACATCGTCATTGGCTCCTGGGACTCATAGGGTCCAATGTTAACCAATGCAGCATTGCGCCGCTGTCATTGACGGTGTACAACACCAGCGCAGTTACCTCACATCCTATTGTCCCACTTTACAGGTCAGGCAGCCGCCATTTCAGGGGCCCACATGGCTTCATTTTTAACTGCGTCACACATACCTAGGCCTAGACTCAACACACACACATACAGGCCACTTTTTGGATTATGATTTGTGTTCTGTATAAGCTGTGGGTACGTACCTCTGAGTTGTTTGACTCTGTGCTCGCTGTTGTCCTTCATAGGCACCGTCCGCTGGGACATGTGAGGAGATGGCGGAATCCTCCGGTGTACCGACAGTTGGTAGATCTGTCGACAATGGAGGAAAGACATGTGATCATCACCTACAGGCTTGACTGTGCCACAATCCAGGAACTGTGTACCCAGCTGGAGCCAGACCTGATGTCAGCTATCCGCCATCCCACTGGAATCCCCCCTCAAGTGCAGTTGCTGTCAGTGCTCCATTTCCTTGCAAGTGGGTCATTTCAAACAACAGTGGCCATAGCCTCAGGGATGTCCGAGCATATGTTTTCCAACGTGTTGTCCAGAGTGTTGTCTGCCCTGCTGAAACAGAAGCAGAGCTACATCGTTTTCTCTCAGGTGGAGGGTTTGCCTACAGTGAAAGGTGATTTCTATGCCCTGGGACATATCCCCAACATCATAGGTGCCATTGATGGGACCCATATGGCTTTGGTCCACCCCCACAGGAGTGAACAGGTGTACAGAAACCGGAAGAGTCATCATTCGATGAATGTACAGATGGTATGTTTGGCCGACCAGTACATCTCCCATGTGAATGCCAAGTTCCCTGGCTCAGTGCATGACGCCTACATCCTGCAGAATAGCAGCATCCCTTATGTGATGGGTCAACTCCAGAGGCACCGTGTGTGGCTATTAGGTGAGCACCTGGAAGCAAGACAGTGGGAATGGTTGTCTGGGTCTGGGGATATCCCTACAGGTTAGTGTGTGTCTAAAAGTTGTCCCTCGCCATTTGCAGGTGACTCTGGTTACCCCAACCTGTCATGGCTACCGACCCCAGTGAGGAATCCCAGGACAAGGGCAGAGGGACGCTACAATGAGGCCCATGGGCGAACTAGGAGGGTGATCGAACGGACCTTCGGCCTCCTGAAGGCCAGGTTCAGGTGCCTCCATATGAAAGGTGGATCCCTATTCTACTCACCAAAGAAGGTGTGCCAGATCATCGTGGCCAGCTGAATGCTTCACAACTTGGCTTTGCAACGACAGGTACCTTTTCTGCAGGAGGATGGTCCAGATGGCGGTGTTGTTGCAGCTGTGGAGCCTCTGGACAGTGAAGACGAGGAAGCAGAAGAAGAAGACATGGACAACAGGGACTCAGTGATCCAGCAATATTTCCATTGAAACACAGGTAAGAATACAAACCTGCCTACTACATGTACTTAAACACCACTACCTCTCTACTGTCTGTTGTTTTCACCCAGTTTATGGTCACTGAGTTGTCACTTTCCCTTACGATTTCACAGATGTGGGTCCGAATGTGTGACATCTGCTTTGATTCCTCATGGACTACAGCTGTGTGACATAGGTATGTTGACATTACAAATGAAAGAGCTTTTCGCCACAGTAATTGCTAATACACTATTTCAAAATCACAGACTGACTCCAGATTGTTTTGTGCTTTAAGGGTGTTTATTTTAGTGCTCAATATTGGAGGGGGTAGCAAAATGTTGAGGGGTGATGGCGGAGAAATGTCCATGGCAGAGTCCAGTCTATTAGTCTCACAGGTGCATTGCCCAAATGGGCATAGGAAGTGGAGCTGGGGCAGGTTAAGGATGGACACGGTGACAAAGTGGGACAGAAGGATGACATTCAGGGTGGTCTCATTTCTTGGCGGGGGTCTTGGCATTGTTCTCTGTCTTTGTCCTGGATCTCAGGGACCGTTTGCAAGGTGGTTCTCCCTCTGCAGGGGGTGGGGTGCTGGTATGGTGTTCCTGTGGCGGTGCCTCCTGTCCACTAGCGCCGGTGGAGGTGGTGGGCAGTTCATCGTCCAGGATAGTGTCAGGGGCCCCTTGTAGTGCCACAGTGTCCCTCCTGGTGTTGAGTAGTTCCTTCAGCACCCCTACTATGGTGCACAGGGTGGAATTGATGGCTCTGAGTTCCTCCCTGATGCCCAAATACTGTTCCTCCTGCAGGCGCTGGGTCTCCTGAAACTTGGCCAGTACCGTTGCCATCGTCTCCTAGGAGTGGTGGTAGGCTCCGATGATGTTGGAGAGGGCCTCGTGGAGAGTGGGTTCGCTTGGCCTGTCCTCCCCCTGTCACACAGCAGCCCTCCCAGTTCCCCTGTGTTCCTGGGCCTCCGTCCCCTGGACCGTGTGCCCACTACCACTGCCCCCAGGTCCCTGTTGTTGTTGGGGTGGTGGGTTAGCCTAGGTTCCCTGTAGTGGTGGACACACTGCTGATTGACGTGTCCTGGGGATGGAGGTATGGGCCTGCTGGGTGGGTGCTGTGCTGGTGTTTCCAGAGGGGGGAAGCTCTGTGGTGGCCTGTGCCAGTGTGAGGGGAACCTACTGTCCCGAGGTCTCCGATTGGCCGGGCTGGTCATCTAGATCCCGTTGGACAGAGGTGCTGTCATCACTGTGGGCCTCTTCTTTTGGTGGTGTGGACATGTGTGGACCCTCCTGTCCGGTGACGTTGGGTAGGGGTCCTGCAGGGATATAAAAGGATGTTTATTAAATCTGTGTGTGCCATGGTGTGCAATGGGTGGGTGACAGTGTACCCCAGTGCTTGCATTCCTGTGTGGGACCTTGTGTGAGGATGGTTTAGGGGGGTGTATGGGTATGTGCAGTGGGCATGCTTTAGTGATGGGTGTCCATGCTTTGTTGTTGCATGCAGGGCTTAGTGTTAGGATGGGTGGTTTGTGATGTTGGGACATTTGTGAGGAGTTAGAGTGATGGGAGTGAGGGTGAGGGTGGGGGTATGTGCTGGCATGCAGGTAGGGTGGGGGATGTAATAGTTAAGATTTGACTTACCAGAGTCCATTCCTCCACCTACTCCTGCGAGGCCCTCAGGATGCAGAATCGCCAAGACCTGCTCCTCCCATGTTGTTAGTTGTGGGGGAGGAGGTGGGGGTCCGCCGCCAGTCCGCTGAACCGCAAGGTGGTGTCTTGAGACCACGGAACGCACCTTCCCCCGTAGATCGTTCCACCTCTTCCTGATGTCCTCCCGATTTCTTGGGTGCTGTCCCACTGCGTTGACCCTGTCCACTATTCTTCGCCATAGCTCCATCTTCCTTGCAATGGAGGTGTGCTGCACCTGTGCTCTGAATAGCTGTGGCTCTACCCGGACGATTTCCTCCACCATGACCCTGAGCTCCTCCTCCGAGAACCAGGGGTGTCTTTGCCGTGCCATGAGGTGGTATGGGTGATGTGTGGGGTGGTGTGTGGGGTGATAAGTGTGCTGATATGTAGTGGTGTGTAGTGTGAGGTGCATAGAAGTTATGTGGGTGATGGTGTTGTGTGCCTGTGGATGCTAGTATTGTTGATGGTGGTGTCTCTCTCTGGCCTTCTCTCAGTAATTGTGGTCGTAGGGGTTTGTGGGTGATGTGGGTGTGTGTTTTTTATTGGATTGGGTGTGTGGGAGTGGTGTGTGTATGTGTATCAGGTGTATGTATTTCGATTTGTCCAATGTGGCTGTGTTTTGGAGATGTGTGTGTATTTTGAGCACGGTGGTGTGTACCGCCAATGGAATACCGTCGTTGAAAGACCGCCGCGTGGATTCGTGGGTCGTGATGGTGTGGGCGTATTTCTGTTGGCGTGACAGTGGAGGTTTTGTTTTCGCCAGTTTATCACTGACCTTTGGTGTGGCGGACTTGTGTGGGTGTCTGAATATTGGCGGATTCCGTGTTGTGGGTCATAATAGCTGTGGTGGAATTCAACGGCCGCGGCGGTGTGTTGGCGGTCTTCTGCACGGCGGTAAGCGGCTTTTACCGCCAATGTTGTAATGACCGCCTTAACCTGAATACATCCAAATTTTTGAAAGAAAACAGAGGTGTTTTTTGTAAAGTGCCTACCTGTAGATTTTGGCCTCTAGCTCAGCCGGCACCTAGGGAAACCTACCAAACCTGTGCGTTTCTGAAAACTAGAGACCTAGGGGAATCCAAGATGGGGTGACTTGTGGGGCTCGGACCAGGTTCTGTTACCCAGAATCCTTTGCAAACCTCAAACTTTGGCTAAACGGTTCCTCACATTTCTGTGGCAGAAAGTTCTGGAATCTGAGAGGAGCCACAAATTTCCTTCCACCCAGCGTTCCCCCAAGTCTCCCGATAAAAATGATACCTCACTTGTGTGGGTAGGCCTAGCGCCCGCGATAGGAAATGCCCCAAAGCGCAACGTGGACACATCCAATTTTTTGAAAGAAAACAGAGGTGTTTTTGTGAAGTGCCTACCTGTAGATTTTGGCCTCTAGCTCAGCCGGCACCTAGGCAAACCTACCAAACCTGTGCATTTCTGAAAACTAGAGACCTAGGTGAATCCAAGATGGGGTGACTTGTGGGGCTCAGACCAGGTTCTGTTGCCCAGAATCCATTGCAAACCTCAAAATTTGGCAAAAAAAACACATGTTCCTCACATTTCTGTGGCAGAAAGTTCTGGAATCTGAGAGGAGCCACAAATTTCCTTCCACCCAGCGTTCCCCCAAGTCTCCCGATAAAAATGATACCTCACTTGTGCGGGTAGGCCTAGCGCCCGCGACAGGAAACACCCCAAAGCGCAACGTGGACACATCCAAATTTTTTAAAGAAAACAGCGGTGTTTTTTGTGAAGTGCCTACCTGTAGATTTTGGCCTGTAGCTCAGCCGGCACCTAGGGAAACCTACCAAACCTGTGCATTTCTGAAAACTTGAGACCTAGGGGAATCCAAGATGGGGTGAATTTTGGGGCTCGGACCAGGTTCTGTTACCCAGAATCCTTTGCAAACCTCAAAATTTGGCTAAAAAAACACATGTTCCTCACATTTCTGTGGCAGAAAGTTCTGGAACCTGAGAGGAGCCACAAATTTCCTTCCACCCAGCGTTCCCCCAAGTCTCCCGATAAAAATGATACCTCACTTGTGTGGGTAGGCCTAGCGCCCGCGACAGGAAACGCCCCAAAGCGCAACATGGACACATCCAATTTTTGGAAAGGAAACAGCAGTGTTTTTTGTGAAGTGCCTACCTGTAGATTTTGGCCTGTAGCTCAGCCGGCACCTAGGGAAACCTACCAAACCTGTGCATTTCTGAAAACTAGAGACCTAGGGGAATCCAAGATGGGGTGACTTGTGGGGCTCGGACCAGGTTCTGTTACCCAGAATCCTTTGCAAACCTCAAAATTTGGCTAAAACAACACATGTTCCTCACATTTCTGTGGCAGAAAGTTCTGGAATCTGAGAGGAGCCACAAATTTCCTTCCACCCAGCGTTCCCCCAAGTCTCCCGATAAAAATGATACCTCACTTGTGTGGGTAGGACTAGCGCCCACGAAAGGAAATGGCACAAAACACAACGTGGACACATCACATTTTTTCATAGAAAACAGTGCCTACCTGTGGATTTTGGCCTGTAGCTCAGCCGGCACCTGTGGAAACCTAGCAAACCAGCACATTTTTGAAAACTAGAAACCCAGGGGAATCCAAGATGGGGTGATTTGCGGGGCTCTGACCAGGTTATGTTACCCAGAATCCTTTGCAAACATCAAAATCTGGCCAAAAAAACACTTTTTCCTCTCATTTCGGTGACAGAAAGTTCTGGAATCTGAGAGGAGCCTCAAATGTCCTTCCACCCAGCGTTCCCCTAAGTCTCTCGATAAAAATGGTACCTCACTTCTGTGGGCAGGCCTAGCGCCCACGAAAGGAAATGGCCCAAAACACAACGTGGACACAACATATTTTTTCACAGAAAACAGAGGTGTTTTTTGCAAAGTGCCTACCTGTGGAGTTTGGCCTCTAGCTCAGCCGGCCCCAGGGGGGTGGGGGGCAGAAATGCCCTAAAATAAATTTGACCCCAATCCCCACCCCCCCAAACCCTCTCTGCCCGGGAGCGACCCTTGCCTACGGGGTCGCTCCCCCTGCGTGACATTGGCGCCAAAAAACAAATCCCAGGTGCCTAGTGATTTCTGCCCCCTTGGGGGCAGATTGAGCTAAAATCACCCACTCTGCCCCCAAGGGGGACAGAAATGGTCTAAATACAATTTTCCCCCTAGGGCAGCGACCCTTGCCTGATGGGTCGCTACCCATCTCTAAAAAAACAAACAAACAAAAAAAAAAACAACAAAAAAAAATTTGCCCTGGCGCCTAGAGGTTTCTGCCCCCCCTGGGGGCAGAAATGGCCTAAAATAAATTTGGGAGGTGACTGTAAAAAAATATTATCATTTCAATTAAGTTAATAGTGTGCATATTTTTTTTTTTCTTTCTTTAAAATGAATATATTGAGTTAGTTTATATTAATATGCAACGTAAAAATGTTTTAAATATTTTTCAAGTTTAATTTTTTTTTTTACTTTTCTCAATTCTCTACAATAGGGAGATCACTGCCCCTTCTGTGTGGAGTCTGAAGAAGAGGAAGGAGCTGATTTCTGAGATGTGCAGATTGATCATTTTGGAAAGAGGGTAATTTAAAAGAAAAGTGGTATGAAGAGGAGAAGAATGATTGAAATGCTCCAAAGATAACTTCCGATTTTGTTGACATTTCACAATTTTACAATTAAATTATTGTTGTTACTCATGTAGGTTATACTACTAACAGTCATTGGCTTAGCCAATATACCTGCTTTGCTTTAGGTATATATTAATTATTGTTTGACATTCCTGGAAACAGCAACAGAAAACTTACAGAAAGGAACTCAAATACCGGTTTGAGGCATGCTGAGGCAAACACACAATTTTAGTGGACGTTTTTTAAGACACACTGGTAATTACAAAGGCCCCACTTCTTGGGAAGAATTCCTAACTAGGTCTATTTGGTCACACTGCTTTGACAGACAACCCCCCCAACTTTTTGTCATGACTCTTACCCCATAGCTTTTGCATGCTATTTAAAGCACTGGGTGTCCTGCTAAAGCACCACTCATGGACCTGCAATATGATCTTTCTAGGGAGCCCCTAAGCAGCTTCACAAGGGGATGAAAACTCTGAGTGCAAGCCCTGGAGTAGTTCTGTTGACCGCTACAACAGTGGCATAAAATAGGCCTGCAGCTCCAGCAGTGCGGGGAGGGCCCATGCTCTGGGGTCTCCCTCAGCATAGTACACTGGCCTGAGAGCTACTGACTGACTCCAGAGTAGGGGCCCCTCCATGTTCTTAGCAGGACCCCCCCCCCCCCCCCAATTCATGTTATGCCACTGTTCTCCAAAAGTAGGCCAACATCATTGAATGTCTTAGTGGAATTAGGAAAACACTACTGTGTCAAACACTTCAGTGCTCTTTCCAGAGCAGGTGCCAGTTCTCACCTCTGCTGGACCAGTATGTGCAATTTTTTTCCTGTACTGAATAGAGTTCATGATTTATTTGGGTGCTTTGACCCAGTCAGCACTTGACACACTAAAATGACAGCTTCTGCTTGGTTTGAAAATAAATCGCTTATTCTACTCACTTTACTAAATCAACTTAATTGAACAGGTAGCTTATTCACAGAATAAAAGACTAAGGGGGTTATTCTAACTTTGGAGGAGGTGTTAATCTGTCCCAAAAGTGACGGAAAAGTGACGGATTTACCACCAGCCGTATTACGAGTCCATTATATCCTATGGAACTCGTAATACGGCTGGTGGTATATCCGTCACTTTACCGTCACTTTTGGGACGGATTAACACTCCTCCAAAGTTAGAATAACCCCCTAAGGCCCTTATTACAACCCTGACGGTCGGTGTTAAAGCGGTGGTAATAGCGCAAACAGGCTGGCGGAAAAAAAAATGGGATTACAACCATGGCGGAAACCGCCAACATAGACAGCCACTTTAACACTCCGACCGCCACGGCGGTAGAAACAAACAGCGCGGCGGTCACCGCCAACAGACAGGCGGGAGACAAAGTACCACCCACTCTATTACAAGAGGCCTATCCGCCACCTTCTCCGGGGTGGAAACAATGCTGTCAAAAGCATGGTGGAAACAGTACACAGAATGGAAAACACTCACCTCTCGACACCCAACGAGGAACCAGGACGCCATGGAGCCCAAAATTAGTGTGTTACCCATGTTGGTTTACCTCCTCTTCTATGAGGAGTACGAATGGCGGCGACCACGGTGAGTACTGCGCCTACAACACAGGGGAGGGGTGGAGGAAACAGAGTGACACACACACAACACCCCCACCCTCACCACCACACACAACAGCAGGCACACAAATACATGCAGCAACATTACATATACACCCCCCTCCCCCTGGAAGAACGCAAGGACAAAAGGAAATGATTGTAACCATTGTAATCAAGAACAATCCAGTATTCAAAAGTCAAAATTCAGTATATACAAATATGTACACCAACTACACAAGTTCGGATAGCGTACTAATCATTGTCCTTGGACCACTGGGCCCAAAATGCCTGGGCGAGGCCCACACATGATACCTGACGTGAAACGGAGAGAACACTGCTGGGGCATCAGATCGAAAATATACAGGCACCTCAGGTGGGGGGGGGGGCACCTCAGCCTGATGAACGCACGACACCACTGCTGCATGAGGGGGCTTCATGCCCATTGATGTATCCTGGGGAGTGCAAAGCCACAGTCTCTCAAGTCTCTCCAGTAGGTGGGTTGCCCACTGCTTTATCCTGGGGAGTGCAAAGCCACAGTCTCTCAAGTCTCTCCAGTGGGTGGTTTGCCCACTGCTTTATCCTGGGGACTGCAAAGCTACAGTCTCTCAAGCCTCTCAAGTGGGTGGTTTGCCCACTGCTGCATCCTGGGGTGTGCAAAGCTACAGTCTCACAAGTCTTTCCAGTGGGTGGTTTGCCCACTGCGTTATCCTGAGAAGTGCAAAGCCACAGTCTCTCAAGTGGATGTCATTCTCCACTGGTTCTGGAGGGGACCTGGTGCCCAGAGTGCTTCATCCTGCCAAGGACAGAGGTAGTGAATGTATCTCTCCACTGGTTCTGGAGGGGGCCTGGTGCCCAGAGTGCTTCATCCTGCCAAGGACATATGTAGTGGATGCCATTCTCCACTGGTTCTGTAGGGGGCATGGTGCCCAGAGTGCTTCACATGCAGTGTGGCCGGTACAATTCGCTCACCTGGGTGTGCGTGCCATGAGATTTGCGAGGTTCAGGTAGCATGATACGCCATGGAGGCCATGACATACCCCACACAGATGCGGCTGCACCTTCCACCTGCAGGTGTAAACAGTGATGGAAGAAATGCCTCATGGAAGTTGCCTAGGGTCCAGGAACTCTCCTCCAGCCTCAGACGACTAACCACTGGGGATGGTAGCCATGTCAGCGGTGGTGCCTGTGTCCGAGGACGCCGCGGGGCCGGTAGCTGTGCTTGCGGCAGTGTCTGTTGTGTTGGTGCTTGCGGCAGTGTCTGTCACGGTGGTGCATGCGGCGGTGTCTGTTGCAGCGGTGCTTGCGGCGGTGCTGGCACAGGTGCTGGCGCCTGTGCATGGGTCAGCACCTGCAGAGGGATACAGCAGGATGTTTCCTGCGGCCTCGGACGGCTGCCCACTGGGGAAGATGCTGGGGACTGTCGCTGAGGCTGTAGACATGCCGGGGGTGGTGAAGGTGACGGTGCAGGTGGCGGTTGTGGTGGCGGGGCAGCTAGTGGTGTTGGCCGCCATCCAGGTTGGTGTGGTCGTGGACAGAAAGTGTGACACTGGTCCCTCCGTCTGTGCCACCATGCCCTCTCCTGACGTGCTCTTCAGCTTTTGGCCCTTCCCCAGCTTTGATGGTGCCACAGTTGTTTTGCCACTATCCCCTTTGGTTTTTGCTGAGCCCTTGGTGGCTGGTACTTTTGACTTCTCCCTCCGGGATGTGGGCACCTTTTTCACCTTGGCAGATGGTGGAATGTCCTTGCCCTCGCTAAGTGGCTCACTGGCAGCCCTGATGGGTGGTACACTCCATGACCCTGCAGTTTCTGGCACCACTGTGCCTAGGGATTTGGTGGCTGAGGTGCTGGGCTGGGACCTGGAAAGCCTGGCCCTGGGGGAAGGACGGGGGGAGGTGTAGGGAAGAGGTCAATGTTAGCCAGGAAGAGTTTCTTAGACACACTGGGACGGGAAGATGGAGGAGGTTTGGTAGTGGAGGCAGAGATAGTGGTTGTAGGAGGTGTACGTCTGCTGAATTTGGGTGAAGGTGCATGGGCCGGAGGCTGTTGTGAGATGGATGGCTGTTGGGTGGGTGTGTGCCTGCGTTAGTGTACTCTGGAAGGAGGGCTCACAGACACACTGGGAGAGGACACTGGGGATGTGTGCATGATAGTGGGGGTGGTGAGTGCACGTGAGTGGTGTGTGGTGATGGCCGTGCTGCTGATGGAGGCATTGGCTGAGGATGTAGTGTATGCAGGTGTGAGTGGAGACGAGACTGGGAGGGCAGAGGAGGAAGTGGAGGAGGGGGGCACAGTGGAAGCTGTGGATGTTGGTGTGTTTGCATGGGTCTGGTGCTTGTGTGAGTGCATGTGGGATGTGTGGTGCTTATGTTTGCCATGTCCACTCTTGTGTGTTGATGAGTGTGCATGCTGGTCTGATGGTGTACTTGCGATAGGCTTAGGTACAGGGGATTGGGTCTGGGTGGAGGAAGTTGGAGGGGGAGGCTGGACACAGGGACAATGGCAGCCATCAGTGCTGAGGCCAGAGCCTGAAATGTTCTCTGATGGGCTGCCTGCCCAGAATGAATGCCCTCCAGGTATGCATTTGTTTGTTGCAAATGCTTCTCGAAACCCTGCATGGTATTCACAATGGTAGATTGCCCAACAGTGAGGGATCTCAGGAGGTCAATAGCCTCCTCACTGAGGGCAGCAGGGCTGACTGGGGCAGAGGCTGAGGTGCCTGGGGCGAAGGAGATGCCCACCCTCCTGGGTGAGCGGGCACAGGACACACACTGAGGGGCTGCTGGGACGTGGTGCTGATGGGGGGTGGCGGCTGTACCTGCAGATGCGGTGGGCACAGTGGTGCCCGCCACCGCAAGGGAGCTCCCATAAGAGGAGGAGTCGCTGTCACTGCTGTCTGCTCCTGTCCCCACCGTGGACCTCCCCTCGCCCTCCGTCCCACTCATGGCTTCAGACTCTGTTGTTTCGCCCTCCAGGGCCAAGTGGGTTGCAGCTCCCTCCTGCTCCGGTGCCAATGCTCCTCCGCCTGATGACGCTATTGCACACAAGAACAGGGAGACCACAAAAGGGGGGGAGACAGAAGAAAGACATGTTCAGTGCATGCAACACCAATGCCATTGGCGAACACAACACACATGGAGCAGCCCTCTGCACTACGCCATGCAACAGTTCTTAGACATTTCAGCTGACCATGGGGTATGAGGCCTAAGACCAATTGCTGCACGCCTGAAAGTCACGGGAGCCTGACTAGATGTAAATGGCTCTTACCACTGGTTAGGTTGGGGTGCCTCACAGCCTGCCTCACAAGGGACCTTGCCTACAAACTTCACCCTGGCCTAGGGGAACCCACTGCCCACCTCCCCCACCCAGACACCTCGTAATGTGCACTGAGTCAGCTGAATGAGAGTGCACTCACCCCCTTGTGGCTGCTGTGATGCCATCAAGCGCCCATCCAACTCCTGATACGCCACCGACAGGATCCGGAACATCAGGGGGGTCATAGTGCGACTGGCACCCCTTACACGTTGGGATGCCATCCCCAGCTGGGCCTATGCCGTCTTCTTGCTCCAGCGGCGCAGGTCCTCCCATCTTTTATGGCAGTGAGTGCTCCGTCTGTGGTAGACCCCCAGGGTCCGGATGTCATTGGCAATGGCACGCCAAATAGCCTTCTTCTGGTGGGCGCTAACCTACAGGAATGGTACAGGGGGAAAAGGAAATTACTTACCCGTCCGTACCGTCATACTCATTGCCCCCCAGTTCCCACCCTTGCCCTGACGCACATACACTCCCCATCCACACATGCAGGCCTCAGCCCCCCCATGTATCTTCCATCCACACCACTCCCCCGTGGAGGAGGGGGACACAGTGGAGGCTGTGGATGTTGGTGTGTCTGCAATGGTCTGGTGCTTGTGTGAGTGCATGTGGGTTGTGTGGTGCTTATGTTTGCCATGTCCACTCTTATGTGTTGATGAGTGCGCTTGCTGGTCTGATGGTGTGCTTGGGATAGGCTGAGGTACAGGGGATTGGGTCTGGGTGGAGGAAGTTGCAAGGGGGAGATCTGACACAGTGACAATGGCAGCCATCAGTGCTGAGGCCAGAGCTTGAAATACTCTCTGATGGGTTGCCTGACCAGAATGAATGCCCTCCAGGTATGCATTTCTTTGTTGCAAATGCCTCTCAACACTCTGGATTGGATTCACAATGGTAGATTGCCCAACAGTGAGGGATCTCAGGAGGTCAATAGCCTCCTCACTGAGGGCAGCAGGGCTGACTGGGGCAGGGACTGAGGTGCCTGGGGCGAAGGAGATGCCCACCCTCCTGGGTGAGCGAGCACATAACACACACTGAGGGGCTGCTGGGAGGGTGGTGCTGATGGGGGGTGGCGGCTGTACCTGCTGATGCGGTGGGCACAGTGGTGCCCGCCACCGCAAGGGAGCTCCCATCAGAGGAGGAGTCGCTGTCACTGCTGTCTTCTCCTGTCCCCACAGTGGAGCTTCCCTAGCCCTTCGTCCCACTGGTGGCTTCAGACTCCATTGTTTCGCCCTCAAGGGCCAAGTGGGTTGCAGCTCCCTCCTGTTCCGGTGCCAATGCTCTTCCGCCTGATGACGCTATTACACACAAGAACAGCGAGACCACAAAAAGTGGGGGGGGGAAAGACAGAAGAAAGACATGTTCAGTGCATGCAACACCAATACCGTTGGCGGACACAACACACATGGAGCAGCCCTCTGCACTACGCCATGCACTAACAGTTCCTAGACATTTCAGCTTACCATGCGGTACGAGGCCTAAGACCAATTGCTGCACACCTGGAAGTCACGGGAGCCTAACAAGATGTAGATGGCTCTTAACACTGGTGGGGTTGGGGTGCCACACAACCTGCCCAACAAGGGACCTTGCCTACAAACTTCACCCTGGCATAGGGGAACCCATTGCCCACATCCCCTACCTAGACACCCCGTAATGTGCGCTGAGTCAGCTGAATGAGAGTGTACTCACCCCCTTGTGGCTGCTATGATGCCCTCAACCACCCTCCAACAACGGATACGCCACCGCCAGGATCCGGAACATCAGGGGGGTCATGGTACAACGGGCACCCCTTCCACATTGGGAGGCCATCCCCAGCTGGGCCTCCACCGTCTTCTTGCTCCAGCGGCGCAGGTCCTCCTGTCTTT
This sequence comes from Pleurodeles waltl, assembly GCF_031143425.1. Taxonomy (NCBI): domain Eukaryota; kingdom Metazoa; phylum Chordata; class Amphibia; order Caudata; family Salamandridae; genus Pleurodeles; species Pleurodeles waltl. Next base: position 315,255,476 of record NC_090444.1, read on the forward strand.
TATGGCAGTGGGTGCTCCTTCTGTGGTAGACCCCCAGGGTCCGATGTCATTGGCAATGGCACCAAATAGCCTTCTTCTGGTGGGCGCTGACCTAGAGGAATGGTACAGGGGGAAAAGGAAATTACTTACCCATCTGTACCGTCATACTCATTGCCCCCCAGTTCCCACCCTTGCCCTGACGCACATACACTTCCCATGCGCACATGCAGGCCACATGCAGGCCTCAGCCCCCCCCATGCATCTTCCATCCACACCACTCAAAACAGGCATTGCCCATGCAGCATGCTCACAGTGTACTCACCTGTTTGGAGAACCGTACAGTTGTGTGTATTGGGGGAGGACCCCATCCACTAGTTCCTCCAACTCCTCTGAAGTGAAGGCAGGGGACCTTTCCCCAGACACATGAGCCATCGTCGCTTCCAGACTGAGGTCACAGCAGCACTTCCAGTGTAGGTCCTCTCCTGTTGAAGGTCAGGTATCAAGTTAGTGAACAGACAGAAAATGGCAGTCACGTTCACAGCGGTGCGTACCGTCACCGCGGCATACATCGTTATTGGCTCCTGGGACCCATAGGGCCCAATGTTAACCAATGCTGAATTGCGCCTTGGTCTTCGACCGCCCACCGCAACGGTGTAGAAAACCAGCACAGTAACCTCATATCCCCTTGTCCCACCTTACAGGCCAGGCAGCCACCATTTCAGGAGGCCACATGGGATGGATGTTATTTGCGTCACACCTATCTAGGCCAGAAATATAGACAGATACCGGCACATTGCGGATTAATTAAGTTTCTGAAAATATGACATTGTGATACCTCAGTGTTGGATGACTCTCTGCTCGCTGTTCTCATCCACAGGGCACGTCCGCTGGGGCAGGTGATGAGATTGCGGCATCCTCCGGTGTACAGACCCCTGGTGGACCTGTCGACAATGGAAGAAAGACACGTCAAAGTCACATACAGACTTGATCATGCAACAATCCAGGAACTGTGTGCCCAGTTGGAGTCGGACCTGATGTCAGCTATCCGCTATCCGCAATCCCACAGGAATCCCCCCTCTAGTGCAGGTCCTGTCTGTAGTCCATTTCCTGGCCAGTGGGTCTTTTCAAACAACAGTGGCCATGGCATCAAGTATGTCCCAGCCAATGTTCTCAAACTTGTTATCCAGAGTGTTATCTGCCCTGCTTAAAACACATGCACAGCTACATCGTTTTCGCTCACGTTTAGGATTTGCCCACAGTGAAAGGTGACTTCTATGCCCTGGGGCATATCCCCAACATCATTGGTGCCATTGATGTGGCATTTGTACCCCCCGCAGAATTGAACAGATGTACAGAACCCGGAAGAGCTACCATTTGTGTCAAATGTGGCATTTGTCACACCCCCGCAGAAATGAACAGGTGTACAAAAACCGGAAGAGCTAACATTCGATGAATGTGCAGATTGTGTGTTTGGCAGACCAGTACACCTCCCATGTCAATGCCAAGTATCCTGGCTCTGTGCATGAGGCTTACATTTTGAGGAATAGCAACATCCCTTATGTGATGGGCCAACTACAGAGGCACTGTGTGTGGCTAATAGGTGAGGTCAAAGTCCTCCTACTCCTGCGAGGCCCTCAGGATGCAGTATTGCCAAGACCTGCTCCTCCCATGTTGTTAGTTGTGGGGGAGGAGGTGGGGGTCCACCGCCAGTCCTCTGTACAGCAAACTGGTGTCTGGATACCACTGAACGCACCTTCCCCCATAGGTCGTTCCACCTCTTCCTGATGTCATACTGTGTTCTTGGATGTCCCTGTCGACGATTCTGCGCCATGGCTCCATCTTCCTTGCAATGGAGGTCTGCTGCACTTGTGATCCGAATAGCTGTGGCTTTACCCAGACGATTTCCTCCACCATGACCCTGAGCTCCTCCTCAGAGAACCTGGGGTGTCGTTGAGGTGCCATGATGTGGTGTGGGTAATGTGTGAGGTGGTGTCTGTTGTGATGTGTGAGGGTGTGTGTTGGTGTGTGTTGTTTGAGGTGTGTGGATGTTGTGTAAGTGATGGTGTTGTATGTCTGTGGATGCTGGTGTTGTTTTTGGTAGTGTATCTCTCTGGCATGCTTTCAAAATTCTGGTAGTAAGGGTTTGTGGATGATGTGGGTGTGTGCTTTATATTGGATTGGGTGTGTGGGTGTGGTGTGTGTATGTGTATCAGGTGTGTGTATTTTGAATTGTCCAATGTGGTTGTGTTTTGCATATGTGTGTGTTTTCTGAGCGCGGCAGTGTGTACCGCCAATGGATTACTGCGGTTAAAAGACCGCTGCGTTGATTTGTGGGTCGTGAGACTGTGGGTGTATTCCTATTGGTGTGACGGTATCAGTTTTGTTTTCGCCAGTTTATCACTGACCTTTGGTGTGGTGGACTTGTGTGGGTGTCTGTATTTTGGCGGATTCCGGGCTGTGTGGTCGTAATACCTGTAGCGGAATTCCACGGCCTCAACAGTATGTTGGCGGTCTTCTGCGTGGCGGTAAGCCGGATTTACTGCCAGGGTTGTAATGAGGGCCTAATTCATAATTCATATACAGTGTAAAATGTGTAACTATTGATGGGATAAATTTCTGAGTGCCGATGGTTAAAAACTTGCAAGTCCGAAATGCTTCACCATTGTCAGCTGGCACATTCATAGAAGTCCAGCTGTTACATTTTCAACTTAAAATCCGTTGGTGGCCATGACAGTCAGCCCGCTGTATTCAGATGTTTGGGGTTCTATGTGTGAAAGCCTGCATTGGAACCATCATCTCTGCCAAGAAACAGCTCCTGTGTTGACAGCAGGAGAGGGAAAAGTGTGTGTCAGCAGAACACCAGACACACTTACCGCTGTACAGATTTAGATGTGCCTTCCTGCTCCACCCTCTACTCCTAAATTGCCATATTGGGTGAGAGAAAGAAGTGAAACCCACCTTATTCAGTGATTCAACTTCTGCTTTCCACTGGACATGAATGTACAACATTGCTGCTGTTACTGACCCACCAAGAAAATATGTCCTACATCACCAGACTCTAAGGTAGGGACATCAGAATGCCATGGTACATTGAGTAGGCACTGCATGGGAGGGTGTGACCACTGTAGACATACATATTTCACAGAATTTCAGTATTTTTTTCTCTCTGTGACATGCATATGTCACGTGTTAGAATGTGGTCTTTGGTTGGCAGTCAGGTTACGCCCTGTCTAAGCAAGGACCCTCACTCTAGTCAGGGCAAAGGAGAAACCCAACTGGTTAACCCCCCACAGTCACCCCCTTGGTAGCTTGGCATAAGTAGGAAGGCTTATCCCAGAAGCAATATGTAAAGTATTCGTACCAACACACACAGTAATACAGTGAACACTACAAAATGGACACCACACCAGAAAAATAGGCAATATTTATCTAAATCAAACAAGACAAAAATGACAAAACTCCAACATACACAAGCCAAGATATGAATTTTCAAAAGAATAAGAGTCTTACTCCATAGAAAACAATAGGGATGTTGATTTTACACAAAGTACCTGGTTTGCTGCAATGCGTTGATTCCTTACTCACAAGCGAGGCCGTGCATAATTTTCTTCTCCGGTTGGGTCAGAGATACATTGTTTTTCTCCCTCACAAGGGAGCGACGTGTTGAATTCTGGACAGGGCACCTGGGATCTGCGCAGGTTCACAATGGCTTTGACGCCCAGCGACGATAGTTGAGAAATCCAGCTGCACAGTGTTGGAAAACCACACTACGTGGGGTTTGCATCGTTCTCAGCAGCTGCAAGCAGGTGTTGCATCGATCTCCGAGCCATGATGCAGGTAGAGAGTCTATTTTAGCCATGAAGCGGGTGGTTTGGCATTTTTATGTCGCGTTGCAGGTGGTGCTTTGAAAATTTACCTGCATGGCCTTCTGTGCATGGAAGTTAGTACTTGTTCTGCCAACTTCACTTCTCAAGGGCCCAGGGACTGGATGGGGCACCACTTAGAAGGGCAGTAGTCTCAGCAGAGAGTCCAGGTGCTGGCAGAGGAAGCCATTGATGGTCCTGAGACTTTGTATAAAAAGGGAAGGCTTGTGTCTGGCAAGTGGGTACACTTGCCAGGCCAAACTGGCAGTTTAAAACTGCACCCACAGACACTGCAGTGGGAGGTCTGAGACATGTTTACAGGGCTACTCGTGTGGGTAGCACAACCAGTGCTGCAGGCCCACTAGTAGCATTTGATTTACAGGCCCTGGGCACCTCTAGTGCACTTTAGCAGGGACTTACTAGCAAATCAAATGTGTCAATCATGGAAAAGCCAATTACACAGACATATTTACACGGAAGCACTTGCAGAGTACCAAAAACAGCAAAAACAGAGTCTAGCACACAGTCAAAGCATGGGAAGTAGAGGCAAAAAAGACATGTGAGACCACACCAAAGATGCCAGGTCTAACATCCAGGAGACAAATATGTCGCACATGGCTGGAGACACACTGGCACAACACGCATATTGCACACATATACAAATGCACACATCATTGTGATGTCAGTATTTATTTCCAAACTAAATGTGGCACCACAATGACGATACATTCACACTTGTCAATGGTGTCCATGTGTATGCATTGCAATGGAGATCTGTAGTGGTAGGTTTGTGCCATCTGTTGTGTATGTGAGTCAGTATGTGTGTTTGCCTAGGCTGGTTGAGGTGAGGGAGCTGGTGTGGGTGGTGTGGTTGTGTTCATATGTGTATCACTTGCATTTGAGATCGATGTTGTGTATTTTGTGTTGTCATGTGACACATTCAGGTGAGTGTTGTCTGTCAGACATTGTTGTGTTGTATAATTGTGCTTCTGTGTGAGTTTGAAAAGATGAGTGTGTAGTTGTGTTGGCTGTTGTGACTGTGTCATGTGTGGGTGCAATGTCAGTGGTATGTGTATGTTGTGTCATGGATGTATGTCAATGTATGTTTTCAGCATGTACGGGTTATGTTGTTCTGGAATTGTAATCAATAATGGTGTAAATGTGGAGTGTTCTGTAGTGTGCAGTGCATGGGGACACATAGGTGCAGTGTGTGCGTATCACTTACCACTATCCCATAGACCCTGCCATTGTATGATGTTCATTGGGTCGGGCCATCGTCTCCCTCCATCAGTAACACCCAGAACATCCAGTAATAATCCACTATTAGTGGCCTTCAGGAAAGTGGACACAGATAAGTTGCTGCAAGGACTTCATGAAAAAAAGTACACTAGACACCTGCTCAACACACCCAGTAAACAATACTCAAAAAAGCACGAAGAGTAGTGGTGGGTGAAATTGGTTGAGTTTTGCTCTGCAGAATTCAGCAGAGTTCCATAAAAACTCTGTATGATTCCAGGGTGATTTGCCCCTGCTCAGGAAACAGTAGCTGAATCTGCTCTTTCGCTTCCGCAGCATCCGCTCAGACTCTTTCAGCGGTCAAAGGCCTCTCCTTACCTCGCAGGTGGTTTCTTAATTATTCATTCCCTACAGAGGAAACCCGGGCTGCCAACATAAACATTTGAAGCAGAAGGTCACTTTTTTCCAGGACCCACTGTGACCATAATACTTGCTGGGCAAATAAAGGACCAGCTATCCTTACAGTTCTATTTTTATTGTGTCATAATTGAAATCTCGTGAAATCTTTTTCAGAAGGAAACTCAGTATAACAGCATGTGTCCTTAGGTTTTCTGTAAAATATGCACAGTTCATATGGAAATATACCACATTTCCTGCCATCATGATATAGTACAATCTCTTTTGACTTGAAATGGAGCAACATTAATACTTAATTTCCCACATAATCAAAGAACTTTTGTTAAATGGTGCTTCACAAATTCTGCTTTCAAGCAAGTAATGAACATTTCTGAAAACTGGCTGTTAGTTAAAACTAAAGCTAGCACTGACCTATACTGCCATACATGAACACAGAATCTTCTCACTTCTGAGCCTGGCCACCTGCTCATTGCTTTCAGTCACCCGCTGCCGCCCCCAGTTCTCGACAGCAGCAATGAATACTTACGTCAGGCAGGGAGGTCAGTGCACTGGGGGTGCAGAGGCAGTTTAAAGCACCATAGGGACAGCTGTCCTACCTACCTCTTTGCAAATGCACTCTGGTGTACCCATGTGCCAAACTCCCGAAGGTGTTTGCTGTTGATTTAAAAGCAGTAGCGCTCATGCCAGTCAGCTCCAGTCCAAGCACCGCCCTTGCTCTGATTGGCAGATTGGTGTCAATGCATGCTGCAGCTGTGGGAGTCAGTTCAGTCGGCGCCTGCCAGTGCCAAGGGCAGACAATACACCTACCACATGTACTACTAAGCATGACACACTTGTTTCATTCTGTGGCTGAGGACAATAGTAGGCACTGCAGTCACTTCCCTCCTTGGATTATTAATGTCCCGCCTGTCTGTGCTTCCTCCACCAGCTGCTCCCTAGCTCTGCTTTCTGTTTACTGCTCTTGAAGTATCTCCACTACGCAGCTGTTGTTGGAGTTTTTGTAAAACTCCATGCTCCGCTTGGAGCCAAATCTTTGTGAATTCTGCTGGTGGAGCGAGTGTTTTTCTCGCACCCCTAAAAAAAGTAGAGAAACCAGTGTAAGCAAAGGGCCTTTCTGCTGATATTTACCAAAGTAAGAAAGGGGGGGCTGAAATCAAAGTTAGCTCCTCCAAAGGGTTCAGATCGTAAACCAAGGGATGAGGAATCAAACACAAGGTGCCATGCAAATAGAAACACCAATAGACGAAAGGCGGGGAGAAAAACACTTCCAGCAGGATGCACTGTGACTTCCAAAACAGCACTAAGCCCATCAAAGTCACAAGTGAATCAAGCCTCTTCTGAGGATAACCTAAACACATAACACAATTATGGGCAAAATTCCCAAAGGGACCACCATCACTATATCCAGGTAAAAGGACTACTAGTTAGAAGGATTATTTCCAGTTCACCTATCCAAAGAATGAAAAGAGTAGTAATTGTGAGTTTATCTCAAAAGCTAGGCAAAGAAGACAACCACCTCATAAACAAAAACCAAGATAAAAGCCTGTGGGAGAACTTAGCTCCTGAACAGAATTCTACTTTCACTTTGGAAACAGGTATATCAAGCAGACTGACCAATAATCATAAATCAAATACTACCCCAGAGCCGGTTTGGCCCCTCTGAGCTCATCCTCCTAAAACAACTATCAGTCAATAGGAAAACATGACATCTTAAATTGGGGCAATTTAGTCATGTTTTTAAAATCTTTTCACAATTTTGAATCCTTGCAGTCAGATGATATCACCTCAACAGAATTCTTAAAACGAAGATGAGATCAGCACACTGAACCAACCTTAGATATTTTCTTGTTCCATAAAATGGGAAATTCAGTCATTGAATTTAAAGGCAAATTTAGGCTATAAGGCATATAGGGCCACATGTATGTACCATTTTGGATGTTGCAAACGGTGAATCCGGCCGTTTGCGACAAGCTAAATGCACTTTGACATATACCAAACCTTTTTTGCAATTCAGTAAACTATTTACCAAATCGCGAAAAGGGATTGCGAGTCCCAATTAGGAACGGGTGTTCCCTTCCTAATTGCGACTCACAGTCCCATGTATGATTGTCTTGTGACCGTGAATGCGGTCGCAAAACAATCGCAGTTAGCACCAGTGTCACATGTGGTGCTAACCCATTCACAAACGGGAATGGGTCCCCTTTCCCCTTTGTGAATGTCAGTAAAAACATTTTTTCAGAGCAGGTAGTGGTCCTACGCAATTTGCTAAAAGGTTCGATACAGGTAGCCCAAAGATCTCTAGTTTCCACACAAATGCCTATCCCACAATGTGAACATCACTGTCATTGCTGTCTAGGGAAAGGCACTTGACGTTAACTCCCAGACAAAAATTAAAGTCTGTCATCAGATGAAGATTAAACAGTGAATTACCCTCCCCGAGCAATAGATCCATTCTATGAAGCACTAACACACAGCATGAGGTTAAATGGATGGAAATGACAGAGGGGCGGCCAAGTCAAAGCAGAATGGTGACCATTAAAATAGAAACATAGTCTGTGGCGCCTTGTTCAATATTAGAAAACCCAATACACAACCGACAAGCAGCACACAGGTAATCAGTCAAAAAAATCATGGAAACGCTAGACGAGAACTCGAAAACCTATGAACAAACTGGGCATGGCTCCCAGAAGCACTTCAGACAGAAGCAACTGCATGAAATGTACCCGTCTTAGTGATGAATGACCCTCTCGAATCCGAAATTTCTTTTGACACTTAAACCATCATGAACATTTTGCATGGAACGTGTGCAGATTTAGGTCCAAGATTAAGGACACAAATTTACTGATCTACTTTCAACACTTTGTAGTGTTAGCCTTTCTGGAAATTTGGTCAGCATGCTCACTGCCTTTCTCAGGCTTCCTATAAGTCAGTATTGAGGTAGGCAGGATGAGCCCAAAGGGAAGGCTTAGAAGAGGTTTGGCAATTTACATAAGTGTAAAAATTGATATTAAAATTGAACCAGTGGATATCAGAGGAAAATGGACACAAGCAGTGAGACTAGATGGAAGGTCATCTACACTCAAGGCTCCTCTAATACTAGTAAATGTTTATTTACATCTGAGCAACAAGGAAAACGGAAAACATATTGTCGTACTGGAAGACCTAATAACTAGATTACTGGCTGGGGAGTGTAACATTCATCTTCTGCTCACTGGTGACTTTAATTTAAATCTTTTTTAAAAGGGATCCCTTGATGAAAAATCTTTGGCCCAAGGTGAAGTCTGGGAAATTCCGCAATATGTTATCCAGGAAGAATGCCTGATGGGTGAAAAATTGGCAGTGATCTGCACATTGCTTGGGGTAAGAATATTAAATGGTTGATTCAACAATGACTGTTCTCCAACATGGACTCACATCAGTGCAAAGACAAACTCAATCATCGACTGTACATTAGCAAGCCTATCTCTGTTAAATATATTGTTAGTTACAGCATTGGCCTGGTTTCTTCTGCTGTGTACTCGTGCATCCTGGAGCTCACATGTAGGCTGTAACATAGGTAGATGAAAGCGACCAGGAATTGGTTTCTCAGAAAATGTACAACAGCAGTTTGGAGCTGGAATGGCAAGACAAGCCGAATTTGTGAAGAGTTCAGTGGAGTGCAAGTGGAATCTCGGTGAAGCCCAGAAGAAACTTTGAAGTTTAGCTTTCTATAACTTGGAATCCATTAATTAGGAGCAGGCTAAAGTACAGACTGAAGTGTTCAAGCTTCAGCAGGGTGAAGAGGTGTTGAGGCAGGAGGAGGACAAGCTCCTGAAGGAAGAAGGAACCAATCACTAGAATGAGGATGCAGTTCGACAGTATGGGTTTAATAACACATTTATCAACCAGAATAAAGGAAAACCAGTTAAAGAGGAGGATGCACCGAAAACTATGAGGAAAAGATAAGGCATTGCGGCATGCTGAATAGATGGATTGGTTGCCAGTGGTTTTTCTTGCAGTATCCAGATTTAGTCTGTGAAGAGACATCTAAATCTCCTGTTTTGTTGTATTCTTCTACAAGCAGAACAAAAGAGAGCTTTTGTGGAGCAAGTGGCACATCAGGCAGTTGTCATGCAGTTCATTCTAGAAATGGCTAAAGGTGCCAATGTGGACTCAAGAGGCTTTTTCCGGTTGTTTTTTCAGAAAGCACAAAGAGGGGATGTTGGCTATTCTGAGGCATTCATTAGTGAACTGGAAGCCTTCAAGGAGCGAGTAAAGCTCTTCTCTTATTCTAGTAGATATGGCAAAAAGGCTCCTCTGTGTCCTGTGTTCTGCTCCAGCTTTGAACCGTCCTGCATAGTTGGTATGCAGCCAAAGAAAACTGATACCAGTCTGAATGAAGAGTTTTACAGCTGCAGTGGAGCGATTTACCAGGATGAACAATCGAAAATTGATGGATACAGCTTAGACCATCTTGTGGCAAGACTTTATTTGCTGTAGAAAAAATAATATTTTGTCTAATATCATAACACAAATCAACCTTTATGATGTTATGGCCAGGAGATGGTGAGACATAGCAGGATCCGGATCACTCTGACCCTAACGGTGCCTTTGAAAAGGGAATGTAAATACATGGGTCTTATTTCAACTTTAAGGCAAGGAGTGGATTTTGTGCCTGTGTAGGTGTCGGTGTAGATTAACATTTGGCTACCCATAAATCCATAGAAGATGTAGCTTAAGAAATTACCTCATCCTGTACAAAACCCTGCACACTCTATTTGCTGGGATTGTTTTAACTGCAATAAAATAGCTTCCTTGTATATTTTCTCCTTCAAGGTGCCATCGTTGACATCAGACACCTTCTCTTTGCAGAAGAAATGCAACCTCTTGCATTTAAATTCTGAGGGGATGTATTACTGTAATGGTAATGTGGCTGTTGACCTATGCCAAAGCAGAGTTCTCTCATGGGTCAGCCACAAGAGCCATCTCTAAGCAGTCTTGCTTGATGGCCCTTGTCTTTTTTTTGTGCTTTTAACGCATCCCTTTATGACTAATTTACTCAATCTGGGACTCGTTTTAGGCCAATTTATATTTTGACCCTGATTGAAGACACCTTAGGACGAGATAACTAATCTGCATGTCAATCAATATGTCAATAACGTCATCAATATTCACCATAATAAGACTATCCAGATTAGTGAAAGACATTAATAAAACTCAGAAACCACCATGACCTTGCAGTCATGCATAACCACACCAGTTTAGTATAATTATATGAATTGTATTCCCTATTGATTACAATTCTACTAGTAAGTTTATTAGTCTCAAAACCAAGAAACACATTAGCATAGTCACAATATGGCAACTCTGATAAGATTTCATCAAGGCAAGAATCACAAATATTAGAATATAGGACGACGTCAACATAGGTTATCCTTGGCAGAGTATCATTATCACGTTATTCAACAAAGCATAGATTCAGTCATTTGTCTATTTGCGTCAGTTTAGTGAACCCCTCAACTAACCTCGAATTAGCATTGGCATGTTGGGCTTCATGCAAAACAATTTAGCAACACCAATTTAGAAAAACATCTAACTAGGGTCTCTGTCAAAAGAAGCAGTTGGTACCTGGAAAGAAAAGGCAAACAGACAATTACAAATTCATTGTCATGTAGTTACCCTCTGTATTGGGTCAGCATTCAGGTTCGGTCTTCGTTCTCAGGACATCAGTTGATTCGCCATCAGGAATTAATCACCAGGAATTCAGCAGTCGGGTAATAGGGCACCTCCCTTGTAAGGAGGTAAAATGTAAATGGGCAATATAAGGGCAAGGATGATTTGAGGAACCAAACAGAAAAGTCTCTATGCAGAGTAATAAAGTGTCTGGGTCATAGCAAATCGCAACAGCTTCTCCCTCTCCTCTATCTCCTAGTCTCCTATTCTGATTTACTTCCTTCTGTCAAGGGTTGTTATCCCATTTCTGTGGTACAATCCCCTAAGTTTTAATTGGTTGGGGTCAGCACCCCACTATCTCCCTCCAATAGGGTTTGAATGACTTCATTAAATTTGTCACCCCATAACAGTTCTCACGTAGTTTATTGGTCCTTATGATTGATGTCTTCAGCGGGTAGAATGTCCGGTAAGATTTCATACTCTCGTGGTCCTCTTTGCATCTTCAGTCAGTGGTTCCATTGTCTGTACCGGTTCAGGCGACCTTGTACCTGCGAGTAGTCTACACTGTTGCATTCAGCAAGAATGTTTCACTAAACAAGCCAAATTTCATGAGAACGGATTTACGACAGTTACATTCACCTTCTAGCTTTTAAAAATACGAGTTCATGTCCTTCAGCAAGTCAGCACACTGCACGTTAGAAAAACAAATTTAATATGAAACCAGGCAGCTAGGCCTCGACTCATGCTGACTAAGGCCTAATGATTTATTAGCAGAACTTTAACATATAACCTTTTATTATTAGTGCAAAATCATATTCTAACATAACATTTAATCATTATTAATCAGTTTAATTAATCACTGTATATATTGACGGCCACTCCCCATGGACACATTTCAAGCGCACGTTTAGCAAAGTACATTAGTACGTTTTCTACGTGGCATTATTACGCATTAGTTCATAAACATTACATGTTAATTTCTAAGTGGAGAAGCTGCACTCTCTCACTGCCATTCTGGTCCCTGGAATAAAAACACCTAAAACTTGGTAATTGTTAGTAACAGCATTGAACATCTCACGGAGAACAACCATCTACCCCAAAAAATGACTGTCGGGACGAACACAATGGACTTTAAAACTGCAAATCTCCTTCTGGAAGATGCTGAAGCAGATAGCCTAAAAAGATTAGCTTGGAATGCTCAGATCTTTCATGAGGTATTGGATAGTAGCAAATTACTGAAAGAATTGAAGCAGACACAGAGAAATTGGATTTTAGTACCCTAGCAAATCGCTATCACATTGCTAGCATTATAACAAAGCAAAGTCAAGTAGTTGAAGATTGCTGGTCAAAAATCCCCATGAATGAATAAATGCCTAATTGGATTGAGAAATGCAACACGCAGAGTATTTTGTATACTGAAGACAAGTACCTCCAATCTGGTTAAGCAGTGTAAGGAGTTATGGCTGGCTAACAAATTGCATAAAGATCAGTCCTTTTGTAAATTACTGCAAGCAAGTAAAAAAAAAAAACTCTGAAGGTTTTTCGAAGGTTGATGCATGCACCAAGGCTCATGAATGAATTTAACTCACATATAACTGAAGCAGCTACTATTTGTTGACCTTGGGGAGTAGCCTGGCTCAGGAGGCGGAATGTAGCCCTAAATCTAGAGCTGTGGCCGTAGAAGAATGAATGAATGAATGAATGAAAAGTGACTTGTAGAGTGCAGGGATTCTCCAAGGAGTGTCCTGTTGCTAAGCTAGTTGGTCATCTACTAAATGAAATGGAACCGTCTATTCTTGCTGAAAAAAACCTGGTTTTCCTTTTCTTTTAAAACCGCAAGCAATCTTCCCCTGAAGGCAGCTCAAAAAGCAGTTTTTTCTAAGCAGTAGGTCTGAGGTAAGAAAGGACCTACCTCCTGCTCTGATACTGCAAATCTTAGGGGTCCAAAATAAGTATTAGCTGAGCGCAAGTTTTTAGCTGGGGCTGAAAAGCTGAGTCTGGCCATAAGAATGCCTGCACCTGTACGATGAAGTGTCCTATGGACCAGGACTAGTGTTTTGAAGAGAATTATGTTTCTTATTGGTTGCCAGTGAAGGGCACACAGGTGCAGGAACACGTGTGTCCATGGCGGGAGGCTGAAGAGAACACAAGCTGCCATATTCTGGACCATCTAAAGTCTACTAAGCAGATAATCATATAGTCCTAGGTATAGAGTATTATAGTCTAGTAGATGTTATGAGTACATAGACAACCACTATTCTTACACAAACTGACAAAAAGTGCAGTAACCTTTTTAGTATGTGCAAAAAGCCTGAAGCATGTGCCTACCACTGACTTGATTTGAGTTTGGAAGGATAGGGAATTGTCAAATATAAATTATACGTTCTTAACTATTCCCCCCTGAGCGCCTGGTGGTGAGGCATGCTTAGGCCAGAAAGTCTTCTATATTACTGGGATATTATGGCAAAAGAATAAAATGTTGGTTTTGTCTGTTTAGATTGTAGTTGATGGTTGGTCATCTTTTGTAAGACCACAGTAAGCCAGGCTTTGGCATACTCTCCCTCAGTCTCTTTTCCCTTCCCAAAAGAGAACAACAGCTGTGTATCATCAACATATGAAATCACTTTTGCCCCCAAAGTGTCAGATACCTGGGCTAAGGGGGTGAGGTACATGTTATATAATGTAGGGCTCAAAGCAGAGCCCTGTGTCACCCCACTCGCAACTGACATGATCTTGGGGAAAATAGGGAAACCCATATTTCTAGTCTTCACTCCAAAAAGGGGGCTAGCCAGTTCAAGGCGTGTCCACCTATTCCAATGGATTTGAGATGCCCTAGGAGCTTGTAGTGGGGGACGGTATCAAAGGTGGCTGACAGGCCTAACATAATCAGCACAGCTTTCGCTCCGACATCCAAGATGCTCCTACTATATTTAATGACTTCCAGTAGGGTCTTCTCCATACTGAAGTTAGGACTGAAGGCAGCAAGGATGGAGCAGATCATTAATTTCAAGGTACTGGGAAAGTTGTTGATCTGCAATTTTTTCCAGCACCTTAGACAGGGCCGGCAATAGGGATACTAGCCTATAGTTGATCTGCACGCTGCGGTCTGCCGAGGATTTTTAAGGTCCGTCTTTTTGCCTGCTTCTATGATGCAGGAACTACAGCTGAGGCCAGTGATGCATTTAGCATCTTGATGATGAACATATTATTGATAGTTGCTCCCAGTGCTAACAGTTTAGGAAGACAGGGATCTCATGGAGATTCAAATTTAAGGACTCCGGTGTCGATCCTTATACAATAGCATTATCAGATATCATTGGCAAAAAAATGAGTGAAGATCATTAAGAATGCAAGGGCAGGAGGTGCACCCAGCTCAAACTGATTGTCACAGGCTATTTATAAAGCCATTCCTGAATTCATGGCCGAAGAACCTATGCATCTGTGCAATACAGCCTTGTGGTCAGGTGAGCTGCCAGGATCATAGAGAGGTTTTATAACACACCTAGGGCTTGATTTGAAAGGACCTAGCGCCACCTTATCACTGCCATAGCATCATTTTATTAATGCTAAAACGGCGTTAAAGTGGCTTTTTACATGTGCTATATTTTCAAAGTGGTTCCATGCATGCATTGCACAACTTTGTAAACCCTTGCGCCACATTATGCCTACCCCAGGTATAATGTATGAAAGGGGGCGGTGTTCCCAAGGTGGGGGGGGGGTGAAAAAATCACGCAACAAAATCTAAGAGCCATTTTTTGCGCACTTTTAATGACTGCTCAGAGCAAGCATTAAAAGGGGGCATGCCATTGTAAACAATTGGCCTCTATATACTCTGCAGGAGTAGCGTCAAAATGTTGGCACTCACCCCTGCAGAGTACATTAATAGCATTATAAATTCTGACATCATTGCCCCCTACCCTGCGCCATGGTGCAATGTATTTTAAAACACATGGTGGTGGTAGGGAGGTGCTAAGGGGAGCAACGAAAGTGGTGCTTCACTGGGTAAAAAGCCACTTTTCTTAAATCAGCTCCTTAGTCTTTAAAGGATGTTCAAAGAGTAATCTAGAAAACGACATACATAAACCTCCTTGACATAGAGGGCAAATACTTTGCAAGCTTGCTCCTTCAAGACTTGACAGACTGAGCAACCAACTCGAATTTAGTGAACTTAAATCCGGCCAGGTTCCGAACTGGGAGTGGGACCATGTCAAGACTCTTGGCTTTAGCTATTTTCATAACCTTGATGTCCCCCTCTGCACTGCTTAAAGCCATCCGACTCTTATACACAAACACGTCTTTGCGTAAAATGTGGTAAGGGTAGGAGACTTCCCCAGAAAGTCTGCTGTGACCATGGCCTCAAGCAGGGGTGCATGCTTGCCCCTCCCTTGTTTAATCTTTACATTTCAGGCCTGACAAGAACCTTGACAAAGTCAACACATTAGCCCTTATTACAACCCTGCCGGTCAGTGTTAAAGCTGCGGTAATACCACCAACAGGCCGGCAGAAACAAAATGGAATCATGACCATGGCGGAAACCGCCAACATAGACAGCCACTTTAACACTCCGACCGCCACGGCGGTAGAAACAAACACCCCGGTGGTCACCGCCAACAGGCAGGCGGAACAAAAGGTTCCGCCCACTGTATTACAACATGTCTGACCGCCACCTTTTCCGGGGCAGTACCAACACCATCAAAAGCACGGCAGAAACAGGACTTGGAACGGAAACCACTCACCTTTCGACACTTTACAAACAACCAGGACGCCATGGAGCCCGAACTACAGGTCCTGCCAATGCTGGTCTACCTCCTCTTATATCAGGAGCAGCAAAGATGCCGGCGACGACCACTGTGAGTATTGCACCTAGCAAACAGGGGAGGGGGAGGGAAAAGAGAGTGATACACACACGTAACACGCAACACCCCCACCCCCATCCTCACCCACAACACCATACACACAAATACATGCAGCAACATTACATATACACCCCGTCATCCCCTGGAAGAACCCAAGGACAGAAGGAAATGATTGTAACGAATGTAATCAATTAAATATCAGATAGGCCAAAATAAAAAATCTGTATATACAAATATGTACACCAACTACACAAGTCGGATATTAATGAAATCATTATCCCTGGATCAGTGTCCCAAAATGCATGGGCGAAGCCCACACAAGATATCTGACTCAAAATGGAGAGAACACTGCAGGGGCATCAGATGGAAAAAAACAGGCACCTCAGAGGGAGGGGTGCACCTCAGCCGGATGAACAGACAACACCACTGCTCCACGAGGGGGCTCCATGCCCACTGATCTGGGGAGTGCAAAGCCACAGTCTCTCAAGTCTCTCCAGTGGGAGGTTTGCCCACTGCTTTCTCCTCGGAAGTGGAAAACCACAGTCTCTCAAGTGTCTCCAGTGGGTGGTTTGCCCATGGCTTGGTCCTGGGGAGTGCAAAGCCACAGTCTCTCAAGTCTCTCCAGTGGGTGGTTTGTCCACTGCTTTATCCTGGGGAGTGCAAAGCCACAGTCTCTCAAGTGGATGCCTTTCTCCACTGTTTCTGGAGGGGGCTTTGTGCCCAGAGTGCTTCATCCTGCCAAGGACCGGGGTAGTGGATGCCATTCTCCACTGGTTCTGGAGGGGGCTTTGTGCCCAGAGTGCTTCATCCTGAGAAGGACTGAGGTAGTGGATGTCTTTCTCCACTGGTTCTGGAGGGGGATTAATGCCTAGAGTGCTTCATCCTGCCAAGGACTGAGTTAATGGATGCCTTTCTCCACTGGTTCTGGATGGGGCTTTGTGCCCAGAGTGCTTCATCCTGCCAAGGACTGGGGCAGTGGATGTGAATCTCCATGGTTCGGTAGGGGGCTTTGTGCCCAGAGTGCTTCATCCTGCCAAGGACCGGGGTAGTGGATGCCATTCTCCACTGGTTCTGGAGGGGGCTTTGTGCCCAGAGTGCTTCATCCTGCGAAGGACTGAGGTAGTGGATGTCTTTCTCCACTGGTTCTGGAGGGGGATTAATGCCTAGAGTGCTTCATCCTGCCAAGGACTGAGTTAATGGATGCCTTTCTCCACTGGTTCTGGAGGGGGATTAATGCCTAGAGTGCTTCATCCTGCCAAGGACTGAGTTAATGGATGCCTTTCTCCACTGGTTCTGGATGGGGCTTTGTGCCCAGAGTGCTTCATCCTGCCAAGGACTGGGGCAGTGGATGTGAATCTCCACTGGTTCGGTAGGGGGCTTTGTGCCCAGAGTGTATCATCCTGCCAAGGACTGAGGTAGTGGATGTGAATCTCCACTGGTTCTGGAGGGGGTCTTTGTGCCCAGAGTGTGGCCGGTACAACTCCCTCACCTGGGTGTATGTGCCACAAGATTGCTTGGGAACAGGTAGCATGATACTCCATGGAGGCAGAGACACACTCTATCCTGCTGCGATTTCGCCTGGCACCTGCTGGTACAAACAGTGCTGGGAGTCATGCCTCATGTATGCTGGGCAGGGTCCAGGATGTCTCCTGCAGCCTCGGACGGCTGCCCACTGGGGATGATTGCCATGTCAACTGTAGTGGCACTGTCTGAGCACACCGCAGGGCTGGTGGCGGTGGTGGCGGTGGTTGCGGCGGTGTTTGTGGCGGAGGTGCTGGCGGTGGTGCATGTGTCTGCATCTGTTGAGGGGCACAGCAGGACGTCTCCTGCAGCCTTGGACGGCTGCCCACTGGGGATGATGCTGGGAACTGTTGGTGAGGCAGCAGAAGTGCAGGTGGCGGTGTTGGTGGCAGTGCTGGTGGTGGTGCAGGTGGCGATGTCCACCGCCGTACAGGTTGATGTTGTGGTTGACAGAAGGGGTGACTCTGGTCCCTCAGCCGGAGCCTCCGTGCCCTGTCCTGACCTGCTCTTCGGCTTGTGTCCCTTCCTCACCTTTGATGTCGCTGCTGGTGCCTTGCCACTGTCCCCTTTTGGCTTGGAGGAGCCCTTGCTTGCTGGTAGGTGCGGCTTCTCCCTTCGGCATGTGGACACCTTCTTCACCTTGGCCGGTGGCAGAATGGCCTGCTCCTTGGCCTCGCTAGGTGGCAAACTGGCAGCCCTGATGGGTGGCGCCCACGATGTGACCGGACTTGCTGAGACCACAGTGCTGGAGGATTTGGTGGCTGAGGTGCTGGGCTGGGACCTGGACAGCCTGGCCCTAAAGGAAGGATGGGGGTGTAGGGAAGAGGTCAATGTTAGCCAGGAAACGTTTCTTAGACACACTGGGATGGGAAGATGTAGGGGGTTTGGGAGTGGAGGAAGAGGTAGTGGTTGTAGGAGGTATATGTTTGGTGAATTTGGGTGAAGGTGCATGGGCCGGAGACTGTTGTGAGGTGGATGGCTGTTGGGTGTGTGTGTGCCTGCGTTTGTGTAGTTTGGGAGGAGGGCTCAGAGACACACTGGGAGAGGACACAGGGGATGTGTGAATGGTGGTGGGGTGGTGAGTGCACGTGAGCAGTGTGTGTTGATGAGCGTGCTGGTGATGGAGGTAGTGGATGAAAATGTAGTGCATGCAGGTGTGAGTAGAGATGAGACAGGGCGGGAGGAGCAGGACGTGGAGGAGGGGGACACAGTGGAGGCAGTGGATGTTTGTGAGTCTGCATGGGGATGGTTCTTGTGTGAGTGTTGGTGGGATGTGTGGTACTTATGTTTGCCATGTCTACTCTTGTGTGTTGATGAGTGTGTATGCTGGTTCGATGGTCTGCTTGGGATAGGCTGAGGTACAGGGGATTGGGTCTGGGTGGAGGAAGTTGGAGGGGGGAGGCTGGACACAGGGACAATGGCGGCCATCAGTGCTGAGGCCAGAGCCTGAAATGCTCTCTGTTGGGCCACCTGGCCAGAATGAATGCCCTCCAGGTATGTATTTGTCTGCTGCAAATGCCTCTCAACACCCTTGATGGCATTCAAAATGGTAGATTGCCCAACAGTGAGGGATCTTAGGAGGTTAATTGCCTCCTCACTGAGGGCAGCTGGGCTAACTGGGGCAGGGGCTGAGGTGCCTAGGGCAAAGGAGATGCCCACCCTCCTGGGTGAGCGGGCACGGGAAACTCGATGACTCTGTTACTGCCCCTTCCAGGGCCGTGTGGGATGCAGCTCCCTCCTGCTCTGGGGCCACTGCTCCTCCGCCAGATGATTCTAATGCACGAAAGGACAGGGTGACAAAACAAAAGCGGGGGTAGACAGAGGAGACACATGGTCAGTGCATTGCACACCACCACCGTTGGCGGACACAACACACAGGGAGCAGCCCTATGCACTAAGCCATGCACTGACATTGCAGGGGAAAAGCACATGCCCATAGGGAACTCTGCCTAGACCCAAGTGATGCACAGCTGGAAGTCATAGGAGCCTGACTAGGTGTACAGGGCAAATACCACTTTTGGGGTTGGACAGGGAATGAGGCTGCAAATCAATGGATCTACCTTTGCGGGTCTGCCATGGCCTAGCAACAGCCCACAGCCCACCTCCCCCACCCAGACACCTCGTAATATGCGCAGAGTCAGCTGAATGAGAGTGTACTCACCCCCTTGTAGCTGCTGTGATGCCCTCAAGCGCCCATCCAACTCTGGATATGCCACCGCCAGGATCCGGTACATCAGGGGGGTCATGGTGCGATCAGCACACCTTCTGCGTTGGGAGGCCATCCCCAGCTGGGCCTCCTCCATCTTCTTGCTCCAACGGCGCAGGTCCTCCCATCTTTTCCAGCAGTGGGTGCTCCATCTATGGTAGACCCCCAGGGTCCGCACTTCCTTGGCGATGGCATGCCAAATCCCCTTCTTCTGGTGGGCACTGACCTAGAGAAAAAATGAAGTTATAATGGATGTTACTCTCCCGTACAGTTCTTCTCACACATTGCTCACAACCCTCCCAACCTGTCCCAGACATACATACAGACACCATCTTCACATACTGGCCTGTCACCCACCCCTGCCTCTTCCATCCATGCCACTACATACAATCATGTGCCATCCACCATGCACACAGTTTACTCACCTGTTTGTCTGGAGGACTGTGCAGTTGCGTGTACTGGAGGAGTGCTCCATCCACCAGTTTCTTCAACTCCTCTGCAGTGAAGGCAGAGGCCCTTTCCCCAGACACTGTAGCCATTGATGCTTCCAGACATAGGTCACAGCAGCACTTGCAGTGTAGGTACTCTCCCGTTGAAGGTCAGGTATTAAGTGAGGGTACTGATAGAAAATGGTGGTCACGTCCGCGGCGGTGCGTACCGTCACCGCCGGCGTACCTCATCATTGGCTCCTGGAACCCATAGGGCCCAATGATAACCAATGCAGGAGTGCGCTGTGGTCTTCGACCACCTACCGCGACGGTGTACAACACCAGCGCAGTTACATCATTTCCCCTTGTCCCACCTTACAGGTCAGGCAGCTGTCATTTCAGGGGGCCACATGGCAGGCCAAATAACTGTGTCACACCTATTTAGGCCAGGAATACGGACAGACAAAGGCACATAGAGACATTTTAACGTTAGTGCTAAACAGCCTTGTGAAACCTATGTGTTGTATGATCCTCTGCTCACCGTTCTCCTCCATAGGGCACATCCGCTGGGGCAAGTGATGAGATGGCGGCATCCTCCGGTGTACAGACCCCTGGTGGACCTGCCGACAATCGAAGACGGACACATCATTATCACTTACAGACTTGATCATGCAACAATCCAGGAACTGTGTGCCCAGTTGGAGCCTGACCTATCCGCCATCCCACAGGAATCCCCCCTCTAGTGCAGGTCCTGTCACTACTCCATTTCCTGGCCAGTGGATCCTTTCAAACAACAGTAGCCATGGCATCAGGGATGTCCCAGCCAATGTTCTCTAACGTGATGTCCAGCATGTTATCTGCCCTGCTGAAACACATACACATCTACATCGTTTTCCCTCAGGTGGGGGATTTGCCCACAGTGAAAAGTGACTTCTATGCCCTGGGACATATCCCCAACATCACTGGTGCCATTGTGGTACACATGTGGCATTTGTCTCCCCCACAGAAATGAACAGGTGTACAGAAACCGGAAGAGCTACCATTCTATGAATGTGCAGATGGTGTGTTTGGCACATGTGCATGACGCTTACATTTTGAGGAATAGCAGCATCCCCTATGTGATGGGGCAACTCCAGAGGCACCGTTTGTGGCTAATAGGTGAGCCTAAAGTCCCCACACAGTTTCATTTGCTCTCTGGGTATGGGAGATTCCCTAATGTTTGGAGGATGTCAAACTGTTGTCCCTCGATATTTGCAGGTGACTTTGGTTACCCCAACCTGTCATGGCTACTGACCCCAGTGAGGAATCCCAGGACAAAGGCAGAGGAACACTACAATGAGGCACATGGGTGAACTAGGAGGTTAATAGAGCGGCCTCCTGAAGGCCAGATTTCGGTGCCTCCATCTGACAGGTGGCTCCTTATACTACTCACTGAAGAAGGTGTGCCAGATCATCGTGGCCTGCTGTATGTTGCACAACCTGGCTTTGCAATGCCAGGTGCCTCTTCTGCAGGAGGATGGGCCTAATGCTGGTCTTGTGGCAGCTGTGGAGCCTGTGGACAGTGAAGAAGAGGAGGTAGAAGAATAAGATGTAGACAACCAAAATAACATCATCATGCAATACTTCCAGGGAGAAACAGGTAAGAGCATGGAACTGCTTACCACATCTCATACTATTGTAGGACCTAGCATAAGTCTGCCTTTTTCCCTCTGTGTATGGACCCTGACTTGTCATTTTGCTTTCCATTTCACAAATATGGCTCCCAATTTGTGCCCTCTGCTATGCTTACTCCTGGCCTGCAGCTGTGTAACATTGGTATGTGAACAAGTACATTGACACTGCTATATTTCAGAGATGTTGCAATTACACATTTGTGAAAGTACAGACTGAATCCAGATTGTTTGGTGGTTCAAGGGTGTTTATTTCTGTGCTAATAAGTGGAGGGTGGTGTGAAATGGGCTGGGGTGATGGTGGCGGAATGTCCACGGCAGAGTCCAGTCTCTTGGTCTCACAGGTGCATTGTCCAATGGGGCATAGGAAGGGGAGCAATGTCAGTTTAAGGTGGACAGGGTGACAAAGTGGGACAGAAGGGTAACATTCAGGAGAGTGTTATTTCCTGGTGGGGATCTTGGCAATGTTATCTGTCTTGTTCCTGGATCTCAGGGACCATTTGCGGGGTAGTTCTCCTTCTGCAGGGGGTAGAGTGCTGGTGGCCTGTTGTTCCTGTGGCGGTGCCTCCTGTCCACTAGCGCCGGTAGAGGTAGAGGGCTGTTCATCGGCCAGGCTAGTGTCAGGGGCCCGTTTGTGTCCCACTGTGTCCCTCATGGTAGTCACAAGGTCTGCCAGCACCCCTGCAATGGTGACCAGGGTGGTGTTAATGGACTTCAAGTCCTTCCTGATCCCAAGGTAGTGTTCCTCCTGCAGCCACTGGGTCTCCTGAAACTTGGCCAGTACTGTGCCCATGGTCTCCTGGGAATGGTGGTATGCTCCCATGATGATGGAGAGTGGGTTCCCTGGGCCTGTCCTCCCCCTGTCGCACAGTAGTCCTCCCAGCAGCCCTGTTATCCTGCGCCTCTGTCCCCTGAACCGTGTGCCCACTGCCACTGATCCCAGGTCCCTGATTTTCTTGGGTTGGTGGGTTTGCCTGGGTTCCCTGTAGTGGTGGACACACTGCTGATTGAAGTGTCCTGGGGACAGAGGTATGGGCCCGCTGGGTGGGTGCTGTGCTGGTGTTTCCTGAGAGGGGAGGGTCTGGTGGCTAGTGTCTGGGGAACCCACTGTCCAGAGGTCCCTGATGGGCCGTGCTGTTCATCTTGATCCAGGCGTGCAGAGCTGCTGTTATCACTGTGGGCCTCTTCTGTGGGGGGACTGGATATGTCTGGCACCTCCTGTCCCGTGACATTGGGTATGGGTCCTGTTGGGGTGTAAATGCATAGTTTTAGTGTCTGTGTGTGCCACCTTGTGCATTGGGTGAGGTACCCTCTACTCCTGTGCTTGCATCTTTGTGTTTGCCCCTTTGGTGATAGTTGGTTTGGGGTCTGTGTGGGTATCTGTACTGGACATGTTTTGGTGACGGTGGTCCATGCATAGGTGTTGCATGCAGGGCTTTGGTATTGAGATGTGTGGGTTCTGATAGTGGGACATGTGTGAGATGATGGAGTGATGGGAGTGAGGGTAAGGGTGGGGGTATGTGATGGCATGCAGGTGGGGTGTGGGGGATATGGTAATAAAGATATGACTTACCAGAGTCCAGTCCTCCTGCTACTCCTGCGAGGCCCTCAGGATGCAGTATTGCGGATGCAGTTTTGCCAAGACTTGCTCCTCCCATGTTGTTAGTTGTCTTCCTAGCAATGGAGGTGTGCTGCACCTGTGATCCGAAAAGCTGTGGCTCTACCTGGATGATTTCCTCCACCATGACCCTGAGCTCCTCCTCAGAAAACCTGGCGTGTCTTTGAGGTGCCATGATGTGGTGTGGGTGATGTGTGAGTTGCTGTCTGTTGTGACGTGTGGGTGGACGTGTTGGTGTGTGTTGTTTGAGGTGTGTGGATATTGTATGGGTGATGGTGTTGTGTGTCTGTGGATGCTGGTGTTGTGTTTGCTAATCTCTCTCTCTGTGCTTCTTCCCAAAAATTTGTTGTAAGGGTTTGTGGGTAATGTGGGTTTGTGTTTTATAGTGTTGTTGGTGTGTGGGTGTGGTGTGTGTATGTGTATTAGGTGTGTGTGTTTCGAATTGTCCAATGTAGGTGTGTTTTGTTAATGTGTGTATATTTTGAGCGCGGCAGTGTGTACCACCAATGGATTACCGCGGTTGAAAGACCGTCGCGTTGATTTGTGGGTCATGATAGTGTGGCCGTATTCTTGTTGGCGTGACGGTGTAGGTTTCGGTACCGCCAGTTTAACACTGACCTTTGGTGTGGCGGACTTGTGTGGGTGTCTCTATTGTGGCGGATTCCGAGATGTGGCTCGTAATACCTGTAGTGGAATTCCGCCACCGCAACGGTATGTTGGCGGTCTTCAGCACGGCGGAAAGCAGGATTTACCACCAGGGTTGTAATGAGGGCCATATTCTTTGAAACTGTGTGACTGACAGCTACCGAACTTACTTTATGCTGATGATCTATTACTATTAAGCCAAACAAGAATAGGCATTCAAATGGTATTGGACACCCCGCATGCCTTTGCAACCCACTATAAACTGGAAGTAAAAGTCAAATTTAAAAATAGGAAGATAAATCAACCTCCAGGTTTCATGGAGCGTAAATGGCAAGCAATTGGAAATCGTAGAGCAGTCCAACTATCCAGGGGTCATTATCCACAGTAGTGCCTTGTACATATCTCATGGTATTCTAATGAAATCAAAGGTATTGCCATTAAGAATGGCATTTAACATACTACTAAAACACTATGGAGTCTCATATTTAGTCCACTACTGAACGATATGAGCATCAAACTGTCCCATGCATTATGTATGGAAGAGAATTTATGAGGACTGCTTGCTCTTATAGACTAACAGATACATTTTTAAACCGCTCAAGAACATAGCCCAGGCACAGGTCATACTCAAGTTTGGCCTAGTCAAACAGTACTTAAAGAGTAGAAGTGTTTAAAAATGTACTATAGTCTTTGAAATTAATTATAGATACATAAAGTGGCTAAATGTATGACTGAAAGTCTTAAAATGTGCGGTAAATATCAAGAAATCTAAAATTGGAATTAAAGATAAAATTAGTATCCTCAGATTGATTTGTGGAAGCAGTGCAGGTGCATCAGACAGGACATAGTATGGACGATGTGTAGCTTCAATCAAATTTAGAAAAGCTCCAACCTTCCTATTAAAATTAAAATGTTTATTATTTTATAAGTTTGCAAATTAAATAAAATGTTATCATTTGTGTGTGTGTTTGACTGAATTCTTGTTTTTGAAATTTTTGTGTAAAGTTTTGCAGTTCAAATCTTTGAAAATGTTCAGGGGTGGGTCCCTGACTTGCAGTAATGACTCAGTTAGTCGTCCTCAGTTTCCAATAATGATTTAGTGGGTGTCCCTGGGCTCCAGTAATGATTAAGGGCCTGATAACTAGTTTTGCTGTCTGACTGACAGACCACCATGTTGGTAACCACTGTACTGGTGGTCCCTAGCCTGCTGTATTATGATGGAAACAGGCAGATCTGCCACACGCCAACCAAAAAGGCAAACCACCAGCTGCACTGCAGTCTGGTATCTAGGCGTTCCAACCTCCATTGCTGTCAGCACCCTGGCCAACCACTAAGCCTATTACAAACACACAGTCACCATGACGGTTCCGTTGCAGCAGTTAGCCAATGCAGGTCAACCACTGCAGTCTGCGTTCAGCAAACTAACACAATAGTGCACATTGGATGGCTTCAAAAACAACACAGCTGACACACTTTGGTCCAGTGGACATACATGTAGATCACACTATAAAATACACCCCTTCAAAGACCACACATCTTTGCATCTCCACTGGAAGAGAAAGGACACCAGCTACCATTTTTTGAATTTTCCATAGATTAAGCACCCCTGTTTTCATCATCCCATTTAACACATTGCACACACTTTTGTCCATTCACTCCCTATTGCACTTCCCCTGTTAAGTAATTCCCTGCCACCGCCTTTAGTTGTCCACCATGTCACATGCCAAAAATCCCTGTTTCTGTGAAGATGGGTTGAGAGTCATGGTGGATGAAATCATAAGAGTATAACCACAATTGTTTGGAGCCCAAGTCCAGCATACTCCTCTCAGTAGGAAAATGGAAACATTGCAAGGGATCGTTGACAGAGTGAATGCCATAGGCACTATCCTGCGCAGAAAGGAGGACATTAGGAGAAGTGGAATGACCTGGAGGGCAAGCTGCATTCTCTGGCCTCCAGGCACCAGATGCAAGCCAACAAGACTAGCGGTGTCCTTCCCAGTCCCCATTAAGACTCTTTCCCAGACAGGAGAAGGTCTTTGCCATCCTGCTTCCTGAGGGCTTGACAGAAATACCTGGGGGAGTGGAGTCTGGTGAGTAACCACACAAAAACTATTGGAAAACCACAATGTCCAGCATGCTCACAGCTCAGCTTTTGACACTGTGTTGTTTAGTGCTTCACCAAGATTCAATACCCAGAGAAGCTGAGATGTAACACTGACAATGTGTATTGTTGGACCCAACATCAAAGCTGCCAAGCCCTATTGCATGCCATAAGTCAAAAGGGTGCCTGTAAGTCTTTCAATATCACAAACCCATCTCAGGACTCATTGTGTGTCTCAACATATAAATGTATGCTTAAACCTACAAGCAGTCTGCCTACAGATATGTAATATCCAATGTTTGGCTAGTGTGTGAAGTAGAGAGAGTCCTCTGTCTGCAACGCCCAGGAGGCCCTGTGTCTGTAAATCCAATCACCAGCCCACTGTTCACTTGCCCAGGGGATTTAGAGAGCCATCACCTGGAAGGTGCGGACCATGGGGGTCCATAGATGGCGGAGCGCCCACTGTCGGAAAAGGTGGGAAGACCTGAGATGCTAGGCCCGGAAGATCGCAGAGGTCCAGCTGGGAACATCCTCCTAAAATGGGCAGGGCATCCATTCGAGCCTGACCCCCCCCAACTGCACGCATTCTGGCGGTGGCCTTCCCCAAACTTGATGGGCGCTTGAGGGGAGCACAGCACCTCCAAGGGGGTGAGTCCAGGGCATATTCCTGCCTGTTGCATTACCAAGTTCATGTGTTATATTCTGATATTTCGCCCTGAAGAATGGGGAGAGGCCATGTATGACATACAAGATGAGTAATTCTTTTGTGTAGGTATGGAAGTTCATACATGCTGATGTGCCTTGACTATTGGCCCCTTGACCTAGGACAGACCCGAGTACAGTCCAAAACCAATTAACTTTCCAAGGCCAACATATGGCTGAACACAACGATCAATCAGGTCATGTTGTTTGCTGTTATGGGTATAATTTGTACACAACAGTCCACCATTCTTCAGTGTGACGGCCCAAACAACATGAAATAATAAATCACTGCACTCAGCCATCTGTCTCCTCAAGTGGGTATATTGCCATCAGCCCTCCACAGGCCACTTGTTTTCAGTGTGTCACGAGTGCTGGTGCCTCACTACTGTCTCTCATGTAAAGATGGCCATTATCCTTGTGAGAGAGCAGAGGTTGCAATTTGGGTGCAGTCACAGAGCAATACTTTCCTTGGTAAGTAGTGAATACCCATTGACATGATTTTGGTGACATCACCATTGCCATCATTCCTTGCGCCTACATGTTAGCATGTGTACCTTTCACTTTTGGCATATCATTTTCACAGCTGTTTCAAGCATAGACTACCTGTCTTCATGGGATGATGTCTGAATTCCCCAACATATACATCCCTCACATACTCATGCCAACATGAGTTTGGAATTGGACATATGTCATGGGGTTGCATTTCATGTGGTGCCACAGACAGGAGGGTCCCATTTGGCCCCACTTGTCTCCAGTGTACATTTCCATGCAAGCTGTGTTATCTATTTGAGCAAAATTAGTACAACCTCCATGAGTCCATTTAGACAATGTACACATTGTGAAGTTCCCATGGTTGATTGTTTCCAGTGTAACAATGGTGTTTCCATGTCACCTCCTTCCGGCTACTGTACCTCTATCAGCAACATGGTTGGAATATTTGTTTGCTGATCACGGCTGTTGATCAAATGTGATCAGGAACATGTAGTAACCCTAATGGTCTTTGTAATTTCAGCACCATCCCAGGCAAGTGGAGGAGACAGGACAGAACCAAGTGGGGAAGCAGCTGGCCATGGTACCTTTAGGCATGAGACAATGAACATGTAGTGACCCAGTGGCCCGGAGGGTGAGGGGACTGCCACGGAGGACACAGGATTAAGTTCATCATCTTCAGTTTCTTCCTCCAGTGGCCACTCTCTAGTGGTGGCGGACCCATCAGGACCTGCTCCTGTTCCATCCTTGTCTGCTATCCCCAGTTTCATCTCCACTGTTCCAGTTGCTTCCCACCCAGTTGGCCGTGCTCACTCACCAAAGAGGGTGTGTATCACTTTTGCCCAGCACCTCATCCCCTGACCCTGTTACCCCTGCTGGCCTGCGTGAGGAGGCTATTGATTTCCTGAGGAGTATATCTATGGGTCAGACTGCCATTCTAAATGCCATCCAGGTGCAGGAAAGCCAGCCCCAACTGATGGTTGCATATCTGGAAGGCATTCATAGTGCCATGTCTGGTCTACAGAGATCTTTCCAGGCACTGGGCTCCTCACTGACGGCAGCCATCCACCCTCTATAATCCTCCCCCCTCACCATCGACCTCTTCTCCATCTAAATTCTCTATTCTCCTACCTGTACCAAGCACACAGACACATCTGCATGCACCCATCTCAACACACACAAGCAGCACGCATAAACAAAGTGCCACAAGACACACAGGCTTACAAGCACTCAACAGTCAACCCCACACACCACAACACCTATCATTCCCACAGATAGCACCACCACTCCCACCAAACCGTGCACAACTACCAGAGCCACAAACATCACCCCAACACCCACTGACACATCCACCAAACCCACCATACATACCCCAGACACCACTTCAAAACCCACACGCCCACACACCCCAGACACCATACCTCCAGACAACACCCCAATACCCACAGAGACAGCCACTACACCCACCATACCTTGAAATACCATCCCAAAACCCATAAAAACAGCTACCACATCCACCATACCCCCAGATACCACCCCAACTCCCACAAACGCAGCCACCACACCCATCATACCACCAGATACCACCCCAACACCCAAAAGCACAGCCACCACATCATCATACCCCCAGACACCACACCAATACCCACAAACACAGCCACCATATTCACCATACCCCCAGATGCCACCCTAACACCTACAAACATAGCCACCACTCCCCATCACCCATTACCCATCACCTCCACCTCATAGCTCATGAAGAAATGCAAATGGCCACTTTCACACATGCAACAGACACCATCCAAACTCTAGCATACCTCAGACATGCACAAGAACTCCCTCAACCTCCCAAACCCCAATCCCTTCTGCAGACCCTACCCATTTTCAAAAGGAAAGTTATCACCACCCCCTCTCAAAATCAAGAACACTCCACTCACATCCCAACCCGTCCCTTCAACATCCAAGTCCACCCCTGTCATACCTGCCCCCCACACGCACCCATACCCTTCCCACCCTGAAGAAGAAGCCCAACACTTCAAAGGAAAAGACCGCCCCTCCTGAGAAGAAGCCCATCCCTCCCAAACCTACCTATCCCAAATCTGATCCCACCCTACCAAAGAATGATCCCTGAGGTGCCAGTATACTCACTTGATGCCCCTTCCTGCAAAGGTTCTCCAGCAGTGATTGGATGCACGCTGCTGCATAATACTGTGCTTGGACTTACATATGGACTGGCCAATGGCCTTTGGTCTTCATTGTTTTCTCTTAATAAACCGAAGGTGTTGTATTTTGACTACACATGTGTCCTGCCATTTCTTTTCTACCTTTTTGTTGGTCGTGAGTAATCTGTGATATTTGCCTACAGTTGTGTGTGTTTTACCCTGATTGCTGATCCATTTGCTGTGGTTGGCAATATCTCACTTTGTGGGCAGTGCTTTTATCACCCAGGACAAGGGTAGATGTTCATTGGATGATTATGTGGGTAGTAATCCAATGGGGGCGTGTGAGAAACTGGGGCTGATTGCAGAGGCCCCATAACTTTTTGCCCCCATTTTCCACTTTATGCTGGTGTTTTCCTAACTCTGATGGTGCCCTGGGTACTGCTAACCAGTCCCAGGGCCTGTGCTCTGTGTAAAATGGATATGCAAATTAGGCTAATTATAATTGGCTAAGTTAGCCTACCTATAAGTCCCTAGTATATGGTAGGGCATGTAGGTTTAGGGACCACAGCATAGGTGGTGCACACCTAGGTGCATTGCTGAGGTGCCCAGTGTCATTTTAAAAGCAAGCTTGCCTTGCTGGCTGCTTTTAAATGAAAGTTATATGCAAATTCGACTTTGGAATTAAAGGTACTTCCAAAGTCTTAAACTACCTTATTTTTACATATAAGTCACCCCTAAGGTGTGCCCTATGTGCCCCTAGGGCTGGGTGCCATGTAACTATACGCAGGGACTTTATAAAAATAGATTTATAAGCCCTGGTGAGGTAAAAACTGCCAAATTCGTTTTTCCCTCATTGAAGTAAATGGCCTTCATAGGCTAGAATGGGCAGACTTTATTTTAAATTTTAAAGTCTCCTTAAATGTTACATACCAAGAATTTGGTATCAAATTGATTGTTATAATAAATCCCACAACTTCCAGTTGTTGGATTTAATATAACTAGTTCAGGTAAAAAGTTTAGACTTTACCTAAAAAGTTGCCAATTTCAGCTCTGCATTGTTTTTGCTGCTGTGCTCTGATTGGCCAGCCTGCAGCAGCTTCTGCCAGGCTACTTTTATGAGGTGTGAAGTGGCCTGACTTCACACAAAGGAATGTGCTTGGGGGAGAGAATCTCCCCTCAGCAGATGGTGAGGCAGGAAGGGGGAGGGCTGCCAAACTGGTCTTCAAAGGCAGAGAAGGACATCTGGAGCACCCAGCAACACCCCCACATCCTGCCACCCCAGACAATTAGGTGCCCCCTTGATTAGATTAGGAGAGGGGTGTGTTTATGATTTTTAGCCACACCAGTGGGTGGGCTTAGCCAGATGTAACCTCCAAAAATCAGATTCATCCATGTTGGATTTTTAGAGACTGTTGCCTTCTGGGATGGATTTTTGCCACACTTCCCAGGAAGTGGTCATCACAGGGGGACGACCCTGTCCCTGATTGGAGAACCAGGGCCCCCCTGCTTTTCACCCAGGAGCAAGGATAAAACTGGCAGACCTGCACCCACGCCTCAGATCCCCACCAAATTTCAAGAAGAAAGAACTACAAGGAGAAGAAGGACTGCCCTGCTGGACCCCTGGCCTGCACCTGGACCCTGCACTCAGAAAGACTGCACCAGCTGCACACTTGGGCTTCACCACAAGAAGGACTTTGCCTGGCTTCCACTGGTTCAAGGAGGGACTCCCTGTTTGCTACAGGTGAAAAATTGCTAACCAGAGTCCCCTGCACCAACTCCTGAAAAAGTGACCAGCTGACCACTGTCCAGTGGCCAAAAAGGAGTTTGCGCCAGGTGCATTCTGGGAGTTGAAGTCCGCACTTCCCAAGGACCATCACAGAACTTCTGGACCCTTGGGGTGAGCTGTGGACCCCAAAAGAACCTTAAAAGAACATCTGGGTGAAGCCCCAGAAGTTTGGAAAAGATTGGAGAATTTTTGGAAAAAAGCTCCATAAAGTGACCGACCCGACGCGGAAATTCTAGCCGGCTTGCCTCAACCGCGACCCGGCCTGACTTCGTGGTTCGTCCCGGTAAAGAAAAACATCCAAAAAAAAGACTAAGTCCGAACGTAAAAAGTTGACCGGGACCTTCCAGCCATCGTATCCGAGAAGGGCTCCACGGACGTTGGATCAAGATCCAGGTTTACCCCGGTCGAAGGATTTTCATCTCGAAAAAACGACTAAGTCCGAAGGTAAAAATCACCACCGAGGAAACCGACTTCGCGTATCCGGACAAGGGCTCCAGGAGGTCGGATCCAACTGGCAGGTTCGTCCCGGGGAAGAAAAACATCAAAAAAGAGACTAAGTCAGAAGGTAACTTTTTAACCGAGGCCTCCCGCGACTTGTAGCCGAGCAGGGCTCCATCGCGGTCGGCCTGAAAGTTTGACTTTGCCCCGGTCCTGGTGCAACCAGATGACCCGATTGGCGCTTTTTGTTTCTAAGCGCTAGAAAATAATAATACTTTAAAAATTCATATCTCCGGTTCCCCTGAACCGATTTTAATCGTTTTTGTGTCATTTTAAAGATAAAAATATAAGCTATTTTTATAAATTGGTTTTGGATTTTTAAACTGTTTCCTGTGTTTTATTTAATTACTGTTTTGTGATATTTGAATGCTTTACACTTTGTCTCCTAAGTTAAGCCTTGACGCTCGATGCCAAGCTACCAAGGGTAGAGCTGGGATTAATTTACTGAGACCTAACTGTACCTATGTGGAGGTTAGTGGCTTGTTGCTAGGTGTAGGTACCTACCTGCCCTACCAATAACCCATTTTCCAACATAATTGGAAGCAGCGACGGGATCCTGTACTTGTGTTCAATATCACGTTACAGTTTTAGATAAAACAAATTAAAAATCCTTTAAATTGTCCTAGTGCAAAAATTGTTTTTAATTTTTAATTTTAAATTTTTTAAAAAAATTAATTTGGATTAATTTCAATTATTGAATTTTTGTAATTTTTCTAAATTCTTGTTTCCAATTTTTGCAAAACGTTTTTGTTGACACAAAACTAGGGAACCATGGAGCTTGATCTGGCTAGCCTACCCACACTGACAGTAGTCCAGCTTAGGGGGTTGTGTATTGAGAGGGGGTTGCCTGCAACCCCTGATCTCAGGAAGCAAATCCTGATTAAATCCCTGACAGCATGGGCTGAGGCCCAAGAGGTAGAGACAGAGGAAGCTCCAGAGGAGGAAGAAAAAGAGGAAGATGCTAACTCTAACCACTCAGGGGAGGGAAGGCATCAGACCCCAAGTGAGGAAGAGGAGGAACGGTCCTCAGTAAACACAGTCACTAGGGGCAGATCCAAAGCTAGTGGTGGGAAGGGGGTCCTTTCAGGAGGAGAGAACCCATCCATCAGAGAAAGAGAGCTGGAGGCCCAGCTAGCATACATAGCTTTGGAAGCAGAGAAGCTGGCCCTAGAAAAGAAAAAGTGGGCATACAAAGAGAAAAGAGATGGAAGCAGCGATAAAGAAGCTGAGGTGTCCATGGGTGGGGGAGTTTGCCCCAGATTACCCAAGGGGGTGGTTCCTGCTTATGTAGAGGGGGATGACATAGATAAGTGGCTGGGGGCCTTTGAGAGGGCACTCCAAATGAGAAGGGTTAGGCCTCAATACTGGGGTTCCCTTTTGTGGGAGTTGGTCCCCAACTCAGGGAGGGATAGGCTTCTGACCTTAAGGGGGGAGGAGGCAGATTCATACCCTAGTATGAAAAGGTGCTTAGCCAAGAAGTTTGGTCTGACCCCAGAGCAATATAGAATGAAGTTCAGGGACACCCAGAAGGTCAGTACCCAGTCTTGGGTTGACTTTGTAGACACCTCACTAAAAGCACTGGAGGGCTGGATTATTGGCAACAAAGTTAATACTTATGAGGGGTTATACAATCTGATCATGAGAGAGCACATCTTGACCAATTGTATCCAAGAAAGGTTACGCCAGCATCTAGTGGACTCTAAGCTGACCAACCCTAGAGAGCTAGGGGAGGCAGCTGATGAGTGGTTGAGAACCAGGGTGGTTGTCAAGTCCCAGGGGGGAGACTCCAAGAAGGGGGGGACAGGTCCCCAAAAACCTAAGGAGGGAGGTGGTAAGCCCACCACAGAGACTCCCTCTGTACCCCAGAACCCTAAGAAGGAGGAGAGTAAATCCCACTCCCAATCTGACATGCAGAGACAGGGAGACCCAGGGTTAAAAAAGCTCTTGGACAGTAGGGCTTGCTTTGACTGTCAGCAGACAGGTCACTTCAGAGGAGATGCAGCCTGTCCAAAGAAAGTGGTTAGCACTGGGCTGTCCAGTGTAGCCATAGAGGAGGATTCCTCAGATGATGAAGTCCTCCTAGCATTGTGCTGGGAGACAGGACCAGATGGTAAGCTGGTGATCCCTGAGGGTGTGAGTAGGCACTTCCACCACATTCAAGTGAATGGGATCCCTACCACTGGCCTGAGAGACACCTGTGCCAGTCACACTGTAGTGAGTGACCGGTTAGTGACCCCAGACATGTATGTCCCAGGAAAGACAAAGAAAGTCAGGATAGCCACAGGGGAGGTCACCTCCAAACCTGTAGCCATAGTGCCCCTAGAGAGGGAGGGTATCCTTAACTGGATTAGGGTGGTAGTCAGTGCTGACCTTCCCCTAGATTGTATCCTGGGCAATGACCTCCCAGAGGTGAGTCTGGTCACAGATGGGGTGGTTGCCCAGGGCGCCCCCCCAACCCAAAGTCCTGGGGAGTCAGTCCCTACAGTTAGGAGACAGGGGTCCCCAAGAAAAGGAAAGAAGAAAAGGAAGGGTAGGCCACTCTTAAAGAGAGTTCCAGGGAGCCAAAGGCCTTCTGCCCCAGTAGGGGGGGAGCCCAGAGTTGGCACTGGTAAGGCCTCACCTGACCCCAAGGAAGTCCTGAGTAGTCAGGCAGCTGTCCAGATGCAAGGTGTTGCCCCTGCACTGACAGAAGGGAGAGTGGAAGGAGGGTGTCTGCCACAGGAGGTGGTAGCCCCCCACTCTAGACAGCAAGAGGGGTGCCAGGACCCCAAAGATGCCCCTAAAGCAGCTCAGCCACCTGTCAGTGGAGAGCTTAGGGTGTGGTTCTGGGTACTGACAGCTGTCAGTAGCCTCTGCTGGGTGCTAGCCTTCCTGGCAGCACTGTACTTGGCCTGGGAGGCAGACCCCAAGGCCAATAGCAAAGTAGGCCCCCTGACCCTGTTGGTCATGGTGGGGTTGCTCAAGTGTTGGGTGACCTCTTTGGGTAAGCTAGGTCTTGCCCTAGCAAAGTTAGGAGTAGGGGAGGTGGGCACCTCACTACCCAAGTTGGCAGAGAGAGAGGAGGAAGACCCCCCTAGAGGGAAGTTTCAGTTTGAGTTGGGTCCTTTTACTGTTGGGATGGCTTCACTACCCAGAGGGAGTGACCCTGACAGGAGGATATAAGGCAGAGTAGGCCCTGCAAAGGGACAGCCAGTTTTCTTCACTGTCTTCCTCGCCTAACAAGCCAGGAAGACTCTCCCAGGGTTGGGCTGAGTCTCCTGGGCGTGTGGGCTGGGGGGGGGTTGTGTGAGAAACTGGGGCTGATTGCAGAGGCCCCATAACTTTTTGCCCCCATTTTCCACTTTATGCTGGTGTTTTCCTAACTCTGATGGTGCCCTGGGTACTGCTAACCAGTCCCAGGGCCTGTGCTCTGTGTAAAATGGATATGCAAATTAGGCTAATTATAATTGGCTAAGTTAGCCTACCTATAAGTCCCTAGTATATGGTAGGGCATGTAGGTTTAGGGACCACAGCATAGGTGGTGCACACCTAGGTGCATTGCTGAGGTGCCCAGTGTCATTTTAAAAGCAAGCCTGCCTTGCTGGCTGCTTTTAAATTAAAGTTATATGCAAATTCGACTTTGGAATTAAAGGTACTTCCAAAGTCTTAAACTACCTTATTTTTACATATAAGTCACCCCTAAGGTGTGCCCTATGTGCCCCTAGGGCTGGGTGCCATGTAACTATAAGCAGGGACTTTATAAAAATAGATTTATAAGCCCTGGTGAGGTAAAAACTGCCAAATTCGTTTTTCCCTCATTGAAGTAAATGGCCTTCATAGGCTAGAATGGGCAGACTTTATTTTAAATTTTAAAGTCTCCTTAAATGTTACATACCAAGAATTTGGTATCAAATTGATTGTTATAATAAATCCCACAACTTCCAGTTGTTGGATTTAATATAACTAGTTCAGGTAAAAAGTTTAGACTTTACCTAAAAAGTTGCCAATTTCAGCTCTGCATTGTTTTTGCTGCTGTGCTCTGATTGGCCAGCCTGCAGCAGCTTCTGCCAGGCTACTTTGATGAGGTGTGAAGTGGCCTGACTTCACACAAAGGAATGTGCTTGGGGGAGAGAATCTCCCCTCAGCAGATGGTGAGGCAGGAAGGGGGAGGGCTGCCAAACTGGTCTTCAAAGGCAGAGAAGGACATCTGGAGCACCCAGCAACACCCCCACATCCTGCAACCCCAGACAGCTAGGTGCCCCCTTGATTAGATTAGGAGAGGGCAGGAGAGGGGTGTGTTTATGATTTTTAGCCACACCAGTGGGTGGGCTCAGCCAGATCTCTCCTCCAAAAATCAGATTCATCCATTTTGGATTTTTAGAGACTGTTGCCTTCTGGGATGGATTTTTGCCACACTTCCCAGGAAGTGGTCATCACAGGGGGACGACCCTGTCCCTGATTGGAGAACCAGGGCCCCCCTGCTTTTCACCCAGGAGCAAGGATAAAACTGGCAGACCTGCACCCACGCCTCAGATCCCCACCAAATTTCAAGAAGAAAGAACTACAAGGAGAAGAAGGACTGCCCTGCTGGACCCCTGGCCTGCACCTGGACCCTGCACTCAGAAAGACTGCACCAGCTGCACACTTGGGCTTCACCACAAGAAGGACTTTGCCTGGCTTCCACTGGTTCAAGGAGGGACTCCCTGTTTGCTACAGGTGAAAAATTGCTAACCAGAGTCCCCTGCACCAACTCCTGAAAAAGTGACCAGCTGACCACTGTCCAGTGGCCAAAAAGGAGTTTGCGCCAGGTGCATTCTGGGAGTTGAAGTCCGCACTTCCCAAGGACCATCACAGAACTTCTGGACCCTTGGGGTGAGCTGTGGACCCCAAAAGAACCTTAAAAGAACATCTGGGTGAAGCCCCAGAAGTTTGGAAAAGATTGGAGAATTTTTGGAAAAAAGCTCCATAAAGTGACCGACCCGACGCGGAAATTCTAGCCGGCTTGCCTCAACCGCGACCCGGCCTGACTTCGTGGTTCGTCCCGGTAAAGAAAAACATCCCAAAAAAAGACTAAGTCCGAACGTAAAAAGTTGACCGGGACCTTCCAGCCATCGTATCCGAGAAGGGCTCCACGGACGTCGGATCAAGATCCAGGTTTACCCCGGTCGAAGGATTTTCATCTCGAAAAAACGACTAAGTCCGAAGGTAAAAATCACCACCGAGGAAACCGACTTCGCGTATCCGGACAAGGGCTCCAGGAGGTCGGATCCAACTGGCAGGTTCGTCCCGGGGAAGAAGAACATCAAAAAAGAGACTAAGTCAGAAGGTAACTTTTTAACCGAGGCCTCCCGCGACTTGTAGCCGAGCAGGGCTCCATCGCGGTCGGCCTGAAAGTTTGACTTTGCCCCGGTCCTGGTGCAACCAGATGACCCGATTGGCGCTTTTTGTTTCTAAGCGCTAGAAAATAATAATACTTTAAAAATTCATATCTCCGGTTCCCCTGAACCGATTTTAATCGTTTTTGTGTCATTTTAAAGATAAAAATATAAGCTATTTTTATAAATTGGTTTTGGATTTTTAAACTGTTTCCTGTGTTTTATTTAATTACTGTTTTGTGATATTTGAATGCTTTACACTTTGTCTCCTAAGTTAAGCCTTGACGCTCGATGCCAAGCTACCAAGGGTAGAGCTGGGATTAATTTACTGAGACCTAACTGTACCTATGTGGAGGTTAGTGGCTTGTTGCTAGGTGTAGGTACCTACCTGCCCTACCAATAACCCATTTTCCAACAGGGCGTCATTACATTGTGTGTTGTTTAATATGGTGTGTATTTCATCTTGTCTTGGCCATTGTCAGCATGAATTGTATTAGATTTGTCCCGTTGAAGTAGATTGGAAATTCATCTCATGTGTGCAAACTAGAATTTTGTTTGTCCACACATGGAGGACATTCACTTGTGCTTCCTCTTTTACATTTGACTGACTATGTGTCTATTGTGATGTGTGTACCATCCAGCTACTTCATTTACATGTGTGACCCATGCTGTTGTTGTTGTATTTGCTTTCTTGACTTGCACTTACACCTTTTGCAGTTTGGATCTACTATTGGTTGACCCTGAGATAAATGAAAGGCCAGTTCCTCTGCAAATGGTGCTTTGGGGGCATATGCAAAGTGAAATGTGTCCCAGGGTAGCATCCTTCCTAGAGTGCCCCTGATGCCCCCATCTCTATTGTGCAGGTATTGTTTGCATTGTGAGTTTTGGATATTTGTCTCATAAGATAGTGTGCATCCCAATGACCGACCATTGTGTTTCAATGTGAGTGATATGCTTAGGTCCATCACAGGGATGTTTTATGGGTTTAAAGACACATCCATACATATGTGTCTTCAATATCACGACAGTCCCTGGCATGTGAGTAATGTGAGGGTGTCAGTTTAATTATGTGTGATCTTGATGTGGTGCTGCTGTTGTGTGACACAATGTTCTGTACACTTCACTGTCCCTGAAACTTGGATGAGCAGACATGTATTTTTGAGGAGTGTGGCGTTACAGCGTCAGTGACCTTCCCAAAGGGGGGATCTTGTGGCTGTGCATAGGTCATTCGTGAATTACTACGACCCAGGACACAAAAACTGTGTACATGGTCCACATAGCACATTACCCATATACCAGGTGGATTGTGGTGCGAAGATCTATTGTTGAGTTTTGGAACACAGGTAGGTTTGTGATTGTACCTTCAGTTGCATCCATGGCATCTTGGATCTTGGACGTCATTAATGAACACACAGCAGCGGCAGGATGTGTGTGATCGGCTCCATGACAGCACAGGACGTGTGATACTGCCTGCAGGTGAGTTCCATCCTTTAATATCTCAGTTTCTGCCACCTGGGATGTAGTGGTTGGACCGCCACAGTCACATTGGCGGAAGTCAAAATCATAACACTGGCTCTGATGGCCTCATTGGCCTATCTCGCCACCCCATAAGTATGCGGTGCCTGGTGATGCCAGTGGGACAGTGGCAGTCTTTGGTCTATGGAACTGCATGCATCATCATACGGTGGTCCGACCACCAACCCAATGGCCCGGAGTGGGAAGTCCACAGAAGTGAAACGGTTAGGAACCACTGAGATAGACTATTTATAGACCCAGTCGATCACAACTGCACGTTTCAAAAAAGGCACTAAACAGGTTCTCATTCAATCTTATTTGAAGGATAAGGACTGAATTGCAATCTTGGTAAATTCTAAAAATGTGCGGCACTTTAAAGGCGCAATTTGATTTTGACATCAGCATTTCTAAAACTTTGAAAAGTAATTTTTTGGGGAATAAATTCATTATTCATTCGACATTGATCAATCTACCATCTTGTCAGAAATCATGTGTGATCAAAAATTCAGGCTTTGTGGGGCCATGTAGGAATCACTACTTCATGTTTTTGTGCATCTGTCCGGCACTCTTTAAAGAACAGCAACTGATGCTTTGCCTATTATTAAATGAGCTTTCAGCTCGGAAATGCCAGTAAGACATTGTCAAGGTGCTGAACCCAGAAAACCCAAGGCTGAATGCTAACTTTACAAAAAGTATGCTTATTTTTGGGGAACAAATAGGCTGTGTGCAAGTTACTCAGACCCTGTACATATGAAACTTAAAGCCTGGTCACTCAATATTGGACCATTTAAAACTGACAGACTATGATAGTTAGTCATACAAAAACAGATGGTAAAACCCAAGCTTTGCGAATACTGTAAGGGAGCCCTTTCTATCCTAATTGTTCTCACACTATCATAACTTGTGCAGATTCTTAATTTTCTAGATAATTATCGGAAAGTGATTTGTATAAATTTTTACTGCTATCTTTTTTATTAATTCTATTCTTATAAACATGTGGTGGTCTTTTTGGACTGCATGCTTTACAATAAACTAGAAACATGATAAAGGGCACGAACAGGGAATCTGGTAAAATACCATCATGTTACTTGTGTTCTGTTGTTCATGTGTTTTAGAAATGCAGTCTTTAGGTGGCAGGGGTATGCACCCAGTCCGAAAAGGGAGCACCACTCTAGCCAGAGTAAATCAGATACATACTAAAAGATAACCTGTGCTCACCCTCTGTTAGCTTGGCACAGAGCAGTCAGGCTTATCTAAAGAGGTAATGTGTAACAAATAAGAGGGACAGGGAGATTAAATGGTCCAGTGTACACTCTCCCTAACAATTAAACTGAAAAAATACAGGACACTGTTCCAACAAAAAATAAAGAAAAAACAGGTCTCTCAGACATCCTTAAAAAAGAGGAGCAAAAGCCCTCACACATCTATGCAATGTCATGCTTCATCATTGGGCTTGCTCCACGTCCGACCGGCACTGCAATGTCTAATGGGCCCCTCAATGGGGCTCTTTGCCGGAGATATTCTAGTCTGTACCAAAGTATGGAGAATAGGAATAAATTCAAACCTATGTGTCATAGAACAGGAAAAAGAAAAAGCTGGAGAGAAACTGTAAGAGAGAAAAATTGGCTCAGACTCCAACTTGAAAAACAGAGTTTTATTTAAGCAAGACAGGAGTCGGTCGAGGTTAAAAGACCAGTGTAGACTGAAAAAGAAAATTATGAACCCACACTGTACTGAAAAAAGAGGAGACAGAAAGTTCCTATATCCACTACAAAAAGTCAACATGTTTTGCGCCCCATCAAGTCCATACGGATCACCTGGCGCTTCAGGACTACGTGTGCTATCCTTCTCCTAAGCTTGAAGTGTAAATTGCACTTAGTAAATGTCTGGTTAAACGACAATGAGTGAAAATTACTCACATCAGTTGTGTATCTAACTGAGAGAAACCTGTGAACATAAAAATAAGCGTAACAAGTATTAAGCAATTTCATTCATTCAATTTTTTGCAGTCAAAGGATGTGTTGATTTTTCCCATACAATGATGGTAATCCACTGATTTCCAAAGACGAGCATCAAAGCTGCAATGCATTGTTTCCGAACCCGATGCACCGGGGTTTCTCCATAACGTCAAAGGGGTGAGTCACTCGTCCTTCAGTGATGGTGGAAATGCAGTGGTTTCAGTGCTGCAGTGATGCCGATGTGCCAGTTGCTGCTTCCAGGAGATGCATCAGTCTCAGTGGGTTTGCTGGATTACTCTGCAGATTCAGGAATGGGGGGAACTACAAAATACTGCAATAAAGGGATTTGTTGAATCAGCTGCATGACTTTTGGAAAGCACAGAAGATGTACAACGGGTGATTTCAAGGGCACAAGAGAAATACATGATATGACAAACCAGTCTGAAATGGATTAGCCATGAAGAAGTCCTATGTTGGAGGACGAAATGCGTTGGCTGTTGCTGTTATAATTAGGTATATTGTTGGAAAAGAGAAAGAGAATAAAGAGAAGATTTTTTATAATATCACTCCAAAGGATTGGACTTTTAAAACAAAAATGTCATTTTGAAGGGTGGTGCACTACCATTATTCTTTGCAATGTGTTTTTCCCCTTTAAAAAAAAAAAAAAAAAGGTTTACACCTTAGCAGCAGGTGTTTGGTTTAAATGCACACAAAGGATAACAAAAACATTTGTTGAGACGCCTTTGCAGACACATTGGGGTAGGTGCGAGGTTTACGAGCTTGCTGCTGTCTAGTTTCTAGGATTATGGAGATGCATCAGTCAATGTAGGTGCTTCTCAAGCCCTAAGTGTGATGCACCATTTTTGCTCCCTGTTGGGCCTGACCCTTTTTTCAGGGTCATCCCCAAACTTTTTGCCTTCTTCCTCCTATTTTTTATGACCAGTTTTTGTTGGCTTTAGGACTCCAGGCACTTTACCACTGCTAACCAGTGCTAAAGTGCATATGCTCTCTGTATAAATTGTATTGGTAATTAGCTTTTCCATGATTGCATATTTGATTTATTAGTAAGTCCCTTGTAAAGTGCACTAGAGGTGCCAGGGCCTGTAAATCAAATGCTACTAGTGGGCCTGCAACACTAATTGTGCCACCCACATGAGTAGCCCTGAAAACATGTCTCAGGCCTGCTACTGCAGTGTCTATGTGTGCAGTTTGTGTGCAGTTTTTAAACTGCCAATTCAACCTGGCAAGTATACCCTTGCCAGGCCCAAACCTTCCCTTTTTTACATGTAAGGCACCCCTATGTTAGGCCCTAGGTAGCCCCATGGGCAGGGTGCAGTGTATGTTAAATGCAGTGTAATGTAGGGATGTGTTTTACGTGTCTTAACAGTGAAATACTGCCAAATTCTTCTCTCATAGGTTAACATGGGGACAGGCCTTAAAAAACGTTTAAGTGCTGTTTCACTTAGGGAGCGTATAGAGTTTGGCGT
Organism: Pleurodeles waltl; assembly: GCF_031143425.1. Classification (NCBI taxonomy): domain Eukaryota; kingdom Metazoa; phylum Chordata; class Amphibia; order Caudata; family Salamandridae; genus Pleurodeles; species Pleurodeles waltl. The sequence goes on from NC_090444.1 coordinate 315,297,619, forward strand.
TTGATGTCTCTGAACTAGATTGTTAGTTTGAACATGTCACTTTTAGAAAGTGAGCATTGTCTTGCTTAAACCATTTTGTGATTCTGCCTGTTTGTGAATTCCTTGTGTGGGTCAGACTGACAGTTGGGCTTTTTGTCCATCTCCACTAGACAGTGACACAAAGGGTGCTAGGGTGTAACCTGCCGATTTTGATGGGCCATCTGTGCTAGGCAGGTGGGAGGAGTGGTCATTTACACCTGAAGGGGCTGTGCCTACCCTCACACAAAGCAGTCTACAATTCCCTGGTGTGCTTCTGGAGCAAGGCCTGGCACGGCAGGATCCAGCAAACAACAGAGACTTCTCTTTGAAGTAGGCCTACTTCAAAGGCAGAAAGGGATATAACTATTGGACCCAAAAATGCAGACTTTAGATTGCTTCAAGGATTCAAGAGGAACCTCTACCAGGAGAAGAGCTGCAGAGCTGAGAAGTGCTGCCCATGCCCATGCCTATCACTGTGCTTTGTTGGGCTATCCTGCAGTTGCTGTTTCTGTCTGTGGAAAGGGGACAAAGACTGGATTTCGTTGAGCACTCCTGCTTGAAAGTTATCTCCAAGGGCTTGCATTGAGCTTGCCTCCTGTTTTTGAAGCCTCAGGGACAGCAACATGTTTACTAACCAATCTTTGAGTCTGCATGCTGCCCCTGGAAGTGAATTTCTGGTGAAAATTCTATGAAACGATGCCGGATGACTCCATGCTACTTTGCTAAGGATGCTGCTGCACGAAGCCTGCAATGCTGCCTACACCTGGATCGGTGGACCTTGCTGAGTTGTGACAACCTCACTGTCAACGTTGGCCCAACGCTGCTGCAGCACATGCTTGTGAGTTGGAGCATTGTATTCCCGATGTTCATGATACCTGACTTTGTTGCACTGCTTGTGATGTGATTGCGACCCCGTGAGGCCACCCCGCAGCATTGTGACTTTTCCAGACTTTGACTTTGCCAGAGATGCTACAGGACCAACTCCTCGCAACTAACGCCACCTCACCTTGACAGCTCCGCAGCAAGAACCCAACACCTCTTTGTGACACCTCCGCTCCTTTACCCCGCAGAACTAGAACGGACGCCGCATTGCTCGCTCATCAACTCCATGCACCGGCCTGTTTTCCACTTTTTTTGCTAAGGTACTGTACCTGGGGGTCTGTGCGACTCCGTTATCAGTGCTAGTGGTGTTGCATTATGGAAAATGACTCCGTCACAATGCCGCTTTAACATCAGATTGCAGCATGTGTGCCTCTAGTCAATATTTTTGTATTTTTAATTGCTAAAGTCATATTTTTACTTGTGTTTGGTGGCTTTTTTCTTATTTTTTTTTCTAGGTAAATATTTACTATTTTTTTAAACCTGCATAGAGTCCCTTTTGGAGTGTTCCACTGTATTCTTGTGTGTGTTGGTACAGATACTTTACGCATTCCCTCTGGGTTAAGCCTTTCTGCTTGTTCCAAGCTATCAAGAGGGTGAGGGGTGGTTAACCGGGTGTATTTCTCCTTTACATTGACTAGTGTGAGGGTCCTTGATTAGACATGGGGTAACATGACTGCCACTCAAAGACCCTATTTCTAACACTCCTGCAATAGGGTTGATGCTTGCATTGCTTTTTCCAGCAGGAAGGAGATGTGTCAATTTCACTGGTGCAAATATCTGGGTCCACTTCCAGGGAACCAGGCACAGAGGCAGGGGGTTGAGACTTTGATATCCGTTAGTCTCTAGCAACAGGAGGCAAGTCAATAAGCCCTTGGAGATCACTTTGGTGTGCAATGCAGAGTCAAGTTCTCCCACAGAATGGGCAGAAAGCAGCAGGCAGCAGAGCAGAAAGGCATGCTTCCAGGTCAGTAGTCCATCAGAGGGACAGTCCTTGATGCAACACTGCAGTTCTTCTGATAGAGTGCAGTTGTAGGTCCAGAAGTGTCTGATTTGGTGGGGTCAGAGACCCAGTAATTATATCGAAATGTGTCTTTGAAGTAGGGGTGACTTCAAAGAAGGGTGTTTGACGTGCACAAATATCCTTTCATCCTCAGCCTTGGCTCCAGGCTATCAGTAGGGGCAATCAGCCCTATGTGTGGGGGCAAGCACTGCCTAATCAAGTATAAGTATCATTACATCCTGCCCTTCCCACTCAGAAGGGGCCATCAGAATGCAAATAAATGCAGGTGAGCACTCAGACACACCTACCCTTCCTGTGTTCGTGGCTGTCTAGAGGAAAGGCACAAGGTGTAGCTGTCACCCACACAGATGTGTACAGGAGACAGGCTGCAGGCACACAGAGCTGTAAAGTGGACATTTCTAAAATAGTAATGTTAAATCCAACTTTACCAGTAAAGAGGATTTATCATTACCAATTCCAAAAATATGAAACATGACACATCTACTACTACTTTCTCATGAGGACCTGCAGCTTAAAACTGTGTTAAGGATTCCCTATTGTTAACCTATGAGAGGAGTAGGCCTCACAGTAGTGAAAAACTACTTTGGTTGCTTTTCACAATCAAAACATGTAAAGCTGAAAAGTACCTGTCCAACCTTTAGTTACATAGTGTAAGAAAGTACCCTCTTTCTTGGTATGGTTACCCCCTTTTTCTGCCTGATGTTGCTGTGTTTGACTGTGTTCACTGGGATTCTGCTACCCAGGACCCCAGTGATTATGCTCTCTCTCTCAGAACTCTTGATTTCATCCCACAACTGGCACACTGGTGGCCCATTATATTGTACGTAAGTACCCAGCTCACTGGGGTTCCAGGACATCCCTACGGGCTGCTTTATATATTTTGCCACCCACGGGGAGCCCAAGAAAAGGGTTCTGCAGGACTGCCATTGCAGCATGCATGAAAAGGTGCAAGCACCCTTTCACTGCCACTTTTCACTGCACCAGATCACTAATAAGTCACTCCTATGGCAGGCCTACTAACCCGTGAGGGCAGTGTGCAAAGTACCTGTGGGTGAGGGCATCCCTGCACTAGCAGAAGTGCTCCCACACACTCCAGGCCGATTTTCCCGGACTTTGTGAGTGTGGGGATGCCATTTCACGTGTGTACTGGAAATAGGTCAATACCTATGTCCAGTTACATAATAATAACTTTGAACATAGGCATGTTTGGTATCAAACATGATGGAATCCTACCCCAATGCTTTTGCAAGCATTGCTGTATGATCCCATGCACTCTGGGAGCTCCTTAGAGGACCCCCATTATTGCCATTACAACCTTCTGAGGGTTTCCGGGCAGCCCAAGCTGCTGCCACCTCCCAGACAGGTTTCTGTCCCCTGTCGCTGCAGAAGCTCAAGCCCAGGAAGGCATAACAAAGGAGGTAGCCTTCCCAAGACACTGGTAATGCTTTGAAGGACACATTTGGTGCCCTTCCTGCATAAAACAATCTACACCGGTTAAGGGACCCCAAGTCCTTGCTCTGTTGTGAAACTGGACAAAGGAAAGGGGGGTGACCATCACCACTCCAGGGGTGGTGCTCTGACCACCTCCACAGGGTCTCTAGGTTTTGCCATTTTGGATTCTAAGTTGGCAGGGGACTCTAGGAGCATCTGCGTGGCCAGTGCCAGCAGGTGATGTCAGAACCCCCTCCTGATAGGTGGTCACCGAGCTAGGTGACCAATCCCCCTTTCAGGGCTGTTTAGGGTCTCTCTCTTGGGTGGTTCCTCAGATTCAGATTACAGTACTTCAGCAGAACTTCTCTGGAACCTTCACTTTGACTTCTGACAGACAGAAGTGCATCTGGAAGCTCCAGGACCCAACAAGCTTCAAAAAAGAAGCAAGACACCTCCTGCAACATTGTACCTACGGCTCCTTCCAGCAACTGCAACATTTATCCAGTTCTGCATCCTCTGAGGACAGCTCCTCTTCAACCTGCATCAGAAAGATGAAGGAGTCTCCCTTGGAGTGAAGGAGTCACTCCTCTGCTTCTGTAGGCACCAACTGCAATGACGACCAGCTTGGTGGATCCCCTCTCCTGCTGTGCTACTTGGATCCTGCATCGGGGTGATGGACAGAAGTGGTCCCGATGGTCCTCTCTTCCAGCTATCCAACTTGGGTGGAGGTAAGCCCCTGCCAGCCCACACAGGACAGTACCCCCATGCACTGTGTCCTTTACAGCTGCCAAGTCTTGTTGGAACTTTTTCTAGGAGATCTTCAGGCATATTGAAGCTCCAGCCCCCAGCACTCCATCCCGTGACGCACAGCTCCCTTAATGATCCTCCAGTGGCATAGGAGCCCATTTAAAAGTGCTGCAGGGGCCTCTTCTGCGACCTTTGTGCTCCCTTCTTGTGTGACTTCTGTGGGTGCCGCTTGGGCTTCTGTGGATATTCTGTGTTGCTGAGGGCCCCTCTGTCTCCCCCTCCTGGGTAGAGTCCACCTGGTCCTTCCTGGTCCCTTGCAGGTCCACTTTCCCTAACCATGAGTTTTGCTTGTGCCAAGGCTTGTTGGCCAAATCCGAAGGCGCAAACCTGACTGCAATCCTCCTTCCAGTGTGGGACATCACCTGCATCCTCCAGGAACTTGATTTAATCTTCTTGGGTGCAGTGCTGAGTCTCATTCTTGATCATCAACACATCTCTTGTACCTTCAGTCTGGTGGGGAGGGGCTCCTGCCCTTCCTGGAGTCTGCTGTGATTCCTGGACTTGGTCCCCTTCTTACACAGGTCCTCTTGTCCAGGAATTTACTGTTGGTGTCTTGCAGTCTCTTTTGGGTTTTGCAGTACTCTTCTTTTCTTCTAAGAGGGTGTTCTGGGTAATTTACAGTGTTTTACTCCTGCTTTCCTGGTCACTGGGGTGGTTTGTGGTACCTACTTTTGGGTTTCCGAGTAATCCCAGCTGCCCTCTACACACTCCCCTTTTCTAGGTGTGGACCGACTTTTGCATTCCACTTTTTTTAGTATATTGTCTACATGAGCCCCCTCGCAGCCATCGCAAGCCATCACAACCTCAACATCATCTCCTACGCCGACGACACCCAGCTGATCCTCTCTCTCACCAACGACCCAGCCACCGCCAGAACCAACCTGCACGAAGGGATGAAAGACGTAGCCGAGTGGATGATGAACAGCCGCCTGAAACTGAACTCAGACAAGACGGAAATCCTCATCCTTGGATCATCACCCTCTGCCTGGGACGACTCCTGGTGGCCCCCTGCCCTGGGCAGCGCACCCAAACCAACGGACCACGCACGCAACCTGGGCTTCATCCTGGACTCCTCCCTCTCGATGACCAGACAAGTCAACGCCATCTCATCATCATGCTTCAACATCCTACGCATGCTCCGAAAGATCTTCCGATGGATCCCCACCAAAACCAGGAAGACGGTCACCCAGGCACTCGTCACCAGCCGACTGGACTACGGTAACACCCTCTACACCGGAACCACGGCCAAACTACAGAAAAGACTCCAACGCATCCAGAACGCCTCTGCACGCCTCATCCTTGACATCCCCCGACACAGCCACATCTCCGGACACCTGAGAGACTTGCACTGGCTCCCCGTCAGCAAGAGAATCACATTCCGCCTCCTCACCCACGCACACAAGGCCCTCCACGACCTGGGCCCCAGGTACCTCAACAACCGCCTGACCTTCTACACTCCCACCCGCCAGCTACGATCGACCAGCCACGCCCTCGCCGCCGTGCCACGCATTAGAAAAGCCACCATGGGAGGAAGATCCTTCTCCTACCTGGCAGCCAAGACTTGGAACTCCCTCCCCATCCACCTCCGTCTGACCCAAGACCACCTCTCCTTCAGGAAGCAACTCAAGACCTGGCTGTTCGAGCAGTAGCGGTCCCCTCTCCCCCAGCGCCTTGAGACCCTCCGGGTGAGTAGCGCGCTATACAAATTTCTTGATTGATTGATTGATTGCTCCCCTAGGGCTATTTCTCTCTATTGTGATTTTCACTAATTGCACTGTTTTCTAACTGTTTTATGCCTGTTTCTGCATACTAGAGTATATAATTTGTGTATTACTTACCTCCTGGGGAGTATAGCCTCTGTGGTGTTTTTGGTACTTGTGTCACCAAAATAAAGTGTTGTGTACTCATTTTGGCTGTAATTTTATACACGTTATTTAGCATACTGGGCCCGTAGCTGTGCACTTTAACTTAGATACATTTTATTTGGCTTTTATTATTTTAACATTAGCCACATTTTCGTTCTTGTTTTATTTTTTCTATCTAGTTGTTCTTTGCCTAGGTCAGCGCTACATTCCTAAACAAGACATTTCTTTCACTCTGTGCTTTCCCCAAGGCTGCAGTAAGAAAGGTTGCTGGCAAAAGTGGTACGCTTTGTCTCCACTGTTCACATAAACATACACACTCCTACGTGGGGATCCTTTCTTGGAACATCAGATGTTTTGTTATAAAAACACTACTTTGGCACATGTATGTTAGAGGGAGATTCCAGCCAGATGACTACGACTGTATGCTGATTGCTTCGCTACGGCTGCTTATGTAGACAGCAGGCCTCTTGCTCAGGTATGAGGGATGATATCTTTCCCGGGGGAACTTGAAGGGCAGAATTAGAGCTTAACATGCTGTGCTCTAACATAGCCTAGGTAGGAACTATCCTTACAAACCCTAGTGACAACATGGTAGAGTTATTCTTGTGTTTTACTCTCCTTGTCGCAATTTTAATCTTATTGTGCTTCATCATCCTAGTTATTGCAATACATGCTTTATTGTCTAAGATGCAGTTACATCAATTAAACCTTATTGAACTTTACTCTGCCTCTGATTGTCCTTGCATATGTAAAATGAATGTAAATGAGAGAAACAGATGAGATCTGAGTTACCATGATTCCCATTAGGAGTCATTTATGAAATGCTCCCGGTTGCCCTAAACATACCTGCTCATGGGCAGAGATGAGGAACTGCTAGTTAGCTGGAACAAACCCGGATTAGGCCGATAGGTGTCACATGGTGCAGGATTAGACTCAGTCCCCACAGTACAGGTGATTCTGACGTCTGAATCCAGTAGTCTCATTAGGATAATGAGAACCTACGCGATAAAAGTACCTTTATTTTTGAAGCACTGTTTTCTTTCATGTGTGTAAGTACTAAGTGTTACTACAGTGGTATTGCATGAGCTTTGCATGCCTCCTAGATAAGCCTTGGGTACTCATCCACTCATCCACAGCTACCTCCTGAGTGCATGGCTTCTAGACACTGGCTACGATACACTAATAAGAGATACCTGGACCTGGTATAAGGTGTAGTACCATAGGTAACCAGCCACACACCAGGACAGCCTCCTAAACATAGCACCATGCCCTGTAGGCTACTTAGGGCCTACCTAGGCTTGGCAGGGGGTTTTAAATGGCAAATGGAAGGGGAAGGCAAACTGCACACACATCTGCAGTGGGAGGCCTGAAACATGTTTAAAAGGGTACTTAAGCAAGTGGCCCAATCACTGCTGCAGGCCCACTAGTAGTATTTATTGTACAGACCCTGTGTATATGATATACCATTTTACAAGGCACTAACAAGTGAGTTAAATAGGCCATTTGTGTATACACCAATGTTACCATGTTTAGGGGGGAAGCATATACACTTTAGCACTGGTCAGCAGTGGTAAAGTACTCAGAGTCTTAAAGCCAAAAAAAAGAATCACCAAAAATATGAGGCAAACAGGCTAAATGTTTGGAGGAACATCACCGAAAGGCTGACAGGTCTAGCAATGTGCATTCATGGTAAATTTTTACCATGAATTAATGGCGCGTAGAGATACAAAGTGCAGTAATAGATTAATTTTGGGAATTTTGCATGACATGCATTCCCAAATTTACGTGACTTACACTTCTATAATGTATATTTTGCCCAGACCAGTTTGGTACTTGTGTGTAAATGAAGGTAACGGGCTATATGGTTCTCTTTTATTAAATCTATAATTTGGGCAGATTTGCCCACAGCTGCAAAGGTGAATTACAACCCCATTATTGTATTGCTACTTTCAAGATGAAGTACAAAAATGACAAAGAAAAAGTTAAAGTCATTGGAAATATGAAACAATATGCCATTCTGATACACTGTTCTGTTTTTTTTTGTAAAACACTGTGTAGTGGAGAAAAAACAAGAGAAATAGGAGTATGCACTGTCCTGCAAATCCTTTACTCTAATTGAATGCACAATGCACATGTAATCATCCTATTATGTACTGCTTTTATTTGTGAAGTTTAAACAATGTGATTTATTTAGAATGAATTTAGGAAAAATGCAATCTCAATTTGTTTCATGGTGGGTTACAAAAAGGACTTCAATGTATTTGGCCTGAATTATCCATTTATTGCTAATCAAACAGAAATGCTCTGAAGTCATATTCAGTAACTATTCCTGGTGGGCTTGAAACTCCATCAAACATTTTAGGTTTTTCTAATTGTAATGCACCGCTGAATAGCAGAACAAATATTAAACAAATGAAAGTAACAATTGGTAATAATCATTTGAATATAGCTATGTTGAACTTGATTTACTATGCATGCAGTACATCAACTGAAGGCAGGCTTCATTCAACCAAATAATGTACCCTGGGTCCTCAAGAATGTATATATTTCAGCATCCAAGTTAAAACCATGAGTCACTCTTTTAAGATTGCATATCCGAAAGTTCTCTTTTGATCTCAGAATTTGTTCTCTGTTGCAATCTCTTGAGTGTTTCTTAAGATTACAAATACCTAGAAACTCAATGCCATATCTCTGCTAAAGGACTTGTGCATATCGATTGACATAGTGTACATAGGGCCAGATGTATGAAGAAACCACTCAGCGATTCCCTAATAGAGATTTTTAAGAAAAAACTATTTCTGATTTGCAAAGTGGTATGTATCATATTTGCGATTCAGTAATAGCGATTTCTTAAAAATCGCAAATGCTATTACCGAATCGCAAATAGCGAATCTGATCCCATTTGCACCTATGGGCCTGTAGGCCCATATTTGCTAATTTTTTACATCTCCCAAATTGCGAATTCCTAACTGGAATTCGCAATTTAGGAAATGCAAAACCCCAGGGTGCTGGGGGCCTAAGGCCCCTCTGCTGCACGTCCCCAAAAATATTTCAGGACATGTAAGGCACACACATGCCAAAGGGGCATGTGTGCGTTACATGTCAATTTAAAAAAATGCATTTTTAATGCATTTTTTAAATTTGCACATGGTTACCACCAAGTTTTACTTGTCAGTAATTGCTATTCCTTAATGCCCAATTCGCATTAAGGAAAAGCTTGATACATGTGCTTAGGAAATCGCAAGTAAGGATTTTTTATTTGCAATTTCTTATTTAGAGAATCGCAATTTGCGATTCTCTAAAGGGGCTCGCAATTTTAAGGAATCGCTATTTTAGCGATTCCTCAAAATTGCATAGCGAATGCCTTTCATTCATAATGAAAGGCCTTTTTGCATTCGCAAACAGCCATTCGCCATTGTTGCGAATGCAAAAACGCTTGATACATCTGGCCCCTAGTGTCATGTTTCATGAAAGCTTTACGGTGCTCCTTCTATTTTGCTATAATTGGTATTAATGTAGAGCCTACATACCATTTTCCACATGTACAGGTAATTACATACACACAGAAACATGAGTTACATTTTAGGTAGACTTTTATAGTATATATTTTTTTCTTTCAATCACCTGAAACAAAAGTGTTGTTTATCAATAATATATGGACAACAGATGCAGTTGCCACATTTGTAAAAACCATTAATGCCCATTTAAGTTCCCTTCACTCAAGGAATACTGCACTAATTTTGTGTGTCACTAGGATATGAGATGTTTTTCAAAGTGGTTCTTCTCCTGAAGGTTACAGATGGCTTCATTGATATGTACTTGACAATGTCATTATCAAGTAGTGACAAATGTCAATGTTTTTTGAATATGTGATATAACATAAATCAAAATTCCCTGAATTATGCAAATGACACCAGCTTAAATAAAGGTTTGCCAGGTCTAGACAATTGTCTGATCCATAACCTCACAATCAAGAAAGTAAGTAATTGTGTATTTCACGGTCAGTTCCATATTGAAATACTTCACATTGAACTGTGACATTTAATGAGCTAAAGCCTATTGCACTTCCAAATTATGACTGTCATCAAAGAATTGCAACAGTATCATCATGTTGGCTTCAAAAGCCTGTAGCCAGAATGAAAGGCCTGCACCCTCTTATATGAACCATGAAAAGGGAGGCATAACAAGGAACGGTTATTGAGGCCATCACTGTACCAATCATTTGTTTGAAAGACACATTTTCATAGAAAAACCAGTTATTGGTAAAAACAAATTTGCAATTGAACAGTTCTGTGTGTTTTAAGAGATTTTTAGTTCTAACATTTGAATATTATTGTGAGATAGTACCCCTTTCTGCATAGTTTTCGCTGAATGTTAATTGCTGGTTTTTAAACTCTATTCAGTGGAGCGCTTTGGTCCAGCGTCCACTGCATGTGCTCTGATCCCTAAAACATGAAACAATTGTCTAATCCCTTGGCTTACTTAACTATCTTATAGGGCCAGTGAATGTTGAGTAGAAACTACACTCATGTTGTTGGAGCGTAGCTCTTATAATTAAAATTAACATAAGAATGTTTATGAACTAATGCATAATAATGCCACATAGAAGATGTATTAACGTGTTTTACTAAATGTGCGTTTGAAATGTGCCCACGGGGCGTAGCCGCCAATTAATAAAATTGACTAATTATGAATTGTCGATGCACTAATGTATAATTTTGTATTAGTATTAAGGGTTATATGTTAAAGTTTTGCTAATTAATTCACTAGGCCTTAGTTAGCATGAGTCGGGCCTAGCTGCCCGGTTTCATATTAAATGTGTTTTTCTAATGTGCAGTGTGCTGACTTGCTGAAGGACATGTAATCATATTTTTCCAGAAGCTAGAAGATGAGTGTAACTGTAGTAGATCCGTTCTCATGAAATTCCACTTGCTCAAGGAAACATTCTTGCTGAATGCAACAGTGTAGACTTGCAATAGGTACAAGGTCACCCAAACAGGTATAGACAATGGAACTACTGACTGGGGATGCGAGAGGACCACGAGAATATGAAATCATACCGGACATTCTACCCATTGGAAACGTCAATCATAGGAGCCAATAAACTACGTGAGAACTGTTGTGAGGTGACAATTTTGATTGGACGATCGGTAAACCATTGGACGGAGATAGTGGTGTGCCAAACCTGCCCAATTGGAAATTAGGGGACTGTACAACAGAAAAGGGATAAAAACCTTTGACACGAGGAGCCATTAGAGATGCCATTGCGAACTATTCTTTCTATTACCCAGACACTTTGTCACTCTGCCTAAAGACTTTGCTGTTTAACTCTCCAAACCCATCCTTACCTTATCTTGCCCATTCTATACTTCTCCTCCTTATGAGGGAATTGTCCCTACTTACCCCATCTTGCTGAATCTTTGCTGTGTTTCCTGGCTGATAGCGAATCAACTGATGTCCTGAGGACTAAAACTGACTCTGTATGCTGACCCATTACGGAGGGTAACTATATGATGATGAAATTGTAATTGTCTGTTTGCCTTGCCTTTTTAGGTACCAACTGCTTCTTTTGACAGAGACCATAGTTAGATGTTTTCTAAATTTGTGTTACCAAAATTGTTTTGCATGAAGCCCAACATGCCAATGCTAATTCGAGGTTAGTTAAGGGGTTCATTAAACTGACACAAATAGACAAATTACTGAATCTATGCTTTGTTGAACAACGCGCTAATAATACTCTGCTAAAGTTAATCCATGCCGTCGTGCTATGTTCTAATATTCATGATCTTTGCTCTGATTAAATCTTATTTGAGTTGCCATATTATGACAATGTTGATGTGCTTCTTGGTTTTGAGACTAATAAACTTGCTGGTAGAATGTAATCAATAGGGAATAAACATCACAAACTTGCTAAAATCTGGTGTGGTTATTCATGACTGAAAGGTCATGGTGTGTCCTGATTCTCATTAATGCCATTGAATTGACTTGTTATGGTGAATATTGATGATGTTATTGACGTATTGATTGACATGTTGATTTGTTATCTCGTCTTAAGGTGTCTTCAATCAGGGTCAAAAGATTCATCGGCCTAAAACGAGTCCCAGAGTGAATAAATTATCTAGATTGGGACGCATTATCAACATCATAGAAATTTAAATGTGCCCTTTGGACTGTAGCAGTTGCTGTGTCATCCACTTGTGTGACACAGAAAAACATGACTTATCGGCTACAACTGTAGCCTGACTGCTGCAGTTTAAACATCCAGATGTGGTCTGTCAAGGCAGGGGGAAAATACCTTAATTTTAAATAGTAAGTCACCATTATGCAGGTCTTGTAGCCCAAAAGGTGAGGTGTCTGTGTATGTTATATAACCATGCTACATGTAAAAATGTGATGGAACCATGTCCCTGTAGTGACTGGACCCTAAATGCTGTTTTCACTTCCGATGATTCTGGCTGTTCGATTAAAAAAAATTAGAATATTTAGAAATATTGATTCTGCTAACTTAGGTTTATGAGCAGCTACAAAAGATGTATCCATTATTTTTAATATTTACAAAAAATTCTACCTAAACTTACAGTTGGAATTTTAATAACTATTTAGTCAAAGTAACATTTGGAAAATTCATTTTCCCCAACCTGAGGGTCTAGGGCGGTAATTGGCATTTTGACAGCAGCTGTCCTACCAGTGCTTATCTTTACACGGATGTGAAAACTGCTCCCAGTACAGAAGAATGGCTTAGGCCTTTTGCCAAGGATAGGGTGAGTTTGGGACAGCAGATCCATAAAAGCTTAGGAAAATCAGCTGGGAAGGATCCAGGAAGTGTATTTACTTATAAGCGATACAAATAAAGCCTGTCCAGTCATAGAGTAGAGTAAAGGGAAACCTAAGGAAGGGGAAGAATTGTCATTTATGCCCAAGGTAGTCATTTGGTCATCAGCCTACTGTGAGAGGGATGTGGTTCCTGAACCAGTTGGTGGAAGTTTAGGAGGAGGGGACTGCTCATTTCCCAGAACACACCCCTACCCTGCACACAAGCTCCACACAAGGGCAGAATACCTCTATCATCTTGTATTGCCCATTGTGCATTCTGGGCCACTTTGCAGTAAAGCACACAGGATGTTAGAGAGTGGTTAGTGGCAAGCAGTCACCCCTACCATTGGTAGCAGAACTGTACAAAAATGAACCTCACCACAAGCTCCTCAGAACACTTTTCGGACCTGCAGATGAACAGAAGAAGGACTGAACCTGCGGTTTGAGACCTGAGAGGAGACCTGAAGGGCTGGGCTTGCTCCAACTTATACCCAGGACAAAGAAGTGGACTCAAAGGATCAGCTGTTTGACTTCCCATGTTGCTACTAGGACAAGATATATTTTTCCTGACGTATACTTCTGATCACCTGCAAACGGACCTTGACTGGACCCTGCTGGTGGCCTCTGTTGGAGTGAGTCCTGACCTCTAAGTGCTGTCTCTGAAGTCCTGGGAGTCACGGGGGTGTCCAGAAGGACTGAGGCCCATATTTATACTTTTTGATGCAAACCAGTGCCGGCGCTGGTTTGCGTCAAAACTTTTACCGCCGGCTAATGCCATTCCTACACGCCATGTGGGCGCCTTATTTAAGGAATTACGTTAGCCGGCACTGCAGACTGGTCAGAGTAAAAAAAATGACTCAAACCAGGCAGCACAGGCGTAGGGGAAAATGGGGGTTGTACGTCAAGAAATTGTGCAAGTCAGGTTTGAGGCAAAAATCGTGCCTCAAACTGGACTTGCGCCATTTTTTGACGGAAAAACCCCATTGAAATGACTCCTGTCTTAGCAAATGACTTCTGTCCCATGGGCATGGCCATTGGGCACAGTGGCATGTAGGGGGGCCCAAAAAAGGCCCCCTATGCCACTTTAAAAAAACAAAAAAAAAATTACCTCAACTTACCTATACGTACCTGGGATGGGTATCCCCATCCATGGGTGTCCTCCAGGGGTGGGAGAGGGTGGCAGGGGGTGTCCCTGGGGCCGGGAAGGGCACCTCTGGACTCCTTCCATGGTCAGAGACCATGGAAGTGAGCCCACAGATCCCTTAACGCCTGCCCTGACCCAGGTGTTAAAAAACGTCGCACATCAGGCTGTGTGCCGTTTTTTTAAGGCCCGCCCTCTTGTGTGTCAAAATGACGCAGGAGTATAAATAAGGCGCACAGGCCTTAAAGTCATTTTTTGGGCGGGAATGCCTACCTTGCATGTCATTTACGCAAGGCAGTTCCCCGCATCCAAAAAATGACTCACACAGAGGAATTTAGACGTCCGCGGGATCAGGTGTCAAAGTTTAAATATGGGGCAAGGTTTGTGCCGAATGTGCGTCAAATATTTTGATGCACATTCGGCGCAAACAGAGTATAAATATGCCCCTAAATCTGAAATCTCTGAAAATGTTGAACTTAGAAATACTTGCAGATTTCCAGACCTCTGGAGTACCAGGACCAACTACCAATACCTTCCCTGGGAAAGAAAATCAGGTTGGTACCACTAGGATCTTTTTCCCACCTGAAAACCAGTTCAGTGGACACCAACAGCAAGGCATTCTGACTTTGGTGAGACCTTCCCAGACACAGCGTGCTTCCTATCCCCGGTGAAAGAATCTGGACTCCATAAAACAGACTGAAGGCCTAATTTGGAACTCGGGGACGGGTTACTCCATCACAACTGATATCACGTCCACCAAAACCTTAATGCTGTAGAATATTATGGGATTTCGATTTAGTGACAGAGTAACCCGTCTGCTGAATTCTAAATCAGGCCCTAAGTTCACATGCAGAAATCTTCACTGGGCGAAGATGGCAAAAGTGTCCAGTCAGTGAGAGGGCTTTTCTGAACATGAAATTTGAAATTCATATGGTTGTTTTCTCTCAATAGAATTTTGTGGTTTTGGTATCATTTTGTTTATTACATTTTTCTCTATTTTATTTAACATTATATTGAAGTGGGACGTTTCTTTAGTCTCAACTGTTTTGGTACTTCCAAAATCTCATTCTTTCACTCTGCAATAACTTCCAGGATATTAGATCAGGTATATATTACTAAAACCATGGCCCTGAACCTAACAGTTTAATTACTTTTTTTATTTGTAGTGAACTATCGTTCAGCCTAATCAATAAATCACTTTCTTACAGGCATTGTCTCATACAGTGTAAAGGATCTCGATGTGGAATGCATATATACAGGGACTTCACATGTGGGAGAGGGTAACAATTGTGCTCCAAAAATTTACATGGAATGTTTATGAAATAATGCATAATAATGCAGCATAGAAAATGTTTTAATGTGTTTTTGCTAAACATGCACTTGAAATGTACCCACGGGGAGTGGCCACCAATATATACAATGACTAATGAAACTGACTAATACTGAAAAGATGATATGATAATGTATGGTTTTACACTAATATTAAAAGTTATATGTTAAAGTTTTGCTAATAAATCATTAGGCTTCAGTTAGAATGAGTCGAGGCCTAGCTGCCCGGTTTCATATTAAATGTGTTTTTCTAACGTGCAGTGTGCTGACTTGCTGAAGGCCATTAACTCGTATTTTTCCAAAGCTAAGGGATGAATGTAACCGTAGTAGATACATTCCCATAAAATTCGACTTGCTTAGTAAAACATTTTTGCTGAATGCAACACTGTAGACTAGAACAGGTACAAGGTCGCCTAAACCGGTACAAACAATGGACTTACTGACTGAAGATGCGAGAGGACCACGAGAGTATGAAATCATTCCAGACATTCTGCCCGCTGGAGACATCAATCATAGGAACCAATAAACTACGTGAGAACTGTTATGGGAATACGATTTTAATGAAGTCAATGTAAACCCATTGGATGGAGATAGTGGGGTATCGACCCCGTCCAATCGAAAATGAGGGGACTGTACAACAGAAAAAGGATAAAAACCTATGACACAGGGAGCTATTAGAGGAGATGTCGTTGAACATTTTGTTATGACCCAGACACTTTTTCACTCTGCATAGAGACTTTGCTGTTTGGTTCCTCAAACCATCCGTGCCTTACCTTGCCCGTTATATACTTTTCCTCCTTATGAGGGAAGTGTCCCTTCTTACCGGTCTTGCTGAATTCCCTGTCTGATGGTGAATAATCTGATGTCCTGAAGACGAAGACTGAATCTGTATGCTGCCCCAATACGGAGGGTAACTATATGATGATGAAATTGTAATTGTCTGTTTGCCTTTCCTTTCTAGGTACCAACTGCTTCTTTTGACAGAGATCATAGCTAGATGTTTTCTAAATTGGTGTTACCAAATTGTTTTGCATGAAGCACAACATGCCAATGCTAATTCGAGGTTAGTTAAGGGGTTCACTAAAACAGACGCAAATAGACAAATGACTGAATCAGTGCTTTGTTGTATGATGCGCTAATGATACTCTGCTAATTTAACCTATGTTGACGACGTGCTATATCCAATATTCATGATTTTTGCCTTATTGAAATCTCATTCAAGCTATCATATTATGACAATGCTGATGTGTTTAATGGTTTTGAGACTAATAAACTTGCTAGTAGAATTGTAATCGATAGGGAATAAATATCACAAAATCATACTAAACTGGTGTGGTTATTCATGACTGAAAGGTCATGGTGGTTTCTGAGTCTTATTGATGACGTTATTGACATATTGATTGACATGTTGATCAGTTATCTCATCCTAAGGTGTCTTCAATCAGGGTCAGAAGATTCATTGGCCTAAAATGAGTCCCGGAGTGAATAAAATATCTAGAAAGGGATGCGTCAACAGTTCTGGTAGCAGAGGACGGATTGGGCCCTTTGGGGCCGTAGGACGAGGGACTATTGTATAAAAGTGTTTTTTGAAAGAATGCAAATTGGAGGTATAATGTGTCTCTAAATTCCCCATGACTTTCCCGGAATCTCGAAGCTTGCCTAAGTGAGTTGGGTATGTTCTCGGCGTTTTAGTATGTGTGGTGTAGGATTTGCGCTTGCTCAGCTTATGCATATTGCAGGTGATTTGTGAAAGTTGTGTGGATTTAGGCCAGGTAATGTTGTTTTAGTAGGAGTGGGAGAACTCCGCAGTATTAGAGTAGGGAAGTCGGCGAACTTCATGTGAACGTGGCGCTTTGTGCTAAAAAATTATCCACATGGTTGTTGTTGATGTACGGACCCGTCGTGGTCTAAGACTCCGGAGTATATTGATAAGTGTAGGAGACACTTGGTTTATGTTGTAATTTTTGTGGTTTAAATAGGTCAATCAGGCGTGGTTGACAAGTCGAGTTTGAGTCAAATTGTGTGATTGAAACCTTCGATGGAGATTTGGCAAGTTCTAAAGTGCACTAGAACGAACCATTGACAAGTCGAGAGTAGGATTTGTGGGTCGAATTCTGCTTGCGAGTGCGGAATCTGAGAAGGAGAGAGTAGCGGCCAAGGCTTCAAGTGAAATCTCTGTAAAGTTCTGAAGCAATTGTGTTACCTTTCTGTAGTAAACTGGCAAATTTGAGTTTTTGTTGTTAAAGGTGCTCGCAATATATTGCATTTGTTTTGTGTGAGGAGGACAAGCCGCAAGACTTTGTCAGCCGCAGTGTATGTGAATGTGACGTCATTTGAGCCGCGTTGGGACAGGTCAGTTGCTGAGAGGGGTCACGCACGGATTGGCAGCCGTCCGTGAGAGGCAATTGGTTGAGAGGGTAGGCGAAGAGTATTCTTGGAGTCACTTCCTGATTAGATTCTAAACAAAATAAAAGACGCAAAAGTGAAGTTTTTCAAGGCTCTAAAATGTGCTTTGAGGGGAGATACATACATTACAGCGAGTGTGGGGGAGCCTACACTGCCTGAGGGTACTCCAGCCTATATCGTAATGGAGGAGAAGGGAGTCGTGCCATGTCTTTGGTTAAAGCAGTGGTGCAAATTGACAGAAAAGGAGGGATGTTTGGCGTTTCCAGAACACGGAACGTTTTATATAAAGATTTTGGAAAATTTGCGGTTGATGTTGAGTGTGTAAAAACCGCCTCCAAGACCAGCTCAGTATGAGGTATTATCAGTCTGGGATCTAATGGCCATACAACAGAGGCAGCAGAAATTTATGAGGAGAATGAAAAGGGCAGAAAAGACTTTAGCGGAAGCTAAATGGGACAATGAGATCAAGATGTGGAGAAGGGGAACAGTTGATGGAATTAAGATGTTTCCGGCAATAACCCAAGAAGATGAGACACAGGGAAAGAAAGCCACTTGTAAGACAGACAAGGGCTCTAGTAAGACAAAGGAGACTCAGAGGTACTGGGTAGATGAAGATGATTCAGACGATGAAGAGTTTCTTAATCAGTTGTTACATGATCGCCCACCACCATATGCCATAAATGATAATGTACAGAGCACTAGTGTGGGTTCTGAAGACCCGGCACAAAATAAGGGAATTCCGAGTACAGTACAGACAAGTGATACAGTTTTGATACAGAATGGTGTCAGTGTACCCACTACACCAGATACGCAGATACAGTTGCAGCCACCACCAATTCAGAGGCTCTATCCTGATGTTCCAGTATTAGAGACAGCTACGAGCTTGATGGTGCTGCCTGATCCAGTATACACGAAATCAAAATTAGTGCAGATTGAGCCAACTCCACGATTGCTGCCCCAGCCGCAGCAACAGGTGGTTCCGAATTACACTTCTGTTGCAGGAACGCAGTCAGTAGCTACAGCACCCATGTTGAATCAAGCTATGGGAGTTAATGATCCACAGGGTTTGGGAATTGGACAGTCACCAGCTGCTATATCATTGCCAATTACTGTTGGTCCACCAGTAGCGCTGTATGGGCAAGCCAAGCCTGGCGTATGTGATCAGGGAATAATGACGCAAGAGGCAAGAAGAGGAGGTTCTACTGGAAACTTGCAGGGAATGTCACAGGGAGGGCAGACAGCCGAAAGGTCTAGATCCTTGTAAGACTTTAGTCCAATTGGGGTTCCTTTGGAGATTATGAGGCAAGCAGGGTTGGGAACACTAACCCCTCAGGTAATGAGTACAAATACGACACAGACACCAATGATGCAGTCTGGAAATGTCTTGTTACAAGGCGTAACAGCGAAACAATTTAACGAGTGGTTAGATAAGCTCAAACTCTGCAGGCTACTACAGCGGCCGCAGAGAGGTCGGAAAGGGATGAATACCTGAATTTTGTGAGACTGGGTGTAGAAGCCACAGAACTAGTGGAAGGGACAATGGGGGTGAACAGATTAGAATCATACACGGAAGCAGAATTGAGGTATCTGTGCCCCAAAGAAAACAAGGAAGTACATCAGCGGTTCGGCAAACCTGGCGGATAAATACGGCATAGACATAGAAAGTACTAAACATTTGAAGAGGAGCTATAGGTTAGACTTTGAACCTAAAGACTTCGATCATATGAGGTCTACTGGAATGAAGGCACATCTCAAAGAGATACTGCAGAGTGCTCAAATGTGGGGGGCATTAGAGAAGTGGGAAGGCAGATGGGCAAAGAAGAGAGATAAAGAAAAAGGTGACGGCCCGGAACCTAAGCAGGTGAAAACTGCCCCAGACACGGGGACAATAAAGATGTTACCCATGAGAGAGACAGCTGGAGGGGTTCTAGTCCATGTACCGTGGTCTAGGGGTGACATCCTGTCATTCACAAATGATTATCCCAGGTTGAGAGAGAAGCCAATAGAATGGTACCAGCAGACGGACAGGTTTGTGAAGCTTGCGAAATGTCTCTGGGAAGACTTGAATACCCTGTTTGAGATCATAGTTCCAGCTGACTTATGGCTTGAGTGCAAAAGGGTTGTGGATTGGCCGACAGAGGAATTGGCAAGGGACAAGGTTACTGGAGCACAGTCTTCTGAGGTGATGAGGTACTATCATAAAGTGATTGAGTTTTTGAAGCAGAAGGTGTCACCGAAAGTGACTGATTGGCAGAAAATTGATCGAACCTCACAGGAGGCCATAGAGTCAATACATGCTTAATATGAGAGATTGTTGAAGGCATTCAAACACTACAGTGGCACTGAGGTCATAGAACCGAAAGATATGAATCACCTTGTGTTCAGGTTTGTTGAAGGGCTGAGACCAGAGATTAGCCAGATGATTAAGAATCATTGATCTGTTGGTAAGTGAAGCCGATTGATGAGGTGTTACAGTATGCGAAATACTGTAGTGACGAGATTGAATTGAAGCAGAGAAAGTTGAAGGAGAAAGTGATGGTGCTGCAGATTAAGGCAGCGCAAGCAGAGATGCAGGCAAATGGAGTACAGCAGATGGTACAGCAGCAACTGCAGGGAACTAGCATGTTTCAGGCACAACCTAGAGGTCGTGGTCAAGGAGGTTTTGTGAACCGTGGTCCAGACTTGAATACTGATGTGGTTCAAAATGATGTGCAAGGGATGAAAAAGGTGTCACCATGTCACGTGTGCGGGGGCGTGGGGCATTGGAAGCGGAAATGCCCAATGGTGGTGCAGGATGGTGTTGTTCAACAAAGCATTGATATCAGTACATTTCAAAATGTGAGGGGTCCAAAAGTGAGTGGCCAAAATCAGAATTTTCAGAATAACATGGTGCAGATGCAGGGTCTCCAACCCGTGCAACAAATGCAAAGGCCACATGTTCAACCAGCACAAATGCAGCAGGCACAACAGCAGATTCCCATTGTACCTAGACAGCAAATGCAGATACCATTAGCTCCAATGGGACAGCAACAGGTGATGCTTCCTCAACAGGTCACAGGTCAAACCATGAGTCAAAATAACACAGTACAGCAGTTCCCATTGCGTGGTGAGGATGGAATAAACGATGAATGGTCGGATGATTGTTCAGATAGTGAGGAGTGCAGGCTTGTAGCGTCCCTAGAAGTAGATCAGAGGGGACCCTGTGTAGAAGGAAAGGTGATGGGTCATAAGGTTTCCTTCCTAGTTGATACAGGAGCTACACGCTCTACAGTCAGAAGTGCAGAGGTTCTGAAATTGCCACTTTCGGGGCATACCATAAGGGTGGTAGGAGTAGCAAATCAGTTCCTGACAAATCCGATTACAGACCCAGTCCAAGTTGAGACTGGTACTTTCCAGGGATTACATAGATTTGTAGTCTGTGACTTGAGTCCTGTCTCCCTACTGGGAAGAGACTTACTTTGCAAGACTAGGTGTTCGATTACCTGTTCCAATGAAGGGATTGAGGTGCAGACAAATAGAGATGATGAAGGGGACGATGGTCAGTTCTCAGAGTTAAAGACGGAGACTGTAAATGAAGAATACCCTTTGAGAACTCTACTCCTGATGTTCACAGTGACTGACTTACCACCTGAATTACAGGGAACAGTGACAGAAAAGGTGTGGGACTTGACAGGAAAAGAAGTGGGACTAATAAAAGGAGTAGAACCGGTCAAGGTAGAGGTAAAGCCAAATGTAGTGTTTCCCCAGATACCGCAATACCACATGGCACAAGATGTCCTTATACAGGTGACGCAGATAATTGCAGACTTTATAAAGCAAGGTGTTCTAAAGGAAGTGATGAGCAGCCCGTGTAATTCACCAATAATGGGTCTGAAAAAGCCTTGTGGGAAAGTTCGAATTGTTAAAGACTTGAGGAAAATAAATGAGATCATGGTAAAATGTTGCCCAATAGTGCCAAATCCAGTCGTGATCATGTTTCAGGTTCCATGTGATGCAGAGCAGTTCACAGTTGTGGATTTGTCTCAAGCATTCTTTTCGGTGCCTCTTCATGAGGACAGCCAATTTCTTTTCAGTTTCAAATTCCTGGACAAGGTTTACAGTTAGTGTCGAATTCCTCAAGGGTTTTCTGAGTCACCTTCCATCTTTAATCAGATACTGAAGAAGGACTTGGAGCCATTAGAACTGCCTTTCAGTTCGACTCTAGTACAGTATATTGATGATTTGATAATTGTGTCCACAACAAAAGATGACTGCAGGTATGATACAATTGCCTTACTGAAGCATTTAGGAAAGAATGGACATAAAGGGGGTCATTCTGACCCCGGCGGTCCTTGGTCGGCGGTAGCACTGCCAACAGGCTGGCGGTGCTCCGCCAGGCATTCTGACCGCGGCGGTACAGCCGCGGCCAGAAGCGGAAAGTCGGCGGTGTACCGCCGACTTTCCTCTGCCCATGGGAATCCGCCATGGCGGCGCAGCTTGCTGCGCCGCCATGGGGATTCCGACCCCCTTACCGCCATTTGTTCCTGGCGGTTCAGCCCGCCAGGAACAGGATGGCGGTGAGGGGTGTCGTGGGGCCCCTGGGGGCCCCTGCAGTGCCCATGCCAATGGCATGGGCATTGCAGGGGCCCCCGTAAGAGGGCCCCACTTTGAATTTCAGTGTCTGCTCAGCAGACACTGAAATTGGCGACGGGTGCTACTGCACCCGTCGCACATCCTCCACTCCGCCGGCTCCATTCGGAGCCGGCATCCTCATGGAGGGGTGTTTCCCACTGGGCTGGCGGGCGGCCTTTTGGCGGTCGCCCGCCAGCCCAGTGGGAAACCCAGAATACCTGCGGCGGTCTTTTGACCGCACAGCGGTATTCTGGCGGTTCCCTCCAGGCGGGCGGCTCCCGCCGCCCGCCGGGGTCAGAATGACCCCGAAAGTGTCCCCAAAGAAGCTGCAATACTGTCAGAAAGAGGTGAAATACTTAGGTCACCTGATTGAGAAAGGGTCGAGATAAATATCCAAAGAAAGGGTGACAGGCATATTACAGATGAATCCCCCGACAACAAAGAGAGATGTCAGGATGTTTTTGGGAATGTGGGCTACTGCCGCCAGTGGATTCCCAACTTCTCAATTATCTCTAAACCTTTGGTGAGATTGACTGTTAAGAAAGTTCAAGATGGCCCGGGTGCCATAACCATGTACGAGAAAGAGATGAAGGCATTAATGGAACTGAGGTAAAGCATGTGCAGGGCACCAGCTTTAGGTATGCCTGATTACACAAAGGCATTTATACTGTTTTGTCATGAATGTGATGCTTGTTCTTTGTCTGTCTTGACACAGGTCCATGGAGGTGCAAACCGCCCAGTAGCATATTTTTCAGCTACTTTGGACCCAGTCGCAGCAGCCTTACCAGGTTTTTTGCGTGCAGTTGCAGCAGTTGGTCAAAGCTTCACTCAGTGTGAAGGCATAGTGATGGGACATCCTTTAACGGTAATGGTCCCACATTCAGTTGAAATTCTGTTGACCCGAACCAAAACGCAGCATATGACAAATGCTAGACTTACCAATTATGAAACAATCATACTAGGGTCACCCAATGTGTCCCTGAAAAGATGTACTGTGTTGAACCCGGCAACTTTACTTCCTATTGAAAATGCAGACATTGATGATGCTGAGGAGGTAGAGCATGATTGTCTTGAGGTAACAGATCTGTGCACCAAACCGAGACCTGATATTAAAGATACCCAATTGGAAGAAAATTATTACATTATCTTTGTTGATGGTTCATTCCTGAGAGACGCAGTAGGAGTTCTGAGAGCTGGATATGCCGTGTGTACAATCACTGGTATCTTAGATGCTTCCTGGCTCGAAAGAGTATACTCCTCTCGAGTGGCTGAATTAATTGCTCTTACTAGGGCATGCCACGCAGCTGAAAATCTGAAAGTCACTATCTATACTGACAGCAGAAACGGATTTGAAACTGTACATGATTTTGGTCAGTTGTGGTCACAGACGGGTTTCCTGACCTCTTCTGGTTCACCAGTGAAAAATGGCTAGAAAATTAAGGACTTTTTGCATGGAATTCAGTTACCTCTTGAAATTGCCATGGTGAAATGCAATGCTCATGTTAAGTCACAAGACTTTGTGTCAATGGGAAATGGATATGCAGATCGAGTCGCAAGGTTCTGTGCTTTGAACTGTATATCGTTTCAAGACCAATGGGAATTGTTACCTGAAATTGAAAATGAAACATTCTCAAACTATGCATTAAGGGAGGTTGACACACTAGATGAGTTAAAATCATTACAGGGACGTGGTAGTAACGAGGAGAAACGTTCCTGGTAGAGAATGCAATGCGTTCAAAGATCTGATGGTTTATGGGTTTCAGAGGAGGGGAAAATGGTTTTGCCAAACAGCCTATTGTCACAATTTGCGAGGTTTTACCATGGTAAAGCACATGTTGGGAGAGACGCAATGATCAGGTTATTCAAAATCGATTGGTTCAATCCAAAATTCAGACAAGCTGCAGACGTCATCTGTCACAGGTGCATCATCTGTCAGAAGATGAATGCGGGGCAAGGGACCGTGGTGAATTTGAGCCACGTTGGGAGAGCAGGAGGTCCATTTAGCAGAATGCAGATGGACTTCATTGAGATGCCTGTGTGTGGAGGTCTGAGATACGTGTTGGTGATTGTGTGCATTTTCAGTCACTGGATTGAAGCTTACCCTACACGTAGAAATGACAGTCTCACAGTAGCAAAGCTGCTGCTTAGGGAGTTAATACCACGTTTGGGGTTTCTGATCTCTTTAGAATCAGATAGGGGAAGACACTTCGACAATGAGGTAATTAAGCTCTTGTGTGCTGCATTGAACATTGAACAGAAGTTGCATTGTAGCTATCGCCCTGAAGCATCAGGACTAGTGGAGCAGATGAATGGTACCTTGAAGTCGAGAATTGCAAAAATGTGCGCAGCTACCAACTTGAAATGGCCAGATGCACTGCCCTTAGTGCTGATGTCAATGAGAAACACACCCGACAGGAAAACAAGACTGTCTCCTCATGAAATTCTTATGGGCCGAGCTATGAGATTGCCTGCAGTGCCTGCAAATGTTCTTGTGAATATCACAGATGATATGGTGTTGGACTACTGCAAGGGTCTGGCTGACATGTTCCGCTCGTTCTCTCACCAGGTGGAAGCTACCACATTGCCACCGATAAGTGATCCAGGTCACACACTGAAAGCCAGTGACTGGGTTGTTGTCAAGAAACACATGAAGAAGTCGTGTTTGGAGTCTTGTTGGAAGGGGCCATATGAAGTAATACTGACCACTACTACTGCTGTGAAATGTGCAGGCCTTCCAAATTGGATACATGCCAGTCACACAAAGAAGGTGACGTGTCCGGCTGATGTGGAACTTGAAGTATCCAAAACAACAGCTGCAGAGAAGGAAGTCTCAGGGCCGGAGAGTAATCAAAGGGGAACTGAGACTGAAGGAGAGCCTGCTGAGGACGGCTTAGTCACGCAAACAGTAAACGAGATCCAGAGGGGTGATAGTGAGCCTATCTCAGCCGAGGCAACAGGAGAACTGAGATAAGGAGAGGTTCTCCCAGAAGCAGATGGATACGGGTTTGAAGTTGAGCCCATAACTGACCCTGAAGGCGAAGGAGGTGAGGCAGAAGGAGGTCAGAGTGTTCAGACTCCTCCTGAGCCACTTGCAGATCCATCAAGAGAAAACACCATAGTACAAGGGGAGGGCACTGTTCAACATTCTGAAAGGCCAAGTGGAAAGAAAACACACAATGGAGATAACTGGCTGGAGCCACAAGCTGCAAAGGAGAGAGTGATCCCTAACGAAACAATAGAGGAAGAAGTTGACACAAGCAAGAAAGAAGATCTCAGTGAAGGAGAATTACGGGGTGATCGCAAACTAAAAAGAAAGAGAGTTGCAAACAGAAGATACGCAGGTCCTGAATGGGCGTATGCAACATCAGCTGAATGGCAACAAGAATTCTTCGTATTCTGTTTTGATCGAGAAATCCCAGGTCAATACTACAGCGCCTGAATTCAATCATAGAAAGAGACTGTGTTAAATTTGAAAATTGCATAAAGAAAAAAATCTGAGAAAAGAGACCGATAAATTACCGGATGTGACACTGATAACCTGAATTGACTTTGAAAAATCGATTATGACAAAGATGCTAACCTGATTTGACAAAGGGTCCTGGGAGTGAGTGAAACGCTGTAAATACTTGCTAAGAGAAAGAGACTTTGCACAAAGAAAAAAAAGGAGCTTTTAGTCTACCTTAAAGTTGATTGTTTGCTTTGTCCTATTCTGCTCTGTGATTCTTTATAGATCATGGCCAATACTAGAGATAATAATAGAGGTAGGATGTGTGGTTGGTTGAGTGCTATTTTGGGTATTGTATGCAATAATAATCAAAGGTGTGATTGTGGGAATGCCATTGGTGGAGTGCGACTAACAATGCTTCAACTCCTGAGACTGCTATATTAACACCATGGGAGAGATGTGAGCAGTATACAAAGTACTTGCATGAGGGAACTAATGAAAAAAGGGAACTATCTACTAATGTCTTCTATCGCTTGCTGAATGAGTATGTTAACACAATGGATGTGACAAATTGCTATGTGTGCACAAAGATTCCTTCGTCAGTACAAGAAGGGGTTACTTTTCATAGTCTGCCATTCATGTATGGAATAAGCTGTAGTTTGCTATTAACGAGATTCTATGATCAAGAACATGTTCAATACTTCTACTCTAATTTATATGTAGTGTTTCCTTTTGTGCCTGTGATTGAGTTTCTAAATAAATTAGCTAAGGAACATAACATAAAATTAGTTAGAGGTTTCTTTGAGCCAACACTGAGATTTGGAACACCTTATGCGCACTGCAATAATCTAACCTGCTTACTAACACCTGTAGAAAAGAGCTTCTTGGATCACACTGATGATAGAAGAAAGGCATTAGAGGAAACGCTTGAAAAGGGATTAGAAAAACTAACGTTTGCAAATGATTATGCATATAGTGCAATATAGACACAGGGCAAATTAGCTATAGATGCTTTACACATAGGAAGGCTTTGTATACATAGGCCAAAACATGATCATGACACTTTATTTTTGGGAATGAGTGAATGCAGGCATGTGTTTTTGTTTTAGAGTAATTGGACGTTCATGTTAAATGGACAGGATCCAGCGATCCCTGGGATCTCTTATATATGTGGACTCAATGCTTATTACCGTCTTCCAAAGGGATGGTATGGGACATGTTATTTGGGAATAGTTTTCCCAAAGATTCACCAGATTGATGACTTAAAGCAACTTCCTAAAATGTCTGAATTACATCATACTAGACAAAAGATAGAGACAGCGGCTGCTGTCGTAGGTGACATATTTGGAGCCATAATTCCTTCAGTGGGGGTTATCTTAAACTCCATAAAGATCCGAAAGTTGTCTACTATTGTGGATAACATGCTGACAAACTTCACAGGGGCTATACTCCTGATGGATACTGAACTTGCTGCGGAGAGGGCTATGACTCTTCAAAACCGGCTTGCTTTAGACGTTCTTTTAGCGAAGAGTGGCGGAGTCTGTAAGATGCTTAATGAGTGCCATCGTTGTGCATTTATTCCAGATAATAGTAAAAAGATTAGAGGTATGCTTACTAACCTAACAAGAGATAGTGCAGATTTAAAGGAGCTGAAACAACCTGGAGTTTGGGAGAGGGTTGGAAAAGGAATTACTAAAGTAGGGAATTGGTTTAGTAGTGTTTGGAATGGGGTACTTGCAAAAATATTAGGGGGAATATTCATTGTTCTAACTTGTTCATTCGGACTATGGTGGATCATGCAAAATTAGTAAAAGGTTTAAAAGAATTTTGGCAAAATGCAATAAAAGAAAAGAAGAAAAGAAAAAGGAGAAAATGTTCAAAGAAATTTGGGAGAGATCACACAGAGAGGAAGAAATTGAAATGCGTAACCTGAGAAAGTGAAAGGTTGTGAAGGGAAAAGTTTTGTGTGATGACAAGTGTCATCAGAGGAGGGACTGGGAGAGCGTAACAATTGTGCTAAAAAAATTAACATGAAATGTTTATGAACTAATGCATAATAATTCCGCATAGAAAATGTATTAATGTGTTTTTGCTAAACGTGTGCTTGAAATATGCCCACGGGGAGTGGCCGTCAATATATACAATGACTAATGAAACTGACTAATAATGAAAAGATGATATGATGATGTATGGTTTTACACTAATATTAAAAGTTATATGTTAAAGTTTTGCTAATAAATCATTAGGCTTTAGTTCGCATAAGTCAAGGCCTAGCTGTGCGGTTTCATATTAAATGTGTTTTTCTAACGTGCAGTGTGCTAACTTGCTGAAGGACATTTACTCGTATTTTTCCAAAGCTAAGGGATGAATTTAACCGTAGTAGATCCGTTCCAATGAAATTTGACTTGCTTAGTGAAACATTTTTGCCGAATGCAACACTGTAGACTAGAACAGGTACAAGGTCGCTGTTAGAAATGGGGTCTTTGGTTGACAGTCAGGTTACCCCCTGTTCAAGCAAGGACCCTCACTCTAGTTAGGATAAAAGAGAATCACCCTCAGCTAACCCCTGCTTACCCCCTTGGTAGCTTGGCAGAGCAGTAGGCTTAACCTCAGAGTGCTGGGCGTAAAGTATTTGTACCAACACACACAGTAACTTAATGAAAACACTACAAAATGACACAACACCAGTTTAGAAAAATAGGAAATATTTATCTAGACAAAACAAGACCAAAACGACAAAAATCCAACATACACAAGTCAAGTTATGATTTTTTAAAGGTTTAAAATAAAAAGAGTCTTTAGGTAGTTGTAACAACACACTAGCGCTGCTAGCGTGTAAATGTACCTGGTTTGCGTCAAAAATAACCCCGCACGGGCGGTGTGCGTCGAAAATAACCCTGCACGGTTATATGCGTCGAAAACAACTCGGCACGGCGATGCGCGTCGAAAAAGCCAGCCACGCGACGGCCCGAAAGTCCCGCGGCGCAGGTTGCGATCTCTCAGCCTTCGTCAGCGATGCTGCGCGTCGTTTCTCCTGCTCCGGGCGTCGATTCTCCGGTCGCGTTTCCTGCGGCGTCGTTTCTCAGCTGCGGAGCCGGCGTCGCGTCGTTTTCTCAGCCGCGATCGGATTCGCGTCGATCTTTTCTCCGCACGGCGCTCGGTGCGTGTATTTTTGTCCTTAGGCTGCCAGCCTCTCCTTTCAGGGTCCCAGGAACTGGAAGGGCACCACAGAGCAGAGTAGGGGTCTCTCCAGAGACTCCAGGTGCTGGCAGGAAGAAGTCTTTGCTATCCCTGAGACTTCAACAACAGGAGGCAAGCTCTACATCAAGCCCTTGGAGATTTCTTCTTCAAGATGGAAGGCACACAAAGTCCAGTCTTTGCCCTCTTACTCTGGCAGAAGCAGCACTGCAGGAAAACTCCACAAAGCACAGTCACAGGCAGGGCAGCACTTGTTCCTCAGCTATCAGCTCTTCTCCAGGCAGAGGTTCCTCTTGGTTCCAGAAGTGTTTTCGAAAGTTTGTAAGTTTGGGTGCCCTTCTTATACCCATTTTAGTCTTTGAAGTCACCTTTCTTCAAAGGGGACTCACACCTTCTTGTGAAATCCTGCCTTGCCCAGGCAAGGCCTCAGACACACACCAGGGGGCTGGAGACAGCATTGTAAGAGGCAGGCACAGTCCTTTCAGATGAGAGTGACCACTCCACCCCTCCCTCCTAGCAGAGATAGCTAATCAGGAAATGCAGATCACACCCCAGCTCCCTTTGTGTCACTGTCTGGTGTGAGGTGAAAAACAACCCAACTGTCAAACTGACCCAGACAGGGAATCCACAAACAAGGCAGAGTCACAGAATGGTTTAAGCAAGAAAATGCTCACTTTCTAAAAGTGGCATTTCCAAACTCACAATCTTAAAATCAACTTTACTAAAAGATGTATTTTTAAATTGTGAGTTCAGGGATCCCAAACTCCACATGTCCATCTACTCTCTAGGGGAATCTACACTTTAATCATATTTAAAGGTAGCCCCCATATTATCCTATGAGAGAGAGACAGACCTTGCAACAGTGAAAACGAAATTGGCAGTATTTCACTGTCGGGACATATAAACCACATTACTATATGTCCTACCTTATCCATACACTGCACCCTGCCCTTGGGGCTACCTAGGGCCTACCTTAGGGGTGCCTTACATGTAAGGAAAGGGAAGGTTTAGGCCTGGCAAGTGGGTACACTTGCCAAGTCGAATTTACAGTGTAAAAATACACATACAGACACTGCAGGGGCAGGTCTGAGACATGATTACAGAGCTACTTATGTGGGTGGCACAACCAGTGCTGCAGGCCCACTAGTAGCATTTGATTTACAGGCCCTGGCACCTCTAGTGCACCTTACTAGGGACTTACTAGTAAATCAAATATGCCAATCATGGATAAACCACTTACATACAATTTAAACAGGAGAGCATATGCACTTTAGCACTGGTTAGCAGTGGTAAAGTGCTCAGAGTTGAAAAGCCAACAGCAACATGTCAGAAAAAAATAGGAGGCAGGAGGCGAAAAAAGACTGGGGATGACCCTGCATAAGCAAAAGTCCAACAGTCGCCTAAACCGATACAAACAATGGACCTACTGACTGAAGATGCGAGAGGACCACGATAGTATGAAATCATACCGGACATTCTGCCCGCTGGAGACGTCAATCATAAGAACCAATAAACTACGTGAGAACTGTTATGGGATGACAATTTTAATGAAGTCATTGTTAACCCATTGGATGGTGATAGTGGGGTATCGACCCGTCCAATCGAAAATGAGGGGACTGTACAACAGAAAAAGGATAAAAACCTATGACACAAGGAGCTATTAGAGGAGATGCCGTTGAAAATTTTGTTATGACCCAGACACTTTTTCACTCTGCATAGAGACTTGGTTCCTCAAACCATCCGTGCCTTACCTTGCCCGTTATATACTTTTCCTCCTTATGAGGGAAGTGTCCCTTCTTACCGGTCTTGCTGAATTCCCTGTCTGATGGTGAATAATCTGATGTCCTGAGGACGAAGACTGAATCTGTATGCTGCCCCAATACGGAGGGTAACTATATGATGATGAAATTGTAATTGTCTGTTTGCCTTTCCTTTCTAGGTACCAACTGCTTCTTTTGACAGAGACCATAGCTAGATGTTTTCTAAATTGGTGTTACCAAATTGTTTTGCATGAAGCACAACATGCCAATGCTAATTTGAGGTTAGTTAAGGGGTTCACTAAAACAGACGCAAATAGACAAATGACTGAATCAGTGCTTTGTTGTATGATGCGCTAATGATACTCTGCTAATTTAACCTATGTTGCCGACGTGCTATATCCAATATTCATGATTTTTGCCTTATTGAAATCTTATTCAAGCTATCATATTATGACAATGCTGATGTGTTTAATGGTTTTGAGACTAATAAACTTGCTAGTAGAATTGTAATTGATAGGGAATAAATATCACAAAATCATACTAAACTGGTGTGGTTATTCATGACTGAAAGGTCATGGTGGTTTCTGAGTCTTATTAATGACGTTATTGACATATTGATTGACATGTTGATCAGTTATCTCGTCCTAAGGTGTCTTCAATCAGGGTCAAAAGATTCATTGGCCTAAAACGAGTCCCAGAGTGATTAAAATATCTAGAAAGGGATGCGTTAACACATGCATAGCTGCCAAGAACATGACTTTAACCCATGGAAAGTAATAAATACATTTGAAAAAAACTGTTGTATCTTGAATACATGATGGAGTGCCTTAGTCAGTGGTCCTACAAAATACCCATAATCTCGGACCGTTCATCAGGAACCATTGCCCAAGACTACTGGCCCGCCAAGTGGATGTTCTAGAGTCCTCTGTATTTTGGGCAAGAGATGTATGATATGTATTCTTGTACGTGAGCTAAGCAACAAAACGTTCATCATCATTAAAGACATCTAATGCATGCCATTTTATTATTTTGTATTGAGTTTTGACTGATGTGTCTTTAAGTCTGTGACGGATACTTTTCTGTAACAATGTGCATCATGGAGTTGTTTGTAAGTTCTACACTTTAATCTCCTTTGTTGCGAACACAAACACCTACCAGTTCATCTGACTCTGTATCATTATATTGATGTCATTCAGCAAGGCTTTTACTCCTAGAAGTTCAAAACTTTTGAGATTAGATGGTGGGGTACTAAAGTGATTTTTGTCTAAATCCCCCAGGACACAGCATCGAAAAATATAAATCCTCCGTCTATATATTAATATGCAGACCTGCTGCAACATCTTTTATAGTAACGGGTTCATAGCCATCAAGAGACCAGATGGTTTGTAAGTCAATTAAATCCTGATTTCATGAACCCTATCATTAAGGACAGTAAAAAAAATGCTTTTCAGTCTCGGGAACAAGAGAACGCGCCCCCCTCCTCCCAGCAAGGGGAAACAGCGGAGGCACAAAAAAATGTGAGAAAATAAAAAGTACATGGATGAAGGCTAAAACAACGAGAACACTGAACAGTCCAGGAATCAAAAATAAATAAATAGGAACATTGTCCATGACCTGTGTAGGAGAGAATAAACACTAACAGAAGTGCAAGCATTAAATAAAAGTCTGTCGTTTGTGCCATTTGAGCAGATTGAGTATTTCGTAACTTTTAATTAATGTTGTATTTAATGTCTACTTTGACAGAACGGTATATCAAATAGCGTTATGTTGTTCTACCGTCCTCATCAATTTTACAACTCGTAGCAAAATGTGCAATTAGAAAACATCGTGCCATTTTAACGCAGATGTTTCTGTTCCAACGGCTCTATTTAAAAATAGGTAACTAAGACGACAGAAAATAAGAAAATAAAACGAGCAGACAAGGGGTTGTCGTCACCGCGGGTAATACGTTAACACATTAGTCGCCTAGATGTAAATTACATTAAAAAGTTATATTGTTTTTTTTTACGTGTGTGTTTTTAGAACCAATTCGTTCCCTTCAGTAAAGACTAAAAAAATCTCATACTTCCTCACACGGAAAGGTGTAAAATTTTTCGATTTTTTTCAGTACTGCGAATAAACTGGATTGAAGTTAATAATATGAAAGTTACCTAGACAAATGGCACTACGTGTAACTTCTGTTTGATTCCATGGAAGCCATTAACATACCATGACTGCTGAAATAAAAAAATATTATAACTAGAAACATACATGTATTATTAGAAATTAAAATAAAAGGAGGCCACATAAACATCGCAGAGGCGATTAAGTGAGTGGCCAGAGAGAGTTTGACGAGATGACAAAATCTTGAAGTGCTATCCCAGTACTACCTTAGCACCTATATTCTCTGGCAGATTCCATTCCCTCAGTAATAGGTACGTTTTTTCAAGAGGTTCCAGATACATTTAACAATACGCACTGTACAATGATGAAAGTGATAAAAATCATGGGCACGTATTCGGCTTCACTGCATGTATTTCAATTCATTATCCAGAGCGAGAGATCTTATATTCTCCACATCCTGGACACTGGGCACTCAGTTGCAAAGAAAGGTTGACCCCGCCAGGCCTCCACTCTTCTGGTGCACGTGGAGCAGCAGTCAATACTCAACTCAAAGAATGCGACTAGGATTGAGCCAGGTGATAGTGCTACGCAATTATGAGAGTTGCAGGACAGATAAGGGCGCTCAGTACGGGCTGTGAGCTTTTGACAAAAAGGACATTAATAATATCTGAAAATATGCACATTGTTGCAGTAAAAGTGACAATCTAGAAGTAAAAAGAAAAAAAAAAGTCACTATTGACAATAAAAAATAATAATGCAGTGCCCTACAATGAGAAAAACAGAACCCCTGGAGTTAAACATCACATACCAATTGAAATCACTAGATAATCATGAAAATGTGAAACTAAAAACTAAAATGCCATTACTGTACTATAGTTTTGAAGTACACAAAGCAGTAATTCGCACACCATTTGCAACCGAGCAGCGTTCGAAATTTGCTACCAGAATAAAAACAGTCATTTTGAAATAGAGGGCTGCAAGCCTGGTTCTTTCGTAATGGTTTCACAGATCTTAATGTTAATGATGCTATTGATCACAAACACTTAAAGTGAATAAAACAAAGAAGCACAGTAGCAATTGAAACAGCAGTAAACTGGCTATGCAATTTTGGGCAGTGCCTTCATTAGGGGGGAAGAGCATCGCCCCTGTGCCAGCAATGGCAGCTGCAAACGATTTACAAGAAAACAGTAATAAACTGTGTTTATTACTCAGCCATGTGCAAATCAGTCTTGACCCTTCTCCAAAAGGACCAGTCCATTCTGAAATGTTAAGTAGGGATTTCAATGAACCAGAACACAATCAAACCAAGGTGTTTTTCACACGGAATGGAGCTTTTCAGTCAGGTGTAGCTTTGTTGCAGTGGCACAATGAGAGCAGAACCTACATATGAGTTTTCTGTTCCATCATGCCCCAATTGTATATTCAGCACACATTTTTAATAACTCCATCTATCACACATTCATTGTCTGCTCGTTTCTGTTCCACATTTTGCTATGCAGACATGTAAGACCATGTGAAGCTAATGAGGAAGACAAGATACTAATGCAAGGAGGGATATGTTACAGGTACAGTGTCATACTAAGGATCACTACCAACACACAAACACATTGCTACAAGTGTTTGGTCACACTAAACATTTTATTCCACTGTACAACACATAGGCTGTTGAAATGTCTGGACTGTCATAGCCAAGATTGTCTGACTCTTATTGAGTCAAGGTACCCATACCAAGGTACAGCCTCCAGACCACAGAAGGAAGGGCCTTGTGAGGCATTGTCCTGTAGAATAGGCAAACCAACAAGTGGATAGTGACACCAGCTTGAGCCTTATCATACCACATGTGAGTAATCCACCATCACATAAACCAAGGTTCATTCGGAGAGCACTACAACACTCCCTAGTCACAGGCCCATCATTATTTAATGACCATGCATCTGCGGATATGACACAAACGTGTCAGTGTTGTGGCACAGGCACTGTGACCTGCAATAATGAAAGTCATCTACAGCTACATACAGGTCATACAAGAAGAGTGTTTGGCCAATGTGAAGGGTGAATGCCTTACTCACAATTGATGACTATATATTTCATGCCCACATGATGGCATACATCATAAAATCAGCCCAACACAGCACTCTAAATAAGTACAATGTGCACTTCAGACCGTTCACCCAACCACTGTCCAAGCTGCTAATGCAGAAGTCTCATACACCCCAAATCTGTGTCCTTCATTACCTAGGACAATCCAGTCCACTTTGTCTGTCAGAACAGCATAAGATAACTGCCAATGTCACAACGCTCAAATGCCCACATGAGGATGTCTTGGTGAAGGTGCCTGAACAAAGATAAAATAAGGGGTATGGGCCTGAAAACATACCTATTACATAAATCACTTAGTAAGCATCTGGAAATTAAGTTGCATTGCAATGAGACGGTCAAAACAAAGCAGCAGCATCACGGTGGGGATACGTCAAAGGCCAACTCTTCAAGCACCCTATGGCTGAATATTGCAGAGTATCAGCTCCCTAGTTTTTGCCAAAACACTCAACTCCACAGACCTACAGTACATTGTACAGTTGCAGTCATTTTATCACATGACACTCAAAGTAGCTGTTGATGAGATCTTCCCGCAAGTCAGCTTACTCTGCTTCACCACCACCATCCTCGCTTGGTATTTCAGGATTCTAACTCAGTGGCACTAAAGGCTCCCAACTTTGGGATGTATGGAATATTCCTCCCCAGGGTGATGTTGTGGAGCATGCAGCATGCCACAGTGATCTGAAACAGTTTTCCGGGTGAGTACAGGAGGGTCCGGTCAAGACACCTAAATCTGGCCTTCAGAAGCACAAAAGCCTGCTCCACTCCCACCTTGTTCTTCCATGGGCCTCACTTTAACAGACTTCCCCTGACGTAGTTGAATTCCTTATTGGTGTCAACAACCAATGATGGTTTGGATATGTGGTGTCTTCAGTTAAGTCATGGGACATAAATACAAGTCACTCACTTCATGATTGTAGCTCCAGACATTGCACACACACACAATCAGGACAGATGTGACTTATCAACCAGCTAGGCCTTCTCTGGGTACAGGTGTGGCATCATCTGGGGCATGGTGCTGTTCTGCATTATGAAGGAATCGTGAGATGAATCCGGATAATGGGCACAGATCTGTGAAATTTAGAGACTCGCCAAACATCCAACTTGCAAATTGAAGGGATGGAAGTTCTTTCTGTTGTGGTATACTTGTTCATTGGCCTGCAGTGGGACCAAGCCAACATGTGTGTCATTAATGAGCCCCACCACATGTGGGTTGTGTGCAAAACCTTAAATGTCAGCATTCACATGGGCTAAATCCTCATGTCGAGTCAACTCGATATAGTGGTCCAGGTGTTTCAACACTGCTGAGAGGACATCCTTCAGCACCAGACTAGGCATAGATTGGGACATGCTAGCTGATAGGGCCACTGGGTGTTGGAAGGACTCTGTGGCTAGGAGGTGAAATACTGAAATGACTTTTACAATGGGTGGCATGCTGGTTGGATAACTAATAGTTGGCATCAGAGCTGGCTCCAACTGATGGCATAAGTCCACTATTGTTTGCCTATTCAGATGGTATAACAGGATAATGTGATGTTCTTCTATTGTTTGAAGGTCTGGCAGTGGACGGAAGACAGGGGTTTTTTGCATCCTCCCTCTTCCTGGTTACTTATGTATGTCAAGACATGATTTGGTTTTACATGCACAAAACATGTACATGGACCAAACTAAGAGATGGTTAACACGATTGCCCCTCAAAATGTAACTGGGTATCCCTACTGCCTAAATGACCATCAGTGGTGGTAGACTGTGCCCCACTGTTAAATGCCATCTGTGCCCTGCAACATACTACAATTCTGTTTGAGTAGTAGGATCTACATAACAAGGCAAGATAAGCATGGTTGTGAGCTCAAAAGTAATTTTTTGTAGTTATGACACAATTTGCACAGCCCAATACACCATTTCAAACCACAAAAATGTCAGCTGTCTGACCTAATCCACTGGATATTAGGAACGGACCGCAACTGCAAGCGGAAGTTATCATAGGGGCAGGTGGTAGCAACCGAGACGGACACAGCCCTAGGCAAATGTTGTTGCCAATGCAGTCGCGGTGGCACCGGCGGTGACGACCATGTTGAGCAAGCACTTGAGGGAGCACAGAGTGCAGATGTCATGCTAAGAAAATAAAAAAATTCCTAAGTAAAGCGAACAACGGCTAGGAGAATAAAAACATCACTACAAAATGAGCCTTCCGCTAAAATATTCAAATGAATTATTTTCTAGGCTAAAGACCACAAGCTGCAAGTCTATGGCTAAAACAATGTGCCTATACAATGATACTAAAATAACCTTACAACACCCTACCCCTTGTTGGTTGAAAGTGTAGAGGTCAACATAAACTTACTACATTAAAATATTAAATAAAATATGCACATAAATATCCACATTGACAAGCAAAACTTAATGAAGTAGGCCAAGTAAAATCAGCCAATTTAGAATTTAGCAATCTGGTCAATAAAAGCTAAATGTCAGCGTTATATCAAAAGTCATTGTCATTTTGAAAATCACCAGTTGTATCCATGACAAGGAAAGATCCCACTTCAGCAGGTGTTAATGCAAACAAATGGATTCAAAGGAAAACCAAAGTGCACTTGTGTCCAATGCCTCAGCTCCAGCCAAGGCAGCAGCATTCTGTGTAGTGCCAGATGATAAAGCACCAAGTACCACTTGATCCGTAAAAGGCAGCTCATATGAGGCTTCCCTTATCAAGTATCAAACACACCCTCAATGCCCATGTCTGAAAATGGGCCCTCAGCAGAGAACATCAACAGATCATCATCCAATGAAAGTAAGCATCGCATAGAAAGGCATCATTGCAGTGCACATTCGAAAAGGCACCAAATGCAACAAAACATGGGCTGCACACAACCCAGGACTAGTCTAAATGATAAAGACCAGTTGCACTCCAGTTCTTCTAGGAGTGGTGCTCCAAAATACTACATCATGCATTCATGACACAGCTGCGCTAGTGAAAGTGCCATCTGTCCTCCTTGCTGAGATGGGGCAGCCATTGCGAATAAACAATAGCAACAGCAAAATGCCACCAAAGAAGGCCAAAGTAATTGGGAATCCGCCAAAAATGCCAGAAAAAATGAAGGCTCTCATTACAACCCTGGCGGTAAAGTCTGCTGCCCTCGCGCCGACTGCCGCCAACATATCATGTCCGTGGCGGAAATCTGCTACAGGTGTTATGACCCACACTTAGAAATCCTCCAAAAAACAGACACCTACACAAGTCCGCCACGCCAAAAGGTCAGTGATAAATTGGCAGTACCAAAACCCACACCGTTACGCCTACAGGAATACGCACACACTATCACAACCCACGAATCAATGTGGTGGTCATTCAACCGCGGTAAACCATTGGCGGTACACACTGCTGCGGTCAAAATACACTCACATTTACAAAACACAACTACATTGGACAATTCAAAATACACACACCTGATACACATACACACACCACACCCACAAACCCAATCCCATATAGAACACACACCCACATTACCCACAACCCCTCACAACAAAATGTTAGGAAGAAGTAGAGAGAGATAAAAGCAAAGACAACACCATTATCCAGAGGCACACAACACCATCACTCATACACCATCCATGCACAAAACACCACACACCCCAACACATTACCCCTCACATCACATCAACCATCACCTCACACATCAATCACACTACATCATGGCACCTCAAAGACACCCCAGGTTTTCTGAGGAGGAGCTCAGGGTCATGCTGGAGGAAATCATCCGGGTAGAGCCACAGCTATTCGGATCACAGGTGCAGCAGACATCCATTGCTAGGAAGATGGAGCTATGGCAGAAAATTGTCGACAGGGTCAACACAGTGGGACAGCATCCAAGAACAAGGGATGACATCAGGAAGAGCTGGAACGACCTACGGGGAAGGTATGTTCCGTGGTATCCAGACACCAGGTAGCCGTAGAGAGGACTGGCAGTGGACCCCCACTTACTCCCCCACAACTAACAACATGGGAGGAGCAAGTCTTGGTGATCATGCATCCTGAGGGCCTGGACTCTGGTAAGTCATATATTTACTATTATAACCCCACCTACACTACCTACATGCCATCACAAATAACAACCCCTACCCTCACACCCATCACTCCACCACCTCACATATACCCCACTATCACAACCCACCCATCCCAATACCAAGCCCTGCATGTTACACCAATGCATGGATCCCCATCACAGACCTGCATGGACACCCATCACCCAGTGCACACAATCACCACTCACCCAAGGGTCAAGGCAATATTGCAAGCACAGTATTAGAGGGAAACACACCCATTGCACAAGATGGCACACACAGATACAATAACAATGCATTTCTACCCCAACAGGACCCCTATACAACGTCACCAGACAGGAGGTGCCAGCCATATCCAGTCCCCCCATAGAAAAGGCCCACAATGACGACAGCAGCTCTGCACGCCTGGATGAAGATGTCCTGCATGGCCCATCAGGGACCTCTGGACACTCGGTTCCCCTGCCACAGCCCCATACCACCACAGAACCTCCCCCTCAGGAAACACAACCACAGCACCCACCAGTGGGCTCATGCCACTGTCCCCAGGACACGTCAATCAGCAGTGTGTCCACCACTACAGGGACCCCACGCAAACCCACCAACACAGGACAATCAGGGACCTGGGGTCAGTGGCAGTGGGCATACGGTTCAGGGGACAGAGGCACAGGATAACAGGGAAGCTGGGAGGGCTGCTGTGCGACGGGGGAGGGCAAGCCCAGGGAACCCACTCTCCACAAGGCACTCTCAAACATAATGGGAGCATACCACCATTCCCAGGAGACCATGGGCACGGTACTGGCCAAGTTTCAGGAGACCCAGCGGCTGCAGGAGGGACAATACCTGGGGATCAGGGAGGTCTTGAAGTCCATTAACACCACCCTGGTCACCATTGCAGGGGTGTTGGCAGACATGGCCAATACCATGAGGGAGACAGTGGCATACCACTAGGCCCCTGACACCAGCCCAAATGATGAACAGCCTTCCACGTCCACCGGCGCTAGTGGACAGGAGGTGCCGCCACAGGAACAACAGGCCACCAGCACCCCACCCCCTGCAGAAGGAGAACCAACCCGCAAATGGTCCCTGCGATCCAGGCAGAAGACACAGAACATTGCCAAGACCCACGCAAGGAAATAAGACTCTCCTGATTGTCACCCTTCAGTCCTACAATGTCACCCTGTCCACCTTGAACTGCCATTGCTCCACTTCCTATGCCCCCTTGGACAATGTACCTGTTATACCAAGAGACTGGATTCTATCCTGGACATTCCTCCTCCATCACCACAGCCCCTTCCACATACCCCTATACACATTAGCCCATAAATAAACACCCTTGAATCACAAAACAATCTGGAGTCAGTCTGTGCTTTCTCAAATGTATAATTACAACTTCTTCAACAAATATCAATGTCAATGTTCATTTTCACATACCAAAGTATGACAGTTGTTAGGCAGCAGTAAACATAGCAGAAGGCAGAATGAGGTACCCAGATCTGTGAAATGGAAAGCCAAAGTGAACTGTCAGTGTCCATACACAGAGGTTAAAAGGCTGTCTTATACAATGTCCAACAGTAGTCAGATATGAGAGGAGCAGTGCCAGTCTCTTACCTGTGTCTCACTGTAAGTACTGCATAATTATGTTTTTTCAGTTTTCAATATCGTCTTCCTCTGCCTCCTCTTCCTCACTGTCCACTGGCTCCACAGCTGGCACGATACCATCATCAGGCCCATCCTCCTGCAGAAAATGCACCTGTAGTCGCAAAGCCAGGTTGTGCAACATGCAGCATGCCACGATTATCTGGCACACCTTCTTTAGTGAGTAGTATAGGGAGCCACCTGTTAGATGGAGGCACCGGAATCTGGCCTTCAGGAGGCCGAAAGTCCGCTCAATAATACGACTAATTCGCCCATGTGCCTCATTGTAGCGTTCCTCTGCCTTTGTCCTGGCATTCCTCACTGGGGTCAGTAGACATGAGAGGCTGGGGTAACCAGAGTCACCTGCAAATGTCAAGGGAAATCTGTTAGACACACACTAACCCTTAGGGACTACCCCATACCCATACACCTATTCATACTGTGTGGGGACCTTGGGCTCACCATTTAGCCAGCCCTGGTGCCTCTGGAGTTGGCCCATCACATAAGGGATACTGCTATTCCGCAAAATGTGAGCGTCATGCACAAAGCCAGGATACTTGGCATTCACATGGGAGATGTACTGGTCCACCAAACACACCATCTGCACATTCATAGAATGGTAGCTTTTTCGATTTCTGTACACCTGTTCATTTCTGCAGGGGGGACAAATGCCACATGTGTACCATCAATGGCACCAATGATGTTGGGGATATGTCCTAGGGCATAGAAGTCAGCTTTCACTGTGGCCAAATCCTCCACCTGGAGGAATACAATGTAGCTGCGCATGTGTTTCAGCAGGGCAGACAACACTCTGGTCAACACGTTGGAGAACATTGGCTGAGACATCCCTGATGCCATGGCCACTGTAGTTTGAAAGGAGCCCCTTGCCAGGAAATGGAGCACTGACAGGACCTGCACTAGAGGGGGTATTCCTGTGGGATGGCGGATAGCTGACATCAGGTCAGGCTCCAATTGGGCACACAGGTCTTGGACTGTGGCAAGTCTGTAGGTGATATTGATGTGTCTGTCTTCCATTGTCGACAGGTCCACCAGGGGTCTGTACCACGGAGGATGACGCCATCTCATCATCTGTCTCAGAGGATGTGCCCTATGGAGGAGAATGGTGAGCAGAGGGTCATGTACCACATAGGTTGCACAAGTCTTTTTGCTGTAATGTGAGTAAATCTGTGTGTGGCGTTGTCAATCTGTATTTCTGCCCAAATGTGCTGTGACGCATTTAGGTGCCATGCCATGTGCCACCCTGAAATGGCAGCTGCCTAACCTGTAAGGAGGGACAAGGGGAAATGAGGTAACTGCGCTGGCATTGTGCAGCATCCCGATAGGCGGTCGAAGACCGCCGCGCAATTCAACATTGGTTATCATTGGGCCCTATGGGTTCCAGGAGCCAATGACAATGTACGCCGGTGGTGACGCTACGCACTGCCACTGACGTGACCGCCATTTTCTATCTGTTCACTCACTTGATACCTGACCTTCAACAGGAGAGGACCTACACTGCAAGTACTGCTGTGACCTCAGTCTGGAAGTGACAAAGGCTCATGTGTCTGAGAAAAGGGCCCCTGCCTTCACTTCGGAGGAGTTGCTGAGACTAGTGGATGGGGTCCTCCCCAGTACACGCTAATCTATGGTCCTCCAGACAAACAGGTGAGTACACTGTGAGCATGATGCGTGGGCCATGAATGTATGGAATGGTGTGGATGGAAGATACATGTGTGGGTGGGGACTGAGGCCTGCATGTGAGGATGGTGAGTGTATGTGCGTCAGGGCATGGGTTGGAACTGGTGGGCAATGAGTATGACGAACTGGACGGGGGAGTAATTTCCTTTCATCCTATACCTTTCCTCTAGGTCAGTGCCCACCAGAAGAAGGGTATTTGGCGTGCCATCGCCAAGGAAGTGCGGACCCTGGGGGTCTATCATAGATGGAGCACCCACTGTCGCAAGAGATGGGAGGACCTGCGCCGCTGCTGCAAGAAGATGGTGGAGGCCCAGCTGGGGATGGCCTCCCAACAT
The DNA here is from genome assembly GCF_031143425.1 of Pleurodeles waltl. Lineage (NCBI taxonomy): Eukaryota > Metazoa > Chordata > Amphibia > Caudata > Salamandridae > Pleurodeles > Pleurodeles waltl. The sequence continues at coordinate 315,340,276 of NC_090444.1, forward strand.
GAAAGGGGTGCCTGTCGCACCATGACCCCCCTGATGTTCCGGAGCCTGGCAGTGGCATATCCGGAGTTGGGTGGGCGCTTGACGGCATCACAGCAGCCACAAGGGGGTGAGTACAGTCTCATTCAGCTGACTCTGTGCACGCTTTACGAGTGGTCTGGATGGGGGATGTGGGCTGTGGGCTGTGGGTTCCCCTAGGCCAGGACGAACTTGGTAGGGTAGGTCCCTTGTTAGGCAGGCTCTGTGGCACTCCAACCACAATAGTGGTAGTGGGCATCTACAACTAGTCAGCCTCCTGTGGGTTCCAGGTGTGCAGCAAATGGTGTTAGGCATAGTCCCCCATGGGCAGGTGATTTTCCTACTAACTGCTAGTGCATGGCCTAGTGCATAGGGCTGCTCCCTTTGTGTTGTGTCTGCCAACGGTAGTGGTGTTGCTGGCATTGACCATGTGTGTCCTCTGTCTCCCCCCCTTCTTGTTTTGTCACCCTGTCCTTGTGTGCATTAGCATCATCTGGTGGAGTAGCAGAGGCACCGGAGACAGAGGGAGTTGCATTTCACAGGGCCCAGGAGGGTGGAACCACTGACGGTGAGGGCACCAGTGGGACGGAGGGCGAGGGGAGCGCCACGAAGGGGACAGGAGGAGACACCAACAACAGTGAATCCTCCTCTGATGGGAGCTCCCTTGTGGTGGCGGGCACCTCTGTGCCCACTGCAACAACAGTTACAGCCGCCACCCTCCCACCAGCACCGCCCTCCCAGCAGCCCCTCAGCGTGTTTCCCGTGCCCGCTCACCCAGGAGGGTGGGCATCTCCTTCACCCCAGGCACCTCAGCCCTGCTGCTCTCGGTGAGGAGGCTATTGACCTCCTGAGATCGCTCACTGTTGGGCAGTCAACCATTTTGAATGCCATCCAGGGTGTCGAGAGGCATTTGCAGCAAACAAATGCATACCTGGAGGACATTCATTCTGGTGTGGAGGCCCAACAGAGAGCATTCCAGGCTCTGGCCTCAGCAATGATGGCAGCCATTGTACCTGTGTCTAGCCTCCCCCCTCCAACTTCCACTACCCAGACTCAATCCCCTCTATTTCAGCCTATCCCAAGCACACCATCAGACCAGCATGCACACACATCAATACTCAAAAATGGCTCAGGCAAACATAAGCACCACACATCCCACAGGCACTCACACAAGCACCATATACATGCAAACATACCAACATCCACTGCCTCCACTGTGTCCCCCTCCTCTTCCTCCACCTCCCTCCAAGTTGCATCTACACTCACACCTGCATGCACTACATCCTCAGCCACTACCTCCATCACCAGCACGCCCATCACTACACACCGCTCACATGCAATCACTACCCCACTACCATTCACACGTCCCCTGTGTCCTCTCCAAGTGTGTGTGTGAGCACTCCTCCCAAAGTACACAAACGCCAGCACACACCCATTCAACAGCCATCCACCTCACAACAGCCTCCAAACCATGCACCTTCACCCAAACTCAGAAGACGTACACCTCCTACATCCACTACCTCTTCCTCCACTCCCAAACCCCTCCATCTTCCAGTCCCAGTGTGTCCTAATAAATTTACCTAGCTAACCTGGAGCTCTTCCCTACACCTCCCCCTGTCCTTCTCCTAGGGCCAGGATGTCTAGACCCTAGCCCAACACCTCAGCCACCAAATCTGCATCCGCTGTGGTCCCTGCTACTCCAGTATGGTCAAAGGGGGCACCTGTCAGAGCTGCCAGTGTGTTACCAACAGAAAAGAAGGACCACTCTATTCCACCACCTGCAAAGCTAAAAAATGGACCGGCTTCAAGCATGGGACAGTCACACACCCACCCAGCAAGGCCTCGCACACACATAGAGTGGACAGTGCCAAGGTCCCTGCAGCGGCTTTCAAGATGGGGAAGGGCCACAAGTGAAAGGGCGCATCACCTCTGGGCACGATTTTACCTGGGGAGGGGCTGCTGACCACCAAATCATCAGGGATGGCAGCCACATGCACCATCGCCGCTCCGACCACTACCTGCCCCGCCACCTGCACCGCCACTGCCACAATGTCAGTCTGCAGCATCCTCCCCAAGGATCAGCCATCCGAGGCTGCTAGGGACAGTCTGGTGTCTCCATCCACCCCAACAGTCACTTGCACCACGGCCAGCACTGGCAGCATCTCTGCCGTGGCCTCCGCTGCCTGCACCACCATCAGCACCGTCACGTGCACAGCCGATGCCACTCTGTCGGACATCAGCCCCATACCAAGTGTGCAACCATCAGAGTCTGCAGGTGACGTCCTGGACCATGGACACCCACTTGAGACACCACCTCCATCACTGACACGAACCAGCAATTGGCAGCCTAAATCGCCGCAGGATGGAGTGTGGGTCTTCCTCCATGGAGTATCATGCTACCTGTTCCGGGTACATCGCGTGGCTGTTACACCCAGGTGAGACGAAGTCAACATGACACACCCCAGGTGCTGCATCACGGGGAACAAAGCCCCTCCAGAACCAGTGGAGAAAAACATCCACTAACCCAGTCCTTGGCAGGATGAAGCACTCTGGGCACAAAGCCCCCTCCAGACCCAGTGGAGAAAAACATCCACTAACCCAGTCCTTGGCATGATGAAGCACTCTGGGCACAAAGCCCCCTGCAGAACCAGTGGAGAAAAACATCCACTAACCCAGTCCTTGGCAGGGTGAAGCACTCTGGGCACAAAGCCCCCTCCAGAACCAGTGGAGAAAAACATCCACCAACCCAGTCCTTGGCATGATTAAGCACTCTGGGCACAAAACCTCCTCCAGAACCAGTGGAAGACGCCACCCACTTGAGAGACTGTGGCTTTGCACTCCCCAGGACCAAACAGTGGGCAAACCACCCACTTGAGAGACTGTGGCTTTGCACTCCCCAGGACCAAGTAGTAGGCAACCCACCCACTAGAGAGACTGTGGCTTTGCACTCCCCAGGACCATGCAGTGGGAAAACCACCCACTTGAGAGACTTGAGGGACTATGGCTTTGCACTCCCCAGGACCAGGCAGTGGGCATGGAGCACCCTCGAGGAGCAGTGGCGTCATATCCTCATCTGGCTGAGGTGCCCCCCTCTCCTTCCCCTCCCCCTGAGGTGCCTGTGTTTTTTTCAACCTGATGCCCCGGCAGTGTTCTCTCCGTTTTGAGGCAGGTGTCATGTGTGGGCTTCGCTCATGCTTTTTGGGACCACTGATCCACGGACATTTTATGGGACAGTGTACGGACTTGTGTACTTAATGTAAATATTTGTGTATACTGATTATTTACTGTTCTCTTGGGCTATCTGATTGTTCGAATATTACACTATTTAAACTCATTTAGTTTGGTCCTTGCATTCTTCCAGGGGGTGACGGGGTGTATCTGTGATGTTATTGGATATGTATGTATGTGTGCTGTTGTGGGCGGGGGGTGGGGGTGTCACGTTTTGCGTGTGTGTGCCACTCTCTTTTCCCTCCTCCTCTCCCCTGTGTGCTAGGTGCAGTACTCACCGTGTTCGTCGCCGCTGCCGTTCATACTCCTAGGAGATGAAAAGATACACCAACATTGGTAACACCTGTAGTTCCGGCTCCATGACGTCCTGGTTCCTCGTTGAGTGTCGTGAGGTGAGTGGTTTCCATTCCAAAGACTGTTTCCACTGTGCTTTTGATGGCGTTGGTACCGCCCGGAAAAGCTGGCAGATTGGTGCCTTGTAATGGTGTGGGCAGTACATTGTGTTCCGCCTGTCTGTTGGCAGTTACCGCCGCAGTGTTTGTTGCTACCGCCATGGCGGTCAGAGTGTTAAAGTGACTGTCTATGTTGGCGATTTCCGCCATGGTCGTATTTCGATTTTTTTGACCACCGGCCTGTGAGCAGTATTACTGCCGCTTTATCACCGACCACCACGGTTGTAATGAGGGCCTAAGTGTATGGTTGAAGGTATTATACCAAATATAGACAAAAAGGTGCTGACAAACCAAGACCCGACAGCCTTAAAGGAATGTACAATCCTGGCAGTACTGGGTGCATTGAATATTCATCCCACAAGTTCATTGAAGAGTGTCAGAAAGTTTGTATTTAAAGGGACTGTATTTCTGCAGATGACTTTGCTACTTCGAGCGCATAGGTCCCGAAGGGAGATGACAGCGCTGCATGTTTCTGAAACAATATAGCTTTTAGTCTGCTTAGTTTGTCAAAATTGACATTAGAAGTAGCATTATGAGGTCAAATGTCTGCTACTTTCGTCTGTTGCATGAAGGGGAAAAGCATGTTACGCAACAAGTAACAATTTTGGAGACCAAAACTACATAGGCAATTCTGGCTCACAGTCCACAACAGCCTTCACTGTTTAGAATCACATAACTTCCATTTGGGAGCGCCTGGAATGCTGGTCAAATCAAGGGGACTGGTACTCCTTTCCGATAGCAAGTTAAATTTGCTGCATAAGCATTACATGCTCTGTGTAAGGACATTTGGTCGCAAACCATTGAGCAGCTCACATAGGCGTCACATTCGCTGCCACTAAGTGAGACCTCTTTCATGCTATTGAAACATTTGTACGAGAAGAGTAGCTTCCAAACCTCATGAATGTTGGCACAGGCACTAGCCTTTCCTATTTGCCTACTGGAATGTGTTTCAAGCAAGATGTGAACTGCAGTGTTGAAATAGGCAGATTGATAACCCCATGAAATAACCATACTGCAGATGGAATTTCCACCGCAATGAAAGGCAACTTTATAAACTTTTTGATGTTCAACATAACATAAGCTGCTTCCTTCTTAGCTATTATTTGTTGCTGTTGCACCAAATTAAATGCAGAATACATGTCTTTTGCTCTAACTATTGCCATGGAACACTAACACTTTTCAATTTTTGTAGTGTCCAACCTAACTGGTTAATGGACCTAAGTTGACTCTGGCCATCTTGTAAGGATGACATATCAGTGTGCATAACATCAATTGCAGAATAAATTATGCTGTAAAGAATGTATATGTGTTTAGACAAGGTGTTAATCCATTGTCTACAATGACTAGTGCATTCTTTACATTTTCATGATCTATTTGTCTTAATCGGGCAGCTGCTTTTTGTTGTGAAAGTTTTCGAATTTCATTGTAAATTGCATATAAGAAACACTTTTTACATTGTCTTCTGCGGCCCAACAGGAAATCTTGTAAATCTGTGTTATTCGACAGGAGACTGACGTATTCTTTTACAGCATCTAGTAAGGACGTTTTTAATCATTGCCTGCATTATTTTCCTACACTGTATGTTTTTACAGTGCCTGAATGATCTGATGACACATAATGAGGGTTTGGTCTGCTCGCTCTAAAACCCTTGTGGAGTTTACAAAAAGTGCATGACAAACATTTGTGTCCACTGCCACAATAACCAACCTTCAGTTCTTGAAATTGTTGTGTTAAATGTTCCATTCTGGACCCATCCATTGAGCTTTCCTTGTTGTATTCATGTATTTTTGCCATTTGTAAACATTTGCATGATTGGGTATACTGGGCTCATTCAATTTTTTAATTTATGCCAAACCTCAGCAGCTCTTCTGCTGCACTGGGTCATTTAAAAATATCATTCATAAAGATATCAGGCATGCTCTAAATGATGCTTCCCTTCCCTGCATAGGCAATTTTTAGTTTTCCGAGCAATAATTTAGTCAATCAACTTCATCCAATATTCAAAGCCTTCTATAGCCATCCGGGAAAGAAAGTAATCAGAATAATTAAATTTTGTGTCTGTTAACAGTACATTGTGCATTTCCATTAGAGGCAATTTAAAATGATATGATGTAACATTTCCAACATTATGCCGGGGCAAATATATAAATGTTTCCATGTATGTTTTAGAACTCCGAAGTGGTGGAGTAGGAATATGCTCCCATTGTGTATAATTAAAAAATATTTGTTTGGGTGTTTGCTCTATAAGCGAAATGATGTCCATATTAATTTCAACCAAACATACATCTGTAATTTTCTTTTGCTTGGAAAAAATCCCCACTTTCAATACAGTCAAATACTCTAGCTAAGAAAGCATATAATCAACTGTTTTTACATCCCAGTCATCAGAAAACAATCATAGGTGTTATCACATCATTCAATGACATTTTTAAAATGTATGGCATTTGAAGAACATTCACCGGACCACATACATGAAAAGAAGCTTTTCCCCAAACAATCCCATCAGGAATTGGTATAGCTGAAATGTTCACTAGGGACAAGTCTTGACGGACCTTATGTGAAGAAAGATGTGGTTTTAGAACCTCATCCACCTATTCGACTGCAGAGCGTTCAGGAAGGTACTGACAATGTATGAGTATGAAAACTCACACTCAAGGAGAAAGGCAAGTACAGTTAGTAAAAGCCAAACATAGTTCCATGGACGTATAGAATAGTTAATTTTGAGCCAATTTATAAGCTTGTGTGCTCTGGACAATTGTGTCACAGAAGAAGTAGATGAATTGGTGAAAGAGTCATTGATGTCGGCAACATTTCAGAAGCAGTTTATGCAAAGACTGGAGCTGTGTTTGGAAGTGGGGAACTGGCAGAAGTCTCCCTTGGTGGTTCATAGCAAATGATTCCATCAGTTTGAGTTAAATTTGACTAGAATTGCTCTTTAGTTTGGACGCTTTTTGTCACAGATGAAGGTAGCAGTACAAATGAAAGATCATTTTACACCCTCTCCAAGCTCTGGGATGTGTCAGCATCACTGCTCAAAACCTGTAGAGGAACTTACTGGTCCATAGTGAGAGGGATTTGGGAACTCCACAGGAGTCCTCTAGGTCTGCTGTGTAGGATCAGCCACATGATGTAACTTGAGATTATCAATGGAGACAACACTGTTTTCCTTTGATCCAGGCAGCAGTGGTAGAATAACAGTTCTGGTGCCATGTATTCCCAGCAGTGGAACCGGTGCATGATATGAAGGACCAAACTCCTTTTTCACAGCAATATTTTCTCGCACTAGATCCACAACTTTTGGAATCCAGCCGGAAGATATAATTGGTGTATTCCTTATTCCCAAGGTGGCAAAGGCAGATGTGTTTTCATCATGGAACTGTTGTAATTCCTGCAAGACATGACACGTTCATTTATTTAAAAAGGTGCGTTTGCGTTCCAAACAGCACCTCATATGGGGTGCGCACTCCCAGGAACAATATTATTGTGTACAGCCTTGTGCAAGCACTGAGTGTAGATATTGTGCTATGAAATAAAAACATTTTGCAAACAAAGTGAACAAGGAATAAAATAATAAAAACATCACTGCAAAATGAGGCTTCTGTTAAAATAATAAAATGAATTATTGTTTAGGCCAAGGGCACAAACTGCTGACCTTCGGCTAAAATAACGAGCCCATAAAATGATGCTAAAATCACCTTATGAAAAAGCCATCTCTGTAAGATGGACACATATATCCAAAGGAGTGTTCTGTAGAACAGGTACATAGAACAGAACACCATCTCATAATGTGGCATGAGTCTGCAATTGTTATCCCACTTGTCCACAAACGGACAGGGAATACACTTTCTATACCCACCATGCCATACCCTTGATTGTTACTCATGTGTAATGTTGGAGTTGGTACACTGGCAGTTGCCTGTAGGGACAGCAAGCAGTGAGTCATTCTCACAGAATGGTAATGTGTTGGTCCATTCATGCCTTAGGAGTTTACCCTTCAGAAGCCACAAAGGTGTGTAGTGTTTCATAGTGGCTCACATCACAGGACAGGTGGCGAGAGCATGGGTTACTAATGTCAGTAAGCTTGCTTAGTCATTTTAGACCATGAGCAGGGTAGGGGGTTATATATAGAAATATATATGTGTGTAGTCGTGTCCCTGTACTTATTGGCTTGTGTGTGTCCCACTTGGGGAGTACTGACAAATATTAAAGTCCTAGCTTGATGTTACTGACATTTATGTGACCTACCCATTTGTAATGGTACTTGTGACCGTGATCTCTTCATTTGTATTTTGCATCCATGCAGGTCAACTCCCATCAAAAGAAGACACTATGGAAAACCATTGCACAGAAGATGTGAACACTGGGGGTCCACAGCCGGCGGAGCGCCCTTCGTAGGAAAAGGTGAGAGGACCTGAGACGCTGGGCCAGGAAAATCACTGAGGTCCAGCTAGGGATGTCCTCCCAAAGTGGGTGGTGTACCTGGTGGACCATGACCCCCTTAATGGCCCACATTCTGGTGGTGGCCTATTCAGAGCTTGATGGGTGTTTCAGAGTAGCACAACAGCCACAAGTGGGTGAGTACAGGGCATATTCCTGCCAGTCACATTGCCAAGTGAATGTGTTAGGCTCTGACAGCTACCCCTGACAATTAGGGATGAACCATGTGACACACAGTAGATGAGCGACTTTTTGTGTAGAAATGTTGTGTGTTGTATACTGATGTGCCTTGCTTATTGGCCAAGGGACTTAGGACACAACTGTATACAATCCACAAACCACTTGCTCTCCAGGGACGACATATGGCTGTGCACATTGATCAATCATGTACTGTTTGTTGTTGCAGTGTTTGTAAATTTTATGCAACATACCACTACTTCTCAATGTTGCAAGCCAAAGGTAAGTAAGTTATGGATCACTGTCCTCAGCCATGTGCCTGGATAAATGATTATATTGACACCTACCACACAGAGGCTAATTGTCTTCAGCGTATGATGAGTGCTGATGCCTCACTGCAGTCTGTAATGTGAAGATGGTCATCACACATGTGACAGAGCCTGCATTGTACTTTGGGTACAGCTATAGATCAGTACTTTCCTTTGGTAAATGGGGAATGTCCATTGACATGATTTATGCGCCATTACTGTTTCCAGCATTCCTTGTGCCTACATGTCAGCATGTGTCCCTTTCACTTTTGAAACACATTTGTAAGCTGTTGTTTAATGCAAGGTCTATCTATGTTGATGGGGTGATGTCTGTATTCCCTCACATATATATGCATGACAAACTGTGTGTAGAATAGGACATTTACAATTGGGTACATTTAATGGTGTGCCACAGACAGCAGTGTGTCACCATTGTTTTGTGGCTGAAAAATTCCCTCATGCATCATAGCATGTCATTTGGCATGGTCAACTGCAGTAGCAATGATGGACATGACAGGTAGCCTAGGGTTTTGAACTACAATGTGCATTTCTATGCCCCTGATGTAGCATCATGTGGAAAAGTGCACTGCACATGTGTAATGGGTAAGGTTTGAGATCTGACTGTTGGCATGCATCATGGAGTGACTTGTGTTTGGGTACAAGCATTCATCCACAGACAGACATCTGGGTCTGCATGACCATAATGGAGACAATGATGTAGCTTTCAATTAGGGAACATGTTGAGGGCCTTCAACAAGTACTTGCAAATCTCAGGGCCTCTCCAGCATCCAAGGGACCAATGACATCTACTGATGCACACAAAATATTTCATTGTAAGGGATGCCGGACATTAGTGGTGATTACCCTGGGGCTTGCTGATTCAATGTGTGGTGGATTTTGGGGACATCTCTTCCTGACATATTACACATAAGGTCTACACTGTCCATTTCCATACCACATGTGTGGCCTATCTAAGCAACATTAGTACTAACTCCATGAATCTATTGGTGAATTAGTGAATTGTGCATAGTGGAACTGCTTCTAGTGTGACATAAGAATTTCCATGTCACCTTCTCCAGGCTATGGTACCTTTGTCATCAACATGGCAGAATTTTGGAGCATCATTCCTTATTGTTGGGTCATTATGCATGTGATAAATAGATGTGTGCATGGCCTTGCATGGGATCTGTGGAATTGCAGTTGGCATTGGCCTAATATTTTATGATAACAGTTAACTGAGGTCTTCTCCATGGAGCAAAGCTTTGAGGGTGGTGAGGTCTCCTACTTGTTGAATGGTTACCGTGATTGCACAGCTTCAGCCATGCAATTGTATTTGAGATCCTGAATTTCCTTTGGGCAACTATTGACAGTTCAGATGGCATGCCTGCATATGGTATGGCACATGAATGGGCAACTTAGGTGGAGTTTGTTGCTGGGGCCTATTTGACATCATGGTAATGTTTGCTAATCAGAGCTGTTGTTCTAGTCTGATAATGGACATATGATGACCCTCTTTCTTTTTGGATTTGCAGCATCAGCACTGGCAAGTGAAGGAGACGGGGCACAACTGAGTGGGGAAGCATCTGGCCATGGGACCTCTGGTCAAGATATCACAGACACAGAGGGACCCAGTGAATACGGAGAGCCAAGAGAGTGCCACAGGAGAGATCAGAACATCCTCTTCATCACCGGATTCTTTCTTCGGTAGATACTCCCTAATGGTGACGGACCAATCGGGGCATACTCCTGTACTATCTTTGTCCACCTTCTCATTCTATCTCTGCCCTCCCTGTTGCTCCCCATCCGGTTGGGTTTGCCCACTTACCCAAGAGGGTGGGCATCTCTTTCCCCGCAGGTACCTCCACCCCAGCCCCTGCTACTTCTGCTGACATCAGTAAGGAGGCTATTGACCTCCTGAGAACTATCTCTGTGTGTCAGACAGCCATTGTGAATGCTGCCCAGGGCTTGGCAACCCAACTCCAACAAAATAATGCATTCCTGGAAGGCATTCATGGTGCAGTGTCTGAGTTACAGAGATCTTTTCAGGCTCTGACCTCCACAATGACAACAGCCAGTCATCCCCTACCTTCTGTCCCCCTTACCCTCCCTTTTCCCAATCCAAAGCTCCCTGCCCCTACCTACCCAAAGCACACAGACCTATCTGCAGACATCTACCTCAGCACACAAGGGCAACACACACAGACACAATCAATACAAAACACACTGGCATGTAAACAAACAACATACACCCACAGACACAACAGTCACCACTTCCCAAGACACCCCCACCACCCCCAGCATAATACACACAATATCAAGGATACCCACAGGCACTACCACAACGGTCAATGACACATTCACCACACTCAGCATACTGCGCAGACACCACACCAACAACCACCCATACATCCACCCCAAGCACCATACTCACAGACACCAACCACCCCAACAGACTCCCACATATTCACCACTCCATCCAACAACACCTCCACCTCCCAGACCCTCAAGACATGCAAACACACTCTCTCACTTACCCATTCAAGAGACACTTGCAAAACACAAGCATACCTGCCAGGAGCAGGCACCCATGACATCCACAATGACACAGCAGACAACCTTTCCCTCGACCTCCAAACCCCCTCCCCCTTCTGCTGACCGTCACTGTGTCCATAAGGCTTTTTCTTTGTTTGACCTTTCTTTTGTTTCCTCCAATCCCTTTCCTAAACCCAAGAGGCCCCCACCCACCTCTCAGACCCTCACTTCAACCTCCAAGGTCTCCGCTGCCCCCCCAGCAAGCACCCATACCCTTCCCCCCAAGAAGAAGCCCATCTCTCCCAAAAAGCAGTCACCCCTCCAGACCCCCCCACCCAAATCCAACCCACTCCAAGATGATCCCTGTTGTGCCTGCTGCCCACTTGATACCCCTTCCTATGAAGGGTCCCTGGCAGTTAGGAGTCAAGTGACTGCACCATGATGTTCCTGTGCCAACACACATGGACTGGCCCATGACCTTGGACTTTTCCTATTTTCAAGTTAATAAACCCAAACAGTTGTTTATGGGGGGTATTCAGTTGTCCTGCAATTCCTTTTCTACCTTTATGTTGTTCCCGAGTAATTTGTGGTGTCTGCCTATAGATGTGTGTACTTCAGCATGCTGGTTGATCCATTTGCTGTTCTTTGCAGTATCTGACTTTGTGGGCAGTGCTGGTGTCCCCCAAGACAAGACAGTATGGGGGTCATTACAACACTGGCAGTAAAAGCCACTTACCGCCATGCAGAAGACCACCAACACACCGCCGCAGCTGCAGAATTCCACCACGGTCATTATGACCCAAAGGCCGGAATCCGCCAAAATCTAGACACCCACACAAGTCCGCCACACCAAAGGTCAGTGATAAACTGGCGATAAGAAATCCTCCACTGGAATACGCCCACACTATCATGACCCACGAATCCACGCGGCAGACTTACAACTGCGGTATTCCATTGGCGGTACACACCGCCGCGCTCAAAATACACACACATATCCAAAACACAACCACGTTTGACAATGACAAATACACACACCTGATACACATATACTCACTACTCCCACACACCCAATATAATATAAAACACACACCCACATCGCCCACAAACCCCTACGACAACAATTGCGACTGAAGGCCAGAGACAGACACCACTATCCACAAATTTGCATCCACAGGCACTCAACACCATCACCCACATAACATCCACGCACCTCACACAACACACCAGTAAATATCACCCCACACATCACAACACACACCACCCCATGGCACGGCAAAGACACCCCAGGTTCTCTGAGGAGGAGCTCAGGGTCATGGTGGAGGAAATCATACCCCCACCCTCGCCCTCACCCCCATCACTCCTACTCCTCACACATGTCCCAATATCACAAACCCCACATCTCAAACCCAAGACCTACATGCAGTACCAAAGCATGGACACCTAGCACCAAAGCATGGCCACTGCACATACCCATACACACCCCTAAACCATCCTCACACAAGGTCCAACACAGGAATCCAAGCACTGGAGGACACGGGCACCCACCCATTGCACACCATGGCACACAGATGCACTAATCATGCTTTTTCACCCAAGCAGGTCCCCTACCCAACGTCACCGGACAGGAGGGTCCAGACATGTCTATTCCACCGACAGAAGAGGCCCACAGTGATGACAGCAGCTCTGTCCAACTGGATCTAGATGACCAGCCCGGCCCATCTGGGTCCTCGGGACAGTCGGTTCCCCTCACACTGGCACAAGCCACTACAGACCTTCCCCCCCTCTGGAAACACCAGCACAGCACCCACCCATTGGGCCCATACCTCTGTCCCCAGGACACATCAAGCAGCAGTGTGTCCACCACTACAGGGAATCCAGGCTAACCCACCACCCCAACAACAGGGACCTGGGGGCAGTGGGCACACGGTTCAGGGGACAGAGGCCCAGGGAAATAGGGGAACTGGGAGTGCTTCTGTGCGACAGGGGGAGGACAGGCCCAGGGAACCCACTCTCCACGAGGCCCTCTCCAACATCATGGGAGCCTACAACCATTCCCAGGAGACGATGGCAACAATACTGGCCAAGTTTCAGGAGACCCAGCGGCTGCAGGAGGAACAGTATTTGGGGTTCTGGGAGGAACTCAAATCCATCAATTCCACCCTGGGCACCATTGTAGGGGTGCTGAAGGAACTTGTCAACACCAGGAGGGTACTGTGGCACAACAAGGGGCCCCTGACACTAGCCTGGACGATGAACTGCCCACCATCTCCGCCGGCGCTAGTGGACAGGAGGCACCGCCATAGGACCACCACACCAGCACCCCACCCCATGAAGAGGGAGAACCACCCCGCAAACAGTCCCTGAGATCCAGGACAAAGACAGAGAACGATGCCAAGACCCCCGCCAAGAAATAAGACCGCCCTGCTTGTCATCCTTTTCTCCCACCTTGTCACCCTGTCCATCCTTAAAATGCCCTAGCACCACTTCCTATGCCCCTTTGGACAATGCACCTGTGAGACTAATAGACCGGACTCTGCCATGGACATTCTTCCACCATCACTCCTCACCATTTTACAACCCCCTCCAATATTGAGCACTTAAATAAACTCCCTTAAAGCACAAAACAATCTGGAGTCTGTCTGTGATTTCAAAATAGTGTATTAGCAATTACAGTGGCAAAATGCTCTTTCAAATGTAATGTCAACATACCTATGTCACACAGCTGTAGTCCATGAGGAAACAAAGCAGATGTCACACAGTGGGACCCACATCTGTGAATTCGTAAGGGAAAGTGACAACTCAGTGACCATACACTGGGTGAAAATGACAGACAGTAGAGAGGTAATAGATTTTAAATTAGATGTAGCAGGCAGTGTTGTCTTCTTACCTGTGTCTCGCTGGAAGTATTGCAGGATCACTGTGTTCCTGTTGTCAATGTCCTCTTCTTCTGCTTCCTCGTCTTCACTGTCCACAGGCTCCACAGCTGCCACAGCACCTCCATCTGAACCATCCTCCTGCAGAAAAGGCACCTATCGTCGCAAAGCCAAGTTGTGAAGCATACAGCAGGCCATAATGATCTGGCACACCTTCTTTGGTGAGTAGAATAGTGAACCACCTGTCATATGGAATTACCGAAACCTGGCCTTCAGGTGGCCGAAGGTCCGCTTTATAATCCTCCTAGTTCGCCCATGGGCCTCATTGTAGCATTCCTCTGCCCTTGTCCTGGGATTCCTCACTGGGGTCAGTAGCCATGACAGGTTGGGGTAACCAGAGTCACCTGCAAATATTGAGGGACAACTGTTAGCCACACACTAACTCATAAGGACATCCACAGACCCAGACAACTATTCCCACTGTATTGGGTCCATGTGCTCACCTAATAGCCACACACAGTGCCTCTGTAGTTGCCCCATAACATAAGGGATTCTGCTATTCCGCAGGATGTAAGCATCATGCACTGAGCCAGGGAATTTTGCATTAATACAGGAGATGTACTGGTCTGCCAAACACACCATCTGCACATTCATGGAATGGTAACTCTTCTGGTTTCTGTACACCTGTTCACTCCTGCGTGGGGGGACCAAGGCCACATGTGTCCCATCAATGGCTCCTATGATGTTGGGGATATGTCCCAGGGCATAGAAATCACCTTTCACTGTAGGCAAATCCTCCACCTGAGGGAAAACGATGTAGCTCTGCATGTATTTCAGCAGGGCAGACAACACTTTGGACAACACGTTGGAAAAATATAGGCTGGGACATCCCTGATGCAATAGCCACTGTTGTTTGAAAAGACCCACTTGCTAGGAAATGGAGTACTGACAGCACCTGCACTTGAGGGGGGATTCCTGTGGGATGGCGGATAGCTGACATCAGGTCTGGCTCCAACTGGGCACACAGTTCTAGGATTGTGGCACGATCAAGCCTGTAGGTGATGATCACATGTCTTTCCTCCATTGTTGACAGCCGCACCAGCGGTCTGTACACCGGAGGATGCCGCCATCTCCTCACATGCCCCAGTGGACGGTGCCTATGGAGGAGAACAGCAAGCAGAGAGTCAACCAACTCTGAGGTACGTTAACACAGCTTACTCTGAAAATATTCATAAATCTAAATTAGCCTGTATGAGTGTTTAGGCAAGGCCTAGGTATGTGTGACACAGTCAAAAATAATGCCATGTGGCCCCCCGAAATGACGTCTGCCTGACCGCTGCGGACGTGACCACCATTTGCTGTCTGTTCAATCACTCGATACCTGATCTTTGACAGAAGAGGACCTACACTGCAAGTGATGCTGTGACCTCAGTCTGGAAGATACAATGGCTTGTGTGTCTGGGGAAATGGCCCCTGCCTTCAGCACGGAGGAGATGGAGAAACTCGTGGATGGGGTCCTCCCCCAGTACACGCTACTCTACGGTCCTCCAGACAAACAGGTAAGTACACTGTGAGCATGCTGTATGGGCAATACCTGTGTGGAGTCGGGTGGATGAAAGATAGGGGGGGTGAGAATGAGGCGTGCATGAAACGACGGTGAGTGCAGGTGTGTCATGGCAAGGGTATTGATGCGGGCCAATGACTTTGACGGTGCCGTTGGTTATTACTTCTCTTTTTCCCCTGTACAATTCCTGTAGGTCAGCGTCCACTAGAAGAAGGACATTTGGCGTGCCATCGCCAAGGAAGTCCGGACCCTGGGGGTCTACCACAGACGGAGCAACCACTGCTGGAAAAGATGGGAGGAAATTCGCCGCTGGATCAAGAAGATGGCAGAGGCCCAGTTTTGGGATGGCCTCCCAACGTGGGAGGGGTGCCCGTCACACCATGACCCCCCTGATGTTCAGGATCCTGGCGGTGGCGTACCCGGAGTTGAATGGAGGCTTGAGGGCATCACAACAGCAACAAGGGGGTGAGTACACTCTCATTCTGCTGATTCAGCGCGCATTGTAGGTGTCTGGGTGGGGGAGGTGGGCTGTGGGTTCCCCTAGGCCAGGGCGAGTTTAGTAGGCAAGGTCCCTTTTTCAGGCAGGCCCTGTGGCACCCCACCCCACCTGTGTACAGTGCCAACTACACCTAGTCAGGCTCCTGTGACATCCATGTGTGCAGAAATCGGCCATAGCCTTGTAAGCCATGTCCCAAGGATTGAATAGTGGACTCCAAGTGCGCGGCGTAGTGCAGGGGGCTTCTTTGTCTGTCATGTCCGCCAACGGTAGCAGTATTGCATGCACTCAACATGTCTGTCTTCTGTCTCCCCCCCCCCCTTTTTGTGGTCTCCCTGTTCTTGTGTGCATTAGCATCATCAGGCGGAGGAGCAGTGGCACCGGAGCAGGAGGGAGCTGCATCCTACATTGCCCTGGAGGGCGACACTACGGAGTCTGATTTCACCAGTGTGACGGAGGGTGAGGGGAGCTCCATGGAGGGGACAGGAGCTGATACCAGCGATACAGACTCCTCCTCTGATGGGAGCTCCCTTGCGGTGGCAGGCCCATCTGTACCACCGGCATCTACAGGTACAGCTGCCACCCCCCCTACCAGCACCGCCCTCCCAGCAGACCCTCATCATTTGCCCCGTGCCCGCTCACCCAGGAGGGTGGGCATCACCTTCACCCCAGGCACCTCAGGCCCTGCCCTAGTCACCCCTGCTGCCCTCAGTGAGGAGGCCATTGACATCCTCAGGTCCCTCACTGTTTGGCAGTCTACCATTTTGAATGCCATCCAGGGTGTAGAGAGGCAGTTGCAACAAATCAATGCATACCTGGAGGGCATTCACTCTGGTCATGCTGCCCTTCAGCGAGCTTTTCAGACTCTGGCCTCAGCACTGATGGCAGCCATTGTCCCTGTCTCTAGCCTCCCCCCCTCCAACTCCCTCCACCCAGACCCACACCCCTGTACCCCAGCCTATCCCAAGCACACCATCAGACCAGCACGCACACACCTCAACACACAAGGGAAGCTCTGGCAATCATAAGCACCACTCACGCAAGCATCAGATACATGCAAACACACCAACATACACTACCTTCACTGTGTCCCCCTCCTCCTCGTCTCCCTCCTCCCTCCCTGTCTCGTCTCCACTCACACCTGCATGCACTACATCCTCAGCCACTACGTCCATCACCAGCACACCCACCACCACATCCCCCTCATGTGCAGTCACCACCCGCACTACCATTCACACATCCCCTGTGTCCTCTCCCAGTGTATCTGTGAGGCCACCTCCCAAGGTACACAAATGCAGCCACACACCCACCCAACAGCCATCCACCTCACGACAGCCTCCAGCCCATGCACCTTCACCCAAAGTCACCAAACGTACACCTCCTACTACCGCAACCTCTTCCTCCACTCCCAAACCCCCTCCAGCTACCCGTCCCAGTGTTCCTAAGAAACTTTTCCTGGCCAGCCTTGACCTCTTTCCCTAACCTCCCCCACCCCTTCAGTCTCCTAGGGCCCGAGTCTCCAGGTCCCAACCTAACACCTCTGCCACAACATCGGCAGGACCAGTGGTGCCAGTAGACACCAGATTATGAAGTGCACCAGGCAGCAGGGCAGCCAGTGTGGCAATGAGCCACAGCACGGACAGTCCCCCACCTGTCAAGCATAAAAAGTTGGCCATTGCCCGGCGGGTGAGAGAAAAAAAATCAGCCACCAAAGCTGCTCCCAGGGGTACAGTTGGGAGTATGTAGACAGCTGCGACACCATCCAAAGTGGGGAAGGGGCACATTAAAACAGGCAAGTCTGGGAAGATCAGCACGGCGGACAAGACTACCAGCAGCCCCACTGCCCAGGAGAAGAGCGGCAGCAGCCCCGCTGCCAAAGACAGGACCACCAGCAGCAGCCCCACTGCCCAGGAGAAGGCCGCCAGCAGCCCCACTGCCAAAGACAGGACCGCCAGCAGCAGCTCCACTGCCCAGGAGAAGACCGCCAGCATCCCCGCTGCCCAAGACAGAACAGGCCAGCAGCTGAACCGCTACCCAGGACACCGCTGCCAGGAGCACCGCAGACCAGGACAAGACCGACACCAGCTGAACCGCTGCCCAGGACACCGCCGCCAGCAGCACCGCTGGCCAAGACAGGACGGCCACCAGCTGAACCGCTGCCCAGGACACCGCCGCCAGCAGCACCGCAGGCCAGTGAGCGCCAATGATTCTGACGCTACTGAGTCCACCACGGGCAGCATGAAGCACTCTGGGCACAAAGCCCCCTCCAGAACCAGTGGAGAAAGACATCCACTACCTCAGTCCTTGGCAGGATGAAGCACTCTGGGCACAAAGCCCCCTCCAGAACCAGTGGAGATAGGCATCCACTACCTCAGTCCTTGGCAGGATGAAGCATTCTGGGCACAAAGCCCCCTCCAGAACCAGTGGGGACTGTTATCCACTTGAGAGACTGTGGCTTTGCACTCCCCAGGATATGGCAGTGGGCAACCCACCCACTGTATAGACTTGAGAGACTGTGGCTTTGCACTCTCCAGGATTGAACAGTGGGCAACCCACCCACTGTAGAGACTTGAGAGACTGTGGCTTTGCACTCCCCAGGATTGAACAGTGGGCAACCCACCCAGTGTAGAGACTTGAGAGACTCTGGCTTTGCACTCCCCAGGATTGAACAGTGGGCAAACCACCCACTGTAGATACTTGTGAGACTGTGGCTTTGCACTCCCCAGGATTGAACAGTGGGCATGGAGCCCCTCGTGGATCTGGTGTCGTGCACTCAACCGGCTGAGGTGCCCACCCTTCCCTTCCCACTGAGGTGCCTGTTTTATTTCTATCTGATGCCCCTGAAGTGTTCTTTTCGTCTTGTTCGGGTATTGAGTGTGGGCCTCGCCCATGCCTTTGAGCCCAGTGTTCCACGGATTATGATGGTGGAATCCCTTGGACTTGTGTTCTTGGTGTATACAATTGTATATAGTATAAATGTATATATTTGTAAATATTTTTGATTTATGTAATTGAATATATCACAATTATTCGACTCATTTCCTTTTGTCCTTGCATTCTTCCAAGGGGGTTGGGGGGTGTAACTGTAATGTATCAATATGTATTAGCGTGTGTGTTGTAGTGGGTGAGGGTGGGGGTGTTGCGTGTTGTGTGTGTGTGTCACTCTCTTTTTCCTTCCCTTCCCCTGTGTCGTAGGTGCAATACTCACCGTGGTCTTCGCCGCCGGCGTTCGTGCTCCTGGTAGAGGAGAAGGAAGATAAAGGCTGGCAAGATCTGGAGCTTGGGTTCCATGGCGTCCTGGTTCCTCGTGGGGTATGTAGAGGTGAGCGTTTTCCCTTCGAAGTCCTGTTTCCCCCGTGTTTTTGTTCGCGGTAAATCCGCCCCGGAAAAGGTGGCGGATTGGTAGGTTGTAATAGTGTGGGCGGTACATTGTCTTCTACCTATCTGATGGCAGTTACCGCCGCAGTGTTTGTTTGTACCACCGTGGTGGTCGGAGTGTTAAAGTGGCTGTCTATGTTGGCGGTTTCCGCCACGGTCGTGATTCCATTTTTTTTACCGCCGGCCTGCTGGCGGTTTTACCGCCGCTTTAACACCGACCCCCAGGGTTGTAATGATCACCTATATGTTAAGTGTAAGGCTAGGTGGGTATAAATCCAGTGGTGGTGTTATGGCATGGGATACTTTTTGGTATGGTAAGTTTTTTCATCTTGTGTTGTCCACTGTGAGCATGTATGGTGTTAGACTTGTCTCCTTGATATGGGTTATGCATTCATCTGATGTGTGTCAGCTTGAGTTCTGCTTGTGCAGACATGGAGTGTGTTCACCTGTGCTATATTTGCTTGCATTTGACTGTGCATGTGTCCTTTTAGCTGCGTGTAACTTGCAGCTCCTTCATGTAGAGGTATGCTCCATGAAGTTGGAGTTGTATGTGCTTTGTTGACTTGCACTTCCACATTGTGCAGATAGGCATGTCCTTTGGGTCTAGTATTGCTTTTCACAGCTGAAGGGCCAGTTCCTGTGCAAATGTTGTTTTACAGGCGGCTGCAGCATGATAAGTATCCCAGTGCAGCCTTCTTCCCTGTGTGATCCTGCTGAACCCATCCCAATTGTGCAGGCATTGTTTGCATAGTGAGCTTGGTATATTTGTCTCTGTGTCTATTGTGGATCCCATTGTCCTTCCATTGTATTGCGGATGATGTGTGTGTCTACTGGGAGTGTTGTTTGTGTTTCATGCCACATCCACACATGTGTGTTGAATGTGATGACAGTCCATGGCATGTGTGTAATGTTAGTGTGTGAGTTGTATTTGTAGATGTGATGTTGGTGTGTTGTTGGTGTTCTGTGAGACAATGCTGTGTACACCTCACGGTCCCTATGCCTGAGATGTGGATGTGTGCTTTTGTGTATTGTTGCAGTGCAGTGTGAGTGACCTGCCCAGTGGGGGCATTTTGAGACTGTGCATGTGTCCTTCTTTGTGTGTGATCTGATCTATAACAAAATGCCACATGTACTTGGTGCCTGTAGCTTGAACTCCATATCATATGGACGATGGCACAATGATCTGTTGGTACAGTTAATAAGACAGGTAGGTGTGCGCCCATGTCCTGCCGCTGTTGCTGCTTCATGATGTTTAAAACCCACACCGTTGTGGATGCAACTGACTGTAAGCCACAATCGTACCCATTTCCATTGACTTCTCAGTTAGCAGATGCACAGGCGGGTACATCTTACGATGCATAGGGGCCCTGGGCCGAACCTATGTTGTGGGTGCCTGTTTGGAACAGCTTTGAATGTATGACCAAATTCAGCTCTTTGATGCCTTCTTTGGCCAGGTCATGCACACTGCACATGCACACCCTTTCAAATTCTAAATGTGTTCACAACTAGTATTGAGGGATAGTGATGGGTATTTTGGAACACAACAGCAGCTCCACAATAAAATTGCAGCAAGTAATCTCTGTAACACCCTCAAATTTCTCACATGCTAGGCCCCGTATTGATAGAGATAAAACATAAGTAGCGATATCTCATGAAACAAAAACACACCTTCTCTGCAAAATTTCTGTAATAGACTCTCAAACATCATGCACATTAAAAAGTGATTTGGGGAAAATGGCATATAACACGATCTGTTTAAGAAGTATTGCAAGTTCATCATGGAAAGACTCTCTGTAGAACAGGTTTGCCTCAATCAGGTGGCGCCCTGAATGTCTGGGTCCCTGGGCCAGAGCCCACTTTGTCCATGCCTCAAAACATCTCTGTGCAGTCTAGGGACAACCAATAGCATCATCAAGTGCCATGCATATATGTGTAATATGTAAGTGTAAAATGTTAAAACAAACACATCAGTAAGAGTATTCTTCACATACAAGTAAATTAGGTGTAAGGTACACACAAAATAAAGAATACATGTCCAAATAAGAAGACAAAAAGGTTTGACAAATAACCACCCTCCACGTGTGGATAAACCACCCTCCACATGTGGACGTACTCATTCAACACATATCCAACATACACCACAGGGAGGAGTCCAAGCAAGATGAGGATGACCTTGCTCTAGACAAACTGAAACCTTTACTATTTGAAATACCACCCAAATCAATGTATTGGCCAATTTGGATATATCCACATATCCATCATTGGAACATTTTTTCTTGTCTTGTGTAGATTCTGCACTGGTCCCAAGCTCTATATTTACAAACCTGGTCATAATGATCACCAATTAGGGTGAAACAACACACCTGTAGTCACACATCTCAATGTATCCAATTACATCAATTAGGTGGTACAAGTAATCACTACTATGATGAATGCCTGCCCATAAAAGCTAATCACCACCACATACCATATCAAATTTGGATATACATAACAGAGTACACTCTAAAGGTATATGTAGTGTAACTTCCATAATGTGTAAACACAATGGCATTGTGTCACACTCTAACCGATGCAACATTGCTAGGTTCCCAAAATTAGCCAGGGAAAAGTAATTCAAGGACTAATGTGTATTTCTCCAATTTCTCCATAAGAAAATAAAGGAAAAAAGAACAAAAAGCCAATGGCCAGTCCAATTCAAAATTGTGTGTGTTAGCTCATTGCAGTGCCACAAAATATACCTCAAAAGACTTTGCTATGGTTACTTCCTCAGAAAGATACATCCATTGGGCAGGGCAGGCACCTCAAAGATGTTATTTGAGAGGGGGACATTTGGCTTTGGGAGGGGTGTCCTTGGTTGGGGAAGTGGTGGGTTGGGGAGAGGAAGAGGTAGACCTAGGTTTAGGAAGAGGTGGGAAGTGAAAAGGTTGGAAGAACGTTTGGCAGGGGTGAATAGGGACCTGGAAGGATCACATGGTTGGTTAATAGGGCTGGATCTGGAGGTGGAAGAGGTGGTCTTGGGTGTGGCAGGGGTAAGAATCTTCTTAGAAGTGGTGGTTGCAGGTTTGGGAGGATTGATGGCAAGGGAAAAGGAAGGATCTTCGTTAGAGTATTTAGGAGTGGGAATGAGAAGGAGTCGGGTCTTGGATCGGAAGGCAGTAATTGTGTGTGATTTGCTTGGGTCTACTGCAGGTACACGTGCATGTGTGCCAGGTGTATGTGCTACATGTATGGGTGTGTCTTGTATCTGTGGTATTTGTTGGGTGCTTGATTTTGTGCACCTGTGTTTTGTAGGTGTGCAGAATGATAATGGTGGATCTGTGGAGGTTGCTGCAAGGGAAGTGCTGGGTGTGGATTATGGTAGCTGATGTGGTGGTGACAGTGGGTGTGGTTGTGTTTGGTGTGTGTATGGATGTGGTTGGGGTGCATGTGGTTGTGGCATTGTTTGTGCTGGCTGTGGATGTGGTGGTAGGGGTGTGGTGTGTGCATGGATGTGTGCTTTGATCTGTACTTTGTGGGGATGTGATGAGGAGTGGTGTGTGTATGTGGGTGTTGTCAATGGTGGTTGTAGATGTGATGGCAGTGGGGGCGTCTGTGGGTGTGGTGGTGGGTGCAGTGTCTGTCTAGATGCATTCTTGTTTTTTGTGTTTTTGCTCATGTGTGGATGTTCTGCTTGGGTCTGTATGAGTAGGTGTATGTAAATATTTGTGTGTGCTTTGGACAGGTTTGGGAATAGGGTATTGTTATGGGGAAGGTGAGCGAGATCTCTGTAGGTCAGACATTGCACTATGAATGCAAGTCAGAAATGCAGTCTGATCCACAGAGATGTTTCTCAGGAGGTAAATTGCCTCCTCACTCTGTGTAGCGGGGGACGATTCCAGGGGCTGAAGTGCCTGGAGCGAAGGAGACGACTCCCTTCTTAAGGGGCAGGCCCAGCCAACTAGGTTTGGAGCAACAGGGAGGATAGAGATGGAACTGGGGGTGGCGGACAAGGATGAAGTTGGAACAGATGCTGTGGGGTCTGCCATCACTGCTGAGTGTCCACTGGAGGATGACTCTGAAGATGATGAAGTAGAGCTTGCATCTTTGATGGCATTCCCCACACCCCCTCAGCCACAGGGTCCCTCTGTGCTTGTACTGTCAGGACCGGAACCACTCTGGCCTGCTGCTTTCCCAACAATGTTGGCCCTTTCTCCTTCACTTGCCCAGGATGAATCTGAAATGACACATAAAAATTGGTTAATTATATCTGCCTGAGCACACCTGACTATCAGATGTAAACACAAAACAATACAAAAGTGCACAGATGATACCAGCTTTATGGTTCACTGCATGGGCGTCAATATTAGCATGAGCACATACATGCATGCTACATTACATTAAAACAATTGGTCACAGTGATGTCATAACCCCAGACAGCTCTAATACCATAAATCAACGTGTCTACACTCCATCCTTAGTTATATACTAGGATAGTTGATCACCTTGTATATTTTGCCACTAGTAGTGTAACCATAGTGAACTGATGTCACCAACTAGGATGGCTACAAAAAAAAAATGTCCACGGTGTCTACACAAGCCCCTGAATTCAGAAAATTCTCATTTACCTTAAATAACATCATGATATGATGATTATCAAGTAATAGAGCAATGTAGCTACAATATGTGCGGTAGCAGAAATTATGTCACATGCAAATACTCATTTCACACTGATGCAATTTTTTCATTAAAAATGCCTCATATGTCCACTGTCAAAATAGTCAAATGAAAGCTATACAGAAGTAGTTTTGCTACGTATCAGATGTAGCATAGAAAAGTAGCCTGAAGACATTCAGGGCCAAATTATTGGGAGATACATATTCTACAAATACATACATCATAAGAGTCCATATAGTCCTATGAACATCCCCAATCGTGCTTGGTACTGATGACAATACCATTCTTGCATTGCATTCCTAAAAGCCAATACACCTTTGAAGGTTGTTTTGTGTCAGTGAATCTCTACGACATGAAGAGGTGGAATCACTTCAGCCCCAATGGGATGGCACATCACAGCACCATTTTGTATTGCAAACATCAATTGCTTTGTAGGACCTAGTGCAGACACTCACATATGTGAATCTTGAAACAATGTTGTTGATAAAACAACAACAGGGAAAGGGGAACCAGGCAACATGAAGGCATTGATGCTGATGGCACTATAGAATCCAAGCCTAGCAATAGGAAGTGTTGGCCAGTCACTGCAGCAAGCGTGCACTGTATGCTGTGTCACATGTAATGGACCATCACATGAGACACAGTAGTGAGGCAGCATCACTCCTGACACAATGAAGACAAGTGGTTTGCTTGGTATAACTGTCAACCAGAACATCAAACAACATAAGGTTTTTTTTTTTTACTTTAATGTGTCTGCTCAAAACATCAACTTTGTAGCGGACTGGACTCTACTGGGTTCCTGGTCATGAAGATGATAGGAAAAACATGCAGCTACTACCAGACCTACATAATCCAGAACTTTTCATGTACGTTTGTCATGGCTCAACCCCAAAGTTGATGGGGAAATAAGTACCTGTAACATAAAAAGTTGTCAATGTAACATTTATAACTTTGGCCAGGACTCACGCAATTGTAGCTGCAGTTGGGCCCTCAAGTGCCCATGAAGTACCGGATAGGCCACTGTCAGTATGTAGGCCATTGGGTGGGTCAGGTTGTGGTGCGCACCCTGTCTACATTGGGCGAACTTCCCCAGCTGGTCCTCCCACCTTTTCCTGCAATGGATTCTGCACCAGCAACCAGAGTCCGCACCTTCTGGGCAATGGCCTTCCAAATGTCCCACTTCTGATGGGCATTGACCTGTATGGACACAACAGAAGGAAAAACAGTATATTACCAGGTTTTATATACCTGGTTTATTCCTACACAATTTGTCTACATCTAACGCAAGCATAAATCAAAAGTTAACACACAACATAT
Organism: Pleurodeles waltl; assembly: GCF_031143425.1. Classification (NCBI taxonomy): domain Eukaryota; kingdom Metazoa; phylum Chordata; class Amphibia; order Caudata; family Salamandridae; genus Pleurodeles; species Pleurodeles waltl. The sequence continues at coordinate 315,365,706 of NC_090444.1, forward strand.
GTAGTTTTCACACTACAGAAACATGATTAAGCACTTGTTTAAGCATCTGCTGACCATCCTCATCCCTGGTCATGTCCTATACTGACTAAGCTAGTCCACTAACATCATGTTACCATGTGCCATCACACATGTACTGTTATGTAAGTTACTTTGAAACACGGCATTCCATTGTGAGCCTTTGAATAATACACTACATGTGCATTATTGTACAGGCACGTTTACAGCCAAGCCGATTGACTTGATGCAAACGGTCCATAGACTTAGGTCATTATGGAAGGGCTGCATGTCAGAGAAAGCTTCCTTTCTCTGGATGTGGGGACATGTGGACTACTTAATGTGATATCACATTACATCTGATTGAATTTGTGTGGTATTGTACTGGCATCACAGGACAAACCTTCTGCTATATGTGGCACTGTTATGGGGATTACATCAACATACCATTGTATTTCTTGTTTGATTAGTTACATGTAAACTGTAAAAAATCTGGTGATTCACATATCAAAACCTCTTCTGAAGTAACCAACTATATGCACCGTTGATGTGTCACATGTGAATTAGGCTTATACAGTGCAAGCATGACTTATGGAAAGGTTAACACAGACCTGTGGGAGTAAAGCGCCTGTCATTCATAAATGACACACATTGACACTGTGGGTCAATGGAAAGAAGTATCAGGTCAAGGGGTTAGCTCAGTCACCATTCCAAATGTAGTTCATGTAAAGCCAATCTAAGCTACCATTGTTTATGAAAACTCTTTTTGTGATCATCCAAGGGTGCACAGGTTTGAAGGGATTTTAGGTGTATTGCCATATAACTTCTGTTCCAGCCTTCCCAATGGTTCAGACTGGGCAGAACTCATTGTCAGGTTTTGCTCTCTGCAGCCTGAGCATACTGAGCCCACATGAACATCACATTTTCACCAGTTCAACATATATAATTTCAGCTTGTGACCATCCAATACGTGTACTCAAGGCTGTGTGGCACTCTGAAGGGGTCTGTGAGCTATTGGTAGCTCACTGACAACAGATTGTAGAGCACTCTTCTAGGCTGAGTAATATGTAGGACTGTACACCTACCTAACATCATCCTCAACTGCTTTTTGTACAATACATTCGCTGCTCATACTGTAAAGGCTATAAATGTGTTTGCACAGTTAGCATGACCTGAAAAGTGAATACATCATAGGTACCATGAAATGTATACCTGTGTGGATGTCTACATGCACCATAAGTAGACTCTAGGGCTTTCCATACCTCACACACTCAAATGGTGATGTTATGTGCACAATCTATAGTGCTCAACAATCCCTGACATTATTGTCCTATATAGAGACAACCAACTTTTACAACAATAATCAAACTTAACATTTGAACTCAGAGGCATATAATAACCTGTAGGAATTAAAATGATAGAGTAAAACAGTTAACAAATGTATGTAAGATAGTTAACGGATCCTCTGGAGAGCCATAGAGCTGGCCACACAGGGTAAGGACCTCATCAGCTAGCAACCTCAGCTCTTCTGCGGAGAAGGCATGGGGCCTCTGACCTGCCTGGCCTGCCATGATTGTTCCAGGAGGTAGCAAACAGTACCTAAAATGGAGGAGGGCTTGATAGCAGCAGTGTCAGAAGCAAGTGAGGTATTTTCCAAACTGTGGCGTACATGAACATGATGTATGCGGTCATCAGCGTATACGAACACAGACATTTGCCCTCTACCATCACAACCACCAATTTTAACCTATGGCTGTCTCTGTCATGGAGCCAACAGCCTACTGCATGGTCAGCTTCTGCTGGCAGCATCAGATGCACAATGTCCAATTTGCGAGGTCAGCCAGACGCCTTTTTAGCGGTTGAAATTACTGTGTTGGTGGCTGTTAACTGTGTCACCACCACTCCAGATGAGGGGTTACATGTTTAAATATGTACAAATCCATTGACATTGAAATTCAACTCCACTTTTCATTTGACTAATGCGTTTGTGTGCATATAGGTTGTAGTAGCGCAATGCAGTGTACACCGCCGTTGATGGTATTTTCTCAACAACAAAAAAAGTAAAAAAGGATGCAAATAATACAACCAAGATGCATTATATACACATTAATGGCCAAGATATATGTGGAGGCCACAATGGGGATCTGTGATGGATGTTGCACAATACAGTATGTAAAAGTAACATGTGTAAATTACAATCTGAAACAGTTATGTACTGTCACATGAGGTTTGGCTTACTCTTCACACATGTCACTCTGGACATTGTGACCAACATTCATATACTGTTTTCAATTCACACATTGGTACCCTGGGAGACAGAGAAGATGACAGCCTCCAGTGTACCACTCATTTCCAGACCTTCAGACCATGGAAGGAAAGGATATAATCAAGGTGTTTGAATAGGCAAACCATATAAGATTTATGTCATCAGTTGAAGCCTGATCTCCTGCCTCACAACACTACTCCCATATGTATGAATGCCAATTGGGAAAGTTATGGCACTATTGCATTTTCTAACCACAGGTTTCTTTCAATATTTTGTGGTTCTATCTGGTGGTATGTCACAGCAAAGTTTATGTGGTATACTACAAGACATGGATTCGGCAATGATGAAACACATTGACAACTACATCAAGTTCCCCAGATGTAAGGATTTAGCCAATGTGAAGTTTGACTTCTATGGATTTGCTCATCTTCCACGTGTGGTTGGAGCCATTGATGGCACCCATATTGCCTCAGCACCACCACAAGCCAGAGAACAATTTTACCATAACAGGAAGAACTTCCATTTTATCAACATCAATGTGTCTGCTTACTTGACTCGTATATCTCAAACGTCTATGCCCAGTTCCCTGGATCAGCCCATGATTCCTTTGTACTGCGGAATATCACTATACCCCAGCTGATGTCACAACTACCATCAGAGAGGAACTGTCCTAAGTTTGTGTGGGTAATGTCAGGTAGTATAATCAGAAAGTCTGTAACGTATTGTTGTACTCATGTCTGTCTTCCATCTAGTAGATTCAGCCTATCTCAACCAGCCATGGGTGTTGCCTCTGCTGAGGAATCTAACAACTGCAGGAGAAGTCTACTTCAATGAGGCCCATGAAAGGGCATTTTGGCCAGTCAAGCAGGCTTTTGGGCTCCTTATGTCTAGAGAAAACTGTGGTAGTTCTCTTCCACTCACACAGGAAGGTGTGTCACTGTGGCCTGCTGCATTCTCCCCAACATTGAATTGCGACTGCACATCCCATATATTGAAGAGGATGAAGACCATGAAGTGGCACTGGGCGAGGCTCCTGAAATGCCAAACAACAATGATAGTGGTGAAGAGGAAGGAGTTGACTTGCAACACGTTCTCATCAACAACTTCTTCTCATGAGTGCAAGTATTTTTTCAAATGTCATAACTTTGACTGTTACAGTAACTCTTGTTGTGATGAAGTGAGGAGTATGTTAACAGAAAATATTAGAGAGGGCAAGAAGTGGGAAATCCATGTGAAAGATGTTTGTTGAACAAGGTTTGGCACATGGTCATTTTGTTTGTGTTGCTTTGTCTTGCTCAGATTTTTGTCATAGACTCTGTTCTCCAGGAGTTGACTGTGTGAAATGTCTTACATGTATGGTTTGATAGCTAATGTCTTTCTTTTTGTCTGTTTTAGGTACCTTCACCATGACATCTTCTTATGGATGAGTTGTGACATTTGCAAGAATATGATGCTGTTTGGAAGTACAAAGAGGAAATGGGTTGTTCCTGGGAATGACAAGCACAGATTTTGAGTGTACGAATCCTATATCAAGGTAGCTTGCATAGTGATAGGATGAAAGTTATGATGAATCCATCTAGCTCCTTGTCATGTGGTGACCCTAATGCAATATGTGTGCCATCATGTGCTCCAAAGAAATGTTGTGGTGCTAAATCATGATAATCTCCCTTCACATTGGCTAAATCCTCATTTTGTGTAAAGTGTATGTTGACACTGATATGTCTCCTCGTATGGCAAAGTGCTTGTGGCACATCAAAGAAATGTGTTTGTGACATTCCACCAGATACCGGAGCAATGGAAAGGAATGGTCATGTGATCAGAAAATATAGTACTGCCATGTGTTTGTCTATTGGTGTTATTGATGTGGAATTCCATTTGTGAGCTATGTCATACCGCTCCAGCTGATGACATAAACCAATTATACTTTTCCTATGCAATAGGAAATTGTCAGTTGTATCCTCTCCTTCCATCTTGTTAACGTCTGCAACTGAAAATGTGACTACTGGCACAGATTATTAATGTCATGTATGATTTGCTGTGTTTCTGACATAATGCCAGTATTGTTAGTACAATGGAATAAAGATGACATATGAGAGACCACTTGCATGTATGTTTTGGTTAGATATGGTTATGATCCTGAGCTAAAATTGTGAACAAGCAACATATCCATGCTTTCACAATTATATATTTTTGCCATTGTAAAGTTCAATGTGATGGCTGACTTCTATGGATTTGGTTCCCCACCACATATGATTGAGCCATTGATGGCACCCATATTGCCTTAGTACCACCACAAGTCAGGGAACACGTTTACCATAACAGGAACAACTTCCATTCTATCAACACACAAGTTGTCTGCTACTGGATTTGTACACCTCAACCGTCTGTGCCTTTTGATCAGCCCATGATTCCCTTGACCTGCGGAATATCATCATATCCCAGCTGATGTCACAGCTACTACCAAATAAGACCTGGCTTGTTGGTAAGTATAAACTGTCCTAACTTTGTGTGGGTAATGTCAGGTAGTATAATCAGAAAGTCTGTAACTTATTGTTGCACTTATGTCTGTCTTCCATCTAGGAGGCTCAGCCTAACCCAACCGGCCAAGAGTATTGGCACCGCTGAGGAATCCAACAACAGGAGGATAAGTCTGCTTCAATGAGGCCAATGGAAGGACACGTTGGCCAGTGGAGTGGGCTTTTGGGCTCCAGAAGACCAGCTTTAGATGTCTTGAGAAACATATATACATATGTATATAAATATATACATATACATACATGCGTATATACATTGCTAGATGTGAGATACACTACAGTAGGTAATAAGTTTCAGACCAGTGGATTTCTTGAAATAAACAAGGAGAAAAGAAGCACTGTGAAAACCAAAAAGAAGAACTTAAAAGAAAAGAAGTCAGTAATGGTGAATGAAACCAAAGTTGTAGACACCAAGGGTCATATTTATACTTTTTGACGCAAAACTGCGCTAACGCAGTTTTGCGTCAAAAAAATTTGCGCCGGCTAACGCCATTCTGAAGTGCCATGCGGGCGCCGTATTTATTGAATGGCGTTAGCCGGCGTTAGCCGACCGGCGCTGCCTGGTGTGCGTGAAAAACAACCACGTACATCAGGCAGCGCCGGCGTAGGGAAAAATGGCATTTGGGCGTCCAAAAATGGGGCAAGTCAGGCTGAGGCAAAAAAATCGTCTTAACCCGATTTGCGCCATTTTTTTGGGGCGCCCAGACGCCATTAACATGACTCCTGTCTTAGCAAAGACAGGAGTCATGCCCCCTTGCCCAATGGCCATGCCCAGGGGACTTCTGTCCCCTGGGCATGGTCATTGGGCATAGTGGCATGTAGGGGGGCACAAATCAGGCCCCACTATGCCCAAAAAAAAATTCAAAAAAATACTTACCACAACTTACCTTTTCTTCCCTGGGATGGGTCCCTCCATCCTTGGGTGTCCTCCTGGGGTGGGCAAGGGTGGCAGGGGGTGTCCCTGGGGGCTTGGGAGGGCACCTCTGGGCTCATTCTGAGCCCACAGGTTCCTTAACGCCTGCCCTGACCCAGGCGCTAAAATCCGGCGCAAATGCGGGTTTTTTAGTCCCGCCCACTCCCGGGCGTCATTTTTGCCCGGGAGTATAAATACGACGCATATGCATCGCAGTCATTTTTTAAGACAGGAACGCCTACCTTGCATATCATTAACGCAAGGAAGGTGTTCACGCAAAAAAATGACGCTAACTCCATGAACTTTGGCGCTAGACGCGTCTAACGCCAAAGTATAAATATGGAGTTAGTTTTGCGTTGAATTTGCGTCGAAAAAAACAACGCAAATTCGGCGCAAACGGAGTATAAATATGCCCCTAAATTGTTTAAAGTGCTAAGTCCAAAATACTACTCCATCAGAAAGGTAGATGTGTCCAGAATTAGTCCTCAGAGGGAATGTGCTACACTCCCTAGAGGAAATTAGGTTTGAGGTTTCTTGCTGCTGGTGGTGGAGGTCTTGCCATCCCCACCTCCTGGTAAATTGTGTGGATGTCCCCACTTGCCAGCACGGGGGATCCACAGCTACAGGGACACAGGTGTCTGTAGATGTGTCTTCCTCTGGCAGGGCCTCCTTTCCTGTGGCTGCAGCACATGTTGATGGGCTTGGTGAAATTGGAGCACTGGGAAAGAGTGTCATAGGTGTGTGTGAATGTCATGCCGCACCCCAATTAGGGAGCCCATGTTTGAGTTATGGGCCACTATCTTATGGTGTATGTCCCCCTGTAGCTGCTGCTTCTCCGAGATTTTGATGAGTACTTTCCCCATCATGCCTTGGTACTCATGATAGGCTCCCAAGACTTGCTCAATGCATGTGAGTGGCCCCACTCCCCTCATTCTGATGGCTCACAGTTGCCCTCCCATGACTCCTGCTACCACAAGCTTGTGCCATTGGTGCCTACTGCCACTGGTTCCTAGCTCCTCTGTAGTTGGGATGGTAATTGCCACCTCAGGAGCCTGGACTGGGGGCACAAAATGGTTGCTACTGTGCTAGGTACACAGGTTGTGGGGACTCATGTTGACTGAGGTGTTGCAGCTGGGGTGGGAAGGGTTGTTGAGGGCCCAGTGACTCTCACTCATGATGTCTGCCCAGGCTGACCAGATTGACCAGCAACATCATCCTCATCCAGATTACCAGGAGTGTTGTCATCCCTGAAGGCTTGGTCCTGGGATGGAGGAGGTGTCTCTTCTGTGGTCAAGCTCTGAGCAGGTGCTCTGCCAGATAGACCTGTTGTGAAATACAGAACAATGCTATTGGTGGAAGTATAGTATCTGCATCTAAATCTTTGTGACACAGTAAGTAGAAACCTATAAAAAGACAAAATAGGTAGACATTACTGCTGTGATATATTTCAGTGGTATTAAACTTGTTAACATGTACTTGAATTAAGCAGTTTATTAGATATCCTGATATGTTACATTTTGGATTAAGGGATAAACATAACATCTCCCAAACATTCAAGCCAACACAGTGGAGAGGTAACATGTGTATTTTACCATTCCAAGGGCTAGCTGTATACAAAACAGGCAATCACACAACTTAGATCTATAGTTAGCATTAGAAATCATGTGAGCAGAGCAGAGTCAATGGGTCACCTGCAAATTCTAATCTGCTGAGTTAACTGCATGCCTTGCAAATATTTGAGCTACCCACTTCGTATGGTGTCACTCATTCCATCAATTGTTTCTATTGAGGAGAGCAGGACAACAAAAAGCAAAGTAGGCAGAAATGTCTCTGAGTAAAGCATTGTGTTTAGATTGCTCACTCCACAAGAAATGAATATCATTACAATATACAACTGAGAATGGGCAATATCACAATTTTGTCTTGATTTGTGTTACAGAAACAGGGCCTCATGGTAGGAGTAGTAATTTCAATCTCTACTTGCTAGCACTTACAAAAGGGTTATTGTAGCATACCTGTTCACAGAATGGCCACTCCTACAGACTACGCACGTAACCCCAGCGTCATCCTCGACTCAGTGCTCACGATGACAAGACAGGTCAACTCCATCACCTCCACCTGTTACCACATACTCTGACTCCTCCAGAAGATCTTCAGATGGATCCCAAGTGACCTCTGCAAGACTGTGACATACGCCCTGATCACAAGCAGACTTGACTACAGCAAAGCCCTCTATTGCCGAAACTATTAAGAAGAACCTGTGCAAGCTGCAACACATCCAGAACGCCTCTGCCAGACTTATCCTGGACATTCCTCACCGAGAACATATCAGAGGTCACCTGAGAGATCTCCACTGGCTCTCAGTTGAGAAGAGGGTCAACTTCAAGCTCCTCATACACGTTTTTAGGGCCCTCCACAACCCTGGACCCAGCTACCTCAACCACTGCATCCCCTTCTACTCCCCTGCCAGAACTCTCCACTCCTCCAAGCAGTTGTTTGCCACCATACCCGCATAAGGAAGGCCTCGGCTGAAGGAAGATCTTTCCTCTATCTTGCGGCAAAATGTTAGAACACCTTGCCTCTCCACCTCAGGCAATCACCATCGGTACCTCAATTCAGGAAGGACATTAAGACCCGGTTCTTTGACTGAATTTTGGGGACCTACCCCACAGCAGCTTGAGATCGTACAGGTGAGTAGCACCCTTTAAAAGTGTTGATTTATTGATTGAGTGATTGAGTTGGAAAGGACCATACATTTACATATAAACACAAACCATGGGTCCTGGAGTGATATTTTTGTAGTAATATACTCACAGACACAATTACAACATGGGTCATGTCATGGAGACTGATACATGTGATCTTAAAAGCAACAATACACATTAACACAGACAATTCAACATTTCTGATATTTCTGATATTTTGGGTACCACCAGTGCCACTGTGTTTTCTAAATCTGCAGCCCTGATGGAGATGGAATATGAATTGACAGCATTGCCGTCCATCGCTTTGTAGGGGTGACACTTTCCGTCAATGTGCTCGGTGGTTCCAGCTGCATGCATTGTAATAGACCTCAGCAAAATGGTGATATGACTGCCAAACCTGTAATCAGGTCCTAAGTTTGTCTTCATTATGTTGGTGGAAAGGGATTTCTCCTAAGATATTGTAGTAGTTAACTACCTCTGTCACATGGACATAGGCTAGTGGCATCATTTTCTTTTCATTTTAAAGCCAATTTGGCTGTTTGCAGAATATTCTACACTTAGTACAGATTTGTGGCAGTTTCTCCATGTACTTTGAATGGAATGACAGTAACAACCTTGTGTGGCTGTATGGGTTAATGTTTTATAATGGTTTGAATTATGGCTTGCTCAAAGTCTATGATTATATTTTGAGGGTAGCAGTTATCTGTTTTATGATTTATATAATTTAGGAGGTCGTAGTAAATGCTGCTTTGTTTATTTGGTAATAGGACATATATAAAAGCGATATTTATCTTTTGATATTCACCATATTTGGACATGGTTCAGGACACATTTTGAAGGTCCCATCCATCATTTATGTTTGACATTGGTTATTTTTTCTACTGTACAGGTTATTGGGGTTTGTTCCTCATTATTTAGGTTGTTATGCAAAAGGAAAGGTTCCTCATTATGTGTAATTGTTAAATATTTAGATATGGTATCTTCTAAGGGCAGGTCTGGTATCGTGGTGGCTTTTTTAGTTCATGCAATTGATAGTTTTAAAGTGGGCATAGTTGGTAGTTGGCATGTTATGTGTTCAGGGACTTTAGTCATTATGGGGGTCATTACGACCCTGGCGGTTGACAGAGAAGTGGCAGTAAAAAATTGGGAATTATGATCATGGCGGTTACCGCCATGGTCATCCGCCACTTCTCCGATCAGACCGCCATGGTGGAGACGACCGCTGGGCTGGAGACGGGTCCCCAGTCCAACGGCCGCCACAAGACCGCCGGCGGTATCATGACCCGGCTTACCGCCATGGATTTCATGGGGTTTGGAACAGCCATGAAATCCAAGGCGGTAAGCACTATCAGTGCCAGGAAATTCCTTCCCTGGCACTGATAGGGGTCTCCGCCACCCCCCAACCCCTCCCCCAAGTCCGTCCCCAACACCCCCCACCCTCCTGCCACCCCAAAGGTGGCAGGACACCCCTCCCCACCCCTACCCCAACATCACAACACAGACACACACCCGACACGCATGCAGGCACCACCAACACACATTCCCGCACACACACGAACAAACATGCCAACAGACACACACAGAGTCATACATGCACACCCTCATTCAGACATACATGCACACATCCATACAGACATACATACAGACAGACAGGCACACATTTCCATTCACACTACACCCCCGCATGCATACACGCACTCACACACCCCTCTACATACTCACACGCACACCCCCATGCACCCACACATCACACAACACCCACCACCCCCCTCCCCTAACGGACGATCAACTTACCTTGTCCGTTGATCTTCCAGGAGGGGACGGGATCCATGGGGGCTGCTCCGCCGCCAGCACACCATCAACAGAACACCGCCAAGCCGAATCACAGAACGTGATTCGGTGGGCGGTGTTCTGTTGACGTGGCGGTGGAGGTGGAGCAACCTCCACTTCCCCGCCACCAATCAGTATGTCTGCTGGCGGCTCTCCGTTCGGAAAAGGACGGAGGGCTGCCAGCAAGGCGGTCCCTCGGCGGTTTTGTGAAAAGACCGCAGCGGTCGAAATGACCCCCTATATCTTTAAGGATTTTGGTTGTGGGATCCTGGGAGCTAGTGCTTGCCTCTCTTTTATCCTGAAATATCTCCCTTACTCCTATTTCTGTCAACCTTGGGGGTCAGTTGTGCTCTCTTACATGAATTACAACATCATCTTTTGTAGTTGTCCTCCAGTAGCATGCATTAGAAAAATATTTAGTACATTTCTAGTTCTATTTACTGATAATACACTTTTTGGGCTGTAGCTATAGCTCATGTGATTTAGTAACTGCTTTCCTTTCTGTAAAGATATATATTTAGCAGTTTGTGTCACTGTAACGGAAAGTAGTGTAATAGTATAAATATATGTAACATTTCTTATTTAGATAAAAATATGCAACTGCTTCTATTTTGTATACTTACGTGTATGTTCTGTTTAGATTTTTTTGTGGCTTTTTCGTTGGGGGTGGTCGAATGCGTAGCACATACTTTCTTTTTTGTTGGTTGAAAAAAAATATAAGTTTAATTTTAAATGATAATTTGATGGTATTGTCTTATGAGGTTGGTTAGGTTTATTTTTGCTTGCTATTTGGGTGAGTTTGTAGTTTCTTATTAATTTATGTGTGCCTATTTATCACATCTTTTTATGTTTTGTGATAGTTGTTATTTTCTGGCAGTTTTTCATGTTTTCAAGCCACAGGTTTTTTTAGGAAGTCTATATAAACAGATAGAAGTTGGAAAGTGTTTTAATATTTATCGCTAATTAATATTTTAAAGTTTAATCAAAATTATGTTTTTGTTTAAATATAAGGTTTCCTTAATTGGTTAGGTCCCTTGTCTTGCAGTGTTTTCCATTTTTGAAGTATTTATTTGTTTAAATGAGTGTGCCGTTTATAGTGGTGATTTAGTTGCTTGATTTTACTGGTTAACGTTTCTGTGGTAAATGCTCATGTTTAATGTTTCATTTTTTATATATATATATATATATATACACAAGCACTTGGTGCTAGTTAGCGACGTGCCTTCTTGCTGGTGCAGCGTTAGGGTTAAGACCAAAACCCTCACATAAACCTTCAAAGAAAAACAGCCCTGCATTCCCAGGGGCTATATTCATGTTAAATCCTTTATTCATGATGTTACAAGCTTTCAAACAGACCCCACGACGCGTTTCGACAAAATGTCTTCTTCCGGTGGTTTAATCTGTTCGGAACAATGGCTTGGACGGCACGAGCTGTTAACGACGTGCTTTTTGTGAAAGGCGAGCTCTTTTGCTAATTTCAGTATGAAAGTGAAAGACATGTGCTCTAAATACTGCGAAATGTGTCTACAGAGGAAAGGATTAGGGATGATAGTTAGGAAGCACAGTTTTTCACGAAAATGTTATTAATGGAAATGCCTGTTATTTTGTCATGCTTAAAGAGACGTTCGTGCTGAAAGGAGTAAAAATGCCGCAATTGCTTTCAGGTGTTGTGAATAATTGAACTAACAATCCCAGAATGCAGTATATAAATCAGGATGGAAGTAGCAAAGTGGAATGAACAGATGAAACCACCGGAAGAAGACATTTTGTCGAAACGCGTCGTGGGGTCTGTTTGAAAGCTTGTAACATCGTGAAAAAAGGATGTAACATGAATACAGCCTCCGGGAGTGCAGCGCTGTTTTTCTTTGAATATATATATATATATATATATATATATATATAAATATATATATATATATATATATACACACATACACACACACACACACACACACACACATATATATATATATATACATATATATATATATATACAGATATTCACTGGAAAAACTAAAGGTTACAGGAGCATTATAGTTCAGCTCCCCAGGGTGCAGGGGTGCAAGCCCCCTATACATATTTAAAGCGAAGCCCTGGGGGTGGTGGTCCCGGGGGCAGTAGAAGGGCCCCTGCAAACAAATTATATATAGAGAAATATTTATAACAGATTAATATATTTGTAATTCAGACAGATTTGTGTTAATCGACTTGTGGAAGACCATCATTCTTCTATATAGATCACTGTGGGTGCAGTTAGTGCCTTATATACACACACACACTCACACACACATATATATATATATATATATATATATATATATGTGTGTACACATATATCTATCTACACACACGTATATATATATATATATATATGTATATATATATATATATATATATACACATTATATATAAGTTATATATAAACAGACATATATACATATATATATAATTCACTGAAAAAAACTAAGGTTACAGAAATTCAGCAGTTATAATTATTATATGTATAGTTATACTTATGTTAAGAAACTATAACTCGTTGCCCGATTTTACTTTGAGGCATGAGTTTTAGTTTCTTCAGATATGTATAACAATAAGTATAATTATAACTGCTGAATTTCTATGGTTTTGTATTGATAAAACGTCAACCTAACTATACTGTCCCTCTAACCTTTGTTTTTTTCAGTCAAATTGTACCCAGCCAATCAGGGCCTTGCTTTTACCCTGGATTCAATGAGGATCCACGGACCACCTGAAAAAAAAGCCAATTTTTGCTCATGAGGTGTCTCTAAGGGAACTCCCCCATGTGTCCTATGGGATCAGCATACCTGTATCCTGACCCCTTATATGTTTTTACACTGCTTTTTTCCCTACCCATCAGGCAATGTAAGAAACAAAATGGAGGCCACAACTTTTCTTTCAATTTGTGGCCAGCCAATCAGGACCTTGCATTTCCTCCTAATCTGCAGAGGATCCGTCGAAGGTCCGAGAAGGATCCAAGTCCCTACATATTCAAATTTGGTTTTCAATTATTAACTAGGAAACTATTGAAAGATTTACACAAAATCACAAAAAGGGTACTTTCTGGACCAGGAGCTAGTTTTCTGTCCACTGGTTCAGGCTGTAGTTGTGTTCAAAATCCCTAATCGAAATTAACATTGGGAAAATGTGTTTTGGGACCTCCTCCTTTTTCTCAGCCCCTGCTTGACGGATCACCCCGAAACCTTCAAGACAGCAGGGGAAGTGAGCATTTAATTGTTTTGGAAGTTTTGTGAAGATTCATCAACCAGTGCCAAAGATATAGGAAGTCAAAGATCACTAATACGGTGGGGGTGAGGCTGCTGTCAAGGTGGCAGCCTCACTCCCATTGTATTATGATGTTTCTATCAAGCTGAGTGGAGGAAACGTCATGCCCTGGTCAGCCTGGTGAAAACAGTGTGGCAGCATTGGCCCTTGGGAGCCAAGGCTAATGCCGTCCCATACAGAGACAGCAGTCTCCTGACCAATGAACAACCAGGATCATAATCTGGCAGTCGGACCACCAGGAGTGTCGTGGTCCGACCCCCACTGCGAGTTTGACGGTCCTCGCACCGCCAAACTCTTAATCAGGCTCTAAGTCCTAACTATTACTACCTACTGGCAACTGCCAGTAGGTAACAGACACACACATGTATACACAAATATATATATATATATATATATATATAGGACAATATTTCCATTGGAAAAGTGTTTTTTGACTTGCCTATAACAGTGGCACCATTCCAAGAATTTTCACAAAATTTTCCAAAGAAAATGTGCAGTTGATTCTTGTGCATAGAAAGATTTGGGGTGATCCATCAAACGGGAGCAGAATCTTTGCGAAAAATATCCAGCTCATGCAGGGAAAAGGACCCAGGAAGTGTTGGCAGCCATTTTAGGACTGGCAGGGCAAAATACATATTTTCTCCCATACTTGTTTTTAATTAAGGCCACAAGTGAGCCAGGTCCTGGGAGTATAATGAGCTTTTTTTAAAAAAATGGAGGGGTGCATGCTGGGCCCCCTTCAAGCGGTTATTTACACCCCAAGTACCACTACCTCCCTGGGGAATAATGTACATTTTATGAGGGGGCACTTAACCCCCATGCTCTGGGGACCACCACCTCTTCGGAGCAGAAAATGATAATTGTAATAATAGGGGGGGTCCTGCAGACCCCCTTAACTCTGGAAATCACCACCTCCCTGTGGAAAAATAGCAGAACTCTGGGGCTATGTGAACATTGGAGGGAGGCTGATGGCCTGGGGGACCACCATCCCCCAGGGCTAGCTCCTTTTATGAACTGGGGTGCCCACCCCTGAGACATAGCTGTTTACTGTGGCTTGGCTGCAGCCCTGCAACTGCAGCCCAGCCACATCAAACACTTCAGGTTTTGACAGTAGGACCTGTAAAGCAGGCCCTGCTGTCAAAATCTGAAACTTTCATCTCTGTCCCTTCATGCGTGCAGGCGACAGAGATGAAATACTTCAGCAACTACAGAGCTGCTGCTTAAAGCAGCTCCTTGGTTGCTGAAGCAATGGGAATGCGGCCTTTGATGGCGCCCCAAGGTACTAGATAGCTCTTAAAGGATGAAAAAAAGAGGGCTGAAAATAAAACAAAGATAGCTCAACACTGAGGTTTTGTGTCCAGCTGGACTTGCTTCCCTCTTTTTTTTCAGTTACAAATGCTTAAATAAAAAATAAAAGGTGATTTTTTTTTTTTTTAAATAAAAATACATTTTTATTTTTAAATTAAAAAAACATGTCATTATAAATATATCATACATCAAGGCCTAAAAAGTTTATGGCTGTTTTCCTCTCACTCCCTTTCTCTCTCTACCACTCATACCCCTACTGAGACATTTATGCACTCACCCACAAACCCACTCAAACACTCACACACTGACTCACAGACCCACCAAGATTCTCTGGCACCCCCTCACAGCCCCAGTCAGACACTCACAGTCCTACTCAGACACTCATGCACCCACTCACAGATCCACTCAGATACTCACACACCCACTCATAGACCCACTGACACCCTTATGCACCTACTCACAGACCCGCACACAAACTGACACACCCACTAAAACAGTGATACACACACACTCGCACCCAGATACAACCTCTTACAACAATTCTCACACCGAGAGAGGTTGCGGCCAATTCCTGCCACGCACAGCCAAAGGACCGTACACAGTATGGGCTTGGGTTTTTAGGGGGTTTTGGCTGCAGGGTCTGGGTGCAGGCCAGGTCTTTCAGGCAACATCCCCTGCACACGGGTGAAGTCTGTGCACGGTTCAAGGTTGGGTGCTAATAGGGGGTTGGCCTCTGACTAGGCCCTGTGGCCAATAATCACCGCACACTGGCAAAGGCTATGTGCGGCATTGGTTGGATTAACGTATACTGAAGAGCATTACTATATGTTAAAAAAATATCGAAATTTACTGAAAAAAACAAGGGTTACAGAGACATTTTAGTTAGGAAATAGTAAAAAAACAAATCATAGAAATTCACAGAAAAAATAGCTTGGCTCACATTTTAAATGTACAAAACCAGAGAACTCGACTCACCAATTATACTTAGACATATCTCAAGTAATTATAACTAGCTATAACTCATGCCCTAAGGTAACTATAACTTGCGCCCTCACCATGCACTGCTAATTACTCCACAAATTTGACAGAAAAACTGTGCATCGCGGGGGTTAGAGTTATAGTTACCTTAGGGTATGAGTTATAGTTACTTGTGGTAACTCTAACTATAATTGGTAAGTTTCTATGGGTTGTGCACAGGACGTTTCGGGGTGATCCGTCCAGCGGGGACCGAGAAAAAGGGGGAAGTCAAAAAAGTTGCATTTTCCATGTTAATTCCCATTGGATTTTTAGATACAGTGACATCCTGAACTGCTTGACGGAATTCCCCCGAACCTGGCAGAAAGCTAGATTTCAGTATAAAGATTGCACTTTAGCTTGTTTAGTGTAAATCTGTCCAGTAGGTTTGGAGACATTAACGGGAAAACACATTTTTATACCTGAGGTCTCACCTTTTTCATGTTGATTGTGATGTATTTGTGTTGTAGGTGACAACAGAGATTCTGACTAGGAAGTTGGGGCCACCACCTTAGGCAAAGGGTTATGATACCTCGGGCTGAAATGTGACATGAAAAGTGGCACAAGGGGTCAGGGTGGAGTTACCCTGTCCGCAGAGCTGTTATATATGGGACTATGGTAGTCAAATTATGACCTTAAAAGAAATTCATGAATACATCGCAACACTCAGCGCTGCCCTGTGTAGCATTGAGACTAAACTGCAAACATTGGCGACAGCAAAACAAAAATTTCAGTCATGCATACACTAGTTTATTAATTTACAGTCTTACTCAGAATGTCATGTACCCCTTCAAAGAACTACAGAGAAAGACCCAGTACCAATCTAAATCACCCCTTCATGCACACATTTGCAGACCTATTCACACTCATACAACCATTCAGAGATCCACTCACACCCTGATGCACCCATTCACAGTCGCAGTCACACCCCCATGCACCCATTCATACACCCAGTCACACTCTTACACACCCATTTGCAGACCCAGTCACACCCTCACACATACATTTGCAGACCCAGTCACACCCTTGTGCACTCAATCACAGATCCACCTATGCCCTGAAGCACCCATATGCAGACCCAGTCACACCTTTCTGCAACCATTCACAGACTCAGTCACAACCTGACACACCCATTGACAGTCCCAGTCACATCTTCACACACCCATTGACAGCCCCACTCACACTTTGATGCAACCATTCACAGATCCACTCAGACCCTCACGTGCCCATTCACAGATACACTCACACTTTTATGCACCCATTCAGCGATCCAGTGACATTGTCACGCACCTATTCACAGAGCCAATCACACTCTTATGCACTCTTTCATTGATCCACTTACACCCTAATGCACCAATTCGCAGACCTAGGCACATCATCATGCACCCACTCACATATCCACTCATACACTGATGCACACATTTGCAGACCTAATCACTCCCTCATGAACCCATTCATAGATCCACTCACACTCTGATGCTCCCATTTGCAGATGTAAGCTGACTCTGATGTACCCATTCACAGACCCACTCACATCCTCATATGCCCATTTACATACCCAGTCACCCATGCGTAGACCCAGCCACACTCTCACGCACCCAATCACAGACCTAGTCTTACTCTCACGCACCCATTTTCAGACCTATTTACACTCTCATACACCCACTCACACACTTATTCACACCCTGATGCACCTATTTGCAGACACAGTTACACGCTCGTGCACCCATTTGCAGAGTCACTCATAATGTCACACAGCCATTCACAGATTCACTCACACCTTTATGCACTCATTTGCGAACTCACTCATACACTCATACACCCATTTACAGATGCACTCACGCTTGAAGCACCCATTTGCAGAACCAGTCACACCCTCATGGACAGATTCACAGACTCACTCACACTCTCAATCACCCATTCACAGATCCAATCACACCCTCACACACCCATTTGCAGACCTAGTCACACCCTATGCACCCATTCATAGATACAGTCAAATTCTTATACATCCATTTGCAGCCCTAGGTTCACCCTGATGCACCCATTCACAGATCCAGTCACCCTCATGCACCCATTCACAGACCCAGTCACACCCTTATGCAACCATTCATAGACCCAGTCAGTTTCTCTTACACCCAATCATAGTCTCATGCACCAATTTGGAGACCCAGTCACACTCTCATTCACCCAATCACTGATTCACTTACACCCTGATGCACCATTTGCAGACCCATTCACTCAATAACACGCCCATTTGCAGACCTGGCTACACCCTCATGTACCCACTTATACATCCCTCACACCCTTACACGCCCATTCACAGATCCACTGATACCTTCATGCATCCATTCACTCAGTCCCACTCTGACACACCCATTTGGAGACCCAGTCACACTGTCAGGCACCAATTTACAGACTGACTCACACTCTCAAGCACCTAGTCATAGACCTACTCAGACTGAGGCACTCACGCACAGATCAACTGACAATCTCATGAATCAACTGGAAGAGTTTGTGAGACAGTTTTGTATCACTGAAAGAGTGATTGAAAATCACATACATGGAGTCGCAGACATACTTATCCATTTGAAAGTAATCTTTGATGTCTGATATGGAAAATGCTGATATATATATATATATATATATATATATATATATATATATATATATATATATATATATCTATATATATATGAATTTTGAATGGGTTGGAGTGTAATAAAAACCAACTTTTGTTTTGCGTATTTGTGAGTTTGTTGCAAATACCGCGATGTCGTCACGAATATTTTGAAAACGAAAAAGAAAATTTATACAGAAAATGAACAAGAATTTCAGGCAATAGGTTGGGCCTGATAATTGCCTGTGTGTTCATTGTTAGTAAGTGATAATTACATGTAAGACCAGATGCAGAATTTCAGATTTGAAAGACAAACTCTGTTACCTTTGCCTGTAAAGTGCATCCTGTCACTTCTATATAGACTATCCATATCAAAGTGGAGGTTGTTGTATATACAACCCATGTTATGGTCTCTGAAGAATGCAGAAATAGTTTTATTAACAGTTGACCACTTCCATTTCGGCCTTTGGAAGATATTGGAATACACCAAGACAGTGTGAAGGATAAGTGTCATCATTAGTGCAAAGGTATCCTTCATTAGGAGTTTCAGCCCGGCCCAGTCAGTGTGCACAGGTAATTAACACCACAGTGCACAATCATGAGGTGAGGGGCTGAGAATCCACAATGGTTTCAAACAAATGGTGAGATTGATTCCACTTTAATCCTCTCTGGCCAATCCAACTATTGTCCACACTAGCCAAACCCAAGTCCCTGTCAATACCACTCTTTCTAGCAGCCTCTTTATCCCAAAACACATAGCTGTGCCCAATAATCCACACTCTAACCGTTTTGAAGTGAGGCTGTAGTAGGAGACAGAATAAAGCTGGATCTGAATGTCAGTGTTGGGAATAGGATGCAGTTGAAATGGAGGTATGCCCATGGTTAAAAAACACATACTTTTGATTGGGTACTGTGAATATGCAGGTGAGTAAAATTAGGTGGTATCTTAAAATGATAAGTAAGTAGTTCTTTGATTGGCTATATTAGAAGTATAATTTGTAATGCAGACTTAGATATGGTATTTAATCTGTACAGTAAACCACACCTGCTGCAGATCATTTTATAACTAGTATGCTCTTCTAGAATGTGCTGTCAACTTGTGACCTTTTGGTTCTAGTGACTTGCCATGGACACTGTGCTAGGAGTGTATTGGGGAAGGGTCTTAAGGAGAGAGTTCTTCCAATGTAGAAATTAAAAGGGGTTTGTACTTATTATTGTGTGATGATGGTTTACTTTCCTATAGAGGCATTGCTAATGATGTATAGTATACTCTTGAAGTAATACAACTACCAAGTTAAATATACTTTTGGATACCCGTTTTTTGTGATTGCATTCTGATCAACGCAATTAACTTGCGATTACAGAAAAAAAGACTACCATACTGGACTTCTTCAGAAAAGTGCATGAAAGGGTTAACACATACTAACCATACAGTATTGGGTTTACAAAAGTTAAAAATGGAGGGTATGTTTTTATTTGTTTACATGTCCAATATCACACAGCCAAAATTGAAAAGGTTGCCATTGATGATTGCTTGGTGTATGAGTGGTGACCCATTCATATGCTTAGTTTTGACAATTCTTGAGTATTGAGTCTATCTGATAAAGAACAAATATTTCACCAAAGTACTTACTCAATTTTCAGGTATGTGAATTACATTTAATTGTTGGGAAACATTTTTAAATATATATTTGTGTGTCAGTTTGTAAAAACAGAATGTGAAATATTTAGAATTAGATTGAAAGAAGGTGAGATGATCTATCAGTGGTAGGGTCAATACTTTTATACATTTATTAAAAGGTAAGTAACACACACTTTGTCTGAGGTACAGAGTAGCTGTGTGAGAAGTTTCTTTATAATGTATTGCCATGGATCTGCACATTCTAAGTGTGCTATTTTTATTGCATGCTCTAATTTCCGAGAACAAAAGTGTATCCTAAGTGTTAAAGTCAAACTTCTCAATGCATTATAAGAAATGAAAGTTTAACACCTCTATCCATGATGTCCTGCTTATAAAGAATATATTGCTTAGAATTCTGGGACTTGTAGTTCTATTTATTCTGGTTTAAAAGAGAACTACAAAACTCAGCATGGAAAGCAAAAAAAAAAAAAAAAAACATTACTACCTGTGAATGTGAAGCATTTATATGTGAAAGTTTACATGAATGTATTAGAAATCTGTTGGGGTAGGTGTTGGTAAATTATAGAGTCAGTTTCTATGTGTTTGGATGATAATATGTGTTCTTTCAAATAATAGTGACTCAGATGTGTAGTAGTAGACTGGTCGGTGTAGTTAAACATGCCATCTTTAACCATGGGTCTAGTCTGGTAATATATATGGTGTTTTTGGTCTTACACTGCCAGCTTCTCATTGGATTTACAACCTGTTTGTGAAGTATGAATTAGATGTTTTAGAAGATATTACTCTTTTCAGAGCTAATCTGTAGATAAGGTACTACAGGTGTACACCAACAGGCTCTCATATACTAGGAGATGTTCTAAAGATGTTTCTGGTGCTAATACTGTGAATAGCTACACTCACACAAATGTGTAGGGAAGTAGTGACATAATGTACTCATGTACCCAGAGAAAAACGTCTTTCATTATGAGTGAAGCCTAGTAGTGGATAGCTTGTTTGTGCTCTGTCACTGGACATTAAAATTGGCCTGTAAAGCCCATTTGTCAAGTTTTAAATTCCTGACCTCTGTGATATTCTGTAGGTATACTATCAAGGATGGGGCAATGTGCTTAAGTAATTAAGGAACGTACCTTTTAGTTTTATTAATGTACTTATGCAATTCCAGACCTCTAAGCCAAGCAATACATATAGTATAGTACTCACCAAGATATTGACATTTGATTCCAAAGCTCACATCCTGTGTGTGAGTGATAAAGTGATAGAGACACTTCTACAATCAGTCACATACTCAGAAAAAACTCATGTATGCAGCACCATTAAGGGTATTGCAAACAAACTCACATGCTCCTGTATTCACTAACACAGGCACTGACACACATATATATATATATATATATATTTAAGGATTTAATTTTCTGATGTATACAGTCAAATACTGCTTTGGTCAAGGGTGAGGCTTAGTAGTGGACAGCCTGAGTGTGTTCTGTCAGTGACCTCATAATTTGGCCTGTACAACATCTTTCTCAAGTTTTAAAGCCACGTTTTATTCCATATAAAGAATGGATCCTGTGTCGCAGCCAGTGACAGAGCAACAGAGAGATTTCTACATTCACTCACATACTCAGAAAATACTTATATATGCAGCACTATTAAAGGCAATTGCTTCTATGTGCTTAAATGGTAATATATGTTCTTTCAAACAATAGTGAGTCAGATCTGTTGTAGTAGTAGACTAGTAGGTGTAGTTAAGTAGATGTATTCTTTAAACATTGGTC
This sequence comes from Pleurodeles waltl, assembly GCF_031143425.1. Classification (NCBI taxonomy): domain Eukaryota; kingdom Metazoa; phylum Chordata; class Amphibia; order Caudata; family Salamandridae; genus Pleurodeles; species Pleurodeles waltl. Next base: position 315,387,607 of record NC_090444.1, read on the forward strand.
AGGTTGGTAGTACATATTGTGTTTATGGACTTACACTGGCTGCTTCTCATGGAATATTGGAATACCCATGTATTCTCTAACACAGGCACCAAAATGTTTGTTCCGCCAGTTAGGTACACATTTATAAAGCCATACAAGAACTGAAACAGGCAGTCACATGCCAGCAGATGTACTAAAACAGTTCATGTCGCTACTACAGTTGGACACCTACATTCACTGAGATATATAGGCAACTACTGACACACTCTTGTCATGTATTTTGACAAATACCGCCTTAATCATGGGTAAGACCTGGTAGTACAGAGCCTGTGTGTGTTCTGTCAGTGATCTCGTGAATTGCCCTGTAGAATGTGATGTTAGTGATGTTGTAGGTATGCCAACAAGCATGATGCATTATGATTACATGATTAAGTGATTAACTAATGTACTTTTCACTTTTAGAAACATAGCTATGCATTTGTAGACCCCTAAGCTAAGCCCTACATACAGTATGCCACTCACCAAGAAACTGGCATTCATGTTTCTAAAGCATGGATCCTGTAACTCACTCAGTCACAGACAAACAGAGAGAGTGCTATATACATTCACATACTCAGAAAGTACTTATATATGCATTATCAAAGTCAATTGTAGACACATTCACATACCCCTGTATTCCCTAACACAGGTACTGAGGTATTTATTCAACCACTTACCTACACATTTAGAGAGTCATACAGGTATCTAAACAGGCAGTCATATACTGCCAGATATAGTAAAATATCTCATTGCGCTATTACAAGGGGACACCAATATTTACTCAGATATATAGGGAATTACTGATACAATCTTTTTGCTAATGCAGTTTTGCGTCAAAACGTTTAGCGCAATTTCTTAACACCACTGTGTGTCATATTTATATTTTGACACTGGTTGGCGATAAGAATAGGTTAGAGTAATTTTTCCTGATGCTAACCGTTGCGACTTGCCGTTAACGCAGGAAAAATGACTTTAATCCTGTTTACGATATGGAAACACGTCGCAAAACGGACATGCATCATTTTTCACTGCAATACCGTAAAAAAGTGGGGCAAACGGAGCAAATAGTGCCAAGGAGCCCCAAAATGGATCCCAGGTGTCAGGAGAGAACCCAGGGAGACCCCAGACAACCAGGAACCAGCCAGGAGGACACAGACAAGACCCAGGGGAGAGAAAAGAAGAAGAGAAAGTATCACTTCAGCACAGAGGAGCATAAAATACGGGTGAGAGATGTGACGGAGAACCAACATCAACTCTTCATCACCTCTAACTTGTCAATTGATAGGAGAAAGGCAATTTGGCAATAGATTGTGGACAAGATTAACAGTGTGGTGTGGCAGGGGTCAGGAGAACTTTCACTGAGTGTAAGAAATGCTGGCATGACTGCAAGTGGAGGACAAAGGAAAAAATGGCAAGGAACAGGAAGGCAGCACTGCAGACCGGAGGTGGGAGTCCAGCTCCGCAAAAGGACTTGGACGAGATGGAGGAGATGGTTGCAGCCGTCATCCCGATGGAAGACATGGCTGCCTACCACAGGGATGTTGCTGCCATACTGAATTATCAGTAGTTCCTTCTTGCTGCAGTGATGCCATATGTTGTTCCACAGATGACACCTGCTGGAAATTTAGTGCCCAGTTCGACAACCACTGAAGTGTGTGTGGCCCCGTCAAACCCACCAGCACCACCATCAAGGGCAGAGGAGATGACACACACATCAGAGGATGAAGATGTGGAACAGATCATCTTCACCCATAGGAGTACCCGGTAGCACCAGCCCATGCCACATGGGCACTGATTTCCTTTGTCCTCTGCCAGTCTTGCTACAGTTGGTGACATGCACTCTTCACTGACACACTGCTAACCTTTCCACTATGGACTGCAATCGTCTCTCACTACTCAATTGGCAATTCGTGTTACTCTGCACTGAATGACATTTCACCTCAGCATGTCCAATGACATGTCCCTCAACCTTTCACTTGTGTTGCATCACAGTAGAATGCTTTACACTAATGGGGGTCACAGACCTGGACTATGTAAATATTGCACTTCAACACTTTAAAATAAACAGCACCTACACACCCACTTTGACTCTGTGTAATTTGACTCATCTACTTTTTGGGAGATTTGTGAGGCATCTAACATGTCTATGGTCACAGAGTGTCAATACCAAAGTGCAGAAATAATGTGGGCAGATATCCACGCACAATGTACCTATGAGATGCACGTCAATGCTGGCCACATCCCCTACAAGCAAGTCACTGTGTATGTGACATTTGCTTTACAACATACATGCCTTACCCACAACATACAGCAGGAGTGGCTGTGTAAGAGTGCTCGGCCAATAATGTCAGCTGGAAGTACAAGTAAAACACATTTGCGTGAAATTTGTATACTTGACCTCATCTGAAATTGGCACTACTTAGTTTAGCACTGTTCATATGAATTTCAGGCTGCAGGCAGACATCCCACAGTGCCCAACATAACCACACAGTATCAAAACAATTACAGCTTAAAAAGCAAACCGACCTGTCCAATACATGGGAACCATAGTCACGTTGAGTAGTGAGTACAATGAATGGCAGATGCATTGAGATTTAGATTTGTTGAAGCTGCCAATGTGACAGTTCAGTTAAAAGTGGGAATTAACATGTCAAGAGAGGGATGTGGATGCAGGACGGAATTCATATGCCAACATTAATTGGCACTGTACACTCATGCAAAGACCCTGAGCCCCAAGCATATGGCACATGCAGTAATGGAGTACCTACATTTTTGATAACTATGTACAGAACAGAACTTAAAACTCCGTAACACACCTATACTAACCTAATCTATCATAACTATACATTACCCACAACTGGCCCTAACTACCCTATGCTTAGCTTACTTACCACATTTAACAACACACTCTAAACATTTGCTTCCCAAACCCCACTATATGATGAGACAGATGCAGTACAACATGTACTAACCTAAACATATACTACCTAATACTAAACAAATTTATATTTTTTATATATTTTTTTCATTTTTTTTAATACATAAAAGCCCCAACATTAACCCCCACCCACAAACTAACATGTACCAATATGAAAAACCACCCCCAAACCTACTTATCCTATCTAAGTACCTACTCTTCTCTAACCTATCACTAAACCCCTTAAATCACGACAGAACACGATGAGGAATGAGGAGGGAGGGGACTGAATTAGGGGTGAGGGGAGGCAAGAGTTCACAGGTTGGCCCTCCCCAGTGTCTTTTTTATTGCCTTCAGTCTCAGTAAAGTCAACTTCAAAGCACACACGACCAGTGACTTGTAGATGTAATTGGCAGGATGGTATGCAGTTGCTAATCGTAAGGGGTCAGTGTTGTTTGGTACACATGCATGCTTGAATGAGATGACTGTCATCTACACTGTGACAGTCAGATCTACCTACATATATGTTGTACCCCTACCCCTGTGCCTCAGGGGGCTGGGCATGCAATACATCATCACAACTGTCGAGGACAACCACGAAGGCATGTCCACTTGTACATGGATTTAGTGAGTGGAACACATGTGAGGAGGGCTGACACCTAGGAATAAGGTATCCATAGGTCATTCACATCTACATTCATGTGTCCAGTTGTGGACAAACATCAACACCTGATCTGCCAACACAATTAAAAAAAACACTCACATTGAAGCCAGTGCATGTTTGGCCTTGACCTGCATGCACACCTATTGCATACCACATAAGTGTCTTGTAAATGGAGTACAACTTGTTGGGCTAGATGTTGGGGGAAAGTTACCCATACAGTCCTACATGTACATTACAAAACAGGGATGCACAATTTTGTGTGGAAAACTGACGCATCACTGTGTTGTGAGAATGAGGGTATGACCCAGTTCCAACATACTGACACTGGAGCACTTCCAAGTCACATGTGGGCCTACATGTGGCTAGTAATCACCTTGTTCACACGCTGCTGCCTATTGTGCAGCACAAGACTCCCAAGATATGACTCTCTGCCTGTGAATGTCTAACCCTTGCACGGAACACTATGTCAACATCCAGTCAATTAATATATCAGATCACGTGGCAGTTCATCATATCTTGCAATGAGTGCAACACACATGTGGCTCATGCATCAAGGGACACTGAGGGGCATATTTATACTCTGACAGCGGAGGATGGGGGACCCCATCCCAGGTAAGTACAGGTAAGCATTTCATTTTATTTTTTTTCAATTGCCATAGTGAGCCCTGAAATGGGCCCCCATACATGGCACAGGGTGCAATTCCCATGCCCAGGGGACCCTGATCCCCTGTGCTGGCCATTGGGGTGGTGGGCATGACTCTTGTCTTTTCTAAGACAGGAGTCATATGGTATGGATGGTTTTGCGTCAGAAAATGACTCTAGGCAGGTTAGAGTCATTTTTTTTTCACTCTAACCTGCCTAACGTAATTGTTTGGTGCAAAACCCCCTTCTCCCAATTCCCCAGCCCCACCCGACTAACGTAATTTTTTTTTACACTAGCCTACCCTTTGCACCGGCTTGAACCATTCCATAGATATGGTGCCTGGCTGGTGCAAAGAAATGGTGCAAGCCGGTGCTAAACTTTTTGGTGCAAAACTGCGTTAGTGCAGTTTTGCACCACAAAGTATAAATCAGGGCCTGAATTACTGTGTGATGGACATGTGGCTCAATTTTCAGTCTGTAATTCTCATGCATTCAGTGGTCCATGACAGATGTGCCACAGTTGTATTTAGGTAACAAATGTCCCATTGTCAGTGTCCCCTAAGCCATGTATGCCCCCTTTGCCACCATAATGGCAGGGATCATGTGTGTGTAATGATGACAATGTAACGCTAAACATGGATTGGTCACTTTGCTGTCCTGATACAGTGAAATGTAGTATGTTGACAGTGTCTTACGTGATCATCATTGACAGAATGCATAGTCACAGGTGTTGCCATTGCACCTGAAGTGTGTGACTATGGGCCACATGTACAAAGATCAGATTTTGTGAGTCACACATTGTGAGACTTAGCAACTCGCGAGTAGGATAATCTGATGTACAACATTGTCAATGACACTGTTTGCAAATCACAAATGGGGTAGCAAATGGCCTACCTCATGAATTTTAATGAGGTAGGTCTTATTTTGCAAACCCCTTAGGAATGGCTGCACTCACAGGGATGTTGGCCTGCTGGGCTCAGCAGACCACCATGTCTGTGACTGCATTCAAATAAAGATGTCTTTTCTTTTTAAAAATGCAGCCTTATTTATTTAAGGGTAAATAGAAAGCATGTCAAAAACAAATTTGTACAACTTTAATATTTTTTTTAAGCTGACAGTGGTCCGTGGGACCACTGCCTGCTCTGAAACATTTTTTTGGCACCCATTCACAAAGGGGAAGGGATCCCATGGGGACCCCTTCCCTTTTGCAAATGGTTTATTACCAACTTGAAACTGCTGGTAACTGCAATTGGTTTGTGACGGCATTCGCAGTCACCAAACAACCAATCAGTGGGCTGCAACTCACAAATATGAATGGAACGACCCTTCCTGATTGCCACTAGCTAATCCTGTTTTGTGATTCCGGAATGTGATTGCAGAATGGCAAAATTGGGTAAGTGCATTGGAATAAACATTTTTTCTTGACGTAAACACTAAGCTGTATGTGACAATTAAAAATAGCTTGGTACATGTGGACCTAAGTGATAGTCATACAGGACTCAAAAAACCTCAGGACTGTATTGTTAACATGTATAGACATTTGGACTCCATCTTAGTACTGGGAAACTAAAACTTTGTTCTGCTTGCATTCCACATGGCCACAAGCATTACATGCAGCACGTCAAGACATCTGCTACTGCCACTCAGGAGCGTTCTACTGTACACAATTGTCAATGTGATACACACCAACAGGGCCACCAATCACCACACCGAGGTGGTCCAGCAGATCCTGCTCTCTGGCCACCAGGTTATCCCAAAGATGTTTCAGGTGGTGCTCATTCCTGCTCGTATGGTAGACTCTTTTGAGGTGGTAGAGGACCTTGCCCCACTGCAGCCGCCTTGACTCTGTGTGATACCCCTGTATCACATGCCCAACCATCTCCAGCATCAAGGGAAGGAAGTGGCACACCAGCCACACAAAGCTTCCAAGCTCATTCTCCCCCATGTGGATCAATCTCGCCCTTCCCGACATGTCCTTGCACAACAAATCAAAACTGAAAAAGTATTTTTTTTTAAAGGAAAATAAATGTAAAAAAAGCAAACTTACAGCCCAAACATAAGAACCCCTAATAACCCAACTAATCTAACCCCCAGACAGACACCCGACAGTACAAATACAATCTGAAAGACACTTAACTACACAAAAGCAGAGACACAGGTACAATAAACAAACAGAATTGACAAAAGACACAAGAGAGACACCCTACACAGTCAAGAAAAAGCACAGACTGTAAAGTGAAAGTTAAAGTACACCCACTGTACCATGCCTGTAAACAGGATTTCCTATTACATTATTTCCTGTCCCCTTTGCGGCCAGTTTTCCATCAGGCGTATATTTTTTTGACACATACGATGTTTGCGTGAATATTTTTGACGCATAACCTACATGTGCAGCAAAATACCATGATTACTTCTACACTTCAATTTCAGTGGATATCTGCATGCGTGTGGTACGCAGGTGGAGTTCATGCTTAGGGCCCATGCATGGTTAGTTAGCATTTGCTTGATTTTTTGACACATTTGCGTCAGCATTTTTGACTCAATCTGTGATTGCGTGATTTTCAAATATTTAACATGCAGGCATCCAGTATCAACATGAAGATAGGATGGTATGTCCTGCAGTGTGTGTTTTAGTGGCTGGCCACATGTGGAATAGCATGCAACTGTGTGTTTTGGGTATGAATTATCTGTAACAGCAATATGTGTGTTTCTGAAGGAACAGCATGCAATACATTTGACATAATGCTAATGTATGAATGTGTTCTAAATGGTATCTATATGTGATGGCAATCGGTGATCTACAGCAGTCATGACATGTGTTTATAAAATGTGTTGACTCATGTGATGTGTGTAGTTGTTTGACTTTGGGGACATTAGATTTTACACAACAACAAAAAACTCAGGGATGATTGAGGATGGCTGATGAGTGCTAAGTAGGATATGTTACCCCTCATATGTCATTAATTGTTGGTTATGACTTCATGGTGACTTGTCTGTGAACTGCACAAATGTCGGACATGTGTACATGTTTGGTACATACTGTGTTTGAGACACTGCCTTAATTCCACCCATAAAATGTTTGGTACACATCAGTTTGACTCATAACAATTACCTGTGTTACTTATGTTGCTATGGTGGACCAGCTGCCCTGGCTGCATTTGTTCACATATTTTCAGATGTGCATTCCGCAGAGGCGTCCAGTTTAAGTGTGTGGGCATGTGTATCCTGTGTCAGGATTGGTCTCCATGGTGCTCCATGGTGTTACGGTTTCCGGCGGGTCTAGTCAGGACTCTGTTAGGTGCACCCCTTGAGTTCATAGAGTATCTTGCAAAGAGGTTGTGTACCAAAGCAGAAGAGCAGCTAAAGGCATACAAGGGAAAGGCCAGCTATGGTAAGGGAGAGAAAACAGAAATGTGAAGGCAGAACAACCTTAGTGTGAACAAATATGGAATGGGTCAGTAATGGACAAACACGCTGGGGTTATCACTAAGGTTATGCACAGGGTAGGGCTCAGAACTTTCCACAGCAACAGGGAACGTCAGTGCCTCTGTGCAAATTAATCTACAGATAGTCACCACCCAAGCCCCATAGAAAGGAGACAGCAGAAGTGAGTCTGGGTCTGGAAACTTATGACACAAACAAGGATTGTACTTACATACACAAAACTAGCCCTTGTGGGTCCGGCTGGAGACACAGTGGCAGTTCCTGGAATACAGCCATAGCACACTGTCACAGTTAGGCACTAAAGACTACATGCAACACTAGACAAAGGATGGGGACTAGATTTGCCTCCTGGAAACCAGGTACCAACCCAAGTACAGAGCAAAACACTTCTACACAGGTGAGGACTGAGAGGACACTTACCAGACACGATAACCCAAGAGGAAACAGAAAGCGAAGGAAACCAACTAGGAGGCAAAGTCAGGCACAGGAAACAGGCTCAGGCTGATGCGAAGGCTGGAGCAGGGCTGGGAAACAGAAAGCAGACTCTGGCAGAAAGAAACATGAGCAAGGCTGAGAAACAAGGAGCAGACTCTGACTGGAACAAGCAAGAACTGGACTGGGTAAACAGAGAGCAAGTTCATGCTGAATCAGGTCTGCAACACAATCCAACAAGGGGTCCGGAGCACAAAGGAATCATACTCCAATGCACGATGAGGAGCTTCAGGGAATGGCAGCGTATAAGCAGTTCCAGGCAGCAGCAAGGCCAGGGCAGAGTCACATGGCTGGGCTGCACAAGAGAGGTCACAGGTGTGTGCAGCTTCAGTCTCTCACAAGTCCTGGAGGAGAGAATCCAGTATAAAGGGACAATCAGACTTTTCCCATAGGAAGCAATGGAAAGAAGATTACATGTCTTACTGACTACCAGGCAGTGCATTATGGGACCTGAAGTCTATGCAAGCTAATGTAGTTCTTCTATAGCATGCCATATGGAAAAGGGAAGCAAACAGGAGTCAGAAAGGGACTCTGGGTGAGTGTTAATGATGATTCCCAGGGTACAAATAGTCCATTTACAGTGCCCCCTAGAGATGGAAGGGCAGAGACGTAACACGTGGTAGTGGCAGGACTTATTTCCTGGGATGGACTGTGCAGGACATGTAAACATTGCTTGTCATACCTGGGACACTCATGCTCTCCATTTTCACAAATGATCCCCCCCTTGTCACACAAGCTCCTTGCAGTGATTGCAAATGTCACACTTACTAATGTCAGGGGTCTGTTCATACATTCCTGTTTCCACTGATATTTCACATCCCCTGCCTCATCTATGGGGCGCTTATTTACCTTATGATTGGATATGTCATAGTTGTGGGTCATGTGCTACAGTGGACCATGTTGGCGACGTGGATGTGAGTCATATGCTGTGGTTCATTGATTTTGTCCTTCATATGTACAATTCAAAAGACGAGTATTTTTTATATGTGTGTGATGTTTGCTGTACAATCATATGCATCACATGGAATGTTGCATCTGACGTTTTCAAATTTGTCTTTCTAACATGCTCCCTGAGGTAATACTCACATTCCTAAGGAACATGTGATGGAGAAAGAAGAAACCAGAGCAGGATTGCGTGATCAAGTTAGGTGTGCATTTACATATCTTAACAAGGTGTGTAGAGTGGCTATTGGTTGAAAATGTTTTGTGCAATTAGCTGTCTGTGGTGCATTCCTGCAGCTGTTTTCTGCTGTTCCCTCTCATTTTCCCTGGCACCATCCTCCTCCTCCTCGGACAGTTCTTGCTCCAGCTCATATAGAGGGATGTTCCTCCTCACACAAATGTTGTGCAGGATAGCACAGGTAAGTATACTTTGGCACACAATGTGTGGGGCATATAGGAAGCTGCCTCCTGTGATGTCCAGGCACCTGAATCTGGACTTCAGGATGCCAAAGGTCCTTTCCACAATGGTGCATGTCCTACGATGTGCCTCTTTATAGGCACGCTCTGCTGTTGTGCTTGGGTTGGGGAATAGGGTCATGATCCATGGCTGGATCCCATAACCCTGATCAGCTACAAAAGATAATAGCAGTGAGTATTTTGTTAGTGCTTGCAACAGGGATGTCATGTAGCATGCAGTTGATATCTTGTGTTGTCTGTGACTCATATGTGTTTGTGGTATTGTGTGAGATCCTGGGCTTCTTTGAGGTTTTTTTCTGCAGTGTGCTGTTTGACTTGACAATTTGTGTTTGCCTCATTGACCTGGGATCTATGATTTTGTTTCCAAACTTTTGGCCAGTATGTATGTACCATGCGTTGTGTAGTGTCCAACATGTTTTAGTGTGCTTTCACTGGAGGGGACATGATACTTCCACACAAATTACATTCCAATGTGGTGGTAACATGGTTGCACCACTTGGCCTGGACATCCCATCCATTTAGACGTATGTAATTGCAGATGAAATGCAACAGTGAGGCCTTTTGATTTGGCTAGGGGACAATGCACAACACATCTCCATAAGTTGGCAGCACTGACATGTTCAGTATTGACAATGCACAATTGTCACCTGTGTGACTTGGTTCTAGGCAAACCTTTGTTGTTTCCTCTGCCAGTGGCTCATGTGCAACTGTGCACTTACACTATCAAACTTGATCCAGGCAACCTGGCTAACTGCCCTGTGGAGGTGGATGTATCTGTGCAGGAAGGGCCGTCACCCTGTACATATGCTATTTTGATTGGCAATTGGCTCTTTCAGTGTGTGCAGCAGTGTGCAGTTTGCATTAGTGCCACATCAATATGTGTTCATAGCACAGTCCACATCCTTATTGCTACCTGGCAATGGCAACCCAGGAGTGATGTATGATATTGGGACAGCCTCAGCATTTCTGTGTCACCTACATGTGAGTCAGCATCACAATGCTATGTGTCTCATGGTGTTAGACCTGCTTCAACACACATTGCAGACCCCTTCAACGCTACATACTGCTTGGGTGGGTGTTGGATTGACTATGTGGCCTATTGTAATTGTAAATGGTTCATCTTCCCAGTTGTACTTCCAGTGCAGGCCATGTCATTGTCACTGTGGGCTTTGACATTGATCCTGTGTAAAGTATATGTGTAATTGGCTTTTTCATGACTGGCATATTTGATTTACTAGTAAGTTCCTAGTAAAATGCACTAGAGGTGTCCAGGGCCTGTAAATCAAATGCTACTAGTGGGCCTGCAGCACTGGTTGGGCCTCCCTCATTAGTAGCCCTGTAAACATGGCTCTGACCTGCCAGTGCAGTGTCAGTGTGTAGAATTTTAACCTGCCAATTCGACTTGGAAAGAGAACGCACTTGCCACGATAAAACTTTCCTTTTCTTATACATGTAAGGCACCCCTAAGGTAGGCCCTAGGCACTGTATGTTAAAGGTGGGACATGTACTGATGTGTTTTACGAGCCCTAACAGTGAAATAATGCCAAATATGTTTTTCACTGTTGCAAGGCCAATCTCTCTTATTGATTAACATGGGGGCTGCCTTTAAATATTTTTAAAGTGCAGTTTACCTTTGAGAGCAGATGGAAATGCGGGGTTTGGTGTCTTTGAATTCACAGTTTTAAAATACATCTTTTGGTAAGGTCTGTTTTTAAATTGTTAGCTTGAAAATGCCACTTTTAGAAAATAGGCATTTTCTTGCTTTAACCATTCTGTGACTCTGCCTGTGTGTGGATTCCCTGTCTGGGTCAGACTGATAATTGGGCTGTTTATGAATCTCCTCTAGACAGTGACACAAAGGGTGCTGCTGTGTAGCCTGCATATCCTGATGAGCCTTCTGAACTAGAGTGGAGGGAGAAGTAGTCACTTACACCTGAATAGGCTATTCCTGCCCACACACAATTCAGTCTCCAAACCCCTGGTGTGTGTCTGGGGCCTGGCATGGGCAAGACAGGATCTGGTGAACAACAGAGTCTTTCCGTTGAAGTTTGCCTACTTCAAAGGTATAAAGGGGTATAAGTAGTGGACCCAAAACCCCAGACTTTAGATTTCTTCAAGGTCACTTTTGGATTCAAGTGGAACCTCTGCTAAAGAGAAGAGCTGAAGAGCTGAGGAGAAAGGCTACCCCTGTCTGTGACTGCTTTGTTGGGCTATCCTCCAGTTGCTACTTCTGCCCGTGAAAAGGGACAAAGACTGGACTTTGTTGTGCATTCCTGCTTGAGAGGAATCTCCAAAGGCTTGAACTGAGCTTGCCTCCTGTTTTAAAGTCTCAGGGCTATCAAATACTTCCTTTGCTAGCACTTGGACTCTCTGCTGAGACTCCTGCCCTGCCATGTAGTGCCCTATCCAGTGCTTGGGCCCTTAAAAGGTGAAGTTGGCTGAACAAGAACTGAAATCCACTCACAGAACGCCATGCGTGGAAAATTTAGACACAGCATCTGCAACGCGGCTGATAAATGATGTGCCACCTGCTTTGCAGCTCAAAGCGACGCTCCCCCTGCATCCTGACTGGGAGATCGATGCATCGTGGTAGAGAAATGACATGCAACACCAGCTTGCGGCTGCTGATAATGATGCAAACCCCACGCAGCATGTTTTTCAAACACCAGGCAACTCGATTCCTCACAAATCGTCCCTGAGCATCAAAGTCATTGTGAACCGGTGCGAATCGAAGGTGCCCTGTCCAAAAAATTGATGCATCACTCCCTTGCAAGGGAGAACAATTATGCATTGCCGACCCAACTGGAGAAGAAACGTTGCACGGGCTCACTTGCGAGTAAGGAATCGACACATCACTGACTTTTCTGACGCACGCTCACCCGTGCTTGACGCAAACCAGGTACTTTGTGTAAAATGAAAGTTTCCATTGTTTTCTATGTAGTAAGACTCTTATTCTTTTGAAAATCTACATCTTGACTTGAGAATGTTGGATTTTTGTCATTGTTGTCATGTTTGATTTAGATGAATTATGCCTATTTTTCTAAACTGGTGTGGTGTAAATTTGTAGTGTTGTCACTCTATTACTGTGTGTGTTGGCACAAATACTTTATACATTGCTCCTGAGTTAAGCCTGCCTGCTTGTGCAAAGCTACTAAAGAGGTGAGTGGGTGTTGGAAAATGGGTTATTGGTAGGGGCAGGTAGGTACCTACACTTAGCAATAGGCCACTAACCTCCACTAAGTTCCAAACTCAGCTCAACCCTTGGTAGCTTAGCAACGAGCGTCAAGGCTTGACTTAGGAGACAGAGTGTAAAGCATTCAAATATCACAAAACAGTAAAAATCCAAAACCAATTTATTAAAATAGATTATATTTTTATCTTCAAAATGACACAAAAACTAATAAAATCGGATAAGGGGAACCGGAGATATGAATTATTGTTTTTTTAGCACCTAGAAACAAAAAGCCCCAATTGGGTCATCTGGTTGCACCTCGACCGGGGCAAAGTCAAAGTTTAAGGCCGACCACAATGGAGCCCTGCTCGGCTACAGGACACGGGAGGCCTCGGTTAAAAGTTTACCTTCACACTTAGGGGGTCATTACAACATTGGCGGACGGCAACCGCCGTCCGCCAAGATGTAACCACCGTGCGGCCGCCAATGCGGACGCACTCCCGCGGTGCCCATAATGACATCCCCGCCGGGCCAGCGGGCATGTGGGCCGCAACATGGGAGCCGGCTCCAAATGGAGCCGGCGGTGTTGCGGCCGTGCGATGGGTGCAGTTGCACCCATTGCGCTTTTCACTGTCTGCTATGCAGACAGTGAAAAGCTGCACGGGCCCTGTCAGGGGGCCCCTGCACTGCCCATGCCAGTGGCATGGGCAGTGCATGGGGCCCCAGGGGCCCCACGACTCCCAGTATAGCCAGCCTTTTCCTGGCGGTTCAAACCGCCAGGAAAAGGCTGGCGGTAAGCGGACTCGTAATCCCCTGGGCAGCTCTGCAAGCAGCGCTGCTCTGGCGTATTATCACCTCCGGGGCAAATGTGGCGGGAAACCACCGGCCCGGTGGTGCGACCGCGGCGCTACCCCCTCTGAAGCACCGCGAGCTTCTTGGCGGTGCTTCAGCCAAAACAGCCCTGGCGGTCTTGGACCGCCAGGGTTGTAATGAGGGCCTTAGTCTCTTTTTTGAAGATTTTCTTCAGCGGGACGAACCTGCCAGTTCAATCCAACCTCCTGGAGCCCTTCTCCGGATACTCGATGCGAGAATCCTCGGTGGAGATTTTTACCTTCGGACTTAGTCGTTTTTTCAAGGTGAAAATCATTCGACCGGGGTAAACCTGGATCTTGATCCGACGTCCCTGGAGCCTTCCTCGGATACGCTGGCTGGGAGGTCCCGGTCAACTTTTTACTGTCGGACTTAGTCTCTTTTTCTGAGATTTTCTTTACCGGGATGAACCAGCAAATCAGGCTGGGTCGCGCTTGAGGCAAGCCGCGGCGGGTCGGTCCCTCTATGGAACTTTTTTTCAAAAGTTCTCCAAACTTCTGGGGCTTCTCCCAGATGTCCTTTTAAGGTTCTTTTGAGGTCCACAGCCCACCCCAAAGGTCCAGAAGTTCTGAGATGGTCCTTGGGGGGTGCAGACTACAACTCCCAGAATGCACCTGGCGCAAACTCCTTTTTGGGCACTGGGCAGTGACCAGCTGGTTGATTTCTTCAGGAGTTGGTGTAGGGGACTCTGGTTAGCAATTTTTCACTTGTAGCAAACTGGGAGTCCCTCCTTGAACCAGTTGAAGCCAGGCAAAGCCCTTCTTGTGCTGAAGCCCAAGTGTGCCGCTGGTGCAGTCCTTCTGAGTGCAGGTTCCAGGTGCAGGCCAGGGGTCCAGCAGGGCAGTCCTTCTTCTCCTTTGGTTCTTCCTTGTTGGAATCTGATGGGGATCTGAGGTGTGGGTGCAGGTGCAGGTCGGCCAGTTTTATCCTTGCTCCTGGGTGAAAAGCAGGGGGGTCCTGGTTCTCAATCAGGTGCAGGGTCCTTCCCCCTGTGATGATCACTTCCTGGGAAGTGTGGCAAAAATCAATCCCAGGAGGCAACATTTTCCAAAAATCCATCATGGCTGAATATGATTTTGCAGGATACATCTGGCTGAGCCCACCCACTGGTGTGGCTAAAAATCATAAACACACTCCTCTCCTGCCCTCTCCTATTCTAATCAAGGGGGCACCTAGTTGTCTGGGGCTGCAGGATGTGGGGGTGTTGATGGTTGCTCCAAATGTCCTTCTCTGCCTTTGAAGACCAGTTTGGCAGCCCTCCCCCTTTCTGCCTCACCATCTGCTGAGGGGAGATTCCCTCCCACAGGCACATTCCTTTGTGTGAAGCCAGGCCACTTCATACCTCATCAAGCAGCCTGGCCAGGCTGCTAGAGGCTGGCCAATCAGAGCACAGCAGCAAAAACAATGCAGGGCTGAAATTGGCAACTTTCAGGTAAAGTTTAAAACTCTTTACCTGAACAAGTTATATTAAATCTAACAACTGGAAGTGGTGGGATTTATTATAACAATTAATTTGATACTAAACTCTTGGTATCCATCATTTAAGGGGACTTTAAATTTTTTAAAAAAGTCTCCCCATTCTAGCATATGAAGGCCATTTACTACAATGAGGGAAAAACAAATTTGGCTGTTTTTACCTCACCAGGGCTTATAAAACTATTTTTATAAGGTCCCTGCTAATAGTTCCATGGCACCCAGCCCTAGGGGCACATAGGGCATAACTTAGGGGTGACTTATATGTAAAAATAAGGTAGTTTAAGACTTTGGAACTACTTTTAATTCCAAAGTCGAATTTATATATAACTTTAATTTAAAAGCAGCCAGCAAGGCAGGCCTGCCTCTAACATGACACTGGGCACCTCAGCAGTGCACCTATGGGGGCACTACCTATGCTGTGGTCCCTAAACATACATGCCCTACCATATACTAGGGACTTATAGGTATGTTAACTTAGCCAATTATAATTAGCCTAATTTGCATATCCATTTTACATAGAGCACTGGCCCTGGGACTGGTAAGCAGTACCCAGGGCACAGCCAAGAGTCAGTAACCACCAGTACCTGTCCAAAAAGTGTGGGGGTGACCAGGGCAAAAAGGAGGACTTTCCTACACTGCCCCCCCAGATGAAAGGTGATGGGTACTAACCTACACCCCGATAGTCCTCATTAGCTAAGTGGAAAAACCTAGAAAGGCCATCTGCCTTGGCATGGGCAGTCCCAGGTCTGTGCTCCACTGTGAAGTCCATCCCCTGTAGGGAAATAGACCACCTTAACAGTTTTGGGTTCTCCCCCCTCATCTGCATCAACCGTCTGAGAGGTCTGTGGTCAGTTTCTACACGGAAATGAGTGCCAAACAAGTATGGCCTCAGCTTCTTCAGGGACCAGACACAGCAAAGGCCTCCCTCTCAATGGCACTCCATCTTTTCTCTCTGGGGAGTAGTCGCCTGCTGATGAAGCAACTGGTTGATCTTGGCCCTCTTCATTAACTTGTGCTAACACTGCCCCAATCTCTTCTTCTGAAGCATCTGTTTGCACTATAAACTCCTTGCTATAGTCAGGGGCCAGTAACACTGGTGATGAACACATAGGGGGTTATTCCAACTTTGGAGGAGGTGGTAATCCGTCCCAAATGTGACGGATTTACCACCAGCCGTATTACGAGTTCCATAGGATATAATGGACTCGTAATACGGCTGGTGGTATATCCGTCACTTTACCGTCACTTTTGGGACGGATTACCACTTCCTCCAAAGTTGGAATAACCCCCATAGCCTGTTTTAGGGTGTCAAAAGCTTTCTGACACTCTGGGGTCCAAATTACCTTCTTGGGCTGTTTCTTGGAGGTAATCTCAGTCAGAGGGGCTACTATGGTCCCATAATTCTGAACACACCTCCTGCAGTACCCAGTCAGGCCAAGAAAGGCCCTGACCTGAGTCTGGGTTTTAGGAGCCTCCCAATACAGGATAGTCTGGATCTTGGGCTAGAGAGGTTGTACATGGCCTCCACTAACAAGGTGGCCCAGGTACACAACTGAGCGTTGCCCTATCTGGCACTTGCTAGCCTTGATAGTCAGGCCTGCTTGAAGCAGGGCCTGAAGCACTTCCTTCAAGTGGACCAGGTGGTCCTCCCAGGTGGAACTAAATAGAGCTATATCATCCAGATAAGCTGCACTGAAAGATTCCAACCCGGACAGGACTCTATTCACTAACCGTTGGAAGATGGCAGGAGCATTTTTCAGGCCAAAGGGCATCACCTTGAAACGAAAGTGGCCCTCTGGTGTGGAAAATGCTGACCTCTCCTTAGCTCCTGGACTTAAGGCAATCTGCCAGTATCCTGAGGTCATATCAAACGTGCTCAGGAATTTGGCAGCCCCCAACCTATCAATGAGCTCATCAGCTCTAGTTATGGGGTGAGCATCAGTCCTAGTGACTGCGTTTAGACCTCTGTAGTCCACACAAAATCTCAATTCTTTCTTCCCACCTCAGGGATTAGGTTTGGGCACTAGTACCACTGGACTGGACCAAGGACTGTCAGAGGGCTCAATTACCTTGAGCTCCAACATCTTAGCCACTTCAGCTTTGATGTTGGCCTTGACCTGGTCAGATAGCCTGTACAGCTTGTTCTTGACAGGCAAGCTGTCACCAGTGTCAACTTCATGGACACACCAATTGGCGAGTCCAGGTGTCAGGGTGAACAGACTAGTAAACTGTTTCAAAACCTGTTTGCAGTCTTTTTGTTGCTGGTCTGTCAACTCGGGAGAGAGTACCACTCCCTGCACTGACCTATCTTGTGCATTTGAGGACAGAGGTCTGGCAGAAGTTCACTCTCCTCCTCCTTCCCTTCATCAGTGACCATCAGCATGGTCATGTCTGCCCTGTCCTGGTGGGGTTTCAGCCTGTTAATATGCAGGATCCTATGAGGATTCCTGGGGGTGCCAAGGTCCACCAAGTAGGTGACCTCACCCTTTTTCTCCAGAATTGGATAGGGCCCAGTCCATTTGGCCTGAAGTGCCCTAGGAGCCATGGGCTCCAAAACCCACACCAGCTGTCCTGGGTGATACTCAGGAATGGTAGCCTTCTAATCATGCCAGAGCTTCATGAGCTCCTGGCTGGCCTCCAGGTTTCTGCTTGCCTTCTTCATATACTCAGCCATGCGTGACCGCAGGTCCAGCACATAATCTAGCACATTCTCCTTGGGCTCTCTGAGAGGCTTTTCCCAAGACTCTCTCACCACGCACAATGAGCCTCTTACAGGGTGCCCAAACAGTAACTCAAAGGGGCTGAATCCAACCCCCTTCTGTGGCACCTCTCTGTAGGCAAACAGCAGGCATGGGAGGAGAACATCCCATCTCCTCCTGAGTTTGTCAGACAACCCCATGATCATGCCCTTCTGGGTCTTATTAAATCTTTCCACCAGACCATTGGTCTGTGGATGATAGGGGATGGTGAACTTATAAGTAACATCACACTCATCCCAAATGGCTTTCAGATAGGCTGACATAAAGTGTGTGCCCCTATCTGAGACCACCACCTTTGGGATCCCCACTCTGGTGAACACACCAAGTAGCCACTGTGGGAGCAGTGACTGTCCGGAGGGGTATTGCCTCAGGGTACCTGGTGGCATGGTCCACAACCACCAAAATGTACCTGTTACCTGAGGCAGTTGGTGGGTCTAGGGGACCAACAATGTCAATCCCCACCCGCTCAAAGGGAGTCCCAACCACTGGCAGTGGTATCAAGGGAGCCTTTGGCTTGCCCCCTGTCTTGCCTCTGGCTTGGCAGGTGACACAGGAGCTGCAAAACTCCTTGACTTTTTCTGACATTTGGGGCCAATAAAAATGGTTGACCATCCTGTTCCAGGTCTTGGTTTTTCCCAAATGTCCAGCTAAGGGGATATCATGGCTTAAGGTAAGGAGAAATTCTCTATACTTCTGGGGGACCACTACTCTCCTGGTTGCCCCTGGTTTGAGGTCCCCTGCCTCGGTGTAGAGAACTCCATCCTCCCAGTAAACCTTGTGGGTCCCACTGGTATCCCCTTGTTCTTGCCTAGTGGCAGTCTGCCTCAGGCCCTCAAGAGTGGGGCAGTCTCTTTGTCCCTGGCACAACTCTTCTCTGGTGGGTTCACCTTCCCCTTGCAGTTCTGCCAAGTCAGGCAAAGCTAGCAGGGGAAGTGGCCCTCCCTCAGAGATCAGATCCTCCCCCTCAGGGTTGGATTCCTCCTGACCCTCTGTACTTGTGGGGGCTGGCAAGCCAGACCCAGTGCCCTTTCTCTTTTTCTTGGAGGCATGGCCCATTGTTCCAGGGTCCAAGTGTCCAGCACTTCCCTGTTGTGATGCCTGTGACCTGGTCACAGCACACACCCATTCAGAGAGGTCCATCATCTGTGCATGGACCCTTCTCTCCACCTCTGACCATTCAGATGCTTCAAGATCATTTCCCAGCAGACACTCTACTGGGAGGGCAGGAGCTACAGCTACATTCTTAGGGCCAGTCACACCTCCCCATTCCAGGCTAACCATGGCCATGGGATGGAGTTTGGTTCTGCTATCTGCATAAGTCACTTGGTGGAAGACACCAGGTAAGACCTGTTCTGGAGAAACCAGCTTCTCTGTGAATATTGTCACACTGGCTCCTGTATCTCTCAGAGCTTCCACCTCAGTCCCATTGACTTTAGGCCTCTGCTTATACCTCTCCATGCTGGGAGGTAAGGTGGCCATAGTTGCAATGTCCACCACACCCACGGATACTAAGGTGACCTCTATGTACCCTGATCCCAGCCCTGGGCCAACTTCCACCCCCAACCCTACACTAGCACTCCCCTGGGATTGCCCACCAGTTGGGGGCTTCTTGGAGCAGATAGCATCTCCTCCTTTGTGTCCAGGTTGATGACACTCAAAACACTTGCCGGCCTTAGCAAGCTCCTGAAACTTTCCTGCTTTAGCAGGATCATAATTCTTTCTCTGATACCCTTTCCCCTTAGAAGTGGAATGGCTTGGGGCTCCCCCACTCTGAGAAGTTTTTGGGGACTCTTGTGAGGCCTCCTTGGGATTTTTATCATCTTTCCCTTGGTTCTTCCCCTGAAAAGAACCATGTCCTCCCTTTTTCTGATCACCCCTAGGAGTTTCTGGTTAACTCTAGTTCTTAACCAGTCACCTGCTGCCTCCCCCAGCTCTCTGGGGTTGGTCAACTTAGAGTCAACTAGATACTGGCGGAGCTTCTCTTGGACACAATTGGTTAGAAGGTGCACCCTCATAATCAAATCGTACAGCCCCTCAAAGGTACTTACCTTGTTGCCCTGTATCCAGCTCTCTAGTGCTTTTATTGAAATGTCCACAAAGTCCACCCAGGACTGGGTGCTTGTCTTTTGGGTGTCCCTAAACTTGAGCCTATACAGCTCTGGGGTCAGACCAAACATTTTAGTCAAGCATCTCTTCATACTGGGGTATGAGTCTGCCTCCTCCCCCCTCAAGGCTAGGAGCCTATCCCTCCCAGAGTTGGGAACCAACTCCCAAATAAGTGAACCCCAGTACTGAGGCTTCACTCTCCTCATCTGGCGGGCCCTCTCAAAGGCCCCCAGCCACTTATCTATATCATCCCCCCTCTATATAGGCAGGAACCACCCCCTTGTGTAATCTGGGCAACACCCTCCACCCATGGACACCGCAGCTTCTTTGTCGCTGCCACCATCTCTTTTCTCTTCTCTTGCCCACTTTTTCTTTTCTAGGGCCAGCTTTTATGCCTCCAAAGCTATGAATGCTAGCTGGGCCTCCAGCTCTCTTTCCCTGAGGGACAGGTTCTATCCTCCTGAAGGGACCACCTTCCCTCAACTAGCTTTGGGTCTGCCCCTAGTGACTGTATGTAATGAGGACTGGTCTTCCTCACCCTCACTCAGGCTCAGATGCCCTCCCTCCCCTGAGTGGTTGGAGCTAGCATCCTCCCCTACTTCTCCCTCCTCTGGATCTTCTTCTGAGTCTACCTCTTGGGCCTCAGCCCATGCTGTCAGGGATTTGATCAGGACATGCTTCCTGAGGTCAGTGGTTGCAGGCAACCCTCTTTCAGTACACAACCCCCTAAGCTGAACTACTGTCAGTGTGGGTAGGCTAGCCAGATCAAGCTCCATGGTTCCCTAGTTTTGTGTCAACAAAAACTTTTTGCAAAAATTGGAAACAAGAATTTAGAAAAATCACAAAAATTCAATAATTGAAATTAATCCAAACTAAAAATGTAAAACAATGGTTGCACTAGGACAATTTAAAGGATTTAAATTTGATTTAAATTTGTTTTACTTAAAACTGTATTGTGATACAGAACACAAGTACAGAATCCCACCACTGCTCACCAAAAATGTTGGAAAATAGGTTATTGGTAAGGGCAGGTAGGTACCTACACTTAGCAATAGGCCACTAACCTCCACTAAGGTCCAGTTAGGTCTCAGTAAATTAAACCCCAGCTCAAACCTTGGTAACTTGGCAACAAGCGTCAAGGCTTAACTTAGGAGACAGAGTGTAAAGCATTCAAATATCACAAAACAGTAATTAAATAAAACACAGGAAACAGTTTAAAAATCCAAAACCAATTTATAAAAATAGATTATATTTTTATCTTCAAAATGACAGAAAAACTAATAAAATCGGATAAGGGGAACCGGAGATATTAATTCTTAAAGAATTATAGTTTTTTTAGCGCCTAGAAACAAAAAAAAACAATCGGGTCATCTGGTTGCACCTTGACCGGGGCAAAGTCAAAGTTTAAGGCTGACCGCGATGGAGCCCTGCTTGGCTACAGGCCGCGGGAGGCCTTGGTTAAAAGTTTACCTTTACACTTAGGGGGTCATTCCGACCCTGGCGGTCCATGACCGCTAGGGCGGAGGGCAGCGGAAGCACCGCCAACAGGCTGGCGGTGCTTCCAGGGGAACCGACGGTTTCCCGCCGGTTTTCCTCTGGCCCAGGGAATCCTCCATGGCGGCACTGCTTGCAGCGCCGCCACGGGGATTCCGACCCCCTTCCCGCCAGCCTGTTTCTGGCGGTTGTCACCGCCAGAACCAGGATGGCGGGAACGGGTGTCGTGGGGCCCCTGGGGGCCCCTGCACTGCCCATGCCAATGGCATGGGCAGTGCAGGGGCCTCCTCACAGGGCCCCATACAGAGTTTCACTGTCTGCTTAGCAGACAGTGAAAATCGCGACGGGTGCCACTGCACCCGTCGCACCCCTGCAACTCCGCCGGCTCCATTCGGAGCCGGCTTCCTCGTTGCAGGGGCTTTCCCGCTGGGCCGGCGGGCGGCCTTTTGGAGTTCGCCCGCCGGACCAGCGGGAAAGTTGGAATGGCCGCCGCGGTCTTTGGAACGCGGTGCGGTCATTCGGCGATAACCGCATGGCGGGCGGCGCGGTCAGAATGACCGCCTTAGTCTCTTTTTCGAAGATTTTCTTCAGCGGGATGAACCTGCCAGTCCAATCCGACCTCCTGGAGCCCTTCTCCGGATACGCGATGCGGGAATCCTCGGTGGAGATTTTTACCTTCGGACTTAGTCATTTTTTCGAGGTGAAAATCCTTAGACCGGGTAAACCTGGATCTTGATCCAACGTCCCTGGAGCCCTCCTCGGATACGCTGGCTGGGAGGTATTGGTCAACTTTTTACCTTCGGAATTAGTCTCTTTTTCGGAGATTTTCTTTACCGGGACGAACCAGCAAATCAGGCCGGGTCGCGGTTGAGGCAAGCCGGCTAGAGTTGCTGCAGCGGGTCGGTACCTCTATGGAGCTTTTTTTCAAAAGTTCTCCAAACTTCTCCAAACTTCTGGGGCTTCTCCCAGATGTTCTTTTAAGGTTCTTTTGAGGTCAACAGCTCACCCCAAGGGTCCAGAAGTTCTGAGATGGTCCTTGTGGGTGCGGACTACAACTCCCAGAATGCACCTGGCGCAAACTCCTTTTTGGCCATTGGGCAGTGGCCAGCTGTTTGATTTCTTCAGGAGTTAGTGCAGGGGACTCTGGTTGGCAATTTTTTACCTGTAGCAAACAGGGAGTCCCTCCTTCAACCAGTTAAAGCCAGGCAAAGTCCTTCACTTGGTGAAGCCCAAGTGTGTAGCTGGTGCAGTCCTTCTGAGTGCAGGTTCCAGGTGCAGGCAAGGGGTCCAGCAGGGCAGTCCTTCTTCTCCTTTGGTTCTTCCTTGTTGGAATATGATGGGGATCTGAGGTGTGGGTGCAGGTCTGCCAGTTTTATCCTTGCTCCTGGGTGAAAAGCAGGGGGGTCCTAGTTCTCCAATCAGGTGCAGTGTCCTTCCCCCTGTGATGACCACTTCCTAGGAAGTGTGGCCAAAATAAATCCCAGGAGGCAACACTCTCCAAGAATCCATCATGGCTGAATCTGATTTTTTTAGGTTACATCTGGCTGAGCCCACCCACTGGTGTGTTAAATATCATAAACACACCCCTCTCCTGCCCTCACCTAATCTAATCAAGGGGGCACCTAGTTGTCTGGGGTTGCAGGATGTGGGGGTGTTGCTGGTTGCTCCAAATTTCCTTCTCTGCCTTTGAAGACCAGTTTGGCAGCCCTCCCCCTTCCTGCCTCACCATCTGCTGAGAGGAGATTCCCTCCCGCAAGCACATTCCTTTGTGTGAAGCCAGGCCACTTCACACCTCATCAAGGCACCTTGGCCAGGCTGCTAGAGGCTGGCCAATCAGAGCACAGCAGCAAAAACAATACAGGGCTGAAATTGGCAACTTTTCAGGTAAAGTTTAAAACTCTTTACCTGAACAAGTTATATTAAATCTAACTGAAAGTTGTGGGATTTATTATAACAATTAATTTAATACCAAACTCTTGGTATCTATCATTTAAGGGGACTTTAAAAATTAAAATAAAGTCTCTCCATTCTAGCCTATGAAGGCCATTTACTACAATGAGGGAAAAACGGATTTGCCTGTTTTTACCTCACCAGGGCTTATAAAACTATTTTTATAAGGTCCCTGCTTATAGTTACATGGCACCCGGCCCTAGGGGCACATAGGGCACACCTTAGGGGTGACTTAAATGTAAAAATAAGGTAGTTTAAGACTTTGGAACTAGTTTTAATTCCAAAGTCGAATTTGCATATAACTTTAATTTAAAAGCACCCAGCAAAGAAGGCCTGCCTTTAAAATGACACTGGGCACCTCAGCAGTGCACCTATGGGTGCACTACCTATGCTGTGGTCCCTAAACCTACATGCCGTACCATATACTAGGGACTTATAAGTAGGTTAACTTAGCCAATTATAATTAGCCTAGTTTGCATATCCATTTTACACAGAGCACTGGCTCTGGGACTGGTAAGCAGCACCCAGGGCCCAGCCAAGAGTCAGTAACCACCAGTATCTGTCCAAAAAGTGTGTGGGTGACCAGGGCAAAAAGGAGTACTTTCCTACACTGGGGTTTAACCAGGTGTAGTTCTCCTTTGCCCTGGCTAGACTGAGGGTCCTTCTTGGACAGGGGGTAACCTGACTGCCAACCAAATACCCCATTTCTAACATTGGTGATCAGCGGTGAGGATTTGATTTATAACTGTACTTGACATACAGTGATTAAGTGTGCACTTCTGTTCTCAGTGAAGACCATTACGTGACCACATACTACTTGTTTTTGCTTTTGCTGTTTATTGGACCTTTTTTCCTGCTTCCATATTTTAGGTGATCTTTTTATTGATTCTTGAACTTTTCATTGGGAAATCTCTCTTCTGCCTTGAAACTTTGCACTTTTGATCTCAATGTGGAGATGCACCAGCTAGAGCTGTTTTTGAGTTAGGGAAACTGGAAAGTTACACAGTTGCTCATTTGAAACAGTTCTGTAAGGATCTTGTCTTTCCTATTAAGAGTTCCACCAGGAAGGTGGAGCTGCAAAAGGCACTGAGGGCCTGGGTGACAGCCAAGGAGGCTAGGGGACACACAGAGGAGGAGGATGAGGATGAGAATGGGGATGGGCAGAGTATTCACCATAGTATGGAGTATGTACCTGTTATTCCGGGGGGAGGGCTACCAAGGCAGGTAGCAGTGTGTCATCCAAGGGCCTGCCTCCTCAAGAGTTACAGGACAGACAAGCAGAAAGGGCTCTCCAGTTGGAGGTAGAGAAGTTTAGGATGCAAAAGGAGATGGAAGAGAGGAGATTGGCTATTGAAAAGAAGAATATACTGCTGGCTCATGACCTTAGTTTGAGGGAATTAGATCAGAGTCTAGACCAGTCTAGTAGAGATAGTGGTAGCAGTAACTCAGTGCAGCCTGGCAGGAGGGTACACATCCCAAAGGACTTAGTAAAGGATTACAAGCGGAACAATGACATATATCTGTGGTTTAAGGGGTATGAGTCTGCTCTCCATACAAATCTGGTCCTTGAAGCAAATTGGGTGACGGGTCCATGGAAGCACTTCGAGGTAGAGGGGAGGGATACTCTGACATTCTTATGTGATCCTCAGGGGCTCACTTACTCTATCATGAAGAACGTCCTTCTCACAAGGTATGGTCTCACCCCTGAGCAGTATAAGGACAAGTTTAGTTCCTACAAAAAAAAGGAATCCTAAATATGGTTGGATTGTGGTGACTCTATTTGTCGTTACTGGATGGTTGGGTGAAGGGCAGTACGATAACAACTTTTGAGGGGCTGCACAATTTGATTGTTTGTGAGCATTTGTATAGTCTTTGTTTTCCAAAGCTGTGCCAGCACATGATTGACAGCAAGCTGACGGACACCAGGAAGCTTGCTCAGGAAGCAGACTGTTGGGAGAGTACCAGGGTCCAGAGGAGGTATGGGGGAGACCACGCAAAGGGCGGGCATGGTCCCTCTCAGAAAAATAAAGGGGGTAAGGGTAAATAGAGAGAGTTCTCTAAAGGGCCCCAACCTAGTTCCCAGGATAAGAATTTCCCTGCCCCCAGTTGAAAAGAAGCCATGGTTTTCTAAAGGAAAACATGCAGAAGGGAGTCCCCGCAAGTTTAATGCATGTGCCAGGTGGGTCATGTGAGGGGAGATCTCAAATGTCCCAAGGGGACACAGGCACCCACTGGTGCTCAGTCACCGGATTTGGCCAGTGTAGTGCTTGGGGAGGTGTTGGTTCCAGGGGGGTAGGAACCAGCTGAGATGACCCTTGTCTCACTAGGGGACAGTGAGATGGTCCAAAGAACCATTGTGCCTGAGAACACTAAGAAGTACAGGCAGTGGATGACCATCAATGGACATAGGGTAGAGGCTCTGAGGGACACACGAGCCACTGTGACTACTGTGAGAAGATCCCCATGTACTTCACCAACTAGTTGCGGTAGACAACTCAGAGCGCCTGTGCAGAGTGACACAGGTTCCTTTTGAATGGGGAGGTTGGGGTCTCAGGTGACTTGGGAGTAGCTGTTAGTCCAACAATGCCTGTAAATTGTCTGCTTGGCAATGGCCTGGTAGATTCTTCTTGAAAGGAGGTGGAACACACGTCTCACTTGGAGATGTTGGGTCTGCCTGGGTGGGTGGTTGTGTCCACCCGATCAATGGCAGCCCATCAGGGTGATCAGGAGACCCTGGAGCTTGAAAGAGTGGCCCAGGTGTCTGCCAAAAGGAAGAAGGGTAATGGGCGCTGGAAACCTGCTCAAAATGGTCCCACGGTCTAGGAGGAGACTGAACCTGAGGGGGAAGCCCTGGAATCTACAGGGGAACAAGTGGCTGACTGGGGTGGTTTCCTGAGCTGACACAGTGGCAGCAGGAGGAGGCCCCCACCAGGGAGGCATTCTGTAAGACACAGAAGACATGCCCTACTCTGGAGGCAGCAGGCTGCAGACCAGGCATCTAACAAGGAGTCTGGTTCACACCTGATCTACTGGAAGGATGGTCTCCTATATATTGTGCCTAAGGCTGCTGAGCGTGGTCAGCCGGTATTCTGGTGCTACCCCAGTGCTTCAGAGCCTTCCTCCTGGGTCTGTCTCATGACGTGCCTTTAGCTAGTCATTTGGGGAAGGACAAGACCTTTGAACAGCTTGTCACCCACTATTACTGGCCCCAAATGAGCAGGCACTCGGATGCGCACTGCAGGTCTTGCCAAACTTGTCAGAGAAGTGGCAAGAGTGGGGGGAAATGCAAGTCTCCCCTCCAACTTTTTCCTTTTGTCAGCAACCCCTTTAAAAGGGTTGGCATTGACATTGTGGAGCCTCTGGATCCGAAGACAGCCATGATCAACAGGCTCATCCTGGTCTTGGTGCACCATGCCACTCGGCATCCGGAAGCCGTTCCTAAAAGGTCAATCAACTCCGCTGTGGTGGGAAGTGCTTTGAAGGTTTTTTTTAACTGCATGGGGTTCCCCAAGAAGGTGGTATTTGATAGGGGTACCAACTTCACATCAACATATATGAAGCCTCTGTGGAAGGAGTATGGAGTGACATATAAGTTCACCACTCCTTACCACCCCCAAAGTAATGGTCTGATTGAGAGATTCAACCGCACCTTGAATAGTATGACCATGGGCCTGTCAGAGCCCTTGACACGTAAGTGGGATGTCCTCTTGCCATGCCTTCTGTTTGCCTACAGGGAGGTGCCTCAAAAGGGTCTTAGATTTAGTCCCTTTGAGTTACTGTATGGCCACCCTGTCAGGGGACCTTTGAGTCTGGTGAGGGAAGGCTTAGAGAAAGCCTCTAGTAAGCCCCCCCACCAGGATGTATTCAACTACATGATGGCTTTTAGGAACCAGACAGCTCACTTCATGAAGCTCGCCCAAGAGAACCTAGAAGCAAGCCAGGAAAATATGAAGTACCGGTGAGACCAGAATGCCACTCTGGTTTTGTTCCAGCCTGGCCAGAACATTTGGGTGATGACCCCAGTGGACCCTAGGGGTCTCCAAGATGAGAGGACTGGGTCATTTGAGATAGTGGAGCGCAAGAATAATGTCACCCATCTGGTGAACTTGCAAACTCCCAGAAACCATTTGAGGGTCCTACATGTCAACCGCTTCAGGCCTCATTTTGAGAGAACAGAGGTAACAATGCTCTTGGCAACAGATGATGGGCTTGGAGGAAGAGATTGAGCCTCTTTCTGACCTCCTACTTGCCAAAGAGAAAGATGGATCTGTGAAAAGTGTGAACCTCTCACCC
This sequence comes from Pleurodeles waltl, assembly GCF_031143425.1. Classification (NCBI taxonomy): domain Eukaryota; kingdom Metazoa; phylum Chordata; class Amphibia; order Caudata; family Salamandridae; genus Pleurodeles; species Pleurodeles waltl. The sequence continues at coordinate 315,415,323 of NC_090444.1, forward strand.
TCAATGCCACCAGAGCAACAGAGGTACTTTTGACAGGTGTTGGGACAGTTTGTATTTCTATTTTCCTTGATCCCAGTGGTCACTCATTTGTGTACACATAATGTGGATACTGGGGACAGTCCTCCTGTTAAACATAAGGTTTACAGAGTGACTGATAAAATGTTAGTTCTTGGCGTTATTGAGTATTCCAGTAGCCTTTGGGCCAGCACTGTGTTCTTGTCCTAAAAGCTGCTGCTCCTGGTGCCACTCCAGAACTCAGGTTCTGTGTGGATTTCTGGGGACTCAGTGTGGTCACTAAGACTGACATGCACCCCACCCCGAGCTGATGAGCTCATTGATTGGTTAGGGGCTGCCGAATATCTAAGTACTTTTGACATGACCTCTGGATATTGACAGATTGTTCTGACTGAGAGGGATAATAATACTGCATTCTCTATCCCAGATGGGCGCTACCAATTTAGGGAGATGTCTTTTGCGATCAGGAATGCCCCTGCCACCTTTGAGAGGTTGGTCAACCAGGTGTTGGCTGGAATGGATGATTTCAGTGCTGCCTACCTGGATGACATTGCTGTTTTCAGCTCCACTCGGGAGGAACACTTGCAACACCTCTGCAAAGTGTTGGAGGCCTTGCAGAAGGCAGGCCTCACTATTAAGGCTAGCAAGTGCCAAATAGGGCAGGGTTCTATGGTGTACTGGGACACAAAGTGGGGAGTGGGCAGGTGGCCCCGATGGCCAAACACTGACACCATTGTGGCTTGGGAACCTCCCAAGACCCAGACCTGAGGTGAGAGCCTTTTTTAGTCTCACTGGATACTACAGGAAGTTTGTCAAAGGGTATGGCACTATTTGTTGCTCTCTTGACTGAGTTAACCTCCAGAAAAACAGCCCAGCAATGTGATCTGGACTGAATTTTGCCAGACAGCTTTTGATGCCCTGAAGGCAGTCATGTGCAAGGGACCCGTGCTGAAAGCACCTGACTTGTCGAAAGATTTTTTCTCCAAAGATTTTGTGGTGCAGACTGATGCTTCTGAGCATGGTGTAGGAGCAGTGTTATCACAGCTAAATGAAGAGTGCCTAGACCAACCTGTAGCCTTCCTAAGTAGGATGTTACTTTCTGGGAATGTAGGAGGAGTGGATCTGAGCGTGAGGCTTTTGCTGTGGTCTGGGTGCTGAGGAAGCAAAGACCCTACTTGTTTAGGACTCACTTCCAGGTTCAGACCGACCACAGGCCCCTCAGATGGTTGATGCAGATGAGGGATGAGAATCCAAAACTGTTGAGGTGGTCCATTTCCCTGCAGGGGATGGACTTTACAGTGGAACACCGTCCTGGAACAGAACACGCCAATGCTGAAGGTCGGTCCAGATTCTTCCGCCTTATTGATGAGAACTTCCATGAGGTGGGGAGTCTTCCCTACTTTAAGCTGGGGGGGTGCACGTGTTAGACCTGGCATCGTTGGCGTGGTCTCCCATGTCCTTTTGGACCATATTCCCCATGTTTTGACTGTGTGCTGGACTCTGTTTTTGCTGTTCTTGATAGTCTGGGCACTTTACCACTGCTGACCAGTGCTAAAGTGCAAGTGCTCCTGTGTAAAGTGTATGTGTAATTGGCTTTTCCATGATTGGAAAATTAGTTTGATTTACTAGTATGTCACTTGTAAGGTGCACTAGAGGTGCCCAGGGCCTGTAAATCAAATGCTACTAGTGTGCCTGTAAACCTGGCTCAGACTTGCCACTGCAGTATCTGTGTGTGCAGTTTTAACCTGCCAATGTGACTGGCAAGTGTACCCAATTGCTAGGCCTAATCCTTCCCTCTTTTATATATGTAATGCACCCCTAAGGTAGGCCCTAGGTAACCCCAGGGCAGGGTGCAGTGTATGATAAAGGTGATACATGTACTGATGTGTTTTACATGTCCTAACAGTGAACTACTCCAAATTTGTTTTTTACTGTTGAAAGGCCTATCCCTCTCATTGGTTAACATGTGGGCTGCCTTTAAATATTTTGAAATTTTAGATTCCCTTTAAGAGCAGATAGAAATATGGGGCTTGGTGTCTCTGAACTCACAATATAAAAATACATCTTTTGGTAAAGGTCGGTTTTTAAATTGTTAATTAGAAAATGCCACTTTACGAAAGTATACATTTTCTTGCTCTAACCATTCTTTGACTCTGCCTGTTTGTGGATCCTCTGTCTGGGTCAGACCCACAGTTGGGATGTTTGTGAATTTCCACTAGACTGTGACACAAAGGGTGCTGTGGTGTAGCCGGCATATCCTGATGAGCCATCTGAGCTAGAGTGGAGGGAGAAGTGGTCACTTACACCTGAATGGGCTGTACCTGCCCTCACACAATGCAGTCTCCAACCCCCTGTTGTGAGTCTGGGGCCTGGCCTGGGCAAGGCAGGATCTGGTGAACAGCAGAGACTTTCCTTTGAGGTTTGCCTACTTCAAAGGCAGAAACGCGTATAAGTAGTGGACCCAAAACCCCAAACTTTAGATTTTTTCAGGGTCACTTTTGGATCCAAGAGGAACCTCTGCCAAAGAGAAGAGCTGAAGAGCTGAGGAGAAGTGCTGCCCCTGCCTGTGACTGTGCTTTGTTGGGCTATCCTGTAGTTGCTGCTTCTGCCTGTGAAAGAGGACAAAGACTGGACTTTGTTGTGCATTCCTGCTTCAGAAGAATCTCCAAGGGCTTGAACTGAGCGTGCCTCCTGTTTTGAAGTCTCAGGGCCACCAAAGACTTTCTCTGCCAGCACTTGGACTCTCTGCTGAGACTCCTGCCCTGCCACATGTTGCCCTATCCAGTCCCTGGGCCCTTGAAAGTTAAAGTTGGCAGAACTAGAACTGAAATCTACTCACAAAATGCCTTGCAGGGAAATTATCGATGCACCATCTTCAATGCGGCTGATAAACGACACACCACCAGCTTCGCAGCTGAAATCGACGCTCCACCTGCATCGTGGCTGGGAGATCGAAGCATCGCAGCTGGAGAAACAACGCACAACACCTACTTGTGGCAGCTGATAATGATGCAAACTCCACACAGTGTGGTTTTCTAACACCGTGCAACCAGATTTCTCACTGTGAACCTGCGCAGATCTGAGGTGCCATGTCTGGAAATTGAAGCATTGCTCTCTTGCAAGGGAGAAAAACAACACAACACTGACCCAAACGGAGAAGAAACGATGCACGGCCTAACTTGTGAGTTCTGACTTTTCCGACGCATGCTTGCCTGTGCGGCTTTATTTTTTACGCAAACCAGGTTCTTTGTGTAAAATCAACTTTTTCTATCGATTAAGACTCTTATTCTTTTGAAAATTCATATCTTGAATTGTATCTGTTGGATTTTTGTCATTTCGGTTTGATTTAGATAAATATGGCCTATTTTTCTAAACTGGTGTGGTGTCCATTTTGCAGTGTTTTCACTGTATTACTGTGTGTGTGTGTTGGTACAAATACTTTACACATTGCTTCTGAGTTAAGCCTTCTGCTCGCACCTAACTACGAAGGGGGTGATTGGGCATTAACCAGGTGTGTTTCTCCTTTTCCCTGACTAGAGTGATGGTCCTTCCTTGGACAGAGGGTAACCTCTGCCGACCAAAAACCTAATTTCCAACACTCAAACATCCACTTAAACACTGATACACTCAGGCAATCAATCATGTAACACTCAAGAAGTCACTCACACACCCAAACATCCCCTCATGTACTCCATCAATCACTCATACATGCATTTATGCTCTCACTCACTTATCCATACATGCACTTATGCAAATGCAAACAGTCAATTACCCACGCACCATTCATGCACTCACTCTCTCATACACAACTTGCAAATTAATTAATTCACCTCTACATCACTCATACATACATTTACACATCCATACTGCAATAATGCACTCACTCTCTCACTCTCACACACACTCATTCACTAAGTCAATCAGCCATACACAACTCTTTTACTCATTCACTCACCCATACACCATTCATACACTTACTTACCCACCTGTACACTACTCATGCACTCAATCACCCATCCACTACTGACAGAACCAGACATCCATACATGCACTTATGCACTCAATCACCCATAAAAAAAACATATGCACTCACTCAGTAACCCATAAACAAGTCACAAACTCACTCACTTACTCATACATGCACACATACATTCCTTCTCCCTTATCACACTCACACATACACTCACTTATCCACACACACACTCACTCACCCATACACCAATCTGTCACTCACTGTCTCACACATACATATACTCATGCACTCACTCAGTCACCCATGCACCACTCATATATTCTTTCAGTCACCCACACAACACTCATGTACTCAATGACCCATACACGACTCACACATCCATTCACTCACTCATATACATAATCATTCACTCACTCAGTCCCACATACACCTCTCACATATTCATTCAGTCACTCCTACATTCATTCACTCACCCATACATCACTCATGCTCTCACTCACTTATTGATACATGCAATCATGTACTCAGGCAATCACCCATTCAGCACTCATGCACTCGTTCACCTGCACATACATGCACTCATGCCCTCACCCATATATGAACTAATACACACTCTCAGTTATCTATACACTACTCTTGCACTTGCTCACTCACCCACACATGAACTCTTGTACGCACTCACTCACCTAGAGAGATATTAAAGCAGACAGTCATGTCCTCATTTGATCTGCCGCAGTCTTTTACAAAGACCGCTGTCAAAGCAGGTGCCAAAAGAACTCCAGTGTTGGCAGTCCGAATACCATCATATTACGTGTCATCAATGGATTTCCTCCCATAAACAGGGAGAAATCTGACACTGTCAGCATGTCAGACGCCAGGTGAGAGTCGGTTCCACTGCCAGCACTGCCACGCCGGAAGTACTCTGCATACCATATAATGAGCAGTAAAATGGCACGGCAGTCCTTGCACAGTGGTGCAGCATTGGCAGTGGAACTGTGACATCTACCCCCTCCCGGATGACCACCTCGATGTGGACTGCTGTGCGGCCCAGACAGGTAGATTGACGGACCAGAAACGGGGATGATAGGTGCATGCATGTGGTGTGTGCATGTATGTGTGCAAGCATGTGTGTGTCAGAATGGGTGTGTGTGTGCATGTGTGTGATTGTATCTATGTGTGGTGGTGGGGGTGTAAATGTCTGTGGAGGCTTGGGGTGCGTTTGTGCACGAATGCAGAGGGTGAGTGTGTGTGTGATTGCATGAATGCGGAAATTGGGGATGTGTGTGTGAATGTATGAGGAGGGTGGGGATGTGTGTGTCAATGTATGCAGAGGATGGGTGTGTGTGTGTCAATATATGCAGAGGGTAGGGGTGTGTGTGTGTGTGCATGAATGCAGAGAGTGGGTGTGTGTGTGTGCATGAATGCGGAGGGTGGGTGTGTATGTGAATGTATATTGAGGATGAGGGTGTGTGTGTGCATTAATACGGAGGGTGGGGGTGTGTGTGTGCATAAATGTGGAGGGTAGGGGTTTGTGTGTGAATGTATGTAGAGGGTGGGTGTGTGTGTGAATGTATGCAGAGGGTGTGTGTGTGTGAATGTGGAAGGGGGTGCATATGCGTGCGAGTGAGTTTGGGTGCATGCCTGTTTGTATGTGAACGAGTGGGGGTGCATGTCTCTGGTGTGTGAGCGAGTGGTGGTGCATGTCTGTTTGTGTGTGAGTAAGTGGGGGTACGTGTCTGTGTGCGGTTGGGTGGGGATGTTTGGATGTATGTGTGCAGTCGGGTGGGGGTGTGTGTCAGGAGGAATGCCCGCGGTTGGGTGAGGGTGCCTGTATGTATGCATGCTGTTGGGTGGGGGTTTTTGGATGTATGCGTGCGGTCGGGTGGAGGGGTGTGATAGGAAGTATGTGGGCGAGTGGGGGTGTGAGTCAGGAAGTGCGGGGGCAAGTGGGTGGTGTGTGTCTGCAAGTGTGTGGACATGTGGGGATGTATGTGCCGACAACAGGAGTGGGGATTCCTGTCACCGGGCACGCTACTGCCAGGGTTTTCATGAAGGGGTGACCGCTGTGAAAAGCCTGGCGGTTTTCTGCCTCGTTATATGGCTGCCAGTCTTAGGCATGCCTCCAGCCCGGAGGAGGTCACATCCGGCCGCACCGATCTGACCGCACCAGCAGGACACCAAACTTGTAATGTGGTGGTCTTTACCGCTGGGACTGCACATTAAGACCGCCACCACACGTGTTGCATTCTTAATACCGCCACACTCGTAATGAGGGCCTCAGTCATCCATACATATACTCATGCACTCAAATACTCACCTATACTGTACATTCACGTATACACTCAATTACCCAAACACTACTCACGCACTTACATACACACTCATACATACTGTCATGCACTAAGTTATTCACCCATTCACCCCTCACACACTCACTCACTCACTAATACAGCAGGCATGCATTCACTCAACCATTCATATACTCACTAACACAACCCCACACACACTGATGCAGTCAAACACCCATACATGCATTCATTCACTCAGTGAATCACCTATACAGCACTCATGCACTCAGGCAATCACCCATACAGCACTCATACACTCACTCACTTGCCCATACATGCACTAAATCACTCACCCATACATGCACTCATACACTCTTTTAGTCACCAATGCACCACTCATGCACTCACTTACTCACACATACATGCACTCATGTCCTTACTCACTTAGCTATACAGCCATTCATCCACCCACTCACTCACCCATACATACTCTCTTGTGCTCACTTACTCAGCTATACATAAATTTATATACTCAGTTAATCATCCATACAACTCTCATGAAATCACTCACTCACCTATAGATGCACTCATGCAAATAGTCAATCATCCATACATGCACTTATGCAATCACACATGGATATATATCATCTTGTTTTAAGCCAAGAAAAGCGGTTCTAAAGAAAACCATTTTTTTCTTTTTTCCGGAACTTTTAAAAAGTTTTTTTTTATTTTTAGAAGCTTTTGTAAAATTTTTGGGCATTTGGTTTTAATAAAATGGCAGCTAGACAATAACAAGGTCCTTAAACTTTCAGGAAATTAAGGTCAAAATGAAGAAACTTAGGAAAGAAAAAATAGAATTTGTGTTTTTTTGCAGCATTCTTCATCAGAGTGACCGACTGCTCACATAGAGTTAGTATTTTTTTTTTTTACAATCAAATCATATACTTCCCACTATATCAAATTCTGGAGCAGTGTCAGCACTGGAAGGTGATATTTCTCCAGCGCTTTCCTCCCTTACAGCTTGTACACACTGCCTTCAGAGGGCAAAGCATGCTTGTATTTGGGTGTGAATACTTCTAGCTTGATCCTCTTGAAAGTATCTTCTCACATATTCTACATTTCTCCAGTTTGGCCACTGTGTTCTTCTCTTCTGAAGGGATTACGAAAAATGTCCAAGCGTTTGACTGCTTCTTCTGAAGAGGTTCTTCAACAGAAGATGACTCTTATTCTGGGTGTTCAGACAGCTGAGAGCTAGTAGTTGCCATTTTATAACCCAAAAAAACAAAATAATAAACAAAACTTACTAAAAAAACCTACAGCTTTGCAAGAGCCAAAAAAAGATTCCTCTCCCACTGCAGGTCGAATCAAAATGGGAAGACTGGATAATGATAGAATGAAAACATAGCAATTAAACAAAAATAAATCCAAATAACATCATTACAATTAAATTAATCACAGAATTAATAGTTTCCACACCACAACAATATCAAATTAATGTGAAAAGATAGGTAGGAAACCTGTGTAAAAGTGTCACAAACTTTTTGAAAACACGCTGAAATTGCAATTAAGGGTGATAAACGCTGCAAACGATGACATTGGATTAAATAAAAGGACACAAAGTAACATTTTTAAAATTGAATTACTCACTTTCTATTTCATAACAATAAAATACTAATGTGAATGGTTAGGTATCAAACCTGTGTATAAGTATTTGGAAGTTTAAAAAAAATGCTAAAATTGCTAATAATCGTGGGGAATGCTAAGGTCAACGATGTCACAATTAAAGGAAAAGATTCCAAATTTGATCTTTACTATTCATTTTTTTTTTTTAAAGAATAGCTTCTACAACAAAACAACAACATACTAATGTATATGATTATATAGAAAATGTTTTTATATATACTATGAACTTTCTCAAAACACGTCGAAATCGTGACAATTGCTATGCAACTTTTTTTAGGAAAAACACATACCAGATAAATTAAAAGAGGCTCACACAATACCAAATACAAGCCTACAAAATCACCCAACTAACATTTCTTAAAGTACTATAGGATAGAATATTCCAGAACACTGTACAATCCGTATCTATTTCTCACACAGTTGAGTATTGGAGGCTCCAATTCAGATGTGTCTGGTTTATTAGCATTTTACTAACTGTAATTTATAAGTACATGTAGTATATCAATGATGTGCGCATTCATCTTATTGCCTAGAGAAATAATCATTACCTTACATAATATAGAATTTACTGAAACAATTGCTCACTTCTTTATACCCACTGGCTAACTCTGATAGAGTCACTAACTGATCCTTCCACCACTCTCACTTTCATACTCACTCACTCATTCAAGCAACCACTGACATAGCCATGTACACACTCATACACCCTGTCTCTCAGACACTCAGACACTCAGTCATCCAGTCAAAAGTATACTCATACACATATTAAAAACACCCACTAAAAAACTCATATAGCCACTAACAGACCAAGTTACGTTCTCATGTACCCACTCTGAATGTTAGATGGACAATTACACACCCACTGACATACCCATTCTACTACTCATATAACTACTAACCTACCTATGTATACAGTCACACAGGCACTTTTAGGCTGCACTTACAAAATAATATTTTAAAATAATTATATAAAATCATTAAAAAAAATTATTATGGATCTAACACTTAAAAAACACAATTTAAGAAGTTCACTGAAAAAACAAATGTTACAGTAATGTTATAGTTAGAAAACTAACTTTAAAAAACCTTAGAAATTTACAGAAAGAACCAAAGGTTACAGGGATGTTATAGTTAGGAAATAAAATTTAAAAAACCTTAGAAATTCACTTAAAAACAGCAAAAGTTATGGGTGCATTATAGTTACATTCACATTTCACATTTGAGATGTCATCTGTGATGTCATCAATGATGTCAGTGACCACGTCATGAGTGATATAATACATAAGAGCAGAAGCTTTACATAGCAGGGGGTCATGTTATAGTTAGCTCAGTTAAATGTAACTGCTGAATTCCCATGGTTTTGTGCGTGTGAAATGTGAACCTAACTATATCACCCCTGTAACCTTTGTTTTTTTTTTTCAGTGAAGGTTTTACTAATTCTATTTCCTAACGTCCCTGTAACTTTCATTTATTTAGGGATAAGATATATGTGAGTGTGCATGTGTGTGTGTGTGTGTTTGTTTGTGTGTGCATGTGTGTGTTTGTGTGTGTGTTATCAAATTTGTTGGGGTGAATGGTACATGTTTTGTTGATGTATTATGTTTTTAATTTACATTTGTGTATGCAATGTTTTGGGCTCTTTTGGAGAATTGTTTTATGTAAAAAATGTTTCTTCTATCTATTTATTAATGATTAATTATTTTGTTGATAATATTGTAGTCAATAGTGTGTGAAGCTATATTATTGACATACTATATGTTTATTTAAAGATAACAATATTTTTGTTTCCGCTATATTTTTATTTTCAATATCGGTAAAAATCATTATTTTTAACAGTATTTGTTGTTTGCGATATTTGTGGTTTTACTAGTTAAGCTGATGAACTCAATATTTTTGTAATAGATATTTAATTTTCATTATTTTTGTGATATGATTTTGCATGCATCAATATTATCAGTGATCTAATTTGGCCTAATTATCCCAACATGGCTAGCAAGCATGAGCATCAGCATGTGCTTGATATCTGTGCTTATGTGGTAGGAAGTTATCACATAAAAGACTTATAGCCTACTGACTATGAGTAAATGCTCTGTTATTTGTAATGCTGCATCAAAGACGGAAGTGGAATTACAGACATTACTTCATATACTCTGGAGCTATAAACAAATCTCCCACTCAGCATACGTATACAATTAAGTGTGAACTGTGGGGGAAACTGGAGTAAGAGTGTTATAAAATGGTCTGAGTTACTCCAAAAGATGATGTGAATCAGCAGGTTTCATAGTTAATAATAATAAACTCAATAATGGATATTTTGTGTGGTGTGTAGTTATATACGTTACTTACCCACACATGATTCATCCCATTTATGTTACACAGTGGTAGATAAAACTGAGGTATGAATATTTATGTTTATAAGCACTAGAATGTTGTGCAAATCTGAAGTTGTATGACTACACAATATTGTACTACAAAAGACATTCTTAATTTACCATTGTGAATGTGGATGTCACTCTACATAAACATAAACAAGGGAACATGTATCCTGACTAACAGTGATACTTACATAGCATTCACATGACTAGACATTGTCACCATTCAAAACTACTGTCTGAAAACTACTTACAGTTATTTAGTTGCCTGTCTAGCATCAATGTAGTTTTGAAAATAGTAAGTAATTTAAATAAAATACATATTCTTACTGCATGTACATCATTCACGTGTTATCAATCTGTCACAGCACTTATTCATATGACACACAATAGCAGGGCAGGATTTAAGGGATCAAACCTTTGCAGTTTAAGTGTCTTGGGTCCTGTATAAATTACTTCAATTATGTAATGCGTGATACAGCAGACATTTAAAAAACTCATATTTTCGTATGTAAGAGCTATAATTGTTTAAAGTAGCAGTCATACTCCAACATAGTGATCACACTTCTCTGGCACAATATTTGTATGCTGCATATGTGACAACACATGTAAATATATTTGATTGGAAACTGTGTCACTCAACACTCCTCATCACGAGAAGGATTACCATGACACCTCACTATTGACATGTTTGTAAAGTATGAACTCTGATTATGAAACAATTTTTAACAATTCTATGTTGGGTAATGGAAACCATCATTGAATGTAGGTGTCTGCCTTGCCACACCTCGAGCCAGATTTACAACCCTGCACACAATGCAGTGGAGCACCCAAAGTTGAGCCGATTGCCATGTGCACACCTTTTCCAAGGTTGTCTGCTGGAGCCTAACATGGGATTGGTACTGGAAAGGTACCCTTCCAGTACAAAATGCTATGCCTACACACACATTGTAAAACCTTTTCTACTTTGTATATGTGCTGTACATTGCAGCACATATGCAAACTCAGAATAGGAAGGAGAAATAAAAGTATTTCTACATTTAATGCCTGCTTGAAAGTGGTGTTACCGTTTGGCACAAAAGTCTGTCTACAATTGTTAGTGAATACAGTTTTCCATCACAAACCATGGATGGAAGGACAGGAACACCCATGTACCACCCACAAAATGCCAGTCAGGCACAGAGAAATGCATTACTTTAGGCCATGGGCCAGCACAGAGCAAGTTTTGCACAAAAAAAGTAAATCCAACAAAGAGATTTTTTGGCCAGGTTTGTATCAGTTTTTGCTTAGTAAACCCAGGGCAAAATGTTTGTAAATTTAGGCCAAGATGTCATAATGATCTATTTTGAAATGTGAAAGAGACATCCTTACATAAAGTAATTATGAGGAATGAGGAGCAACATCTGTTAGAAAAGGGAGTTTTAATAGCACTACATTAAGCCCACCAAATACATACTTTACATCTGCATCACCCAAAGCCTAATGACTTTGCAAACATGTATACATATCTAATTTACTTAATTTAATCTAAGAATACTTAAAACATGTATGAGTGACAAAGAAATATGAACCTAACAAATCTGTGTGTGTCTAACATATATGTTAAAGCATCAAGTGCAAAACATGTGGTTACTGGTGTAATGCAAGCTTTTGTTTTAGAACTTGAGTTTGTGTGTAATATATATATTTTTTTTCCAAAATGAATACAAAATGTGTCACAAACGTGTTTAAAAATGGACCATAAGGCTTTTTAGTCATTACCTTTCCACCCTAACAGATATTTTGCACTTGATAGTGCCACCTACATAAATCTAATAAACACAGCTCACTGCTAGTCTGTTCAAGGAGGCATTCCATGTTTGGTACATGTTCATTTCCACCCATTCATTAATGTCATTTTTGGTTAAATAGAAACTACTAAGAATAGCACAAATGGTGTAGTAGCAATATATTATAATACTTAAACACAACCTTAGAAAACATAAATATGCTTGTGAAAAATGTTCATTAAGCCTGAGTAATTGGCGTAATGTTAGTAATTCAGCATTACTCTTGTAATGCACATATATCAAAATAGAGTGCAGCCACGTTGAGTATAATATAGCAATTTGGCTCACAATTTCTAACCCAGTAGAACAGGAAGAACAAACTAAGAGAGATTGAGTGGGTAATGCTGTTTGTGTCCTGTAACATTCACAGCTGTTAATTAGTTGACAATGCATCCCCTAGACCAATATGGATCCCAGGAAGCGTTTTGCAGATTTAGGCGGTCATTATGAGTATGGTGGTGTTGGACCATCCCACTGACAGTGGAGTTGAGGACCGCCAACAGGGTGGCAGTGTGGACCGCCGTATTATGAGTGCGGCTGTGAACTGTGAGCAATACAGCCACTTCACCACCTATACCGCCAATGCTGTACGACCGCAGTGGCCATCTTCAGGCAGGCGGAAAGACCCATCCTGCCCACCATATTACGATTCACCACACCGCCATGATTTCTGAGGCAGAACCAAAGCCACACAAAGCCTGGTGGAAATGAGCTGTATAAAAGGAAGTCCTCACCGCAGGGACACAGACGAGGCCGAAGACGCAATGACATGGAGTGTGAACTCGAGATCTTCCTAGTGCTAATCCTTGTGATTCATCTCCAGTACCATGACTGCCAACAAAGTTGGCAACAGTGAGTACAGAGGCCTAGCACACACGGAAGGGAAGGGGACAATTACATACGCAGATACCACACGCGTCCCCCACACTGAATACCATGCCCACATAAACACACACCAACACCCATACACACACACACACACACCATCCCCACCAACACCCAGCACAGAAATATACTTACCTGGCACATGCAGAGAAAGAAAGAAATGGATGCACATACCTTTGTACACGACCCTCCCATATTAAAACACAGGACAACAGAAAATTGTTGCACCAACATAGCTGTTGGCCAGATATATTAACCCCTTCTGTGCCGCAGACGTAGTGGTTACGTCCTGCGGCACAGTGCTGCTGTGCCGAGGACGTAACCACTACGTCCTCGGCACACAGCCCAGAGGGAGCGCTCTCGCTCCCTCTGTGTGCTTCCCCCCACCCCCCCAAAGTCAGGGATGGAAGGGGAAGCCCTTCCCCTTCCACCCCCGACCCCCCCACCCCCCCATAATGACGTCAGCGCGCGCTGACTTCATTATGGGGATTTCGCCGCACAGGAAGCCATTTGCTTCCTGTGCGGCGACGAGGAAAGAGGTGAGTTCCTCTTCCCGGTGGGTGGGGGGTTTGGGCTAAAGAGGCACCGGGGGAAAGGAAAGGCTTTTCCTTTCCCCCGGTGTCTCTTTGAGCATTCCTGCTGCCCGATCGCATTGCGATCGGGCAGCAGGAATGCCCACTAGACACCAGGGATTTGTTTTTTTTGTTGTTTGCTCGTGTTTCTTGCTGGCGGGGAGCGGCCCCTTGGGCAAGGGTCGCTCCCCTTGTGGGGGCAATTAGTTACGGCCATTTCTGCCCCCTTTGGGGGCAGATTGGCCTACTTTTTAGGCGGATCTGCCCCCAAGGGGGGCAGAAACCACTGGATCACCAGGGATTTATATTTTCTGTGCAGGTATGTTGGGAGGGGGTGCCCCCTTGGGCAAGGGGCGCCCCCCCCAAGGGGGCAGAGAACTGTTGGCCATTTCTGCCCCCCTTGGGGGCAGATCGGCCTATTTTTTTTAGGTCCATCTGCCCCCAAGGGGGGCAGAAGCCACTTAGGCACCAGGGATTGTGTGTGTAGTGGATGGGGGGGTGCCCCCTTGGGCAAGGGTCTCTCCCCTTTGGGGGGCATGTCTTTTAGGGCCATTTCTGCCCCCCTTGAGGGCAGATCAGCCTATTATTTTTAGGTTGATCTGCCCCAAGGGGGGCAGAAACCACTAGAACGCCAGGGATGTTTTTTTATGTGTTTATTTTTGTGGGGGGGCGTCCCCTTGGGCACGGGGCGCCCCCCCAAGGGGGGCATTGACCTGTTGGCCATTTCTGCCCCCCCTGGGGGCAGATGGGCCTATTTTTCTACACCCACCTGCCCCCAAGGGGGGCAGAAGCCACGTAGACACCAGGGATAGTGTGTGTGTGTGTGTGTGTTAGTGGATGGGGGGGGGCTTGGGCAAGGGTCGCCCCCCACTTTGGGGGCACATGTACCCAGGCCATTTCTGCACCCCTTGGAGACAGATCAGCCTATTATTTTTAGGCTGATCTGCCCCCAAGGGGGGCAGAAACCACTAGAACGCCAGGGATGTTTTTTTATGTGTTTATTTTTGTGGGGGGGCGTCCCCTTGGGCACGGGGCGCCCCCCCCAAGGGGGGCATTGACCTGTTGGCCATTTCTGCCCCCCCTGGGGGCAGATGGGCCTATTTTTCTAGACCCACCTGCCCCCAAGGGGGGCAGAAGCCACGTAGACACCAGGGATAGTGTGTGTGTGTGTGTGTGTTAGTGGATGGGGGGGGGCTTGGGCAAGGGTCGCCCCCCACTTTGGGGGCACATGTACCCAGGCCATTTCTGCACCCCTTGGAGACAGATCAGCCTATTATTTTTAGGCTGATCTGCCCCCAAGGGGGGCAGAAACCACTAGAACGCCAGGGATTTTTTTTTATGTGTTTATTTTTGTGGGGGGGGTGTCCCCTTGGGCACGGGGCGCCCCCCCAAGGGGGGCATTGACCTGTTGGCCATTTCTGCCCCCCCTGGGGGCAGATGGGCCTATTTTTCTAGACCCACCTGCCCCCAAGGGGGGCAGAAGCCACGTAGACACCAGGGATAGTGTGTGTGTGTGTGTGTGTTAGTGGATGGGGGGGGGGGGGCTTGGGCAAGGGTCGCCCCCCCACTTTGGGGGCACATGTACCCAGGCCATTTCTGCACCCCTTGGAGACAGATCAGCCTATTATTTTTAGGCTGATCTGCCCCCAAGGGGGGCAGAAACCACTAGAACGCCAGGGTTTTTTTTTAATGTGTTTATTTTTGTGGGGGGGGCGTCCCCTTGGGCACGGGGCGCCCCCCCAAGGGGGGCATTGACCTGTTGGCCATTTCTGCCCCCCCTGGGGGCAGATGGGCCTATTTTTCTAGACCCACCTGCCCCCAAGGGGGGCAGAAGCCACGTAGACACCAGGGATAGTGTGTGTGTGTGTGTGTGTGTGTTAGTGGATGGGGGGGGGCTTGGGCAAGGGTCGCCCCCCACTTTGGGGGCACATGTACCCAGGCCATTTCTGCACCCCTTGGAGACAGATCAGCCTATTATTTTTAGGCTGATCTGCCCCCAAGGGGGGCAGAAACCACTAGAACGCCAGGGTTTTTTTTTTGTGTTTATTTTTGTGGGGGGGCGTCCCCTTGGGCACGGGGCGCCCCCCCCAAGGGGGGCATTGACCTGTTGGCCATTTCTGCCCCACCTGGGGGCAGATGGGCCTATTTTTCTAGACCCACCTGCCCCCAAGGGGGGCAGAAGCCACGTAGACACCAGGGATAGTGTGTGTGTGTGTGTTAGTGGATGGGGGGGGGCTTGGGCAAGGGTCGCCCCCCACTTTGGGGGCACATGTACCCAGGCCATTTCTGCACCCCTTGGAGACAGATCAGCCTATTATTTTTAGGCTGATCTGCCCCCAAGGGGGGCAGAAACCACTAGAACGCCAGGGATTTTTTTTTATGTGTTTATTTTTGTGGGGGGGTGTCCCCTTGGGCACGGGGCGCCCCCCCAAGGGGGGCATTGACCTGTTGGCCATTTCTGCCCCCCCTGGGGGCAGATGGGCCTATTTTTCTAGACCCACCTGCCCCCAAGGGGGGCAGAAGCCACGTAGACACCAGGGATAGTGTGTGTGTGTGTGTGTGTTAGTGGATGGGGGGGGGCTTGGGCAAGGGTCGCCCCCCACTTTGGGGGCACATGTACCCAGGCCATTTCTGCACCCCTTGGAGACAGATCAGCCTATTATTTTTAGGCTGATCTGCCCCCAAGGGGGGCAGAAACCACTAGAACGCCAGGGATTTTTTTTTATGTGTTTATTTTTGTGGGGGGGTGTCCCCTTGGGCACGGGGCGCCCCCCCAAGGGGGGCATTGACCTGTTGGCCATTTCTGCCCCCCCTGGGGGCAGATGGGCCTATTTTTCTAGACCCACCTGCCCCCAAGGGGGGCAGAAGCCACGTAGACACCAGGGATAGTGTGTGTGTGTGTTAGTGGATGGGGGGGGCTTGGGCAAGGGTCGCCCCCCACTTTGGGGGCACATGTACCCAGGCCATTTCTGCACCCCTTGGAGACAGATCAGCCTATTATTTTTAGGCTGATCTGCCCCCAAGGGGGGCAGAAACCACTAGAACGCCAGGGATTTTTTTTTATGTGTTTATTTTTGTGGGGGGGTGTCCCCTTGGGCACGGGGCGCCCCCCCAAGGGGGGCATTGACCTGTTGGCCATTTCTGCCCCCCCTGGGGGCAGATGGGCCTATTTTTCTAGACCCACCTGCCCCCAAGGGGGGCAGAAGCCACGTAGACACCAGGGATAGTGTGTGTGTGTGTGTGTGTTAGTGGATGGGGGGGGGCTTGGGCAAGGGTCGCCCCCCACTTTGGGGGCACATGTACCCAGGCCATTTCTGCACCCCTTGGAGACAGATCAGCCTATTATTTTTAGGCTGATCTGCCCCCAAGGGGGGCAGAAACCACTAGAACGCCAGGGATTTTTTTTTATGTGTTTATTTTTGTGGGGGGGTGTCCCCTTGGGCACGGGGCGCCCCCCCAAGGGGGGCATTGACCTGTTGGCCATTTCTGCCCCCCCTGGGGGCAGATGGGCCTATTTTTCTAGACCCACCTGCCCCCAAGGGGGGCAGAAGCCACGTAGACACCAGGGATAGTGTGTGTGTGTGTTAGTGGATGGGGGGGGCTTGGGCAAGGGTCGCCCCCCACTTTGGGGGCACATGTACCCAGGCCATTTCTGCACCCCTTGGAGACAGATCAGCCTATTATTTTTAGGCTGATCTGCCCCCAAGGGGGGCAGAAACCACTAGAACGCCAGGGTTTTTTTTTTAAGTGTTTATTTTTGTGGGGGGGCATCCCCTTGGGCACGGGGCGCCCCCCCAAGGGGGGCATTGACCTGTTGGCCATTTCTGCCCCCCCTGGGGGCAGATGGGCCTATATTTCTAGACCCACCTGCCCCCAAGGGGGGCAGAAGCCACGTAGACACCAGGGATAGTGTGTGTGTGTGTGTGTGTTAGTGGATGGGGGGGGGCTTGGGCAAGGGTCGCCCCCCACTTTGGGGGCACATGTACCCAGGCCATTTCTGCACCCCTTGGAGACAGATCAGCCTATTATTTTTAGGCTGATCTGCCCCCAAGGGGGGCAGAAACCACTAGAACGCCAGGGATTTTTTTTTATTTGTTTATTTTTGTGGGGGGGCGTCCCCTTGGTCATGGGGCGCCCCCCCAAGGGGGGCATTGACCTGTTGGCCATTTCTACACCCCCTGGG
The DNA here is from genome assembly GCF_031143425.1 of Pleurodeles waltl. Taxonomy (NCBI): domain Eukaryota; kingdom Metazoa; phylum Chordata; class Amphibia; order Caudata; family Salamandridae; genus Pleurodeles; species Pleurodeles waltl. Next base: position 315,433,123 of record NC_090444.1, read on the forward strand.
GGCAGATGGGCCTATTTTCTTAGGCCCACCTGCCCCCAAGGGGGCAGAAGCCACTTAGGCACCAGGGATAGTGTTGTGTGTGTTTTTTTTGTTTTTTTTTGTTTGAGGGCTGTCCCCTTTGGCAAGGGTCGCTCTCCATGGGGACACAGTACTAAAGGTATTTTCTGGCTTCCTTGGGGCAGACAGGCCTATTTTTTTTAGTAGGCCCATCTGCCCCTATGACAGAATCCACTTAGGCACCAATTTCTAAAATGTTTGATGGTGGGGTGTTTGTCAACTGAAGAAGTCTTTGCATTTGTGATAAAAAAAAAATTCCTCCTTTTTGTTCTAGTTCAAAGCTTTTGCTTTATTTGCTGTGGCTCCTTGCGGTTTTGGCGGTGGTTGACCTGCAGTTTGCACAGTTGCATGTTTTAGGTAAGTAAAAACAATTTACTCCAAAGGAGTATTGTTGCCATGCATGAATGACATGTTTGTAGGGGGTGTACTAAATGCAGGATTGTGTGTGAAATTGTCCTTAGGTTTGTGCACAATGATATTTGTTTTGTCTTATTTCTAATTTGCCTTTCTTTCTTTCTTTTTAGTGGGATATCATTGGTGATTGCTGTGTAGTTGCTGGTGAATCAAGCTTTTTCAGGCAAGTGAGCGGTATAGTTTTTGAGTTTGTAACTCTTACTAACAAAGCTACACTTTGTTACTTGTCTTACACAGTGCTGGTTGTTGGTGGTGAATTTGTCCAGTTAATTTTAGCAGGAGAGATCATGGCTAGCCGCAGGATGACCGCTCAGCAGGTGGTTGGTATGCTTTTTGAGTCACAGTCTGATCATGACTATGAGATGGACTCTGCATCTGAGGCAGAGGAGGAAGTCAGAGATTCTGGCAGTGATGTTTCTGTTGGAGGGGAATCTTCTGATGATGAAGCCACACTCAGTGCAGATGAAGGTTCTGTTTTAGAGGAGGACATTGATGTGCCAATAGTGCAGCAACCTGGGGCTGAAAGGTTTCCCGTTAGAAGACCTGATGTCTGGGTTGCCCCAAACATGGAGCAGCCAGAGTTGCCTGCCTTTACTGGTCTCCCGGGGTGTAACGCCAATACAGAGAACTTTATGCCTATCAATTTCTTTGAGTTATTCATGGATGATGTGTTTTTGGAAGAGATTGTTGAGCAGACTAATTTGTATGCGGAGCAGCATTTGAGGGACAACGCTGCTAGACTTAGGCCACACTCTAGAGCTGCCCAGTGGATTCCCACAAATTTGGAGGAGCTAAAAAAGTTTTTGGGTTTGACTTTTTTGATGGGGTTGATAAGGAAGCCGTCACTGGCTTCTTATTGGTCTACTAGTCCCTTGATGGCAACAGCTATATTTCCAGCTACCATGAGTCGTAATCGGTATTTGCTTCTTCTTAGGATGCTGCATTTTGTTGACAATGCATTAGCCTTGCCACGAGATCACCCAGATTCTGACCGTCTTTTTAAGATTAGGCCTGTCCTTGATCATTTTGTAGATCGGTTTTCGGAGGTCTATGTTCCAGGCAAAGAGATAAGTGTGGACGAGTCTTTGGTCCTCTTCAAGGGTCGTTTGGTTTTTAGGCAGTACATTCCTAGCAAAAGGGCACGATATGGAATTAAATTGTATATGCTGTCTGAAAGTAGGACAGGATATGTGTATAGTTTCCGTGTGTACACTGGTAGGGATTCCAATATTGACCCCCCTGGTTGTCCTCCCACTTTTGGAGTTACTGAGAAAATAGTGTGGGATCTTGGTAGACGACTGTTCAACAAAGGTCACCATTTGTATGTAGATAACTTCTACACTGGTGTGCAGTTGTTCAAGGAATTGTTTAGAGTGGACACAGTTGCTTGTGGCACAATCCGTTCTAACCGGAAAGGCTATCCAAGGGAGCTTGTCTGTAAAAAACTTGAGAGGGGACAGTGCTGTGCCTTGCGGAACGAGGAGCTGCTAGCTTTGAAATTTTCAGACAAGAGGGATGTCTACATGCTAAGTACCATCCATGATGAGAGTACTTCCCCTGTGACTGTTTGGGGCCAGGTTGCTGAAGTGCGCAAACCTGTGTGCATTTTAGATTATAATAAGCACATGGGAGGTGTAGATAGAGTTGACCAGAGGTTGGAACCTTATACTGCTATTCGTAAGTCTTATGTTTGGTATAAGAAGTTAGCACTTCACCTCTTCCACTTAGCAACCTTCAATGCTTTTATTGTGTTTAGGGATAGGTCTCCAGACTCAAAGATGACATTTGTGAAATTTCAGGAGTCAGTGATAGAGAGCCTTATTGTGGTGGAACAGGCCAGAGTTCCTAGAGAAGCAGTGGTGGAGGATGTGGCTAGATTGAAAGATCGCCACTTTGCTGAGCACATTCCTCCCACACCCAAAAAAGACTTTCCAGCTAAGAAATGTAGAGTGTGTTTTCGAAGAGGTATCCAGAGGGAGTCTCGAATGTACTGCCCAGATTGTCCTTCAAAGCCTGGGCTGTGTGTCGGTGCTTGTTTTAAGAATTACCACACCCAGAAGAATTTCTGGGAACAACCATGAGTGTAAACTCATGTCTGTTTTGTATTTTCATGTGTTTAGTTTCATGGTTAGCATTTCTGTCATGTTGTTAGTTAGAGCTTTTGTGTTTGTTGTTTTGTAATTCTTTCTACTTAGTTAGGGGTTCCTCTGTTTAAAAAAAAAAATATATATATGATGCCATTGTGTGTGGAGTGGGGCTTGGCTGAGACTGTACATATTGACTTGATGTTGGCTACTGCAACACACTGCCAGCCAAACACCAGTCCACACACTCCCATCAGCTGGTGTGATTGTTGTATCAGGCATGTGGGCGTATGTAAGTGATGGGCCCTTGAGTGGCGCTGTCTGTCGATGTGAGTGTTGTAATGTGCTGGGCCCGTGGCTGGCGGTGTGAATGGCCTTGTGTGTGTCATGTATGAAAGTTGTGTGAATGGACTGTAAAGCGGTTGGTGCCTTGTCGCGGCTTTACAGCTCACGAGCTGTGAGTCATTGGTTCAGTTTTTTGCCTTTCAGTTACTAACAGTGCTTTTCATTTTTGTGAAAGCTCTTGTTAGTAAAATTTGATCCACTGAACCATCACTCACCCTCGTGCCAAATCCAACCAGTATGTGTGGTAAAAATGACCAAACCTGCTCCGCTGTAATCAGGCGTCGCAGCACACCTATGACACGCTAGGTGCCTCAGGTGGGACCCCGATGATGAAGCATGCCACCAACTTGGTTGGTGGGTGAGGGGTCTTTTTCACATAACCTAAGTGTGTTTCTTTTCAAAATTTTAGTGTTTGGCACATCACGGACGTATGTGGGCACATCAAAACGATATATAACAAAACTACCTGTGTTTGGGGGGGAGAGGGCACCTATGTTTTTGGTCCTGTGTGCGGCCTTCATCTAGGGAAACCTACCAAACCCAGACATTTTTTAAAACTAGACACCCCAAGGAGTCTAGGGAGGAGTGGCTTGCGTGGATCCCCCAACATTTTCTTACCCAGACTCCTCTGTAAACCTCAAAATGTGCTTAAAAAAAGCATATTTTCCTGACTTTTCTTCGTACGATCACCACTCCAGCACAAAATTCCTACTCCCCAGTGTTCCCCTCAGTCTCCCAAATAAAATGACACCTCACGTATGTGGGTCCCCAAAGCAGAATCAGTCTAAAGATGTATAAAAGAATATGTCCTTATAAATTCGCAGTACTATCCCCTGTATCTCTACAAGTTTTGGGCCTTATTCTGTTGGAGGCACCTGGCCCACCCACACAACTGAGGTATCATTTTTATCGGGAGACTTGGGGGAACGCTGGGTGGAAGGAAATTTGTGGCTCCACTCAGATTCCAGAACTTTCTGTCACCGAAATGTGTGAAAAATGCGTTTTTTTAGCCAATATTTGAGGTTTGGAAAGGATTCTGGGTAACAGAACCTGGTCAGAGCCCCTCAAGTCACCCCATCTTGGATTCCCCTAGGTCTCTAGTTTTCAGAAATGCACAGGTTTGGTAGGTTTCCCTAGGTGCTGGCTGAGCTACAGGCCAAAAACTACAGGTAGGCACTGTTTTCAATGAAAAAATGTGATGTGTCCACGCTGCGCTTTGGGGCGTTTCCTGTCGCGGGCGCTAGGCCTACCCACACAAGTGAGGTATCATTTTTATCGGGAGACGTGGGGGAACGCTGGGTGGAAGGAAATTTGTGGCTCCTCTCGGATTCCAGAACTTTCTGCCACAGAAATGTGAGGAACATGTGTTTTTTTAGCCAATTTTTGAGCTTTGCAAAGGATTCTGGGTAACAGAACCTGGTCCGAGCCCCGCCAGTCACCCCTCCTTGGATTCCCCTAGGTCTCTAGTTTTCAGAAATGCACAGGTTTGGTAGGTTTCCCTAGGTGGCGGCTGAGCTAGAGGCCAAAATCTACAGGTAGGCACTTTGCTAAAAACAGGTCTGTTTTCTGTGATGTGTCCACGTTGCGCTTTGGGGCGTTTCCTGTTGCGGGCGCTAGGCCTACCCACACAAGTGAGGTATCATTTTTATCGGGAGACGTGGGGGAACGCTGGGTGGAAGGAAATTTGTGGCTCCTCTCGGATTCCAGAACTTTCTGCCACAGAAATGTGAGGAACATGTGTTTTTTTAGCCAATTTTTGAGCTTTGCAAAGGATTCTGGGTAACAGAACCTGGTCCGAGCCCCGCCAGTCACCCCTCCTTGGATTCCCCTAGGTCTCTAGTTTTCAGAAATGTACAGGTTTGGTAGGTTTCCCTAGGTGCCGGCTGAGCTAGAGGCCAAAATCTACAGGTAGTCACTTCGCAAAAAACACCTCTGTTTTCTTCCAAAATTTTGGTGGTGTCCACGTTGCGCTTTGGGGCGTTTCCTGTCGCGGGCGCTAGGCCTACCCACGCAAGTGAGGTATCATTTTTATCGGGAGACTTGGGGGAACGCTGGGTGGAAGGAAATTTGTGGCTCCTCCCAGATTCCAGAACTTTCTGCCACAGAAATGTGAGGAACATGTGTTTTTTTAGCCAATTTTTGAGCTTTGCAAAGGATTCTGGGTAACAGAACCTGGTCCGAGCCCCGCCAGTCACCCCTCCTTGGATTCCCCTAGGTCTCTAGTTTTCAGAAATGCACAGGTTTGGTAGGTTTCCCTAGGTGGCGGCTGAGCTAGAGGCCAAAATCTACAGGTAGGCACTTTGCTAAAAACAGGTCTGTTTTCTGTGATGTGTCCACGTTGCGCTTTGGGGCGTTTCCTGTCGCGGGCGCTAGGCCTACCCACACAAGTGAGGTATCATTTTTATCGGGAGACGTGGGGGAACGCTGGGTGGAAGGAAATTTGTGGCTCCTCTCGGATTCCAGAACTTTCTGCCACAGAAATGTGAGGAACATGTGTTTTTTTAGCCAATTTTTGAGCTTTGCAAAGGATTCTGGGTAACAGAACCTGGTCCGAGCCCCGCCAGTCACCCCTCCTTGGATTCCCCTAGCTCTCTAGTTTTCAGAAATGCACAGGTTTGGTAGGTTTCCCTAGGTGGCGGCTGAGCTAGAGGCCAAAATCTACAGGTAGGCACTTTGCTAAAAACAGGTCTGTTTTCTGTGATGTGTCCACGTTGCGCTTTGGGGCGTTTCCTGTTGCGGGCGCTAGGCCTACCCACACAAGTGAGGTATCATTTTTATCGGGAGACGTGGGGGAACGCTGGGTGGAAGGAAATTTGTGGCTCCTCTCGGATTCCAGAACTTTCTGCCACAGAAATGTGAGGAACATGTGTTTTTTTAGCCAATTTTTGAGCTTTGCAAAGGATTCTGGGTAACAGAACCTGGTCCGAGCCCCGCCAGTCACCCCTCCTTGGATTCCCCTAGGTCACTAGTTTTCAGAAATGTACAGGTTTGGTAGGTTTCCCTAGGTGCCGGCTGAGCTAGAGGCCAAAATCTACAGGTAGTCACTTCGCAAAAAACACCTCTGTTTTGTTCCAAAATTTTGGTGGTGTCCACGTTGCGCTTTGGGGCGTTTCCTGTCGCGGGCGCTAGGCCTACCCATGCAAGTGAGGTATCATTTTTATCGGGAGACTTGGGGGAACGCTGGGTGGAAGGAAATTTGTGGCTCCTCCCAGATTCCAGAACTTTCTGCCACAGAAATGTGAGGAACATGTGTTTTTTTAGCCAATTTTTGAGCTTTGCAAAGGATTCTGGGTAACAGAACCTGGTCCGAGCCCCGCCAGTCACCCCTCCTTGGATTCCCCTAGGTCTCTAGTTTTCAGAAATGCACAGGTTTGGTAGGTTTCCCTAGGTGGCGGCTGAGCTAGAGGCCAAAATCTACAGGTATGTACTTTTCTAAAAACACGTCTGTTTTCTGTGATGTGTCCACGTTGCGCTTTGGGGCGTTTCCTGTCGCGGGCGCTAGGCCTACCCACACAAGTGAGGTATCATTTTTATCGGGAGATGTGGGGGAACGCTGGGTGGAAGGACATTTGTGGCTCCTCTCAGATTCCAGCACTTTCTGCCACAGAAATGTGAGGAACATGTGTTTTTTTAGCCAATTTTTGAGCTTTGCAAAGGATTCTGGGTAACAGAACCTGGTCCGAGCCCCGCCAGTCACCCCTCCTTGGATTCCCCTAGGTCTCTAGTTTTCAGAAATGCACAGGTTTGGTAGGTTTCCCTAGGTGGCGGCTGAGCTAGAGGCCAAAATCTACAGGTAGGCACTTTGCTAAAAACAGGTCTGTTTTCTGTGATGTGTCCACGTTGCGCTTTGGGGCGTTTCCTGTCGCGGGCGCTAGGCCTACCCACACAAGTGAGGTATCATTTTTATCGGGAGACGTGGGGGAACGCTGGGTGGAAGGAAATTTGTGGCTCCTCTCGGATTCCAGAACTTTCTGCCACAGAAATGTGAGGAACATGTGTTTTTTTAGCCAATTTTTGAGCTTTGCAAAGGATTCTGGGTAACAGAACCTGGTCCGAGCCCCGCCAGTCACCCCTCCTTGGATTCCCCTAGGTCTCTAGTTTTCAGAAATGTACAGGTTTGGTAGGTTTCCCTAGGTGCCGGCTGAGCTAGAGGCCAAAATCTACAGGTAGTCACTTCGCAAAAAACACCTCTGTTTTCTTCCAAAATTTTGGTGGTGTCCACGTTGCGCTTTGGGGCGTTTCCTGTCGCGGGCGCTAGGCCTACCCACGCAAGTGAGGTATCATTTTTATCGGGAGACTTGGGGGAACGCTGGGTTGAAGGAAATTTGTGGCTCCTCCCAGATTCCAGAACTTTCTGCCACAGAAATGTGAGGAACATGTGTTTTTTTAGCCAATTTTTGAGCTTTGCAAAGGATTCTGGGTAACAGAACCTGGTCCGAGCCCCGCCAGTCACCCCTCCTTGGACTCCCCTAGGTCTCTAGTTTTCAGAAATGCACAGGTTTGGTAGGTTTCCCTAGGTGGCGGCTGAGCTAGAGGCCAAAATCTACAGGTAGGCACTTTGCTAAAAACAGGTCTGTTTTCTGTGATGTGTCCACGTTGTGCTTTGGGGCGTTTCCTGTCGCGGGCGCTAGGCCTACCCACACAAGTGAGGTATCATTTTTATCGGGAGACGTGGGGGAACGCTGGGTGGAAGGACATTTGTGGCTCCTCTCAGATTCCAGCACTTTCTGCCACAGAAATGTGAGGAACATGTGTTTTTTTAGCCAATTTTTGAGCTTTGCAAAGGATTCTGGGTAACAGAACCTGGTCCGAGCCCCGCCAGTCACCCCTCCTTGGATTCCCCTAGGTCGCTAGTTTTCAGAAATGTACAGGTTTGGTAGGTTTCCCTAGGTGCCGGCTGAGCTAGAGGCCAAAATCTACAGGTAGTCACTTCGCAAAAAACACCTCTGTTTTCTTCCAAAATTTTGGTGGTGTCCACGTTGCGCTTTGGGGCGTTTCCTGTCGCGGGCGCTAGGCCTAACCACACAAGTGAGGTATCATTTTTATCGGGAGACGTGGGGGAACGCTGGGTGGAAGGAAATTTGTGGCTCCTCTCAGATTCCAGAACTTTCTGCCACAGAAATGTGAGGAACATGTGTTTTTTTAGCCAATTTTTGAGCTTTGCAAAGGATTCTGGGTAACAGAACCTGGTCCGAGCCACACAAATCACCCCATCTTGGATTCCCCTAGGTCTCTAGTTTTCAGAAATGCACAGGTTTGGTAGGTTTCCCTAGGTGGCGGCTGAGCTAGAGGCCAAAATCTACAGGTAGGCACTTTGCTAAAAACAGGTCTGTTTTCTGTGATGTGTCCACGTTGCGCTTTGGGGCGTTTCCTGTCGTGGGCGCTAGGCCTACCCACACAAGTGAGGTATCATTTTTATCGGGAGACGTGGGGGAACGCTGGGTGGAAGGACATTTGTGGCTCCTCTCAGATTCCAGCACTTTCTGCCACAGAAATGTGAGGAACATGTGTTTTTTTAGCCAATTTTTTAGCTTTGCAAAGGATTCTGGGTAACAGAACCTGGTCCGAGCCACACAAATCACCCCATCTTGGATTCCCCTAGGTCTCTAGTTTTCAGAAATGCACAGGTTTGGTAGGTTTCCCTAGGTGGCGGCTGAGCTAGAGGCCAAAATCTACAGGTAGGCACTTTGCTAAAAACAGGTCTGTTTTCTGTGATGTGTCCACATTGCGCTTTGGGGTGTTTCCTGTCGCGGGCGCTAGGCCTACCCACACAAGTGAGGTATCATTTTTATCGGGAGACGTGGGGGAACGCTGGGTGGAAGGAAATTTGTGGCTCCTCTCAGATTCCAGAACTTTCTGCCACAGAAATGTGAGGAACATGTGTTTTTTTAGCCAAATTTTGAGGTGTGCAAAGGATTCTGGGTAACAGAACCTGGTCAGAGCCCCACAAGTCGCCCCATCTTGGATTCCCTTAGGTCTCAGGTTTTTAAAAATGTGCAGGTTTGCTAAGTTTCCCAAGGTCCCGGCTGAGCTAGAGGCCAGAATCCACAGCTAGACACTTTATAAAAAACAGCTCTGTTTTCTTTCTGAAAATGTGATGAGTCCATGTTGTGTTTTGGGGCATTTCCTGTCGCGGGCGCTAGGCCTACGCACACAAGTGATGTGCCATTTTTATCAGGAGACTTGGAGGAATGCTGGGTGGAAGGAACTTTGTGGCTCCTCTCAGCTTCCTGAACTTTCTGTCACAGAAAGTAGAGGGAAAAGTGTTTTTTTGACCAAATTTTGACGTTTGCAAAGGATTCTGGGTAACGGAACCTGGTGCGAGCACCACAAGTCACCCGATCATGGATTCCCCTAGGTGTTATTTTTTTAAAAAATGCACAGGTTTGCTTGGTTTCCCCAGGTGCCGGCTGAGCTAGAAGCCAAAATCCACAGCTAGGCACTTTATAAAAAAACAGCTCTGTTTTCTTTCTGAAAATGTGATGTGTCCAAGTTGTGTTTTGGGGCATTTCCTGTCGCGGGGCTACGCCTACCCACACAAGACTGTTAATTTGCATTTGTAATAGTAGGAATATATTATTTAATCATATCTATTTATTATAAACTAGGCTTGAATGTATATTTATTTTTTAATACAAAATAAGCCCACAACTACAAAACAACATGAGGCATAGCAACCTATCTAGATTCCATTATGGTATATCGTTTCTACAAGATAACTGATCATGCATAACTGAATAAAGAAACTCAATGTTTCAATACCATTAGGCCTTATAAAAACAGTTAATTTACATGCACACTGTTTATGTGTTGCACTCCTCTGTCATGTTCATGGAACCATTTATCACTTTTATAAAGCATTGACAAAACCCATCAAGATAGTCTATCTGCCAATGCTACTAATGAAATCTATGCCTTTGGACATATGTAAATGTGGAATACAGTTAAATATAACTAAAATGTTGCGGGAAGTTATTCTGTGAAATATATAAAATTGAGCTGGAACACATTTTTCAGCTTGAGGGATAGCATCCTTCATAGATGAGAGGCAGGCACAAAACTAATATATAGATTGTGCACTTAAATCATGAGTAATATTGTAACAAGGTGGTCAACATATATTGTGACATTTAATATGGAAATGTCAAACGATTTCAGTCTATGAAACTATCATGTACAACAAGTACAATGTTCATGTCATATTTTAGTTAGCATGGCATAGTATATCATATATTTGAATGGCTTTGTTATGTTAATTGTGCTAAATATGCCTAGCAAACCAATGCAAAACAGCCAAAATCCATAAGAAATTACACAATCATATGTCATCATCACACAGGGCATGTCTACTTATGTCCCTACCACATCCTTTCCTGTAAAATACAGAAACTTGAAGAGAATCACAACCAGGAAGTTTTTTCAGTAACTTTTGGATCGGAGTCCTTTGCAAACTTTAGATTTTTCATAACATATGTTCTAGCTTTAATTTTTTTTGATGCTAGCAAGAAACATAATTTAACATGTCCAAACATAATGAGGGATGCAGCGGGAGGTACAAGCGGCACCACCATGTGTCAAAAACTTGATTCAGAAAAAAAAAGAGTGTTTCTAAAATATGGTGTACACTACCTACCTAAAATGCTTCTGGCAGGAGGGAGTGTAGGATAGGGATAACCCCTACAGGAGAGGAAGAATAGGTAGAACAGAGTAGTCGTGTATCAGAAGCTAGTGGCTTTCAGCAGTCCATGCAACAGGTCCTACGTTGCTTGCTGCTATTGTTGCATGGTAGAATGATTTACTATACTACCTGGGGATTGAATTCAAAGGAGTAGATGGTAAGTATAATAGATATTTATAAATAAATACTATAATGTTTAAATGTGTAATTGAAAATGCTTTTAGCATTTTTGGGGTACATGGTTTGTGTTGCCCGTAGACCTTTTGTCTCCTATTGCATTCTATTGTGTTCTACAGTGTTTTCACTACTTTTCTAAGTTTTACTTACCTGATTTTGGTTTGTGTGTATATTTTGTGTATATTACTTACCTCCTAAGGGAGTATATCCTCTGAGATACTTGTCGCATATTGTCACTAAAATAAAGTACCTTTATTTTTAGTAACTCTGAGTATTGTGTTTTCTTGTGATGTAGTGCTATATGATAGAAGTGGTATAGTAGGAGCTTTGCATGTCTCCTAGTTCAGCCTAAGCTGCTCTGCTATAGCTACCTCTATCAGCCTAAGCTTCTAGAACACTAATAATATACTAATAAGGGATAAATGGACCTGGCACAAGGTGTAAGTACCACAAGGCACCCCCTATAAGGCAGGCCAGCCTTCTACAGAGGGGGATCGTTTGGAAAAAGTATAGAATGTGTGGCAGTGTTGTCATTTTAATCACTTCTACATGGCCAAGCCACAACAGCTTATGTTTGCTCTAAGTCTTCAGGTCTGCCAGCACAGATTTAGAAAGGGCAGCATAATTTCTGTGGGCAGTTCTTGCAGATGCATTATCTAGTTTGATGCCTATGTGTGGGATATTGGAGGAAGAGCACATGTAGGAGAATCAAGAGCGAAGCTCTGCTTCGTGTGTGGAGGGACTGAAAGATTCAGGATTTGAGATTTTTGCATATTCACTCTGTGAGAAATGGGGTCTTTGGTTGGCAGACAGGATACCCCCTGTCCAAGTAAGGACCCACACTCTAGTCAGGATAAAGGAGATTCACACTCAGGTAACCCCTGCTCACCCCATCAGTAGCTTGGCACGAGCACGCAGGCTTAACTTCAAAACCAAAAAGTATTTGTACCAACACACACAGTAATACAGTGAACCATTACAAAATGACACAACACAGGTTTAGAAAAATGTGTTATATTTATCTAAACAAAACAAGACCAAAACTACAAAAATCCAACATACACAAATCAAGATATGAATTTTCAAAAGAATAAGGCCCTCATTCCTACATTGGCGGGCGGCGGTTGCCGCCCACCATGCGGGAACCTCCAATCTGCCGCCATGCGGTCAAAAGACTGCTGGCGGCATTCCAACATTCCCGCTGGGCCGGCGGGAATGGGGGCCGCAACACAGGAGCCGGCTCCGAATGGAGCCGGTGGTGTTGCGGCGGTGCGACGGGTGCAGTTGCACCCGTCGCACTTTTCACTGTCTGCTAAGCAGACAGTGAAAAGCCGCCCTGGGCCCTGTTAAGGGACCCCTGCACTGCCCATGCCAGTGGCATGGGCAGTGCAGGGGCCCCCAGGGGCCCCAGGACACCCGTTCTTGCCAGCCTCTTCCTGGCGGTGAAAACCGCCAGAAACAGGCTGGCGGGAAGGGGGTCAGAATCCCCAAGGCAGCGCTGCTTGCAGCGCTGCCATGGCGGATTCGCCCAACCGGGGCTAAATCGGTGGGAAACCGCCGGCTCCGGTTTTCTGACCGCAGCTTTACCGCCGCGGTCAGAATGGGCAAGGAAGCACCGCCAGCCTGTTGGCGGTGCTTCCGTCATTCGCGGCCCTGGCATTCTTTGACCGCCAGGATCGGAATGACCCCTAAGAGTCTTAACCCTTAGAAAACAGTTAGAATGCTGTTATCACACAAAGTACCTGGTTAGCGTCAAAAATAAAGAGGGTAGTGATGCTTTGATTCCTTACTTGCAAGTGAGGCCCTGTGTCCTTTTCTTCTCCGGTCGAGTCGGTGATGTGTCATTTTTCTCTCTCACAAGAGAGAGATGCATTGATTTCCAGACGGGACGATGTTTGGAAAATCTGGTCGCACGGTATCAGAAGATCACGCTGTGTGACGTTTGCGTCATTATCAGCCTCCATAAGCGGGTGTTGTACGTCGTTTCTCGAGACGCAATGTGTCGATCTCCCATCCGCGATGCAGGTGAAACACTGATTTCAGCTGTGAAGCTGCCAGCGCAGCCTTTATTAGCCACATTTTGGAAGGTGAGGGGGAGGAGGTGAGGGTCCCCTGACAGTCCTCCTGATGGCAAGCTGGTGCCTTCCTGCAATTGAATGCACCTTCCCCGTAGGTTGTTCCACCTCTTCCGAATGTCTTCACTTCTGCATGGTTGTTGTCCCACGGCGTTCACACTGTCCACAATTCTCTGCCATAGCTCCATCTTCCATGCAATGGAGATCTGCTGTTCCTGTGCTCCAAACAGCTGTGGCTCTACCAGGACTATTTCCTCTACCATCACCCCCAACTCCTCATCAGTAAAACTGGGTGTCTTTGTGGGGACATGGGTGTTGTGTGGTGTGTGTTTCGTGCACAGGGTATTGAGTGATGTGGTGTGGTGTGTGGTGCGTGACAGATGAATGGGTAGTTGTGGTGTGTGAGCAATTCTCTCTGGGATTGGCGTGGTAAGATGTGGCGGTTTTCTCGTGTTGCAAAGCCGTATGGGTGATGTGGGGGGGTGTTTTATAGTGCTGTTCCTGGGTATGTGGAGTGTGTGTATTTGTGTCAAATGTGGGTTTTGTGTTCTGGCCAATGTTGTCTTGTTTTGTTCTAGGGTGGCCATTTCAGCCGTGGCAGTGGGCACCGCCAATGGTTTACCACCATTGACTGTCCACTGTGGTCATTTGTGGGTCATTATTTGGAGGGTGTTGTTTTGGTTCTCGTTTGTTGGGTCTGACGGATTTGTACTTATGGCTTGTTTCTATCGGTTTAGTTTGTGTATGTCATAAACTGGTGGACGGATGTTCGCCTCCGTGGCGATATGCTGGCGGCAGTCACCGCAGCTGTATTCGGAATTCACCGCAATGTCATAATGACGTCCTTTATGGTTATGCATATTAGTTTATCTGCTTTGGCTCATTATTACAGTTCATGTGGAAGGTAAGATCATAGTATCTCCACACCTTTGAGGGATATCATTTTATTATTGGATTCTAGGCAGAGGTTTCCTGTTTTATATATTGGGAGCAAGATTTAAAGCAAGATTCCACTAAGATGGTAGAAAAGACTCTGACTGTCAAAGGCACTTTTATATTATAGATAGTGCCGAAGTGAGCAGAACTCTGGGTTTGCATTGAAATATTATTTGGTAGTTCATTTGATCTAAAGCCTGTTTCATAATTTTGATAGTAGCATCTAATTCTATTTAGATGACAGGAAAGGATGAAACATGATGACTATTGCAACTAGCTTCTTTATACATGAACTGGCTTGATGTGAGCTACCTAAAACTTTGTTAGAAATTCAATCAATCAATCAATCAGTTTTTGTAAAGCACGGCTACTCACCCATCAGGGTCTCAAGGCGCTGGGGGGAAGCGGCGGGGCATCATCAGAGGAGCCTCATCCAAAGAGCCACGTCTTGAGGTTCTTTCTGAAGATGGTGAGCAATGACCTTGGATATCTCTTGCTGTTGCCAGTTTCACATTTCAATTATTTGTATCCATTGTATGTCTATATTGATCCTTGTTTCTTCCTAGATCTGCAATTGGTAGTTCTTCATTAAGATCATGATTCTGTATAGTACTAGAGAAGATTGTGGTAATCTCCCAAAAAGTCAAAAGTGTATTTAATAATCCTCTTTGCTCTTTAAATTTAACATTAAACCAGCACTTCTTCGTCTCTCCTAGTGCAACAAACTGGATGCCCCCCTTTTGTGGAACTGCTGCAATACTGTTGGAGCAGCACTGAGGAGGATTAAAGTCTGTCTCAGTACTTTTTTTTACCAGACCTCCTGTTCCTTTGAGATCCATTTAGCAAGTGATCCTTTCTATCACTATATTTCTCAATTTAATATGTTTCAGCTGCACGGTACTTACAGCCTTCCCAATTTCCCTATACCCATAGTGGCTTTGTAGTCCTGAAAGATGGTTTTAGTGACCATGCTGGGATTAAGGTATAGTCAAGAATCCCTTTCCTACAGCTGGGGTAATGGATGTATGTCACTGTAGTATTGGTGGGCTGTGTACTTTCTTATGACTTCAAGATAGTTGAATGAAGTCATTTGAGCACTTTAATACCCTGAACAACTCTGTGCTGAGAGGCCATACTTTTTTTTTAAAGAGCTGTTGGTAGTTAATATCCACAGCTCAGAGGGTCTTTACCAGGCTTAAAAAGATAGTGATTTCCACCTTTAGCAAAGACTCCTGAAGTAATTAAGTATTTTTTCAAGTAGATTTAAAATGCTTTATAAATGACATTGAAAAGCCATCTGGGCCAACTGCTTTATTTTGTGGCATCACCTGGATCATGAGGGCCACCCCAGCTGATGTAATGGGAGATCAAGATCAAGTTGGAGTTCTGGGACTAGCTCCGAGAGGACAAAAAATACTGGCCTTTTGTGTTAGTATTAAATTCTTGCCTGGAGTACAAATCTGTAACATCTTGGGACATGAGTTGTTAAGGTGCAATGTTCTGTTTGCATCTTTTTCATAGTTATGGGTCTGAAGGGCCCTCAGTTTGTAGGCCAGTATGACCTGCTTCACCCCCTACTTCCTCTGAAAAGCTGTTCTATTTCACCCAGAGATTTAGTAAGGGACATTAAGAAGCACAGGGAACAATCAGCTTCATTTTGTTGTCCTAGCATTTGTAGCAAGTATCCAAGTCCTGAATTTTTTCTCCTTCTTGGTCTTTGAAAACTTGCAACGTGTGATATTAGTTTCCCCCTCATAACCACATTAGCTGCATCCCATACTATGGTAAGGGGAATTTCTGTGCATCATTTTCTTGGAAGTAATAATAAAGTGTGTTGCCTGTAGTTGTTCATAGACAGATGTCTATACAAGCTATTTCATTTTGGCTCCAGGTTCATTTGGTAGGAGATTTTGTTATCAAGAGACCGAATTGCATTGACATTGGTGGTTGATCCGTTAGCTTTCAGATCCCAATCCGGTTGGTGAACACTATCTCACATGCTAGCATATTTGCATGAAAAAGTTGTTTCAGCAGTATGTTTTATGAACCCTTGAATGGAAAGTGTAGTCTCTTTAGTTAGGGTGTTGTAGGTGCCAGACCTTTGGAAGACCCAGTGATTTAGTTCTTGTATGGAGCTGTATGTGTGTTGTCTAGGGATTGAATTATCTTTGTTTAATACTGTGTTAAAATCCATTCCGATGATCAGTAACTTCTGTGCAAATGCTTCAATATGGTGCAATAGGGTTTTATAGAAAGCATTTCTGTCCTCATTAGGAAATACATTGAGAAAATGGTGACCTCACTATTTTCCCTCACACATAATATTATCAAACCCTTATTTTGTTGGTTGAATATGAATTATATTGATGATGAAACCAATGTGATTTTTCCCAAGAAACAACTTTTCTTAAGAACTATGGGACTTATTTACATGCCTTTTTGCGGCTCCGGTGTGTCACTTTTTATGTGGGAAAAGTGACACACCAGCGGTGCAAGAAGCTTGTAAATAAGCTCCTATGTTCCTTGCAACAACACAATATCATATTCTTTATCCGTTAGCCATTTCAACATTGCTGCCATTTAATTGGACAGTTCAAGCCATCCACATTTAGGGTTATCAGTTTAACAGCAGTCAATGGCATCACAAGGTTTTTGTTTAGCATTGCCATTCAAATAGCTTCTTCGCTTACTACTCACGAAAAGCAGTTCATCCCTTCTGTTACCCTAGCACACCGTGTGTCCCTGAATGTGCTCTCTACTTTCAACCTTGGTCATCAGCATCAAATGTCTCATTCCTGGCCACCCCCTCGACCTTTCCCTGTGCACCATGAAACAAATAAACCATAAACAAGAAATAATGAACACAACAAAACAAAGGGTAATAAATAAGCAAAGCAAAAGGCTTGGAAAACAGCTGAGGAGGATATTCAAAAATATCCTTATGATCATGGGGTAGCATCTTGGCCATAAAGGTATGAGCCCTGGGCTAGGCTCCTCCTGGGCACCTCAGATCTGTAGGGTCACTCCATGTTATTCTCCAAGGTGCTCGGAAAAAAATCAAACAGTGGAGGAGCGGGCACACTCTCAGCTACACTGTTCAATGGTATTAGAGGGAGCAGTCAATTCAGCCAAACTTCATCTCTATGCAGCAACAAAGAACAACCAAAAAACAAGGTAGAATGTGACTGAAACTTTGGCATGATTTTAGAAAATGAATCATTCTCCAGGGTCATTGGGTGTTGGTTTCTTTCATGATTTCCTGTTTGTCTTTGCTTTTCTTGTGCCATTGGCTGTAAAGAGCGTTCTCCTAGTTTGTGATCTATTGCTTTGATCTGGCCCAACAGCTGCATTTAGAGGCAAACTGGTATCTCTGACATTTTGTAAACCTCTTCAGAGCATTGAGTAACACAGTCCTTCCCCTTAAAGGTAGAAACTATTTTATAGGCCTTTCCTCCCATACTGATACATATCCATTCTCATGCTATCATTCCTTTAAAGGCAGACTTATTGGCATTGCCAATGCTTGTTTGAAACATTTTCTAAGAAACAGGAAAGCTGGCCCGAACCTCACTCGTTGGGACAATAAACTAACATGAACTGAAACTGGCAATGGCATGATGGGGCTAAAGAAGAGTAGAGGAATGTATTGGTGGGGTAATAGAGGTGACTCTATCAAGGACTCTTGTATAATCTTCCACCCAAAGCACTGTGTGCTAAAATATAAATGAGCTTCCTTGTCACATGACTTTTCCTAAGCCATATGATCTTACAGATCTCATGAGTCCTTCTGGCTCTTCGAGAGATTTAGTGATGAGGTCCACCCACCCTAGCTCTCTACACTTGGTATTGGGAGCAGTTTTTGCTTTGATCGCTCTAGATCTTCAAGGTTTACATCGATAAAGGCCTTGCATGAACAGGATGAGTAGGGATTGAGAAGCTTGGTGATACCTAGCTGAAGACTGACCGACCCAAATGCTACCCAATTCTGGGGCACGACAATTACTTTGTACCTCCATCCACTCTCTTGCTGTACCATCACTTGATATGACAGTCTCCAGACTGAAAATGTATAAAACCTTGTCCATAAAGGGCATAATCCAACCACAAATAAAAGACAAAACAACTCGAACAGATCTTCTATCTTCTTTCAGCAGATCAGTCGACAATCTCAACAATGGATGTGCTGACAGTCTAGGCCCCTGCCACTAGATTTTATTTTCAACTCCTAAAATATCTCATAAGTCTGAAATGTCAACTCTATTACAGGATGTAGCAAAAAAATATCAGACCTGGATAAAATTGGAGACATCACGTGACCAAGTAGAAATGTTTGTGGGGGAACAAGCTCACATACAAAACACTATCAAGAAGAACGTGGAGGGATTAGCAACTCATCATACCCTGATGTCAGAGAAACTGGAAGATGGATAAAACCAAGGTAAAAGAAATAACATCAGGATCAAAGTTGTTAATCTCGAGCTTCCAAAGGTCGAGAGGAAAAAATACATTTAGGATCTATTCCATCAAATTCTCCCTGATGCTGAAAGGGATGGCATACTTATTGATCTCAGACATCATGTCTACTCCTTGTACCAAACTGCCAAAAACAGCCTCCAAATGTACTAACCAGGGTACACTTTTATAAACTAAAAGTAAGAATAGTGATGGAGGTGAGAACTCAGGGTCCACTCAGATTCAAAGGTGACATCCTCTTCTGGGACTTGTTGCCAGCGACCATACCAAGGGGCTCATTTGTAAGTCCCTTACACAAAAGTAGCTTCATTTTTATTTCTGATGGCAGAGCAGGACAGTTCCTCATCCTGTGCCATATTTACAAATTGTTGTAATGGGAAAATTATGCTAGTTTGTAAACCCTTGCATCACATTATACCTGCGTCAGTTTTAATTAATGTAAGGAAGGCGTTCCCCCGCTAGGAGGTCTGCAGGAATGGCTCAATTAAATCTACAAGATTTCACTGTGTGATTCTAGCATAATTTTTTTTTAATACCTGCTCAAGTCCAGGAGTTAAAGAGATGCAAGGCTGTTTTAAATGGACCTCCCCGAGGTTTGCTGGGCTAGCATCAAAAGTTTTGACACTCGTCCAGTAAAGCGCCTCAGCTGCATCAGAAATTCTGACGCAGCAGTGCTAACGAGCGCGATCGTGCTCTAAATTGTAAGTATGGTAGTAACTAAGGAGGGGAAGCCCTGTAACTCCACTGGATATGGGCTAAAAATGCTGATATGAGCTAGGGTATACAGGCGAGATAAATATATGAAATGCCATCTGTCAAGAGCGAGGAAATAAATGACTCACTTGAAGCCATTCATTGTCTTGTTTATTTTCAATGCTTTTAGTCTGTTCTTTAGGGGCCTTTCCCTTCAGCAATCTTACTATTATAAATAAGTTTGATCAACAATTTGTGAGAAGGCTTCTTAAAAATAGTGGTCCATATTGGTGCTACACATATATCACACAATAATTCTTACATGACATTAAATTTAGACAAACAAATGAATGTAACAAACAAAACTCACAAATAATATATGAAGAAAACAGTTATTTTGCACTGGAGTTTTTCTTTTTAAATGCTGCTGCTTTTTTGAGCTAGCAGTCTGTTGTGGCAGAAGGAATGTCTTATGGTATCACTTAATAGGGTTTTATTTGTCCTGTGTATTTATAGTACCATTTGTTGTCTCTTTAAACCATAGTTTTTAAATTCCAAGGGCTTTCCTCCGAAATCTGTATTGTCTACGCGTTTCGGCCTTTGTGGTTTGTTCGGCCTCTTCAGGACATGACACTCAGTGCCTATATTACAAAATGAATAGTTATATCATCTTTCTATGGACATCACATAGATGTTTGAAGGACCACCAGTGCTCAAAAGATGCACTGTTCAACTTTCTATTTGCACCAAACCATGTATTCTCTTAAGCGGTTTTAAGATCTAAAGCTAATCGTAAATCAATCCATGTATGTGCACTGTAAGTGCACAGGCGAAAACACACCTCCTGTTATGATTGTTG
Source organism: Pleurodeles waltl (assembly GCF_031143425.1). NCBI lineage: Eukaryota > Metazoa > Chordata > Amphibia > Caudata > Salamandridae > Pleurodeles > Pleurodeles waltl. The sequence goes on from NC_090444.1 coordinate 315,452,914, forward strand.
ATTTTAAAAAAAAGCTTGCAGACATATAAAGTTAATACATGGTGACTTATTTTTTGTAGTTTGTTAATCCCTATTAGTGTTATAGATGCTCACTACCTTATTTATTAATATGGAAAGCAACTAACCGTATCATTCAGATTGTGAATGTTTCCTCACTCGGTTTCCATCCCTGTGATTGGAAACGGGGGGGAAATGTGTGCACTCTGTTGTGTGTCTGCACTTTGTCCTACTTACATGAAGTGTGCACTGTTTTAGGAATAGCCGAGGAACATTGCAAATGCCTTTGTCGTCTGTTAGAGATCTGCTGTGGAATATATAAACTATATTAAAGCTACAACAAAATAAGCATGGCTATAAGTTAGAATCAGCTAATCTATAATGGACTATCTTACCTTGCAAGCGGGTGGCGTAGCCGGCCTGTGGTCCGTTTTCCATTTGTTACGGGACTGTGAATAAAAGGGGACAAAGAGGGCAGTTTTTGTGTCGCTAATATTATGGTTTTATTAGCCTTACTAAGCATTGTAGTGTGCTAACAGGCGCGCTCATGCCTCATAAAAACCTACCTCGGTAGGGTAGCCCTGAGTTGTTTGTGTGACGCCCTCACGCCGCTGTCGCGTCCAGCATATGTGCGGTACAGGCGTGTGGATAGATTTGAATGCTTTTCGGCTTTCGCCCGCCCGAGAATGAAGAATAGAAAAAGAAGAAGGACTTAGAGTAACGTGCTTATGTTTTTAATGTGAAATGTGGCGGCCATTTTGAAATGTACGTACTGTGTGTTCGTCCTGCTGAAGATTGTACTGTTGAATTATGTTGCAACGCAAAAATGGTCTAATAGATATTGTAGACAGGCGTGCTGTGAATGAATGCAGTCCTCTACATTATTCCATGGACGACTGTGTTCGTGACCGCTTTTTGACGATGTGGAATGTGCTGAGGCTTACTGAGGTTATAAGGGTATTGGAAGCAGGGGCTAGGCTCACGTGCTATGCAGTGTAAATAAATAGGATTCTTGTATTGTAACCTCTAGAAGGTGTTTAGAAGTGTTCTAAGCAGGGCACGTCTTCCACCTGGGTCATACAGCTTACCTGCAAATATAGTATTCTATTGCTCTTTTATCAAAGACCATAGTTCATTTAGGTCATTTAAGCCGCCCCTCGCAGTGTTGTATTTTTCTATCAATCTAGCCTCCATTCTGTGCAAGATGGTGGAATGTTCTTTACCAGTTTGTAATTTCTCTGCCACGTATAGTACTGACCACCTTAGTTCGTCATCTCTGTGGGTTTTTCTCTATGTAGTGTTCAACAGGCGGGCTGTAGTTATTTTGCACCTGATTCTGCACATATGTTGTAGTATACGTGTTTTTACTGGCTGTGTGGTTTGTCCAATGTATGTCAGTTTGCATGGGCAGGTAATGCAATATATCACATTTTTTGTGTTACAATTGGAAAACCTGTGCTGAAAGTGATCATTGCCAATTATTTCTACACTTTTTGTATTTTCAGTGTATTTGCACGCTGTACAGCTGTTGCATTTAAAATGTCCAATTAATGGAGGAAGACTTAACATGCCTCTCAAGTCTTTCTTTTGTTTCTCGGTGGTGAAATCAGCGTGTACTAGGGTGTTGCGGATGTTTTTACCTCTTTTAAAAGAAAAAAAGAAAAAAGAGGTTTCTGGACTCCTAATGGATATAGTATCTTCCAATTTTTTTCTATAATTGATCTGACTCTGTTGCCCTTCGTATTGTAGGTCAGAACGCATGTGAGGGAAATTGTTTTATCTTTTTCTTTCTCTTTTGGGATAAGGAGATATTCTCTGGGAGTGTACCCGGCTCTCTTGCATGATTGTTTTACTAATTTTCTGGGTTAGCCTCTTTGTATCAATCTTAATGTCAAATCGTCTGCATTTGCGAAGTAATCTTTTTTATTTGTGCAATTTCTGTGTATTCTCAAGAATTGGCCATGGGAAGATCCTCTTTTAAGTTACGGGGATGGTTGCTGGTAAAATGCAATAAGGTGTTTCTGTCTGTCTCCTTTTTATATAGGTTCACATTGATTCTTCCTTCTTCAGAACTGATCAATAAATCTAAAAAATGTATCTTTTTGGGATTTGAAGAAATCGTGAATCTCAAATCAGGGGTGCGATGGTTAATCCGCCCGTGGAATGCCATAAGTGTTTCTGCTGTGCCTTCCCATATCATAAATGTGTCATCTATATATCGTAGCCATTTCTTGATATGTTCCCTGAATGGATTGTTATCAGGATAAATCCACTGGTTTAAAAAAAAATCCATTGTTAGATTAGCAATCTCTGGAGCAAAACTCTCATCCCATTGCAACTCCCTTTGACTGTAGATACATTTTTCTATTGAATGTGGAAAAATTGTTTTTCAGACATAACGAGGCGAGAGTAGTGATGAAATTAGTAGGGACTTTGTGAGGTAGGTTTCTTTTTTCTAAATAAATCTTCATGATTTCTAATGCTTCGCCTTGGGGGATGTTGGTGTACATACTTACTCGATGTCCAGTGTGACTAATAACTGTGTTGTTGTATTGTGGTCACTGCCTTCTTGAATGTTTATCATGTGCATTGAGTCTCTTACATAAGATTTTGTAACCCACACCAGGGGTTTCAAAAATGTGTCTATATATTGTGCTGGGGGCTCAGGCACAGACCCAAATGCTGAGATAATGGGTCTGCCTGGAGGATTGGTTGCGTTTTTGTGGATTTTAGGTAGGACGTATACAGTATGAGTGGAGTGCGAAAAGTTTCCTGGTTTAAGAACTCGTGTTCTTTTTTACATATCCATCCTTCTCTAAGTGCCTCCTCTTTGGCTGTTTTTATTACATTTTTGATGTGAATAGTCGGGTCATTGTCAATTGCGCGGTAATGTTCATTATTACTAAGTTGTCTTTTTACTTCTGCCTCTTATTTCATTCTGTCCCAAATCACTATGCCACCTCCTTTGTCTGCTGGCTTTATGACTATATTCTCATTTTGGAATAATGCTATAAGTGCTGCTTTCTCTTCTTTAGAAAAATTGCTTTTATAAGAGATTATTTTTGTATTAAGTAGATCAAGTTCTCTTAGGACTACATCTTCAAAAATTGAGATTTTCTTGTGTCAGGGCAAAATTTGGATTTTAAATGCATGCCGCTAGCGTTTTCTTCTCGTATTTCTGGGCTATCTCCTATTGTCTTATCTGAGAAGAAAGCCTTTAATCTTACCTTACGTAAGAATTGTAAAGTTTTAGTTTTGATGTCTTCAGGATCTTGAATTTTGGTTGGCACGAAAGTTAAGCCTTTGTTTAAGATGCCATTCTCTAGGTCGGACATATTGTGATTGGATAACTTGTAAACAGGTTTTTATCACAAGTTACTATCTGTCTTTATTTGTGCAATTTCTGTGTATTCTCAAGAATTGGCCATAGGGAAGACTCTCTTTCAAGTTACGGGGATAGTTGTTGGTAAAATGCAATAAGGTGTTTCTGTCTGTCTCCTTTTTATATAGGTTCACATTGATTGTTACTTCTTCGGAACTGATCAATAAATCTAAAAAATTTGAAGAAATCGTGAACCTCAAATCAGGGGTGCAATGGTTAATCCACCTGTGGAATACCATAAGTGCTTCTGCTGTGCCTTCCCATATAATAAATATGTCATCTATATATCGTAGCCATTTCTTTATATGTTCCCTGAATGGATTGTTATCAGGATAAATCCACTGGTTTTCAAAAAAATCCATTGTTAGATTAGCAATCTTTGGAGCAAAACTGCATCCCATTGCAACTCCCTTTGTCTGTAGATTACATTTTTCCATTGAATGTGAAAAAATTGTTTTTCAGACATAACGAGGCGAGAGTAGTGATGAAATTAGTAGGGACGATGAGCTTTCAATCTTAAAACTGCTTAAGAGAATACACGGTTCGGTGCAAATAGAAAGGTGAACAGTGCATCTTTTGAGCACTCGTGGTCCTTTAAACATCTATGTGATGTCCATAGAAAGATGATATAACTATTCATTTTGTAATATAGGCACTGAGTGTCATGTCCTGAAGAGGCCAAACAAACCACAAAGGCCGAAACGCATCGACAATACATATTTCAGAGGAATGCCCTTGGAATTTAAAAACTATGGTTTAAGGAGATAACAGATGGTACCATAAATACACAGGACAAATAAAACCCTATTAAGTGATACCATAAGACATTCCTTCCGGCACAACAGACTGTTAGCTCAAAAGAGCGGCAGCATTTAAAAAGAAAAACTCCAGTGCAAAAGAACTGTTTTCTTCATATATTCTTTTTGAGTTTTGTTTGTTACATTCATTTGTTTGTCTATATTTAATGTCATGTAAGAATTGTGGTGTGATGTATGTGTAGCATGGTTCCATAATACCAATATGGACCACTATTTTTAAGAAGCTTTCTCACAAATTGTTGTTCAAACTTATTTATAATAGAAAGATTGCTGAAGGGAAAAGCCTCTAAAGAACAGACTAAAAGCATATAAAATAAACAAGACAATAAGGGGGTGATTCTAACCCTGGCGGTCGGTGATAAAGCGGCGGCCAACCCGCCAACAGGCTGGCGGTCCAAAAAATGGAATTCTGACCCTGGCGGGAACCGCCAACAGAAACCGCCACTTTAACACTCCAACCGCCACGGCGGTACAGACAAACAGCGCGGCGGTCACCGCCAACAGGCAGGCGGCAGACAATGTACCGCCCACAGTATCATAACTCACCAATCCGCCACCTTTTCCGGGGCGGGAGCCCCGCCAATAAAAACACGGCGGAAACAGACTACGAACGGGAAAACGCTCACCTCTACGCACTCCACGAGGAAGGAGGACAGCATGGAACCCGAATTAAACATCCTACCTGCTCTCGTCTACCTGCTCATCTACCACGAGTACGAACGCCGGCGCAGACGACAACGGTGAGTACTGCACCTACGACACACGGGAGGGGGGAGGAGGAAAGGTTACGCCACACACATATGCGACCCCCACGGCCCCAAATATGTACACACCAATGCAGAGCAACAAGTCACAGTGACACCACCCAAACCCCCCTGAAAAATGCAAAGACATAATTAAATTGTGAATAAAAATTTATGTGCAAAATAGGCTCTGAAAAGTATTGGTCAACTAGCCAAAAAATCAATATCAAAATAATTCTATATACATTGCAATGGATAACCGAGGCAATTAGTCCTGCACATCAAAAGAAAATCGAAGTGTCCGTGGGCCAAAGTGTAACAACACAAGGGCAAAGCCCACACAGGAGACCTGAGTCCTTTGGAGAGAACACTGCAGGGGCATCTGATGAAAAAACTACAGGCACCTCAGGGGGAAGGAAAGGGGGGGGCACCACAGCCACATGAGTCCACGACGCCAGATCCACGAAGGGGCCACCATGCCTACTGTGCCATCCTGGGGAGTGCAAAGCCACAGTCTCTCAAGTCTCTACAGTAGGTGGGTTGCCCACTGTTCCATCCTGGGGAGTGCAAAGCCGCAGTCTCTCAAGTCTCTACAGTAGGTGGGTTGCCCACTGTTCCATCCTGGGGAGTGCAAAGCCGCAGTCTCTCAAGTCTCTACAGTTTGTGGCTTGCCCACTGTTCCATCCTGGGGAGTGCAAAGCCACAGTCTCTCAAGTCTCTACAGTAGGTGGCTTGCCCACTGTTCCATCCTGGGGAGTGCAAAGCCACAGTCTCTCAAGTCTCTACAGTAGGTGGCTTGCCCACTGTGCCATCCTGGGGAGTGCAAAGACACAGTCCATCAGGTGGATTACAGTCTCCACTGGTCAAGGAGGAGGCATGGTGGGCACAGTGAACCGTTAACAGTGCATGCAGGAAGGGCCCAGCGGAGCGGTGCTTGACAGGAAGTGCCCAGCGGAGCGGTGCTTGACAGGAAGGGTCCAGCGGAGCGGGGCTAGAGATGACGGTGCCCAGCGGAGCGGTGCTTGACAGGAAGGGCCCAGCGGAGCGGTGCTTGAGACGGCGGTGCCCAGCGGAGCGGTGCTTGAGACGGCGGTGCCCAGCGGAACGGTGCTTGACAGGAAGGGCCCAGCGGAGCGGTGCTTGAGACGGCGGTGCCCAGTGGAGCGGTGCTTGACAGGAAGGGCCCAGTGGAGTGGTGCTTGACAGGAAGGGCCCAGCGGAGCGGTGCTAGAGACGGCAGTGCCCAGCGGAGCGGTGCTTGAGACGGCGGTGCCCAGCGGAGCGGTGCTTGACAGGAAGGGCCCAGCGGAGCGGTGCTTGAGACGGCGGTGCCCAGCGGAGCGGTGCTTGACAGGAAGGGCCCAGCGGAGCGGTGCTTGAGACGGCAGTGCCCAGCGGAGCAGTGCTTGAGACGGCGGTGCCCAGCGGAGCGGTGCTTGACAGGAAGGGCCTAGCGGAGCGGTGCTTGAGACGGCGGTGCCCAGCAGAGCGGTGCTTGACAGGAAGGGCCCAGCGGAGCGGTGCTTGAGATGGCGGTGCCCAGCGGAGCGGTGCTTGACAGGAAGGGCCCAGCGGATCGGTACTTGACAGGAAGGGCCCAGCGGAGCGGTGCTTGAGACGGCGGTGCCCAGCGGAGCGGTGCTTGACAGGAAGGGCCCAGCGGAGCGGTGCTTGAGACGGCGGGGCCCAGCGGAGCGGTGCTTGACAGGAAGGGCCCAGCGGAGCGGTGCTTGACAGGAAGGGCCCAGCGGAGCGGTGCTTGAGACGGCGGTGCCCAGCGGAGCGGTGCTTGACAGGAAGGGCCCAGCGGAGCGGTGCTAGAGACGGCGGTGCCCAGCGGAGCGGTGCTTGAGATGGCGGTGCCCAGCGGAGCAGTGCTTGACAGGAAGGGCCCAGCGGAGCGGTGCTTGAGACGGCGGTGCCCAGCGGAGCGGTGCTTGAGAGGAAGGGCCCAGCGGAGCGGTGCTTGAGACGGCGGTGCCCAGCGGAGCGGTGCTTGACAGGAAGGGCCCAGCGGAGCGGTGCTTGACAGGAAGGGCCCAGCGGAGCGGTGCTTGAGACGGCGGTGCCCAGCGGAGCGGTGCTTGACAGGAAGGGCCCAGCGGAGCGGTGCTTGACAGGAAGGGCCCAGCGGAGCGGTGCTTGAGACGGCGGTGCCCAGCGGAGCGGTGCTTGACCGGAAGGGCCCAGCGGAGCGGTGCTTGACAGGAAGGGCCCAGCGGAGCGGTGCTTGAGACGGCGGGGCCCAGCGGAGCGGTGCTTGACAGGAAGGGCCCAGCGGAGCGGTGCTTGAGACGCCGGTGCCCAGCGGAGCGGTGCTTGACAGGAAGGGCCCAGCGGAGCGGTGCTTGACAGGAAGGACCCAGCGGAGCGGTGCTAGAGACGGCGGTGCCCAGCGGAGCGGTGCTTGAGACGGCGGTGCCCAGCGGAGCGGTGCTTGACAGGAAGAGCCCAGCAGAGCGGTGCTTGAGACGGCGGTGCCCAGCGGAGCGGTGCTTGACAGGAAGGGCCCAGCGGAGCGGTGCTTGAGACGGTGGTGCCCAGCGGAGCGGTGCTTGAGACGGCGGTGCCCAGCGGAGCAGTGCTTGACAGGAAGGGCCCAGCAGAGCGGTGCTTGAGATGGCGGTGCCCAGCGGAGCGGTGCTTGACAGGAAGGGCCCAGCGGAGCGGTGCCTGACAGGAAGGGCCCAGCGGAGCGGTGCTTGAGACGGCGGTGCCCGGCGGTGCCCAGCGGAGCGGTGCTTGACAGGAAGGGCCCAGCGGAGCGGTGCTTGACAGGAAGGGCCCAGCGGAGCGGTGCTTGAGACGGCGGGGCCCAGCGGAGCGGTGCTTGACAGGAAGGGCCCAGCGGAGCGGTGCTTGACAGGAAGGGCCCTGTTCAGCAGTGCCATTCTTCACGGCGGGGCCCTGTTCAGCGGTGCTCTTCTGCACGGCGGGGCCCTGTTCAGCAGTGCTCTTCTGCACAGCGGGGCCCTGTTCAGCAGTGCTCTTCTGCACGGCGGGGCCCTGTTCAGCGGTGCTCTTCTGCACGGCAGGGCCCTGTTCAGCGGTGCTCTTCTGCACGGCGGGGCCCTGTTCAGCGGTGCTCGTATAGTAAGTCAAGGGAGCCAGACCTGGCCTGGACTCCCTGCTCAGTCGCCCTCCGACCGTGCTGTTGCTGGACCCTTCGGTGACGGAGTCCTGGGCCCTTTGGTGTCCTCCCTAACACCCGGGATGGGGCTTGTGGGGCCCTCCTGCTCCGCGCTCCTGCTGGCTGACTTCTCCGCCCTGCTGCCCTTTCGCTCCTTAGATGGGGCTCTCGGGCCCTTGCCTCCCCTAGATGTTGTGGCTGGTGAAGTGGGTGAACTTTGCTCCTTGGGGGCAGCCGTGTCAGTCCTCTCACGGCGGCCCTTTAGTTTCCTGGTCCTCTTGCCTGGGGGGGGGGGCTGGCTGTCCCCTTGCTGCTGATTGAAGTGTCACTGCTGGCAAAGGGTGGACTCCAGAACCCATGCACCACAGTGACACTCGAAGCTGGGCTGGTGGTGGCTGAGGTGCTCTTGGGACTCTTTGCAGATGGAGGGGGTGGGTCAGGGGAGGGAAAGAGGTTAAGATTAGCGAGGAAATTAGGACCAAGGTAAAGGGTAGGAGTAGTGGTGATGGGAGTGGAGGAAGAGGATGTGGTTGTAGGAGAGTCAGGTGTGCTGTCTTTGGGTGCAGGTGCTTGTGCTGGAGGCTGTCGTGAGGTGGATGGCTGTTGGGTGGGTGGCTGCCTGCGTTTGTGTGTCTTGGAAGAGTGGGTGACAGACACGTTGGGAGAGGACACAGAGGACGTGTAAATGGTAGTGGGGGTGGTGACTGCACGTGTGCGGACTGTACTGGAGGGTGTGCTGGTGATGGAAGCACTGGCTGATGGTGGTGTGCATGCAGGTGTGAGTGTAGACGTCACAGGGAGGGAGGAGGGAGACGAGGAGGAGGGGGACACAGAGGTGGTAGTGACTGTTGGTATGTCTGCATCTTGGTGTTGCTTGGGTGAATGCTTGTGGGTTCTGTGGTGCTTGTGTCTGGATGAGCTGCCCTTGGGTGTTGAGGTGTGTGCAGGCTGGTCTGATGGTGTGGATGGGATAGGCTGAGGAACAGGAGACAGAGACAGGGTGGAGGCAGTCAGAAGAGGGAGGCTGGAAACAGGGACAATGGCTGCCGTCAGTGCTGAGGCCAGAGCATTGAACGATCGTTGATGGGCAGCCTGACCCGAATGAATGCCCTCCAGGTAGGCATTGCTCCGATGCACCTCCCTTTCTACCCCCTGGATGGCATTCAAAAGTTTAGTCTGCCCAACAATGATGGTCTGAAGGAGGTCAATGACATCCTCATTGAGGGCAGCAGGGGTGACAGGGGCAGGGGCTGAGGTGCCTGGGGCGAAGGAGACGCCCGCCTTCCTGGGCGAGCGGGCACGGAGCGTAGCCTGAGGGGCTGCTGGGAGGGCGGGGCTGGTGCGCTGGGTGGCGGCTGTACCTGTAGAGGCGGGGGGCCCGGATGTTGCCGCCACCGCTAGGGAGCTCCCATCCGAGGACGTGTCGGTGTCGCTGGTGTCACCACCGGTCCCCGTTGTGGTGCTCCCCTCGCCCTCCGGATCACTGGTGCCCTCGGTGTCTGTTCCTGGGCCCACCGGGGCCTTGTGACTTGCAGCTCCCTCATGCTCCGATGCCAATTCTCCTCCGCCTGATGATGCTAATGCACACATGCACAAGAAGATGAAGAAGAAGGGTGGGGGGAGAAAAACAAAGACCAGGTTGAGTGCATGCAATGTCAACACCATTGGCGGAGAGGACAGACACAGGAGCCTCATGCACTAAGCCGCGCATTCGGGGTACACTACTCAGTACTTCTGACTAGGACAACAGGTCTAGAGACAACAAACGCGCACATGTGTGATGCTGGACCATCGATAGCTGTACTTGTCACCCTACAGAGGTGGGGGCCGGGAGCACAGGGCCATGCCTAAAGGAGAGGACTACACTACAGAAAGCGCCCTGGCCTAATGTCACCCACAGCCCTCCTCCCCCACCCAGACGCCTCCACTGAGCGTAAAGATAGCAGAATGTGCTGATACTCACCCCCTTGTGTCTGCTGTGATGTCCTCAAGCGCCCATCCAAATCAGGGTAGGCCACCGCCAGGATCCGGGACATCAGGGGGGTCAGGGTACGACTGGCACCCCTCCTAGGTTGGGAGGCCATCCCCAGCAGTGACTCGGCGGTCTTCCTGGTTCTGCGGCGGATGTCCTCCCACCTCTTGCGGCAGTGGGTGCCCCGTCTGATGTGGACCCCCAGGGCCCGGACTTCCTTGGCGATGGCACACCAAATGTCCACTTTCTGATGGGCGCTGACCTATTTGACATGTACAGGGTGGGAAGGAAAAATTCATCAATTTTCTGCATGTTAGATGTGATTGGCCCCCCTCCCCAACTTTGCCATATGGCACATGCTCTCATCTGTCGTGCGTTGCACTCCTCATTCGCCCCCCACCCCACCAACTTACATCCACCCCACTCCACACAGGCATAGCCCATTCAATGTGCACCCAGTGTACTTACCTGTTGGTCTGGAGGACCGTAGAGTAACGCATACTGGGGGAGGACCCCATCCACAAGTTTCTCCAACTCCTCAGATGTGAAGGCAGGGGCCCTTTCCCCAGTCGCAGCAGCCATTGTCACTTCCAGACCGAGGTCACAGCAGCACTTGCAGTATAGGTCCTCTCCTGTGGATGATCAGGTCTCGAGTGATTAAGCAGATAGAAAATGGCAGTCGACCCCTAGTTGAAGTCTCATGGCATCCAGATGCAGACCCTCATTTATTGGTGCTCATGTTATGGTACTATTACTTGAGGCCACCCTAATCATTACTTTATACAAAGACTATGTCAACATTTCAGCCACAAAAGGAATTCTGAAAGAGGACCACACCAAGCTGGCTGTTTCCCACTTTTTGTAGTTACAAGTTTGTTCACTGACCAAGGATGGGAGTATGCTGGACACCAGCGCATTGACCTCACATCCCATTGTCCCACTTCACAGGTCAGGCAGCCGCCATTTCAAGGGCCCACATGGCATAATTTCTACTGCGTCACACAGGCCTAGGCCTTGCATTGCCACTCATACATGCCTTTCACTGCATTTCGATTCAATTACTGTGCAAGCTGTGTGAACGTACCTGTGTGTTGCTTGACTCTATACTCCATGTTGTCCTTCCTAGGCACCGTCCGCTGGGAATTGCGAGAAGAAGGATGAATCCTCGCGTGTACCGACCGCTGGTGGACCTGTCGACAATGGAAGAACGCCATATTATACTACGATACAGACTTGACCGTGCCACTATCCATGAACTGTGTGCCCAGCTGGAGCCAGCCCTGATGTCTCCCATCCGCCAACCCACAGGAATTCCCCCTCTGGTGCAGGTTCTGTCAGTCCTCCATTTTTTGGCAAGTGGCTCATTCCAGACAACAGTGGCCATGTCATCTGGAATGTCTCAGCCTATGTTTTCAAGGATTTTGTCCAGAGTGTTGTCTGCCCTTCTGAAATACATGCAGAGCTACATTGTTTTCCCTGAGGAGGCTGATTTGCCCACTGTGAAGGGTGATTTCTATGCCCTTGGACATATCCCCAACATCATTGGTGCCATTGATGGGACCCATGTGGCTTTAGTACCCCCAAAAGACGATGAGCAGGTGTACAGAAACAGGAAAAGTTACCATTCTATGAATGTTCAGGTGGTCTGTTTGGCTGACCAGTACATCTCCCAAGTAAATGCCAAGTTCCCAGGGTCAGTGCATGACGCGTATGTTATGCGTAATAGCAGCATCCCCTATGTGATGGAACAGCTACAGAGACAACGTGTGTGGCTAATAGGTGACTCTGGTTACCCCAACCTGCCTTGGCTATTGGCCCCAGTGAGGAATCCCCGGACCAGGGCAGAGGAACGGTACAATGAGGCCCATGGGCGAACGAGGAGGATAATAGAAAGGACCTTCGGGCTCCTGAAGGCCAGGTTTAGGTGCCTGCATATGACAGGTGGATCCCTGATGTACTCACCAAAGAAAGTGTGCCAGAACATCGTGGCCTGCTGCATGCTTCACAACCTGGCTTTGCGACGCCAGGTGCCTTTCCTGCAGGAGGATGGTCCAGATGGTGGTGTTGTAGCAGCTGTGGAGCCTGTGGAGAGTGAAGAGGAGGAAGACGACGGGGACGACACAGACAACAGGGACACAGTCATCCAACAGTATTTTCAGTAGCACATAGGTAAGAATCACCCACGCTATTTAACATTTACTTAAAGCCTCCTGCATCTCTACTTTGTGTATTTCCCCCCAGTTCTTTATAATTGATTTGGGATTTTCCCTTCTCTTTTCAGTGCTGTATGACCCACTGCGTGACTTCTGCTTGGTTAGCCCATGGACTAATGCTCATTGACGTCGGTATGTTGTCATCATGAATTGAAGGACCATTATTGAACATTAATGTGTAATACATTTGTAAATAATACAGGCTGACTCCTGAATGATTTCAGTGCAATAAGTGATTTATTTTTAGTGCTAGATCTTGGTACATGATATTGAAACTGTGATGGGTGGGGGTGGAGTAATGTCCATGGCAGAGTCCAGTTCTCAGTTTCACAGGTGCATTGTCCATATGCCTGTGGAAGGATGGAGCAGGGGCAGTTTAAGATTGGACAGGGTGACAATGTGGGACAGTGGGATGACATCAGGGGGTATGTTGTGCTGGCGGTGGTCTTGGCATCCTACTCTGTCTTCCTGTGAGATCTCAGGTTCCGCTTGCGGGGTGGTTGTTCTTCAGCAGGAGGTGGGGTTCTGGTGGCCTGACGTTGTGGTGGTGCTAGCCACTAGCGCCGGCGGAGGTGGTAGGCTGTTCCTGGTCCTGGCTAGTGACAGGGGCTCTTTGGGGTGCCACATGATCCCGCAATGTGGTTTCTATCCGGTTGAGGGCCTGGACTATGGTCCCCATGGCGGTAGCGATGTTCCGGAGTTCATTGCTGAACCCCATGTAGCGTTCCTCCTGCTGTGCCTGGATCTCGGTGAACCTGGCCAGTACCGTCGCCATCGTCTCCTGGGAGTGATGGTATGCTCCCATGATGGTGGTGAGGGCCTCTTGGAGAGTGGGTTCCCTGGGCCTCTCCTCCCCCCCTGTCGCACAGCAGCCCTCCCAGTTGCCCTGTTTCCCCGGGCCTCTGTCCCCTGGACGGTGTGCCCACTACCACTCCCCCCAGGTCCCTGTTGTTGTTGGGGTGTTGGGTCAGCCTGGGTGCCCTGTAGTGGCGGACACACCGCTGATTGACGCGTCCTGGAGACAGAGGCATGGGCCCGCTGGGTGGGAGCTGTGCTGGTGTTCCCAGAGGGGGTTGGGTCTGGTGTGGCCTGTGTCTGTGTGTGGGGAACCGACTGTCCAGAGGTCCCCGATGGTCCGGGCTGGTTATCAGTTTCTAGGTTGACAGAGCTGCTGTCCTCACTGGGGGGCTGTTCTGGGGGTGGGATGGACAAATCTGGACCCTCCGTGGCGGTGTGTTGGCGTTCGGGCCCTGCAGGGGTGAAATAGTGTGGATATTGTTTTTGTGTGTGCCATGGCGTGCATTTTGTGGGTGCCCTTGTCCCCCAGTGCTGGCATTCCCTTGTGGGAGGTGTTGTGAGGGTGGTTGGGGGGGTGGGTGGATGGGTCTGTGCAGTGGTCATGCATTGGTGATGGCTGTCTATGGTTTGTGTTGGCATTCAGGGGTTGGTGTTGTTTAGGGTGGGTTGTGCTGGTGGGACAATGGCAGGGAGGATGTGTGCTGGGGGGTTTGAGATTGGGGGTGAGGGTGGGGTTGTGGGTTGGCATGCTGGTGATTGGGGGGTGGGGGTGAAGTAGTTGAGATTCGACTTACCAGAGTCCATTCCTCCGTGTACTCCAGCGAGGCCGTGAGGATGCAGGATGTTTACTACCTCTTGCTCCCATTCTGTAAATTGGGGTGGAGTGGGTGGGGGTCCGCCGCCAGTCTTCTGCACAGCGATGTTGTGTCGCGACACCATGGAGCGCACCTTCCCCCGTAGGTCGTTCCATCGCTTTCGGATGTCGTCCCGATTTCTGGGATGCTGTCCTACAGCGTTGGCCCTGTCTACGATCCTTTGCCATAGCTCAGCCTTCCTTGCTATAGTGGTGTGCTGCACCTGTGTGCCGAAGAGCTGGGGCTCTACCCTGATTATTTCCTCCACCATGACTCTGAGTTCTTGGTCCGAGAACCTGGGGTGTCTTTGGGGTGCCATGGGGTGGTGTGGATGAGGTGTGGGGTAGTGTTTGTGGTGAGGATGTTATGTTCCTGTGTGTGTTGTGCTTTGCGTTCCCTGTGCTCTCTCTCAGTGTATTGCGCCTTCTCTCAGATAATTTTGGTAGTAGGTGTTTGTGGGTGATGTGGGTGTGTGTTTTATATTGTATTGGATGTGTGGGAGTGGTGTGTGTATGTGTCTCAGGTGTGTGTATTTTGAATCGTCCAATGTGGCTGTGTTTTGTAAGGGTATGTGTATTTTGACCGCGACGGTGTGTACCGCCAATGGAATACCGCGGTTGACAGACCGCCGCGTGGATTCGTGGGTCATAATGGCATGGGCGTGTTTGTGTTGGCGTGGCGGTGGAGGTTTGGTTATCTCCAGTTTATCGCCGCCCGCTGATGAGGCGGCCTTCCGTGGATGTCGGGTTTTTGGCGGTTTGTCAGTTGGTGGTCAGAATAAACGTGGAGGTTTACTGCGGCCGCGGCGGTAGAATGGCGGACTTCTGACCGGCGGTAAGGGCCTTTTACCGCCGAGGTCAGAATCACCCCCTAAATGTCTTCAAGTGAGTAATTTATTTCCTCGCTCTTGACAGACGGCATTTCATATATTTATCTTGCCTGTATACCTTAGCTCATATCAACAAACTTTTAAATATAGCATTACTGCAGTGTCGTTGGGGGTGCAGGCTGGCAGAAGCAAACTGGCACGTCATGATTGATGCACCAGTTTGTTGTAAATGAGGTCCAAAGATCTAAATCATTCAATGAAATTTCCTCCCTACTACACACAAAACCCACCCCTCATATGTGGGAACACACTGTTTAACTCTATTGGAGGAAGTTGAAGTGCATTAAATATCTTTGTAGATTAATGAATTTCCCCCTCCCAGCTGTGCTGCTGCTAGAGACAAAACACCATAAAATATCCAAGACATTTCACTAGCTTTACAATATCAAGTGTGTGCCCCTGAAAGTTCAAGCTCTGGCAGGAAAATCATAACAGTTTTGTGAAGAACAAACACGTTTTGTGTAAGAAAACAATCAAAACATGTACTTTTGACTCCCAAGATGTGGGCAGAGCCAAAGCCCCTTTCTCCAGGTGATTCTCACATATTTGCCTGTCAACAGCTACAGTAGGCAAGCCAGACCATAAAAAGACTGTAAAGTGGGATCATATTCACTTCAGCATGCATTGCAGAGCTTGGTGGCTTTGTACAACCACGTAAAGGTAACCTCAAATAGAGAAATTATCTTTATGCCACCAATACAGTCCTATGGGGAAGAAGAAAGAATAAGTAACGAATAGGACTGTGCTGTTGATTCCATGGAGCAACTATCTTCCATCAAAAGTTTGGTTTGCACATAAAATGCAGTGACAGCTGAACCAAACACAATCATTATATTTCTTCCATCTACACTCATTCCTATGCTCATAATTAGTATTCTGTTCATATGCATATTCATTATTATAAACACGTCCATACATTTAAAAATAAAGAAAGAAATTGTATTTTTTGCTATAGGTTTCTGGAATTCATTTACTCAGGAATCCGGTACCTTTTGAAACAAGTAACACAATCTCACATCTAAATGTACACTATCAACAGTCTGCTATTGTGGTAAATTGACAGTCTGGGGGTCTTCCTTATCTGAGACGACAACACAGATGGAACATCAAGATGCTAAAAATGGGCCACAACACATAGGGGTCTTCAGGGACAAGGGCAAGAATGAGAGGATGAGATGCCATCTGTAAACATTCATCCTTTCACATGATCTCACGTGTTTTCCTCTGCAATCTACATGAATAATGTTAACAAGACAATTGATCCCCTAAAGGTAGCCCCATATAGACAAGCTATGAGTAAGCAAATTTCCATGAGGCGGGGGTGGTGGAATAAATCTCGGCACCTGCCAGGGTTGCTACCTTTCCCCGCTCCTTTTTACTCTTTTTATTGAACGTTTAGCCTCTAGTACCTGAAACATTTAAACCATTTTACCACCTATTGAGAGAATCGTGAAAATTAAGCTATTAATCGAGGACATGATTTTATAACGAAGGGCAGACAGTTTCAACATCTAGAATGCCATGAAGGAAAATCGATAATTTTATGTGAATTGGGCAACACAAAGTCAATCAGGCTAAAACTGTGCTACTATTGTTTAATTCACTTCGCTCTGAGCTCCCAGCCATTTTGCAGATTGTACCACAGCATCCAGTTAGGTATCTAGGGATTTTTGATACAAATAAATTCACACAGTCATTTTGTTTAAATTACTGCATAACTCTTGCCAAAACAGAGAGTTACTGGAAAGATAGTCCTTATTGCCTCTCTCCCAGATTGGCAGAGTTGCACTGGTTAAAATTTCTGGTCCCCCTTTGTTTTTATTTCTTTTTAAATCTTCTCCTAAAAACACCTAGGCCCACATTTATACTTTTTTAGCGCTGCATTTGCGCAATTTTTGGACGCAAAAGTTTGTATTTAGTAAGTTTGCACTGCTTTTGCGTTAAAAAGCGGCGCAAATGCAGCGCTAAAAAAGTATAAATATGGGCCCTAGTGTTTATTTGAAAGAACTTGACACCATTATTAGAAGTTTTGTTTAGTCTAAGAAACAACCTTGGGTAAAAATGTCTGTTTTGCAACTCAACACAATGCAGGGAGGTTTGGCTTTGCCGCATTTCAGGACATATTACCAGGCTACCTTCATAGATTGCTAGGTCCAGCTGACAGCAGATACCACAGTCTATAAGTTTTTATTAGATTGTATGATTGGGGAAAGTCAAGTATGTCTGCCAGTGAGGACCAATGATTATGCCCAGGAGGTGGTCCTCAACAGGGGGCTGCAGCCTACTCACTTGAAAGGGACTCCCACATTGTGGGCTTCCCAGACCGCAGCCATGGCAGAAACCAAGCATAACTAATCAGACAAAGCAGCGGCCTGAACTTTGGACCACCACCAGCTGCCCGCACCTCGGCCTAGAGAGGCAGACAGTTGGACTCCCCAGCCCCATTCACAACAGAGAACAGACGACTGCGGAAGCAAATGAAGTGTCCCCTGGATCACTTTTCAACCCCCACCCGTTCTGGGGACACAGAGATACGGGGGCCCAGAGCATATGAAACTGGGAGGGGTCTTCAGCTAAACTACCCCACCCCCAGCACCTGTCCTAATCAGCACAGTCTGTAGTGGCCCCCTAGCACAATGCAACACATGCCCTCGAAGGATCCTCCAGATTCAGAAAGGAGCAAGAGTGGACAATCCCTGGCTTCCCAATCTTTCATCCCCGGCTGCTAACCATGCTTGCAACATCTGACCCTCTTAGGTCTTCACATCGACCAGGGCCAACACTCCGAGGCTATCAACAGATGCACAAAAGGGTGGGGACCCACCCCCCACACACACATTACCTGCCCTGCCTTATGCAGCCCCATGGAGGACCAGCGACAACCTAAAGGGGCCTATCCAGCAAAAAACTGCAGCCCACCCTCCTGGTTGATCCTCTATACGCCCTAATGCCAGGGACTACCAGGACCTGTAGCGTTTGTGCATCCTAAACAGACAGCCCAAAGTGACTAAGACAATTGGCAGGACCAGCAGTGCATGACCCGGTAATGGGAATTACCCCCCAGCGGAGCCTCTCTCTGAGCTGGAAAGGGAGCCAACACCGGTGACTTGGCCCTCCACCCAGGGGGTGAAAAATACCAGCTGATGTACTCCAGTGGTGTATCATGAGGTTCTTAAATTGTTTGAGGTAGTGTTTACTGCCTCCCCACCCCACTCTGGCTCCAGACCTCTGAACGACCCTCAAGGCAGCGTGGGATTAGGAAACACCCTGGTCCACCAAGCAGTTCCTCCGACTTGCTCCCTTGACTGGTGCGAATTTCAGAGCACTTCTTCAACACTACTAATTATTACACCTCCACTTCATTTGCAGACAATGGACTCTCAGAGAATTGGTGCACAGATTCAACCCTGAGAGCCCGGACTGGAGATGCTCTCAGGCAAAGCTGATGGCAAGTCCACTAACAAACCCACACATCAAGTTATCTTCTTGAAAGCTCTACAGCAATCCCACTCCATGGCCATAGCTAAAGAAATGCCAGTGTCAGGCCAATCCGCAACCCCCACTGACCCAGCAAGGATACCACCATGAAGCGCTTCCTCCAGGAAGTCACAGCAGTTGGCCAAAGATTGGAAGGATTGGAGTGCAATATCTCCACCCTGACGGCTGAGACTAAATCCATTTGTCTGGGAATTTCAAAACAGTGTCATAGGCCTGGATCACTGTGTCATGGTATAAGAGGACTGCCTCAACAGCATCCTGGAGAGGGATCAAGAATTCCTGTTTCTCCATAGCAAGGTCATTTACCCAGAAGACAGGAGTCACTGAGACAATATCCACTTTTTTGGCTGCCTGGAACATGGAGAGGGATCAGATGGCAAAGGTGTTCTCAGAAATACCCTCCCACTGCTCACCGACCTCACCTTTGACCTTCCACTGGAACTCCCACGAGCGCACCGCATTTGTCTGAAGTGACAGGACGGCTCATCATAACCCCACCCCATCATCGGTGACTTCCTGCACCATGAGCAGGTCCATTGGATCCTCACTGCGGCCCACTCCCATGGCCCCTATTGATATGAAGAATACGAGAAGTGCATAACTGCAGACTTCTCAAAAGAGACCAATGAATGCCACAAAGCGTTCCTGTCCCTCCAACCCCGAATCCGTGAAATTGACATAAATTATGGCCTGCTCGAACCTGGCTGGTTGTGGATTACCAATGACAGCAAATAAAAAGACTTCTTTGACCCAGAAGACCTGGTTCTCTTTCTGGAAGATCTGTCAACCAAGACCATGGATACCAATCCCCAGGACTTATCTTTCCTGTTGGCCAGGACTTCTCCGGCATCCCTGTCTCACGGCAACCCCCGGGCAGGCAATGGTACAATGAAGACAGGACACATCACAGAGGCAGAGATCTCAAAAGGGGAGCATGACCCCCTGACTCACTCAGTCCAAATATAGGGACCAATCAGGGTCCCCTCTGAAGCCCACCCCCACTTCAAGCTGAGGTTACTGTGGAACTATCCACCCCATCCCTACCTGCATCCTGCTATGGGACTTCAAGAACTGAACCCATCTCCCACCGGATAGCTGAGTGTCCAGCTGCCTGTTTGCACATGATGTGATCGTTTTACACTGCGCAATACTTAAGGGTGCGCTGTTTCAGACTGCTCAACCACACCTTGTTGAGAGTTACACTGTTCTGTTATTGACCTGCTACACCCCAGCGGTCCCCTCCCACCCACCCTCACAGCTCAGTTCATGTGCATGCTAGCATTTAGCAAGATGCTGTTATACTTTGCTATGTACTGTGCAAAACAAATACTTTAAATGTTCAATTGTTTGTGCCATTACACTTGTTCCCTACACCTGAGACACTGGGCCTACACACTGACACCCGCTTTGGCCCTCCTATCACCAAGGAACACCCTCCTCACAATCCAGGTTGGTCCCTTGGTGGGTGGGCCTATCTACATTCCCTTTCCTTCTCTCTTGTCTCCTACAAGGGCCCTGGACTTGAGTGTCCCTGGGAGATCCTTGAGGGTTTCAATGACACACTCTGTCCTCATTAGGCCCTCTTCCCCCCAATTTCCCTTCCTGCATCATCGTCCCCTGGCTTCCTACCCTTTACATGCCCTGCCTCCTGAGGGGACCCCTCCTGGCACACGGGCTCCACAAGTCTAGACCTGTGATCTACAGACCAAATCCCTTAGGGCTGTGCACTGGCTGAAGTACTGGGTTTTTCAGAACCCAGTGGTGCCAGGGAACACACGCTAAGACTTCGAGTCCTTCCTGTTTCAGACTACAGAAACACAGAGTCTTCTTGGTGAAGTCAAAGATCTTGTTTATTGGCTGCAGCCAGTAACAGGTATCCTAGAAGTACAACACTGTGTATATTCTCAGGAGACTGCTCCTCTTGCAAAGCTAACCTTCTCTTTTATACAAAATATTATGCTTTAGGCAAACATTCCTTATTTTACAGTTGACCATTCACATATTTTCACTACAAAGAAATAGCAGGTTTATGATGACAAGCCCATATTCCAGTTTGTCCAGCCCTCAATCAATTACCCGGCAAGGCTTAGTACTTTCATTAGATATCGACGGACCCCCAATATAAACGGGCACCTCCTCCTTGTAAAGCAAGTCATAAAGAAAGAAACAGGGACAGGTGTGTGTAAGATTAGGCATGGTTTGTGTGTGATGAAAGGTTTATGATGTGTTGTGCCTTGATACTAATCTCATTCGGCCACTGGGAAAGAAACTGGCCGAACAGGTTTGGCTTCAGGCAGTGGAGTCAGCTTGCCCAGGTCACAGAGGAGTCAGAAAAGATGTACGTGTCCTTCAGACTCGTTTTCAGCATTAGACATTGGCCTATGTGAGGGCAATCATAAAATGTCTGTCGTTTAAATGGAACACGAGGGTTCAGGACGGAAACTCTGATATTCGGGTGATTTTGTTACCCAAATATGAATACAATGCTTGTGCATACTATTCTAATCATTCCCGGTCTGCTGACACCAAAATCGTTGTGATATGACGACGTTTATAACATGGGTCCAGAATTTTCAGTACCACATGGCTTAGAGCCAGGCTCTCTGTCGCGGCTTTTTGGTTCACTGCATCCCAGCCACACCGACCCCATGGTCCTAATCCCCCTCACCCTTAGACCTGAACTCCCAGCCAAGCTCCTCTCCACAGACAACCGCACCTGGTGCTCTCCTGTCCTTTCCCTACAACCCCCCTTCTTGGCACCACACTCCCACACCACAGCGTTGGCCAGTCAGGCCTCCCATCTCCCCCCATTAACTACACATTCTCCTGTTGAACATCAACGGGCTGACACATTAGATGAAACACAAAAAGGTGCTCTTCTGCCTCCAGTCGAAACAGGAGGATGTGGCTCTATTACAAGAGACTCATCTTGACGACATAAAAATTGATAAACTATGTCGGGACTGGGTGGAGAGGGTCATCTATAGCAGCTGCTCAACAACATCAACAATGGAGGGAGGGACGAATAGAAAGTGTGCTGTGACAATCCTGCTCCATAAGATGCTACCCGTCACATTTTACCAAGACATTGTCTGGCCCCGACGGCAGATTTGTTTTCGTGAAACTGAAAGTTGGGGATAGCTTGCTTTGTGTAGGATCTGCCTACATGCCCAAAGGATCTAAACATTAATGTTTCCTCTGACTCAATCGCCTCCTCATTGAGATATGGGCCTCCCGATACCCAGTTGGGGGCGCCTGGAATCTCACCTGGGATACAGTGCTTGACAAGAACGGCCCATTAGACGTAGGCAACAACTCATTGGCTGGTAGACCAGTGGAGGCTCACCCACCCGGCAGACAGAGAATATACCTTTCCCTCATCAGTAATTAGTACATGATACCCAATCATGGCTGGACTACTTTCTTGTCTCGCAGAATGTGGTGGCCCACACACAGGTGGATCCTGAAACTAGCCCACTTCAAACACTGTCTGATGCTGATGTCCATAGACAAGGGTCTTACCTCACTGTGCTGCAAACCCTGGCGCCTGGAAGTACTTAGCTGCTGCACCTCCCCGGTCAAAACCAAACTACGGGTGCACATCTCTACCTATCTCGCAGATAACAAGTGCTCAGTTATATCTCAGAGGGCCCTGTGAGTGGCTGCAAAAGCAACCATCCGAGGTCACATGATACAAGATGCGGCGATGGCTAAGAAACCGAAGTTAGCTCGCCAAGTGAATTAGATGACAACATTGCATCCCTCACCCACATATACACGGCCCACCCCTCACTGCACATGCACCATCACTTGGAACAAGCCTGTGTAGCTCGTACATGTCCAAAGCAAAATACACACTGCAACAGCTAAAGATCTGCCATTACGAGCGGGGGCAAAACCAGGTCGGATACTAGTGGCTCAACTGTGCCAGCTGGAGGCAGCACAGGCCATTCCTGCTACTCACTCCTCGAGGGGGAAGTCCTCCACTGCCCACAGGACATTGTTAATGACCAAGTGGAAGCCTTCCTGGAAAATATACTAATACCCCACTCATCACTCGAAGATAGGGCGCTTTTAGATGAGAGATCAGTAACACAGAGATAGCACAGGCCATATCCAAAGTCTCATACCATAAGGCTGCCGGGGAATACTGCTTCCCTGCATAATTATTTAAATGGGCCAGAGAAGAGGTTGTTGACTCCATATAAGAGGCCTCGCAGGAGGCTAGTAAGGGGGGGCTCCTTGGCTCCATCGCAAATAAGGCAACAATAGCGGTTATCCTTAAACCTGGGACGAGCCCCCATTAATGCGACATTTATCAACCTATATCCCTTCTAAATAGTAAAGTAAAGATCCTTGCCAGGGTCTTAGTGACCCACCTCCACAAGGTCATCCCATCTCTCATACATCACACACACATAGGATTTGTCCTGGGACGCACCTCCAGAAACCATCTCTGCACACTGTCCCACACCCTCTGGGAAGCCAGATTCCTGGCAGATGAGGCTCTGGCCCAATCATTTGATGCCAAAAATGCATTTGATCAGATAGAATGGAGCTACCTGTTTGTGACCCTCTGAAAATTTGGACAGGAAGGCCAACTTATCTCCAAGATCTGCTTACCATATGATTGCCCCACAGCCCATATTAATTGTGTCAGCTTCTTGTCTGATCCCTTTCCGATACAAAGGGGGATGCGGCAGGGTAGCCAACTCTCGTCACTTTTGTTTCTATTAGCAATGGAACCCTTAGCAGCCACCTTCAGTCAATCCCTTCTTTTCACTGGAATACCCCTCTAAGGGGGGTGTCCAACCTCTACCTGTATGCAAATGATATCCTGCTCACTTGATGAATTTGAGCTGCTCCCTCCCTGCTTTACTGGAGATCATCGATATCTTTGAGATCTTTTCCAGTTACTGGGTTAACTGGGACAAGTGCAAGGCATTGCCCCTCTCCACCATCACTATGAGAGCAGTAATCCAAGGCTATCCCTTCCGATGGTAACTGTCCCATCTGAAATATCTGGGGATACTAGTCAACAGGGGACCAGTCTGCATGGTGGCAGACAACATAGACCCCCTCACAGCCCACATGAATCTGGACTTTGAGAAATCGTTACACTTGGGGCTTTCCATGTGGGGCCGGTCATGCTACGGTGTTTTACATATGTACTAGGCATGCTCCCTCTTCTGATACCCCTCACAATCCTCAGACTCATAGGCGCACAGATCCAGACCTTTTGTAGGTCCCCTCTCACCACAATTTACATCTGCAAAGCTCATGGCGCGCCGGTCCTGTGGTGGCATGGGACTCCCATTGGTAGAACATTATACCTTGGCCCTTCATCTCTCCCAACTGGCATACATGCTCCCTGAGATGCTGAATCTCCAGCCAAATTGGCCTCGACCTTTTATATAAAGGTCATCCACCTCTGTCCCCGCACTGACAATCCAATCCTCCAGGCCATGCAAGAAGCCTAGCTAAGGGTATACCACTGTTTTGTTGTACGCCTCCACCTCCACAGACAGGCCAAACTCTGGACTAATGACTGCGTATGCAAAGGTGGGAAGACTCTCAACTTTGGCACAATGGAGTGAAGTGGGCATTCGCAGCCTAGATGGTATTCTCAGGTCATTTTGGAGCCTGTGGAATGCATTTGGCCTCCAGCATCAACAGCATGGCGGCACCTACAACTGAAGCACTGCCTGCAATGCTGTATGGGAGCTCACCTGTGGTGTCCTATCTTAGAACCTGGGGCTGTTTCAAAGTTGTAATAACAGGCCTTTACGAACTCCTTACACATCATTTCTTCTTGCAGCCCCTTCTTGACAACCTCCGCACTAAATGGCAATCCTGCCTCCAAACGGAGATCGAAGAGATAGACTAGATAGATATCATGGAAACCCTGAACAAGGGCAGGGGGGAGGCCCACCTGGAGTTCTGCCTCTTCAAAACACTCCATGATTGGCACTGGAAACTGACAAACTACATAGGGTGGGACTCCTACCCCATGCCAACTTCTGGTGTCGTACTGCTCTTAGTTGCAACCTCACACACATCTTCTGTGAATGCCCTACAAAACAGTCCTTCGGGGCAGCGGTAAGATGCACCCTAGGGGCCTCCATGATGCTACAGACAGCCCTCTCTTCCTCCCTAATCCTCCTGTAAGATATAGAGGACTCCCCAGATATATCCCACGCACAACACAGTTATCTGCATACAGCATTCAGGACTGCTAAAAACTGTATCCTCCACCACTGGAGATCCGCCACCCCACCCACACAAGAGGAGTGGACAGTGGCAATGGTCCAGACTGTAGCCCATGAATGGGTCATCTACCACCTCCAAGACCAATTTGCATTATTCATGCAGACCTGGGCACCCTTCTTACAGGATGATCCCTAGCATGTCTGACAACTCCCATCACTGAGGTGGTGAAAGACATTGTTGATACCCTAGCACCCCATCTTCCCCCCTCCCTCTTCCCCTTCCCCTTTCCCTTCCTACCCCATCCCTCACCCCTACTTTCATCTCTTACCTCTTTTGGACCCTCCTGAATGCCACTTACCCTGTCATTCTCCGAGCCCACCATGTCTCCACACTTCTCCATTTCAATATCCACCCTCGTCTCCAGCCTGCTCACCTCTATGCACTCCCTTACTTCTGCACTGCTGGGTATACCTATCCCTTGGCCCAAGGTAAAACTTCCTTCTTCTTCCTGATGTACCCCTCACACTCTGCTGTCGCTCTTCTGCCCCCTTGTGCCAGACATCTCGGAGCTCTATCCTTCCCAGAGAGACACCCTGAGCTCTTGTTCCCTGATGACAAGGCCTCACATTTTCTTATTTTTTCATGTTATCATATACTTATACCTGCGGCACCATTCTGAATGCATGTCCTCTTCTCCACTCTCTCTCCTCCATCCCTTTCTCTACCCCCATGCTTCCCCCTTTCTTCCCCCTAAGTCTTTTGTTTTGTTACATAGATACTTCTGTGTAATGAAATGTGGACACTGACCACTGTAACACTCTTGTTAGAATTTTTCAATAAAAAATTATATTAAAAAAATGATTGGGAGGGCTGGTGGTTAGAGTTGTTCAAAACTGTGGTGCAGTCATGGCAGGGGTTAGCTATTATGGTTCAATTTCACCCAGATTATCAGCTTTTTAAAAATGAACTGTATGGGAATGAAGGAAGAGACTTGCCAGGTTGTTTCTTGTATACATGAAACAAGGCAGTGGTAATGGGTAACTGATACCAATTGGTAGGGCAACGGGCTAGTCGGGTTGTATTACCTGAACTGCTGCTAAAAGTTTACCAGACGACTAACTGTAGATATAATATTAAGGAATAGCAGCACTTTTCTGAGGCCGGCTATAGATCATTCCTGGTCGCCAACTTCAAGAGAATGGCATTTTTATCCAGGTGGTGTGCCCATTATACACCTGACTGGCTGCACAGGATGGGTCCATCTCATCCAAATCACTGTTTTAGATATAAAGCAGCCGATGGGGCTGGATGGGTCCATATTTTGTATGAGTGCCCAATGCTCCAACAATTCTGGGATAGGGTGTTTCATAGAATTAGTCACTGTTTACCCACTATAGTATATCCATTGTCCATGTTGACGCTTTTTATATTATCCTCTGAGGTATACCATTTACACAAACAATCAACAATATCTTATTTCAGTAGCAAATGCAGTGTATCATTCATTGATCCTACAATTCTGTAACAAAGATGTGGCCCGATCATAGTTTCACTGGCATAATAAAATGAATAGGACTCAATTGTTTGAAGAAGCATATGCTAAGCAGACAGGGGCCCTTCAGAAGTTTAAAGCAACATGTAGTGCTTTTACCATGTTATAGTGTGTTTCAAAGGAAGGACAGCTATCTAGGGTCGAATGATTTTGATTTTTAATGTATTAATACTTGCTTTGTGAATTGATGTTTTTGTATGTCAAGATTTGCTTTCCCAGGTTTTCTTCACCGTAGTGTTGCATAAGATTTTGTGGCTGACATAGGGAATTATATACTGATTTTTAGATGCAGGCTGAATTCAGGGATATTGTTTGACACAATGCACTTTGTTACTAAATACTGGCACACTTTAACATTTGTTGTTCTATACATGGACTAGGATTTGGATTAGCCGAGTTTGCACATTTCCGATTTGCAGAAGGCACATCCATGATTACACATAATCAACTGTATACTGATGTTCCGATTCAGGTTGAATGTAGGGAAACTTTTTTGCACAGTACACTCTGCTGCTACATACCAATGCATTTTAATATCTGCTGGTATGTACATGGACTATGATTGGAACTGCTAACGCGTCCCTTTATGACTAATTTATTCACTCTGATACTCGTTTTAGGCCAATGAATCTTTAGACCCTGATTGAAGACACCTTAGGACGAGATAGCTAATCAACATGTCAATCAATATGTCAACAACATCATCAATATTCATCATAACAAGGCAATTTACATTGGTCAAAGAAATTTAATAAAACTCAGGAAACCACCATGACCTTTCAGTCATGAATAACCACACCAGTTTAGTGCGTTTTGTGATATTTATTCCCTATTGATTACAATTCTACTTGCAAGTTTATTAATCTCAAAACCAAGAAACACATTAGCATAGTCACAATATGGCAACTCTGATAAGATTTCATCAAAGCAAACATCACGAACATAAGAACATAACACGAAGTCATTTGTCTATTTTCGTCTGATTAATGAACCCCTCAACTAACCTCGAATTAGCATTGGCATGTTGGGCTTCATGCAAAACAATTTAGCAACATCAATTTGGAAAACCTCTAACTAAGGTCTCTGTCAAAAGAAGCAGTTGGTACCTAGAAAGGAAAAGCAAACAGACAATCACAATTTCATTGTCATATAGTTACCCTTAGTATTGGGTCAGCATACAGATTCAGTCTTCGTCCTCAGGACCTCAGTTGATTCGCCATCAGCCAGGAACTGAGCAAGTCTGGTAAAAAGGGTACTTCCCTCATAAGGAGGTAAAGTATAAATGGGCAATATAAGGACAAGGATGGTTTAAAGAACCAAACAGGAAAGTCTCTATGCAGAGTGACGAAGTGTTTGGGTCTAAGTAATTCGCAATAGCATGTCGCCTCTCCTAGTCTAGTCTACTTCCTTGTGTCAAGGGTTTTTATCCCTTTTCCGTTGTACAGTCCCCTAATTTTCCATTGGTTGAGGGTTGGCACCCCACTATCTCCATCCAATAGGTTACCAATGAGTTTATCAAATTTTTCACCCCATAACAGTTCTCATGAAGTTTATTGGTCCTTATGATTGACGTCTCCAGCGGGTAGAATGTCCAGTATGATTTAATACTCTCGTGGTCCTTTGCACATCTTCAGTCAGTGGCTCCATTGTCTGTACAGTTTCAGGTGACCTTGTACCTGGGACTAGTCTACACTGTTGCATTCAGCAAAAATGTTTCCTTGAGCAAGTCGAATTTCATGAGAACGGATCTACTACAGTTACATTAATCTTCTAGCTTTTGGAAAAAACACGAGTTCATGTCCTTTAGCAAGTCAGCACACTGCACGTTAGAAAAACACATTTAATATGAAACCATGCAGCTGGGCCTCGACTCATGCTAACTAAGGCCTAATGATTTATTAGCAGAACTTGAGCATATAACCTTTTACATTAGTGCAAAATAATACTTTAACATAACATTTCATCTTTATTAGTCAGTTTCATTAGTCCTCGTATATATTGGCGGCCACTCCCTGTGGGCACATTTCAAGCACGCATTTAGCAAAATACATTAATACATTTTCTATGCGGCCTTAGTATGCATTAGTTCATAAACATTTCATGTTAAAATTGAATATATAAGCTACGCTCTCTCAGTCCCTGCTCTGATGACACTTGTCTTCACACAAAACCATTCCCTTCACAACCTTTCATTTTTCTTAATACGCGCATTTCAACTTCTTCCCCCATGTGATTTTTCCCAAATTTCTAGGAACATTTTCTCCTATTACTTTTCTTCTTTTCTTTTATTGCGTTTTGCCAAATCTCTCTTGATTTTTTTACTAATTGTGCATGATAACCATAGCCCAAATAAACAAGTTAGGACACTTAATATACCCCATATTATTTTTGCAAGTACCCCATTCCAAATACTACTAAACCAGTTCCCTACCTTAGTGATTCCTTTCCCAACCTTTTCCCAAACTCCAGGTTCCTTCAGCTCCTTCAAATCTGCACTATCTCTTGTTAGGCTAGTAAGCATACCTCTAATCTTAATACTATTATCAGGAATGAATGCACAACAATGGCGTTCATTAAGCATCTTATAGACTCCACCACTCTTTGCTAAAAGAATGTCTAAAGCAAGCCGGTTTTGAAGAGTCATAGCCCTCTCCGCAGCACGTTCAGTATTCATCAGGAGTATAGCCCCTGTGAAGTTTGTCAGCATGTTATCCACAATAGTAGACAACTTTTGAATCTTTATGGAGTTTAAGATAACCACTACTTAAGGAATTAAGGCTCTAAATATGTCACCTATGAAAGCAGCCGCTGTCTCTCTCTTTTGTCTAGCATGAAGTAATTCAGACATTTTAGGAAGTTCCTTCAAGTCATCAATCTGGTAGATCTTTGGGAAAACTATTCCCAAATAACATGTCCCATACCATCCTTTAGGAAGACCGTAATAAGCATTAAGTCCACATATATAATAGATCTCAGGGATCGCTGGATCCTGTCCATTTAACATGAACGCCCATTTACTCTGAAACAAAAACACATGCCTGCACTCACTTGTTCCCACAAATAAAGTGTCATGCTCAGATTTTGGCCTATATATACAAAGCCTACCTACACACAGTGCGTCTATAGCTAGTTTACCCTGTGTCTTTATTGCGGTGTAAGCACAGTCATTTGCAAATGTGCGTTTTTCTAATCCCTTTTCTAGCCTTTCCTTTAGTGCTTTTCGTCTATCATCAGTGTGATCTAAGAAGCTTTTCTCTACAGGTGTTAGTAAGCAGGTTAGATTATTGCGGTGCGCATAAGCTGTTCCAAATGTCAGTGTCGGCTCAAAGAAACCCCTAAATATTTTTATGTTATTATCATTAGCTACTTTATTTAGAAACTCAATCATGGGCACAAAAGAAAACACTACATCTAGATTAGAGTAGAAGTATTGCACATGTTCTTGATTATAGAATCTTGTTAATAGCAAACTGCAGCTTATTCCATAAGTGAGTGGCAGACTATGATAAGTAACCCCTTCTTGTACTGACAAAGGAATCTTTGTGCACACATAGCAGTTTTTTGCATTCATTGTGTCAACATACTCATTCAGCAAGTGATAGAAGACATTAGTAGATAGCTCCCCCTTTGAATTAGTTTCCTCATGCAAGTATTTAGTATCCTGCTCAAACTTCTCCCACGATGTTAGTGTAGCAGTCTCAGGATTTGAAGCATTGTTCGTCACTTTCTTATCCACTAATGGCATTCCTACAATCACACTTATAATTATTATTGCACACATAATTCACACACCAACAGCCAAACATGCACGAGTCCTACCCTTATTACTATTATCCCTAGTGTAACTCATGATCTGTAAAGAGTCAGAAGGCAGATTAATACAAAGCAAACAATCAACTTGAGGATGATGTAAAAAGCTCTTTTTTTTTCCTCTTTGCAAAGTCTCCCTTTCTCAGCAAGTATTTGCAGCGTTTCACTCACTCCAGGACTCATTTGTCATAATCGTTTTTTCAGAGTCAATTCAGGTTATCCGTGTCACATCCGATAATTTATCAGTCTCTTTTTCTCAGCTTTTCAGCTTTATTAAATTTCAATTTTAACACAGTCTCTTTCTAAGGTTGAATTCAGGTGCCGTAGTATTGACCTGGGATTTCTCGATCAAAACAGAACGCCCAAAATTATTGTTGCCGTTCAGCTGATGTTGCATACGCCCATTCAGGACCTGCGTACCTTCTGTCTTGCGACTCTCTTTCTTATCAGTTTGATAATCTTGCAACTCTCCTTCACTGAGGTCTTCTTTCCTGGTTGTATCAACTTCTTCCTCTATTGTGTCATTAGGGACCACTTTCTCCCCTGCAGCTTGTGGTTCCGGCCAGTTATCTCCTTTAAGTGTTTTCTTTCTGCTTGGCCTTTCAGGACGTTGAACAGTGCCCTCCTGTTGTGCTATGGTGTTTTCTCTTGATGAACCTGCAAGTGGCTCAGGAGGAGTCAGAACACCTTGACCTCCTTCTGCCTCTTCCCCTTCAGGGTCTGTTATGGGCTCAACTTCAAACCCGTATCCGTCGGCTTCTGTGAGAACCTCTCTTTGTCTCGGTTCCACTGTCGCCTCGACTGAGGTAGGCTCACTGTCACCTCTCTGGAACTCGTTTACTGTTTGAGTGACTAAGCCATCCTCAACAGGCTCTCCTTCAGTCTCAGTTCCCCTTTGATTACTCTCTGGCCCTGAGACTTCCTTCTCTGCAGCTGTTGTTTTGGACAATTCAAGTTCCTCTTAGTTGGACACGTCAGCTTCTTTGTGTGACTGGCATGTCTCCAATTTGGAAGACCTGCACATTTCACAGCAGTAGTAGTTGTCAGTATTACTTGATATGGCTCCTTCCAACGTGGCTCCAAACACAACTTCCTCACATGTTTCTTGACAACAACCCAGTCACCGGCTTTCAGGGTGTGAGCTGGATCAGTGATCGGTGGCAATGTGGTAGCCTCCACCTGGTGAGAGAAAGTGTGGACCACATCAGCCAGACCCTTGCAGTAGTCCAACACCACATCATCCGTGATATTCACAAGAGCATTTGCAGGCACTGCGGGCAATCTCATATCTCGACCCATAAGAATTTCATGAGTCCTGTTTTCTTGTCGGGTGTGTTTCTTATTGACATCAGCACTAAGGGCAATGCATCTGGCCATTTCAAATTGGTAGCTGCGCACATCTTTGCCATTCTCAACTTCAAGGTACCATTCATCTGTTCAACTAGTCCTGATGCTTCAGGGTGATAGCTACATTTAACTTCTGTTCAATGTTCAATGTTCAATGCGCACACAAGAATTTAATCACCTCATTGTCGAAGTGTCTGCCTCTATCTGATTCTAAAGAGATCGTAAACCAGAAACGTGCTATTAGTTCCCTAAGCAGCAGCTTTGCTACTGTGAGACTGTCATTTCTACGTATATGGTAAGCTTCAATCCAATGACTGAAAACACACACAATCACTAACACATACCTCAGTCCTCCACACACAGGCATTTTAATAAAATTCATCTGCATTCTGCTAAATGGATGTCCTGCTCTCCCAATGTGGCTCAGATTCACCACAGTTCCTTTTCCCACATTCATCTGCTGACAGATGATGCACCTGTGACAAATAACCTCTGCAGCTTGTCTGAATTTCAGATTGAACCAATCAATTTTGAACAACCTGATCATTGCGTCTGTCCCAACATGTGCCTGTCCATGGTAAAATCTTGCAAACTGTGACAAAAGACTATTTGGCAAAACCATTTTCCCCTCCTCTGAAACCCACAAGTCATCAGATCTCTGTACGCATTGCATTCTCTGCCAGGATCGTTTTTCCTCTTTGCTGGCACGTCCCTGCAAGGATTTTAGCTCATCTAATGTGTCAACCACCCTTAATGCATACCCTGTGCATGTTTCATTTTCAGTTTCAGGTAACAATTCCCACTGATCTCGAAACAATATACAGTTCAGTGCACAAAACCTTGTGACTTGATCTGCACATCCATTTCCAATTGACACAAAGGGGGTTATTCTAACTTTGGAGGAGGTGTTAATCCGTCCCAAAAGTGACGGAAAAGTGACGGATTTACCACCAGCCGTATTACGAGTCCATTATATCCTATGGAACTCGTAATACGGCTGGTGGTATATCCGTCACTTTACCGTCACTTTTGGGACAGATTAACACTCCTCCAAAGTTAGAATAACCCCCAAAGTCTTGTGACTTAACATGGGCATTGCATTTCAGCACAGCAATTTCAAGAGGTAACTGAATCACATGAAACAAATCCTTAATTTTCTTGCCATTTTTCACCGGAGAACCAGAAGAGGTCATGAAACCCCTCTGGGACCATAGTTGGCCAAAATCATGTACAATTCCAAAACCGTATCTGCTGTCAGTATAGATAGTGACTTTCAGGTTTTCAGCTGCGTGGCATGCCCTAGTGAGAGCAATTAATTCAGCCACTTGAGCAGAGTATACTCTTTCGAGCCAGGAAGCTTCTAAGATAGCAGTGATTGTACACAAGGCATATCCAGCCCTCAGTACTCCCACTGCGTCTCTCAGGCATGAACCATCAACAAAGATAATGTAATAATTTTCCTCTAATTGGTTATCTTTAATGTCAGGTCTTGGTTTGGTGCACAGATCTGTTACCTCAAGACAATCATGTTGTACTTCCTCTGCATCATCAATATTCACATTGTCAATAGGAAGCAAAGTTGCCGGGTTCAATACAGTACATCTTTTAAGGGAAACATTTGGTGACCCCAGTATAATTGTTTCATATTTTGTAAGCCTCGCACTTGTCATATGCTGCGTCTTGGTTCGGGTCAACAGGATTTCAACTGAATGTGGGACCATTACTGTTAAGGGATGTCCCATTACTATGCCTTCACACTGAGTGAGGCTTTGACCAACTGCTGCAACTGCGCGCAAACAACCTGGTAAGGCTGCTGCGACTGGGTCCAAAGTAGCTGAAAAATATGCTACTGGGCGGTTTGCACCTCCATGGACCTGTGTCAGGACAGACAAATAACAAGCATCACGTTCATGACAAAACAGTACAAAAGGCTTTGTGTAATCAGGCATACCTAAAGCTGGTGCCCTGCACATACTTTCCCTCAGTTCCATGAATGCCTTCATCTCTTTCTCGGACATGGTTATGGCACCCGGGCCATCCTGAATTTCTTTGACCGTCAACCTCACCAAAGGTTTAAAGATAATCAAGAAGTTGGGAATCCACTGACGACAGTAGCCCACCTTTCCCAAAAAATCCTAACATCTCTCTTTGTTGTCGGGGGATTCATCTGCAGTATGGCTGTCACTCTCTCTTTGGATATTCTCCTAGACCCCTTTTCAATCAGGTGACCCAAGTATTTCACCTCTTTCTGACAGTATTGCAGCTTCTTTGGGGACACTTTGGCCCTCATTCTGACTTTGGCGGGCGGCGGTCGCCGCCCGCCAAAATCAGGCCCCAGAAAGACCGCTCCGCGGTCAAAAGACCGCAGCGGCCATTCTGGCTTTCCCGCTGGGCCAGCGGGCGCCCGCCAAAGGAGCGCCCGCCGGCCCAGCGGGAAAGGCCCTGCAACAATGAGGCCCTGCAACAATGAATGGAGCCGGGGGTGCAACGGGTGCAGTAGCACCCGTCGCGATTTTCACTGTCTGCAATGCAGACAGTGAAAATCTTTATGGGGCCCTGTTAGGGGGCCCCATGACACCCGTTCCCGCCATCCTGTTCCTGGCGGTAAAAACCGCCAGAAACAGGGTGGCGGAAAGGGGGTCGGAATCTCCATGGCGGCGCTGCTTGCAGCGCCGCCATGGAGATTCAGCCCATGCAGGGGCGGCGGTATGGTCAGGGAAGCACCGCCAGCCTGTTGGCGGTGCTTCCGTGGTCCCCGGCCCTGGCGGTCTTGGACCGCCAGGGTCGGAATGACCCCCTTTATGTCCATTCTTTCCCAAAGAGGTAGGGCAATTGTGTCATACCTGCAGTCATCTTTTGTCCTGGATGCAATTAACGAATCATCAATGTACTGCACTAGAGTCGAACTGAAAGGCAATTCTAGTGACTCCAAATCCTTCTTCAATATCTGATTGAAGATGGAAGGTGACTCAGAAAACCCTTGAGGAATTCTGCACCAACTGTAAACCTTGTCCAGGAATTTGAAACTAAAGAGAAATTGGCTGTCCTCATGAAGAGGCACCGAAAAGTATGCTTGAGACAAGTCCACAACTGTGAACCACTCTGCATCACACAGAACCTGAAACAAAATCACTGCTGGATTTGGCACTATAGGGCAACATTTTACCACAATCTCATTTATTTTCCTCAAGTTTTGAACAATTCAAACTTTCCCACAAGGCTTTTTCAGACCCATTATTGGTGAATTACATGGGCTGCTCAATACTTCTTTCAGGACCCCTTGCTTCACAAAGTCCGCAATTATCTGCGTCACTTGTATAAGGACATCTTGTGCCATGTGGTACTGCGGTACCTGGGGAAACAGTGCATTTGGCTTTACCTCTACTTTGACTGGTTCTACTCCTTTTGTTAGTCCCACTTCTTTTCCTGTCAGGTCCCACACATTCTCTGTCACTGTTCCCTGTAATTCAGCTGGTAAGTCATTCACTGTGAGCATCGGGAATAAGGTTATCAAAGGGTATTCCTCATTTGCCATTTCTGTCTCTAGCTCAGAGATCTGAACATCGTCCCCTTCTTCATCACTGTTTGTCTGCACCTCAATCCCTTCATTGGAACAGGTAATTAAACACCTCGTCTTGCACAGTAGGTCTCTTCCCAGTAGGGATACGGGACTCGAATCACAGACTACAAATTTATGTAATCCCTGGAAGTTACCAATCTCAACTTGGACAGGATCTGTATTTGGATTTGTTAGGAACTGATTTGCTACTCCTACCACCTTTATAGTGGGCCCCGAAAGTGGCAATTTCTGAACCTTTGCACTTCTGACTGTAGATCATGTAGCTCCTGTATCAACTAGGAATGAAACCTTATGTCCCATCACTTTTCCCTCTACATAGGGACCCCTCTGATCTACCTCGAGGGACGCTACAAGCCTGTACTCCTCACTATCTGAACAATCATCTGACCATTCATCATTTATTCCATCCTCACCACGCAATGGGAACTGTTATACTGTGTTATTTTGACTCATCATTTGACCTGTGACCTGTTGAGGAAGTATCACCTGTTGCTGTCCCATTGGAGCTAATGGTATCTGCATTTGCTGTCTAGGTACCATGGGAATCTGCTGTTGTACTTGTTGCACTTGTGCTGGTTGGACACGCGGCATTTGTATCTGCTGCATGGGTTGTAAACCCTGCATCTGAACCAAGTTATTCTGGAAGTTCGGATTTTGACCCCTCACGTTTGGACCCCTCACATTTTGAAATGTAACAACATCATTGCTTTGTTGAACAACACCATCCTGCACCACCATTGGACATTCCCGCTTCCAGTGCCCCACACCCCCACATGTGTGACAGGGTGACACCTTTTGCATCCTCTGCACATCATTCTGAACCACAACAGTATTAATATCTGGACCACGGTTCACAAAACCTCCTCGACCTCTTGGTTGTGCCTGAAACACTCCATTTCCCTGCGGTTGCTGCTGTACCATCTGCTGGACTCCATTTCCCTGCATCCCTGCCTGCGCTGCCTTAATCTGCATCACCATCACTTTCTCCTTCAACTTTCTCTGTTTCAGCTCAATCTCGTCACTACAGTATTTTGCATACTTTAACACCTCATCAATCGGCTTCGCTTGCCAACAGATTAAATGATTCTTAATCATCTGACTAATCTCTGGTCTCAGCCCTTCAACAAACCTGAACGCAAGATGATTCATGTCTTTTGGTTCTATGACCTCAGTGCCAGTATAGTGTTTGAATGCCTTCAACAACCTCTCATATTAAGCTTGTATTGACTCTTCGGTCTCCTGTGAGGTTCGATCAATTTTCTGCCAACCAGTAACTTTCAGCAACACTTTCTGCTTCAAAAACTCAATCACTTTATGATAATACCTCATCACTTCTGCAGACGATGCTCCAGTAACCGTATCCCTTGCCGGCTCCTCTGTCGGCCAGTCCACACCTCTCTTGCACTCAAGCCATAGATCAGCTGGAACTATAATCTCAAACAGGGTATTCAAGTCTTCCCAGAGACATTTCACAAGCTTCACAAACCTGTCCGTCTGCTGGTACCACTCTATCGGCTTCTCCCTCAACCTGGGATGGTCATTTGTGAATGATAGGATGTCACCTCTGGACCACGGTACATGAACCAAAACCCCTCCGGCTGTTTCTCTCATCGGTAACATCTTTATTGACCCCGTGTCCTGTGCGGCTTTAGTCTGCTTTGGTTCCGGACCATCACCTTTCTCTTTATCTCTCTTCTTTGCCCATGTGCCTTCCCACTTCTCTAATGCTCCCCAGATGTGAGCAATCTGTAGTATCTCTTTAAGATGTGCCTTCATTCCGGTAGATCTCATGTGATCGAAGTCTTTAGGCTCAAAGTCTAACCTATAGCTCCTCTTCAAATGTTTAGTACTTTCTATGTCTATGCTGTATTTATCCGCCAGGTTTGGCAACCTCTGATGCACCTTGCTTACTTCCTCGGTTATCTTGGGGCACAGGTAGCTGAATTCTGCCTCTGTGTAGGACTCTAATCTGTTCACTCCCATTGTCCCTTCTACTAGTTCTGCGGCTTCGACACCCAGTCTCACAAAATTCAGGTATTCGTCTCTTTCTGACCTCTCTGCGGTCACTGTAGTAATCTGCGGAGTGTTGAGCTTGTCTAACCATTCATTCAATTGTTGCGCTGTCAAGCCTTGCAACGAGACATCCCCAGACTGCACCAATGGTGTCTGTGTCGTATTTGTACTCATTATCTGTGGGGTTAGCGTACCTAACCATGCTTGTCTCATTGTCTCCAAAGGAATCCTAATCGGACTAAAGTCTAACAAGGATCTTGACCTTTCGGCTGAATGTCCTCCCTGTGTCATTCCCTGCAAGTTTCCGGTAGACCTTCCGCTTATTGCCTCTTGGGTCATTACTCCCTGATTGCATACGCCAGACTTACCGTGCGCATACAGCGGTACTTGTGGACCAACAGTAATTGGCAATGATATAGCAGCTGGTGACTGTCCAAGTCCCAAACCCTGTGGAGCATTAACTCCCATAACTTGATTCATCATGGGTGTTGTAGCTACTGACTGCAGTCCTGCCACAGAAGTGTAACTCAGAACCACCTGTTGCTGCCGCTGTGGCAGCAATTGCGGACTTGGCTCAATCTGCACTAACTTTGATCTTGTATATACTGGATCAGGCGTCACCATCAGACTCGTAGTTGTCTCTAGTACTGGGACATTTGGATAGAGCCTCTGAATCGTTGGTGGTTGTAACTGTATCTGTGTGTCTGGCGCAGTGGATATACTGACACCATTCTGTATCAAAACTGTATCACTTGTCTGCACTCTATTTGTGATTCCCTTATTTTGTGCCGGATCTTCAGAACTCACACTAATGCTCTGTGTATTGTCATTTATGGCATATGGCGGCGGGAGATCATGTAACAACTGATTAAGAAACTCTTCATCATCTGAATCATCTTCATCTACCCAAGACCTCTGAGTCTCCTTTGTTTTATTAGAACTTTTGTCTGTCTTACAAGTAGCTTTCTTTCCCTATGTCTCATCTTCTTGAGTTAGTGTCGGAAACATCTTAAGTCTGT
The DNA here is from genome assembly GCF_031143425.1 of Pleurodeles waltl. NCBI lineage: Eukaryota > Metazoa > Chordata > Amphibia > Caudata > Salamandridae > Pleurodeles > Pleurodeles waltl. Next base: position 315,490,739 of record NC_090444.1, read on the forward strand.
CAACTATTCCCCTTCTCCACATCTTGGTCTCGTTATCCAATCTAGCCTCAGCTAAAGTCTTTTCTGCTCTTTTCATTCTGCTTTCAAATTTCTGCTGTCTCTGTCGTATGGCCATCAAACCCCAGATTGATAATGCCTCATACTGAGCTGGTCTTGGAGGCGGTTTTTGCACGCTTAACATCAACCGCAAATTCTCCACAATTCTTGTATTAAATGTTCCGTGCTCCGGAAACGCCAAACATCCTTCCTTCTCTGTCAGTTTGCACCACTGTTTTAACCAAAGACGTGGCGCGACTCCCTTCTCCTCCATTATGATATAAGCTGGAGTACCCTTAGGCGGTGTAGGCTCCCCTACATTCGCTGTAATAAATGTATCTCCCCTCAAGGCACCCTTTAAAGCCTTGAAAAAAGTCATTTTTGCATCTTTTATTTTGCTTCAAATCTAATCAGGAAGTGACTTTAGTTCCCAGAACACTCTTCACCCACCTTTCTCAACCAATTGCCTCTCACGAACGGCTGCCAATCCGTGCGCGACCCCTCTCGACAACTGACCTATCCCAGCGCGGCTCAACTGATGTCACACTCACACACACTGCAGCTGACAAAGTCTTGCTGCTTGTCTTCCTCACACAGAAACTAATGTAATATATTGCGAGCACCTTTAACAACAAAATCCAAATTTGCCGGTTTACTACAGGAAGGGTAACACAATCGCTTCAGAACTTTACAGAGATTTCACTTGAAGCCTGAGCAGCTACTCTCTCCTTCTCAGCTCCCACACACGCAAGCAGAATTCGACCCGCAAATCCTACTCTCGACTTGTCAATGGTTCATTCTAGTGCACTTTAGAACTTGCCAAATCTCCATCGAAGGTTTTACTCACACAATTTGACTCAAACTCAACTTGTCAACCACGCCCAATTGACCTATTAAACCGCACAAATTACAGCGTAAACCAAGTTTCTCTTACACTTGTCAATATACTCCGGAGTCTTAGACCACGACGAGTCTGTACATCACCAACAATCATGCCGATAATTTTTTAGCACAAAGCACCACACTCACATGAAGTTCGCCGACTTCGCTACTCTCATACTGCGGAGTACACCCACTCCTACTAAAACAACATTACCTGGCCTAATTCACACAAACTTCACAAATCACCTGCAATATGGATGAGCTGAGCAAGCACAAATTCTACACCACACATGCTAAAATGCTGAGAACATACCCAACTCACTTAGGCAGGCTTGAGAATCTGGGAAAGTCATGGGGAATTTAGAAACACATCATACCTCCAATTTGCATTATCTTAAAAAACAATTTTTAAACAATGGTGCTTCGCCCTAGGGCCCCCAAAGGGCCAAACCGTCGCTCTGCTATCAGAACTGCTAACGCGTCCCTTTATGACTAATTTATTCACTCTGGGACTCGTTTTAGGCCAATGAATCTTTCGACCCTGATTGAAGACACCTTAGGACGAGATAGTTAATCAACATGTCAATCAATATGTCAATAACGTCATCAATATTCATCATGACAAGGCAATTTACATTAGTCAAAGACATTTAATTAAGCTCAGGAAACCACCATGACCTTTCAGTCATGAATAACCACACCAGTTTAATACGTTTTGTGATATTTATTCCCTATTGATTACAATTCTACTAGCAAGTTTATTAATCTCAAAACCAAGAAACACATTAGCATAGTCACAATAAGGCAACTCTGATAAGATTTCATCAAAGCAAAGATTACGAACATAAGAACATAGCACGAAGTCAACATAGGTTATTCTTAGCAGATTAACATTAGCGCATCATCCAACAAAGCATAGATTCAGTCATTTGTCTATTTTTGTCTGATTAATGATCCCCTCAACTAACCTCGAATTAGCATTGGCATGTTGGGCTTCATGCAAAACAATTTAGCAACATCAATTTGGAAAACCTCTAACTAAGGTCCCTGTCAAAAGAAGCAGTTGGTACCTAGAAAGGAAAAGGAAACAGACAATCACAATTTCATTGTCATATAGTTACCCTCCGTATTAGGTCAGCATACAGATTCAGTCTTCGTCCTCAGGACGTCAGTTGATTCGCCATCAGCAAGGAACTGAGCAAGTCGGGTAAAAAGGGTAAAAAGGTACTTCCCTCATAAGGAGGTAAAGTATAAACGGGCAATATAAGGGCAAGGATGGTTTAAAGAACCAAACAGCAAAGTCTCTATGCAGAGTGACAAAGTGTCTGGGTCAAAGTAATTTGCAATAGCATGTCCCCTCTCGTAGTCTAGTCTACTTCCTTGTGTCAAGGGTTTTTATCCCTTTTCCGTTGTACAGTCCCCTAATTTTCCATTGGTTGAGGGTTGGCACCCCACTATCTCCATCCAATAGGTTACCTATGAGTTCATCAAATTTGTCACCCCATAACAGTTCTCACATAGTTTATTGGTCCTTATGATTGAAGTCTCCAGGGGTTAGAATATCTGGTATGATTTCATACTCTTGTGGTCCTTTGCACATCTTCAGTCAGTGGCTCCATTGTCTGTACCGGTTCAGGCGACCTTGTACCTGGGATTAGTCTACACTGTTGCATTCAGCAAAAATGTTTCCTTTAGCAAGTCGAATTTCATGAGAACGGATCTACTAGAGTTACGTTCATTTTCTAGCTTTTGGAAAAAACACGAATTCATATCCTTCAGCAAGTTAGCACACTGCACGTTAGAAAAACACATTTAATATGAAACCAGGCAGCTAGGTCCCGACTCATGCTAGGTAACTGCCTAATGATTTATTAGCAGAACTTTAGCATATAACCTTTTACATTAGTGCAAAATCATACTTTAACATAACATTTCATCATTATTAGTCAGTTTCATTAGTCCTCTATATATTGGCGGCCACTCCCCATGGGCACATTTCAAGCATACATTTAGCAAAATACATTAATACATTTTCTATGCGGCCTTATTATGCATTAGTTCATAAACATTTCATGGTAATATTGAATATATAAGCTACGCTCTCTCAGTACTAACCCAATCTGTACAGTTCTGGTTTGTGCAAGGCAGTTTTTTTCCATTATTATACCTGTATGCACTTTAACATCTGCTGCTATGTATATTTAAAAAGGATTTTTTTTTTTTTAACTCGCGATGTGTTACACCACCTGTTTAGTTGATATTGCTGTTACGTTATTTTGAACTGAAGATCTTATGAATGAAATCTGCTTTTTCTGCATCCTGTTGAATAAAAAAAAGTATTAAAAAAAGAGGAAGCAAATTTAGACAAAACAGATCCCTAAGAATTCAACACTTGCATTTGTTGAGGCGAAAAATGAGACTCTATGGCACTTTAAGCTGACCAGGAGCATATTAATTTGGCTTCTAGTGTGTTCTGCCACCTGAACCATGAGATGCAATGAGATTCTTGAGTAAAATGACGAGATGAAACGTTTTTGGTTTCATATATATATAGTACCAAGTTGAATACATTTTGCAACAGTGCTTCGGTTAAACTGAACACATTAGTCTGAGTAACTGAAACACTGAAAGTGCCCTTATATGGATGCACAGGAGAGACAAGACATGAGGTGAGAGGAAAAAGGCACTTTTAATAAATTCATAAAACTGGAAGGGCGATACGGCTAATCTCGAAGTAAAGATGCAACACTTATCACAATTTCGTTAAAAAGATTAAATGTATGTATGAGATTCAGAAATCCAGAGTATTTATGAAACATGTTTGCCGCTTCTCGAGGTAAGCATAGGATAAATTTGCGTTGAACAATTTTCAAACAAACCAAGCCTAACATCTCAATATGTTAACTATTGCTTTTGTTAAAGCTATTTCGGTTTTAGGCTGATGAGACCATATGTTTCGAGGAAAAGCTACTCAATTTCGCTTTTTCAAAGATGCTTTCAGGATTCAATATTCAATGGCACTGCACTGCATTCATCGAACATTACACCTTTTGTGAAAATAGCTCACTGAATTATTTAAAATTAAGCAGTGTTCGTTGTGATTTCCCTGAAGTGATCTTGATTTTAAAACATTGCTAAATCGTAAACTTTGGGTTTTATTAGATTATCTGTGGACACGTAAAGCCTTTTGATAGGTTATAAAGGGGGTAGAAATACTTAATATTGTTTTTCTCTTTCCTAGTTTAGTTTCTGGTCACCTTCGTTATGAGTGCCAACTGTCTACTTTTCTATACAGTCCCCATAGACTCAAGCATGCTCTGTAACAATCTAAATCTGTTGATACATTTCTTTTCACTTTAGTGAGAAAACCATTTTAAGGACTTCACATAACCTGCAATTTTAAGTCACGAGATTGTGAGGTATACATTTACCACTGTAAACACACCTGTCAGGTCTTATGGACAACGCTCACTGGTAAAATACACTACAGACATCTCTGAGATGGATTTAATGGCATATAATCTTAGAGTCATGCTAACAACACCAGTATGATAAAAATACTTCTGAGGCCCTGATTATTAGTTTAGGTGCAATTTATTGCACCTAATAAACAAAGATACCATGGGGCTTGCTATTTATCTGATGCGAAAAATAACACCTATTAAAAGTTAGTGGGGGATAACGTGCAGATTTTGGTGTGTTTACACATCAAATCTGCATGATACTCTCAATATAATATGGTTTTCTACCGTAGAAAATGTTGTGCATCGATTGATGCCAGAAGAATGTGGACTGAGGTGCTCAATGTATAGTTATTTGAAGTTCTTTCTAGGGCTGTGTAAATTAGAAATTTAAGTCACAACTATAGACTGCAACAGCTTAGAATAGAACTGCATACAGTGGAATAAGCGAAATTTTGAGTGACAACAGTGGGTTGGCATAAAGTGAAGTGGCATAGAGTTGAGTTGCATGGAGTGGAGTGGCGTACAGTGTAATAGCATACTCTGCGTGGTGTACAGGGGAGTGGTATAGATTGGAGTGGCATACAGTGTCATAGCATACAGCAGACTAGCATGTGCTGAAATAGTGTACTGTAGAGTAGTGTACAGTGGAGTAGTATACAGGGGAGTGGCATACACTAGAGTGATGTAGAATGAAATAGTTTTCAGTGGAGTGACACTAGAGTGTAGTGGTGTACAGTGGAGTGGCATACAGTGGAGTGAGCTCTCACTCTCCTGTCCCCATAGTGCCCCTAAACCCCAACCCCCACCTAATCTGCCAGACTGTTATTTTACCTATGCTGTGCATTACGCTTTACACTTTGCTATGTTTTCTGCATGTTTGTTAATTGTTAACTCCTATGGTTGTCTGTGTTGTGTATTATTGTATACCTTTTGCAATATATAATGGGAAATAATTTGCAACCCTCCCCCAGTGCCCACAAATGTCCTCCCTTACCCGCCGCAACCCGCCCATCCCGGAAAACTCCCCCACACACGACTGCTGGGACAAACTCAAGCAAAATCTGAATAACCCAAGAAGCTCCACTACCTACTAGGAGTCTGCTCCCATTATTTCTACTGCTCTTACATTCTTTTATTACCATTAAGGTGACTGTCCCCCTATCCTTTGAAATACAGCACCGCTAATTTATCCCCCGTGGACACCTACTGGACTGAAATGTACTATCTTAAAGGGGGCATCACTTTTCCCTCCCTCCCCTCTCAACGATTTCTTGTAATAACTGCCCCACCATCCGCACCCTTACTGACTCCGGGCAGCTGTATTTCTAATGTTCATGAGACATAATTACCTTTGATGCTCACCCTGCCAACCCAAAGGTGCCTCACCTGCATGCTGGACCCACAGGTTTACATCTGTGGTTCACAGATCTATACTCCTAAGGTCAGCTCTGACTCAAACAGGTTTTTCACTCAATTGGTATGTTCTGCATCTACTCTCTTGACCCTCTACTTGCCTGGTTCTTACTTGCTTTATCTAATGTTGCCCTGCTCTCCTTCTTTCTCTTCTCCTTCTCTCTTTTTTCTTCCCTCCTACTTCCTCTCTCTCTTTGATTTCCCAGCCCCTCACTTCCTACAGGCAGCCACAGGGCCTAGCCAAGACGGGAATCAAAGGTTTCCATTCCTCTACACCCCTCCCACTACCTATATTTACCTCATCCCTCCTTGTCTTGTCTCCTCTACGATCACCAACTTCACTCACCCCACCCTTGAGGAAACTTTGCAGCACACCCGCTTACACTAACACAACATGACGATGACTGACCTGTCATCTCCCATCTCCAACCTCTGCATATTCTTACATGGAATGTCAATGGACTGATGCACTATATAAAGCGCAAGAAGGTTCTCCCATATCTGCAGTCAAAAAACGTTGACAAGGCCTTATTACATGAGACCAAACTTGATGGGCCAGAATCCGGTAAATTGCGTTGGTACTGGGTAGGAAAAGTGATACACAGTAGCAACTCAGACCGATCGGAGGCGGATGGTGGGCCACCCCTTAAATGTGTTGTAGCAATTCTGATATGTAAAACACTGCCCACCACCATAGTTAAAACATGGTCGGGCCCAGATGACAGTTATGTATTCCCTAAATTGAAATTTGGGGAGTGCACACTGTGTGGGCTCAGTTTATGCTCCCACATGCTCCAAACACACCTTTTTCTTTTGTCTCAATCAACTTCTGATAGGAGGTGCTTAAAGTAGTGCAGTGGAGTGATGTAGAGTGGATTAGTGTGAAGGGGAGTTTTGTAGGGCGCAGTGACGAAAACTGGAGTGGCATAGAGTGGAATATGGTAGAGGAGAATAGCATTCAGTGGAATAACATAGAGTGCGGTGGCACAGAGTGGAGCGGCATGCAGTGGAGTGAGGCATATTACAGTGGTATTCGGTGGAATATCCATAGGGTTGAGTGTTATATAGTGGAGTGGCATAGAGTGGAATAGCATATAGTGGAGTGGCAAAGAGTGGAGTGGTGTAGAGTAGAATAGCATACAGTATAATGGAGTGGCACACAGTGGAGTGGTGTAAAGTGAAATAGTGTCAAACAGGGCTTCATGCTACATGATAGGGGGTGACCATCCTAGACAATACAGGACTGCTAGACACAAGCAACAACTTGGACAAGGTTATACTCGGAGACATGATGGACAGCCATGGACTAGTGGACCTCCGGAGTCTCATCTATACCACGGATAGAGAATATACTTTTCTCTACATAGTTCATGGCACCCAGTCACGACTGACTTACTTCGAAAGCATGTTGGAAAATGGGTTATTGGTAAGGGCAGGTAGGCACCTACACTTAGCAATAGGCCCCTAACCTCCACTTAGGTCCAGTTAGGTCTCAGTAACATTAAACCGAGCTCAACCCTTGGTAGCTTGGCAACAAGCGACAAGGCTTAACTTAGGAGACTGTAAAGTATTCAAATACCACAAAACAGTAATTAAATAAAACACAGGAAACAGTTTGAAAATCCAAAACTAGTTTATAACAATAGATTGTATTTTTATCTTTAAAATGACACAAAATTGAATAAAATCGGACAAGGGGAACTGGAGATATTAATTTTTAAAGAATTATTGTTTCCTAGCGCCTAGAAACAAAAAGTGCCAATCTGGTCATCTGGTCGCACCTCGACCGGGGCAAAGTCAAAGTTTAAGACTGACCGCGATGGAGCCCGGCTTGGCCACAGTCCTCAGGAGGCCTCGGTCAAAAGTTTACCTTTGCACTTAGTCATTTTTCTGAAGATTTTCTTCAGGCGGTCGAACCTGCCAGTCCAATTTAACCTCCTGGGACTCTTCTCCAGGATACACATTGTGGAAGCCCTCGGTGGAGATTTTTACCTTCGGACTTAGTCATTTTTTTGAGGTGAAAATCCTTAGACCAGGATAAACCTGGCTCTTGATCCGACGACCTTGGAGCCCTCCTCGGATATGCTAGCTGGGAGTTCCCGGTCAACTTTCTACATTCAAATTTAGTCTCTTTTTTAAAGATTTTCTTCACTGGGACGAACCTGCAAATCAGGCCGGGTCGCGGTTGAGGCAAGAGTTGCCGCAGCAGGTCTGTCCCTCTATGGAGCTTTTTTTCAAAAGTTCTCTAAACTCCTTGAAAATTCTGGATCTTCTCCCAGATGTTCTTTTAAGGTTCTGTTGGGGTCCACAGCTCACCCCGAGGTTCCAGAAGCTCTGAGGTGATCCTTGGGGTGTGGACAAAAACTCTCTGAATGCACCTGGTGCAAACTCCTTTTTGGCCACTGGACAGTGGTCAGCTGGTTGATTTCTTCAGGAGTTGGTGCAGGGGACTCTGGTTAGCAATTTTTCACCTGTAGCAAACAGGGAATCCGTCTTTAACCAGTTGAAGCCAGGCAAAGTCCTTCTTGTGGTGAAGCCTAGGTGTGCAGCTCGTGCAGTCATTCGGAGTGCAGGGTCCAGATGCAGGTCAGGAGTCCAGCAGGGCAGTCCTTCTTCTTCTGTGTTGGATTCTGATGGGGATCTGAGGTGTGGGTGCATGTCTGCCAGTTTTATCCTTGCTGCTGGGTGAAAATCAGGTGCAGGGTCCTTCCCCCTGTGATGACCACTTCCTGGGAAGTGTGGCAAAAATCAATCCCAGGAGGCAACATTCCTTAAAAATCCATCATGGCTGAAAGTGATTTTTGGAGGTTACATCTGGCTGAGCCCACCCACTGGTGTAGCTAAAAATCCTAAACATACCCCTCTCCCGACCTCTCCTAATCTAATCAAGGGGGCACCTAATTGTCTGGGTTTGCAGGATGTGGGGGTGTTGCTGGGTTGCTCCAAATGTCCTTCTCTGCCTTTGAAGACCAATTTGGCAGCCCTCCCCCTTCCTGCCTCACCATCTGCTGAGGCGAGATCTCCTCCCACAGGCACATCTCTTTGTGGGAAGCCAGGCCACTTCACACCTCATCAACAGCCTGGCCAGGCTGCCAGAGGCTGGCCAATCAGAGCACAGCAGCAAAAACACTTCAGGGCTGAAGTTGGCAACTTTTCAGGTAAAGTTTAAAACTCTTTACCTGAACAAGTTATAATAAATCCCACAACTGGAAGTTGTGGGATTTATTATAACAATTAATTTGATACCAAACTCTTTGTATCTGTCACTTAAGGGGACTTTTAAAATTAAAATAAAGTCTCCCCATTCTAGCCTATGAAGGCCATTCACTACAATGAGGGAAACATGAATTTGCCTGTTTTTACCTCACCAGGGCTTATAAAACTATTTTTATTAGGTCCCTGCTTATAGTTACATGGTACCCAGCCCTAGGGGCACATAAGGCACACCTTAGGGGTGACTTATCTGTAACATAAGGTAGTTTAAGAGTTTGGAACTACTTTTAATCCTAAAGTTGAATATGCATTTAACTTTATTAAAAGCAGCCAGCAAGGCAGGCCTGCCTTTAAAATGACACTGGGCACCTCAGCAGTGCACCTATGGGTGCACTACATATGCTGGGGTCCCTAAACCTACATGCCCTACCATATATTAGGGAATTATAAGTAGGTTGACTTTGCCAATTATAATTAGCCTAATTTGCATATCCACTTTACACAGAACACTGGCCCTGGGACTGGTAAGCAGTACCCAGGGCACAGCCAAGAGTCAGTAACCACCAGTACCTGTCCAAAAAGTGTGGGGGTGACCAGGGCAAAAAGGAGAACTTTCCTACAGAGCAGTTGCACAAGTTCAGTATTCTAGAATACTAGAAGCAGCACTTTCTGACCATGCCTCTGTCCTATTCATCCTTTTGACTGCAGACACAGGACTTGGCTCCCCGGACTGTAAACAATAGCGCTTAGCCAGGCATCTGTATCTTACTCCTCAAGGTAAATCACTCCTGTGCTCCCATGTCTCCACATACTTGAAGGGTAGAGAGGCTTGGTGGAATCCCAAGGATTGCTATGGGCAGCCGTGAAGGCAACCATTCAGGTACAAATGGTGCATGATGCGGCAATAGGCAACAAAGAGACCGCAGCCCAACAAAAAGAATGAGAGTGTGACATAGCCTCCCTTGCCCATCAATACACGACACACTCTTTCCCTGCATTGCAATACCAAATGAAACGGGTATGTATAGACCTCAAAGCTTTACATACTTCAAAAGCAAAATACGCTCTGTAACGTCTCAAACTGCACCACTACAAACAAGGCTCTAAGGCTGGGTGTCTTCTGGCAGCCCTGCTACATCAGCTTGAAACTGCAGGAGCAGTTCCAGCCATCCATTCTTCATACGGCAAGGTCTTTACCAGGCCACAAGACATAGTCAATTAATTTGCGTCATTTTATAGGACGCTGTACGCACCAGAAACAATTCTTGACACAGCTAGAGTGGAAACCTTCTTGGACAGTGTGCCCCCGCATGACAGATGAGGGGCAAACCCTCCTAGATGGGGAAATCAGGAAGACTGATATAGCACACGCAATTTTGAGACTTCCTTACCACAAGGCTCCTGGAGAGGATGGCTTCCCTTCCAAGTTTTATAAATGGTCGGGGGAGGACACAGTGGAGGCCCTCCATGCAGCATTTCAGGAGCCTGAATGGTCAGGCCCCTTAGGTTCCATCTCCAACAGGGCAGTGATTATAGTTATCCCCAAACCGGGAAGAGACGAACCTCCAATGTGGCAATTACAGAACAATGTCACTCCTCAACCTGATGTCAAGATTCTCATCAGTATACTGGCAACTTCTCTAAGCAAAGTCATCCTATCCCTGATACACCACACACAAGTGGGGTTTGTGCCACAGCGCACCTCGAAGAACCATTCTTCCACCATATCCCACACTCTATGGACAGCCAATGATGTGCCATAAGAAGCCCTGGCTCTATCCGTTGATGCCAAAAAGGCGTTTGGCCTCATTGAATGGGGTTATCCCTTTATAGCCTTATGCAGATTCATCCTGGGAGAACAATTAATTGTCAAGGTCCGCCTATTGTACAATAACTCCACAGTCTGGGGCAATGGCAGAGATTTCCTATCCAACCCCTTCCTGATCCGGAGAGGGACCCAGCAGGGTCACCCGGTCTCATTCCCATTATTCTATTAGCATTGGAACACTTGGCCACAATGATTCACCATTCACCAAGTCTTTCAGGGATACCCCTCAGAGTATCCAAGATTTATTTGTATGCAGATGATATCCTCTTGACCCTGATGGACCTGACACACTCTCTTCCGGCTTTAGTGGAGGTCATTGACAATTTTACAGTTTTGTACGGCTACACAGTGAATTGGGGCAAGAGTGAAGCCCTACCTCTATGTCATGTCACCACATGAACGACTGTAGCAGACTACGCCTTTCGTTGGGTACCATTCTACCTCAAATATCTAGGGATCCTGGTGAACCAAGATCTGGAGTTCATGATCTCAGAAAACCTGGACACCCTCACTGCCCTTATGTCCATGGACACACCTAGGGTTTTTTATGTGGGGCAGGATCCAAGCAGTGAGAATGGTCACCCTCCCATATCGTACATATGTGTTAGGTATGATCCCCCTCCATGTTCCCCTATTGACGCTAAGTCAAATTGATGTGAAAATCAATACCTTTATATGGGGATCCTCCCGCGCACACCTTGCCTGTTCCCAACTTTTAGCACTATGCCTTGTCTCTTCACCTTTTGCAGCTGTTGTTTATGCTACCCGAAATGCCAGATCCCACTGGGTCATTACGGCACACCTGACACTCTCCTTCAAACCGGGCCTCACTCCTTTTTATAAGGATGACCCATCACGCCTACACTTCTGGAATCTGGTGCTTCTTGCAATGCACAAAGCCTAGTGCAAAGCACACCGATTCCTTAGTATACCCCCACACCTTCACAAACAAGCTCCATTATGGGCTAATAGTAGCATTGGCCCAAAGACCCTGCAATGGGACCAATGGCACACAGCAGGGATCATTAGTTTAGATCAAGTCCTGGCCAATAGTGATCTTAAATTGTTTAGGCAACTACAGGACAACTGGCCTACTGCTCTGTCAGGCATGGCAGCGTCCCAAACTGAAGCACTGCCTTCGATGATGTCTGGGACCAAGACCATGGACCCTGCAAGTCCCACCAGTACAGTTCTATTTTAGGACACGTGGTACCAAATTGCACATAGCATGCCTCCTGCCACATGCAACCTGCTGGAGATGCCCAGCCACCTACTGCGATCTAACCATTATACTTTGTGAGAGCCCCTCTGTGCAATCCTTCCAACGTGCTGTCAAGAACATTCTGGGGACCATGATAATGCTGGCAATGTCCCTTGCCCAAACCATGATACTCCTCCATGAAACAGGAGACTCCATGGATCTCTTCAGCCCACAAAAGAGCCTATTGCACACAGCTCTAGCCACAGCCAATATTTCCATTGTCCTCCAATGGCGCTTCTCTGCTCCACCCTCCCCGAATAACTAGATGATGACCATGCTCTGGAGCAGTGTAGAGTGAAATAGTGTAGAGTGGAATTGCAAGCGTGGAGTTACTCACAGTGGAATAGTGTACAATGGAGTAGTGTAGAATGGAGCAGTGTATAGTGGAGTAGTGTGGACTGGAGTATTGTAGAGTGGAGTGCTATAGAGTGGAGTGGCATAGAGTGAAGTTGTGTAGAGTGGGGTTGAATAGAGTGGTGTAAGGTAGAGTGGTGCACAGTGGAGTGATATAAATGCAATAGAGTATGGTCAAGTGGTGTAGATTGGAGTGACGTAGAGTAGAGTGGCATAGAGTGGGATAACAGAGTTTAGTGTTGTTCAGTGGTATTGCATACAGTGGAATAGTGAAGAGTAAATTGGCATACAGTGCAGTAGCATACAGTGTAGTGGAGTAGAATGTAGTGTTAAACCTAGTGAGTGGGATTCAGTGGTGTACAGTGCAGTGGCTTACAGTGGAGTGTGATAGAATGGACTGGTGTAGAATGGAGTGGCATAGAGTACAGTGGTATAGAGTGGAGCATTGTGGAGAGGAGTGTTGTAGAGCCAAATGGCATAGAATGGAGTGAGGTACAGTGTAGTGGTGCCCAGTGAAACAGTATCAAAGGCAATGGCGTTGAGTAGAATATCATACGTTGAAGAGGTGTGGGATAGAGTGAAATGGCAAGAAGTAGAGTGGCTTGGAGTGGAATTGCTTAGTGTGGAGTAGCATACAATGTAGTAGCATAGAGTGAAGTGGTGTAGATTGGAGTGAGCTACAGTGTAGTGGTGTACAGTGGAATAGCATAGACTGGAGTGACAGAGAGTTGAGTAGCATACAGTGGAATAGCATAGAACAGGGGCCTTTAAACTGGGGGGCGGGCCCCCCTAGGAGGGCCTCAAGTGATCCTAGGGGGGTTCCAGGCTCCGACTAAAAGAAATATTATGCAGAAAAATGTGCTTTGTTTTAAACAGAAAACAATGTATTGCATGTTTAAAAAAGTAACATAACTTAACTGCAATGTTTAAAAGGGTCTAGACATGTTTAAAGATTGGCATCTTAATAGAATAATTGCGAAAAAATTTAAGGAGGGACGATGATTTTTTTTTTTCACTTGGGGGTGCAGCATTAAAAAGTTTTAAAACCACTGACATAGAGTGTAGTAATGTGGAACGTAGTGATTTAGAATGGAGTAGTGTAGGATGGAGTAGCATAGAATGGAGTAGTGTGCAATATAATACTGTACAGTGGATTGTCATTGAATGTAGTGGCATATACTAGAGTCATGTATACTGGAGTGGCATACATTGAAGTGGCAAACAATGGAATATCATGTAGTGCAGTGGTGTACACTGAAGTGTGTGCAATGGAGTGACACAAATTATAATACCATGGACCGTAGTATTGTTGAGTATAGTTGCATACAGCTGAATAATGTATAGTGGAGTAGCACATGAGATGCACCATGACACAGACCTTCATCACCAGTCAAATACATTATGAGGAATCACCTTGCAACTCCTTCAAATACTTCAGACCATACAGAGTGCCACAGCCAGACTCATCCTCAACCTTCCTGGAAAATCCCACATCACACCACACCTTAGGCAACTCCACTGGCTCCCCGTTTAGAAGAGGTGTGTATTCAAGCTGCTGACCCATGCACACAAATCTCTACACAACCAAGGACCCACCTATATTAACCAACGCCTGAATTTCCACCAACTGTCTAAAAGACTGCCCCACCTCCCCATTGCTTGCCCACACTCCACCTCCCCTTCGCTTGTCCACACTCCATGCATCCACTGAAGTAGGAGTGGAGGGCATGCCTTCACCCACATAGCAGTAAAAAACCTGGATTTGGCTCCCTACGTATCTCCAGACCATAATTCCATTGAACCCTCCAGACCTGGTTTTGCGAATGAGCCACCGAGACCTTCAAGTACCTGGATTCCGTTGATGGTTATTGGTTGTGCTTCACAAATCCTGTTTGGTTGATTAATTGATTGATTGATAGTGCCATTCACAGCAAGGTAGACATGTGACAAAGTACTCTGCAGTTTTAGCAGTAAATTCTTTCAACGTAGGATTTGCTGGTACCATCCACACTGAGTGGAAAAAGTGACAAAATACTCTTATCACTTCTGGCACAGTTTTGCAGCTTAGATTAATAAAACACCACCCAAGCCAACCTGGAAAGAATAAAAGCAGAATATCCCTTGCATCATTAAGTTTCTCCCTCAAGCTTCTACTGGAGCTGATTCACACCCTGGGTGCAAGGCTCCAACTATTCAATTTCATCACTATTATCCATGAAACTACAGTACAGGGCCACAAGAAAATGAGGCGAAAAGGCTATGTTAGGAGTAAGTGCAACCTTATATGATATAAGTGGAAAGCATTGAACAGGAGGAAGGAAGGAATATTTCCATCACACCCAGAGAAAAGTCTGTCAGTGAAGCCATTAGACAATTTGCAGACAAAAATGATATCAGGAGATTTATAAGCAAAAATATTTTGGCATGGTCCAAATATAAGTGGATCTCCTGACAGACTGGCAAAGCCAGTATTTGATTAAGGATGAGGATTCCTGGTTTCTGAAATACATAGGACCTAGATCCTTAAGAATATATCTTGGTATTTTTGTCACTTTTTGCAACATTCTATTTTTATCTTACCCCACATATGTGAAGTAAAGTAAGGATGTTCTCTCTGAGATGGAGAGTATTGAATTGGAACCAGATTTTCTCCTTATGATATTGAATACTAAGCATCATTCATTATGATATTATAGCAGCTTGTGATAATTCTATAAGAATGAGACCTGTGTTTCATTTGTATCATACAAAAATGTTGCTGACTATGGTGAGACTGTGTTTGAGCAATAAAATTGTGTGTTGTTGACTCCAACATGGAATATGAGTGGTTTGACAAGTATGAGCCAGAATCATAATTCTCTTCTTGGTTGTCTTTCTTTCAATAACATTATTTTTTTTATGATGATCGTTGGGCCCATTTTTATGATGCCCTTATGTTTCACACACTGGAGCCCGGCAAGGGGGGCTGTCTGTCCATCTCCAATTGCATACAGTCTGCAGTGTAAACATTCTGTGCTGTGCACAGCCTCCAGCCAGGCCCTTTGCTACATAACCTTTGTTGTGTGCAGTGGGGTCAGTTGAAGGGCTTGTCTGTCTAAGATTTGCCTGTCTAATCATAGAGGTAAACTTCCTATTTCATGCAAATGTGTTATTTTATGTGAAATAATTGAACAGCACCAAAGTAGTTATTGAATGAAATTACAATTGCACTCCCATTTTATTTTTGTCCATGATGAATCTGTTCATTCTTGGCATGAACAATAATAAGCTATAAAGCTTCTTGTCTCTTATTTTTTATGGGTATGGACCAAACAGTGACAAATGTATTACTGGATTGAACACTTCTTTTGCCACCACTGAAATTCCTCTCCCCATATGGATGCATGAAATTGAGAAATTCAAGAACAACCTAATCATTCTAAGTGCCTCATTATGACTTTGTCAGTCCGAGGACCGCCAACCCCATGGTAGTGGTGGGACCACTGCACGCCAGCCAGTCCTGACCTCAATATTATGACACTGGCAGTCTGACCACCAGGGGGCTACCATCAGGATCATAGTACCCAACGGGTAGGTGGTGGTCAAAGTCGTGCTCAGTCCCAGTGGTGCAAAAAGCAGCACTGCTTCACTTTCTACGGAAAGCCACAGCTAGGGGCCACAGGGGGCCAAAGGGGGACCCCTGCACTGCCCATTACCATGTTGTGGGCAGTGCTTAGGCCCCCCTGCTCAGCACCCTCAAAATGCACACTGTCTGCTATTGCCGGGACCACCCTCTGTGCGATGGCATTGGCCTCAGCTCCATGAGGAACTGAGGCCAATGCTACCACACTGTTTCCATTGGGCTGACCGGTGGAAGCCTCCAATTTTGAAGGTTTCCACCTGTTAGCCCAGTGGAAACATTATAATCGGCCCAAGGGGAGACCGGCAGCTCCACAGCTGTCTCCTCTTCATGGGGCTGGCGGGCCAACGGTTGGTCCACCAGGCTCGTAATGAGGCCCTAAGTTTCTGACACACTTTGGGCAAATCTATCAGATGGTACCAAAGTTATTAGTAAATCCAAAATGTTTAGACACTCTTCTTTAACTCCTCCACTTAATTAGGTCTGCACAAAACCTGTAACACCTATATTGGGTGTAACCTGCTAACAGCTTGCTAAATTTGAAGCAGATTCATCGAACTGTGCTAAATTTTTAAGCAACTGAACATGTTGTTGCCCTCCCACTTTAATTTTGCCCCCTTTGATGATTGATTGCATAAAATTGAAATACCAATCAAAACCAAATCTTCCAAGCTTCTACCAAATTGTGTGAAGTTTTATTATAAATAGCAAATGATATCAGCAAAGAAACTTGTCCACTAGAAATAATTAGCTGCAACCCCCCATGCTATCCTGGCATACAGACCTCTAAGACTAGGTGGAGGCTGACCACACCTCTAAGCATAAGGAGAAGATACGTTCTCCATTGTATTCCCATTGCTGCCCTCTAAGATGCCCTAATACTTGCACATAAAACCATGTTTTCTAATGATGCTCTCCCTTCTTGAATTGACACTACTATAGTCAGGTTCTGAGAGTTGTGTTTAGCCTTCTAACTCTTACACCTGTGGACATATCTCTCACCCCTCATGCTGCCCCATATGTTAATATTCATGTCTTGACCATATTGATAAGCATTACTCTACTCAAGTTCTCTGTGCTAAATCATGCTATGAGGTTCTACTGTAGACCTTATCCCTTAAAGTTTTACTTTCCCTAAAATGTTCTTGTTGGGACTGCATCTCCGTAGACCATTTGTGATTATTGTTTTGCATAATTTCCTGTAGTAGTACAGCTGAATGTTGGCATATTTCATAGGAATCTTGTTTGAATCCTTACCAACTATTTGAATAGCAGTATATGTTTATACTGCAAAGATAAAAAATAGTTTTTATTCAGCTATGTTGATGGTCAATTGAAAATCAAATATATGAGTCAACTGAAGAGGCTGGTGATGGGGGTGAGAATATTAAATTGGAATATATTTGACATGCGGTTGCATACCTAGTTGTTAAAAAGTGAACTCAAAGTACTTTGGGGGTTATTCTAACTTTGGAGGAGGTGTTGATCCGTCCCAAAAGGGCCGGAAAAGTGACGGATTTACCACCAGACGTATTACGAGTCCATTATATCCTCAGGAACTCGTAATACGGCTGGTGGTATATCCGTCACTTTACCGTCACTTTTGGGACGGATTAACACTCCTCCAAAGTTAGAATAACCCCCTTTATCTTTTTATTCTAAACTAATGAAACTAGGTGTCAAACATGCACATGAGCAATCACTAATGGCTATGCTTGTTTCAAATATTCTCACCACCATCAGAGAGAAAGAGAGAGGGCAAAACTGAAGGGCACCCACACAGTCGAGTAGATAGCGATCAAATAGTAACTAGATTTAAATTCGTAGAAGGGGTGGTCACATCATTTAAATACACTCTAGTTATGTGTAACCCTATGGCCAGTGGAAGGCTCAGGTCAAAACGTGTCACCATTGGTCTTGAAAATAAATGGAATTGTTCTGGTTTTGAATTGCTGGTGCAGTCATCATTTTTATGAGTGAATCCAGGGAAGACTGAGAAGTGGCCGTGTGATGACTATTTAGCAAATATATATATATATATATATATATATATATATATATATATATATATATATATATATATATATATATATGTATCTCAAAACAAATCCCTTTCAGGGTTAGAGTGACACATAAATTAGGCAAAAAAGAATACAGAACTCTGGGTAGTTCCCAAGTTTAGGTGGAGAGCAGCTTCAGTAAGGAGCACCCTGCAACAACAGCAACACTCTAGATTTGCTCACTTCAAATGTCTGTTTATCTAACAAAGGGGGTCATTCTGACCCTGGCGGCCGGTGGCCGCCAGGGCCACCGACCACGGGAGCACCACCAACAGGCTGGCGGTGCTCCCACGAGCATTCTGACCGCGGCGGTTCAGCCGCGGTCAGAAGCGGAAAGTCGGTGGTCTCCCGCCGACTTTCCGCTGCTCGGGGGAATCCTCCATGGCGGCGGAGCGCGCTCCGCCGCCATGGGGATTCTGACACCCCCTACCGCCATCCTGTTCCTGGCGGGTCTCCCGCCAGGAACAGGATGGCGGTGAGGGGTGCCGCGGGGCCCCTGGGGGCCCCTGCAGTGCCCATGCCAATGGCATGGGCACTGCAGGGGCCCCCGTAAGAGGGCCCCACTGTGTATTTCAGTGTCTGCAATGCAGACACTGAAATACGCGACGGGTGCAAACTGCACCCGTCGCACATACCCACTCCGCCGGCTCCATTCGGAGCCGGCTTCCTCGTGGGTTGGGGTTTCCCGCTGGGCTGGCGGGCGGCCTCCTGGCGGTCGCCCGCCAGCCCAGCGGGAAAGCCTGAATGGCCTCCGCGGTCTTTCGACCGCGGAGCGGCCATATGGCGGTTCCCGCGAGGCGGCGGCGGTAGAATCACCCCCAAAGTGTTTAAGCATAGGATCAGCACAGTGCTATCCATGCCAAGCTAGATAAGGACAAAGTATTTTGCCATTTGTACAGAAAAGTCTTTAAGCATAGGTTTGACACAGTGTCAACCTTGCTGAATTGTAAAATGTCAAAAGCCATTTACCACTCCAGGCACAGTATTACAGCTTTGGACTGGTAAAATACCATCCAAGCTAACCTGAAACGATTAAAAGTAAACCCTGACACGTGTTTTGCTTTCATTAGAGCTCATCAGAGAGGTTTAGCTTTTCCAGACACAGGGGCGCACCCAGCATAAGTAAAAACAAATCCCTTTCAGGGTTAGAGCGATGCATAAATAATGCAAAAAAGAATAGAGAACTCTGGGTAGTTCCCAAGTTTGGGTGGAGAGCAGCTCCAGTAAGGAGCACCCTGCAACACCAGTGACACTCTAGATTTACTCACCTCAAATGTCGGTTTATCTAGCAAAGTTTTTAAGCATAGGATCAGCACAGTGCTATCCACGCCGAGCTAGATAAGGACAAAGGGGGTTATTCCAACCTTGGAGGAAGTGGTAATCCGTCCCAAAAGTGACGGTAAAGTGACGGATATACCACCAGCCGTATTACGAGTCCATTATATCCTATGGAACTCGTAATACGGCTGGTGGTAAATCCGTCACATTTGGGACGGATTACCACCTCCTCCAAAGTTGGAATAACCCCCAGAGTCTTTTGACATTTGTACATCATTAATATATATATATATATATATATATATATATATATATATATATATATATATATATATATATATATACACACACACAACTTCATTTGTTTCTCTTTGAATGAAAATATCCAATTTTTAAATGTACTCCCAATCTTCCCATACCAGTAACCAACACTAACCCTAAAATGAGTTCTTGCTCTCTTTACCACTACCCAACCCTAGACCATCAATGTAATAATTAATTATTTTCTTCTTTGAGAGGGAACCCCCAACCGTTCTTTGTTTTTAATTTACTCCTAAACTTCCTTTTACCACTACCCACCCTAAATCCCCAAAATCCCTTTATATCCCTTTATCACTACCCATCCTTGAAAAGTAAAATAAACTTTACCTCTCTTGCCATTATTCAACCCTAAGCCCTACAATTACTGTGAGAAGAGAGTCAGAGAGTCTGGAACCTTGGATTGGGGTTGTGGACCACTTTCAGGCATCATAAAACAGGATAAAAGTGATATATTGAATGCGGCTAGAAATCTTTACTGTTTTCTGGTCCAGTACAACCTTTCTTTTAACCCTTGTGGTGCTATCTGCTTCTAAGCGCTAGTTTTACTTTTGATCTTTCAAAAATTCATATATCTGGTTCCCTGTATTGGATTTGTGTTGTGTTGGTGTAATTTTTATTATAAAATATGTCCTATTATTGTAAATTTGTGTCAGATTTTTATTGTGTGTTGTGTTTTATTTATTTACTCTTTTGTCGATATTAAATGGTTTACAAACCTGTCTCCTAAGTTAAGGCTAACTGTTCATGGGCCAAGCTACCAAGGATGAGCAAGGATTAGTTTACTGAGACTTTGGCTGGATTTAGGGGGTCATTCTGACCTCGGCGGTAAAAGGCCCTTACCGCCGGTCAGAAGTCCGCCATTCTACCGCCGCGGCCGCGGTAAACCACCACAGTCATTCTGACCACCAACTGGCAAACCGCCAAAAACCCGACATCCAAGGAAGGCCGCCTCATCAGCGGGCCGCGGAAAACTGGAGATGACCAAACCTCCACCGTCACGCCAACACAAACACGCCCATGCCATTACGACCCACGAATCCACACAGCTCCAAAACACTGCCACATTGGACAATTTGAAATACACACACCTGACACACATACAAACAACACTCCAACACATCCAATCAACTATAAAACACACACCCACATCACCCACAAACCCCCACTAGTTGGAAATTGGAGAGAAGGCGATAGAGATAGAGATAGAGAGAGCGAGCACAGCAATCGAATACCCCAACACACACAGGAACCCAACTTCATCACCCATACCACATTTACGCACACATCACCACATATCACCATGCACATCACCACAAACACCACCCCACACCTCATCCACACCACCCCATGGCACCCCAAAGACACCCCAGGTTCTCGGACCAAGAACTCAGGGTCATGGTGGAGGAAATTATAAGGGTTGAGCCCCAGCTCTTCGGCACACAGGTGCAGCACACCACTATAGCAAGGAAGGCTGAGCTATGGCAAAGGATCGTAGACAGGGTCAACGCTGTGGGACAGCATCCCAGAAATCGGGAAGATATCAGAAAGCGATGGAACGACCTACGGGGGAAGGTGCGCTCGATGGTGTCGCGACACAACATCGCTGTGCAGAAGACTGGCGGCGGACCCCCACCCACTCCACCCCAATTCACAGCATGGGAGCAAGAGGTAGTAAACATCATGCATCCTGATGGCCTCGCTGGAGTATACGGAGGAATGGACTCTGGTAAGTCGAATCTCAACTACTTCACCCCCCCCAAACCACCAGCATGCCAACCCCCCCCCCTCACCCCCAATCTCAACCCCCAGCACACAACCTTCCTGCCAATGTCTCACCAGCACAACCCACCCTAAACCACACCAACCCCTGAATGCCAACACAAACCATAGACAGCCACCACCAAAGCATGACCATTGCACATACCCAATACACCCCCCCCCACCCTCACAACACCTCCCACAAGGGAATGCCAGCACTGGGGGACAAGGGCACTCAAAATGCACGCCATGGCACACACAGAAACAATAACCATACTCCTTTACCCCTGCAGGGCCCGAACGCCAACACACCGCCACGGAGGGTCCAGATTTGTCCATCCCACCCCCAGAACAGGCCCCCAGCGAGGACAGCAGCTCTGTCAACCTAGAACCTGATGACCAGCCCGGACCATCGGGGACCTCTGGACAGTCGGTTCCCCACACACAGACACCGGCCACAGCAGACCCAACCCCCTCTGGGAACACCAGCACAGCTCCCACCCAGCGGGCCCATGCCTCTGTCTCCAGGACGCGTCAATCAGCGGTGTGTCCGCCACTACAGGGCACCCAGGCTGACCCAACACCCCAACAACATCAGGGACCTGGGGGCAGTGGTAGTGGGCACACCGTCCAGGGGACAGAGGCCCGGGGAAACAGGGCAACTGGGAGGGCTGCTGTGCGACAGGGGGGGGAGGACAGGCCCAGGGAACCCACTCTCCAAGAGGCCCTCACCACCATCATGGGAGCATACCATCACTCCCAGGAGACGATGGCGACGGTACTGGCCAGGTTCACCGAGATCCAGGCACAGCAGGAGGAACGGTACATGGGGTTCAGCAATGAACTCAGGAACATCGCTACCGCTATGGGGACCATAGTCCAGGCCCTCAACCGGATAGAAAACACATTGCGGGACCATGTGGCACCACAAAGGGCCCCTGTCACTAGCCAGGAACAGCCTACCACCTCCGCCGGCGCTAGTGGTCAGGAGGCCCCCACAGAACGACGGGCCACCAGAACCCCACCTCCTGCTGAAGAACAACCACCCCGCAAGAGGAACCTGAGATCTCATAGGAAGACAGAGTAGGATGCCAACACCCCCGCCAGCATAAGATACCCCCTGATGTCATCCCACTGTCCCACAGTGTCACCCTGTCCAACCTTGAACTGCCCCTGCTCCATCCTTCCACAGGCATATGGACAATGCACCTGTGAAACTGAGAACTGGACTCTGCCATGGACATAACTCCACCCTCACCCATCACCGTTTTAATATCATGTACCAATATCTAGCACTAAAAATAAATCACTCATTGCACTGAAATCATTCAGGAGTCAGCCTGTATTATTTACAAATGTATAACACATTACTGATCAATAATGTTCTGTTATTTTTGTGATGACAACATACCGATGTCAATAAGCATTAGTCCATGGGCTAACCAAGCAGAAGTCACGCAGTGGGTCATACAGCACTGAAAAGGGAAGGGAAAATCAAACATCAGTTTAAAAGAACTGTGGGGAAATACACAAAGTAAAGATGCAGGGGGCTTTCAGGAAATGTTAAATGGCGTGGGTGATTCTTACCTGTGTGCTACTGAAAATACTGTTGGATAACTCTGTCCCTGTTGTCTGTGTCGTCCTCTTCGTCTTCCTCCTCTTCACTCTCCGCAGGCTCCACAGCTGCTTCAACACCACCATCTGGACCATCGTCCTGCAGGAAAGGCACCTGACGTCGCAATGCCAGATTGTGAAGCATACAGCAGGCCACGATGATCTGGCACACCTTCTTTGGTGAGTACATCAGGGATCCCCCTGTCATATGCAGGCACCTAAACCTGGCCTTCAGGAGCCCAAAGGTTCTTTCTATGACCCTCCTAGTTCGCCCATGGGCCTCATTGTACCGTTCCTCTGCCCTGGTCTGGGGATTCCTCACTGGGGTCAATAGGCAAGGCAGGTTGGGGTAACCAGAGTCACCAATTAGCCACACACGTTGTCTCTGTAGCTGTTCCATCACATAAGGGATGCTGCTATTACGCATCACATACACATCATGCACTGACCCAGGGAACTTGGCATTCACATGGGAGATGTACTGGTCAGCCAAACAGACCACCTGGACGTTCATAGAATGGTAACTTTTCCTGCTTCTGAACACCTGCTCATCGTCTTTTGGGGGTACTAAAGCCACATGGGTCCCATCAATGGCACCAATTATGTTGGGGATATGTCCAAGGGCATAAAAATCACCCTTCACAGTGGCCAAATCAACATCCTCAGGGAATACAATGTAGCTCCGCATGTGTTTCGTCAGGGCAGACAACACTCTAGACAAAAATTTTTAAAACATAGGCTGAGACATTCCAGATGACATGGTCACTGTTGTCTGGAATGAGCCACTTGCCAAAAAATGGAGTACTGACAGAACCTGCACTAGAGGGGGAATTCCTGTGGGTTGGCGGATGGGGGACATCAGGGCTGGCTCCAGCTGGGCACACAGTTCATGTATAGTGGCTCGGTCAAGTCGGTATCGTAGTATGATATGGCGTTCTTCCATTGTCGACAGGTCCACCAGCGGTCGGTACACGCGAGGATTCATCCTTCTCCTCGCAAGTCCCAGCGGACGGTGCCTAGGAAGGACAACATGGAGCACAGAGTCAAGCAAATCACAGGTACATTCACCACAGCATGCCTAGCACACGATTATCTATGTATTGAAAGGCGTGTATGTGTGGCAATGCAAGGCCTAGGCCTGTGTGACGCAGTACAAATTATGCCATGTGGGCCCTTGAAATGGCAGCTGCCTGACCTGTGAAGTGGGACAATGGGATGTGAGGTCAATGCGCTGGCGTGGCACACCGTGGCGGTAGGCGGTCGAAGACCGCTATACGAAACCGCATTGGTTAACATTGAAGCCTGTGGGTTTCAGGAGCCAATGACGAGGTGCGCCGGCGGTCGCGGTACGCACCGCCGCGGTACGCACCGCGGCGAGCGTGACCACCATTTTCTATCTGCTTAATCACTCGAGACCTGATCATCCACAGGAGAGGACCTATACTGCAAGTGCTGCTGTGACCTCGGTCTGGAAGTGACAATGGATGCTGCGACTGGGGAAAGGGCCCCTGCCTTCACGTCTGAGGAGTTGGAGAAACTTGTGGATGGGGTCCTCCCCCAGTATGCGTTACTCTACGGTCCTCCAGACCAACAGGTAGGTACACTGGGTGCACATTGAATGGGCTATGCCTGTGTGGAGTGGGGTGGATGTAAGTTGGTGGGGTGGGGGGCGAATGAGGAGTGCAACGCACGACAGATGAGAGCATGTGCCATATGGCAAGGTTGGGGAGGGGGGGCCAATCACATCTAACATGCAGAAAATTGATGAATTTTTCCTTCCCACCCTGTACATGTCAAATAGGTCAGCGCCCATCAGAAAGTGGACATGTGGCGTGCCATCGCCAAGGAAGTCCGGGCCCTGGGGGTCCACGTCAGACGGGGCACCCACTGCCGCAAGAGCTGGGAGGACATCCGCCGCGGAACCAGGAAGACCGCCGAGTCACTGCTGCGGATGGCCTCCCAACCTAGGAGGGGTGCCAGTCATACCCTGACCCCCCTGATGTCCCGGATCCTGGCGGTGGCCTACCCTGATTTGGATGGGCGCTTGAGGACATCACAGCAGACACAAGGGGGTGAGTATCAGCACATTCTGCTATCTTTACGCTCAGTGGAGGCGTCTGGGTGGGGGTGACATTAGGCCAGGGCGCTTTCTGTAGTGTAGTCCTCTCCTTTAGGCATGGCCCTGTGCTCCCGGCCCCCACCTCTGTAGGGTGACAAGTACAGCTATCGATGGTCCAGCATCACACATGTGCGCGTTTGTTGTCTCTAGACCTGTTGTCCTAGTCAGAAGTACTGAGTAGTGTACCCCGAATGCGCGGCTTAGTACATGAGGCTCCTGTGTCTGTCCTCTCCGCCAACGGTGTTGACATTGCATGCACTCAACCTGGTCTTTGTTTTTCTCCCCCCACCCTTCTTCTTCATCTTCTTGTGCATGTGTGCATTAGCATCATCAGGCGGAAGAGAATTGGCATCGGAGCACGAGGGAGCTGCAGTCACAAGGCCCTGGTGGGCCCAGGAACAGACACCGAGGGCACCAGTGATCCGGAGGGCGAGGGGAGCACCACAACGGGGACCGGTGGTGACACCAGCAACACCGACACGTCCTCGGATGGGAGCTCCTTAGCGGTGGCGGCAATATCCGGGCCCCCTGCCTCTACAGGTACAGCCGCCACCCAGCGCACCAGCCCCGCCCTCCCAGCAGCCTCTCAGCCTACGCTCCGTGCCCGCTCGCCCAGGAAGGCGGGCGTCTCCTTCGCCCCAGGCACCTCAGCCCCTGCCCCTGTCACCTCTGCTGCCCTCAGTGAGGATGTCATTGACCTCCTTCAGACCATCATTGTTGGGCAGACTACCCTTTTGAATGCCATCCAGGGGGTAGAAAGGGAGGTGCATCTGAGCAATGCCTACCTGGAGGGCATTCATTCGGGTCAGGCTGCCCATCAATGATCGTTCAATGCTCTGGCCTCAGCACTGACGGCAGCCATTGTCCCTGTTTCCAGCCTCCCTCTTCTAACTGCCTCCACCCTGTCTCTGTCTCCTGTTCCTCAGCCTATCCCATCCACACCATCAGACCAGCCTGCACACACCTCAACACCCAAGGGCAGCTCATCCAGACACAAGCACCACAGAACCCACAAGCATTCACCCAAGCAACACCCAGATGCAGACATTCCAACAGTCACTACCACCTCTGTGTCCCCCTCCTCCTCGTCTCCCTCCTCCCTCCCTGTGACGTCTACACTCACACCTGCATGCACACCACCATCAGCCAGTGCTTCCATCACCACCACACCCTCCAGTACAGTCCGCACACGTGCAGTCACCACCCCCACTACCATTTACACGTCCCCTGTGTCCTCTCCCACTGTGTCTGTCACCCCCTCATCCAAGACACACAAACGCAGGCAGACACCCACCCAACAGCCATCCACCTCACGACAGCCTCCAGCACAATCACCTGCACCCAAAGACAGCACACCTGACTCTCCTACAACCACATCCTCTTCCTCCACTCCCATCACCACTTCTCCTACCCTTTACCTTGGTCCTAAAAAACTTTTCCTCACTAATCTTAACCTCTTTCCCTCCCATGACCCACCCCCTCCATCTGCAAAGAGTCCCAAGAGCACCTCAGCCACCACCAGCCCAGCTTCGAGTGTCACTGTGGTGCATGGGTTCTGGAGTCCACTCTTTGCCAGCAGTGACACTTCAATCAGCAGCCAGGGGACAGCCAGCCCCCCCCAGGCAAGAGGACCAGGAAACTAAAGGGCCGCCGTGAGAGGACTGACACGGCTGCCCCCAAGGAGCAAAGTTCGCCCACTTCACCAGCCACAACATCTAGGGGAGGCAAGGGCCCGAGAGCCCCATCTAAGGAGCGAAAGGGCAGCAGGGCGGAGAAGTCAGCCAGCAGGAGCGCAGAGTAGGAGGGCCCCACAAGCCCCATTCCAGGTGTTAGGGAGGACACCAAAGGGCCCAGGACTCTGTCACCGAAGGGTCCAGCAACAGCACGGTCGGAGGGCGACTGAGCAGGGAGTCCAGGCCAGGTCTGGCTCCCTTGACTTACTGGACGAGCACCGCTGAACAGGGCCCCGCCGTGCAGAAGAGCACCACTGAACAGGGCCCCGCCGTGCAGAAGAGCACCGCTGAACAGGGCCCCGCCGTGCAGAAGAGCACCGCTGAACAGGGCCCCGCCGGGCAGAAGAGCACCGCTGAACAGGGCCCCGCTGTGCAGAAGAGCACCGCTGAACAGGGCCCCGCCGTGCAGAAGAGCACCCCTGAACAGGGCCCTTCCTGTCAAGCACCGCTCCGCTGGGCACCGCCGTCTCAAGCACCGCTCCGCTGGGCACCGCCGTCTCAAGCACTGCTCCGCTGGGCCCTTCCTGTCAAGCACCACACCGCTGGGCCCTTCCTGTCAAGCACCGCTCCGCTGGGCACCGCCGTCTCAAGCACCGCTCCGCTGGGCACCGCCGTCTCAAGCACCGCTCCGCTGGGCCCCGCCGTCTCAAGCACCGCTCCGCTGGGCGACGCGTCTAAAGCACCGCTCCGCTGGGCCCCGCCGTCTCAAGCACCGCTCCGCTGGGCCCCGCCGTCTCAAGCACTGCTCCGCTGGGCCCCGCCGTCTCAAGCACCGCTCCGCTGGGCCCTTCCTGTCAAGCACCGCTCCGCTGGGCCCCGCCGTCTCAAGCACCGCTCCACTGGGCACCGCCGTCTCAAGCACCGCTCCGGTGGGCACCGCCGTCTCAAGCACCGCTCCGCTGGGCACCGCCGTCTCAAGCACCGCTCCGCTGGGCACCGCCGTCTCAAGCACCGCTCCGCTGGGCCCCGCCGTCTCAAGCACCGCTCCGCTGGGCCCCGCCGTCTCAAGCACCGCTCCGCTGGGCCCCGCCATCTCAAGCACCGCTCCGCTGGGCCCTTCCTGTCAAGCACCGCTCCGCTGGGCCCTTCCTGCATGCACTGTTAACGGTTCACTGTGCCCACCATGCCTCCTCCTTGACCAGTGGAGACTGTAATCCACCTGATGGACTGTGGCTTTGCACTCCCCAGGATGCAGCAGTGGGCAACCCACCCACTGTAGAGACTTGAGAGACTGTGGCTTTGCACTCCCCAGGATGTAACAGTGGGCAAGCCACCCACTGTAGAGACTTGAGAGACTGTGGGGGTCATTCAGACCTTGGCGGACGGCGGAGGCCGTCCGCCAAGGTACCGCCGACAAATGACCGCACCACGGTCAAAAGAGCGCGGCGGCCATTCAAACATTTCCGCTGGGCCGGCGGGCGCTCTCCAAAAGAGCGCCCGCCGGCCCAGCGGAAATGCCCCTGCAACGAGGACGCCGGCTCAGAATTGAGCCGGCGTAGTTGCAGGGGTGCGACGGGTGCAGTTGCACCCGTCGCGTATTTCATTGTCTGCAAAGCAGACACTGAAATATTTTGTGGGGCCCCCAGGGGCCCCGCGGCACCCCCTATCGCCATCCTGTTCATGGCGGGTTTCCCGCCATGAACAGGATGGCGGTAGGGGGTGTCTGAATCCCCATGGCGGCGGAGCGTGCTCCGCCGCCATGGAGGATTCAATGGGGCAGTGGTAAACCGGCGGGAGACTGCCGGTTTACCCTTTCTGACCACGGCTGAACCGCCGCGGTCAGAATGCCCTTGGGAGCACCGCCAGCCTGTTGGCGGTGCTCCCGTGGTCGGTGACGGGTCAGAATGACCCCCTGTGGCTTTGCACTCCCCAGGATGTAACAGTGGGCAACCCACCCACTGTAGAGACTTGAGAGACTGTGGCTTTGCACTCCCCAGGATGTAACAGTGGGCAAACCAACCACTGTAGAGACTTGAGAGACTGTGGCTTTGCACTCCCCAGGATGTAACAGTGGGCAAGCCACCCACTGTAAAGACTTGAGAGACTGTGGCTTTGCACTCCCCAGGATGGCACTGTAGGCATGGTGGCCCCTTCGTGGATCTGGCGTCGTGGACTCATGTGGCTGTGGTGCCCCCCCCTTCCCTTCCCCCTGAGGTGCCTGTAGTTTTTTCATCGGATGCCCCTGCAGTGTTCTCTCCAAAGGACTCAGGTCTCCTGTGTGGGCTTTGCCCTTGTGTTGTTACACTTTGGCCCATGGACACTTCGATTTTCTTTTGATGTGCAGGACTAATTGCCTCGGTTATCCATTGCACTGTATATAGAATTATTTTGATATTGATTTTTTGGCAAGTTGACCAATACTTTTCAGAGCCTATTTTGTACATACATTTTTGTTCACAATTTAATTATGTCTTTGCATTTTTCAGGGGGGTTTGGGTGGTGTCACTGTGACTTGTTGCTCTGCATTGGTGTGTACATATTGGGGGGGTGGGAGTGTATCGCGTATGTGTGTGCCCGTAAGCTTTCCTCCTCCCCCCTCCCGTGTGTCGTAGGTGCAGTACTCACCGTTGTCGTCTGCGCCGGCGTTCGTACTCGTGGTAGATGAGCAGGTAGACGAGAGCAGGTAGGATGTTTAATTCGGGTTCCATGCTGTCCTCCTTCCTCGTGGAGTGCGTAGAGGTGCGCGTTTTCCCGTTCGTAGTCTGTTTCCGCCGTGTTTTTATCGGCGGTGCTCCCGCCCCGGAAAAGGTGGCAGATTGGTGAGTTATGATACTGTGGGTGGTACATTGTCTGCCGCCTGTCTGTTGGCGGTGACCGCTGCGCTGTTTGTCTGTACCGCCGTGGCGGGTGGAGTGTTAATGTGGCGGGCTGTGCTGGCGGTTCCCGCCAGGGTCAGAATTCCATTTTTTGGACCGCCAGCCTGTTGGCGGGTTGGCCGCCGCTTTATCACCGACCGCCAGGGTTAGAATCACCCCCTTAGTGGGTGATTGTGGCCTATTGCTAAGTGTAGGTACTTACCTGCTGTGAGAAAGTAGCCTCTTTCTAGCATGGTTACCTCCATGTTTGGACTGTTTGTTAGTGTATTTGCCTGTGTCATTCATATCATTCTATCCAGGACCTCAGTGCTTCTGGGTTTTGGCCTGTTTGTCAGTATGCTTGTACTGGGATCTTGCTAACCAGGACCCCTGTGATTATGCTCTCTCTTTTCCCAAATTTGTCACTACATACTGGTAACCCAGTATTTCATCCCAAATTGGCATACTGGTGGCCCCTTATAAGTCTCTAGTATATGGTACTGCGGTACCCAGGGCATTGGGATTCCAGGGGATCCCTATGGGCTGCAGCATTTCTTTTGCCAGCCATAGGGAGCTAATGCAAAGGCTTCTACAGGACTTCCATTGCAGCCTGTGTGAAATGGTGCATGCACCATTTCACAGCCATTTTCACTGCACCAGGTAACGTATAGGTCACCTAAATGTCAGGCATTCCAACCCTGGAGGCTGGGTGCATAGTCCTTGTTTGTGAGGGCACCCATTGCATGAGCAGAGGTGCCCCCACATTGTTCAGGACCATTTTCCTGGGCTTCGTGAGTGTGGGGACGCCATTTTATGAGTGACCTGGACATAGGTCAATACCTATATCCAGCTTCACAAAGCCTCTGAATACGTCCATGTAAGGTGTCTAAGAACTGGGAATTGTACCCCAATACTGATTCTATTATTGGTTGCAGAATTCCATGCACTCTAGGGGCTGCCATACCAGTCTTCTGAGGTTTTCAAGGCAGCCCCAGCTGCTTCCACCTCACAGACAGGTTTCTGTCCTCCTGTTTCTCTCCCTTTGGAAATAGGTGCTACAGGTATGGGAGGGGTAGCCTCCCAGATCCTCTGGAAATGCTTTCAAGGGCACAGATGGTGCCCTCCTTGCATAAACCGGTCTATACCGGTTCACGGACCCCAAGTCCCTCCTCTGGCACAAAACTAGGCAAATGAAAGGGCAGTGACAACTCCCCTGTCTATCACCATGTGGGAACATAGCTCTTATAATCAAAATGAATATGAAATGTTTATGAACTAATGCATAATAATGCCGCATGGAAAATGTATTAATGTGTTTTTACCAAACGTGAGTCTGAAAATGTGCCCGCAGTGGCCGCCAATATATACGGGGACTAATAAAATTGACTAATAAGAGTTATTGACTCACTAATGTATGATTTTGTATTAGTATTAAGAGCTATATGTTAAGGTTTTGCAAATTAATTCACTAGGCCTTAGTTAGCATGAGTCGGGGCCTAGCTGCCCGGTTTCATATTCAATGTGTTTTTCTAACGTGCAGTGTGCTGACCTGCTGAAGGACATGTAATCATATTTTTCCAGACGCTAGAAGATGAGTGTAACTGTAGTAGATCCGTTCTCATGAAACTCAACTTGCTCAAGGAAACATTCTTGCTGAATGCAACAGTGTAGACATGCAAAAGGTACAAGGTCGCCTAAACCAGTATAGACAATAGAACTACTAACTGGGGATGCGAGAGGACCACAAGAACATGAAATCATACCGGACATTCTACCCGTTGAAGACGCCAATCACAAGAACCAATAAACTACGTGAGAACTGTTATGAGGTGACATATTTTTTATGGTACCACTGGAAACTCATTGGATGGAGACTGTGGGGTGCCAAACCTGCCCAATTAGGAATAAGGGGACTGTACAACAGAAAAGGGATAAAAACCTTTGACACGAGGAGCCAGGAGGAGATGCCATTGTGAACTTTTGCTATGACCCAGACACTTTGTCACTCTGCCTAGAGACTTTGCTGTTTGACTCTTCAAACCATCCTCACCCTTACCTTGCCCATTCTATACTTCTCCTCCTTATGAGGGAAGTGTCCCTACTTACCCCATCTTGCTGAACTTTGCTTTGTTTCCTGGCTGATGGCGAATCAACTGATGTCCTGAGGACGAAGACTGACTCTGTATGCTGACCCATTACGGAGGGTAACTATATGATGATGAAATTGTAATTGTCTGTTTGCCTTTCCTTTCTAGGTACCAACTGCTTCTTTTGACAGAGACCGTAGTTAGATGTTTCCTAAATTTGTGTTGCTAAATTGTTTTGCATGAAGCCCAACATGCCAATGCTAATTTGAGGTTAGTTAAGGGGTTCACTAAATGGACGCAAATAGACAAATGACTGAATCAATGCTTTGTTGAAAAGTGCGCTAATGATACTCTGCTAATGTTAACCTATGTTGACGACGTGTTATGTTTTAATGTTCGTGATCTGTGCTTTGATTAAATCTTATTCTAGTTGCCATATTATGACAATGCTAATGTGTTTCATGGTTTTGAGACTAATAAACTTATTGGTAGAATTGTAATCAATATGGAATAAATATCACAAAATCGTACTAAACTGGTGTGGTTATTCATTACTGAAAGGTCATGGTGGTTTCTGAGTTTCATTCATGTTATTGATTAATCTAATTGATTTGTTATGGTGACTATTGATGACGTTATTGACCTATTAATTGACAGGTTGATTAGTTATCTCGTATTAAGGTGTCTTCAATCAGGGTCAAAAGATTCATCGGCCTAAAACGAGTCCCAGAGTGAGTAAATTATCAAGAGAGGGACGCGTTAGCAGTTCTGGTAGCAGAGCGATGGTTTGGCCCTTTGGGGGCCCTAGGACTAGGGACCATTGTTTAAAAGTGTTTTTCGAAATAATGCAAATTGGAGGTATGATGTGTCTCTAAATCCCAAATGACTTTCCCGGAATCTCTGAGCTTGCCTAAGTGACTTGGATATGTTCTTGGTATTCTAGCATGTGTGAAATCAAATTTGCGATTGCTCAGCTTATGCATATTGCAGGTGATTTGTGAAGTTTGTGTGAATTTAGGCCAGGTAATGTTTTAGTAGGAGTTGGCATACTCTGCAGTATGAGAGTAGGGAAGTTGGCGAACTTCATGTGAATGTGGCACTTTTGCTAAAAAATTGTCCATGTAGTTGTTGTGATGCACAGACCTGTCGTGGTCTGAGACTCCGGATTATATTGAAAAGTGTATGAGACACTTGGGTTATGTTGTAATTTGTGCGGTTTAATAGGTCAATCGGGTGTGGTTGACAAGTCGAGTTTGAGTCAATTGTGTGAATGCAACCTTCGATGGAGATTTGGCAAGTTCTAAAGTGCACTAGAATGAACCATTGACAAGTTGAGAGTAGGATTTGCGTGTCGAATTCTGCTTGCGAGTGCGGGAGCTGAGAAGGAGAGAGTAGCGGCCGAGGCTTCAAGTGAAATCTCTGTAAAGTTATGAAGCGATTGTGTTACCCTTACTGTAGTAAACCAGCAAATTTGAGTTTATTGTTAAGGTTCTCGCAATATATGGCATTAGTTTCTGTGTGAGGAAGACAAGCCACAAGACTTTGTCAGTCGCAGTGTGTGTGAGTGTGATATCATTGGAGCTGCGCTGGGATAGGTCAGTTGTCGAGAGGGGTTGCGCACGGATTGGCAGCAGTCCGTGAGAGGCAATTGGTTGAGAAGGTAGGCGAAGAGTGTTCTGGGAATTAAAGTCACTTCCTGATTAGGTTCTAAACAAAATAAAAGATGCAAAAATGAAGTTTTTCAAGGCTCTAAAGAGTGCTTTGAGGGGAGATACATACATTACAGCGAGTGTGGGGGAGCCTACAACGTCAGAGGATACTCCGGCTTATACCGTAATGGAGGAGAAGGGAGTCGTGCCTTATCTTTTGCTAAAGCAGTGGTGCAAAATGACAGAAAAGGAGGGATGTTTGGCATTTCCGGAGTACGGAGCGTTTAATATAAGGATTTTGGAAAATTTGCGGAGGGTGTTAAGTGAGCAAAAACCGCCTCCGAGACCAGCTCAGTTTGAGGCATTTGGGATTTAATGGCCATACAACATAGGCAGCAGAAATTTGTGAGGAGAATGAGAAGAGCAGAAAAAACTCTAGCGGAGGCTAAATGGGATAATGAGACTAAGATGTGGAGAAGGTGAATAGTTGACGGAGTTAGGATGTTTCCGGCAATAACACAAGAAGCCGAGACAGAGGGAAAGAAGACCGCTTGTAAGACGGACAAGGGCTCTAGTAAGCCAAAGGAAACTCAGAAGTCTTGGGAAGATGCAGATGATTCATCGATGAGGAGTTTCTTAATCAGTTGTTACATGATCGCCCGCCACCATATGCCATTAATGATAATGGACAGAGTACTAGTGCGCGTCCTGAAGATCCGACACAAGAGAAGGGAATCACGAATACAGTACAGACAAGCAATACAGTTCTGATACAGAATGGTGTCAGTGTACCCACTGCACCAGATACGCAGATACAGTTGCAGCCACCACCAATTCAGAGGCTCTATCCTGATGTCCCAGTATTAGAGACTACTACAAGTTTGATGGTGACGCCTGGTCCAGTATACACAAGAGCAAAGTTAGTGCAGATTGAGCCAACTCCACAATTGCTGCCCCAGCCGCAGCAACAGGTGGTTCTGAGTTATGCTTCTGTCACAGGACCGCAGTCAGTAGCTACAGCACCCTTGATGAATCAAGCTATGGGAGTTAATGCTCCACAGGGTGTGGGAATTGGACAGACACCAGCTGCTATATCATTGCCAATTACTGTTGGTCCGCGAGTACCGCTGTATGTGCAAGCTAAGCCTAGCGTATGTGACCAGGAAATAATGACCCAAGAGGCGATAAGAGGAGGGTTTACAGGAAACTTGCAGGGAATGATACAGGGGGGACAGACAGCTGAAAGGTCTAGATCCTTGTTGGACTTCAGTCCAATTAGTGTTCCTTTGTAGACAATGAGGCAAGCAGGGTTAGGTACACTAACCCCACAGGTGATGAGTGCAAATACGTCACAGACATCAATGATGCAGTCTGGAAATATCTTGTTGCAAGGCTTAACAGAGCAACAATTGAATGAGTGGTTAGACAAGCTCATCACTCTGCAGACTACTTCAGTGACTGCAGAAAGATCAGAAAGAGAGGAATACCTGAATTTTGTGAGGCTGGGTGTGGAAGCCACAGAGTTAGTAGAAGGGACAATGGGGGTGAACAGACTAGAGTCATACACGGAAGCAGAATTGAGGTTTCTGTGCCCCAAAATAACAAAAGAAGTGAGCAGGGTACATCAGAGGTTGGCAAACCTAGCGGACAAATACGGCATAGACTTAGGCAATACTAAGCATTTGAAGAGGAGTTATAGGTTAGACTTTGAACCTAATGTTTTTGATCACATGAGATCCACCGGAATGAAGGCACATCTTAAAGAGATATTTCAGAGTGCTCAAATTTGGGGAGCATTAGAGAAGTGGGAAGGGAGATGGGCAAAGAAGAGAGATAAAGAGAAAGGTGACTGCCCGGAACCAAAGCAGGCGAAAGCTGCACCAGACGCAGGGACAATAAAAATGTTACCAATGAGAGAAACAGCTGGAGGGGTTCTAGTCCATGTACCATGGTCTAGGGTTGACATCCTGTCATTCACAAATGATTATCCCAGGTTAAGGGAGAAGCCAATAGAGTGGTACCAGCAGACGGACAGGTTTGTGAAGCTTGCAAAATGTCTTTGGGAAGCCTTGAATACCATGTTTGAGATCATAGTCCCAGCTGACTTATGGCTTGAGTGCAAGAGGGGTGTGGATTGGCCAACAGAGGAGCCGGCAAGGGACAAGATTACTGGAACACCGTCTTCTTAAGTGATGAGGTATTACCATAAGGTGATTGAGTTTTTGAAGCAGAAAGTGTTGGCGAAAGTTACTGATTGGCAGAAAATTGACCGAACGTCACAGGAAGGCAAAGAGTCAATACATGCTTACTATGAGAGGCTGTTGAAGGCTTTCAATCATTACAGTGGCACTGAGGTCATAGAACCGAAAGACATGAATCACCTTGTGTTCAGGTTTGTTGAAGGGTTGAGACCAGAGATTAGCCAGATGATTAAAAATCATTTGATCTGTTGGCAAGCAAAGCCGATTGATGAGGTGTTGCAGTATGCAATATACTGTAGTGATGAGATTGAATTGAAACAGAAAAAGCTGAAAGAAAAGGTGATGGTGATGCAAATTAAGGCAGCTCAGGCAGGGATGCAGGGAAATGGAGTACAGGAGGTGGTACAACAACAACCTCAAGGAAACAGAATGTTTCAGACGCAACAAGGAGGTTTTGTCAACCGTGGTCCAGATTTGAATACCGTTGTGGTTCAAAATGATGTGCAAGGGATGAAAAAGGTGTTACCATGTCACATGTGCGGGGCGTGGGACACTGGAAGTGGGAGTGCCCAATGATGGTGCAGGATGGTGTTGTTCAACAAAGCAATGATGTTGGTACATTTCAAAATGTGAGAGGTCCAAGAATGAGGGGTCAAAATCCGAACTTCCAGAATAACATGGTGCAGATGCAGGGTCTCCAGCCTATGCAACAAATGCAAATGCCACGTGTTCAACCAGCACACATGCAGCAGGTACAACAGCAGATTCCCATGGTACCTAGACAGCAAATGCAGTTACCACTGGCTCCAATGGGACAGCAACTGGTGATGCTTCCTCAACAGGTCACAGGTCAAACTATGAGTCCTAATGATACAGTACAACAGTTCCCATTGCGTGGTGAGGATGGAATAAACGATGAATGGTCGGATGATTGTTCAGATAGTGAGGAGTGCAGGCTTGCAGCATCCCTAGAAGTAGATCAGAGGGGACCTTATGTTCAGGGAAAGGTGATGGGTCATAAGGTTTTGTTCCTAGTTGATACAGGAGCTACACGCTCTACAGTCAGAAGTGCAGAGGTTCCAAAATTGCCACTTTTGGGTGCACTATAAGTGTGGTAGGAGTAGCAAATCAGCTCCTGACAAATCCGATTACAGATCCGGTCCAAGTTGAGATTGGTACCTTCCAGGGATTACATAGGTTTGTAGTCTGTGACTCGAGTCCCGTATCCCTACTGGGAAGAGACTTACTGTGTAAGACGAGGTCTTTGATTACCTTTTCTAATGGAGGGATTGAGTTGCAGACTAACAGTGATGATGAAGGGGACCATGGTCAGATCTCAGAGACGGAGACCGCAAATGAGGAGTACCCTTTGATAACCTACTTCCCGATGTTCACAGTGACTGATTTACCAGCCGAATTACAGGGAACAGTGACGGAGAAAGTGTGGTACTTGACAGGAAAGGAAGTGGGATTAATAAGAGGAGTGGAGCTAGTCAAGGTAGAAGTGAAGCCAAATGCTGTGGTTCCCCAGGTACCACAGTACTACATGGCACAAGATGTCCTGATACAGGTGACACAGATAATTGCAGACTTTGTAAAGCAAGGGGTTCTAAAGGAAAGTGATGAGCAGCCCGTGTAATTCACCAATAATGGGTCTGAAAAAGCCTTGTGGGAATGTTCGAATTGTTCAAGACCTGAGAAAGTTAATGAGATTGTGGAAAAATGTTGCCCCATAGTGCCAAATCCAGCCGTGTTTATGTTTCAGGTTCTGTGTGATGCAGAATGATTCACAGTTGTGGACCTGCCTCAAGCATTCTTTTCGGTGCCTCTTCATGAGGACAGGCAATTTCTCTTCAGTTTCAAATTCCTGGACAAGGGTTACAGTTGGTGTCGAATTCCTCATGGGTTTTCTGAATCACCTTCCATCTTCAATCAGATATTGAAGAAGGACTTGGAATCATTAGAATTGCCTTTTAGTTAGACTCTAGTACAGTACATTGATGATTTATTAATTGCGTCCAAAATGAGAGATGACTGCAGGTACAATACTATTGCCTTACTGAATCATTTAGGAAAGAACGGACATAAAGTGTCCCCAAAGAAGCTACAGTACTGTCAGAAAGAGGTGAAGTACTTGGGTCACCTGATTGAAAAAGGGTTGAGGAAAATCTCCAAAGAAAGGGTGACAGCCATATTGCAGATGAATCCCCCGACAACCAAGAGGGACGTCAGGATGTTTTTGGGAATGGTGGGCTACTGTCATCAGTGGATTCCCAACTTCTCGATTATCTCTAAACCTTTGGTGAGGTTGACTGTCAAAGAAATTCAAGATGGCCCGGGTGCCATAACCATGTCTGAGAAAGAGATGAGGGCATTCATTGAACTGAGGGGAAGGATGTGCAGGGCACCAGCTTTAGGTATGCCTGATTACACAAAGCATTTTGTATTGTTTTGTCATGAACGTGATGCTTGTTCTTTGTCTGTCCTGACACAGGTCCATGGAGGTGCAAACTGCCCAGTAGCATATTTTTCAGCTACTTCAGACCCAGTCACAGCACCTTACAGTGTTGTTTGTGTGCAGGTGCAGCAGTTGGTCAAAGCCTCACTCAGTGTGAAGGTATAGTGATGGGACATCCTTTAACAGTAATGGTCCCACATTCAGTTGAAATTCTGTTGACCTGAACAAAGACTTAACATATGACAAATGCTTGTCTAACTAAGTATGAAACAATTATACTGGGGTCACCAAAAGTATCCTTAAAAAGATGTACTGTGTTCAACCCGGCAACGTTGCTTCCTAATGAAAATGCAGACATTGATGATGCTGAGGAGGTTGAACATGATTGTCTTGAGGTAACAGATCGGTGCACCAAACCGAGACCCGACATTAAAGATAACCAAATTGGAAGAAAATGATTACATTATCTTTGTTGATGGTTCATGCCTGAGAGACTCAGTAGGAGTACTGAGAGCTGGATATGCAATGTGTACAATCTCTGGTATCCTAGAAGCATCCTGGCTCGAAAGAGTATACTCTGCTCAAGTGGCTGAACTAATTGCTCTTACTAGGGCATGCCACGCTGCTGAGAACCTGAAAGTCACTATCTATACTGACAGCAGATACGGATTTGGAATTGTCCATGATTTTGGGCAATTGTGGTCACAGAGTGGTTTCCTGACCTCTTCTGGCTCACCAGTGAAAAATGGCAAAAGAATTAAGGAATTGTTGCATGCGATTCAGTTACCTCTTGAAATTGCTGTGGTGAAATGTAGTGCTCATGTTAAATCACAAGACTTTGGTGGTCATTCTGACCTCGGCGGTAAAAGGCGCCTACCGCCGGTCAGAAATCCTCCATAATCCCGCCGCGGTCGCGGAAACCCGCCACGGTCATTCTGACCCGCAGAAGGCAAACCTCCGAAAATCCGACCGCCACAACAGACCGCCAGACCAGCGGTCGGCGGAAAGGTGGAGGTGACAAAACCTCCACCGTCACGCCAACAGAAATACGCCCATGCCATTACGACCCACGAATCCACGCGGCGGTCATTCAAACGCGGTATTCCATTGGCGGGACACACCGCCGCGGTCAGAATACACACAAACGAACAAAACTCAGCCACATTGGACGATTTGAATCCCACACACCTGATACACATACACACACCACTCCCACACACACAATACAATATAAAACACCCACCCACATCACCCACAAACCCCTACGCTAAAAAATTTGTAAAGAAGGCAAGAGCGAGACACCAGCATCCAAAAAATAACAGCCACAGCCACTCAACACCATCACCCACACACTATCCACACACAAAACAACACACACCACCACACTCAACTCACTTAAATACACATACTCCACCCCACACATCATACACACCACCCCATGGCACCCCAAAGACAACCCCGCTTCACAGACGAAGAACTCAGGGTCATGGTGGAGGAAATCGTTCGGGTAGAGCCCCAGCTGTTCGGCACACAGATACAATACACCAGCATTGCCCGGAGGACGGAGCTATGGCAGAGGATTGTCGACAGGGTGAACGCAGTGGGACAGCACCCCAGAAATCGGGAAGACATCAGGAAGCGATGGAACGACCTACGGGGGAAGGTGCGTTCCATGGTATCCAGGCACAACATCGCAGTGCAGAAGACTGGCGGAGGACCCCCACCTCAACCCCCACAATTCACATCATGGGAGGAGGAAGTCTTGAACATCCTGCATCCTGACGGCCTCGCAGGAGTCGGCGGAGGAATGGATACTGGTAAGTTGAAGCTTCAATACTGCTTCCCCCCCACCTGCATGCCAAATCAGACCCCAACCCTCACCCCCATCCTCGAACCCCACCCTCACCCCCACCCCCATCCTCACCCCCACCCTCACCCCCACCACCATCCTCACCCCCACCACCATCCTCACCCCCACCACCATCCTCACCCCCACCCCCAGCACACCTATTCCCCGCCAATGTCTCACCATCACAACCCACACATCCCAAAACCTAGGCCTGCATGCGTCCACTAAGCATGGACACCCATCACCAAAGCATGCCCAATGCATATACACATCCCCCCCACAAGCCACCCTCACCAAAGCCCCCACACACGAATGCCAGCACTTGGGGACACGAGAACCCACAGATACACCCATATGCCACACATTGAAACTATAACCATACCTCTATACCCCTGCAGGACCCGACCGTCAACACACCGTGGCGGAGGGGCCAGAATTCTCCACACCCCCCACCCAAGAGGCCGTCAGCGATGACAGCAGCTCTGTCGACCTGGACACCGATGACCAGCCCGGACCATCGGGGACCTCTGGACAGTCGGTTCCCCTCACACAGGCCCAGGCCACTACAGACCCAAACCCCTCTGGGAACACCAGCACAGCTCCCACCCAGCGGGCCCATGCCTCTGTCTCCAGGGCGCATCAATCTGCGGTGTGTCTACCACTACAGGGCACCCAGGATAACCCACCACCCCAACAACAACAGGGACCTGGGGGCAGTGGTAGTGGGCACACCGGCCAGGGGGCAGAGGCCCAGGGAAACAGGGGAACTCGGAGGGCAGCTGTGCGACAGGGGGGGGAGGAGAGGCCCAGGGAACCCACTCTCCACGAGGTCCTCACCACCATCATGGGAGCATACAACCGCTCCCAGGAGACGATGGCGACGGTACTGGCCCGGTTCCAGGAGATCCAGGTACTGCAGGAGGAACACTATCGGGGGTACAGGGAGGACATCAGAGCCATCAACACCACCCTGGTTACCATGGTAGGGCTGCTGCAGGACCTCGTCAACAACAGGGCGGACACTGAACAACACCCAAGGGCCCCTGCCACTAGCCTGGACCAAGAACAGCCAACCACCTCCGCCGGCGCTAGTGGACAGGAGGCCCCCGCACAGCAGCAGCCCACCAGACCCCCACCTCCTGCAGGAGAAGAACCACCCCGCAAGAGGGCCCTGAGATCTCGCAAGAAGACAGAGTAGGATGTCAAGACCCCCGCCAGCAATGGATACCACCTGATGTCATCCCACTGTCCCACATTGTCACCCTGTCCATCCTTGAACTGCCCATGCTCCATCTCTCCACAGGCCTCTGGACAATGCACCTGTGTGACTGTGACTCTGGACTCTGCCATGGACATTCCTTCACCATAGCCCCCACCCACTTGAAACCACCCATCCCATTTTGAGCACTTCAATAAACACCTATTTTGCACCAAAATATCTGGAGTCTGGCTGTGATTTCAATATATTGTAATTGACATGACAGTGCAAATATGTCCTTGTACATGGTGAAGTCAACAAACAGCTGCCACAAAGCTGTAGTCCATGGGGAAACGAAGCACAGGACTCGTAGTGGGGACCCCAGATCTGAAACAGGGAGGGAAAAGCCAAAACTCAGTCATCATACACTGGGGCAAATAGACAGGCAGCAGAGATGCTGGAGAGTAGTTAACATTTACTAAATTATCTTTGAAATGTTACCTGTGTCCTATTGGAAGTACTGTTCAATGATTCTGTCCCTGTTGTCTGTTTCAGCCCCGTCGTCTTCCTCCTCGTCACTCTCCTCATGTTCCACCGCTGCCACAACACCACCGTCTCGACCATCCTCCTGCAGGAAAGGCACCTGGCGGCGCAAAGCCAGGTTGTGAAGCATGCAGCAGGCCACGATGATGTGACACACCTTCTTAGGTGAGTACATTAGGGATCCACCTGTCATATGCAGGCACCGAAACCTGGCCTTTAGGAGGCCAAAGGTGCGTTCGATCACCCTCCTAGTACGCCCATGGGCCTCATTGTACCGTTCCTCTGCCCTGGTCCGGGGATTCCTTACTGGGGTCAGTAGCCACGACAGGTTGGGGTACCCAGAGTCCCCAACTAGCCATACACGGTGTCTCTGTAGCTGTTCCATCACGTAAGGGATGCTGCTATTCCTGAGGATGTAGGCGTCATGCACTGACCCTGGGAATTTGGCATTTACATGCGAGATGTACTGGTCAGCCAAACACACCACCTGGATGTTCATTGAATGGTAATTTTTTCTGTTCCTGTACACCTGCTCCCTGTCTCTTGGGGGAACCAAAGCCACATGGGTCCCATCAATGGCACCAATTACGTTGGGAATATGTCCAAGGGCGTAGAAATCACCCTTCACTGTAGCCAATTCGCCCACCTCAGGGAAAATGATGTAGTTCCTCACGGATTTCATCAGGGCAGACAACACTCTGGATAAAACCTTCGAAAACATGGGCTGAGACATCCCAGAAGCAATTCCCACGGTTGTCTGAAATGACCCACTTGCCAAGAAATGGAGTACTGACATGACCTGCACCAGAGGGGGAATCCCTGTGGGTTGGCGGATGGGGGACATCAGGTCGGGCTCCAGCTGGGCACACAGTTCATGGATAGTGGCACGGTTAAGACGGTAGGTCAGGATAATGTGGCGTTCTTCCATTGTCGACAGGTCCACCAGCGGTCGGTACACGGGAGGATTCATCCGTCTCCTCGCCCAACCCAGCGGACGGTGCCTAGGAAGGACAACATGGAGCACACAGTCAAGCAACCCACAGGTACGTACTCACAGCTAGCACAGTATACGATTCTCTATGCAGTGAATGGCGTGTCTGAGTGGCTATGCAAGGCCTAGGCCTGTGTGACGGAGTTGAAATTGAGCCCTGTGGGCCCTGGAAATGGCGGCTG
Organism: Pleurodeles waltl; assembly: GCF_031143425.1. NCBI lineage: Eukaryota > Metazoa > Chordata > Amphibia > Caudata > Salamandridae > Pleurodeles > Pleurodeles waltl. The sequence continues at coordinate 315,533,645 of NC_090444.1, forward strand.
CCTGACCTGTGAAGTGTGACAATGGGATGTGAGGTCAATGCGCTGGCGTGGCACACCGCGGCGGGCGGCGGGCGAAGACCGCGGCGCAAAGCCGCATTGGTTAACATTGAAGCCTATGGGTTTCAGGAGCCAATGGCGAAGGGCGCCGGCGGTGGAGGGACGCACCGCCGCGGTACGCACCGCCGCGGACGTCACCGCCATTTTCTATCTACTTATCCACTTGCGACTTGAACTTTCACAGGAGAGGACCTATACTGCAAGTGTTGCTGTGACCTCGGTCTGGAAGGGACAATGGCTGCTGCGCCTGGGGAAAGGGCCCCTGCCTTCACTGGAGAGGAGTTGGAGAAACTTGTGGATGGGGTCCTCCCCCAGTATGCGCTACTCTACGGTCCTCCAGACCAACAAGTGAGTTTAATTCAATATGGATTTGGGGGCACTGGCTGGCTTGGGGGCCTGGCGGGGGGCCTGGCGGGGATGGGGGGGCATGTTGGGCCTGGCGGGGGGCATGGCGGGGGGCCTGGCGGGGATGGGGGGGCATGTTGGGCCTGGCGGGGGGCATGGCGGGGGGCCTGGCGGGGATGGGGGGCATGTTGGGGCTGGCGGGGGGCATGGCGGGGGCCCTGGCGGGGATGGGGGGCATGTTGGGCCTGGCGGGGGGCCTGGCGGGGATGGGGGGCATGTTGGGGCTGGCGGGGGCATGGCGGGGGGCCTGGCGGGGATGGGGGGCATGTTGGGCCTGGCGGGGGGCCTGGCGGGGGGCCTGGCGGGGATGGGGGGCATGTTGGGGCTGGCGGGGGCCTGGCGGGGGGCCTGGCGGGGATGGGGGGCATGTTGGGGCTGGCAGGGGGCATGGCGGGGGGCCTGGCAGGGATGGGGGGCATGTTGGGCCTGGCGGGGGGCCTGGCGGGGGGCCTGGCGTGGATGGGGGGCATGTTGGGGCTGGCGGGGGCCTGGCGGGGGGCCTGGCGGGGATGGGGGGCATGTTGGGGCTGGCGGGGGCATGGCGGGGGGCCTGGCGGGGATGGGGGGCATGTTGGGCCTGGCGGGGGGCCTGGCGGGGGGCCTGGCGGGGATGAGGGGCATGTTGGGGCTGGCGGGGGGCATGGCGGGGGGCCTGGCGGGGATGGGGGGCGTTGGGCCACTGGCAACGAAAATGCAGACAAACTTGAACGTGGTATTTCTCCCTCCCTGTACGTGTCACATAGGTCCGCGCCCATGAGAAGATCGGGATTTGGCGTGCCATCGCCAAGGAAGTCCGGACCCTGGGGGTCCACCATCGACGGGGCACCCACTGCCGCAAGAGGTGGGAGGACATCCGCCGCGGGACCAAGAAGACCGCCGAGTCTCTGCTGGGGATGGCCTCCCAACGTAGGCGGGGTGCCTGCCGTCAACTGAGCCCCCTGATGTTCCGGATCCTGGCGGTGGCCTACCCTGAATTGGATGGGCGCGTGAGGGCAGCACAGCAGACACAAGGGGGTGAGTACAAGCATTATCTACTCTGTTGTCGCGCAGTGGAGGTGTCTGGTTGGGGGAGGAGGGCTGGGGGTCCCCCTAGGCCAGGGCGATATCTGTAGGCTGGGCACCCCCGTAAGCCCCTGTGTCCCCAGCCACCACCCTCAGTAGTTTGTCAGTACAGCCATCCCTGGGCCGTGTCATCCATGGGTGCAGTTGTCAACTCTAGGCGTGTAGGGCATGTTCCACGGAATGCGTAGCGGACCCCAAGTGCGCAACTTAGTGCAGGGGGCATCTGTGTCTGTCATGTCCGCTAACTGTACCGGAGATCCATGTACTCAATATCCCTTTATTTCTCTCTCCCTCCCCCTTTTTGTTTGTCTTTCTGTGCTTGTGTGCATCAGCATCATCAGGCGGAGGAGAAGTGGCATCGGGGCAGGAGGGAGCTGCATCTCACATGGCCCAGGAGGGCCATGCCACAGAGTCAGACTGGACCAGTGAGACGGAGGGCGAGGGGAGCTCCACGACGGGGACGACTGGACCCTGCAGCGACACGGACACGTCCTCGGAAGGGGGCTCCCTTGCGGGGGTGGCACCATCCGTGCCCCCCGCCATTACAGGTACAGCCGCCACCCAGCGCACCATCTCCGCCCTCCCAGCAGCCCCTCAGCGTTCGCCCCGTGCCCGCTCTGCCAGGAAGCCGGGCATCTCCTTCGCCCCAGGCACCTCAGGCCCTGCCCCTGTTACCCCCGCTGCCCTCAGTGAGGAGGTCATTGACCTCCTCCGAACGCTCATTGTTGGGCAGACTACCCTTTTGAATGCCATCCAGGGGGTGGAGAGGGAGGTTCATCGCAGCAATGCGTACCTGGAGGGCATTCATTGGGGTCAGGCTGCCCATCAGCGATCGTTCCAGGCTCTGGCCTCAGCACTGACGGCAGCCATTGTCCCTGTCTCCTGCCTGCCTCTACTAACTCCCTCCTCCCAGTCTCCTGTTCCTCTGCCTGTCCCACCCACACCATCAGACCAGCCTGCACACACCTCAACACCCAAGAGAAGCTCATCCAAACATAAGCACCACAGATCACGCAGACATTCACACACGCAACATTCCGATGCAGACATGCCAACAGTCACTACCACCTCTGTGACCCCCACCTCCTCGTCTCCCTCCTCCCTCCCTGTGACGTCTACACTCACACCTCCATTCACCTCACCATCAGCCAGTGTTTCCATCACCAGCACACCCTCCACTCCAGTCCGCACACGTGCAGTCACCACCCCCACTGCCATTTACACGTCCCCTATGTCCTCTCCCACTGTGTCTGTCACCCCCTCTTCCACACCACACAAACGCAGCCACCCACCCACCCAACAGCCATCCACCTCACGACAGCCTATCCCTCCTGCACCTGCACCCAAAGACAGCAAACGTGACTCACCTACAACCACATCCTCTCCCTCCACTCCCATTCCCACTGTACCTACCACTCTCCATTGTCCCAAGAAGCTCTTCCTCGCCACTACTAACTTCTTTCCTGACCCTGAGCCCCCCCCTCCTTCTCGTCGGGGTAAGAAGAGCACCTCAGCCACCACCAGCCCTGCAGCCCCCTTGACAAGGGTGCAGGGGTATTGGAGCCCGCCAGCCCGCATGTCTGGTTCTTCGCCCAGCAGCAAGGGGACAGCCAGCCCACCCCCTGGGAAGAGGAGCAGAAGGCGGAAGGGGTGCCGCAGGAGCCCGCCTTCTACATCCCCCCCGGACACCACCCAGAGACAGTCACCAGCCACAGCTCCAAAGGGAGGAAAGGGCCACAGGCCCACGACTAAGGAGGGCAAGGGCAGCAAGTCGGAGAGGTCAGGCAGCAGGCCTGCTGCCCAGGAGGAGCCCACAACCCCCATAGCCGCTGCCCCGGGAGGAACCGGCACAGCTGCCCCGGGAGAGCCCACCACCCCCATAGCCGCTGCCCAGGGAGGACCCAGCCCAGCTGGCCAGGAGGGCCCCACCACCCACAGCCCAGGTGGGCAGTGAAGGAGCACCATCCCCGCTGCCCAGGAGGGCACCACCAGGCAATTAGCAGTTGGCCATAGACCGGCCGCCGTCTCAAGAACCGCTGAACTGGGCCCCCCCGTCTCACGCACCGCTCCGCTGGGCCCCGCCGTCTCAAGAACCGCTGAACTGGGCCCTTCAAGGCAAGAACCGCTGAACTGGGCCCCGCCGTCTCACGCACCGCTCCGCTGGGCCCCGCCGTCTCAAGAACCGCTGAACTGGGCCCTTCAAGGCAAGGAGCGCTGAACTGGGCCCCGCCGTCTCAAGAACCGCTGAACTGGGCCCCGCCGTCTCACGCACCGCTCCGCTGGGCCCCGCCGTCTCAAGAACCGCTGAACTGGGCCCCGCCGTCTCAAGAACCGCTTAACTGGGCCCTTCAGGGCAAGGACCGCTGAACTGGGCCCCGCCGTCTCAAGCACCGCTCCGCTGGGCCCCGCCGTCTCAAGAACCGCTGAACTGGGCCCTTCAAGGCAAGAACCGCTGAACTGGGCCCCGCCGTCTCACGCACCGCTCCGCTGGGCCCCGCCGTCTCAAGAACCGCTGAACTGGGCCCTTCAAGGCAAGAACCGCTGAACTGGGCCCCGCCGTCTCACGCACCGCTCCGCTGGGCCCCGCCGTCTCAAGAACCGCTGAACTGGGCCCTTCAAGGCAAGGAGCGCTGAACTGGGCCCCGCCGTCTCAAGAACCGCTGAACTGGGCCCCGCCGTCTCACGCACCGCTCCGCTGGGCCCCGCCGTCTCAAGAACCGCTGAACTGGGCCCCGCCGTCTCAAGAACCGCTTAACTGGGCCCTTCAGGGCAAGGACCGCTGAACTGGGCCCCGCCGTCTCAAGCACCGCTCCGCTGGGCCCCGCCGTCTCAAGAACCGCTGAACTGGGCCCTTCAAGGCAAGGAGCGCTGAACTGGGCCCCGCCGTCTCAAGAACCGCTGAACTGGGCCCCGCCGTCTCACGCACCGCTCCGCTGGGCCCCGCCGTCTCAAGAACCGCTGAACTGGGCCCGCCGTCTCATGAACCGCTTAACTGGGCCCTTCAGGGCAAGGACCGCTGAACTGGGCCCAGCCGTCTCAAGCACCGCTCCGCTGGGCCCCGCCGTCTCAAGAACCGCTGAACTGGGCCCTTCAAGGCAAGAACCGCTGAACTGGGCCCCGCCGTCTCACGCACCGCTCCGCTGGGCCCCGCCGTCTCAAGAACCGCTGAACTGGGCCCTTCAAGGCAAGGAGCGCTGAACTGGGCCCCGCCGTCTCAAGAACCGCTTAACTGGGCCCTTCAGGGCAAGGACCGCTGAACTGGGCCCCGCCGTCTCAAGAACCGCTCCGCTGGGCCCCGCCGTCTCACGCACCGCTCCGCTGGGCCCCGCCGTCTCAAGAACCGCTGAACTGGGCCCCGCCGTCTCAGGAACCGCTGAACTGGGCCCTTCAAGGCAAGAACCGCTGGCCCTTTGGCAGACGTGGCAGGGCAGGATCTATCTCGGGCAGGGCTGCAGGATGTCCTCTGGCCAACTTGCCTCCTCCAGTGGCAGTGGGGTCTGTTATGGACTGTATGGACTGTGGCTTTGCTCTCCCCAGGATGGCCCAGTGGGCAGGCCACCCACTGTATGGACTGTTTGGACTGTGGCTTTGCTCTCCCCAGGATGGCCCAGTGGGCAGGCCACCCACTGTATGGACTGTATGGACTGTGGCTTTGCTCTCCCCAGGATGGCCCAGTGGGCAGGCCACCCACTGTATGGACTGTTTGGACTGTGGCTTTGCTCTCCCCAGGATGGCCCAGTGGGCAGGCCACCCACTGTATGGACTGTTTGGACTGTGGCTTTGCTCTCCCCAGGATGGCCCAGTGGGCAGGCCACCCACTGTATGGACTGTTTGGACTGTGGCTTTGCTCTCCCCAGGATGGCCCAGTGGGCAGGCCACCCACTGTATGGACTGTTTGGACTGTGGCTTTGCTCTCCCCAGGATGGCCCAGTGGGCAGGCCACCCACTGTATTGACTGTATGGACTGTGGCTTTGCTCTCCCCAGGATGGCCCAGTGGGCAGGCCACCCACTGTATGGACTGTTTGGACTGTGGCTTTGCTCTCCCCAGGATGGCCCAGTGGGCAGGCCACCCACTGTATGGACTGTTTGGACTGTGGCTTTGCTCTCCCCAGGATGGCCCAGTGGGCAGGCCACCCACTGTATGGACTGTTTGGACTGTGGCTTTGCTCTCCCCAGGATGGCCCAGTGGGCAGGCCACCCACTGTATGGACTGTTTGGACTGTGGCTTTGCTCTCCCCAGGATGGCCCAGTGGTCAAGGAGTCCCCTCGTGGATCTGGCGTCGTGTACTCAAGTGGCTGAGGTGCCCCCCCTTCCCTTCCCCCTGAGGTGCCTGTCCTATTTTCTTTCTGATGCCCCTGCAGTGTTCTCTCCGTGGAGTTCTTGTCGTGGGACTGGGCCTTGCCCCTTTGCACAGGACCCCTGTGATCCACGGACAGTGGTTGGACTACATTTAGTAGCTGTATATATTTTGTACATAGTTTATTTATTTATTGGGATTACTGGTGTACATATTTCAATATATCTGCCCGTTTATGATCTCTTCTTTTGGTCTTTGCAATATTTCGGAGGGGGGTGGTTTGTGGGTTGTGACAGTGATCTGTGGGAATGCATTGATGTGTGTGTTGTAGTGGGTGTGGGTGGGTGGGTGTGTGCCGGTAATCTTTTCCCTCCCCTGTGTCGTAGGTGCAGTACTCACCGATGTCTTCCGCGCCGCCGGGCGTACTCCTGGTATATGAGCAGGAATAGGAGTGCGGGGATGACCTGCAACTCTGGTTCCATACTGCCGGAATCTCGCGTGGAGTGCGTAGAGGTGAGCGTTTTCCCGTTCGTAGTCTGTTTCCGCCGTGTTCTTATCGGCGGTGCTCCCGCCCCGGAAAAGGTGGCAGATTGGTGGGTCGTAATAGGGTGGGCGGTACATTGTCTGCCGCCTGGCTGTTGGCGGGAACCGCCGCGCTGTTTGTTTGTACCGCTGTGGCGGGCGGAGTGTTAAGTTGGCAGGCTGTGTTGGCGGTTCCCGCCAGGGTCAGAATTGCATATTTTTGACCGCCGGCCTGTTGGCGGCTTGGCCGCCGCTTTATCACCGACCGCCAGGGTCAGAATGAGGGCCTTTGTGTCAATGGGAAATGGATATTCAGATCAAGTCGCAAGGTTTTGTGCATTGAACTGTATATCATTTCGAGACCAATGGGAATTGTTAGCTGAAACTGAAAATGAAACATGCTCAGGGTATGCATTAAGGGTGGTAGACACACCGGATGAGTTGAGATCGTTGCAGGGACGTGACAGCAAAGAGGAGAAACGCTCTTGGCTCAAAATGCAATGCGTACAGAGATCTGATGATTTATGGGTTTCAGAGGAGGGGAAAATGGTTTTGCCAAACAGCCTTTTGTCACAGTTTGCGAGGTTTTACCATGGTCAAGCACATGTTGGGAGAAACACAATGATCAGGTTGTTCAAAGTTGATTGGTTCAATACGAAATTCAGACAAGCTGCAGACGTTATCTGTCACAAGTGCATTATCTGTCAGCAGATGAATGCAGGGAAAGGGACCTTGGTGAATTTGAAGCACATATGGAGAGCAGGAGGCCCATTTCGCAGAATGCAGATGGATTTTATTGAGATGCCTGTATGTGGAGGTTTGAGGTACGTGTTGGTGATTGTGTGCATTTTCAGTCACTGGATTGAAGCTTACCCTACACGTAGAAATGACAGTCTCACAGTAGCGAAGCTGCTGCTTAGGGAGTTGATACCACGTTTCGGGTTTCCGATCTCAGATAGGGGAAGTCACTTCAACAATGAGGTGATTAAGCTCAAGTGTGCTGCCCTGAACATTGAACAGAAATTACACTGTAGCTACCGTCCTGAAGCATCAGGACTAGTGGAGCAGATGAATGGTACCTTGAAGTCGGGAATGGCAAAAATGTATGCAGCCACAAATTTAAAATGGCCAGATGCATTGCCCTTAGTGCTGATGTCAATGAGAAACACATCCGACAAGAAAACAGGACTGTCTCCTCATGAAATTCTTACGGGCCGAGCTATGAGATTGCCCGCAATGCCTGAAAATGGTCTTGTGAATATCATGGATGATATGGTGTTGGACTACTGCAAGGGTTTGGCTGACGTGGTCCGCTCTTTCTCTCACCAGGTGGAAGCTACCACATTGCCGCAGATAACTGATCCAGGTCACACCATGAAAGCTGGTGACTGGGTTGTTGTCAAGAAACACGTGAGGAAGTCGTGTTTGGAGCCACGTTGGAAGGTGCCGTATCAAATAATACTGACAACTACTACTGCTGTGAAATGTGCAGGACTTCCAAACTGGATCCATGCCAGTCACACAAAGAAGGTGACGTGTCCAACTGATGAGGAACTTGAGTTGTTGAAAACAACAGCTGCAGAGAAGGAAGTCTCAGGGCCGGAGAGTAATCAAAGGGGAACTGAGACTGAAGGAGAGCCCGTTGAGGAGGGCTTGGTCACTCAAACAGCAAACGAAACCCAGAGGGGTGGAGGTGAGCCTATCTCAACTGAGGCACCAGGAGGACCAACCCAAAGAGAGGTTCTTCCAGAAGCAGACGGATACAGGTTTGAAGTTGAGCCCTTGACAGACCCTGAAGGCAAAGGAGGTGAGGCAGAAGGAGGTCAAAGTGTTCCGACTCCTCCTGAGCCGCTTGCAGATCCATCAAGAGAAAACACCATAGCACAAGAGGAGGGCACTGTTCAACATCCTGAAAGGCCGAGCGGCAAAAAAACACATAAAGGAGATAATTGGCCAGGACCACAAGCTGCAAAGGAGAAAGTGGTCCTTAACGAAACAATAGAAGAAGAAATTGACACAACAAGGAAAGAAGATCTCAGTGAAGGACAGTTGCAGGGTGATCGCAAATTGAAAAGAAAGAGAGTTGCAAACAGGAGGTACGCAGGCCCTGAATGGGCTTATGCAACATCAGCTGAGTGGCAGCAAGAATTCTTGGCATTCTGTTTTGATCAAGAAATTCCAGGTCAATACTATGGCACCTGAATTCAACCATAGAAAGAGACTATGTTCAATTGAAATTAAATAGAGAAAGAAACCTGAGAAAAGAGACTGATAAATTACCGGATGTGACACTGTTAACCTGAATTGACTCTGAAAAAACGATTATGACAATCTGCTAACCTGATTTGACAAAAAGGGTCCTGGGAGTGAGTGAAACACTGTAAATACTTGCCAAGAGAGAGACTTTGCACGAAGAAAAAAAAAAAAGGAGCTTTTAAATCTTCCTCAAGTTGATTGTTTGCTTTATATTATTCTGCTTTCTGATTCTTTCCAGATCGTGAGTAACACTAGAGATAATAATAGGGGTAGGATTCGTAGATGGTTGAGTGTGATTTTGTGTGTGCAATAATAATTATAGGTGTGATTGTGGGAATGCCATTGGTGAATAAGAGTGCGGTTAACAATACTCCAACTCCTGAGACTGCTACACTAACACCATGGGAGAGGTTTGAGCAGGATATGAAGTACTTGCATGGGGGAACTAATACGAAAAAGGAACTATCTACTAATGTCTTCTATCGCTTGCTGAATGAGTATGTTGAAACAATGGATGCGAAGAATTGCTATGTGTGCACAAAAATTCCTTTGTCAGTACAAGAAAGGGTTACTTATCATAGTTTACCGCTTACCTACAGAATAAGCTGTAGTTTGCTATTAACAAGATTCTATGATCAAGAACATGTTCAATACTTCTATTCTAATCTAGATGTAGTGTTTTCTTTTGCGCCTATAATTGAGTTTCTAAATAAAATAGCTAAGGAACATAGCATAAAAGTAGTTAAGGGTTTCTTTGAGCCAACACTGACATTTGGAACCGCTTATGCGCACCGCAATAATCTAACCTGCTTACTAACGCCTGTAGAGAAAAGCTTCTTAGATCACACTGATGATAGAAGAAAAGCGTTAAAAGAAAAGCTAGAAAATGGATTAGAAAAACTAACGTTTGCAAATGATTATGCTTATAGTGCAATAAAGGCGCAAGGCAAGCTAGCTATAGATGCATTACACGTAGGAAAGCTTTGTATATATAGGCCAAAATCTGAGCATGACACTTTATTTGTGGGAAAGAGTGAAGACCTGTGTTTTTGTTTCAGAGTAAATGGACATTCATGTTAAATGGACAGGATCCGGCGATCCCTGGGATCTATTACATATGTGGACTTAATGCTTACTACCGTCTTCCAAAGGGATGGTTTGGGACATGTTATTTGAGAATAGTTTTCTCAAAGATCTACCAAATTGATGACTTAAAGCAACTTCCTAAAATGTCTGAACTACATCATACTAGACAGAAGAGAGAGACAGCGGCTGCTGTCGTAGGTGATATACTTGGAGCCATAATTCCTTTAGTGGGAGTTATCTTAAACTCCATAAAGATTTGAAAGTTGTCTACTATTGTGGATAACATGCTGACAAACTTCACAGGGGCTATAGTCCTGATGGATACTGAACTTGCTGCGAAAGGGCTATGACTCTTCAAAACCGGCTTGCTATAGACATTCTTTTAGCCAAGAGTGGCAGAGTCTGTAAGATGCTTAATGAGCGCCACTGTTGTGCATTCATACCTGACAATAGTAATAAGATTAGGAGTATGCTTACGAACCTAACAAGAGATAGTACAGATTTGAAGGAGCTGAAGGAACCTGGAGTTTGGGAAAAGGTTGGAAAGGGAATTGCTAAAGTACGGAATTGGTTTAGTAGTGTTTGGATTGGAATACTTGCAAAAATAATATGGGGTATATTGATTGTTCTAGCTTGTTTATTGGGACTATGGTTATCATGCAAAATTACTAAAAGAATTAGAGAAAAATTGGCAAAACTTAATAAAAGGAAAGAGGAAAAGAAAAAGGAGAAAATATTCAAAGAAACATGAAAAACTAAGGAGAGGAGAAGAAATTGAAATGCGCAATTTAAAGTGAAAGGTGAAGGGAAAGGTTTTGTGTGATGACAAGTGTCATCAGAGGAGGGATTGTGAGAGCATAGCTCTTATAATCAAAATTAACATGAAATGTTTATGAACTAATGCATAATAATGCCGCATAGAAAATGTATTAATGTGTTTTTACTAAACGTGAGTCTGAAAATGTGCTCAAGGGGAGTGGCCGTCAATATATACGGGGACTATTAAAATTGACTAATAAGAGTTATTGATGCACTAATGTATGATTTTGTATTAGTATTAAGAGCTAAATGTTAAGGTTTTGCTAATTAACTCACTAGGCCTTAGTTAGCATGAGTTGGGCCTAGCTGCCCGGTTTCATATTAAAGGTGTTTTTCTAATGTGCAGTGTGCTGACTTGCTGAATCGTATTTTTCCAGAAGCTAGAAGATGAGTGTAACTGTAGTAGATCAGTTCTCATGAAACTCGACTTGCTCAAGGACACATTCTTGCTGAATGCAACAGTGTAGACTCGCAAAAGCTACAAGGTCGCCTAAACCGGTATAGACAATGGAACTACTGACTGGGGATACGGGAGGACCACGAGAATATGAAATCATACCGGACATTCTACCTGTTGAAGACATCAATCACAAGAACCAATAAACTACGTGAGAACTGTTATGAGGTGACAATTTTTGATGGTACCACTGGAAACCCATTGGATGGAGATTGTGGGGTGCCGAAACTGCCCAATTAGGAATTAGGGGACTGTACAACAGAAAAGGGATAAAAATCTTTGACACGAGGAGCCAGGAGGAGATGCCATTGCAAACTTTTGCTATGACCCAGACACTTTGTCACTCTGCCTAGAGACTTTGCTGTTTGACTCTTCAAACCGTCCTCACCCTTACCTTGCCCGTTCTATACTTCTCCTCCTTATGAGGGAAGTGTCCCTACTTACCCCATCTTGCTGAACTTTGCTGTGTTTCCTGGCTGATGGCGAATCAACTGATATCCTGACGACGAAGTCTGACTCTGTATGCTGACCCATTACGGAGGATAACTATATGATGATAAAATTGTAATTGTCTGTTTGCCTTTCCTTTCTAGGTACCAACTGCTTCTTTGACAGAGACCCTAGTTCGATGTTTCCTAAATTTGTATTGCTCAATTGTTTTGCATGAAGCCCAACATGCCAATGCTAATTCGAGGTTAGTTAAGGGGTTCACTAAACAGACGCAAATAGACAAATGACTGAATCAATGTTTTGTTGAAAAGTGCGCAAATGATACTCTGCTAATGTTAACCTATGTTGACGACGTGTTATGTTTTAATGTTCGTGATCTTTGCTTTGATGAAATCTTATTCTAGTTGCCATATTATGACAATGCTGATGTCTTTCATGGTTTTGAGACTAATAAGCTTACTGGTAGAACAGTAATCAAAAGGGAATAAATATCACAAAATCGTACTAAACTGTGGTTATTCATGACTGAAAGGTCACAGTGGTTTCCGAGTTTTATTAATGTTATTGATTAATCTAATTGATTTGTTGTGGTGACTATTGATGACATTATTGACTTATTGATTGGCATGTTGATTAGTTATCTCGTCTTAAGGTGTCTTCTATCAGGGTCAAAAGATTCATCGGCCTAAAACGAGTGAGTAAATTATTTAGATTGGGATGAGTTAGCACCACCCCAAGGGTAATGCCCAGAGCTCCTCGAGAGCGTCCCTGGGCTTTGCCATCTTGGATTCTAAGGTGGTGGGGCAGTCTGGAAGCATCTGAGTGATCAATCCCCCTTTCAGTGATATTTAGGGTCTCTCTCCAGGATGTTTTTTCGTATTCGGATTGCCAGGCTCCAGCAGGAATCCTCGGCTTCCTTTACTTCATCTTCTACTGACGGAATCGCAGTTGAATCCTCCAGGAGCTCTACAAACTACAACAAAGAAGCAAAGACTACTTCTGCAACATTACATCTTTAGCTCCTGCCAGCAACTGCAGCTGTTTCCAGGTCATGCATCCTCCAAGGACTGCCTGTCTTCACCGTGCACCAGAAGAATCAAAGGAATCTCTGGTGGAGTGACGGAGTCACGTCCCTGCTTCCGTTGGCACCTCTCTACAGTGAAGACCGGTGGCAAGGGACCCCTCTCCTGATGATGAGCATGGATCCCGCAACACGTGTGGTGAACTAAAGTGATCCCGATAGTCCCAAGGTCCAGCTGTCCAACTTTGGTGGAGGAAAGAGCTTGCCTCCCCACGCAAGACAGTAACCCCGTGCTCCACGTGACTTGCAGTTGCCAAGGCTTGTGCATGACCTTCTAAGAAGTTGTTTGTGTACAGCATAGCTTGGGCCCACAGCAGTCCATCCTGCGACGCACAGCTTCCAGAGTGGTTCTCTGGTGACTTGGGATCCCTTTGTGTTGTGCTGTATGGGCCTCCATTTGCACCTTCTTTGTCCCTGTGCTGTGGGACACCTGTGCATACTGCCTGGTCTTTTAGGGCTCTGTGAGTTGCTGAGAGCCCCCTATGTCTCCCCCTCCTTGGTAGAGGCCACCAGGTCCCACCTGGTCCCGGCAGCGACATTTTCCACTAACCACGAGCTTTGCATGTGCCAAGTCTTGCTGGCGGAATCCAGTGAAGCAAACCAGTCTTCAATCATCCATCCAGTGTGGAACATCTTCTGCACCAGCCAGGAACCTGCATCTGTCTTCTTGGGTACATAACTGACTTTGTCTTATTGTTGGTGGTACTTCTTTTGCACCTTCATCTGGTTTAGCAGGGGCTCCTTTTCTCCCTCTGTCACGTAGGCTCTCATTATTCTAATGAGATTACTGGATTTTGAGTGACAGAATCACCTGCGGAGTGGGAGACTGAATCTGACCCACTGCAGATGACACCTGTCTCCCCAATCCGGGTTATGCTCCGGCTAAATAGCAGTGCCTCATCTCTACACGAGGGCTAGGATGATTGGGCAGCCGAGCGCATGACATAATTTATTTCTCAGGGAAACCGTGGTCACTCATGTCTCATCCGTTTCTCTCGGTTACATTAGTCTCACATACACAATGACAGAGGCAATATATATTTCATTAAGATTTAGTGAAGCGACTGCTTCTTAGATATCAATGCATGTGCTGCAATAACCAGGATGATACAGCATGACAAGATTAAAATTGTGACAAAGAGAGTAAAGCATAGAAATAACGCTATCATATTGTCACTAGAATCAATAGTCTAATTCCTACCTAGGCTATAATAGAGCACAGTGTGTTAAGCTCTAATTCTACCCTTCAGGTTCCCCTGGGAAGACATCATCCCCCATACCTGAGCAAAGGTCTGAAGTCTGCATAAGCAGCTGTAGCGAAGCGTTCAGCAATCAGCATACAGTCGTGGTTCTCTGGCTGGAATCATGGGAGAGGGAAGTGTTTATATAATAAAACACCTGATGTACTGGGAAAATGTTGCTACGTAAGGATGTGTGTTTTTCTATGAATGTCAGAGACAAACATTTTACCACATTCACCGGCAACCTATCTTACTGCAGCCTTGAAAGAAGCACGGAGTCAGCAAGAATGTCTTGTTTGAGAATGTAGTGCTGGCCTAGGCAAAAATAGGTAGGTAGAGAGAAATAATACAATACCACAAAAGTTCCTTTTGTAAGAATAATAAATGAAGCTGAATAAAATGTATCTAGGTTAAAGTGCACAGCGGCAGGCCTAGCATGCTAAAATAACGTGCGTGGAGCTATAACTAAAATGGCTACACAACACTTCGACTCTTCAGTGTTTCTTGGACTTGATCCCCTTCTACCACAGATCTTCAGGTCCAGGAATCCATTGTTGGTGTGGTGCAGTCTCTTCTGGTTCTTGCATAATGTTCTATCATGATTTCTTGTGTGTTCTAGGAAACTTACTGTAATTTACTCCGGTTTTCCTGTGCTCTAGGGTGGGTTCTATTACTTACCTTTGGTGTTTTCTTACACTCCCAGCACCCCTCTCACACTGCACTTGCCTAGGTGGGTAACTGACTTTCGCATTCCACTATTTTAGTATATGGTTTGTGTTTCCCCAGGCCCATTGCAACCTATTGTGATTTTCAATATTTGCACTGTTTTCTAACTGTTATTACAGCTATTGCTGTATTCTAGTGTATATACTGTGTATATTACTCACCTCCTAAGGGAGTATAGTCTGTAAGGTACTTTTAGCATTGTGTCACTAAAAATAAAGTACCTATATTCTTGTAACACTGAGTATTTTCTTTCATGAGTGAGAGTACCGTGTGACTACAGTGGTATTGCAAGGGCTTTGCATGTCTCCTTCATCAGCCTTCCCTGCTCAGCTACAGCTACCCCTAGACATCCTGGCTGCTAGTCACTGACTACATTTCACTAATAAGGGATAACTGTACCTGGTATAAGGTGTAAGTACCTTTGGTACCCACTACAAACCAGGCCAGCCTCCTACACCAAGCAAATTGAAAATCCTCTAATTGGTCTGATTGCAAAAAAAAATTTGACTTTTAATTTGGACTAATTTCAATTATTTATTTTTGTTTTGTAACACAAAACTTAGGGATACCATGGAGCTTGATCTGGTTAGCCTACCCATACTCACTGCAGCTGAGCTTAGGGTGTTGTGCAGAAAGAAGGGATAAACTGCGGATAACAACCATGGTAAGACTGAAATGGTTAGTTATTTTGAAGCCTGGGGAGCACTAGTAGAAGCGGAGAAAGCCCAGAGATAGAAGGAGAGGGGGAATATGTCATCACTAAACTCCAGGAGGAGGCAGATGATCACCTGTCCCTAACTTCAGAGATCAGGTCCCTGTCCAGAACTAGTGGGAGGGGAGGATCTGTGGTATCTACCAAAGAGGAAGTAAAACTGGCCCCCAGAGAGAGGGAGCTTGATGCCCAGTTAGCCTACATAGCTCTAAAGGCAGAGACGGTGGCCCTAGAAAAAAGGAAGTGGCAAGGGGAGAACAGAGAGATGGTTGCAGCAAAGTAGAGTTTGAGGTGGCCAGGGGTGGTGGGTTTTGCACAAGACTACCCAAGGGGATTGTCCCTAACTACCAGGGGGGTGATGACATTGACAAGTGTCTGACTTCCTTTGAGAGGGCTCTAAGGATGAGAAGGCTTACTCCTCAGCATTGGGTTTCACTTGGAACTGATCTCAGTGTCTAAGGGACAGTGAGGATTAGTAGTTTTTTGTAAGTCCTGACAATCACTAACAGATCCTTAAGACCACCAGAGCGAGAAACATGTTGACCAGATTACGTCGGTAATGAGTGTACAAATTACCAACACATGACCTCTTATGTTAGCACCTAGAATAGAGGTACAGGACACATAATCAAACAATTTGGAGGGGAATTGGGTTATTATACCCAGTCTCCCCTACCATTTCTGTTTTTAATCTTGACAGGGGCTCCATCTTTATAATAAAGGTTTGACCTTTGGGTTTCATGCAGTGCCGGCCTGATGAAGAGCATGGCCCAATGATGAAGCATGTCACAGAATGGTGGATGAAGGCTCTTGTTCTGAGTACATAGTGCTTGCAGGTATCGACTGACTCCTCCCCTAATTGGTAGTGTGTGTCCACCTTTCCTCTAGAACTGTGCTTTCTTTTTGTTTTTTTGTAGTTATAATTGGCTCTGACAACCTACCTACAAGTCCCTAGTACATGGTAGGGCATGTAGGTATAGGGTTCCCAGTATAGTTAGTGCACCCACCCATAGGTGCACTGCTGGGGTGTCCAGTGTCATTTTAAAGGCAGACCTGCCTTTCTGGCTGTTGTTAAGTAAACTTAGCCCCAAATTTGACTTTGGAATTAAAAACATATCCAAAGTCCTAAACTACCTCATTTTTACATATGCCACTCCTAAGGTCTGCCCTTAGTATCCCAAGGGTTGGGTGAGGTGTAAATATGAGAAGTACTTTATAAAGGACGTTTTATGAGCCCTGGTGAGGGACAAACAGCCAAAGTCTTTTTTTCCCCATTGTACTGCATTAGCTTCATAGGCTAACATTGGGAGATGTTATTTAAAATTAGAAATGAGCTAGATCTGTCATGTTTGGTATTAAATTAAAACCTGAAATAAACCCAACAACTTGCCAAAGGATGGATATATTATAAGTGGTACAGAGAAAGAGTTGTAGAACTCTTTCTGAAAGTAACCAAAATCAGCCCTGCAATGCCCATTCTTGATTGGCCCGTCTCTGGCCACCTGAGGCAAGCTGCTTAAGGAGGTGTGAAGAGGCCTGGGCTGAAACAAAAGAAGAATCTGGTGGAGTACAACTGCTGCAGCCGAATGGAGATCAGGATGCGAAGAGTGGCCAAACTGGTTTTCAAATGAGGGAAAGCCACCTGTGTCAGAAACTGGACCTCCCCCATTTACTGTTCCCCGAGCCAGATGGGAGACCCAATAACTATATAGGGATAGAGGCTGGAAGGGGTGTGTTAGGAAAATTTGACCATACCAGTGGGTGGGCTCAGGCAGATGTAACCCTCCAAAAGAGATTTCCTACATGTTAGATTTTTAAGACTGTTGCTTTCTGGGATTGATTTTTGCCACTCTTCACAGGATGTGGTCAACCCAGAGGGTGGCACTATGCACTCCATTGGTCAGGGGTGGTCCCTCCTTCCCAACCCAGGAGCAAGGTTAAATGACAGAGCTTTCCAACAATTGAGAACACTGCCTGAACTACAAGGAGAAGATGGACTGCCCTGACGGAACCCTGGTCTGCACCCCAAAGGACTGCAGTCTTCATGACTGCACCTGCTACACACTGAGTAACTACAGCTCTAAGGACTTTGTACCTGGCTTCAAGAAGTAAAGGAGTGGACTCCCCGACATCAACAGGTTAACAGAGCACCTGCATCATCTCCATCAAGAACACCCCAACATGACAACCTCCAGTGGCCTTTGAAGGAATTGGCCAGGTGAATTCTGGGAAACGCAGTCCCAACATCCCAAGGCCCACTTCAGAGCTTCTAGAACCTTGGATTGTTGTTGTAGACCTGCTCAGATCTCTGCTTTAAAAGAAGAAGAAGGACTGCCCTGCTGAACCCCAGGTCTGTACCAAGAAGGACTGCAATCACAAGGACTGCACCTGCAGCACATTCTGGGCTTCACAAAAGAGGACTTTGCCTGGCTTCTAAAGGACTCAGAGGTGGACTGCTTGTAAGGGAAAGGTATAAAGGAGCTACCAAGAGTCACCTGCATCAACTCCTATCAGAAAAGCCCAGTTGGACAGCATTCAGTGGACTTTTAAGGATTTGGCCAGGTGCATTGTAAGAATTGTAGTCCCAATGTTGCAAGGAGCAACTCAGAAATTCTGGAACTTTGGACTGGGGTTGTGGGCCTCTTTCCTGCATTAAGAAACACTTTTGGAAGAAAGTGTAAAAGTGTTACATTGTGGGCAGCTGGAACGCTTGTCTGTGCCCTGGTCCAGCACAACCTTTTTTTAACCCTTCGAGTGCTAATTGATTCTGAACATTAGTTTTACTTTTGATCTTTACAAATTCATATCTCTGGTTGTCTACATTGTATTTTTATTGTGTGGGTGTCATTTTAAACATAAAAAATATTTCACATTTTTATAAATTGGTGTCAGAATTGTATTGTGTGTTGTGTTTTACTTATGTACTGATTTGTTTATATTAAATGCTTTGCACACCTATTTCGTAAGTTAACCCTAACTGCTCGTGGGACAAGCTACCAAGGGTTGAACAAGGATTAATTTATTCAGATCTTGGCTGGACCTAGTGGGGGATTGTGGCCCTTTGTTAAGTGTAACTACCTACCTGCCCTTACTAATACACCACATTCCAACAATTTAATTCCCTTTGTGACTACCCAACCCTAGATCCTAAATTTACTCTTATCTCCCTTTATCAGTGCCCACACAAATCCTTAAATCCCCTCTACCTCCCTTTGCCACTACCTGCCTTTACCACTACCAACTACCAGCAGGATTTGTTATCCTTGAACAACTTACTTTTGTGGGAGCAGTTGCTCTGACTAGCTGCCAACTTGAAGAAAAATATTACTGGGAGCCATTACATGACTCGGACTTAGTCCACTGTTTTAATTTTTTTTTAAAGAAAAAGCATATAAGAGGACAGGGTAGTGATACCCAACCCCCGTAGCCTCCAAAAAATGTAAACAAAATCAGGCTGGTTTTCCACAATCCCACAGGATCATGAAAAAACAAACAAAAAAAGAAATTGGCAGGCCACCATTTTTTTAATTAATATTTGGGGAGGGGGCCATGAGTGGGGCCCAATCCAGAGGACCCATTTTGGGCTGCAGGGACCCCATCGTACACAATTTACAGCTAGCTGAGTTCACATTAACAATTATCCACAGATATAAGAGAAACCCTTATTGATTATGATGTGCAATCTGTATACAACTGTTTACATAAGCCAAGTCAGTTCCAAAACAATTACCTACTACGCATAGCTTTTATCAGCATCAAACACCTGAAACTCACCAAACCTGCTTTGAGAAATGTATTTGATATCATTAGGGAAATGGGTACTGTAAACAGTACTTACTCTATGTAGAGAGTTTATTTTATACCACACTGTTTGTAAACAGTGAAACCTTTCTAACAAACACACAATAGAGTATTAAAAAGTATATGCTAAAAACATTGTACACACTACGCAACAGTTGATTAAAAAAACACTTTTTGCTAAAAAATAACCAAGATCTCCAGGTGCTAAATATTCTACTACAGGCACCCTTTCTGTTGTGAAAACTTTACAGACAGCCCATCTTCTCCAGTCAAACAAGCACATGTATATAGGTTAGTAGCTGGTACACAAACGCTTCTAATTTATGTAGAAATTGTCATGCTGTCACAATGTGTTTAATACCTCAAGGCTGGTAACAGGAGTTAGGGGGTTATTCTAACTTTGGAGGAGTGTTAATCCGTCCCAAAAGTGACGGTAAAGTGACGGATATACCACCAGCCGTATTACGAGTTCCATAGGATATAATGGACTCGTAATACGGCTGGTGGTAAATCCGTCACTTTTCCGTCACTTTTGGGACGGATTAACACCTCCTCCAAAGTTAGAATAACCCCCTTAGTATCTACTATGTAGAATCTTACTCCTGTTGCAAACAGTTTCTGCTGTACCAGAATCTTGTGTGGAACATAATAACACAAGTCATCAACTATCACCTGCACACAGAGTTCCTCTTGAATACAAAGATGTATAGCATCTTCAATACATTGACACACCTATGGTCTATGAAGGGGCAGGTGTGTTTTGTAAACACTAACACTCATTAGCTGGACCAATGCTGTACAAAATCAGGTAGCTAGGTAGTATGGCACTTACCTGCCACTATATAACCTATAACACAAACTAGCACACTCATTGGATGATGTCTTCAAAGATGTCCTCAGTGAAGTCAAATGATGTAATTTGAGATATTATCAATGATGTCATACATGATGTCATAGAACATGCCATGAGTGATGTCATACATGACTTCATAAGCAGTGCGTGGCGGGGGCACAATTTATAGTTAGCATTTTTAATTATAACTGGTGAATTTCTGTTTTTTTTGTTAGTTTTAAAATGTGAATATTATCAATCACATATTCACCTAGCTATAATGTTATTTTAGCCTTTTGGTTTTCAGTGAGTTTCTAAGTTTAACAAAAAAATAAACAAATCCTTTTTTCACACCTAACTATAACATTACATTAACCTTTTTGTTTTTCAGTGAAAGTATATAAATACTTTTACAGCAAAAACTTACAGTGAGATTATCAATGATGTCATAAAAGATGTCATGAGTGCTGCAATATCCACGGTAAATAGCAGTGCATGGTGAGTGCGCGATTTACAGTTACCTTAGGGCACAAATTATATTACTTGAAATAACTCTGACTGTAACAGATGAATTTCTATGGTTTTGTATGTTTAAAATGTGAGCCTAAATATAACGTCCCAGCAACCTTTTTTTTCTAAGTGATTTTCCATGTTTTTAAAACATTTTGGGGGTCATTTTGACCTCGGCGGTCTTTTGCCAAGACCGCTGAGGGAATGCCGTGTTGAAGACCGCCAGTGGTGGCGGTTTTCCGCTCGGCGTATTATGACTGCTGGCAGCTCTCTGTCCTTTTTCGGACGAGAGCCGCCAGCAGCCATACTGGCGGGCGGCGGGGAAGTGGAGGTTGCTCCACCTCCAGCGCCACGTCAACAGAACACCGCCCAACGAATCACGTCCTGTGATTCGGCGTGGCGGTGTTCTGTTGACGGTGTGGTGGCGTCTGAGCAGCCCCCATTGATCCCGTCCCCTCCCAGAGGATCAACGGACAAGGTAAGTTGATCGTCTGTTAGGGGAGGGGGGTGGGGGGTGTTGTGTGGGTGCATGGGTGTGTGCGTGTGTGTATGTAGAGGGGGTTTGTGAGTGGGTGTATGCTTGCAGGGGTGTTGTGTGTATGGAAATGAGTGCTTGTATGTCTGTAGGTATGTCTGTATGGATGTGTGTGTGTATGTCTGAATGTGGGTGTGCATGTATAACTGTGTGTGTGGCTGTTGGCATGTATGTTGGTGTGTGTGCGTGTATGTGTGTTGGTGGTTCCTGATGTTGGGGGTAGGTGTGGGGAGGGGGGTTGTGCCACCTTTGGGGGGTGGCAGGGGTGGTGGGGGGTGTAGGGGAAGAACTCGGGGTGTGGGTGGGGGGTGGGGGAGAACCCTATCAGTGCCAGGGAAGGAATTCCCTGGCACCGATAGTGCTTACCGCAATTGATTTCATGGCGGTTCCAAACCGCATGAAATCCATGGCGGTCAGCCGGGTCAAAATACCGCCGGCAGTATTGTGACGACCGCAGGGCTGGAGACCCAGGTCTCCAGCCCAGCGGTCATCTCCGCCCTGGTGGGCCGAACGGAGAACTGGCGGATGACCATGGCAGTTACCGCCATGGTCATAATTGCAAAAAGTTTACCGCCAGCCTGTTGGCGGTCTTACCGTTGTTTCTCCGCCATCCGCCAGGGTCGTAATGACCCCCTTTATTTCCTAACTATAACGTCAATGTAACCTCTGGTGTTTTCACTCAATTTCTGTGTTTTTTTTTACGTAAAGCTGAGCAGGGGCTTCAGCAGTGCACTGCGGAGGCTGGCTGCAGGGCCTAGCCTGTCACCAGTTGTTGTAGCCAGCCCCCTATAACCACCAAACCCACACCATGCACAGCCTTAGGCCGTGCAGGGGGAGGGTTGGCCGAGGGCCAGGCCTTGCAGCTCACCTCCTATAACTGCCGAACACCATGTCATGCAAGGCCTTTTGCAAAGCATGGCGAGGGTTAGCCACAGGGCCTAACCTGTGACCAGGCCCTTCAGTCAACCCTGCATTGCGCATGGCCTTTGGCCATGCACATTGGGGGTTGGGTCTCTGCAGCAGTTGACAAGAAAGAACCCACTTGTCACAGTCTCTATATGAGATATTGCACTAAAAAAAGCAAGGATGCAAAAACCCTCATCAAGTGTTACAGATAACTTTTCAGGGTCAAAATAAAGAGAAAAAACACTTGCTTTGTCTTCACCATACGCAAGAAAGTTGGATAATTAGTACTTTACAGAATTGGATTTTCAACTTGAGCACCTGGTTTGTTTATATCTGTAAGTGCTTCCCAATGATGTTTAATTTCTGTGAAATGAGCATCATGCCAGAATGAATCCGGCATGCTTATTTAGCCAAGAGGACTCAACATTTTGTGTAAAATGTCTACTCAACTGGAATAATTTCTACTGGCTAATTAGTAAGTGCTGCCTCTTCGGATAAATGTATAGTGCATCTCTTACACTACAGCTGCATAAAAGACATCAAGCAAATGTCTTCAGTGACCATGTGTATCTATAACTTTGCCAATGTGAGTGTTCCTTGAGAGTCATCATCAGATAACTTTACAAGGTGGAACTGCAGAGAAAACACACCGATGATTTTTACTTATAGTTAAGTTCTTATGGGACTGTGGGGGGCCCTCAAGGCCCCCCCATGGCCCCAGCCTACTTTTGTCTCCTGCAGGAGCTGGCATTGCTCCCTCAAGCATGGAGCTGCTATTTTAAGCTTGCGGGAGCAATGGTTTCATCTCTTTCCCTGCACACATGCTAGCATGCAGTAAAAGAGATGAAAACTCTGTTTTCAGCAAGCGGGAGTTGTTTGACAGCTTTCTGAAAGTGGAGTTAAGTTTGCTTTGGTGGCTCCCAAGCAAAGCAAACAGCTCCCTACCAAGGGGGTACACCTTGGGAGGTAGCAGGAACCAGCTCTGGAGGGGTGGTGGTCTCCAGGGCCATTAATGGCTCCAGAGGGTACTGCATGTCCTCTCCTTCATTGTCCTGTGGAGGTGGTGGTCCCTGGGGCACAGGAAGGCCACACGCCCCCCCACATACTTTGCATGCATTTCCCCATGGAGGTGATGACCCCAAGGCACGGTAGCCATGTAAGTCCCCTTCATACATTAACAGTGATTGCCCAGAGGACGTACCAGTCCCTGAGACTTTGGGGAGGGGGCACTTGAGTACCTTTGCATACATGACAATACATCGCCACAGGGAGGTGGCGGTCCATTGGGTGTGGGGGGTGCTGCACGGGCCCCCTCACATACATCGCAATTGATTGACACGGGGAGAAATCAAATTGAATACTAATGTAGTAAATTGAGTTTTGGTTTGAGAAGGCTGGGAAGCCTAGTACAGTAAAAACCACAATGCAGGTCAGGATGACACACAAAAGTCACTAAATTAACACATGCTTAAACCTCTAGTAGGTTGGCCAAAACAGTTAGACTTAACTTAGAAGCACTAGGTTAAGTATTTGTGAAGCACACAACAAGCAATAAAATGAACACACAAGAAAAAACACACTACAGTTCATAAAAATAGAGACATTTTTAATTAATATAATTACACCACAATCAATTAAATCCAATCAGTAGAACCAGGTTTATGGATTTTTCAAGTTTTAGGGGAAAAACAGCACCTAAATGAACAAAGCCACAACTGCAAGTATCTGGCTAAGATAAAAGTTAAGGCAGACCAAAATGGAATGTGGTTCTGATGCATGGGTTGGGCCCAGTTTAAGCTTTCCTTCAGATATTGAAGGAATTTTGAAGAAAATTTCATGAGAAGGTAGAATTCAGCTTAGGCAAGGCAGCTGGCGGTGTCTGAGGAGGAGCTGTCATCACTGGGGAGCCAATGGACGGAGTCTCAGTGAGAATTTCTATATTCAGTAGTATGAAATGAAGCTGCAGGCTATAGCCAATGAAGGCTCCAAAAGGTGAATACCTACTGAACAGTTTTTGCTGCTGTGGAGAAGAACAAAGCCGAGCCAACTAGTGATGCACCTCGGGCAGATCGCCAAGCAAGTAAGTCCTAGTCTCCTGTCAGTTCTCAGGCCGGTCACATTTTGGGAGTTTTCACTACCATTATGTGTAAAACTTAAATACATATCTTACCTTTAAAATACAATGCACCCTCGCCTATAGGCTGTTTAATTCCTACCATAGGGATGCCTTATATAGTGAAAGGGGAAGTTTATACATGGCAAAATGATTATTTTTCATGTTCGAATTGGCAGTTTAAAAGTGCACTTAAGCTGCAATGCCAGGCCTGCAACTTATTTTGTATGGTTACTTAAGTGGGTGGCACAATCAGCACTGCAGGCCCACTAGTATAATTTATTTTACAGTCTCTGGGTACATGTAGTAACACTAAACCAGGCATTTATAAGTAAATCAAATGTACCTATCAGGCATAGGCCTATTCTGCCATGTTTTAAGGAGTGAGCACAAGCTCTTTAGCACTAGCTAGCAATGGTAAAGTACCCAGAGCCCTAAAATCAGCAAAAACATATTCAGCAAACAGGAGCGGAGATGGCAAAAGGTTTAGATGGGCCACAAAACAGGTGGTCAACACCTAAGCTTCTCTGAAACTCATACTCTCTCCAATCCTCAGCCACCTGTAGTTTGAACCCCCAAGAACATACTGAGTACAAGTGTGCCCTATGAAGACAGGAGAAGAAGTGGAGATGATCAACATGCCAGGAGGACTTTACCCTTTGGAAACAAATTCTGCTCCAACTGTTGGTTAATCAGTACCACAATTAAAGCCATCTACTACAGGACCACCATCAACACAGCAACCAGCAGAAGCAAACCCCTCTCAAACAGTATCCCAACCCATTCCATCTTCAGCCAACACACACTATTGCATCAGCACTGTCTTCATGAAATGTATCCACAAAATCTGATCTAACATTACCAGTCCATAATAATCCCTTGGATCATTCCTGTCCCCAGACTTCACATCACTAATTGGTCATCCTTCAAGACTATCTTCCACGGAAACTTCTCCAACATTCTAAATTCAACCAAAGCCACCAACAAAGACAATGTGTTTTCTTTCTCTACCAATAGGTTTCTGCAAGGAGAAGCCATTTCACCCCTTCAACACACTAAGACAAACCCACCTTCAAGCCTTGGTTCCTAAGATACAGAATCCCCAACTATGAAAGAAATAATACATCAAGCCAACAGTTTAAAATACATGTACAAATCTCTAATATCAAAAGCAATATTTCTGAAATGTTTGTTCAACAATTAGTGTGTTCATTGACTTAATTATTAGATTGAAGTGTATAATACAAAAAGTCCTATATCCCCTGGGACACAAAGCACAAATAGAAAAACCCACAATCACACCATCTCAATCATACATTATAAAATGCAACCAGGACAAAACAATAATATCAGTAGCACTTAAAGGATGAGCATGAGATACACTCCCAATGGGACTGCCTACTCCCAATAAGTTAATCCAACTTCATTGCAATTCTTCAATGATCACAGCTTCAATGTCCAAAGGAGATTTTTTACATTATTATAAGAAAGTCCTGTATTTCTGTTATAATGCTTTTATTTGAGAGAAATGTCTTGTTTGTTGATGAAAACATTCTCTATTGGGCATGATTCCCAAAAAGAGTGATGGAATGGAGAAAGCAATCCAGTGAAACGCCTTTATCCTAGGCGGTAGTGCCTGTATCATAGGAAGTTCCTGTATCTGTATCTTAGTGTGTTGCACTATTTCCCCCATCCCACTTCAGACCATGTAGTTGGAGAGCCCTTGTTTTGACTGAGCAATTTCACCCCATCTCCACATTGTCAATGTCTTGCTAATGAAGGGCATCTTCCTGGACAGCCTCAAGACTGGACAGACTCTCCCCTTACTGAAAAGCTACATTAGCTCTTGCCAGCTTTGTCATCATTCATCAAATAAGCCGCCCCCCATTTGTTCAAAAAATAATTGAGAAGGCAGCAATCACACAACTACAAGAGCCCAACAGCAGGTATAACCTACTACAGGGCTACAACATTCAGACCAAGCTGCTCGGTCAAAACATTCATGCTCAAAGTAGTCAATGACACCTTCTTCTCAGTGACAAAAATAACCCTTGCCTGCTGTACCTCATCAACCTCTCCTCTGTCAAACAAAGAACATTGTTCCACACTCTAACATCTTGCATTGCCTTCACTGATACAATATTGTAATGATTAACATACTACCTCACCAACCAAGAACATCTTGTTGAAATAACAACTACTAGATACCACACTTTCTGTGTCACCAGAGATGCACCTCAGGGTTCTCTACTGTCACCAACAATTTTCACCATTTACATGGAAAAGTAAAGCCATCCTTCTAGACAGCAACATCCAGACAAAACATTAAACTCATGATACCCAAATCCATTTCAAAATGTTCTCAACCTATGACAAAGGGAGGCTCACAACTTGCTTGAACAGATCCAACCATGATGTCAACAAAACTGATGCAAATGCACACAGAAACAGAAACAGGAGAATGAAAAGAAAGCACACTGTGTTCTTCCACAAACCTGGATCATCTTCAATATTAGCTGCATCATTTATAAGGCCCTTCGCACCAAGGCCCCAACCTACCTCGCTAACAAACAAACTATCTCTGGAGGGCACCAGTAGACAAGGTGCTCTCACATCACCAGATTATAGAGACACATCATTGAAGGAATAAGAAAAAAAGAGATAATGAAAACAAGTAAACAAGCCTCCTCAGCCTGTGTCACCTGGATCAGGAACAACATGCCCTATGACACCAGAACAGCACAAACATTCTACAATTCAGGAAGAAATTGAAAACTCGAATCTTTATGTAACCCCACCTCAGATAGGTTCACTTCTCACCCCTTTCCCTTTAAATACCCCTACCTCCTCCCAGTGTCCCTGTCCACCCTATATTCCCCCTGTGTCCTCTCACCCATTTTACTTGGGCCTGATCGTTTTACCGTGCTCTGTTGCTAGACAGATACATTTACATCAAAACATGCATACATACAGCAGGCTTTTAAAAAACCTTTTAGTCATGAGTTTTGTGTTTTTCTGTCTTCTCCCTGGTTCTTTCTCCTCTGTGCATTTTCTACTGGTTTTCCTTTTACGTATATTTCTTCACATTCTATCCTTCTATGAAATGTATTCTTATTTTCTCCTTGAATTTCTTATCTGTTATTCATCCTCCTCTGCTTCCCAGTAAAAAAGTTATGCGTAAACCAATCTTAATGAGCTAATACACTATGATAAAGAAACACATAAATACATTAAAGCTAGACATATTATTTTTGTCAACAGTTGCTATTAGTGCATCTTTCATATTTCTGTTGGAAACATAAGTGGGTATTGTGTTTTAGAGGTTAAGACCTGCTGGTACGTAAACTGTTAGAGGTGCTTCAACATAAGGATGTCCAGAGTGCATTGGGTGCAGAGGGGTTGCTAGCCACTTTGACCTTTTTTCTGTGTGAGTTCCTTGCAGGTTTCGAGGCCCTTTAGAGTGTGTCCCATATGGATTGCCATCTATTGGCTTTAAAATATTTCTTTTAATTTGTGCGTAGTGCATAGTTTTGTGTATAATAAAGTGTTTTTCTTTTTAAAATTACAATCATTCATTGGTCAGAGATTTAGTAGGTTTTGGGCCAGATGCCCAAGCGTTTTTTTATTCGCAAATGGTGCGAAAGGCCGTTTGCGAATGCAAAAATGCTTAGTACACACACATTGTCTGATACATGGGCCACAGTATTTCTGATGCCCAAATATGCAAATACCCACAGAGTCTCATGTTTGTTCAAGGTAACTGCCACACTCAGGCAGATGATTGAGAAACACATCAGTGGGCATGGATGTAGGAAGGATGTTTTGTAGACTGAGCCAAGGAGAGTGTTAGGATAGCTGTGAAGAAGGCAAGTTTAAGTGTTGGAAGTAAAGAGGATGGCTTTAAGTGAAATGTAGTATTCTCATCCGCCAATGAGAACCTGCAAAGCAGAGGCAAGTGCAGTGTAATATATGACTTCTCCTTCCCTCCGATTAGACTGAGTATGAGAGAACAGCCCCAGAATCTGTATGCCTATCATCTGGCTACATACCTTCAGCACATCAAAGTAGTTTTTTGTAAGTGTTTATGGTGCAGAGGGCCACTTGTATAAGCATCAACAAATCCACAAAACAACAAGCACATGAAATCAGGGCCGGATTTAACCCTGGTGGCAACCTGTACTACAGTCTTTTTTGGTACACCCTCACCTCATGACCACCTCCTTGGATTCACTCACTACCACCCGGCAAATGTGCCCCTCATCTCTCCATAGCCCCCCTATCCCAAACGTTAATTTTTTAAAAAGCGCTTGTAAAGGCTGGCTTTACTAATCCACTCAGCTATTTACATAAAATATATTTCTGTTCTTTGCAGCAGGCAAATTTACCCTCTCCGCTACTTTATGGTGAGCCAAAGCTGCCGCTAGACAAAACTCCCTTCTCTCTCCTTAGCAGGAAAGTTAATTACAAGAGGTACAAGAGGTATCTTGACATTTTAATTGTTTCCTGAAGGCTGGATGCACAAGGAGCCTTTCAGCAAGTGCTTTTAAATCGCAAGTGCTGAAAGTCATTGCTGAACACAGCACCAGCCCTGAGGTCAGCACCCCCCAATCCAGACAACACCCGGTGTGGTAGCACCACTCACACCGCCCTAAAGCTGGCCCTGCTTGAATTCCAAATGTACCCATAATTGTTATTTTGTAACTATTATGCTAGTTTCCTTCAACCTTCCTGGCCTAAAGGGCTGAATTGAAGCAGTATTCAAAATATTGCAAAAACGTATGATTAAAAAACACTTTACAATAACATGAATATTTTTCAAAAACATAGGAATTGTTAGGTCCAGTGATGTGCTTGCAAATGAAAATTTGTGAATATTTACTATTTGTTTGAAATTGGGTTGTTGGTTGGCTGGCGTTTGGGGTCTGGTCAAGCCACAAACACAATCCTAGCCAGGATAAGTGTCAGGCAAAGCCTAAATTAACCTGTGTTCACCCTCTGGTAGCTTGGCACAGAGCAATCAAACTTTACTTAGAGGCAATGTGGAAAATACTTGTCCAACACTTCAAACAGTAGAACTGTGAAAACACCACACAAAACGTTTCCACACCAGGTTAGAAAAATAGAACGTGGTTTAATAAATAAAACAAGACCGCAACTACAAATATCCAATAAGTAGAACTAAAGTTATGAACTTTTTAAAATGTAACTATAAAATAGTTCTTAGAAGCGAGAAGTGCCAACCAGGGATAGCTGGTCAAACCAGATGGGAACATTGACAAAAGTTCAGGCAGATTGCGATGGAGTGTAGGCCAGCTACAGGGACCCAGTTGAGCCTGCTGAACCAAAGTACCTTAAATCTGGGTTGCAGAGCGTTGTGGCAGTTCGGAACAACGCAGTTGAGGTAATACATTAAGGCCCGTATTTATACTTTTTTAGCGCCGCATTTGCGTCGTTTTTTGACGCAAAAACGGCGCAAACTTGCAAAATACCATTGTATTTTGTAGGTTTGCGCTGTTTTGCGTCAAAAAGCGGCGCAAATGCGGCGCTAAAAAAAGTATAAATACGGGCCTAATTTACCTGATGCAATAGTTGTGATGCGTTAGTTCTGAGATGAGGTGGGATTGGAGTGTGAGTTCCTGCTGCATTGATGTCAAAGATCTAGGCGCCAGGGCTTGCGATGCAAAGACCAGGGTCAAGGATGGGTTGTGCAGTCGAGGCGATGTGCTGGTTTTGATGAGCGCCGAGGCTGTGATGCAGAGTTTCAGCATCAGCGACAAGGCTACCATCAATGGGGATGTGAGGAACTTGTGCCGGGAATAGCATTGCAGTGGTGGTTCTGAAGGCAATGCACCAGTTCTGTTCCACGCAACAGCGGTGATGCATTAATTCAGTTCCTGCCACAAAGAATGCTTTAGGGCTGCTGGAGCAAAATCCTTAGGCCCACTTCCCAAGGTCCAGGACTGGGGTGGCCCCACTTTGCAGAGCAGACTCACAGATGGCAAAGTCAAGTTGCAGGGGCTGGGTGGTTGCAAGTCTTTTATGTCTTTGAGACTTCAGGTCAGGAGACCAGCCAGCTAGCTCTTGGAGTCACTCAGGGTTCAAGTAATGGAGGTACATTCCTACTCACTCAGGCAGGGGAAAAGCTGGAAGCACAGCAATGCAGGAGTCCAGCAAAGAACTGATCCAGCAGAGTGGCAGTCCTTCAGCAGCACTGAAGTCCTTCTTCCTGGCACAGTATTCATAGGCCCAGAAGTGTACTGAGATGGTGGTGTCAGAGGTCCAGTACCTATACCCAGTTGTGCCATTGAGGTGGAGGAGGCTTCAAAGGCAGACCTTTGAAGTGCACAGAGGTCCTGCCCTTACTGCCTGGCTTCTAACGTATTACAGTGGGTCATTCAGCCCTTTGTGTTGGGACAGGGCACAGTCTATTCAGGTGTAAGTGAGGCAGGGTCAAACTCCTCCTTTCTATCTTCCCAGGATGGCCCATCAAATCACACCTAAGATCCCATTGTGTAGCTGTACAGAGGAAATACACAAAGCCCAGTTGTCCCCCACCTCAGGCAAGTGACCAGAGACGGGCAGCAGGCACCATATGGCTAGAGTCAAAACATGTCAACTTTAAAAAAGTGCCATTTTCAGAATAACAATTTAGAATCCAACTTCACCATAAGGTGTGATTTTAAACTGTGATTCTGAAGACCCCAAACTTGAAAAGTCGGTCTTTTACATTATTATTAAATATACTTATAACATGTACAATAATAAGAGCATCTGAATGTTATCCTAAGGGAGAGGTAGGCCTTGCTGTCATGAAAACGACTTCAGGAGTTTTTCACTACAAGGACATAAAAAACTAAAAATTACATGTTCTGCCCTTTAAGTACATTGCACCTTGCCCTCTGGCTTGTCCAGGGCTTACTTTAGGGGGACTTATATGTAAAAAAGAGAACATTTGGGCTGGGCAAAAGGGTTACTTGGCCAGGATAACATGGCAGTGTAATCTTCACACATAGGCACTGCAATGGCAGGCGCTAGACATGGTTAAAAGGGCTAAGTGGGTGGCATGATCAATTCTGCTTGTCCACAAGTAGCATTTAAAAATGTATAAACATTAAACAACAGAAATTACAGCAACAACTTACCTCAGGTTATAATTGCACCAGGTAAAAAACAACCAGCTGGAAAACAAGTCTTCTGTTTTGAAAGCAGCGCTAGGTACTAAAAGAAAGCAGGTGTAG
Organism: Pleurodeles waltl; assembly: GCF_031143425.1. Lineage (NCBI taxonomy): Eukaryota > Metazoa > Chordata > Amphibia > Caudata > Salamandridae > Pleurodeles > Pleurodeles waltl. The sequence continues at coordinate 315,564,753 of NC_090444.1, forward strand.
GTACTGAAGGCATGGTCCACATCTTTTACCATCAATTTTTTTTGTAGGGAGATCAAGAAATTTTGTTTGAACAAATTCAATAAAAATCATAAAGTGGCATATTAATAAAAAATGATGCACAACTGCGCGAGCTAGCTAAATTTCTTAGGACAATCCTAGCAGCATATTTATGAAATGATGTAGGATGGCGTTAAGTAATGGATAGTGTAAAAAAAAGTGCTAACAGCTGCACAATGCCGTAAGGCAAAATTATGTTAATGCTGCGGTGCTACGCCATTTTGCGGCACAAAAACATGTCGCAAAATGGTTATGGTAATTTTTACACCATATTAGCAGAAAAATAAAGCGCTAAAGTAGGAAAGAGTGCAATTGTAACAGAAGATAGAATCAGCAAGCCAGGAGAGACCCCAATGAGACCCCCAAAACCCAAGTACCAGCCAGGAGGGTCCAGAAAAGTCACAGGAGAAGCGGAAGAGAAAGCTCAAGTGTTGCTTTAGTGAGAAGGAGCATGACATCCTTGTCCGAGAGGTGACGGAGCACCAACATCAGCTCTTCATCACCTCCAAACTGCCAGAGGTGGGAGAGACGCGTAATGGCAGCAAATAGTGGCTAAAATAAATAGTGTTGCTGTGGTGAAGAGGACTCTCACTGAGGTCAAGAAGCGCTGGCATGATTGCAAGCGCAGGACTAAGGAGAAACTTGCCAGGAACTGTGAGGCAGCACTGTGGACTGGAGGTGGAAGCCCTGCACCACAGGAGGACCAGGATGGGCTGGAGGAGATGATTGCAGCAGTCATCCCGGAGGAGCCGGTCACTGGACTCGCAGGACAGGACAGTGAAGACTACCAGGAACCACCACAAATGTAGGGTAAGTTGCAGGTGGGGATATCTGGAACTCCACGAATGGCAGAAGGGGGAGGCACATAAGACATACTCAATACTTGCTAAAGGGTTGCATGAGGACACAATAATGGGCATGAATCAAGACACACCATCCTTACCCAAGCCACACATGTACTGATGCTTTGGTTGTGCAATGCACTAGTCAATACCACCTCAGCGGTGGTGTCAGGGTGGTGTCCCTGGGCAAAATGCTTCTCTCACTCAATGCCACATTTGAAATGCCGTATCAGCAAAAATAGCTTGTACATGTGCAGGAAGGGACACATCCCTGCATATGAACAAATCATCACTTCAAGGCAGCCACCTAGTCATCATGCTGCAACAATGCCTGTGTTGGTGCAGGGAGCACTAATCTGTGCAGGTGCAGGGGGAATTGCAGGGCTGTAAATACAGCACATTGCTGCGTATCTAAACTGCTGCAGTGTACTGCAACCCATCTTGCAGCTGCCCTGAGCCATGTCAAATGAGACAAAATCTGTCCTAAAGCTTGCAACCTGTGGAACACAACCCATACAGGGTGAACCCACAACAACTCACAAACAAACTTATGAGTCATATGGGAATGGCCACAAAATAAAATGCATACAACACATTGTGCATGTATGTGACCATCATGTATGCAGCTGAAAAAGTAGCTGCAATCTTACCACTTGTCAAGTTAGAAGGCTAGATCAAACAGAAAACGGTGGTGTGTGCTGCTGTGCAAAATTAGACAGCATCACACACTGTGATTTTAAAAAATCAGGGGTGTGTCATATACCTAAGAATGTACCTCACCCCTGTGTACCACCCTGAGCAAGTAGAAATCAGATGTTGTCCACCAATGCAGCCACCCTTGCACCATAGTGCAACGATGGCTGTGTTGAGGGGGAGACTGTTTATGTGCAGGAAGGAACACCATCCTGCACAACAACAAACTTAAGGTCTGATTTGCTCTTACTTTGTGTACAGCAGAATGCAGCACACATAGTAAAAGCAAGAAAAGCAGTACAAACTTAAGCATTACTCCGAGAGTTTGCCATGCTAAACCCACTCCTGGGCTGGTGATCGATATTAGCCCAGCGTCCAGAATACAAATAGTCCAGATTCTGAGACAGTGTCTAAATGCAATGGGTGTTGCCGTGGTACCCCCACAGCAACACCCATTGCACACACCTTCCACGCAAAGTGCTGGGTGTGAAGGTGCCATATATACAAGGTGGCAACAGGGCAGAAAAAGTGGCTTCATGCCATAGATTTTCCTGATGACATGGATGACCGGCTGCCAACCCTCAATGAACAGACCCTCCCGGATGTCCTAGGAGCACCCCATACACCACCTCCAGTCGCATGGAGAAACACAGTGTTGCAGGATCTCCACATGAACCACCCAGCCACCAGCACACACCACCAGCCAGACAGTACTCACACAGCCCTGGACTCTGAGGACCCAGAGATCAGCTTTCAGAGGACAGTGGTAGGGTCCAGCAGGAGCTGGCAAAGCAGGTTTTGGTGGGGATGTAGACCTTGGCAGGCAGCCTAGAGGGAGTGGGGACATGCCTTAGTCCAAATACAGACAACTCAACTGCCATCAGAGGCACCCACTCCATGGGACGTGGTCTCCAGCACTCTGACAGTCATAGTTGCTGTCATGAAGCAGAGGCTACAGCAAATGCCCTCTGAGAATGCCAGCAGCAGAATACCCTAGCATCCCTACAGCAGGAAGTGGCCTCCCTCAGGGAAAATATGTCTGCCTACCATTGTGATGTTGCTGCGGTGTTGAAAAATCAGTAGTTCCTCCTTGTAGGAGTGATTCCTTATGTGTTGCCACAAATGGCAGCTGCTGGCACCTTTGACTCCACATCTCTATCCCCTGAAGTGTGTGTGGCCCGCTCTACCTATTCAACAGCATCAGCCGTGGCACAGGAGGCAGCACACACATTAGATGATGGAGATGTGGAAGGAATAACATTCACAAGGAAAAGCACCCGGTAGCACCAGTCTGTGCCACATGGACAGTTTCTCCTTAGTTCTGGCCTTAAGATCATGCCAGTGTTGTGACAGTATGAAATGTGCCCTCTACACCTAACCACTGTTGAATTGTCTGCTATATGCTGTCATTCTCTCTTCCATACCAATTGGAAATTGTTTGCACTCCTCACTAATACACACTTCTCCAAACCATGTCTCATGAAATGTCCCTCAACCCTGGACTCCAACTGTACTACATATGGCAGACTTTCACTCATGAGGTCAGTGAAATGGATATTTTATTTAAAAAAAAAACAATGATAATTGCACCTGTAAATAAAGCACCTTGTACACATTTCTACGTTTACTGTGATCATCTACTCAGCTAAAAGTTTGCATTGTGTCAATCCATGTCAATTTGTACAGAATATCATTACATGAGTACATAACTATCAGACACTAAGCCACACACTAGGATCCAAACAAGAGAAAGCTAAACGATGGTGGAGTCGGCTACATCCAACTTACTTTTTAGACCAAATGATTTTGAACACATATCATTTGAAGTAGACATACAGCATGTATGGCTCTGAACCCAATCAAGGGTAATTTAAACAGATGGGAGTACTAGTACAAACTATTTGTGTGGAAAAGGAAAAGCTAATCTTATCAAGGATTGACACCTGTCAGTGTTGCAGGACACAGTTCCAAATCTGCCTGTTGTCAGATGTACCACACTTGCCAACAATGAAATAGCAGGACCCCATCAATGACAGGTGCAGTACCATATTTACATGTCCAAGATAAAGAATACATACACATTGTGAATGGCTGGAACACTGGATGGCAAATGTATGCACTAGTGGACAGAATGTAGCAACCATTCTGACAGCTTCTTGGTCAGAGGGAATGCATGTTGGGAACTTGGGAATCAAGAAAGTGAGCATACCCTAGGCCATTCCCCCAGCTTGGCCAGTGCACTCATGAGAAGCCACAGACACTCAATCAAATGACAAAGCTTATTAAGCTAAGGTGAACAGGATTTATGTCAAAACCATATACCAAGATAATACCTAAAACCTACTACATGCTAAACTAACCTATACTATACTTAATTAATATCTACACCAATCTAACCTATTCTAAACTTTTCTTACACATGTAACACCACACTTTAAACATTGCCCCCCACCACCCTTAAGAGACAAGATACAAGTAGGACAACATAAACTATGCCTACACAGGAACTAACCTAACCTATGGCCTAAACAAATATCTATTTTTTGTATTTTTTTAATTATTTGTTTTATACCCAAATACCCCAACATGACCCCCACCCATCCCCCAACAATAAAATAATGTAGAACCCACACACACACTACTTAACCTAAACTATGCCTACCCTACACTAACCTAAAACTATGCATCTAAAATCCAATATAAAACTATATTAAACAGTAAAAGGGAGGGGGAGGAACAAGGAGGTTGCACAATAGTAAAAAGTTAATGTTAGAAATGGGGTCTTTGGTTGGCAGTCAGGTTAACCCCAGTTCAAGCAAGGACCCTCTCCCTAGTCAGGGTAAGTCACATACAATCCAAATTATCCTGTGCCCACCCTCTGGTAGCTTGGAACTGAGCAGTCAGGCTTAACTTAGAAGGCAATGTGTAAAGTATTTGTGCAATAAATCATGCAATAACACAGTACAAACATCACAAAAATACACCACACAGTTTTAGAAAAATATAGAATATTTATCTGAGTAGATTAAGGTCAAAACTATCAAGATCTGATAAATAGAAGTTGAAATATCACTTTTGTGATGATAAAGAGAGTCTTTTAGTACTTAAAAACAGCAACGGTCTCTGGTGAGTTTGTCTAAATTATGTGCCCGGGACCACAGAAGAAGAGATGCATGGAAAATGGGGAGGTGTGGGTCGGTTTCTCCGGGCGCACACAGATGATGCGTCAATGCTTTTCCACGCAGCAAGGGCTTTGTGTCGATTCCTGGCACGCAGGCTTGGATCCTCTTCAGGTAGCATGGTATTTGTATGCACTGGAGACGATGCAGAGAAATCTTGGACGTGCAGGATGAAGTCACAGGAGCTGCATCGATCCAGTGGGTGATGAGGGGAAATTTCTGTCTCAAAACAGGCGCTGCGTCAATTCATCTCACAGGAAATCGGGCTGCGTTGTTCTGGCTAGGTGATGCGTCAATCCAGTGGGCCATGTGTCGAACTTCCGGTTGCAATGCTGGTGCTGCATTTATCTCCACTCAGGGAGCCAGGCTGTGTCATTCCAGTGTGGTGAGTTTCTCACCACAGGGCAGGCTGTGCATTGATTCCGGCAGGCTGTGCATCAATTTTTGCTGCACAAAGAGTTCTTTGCAGAGATGTAGCATTTTTGGCCCGACACTTCAGGAAACAGGAGGCAAGCTCAATCCATTCCCTTGGAGAACACTTCTCAGCAGAGCCAGAGGGCAGCAAGGCCGCATGGCAACAGCAAAGCAGCATTCCTTTACAGCAAACCAGTCAGGTGAGTTCTTTGGGCAGCCAGGCAGCTTCTCTTGGCAGGTTGCAGGTTCTGGTTCAGAGTTTCTTTCCCAGTAGGTATTTTGTCAAGATGTGTCTGAGTTGGTAGAGTCAGGGACCCAGTTTATTTACCCAAATATGCCTTTGTTGTGGGGGAGATTTCAAAGAGTGGCTTAGAAGTGCACAAGGTCCCCTTTCAGTACAATCTTGTCTGCCAGGGTCCCAGTAGGTGGTTTGGCAGTCCATTGTGTGAGTGTCAGGCCCTCCTCCCTCCAAGCCCAGTAATGTGTGCAGGTGTGACTGATCATCCTGTGTTTGGGGTTGTCTGAGTGAAATGCACAAGGGAGCTGTCAACTAACCCAGCCAGACGTGGATTGTAAGGCACAGAAGGATTTAAGTGCAGAGAAATGCTTACTTTCAAAAAGTGGCATTTCTAAAATAGTAATATTAAATCCAACTTCGCCAGTCAGCAGGACGTTGTATTAGCATTCTGGCCATACTAAATATGACCTTGTTACTCCTTTAAGATCAGAATCTACCACTCAAACATTATGGGGGTCATTCTGACCTTGGCGGTCCATGACCGCCATGGCGGAGTGCGGCGGTAGCACCGCCAACGGGCTGGCGGTGCTTCCTGGGCGATTCTGACCGTGGCGGTAAAGCTGCGGTCAAAAAAAGGGAAGCCGGCGGTTTCCCGCCGTTTTCCCGCCGTTTTCCCCGCTGGCCCAGGGAACCCGCCATGGCGGCGCTGCTTGCAGCACCGCCTTGGGGATTCCGACCGCCTTCCTGCCAGCGTGTTTCTGGCGGTGTCCACCGCTGGAACCAGGATGGCGGGAGCGGGTGCCGTGGGGCCCCTGGGGGCCCCTGCACTGCCCATGCCACTGGCATGGCCAGTGCAGAGGCCCCCTAACAGGGGCCCGCAAAGATTTTCACTGTCTGCTTAGCAGACAGTGAAAATCGCGACGGGTGCCACTGCACCCGTCGCACCCCTTCAACACCGCCGGCTCCATTCCGAGCTGGCTTCATTGTTGAAGGGGTTGTCCCGCTGGGCCGGCCGGCGGTCTTCTGGCGGTTGCCCGCCGGCCCAGCGGGAAAGCCGGAATGACCGCCGCGGTCTTTTGACCGCGGTGCGGTCTTTCGGTCGTCGACCGCCGCGGTCAGGATGACCGCCTATATGAGGTAGCCCTAATGCTAGCCTATAAAAGAAGCAGGCCTCACTGCAGTGTAAAACAAATTTAAGAGTTTTACACTACCAGGACATATAAATTACACAGGTATATGTCCTGCCTTTTCCCTACATAGCACCCTACCCTGTGGGTTACCTAGGGCCTACCTTAAGAGTGACTTGTAAGCAGAAAAAGGGGAGTTAACGTCCTGGCAAGTACTTTTAAATGCCATGTTGAATTGGCAGTGAAACTGCACATACAGGCCTTGAAATGGCAGACCTCAGACGTGGTTAAGGGGCTACTTATGTGGGTGGCACAAACAGTGCTGCAGGCCCACTAGTAGCATTTAATCTACAGGCCCTGGACACAGGTAGTGCACTTTACTAGGGACTTATAAGTAAATTAAAAAAGCCAATTGGGTATGAGCCAATGTCACCATGTTTTAAGGGGGAGAGCATATGCACTTTAGCACTGGTTAGCAGTGTAAAGTGTGCAGAGTCCTAAAACCAGCACAAACAGTGTCAAAAGGTAGAAGGAGACAGGAAAAAGTTGAGGGTGACCACCCCAAAGCTGTCAGGTCTAACAGTTCACTTTCTACTTTTCTGAATCTTCTTCTTGATGTATCGCAACATCCTCTGGTCCTCTCCTCCTCAAATGTTTTCAGTCCGGCTAAAATCTTGCCAATGCCCCTTCTCATGTTCTGTTGGAACTGGCTCAGGACTCCTGCTGCAGGTGGCTGAACTGGTGGCTGTGTGATGACTAGTGCAGCTGACGTGGAGGGCCTTGGTCCAGCTTTGGTCCCCTGCACCCCAGATGACTTAGCTCCTGCGTCCTTGTGTGGCAGCAGTAAGGTCCACATTGGTCAATCACATGCCATTGCCCTGATGGTTTTTTGCTCCTGAACCTCCTGCCCACTCGGCACTATCCGGCCTCAACTTCCAATATGCAGCTGTAGCATTCAGCCCGTTTGTGGAATGCTCACCTCTGTTCATGTGTCATGTTTCCAGCTGAAATATGAGGAGAAACAAGCATCAGTATGAGCATTGGTTGGAGGCTGTACAGACATATTATGTATACTGAACTGCAGATAACACATTCAGATCAACACACATCCCTCAACAATGATTTACTCCTTATCTATGACTGTTTCCTACCAGCCATCAACAGTATCATGTACATGTCACTGGGATAACGGCAATCCATGGTTAACCAACAGGGCCCTGAACTGATTGGACACATTTGTCCATGATCAACATTTGTGTCTTCTAACTTGTGAGGATCATGTGCCCTAACAAGTCTATATTTCCTGTGTCCCTGTGCATAAGGGAGGGTGTGCATGCAATCCATCACCTCGACACCCCTGGTGAAACATCAAGGCGTGCCCAGTCATCATGGAGGCAAGATGTGGGCCATATGATAGGGGTCTGGTAACTTCTCACCTGCTTTTCTAAGGTTTGGTAAATCAACATTAATGTGCCCTGGTGTAAGACCTGGCCTGGGCATACGGTACAAGGGGGCACACCATTGTCCATGATGTGGCCACACGTACAACGGATGCAATGTCCCCAGAAAGTCTGGCCAAATCCTGAGCTGCACATCAAAGTTGTCAACACATTACAGAAATGAAGCCCCCTACCCTGTGCTATGTAGTGCTACATGTGTGAAACAGCACACACATGGTGGCTGTATGGGAGCCCTTAGGCCCACAGAATGTTTTCCAGTGCACTGGGTGCTGCAACAGTATCCAGAAACATTGTACATCATTTGCACATGCTTGTCAGCGAAGTACCAGGAACGCACACAGCATTCACATCATATGTGACCTACATCACTCACAAATATCATGGTGGCAGGACATTGTTGCGAAAACTGCTGAGATCTGGCGTGGGAAGAATCAGACTTTGGCCCCAACCATCTGGAGCTTAGTTGTCTACTAATTGTGTACACTACTGACTGTGATGCAGCACAATATGGCTCCTTGTAGTACTACAGACTCATTATATCTGAAGGGTACTGAGGCACCCGTGGTGTATGTGTCTCCTACATAAGCCCCCTAGAGACCTCTGAAGATATAACCCACATCTGTACTGTCTTGTCAGTAAGTGTAAGTTATGCGTGGCACACAGTGCTGACAATGGTGCTGTGACAAAGTGGTTGTCAACATGCATGCTAGGTACATAAACTGCTGCCCTGAGACCCATCATGGTAGACATCAATGAATAAGTGGCCATCCATTACAATTCCTTTTTCCCAAAATTCCATGCCAGCACATGTTGCAACTTGAACTACAAGCAAGCCATTCTTATTGTACAATATTCCAACATACATGATGTCAACATCCATTCTACAACAATATCATATCATTGATCAGGCAAAACCATCTTTCATAGCATTCTGTACATCAGACTGATTCAGGATTAGCATACATGACGCACAAGATGACACTTACTGGATGCACCGGGGTCTTCAAATCAGGCAACCTCACCCACGGTGTAGGGCGCAGGTCCACCTGCAAGACATGAATGGAAAACATTGCTTAGTGTAATTTGTATATATCAGTTAATGAACAACATTGTTCACTGTTAACTTGTTCGTTTGAGTGAGCAAGTCATCCTAGTGGTAGATCAGGGCAACTGACAAACATCTATGATCAGTCAATCACACTTAGGCCCTCATTCCGAGCCTGGCGGGCGGCAGAGGCCGCCCGCCAGGCTTCCCCCCTCCGAAATACCGCTCCGCGGTCGTAAGACCGCGGAGGGTATTCCGAGTTTTCCCCTGGGCTGGCGGGCGGTCTTCACAAGACCGCCCGCCAGCCCAGGGGAAAACTCCCTTCCCACGATGACGCCGGCTCGTAATAGAGCCGGCGGAGTGGGAAGGTGCGACGGGTGCAGTTGCACCCGTCGCGTATTTCAGTGTCTGCTTTGCAGACACTGAAATACTTTTAGGGGCCCTCTTACGGGGGCCCCTGCCGTGCCCATGCCATAGGCATGGGCACGGCAGGGGCCCCCAGGGGCCCCGCGACTCCCCCTCCCGCCATCCGGTTCCCGGCAGGAGAACCGCCAGGAACTGGATGGCGGGAGGGGGAGTCGGAATCCCCATGCCGGCGCAGCATGCTGCGCCGGCTTGGAGGATTCCTTTGGGGCAGCGGGAAACCGGCGGGAGACCGCCGGTTTCCCTTCTCTGACCGCGGCTGAGCCGCCGCGGTCAGAATGCCCCGCGGGGCACCGCCGGCCTGTCGGCGGTGCCACCGCGTCCCACGGCCCTGGCGGACTTGTTCCGCCAGGGTCGTAATGACCCCCTTAGTCTCAGATGATGTAGACCCACGCACCTACAAACCATCACTGTCCCTGCCACTCATGTGGTGAGTCTCACTACACAATTTATACATGGAATTGTCATGCAGGTGCCTGTTAGCTCCTTATGACCTTATGGGACTGCTTGACACTATATTGCATCTGAGGCATGTAATGGTTGTTGCAGTGGCTGTCACATTGTCACACCCATAGCCTTTGAGCCTGCCTCAGATGTTATAGACATCTAAGTCCTTGTGACAGCAAACTGATAAACCACTACCTATGGGTAGTGTGGGTATTCCAAGGTGTTGATGAAAGACAAGACACATCCTTCAGTGAAGTGAGTAATATGGGTGTGCATTACAAGGCACACACATGAGCAATAGTGCTATGGGAATATACTAATGTGAAGATAGTTGTACCTACCTGCACATTGACTGATTGAAATCATGAATGTATTTCCAATAGTGTGTGGTCACTAATTGTTGCCATGGCATACCATTATTTGTCCAAGGAGGGATAAGAACATAGGCTTAGAAATATGCCTCAACACGGAAACACTTGTTCTGTGCTACAACAATGCATTTGTTGGTGCAGGTTACTGAGTGATGTGCCAATGTTCGAGCAGACGCAGGGCAGCCGCATACTGTCAGTGAGACGCAGCAGGCCTGTGGAACAAACTCTGCACATACGTGTGCTAACAGACATAGTATAAGGTGTATGTGATAGACAATGAACTGGAACAGGGAAGTTCCAGTAGTCTGGACCCAGTGCATGGTCAAGTTCCCTTACATGGCCTTTGCCAATGACACAAATGGGCTTATAGAAGAAGAGAGGTGCAGAACCAATTGCATCTATACAGTCCTTGTGGCCCTCAGTGCACCCTTTACCCCCACCATGTGTGAGCCTAATGAGAATTAAGGCACAGCATGATACAGGCACTGCAGCTCTTTCTATGTAGGTAAATAATGTACTCAGCAGGAGTTGCAACAGATCATCACAATTTCTGCCGAGTACATGGAGGCACATCTCATACATTTTTGTGCCCCCATATCACACCTGCTCTTAGCAGCCGTTCAGAGTGCATGAAAAAATGAAATGAAGTATTTCTCATTTACTCAGTGGCCTATACATTTGCCTCTCAAACAGGTTTTTGGACCTCCTTCCATACATGATGCATAATGAAGGCCTCATTTGGAGCTCCTTATTACTGAGTTGCCCTATGCATGCATCACAACACTTTGTAATGGTTGTGCAGGGAAAATGGTACATCTGTCCAGCATTGGCTTCATTTTTGTACATTAGAATTGCAGGCTTAAAGTGGTGCTGGGATTCTTTATACAGGTTGCATGCGACATGTCCAGGTCCACAAGCATTACATGCAGCACTCATCAGTATCTGCAACTGTCATGCACATGCAAAAGAAAGGACTTTGTATGGAAATGTGAGACTTACCAACTGCTCCACCAGTCACTATGTCCAGATGACCCAGCAGATCCTGCTCCCTTGTCATAAGATCTGCCCAATGATGCTTGAGTTGGTGGTCGTTCCTTCCTGTCCCAAATATCCTTGGCAGCTGTGGTGGGGCACCTTGCCTTGCCTCTGTGGGGTAACCACGAATGACACAGCCATCCAGTTGCAGTATCATGGCAAGGTAGCGCTGAACAAGCTAGATGAACCACCCCAGCTCATCAGCCGACATCCGCACCTTCCTCCCTTTCCCAGACATACTGGATTGTAAATGCAGTTCACTCAAAACAAGAAAAATAATATTCATAACACCTAACCCAACTACCGCAACAACTATACTACCCCAGACAAACACCCCACAATACAGAGACAAAAACAGTACACTTACAATTCAAAAGACAAGAGTTTTCAGTGGACTTGGACTGCATTGAAATCGCATAACCCCTGGCAATTTGCATGTGCATGTGTGTCCATTCTGTGGTGTGTTGTTGAAATTATGCTCCATGTTGCTCTGCCACACGTGTGCCATTCAGTTCCCCATGCATCTTAGTTGCAGGAGATGTTATGTACACATGTGTTGATGAAGGCTGGTATATGCTGTGTGTGTGTAAATTAATGTGTAGTGTAATTTTTGTAACATATGACTACAGTGGTGTGTTCATGAGATGTGAAACCTCAAATGACTATCTTCCTGTAAAGACACATGTTGACATTTTAGAAATGTTTCCATATGTCAGAACACACATGAAGGTCATTTCTTTCTGTCACTGCTCTTGTGATATCTATATCTTTGCTAGGTTGCCTTTTGTTCAGAATCCATACATATTACCATGCCAGAGCCATTATAGTGGTATATGTGCGCAGAGATATCTGGTATGTGTGTGCATGCCTCCAACTGGGCACTAACATTTTTCAACCTCATGTTTGTTATGACTGTCACATACAATGGAATACCACTGTGTAACAGTCTTGCTGTCTGAAATAAATGGTAACCTACTCATCATCACCACTGTGTGAGTCTGTACGGCAACACAAACCCATGGTTGCATGTGAAGGGGCACGTTTATGGTGCTCCAGTCTTCTCATCCCCCTGTGCACATGCATCAGGCCCCTGACAATGTCATATGTTAATGTAGCAAGAGTAGTGGTGTATGGGTTTCTTGAGCAGGTACCTAGACTCTTCATGATTGCTACTCGGAAGAACTATGCACTTTCCCCATTAGACAGACACATACACAACTGTGGTCATACAGACCAGGATATCACAATTTCCTTTTCAGTACTTGATGTCAGCTGTCCCCCTTCATCTACAGAGCTCAGGTGCTTTCACATGTGGGACACGTCTCATAATTTGATGTCCTTAGTTGTTTTGATGGGCAGCTTGTTTGGGCTTGTATATATGTTGTAACTTCAATATTGGAAATGTGCCAGGGTACAAATGGTGCTGTCTGTCACATCCTCCTGTCATGGTGGCATGCGATGGGCAAATACCATGGTATGCTAGTAGCCAACATGAGTGGGTTGTGTACTGACCTGGCCACCCTCTCTGTACATATGTAGTTGACATGTAGACATTGATGTGTTGTACAGTCAGTATTGGTCTATGTGTGTCCCTTTGCCATGTATTCCTGCATTACTGGTAAGGTATGTATTGTCACCTACATTGTTACCATTCTTTAGGCTGCTTGCTTTTTGTACAAATCTTCTCCAACAACATTGTCTGGTCATACATGGACATGATGCAACATGTGACTTGTGTAATTGGAAGATGTACACATCTCCTACTACTGGCTACTTGATAGTTAAGGTTCTATTGACGGTATTTGTGAGATGTAATGATTTCCACACACACATGACATTACTCCTGCCACAGCACTTTTGTTGTCTCCTTTTGACCTCTCGTGTTGTATTTGCAAGTATCTGTGGGTGCCTCAAAGCTGCAACCTTCATTGAACATGGGTCTGCATTTCCATAACCTAGGTAACTCTTACCATGACTGAATGATGTTGAGCTGTGAAATCATCTGAGTGCTGTACTGTTCATTAGCCAATTGCAACATATATGGCTAAACTACTCCCACTCAGTTTGATATAGAGTCTCAGACATTTTTCAACAATGCTGGACATAGTAGCACATCCCACACCTGATTGTGATGCTGGAGCTCAAAACATGTATGGGATAAATTGTCACTGTTACTATCATGCACTTGTTCTGTCATGTGAGTGACAATGAGTGATGTATATTGCTATGTGCAGTGTGATGTTTTTAAACAGAGCATACTATGTAAACATGCTGACACATGTCAAGCATTGTTGATACTGACAAACCCGTTGCTACCCAGGCCAAACACCCGTACATCAGTGTACACATGTTCATCTGGATTTGCTCTAGGCATGTGTCAAGACAGCAGATTTGTGTGACAAGTGAGCACCTCATGTACATAGTGAGTGTAAGACACTCTACCTACATTCGACCCAGATAAAAAGTTGGTTATGCATTATCCCAATAAATCATTGGATCCTGACAATGGGTCATGTGTTTGGATAGTGATTTTGCATCCATAGCTGCTTATTTTGTCTGGCTACCCATGACACACTCCACAGCAAATGTGTGTGTGGCATACGTGAGGTACTGTCCACTATGTGCCAGGGTTGTGCCCAATGGCAGTGCCAGGACATTATCCCATGGATACACTGTGCAGGCTCAACATCGAACATTGGTTATAACCCCTGTACAATTACTGAAGTTCCATAGTTACCAATTATGTCCCTTGGCACACATGTACCATACAAGCAAAGCTGCAATCACCATGAGTTGTCACAGTGTTCTGTACCTAAATTACTTGATATCCATTTGATGACAGCCCCCACCTAATGTCTGCCCCCTTGTATACATCCTCTTAGGCATGGTGTTGTTGTGGTGAATGGGCTAGGTATTAGCACCTTGCCCATTTGTCAGAACAATATATGTAGTGGTGCATGGATCTAGACCTCCAGGAGTCAAATGCCGGAGAATTGCGTGTCACTGATATGTGAGATGGATGCAGTAGACCCTATTACGTCACAAACAATGTTGCTATAATACTTGTCACCTTTGTGATATTTACCTGCTCACTGAGGTTTGAGTCATATTCCAATGGTGTATGTAGTGGAGAATGAGTAGACCAAGGAGAATTGGGTGCAACGTATTTTATTTATGCCATACACAATGTACATTTTTAGTATAGTGACTATGCGTAGAAGTTCTCAACAATGTGGAGTCTCCTACGAACACCTGCAGCAGTGTTCTGTTGTTCCACCTCCACATTATCAGCTCCGTCATCATCCTTCTTCTCATTGGGGACGTCAAAGTGGTCATCTCAGGGGATGTTTGACCTGACTCAGATGTTGTGGAGGATTGCACATGTCAGAATTATTTTGCAAACAAGTGGTGGTGCATCCAAGAGGCTTTCTCCTATCAGGGCCAGGCACCTGAACTTGGATTTCAGGACCCCAAATTTCCTCTCGCCACATTGCAAATTTCCCTGAGCCCTTCCTTGTAGGGCCGCTCTTCCACTATTGTGGGATTGACAAATGGGGTCATCACCCAAGGCTGTATGCCGTACCCTCGGTCAGCTGCAAAGGATAGAGAGAAGATGTGTATCTATAAGTCTTGATAGTGGTTTGGAACATACCATGGCAGTTGTTAGTTTTAGTTGGAGTGGTGACACAGACTTTATTGTGGTATAGTGTATGTTAGTGTACTTGTGACATGGTTTCATTGGGCTGTGTTGATGGACATGACAATCTTGGGTAGTGCCTCAAGGGCCTGGGAATTTTAATGTTGATCGCAAATTGATGGTTATTATTTAGGTAAATGTGTTGTGTTGTCCATATGCGAATCAGTGTTCTGTTGTTAGATGGAACCTACCAACTCCTTGCACCACAATGGTATCAGATGGTGAGACACCATAGTTGCCCTACAAAGCCAGACATAGATCCCTTAGTACAGTGTATGAAAGGTCTGGCATGTCCTCTATACCCCTATTAAGTATTACTATGCATCCAAGATTGTTAAAGTTTTTTCCAGACTCAGCACCATGGGGGGCCTTTTCTGGTATATGGAACAGACATTGCAGTGTTAGGGGGCACTAGGGACGCATGTGAGGTGGCACTGGAGGTGGTGCTGCCCCATTTGAGTGATACAATGCAGCAGACAGGTTAATGTGCACACTACAGGTATGTCAGGTATGTGTAGATGATATGTAGTTGGTTATGGCACCACTTGGGAGGCATTTGATCTAGGTTCTGCCAGAGGCTTGCACACCATGATTTACGTGGGACTGTGCCTATGTGTGACACACTCAAAATGATCATGGACCATGCCATTGACATGCCTGGGAGCATCTTTGTTTGGTGTAATGTGTGTGTGTGATCTACATTTAGTTGTCAACCTGTGGACACTTATAGTGGTTTGTGATCAGCTTCTGTACGCAAAGGGGACTTGGATCCACCTGTCTACATGTGGTGTACCAGTCAGGGTGTGTCTGTGTTATGTATATGTGGATTTATGTGTTTTTGAAGAGCTGTGTATGCAGTGTAATGTGGCATGTTGCATATGTTTTGTCGCCCGTACATCTATGTAGCCCTACCCATTAGTGTGGGGTTTGTAATTTTTGTACTAGATGGTTGGTGTATTGGGTTTTATGACTGGTATGGTGGCTTACCTGTGAGCAGTCCATTGCCATATTGGCCATCCTGGAACCACTCGTTGATGGTGCAATGACAAAATATGTATGCATCATGGACGCTGCCGGGACATTTAGCAAGTATGTTGGTGAAGAGCCCACGGTGGTCCAAGATGGCCTGCACATTGATAGAATGTGTGTGCTTGTGATTCCTATACAGGTGTTATGTTGCTGCAGGTGGCACCAGTTGCACATGGGTGCAGACCATTTCACCCAGCACATGCAGAAACCCAGTAATTTGATAGAAACCTTGATTGGTCTCCTGCTGTAGATGCTGGGTGTTTGGGAGACAGATGTGGTGGGGTGTGAGGCATAGGATAGCATCCAGGACCTTAGGTAGAAGGACCGAGAAGGATGACTGGGAGATACCAGCCACTTCTGCACCCTTTATCTGAAATGATCCAGATGCCAGCATATGGAGGGCAGCAAGAAGTTTGGTCATCAATGGAACGTTAGTGGAGAAGTGTGACACAATGATTAGAGTGGCAAACCCTGATGCAGTGATCTGGACCGGGACCAGGGTTCAATTCCCGCCTCAGTGGGTATTGGGCTCAATTCCCTTGGACCAGATAATTCTTGCCTCTGTACCTAATCTAATTAATGGGTCCCACTCTGTAACTCTGGGCAATAGCTTGCTTAAATCTCCACAATGGCCCTGACAGCATTTGGATGCCTGGCTTCACCCTGGGGGTTGCCCAGGAGTGGACACCTCACAAGGAAAAGCCAGGAGGGGTTCCACAGCGGTATGCGTACAGCGCCTTGAGACCCTAACGGGTGAGTAGTGTGCTATACAAGTGCGAAGTTTAGCTTAGTGGGAGTCTGAACCCTTGCTGTGATGTGTGGAACAAATATTTTGCAGCAGGTGTACAATGGACTCCCGGTTGAGTGTGTACATCCGGATTACATCTTGTTCCCTCAGTCCAAGGATGGTTGTGTGCTGTCTGAAGATCTTCTCCATCCTTCTGAGCTGCCTTTGTGGCAGCTGTCTTTGCTGACATCTGCAGCAAGTGCTAAGCTGGAGCAGTACCACTTCCATGTTCTCCTGGAGGTTTTCAAAGTTCTTTTGGACGTAGAGCCATTTTTTAAGTCTGTTTCCTTGGTTAGCGTTGTTTTTGCTTCTGTAGGTAAATAGCAGCTAGAGGGCTAGCATAATTTTTTGGAAGGGGACGCCTACCTTGCAACTCATTGTCGTAATGAGACGCAAGGTGGTTTGGCGCTCCCTTACAATGGTGGTAACTCCTAAATTTTGAGCTAGACAGGTCTAGCAACAAAATATAAATATGGAGTTATTTTTGCACTGTTTTAGTGTAATAAAAATGATGCTACCAAGTGGTGCAAACATTTCATATTTATGGGCCAAAATCCAGTAAAGTTACCATATTGCAGTTATAACAGGGGCGCAGATTTAAATGTTGTATTAGTGCCAGCCCCTTTGGGAAGAATAAATAGTGATTGATAATATCCATGGTGTTAAGATAAAACCATTCTTGACTTTTTAATCCAAACTAAATATGATTCCATTCATGTTTCTAAAAGGTAGAGAGATCTGACTGAAGGCTAGGCTAATTCTAAAACCTCCTTATAAACTGTCCATCTACGAAGCATGACACTTTAAACACAAACCGGTCATATGCAAAACAATCTTGACCTTGCTCTAATAGGTAGAGTCCATACCAAACTGCCCAGCTGGATCCCCTCTGAATGAGAAGACAATCAAACCCAGACACATTTTGACCTATTCAAGCCTTATTAGTGAGGTGAGGTCGAGTTCTATAACACAGTGAGCAAGGGACTGAATTTAGGCAAACCTGTTGCACTACTAGCAAGTATTGCAAGAGAGTGATTAAATAAATTCCTGAACTAATCTCAAAGACTAGCAAAAGCTCTAGCTACATTCAAGTCCAACAGTTTTTTTGCTCACTGTGCCGCTCCAGCGGCCAGTCATACGCAACCCTGTCAGGTTCCCAGTCTAGATCGAGCACCAAAAGGAACACTCTGGAATAAGCCGTCAAGCTAGGTTCTCTCTTAACATAAACACAGACAACTTTCACTCTACTTTGGCATCATTAGTCAGGTGCATCTTGAGTCTGATTGGACTGTGGACACATTTGGGCATACCTGTCTGAAAACAAAAGTGGAGGTGTCAAAAATGTACTGGAAAGTGACCCGAGCAATTCCCACCCACTGACACTGTTTCATACATAGGCCCAGATTTAAGAAGGCCTAGCACCTCCTTTCGCCACATTAGCGTAATTTTTTTATGATGCTAATGTGGCTCAACAAGGCCAAATTTGCCGCTCCAGATTTACAAAGTAGCGCAATGTATGCAGCAGGCATAATGCGCCAGGCATAATGTATGCAAGGGGGGTGTTCCCTCATTAGCGGCAGAGCAAAAACGGTAAAGTGGAATATGTGAGAGTAAGATTAAAAAGGAGCACACTATTATTCATATGGCCCCCTATGTACTTTGCAGGGTTAGCGCCAACATTTTTGGTGTTAGTCCTGCAATGTATAATAGAGTAAAAAATTATGACGCTATTAACCCTAAGCTGCGCCATATGTTACATACGACGCACACATGGTGGCGTCAGGCGGGTGCTAAGGGGCACAAGAAAAGTGATGTTGCAGATAATACAGCACCACTTTTCTTAAATTTGGGCCAGAGTACCCACAAACCTTTGTTGTTTTCATTTTAAATGAATGCTAGAGATGGAACTGACCCCATAATATGTGTAATATGTCCTCTGCACTCTAGGCTCAGCAATAGTGCGAAAGGCACCCTCTGTATCTGCTGAGTGGTGGCTATCCTGGAGGAAGGAAGGCAGAAGTATGTAATCTTCCGATATTCAAGTCTTAAAGGCAGAAATACATGGACTTGGTAAGTGTGCAAGGAACGACAAAAGGTTAAGCAATTGTGGGAGCTGGCAGGCTTGTTAAAAGCTGCTTCAGAAGGTGAGCTGAGGTGAACACAAGGAAGAGTTCAAGTAAAAGATTAAACCTAACCTGAATAGGAATATGAAGGGCACATTTTTTTTATTTACTTTCCAGAACAAAACTTGTTTTGCACTGGAAATTTGACTAAATTGAATGCACTGCAGCGTAAAGCACTGCATTGTGTTACTTGGCATCAAGGGGCATTACTTGGGTAGTACATGGGCGATCTCATGTAACCACCCATGCTTTTTGATGCAAAACATTATCTACTAACAATAGTGCTACGTTGAAAGGGAATATATTTTCATCAATCCCTTTTTTTCTGAATGCATGTGTGCTACACTGCACAGTACACATACAAAGCAGGAATTGTTTTGAAACTAGACTAAGCATATCATTTTGTACTGGAAGGGACATTGGCATAACGAAACTAGAGGAAGCCCCCCTACAGAGAACGTGGAGGGGCCCCTCCTCCAGACTCACTAAGCCATGTACTCTGTTGAGGGTGCCACCTGGAGCTCTGGGCACTCCCAATACTGCGGGTACTGTGGGGGCCTTGTTTCGTCACTGGGAAGGGGACCCTTCCACTACAGAACCTATGCTAGACTCACTCACATACCCTTGCATTATGGCGCAAGGGTGCGTGTGTGGCGCTCGTCAGCTAAATAAATACTGAGCTAGTGTTAGGGAGAGCCGAGTGCCATATATGTGTAAATGTGGCACTCTCCTTCTCTTTCCTTGTCCTGCAATGCAGTGCAGCATTTTTGGCTGCTGCCCTGCGTGACACTTTTGTAAATCTGGGTCCTAGAATTCAATGGCTAATGCAGAATTTGCTATGTAACTTGCAGTTCTTTGCCTTCAAGGAGCTGTATCCAACAGTCTCAGAGACTGAGAAAAAGGGTTTTGTGACATACTATTACTTTAGATATAGTATAGGTAAATTAAAATTCGAATCATTTGGCAATTACGTAATTTCATTAAAATACATGTGTTCAATAAAGTAATTGCATCGGTTTGCTTCTCACCCTCTTGACTGCTTTTCAGTCTAGAAGGAAATCAGTCTCCCTCCTTTCAGTAATTTGAGAATGTAAAATAGATACAGGCTGCATTGCATCAGGAATCTACAATTAGCATTTAAATAACACATCTGACTCTGTATGATTCACATTGAAATCATTCTCTTTTTGACAGCTGCAAGAAATAGAATGAAAAACAGATGGCTGAGGTCTAGCTTATCATGAGACTTTTACAATAATGCTGGCGACAGTTCCTCTTCTTCATAAGAGTTTTTAAGCACATTGACAGGAAACATTTAGGCCCGTATTTATACTCCGTTTGCGCCGAATTAGCATCGTTTTTTTCGACGCATATTCGGCGCAAAACTAACGCCATATTTATACTTTGGCGTTAGACGCGTCTAGCGCCAAAGTATGGGCAAAGAGCGTAATTTTTTAGCGTGAACGCCTTCCTTGCGCTAATGAGATGCAAGGAAGGCGTTCCCGTCTAAAAAAATGACGGCGACGCAAATGCGTCGTATTTATACTCCCGGGCAAAAATCACGCCTGGGAGGTGGCGGGTCAAAAAACCCCGCATTTGCGCCACTTTTTAACGCCTGGGTCAGGGTAGGCGTTAAGGGGCCTGTGGGCTCAAAATGAGCCCACAGGTGCCCTCCCCTGCCCCCAGGGACCCCCCCTGCCACCCCTGCCCACCCCAGGAGGACACCCAAGGATGGAGGGACCCACCCCAGGGACATTCAGGTAAGTTCACGTAAGTATAATTTTTTATATTTTTCAATTTTTTTTGGGTGGCATAGGGGGGCCTTATTTGTGCCCCCCTACATGCCACTATGCCCAATGACCATGCCCAGGGGACATAAGTCCCCTGGGCATGGCCATTGGGCAAGGGGGCATGACTCCTGTCTTTACTAAGACAGGAGTCATTTAAATGGCGTCTGGGCATCGAAAAAATGGTGCAAATCGGGTTAAGACGATTTTTTAGCGTCAACCCGACTTGCGCCATTTTAAGACGCCCTAGCGCCATTTTCCCCCTACGCCGGCGCTGCCTGGTCTACGTGGTTTTTTTCCACGCACACCAGGCAGCGCCGGTCTGCTTGCGCCGGCTAACGCCATTCCATAAATACGGCGCCCGCATGGCGCTTCAGAATGGCGTTAGACGGCGCAAAATTTTTTGACGCTAAACTGCGTTAGCGCAGTTTAGCGTCAAAAAGTATAAATATGGGCCTTAATGATCCGTTCGACTATGCAGTAGGAAAAATGAAACCAAGAACATGCTTGCTGTCTTTTCCAAGGGCCCAGGTCCGAAACATATTTGTGCTTTAAGTGACACTTTGGTGTATTCACACTTGATTTGTATTAGGATGTTTTCAGGATTTGTGGACATTTCGAATGATAAAGTGTACTATTAAGGATGGAAATTCCACTTGGATGGTGGATTTCACACCATCGCATAAGCTTAGGTTTGGTGCCGGAAGGGTTGTGTCATAGTGGAACATCCTACAGAAGTAGACAATCACACATATGTCTGTATATGTATGCATGCTCCTTTATGATTTGGAAATGTCTTTCAGATACTTTTGCAGGGTCATTAACCCACTATTACATTAGAATGCAGAAACAAAGAGAACAGATTTAGAGCCATATGTACAAAACCTTTTTTGAGGTCGGAAAGGGCCGTTTGCAAACACAAAAAAGGTTTTGAAATACACAAAAGTCAAACTGTTATCCAATCACAGTATGGGTTTGCCAATCAGTATTAGGAAGAGGTGTTTTCAGGGTGTCCTTTCCTAATACTGATTTGAAGTGGAATGTTATGTGTTATGTTTTCGACATTTATAGAGTGCACTTACACCATTCGGTTTCATGGTGCTAGTGGCAGACTGAAGAATGTTGAATTGTATGCTTAGGTGTTAAATGTATGCTTGGGTGAATGGGCACGTTTTCAACAATTTTCTAAATTTGAAATAGCAATTGGCAGATCTCATTTCTGGGGGAAAGAGTTCCACAATCTAGGAGCGAGAACAGAGAATCTAGCGCCTCCAGTCCTCTTGTTAAATTTGGGGACCAACAAAATATTAGCATGAGAGGATTGAAATATGCGAGTTGGGGTGTATTTCTGAATATGTGAAGTAATAAAGGTTGGGTATTTACTCCATTTGGCTTTATGGATAATACAACCTGTCTTGAAAATTGTTCTTTGTGCTACTGGTAGCCAATGAAGTTCTCTCAACATCTGGGTGATGTAACACTGGTAGGAAAGTCTGTGTATTGGACGGGCTGCCTGGTTCTGGATCAGTTGTAACCTCTTCATGAGGACTTTTGATATACCAACATATAGGGAGTTGGCGTAGTCTATCCTAGAAATTACCAGGGCCATCACCATCTGAGTAAGGGCCTCAGATGTTAAATAGTTAGCTACTTTTCTAATACACTGGAGCATATGAAAGGAGCTTGCCACCACTGTTCCAATTTGAGTTCTCATTGAGAAACTAATGTCAACGGTCACATCAAGGCTCTTAACTGACTTCTTAGGGATAGAAGGGGATACCAACGCATTAGGCCAGAACAATGCAGTCAAGTGATCAACCTTTCCTTTGATGATAACAATTTCAGACTTTTCTGAATTCAATTTGAGGAGGTTGCAAATATCATAGTAGATTGGAAAAAAATCTTTTGATTCTGGCGAGTTGTCAGTTATTAATAGGAGCTGCATATCGTCTGCATAGTTATAAATCATGCACTTCCTTTCCTTAAGAAGATGAAAAAGAGGGCATATATATGGACTGAATAGTTAAGGGGACAAGAATGATCCCTGAGGGACACCACAATCCAGTTGGAATTCAGCCAATCTGTAAGGTGATAAGCGGACTGATTGAGTCCGACTAGTAAGAAAGGAGGCAATTCAATTCCTTGCTGAGCCCCGTAATCCTGCAGCCTTGATACGGTCCAATAGAAGCTTATGATCAACCTGTCAAAGGCTGCGGAAAGATCTAAAAAAAAAATACAAGGCCAAGGTGGAATCTTTATCACTTTCTTCACGAACATTGTCTATCACTGATATTATGACCGTTTCTGTGGATTACACTGGGCGAAAGCCTGCCTGATGAGGGTCTAGATATCCAGTATCCTCTAAGAAAGTGCATACATTTTTAGCTATATGAGCTTCTAATATTTTAGCCAAGAATGACAGCAGGGAAATGAGATGGTAGTTTTTCAACAATTCAATAAATCAATCAATCAGGAATTTGTAAAGCACACTACTCACCTGTGAGGGTCTGAAGGCGCTGAGGAGGGGGGAGAAGACGGGGAGGTGCTTCTACTGCTTGAACAGCCAGGTCTTGAGAAGTTTCCTGAGGGTAAGGAGGTCTTTGGTCTGGCGCAGGTGGGTGAGAATGTTGAAGTAAGCCTCAGCAAGGCCTACTAGTGCAAGGGGTTCACCCTTCTCTGCACAAAGTCCTCAGACCATGTAGGAAGAAGTTGTCACAGAAACTGAAAGAAAAGACAAAGTTTATTAACCTCATGAGGTGGTACTACAGTTCAAACATCACCCTTTGGTAATGTTTGAAGTAGCACACTGAACTGAGAGAGCATGGTCCTTTTATACCCACGCAGGGGCTAAAAGGAGGTGGTACAGTTATAGAAGCAAGACTTCTATACATATAAGGTCATGTGGAAATGCACAGTCGTCCGGTAGGAGGAGCTGACAGTTTTCCAGGACTAACAGCTGCAGACCTTACTGAGCATGTGCGAAGTGGGAGATGCTAAATATAACTTGTCACTAGGCAGATTTTCAAGAGTAGTTAACAGAAAGGTAGGACAGAGCACATGGTGAGCACATGGCAGCATGTGGCAGAGAAAATGGCTGCCATGAATACAAAATGGATTCCGTGAAATGTTCACAATAGTTACTAAATACAAGATGTCTTCTGCTAATGCTTAATCTAATCGCTGCTAAACTACAACAAGAAGAGTGTTCCACGTTTTGGCAGCGAGGTGCGAGAATGATCCACAGCTGGTTGTAGTTCTGTGGACGCGTGGGACAGTTGTGAGGGCGAGGTCAGCGGAGCGGGGATTCCGGGTCGGGGTGTATAAGGAGAGACATCTATTGAGGTATTCTGGTCCGGTGTTCTGCAGTGCTTTGTGAGCATGGGTTGTGAAGGTGATTTTCTTGTTGACTGGGAGCCAGTGCAGGTTTCTCAGGTGGTCTGTGATGTAGCAGTGGCGGGGGATGTCCAGGATGAGGTGTGCGGAGGTGTTCTGGATGCGTTGCAGCCTCTTTTGGAGTTTGCCCGTGGTTCCTGCATAGTGGTATTGACGTAGTCTAGTTTGCTGCTTACGAGGGCTTGGGTGACTGTTCTTCTGGGTCAGTGGGTATCCATTTGTAGATCTTTCGGAGCATGTGGAGGGTGTTGAAGCAGGAGGAGGAGATGGCGTTGACTTGCTGGGTCATGGATAATGAGGAGTCCAAGATGAATCCTAGGTTGCGTGCATGGTTGGTGGGAGTCAGAGCGGCTCAGAGAGTGGCAGACCACCAGGAGTCATCCCATGCGGAGGGGGTGGAGTCCAAGATGAGGACTTCCGTCTTGTCAGAAGTGAGTTTGAGGCAGCTGCTCTTCATCCATTCGGCGATGGCCTTCATTCCTTCATGGAGATTGGTCTTGGTGGAGTCCTTGGTGAGGGAGAGGATCAGCTGGGTGTCTTCGGCTTAAGATGATGTTCAGGTTGTGGGATCGGCTGATGTTAGTGAGCGGGCCGTGTAGACATTGAAGAAGGTCGGGCTGAGGGACGAACCCTGGGGTACGCCACAGATGATTTCGGGTTGAGGTTCTTCCCCAACCTTCTTCTGAAGGGGTACCGCAATTGCTTCTTTAAAAGTGCTCAGGATCAACCCTGTATAGATGGAGTGATTGAGTAACGAGAGGGTTGTGTCTGGGAATTAGGAAAACACTAGTTTCAGGATTGTGGGGGAACACACTTCGTTTGGAGAGCCTGATTTTACTTTGGAAAGAAGTTCATTAAAAATTCCTTGCTAATAGGGGAAATGAGGGTAGAGTGTTAGGGTTTGTGTCTTTCGAAAATAAGCTGATTTCAAGAGGGCAGTGCAGAATGCTGTCTTTCATAATTTCTATTTTTTCAATATAAAAACTGTTCAGAGAGAGAGTTTGAGAAAGTGTGACTGGCAGAGTGACTGTCTGGATTGGACAGTTCAGAGACTATTGCAAACATTTCTTTGGATTGATTTTTAACTGTAAGAATTTTGTTAGTGAAAAAATGGTCTTTCTTGAATAATAAGGGTATTTTATATTCTTTCAAGCAGTTAGAAAAAATACCTTTTGCTTCCGGGTTGTGGTTTCTTTGCCATTTCCATTCAGAGTGTCTTCATTTAAGCTCTGCTTTCCTAAGTTCATCAGTAAACCATTTTGAGGCACCATGCCATCTAACCAGTTTGGATAGATGGAGAGGAAAGTGAATGTCACTGGCTATGGTAAGCCAGTCAAAATGCGCTTTGGTCTATTTGTCGATGTTATTACTCGACACTGGAAAGGTACTGGTTAAATCCTCAGAGAAGTGGCTCAAGTTGACCTTATACCAGCACCTGATTAGTATTTGTGGTAGAGATGGAGGTTTTTTGGGGGACCTGACTGTTAGTGAGAAACAAGACTATGATCAGACCACTGACAGACAGCTACTGTTAATTTATCAATTGCTATGTTAGTGGACCAGACTTGGTCTAATGTGTGGCACTTAGTATGGGTAGGGGAGAGTGCATGTTGCATTTAAGTTTTCGAGATAGTCATCAAAGTTGATAGCTAGGTGTCCTCCTTTAGCCCAATAACTGAAGTCTCCAATTATAAGTATATTTGCAAAATCCACACAAAAAGGAGATACACATTCATAGAACATCTGAAGGAAGTGCTGCATATAGTCTGGGATTCTGTAGGTTAGAATATATAAAAAGGGGAAGATGTGTTAATCAATTTTAATAATGAGGCTGTCTACTTCCGGGATATCAAGAAGTGGGAATTTTGTAAACCTTAGATGTTTCTTTATTATTGTGCTACACCGCCACCTATTTTCCCATTGATCGATTTGCATGAAGGATGTTGTAAGTATTAGGTAAGGCTGATATCAGGTTTGATTCTACAGTTAGCCATGTTTCTGTGAGTAATAGCATATCTGAGGATTCAGAACCCAACAAATTGTAGATTTCAAATTGACGTTTCATCATGAATAAAGTACTTAGGTACATGACGGCTAATTGATGATTGGATTTGAGGTTATGGGTGCAGGAGCTTACATCACATGTTGCATTTCCTGTACCCAAAGCAAGATTAATATTTATAATGAAATTGGCGAAAGGGGTCTTATTTTATTGTATCTAGCTGGTAGATTTTTTGTAAAAGGGAAATAACTCATTCATTGTCAGTTGAATAGGGGGTTCTTATCTCCAATGAGTAGGTTAAAGATTTAGGTTTTTGATCATAATGGCTGGCCTCTAGCCCCGGCTGGATGCAGACGGGCACAGACGAGCTTGGCTTTGGTGCGCTGTCAACATGCCGGCTACACGCATCCACTTGCGTATCCACTCTACTTTAAACATTATGGAGCATATTTATACTCCGTTTGCGCCGAAATTGCATCATTTTTTTTTACGCAATTTCGACGCAAAACTAACTCCATATTTATACTTTGGCGTTAGACGTGTCTAGCGGCAAAGTTCATGGAGTTAGCGTAATTTTTTTGCGTGAACACCTTCCTTGCGTTAATGATATGCAAGGTAGGCGTTCCCGTCTTAAAAAATGACTGCGATGCATATGCGTCGTATTTATGCTCCCGGGCAAAAATGACGCCCGGGAGTGGGCGGGTCTAAGAAACCCGCATTTGCGCCGGATTTTTGCGCCTGGGTCAGGGCAGGCGTTAAGGGACCTGTGGGCTCAGAATGAGCCCAGAGGTGCCCTCCCAAGCCCCCAGGGACACCCCCTGCCACCCTTGCCCACCCCAGGAGGACACCCAAGGATGGAGGGACCCACCCCAGGGACATTAAGGTAAGTCCAGGTAAGTATTTTTTTAAAAACATTTTTGTGGCATAGGGGGGCCTGATTTGTGCCCCCCTACATGCCACTATGCCCAATGACCATGCCCAGGGGACAGAGGTCCCCTGGGCATGGCCATTGGGCAAGGGGGCATGACTCCTGTCTTTGCTAAGCCAGGAGTCATTTCAATGGGGGATGGGCGTCGTAAAAAATGGCGCAATTCGGGTTGGGGCGAATTTTTTGCCTCAGCCTGACTTGCACCATTTCTGGACGCCCATACGCCATTTTCCCCCTATGCCGGCGCTGCCTGGTGTACGTCATTTTTTTTAACGCACACCAGACAGCGCCGCCGGCTAACGCCGGCTAACGTCATTCCATAAATACGGCGCCCGCATGGCGCTTCAGAATGGCGTTAGCCGGCGCTAATTTTTTTGACGCAAAACTGCGTTGGCGCATTTTTGCGTCAAAAAGTATAAATATGGGCCTTAAAGTTGTAGCTGTTAAGACCCTGTCCCTCTCATCTATAGAGTGTTGTGATTGGTTTCCCCAAGGCAGCCTCACAGAATTACAAAGTTTAAAATTGGTATTCCAATTCAATTAAAGAAAACAATTAAACATGGTTAAAAGGAGTTTGTATGTTTATGTTTAGGTATGTATGAATGTTTTGCCACCAAATTACATTCACAAAATCATTCATTTTTACAGACATCTCAAGGATGGTGGTAACCTTTTGCAAATGGG
Organism: Pleurodeles waltl; assembly: GCF_031143425.1. Classification (NCBI taxonomy): domain Eukaryota; kingdom Metazoa; phylum Chordata; class Amphibia; order Caudata; family Salamandridae; genus Pleurodeles; species Pleurodeles waltl. Next base: position 315,592,514 of record NC_090444.1, read on the forward strand.
CAGGGGTCCAATTGGGACCCTTTCCCCTTTGTGAGTGTTGATACTGCTAGAGTGGGCATGTCTGTTAAATAATGGTTTACAAGGTAAACCTTACCAACTCATCAGGGAGAGATCTCAGTATCAGACAAATGGACCTTGACTTAAGATGACATTAACCAGGAGCTATAAATCAATTAAATAATCATCAGACTTTCAAGAATTGAATTCAGTCAATAATGTAAGTTGATGTGAGTTGAAAAGCTTTATTGATCAGTCTTTTTAATAGCTCATCTTAATTGAAATCAGCATGTCATCAATTTTAATCATTTATCAATAAATCAAAAGAAGCAATCAATATCAGAATAATTGCATCAAGCGCATTCCATGAAGAAAAGGCTCCCTATTCTGAGATTGAGAATGAACTTGAAGAGAATGAGAAAAAGAGGTACTAACAGAGAGGTCAAAGCATAAAGTTCAGAGTCAAGTATCATCCTGTAATTGCTGCCTGTAATTGCCACCATCAAGGGGGTCGGGACTTCGGCTACCAGCCCCCTAAAGTCAAGGAGACGCCCTGGCAACAGTCATCTGGTGCATTTCAACCTGCCATGAACCCTGCGGTGTGGAACACACAGTCTGTAATTGCCACCAGCCAGGGGGCACAGAACTTTAGTTACCAGCATCCTAAGGACAAGGAGACACCCTGGGAAGAACCAGGGGGTGCATTTAAGCCTGCCAAAAGCCCCACAGTGTGGGACACACAGCCTGTAATTGCCGCCAGCCGGGGGGCTGGGATGATAGCTACGAGCATCCTAAGGTCAAGGAGATGCCCTGGGAAGGGCATATGGGAGCATTTAAGCTTGCAATGAGCCCCACAGTGCAGGACACACAGCCTGTATTTGCCACCAATAATTGCCATCGGGAAGGGGGCGGAACTACAGTTAAAAGTATCCTAAGGGCATAGAGACACCCTGGGAAGCGCTGACTCAAGCACTGAAGCCTTCCCCAAGCCCTGCAGCAACTGGGCTCAACTTTGTCCATCATCATCCACACTCCCCTTTCATCGGCTTGCAAAAGGTACTGTGGTATTCAACTTACTGCCTTCTGCTGTGCCTAAGCTCCCGTTAGCTGGGTACCACACCTTCCGCACCCTGTTCATCGTGAGGAAGTGCAGGACTATTCCTCAAAGCCCACGTCTGCACTACCTTTGATGGCTTTTTACAGTGGGCAGTGGGTGAGAGTGGTTTTAGGTGAGAGTACTAATGATTTGGGCAACCCCACTGGCCCAATTGATCCTGGCCCCTTTATTGTTGTTGATCCTGCTGGCTGCTTTGAGGGACCTTGGAACTCTGCCAGTGTGGGTGGGATGTGTAAATTGAAAGGTCCAGGGGAAAGAGGAAGAGAGTGGACAGGGGGTTAAAATCCAAACGACAATGCCCTTACCCCTCATCAGCTCTGCTTAGCCTAAGCTCTGGCTTTAATCCTGACCTCAACAGTCAAACCATGACTAAGATCAGAGACACTGCACTCAACCTAGTTGAGGAAATATGCAAGGGTGTGGTAGCCTCCTTAGAGAAGGTTGAGGAACCACTGATAAATCTGAGTGGTGCCCTCATGAGCGTCACCTTGCAAGGTTACTGCCATCTGGCTCTGTTGGTGGTGCCAGTGTCGCTGCCCGTCATTCCAGTCCCATGCTCCAGTGATTCTGGTGAACACCATTATGGAGGGGGTGGCTCACTTGTCTAGTGAGGGCAGAAGCAGGTATGTTAAGAAGGGGCCGGGCTTGCAAGGCACCCTGGCAGAGTGTGGCAGGGCCCCGGTACAAAACAAAGGGTCCCACGCCCCAGGGAGCGATAGGTCTGAGTGTACTTTGGAGCCCCTGCCTCTTGAGCTCCCCATGCTACAGCTACCCCCCGGCCACCCTATTTGTCCTAAATTCTAAAAGTGTCCCCCCTTTGAGGTGTGACACATGAGAAGACCATCACCAATTGGTTAACAAAGTGGTACACTGGGCCAATGGAAGACTGGGTGGTTCAGAGTTATTCTAAAGCTAGATCAACCTAGTCTGCAGAGTCTCATGGATGCCAGATAACAACAATTACATTGTCATCTACATTAAAGACAGAAGGGTGGCCAAAGGTATTTTGACCAGGCTTAGCTCTACCGGGCCCACCTCCTCAACCATTGAAGCACTTCCATTAGGCTACTTTTACATGCTGCGGGCTAGAATGGTACCTGCTCCTATGACTCTTTGTCATTCTATCCCCACTTCTAACAGGTTTGTGCCCATCTTGCAGCTGGACCAGCTGGATTGACTTCCCACCAATGCTTCCACCTCTGGCCCCAACAATTTGCAGAGGAGGATTGCGCTGGGAAAGCCCTACACAGGCCCATCATAACCCTCTGCCAGCAGTGACAACTCTATCCTCAGAAAGGACCAGGTAACAGTTCAGTCAAGTCTTTAGTGATAGCCTCATGGAATATGATGGGCCTGGCGAGGAAGTTGGGCAACCTAGACTGTTGCAAATTCATCAAACGTCACACAGTCATTTGCCTGCAAGAGACATGGTTAAATGACCCTGTATCTGTTGATGGTTATGCCACTAATGTTTTTGATCTCACCAAGATGGAATTGTCCAGGTCTTTGCATAAAGGCCTTGATTATGTTGTTTATGTTAGTACTTGTTTTTAGAGTAGGTCAGAGACAGTCTAACTTAGACTCATTTATTTTTCTTGCACAATCTATGCTGCTCTGAGGGCCTCATTACGTGTTTGGCAAGCGGCAGAGTATTAGCCAATTTTACTTTTTTAGGGGTCAGATCACATGCACCGGGGCTTGGTTAGCAGGGCAGTGGTGCAATGGAGTTGAAAAACTGTCAGCATTTGTCCAAACACTGGGGTTTGAACATGCGTAAAGAGGCCTTTTCTTATAACAGCAAACTACTATTCAAATTATATTTCATAAATGTATTTTAATCCCTTATGGTAAATGTTATCAAGCTGCATAATATAGAGATATCATTAGCTCAAAGTATTTATTATTTGTACATTTTAAAAATGTTCCTCTTGTGAGTTTCACAATAACTTTTACAATTCTCTTGTTGTTGAAATAATAAGATGGTTAATATGCAACACATATAGCTTTAAAGCTCAAGCATATTAAAAACTGAATTAAGAAGTCACAGTAAGATAAATGGATCTATCAGTGAAAATAAAGGCATAATAATGATTAAACAGAGTATAGGTTTGATGAGTGAAAAACAGCTGTGATATCAGAGAGTACGTAATTGGAAAGTATGGGCCTTACTTTGGGTTAAGTGTTGCAGCAAAGTGCAGCAAGTCACCTTGATGTGCTGTGGCACATGGAAAGGGCAGAAATAAGTTGTATTTAACCCAGTACAGTGCATTCTTGCCCTTTCCCTTGCACTGGAGCACAATGTGCTGCCTAGTGCCAATGCAGCCCCCTGCACTATGGTGCATGGGTGCCTCAGTTTCATGTAGTACTGTTTGTGAGAACACTTACACAACACCTGTTGAAATGTCCCCCTGGTGCAGTGGAATGCAATGCAGCAATTTGCAGTGGAGCATCACCCCCCTATTGTTTTATTTTTCAACTGCTGGCTCAGCCATATGTGAAGGGAGGGATAGGGATAGGCCACGGGAAAGGGAGAAGGAGTGGAGTGCACCTAAGTGTGCCTGTGTGTTTGGCCAGCCATCTCAGGCCAGCCAAACACACATGCACACTTAGATTTCTCAAACCTGGGCTCTGTTGAACATCCAGGTTGGAGAAACTGCACAGGCCCCAGGGTTGTCTGAGCAGCAGTCCAAGCCACTCAGACCAATCCTGGTGCTGCTTTCATGCATGAAAGTAGTTCCAGGGTTTGCTGGTGAGCCTGAGCTGGACACCACAAGAAGAGGAGCGATGAGCGAGTCGGCAGGAGTTGGCTAAAAAGGTAAGTTTTTTTTATTTTTTTGTTCTTTTTTCTTGTTTTCCCCGTCCCCCACACCTGCTTGACATTTGCAGCGGTCTCCGCAGTATTATTTATAATGCATTGTGATGAAAGACAGATCTATCCATACAAGTCGAAAGAGTTAAAAATCTTTTCTGATTAGAAAAACATATTTTATAACCACGTACTTGTTATTTTTTTTATAGCTAATTAATTAAAGTGAAGCCAAAAGCCAATACTATAGCTTGACATGGAGTTATTACTGACAATCACGTTACGTCTTTGTCAACATTTGGTTTTAAACGTCCACCTGCGCGGCATCTAAAGGACTTTCTTAGTCACGTCTTTGCAAGCAGGTGTTGTTTTGACAAAATATCTTCAAACTGTGCTTATGTCTTGGTAAAGAAATCTCGTACAGGCGTTGGGAGGAGGAGAGCATTTTGATGTCTAAATTGACAGATAGCCTAAAGTTCCTGTTAGGCAAAAAACACGTGTTTAAAAATAACATTACAGTAAATAGCCATCTAAAATTGCAATAATTCCCAGATTCAATTAAAAAAATCCAGGTGGAATAATAAGCCGGCCACCCACAGCCAGACTGAAAATGCCGGGTTCCTCCATTACCTTTGAAGAAGCGAGGACCTCACAGTAACAGCATGTGTCTGTGAAATGTGCTTTGTACGCCTCATTTTCTGCTCTCCACAGATTGTTTCTAATTAAAGGCTGTGGCAGCTGCAAGATGGGCTTGCAACCTGTATCTGAGATCTATCTATTTATATTCTGTCTTTTTTCACTTCTTCTATTTCGAATTGTTGCCTTTTCATTACTGATTGCAAACGTTTACCATTCCATGATGGCATTCTCAGAATACTAATCATTAGGGTTTCTGAAGATGCATTGTGCTGGAACAAACTTTTTTCTCAGTGGCCTCCGCTCGCCATCCGAGTGCCATAAACGAATATAGGTACTCCAATTGGTCTCGGAGAAAGTATAAAATGTTATCAAATGTGATGATCTAACCTGCATCATAATATGATTTAACTCTGACCATTGGTTGGTTTTTCCACGTAGTGTTCTCTTCTTTCCAGGTACCTTATTTGATGGATCATAATAAAGCTTTAATACATGTTTTGACTACATATAGAAAAGCCATGCAATGGAATACGCTTGTATCTCGTTTTTCTTTATAACTGTATTCTTAAATATTTCGGTGAATACTCACCTCAAATATGCCACCTTAAAATCACAAATTTGGACGTTTATCATTTTCAAAAACATACTTTCCTCCTCTACATCCTATGAGAGCTACCTTAACTTACATAGAAATCCTGTTTTGGTTGTACCTCCACGGGCGATCTAACGTGACCCTTTTCCCTTCGTGCTGCAGGTAAAGATACATAATACAATCAATCTTTTTTGCAACCAAAAATAAAAATCACCATAGAGGTAAATTAATCATTACCTAAAATGTTTTTAAACAGAATTCTAAAAAGATTATTGCATGTTTATAACATTCTGCATCTTTAGGATCAGTAGTGACAAGCCTACTTAATTTGAACATGCCCTGTGTGCCACAGTGTCCCGAGAAAGAATTGAAAGAATGTGATTCCCATCAGACCTTTCTGCTCATGCATGTAGGAAGAAGCTCCCCTGATTTTTAGCAGCTTCACAGGACCTCTTATTTAGGAAACCCCACTGCCAATTCCACATGTTTCCTCTTTTTCCTAAACAATTTCCTCACTAATGTTTCTCATTGTAGCCTCTAAAAACACTTTGCTCGGCCACATGTAACGGAATTAGATCATCAGCTCCTTCAAATACTGTTATAAATTGCCCTATTCAATTTACCAAACTTGTCCCTTAATGATGGATTACGTTTATTTCCTTATTGTTACAAGGGATACTCACAGTTTCCCATCACTCGCCAATCACTGGGGGCCCCTTCAGTGAAGGCATACTATCAAGCCTTACATCCCGAGAATGGGAACTTCAATTAGGGGCGATTGCTAAAGCATTGTTTCTAGAGTAAAACATTAGGTGAAGACATAGAACCCAATTTCATGAACTGTAATTGGCAGTGGCACTACAATGGTATATGTTTTAGTAGTGAATGAGAAAGTCAGTGCTTAATTTGTGCTTGTTGTTTCCGGTGCTGAGCACCGGCACTTATTTTTTAGGGCCGGGGCTTACTCTTCTGCCTCAAGCATTTGCTGCGACCAAAAAACACATATGGGGAAGACGGAGGACGGGAAAAACGAAAAAGCGTCACAAGGGAAGAAAGTAGAAAGCTGCAAGAGTGAGCTGAAGGGGCAGGGAGTGGCTTCATATCGATTGAAGAGGCCCGAGATGGCTTCAGGATTACGGCGCCTCAGTACTCCGTGTTCAAACATTTAATTGCAGCAGCCGCGTGTTTAAGAGGACGACTTTGGGCACGGGCACCTCTTTATTTACCAATTAAGCACTGGAGAAAGTGATAAAGGTGAGTGGCCTAGGAATGAAGTAGACTAAAGTTGAGAGGAGCTTGAGGAAGGTTAGGAATGGATCTAGCTAGGGACACATATCCACTCACAAAAGAGTTAGACCATTGCTATTCACAAGCTGCCCTTCTAAAGTTTCTACAACAAACAAAGGCCCTGATTTATACTTTTTGATGCAAAACTGCACTGTGAGAAAACAGGGCTGATTGCAGAGGCCCCATAACTTTTTGCCCCCATTTTCCTCTTTTTGCTGGTGTTTTCCTGACTTTGATGGTGCCCTGGGTACTGCTAACCAGTCCCAGGGCCTGTGCTCTGTGTAAAATGGATATGCAAATTAGGCTAATTATAATTGGCTAAGTTAACCTACTTATAAGTCCCTAGTATATGGTAGGGCATGTAGGTTTAGGGACCACAGCATAGGTGGTGCACACCTAGGTGCACTGCTGAGGTGCCCAGTGTCATTTTAAAAGCAAGCCTGCCTTGCTGGCTGCTTTTAAATTAAAGTTATATGCAAATTCGACTTTGGAATTAAAGGTACTTCCAAAGTCTTAAACTACCTTATTTTTACATATAAGTCACCCCTAAGGTGTGCCCTATGTGCCCCTAGGGCTGGGTGCCATGTAACTATAAGCAGGGACTTTATAAAAATAGATTTATAAGCCCTGGTGAGGTAAAAACAGCCAAATTCGTTTTTCCCTCATTGAAGTAAATGGCCTTCATAGGCTAGAATGGGCAGACTTTATTTTAAATTTTAAAGTCTCCTTAAATGTTACATACCAAGAATTTGGTATCAAATTGATTGTTGTAATAAATCCCACAACTTCCAATTGTTGGATTTAATATAACTTGTCCAGGTAAAAAGTTTAGACTTTACCTAAAAAGTTGCCAATTTCAGCTCTGCATTGTTTTTGCTGCTGTGCTCCGATTGGCCAGCCTGCAGCAGCTTCTGCCAGGCTGCCTTGATGAGGTGTGAAGTGGCCTGGCTTCACACAAAGGAATGTGCTTGGGGGAGAGAATCTCCCCTCAGCAGATGGTGAGGCAGGAAGGGGGAGGGCTGCCAAACTGGTCTTCAAAGGCAGAGAAGGACATCTGGAGCACCCAGCAACACCCCCACATCCTGCCACCCCAGACAATTAGGTGCCCCCTTGATTAGATTAGGAGAGGGGTGTGTTTATGATTTTTAGCCACACCAGTGGGTGGGCTTAGCCAGATGTAACCTCCAAAAATCAGATTCATCCATGTTGGATTTTTAGAGACTGTTGCCTTCTGGGATGGATTTTTGCCACACTTCCCAGGAAGTGGTCATCACAGGGGGACGACCCTGTCCCTGATTGGAGAACCAGGGCCCCCCTGCTTTTCACCCAGGAGCAAGGATAAAACTGGCAGACCTGCACCCACGCCTCAGATCCCCACCAAATTTCAAGAAGAAAGAACTTAAGGAGAAGAAGGACTGCCCTGCTGGACCCCTGGCCTGCACCTGGAACCTGCACTCAGAAGGACGGCACCAACTGCACACTTGGGCTTCACCACAAGAAGGACTTTGCCTGGCTTCAACTGGTTCAAGGAAGGACTCCCTGTTTGCTACAGGTGAAAAATTGCTAACCAGAGTCCCCTGCACCAACTCCTGAAGAAAGCGACCAGCTGACCACTGTCCAGTGGCCAAAAAGGAGTTTGCGCCAGGTGCATTCTGGGAGTTGAAGTCCGCACCCCCCAAGGACCATCACAGAACTTCTGGACCCTTGGGGTGAGCTGTGGACCCCAAAAGAACCTTAAAAGAACATCTGGGTGAAGCCCCAGAAGTTTGGAAAAGATTTGAGAATTTTTGGAAAAAAGCTCCAGAGAGGGACCGACCCGCCGCGGAAATTCTAGCCGGCTTGCCTCAACCGCGACCCGGCCTGACTTCGTGGTTCGTCCCGGTAAAGAAAAACATCCAAAAAAGAGACTAAGTCCGAACGTAAAAAGTTGACCGGGACCTCCCAGCCATCGTATCCGAGAAGGGCTCCATGGACGTCGGATCAAGATCCAGGTTTACCCCGGTCGAAGGATTTTCATCTCGAAAAAACGACTAAGTCCGAAGGTAAAAGTCTCCACCGAGGAAACCCACATCGCGTATCCGGACAAGGGCTCCAGGAGGTCGGATTCAACTGGCAGGTTCGTCCCGGTGAAGAAAAACTTCAAAATAAAGACTAAGTCAGAAGGTAACTTTTTAACCGAGGCCTCCCGCGACCTGTAGCCGAGCAGGGCTCCATCGCGGTCGGCCTGAAAGTTTGACTTTGCCCCGGTCGAGGTGCAACCAGATGACCCGATTGGCGCTTTTTGTTTCTAAGCGCTAGAAAAGTAATAATTCTTTAAAAATTCATATCTCCGGTTCCCCTGAACCGGTTTTAATAGTTTTTGTGTCATTTTAAAGATAAAAATATAAACTATTTTTATAAATTGGTTTTGGATTTTTAAACTGTTTCCTGTGTTTTATTTAATTACTGTTTTGTGATATTTGAATGCTTTACACTTTGTCTCCTAAGTTAAGCCTTGACGCTCGTTGCCAAGCTACCAAGGGTTGAGCTGGGATTAATTTACTGAGACCTAACTGTACCTAGGTGGAGGTTAGTGGCTTGTTGCTAGGTGTAGGTACCTACCTGCCCTACCAATAACCCATTTTCCAACATAATTGGAAGCAGCGACGGGATCCTGTACTTGTGTTCAATATCACGTTACAGTTTTAGGTAAAACAAATTAAAAATCCTTTAAATTGTCCTAGTGCAAAAATTGTTTTTAATTTTTAATTTGGATTAATTTCAATTATTGAATTTTTGTAATTTTTCTAAATTCTTGTTTCCAATTTTTGCAAAAAGTTTTTGTTGACACAAAACTAGGGAACCATGGAGCTTGATCTGGCTAGCCTACCCACACTGACAGTAGTCCAGCTTAGGGGGTTGTGTATTGAAAGAGGGTTGCCTGCAACCACTGATCTCAGGAAGCAAATCCTGATCACATCCCTGACAGCATGGGCTGAGGCCCAAGAGGTAGAGTCAGAAGAAGCTCCAGAGGAGGGAGAAAGAAGGGAGGATGCTAGCTCTAACCACTCAGGGGAGGGAAGGCATCTGAGCCTAAGTGAGGATGAGGAAGAACGGTCCTCAGTAAATACAGTCACTAGGGGCAGATCCAAAGCTAGAGGTGGGAAGGGGGTCCTTTCAGGGGGAGAGAACCCATCCATCAGAGAAAGAGAGCTGGAGGCCCAGCTAGCATACATAGCTTTGGAAGCAGAGAAGCTGGCCCTAGAAAAGAAAAAGTGGGCATACAAAGAGAAAAGAGATGGAAGCAGCGATAAAGAAGCTGAGGTGTCCATGGGTGGGGGAGTTTGCCCCAGATTACCCAAGGGGGTGGTTCCTGCTTATGTAGAGGGGGATGACATAGATAAGTGGCTGGGGGCCTTTGAGAGGGCACTCCAAATGAGAAGGGTTAGGCCTCAATACTGGGGTTCCCTTTTGTGGGAGTTGGTCCCCAACTCAGGGAGGGATAGGCTTCTGACCTTAAGGGGGGAGGAGGCAGATTCATACCCTAGTATGAAGAGGTGCTTAGCCAAGAAGTTTGGTCTGACCCCAGAGCAATATAGAATGAAGTTCAGGGACACCCAGAAGGTCAGTACCCAGTCTTGGGTTGACTTTGTGGACAGTTCACTAAAGGCACTAGAGGGCTGGATTATTGGTAACAAAGTAGATACTTATGAGGGGTTATACAATCTGATCATGAGAGAGCACATCTTGACCAATTGTATCCAAGAAAGGTTACGCCAGCATCTAGTGGACTCTAAGCAGACCAACCCTAGAGAGCTAGGGGAGGCAGCTGATGAGTGGTTGAGAACCAGGGTGGTTGTCAAGTCCCAGGGGGGAGACTCCAAGAAGGGGGGGACAGGTCCCCAAAAACCTAAGGAGGGAGGTGGTAAGCCCACCACAGAGACTCCCTCTGTACCCCAGAACCCTAAGAAGGAGGAGAGTAAATCCCACTCTGACCAGCAGAGACAGTTAGACCCAGGGTTAAAAAAGCTCTTGGACAGTAGGGCTTGCTTTGACTGTCAGCAGACAGGTCACTTCAGAGGAGATGCAGCCTGTCCAAAAAAGGTGGTTAGCACTGGGCTGTCCAGTGTAGCCATAGAGGAGGATTCCTCAGATGATGAAGTCCTCCTAGCATTGAGCTGGGAGACAGGACCAGATGGTAAGCTGGTGATCCCTGAGGGTGGGAGTAGGCACTTCCACCACATTCAAGTGAATGGGATCCCTACCTCTGGCCTGAGAGACACCTGTGCCAGTCACACTATAGTGAGTGACCGGTTAGTGACCCCAGACATGTATGTCCCAGTAAAGACAAAGAAAGTCAGGATAGCCACAGGGGAGGTCACCTCCAAACCTGTAGCCATAGTGCCCCTAGAGAGGGAGGGTATCCTTGACTGGATTAGGGTGGTGGTCAGTGCTGACCTTCCCCTAGATTGTATCCTGGGCAATGACCTCCCAGAGGTGAGTCTGGTCACAGATGGGGTGGTCGCCCAGGGCGCCCCCCCAACCCAAAGTCCTGGGGAGTCAGTCCCTACAGTTAGGAGACAGGGGTCCCCAAGAAAAGGAAAGAAGAAAAGGAAGGGTAGGCCACTCTTAAAGAGAGTTCCAGGGAGCCAAGGGCCTTCTGCCCCAGTAAGGGGGGAGCCCAGAGTTGGCACTGGTGAGGCCTCACCTGACCCCAAGGAAGTCCTGAGTAGTCAGGCAGCTGTCCAGATGCAAGGTGTTGCCCCTGCACTGACAGAAGGGAGAGTGGAAGGAGGGTGTCTGCCACAGGAGGTGGTAGCCCCCCACTCTAGACAGCAAGAGGGGTGCCAGGACCCCAAAGATGCCCCTAAAGCAGCTCAGCCACCTGTCAGTGGAGAGCTTAGGGTGTGGTTCTGGGTACTGACAGCTGTCAGTAGCCTCTGCTGGGTGCTAGCCTTTCTGGCAGCAATGTACTTGGCCTGGGAGGCAGACCCCAGGGCCAATAGCAAATTAGGCCCCCTGACCCTATTGGTCATGGTGGGGTTGCTCAAGTGTTGGGTGACCTCTTTGGGTAAGCTAGGTGTTGCCCTAGCAAAGTTTGGAGTAGGGGAGGTGGGCAACTCACTACCCAAGTTGGCAGAGAGAAAGGAGGAAGACCCCCCTAGAGGGAAGTTTCAGTTTGAGTTGGGTCCTTTTACTGTTGGGATGGCTTCACTACCCATAGGGAGTGACCCTGACAGGAGGATATAAGGCAGAGTAGGCCCTGCAAAGGGACAGCTAGTTTTCTTCACTGTCTTCCTCGCCTAACAAGCCAGGAAGACTCTCCCAGGGTTGGGCTGAGTCTCCTGGGCGTGTGGGCTGGGGGGGGGTTGTGTGAGAAAACAGGGCTGATTGCAGAGGCCCCATAACTTTTTGCCCCCATTTTCCTCTTTTTGCTGGTGTTTTCCTGACTTTGATGGTGCCCTGGGTACTGCTAACCAGTCCCAGGGCCTGTGCTCTGTGTAAAATGGATATGCAAATTAGGCTAATTATAATTGGCTAAGTTAACCTACCTATAAGTCCCTAGTATATGGTAGGGCATGTAGGTTTAGGGACCACAGCATAGGTGGTGCACACCTAGGTGCACTGCTGAGGTGCCCAGTGTCATTTTAAAAGCAAGCCTGCCTTGCTGGCTGCTTTTAAATTAAAGTTATATGCAAATTCGACTTTGGAATTAAAGGTACTTCCAAAGTCTTAAACTATCTTATTTTTACATATAAGTCACCCCTAAGGTGTGCCCTATGTGCCCCTAGGGCTGGGTGCCATGTAACTATAAGCAGGGACTTTATAAAAATAGATTTATAAGCCCTGGTGAGGTAAAAACAGCCAAATTCGTTTTTCCCTCATTGAAGTAAATGGCCTTCATAGGCTAGAATGGGCAGACTTTATTTTAAATTTTAAAGTCTCCTTAAATGTTACATACCAAGAATTTGGTATCAAATTGAATGTTGTAATAAATCCCACAACTTCCAGTTGTTGGATTTAATATAACTTGTCCAGGTAAAAAGTTTAGACTTTACCTAAAAAGTTGCCAATTTCAGCTCTGCATTGTTTTTGCTGCTGTGCTCCGATTGGCCAGCCTGCAGCAGCTTCTGCCAGGCTGCCTTGATGAGGTGTGAAGTGGCCTGGCTTCACACAAAGGAATGTGCTTGGGGGAGAGAATCTCCCCTCAGCAGATGGTGAGGCAGGAAGGGGGAGGGCTGCCAAACTGGTCTTCAAAGGCAGAGAAGGACATCTGGAGCACCCAGCAACACCCCCACATCCTGCCACCCCAGACAATTAGGTGCCCCCTTGATTAGATTAGGAGAGGGCAGGAGAGGGGTGTGTTTATGATTTTTAGCCACACCAGTGGGTGGGCTCAGCCAGATGTAACCTCCAAAAATCAGATTAATCCATGTTGGATTTTTAGAGACTGTTGCCTTCTGGGATGGATTTTTGCCACACTTCCCAGGAAGTGGTCATCACAGGGGGACGACCCTGTCCCTGATTGGAGAACCAGGGCCCCCCTGCTTTTCACCCAGGAGCAAGGATAAAACTGGCAGACCTGCACCCACGCCTCAGATCCCCACCAAATTTCAAGAAGAAAGAACTTAAGGAGAAGAAGGACTGCCCTGCTGGACCTCTGGCCTGCACCTGGAACCTGCACTCAGAAGGACTGCACCAGCTGCACACTTGGGCTTCACCACAAGAAGGACTTTGCCTGGCTTCAACTGGTTGAAGGAGGGACTCCCTGTTTGCTACAGGTGAAAAATTGCTAACCAGAGTCCCCTGCACCAACTCCTGAAGAAAGCGACCAGCTGACCACTGTCCAGTGGCCAAAAAGGAGTTTGCGCCAGGTGCATTCTGGGAGTTGAAGTCCGCACCCCCCAAGGACCATCACAGAACTTCTGGACCCTTGGGGTGAGCTGTGGACCCCAAAAGAACCTTAAAAGAACATCTGGGTGAAGCCCCAGAAGTTTGGAAAAGATTTGAGAATTTTTGGAAAAAAGCTCCAGAGAGGGACCGACCCGCCGCGGAAATTCTAGCCGGCTTGCCTCAACCGCGACCCGGCCTGACTTCGTGGTTCGTCCCGGTAAAGAAAAACATCCAAAAAAGAGACTAAGTCCGAACGTAAAAAGTTGACCGGGACCTCCCAGCCATCGTATCCGAGAAGGGCTCCATGGACGTCGGATCAAGATCCAGGTTTACCCCGGTCGAAGGATTTTCATCTCGAAAAAACGACTAAGTCCGAAGGTAAAAGTCTCCACCGAGGAAACCCACATCGCGTATCCGGACAAGGGCTCCAGGAGGTCGGATTCAACTGGCAGGTTCGTCCCGGTGAAGAAAAACTTCAAAATAAAGACTAAGGGCCTGATTCTGATTCTGGCGGGCGGCGGAGGCCGCCCGCCAGAATTCCGCCCTCCAAAATACTGCGCCGCGGTCAAAAGACCGCGGCGGGTATTTCAAGATTTCCCCTGGGCAGGCGGGCGGCCGCCAAAAGGCCGCCCGCCAGCCCAGGGGAAAACGACCTTCCCACGAGGATGCCGGCTCGTAATCGAGCCGGCGGAGTGGGAAGGTGCGACGGGTGCATTTGCACCCGTCGCGTATTTCACTGTCTGCCAAGCAGACAGTGAAATACTTGTAGGGGCCCTCTTACGGGGGCCCCTGCAGTGCCCATGCCAGTGGCATGGGCACTGCAGGGGCCCCCAGGGGCCCCGCGACCCCCCCTACCGCCATCCGGTTCCCGGCGGGCGGACCGCCGGGAACTGGATGGCGGTAGGGGGGGTCGGAATCCCCTCGGCGGCGCAGCTAGCTGCGCCGCCTTGGAGGATTCAATAGGGCGGCGGTACACTGGCGGGAGACCGCCAGTGTTGCCGGTCTGACCGCGGCGGTAACAGAATGCCCTCCGGGGCACCGCCGGCCTGTCGGCGGTGCTCCCGCCGACCCTGGCCCCGGCGGTCTAAGACCGCCGGGGTCAGAATCACCCCCTAAGTCAGAAGGTAACTTTTTAACCAAGGCCTCCCGCGACCTGTAGCCGAGCAGGGCTCAATCGCGGTCGGCCTGAAAGTTTGACTTTGCCCCGGTCGAGGTGCAACCAGATGACCCAGTTGGCGCTTTTTGTTTCTAAGCGCTAGAAAAGTAATAATTCTTTAAAAATTCATATCTCCGGTTCCCCTGAACCGATTTTAATCGTTTTTGTGTCATTTTAAAGATAACAATATAAACTATTTTTATAAATTGGTTTTGGATTTTTATACTGTTTCCTGTGTTTTATTTAATTACTGTTTTGTGATATTTGAATGCTTTACACTTTGTCTCCTAAGTTAAGCCTTGACGCTCGTTGCCAAGCTACCAAGGGTTGAGCTGGGATTAATTTACTGAGACCTAACTGTACCTAGGTGGAGGTTAGTGGCTTGTTGCTAGGTGTAGGTACCTACCTTCCCTACCAATAACCCATTTTCCAACATGCACTAACGCAGTTTTGTGTCAAAAAGTATAGCACCAGTTTGTGCTATTCCAGGGCGCCAGACGGGCACCATAATAATGGAATGGCACAACCCGGCGCAAAGGGTGGACTAGCATGACAAAAATTGGCATTAGCCGGGTTGGGTTGTGGTATGGGAGAAGGGGGTTTAGCACCAAAAATGACGTTAGGCTGGTTAGAGTCAATAAAATAAAATGACTCTAACCTGCCTAGCGTGATTTCTTGACACAAAACCTACCATACCACATGACTCCTGTCTTTTAAAAGACAGGAGTCATGCTCACCAACCAATGGCCAGCACAGGGGACAAGGGTCCCCTGGGCATGGCCATTTTACCCAGTGCCATGTATGGGGGTCCATTTCAGGGTCCCCAATGCCACTTTAAAAAATAATACAAAATACTTACCTCTACTTTCCCATACTCACCTGGGATGGGGTCCCTCATTCTAAGCTGCCCCTCTGGTGTGGGTGGGGGTGTCCCTGGGACTAGGTAAGGGCACCTGTGGGCTCTTTTCATGGTCTCTGACAATGGAAAAAGGCCCACTGGTCTCCAAACGCCTGCCCTGATCCAAGCGTTAAATAATGGTGCAAAGCAAGCTTAGCACCATTATTTAGTCACACTTTGTCCCGTGCACCATTTTTGCACAGAAGGATAAATAAGGCGCCTGGGCCTTAGAGTCATTTTTGCCCGGGGATGCCTACCTTGCATCTCATTGACGCAAGGTAGTTTTCCGCAGGCAAAAACTGACTTTAACTCCAATAGTTTGGCACCAGACATGTCTAGCGCCAAAATATAAATATGGAGTTAAGTTTGCGCTGAATTGGCATAAAAAAATGTGACGCTAATTCAGCGGAGAGTATAAATATGCCCCAAAGTCTCCAAAACAGTTGTTAATATACTCCAGCGCAGAACTGGAGTAAGTCCTGCTCGATATATGGCCAACTATTGGTAGTGCAACACTCTCCAATGGAAAATAATATAGACTTAAAATAAAACCCAATAGGAACTGATGTAAAAATAAATTACATTATTAAAAAATAAAAAATAATGTAACAGCAATAATTCTTAAGATAATGAAATCACTTTGAATTACTTCTATCCATCAATTTTTAAAATGTTTAATACATAATATTTGTTTTACTATAGGTGGGTTTGTATTTTAAGTTTAAAAAAAATAACTTTATTTTAATAAAATATTTTTAAAACCGTTTTGAATTTTAAATTTACGTAAGGTTGTACATTTTGTTTGTATCGTTTCAGATTAAAATATATATACAATGAACATTAATATTTAACATAACAATTTTTTTTTATTGTTTTAAAATTTGAAGACACTTTACATTTTTCCCCTATGTTTTATTGTATGGAGATTGATGCCCTGATGGCAAAGATGTACACCTATTTGTGAAAAGTTACAAATTGTAACTTTTAGACTTATAAATTAGGCTGCACCCCCTGAATTCATTGGATGGGTTTAAGAAACTGGGCTCCTTGCAGAGCTTCCCCCCCCACACGCTTTGCCCCCATTTAGACTACTGATGCTGTCTTTTTTTGTCCGAAAGTGCACTGAGGCCTGCTAATTCGACCTTAGTGTCAGTACTCTTTCCCTTAAGTTGTACTGTGATTTTGTAGACCCAATTGGCAAGGACTTTACCACCCCTGTAGGACCCTAGTAAATGGTACCAGTGGTACCCAGGGCAGGAATGGTACAGGGCTCATCAGGGTAGCAGCAGGGATTGTGCTACCCTGCTAGGCCTGAGTAAATGCAAAGCCTGCAGAGCTGCCATGTCAGCCTGCACGAGCAGCTTGTCAGTTCGAGTTTGACTCTGCCTACACCAAAGGCAGGCAGAGTCCCTTCACTGCCCATAGAACAGGTCAGTCACTCCTAAGGCAGGCTTCCAATAGCCCAGGAGGCAGGGTGCACTGTGTATGGGTGAGGACATAGATGGACAGGCATATGTGAGACTTTGGTAGCATTTAAAACTGCACGACTGGCGGTCCATAGGATATCACGGGCTGGCACCCATGCAAACCCCAGATGTCTGGCTTCATGATAAGCCAACCAATTTCCCCCATGTTTGGTGTCAAGCACTGTGATTTTTAAATCTGAGCATGGCTGTTTTGCTCAGGATTAGCTACCTTGTACCGTGTTGGTGTCCTTAGAGGATACCCACCAAATTGCCAGCCTTTGCTTGTCTTGGCGGTGCTTCCCTGAGCCATTTGCCACCTAGACAAGAGTCTGCCTTCCTGCTGGTTGTACTAGCACTTCCTCCAGGAAGAGAAAAAAGACCTGGACAGGGAGGAAGTCACAACTCTGCCCTCTCAGGATGGCTAGTGCTTACAGTAATCAAGGCTGTGAGCCTCAAAGGCATTCACCTCCCTTGATATATAATCTATTGTCCCCCATCTGAGAACAACGCTCTTGCCACCCAGTCCAAGCTGACGGGTGGGAAAATTGGTTATGCTGGAGGCATACACCTTTGAGAGGCTATCCCCACCTTTAGGGTGAGCTAGGAGGTCAGTACAGCCAAGGAAAGGATCTGACATCTTGGCAAACCCTGAATTGGTCGTTCTTGGTAGAAACATGACGTACTCCCACAGAAAGTCATCACCTCAGGGGCATACTAGCCGCAGGGACCAGTAGCCCATTGTCCACTGTCTCTCACACCCTTAATGCCCCCTAAACTATGGTTTAAGGTGCTCACCTGGCACCAGAACCTCAGTTCTGACTTTGGATCTGAGAAGAGGGGGAGGGAAGACGCAATCACTGACTTTTTTATTTTTAATATCTTTTATTGCATTTTTTAAACATGCCAATAATATGCACACAATTGACATTTCTAACATCACTCTACGGACCCTCCCCTCCCCTCATTCATGCACTTATGACATCATGTTATATTCCAAAGCCAATAGTTCTCTAATTGAGATGACAGCCCAAAACAAGAATGCACAGTTCTATGTTGTTGGCGTAGGGGCAAACTTAGGTTTGGATTCTGAGGCAGACGAAGCGTCTTCAGGAACAGGGGCATCAAGGGTCCTCAGGCTCTCCAGTATTGAGTCCCATTGTTTAGCACTATCCCTAGGTCTCCGCCCTTGTAATGCTCCTTGTAGTAGTACAGTTTTCTAATGCGTCTTGCCATCTATTTATTTGCGGGCCTACTGAGTCTTTCCAATGTGACGTGATTTCCCTTTTGGCAAGGACAAGAGCCAGATCGATAAATTTATTAGACGTTTTATGAACTGAGGGACGAGGGAAGTCCCCCAGTAGAGCCACTAAAGGAGACAGAGTCAGCGCCCTTTCAGTGCTAGTGGAGATTTTCCAAAATATTTCTTCCCAGTATGGACTAATCCGTGGGAAACTCCACAGCATGTGTACAAGTCCTGCGGCTGGTTCGGCACATCTGGGGCAGCCTGCGTCGTTTGTATTGTATATTTTAGTTAGCATTTGCGGGGTTAAGTAGGCTCTATGGTAGATATATACATTTATTAATTGAAATCTGGCATTTCTAGACACTGAGTAAATAGGAGATGTGATCCTTGCCCACTGTGGTTCATCTATATCAGCTGCCCATGGAGTTATTATTCAAGTTACGCCTCATTCAGCGGTTCATGTTTTTTCTTCTCCTCCCTATCCTTGCAAGTTGGTTGGATTCGTATCAAAATTCACAGGGTCCCAACTTTCCTTTTAACGGATCATATAATGTCTTCCGACGATCTCGGGGTCACTTTAGGCAAGCGGGTGAGGGTATCCCGTGAGGAGATTGAGGAGCTGCCGCAGCTCAAGTCGTGCTCTGAGGTATTTACAGATGCTTGGGACAAGGGGAGGGCTCCCCCGCCTAGTGCTGCAGCAGCATCCACTGCTTCACGCATTTCTTTGGTGCCTCGGGGGGGTGACCTCCGTGCGTCGTTTAGTGGATCTGCTGCATTTCCTATCGGATATACGAGGGGCTTCACGACGAGGGATGGAGGTGGTAATATTCGAGGATTCCAGTCATTCCTCGACCAATTGCGCTGATGTGAAAATTGCCTTCATACGCCGCTCTGAGTTTGGTTGGGAAAAGCATAGCATATTTTATTCCATTTTTGTGTAGTATGCGTTTAGGGTCGTTGAAGGAGGCCCTTTGTGCGTGCGTTTCTCTTGTGAAATCTGGGAAGATCATGACTCGCTGTTTTTTTTGTGTGATTTTGCCTTTTAAGCGGGTTTGAGATAGGATGTAGCCTCTGTCTTTGAAATGGAGTAGTTTCGCCACTATCGGGCGTGGTCTCATTCCGGGGGAGGGGGTCTGCTGGGTACTCTATGGGCTCTTTCTATTGCAAAAAACGGTGAGAGGCCCTCACGGTCACAGTTTCTTTAAGCCAGTTTTCCAGGAAGGATTCCATATTTGCTGCCGATATTTCCACCTCCTCCAGCAGGCCGATCAGTCTAACGTTGCTCCTGCGGCCGCGATTTTCGGCGTCCTCTGCCCTGGTTTCCAGAGTTTTGACCCGGGAGGTAAGTTCCATGAGTTCAGTGGTTGAGGATTTCTGCGTTGATGTTATTTGTTCAAGAGCCTTCTCATTCGTTCCTACTCTTTCCTTAAGTCTACAGTGGTCATCCCGTAGCAAAGAAAGGTTCTCAGTCAAGTTGTCTATTTTTTGCTCAAGGGCTTCGCGTGATTCCCTGATGGCTTGAAGGACCATGTCTAGTGTTGTCTCCTGCTGTGTTGAGCCATCCTGGGAGTTTAGTTTAGGGGATTGCTCAGGCAGCCTGGTTACTGTGGTTTCTTCCAGGTCTTGCCCATCACGTTTTTTCGGCTTTCCCATTGCTCTGTTCTTTTGGATATTCACAAAGGGAGGTGCCTTTGTTTGTTAAGTTCCGAGTCTCTTTACTCCAAAATTTTCTGCGAGGAGGGCCCCCCTATTATTCCAGAAAAGCGTTACAACTCTCTAGGATGGGAGAGATTAAATTGCTGTGAGGGAGGAATAAGAGGGTCATTCTGACCCGGGCGGGAACTGCCAAATGGCCGCCCCGCGGTCAAAAAACCGCGGGGGCCATTCTGACGTTCCCGCTGGGCCGGCAGGCGCCCGCCAAGGGAGCACCCGCCGGCCCAGCGGGAAAGGGCCTGCAACACAGAAGCCGGCTCCGAATGGAGCCGGCGGTGTTGCAGGTGTGCGACGGGTGCAGTAGCACCCGTCGCGATTTTCACTGTCTGCTATGCAGACAGTGAAAATCATGCTGGGGCCCTGTTAGGGGGCCCCACGACACCCGTTCCCACCATCCTGTTCCTGGCAGTAAAAACCGCCAGAAACAGGCTGGCGGGAAGGGGGTCGGAATCCCCATGGCGGCGCTGCTTGCAGCGCCGCCATGGAGGTTCAGCCCAGCCAGGGGAAATCCGGCGGGAAACCGCCGGATCCCCTTTTCTGACCGCGGCAAGCACCGCCAGCCTGTTGGCGGTGCTTTCGTTGCCCGCGGCCCTGGCGGTCTTGGACCGCCAGGGTCGGAATGAGGGCCTAAGTATCTTCTTCCCATCCGTATTAATTGAAATTCTGTTAAAGGTTTGGTGCCCTCGGATGGGGGAGGGAAGTCAGGGATCCACAGGGTCCGTGCTCCCGGTGGAGCGGATGGACGCTGACCTCGGGACAACGGGCGGTTGCGCTCTCCCCCTCCCTTGTCAGATGTTGGTGTTCCTCAAGATTTTTCTTAATTGAGGGATAAGCACGGGGGAGGGCATGGATTTCAAGTCAGGGTGTGCCTTTTCCAGAGGGCCCCCACTTATGTACCTGCGGGGAGGACTGTTCATGCCATTCTCAGCTTCTCGCCATCGCGGGATTGTAGGCCACAGTTTTGGCGGTGTACCGCTTGGTTTTGACCGGATGGGTCATCCCGCTCCGGCTCTCTCGTGCTGCCGCGCAGCCCCCCTTCTCTTACCCTGTTCCTTCTTCGTTTCCTTCAAAGGGGCGAGGGGGCTTGCTGTCAATGCTAGTCTGCTCCAGAGGACAGGAACGCAACTTCCGCTGCCTCAGGCTCTCCACACTCGCCTCCCCGGGACGAGCGCTCCATTGAGCCGGCGCTCGGACGCGACCGCCATCTTGTTTTCCCGTGGTCATAGGGAAAATCTCAGAATTCTCCCCAGCCGCCTGTTGATTTTCCTGGACGTCGTCCCCACAGGGGCTAAGGGGCTCCCTGCAGCAGGGACGCTGTTGTGAGGTCAGTTCACAGCTCTTTTATGCTATTAATTTAGCTGGGCCCCGTTCGCGAGCCAGGAGCGTAGCGCTAGGCGTGCTGCTTTATCGGCTGCAGGCCACGCCCCCTACACCGTCACTGACAATAGGACTTTGGACTCCATCGCAGCACAGCGAGCGGACACTTAAGTGCCCTAAGGAGATTATATACTGGAACTGGCTTTCTGACATGTGCCCATGGCAAAAGCTTGTTGCCCCCAGCAAGAGTGACTTTAATGGGTGCCAGAAACTGAAGCAGATTCCCCTGACTGGTGGAACCAGTCACCTGCAACCTACAGAAGAATTATTCTGCTGTGCCACAAGAAGTGCAACCCGTCAGCCACTCGTGAATGACCCCAAAGGAAATTGTTGACCTGCACCCTGGGAGTTGTAGTGAGGCTCACACCAAGTTTCGAGTCACTACAGCACTCCTGTTGACCTTTAACAAATAAGTCTTTGATTGACAGCACTCTTGGGTCCCGGTCTTTTCTGAGGACAGCAAGGCTACATCTGCACCCAGACTCCCTTGGCAAGGTAAAAAGGTACTGTCTATAGAAACTTGGACTAGGGATCCCTCAGACCTTAACTCCAAGTGGGTTTCACGGAACTCACCCCACAAGTCATCGATTGCACACTTCAATGGTATTTGTTTGACAACTAGAAATGCATCTATTTTTAAATGCTTTAAAAATCCACCCTCCAGTTGTAAGCAAGATACAAAGTTCATTTTGATAAAATTCTGCTTTATTTTTCTAATTTGGTGTTGGCTTTCTTTTGAGTCATGTCAATTACTTATCATCTATTATGGTGTTGTGAAATGCTTTACATATGTTCTTCTAAGTAGTCTGATTGTTCCTTGCCACTGTGCCAGGACTGAGCTAAGCTTTACAGGTGTGAGCTCCAGGTCCATTTCTGGGTAATGTGTTGGTATTACATGGGAAGACCCCCAGTCATACCACATAATACTTCCACCCTTCATTTGTGTGACTTTACACTTGTAAGTTATAAATAGTCAGAAGAAGTGAAGTTATTCAAAAGGGTAAGACTAAGGCCCATATTTATACTTTTTAGCGCCGCATTTACAACGCTTTTTGATGCAAAAGTGATGCAAACTTACAAAATACAATTGTATTTTTAAGTTTGCAGCACTTTTACGTAAAAAAAGATGAAAATGCGGTGCTAAAAAAGTATAAATATGGGCCTAAATGTATGTGTAATAAATATACACATATATTTTAACCTTTGTGAGTAGAGCCCAGTGTCTTCTACCATAGCTGCAACAAAAACATGAGTAAGCTTTTAAGGTCCTAATAATGTAATGCAATAATGTAAAAGCGAAACATTCTGAACACCACCAGTGTTGTCACACATCCATCATGAACTAGCAGTCACACACCATGATATGCACTTTCACACCCTCCACAGAGTACTAGTCACACAACTATTGAAATCAGTCTTTCACCCCTCGCATACTAGTACTCCAACAACATTGCCAGACTCTTCAGAGTTGCCATACTACAATACCAGAACCATCCCCACACTGCCAACAGCACTCACACGTCTCACAGAGTATCAGTCTGAAAGTACTTATAACTGTTTCCCACATAAGATGAATAAGCAGTATCACACTACTCGCAATACTGCCACTCCTAAAGTAACCAAAGTGTCTGACTGTAGTGGTTCTCTGAAGAAATAAAAGATCTTCAATGTCAATGCCAAAGGCAAGAATGCAGATGGAGGGCTAGTCTTGTCAAAGAAGATAAAATACATCACAAAGAGATGATTCTCAAGTACAAATGAGACGTTATGGTGGCAAAGTCTGTGTATTTTGCTAATAAAATAAGATCTGCCACCAATAACTCAAATTAACTTTTTAAAGTACACCCAGGGTTTAACATGCTTTAAAAAACTCACAAGCTTTCTGCACCAAAGTTGCAGGATGTTTTAGGGACAAACTATTGGAGAACCTAGTCAGTTCCAAAGAAAATGAGGACTATCCCCATCCCACAGGCAAAGAAAGTGAGCTGACTAACCAGACTTCAGCTGCCACGTTATTGGCCTTCCCCCACATAAAGCAATCAGAAGTTAAGAAACTTTTTGTTGCTGATGACTGCTGGTTCCCTTAATGAACCCTGCCTCCCCAAAGGTTTACAGCTAGCATCAGATATGATTGTGGCCTTTCTTTAGAAAGTTTATATTATAATCAGTTACTTTTAACAGGCAGCTTCCCTCAATCTTGGAAAGAGGCCATAGTCGTCCCCCTCAAAAAGAAATCCACTGGAGACCTCAAGGTTTAAAAAAACTGAGTACTACTTCCCTCTTACCAGCTCCTGCCAAGAATTGTCTTAGCCTTACTCTTTTTAATTTATAAGTTGCTCCTTTAGCTAAGTTGGTACGATCCTTTGGATCTCAGATTGTGTCCTGTGTGGACTACACCCAAATTATCATCTCTATTGCAAACAACATGTTGCTGGTGGCAGAAAGGTTAAAAAATTGTATGTTTGAATTAAGTATTTAGATGCAAGAAAACTGGCTACAATTTAACACAGATAAAAGTGAGAATCTTATCTTTGGGGCCAGACATTCATTTGGTCAGACCTTTGATGGCCAGAAGTATGTGGTGCTCACCCTTGTCTGGTTGATTCAGCTAAAAACCTGTGGGTGATCTTTAATAACACTCTCACTTTATTGACCCAGGTTAAGAAGGCGGTCAGCTCCTGGTTCTACATCATCAAAATCTCAAGTCTTCCCTTTTATACTTATTGAACTGAGAGTGGCAGTGGTCATCGCAGTTATCACTGAGCACTATGATTAATATAATTCTTTATATCTAAACATTAACAAGTCTACTTTGAATAGGCTCCAGGACATCCAGAATGCAGCTGAATGTACCTAAACATGATTCTGTCAGGGAGGGCATTCGTTCGCTGCACTGGCTTCCGATCAAGAAATGGGTAAACTTCAAAGTCGACAAGGCTCTTCATCTCCATGGGCCCATGGTTGGAGAACAGCTTTTCAGTGCTACACCTGTGGAAGGATACTGAGATTCTCTTCTCTTAGAAAGGTAACTGTACCTCAGTTTCAGAAAACCAGGTGGGGTGACGGCTCTTTCTCAGTCAGCGCTGCCAAGCTGTGGAATACACTACCCACTCACATTGCTAATCTAACTTTTCACAGCGCTTTCCAAAAGCAGACGAAAACATGGCTTTTTTCACCTCCTGTGATAGCTATTTCTTTGCTTCCTGTGGTCTGTTCCTCAACTATGAAGATTTTAGTACTTTGACACCTTCGGGTATAATGTGCTTTACAAATACAAATAAAACCTAAAACATAAAACACAAACACCCCTCATGAAGTGTCAGTCATATTCCTCCAACAATACTCTCACACAAGTCATGGGCTGGCAGTACCACTCTACCACAAGTACTTTTATAAATTCAAATATTAGCATCATAGGCAATAGGTCTAAACTATTACTCAAGGTGCCTCCTCAGAGACTGGTTGTAGGTAATTGAATTCATTGACTGGTGTATATGTGTATGGGGTATTGTGGAAGAGTGGGTGGGTGAATACCAGAGAATAAATGAATTAGTGCATCAGTGATGAGCTATTGAATATATATACCGATGAATGAGTACCTGTATGGATGGAAGCATGCAGTATTTTGAATAATTGGCTGGATCTATTGGAATTAGCAATGCCTATTCATAAAAAATTTAATTGAGTACATAAGAATCGCAGAGGAAATAATCCTATAGTGCCTGCCAGAACATGCAAAACAAAGATTTCTATGAAGACAATAATATTGTTAGTGGTGCTAACTAGTATAGGGTATTTCATGCAGGCTGATGACTAAAACATGTACAAGACATATCTACTTCTGTTGCACTATTGTGCTTAACTCATTGTCATGCAAGAAACCACATCGTTTGGATATGTAAAACAGTACAATCATGTTAGTAAATTTTTTTTTTAAGTAAAACAATGTAAGAATCAATATTTTCCTGGCGTGTATAAGGCCACTGCCATTCCAGAATCAACATTGCACACAAATATGCAATCTCATTGTCACATCAGAAGCAAACTTTTCTTGACATTGAAGTCGATTTCAGATTATTGCCTGTATACTACCCATCCCAGCGCTAAACCTCTCTTTACCTCCTCCTTTCCCTCTCCCTCCAGTTCGATTGCCATGATCTGCAGCCTGTGCTCACTTATGCTTCTGGGCATGGAGACACACTCCTAAAGAAATTCAGAGGTGCTTGAGTCTTCCACTACATTTATATGCAGTACAGAGTGTGGTGCTACTTAGTGTGAGGCTTCATGGCTGTAGCATTTGTACTGCACAAAATGTGCAAGTGAAGTCAAAACAAAATACATGTCCCAGACTGCCACATAACTCTTACAAGACTTCCAACAGTGGCCACCAGTAGATAATATCTGTTTCTCATGTCTCAGAGCACTCCTTGCTAGGTAAATAAAAGACTTAGAGGCTCATTACAACTTTGGGGGTCAGAAAACTCCGACCGCCAAAGCCACAGGGAAGAGAAAGGCCCCTACCACCCGTCAATTTACGATGTTCTCACCGGGCTGACCGGCTGGAACATCATTTCATGATGTTCCCCTGGACAGCCCAGGAGGTAGAGAGCTATGCTATTGACCTCGGCTCCAGTATGGAAGCTGAGGCCAATATAGCACACCAACACCCTTGGAATGTGCACTGTCTAAATCGTATATGGATTTGATGTTCCATGTCTTTGATGTTCCTTCCAAATCCTGAATTACCATCTAATATATAAGTGTTTTGTGGCCAAACCCCTGTCACAAAGCATTGATATTATACCAACACCTCAAAGAAGGTGGTAATCCAATGGCAATAGGGAGGGGATCCTTTTGGGACAACTTCCACTTCATGAATGTAAACAAACTGTTGGTTTAGGAGCAGACAGTGATCCACTGGACCATTGCCACATCCTAAACAAAGAAAAAAATATATTGCTTGTTTCCTTTAAGGAAAACAGACTGCATGTTTAAAAAAAAGTTTACTTTATCATAAATCAGTCTTAGACATGATGGTCTGCTAACCAGAGCAGGCCACCATCTTTGTGATAGCCTCAAATCATTGTGAGTTTGAATTTGTGACCTACCTCATTATTATATATAAAGTATTTCAAATTCCTGTCCACTATTATTCAGATTTTAAAAAAGTGACCTTTTAGGACACAGGTGAGTTAAAAAAAATATTTACTGGTCGCAAAAATACTGGTCGTAGTTTGTGGGCAGTAATTTGTGACCAGCTATCAGTGCTCTTCACCTACAGCCTTTGGATCTTACTTCTCCCAGTAAGTGGTTCTAATTTTTATATACATTCATGTTCACAAGAACAACATGTAATAGCTCAATTGACCGAAAGAGATGTCTAGTGATCCTAAGACGTTTGCATTCTTTCTTCATCAATGGTAGCTGCATTACTATGTAAACCCATGTCTTTTTCTAATGACCAGACGAAAGCTGTCTTTTGTGAGTCAGAATGCTGTCAGAGAATTCCATTAGTTAAACTCAATGATCTACTGCTGTATAATTTCCCAGCCTACTGCAATGCTAGCAAATGCAGAAGTGATTTAGCAGGAAATCACATGCTCTTTCCTTGGATTGTGAGTTGCTGAATTTAAACCTGGTTCATCAAACGTTTATAAGTTATGTTACCACATTTAATCATCTGGCAGTTTAGAATGGTTGACAAGAGGAGAAAAGGCCCAATATTTTATCAAGGGCTGCACAATTAATTGAAAGCTGTGCTAACTCAAGCTGTGAATCACTCTATGAAGTGTGCAGAGCTCATAGATAAATTACCACAATTAGAGCATTATTTAACTAAGCTACACTTAGAGACAAATACGATTATGACCAAAGTGTTCATAGCCAGACTGACCATTGAGGATAAAAAAAAACTGGCATTAAATTATAGATGAGGTATTGTAGAGGGTTTCCTTTCAAAGGAAGAAGGGGGAACATGTGTGCAAAGATTATGTATGTACTATGATGGATCTGAATATTTTATGAGAGGTTCTCAAAGCAACTATAGGATTTCAAAGAATCAAACCAGTAGGAGCACAGGAAGCAAAGTTACAGCTGGGTTCCTTTACAATGAAAGGATGTAGCTTTTTGTCTAAATAATATCTTTCAAAATGTATAGTAATTACTATGCAGTTTTCAGTTGATCATTTGCTAGCTCCTATTTTATTCATAGTATTGGTTTATAGATGTTATAAAGGATGTGATTACCAAACAAAAAATAGAGTCCTGGAGTTTCTCCATTAACAGTGAGATGTTTAACAGTTAGCCAGTGGCCTGAAGTTTATATTGACAATTATCATCAAAACAGCCAGGTTTTCAGACCTTTTTTTGACTGCAATATGATATGTAAAACTATGCAACTCGGAAGGCAGAGAGTTCCACATTGGTGATGCATGAAGTCAAGAAGTAACAGATCTTGAGAAATAGGAAGGAAAATATGTTTAGATTTATTCGTGGTCAACGATAAGGTGCTTGCCATAAATGGCCTTGTGGCTGTTAGAGTTTTCATTTTTACCATTTTCTCAATAGGAAGGCAATAAAAATGCTTTTGATGGAGAAACATGCGCCCTAGGTAGAAGTCCTAAACATAACCTGTCTCCAATATTCTGAGTAATTTGCAATTTATGTAATTGAACTTTAGTAGGAGATAAGTAAAAGATGTTGTCAGTGAAAGTAAAGTTAAAATGTTGCTCTATAGTTAAGATAAGAGAAATATCTTGCAGTTAATTTGCAATTCTGAGCACAGCAAGAGAATTAATAATCAAATATAAGCCTCAAATTGATTGCAACATATACCCGCGGTGGAAGATTGTTAAGGAGGAATGGTGATAATCTGAGTCTGACCAGATCAAAAAGAATAGAGCCAAATAATGCTTTTTGGAATCACTAACTTTAGTAGCCTATCCAATAAGAATGCATGGAAAATTGTGTCAATAGTTGCGGGCACAATCATGAAAACGAGCCAGCTATGCCACTTACATCCAAAGTCATATAAAGCAGATTTATCACTGTCTAAAGGTGCCCATAAGGACCATCAGGCATGGAAGCTGAATTATTATTTGGTATCTATGGAACAATACCTTAATAAACATTCCAATGTTGTATTGGAAATAACCCCATCTCATATTATTTGTCAAATGTTTTATTCTTATTCAAATTGCCTTGGTGCAACTGATCAGAATGTTTCCTATTGCCCATCTGCACAGGAAATTACATCACTGGATTTCCCATTACCTTTCTGCACAGGAAGTGGCATCACTGGGGTCCTGCCAAACCCATCATCAAAGGATGCAGCCAAGCAAAAATACTTTATTTCCCTTCCCTTTCTGCACAGTGAGTGACCAAAATCTGCAACAGAAGCAACAAGATTTCTCACCAAAAGTGTCTTTAAAAGAAGCAGGCAAGCAAGAGGTTGTCATTCGCCTTTGCCCACATTCAGAAGAAGTGACATCACTGGATTTCTCATCAATCTCCTGCACAGGTAGTGACATTACTTGTTTCCTGCCAAAACCATCTTAAAAAGTAGCAGCCAAGCAAGAGGGATTTATTACTCATTGTCCATCTGAGGAAGATCTTCAAATGGGTCCCAAGCAACACAAGCAAAGCTGTTACTCGTGTCCTAGTCACCAGCAAGTTGTGCTGTGGGGACACCCGCTACGATCACCAAGTAACATACCAGAAGACTACAAACCATTCAGAACTAAGAAGCCAAAGTCATCCTCAAACTCCCTCATGGAACTCACGCCACACTCCACCTCAGGGAACTTCACTGGGTCCAAATACAGAAACACACTCAATTCAAATTCCTCACACACAGATTCAAGGCACTACACTACCCAGGCCCCAACTAATTGAACTGTTGCATCTCATTCCGGCAACTACCTAGATGCATCTGCTGTACATGATTTCTACTCGCACACATTCCATGCATACACAGAACAAGACCTTAAAGACAAGCATTCTCTTACATCGGTTTTAAAGTGTTGAATGACTTCCCACTCAACATCAGAGTCTCCTCCTCTCTTGTAGACATCTGCATGAAGTTGAAGACCTGACTTTTCCATTAAGCAACCTACCATAGGCATGGCTAAGCACACACACTTATTCAGTGCCATGTTGTTCTCGCGAGTAGTAGAGCGCTTTACAAATATACATTACATAACACATAAGCAAGTGAATTACCTTTATAGCAAAGTTACAATTGCAATTTTGTTTTTGAACTTGTGACATCTATACCTTGTAGCCCTCATTCTGAGTGGCACAATACTGGGAGTATGATAAAATCACATGTGACTTTACTGTTACCGTGGGGTAAATTCAATGCAATCACAAGCAAACCTGATAGAAAAAGGAAAAACATGGGGTACTGAATTTTCTGGCCGTAAAAAATTACACAAATGTTCCATTTCCATGTGGTCTACTGCAAACATTTATGAACATGTGGTAAATGTATAAATGTATGAAAGAACCTCTGGGTGGGACGGGGTAAAGGAGGGAGGTAGAGGAAGTACTGGAGAGAAAAGGGAGATTTTGTTATTCAGGTGGAACATTGTATACTCTCCTCATCAGAAAATAATAGGAAATACAGTTTGGTTGCTCATCTAGTCACAGCCTCATGTGATGTTATTGTGCAGAATTATGCATGGTAATTAGTGTTATTGTTCTCACATACCTGGAATGAATGGGTGTAGAAAAGATGTCACTGTTGAAGCAGAGTTCCTGAGGTAATTTAACTCAGTTTGACTCATGATGAGAGCCATAGTCATGTATCTGCACTTGCAGAATCAGAATTAGAATGTCTCAGACATAACTTAGATGACAGTTTACTGAAAAAGTGGGTGACCTAAGCACATGTATTGACTACAAAGCAATCAATAGGATTGTAGTAACAAAATACCCCTGATATCTGTTCTTAGGATTTTTTAAAAGTAGATTATTGGTAAGGGCAGGTAAGTACCTACACTTAGCAATAGGCCACTAACCCCCACTAAGGTCCAGTTAGGTCTCAATAAATTAAACCCAGCTCAACACTTTGTAGCTTGGCATCGAGCGACAAGGCCTAACTTAGGAGACAAGTGTGTAAAGTATTTAAAAATCACACAACAGTAAATAAGTAAAACACAAAACACAATATAAATCCAACACCAATTTATAATAATAGATTATATTTGTATCTTTGAAATGACACCAAAATGATTAAAATCACATAAGGGGACCCAGATATATAAATTTTTAAAGAATTAATGTTTTCTAGCACAGAGAAGCAACTAGCACACAAAGGGTTAAAAAAAGATCACACTGGAAAGGGACAAAGTCCAGAGTTCAGGCAACCCATGGGGTAACACAGTCACACTTACTTTCAGAAGTGTTTCATGATTCAGGAAAGTGGTCCAAAGCACCAGCAAAAGGGTTCAGAGGAACTTATAGAGTTGCTCTGAAGTCTCCAAACTTCTGGAACTTCCTCCAGAGTTCCATTTTGGGACATTGAAGTGTTCACAAGTGGATCCAAGGTTCCAGAAGCTCTGAGTTGCTTCTTGGGTGTTGGGACTAAAATTCTCAGAATGCACCTGATCAGAATCCTCAAATGGCTACTGGATGCTGGTCAGCTGGACTCTGCTTGCAGGACTTGATGCAGGGAACTCTGGGCTGTTACTTTGTACTTGTGGCAAACAGGGAAGTAGTAGAAGACAGGTAATGTCCTTTTAGTGTTGAAGCCTAAATGTGCAGCTGGTACAGTCCTTCAGAGTGAAGTGTCCAGGTCCAGCAGGGCAGTCCTTCTTCTTCGTTGTCTTGTAGGGATCTGAGGTGTGGGTGCAGCTCTGCCCTATTTATCCTTCCTCCTTGGTGAAAACAAGGGGGTCCTGGGTATCCAATCACAGGCAGGCTCCTTCTCCCCTTAATGACCACTTCCTTTGGAAGTGTGGCAAAAATCAATCCCAGGGAGCAACATTCTTCAAAAATCCAACATGTCTGAAAGTTTTTTTTGGAGGTTAGATCTGGTTGAGCCCACCCACTGGTGTGGCTCAAAATCCCAAACACACCCCTCTCCTGCCCCTCCTAATCTAAGCAAGAGTGCACCCCTGGGGTTACAGGATGTGAGGAAGGTCCTGAGCTGCTCCAAACGTCCTTCCCTGCATTTGAAGACCTGTTTGGCTGCTCTCCCCCATACTGCTCCACCATCTGCTGAGGCAGATCTCCTCCCCCAGGCACATCCTTTGTGTTCATCCCAGGCCACTTCACACCTCATCAAGTCACCCTGGCCGGGCTGCCAGAGGCTGGCCATTCAGAGAAGAGCTGAAGTTGTCATCTTTCAGGTAGAGTTTTAAAGTTATATTAAATCCAACAATTGCAAGTTTGGGGATTTATTAAAACAATTAATCTGATACCCAACTCAAGGTATCTGTCACTTATGGGGACTTTGTTAATTAATAAAGTCTCCCAATTTTAGCCTATGGAGGACATTCACTACAGTGAAGGAAAAACTAATTTGACTATTTTACCTCACCAGGGCTTATAAAACTATTTTTATAAGGTCCCTGCTAATAGTTACATGGTATCCAACCCTAGTGGCAGATAGGGCACACCTTAGGGGTGACTTATATGTAAAGCTCAGATAGATAAAGACTTTGGAAGTACATTCAATTCCAAAGTTGAATTTGCATATTACTTTAGTTTAAAAGCAGCCAGTAAAGCAGGCCTGCCTTTAAAATGACACTGGGCACCTCAGCAGTGCACCTATGGGTGCACTACTCAACTGTGGTCCCTAAACATACATGCCATACCATATACTAGGGACCTATAGGTAGGTTGACATAGACAATTATAATTAGCCTAATTTTCATACACATTCTATACAGAGTATACAGAGCACAGGCCCTGGGACTGATTAGCAGTACCCAGGGCACCATCAGAGCCAGGAAAACATCAGCAAAAAGTGAAAAATGGGGCAAAAAAAGTTAGGGGGGTTCTGTAATCACCCCTGTTTTCTCACAAGGATCAGATCAAACAAACACTTTTTACCAAGCTGGAGCTTAGAGGAACATATCATTTAGTTAGACACTGAGAGGGTGATGAATAGAACTGTGTTTTGCACTACGGTCGGCCTATTCAAATGTCAACAAACACACAAAGGTGATGCAGGGAATGCTTGTCAAACTACTGGCAATTGCTCAGGGTAGCATCCCAATCAATCATTCTTTCGCTCACTATGCTACCTCAGTTTGTACCCAACCATATGCAAATCAAACATGACCCTTCTCCAATGGGAATTGTCCAGCCTGAACTAGCAGCCACTTCCTCCCTAAACCAAAAC
The DNA here is from genome assembly GCF_031143425.1 of Pleurodeles waltl. Lineage (NCBI taxonomy): Eukaryota > Metazoa > Chordata > Amphibia > Caudata > Salamandridae > Pleurodeles > Pleurodeles waltl. The sequence continues at coordinate 315,625,028 of NC_090444.1, forward strand.
ACAAGCTTCCAATGAGAGGTTTCACCCTGATTAGAAATCAGCAGTCAGGTATGGCTTGGTTCCATTGGTTATTTTATATCCAGAGCATGCAAATCATGTTCAATGGAATTAAGGAATTTATCTTTGTAGGGGGATGCAAAACAAAATGATAGAGCATTTAGAAAATGTATTATTCAAATCCAGTGAGAGTCTCATAACTTGTGTCTTTCCCAGTGGTAATTACATGGTATTGGAATTGGCATGTTTACCATCAGTATCTGCCTCTTAAAATAAGGCTGCTGCGATGCAGAATGGCTAAAGGGCACTTGGTTGGTTCTGCGAACTCATGTACACATACTAGTGCACATGTGTGGGTGGCACATGTGTGGCTACTGTTATATGCAGCCTGGAAACTGCATACAGGTAGCCTGTGGCAGAGGGGACTCTGAAAGGTTAGATGCTGACCTGAGATGGGCCTTGTAATATCAGTTTTATTTAGAGATAGGTACGGTCAGTAGGGTTTACTAGTTTAACTATAGTGCCACTGTTTAATACACATGGGGGAAGTCTACCTTAAAGGTTTTCTTTAGTTAGGCCTACAAAGTCCAGTAAGATATAAAACTGGGGTGAAACGTGTGCTAAGTATGAACACATGGATCCCAAGAGCCTATATTTACATCTTATGGGTAATTCTGAATTGTCATATTTCAATGACAGCTCACGATTGGATTCCAGGCTTTTTGTCACCCTGTTGGGCCAAGGTAATTATTCCCCCTTGCAGAGCAGACAATGGGGGTCTTTCTGACCCTGGCGGTCATTGGATTCCGACACCCCATACCGCCATCCTGTTCCTGGCGGTTCGGCCGACAGGAACAGGATGGCGGTATGGGGTGTCGTGGGGCCCCTGGGGGCCCCTGCAGTGCCCATGCCAATGGCATGGGCACTGCAGGGGCCCCCGTAAGAGGGCCCCACAAAGAATTTCAGTGTCTGCTTAGCAGACACTGAAATTCGCGATGGGTGCAACTGCACCCTTCGCACCCTTCCCACTCCGCCGGCTCCATTCGGAGCCGGCTTCCTCGTGGGAAGGGGTTTCCCGCTGGGCTGGCGGGCGGCCTTCTGGCGGTCGCCCGCCAGCCCAGCGGGAAACACAGAATCACCGCGGCGGTCTTCGGACCGCGGAGCGGTATTCTGGCGGGGGAACTCTGGCGGGCGGCCTCCGCCGCCCGCCAGAGTTAGAATGACCCCCAATGTCTTCTCACACAAAAAAGAGTAATTGACAATACTTTACTTTACTGAGGAGGAAGGGGTGCAGAAGAAAATCCGCATTTGTGAACTAGGTGTTAAAATGTACCAGGTTTGGGTAAGTTCTGACCTACTAAACAAAGGAGGAAGGTCACACCTCTGCTGTCAATACTGTAGGGGCTTCCCTCAGAGGTTTTGGTAGGAAAGTCCGAAGCAAAATGTCAGCTATCGGTGGGGCTGAGGCTCCCAGAGGACATGTGCACAGAAACCACTTCCTGATCCCATACTAGATTGTACCATCTTGCTGTTCGGGAGGGTTGGGACGGGGTGCATGGATTAGCCATGAGTGGCTGCATCTAGCACTTTCAACCTTTATGTTATACCTTTCAAACTTAGGGTGGTCTTCCCCCAAACATTTTGCTTTCTACGTTCCTGTTTTGTTGAATTAGTTTTTGTTGACCTTAGGACTCTGTGCACGTTAGCACTGCTAAACAATGCCAAAGTGTTTGTGCTCATTCCCTAAAACATGATAACATTTTGTCACACCTGATTGGCATATTTACTTTACTTACAGTTCCCTAGTAAAGTGGTATACCAATGGTCTGGTAATTTAATGCTTCCAGAGGACCTGCAGTACTTATTATGATACTGACTTAAGTAGCCCTTTTAAACATTTCTTAGGCCTGCCATTGCTACCTGTGTGCAGTTTTAAACTGATAATTTGTATTGGCAAAATAAACCTTTTGTCGGGCCTAAGACTCCATTTTAATACATATAGGTCATCTCTAGGGTAAGCCCTAAACAGCCCATTGGACAGGATGCATTGTATTTAAAAAGTCGGTCACATAATTTTAAATCTTTTATATAGTGGTAGTAAAAAACTCACAAATTTGCATTTTCACTATTGTAAGGCCTATTTCTCCCATATGATAACATTGGGTTACCTTATTACATTTAATAAATGATAACTCTTGTTTGATAAAAGAAAGAGATGCATGTCATGCTGGTTGCCTAAAGAATTATAATGAAAGTCCTCTTTAATGGTAAAGTCAGATTTTAAGTCACAAATCTGAAAATGCAACTTTTAGAAATGTTGTATTTTCTTGCCCAACCCATTTAGTGGTTGTAGTCTGTATCCTGAGCCTTTGTATATGCCTAACAGAGATTAACACAAAGTGGGATTAGGTGTTTGCAGGTTGGGCCATCCTCACGAAATGGGAGGTACTTTAAAGGGGCTGTCTCAGTATACGTACAAAGGATTTTAAACTTGCCTGTTGTGACCCCAGATCTTGCGGACCCTGGGGAGAAAGGCAGAAAATTAAATAACTATCTATAGGGGAATACACCAGAAATGTCTTCCTCTTCAAAGCTGGCACCAGGTATAAAAATAAGTCCTCAGACCCATTCTTGAGGTTAACGTCTTCTGAACCTGTGAAGGACTCTCAGAGGACCGCTCTGCTGCCTAAGGCTGCTGTATATTTCAGAGGACTGCCCTGTAGCTATTAATTGACTGTTCTGCTGCCTGAAGCCTGTCCTGTGCCCTCAAAGGACTGCCCAGCTGCTCAAGACCTACTTTTTTGTCTGAATCCAGGACAACCTGAGTAACTCAAAGGGATAGTTTGCTGTTTGCTGTTCAGAGACACAGGAATATAAAAATCTCCAACAATTTCAAATTGCACCTTGATTTAGTCTGAAGTGAGTCCTGACAGTCCAAGCAGTTCCTCCTGATGTGGACTATTGGAAGTGGTGCTGGGGGGTGCCCAAACTGCCAAAATAAAAAACTTGGGATGCAGAGAACTTTGTGCCAAAAAGTGTTCCGAGAACTGAGAGGAGACAGAAACACACCTACTCACTGATCTGCCCAAGCTGCATCATCAGTCAGCACTTTGCAGGAGTCCCTAAAAAGGGCCTGATTTAGATATTGGCAGATGTGTTTCTCTTTCACAATGATGAAGGATAACCTGACCATTCAAATCTAAATCTTGAGGGATATAATGGGATTTAGATTTCGGCGGATGGGATATCCATTACCTTTTTGACATGGTAACTCTGTCTTCTCTGTAGCAGAAAATAATGATCACCAGTTTCTATCTGGAATTGTACCCATCCTTCTGGACCCCTCCTCTGATAACAGCCTGCTGCTTCACTACACTGGATATTTTTGCCTTCCAAAAAAGAGATTAAGTCCAAATGAAGAAATCTTTACCAGACTTCATTGAGCAGCTCCTAAATGATGACGCCACCTCCTCGGAAACAACCGGCTGCCTTGGTCCGCTGAACTTTACCTTCTCAGACATTTTGCTTTGAAATTTCTTCTAGGTCGGAAAGTAAGCCTAGACTTTGCCCGATCCAGTTATAGTATGCAAACTGCTCTCCATCCCAGTTAGCCGTAAGCTTCAACTTTGCCTCGGTCTCATATGACTTGATGTCTGGAGGTGACGCTTTGATCTTTTAGTTATTGGATTGCACCAAAACTTTAAAAATTCATAACTTCGGTTCTACTGATTGGATTTTTTTTGTTCTAGTGTCAAATAATGTATTATATTTTACGCTATATTACTAAATTCTTGTGGGATTTTTCTTGTGTTGTGTTCCACTTTATTACTGTTTCAGTGCTGCATAAATACTTTACACATTTCCTCAAAGTTAAGCCCCACTGCTTTTCTGTCTGGCTACCATAGGGTGAAGCACAGATTAATTTATGTACTATTATGGTTAACCCTGACATGGATTGGGGCTGTTGTTAGATAAGGGCTCCCACCCCCATCAAAACCAACATGATTTCTTACACCCTAATTGAAAGCGCTTGCAGAAAGGAGAGCAAGACCCTGGGCATGGACTGTGGCACAGCAACACCATGGAAAGCTGATGCCCTAATGGACTGAGGCCTCTGTCTAAAGCTAACCACAGGATGAGTGGGTTTGTGTTAGGGTCTGTGACGCTGGCCCCCTTATGCCACTGAGAATCAGTTGAGAGAAGACTTAGGGCCTCATTACAACTTTAGTGACAGGAATACTCTAACTGCCAAAGATGCAGAGAGGAGGCTGAGGTCATGCCAGTTCCCTCCACCTCAGGTCTTATTACGATGATCCTGTTTGCAGGAACATCATATTAAGACATTCCCGCTGGTCAGACTGGTGGGAACAATGCTACGGTATTGGACTCAGCGCCCTTAAGGGAGCTGAGGCTAATACCGTAGCACACCACCACCCTTGGAATATGCACTGTCTGCAAAGCAGACTGGGTATTCTAAGGGTGCTGCCATGCCCCTGTAGCCCCCTGCAGTGTGTTTCCACCAGCCTTTCCATGGAGGGGTCCCTGCCATGGAAAGGCTGGTGAAAATAGGAGTTGTGATAACCATGAGTCCGCCCGCTGTCAACTCATTAGGAACCTTTGTTCCCAGTGGTGATGGCCATCCCCTGACACTCTGACTGCCAGAGTCGTAATGTGATGGTCGGACCACCGGGAGTGCGGTGATCTGACTGTCACAGCGGGGCTGGTGGTCTCAAGACTGCCAGCCTCATAATGAGGGACTTAGACTCCCCTGCCCCAAAGATGCCCTCCAAGTCTACCTGGAGGCAATGTGGTCTGTGGAGGGTACAGATGAGGAGGAGGCTGGTGCAGGGAGCCAGTGAAACCTGCTCCCACAGAGTGTGACTCTTTGGAAGTCAGGAGACCTGCTCATATAGGATTTGCGTGGGTCTTTTTAAAATGTGACCCCCTCCCCAGACTTCTACTTGGCCTGGGGACCCCAATTCCCCAGTTAGCATACATTACAGAGGGGGCCTGGGCCCTCATCTCCAGGCCCCAAAACAAGGGCATTCACTGCTTTATAGAGGGAACGCCCCATAATGCCATGCAGGGATTAATTTGCCTATGATTTTCTTTGCTTGTGGCAGCCTCCTAAGTATAGGGGCACCATCAACATGAAGTTAAGGTATTGGGGGTCTGCCCCCTAAAAGTAACCCTACGTTTCTGACCCCCAGACTTTTCATCAGCATTGTTTAAAATATCCATAAGGGTGGAACATTTGTTCAACAGGTTGGAAATGCAAGACCTCTGAGAGTTGGCTTTATGGTTGCATTATATCATTATGGGGGTGATTCTAACCCTGGCGGTCGGTGTTAAAGCGGCGGCCAACCCGCCAACAGGCTGGCGGTCAAAACAATGGAATTCTGACCCTGGCGGGAACCGCCAACACAGACAGCCACTTTAACACTCCGACCGCCACGGCGGTACAAACAAACAGCGCGGCGGTCACCGCCAACAGCCAGGCGGCAGACAATGTACCGCCCACACTATCACAACTCACCAATCCGCCACCTTTTCCGGGGCGGGAGCACCGCCGATAAAAACACGGCGGAAACAGACTACGAACGGGAAAACGCACACCACTACGCACTCCAGGAGGAAGGAGGACAGCATGGAACCCAAATTAAACATCCTACCTGCTCTCGTCTACCTTCTCATCTACCACGAGTACAAAGTCCGGCGCAGACGACAACGGTGAGTACTGCACCTACGACACACGGGAGGGGGGAGGACGAAAGGTTACGGGCACACACATATGCGACCCCCCCCCCAACTATGTACACACCAATGCAGAGAAACAAGTTACAGTGACACCACCCAAACACCCCTGAAAAATGCTATGACATAATCAAATTTGGAATAAATATTTATGTACCAAAAAGCTCCTGAAAATTATTGTACAACCATGAAAGATATTTACAAGAAAACAAATGATATACACATCAGTGTATAACTGAAGTAAGAAGTCCTGCACATCCTACGAATTCATCATGTCCGTGGGCCAAAGTTTTGAGAAACAAGGGCAAAGCCCACACAGGAGACCTGAGTCCTTTGGAGAGAACACTGCAGGGGCATCAGATGTAAAAACTACAGGCACCTTAGGGGAAGGGAAGGGGGGGGCACCACAGCCACATGAGTCCACAACGCCAGATCCACGAGGAGCCACCATGCCCACTGTACCATCCTGGGGAGTGCAAAGCCACAGTCTCTCAATGTCTCTACAGTGGGTGGGCTGCCCACTGTACCATCCTGGGGAGTGCAAAGCCACAGTCTCTCAATGTCTCTACAGTGGGTGGGCTGCCCACTGTACCATCCTGGGGAGTGCAAAGCCACAGTCTTTCAATGTCTCTACAGTGGGTGGGCTGCCCACTGTACCATCCTGGGGAGTGCAAAGCCACAGTCCATCAGGTGGATGACAGTCTCCACTGGTCAAGGAGGAGGCATGGTGGGCACAGTGAACCATAAACAGTGCTTGAGACGGCGGTGCCCAGCGGAGCGGTGCTTGAGAAGAAGGGCCCAGCGGAGCGGTGCTTGAGACGGCGGTGCCCAGCGGAGCGGTGCTTGAGATGAAGGGCCCAGCGGAGCGGTGCTTGAGACGGCGGGGCCCAGCGGAGAGGTTCTTGAGATGAAGGGCCCAGCGGAGCGGTGCTTGAGATGAAGGGCCCAGCGGAGCGGTGCTTGAGACGGCGGTGCCCAGCGGAGCGGTGCTTGAGAAGAAGGGCCCAGCGGAGCGGAGCTTGAGATGAAGGGCCCAGCGGAGCGGTGCTTGAGAAGAAGGGCCCAGCAGAGCGGTCCTTGAGATGGCGGGGCCCTCTTCAGCGGTGCCTATCTTCACGGCGGGGCCCTGTTCAGCGGTGCTCTTCTGCACGGCGGGCCCTGTTCAGCGGTGCTCTTCTGCACGGCGGGCCCTCTTCAGCGGTGCTCTTCTGCACGGCGGGGCCCTGTTCAGCGGTGCCTATCTTCACGGCGGGGCCCTGTTCAGCGGTGCTCTTCTGCACGGCGGGCCCTGTTCAGCGGTGCTCTTCTGCACGGCGGGCCCTCTTCAGCGGTGCTCTTCTGCACGGCGGGGCCCTGTTCAGCGGTGCCTATCTTCACGGCGGGGCCCTGTTCAGCAGTGCTCTTCTGCACCGCGGGCCCTGTTCATTGGTGCTCTTCTCCACGGCGGGCCCTGTTCAGTGGTGCTCTTCTGCACGGCGGGCCCTGTTCAGCAGTGCTCTTCTCCACGGCGGGCCCTGTTCAGCGGTGCCTATCTTCATGGCGGGCCCTGTTCAGCGGTGCCTATCTTCATGGCGGGGCCCTGTTCAGCGGTGCTCTTCTGCACGGCGGGCCCTGTTCAGCGGTGCTCTTCTCCACGGCGGGCCCTGTTCAGCGCTGCTCTTCTCCACGGCGGGCCCTGTTCAGCGGTGCCTATCTTCACGGCGGGGCCCTGTTCAGTGGTGCTCTTCTGCACCGCGGGCCCTGTTCAGCGGTGCTCTTCTCCACGGCAGGCCCTGTTCAGCGGTGCCTATCTTCACGGCGGGGCCCTGTTCAGCGGTGCTCTTCTGCACCGCGGGCCCTGTTCAGCGGTGCTTTTCTCCACGGCGGGCCCTGTTCAGCGGTGCTCTTCTCCACGGCGGGCCCTGTTCAGCGGTGCTCCTCTCCACGGCGGGCCCTGTTCAGCGGTGCTCTTCTGCACTGCGGGCCCTGTTCAGCGGTGCTCTTCTCCACGGCGGGCCCTGTTCAGCGGTGCTCATCCAGCAGGTCAAGGGAGCCAGACCTGGCCTGGACTCCCTGCTCAGTCGCCCTCGGACCGTGACGTTTCTGGACCCTTCGGGACGGACTCCTGGCCTCTTTAGTGTCCTCCTTCCCAGCTGGGATGTGACATGTGGGGTCCACCTTCTCCGCGCTCCTGCTGCCCTTCCGCTCCTTTGATGGGGCTCTCGGGCCCTTGCCTCCCCTAGATGGTGTGGCAGGTGAAGTGGCCGCACATTGCTCCTTGGGGGCAGCCCTGTCAGTCCTCGCATGGCGGCCCTTGTTTTTGCGGGTCCTCTTGCCGGGGGGGGGGCTGGACGTGTCCTTGCTGCTGATCGATGTGTCACTGCTGGCAAAGGGTGGACTCCAGAACCCATGCACAACAGTGACACTCGAAGCTGGGCTGGTGGTGGCTGCGGTGCTCTTGGGACTCTTTGCAGATGGAGGGGGGAGCTCATCGGAGGTAAAGAGGTCAAGACTAGCCAGGAAAAGCTTTTTAGGTCCAAGGTAAAGGGTAGGAGAAGTGGTGATGGGAGTGGAGGAAGAGGATGTGGTTGTAGGAGAGTCAGGTGTGCTGTCATTGGGTGAAGGTGCTGGTGCTGTAGGCTGACGTGAGGTGGATGGCTGTTGGGTGGGTGTCTGCCTGCGTTTGTGTGTCTTGGAAGAGGGGGTGACAGACCCAGTGGGAGAGGACACAGGGGACGTGTAAATGGCAATGGGGTTGGTGACTGCACGAGTGTGGACTGTACTGGAGGGTGAGGTGGTGATGGAAGCACTGGCTGATGTTGGGGTGCATGCAGGTGTGAGTGTAGACGTCACAGGGAGGGAGGAGGGAGACGAGGAGGAGGGGGACACAGAGGTGGTTGTGACTGTTGGAATGTCTGCATCTGGGTGTTGCTTGGGTGAGTGTTTGTGGGATCTGTGGTGCTTGTGTCTGGATGAGCTGCTCTTGGGTGTTGAGGTGTGTGCAGGCTGGTCTGATGGTGTGGATGGGATAGGCTGAGGAACAGGAGACAGAGACAGGCTGGAGGCAGTAAGAAGAGGGAGGCTGGAAACAGGGACAATGGCTGCCGTCAGTGCTGAGGCCAGAGCAGTGAACGCTCGTTGATGGGCAGCCTGACCCAAATGAATGCCCTCCAGGTACGCATTGCTCTGTTGCACCTCCCTTTGCACACCCTGGATGGCATTCAAAAGGGTCGTCTGCCCAACAATGAGCGTCCTCACCAGGTCAATGAGCTCCGCACTGAGGGCAGCAGGGGCAACAGGGGCAGGGGCTGAGGTGCCTGGGGCGAAGGAGACGCGCGCCTTCCTGGGCGAGCAGGCACGGAGCGTAGGCTGAGGGGCTGCTGGGAGGGTGGTGCTGGTGCGCTGGGTGGCGGCTGTACCTGTAGAGGCGGGGGGCCCGGATGTTGCCGCCACCGCTAGGGAGCTCCCATCCGAGGACGTGTCTGAGTCGCTGCTCTCACCAGCGGTCCCTGTCGTGGTGCTCCCCTCGCCCTCCGGATCACTGGTGCCCTCGGTGTCTGTTCCTGGGCCCACCGGGGCCTTGTGTCCTGCAGCTCCCTCGTGCTCTGATGCCAAATCTCCTCCGCCTGATGATGCTAATGCACACATGCACAAGAAGATGAAGAGAAAGGGTGGGGGGAGAAAAAAGAAGACCAGGTTGAGTGCATGCAATGTCAACACCGTTGGCGGAGAGGACAGACACAGGAGCCTCATGCACTAAGCCGCGCATTCGGGGTACACTACTCAGTACTACTGACTAGGACAACAGGCCAAGAGACGTCAAACGCGCACATGGGTGATGCTGGACCATCAGTGGCTGTACTTGTCACCCTACAGAGGTGGGGGCCGGGGGCACAGGGCCATGCCTAAGGGAGAGGACTACACTACAGAAAGCACCCTGGCCTAATGTCACCCACAGCCCTCCTCCCCCACCCAGACGCCTCCACTGCGCAGAAAGATAGGAGAATGTGCTGATACTCACCCCCTTGTGTCTGCTGTGATGTCTTAAAGCGCCCATCCAATTCAGGGTAGGCCACCACCAGGATCCGGGACATCAGGGGGGTCATGGTGCGACTGGCACCCCTCCTAGGTTGGGAGGCCATCCCCAGCAGTGTTTCTGCGGTCTTCCTTGTTCCGCGGCGGATGTCCTCCCACCTCTTGCGGCAGTGGGTGCCCCGTCTGTTGTGGACCCCCAAGTTCCGGACTTCCTTGGCGATGGCACGCGAAATCTCGATCTACTGATGGGCGCTGACCTATTTGACATGTACAGGGTGGAAAGGAGGAAATCATCAATGACCTGCATGTTAGATGTGATTGGCCCCCCCCCACCAACTTTGCCATATGGCACATGCTCTCATCTGTCGTGCGTTGCACTCCTCATTCGCCCCCCACCCCACCAACTTACATCCACCCCAATCCACACAGGCATAGCCCATTCCATGTGCACCCGGTGTACTCACTTGTTGGTCTGGAGGACCGTAGAGTAGCGCATACTGGGGGAGGACCCCATCCACGAGCTTCTCCAACTCTTCAGACGTGAAGGCAGGGGCCCTTTCCCCAGTCGCAGTAGCCATTGTCACTTCCAGACCGAGGTCACAGCAGCACTTGCAGTATAGGTCCTCTCCTGTGGATGATCAGGTCTCGAGTGATCAATCAGCTAGGAAATGGCGGTCACGCCCGCGGCGGTGCGTACCGCGGCGGTGCGTACCGCGACCGCCGGCGCACATCGTCATTGGCTCCTGAATCCCATAGGGTTCAATGTTAACCAATGCTGCTTTGCGCCGCGGTCTTCGACCGCCTACCGCCACGGTGTGCCCCGCCAGCGCATTGACCTCACATCCCATTGTCCCACTTCACAGGTCAGGCAGCCGCCATTTCAAGGGCCTACATGGCTTAATTTTGACTGCGACACACAGGCCTAGGCCTTGCATTGCCACACATACACGCCTTTCAACCCATTGCCATTCTTTAACTGTGCAAGCTGTCTGTACGTACCTGTGGTTTGCCTGACTCTGTGCTCCATGTTGTCCTTCCTAGGCACCGTCCGCTGGGACTTGCGAGGAGAAGGACGAATCCTCGCGTGTACCGACTGCTGGTGGACCTGTCGACAATGGAAGAACGCCATATAATACTTCGATACAGACTTGACCGTGCCACTATCCATGTACTGTGTGCCCAGCTGGAGCCAGCCCTGATGTCCCCAATCCGCCAACCCACAGGGATTCCCCCTCTGGTGCAGGTTTTGTCAGTCCTCCATTTTTTGGCAAGTGGGTCATTCCAGACAACAGTGGCCATGTCATCTGGAATGTCTCACCCTATGTTTTCAAAGATTTTGAGCAGAGTGTTGTCTGCCCTGATGAAACTCATGCGGAGCTACATAATTTTTCCAGAGGAGGGTGACTTGCCTACAGTGAAGGGTGATTTCTATGCCCTTGGACATATCCCCAACATCATTGGTGCCATTGATGGGACCCATGTGGCTTTGGTACCCCCAAAAGACGATGAGCAGGTGTACAGAAACAGAAAAAGTTATCATTCGATGAATGTCCAGGTGGTCTGTTTGGCTGACCAGTACATCTCCCATGTAAATGCCAAGTTCCCAGGGTCAGTGCATGACGCGTATGTTATGCGAAATAGCAGCATCCCCTATGTGATGGAGCAGCTACAGAGACAACGTGTGTGGCTAATAGGTGACTCTGGTTACCCCAACCTGCCTTGGCTACTGACCCCAGTGATGAATCCCCGGACCAGTGCAGAGGAACGGTACAATGAGGCCCATGGGCGAACTAGGAGGATCATCGAAAGGACCTTTGGCCTCCTGAAGGCCAGGTTTAGGTGCCTGTATATGACAGGGGGATCCCTGATGTACTCACCAAAGAAGGTGTGCCACATCATCGTGGCCTGCTGTATGCTTCACAATCTGGCATTGCGACATCAGGTTCCTTTCCTGCAGGAGGATGGTGCAGATGGTGGTGTTGAAGCAGCTGTGGAGCCTGCGGAGAGTGAAGAGGAGGAAGACTCAGAGGACGACACAGACAACAGGGACAGAGTAATAGAACAGTATTTCCAGTAGCACACAGGTAATAATCACCCATGCCATTTTACATTTCCTGAAAGCCTCCTGCATCTCAACTTTGTCGATTTCCCCCCAGAACTATAAACATGATGTTTGATTTTCCCTTCCCTTTTCTGTGCTGTATGAGCCACTGCGTGACCTCGGCTTGGTTGGCCCATGGACTAATGCTAAGTTACCTCTGTATGTGTAATTCACAATGTTAATAATACGTAATTGATATGTAATGTGTCATACATTTGTAAATAAGACAGGCTGAGTCCTGATTGATTTCAGTGCAATGTGTGATTTATTATTAGTGCATAGATATTGGTACATGATAGTGAAACAGTGATGGGTGGGGGTGGAGTAATGTCCATGGCAGAGTCCAGTTCTCAGTCTCACAGGTGCATTGTCCATATGCCTGTGGCAGGATGGAGCAGGGGCAGTTCAAGGTTTGACAGGGTGGCAATGTGGAACAGTGGGAGGACTTCAGGGGGTATGTGATGCTGGCGGGGGTCTTGACATCCTACTCTGTCGGTTTTTTTGATCTCAGGCTCCTTTTGCGGGGTGGTTGTTGTTCAGCAGGAGGTGGGGTTCTGGTGGGCTGTCGTTGTGGTGGGGCCTCCTGTCCACTAGCGCCGGCGGAGGTGGTAGGCTGTTCCTGTTCCTGGCTAGTGACAGGGGCCCTGTGTGATGCCACATGGTCCCGAAATGTGTCCTCTATACGGTTCAGGGCCTGGACTATGCTCCCCATAGCGGTTGAGATGTTGGTGAGTTGGTCGCTGAACCCCATGTAGCGTTGCTCCTGCTGTGCCTGGATCTCCTGGAACTGGCCAGTACCGTCGCCATCGTCTCTTGTGAGTGGTGGTAGGCTGCCATGATGGTGGTGAGGGCCTCTTGGAGAGTGGGTTCCCTGGGCCTCTCCTCCCCTCCCTGTCGCACAGCAGCCCTCCGAGTTGCCCTGTTTCCCTGGGCCTCTGTCCCCTGGACGGTGTGCCCACTCCCACTGCCCCCAGGTCCCTGTTGTTGTTGGGTTGGTGGGTTACCCTGGGGGCCCTGTAGTGGTAGACACACCGCTGCTTGACCTGTCCTAGAGACAGAGGCATGGGCCCGCTGGGTGGGAGCTGTGCTGTTGTTCCCAGAGGGGGTTGGGTCTGCAGTGGCCTGTGTCTGGGTGAGGGGAACCGACTGCCCAGAGGTCCCCGATGGTCCGGGCTGGTCATCAGGTTCCAGGTCGACAGAGCTGCTGTCATCACTAGGGGCCTGTTCCGGGGGTGGGATGGACATTTCTGGTCCCTCCTGACCGGTGTGTTGTCGTTCGGGTCCTGCATGGGGTAAGAGGGTATGGTTATTGTTTCTGTGTGTGCATTAGCTTGCGTTTTATGGGTGCCCTTGTCCCCCAGTGCTGGCATTCCCTTGGGGGAGGTGTTGTGAGGGTGTTTTGTGGGGGGGGATGGGTATGTGCAGTGGTCATGCTTAGGTGATGGGTGTCCATAGTTTGGGGATGGCATGCAGGGGTTGGTGTTGGGTGGGTTGTGCTGGAGAGACATTCTCAGGGAGGATGTGTGCTGGGGGGTTGGGGGTGAGGGTGGGGGTTAGCATGCTGGTGGGGGGGGTGAATAGGTTGGCCTTGTACTTACCAGAGTCCATTCCTCCGTGTACTCCAGCGAGGCCATCAGGATGCAGGATGTTTAGTACCTCTTGCTCCCATGTTGTGAATTCGGGTGGAGTGGGTGGGGGTCCCCCGCCAGTCTTCTGCACTGCGATGTTGTGTCGCGAGACCATCGAGCGCACCTTCCCCCGTAGGTCTTTCCATCGTTTACGGATGTCCTCTCGATTTCTGGGATGCTGTCCCACCGCGTTGACCCTGTCCACGATCCGCTGCCAGAGGTCCGCCTTCCTTGCTATGGTGGTGTGCTGAACCTGTGAGCCGAAGAGCTGGGGTTCCACTCTTATGATTTCCTCCACCATGACCCGGAGTTCTTGGTCCGAAAAGCATGGGTGCCTTTGTGGTGCCATGGGGTGGTGTGTATGAGGTGTGGGGTGGTGTATGTGATGATGTGTGTGTTGGTGTGTGGTGCTTTGTGCTTCTATGTGGTGTGTGTGATGTTGTGGTGTGCCTCTGTGTGTCTGGCTATCTATTCTCTGATGTGTCTCTCTCTCCTTCGTCTCTGGTTTTTGTTGGTAGGGGTTTGTGGGTGATGTGGGTGTGTGTTTTATATGGTATTGGATGTGTGGGAGTGGTGTGTGTATGTGTTTCAGGTGTGTGCCTTTCAAATTGTCCAATGTGGTAGGGGTTTGTAAAGGTGTGTGTATTTTGACCGCGGCGGTGTGTACCGCCAATGGAATACCGCGGTTGAATGACCGCCGCGTGGATTTGCGGGTCATAATGGGATGGGCGTATTTCTGTTGGCGTGGCGGTGGAGGTTTGGTCTTCTCCAGTTTACCGCTGGCCGCTGATGTGGCGGACTGCAGTGGAGGGCGGATTTTTGGAGGTTTTGCAGTTGTGGGTCAGAATGTCCGTGGCAGCTGACCGCGTCCGCGGCAGTATTGTGGCAGCCTTCTGACCGGCGGTAAGCGGCTTTTACCGCCGAGGTCAGAATGACCCCCTATATGTGGTCTAAAGGTGTTGAAGAAAGACTCAGGCACATATGTTAAATTGTAAAGCTTTGCTGACAATATGTTGTTGACAGTTGTTTTTGAATATTATTGCAATGTTTTGTTGATGATAATAATAGCATTTAAGCACAATCATTGATTTCATTAAAATTATGGTGCTATTTTAACATGTGGTTATTGGACTTTTCATTGTGCTTACTTCTGACAAAGCCAGTAGGCTTGCCTTGTATATTCTTGTGATCATCCCTTGGAAAAAGCAAGTAGGCTTGCTTTGTTTGCAGTGACACACCCCCTTACATATTATATGGCAACATCACCCTCAGTCACAGATCTGGGTATGATCCATCATTATTTTGCTTGCCACGTCACCCCAACTGGGGTGGCATGGTGAGCAAAAGAATGATGGATTAAACTCAGATCGGTGACTGGGGGTGACTGTTTGCATTGTTCATCACTCCATCCATCATCCTTTTGCATTGCTAATCCCTCTTACATAATGTTCTATCTGGTATTGGTAGAGGAGTAGTGTGATTCTTAGTCAGAAGCAATAGGAAAATAACTCACTGCTGTGGATCAGTTTTCCACAAATACATATGTTTTCAAACGATTACCCTCCTGTGATAAATTATGTTGCCTTCAGGATTGCTGATTAAATTTTTAACAATAGATTTCCAGGGACTGAATATTGGTATAAGGTCCTGCATCAAAATATTCAGCTTTTAGGGCCTCATTTACGAGGCCCATGGAGGAGGGAGATGCAGCAAGAGCCTTGCTGCACTAGCCTGTGCCACCGGGAACGGGCAGAAATGAGACCCATCTACAAGATATAGTGCATTTCTGTCTTCTCCCCCTGCGCAGGCACAAAATTGCTGCCAATGCTTCAATGCAGGCACCCTTACCATTTTTATTGCGAGACTAGGGGGAGCGCTGGGTGGAAGGAGATTAGTGGCTCCTCTCAGATTCCAGAACTTTCTGTCACCGAAATATGAGGAAACATATTTTCTTAGCCACATTTTGAGGTTTGCATAGGATTCTGGGTAACAGAACCTGGTGAGAGCCCCACAAGTCACACCATCATGGATTCCCCTAGGTATCTGGTTTTAAAAAATGAACAGGTATGGTAGGTTTCCCTACATGACAGCTGAGCTAGAGGCCAAAATCCGGAGTTTGGCACCGTGCAAAATATAGTTCTGTTTTCTTTAGGAAAATGTGATGTGTCCACGTTGTGTTTTGCGGCATTTCCTGTCTCAGGCGCTAGGTCTACCCATACAAGTGAGGTACCATTTTTATTGGGCTACTAGGGGGAGCACTGTGTGAAAGGAAATTAGTGTCTCCTCTCAGGTTCCAGAACTTTCTGTCACCAAAATATGAGGAAACATTGCTTTTTAAGCCAAATTTTGAGGTTTGCAAAGGATTCTGGGTAACATAACCTGGAGAGAGCCCCACAAGTCACCCCATCTTGGATTCCCCTAGTTGTCTTGGTTGGAAAAATGCCCAGGTCTAGTAGGTTTCCCTAGGTGCAGGCTGAAATCTACAGCTTGGCATTGTGCAAAAAACAGCTCTGTTTTCTTTGGGAAAATGTGAAATGTCCATGTTGTGTTTTAGGTCATTTCCTGTCACAGGCGCTAGGCCTACCCACAGAAGTGAGGCACCATTTTTATTGGGAGACTCTGGGGAATGCTGGGTGGAAGGAAATTATTGGCTCCTCTCAGATTCCAGAACTTTCTGTCACCAAAATGAGAGGAAACAGTTTTGAGGATTGCAAAGGATTCTGGGTAACATAACCTGGTGAGAGCCCCACAAGTCTCCCAATCCTGGATTTCCCTATGTGTCTAGTTTTAAAAAATGCACAGGTTTGGTAGGTTTCTCTAGGCGTCGGCTGAGCTAGAGGCCAAAATCCACAGCTAGGCACTGTGCAAAAAACAGATCTGTTTTCTTTGGGAAAATGTGATGTTTCCATGTTGTGTTTTGGGGCATTTCTGTCATGGGCTCTAGGCATACCCACACAAGTGAGGTACCAATTTTACTGGGAGACTTGGGGGAACGCTTGATGGAAGAAAATTTGTGGATCCTCTCAGATTCCAGAACTTTCTGTCACAAAAATGTGAGGAAACAGTCTTTGTTTAGACACATTCTGAGGTTTGCAAAGGATTCTGGGGAACTTCTGCAGCAATGGATGACTTTACTGCTTGGCTGGGGTAAGACTATGTTTGCAAAGGATTCTGGGGAACAGAACCTGGGGCCAGATGTAGGTAGGCTTCTGCACCTCGCAAATGGCGAAAAACGCCGTTTGCGAGGTGCAAAAGCCCTCAAGCGATGCAGAAACACATTTTGCGAGTCGGAACCGACTCGCAAAATGTGTTTCCGACTCGCAAATAGGAAGGGGTGTTCCCTTCCTATTTGCGACTCGCACCACGATTTAAGTTGATTTGTGACCGCGAAAGCGGTCGCAAATCAACTCGCAGTTACCATCCACTTGAAGTGGATGGTAACTCATTCGCAAAGGGGAAGGGGTCCCCACGGGACCCCTTCCCCTTTGTGAATGCTCACAAAATTATTTTTTCAGAGCAGGCAGTGGTCCCATGGACCACTGCCTGCTCTGAAAAAAACCGAAACAAAAGGTTTCGGTATTTTTTTCTATTTGCAGCTCGTTTTCCTTTTAGGAAAACGGGCTGCAAAGAGAAAAAAAAAACTGCTTTATTTAAAAGCAGTCACGGAGATGGTGGTCTGCTGTCTCCAGCAGGCCACCATCCCCGTGAGTGCCTAGACTCGCTATGGGGTCGCAAACTGCGACCCACCTCATAAATATTTATGAGGTGGGTCTTTGCTACCCCATAGGGAGTTGCAGAAGGTGTCTGAGACACCTTTCTGCATTCCAAATTGCGACTTGCAATTTGCGAGTCGCAGGGACTCGCAAATTGCAACTCGCAATTTGGAATCTTTCTACATCTGGCCCCTGGTGAGAGCCCGACAAGTCACCCCATCCTGGATTCACCTATGTGTCTAGTTTTCAAAAATTCACAGGTTTGGTCAATTTCCCTAGGTGTCGGCTGAGTTAGAGGACAAAATCCACAGCTTGGCACTGTGCAAAAAACAGCTCGGTTTTCTTTGGGAAAATGTGGTGTGTTACTGTTGTGTTTTGGGGCATTTCCTGTCATGGGTGCTAGGCCTGCCCACACAAGTGAAGTACCATTTTTATTGGAAGACTTTGGGAAACACTGGGTGGAACAAATTAACCCCTTCGCTGCCAAGCCGTTTCCCCATCAGGTGCCAGGCCTTTTTTTGGCTATTTGGGGTAGGGCGCGCTTAGGCCCTCATAACTTTTTGTCCACATAAGCTGCCCACACCAAATTTGCGTCCTTTTTTTCCAACATCCTAGGAATTCTAGAGGTACACAGACTTTGCGGATTCCCCTGAAGGAGGCCAAGAAAAAAGCCAAAATACAGTGAAAATTTTGTTTTTTTCAAAACAATGGGAAAAAAGGGCTGCAGAAGAAGGCTTGTGTTTTTTTGCCCTGAAAATGGCATTAACAAAGGGTTTGCCGTGCTAAAATGACCAGCTTCCCAGCTTTCAGGAACAGGCAGACTTGAATCAGAAAAACACATTTTTCAACACAATTTTGGCATTTTACTGGGACATACCCCATTTTTATGATTTTTTGTGCTTCAGCCTTCTTCCAGTCAGTGACAGAAATGGGTGTGAAATCAATACTGGATCCCAGAAACCCAAACAATTCTGGAAAGTAGACAAAATTCTGAATTCAGCAATGGGTAATTTGTGTAGATCATACAAGGGTTTGCTACAGAAAATAACAACTGAAACAAAAAAATATTGAAATTTAGGTAAAAAAACATTTTCCTCTACGTTTTACTCTGTACCTTTTTCCTGCAATGTCAGATTTTTGAAAGCAATATACTGTTACGTCTGCTGGACTATTCTGGTTGCGTGGATATATAGGGCTTGTAGGTTCATCAAGAACCCTAGGTACCCAGAGCCAATGAATGAGCTGCACCTTGCAGAGGGTTTTCATTCCATATCGGATAAACAGCAATTCATTTGCTGAAATATAAAGAGTCAAAAATAGGTATCAAGAAAACCTTTGTATTTTCAAAATGGGCACAAGATAAGGTGTTGAGGAGCAGTGGTTATTTGCACATCTCTGAATTCTGGGGTGCACATATTAGCATGTGAATTACAGGGCATTTCTCAAATAGACGTCTTTTTTACACACTGTCTAATATTTGGAAGGAAAAAATGTAGAGAAAGATAAGGGGCAATAACACTTGTTTTGCTATTCTATGTTCCCCCAAGTCTCCCGATAAAAATGGTACCTCACTTGTGTGGGTACGCCTAGCACCCACGACAGGAAATGCCCCAGAACACAACTTGGACACATCACATTTTTTCAAAGAAAACATACCTGTTTTTTGCAAAGTGCCTAGCTGTGGATTTTGGCAGAATCCTTTGCAAACCTCACAATTTGGCCAAAAAAACACTTTTTTCTCATATTTCGGTGACAGAAAGTTCTGGAATCTGAGAGGAACCACAAATTTCCTTCCACCCAACGTTCCCCCAAGTCTGCCGATAAATATGGTATCTCACTTGTGTGGGTAGGCCTACCGCCCACGAAAGAAAATGCCCCAAAACACAACATGGACACATCACATTTTTCGATTGAAAACTAGGAAAACCTACCAAACCTGCACATTTTTGTAAACTAGACATCTAGGGGAATCTAAGATGGGGTGCCTTGTGGAGCTCACACCAGGATCTGTTACCCAGAATACTTTGCAAACCTCAAACTTTGGCACAAAAGAACACTTTTCCCTCACATTTCGGGGACAGAAAGTTCTGGAATCTGAAAGGAGACACAAATTTCCTTCCACTCAGCGTTCCCCCAAGTCTGCTGATAAAAATGGTACCTCACTTGTGTGGGTAGGCCTAGCGCCTGCGACAGGAAATGCCTCAAAACACCACATGGACACATCAAATTTTTACATTGAAAGCTGACATGTTTTTTGCAAAGTGCCTAGCTGTAGATTTTGGCCTCCAGCTCAGACGGCACCTAAGAAAACCTACCAAACTTGCACATTTTTTAAAACTCAACACTGAGGGGTATCCAAGATGGGGTGACTTGTGGGGCTCTCACCAGGTTCTGTTAACCAGAATCCTTTGCAAACCTCAAAATTTGGCAAAAAAAAACACTTTTTCCTCACATTTCGGTGACAGAAAGTTCTGGAATCTGAGAGGAGCCACAAATTTCATTCCACCCAGTATTTTCCCAAGTCTGCAGATACAAATGGTACCTCACTTGTGTGGGTAGGCCTACCACCCGCGACAGCAAATGCCCCAAAACACAACATGGACACATCACATTTTTACATTGAAAACTGATGTGTTTTTTGCAAAGTGCCTAGCTGTAGATTTTCACCTCCAGCTCAGCCGCCACCTACGGAAACCTACCAAACCTGCACATTTTTTTAAACTAGACACCCAGGGGAATCCAAGATGGGGTGACTTGTGGTGCTCTCACCGGGTTCAGTTACCTAGAATCCTTTGCAAACATCAAAATGTGGCCCAAAAAACACTTTTTCCTCACATTTGGGTGAAAGAAAGTTCTGGAATCTGAGAGGATCCACAAATTTCTTTCCACCCAGCGTTCCCCCAAATCTTCCAATTAGAATGGTACCTCACTTGTGTGGGTAGGCCCAGTGCCCGCGAAAGGAAATGCCCCAAAACACTATCTGAACACATCAAAATGATGACATACAAAACTCCCTATTTTTGCGGGGGGCCCTGCGTTTTTGGTACTGTGCTCAGAAGCCATACAGGAAAACCTACCAAGCCCAGACATTTCTGAAAACTGGACACCCGAGGGAGTCCAGGGAGGTGTGACTTGCATGGATACCCCAGTGTTTTCTTACCCAGAATCCTTAGCAAACCTCAAATTTAGCCAAAAAATCAAATTTTTCCCACATTTCTGTGTTGGATCACCACACCGGGACTAATTCCCTACCCCCCAACGTTCCCCTCAGTCTCCTGGTAAAAATGATACCTCACTTGTGTAGGTGGGTCAAGTGCCTGTGACAGGGAAGAGCCAAAAACATGTCAAAATTGAGAGGGAACCAAAGCGGGTCCAAAAGGGCAGTTTGGTAAAAAACATTTTTAGGCTGACAAGTGGGGCAGAATTTCTATCGATATAGAGAGACAATGCTGGGTGGTAGGAATTTTGTGGATTCCTACAGATTTCGGTAGGTTCCATCACAAAAATGTGGGAAAAATGTGAGCTTTCCAGCAAAGTTGGAGGTTTTCAGGGCATTGTGGGTAAGAAAATGGTTTGGGGTGCATGTGAAGCACACCACCCTGGACTCATGCAGATGTTTAGTTTTCATATGTGTCTAGGTCTTGTGGATTTTTCTACATGGCAGCATCCCAAAGTCCAAAAAGTGCAGCCCTCACCATTCCAGGTGGGACGATTTTGAGAGCGAGCCAAGCTCTCATGGCCCAAATGTAAATCCAAAAGCGCAAATAATCAAATGTCCACTTGTTTGCCGTGGGATAAGATGTTTTAGAGTACAGGGGAGAGCTGAAAGACTGTTACCCCCTTCAGTTGGGGTAGGGGCATAACCATGCCCATCCTGGTTGGTAGCCACCACCCCAATATTTTTTTTTTAATTCCTTGGCATTTAGTAGACTTCCTGCCCCCCGGGGTGTGGATCGGGGGTAACTGCCCCATCTACCCACTGGTGGGCAGAACGACTTTGGCACCATTTATTTGCTGTAGGGGTATGGCCATACCCCCACCCTCTTATTTTGAAAAAAAATCTTCCCTGGTCTCTGGTGGGATTTCTTCCTCCCTTGGGGGCAGATGGGCCTTCCAAAAATAAGCCGATCTGCCCCCAAGGGGGGCAGATATGGCCAACAGTAATGTGCCCCCATGGGGAGCGACCCTTGCCCAAGGGGCTGCCCCCCCATACAAAACACACACACCAATTCCTGGTGCCTAAGTGGTTTCTGCCCCCTGGGGGCAGATCGGCCTAATAGAAATAGGCTGATCTGCCCCCAAGGGGAGCAGAAATTACCTAAAATAAATTCCCCCCCCCAAAGGGGAGCAACCCTTGCCTAAAATTGGTGCAAAAAAAAAATCCCTGGTGCCTAGTGGATTCTGCCCCCTTGGAGGCAGATCGGCCTAATAAAAATAGGCAGTTCTGCCCCCAAAGGGGGCAGAAATGGCCTAAAATAAATTTGCCCCCCAGGGGAACGACCCTTGCCTAAGGGGTCGCTCCCCTTGCATGAAATGTTTGCAAAAAATAAAAATCCATGGTGTCTAGTGGTTTCTGCCCCCCTGGAGGCAGATTGGCCTAATAAAAATAGGCCAATTTACCCCCAAGGGGGACAGAAATGGCCCAAAGATAATTTTGCCCCCAGGGGAGTGACCCTTGCCTAAGGGGTCGCTCCCACATATAAAAAAAATAAAACAAAACAAACAAAAAAAAAATCCCTGGTGCCTAGTGGTTTCTGCCCTCCCTGGGGGCAGATCAGTCTAATTACAATAGGCCGATCTTCCCCCAAGGGGGGCAAAAATGGCTTAAAACTAATTTGTCCCCCCCAGGTGAGCGACCCTTGCCTAAGGGGTCGCTCCCCTCAAGTGAAACTGATAAAAAAATCCCTGGTGTCTAGTGGTTTCTGCCCCCATTGGGGGAAGATTAGCCTCATAGAAATAGGCCGATATGTGCCGGGGCATTAGCTCCTCAAAGATTCCTGAACTTTCTGTCACCAAAATGTGAGGAAACAGGTTTTATTTTCGCTTTGAGGTTTGCAAAGGATTCTGGGTCACATAACCTGGTATGAGCCCCACAAGTCACCCCATCCTGGATTTTCGTAGGTTTCAAGTTTTCAATAATTCATAGGTTTGGTATGTTTCTCTAGATGCCGGCTGAGCTAGAGGCCAAAATCCACAGCATGACACTGTGCAAAAAACAGCTCTGTTTTCTTTGGGAAAATGTGATGTGTCCACGTTGTGTTTTGGGGCATTTCCTGTCACGGGAGCTAGACCTACCCACACATTTGAGGTGCCATTTATATTGGGAGACTTGGGGGAATGCTGGGTGGAAGGAAGTTAATGGCTCCTCTCAGATTCCAGAACTTTATGTCACTGGGATGTGAGGAAAACATGTTTTTTATCTAAATTTTGAGGTTTGCAAAGGATTCTGGGTAACAGAACCTGGCGAGAGCCCCACAAGTCACCCTATTTTGAATTCCCCTCTGTGTCTAGTTTTTGAAAATGCACAGGTTTGGTAGGTTTCCCTAGGTGCCGGCTGAGCTATAGGCCAAAATCCACTGCTTGGCACTGTGCAAGAAACCGCTCTCTTTTCTTTGGGAAAATGTGATGTGTCCACGTTGTGTTTTGGGGCATTTCCTGTCAGGGGCACTAGGCCTACCCACACAAGTGAGGTACCATTTTTATTGCGAGACTAGGGGGAGCGCTTGGTGTTAGGAAATTAGTCGCTTTTCTTAATTCCAGAAATTTCTGTCACCAAAATGCGTGGAAATAGTGTTTTTTAGCCATGTTTTGAGGTTTGCAAAGGATTCTGGGTAACAGAACCTGGTGAGAGCCCCACAAGTCACCCCATCCTGGATTTGGTAGATTTCCCTAGATGCCGGCTGAGCTAGAGGCCAAAATCCACAGTTTGTCCCTGTGCAAAATACAGCTCTCTTCTCTTAGGGAAAATGTGATGTGTCCAGGTTGTGTTTTGGGGCATTTCCTGTCACGGGCTCTAGGCCTACCCACACAAGTGAGGTACCATTTTTATCAGGATACCTGGGGAAACGCTGAGTGGAAAGAAATTTGTGGCTCCTCTCAGATTCCAGATCTTTTTGTCACCGAAATATGAAAAAAAAGTATTTGTTGGCAAACTTTTGAGGTTTGCAAAGTATTCTGGGTAACAGAACCTGGTGAGAGCCCCACAAGGCACCCTTCCTTGGATACCCCTTTGTGTCTAGTTTTCAAAAATGTGCAGGTTTGGTAGGTTTTCCTAGTTCCCGGCTGAGCTAGATACCAAAATCTACATCTAGGCACTTTGGAAAAAACACGTCAGATTTCAATGTAAAAATGTGATATGTCCATGTTGCGTTTCCTGTCGTGAGCATTAAGCCTAAACACACACATGTGAGGTACCATTTTTATTGGGAGACTTTGGGGAACACAGAATAGCAAAACAAGTGTAATTGCCCCTTGTCTTTATCTACATTTTTTCCTTCCAAATGTGAGACAGTGTGTAAAAAAGATGTTTATTTGAGAAATGCCCTTTAATTCGCATGCTAGTATGGGCACCCCAGAATTCAGAGATGTGCAAATAACCACTGCTTCTCAACACCATATCTTTTGTCCATTTTGGAAATACAAAGGTTTTCTTGATACCTATTTTTGACTCTTTGTATTTCAGGAAATGAATTGCTGTATACATGGTATGGAATGAAAACCCATTGCAAGTTGCAGCTAATTTTTGGCTCTGGGTACCTAGGGTTCTTTACAAACTTACAAGCCCTATATATCCCGCAACCAGATGAGTCCAGCAGACGTAACGGTATACTGCTTTTATAAATCTGACATGGCAGGAAAAAGTTACAGAGTAAAACGTGGAGAAAATGGCTGTTTTCTTCACCTGAATTTCAACATTTCTTTATTTCAGCTATTATTTTCTGCAGGTAAACCTACACAAATTACCCCTTGCTGAATTAAGAATTTTGTCTACTTTTCAGAAATGTATAGCTTTTTGGGATCCAGCATTGGTTTCACACCCATATCTGTCACTAACTAGAAGGTGGCTGAAAGCACAAAAAATAGTAAAAATGGGGATGTCTAAGTGAAATGCCAAAATTGTGTTAAAAAATTGGGTTTTCGGATTCAAGTCTGCCTGTTCCTGAAAGCTGAGAAGACTGTTATGTTAGCACTGCAAACCCTTTGTTGATGCCATTAACAGGGAAAAAAACACAAGCCTTCTTCGTCAGCCCTTTTTTCCCATTTAAAAAAAAATACAAATAAAACTTTTGCTGTCTTTTGGCCAATTTACTGGTCTCCTTCAGGGGAACCCATAAACTCTGGGTACCTTTAGAATCCCTAGGATGTTGTGAAAAAAGGACACAAATTTGGAGTGGGTAGCCTATGTTAACAAAAAGTTATGAAGGCCTAAGTGCAAACTGCCCCAAAGAGCCAAAAAATGGCCTGGCACCTGCGGGGGAAAAGATCTGGCAGCAAAGGGGTTAAAGAAAGATATCAAAACAATGCTCATAATCTGTGAAACATGTGCTTGGACTAAAACAGACCATTCAAGACCTAGAGGTATTCTACAACCCCTTCCAACTCCAAAGAAACCGTGGGAACATTTAACTCTAAACTTTATTGCAGGTCTTCCCATCACTCTGTAATTCTCATAGTAGTGGAGTTTTACAAAATATGCTCATTTAATTGCTTGTACTAAACTACCAACCTCTAGTCAATTGGAAATCATTCTTCTACATCTTCTGCAACAAATAGTTTGCCTTCATTGTCTGCCGAAGGTGATACTCTCAGATCTGGGTTGCAGTTTTCTTCCCATTTTTGTCAGACATGGTGTATAGCTCTGCGGGTCACATCTACACTGTCCACCAGTCATCATCCTCAAACAGATGGTCAGACAGAATACTTAAACAAAACCTTGTAACAGTATATACAATGTTATGCAGAAGAAGCCACAGACTCCTCGGTGTCACGACTCTGGTTAGCTGAACTAACCTAAAATAACTCTTATCATGTCTCCATAGATTCAGCACACTTTTATGGTGTATTTGGATATCACCCTGTCACTCTACCCATCAAGCTCCCTCAAGAAGCGTCACTCACACCTGCAGTTGGACATGGCCCTTTTAAAGGATCATTCCCCAGACTTTTTGCCTTTTATCTCCTTATTTTTCTGACCTTAGTTGGCTGACGTTATGACTCTGAGCACTTTTTCACTGCTAACCAGTGCTAAAGTGCATGTGCTCTCCCTTGTAAAATTGGTATGATTGACTTATACCTAATTGGCATATTTAAATTACCTATAAATTCCTTGTAAAGTGGTATCCCTATAGCCAGGGCCTGTAAATTAAATGCTACTAGTGGACCTGCAGCACTGCTTGCGCCACCCACTGAAGTAGCCTTTCAAACCTATCTCAGGCCTGCTTGTGCAGGGCCTGTGTGCGCAGTTTTCTGCCACAGGGACCTGGCATCTAAATTTACTTACCAGGCCCAGAACTCCCCTTTTACTACATGTAAGTCACCCCTAAGGTACGCCCTAGCTAGCCCTATGGACAGGGTGCCATGTATGTAGAAGGCAGGACATGTGCCAGGTTGCGTGGCCTTTCCTGGTAGTGACAAACAGCCTAACTTGGTGTATCACTGCTGTGAGTGCTGTCTTCTCATAGGATTATGTTAGAAATGCCCTGCCTTAGGTGAAAGGGGCATTGTCTGATTTATGAGGGGTAGCGTAGGCATGTTTAGTATGGTTGTGATAGGGATAAGAAATGCTGCTTACTGGTGTAGGTGTATTTTGTATTACTACTACAGAAATGCCACTTCTAGAAAGTGCGCATTTATCTGTGCTTATGACTCTGGTGTTTTTGCAGCTTGACTCCAATCCACGTCTGGGCAGACTGACAGTTGGGGCTTTGTACATGCTTTTCAGACAGCCTGTATACAGGGAGGGTGGAGGTGTCACAGAGGTGCATCTACATATTGTATAGTCTTGCTGGGCTGAGAGAAATGAGAGAAATGACCTACATTTGTAAAGGATGTGCCCTGGCCTCGCACAATAGGGTTGTTTACCCACCACTGATGTTTGAAGCCTGTGCTGGAGGAGAGAAGGGGCCCTCTTGGAACCAGTTGTAACTGGTTGGAATCCCCTCTCCTCCTCATTGATAACGACACTGTAAACTGAGCATAAGTACAGGGGACTTTTCCCCACACTTTGGACATTCTTGAACCTTGAAGAAGCTTACCTGAAACTGGACACTGTACACTGCTGAAAGGACTCACCAGGGCCCACCTTGGACTGCTGCTGCTGTGTTGACCTGTGACCTGCCTGGTCACTAGGAGGAACTGCCACCGTCTGCAACCCTTGTGCTGGCCTGTAGATGGGTCCGCCAGCCCTGTGCTCTTTTTACTTCTGTCCCCAGGGGCAGGGTGCTGTGGCCCCTGACCCCTTCAACTATCTGCTTCACAAAGGAGTGCTGCTGTGGATAGGTCGCCGTGAAATAGGCTCACCGCAGCGACCCGGGCTCAAAGAACTGTCCTAGCGCTTTGAAAAGCGCTCCCTAGTTATCAATTTCAACGCCACTGCCCGGGAGACTGCATTTCTTCAGCGCGAGTGCTGTGCTGCCTTTGGGAGGCCCAGGGCACCTTGAATTCATGGAAACGAGTGAGCGCACTCCTATTGTGCCCCCCAGGGGAAATGCACTCTGAGGAGCACCCCCAGGGCTTGGTGAAACAGAGAAGGGAGGCCTCACCGGAGGCCCCTCCCTTTAGCCCGCATTGCTTTCTTGGGCTGCCTTGCCCCCCCTGTTGGAGGGCCAGGGAAGGCCTGGGGGGAGGCACCCAGAGATCACAGGCCCCAGGAAGGGCCCATTACGAAATCAGAGAGGGTGCCGACTGCCCCTTTCCCTTAAGAGCCACGTGTGGCCCCTGTGAGCGCATGGGAGTGCCAGGGGCCCCTATCACGATCTTCCAGTCACTAGGAGTGCCTTGTTCCACAAAATAAGGTAAGTTTGGGGACACTGGGAGGGTGGTATGCTCCAGGGTTATTTTCTTAAGGATAAACCTTTGCTACATGTTCCTGTTATGGGCATGATAGGCTGATGTATGTTTTCTTTTTTTATGACTTGCCATATAATTTTAAAATGTTCCTGATATAGGCCTTTATGATATTCTCTATGACAAGTGCATTTCTTTATTGTAATTCCTGACTACTGTTTATGTCGCAGAATCCTGAGTACTTACATGTTCCATTGTGACAACTGCTTATTCTTGCAGAGTATTAGTAATTTGCGTAACATTCTGACAACTGCTAAGGTAGCAGGGTATTACTCATGTGTAATGTTTGGTCTAATAAATGTTTTGTGCAATACAGTTTATTTTTACATAGATCAGTGTTGTGTTTACTTTGTGGTGCACATCTTGCGTCACATGTGTTGTGTGTGTTGTGCAAACGCTTTACACATTGCCTCCGAGTTAGGCCTGACTGCTCGTGCCAAGCTACCAAAGGGGTAAGCAGGGGTTATCTTGGACGTGTAACTCCCTTGCCCTGACTAGAGTAGGTGGGTTCTGCCTGGCTTAGATGCATACCCTAGCCAACCAGAAACCCCATTTCTAACACCTGCCATTACAAACAATATACAACTCCACAAAACGCAAACACAAATTCAAAAACATTTAGAAAAAGCCAAAACAGTATGACAAAAAATATTGTGCAAGTCATCAGTACAAACCAGGGGACAAAGTGCGGCTTTCAACACCTTACATTTAAGAAGAACATGTTGTTTCGTCCCAATTTAAATTGCCCCTTACCAATTCCTTCAACAAGTTAACCCTGTTACATATAAACTACAATTACCTCAAGCTTTGCACATCCATCCTGTTTTCCATACTTCCCTGTTAAAACCGGCTCCACAACACTGTTGTCCTGGTCCTTCCTCAGTGTTAGTAAGAGGGGAATGGGAAAATGAAATTCGAAAGATCTTTGACTCTAAATCCCGAGGTCGAGTTCTAAGGTATTTAGTAGCAAGGAAAGGATACGGTCCCGAAAACAAATCTTGGATCCCGGCTCATGATGTGCATGCGCTTCGCTTAATGCAGCTCTTTCATCTCCTCCATCCCCGCAAACCAGGTACTAGAACGTGCATGGGTAGGGGGAGATCTGTCAACGCCACAGCGGTGCACGTCCTAGTGCCCGCCCCAACCGAATGTTCATCACCATGTGCACTAGCCACAGGACATGTTGCTGTCTATCGCAAATTACATGTAGTTTCTTCAGGACGATGATGGCTGCATTTCCCAGGCTTACAGCTCATATGGATACACACAATCATGTCTAAAGTGAAAAAAACATGGGTTATTGGCAAAAGAATGTTTTGAAACACTGACGTTTTAATATTGTGCTTTTATTTTACAGTGTTCCAGTACTATGGTTTAGGGACTATAAATCCCATCGGGCCTGGTAGCAGTCATCTTGGACGGGGCACCTGATATTTAAAGCAGCCCCTCCCTATAGAGCCAGCGCTCTCTATTCTGGGATCCTGATAGATTTGGAGCTCAGGTGTTGGTGTTTCTTCGACCAGCCTTTGTTCTGGATGGCGAGCTCTGACGCGTTCTCTTTCTCGATGTCTTTTCGTGGCCTGGCACTTGCAGTGATCTAGAGCTGGCTCCCTCAGTGGATTACGGGCTCAGAGTTTACTCATCTACCCGGAGCGGTAAAACGGAAATTGATTTTTACCGCGATTCGTGTTCCATACCTTTCTCGAATCATTCTCGTTTCCCAAGTTTATTAAAAAATATGCCATGTATTTATTTTATTGAATCCAAGTAGAAGTTTAGTTTTAACTTAACTATATGTATTCTGTTCTACTATTAAGTCTACAGACACTCGGACTCGAGATCTAACAAAGATTATTGCGCAAGGAATTTAGCAGTTATCATGGAATGAAAGTTAGAACGAGTGCGTATGTTTGAGTGATTACCTCAATGTATGCTAGAACACTAGAGATCGCATACCTGAGGTGCATTTGATATGTTATCTCATAAACCTTAACAAGCGTATTTGATCAATCGGGGGGCTGCTGTTTTAAGTCTGAGATGTGTTAAAACTCCTCCTTGAGATCTTATCAAGAAAAGAGGAATATTATGCAATTTTATTTTATGTAATAACAAAGATTGTACATTCATGTTTCCAATTCCAGAGAAATCCTGGAATGACAATTGTATGATTCTTTGTTGGCATCATAGGCATTTTTTCCTCACAGGTCTCCTTCCCTGCTGTTCTCTTCCCTTCTTTCTCATTTTATTAAAAGTGCATCGTTTTATGTTTATTTGGTCCTACAGATGACATTAGGCACTTTGGTTGACCCATAAATTAGGTGTGATGCTGAATTCCTTTCTACTCCCATCCAGAGGAAAACTGTAGGTAGAAAGTCTTTCTTACACTATTGTTCTTTTCATGCTAAGACCTTACAGGATAACTTTACTGTTGACAAGTTCTTCATTGTAGGAGAAACTGCACAAATAATGTTGAATTCAACAAGGATGTTCAGCATCTTAGCTCTACATTGCAAGAAAGAGCTATGTTTTTAGAGTTTCTTCACTTGTCCAGAAATTGGCTTCTAGTAACGTACAGTGGTGCTATTAGGGACCAAAGACATGACTTCCCATAACAATAAGATGACATTTGGTACAACATTTGATCTACTCAGTATTCAATCAGAATATACATTCTTAGGCACTGGAAGAATTTACAGATGGGTGCATGACTATTTCCTGCCCTGCCTTTGCCTTTAAATAGGCAAAACATCTCAGGGAGCAAGGAAAATATGGTAAGGGCCAACACAATAAGTCTGATTGCTGCCTAATTAATTATCATTAATCTACGAGTCATGCAAATGGGCTCACAAACATGAAATACACAGGAACACGCAAGGAAGTTGCTTTAAAACACAATGAAACATGAATGCAGAAATATCATGTCAACTGTTATTCCATTATGGTTATTTATCATCTAATTTGTCCTTATAATATTTGGCATTACAACGTGCAAATTAAAAATGGCAAAGCAAGAAAAATGAAAGCACATTCAAACAAAAGAGATAGACTACAAAATAACCGAAACAATAACGTTTCTATATAATAAAAAAGTTGTAATTTTACAGATTTTAACCAAAAACAAATCAATACTCAGAATTTTGAAAATTGTAAAACAATTAAAAAAGAAAAGAGACAAATAAAAAAGTATCACGCATTTTTAGTGATATGAGAAAAATTCCCAGTGCTCGTGAGGGCTAATTAAGTATTTTAATTAAGAATTTTTGTTGTAATGTGTTTTTATTAGAAAAAGAGGCTGATCTCAGGTTTAAATGATGTAAACCTTTACTGGACCTAACAATATAGGTGTAAATATATATATATATATATATATATATATATATACATATATATATATATATATATATATAAATCAAAACTTCCTCTTTGCTTTAAGGAAAGCTGGGACACCTCCAAGATGCTGTCAATATAAATAAAATGTATTAAGGAGAAAAGGAGGAGAGTCTTTTCTCCTTAATACATTTTATTTATATTGACAGCAACTTGGAGGTGTCCTGGCTTTCCTTAAAGCAAAGAGGACATTTTGATATATATGTATGGGAGCTCCAGAGCATGGCTGGGACCGCTGTGACACTGCTTCTGCATTCCGGATTCTATTTTGAGTATATATATTTATCCCAAAACATTATCCACTTTCAACTTTCTCACATAGTTGAAAAAAACTATTTTATCTCACCCTAATGAACTTGCTCCATATTTCAGGATAATTCTGATGTATCTGTCTATTATACACCCCATTACCCGGCCATTTGTGTACCTGCAGATGGGCATGCAGATCAGGGTAAGTCACAAAGAGAATCCGCTAATATAGCATTGATCGCTTTCCTTTGAGCTTAGACTGCATTACCAGATCGAAATACGTGGTAACAAGCACTCTTTGCTCTTGGGCACACCAGTGCTTGCACACTTGTGAAAAAAATGTATGGTCAGTGACTCAGGAGAAACATCTTCTCAGAATACTCCCCCCCCCAATGCTTCTCTGCTTATTTAGATACAGTGGTAGATAATAATTTTTAACACTCTCACATACTCGGTTGAGCCCATTCTTTGCTCTTCCTTCAAAAATTGTGTGAAGCTAGATTAGTATTTGCACCAGGATGGCAACAGATGGAATTAGGTGGAGCTAGTCTGGTAGTGAACAAAGATACTGAAATTGATGTGTGTGTTTTTCTGATCCTACATTGTGTGATGAGACGATAACATAATCTTCATTTTCGTGCCCTATTTATCCCAGAGCCAGCATATGATGACATGATAATGCAGGCTGCCATCACCATCCCATGGAGCAATAACTTCCCGTGAGATAAAAACATCATTACTGACACACACAGGCAAAGTGTAATTGGAAAATATCAAACCTAGGGAACTTGAACGATGTTATCTAGTATTGCTTATTTTGTATCACCCTGTACCACATACATCTGCCTATACAGACCCTGGCAATCCACAGACCATAAAAGGAAGCTCCATGTGGATAGTGCAATAGTATGCCATGGTGCAATGCATAACAATCCAAGATAATCTTACACATTGAAATTGGACATTAATGGAACACTCCTATTGTAATCCAGATCTTGAAGAGTGCATTCCAGACCCCAAAGACTTTCTCATTCATGCCACAGATATCCACTTGCCATGAGTTGTACTTCTTTTGAGATCTGGTTGTGGGATAAATAAAGGGATTTGTATGCTTTGGCATGGTTTGGGGTCCATAAAAAATAACCATGTCATAAAATGTTTGAGGCTTTCTGCACTTTTTATTGACCTGAACATGTGTATTATCACCAAATAGCCTTACATCACAATAATGCCCAATATGAAAATGTGCTATAAACGAAAATATACGTTGCAGTTATGTTACTCCAAAGAAAATATCATTCACATGCATGGTGTGCCACTGACTTGGCATCTAAAGGCCGTAATGTTTGAAAAAACATATGTGTGCATCCTAATGCATAAAATGTGTGGAAATGACAAGGGCACAAAATAATGTGGTACTGTGATGTACTACAGCATGTGGTTGTTGAGTCAACAAAGCACTTGGTGCAGACATTGGAACAGTCAGAGACCATTTGGAAGGAGCCAGTGAGTGCAGTGCAGCACATACCGTGACATGGGCAGTCACGACATAGGAGTGGTTGTCCCAACTTGTTGAAATTTACAACAATGAAATCTTTCAAATCGGGGCTCCGATTACATTTTAAATACTCTGATTTCTGCAGACCAATCAAATTGATAACAATGTACGGAAACAAGGCAAGCTCTTCAATTTGCTTGCCTGGTCATCCTAAGAGCCGAATAAAGCACTCCCAATATCCTTCCAGGAAATGCTCTATTACAGTGGTTCCCAAACTGCGGTCCGGGGACCACTGGGGGTCCTCCAAGCCTCCTCAGGTGGTCCGTGGCTGATCAGAAAATAATATTAACAGATTAATAAAGTGTATAGAAATAAAGTGGCTAAATCCGCTATTGAAAACTTTAACATGAATTGTAAATGTCAAAAATTAAATTAGTATCCTCAAACTGATTCATGGGAGCAGTGCAGACGCATCAAAAGACGCGTGGCTGCAAATGAATTTAGAAAAGCTTCAATGTTCCTATTACATTTTTATTTTACCTTATTTGTGTGCAAATTAAATAAAATGTGCTAGCTTTTGTGTACGTGTTTGATGGAATGCTTGTTTCTGTTTTTTTGTGTATTGTTTTGAGGTTCAAATCATTGACAATGTTTAGGCCTGGGTCCCCGGCTTGCATTAATGGCTCAGTGTGGGATCCCTGGCAATCAATAATGATTCAGTGGGGGTCCCCGAGTTCCAGTAATGATACAATGGAGATCCGCAGGAGTCAAAATGTTGGGAACCACTGTTCTATTAGCAAATCACAAACACTTCTAAAGTGGGTCAAATTGCCTAAAGTCAAACTTTCAGTTTTATTATGTTCATTCATCAGTACGTTTCCTACTGTATAATAATGAAAAGCAGACTTAACATAATAATATTTAGAAAAGCAAGAACAGGGTGGCAATTCGTTCACGTATTGGAAGCAGAAGTAATTGAGTCCTTACGTGTCTGGTTGCTAATAATGGAGTGAATGGTCAAAATGATGCTTGAAGAAAACTAAATTGTGAAACTGTGAGGAAGAGAATCAATTTTGACATGAGCTGTGTATGAGCTTCCAGAAAGTTTAGCCAATCGAGTTCTCTTGAAGAAAGTAGAACTCTATGAGGAGACCCAAGTATACCCGCAGTAGTTTGGAACAAGCACCATAACCATGAATTTGAACATGGAATATGAACAAGCCACAAATTACAATTAATTACATTAAAAATTAACAATAAAATGTCCTCATCAATTTAAACAGAACATAATTTAATTATCTTGATGACTCAAAAAGAAGTAACTCTGATGTAGTGAAAATAGATAATACTCTTTAAAATGTTTACATTTTATGAATTAAAGCAGCCTTGGGAATTAAAAATATTAAACATACCAATTGTCTGGCTCAAGAGCTCAAAAATAACAACTTGGTTATAGCAGGACGTTCATTGTTGGAAATGAAATAAATGCCCCAGAACACAGTTTAACAAGAGAATAGTTTCAGGATAAATTTTGTACTTTAAAATACAGTTTGAGTCACTTGCAGCACATATCTGTGCTTAAAATGTAGCTTGTGAAAAATGTGCAGAACTTCAGACTTAGGGTCTGACTTAAACTTTCAGGGGGATGGGTATTCCCTCACAATGCCGACAGAGTACCCTCTCAGCCAAATCAAAGTTCTGACTGATCCATTTAATCCAGGCAGAGTATGTTAACAGCAGAGACTACTCTTTCTGTGCTGCCTACATACACCTCTGAGGGCATGACGAAAAAAGGGCCTTTGAAGGTGTGGCCCTGTGTTCACCGTCCCTATTTAAAGTGACTAAAAACAAGACCCATTTTCGCTGTTTGTCATTTCCAGGCAGTGAAAACTTCAAAACGACCCCCACACCACAGGGGATATCTCCCAGGGCCAGGAACCAATGTGTTTTTTTTATTTTCAAAAAGAAAATCACACTTTTATTCGTCTCCTACTTAATACATTAACATTTCGAATTTTCTTACACTCCTGAAATTCATGTACACTTAATCTTACATTCTGATGAGCAAACCCCTACATTCCATTCTTAATCCTTAATAAATCATTATTGGAGCGACTCATTTCAATCTTTTCTGACTTAATAAATTATCATGTTCAATTTCTTTCCACTCCTGAAATTCATATAGACTTACTCTTACATTCTGGTATGGAAACCCCTGCCTCCCATCCTTATTCCTTTACCAAATATCTTCTAGCATTCATTGCTCACATGCATCAATGATACATAAAGTTAAGCTTTACAGATAGACACCCAGGGCTATAATAGAGAAAGTTCCTCCGGTGCACGACAGGCATGTGCAGCAACTTTGTGCAGCCCCGGGGCATTGTGGTATCACAGAAAAGACTGCAGATGCTTGTGAAGTCCATTCTATAATACAGCCTGCACTGGTCCATGTGTACCACCAGTGCTATCTCAAGAGGACACTCCCTCATTTGCATGGGGGTGTGCCATCATGCACAAAAGAGAATCTCTTTACCTCTGCACCTGTGCTGTAATATGAACATGGGCACAAAGACAAAGAAGCTATCAAGAGACTCACTGAAAGTGCACCATAAAAAGGTGTCATACTATCAGTGGGCCCCTGATGGCAGCCCTCTGGAGGCAGGAAAGAGTGTCCAATGGACCCCCCCAGACATTCATCTAATCCCTCTTTAAAATGCAGAGGAGTACTGCATGCACAGTGAAAAACTGGGTGACTTTGGACCAACCGCTCCATATTTTACTTGAATAAACTTCTCCAGTGCAGTACAAGTTTGCAGCTGCCCTGGGAGAAGTGCAGTCACTGTAATAGAGTGCACCTTCCCTGTTTGCATACAGTGCACTTATTTAAAGGTGTCTTGTGGAGCAAACAAGAAAATTGAACACTGTGTGTAATAGGGCCTCCAATGTACTTTATAAAAAGGTGATTAGGTAATCACCTTTTTATAAAATACATTTCCATGTTCATATTTGTAATGACCATTAACCTACCAGCTACCAGATAAAAAAGGTATCTTACATAACTGCTACTTGGACTTGACCTACCAAGTAGCAATAGCAAATACCATCTTCTTCTAAGAATAAGATCTCTTGATATTTACCTGTTTCAACAGAGCCTTTTAACCAGTACCAGATAATCTATTGTTTGTCTATGCCATTCATATTGCATTAGTGTTGGTTGGCTACCTTCATAAAAAATACTAAAATGAAAAGAAACTTTACACACATGTAATTCTGACTTTTCAGAGCATCACAGTCAAACTAAAGCTCTCGTCTTCAAACTGTATGAGGCTCTATATTATTTATTAGCCACCTAGTGGAAGAAATACATTCTTAGCACAGTGTATGTTATGTATCAAATAGTACTAATGGCAACCTTGTTGTCCACATTTCCTAATTTATTTCTCCTAGATCATTGAAAATACTTAGGATCAACAAAGGGAAGAATTTTAACCAAATGGGACATCAAAATAATTGGTGCAGCTGAACCTGGTCATCAAACATCAGCCTTTCTATATAACCAAGTTAACAGTAAAGATGTTTTAGAGTTTGCTTGAGAATAATAAAATGGCCATGGAGGACATAATCAAGGAACTCTCACCACCACTCTTTAATGAAAAAAGCCAAGGAGATAAGCACAAAGGGTCTCAGCAGAATTAAACCCAGGAAGGAAGGCAATTAGTTTTTATAGCTGATCACAGCATGGAATAGTGTGAAAGCAATGGATGATGTGCTCAGAGTCAGGGCCAGCTTTGTCATTTGTGTTGCATGGTGCAACAATCTTTGTTGGCTGCCCTCCCCCATGACCTCCTCCACAGATGTCCTCGCTACCACCCTCCAACTGTAGGGTTCTCTATGCTTGTAAAAGTTTACTACTACCTTGAGGAACCCTCGTAGTAACATTAGAATAACACAGTAATGAGAAATAGGGCTTTAAACACATGCCTTGCAGTTCGAATACAGCTCTTTTAGTCAGGATCATAGCTCTGTGTGCTCTATTATGATCTGCAAAAAAACAAAAGGATCTGTACGACAAAAGCATTAAACCACTGAGATAACTACATAAAATACAAATCAGCGATTTGCATGATGAACATTGTGCTTTGCGGAAGACACCTCAACCTTCTGTGCTACTTTATGATGAGACAAATCCGTAATTAGGCAAAACATGGACCTATTCAACATGTACATTGGCCACCAGAATTATCTTTATTATAATTATTCCCTGAAAATGTCTGGCCACACAGAGACCTATGCAGGCTGTTTTTGTCTCCCTTGCCATGCCTGACGCATCTATTCTGTCCAGCCCTCCAGTCAAAGTTCAAATGACAACCCCGCCCCAAGCTTGGCATCCACTAAACCACTCAATAGCCAGCACTGCTCAGAATGCCAGAGAACTTTCCTTTTTTAGTACTGTTTTTCACAATATTTAACTAAACATAATTAAAACTAATTTTGGTGTTGAAGGTACTGTGCTAATGTAGTTTGGTTGTTTATCTACATGACTTGCCACAACATGTCCAAATAAATGAATATATTTTCTCAATGGCAAGCACACTTTTAAATTCTACAGGGGTCAGTGATTACTTCATTGCTTTTCAATTTAATATTCATTTGCACACCCTGTGAAGATTTGTAGGTGCTCTTGACTTACATTTCCACCAGTACATTGACAGCACAAAATAGTATATGTGCATCTCCTTTTCTCTATGCTCATCTAAGCTAACAGCTTCCTTTTCTACATTTAAGGGCTGGATGTCCTAATATTATAAAGGCTTAAATGCTACACTAACAGTGGTTCTTACTGCTCAGATACCATTTTATTTTTAATGATTGCTGTACAGTAGATTGAACATAAGATGAGGTGAGAGTATGACTTAGCTGTCCTTACGTGCAGTTACACTGTTCCATTAGCAGTGTGATTGGTTAATGTTCTTCTTTTGAAGTTACAGATATTTACATTGTGAGACTTAGGTGTATTGGAGTATGTTTTACCTTTACTTTTGTAAATGTTTAGAGTTTTTGCTTGCAGTGTGTACCTTCTGTGTTATTCCTTTGTGTAATGCTACTTTGCCAGTTACAAAAGTAAAGATGTCTGATGTTTGTAAAGTGTTACAGTGTGGTATTGGTGCTATATGTCACTGGCTTCGTTTTGAGTAGGCCTGAGTTTCAGGTTAATTTACTCTGTACTTCTATTTGCAGACTCAATAGCATATGAATATGTTTTTGTTTGGCCCTGCCATCTACTTGCCACAGTTGAGAAACTCTTGTGTTGCTCTCAATTTTCTTACCATTTCTCTGATTCATTGTTTTGTAGAATAGACATATTGGGAACTATCAAATTTAAAAACGTGCTACTCCTTTCTCCTTTGTGTACTCCAGGATACCATTGTGCACTCCAGGATACCTCTGTGTATATGTATATATATATACTATTGAGCCAGTAGGTGGGTATTGTTAGGACCATGTTTCCATAGAAAAAGCTTTTTTTGACTTCCCTATATCTTTAGTGCCATTTGATGAATCTTTATGACATTTTTCAAAAAATGTATGCCCGTGATTCTTGTTGTGCATAGAACGTTTTGGGGTGATCTGTCAAGCGAGGCCTCAAGAAAAAGTGGGAGTCAAAAAATGTGAGTTTACAATGCTAATTCCCATAAGAGCCCGAACCACTGGACGGAATTTCACGAAATTTGGCAGAACGCTAGCTTTCGGTATGCAGATTATGCTTTTGATTATTTGGTGTAAATCTGTTCAGTAGTGTTTGAGAAATTAAAGGAAATCCAAATTTGTATATCTCTAGTTGTGACAACTTTGAAAATAATTACAAACTTGACTAGGGAAATGTAAAGTTCTGATTGCATACCAACATTTCAAAACAGGAAGTGTTGGCAGTTCCACAAAACCAAGCATAAAACAAGAAATAGGGCTCAGGGTAGGGACACCCTGACCCCTTAGCTCTGGTGTTGGGGACAAAAAAAGCACTTAAAAAAAACATTACTGAGAATGTGTGATGTCGCAAAGTTGTGGTATAAATACTAAAATAAAACAATTGCAGTCTCCAGCAGTTGGGTGGGACAGGTCGGGGGGTATTTAAAATAAAGACGGGGTGTACATGGCCCCCCTTCTAGGCTTATCTCGGCCTTCAGGATCACCACCTCCTAGAGGCTACAATAAAAGAGTGAAGGGGGTCAGTTTCAGATCTCTGAGCCCCATGGACCACTACCTCCCCGGGGAAATGCTCGTTGGAGGGGGGCCGCATGGCACCCTCTTGGAGTCAATAATGTCCCTGGGGACTGCCACCCTCTAGTGCCGGCTTTTGCTATGTCCGAAGTGGCCTACCCCCAGGACATAGCTGTTCTCTTTTGCTTGGTGGGAGCTGACACCTCCCACCAAGCAAAAGCAAACAAAGTCCCCTTTCTGACAGCGGGTGCTGTCAAACAGTGCCAGCTGGCAAAAAAACGGAGTTTTCATCTGTTTCCAGAAAGGACATAGGGATGTTATAGTTGGCAAATATAATTTTTTTAAAAATTGAAATTCACTTAAAAAAAACGAAGGTTACAGGGATATTATAGTTAGGTTCTGAATTTACCAAAACAAACCTTCGAAATTCAGCAGTTATAATTAGAATTATTTCAAGTAAGTATAACTTGTGCCCTAAGGTAACTGTAACTTGTTGTCAAAGCCCAGCTCACCTGAGTCCTTGTTCAGTTCTGATGGAGGTTGAAGACAATCCGACCCCACCCTGAAACTGCTTGTTCCAGCACACTAGTTTTTAAAACAGTGCACTAAGAACAGAAGCTCAAGGGAAGGGGGGAAGTGGATAAAATAAAATAAAGAGACAACACCGTTCTTGCGTTTCCACTGTTGAAGTGCTGCACAAATCTGCGGCCCTCTCTGACTTCTGTAGAAACTGGTGCCTAATGAAACATAAACAAAGAACAAATAAGTACATCCTATTCCTAACTGGGTTCCTGACTATCCCTTTATTTATTAGAAATTTTCTTCTAAAAGTACCTCTTGGATCCTGGTCTCTAGTTTCCAGGTTTGGAATGTGTTACTGCTCTGGGATGTGCTTTCTATTACTCTAAAGCTTCTAAAATATTAAACAAATACCGTTATCAGAATTACCAATATAAACATTCATCTTAATATAACTAAAGCCTAAATTGCCAATAGCAGACTCA
Source organism: Pleurodeles waltl (assembly GCF_031143425.1). Classification (NCBI taxonomy): domain Eukaryota; kingdom Metazoa; phylum Chordata; class Amphibia; order Caudata; family Salamandridae; genus Pleurodeles; species Pleurodeles waltl. The sequence continues at coordinate 315,664,660 of NC_090444.1, forward strand.
CTTTTCCCATATTTCCAGAATCTTTTATAAAACAAATACTGTACTTTTACGTCAAAATACAGCATGTAATTTGTGCAAGTCCTTGATTTACTGTTTGCCTTGCTGTTAATGGTTTCCACGGTTCGATTCTTAAAAGTTCCATAAAAAAATGTTTGCTTCACAAAGTTCCGCAAAGTATTCATGTAACAAAGAGTTTGAATCACAATGTTCGTGGAAGGTATCTTGTTTCAAATTGTCTATACACGAATCCAGAAATTGTTGTCAAAGTTCTTTCAGGTAATAAAAGTTTTGCACTTACTTGTTGCTGGCAAGAGATACTGATCAGCCTAACCTTGTCTTCTTTCTCTTTTGCAGGTTGCTTGTAGGAGAGAGGCTGAGGCAAGGAGAAACCGGAAACCGGAAGAAGGAAGAGCCAGCAGCTGCGCCCATTGAAGCCAATGAAAGTCTGTAGAGAGTAGGAGTGCCAGCGCCGAGGGATCTGTCCTCAGGTAAGCGGGAGGTAGACGAGCACAAGCACTGGGTGAGGCTCGGGGGCTGCCTTTTATAGACAGGGCTGGGTGTGGTCCTCACATGCTGCACATGTTCTTGAAAGGTGTGCAGAGTTTCAGTTATTACGCAAATGAGTTAAATTAACACATGGCCTAGAGAGGAGTGTTTTAAAGAAGCCTTGGTAAAAGCAAGGCCCAATGTGTAAACAAAACAGCACATTAAACAACATACACAGAAGCCTAGGGGGGGGGGGAAGGTGAGATAACAAGAAAGGCTTTCAATAGTAAGTTTAAAAGGGAGCTATTACAGAACCCACTAGTGCAGTGAGAGGGGACATGCTCTTTGCTGTGCACAAACCCTAACAGTTGCCCCCCTCAAAGGCCCTCCTACAGGACGGGGTTTTCCTGGATTTTTTAAATAAAACCGTCTAATCAGCTCTGGGGCATGTACATATGATGCTGGTTCCCATGAACTCTCAGATTCATCATATCCTTTCCATTCTACTAAATAAAACAGACGTCCACTATTTCTTTTTGAGTCTTTTATGCTTTTCACTTCATATTCTAGATTTCCCTTAATTGGTATGGGTGGAGGTGGTGGTTCAGGTCGGGTTTTTGGATTGTACGGCTTAAGCAAGGACTCATGGAATGTAGTATGTACTTGATATTCTTTTGGTAAATCTAATTTTACTGTTACCGGGTTTACTATGGCAGTTATACTAAAGGGTCCAATGAAACGTGGTTGCAGCTTTCGGGATCCCTCTATGTTTAGGTTCTTTGTGGAGAGCCATACCTTGTCACCGATTTTATACATTGGGGCCTCAGATCTGTGTTTGTCTGCTTGTCTTGTCATGCTTTCCTTGTACTTTAATAAATGTTTCCTGGCTTTGTCTTGTATGTCACCTAACCTTGTTAGTCTATCCGTTACTGTAGGTAACAGAGAATCTTCTAACAAAATGGGTATAGCTCTTGGATGATACCCCTGCAAGAAATAGAATGGTGAGCAAAGTAGAGCTGAATGCTCAGTATTATTATAAACAAACTCCGCTACAGGGAGAGCTTCCAACCATTCACTAGAATAATCAGCCAATAAACAACGTAGCGTTTGAAGTAAGGTTTGGTTCAGTCGTTCAGTCTGTCCATCTGTCTCTGGGTGGAAAGCAGTGGATAATGCCACATCTATTTTCAGTTTTTTACATAATTTTTTCCAAAATTTAGAGTTGAACTGGCTCCCTCGGTCTGACACCACTTTGCTTGGCAAACCATGTAAACGCACAATTTCCCTTATAAAAATATCGGCAAATTCTGCCGCCGTGGGTAATTTCCGTAATGGTACAAAATGTGCCATTTTAGATAAAAAATCCACTATAACCAACACTGTTGTGAAAGATTTTACAGGTGGTAAACCTACAATAAAGTCTACGCTCACAGTGTGCCAAGGTTGCTTGGGTGTTGGCATTGGTATTAACAAACCATCAGGGGCCTTATGAGAAGATTTATGTCTTGCACAAATTGGACAGGTAGTGACAAATTGCTTAATGTCCTTTCTTATAGTGTCCCACCAAAAGTGTTTTTGCACATTTTCCAGGGTTTTTACCCAACCAGGATGACCTGCCAACGGTGAGGCGTGATGCCAAATTATCACCTGTGTTTGTAATTCAGAGGTGGGCACTAACAGCATGTTGTCGTGATACAATAAACCTCGTTGTATTGTGTTATGGGAATCCTTTAACCAATCCTGAGGTGCTATTTGCATGTGTGCATTATATAGATCTGTGATGAAATCCTTCTGTTGTACTGGTGCCAAAAACTTTTGGGGAGGAATAATGGGTTCTCCTATTTTATCTTGTTTCATGTCTGAAGTATGTCCGTATCTAGATAACACATCAGATTGAATTTGTTGTGCACCTGGTCTACAGGTTATTACAAAGTCAAATGTGCTAAAAAAACTTAACCAGCGCATCTGACGTGGTGTTAGTGCTTTAAGTGATTCAAAAAACTGTAGGTTCCTATGGTCAGAAAAGATTGTAACTGGGTACTTGGCTCCCATTAAATGGTGCCTCCATTCTGAAAAGGCTACTTTGATAGCTAGTAGTTCCCTTTCAGCCACAGTGTAATTTTGTTCAGCTGGTAATAACTTTTTGGAATAGAAGGCTATAGGATGTAACTGGCCATCTACTGCATCTCGTTGAGAGAGAACTCCTCCTAAAGCTACTTGTGAAGCATCCGCTTCAACAAAAAAAAGCAAGTCAGGATCAGGATGTTTCAGAATTGGGGCTGAAGTGAACTTTTGTTTTAGGAGTTGAAAGGCGTGTGCCGCCTCATCAGTCCAAAGAAATCGTTGCCCTTTCCGCAACAAGGTAGTTATTGGGGCCGCAATGTCTGCAAAATGTGCAATAAACCTCCTATAAAAATTGGCGAAACCCAGAAATTTCTGAATATCTTTTACAGAGGATGGTTCTGGCCAATCAGCAATAGCACTGATTTCCTTACATCCATAGTTATTCCTTGAGGTGATAGGCAGTATCCTAAAAAGTCCACCTTGCTGACATTAAAAGTACACTTTTCTAACTTAGCAAAAAGATGATTTTCTTTCAACTTTGATAATACTGCACGAACATGTTGGGTATGTTCTTCTGAGTTCTTAGAGTAAATGAGGATGTCGTCTATGTATACTATGACACAAACGTCCAGGAATTCGTGTAGGACCTCATTTATAAAGAACTGAAAGGCCGCAGGGGCATTACATAACCCAAAGGGCATTACTGTGTACTCAAATAAACCAAACTTTGTCTTGAAAGCTGTCTTCCACTCATCCCCCTCTTTTACTCGGACCAGGTGGTAAGCTCCCCGCAGATCTAGTTTAGTGTATACAGCAGAATGTCTTAATTGATCCAACAACACAGGTATTAGAGGAAGAGGATATTTATTCTTTATTGTAGCCTTATTTAGTCCTCTATAATCGATACACGCGCGCAGGGATTTATCCGGCTTCGGGATAAAAAAGAGTGGAGATGACACCGGAGATGTGGAATGACGGATGAACCCAGACTGTAGTAGGTCATCTAGGTAGGTTCTTAAGTATTTGGTTTCTTCGTCAGTCAAAGCATATACTCTGTTATTAGGTAAAGGGGCCCCTGGGATAAGATCTATACGACAGTCATAAGACCTATGTGGGGGCAGTACACTAGCCTTTACTGGATCAAAGACGTCTTTAAAGTCAGAATATTCAGGAGGGAGACTTGGTTCATCTTGTATAACACTAGCACAGTGTAATACTGTGCTCTGTTCTGTACCTGCTTCTTGATAGCAATTGGTTCTACAGAAAGAGGAATCCAAAGTAACATTTCTATTCACCCAATCAATTTTTGGGTTATGAGTTGTTAACCAGGGTACCCCGAGAATCAAACCAAAATTAGGAGTATCTATCAGATCAAAGCTAATCACCTCTGTGTGCCCGTTCTGACAGACCATAACAAGTGGACTTGTTTGTTTTGTGATTAATCCAGAGGTCAATTCTGACCCATCCACTGCACATACTGCTTCTGGACAAGACTTTAGGCACATAGGAAGTCCTAAGTTTTCAGCTAACTTATTATCCACAAAATTTCCTGTCGCGCCTGAGTCCAGTAGGACAGGGAGAGAATGCCTCACTTGGGTAGTAACAATTAAAACGACCTGAATTATGAAATGTCTAGGTATGTGTGGTACCATGAAGGCTGCAGCATTAGAGGTTTGATTAAGATGTTTTCTCGAACAAGTAACCTCTCCCCTTGTCGAGCTTAATCGTTTCCCGATTCAGTTGAGGAGGTGGAGGAAACAGCACCCTTTCGTGGATTTTTAGGCTTTACTGGACATTCTCTGGCAAAGTGACCTGCCCTTCCACAATATAAACATAATTGAAGTTTTCTCCTTCTTTCTTTTTCCTCTGATGTGAGTGAACCTCTGAGTGTCCCTATTTGCATAGGCTCAGGTTCAGGGAGTTTATTATCTGGATCTTTCTTCTCGTGTCTAATAAAAGTTAACCGTGATTCCAGTTTGTATTTATCTCCCTTTCTTTCTCCTAGTCTATGTTCTAATTTCACAACTAAATCTACAAAGTCCGAATAGTCTTCTGGCAAATCAACGATATGAGCCAGCGCGTCTTTTAACTCGTCTCTCAAACCTTTATAGAAAAGGGAGACACGCTTTTCTTCTGGCCAGTGTGTCTCGGTGAGTAAACGATTAAAACTAGTGAGATAGGTCAATAAATCCTTGTTACCTTGTTTAAGATTTAAAAGCTCATTATCACTTGCCTGCATGAAAGTGTGTTTTGCAAAAAGGCTGGTCATGGTACGTTTAAATTGATTCCAATTATGGAGGATGGGATCATCTCTCTCCACGAAAGGAATTGACCAATTGGCTGCTGTGCCACCCAAATAAGACAAGACGAATGCCACTTTCGTAGCATCAGTGGGGAACTGTTGTGGCTTACAAACGAAGTGTAATTGACATTGATTGATAGAAACATGGAATTTGTTACTATCTCCATGAAAACGTTCAGGTGCTGCTAAGGGCACAGCATTAGGAACATTAACAGTGACCTCAACTGGGGGAGGCAAAGTTGTATGTTTTGATGGCGCCCCTGTCTCTGAGGAGGTTTTAAACAAAGGCGTAAAAGCTGTGTTCCACTGAGATACCCTAAATTTATACCTGCTTAAATCCTGTTTTAAAGAGGTATTCTCCATCTTTAATCTCTCTATTTCCTCTTGCATATGTTGCAAGATGCCAGACACTGATTCACTATGAGCAAAGTCCTCATTTAGGGCCTGCACCATATCCGTGACGTCAGTGCCCTCTATTTCTTCCCCGATATTCATCGTCCACCAGAACTGAAATTATTTTTTTTATTTTTATTTAAGGCTTGTGCTTCTGTCAAAGCCCAGCTCACCTGAGTCCTTGTTCAGTTCTGATGGAGGTTGAAGACAATCTGACCCCACCCTGAAACTGCTTGTTCCAGCACACTAGTTTTTAAAACAGTGCACTAAGAACAGAAGCTCAAGGGAAGGGGGGAAGTGGATAAAATAAAATAAAGAGACAACGCCGTTCTTGCGTTTCCACTGTTGAAGTGCTGCACAAATCTGCGGCCCTCTCTGACTTCTGTAGAAACTGGTGTCTAATGAAACATAAACAAAGAACAAATAAGTACATCCTATTCCTAACTGGGTTCCTGACTATCCCTTTATTTATTAGAAATTTTCTTCTAAAAGTACCTCTTAGATCCTGGTCTCTAGTTTCCAGGTTTGGAATGTGTTACTGCTCTGGGATGTGCTTTCTATTACTCTAAAGCTTCTAAAACATTAAACAAATACCATTATCAGAATTACCAATATCAAACATTCATCTTAATATAACTAAAGCCTAAATTGCCAATAGCAGACTCACTTTTCCCATATTTCCAGAATCTTTTATAAAACAAATACTGTACTTTTACGTCAAAATACAGCATGTAATTTGTGCAAGTCCTTGATTTACTGTTTGCCTTGCTGTTAATGGTTTCCACGGTTCGATTCTTAAAAGTTCCATAAAAAAATGTTTGCTTCACAAAGTTCCGCAAAGTATTCTTGTAACAAAGAGTTTGAATCACAATGTTCGTGGAAGGTATCTTGTTTCAAATTGTCTGTACACGAATCCAGAAATTGTTGTCAAAGTTCTTTCAGGTAATAAAAGTTTTGCACTTACTTGTTGCTGGCAAGAGATACTGATCAGTCTAACCTTGTCTTCTTTCTCTTTTGCAGGTTGCTTGTAGGAGAGAGGCTGAGGCAAGGAGGAACCGGAAACCGGAAGAAGGAAGAGCCAGCAGCTGCGCCCATTGAAGCCAATGAAAGTCTGCAGGAGTGCCAGTGCCGAGGGATCTGTCCTCAGGTAAGCGGGAGGTAGACGAGCACAAGCACTGGGTGAAGCTCAGGGGCTGCCTTTTATAGACAGGGCTGGGTGTGGTCCTCACATGCTGCACATGTTCTTGAAAGGTGTGCAGAGTTTCAGTTATTACGCAAATGAGTTAAATTAACACATGGCCTAGAGAGGAGTGTTTTAAAGAAGCCTTGGTAAAAGCAAGGCCCAATGTGTAAACAAAACAGCACATTAAACAACATACACAGAAGCCTAGGGGGGGGGAAGGTGAGATAACAAGAAAGGCTTTCAATAGTAAGTTTAAAAGGGAGCTATTACAGAACCCACTAGTGCAGTGAGAGGGGACATGCTCTTTGCTGTGCACAAACCCTAACACTTGTTCCCTCACCAGGCACTGCTAATTACCCAGATATTACAGCACTCATGATATCTTCTACAATGCTATTAAAATATGAATGAAACATTAGCAGTCAAATAATGGAGAAAATACTGTGCATGATGGGGGCACGAGCTGTAGTTACCTTTGGGTGCGAGTTTTACTTACTTGAAATACTTCTAACTATAACTGCTGAATTTCTATGGTTTTGTATGAGGAAATTCAGAAACTAACTATAACGTCCCTGTAATCTTTGGTTCATTCATATATATTGCTAACGCGCTCCAATGTAGATAATTTACTCACTCTGGGACTCATTTTAGGCCGATTAATCTTTTGACCCTCATTGAAGTCTCCTTAAGACGAGATAGCTAGTCAGCATGTTAATCAATATTCAATGACCGCATCAACAATCACAATAGCAAATCAATCAAAGTAAAAAGTAACGTCAATAAACTTGAAACACACCATGACCTTTCAGTCATGAATAACCACACAGAGTTTAGTACAATTTCTGATATTTATTCCCTACTGATTACACTCTACTAGAAAGTTTATTAGTCTCACAACCAAGAAACACATCAACATTGTCATAATATGGCAACTCGAATAAGATTTTATCAAAGCAAAGTTCACGAATATTAGAACATAGCACGACGTCAACATGGGTTAACTTTAGCAGAGATTCATTACTGCATTATTCAACAAAGCATAGATTCAGTCATTGTGTCTACTTGCGTCCATTTTAGTGAACTCCTCAACTAACCTCGAATTAGCATTGGCATGTTGGGCTTCATGCAAAACAATTTAGCAATATCAATTTAAAAAACATCTGTCTAGGATCTCTATCAAAGAAGCAGTTGGTACCTAGAAAGAAAAGGCAAATAGACAATTACAATTTCAGCATCATATAGTTACCCTCTGTAATGGGTCAGCATACAGAGTCAGTATTCGTCCTCAGGACATCAGTTGATTCGCCATCAGCCAGGAAACACAGCAAAGTTCAGCAAGACGGGGCAAAAGGGAATACCTCCCTCATGAGGAGGAAAAGTTTGAATCGGGCAAGGCAAAGTAAGTGAAGATCGTTTGCACAGTTCAAGCAGCAAAGTCTCTGGGCAGAGTAACAAAGTGTCTGGGCAATAGCAAAAGGCATGCAATGGCATATAATGCCTCGGAATGGCTTGTAATGGCTGGTAATCCTAATTTCTCTTTGTGTCCAAGAATTTTATATCAATCTTGTTGTACAGTCCCCCAATTTCCAATTGGCCAAGTTTTAGCGCACCATCATCTCCATCCAATGGTTTATTTTTCGTCTTCTTACGATTGTCACCTCATAACAGTTCTCACGTATTTTATTGGCTCCCATAATTGACGTCTTCAATGGGTAGAATGTCAAGTGAGGAATAAGTGACATTTGTTACTTAAGTCAGTAGTCCCATTGTTTTCCCTAGTCTAAATGACCTTGTACCTGTTGCAAATTACACTGTTGCATCCGGCAAGAATGTCTGCTTGGGCAAGTCGAGTCTTATGAGAAAGTTTTTACTACGGTTACACTCATCTTCCAGCTTCTGGAAAAGTACCACTACATGTCCTTCAGCAAGTCAGCACAATGCACGTTAGAAAAACACATTTAATATGAAACCGGGCAGCTAGGCCCGACTCATGCTAACTAAGGCCTAGTGATTAATTAGCAAAACCTTAACATATAATACTTAATATTAATTCAAAATCATACATTAGTACACTAATATTTCATTATTAGTCAATTTCATTAATCATCGAATATTTTGGTGGCCACTCCTCGTGGGCACATTTCATACACGTGTTAACGTTTACATTTTCTATGCGATTTCACTAAGCATTATATTGAAAGCTTCTCATGCTAATTATTAGATTTTAATCACACTCCATCAATATATCAATACATCAATATATATGTAACTATACATAGTTTGAGGCAATTGAGGATATGTATAAATCTCTTGTTCTTCCCGGAATCAGTCCAATGTAACTAAGCCCTGATGGGAATTATGCATTTGTTGCTCAGTTGGACACAGCTGCTACAAGTTCGACATTAGCCACTGCAAGTCTTTGCTTGCATTAATAGGATTAAAAAAGTAATTTTAGCTCTTTACGTTGACAGCAAAATATATGATAAATGTGAGTTTACGTGACTTCTAATTCAACAGCGACCGGGAACTGTACCCTTGCACTTCATTGCTGGGATTCATTTAAAGAAAGCCATTTCCATTCGTTCTGGTAGTAACGAATGTAACTATCTTCACAGTTGTCTTTGATGTTCGCAGTAGCCAATTTATTCCACGTAGACATTTACATTTGCAGCTAACTAATAGGGGCAATATGCTGTTTATCTGCTTTATTGAATTTTAGTGATCTTAGAATGTAGCCACTTTACAAGGTATTCTTTAAAAAGAACATGTTTTAATGGAAAAAGCTGATAGCAGGAAAAACTTGAAACAGAAATGTAACTTAATATTTCAAACTCCTGAGGCTTTTGATTATACCATTACTCTCAACTCCTAATCTCTTACTAAACTAAATTGATTCTTGTTCAATGTAGGAATAGAACTGAACGTTTGAATTCGCCACATCCAAGACTGCAAGCTGTTCAGATGGCACACAAGAAAATAACGGTTTCTTATTTAATTAACAAAAGAATGAAACGCAGATGAAAACATGATGTTAAGTCACACTACGAATCGATTGAAGCTGAAGCTTCAGTTGTAAACCATGTAAAGAAGAATGTGTTTGTGAGCCAGGAAAATATTAATTAAAATGTTTGTCTGCCATGCCCTCTTAGGAAAATAGACTAGAATGAGGAATGAGTGTCTCTGGTTTTGCTAATAACATCGCTTGATAACAACTGCGCTTAGTGTACTATAAATTTGTTTTGGAAAGAATAAATACCCTTCATAGATGTGGCTAATAAAGACATATTTAGGGCCATTAACAAGAAACTAAATGCAGCTGATTACCATTCAGTATTCTTTCGCCCTAAGGAGTGGTGGATCACTCCTCATTTTACCCTTAGGGATGAGCATGCCAAAAATGGAAGCTTAGCAAAAGTCAGAAAACAACATTTGGCTTTTCAGCATACAAAGCTAATTCTGTTGGGAAGAATCGAATATTCCCTGTAAGGGTACAGAGAAGCTAGAACTGCTTGGGGAACTATTAAATAATTCAGTAATGTATTCTGCGGTTCAGAATACCTCCTTATGCAAACACACAGCACCATGAACTCCAGCTAGAGGAAGATGCTCGGCCATTTTAGAAAATGAACATGCAGTACAGAAAGGTAGCATTCTTGATGGTTTTCAGGAATTACTCTGCGATTTTTTTTGTTTTAGATATCGGATGGAGATTGTTTGCAGCTCCCTTTCTTTGTTCAGCAAATTACATTTTTGATCAAGGAAAAAAAGGCTATTATTGAAGAATGCTAATGCAAACCGTGGAAAAATACTGTCTTGTGCTTTGCAGGCAGAACATACAGTGGGAGGCGTCATTTATTCTCTTTCGCTTGCTCTGTCTGAATGGAAAAGCAAGAGCTTCTAAGACCTCATTCAAAATACATTTATGAATTTGGTATCAGAGGATGTCAGCAGTGACCTAGTTTTGGTTTTTAACCTAGATTTAAAGATGAATTCAGATATTTAATTTAAAAACAGCTGACATTCAGGGCTCCATACGCACAGAAATAGCTGAAACAGAGAGCCCAATTCCGGAATCTTAAAATGCAACATCTGTGTATAACATTCATCAATAGAGATCTCCAGGATGGAAGCAATTCATGTTTCTTTCAGAGGAAAATTTATGGAAGTGTTTCACCGAAACAGTGTTTTTTTCACAACATTATACTGCACTCTCCATCTTCAATTCTTAGAGGTCTTTATTAAAATCCATCTCATATCCGTTCTCCCACATAGCAACCATTTGCTCTAATAATTTTCTGTTCACGTTTACCAACCAATACCACCAATATGTAGAGACAAGGATCTGAACCTTTTTAAGGTTGGTTGGGTCAGATTTACTAAGCCCTTGTGTCACACAAGCTGACTCAATTTAAGGGATAATGTGAGGTCTGCTAAGCCATGCAAACCTACCTTGCGTAGCTTAGTAAATCCAGTGTAACACAAGGTAGCGCAAATTGTTGCCTAGCCTTACTCTGCATTGTGAAGGTGTTCCTTGGACGGAGCATGAGCGTTCCCACACATCCACCCATTGATGTCGATGTAATCCCAGATTTACTAAGGGTAGTAAACTTGGGATTGCATTAAGGTGGGATGTCTTCCCAACAGAGGTTTATCGAGGGGAATCATCTTCATTTCTCCTTATTATTTCCACTGTGTATGTGTGCTGCATTCTTCAGCACACATAGAATAATGAAAATTATTCTTATGATTGTCTTTGTGCAGGAATATGTCACTTCCTGCACAAAAACAATCCTACCTGTAATGCAGGTATCCTTGCAACATTGCATGGAGAGAGCAGGAATGATGTCTTAGTAGATATTGTTACAAATAAACAGGGTAACCCAATATTCCCCAAAAAACTGGGTAATCTAAACTGTAAAGCACACAATGTTCATAGAGGAATCATTTGCATAGAAATATTTCAGTGATTTTAAATACTATTAATATTGTAATTAAACATAGATTAAATTCCATAAATTAATACACCTTCAAACAGTGTGTCATTTGTTTCTGGGAAAATGAAGATTTTTTATATATTCATTAATAATATATACAACAACATAGCAAAGCAACAAAGAGATTTATTTTGTTTTTATACAAATACACTGGTGACCCCTCTTGTCCACAATCCCTTTACATCCAAGGGACAGAAGGAGACCACCAACCCTCCTGACTCTCCAACCACAAAAGATTTGAGTCCTATATTAGGTCTTTCAGACAATCAGAAAATCACTTCTAAGGGACTCCAGCAGCTCATGCGAAGAATTGCGTAATGTACGCTAATAAGCTTTACGATTGATTCCTGTCCCTTGGATGATTCCTGTTCTATGTTCTATGTGTTGGGCATATTTATTGACACTCCCACTGTAAAAAGAAGAGGTCCAGTCAGGATCAGCGATCTGAATTCTTGTCCATAAGAATACACAGAGATAGTATCAGACTGATTGAATTCTGAAGGTAATCATTATGATTAGTACATTTTGACCATATAGGTGATTTATTTTGGCATACCTCAAGTTTGCTTACAGCCTAATGACTCCTCTCTAATTTACTATGGACTTAGGCAAGTGATTCTTAAACATAGCATTGAATTGCATAGTTCAGATAAAAAACAATGTGCACTAATTTCTTTGTGCACTATTCTAATTTTATTTAACAGAACTCCAACTTTTATGTATGTTCCTGATTCTTTATCTTGAGAAGGAACATAATTTGAATCAGATGTTCTTCAATAGTCCTGATGACTTCCTCACAGAGGAAATGGAAAGAAGGTATCCTCACTTCATGCTATCCTTCATAAAATATGTTTTATATTTCTAATATGTGGAAAGTTCCATTTTGTGGCATGGTTCCATGCTTTATTGATCTCTCTAACTCCCTTTGTGCAGACTTAACTATTGGCAGGTTGCATCCACATGAGGGGTCTAGTTACTGGATTCTCACATCAACCAGCAGTCAATAATTCTGTGCTATGTTGCGTGATAAAAGAGCAGAACAGCACTGTATTTACAGAGATATGGCACTCTCCTTCTATCTCCCTAGTGCCAACACATAATCACGCTGCTGTGTACCATGTAGACATGTTTGAACCATAGTGCAAAGGTATCTGCGTGAATCTAGTATATGTTTTCTACTAAAAGGATACTCTTTCAGTGGAAAACTAAATTTAAAACTTTTCCTATTTTGAGTGTGTGCTGAACAGTGCTGCACAACTACAAAGTCTGTAAAAAAAGGTTTTTTTTTTTTTCTTTTAGCGCCTATTTCAAAAGGAGGCTACTTTTTTAGACAAATCCCTGTATACTTTTTTAGTAGATCAGATTTTCAATCACAATCCATGAGCGGATGCATGGAATTACAAATGGTGCATTCTCTCGCGTCAGTAATAGTGCGACTTTCAAGAGAACTTCCAGCATAAACAAAGTTTTGTGCTGCTGGAAATAAAGTTCGAAAAAATGACTCAAACATAGTGCAAAATCGCAAAAATGTACCCATGAGTGTCTGCACTGATAGGCTTACCCTAATGTCTTACCTTCCTATCTTTGTACTATCCTGTACCGTTTAACAATTTTCAAAATTCCTCCTTTGTGCTAGGCTTTCCAACTCTGTCAAGGTACTTTAAAGGTCGTGGTGGTATGGAAGGGGAATTATTTACTGCAGATTCGGCACCTGTGATTCTGGCTCATAATGAACACTCTTAAAACCCTCTTTGATATTACTACAAGGACAAGGTAACATTTAAAACAGGAAATAAACTATTTGTGATATTGATTATTGAAGTGCAAATGTGGCACCTATGGAATCTCAAGGCTGTGTTCACTCATTTAAATGTCAGCATTAAGGAAGTAAAAGAGAAAGTTCCAGTAACACATACCTATGAGTGAAGCAGACTGATGCACAATGAGTCCTCCGGGAAAAACATTGAGCAGCATATTTATCAAAAGCTGGCATCACCCTTGCGCCACACAAGAGGACAAGGCAAGGGAGACACAAAACTTAAATGAGTTTCATCAAGCCACACAAGGCCATCTTGCGGGGCTTTAAATGGCTTGATAAATATAGGCAAGGCAGCACAAAATGTGTTACACTAAATCAGGAAGGCATTCCATGGATGGAGCATTGGTGTTCCCACGTAGCCACCCGTGGCTTCTGAGACATTCCCAGATTTATCCACATTGTTTGGCTCACTGTGTTGCAGGAATGTATTTATAAATGTGGCCCTGAATTTCAACCACCCTGAATTAACCTGTCATTATGGTCCTTTGAGAGGTTCATGGGTGTTGGGAGAGACTTTCAACCCCCCAGGCCCTTTCTATGTAGGCCCAGTTAACCCATATTGAAGTGCAAACATATCAGTGTGCCCAGATCAGTAATAAAGTGTCTTTTCCAAAATTACCCAATCACTACCCTTTATATGTTGGATTGAGGATCTCCACTAAAGAGGCTACAGTCTATGATTGTAGCAATGCTTCTTGGAAAATTCAGCCTTCCTTAATGTTTTATGCAATCTGTAGCATAGACTCATAGTCAGTCGCTGATAGAAGACAGTGCTTAGGGCTTCAGTTTGCAGACTTTCTTGTGACATGCACATAATCAAGTCATACATTCTTTTTTATATAACATGACCATGAGTCATTTGTAGGAATAGAGTCATGTGGATGGCGAATGTTTTATGTATGAGGTGCCACATTCCCTCTTTTTGACTGTTTTACATTTCTGGCATACTGATGCTTGATAATGACAGTATGTCACAATAGAACGTTTTAGATGCACAATAAAAGGCAAATGGAGGAAATTGTGTAATGGTGTGCAAGATGTTCTTCGAGCGGAAGGTGTTTTTCAATCAGCTCCAGGATGCTCCAACTTGTGGTAACAGTGCGCTTTATAGATAACATAACATAATGTAGGTTATAACATAACTAAATCATCATGTATCAAATTCATTTTTGAAGTAGACGTTTTCATTTATTATCTGCGGTTTTCCAGCTCTGACTTCCCAAATTTCTTCTTAATCTCTTCTATTTATGTTGGAAGAATAAAGCTAAACATTGGCAAAAGAAGAGGGTGGTGTTCTGGCTTCTCCAAATACATAAAATACGATTTTCAATTGGGGTACATCCAACTCTAAATACAATTTATACATCTCATTTGGAGGTTTATCCTCACACAGATTCTTTGCAAGAGATTTTTGCCCTCATTACGAGTGTGTCGGTCTTAAGAACCCCTCAATTGTGGTAGTGGTCAGACCGCCTCAAAGTGGCAGTCCGACCTGCAACATTGTGACCATGACAAGAGCGCCATGGTCGGACCTCGGGCACCGCCACTTTACGTTGCACAATGCCAGAGGTATTAATCCTCCTGCTGGCAGCGCCGCCCTGGGGATTATGACCCCCGTATCCTCCAGCTTTTGCATGGCCTTTCCACCGCCGTGCATAGTCTGGAGGAGACAGGGTGCCGGGGGTCCCCAGGGGCCCCTACACTGCCCATGGACTTGGCCCCCATGGACAGCCCCATTGCACTTTTCACTGCCTGAATATACAGGTAGTGAACAGCGTGATGGTTGCTGTTGCACCCGATTGACCGCAACATTGCTGCCAGCTCGATTATGAGCCGGCATCAGTGTTGTGGCGAGTTTCCTGCTGGCCCAATGGGAAACTCATAATAGGGACTGCGGGTGGAAAACCGGAGTGACAGTGTTCCAGCCCAAATCTCCCCTTACTGATCGATGCTATCAGAGATTTCTTTTATACTATTGTGAGGAAATGCATACCTGCATGCATTAGAGTCATATCAGTATCTTTTACAGAGGCAAAGAGATTTTCAGTATATTGATTGAGAGAACTATAGGAAACATTGGTAATCTGCTCAAAACCTTGATCAACCTGTCTGGCCTCAGAATCATCACTCTATTGGATATGAATTAGTGTGGATCTTATTCTGAATTTCCAGGCTAGTTACCAAGCTACTTTATTGTCATATTCAAACATACGTTGACATATTCCTAAATTCTGAACTTCATTTCTCAGTGCTGTAGCCCTACAATATTTTCCCAGGTTTTGGCAACCTTTGTTTGGGCTATGGCTTGGGCCTTCTCTCTTTCAATCTCTTTTTTCCACTTAACTCTGTCTTTTAAAAAACATCACCCCATAAATACACCCTGAAGCTATCCCAAACAATGCATAGACTTGTCTAATTATTTTTCTAAAAATATTCTCTAATTAGCAACTGGCATTCCTGTCAAACTTCCTGCTCTGCTTAAAGTGTTAGCTCTCCATAGTTTCATGTGTGTAGAATTCACAGGAACTCCCTCATGCTTCCATTCTATATATACCAGAGCCTGGTCTGAAAACACAAGGGGTGATTTCTGAAGATACATATTGAAGAGATAATCTATGCCAACCTGGTTCTTTCATTTCCACTAACACAACTGGAGCCCTACCATTCTGTAAGCATTGCAAACAGATATCCACTAACCCACAACATCTTTGCAGGTTCCTGATGCTCTTGCGCGAGTTACTTCCTAGTTACATCATAGTGGATTGATTGTAGTTGAGGATTTCTAGTGAGTTATTGAAGTCTTCTCATATAGTTATTGGTACATAAATAACAACTAACACCATAATCATCTCATCTAAGAGCTGAGGCTTATTTGATAATGGTTCAAAGTAGGTCTCAACTGTAATAATGGTATTCTGCCCAAGATAGTGTTATTAAAAGCTTCTTTCCCCAACATTTTCTGGATCATGTTTGTAACTTTCCAGCTTTCATTTTCCTTTATTTATGACCAACCAGGAGCTTCAAAAGTGCTAGAGCATTTCTGTTTCTGAACTCATGAGTATGTTGTCAAAATATATACATGGCAAGTCTCTTGGAGAAGAAAAATCTCTGTTTTACTTGCACCAGCATTCAACATTTCTTTTTTCAGTCTCACAAATGTAATGAGAGTTCACTGCTTTGATTTTTACCTTTTGCTCATTTCCATTTGCCCCAAATATCTACCACCCCTTATGCAGCAAATGGGGCCCACCCATTTCATCTCGCTGGGTTTTTGGTTTTGGACTCTCTGGGTTTTAACTTTTACTGTGAGGTTCACCAATAAAGTCTTGCTCACCACAAATTCTTTGGAAATGGATTAATGGTGCTAACTACCATTACGGATAAGGTCAACTGCTATGCAGCTAGGGTAAGAGGCTCTGGGCTGGTGAAGACATGGAGCATGCATTTGTCCACAGCTGGGTTGGCTGAGAATGAGAGCATCAGCCTGGAATCATCTGTGAACAGGTAGGCTGTTGGTGCTGACCCGGTGTAAGCCTTATAATGTGAGTGGGCTTTCATCGTGTAGGCCTGTGGTACTTAACTGAAAAAGTGGGTGATTTACTGCATTATACATTATGTGGAACTGTATGACAAAATACCTTTTCACCCTACTTAGGCCAGGACACAGAGGTTAAGTACCAATTCAAAGGTAAAAACATACCACCAAGTACAGATCAAAAATCACTTTTCTGATACCTTTCCTTCTTATGGCACTTAAGGATTTATCCAGCTCAGCTCATAATTAGATTCTAGGCCACTGTTGCCCCTTCTGGGCCAAGTTAATTATTCTGCTGGCCAGCTGGATAATCAGAGACCTGGCTACACAATAAATCTATTTGTCAGTGCTTAGTCCTGGGAAAGGAAGGGGTGGGGCAGAATCAATATGTGCTAATTATTTTTCACTGCACCTGACTCAAGAAGTCTTATTCACCTAGAAACTAAGGCCAGACAGTCCTCTGGACCCAATTCCAGGAGGGGCTCCCTTTTTAAAGGTTTTAAGGCATTTTATGCAAACCTTTTCAAGTGGCATTTTGGAAAGGAGAGTGGGAACATGTGTGGAGTGATGTCATGTCCACCTAGGTTTGGGTGGATAGGTCTACCTTCTAGAATTGGCCATCCCTACATGGAAGAGGGAGAAGATAAGACTAATGACAACTTTCCTGACCTGGGAACAACACCACTAGAGGAATGCCCAGCTGAAAGGAGAAGTCACCTGACTCCACTACAAGGATGTACTTAAGGTGAAACCCCAGGACTACAAGGGTTTCTCCAGGGCCAGTGTACTGGCTCCCATTAACCTCTGAGGAAACCGTGGAGCGATGGATCTGCTTGGTTGGACCCTGGACATTTCTTGTGGAATGTTTGTAAACTGCTACTGTAACTGGGTGACCTCCAACTAGACAGTAACTTAGATTCCACAGCCCACACAGAGGTGCCCTGCAAGGTGACCAAAGCCATGGGGTCTGTGTAGTGCGGCAAGGAGGGTAGTCTTCTCGTGGACTGTAGCCTGGCTTCCAAAGAAGCAACTGGGTGAGGACAGGTGTCTGGAGGCCAGAAAAACAAAGAGCCTCATTAAGAGTTTAGCAGTGGAAACTCCAAACTCCCGTCAGGGGCCTGGCCGGAGTCATCAAGAGTTTCCAGCTAGGTCGGTGGGCAGAGCCTCGCTGGAAACAGGCTACAGCATTGTCTCTGGCTCGTCAATGAGGTACACTAGAACCCATGAAATGTTCACTGTCTGCAAGGCTGACATTGAAAATTGCAACGGTGCTGGCCAGGTGGGCCCCTCTGGCCCTCTGCACCTATTCTCCACCAGCCTTTTCATGGGAGTGTTACCACCATGAAAATGCTGATGGAGAACGAGGTTGTAATCAGCAGGGCAGTGGTGCATGCAGTGCGTCCCATGGTAGATTAGGATCTCCACCACCACCAGACCGCTAGGATCCAAGATCCTGGCAAAGCTGGTGATTCCTTGGCAGTCGGACCACCGCGAGTGTGGCATCATAAGACCACCCCACTCATAATGAGGGTCAAAATGTTCAACATCGGAATTAGTAAAAATCAAGGTCCACAAAGAAAGATGAATGTAGAGGTCAGGATGGCTGAACATTTTTCTCCTGGTGGCTAGAGCATAGCACCAGGAATAAAACAACCACCACCACTGAGAAAATGAGCTCAACAGTGCCATAGAAAGCCACCCAGAAAGCCTTGTCCCCTAGAAAGACTGAGCAGAAAAATGAGGTTAGTACTGCTCCAATACTTTTTTTCTTTAAATCCCCCTCAAGAGGTCTGAGATCCTGGGAGGTCAGCACAATTCAGTTGGTTGAGGAGGGTGTGTGTTGTGGCATCTCCCCAGAGAAATCCTACATCCACAGAGCCCCTGCGCTCATAGGCTGATGCACATTTAAGCTGTCCAGAGACTCCCATCTCACTGGGACGGAATACAGAGAGGAGTGCTGCTGTGCTTCTGGTTACAGACTGTGTCCCTTCCCTGCTCCTTGTGCCCTTGTCAGGGAGAGCAGGGAGCACACCACTAACATCTCCCAACCTCATCCTAAGTTCTGTGCTAGCACAGAACAGTTATACTGGTGGCTGGAGCTGGCCAGCCTGCACGGAATGGGTTCCCCGCAAACCGTCATTTGGCATATGTTAGTTGCTCCTTTGAAATGGGCTGAGCCACATGGGCCCTAAAAAATGAAAGGCTGTGGTGCGAGGCCACATATTCATAATTGAATGCATCTTGGCAAGAAGTGTAAACATTCATTAAACATTCACATCATGGTTGGTGAAGTACCTGCTCCTGCAAGGGACTTGAAAATTAGCATTCAGTTCTGTGTCATACTTTAAGAGGGGCAGGGGCATAAAAAACATTTTTAGAGGGTATTTGAGGGGCTGCAAGACGTGTAGCAACCTTTCTGAAGCTGTATCCAAAACGTTTGCTCTAAATTTCCCAAAGGGTTATATTCATGCCACCAGGAAAAGTTTGCTTTGGTTTCAAACACTCCTGACACTTGTGCTTTTGCACAAAGGGTTTGGAATGTAGAAACTCTTGTTGATGGGTCTTAAGTCTGCACTCACAATATGTTAAAATCAAAAGAAAAACTCTTCAACACAATATATTCACTTACAGTACTTTATTGGTAATGATAACATTGATAATGAAGTGTTATGTAGTTTAACCAAGGTTAATTTAAAATTGTGCCACACATCATTTTAATAGTGCTGTATTGTGTGATCTAGTTCTGCTTTTTATTAATGTAGGGACACCCTGAAAAAAACAGTAGACCTGCCTTATGATAAATACAGACTGTAATATTATGTCCAGTTTAGGTGAGAAGTATTGTCATTACAGGGTTCAGGGTTGGCTAAATGTGTGAACTATTAAGAGGTTTTTACCATTGGTATTGCCAAAGCACTGACTGTAAAATTATTTATTGAGTGTTGTTTATTGTGAATTGGTGAACTAGTATACTAGCCAACACCACCTTCCCTGAGAAGGCTTTGGACTGTCTCTTGTGTTACCCTGAGATAGTCAAGGGCTACAATGGGGTATTTTGTTCTCAGTAAATCTAAAGTGTTGGGCCTGATACTTATGAAGGACTTTTAGAAATTGGGTTGTTGGTTGACTGGGGTGTGTGCCCTGGTTCAGCAATGCTATAACCTTCCTAACATGGTGAACCACATAAAGTTTTAGCATACAAACAGGAAAAAAGTAAAAACACAAGAGAAATTGCACACCATTTCAGAAAAATCAAGTCAGCTTGATCAAATTAATTGACACCAACACAAAACAAATCCAATCAGTAGAACCAGAGATATAATTTTTTACAGTTTTTAGTAAAACCTAGCACCTAAAAAATCAAAGTCCCAACCGTGGACATCTGGGGCCATATTTATACTTTTTGACGCACAACTGCACCAACGCAGTTGTGCGTCAAAAATTTTAACGCCATTCCAAAGCGCCATGCGGGCGCCTTATTTTTTGAATGACGTTAGCCGGCGCAGCTGACTGGTGTGCGTCAAAAAAAATTACTCACACCAGGCAGTGCCGGCGTAGGGGAAAATGGAGCTTGGGCGTCAAAAAATGGGGCAAGTCAGGTCTGAGGCAAAATTTTGGCCTCAACCCGATTTGCGCCATTTTTTTTTACGCCCAACCCCCATTGAAATGACTCCTGTCTTAGCACAGACAGGAGTCATGCCCCCTTGCCCAATGGCCATACCCAGGGAACTTATGTCCCCTGGGCATGGTCATTGGGCATAGTGGCATGTAGGGGGGCACAAACCAGGCCCCCCTATGCCACCAAAAAAAAAATAATAATAATACGTACCTGAACTTACCTTAAGTTCCCTGGGATGGGGCCCTCCATCCTTGGGCGGCCTCCTGGGGTGGGCAAGGGTGGCAGGGGGTGTCCCTGGGGGCATGGGAGGGCACCTCTGGGCTCCTTCCGAGCCCACAGGTCCCTTAACGCCTGCCCTGACCAGGCGTTAAAAAATGATGCAAAAGCGGCTGGACGTCATTTTTTAAGGCCCGTCCACTCCTGTGCGTCATTTTTGCACGGGAGTTTAAATAAGGTGCACATGCCTTAGAGTAATTTTTTAGAAGGGAACGCCTACCTTGCATATCATTAACGCAAGGTAGGTGTCCACGCAAAAAAATGACGCAAACTCCAAGATCTTTGGCACTCGGGTCTAACGCCAAAGTATAAATATGGAGTTAGCTTTGCGTCGGATTTGCGTTAAAAAAAAACGACGCAAATCCGGCGCAAACAGAGTATAAATATGCCCCTTAGTCACCCGAGATGAGCATGTTGGTCCTAATCATCCTTTGGTTCTCAGGACAGTTTTTAACCAAAAACTTTTCAAGTCCCAAATTTGGAATGCGGCTATATGGGAACATTTAGCAACACGACCAGGAATGGTGGGATACCACTTGGGGGGTTCAAGACTCACGCAGGCTAGGTCTTGGTGTGTGTTCAAGATACATTTCATTGTATTTTACAATTAAGAAATGGTATAGGAGTATGGGTTATTTACTCTTTTTGTAAAATATTTAATTTGTATTAGTCTTCTTTAAAATGTTCTACACGTGTATGTAGTATTTTGTAGCTCTTTAGTATAAATACCTTCCTCAAATTGGTATTAATCGGAGTGGGAAGGGTAAATATCATCCCTTTAGTGTGCAACACCATCCCCTACTATGCTTGGATTGGAGCGGGAAAAGTACAGGTCATTAGTTTAGTGTCCAACACCTTCTGAAAATTGGTTTAGATTGGATTGGGAAAAGTGAATGTAATCCCTTTAGTGTCCAACACCTTTCCATAATATGGTTAGATTGGAGTGGGAATAATAAGGAAACTCCTTTAGTTTCCAACATCTTCCCCCAATATTGTTAAATTGGAGTGGGAATAGTACAAGGCACCCCTTTAGTGTCCAAGATCTTCTTTCAATATGGTTAGAAGCAAGTGCGGATAGTAAATGTCATCCCTTTAGTGTCCAACATCTTTTGCCAAAATGGCTATATGCAAGTGGGAATGTAAATGCCACCCCTTTTGTGTCCAACACTTTTCCCTAATATGGTTAGACTGGATTAGAAAAAATAAGGTCACCCTTGTAGTGTCAAACACCCTCCCCCAACATGGTCAGAATGGAGTGAGAATAGTAAATGTCCCAACTTTAGTCTCCAACACCTTCTCCCAATATCGCTAGATTGGAGTTGGAATAGTAAATTCTACTCTTTTAGTACCCATACCTTCCCAAATTGATATAGGGCCCTATCATGAGGCTGTCTGGCTGAAGACCACTAGCCTTGCAGTGGCGGTTGGAACACAGCTGTGGCCGTCGGACGTCACATTGCGTGGTTGGTGGTCTGACTGCCATGAAAATGCTGGTGGAGAACAAGTGCAGGGGGCCACAGGGGGGCCCCCTGCACTCCCGTTGCCCATGGCATGGGCAGTGCTGGGGTCCCCCTGCCCAGCACCCTCAAAATGTGTACTGTCTGGTGTGCAGAAAGTGCGCACTTGGAGAGTGAAGGTACCCCCGGCTTATGGCAGCACTTCCGCCGGTTCTTTTAGATGCCAGCGATAGTGCTGCTGCTCCTTTCCCCCGTTGGGAGTTTGTCGGATGGATGTTTCCATCCACCAAAATCATAATCAGCCCCTTAGATTAGGGTGGGAATAGTAAATGGCCCCTTTTTATTGTCTAACAATTTTTGTGCAAATCATTATTTTTATAATTTAAGTCTGAAATACTTTAGCATAGTTTTATTTCTATGTAGTAGAAGTAGTCTGCATCATTTTATTAGTATTACTGGTGTTTAGAAAAATAATTAAAATAATAGTTATTTGTGTTTTTATAGAATAACAACATGTAACACATTTTCTCATTTCATTCAGGTCTTCAATGTTGATTTATTTTATAATTTGACATTTTTATACATAGATATCTCAACATAAAAATAAACATTTATAGAAAGTTAAGTGAATTATAGGTAGGATTACCACTTTTCTATTACAGCAACTGTAAACTACACAAATATTAGAAATATACTTACAGTTTAACCCACTACTTTCATACTTCATTACATAAAATATGGTACCCTTTATGTTTGTATATTACTTATAAATATTTATGAACATTACAGAAAAATGGAAATAACTATAACTTACTGAATATCGATGTAGTAAGTGTAAACAAATGTTCATGGCAATGTGAGTTTTATAATGATTTAATACTTTTATTTATGCTGTTTAAATGGCTTCTTTAATTTTGTTAATAATATATGTAATTTTGTCGAGTCATAGTCATTTCTATTTTTCTGTAATGCTTATAAGCAATATGTAGATATAAAGGTTATAACATATTATGTAATAAATATTAAAGTATCAGCTCAGGAAAAACTGTCACAGTTATATGAAATGTAGTACTCCATAACTATAACTATCTTGTCACCTTTGTTTTGTGTGTCTGTGTCTGTGTATATATATATATATATATATATATATATATATATATATATTTGTTATTGCATGTTGTTGCATATTCTCCACTTTTATTTTCCATTTCTTAGTAGGTTTGCAACAATGATTATATTGTTTTATATGCATATTTTCAACATTAACATATGTTTTTATTATATGTTAAATAATTGTATATATTTAATACTAATATTTAATTGATACTTTACAATTTTGTACATTTTAACAACATTATTGACATGTTTTACTTTGTTAATATTTGTGTCCATTTGATCATAAATATAGTCAACATTTCTATATTTTCCATTCATTTCTATGGGGAGATAGTCTTTTTTTAAGTTTCAGTCAACAGTCATTACTTTTCTACAGGTGGCTTCTATTTTATAATCAATTTCTGTTATTTTTAGTCTAATTTACTGGAACCAGGTCACTGCAAGGTGCTGCTATTTGTTGGCATAGGTAAGTCCTTTTTAAGGATTTTTTAAGAGTTTTGAAGGCAGAGGGTTTTGAGTCTATAAGTTAGTTATAGTGTTGTTTGTGGCCTTTTGGAAGAGTTGGATATATTAAACATAGTGTTTTTCACTAGTTAATAGTTTATGGTTTTTGTATACTATTTCAGTAATGTATTGTTATGGTATGTTAAATTGTGTTATGTTATTTATATTTTGATGGTGTGATGTATATTTATTTTGAGGAATGTGATGTGATTTATGGGTGGGGTTTTGTAATTTACAGATTTGTTTTTCTGCTATAAGCATTGGCAGTTACCATTTTTAATGGAAATCAATTTTGTCCTATGATAAACTAATGCTTTTTGCCTTGATTTCCTTTTTTCAGTTTTCCTGGAGTATTTACTGTTTGAAAAACCTATTCAGGTTTTTTATGCTTCATATATAGTTTGGATTGCTTTGAGGGATTTTTACTGTCTTTGTTTTATTTTTGCATTTTTAGGGCTATTTGGCCAATATTTTTCATGTTTTTGGTGGATTACTATTTTTGAATACATGTATTCAGAGGAAGGTTTGTAGCTACAGAGCAATAACTTATATTTATTGAATTTCTTTGAGTTGAAATGTGATATTATATTAGTTGTGTGAATATTATGTGATTGTTATTTGGAATTGTGTGTTTTATGTGTGTAATTAATTTATGTGATGGATTGAATTTCTTTGTAATTTCTTGGGTAGTAACATTTTTATTTGAATAACTTATATACTATTTTATTATGTCAGTCGTCATTAATATTGGAATTATATTTAATGTTCTGACTAACCTAATGAAATATTATATTTATTGTTTATAGTATATGATTTGTTTTATTAGTTTAGATTTTGTGATATTTTTATGGCTTTGGTAGATTAATATTCATTTTACAATATGTGTTGGAAAGTGGGTTATTGGTAAGGGCAGGTAGGTGCTCACATTTAACAGTAGGCCGCAATCCCCTACTAGGCCCAGTCAAGGTCTCAATAAATGAATTCTTGCTCATCACTTGGTAAGTTAGCAGTGTCTAGCAGTGCTAGCAGGTGGAGCCGTTAGGCAAAACAGTAAATAAGTAAAACACTACACAGTAAAAATGTGACAACAATTTAAAAACATTAGACATTTTTAAATTACAGCAAAATGACAAAACCCAATGTAGGGAACCAGAGATATGAATTTTTAAAGATTGAGGGTCAGATGTATCAAAGATATGTTTTGCAATTTTAAGAAATAGCTATTTAAGAAATGCAAAATGGGATGTATGAAATTTGCGATTCCGTAAACGGAATTCTTAAAATTCGCAATTGCTATTACCCAATTGCAATTAGAGAATGTGAATCCATTAAATCCTATGGGCCTGTAGGCCCATAGGTGCGAATGGTTTTGCATTTCCCAATTTGCGAATTCCAGTTTGAAATTAGCAAATTAGGTAATGCAAATCCCAGGGTGCTGGGGGCCTAAGGCCCTCTCTGATGCACCCCAAAAATATATTTGTGGACATGTGAAGCACACACATGCCCTAGAGGCATGTGTGCACTACATGTTATTTTTAAAAATGTATTTATATTTGCCTCTTGGGGCCTGGGACTACAACTCCCACAATGCACCTCTTGAACTTATGGAGCTCTTTACAACAGTTGCTCCAACCTTTTCTAAACTTCTGGATCTTCCTCCGGAGGTCCTTTTGGGTCCTTGAAATGTCCACAAACTTGATTGAAGGATCCTGAAGCCCTGAGTTTCTCCTTGGGACTACAATTCTGAGAATGAACCTGGTGAGAATCATCAAATGGCCACTGGACGCGGTCAGCTGGGCTCTTTTTGCAAGACTTAATGCAGGCTACTCTAGTCAGCTCCTTTGTACCTGTGTCTTACAGGGAGTCCACTCCTAGAGATGCAGAAGCAAGGCAATTTTTTTTTCTTGGTAAAGCCCAGAGTGTGCGGCTGGTGCAGTCCTTGTGAGTGCAGTCCTTCAGGTGCATACCAGAGGGGCCGCAGGGCAGTCATTCTTCTTCTCCAGTACGCTCTTCCAGCAGGGATCTGAATTGTGCAGCAGCTCTGCCATAATTATCCTTACTCCTTGGTTGGGAATCAGGAGGGTGCTCCTGTCCAATGGGGTGCGGGCGACACATTCTGGGGTAACCACTTCCTGTGAAGTCTGGGATGATGACTGCCTGTGAGGTGTTGCAAAAATCAATCAAAGAATGCAATATTCTCCAAAAATCCAAAATGGAGAAAATTCCTCTTTGGCAGTTAGATCTGGCTGAGTCTTCCCACTGGTGTGGTTGAGTCTCCCTAACTCACCCCTTCCAGACCCTCTCTAAATCTAACCACTGGGGGAGTAGGAAATGGGGAAGGTCTAGTTTCTAGTTTCTGTCCCAAGTGGATTTCCCTCCTTTGGAGACCAGTTTGGCTATTTTTCCCCCATTCTGTTATGCCTTCTGCTGAAGCAGTTCTGTTCCCACTAGATGCTTCCTTTGTCTCAGTATAGGTCACTTCACATCTCATTGAGGTAGCTTGGCTCAGGCTGACAGAATCTGACCAATCAAGAAAAGGCACAAAAGGGCTGAATTTGGTAACTTTCAGAAAGAGTTCTAAAACTCTTTTTTCTGTGGTATTTATACTTTGTTCAACCTTGGCAAGTTGTTGGATTTAATATAACATTTAATTTGATACCAAATTTGAAATATTTAGTTCCTCTCTGTCAGAAATAAGACTATATTATTGTAAAATAAAGTCTACCAATGTTAGCCCATGGAGCCCTTTGACAACAATAAGGAAAACAAGTTTAGCTGTTTTTACCTCACTAGGGCTATTATTATTTTTTTTTATAAAAGTATCTGCATATATTTACACTACACCCAACCATTGGGGGACCTAGGGGTCTTTTTGACATATGTAAAAGTAAGGTAGTTTGAGCCTCTGAAACTACTTTTATTTCCAAAGTCAAATTTGGGGTTAATTGTAACGTAAAAGCAGCCAGCAAGGCAGGTCTGTCTTTACAAATACGTCAGGGACAATAGTAGTGCACCCAGGGTCACCCTAACTTTACTGGGGTCCCTAAACATACATGCCCTACCATATACAGTGGACTTATAGGTAGGTTTTCAGAGCCAAATATAATTATGCTCAATTTGCATATACCTTTATAAACAAAGCACTGGCCCTGGGGTTGGTTTGCAGTACCCAGGACACAGTCGGAGTCAGAAAACACTACTAACAGCTAACTATGGGGGCAACAAAGTGAGGGGACTTCTGCAATCAGCCTAGTTTTCCCACAATATGCTTTTGATTAGAATTTCAAATTAGTGTTCTATGGTATTTTTGAAGATATTGACTTTAGCCTTTCATATATTCTTTTGGCTCCGTTCCTAAGTTTAGGGCCAATTTGCTGCTTTTGGCTTCGTTTCTAAGTTTAGGGCCAATTTGCTTTTTTGTGATAATCCATAAGGAGGGTTGGTTTGTCATTTTGCTGGTAGAAAGGGGATTTATTAGTACATTGTAGTAGTTGGCTACCTCTGTAACAGGGAAATAGGCAAGTGCTATCATTTCTTTTCATTTCAAATACAATTTATCTACTTGTAGAAAATATGTCACTTAATGCAGATTTTTTGGAGGTGTGTTCATATGCTTTGATTGAAATGTTAGTAACAGTAATGTATGGCTGTGTGGGGGTACATTTTTAAAATGGTTTGAAATATGGCTTGCTCAGTCTATGAATATTTGGGGAGTAATAGTTATGTCTTTTATGTTTAATGTGATTTACAAGGTTAGAGTAAGTGCTGCTTTGTTTATTTGGTAGTAGGGCATATAAAAGGAATATTTGCATTTTGATATTCATCATGTATGATGTATATCTGAATGAATGGTTTAGGACATATTTTAACGGTCCCATCCATCATCCATGTTTGACATTTGCTAGGTTTTAGTAAGTTATTTTCCGTAGAGAATATTTGGATTTGTTTTTTTCATTTTTTAGGTCATCGTATAAGGAAAGTTTCTTCATTATGTCTCATAGTTAAATGTTCATGAATTTGTAAGTTTTGATTTCTTCAAGGGGCAAGAGGAGTATCGCTGATGTTTTCTTCGAGTTTGTGTAATTAAATGTTTTAAAGTGGGAATGGGTGATAGTTGGCCTGTGATGTGTTCAGGGATTTTAGGAAGTATGGGCCATCAAGTGCTGCATTGCCCTTGCATCACAAAAAGTAACACTTGGGCAATGCAATATTAAAGTCAGATTTACCATGTCTTGCAATGTCCCCTTGTTTGGCTTGAGCAACTCTTCCTCATGGAGGCATTCCATGAGTAGAACATCAGTGTTTCCCTGCTTCCACTCATGGATTTTTGGATAGTCCCAGAAAGTCCTTGCAGTGAAGATCAGAATCATGGAACATTTCAGTGGAATTAGCTGCAAGAAGACTACTGCGAGAATGATCCCTCACATTCTTGCCACACAACATACTCCTGACAATCTACACTGGACAATCGTGGAAGCACACTCCCAGATAAATAAAAACCCTTGTTTGATAAGGAACATAAATGGATATTTTGTCTGTCAACACACAAACAGGGCTGAAAGATGACATCCCCTGGGGTAAGCTGATCATTTGAAGACTGATTGGATTTTCATGGACACATTTTGACTATTACGTCCTGCTATTCTGTGAATTGATGAGCCCTACCATTTGCATCACTTAGGCGGGGTTTAGGTGCACTCCCACATTTGGTCGTACAGTGCTGGTCACTGCCATACAGCCCCAGAGTGAGTGCCTGGGGCTTTGCTATATAATAGCACTGGTCAACCTTTGTGTATACAGTGATCCTGCCTTTTGGTTTACGTTTCATGACACATGTCCCTTTGGAGCATTTATTGTATTGTGTTGCAATTCTTTAAGAACTATGAAGAAGCAAAAACTGTTTTTGTTCTTATTTGTGTGTCATTAGTTTCAACATCTACATCTTATGTAAATCGGTTGCCTATTTCAAGATGACGTCCATGATAAGGCATCTTGTTTGAGATGCTTTGGGCTGCTATATTTTCACATTATTAGGACCGGCAGCCCTCAGCTACCTCCGGTTTCCAGTTTTTTAAAGCTTTGCTGTATTAACCATATGCAATTACAATCAGGGTTCACATACTAAATGTATTTTATACTTCCAGCACGTGTATTACCTTCAAGATGGCCACCACTCTAAGGGAGTTGAACGTGCTACGCTCCAGCTCCTGGAGGTAGGGCACACCTGGGTCACAATTAGCTGACATGCTCTCTACTTATGGCTGTTCACCAAACATAACAGTTAACTCAGAGGGGGTAGGTCATGGGCCCAACTCGCTCTGGCTACCTGTAAGTACTCGTTGCACCTTCTCCTTGTTGTCATGAGACTCTTACTTGGATACTGGGTAACTGTTGTTAGTTGTTTCCTTTTTCCAACTCAATTTAAAATGCCAGTGAGCTCTTCCTTTTCCACTCATGTTGGGTCATTG
This sequence comes from Pleurodeles waltl, assembly GCF_031143425.1. Taxonomy (NCBI): domain Eukaryota; kingdom Metazoa; phylum Chordata; class Amphibia; order Caudata; family Salamandridae; genus Pleurodeles; species Pleurodeles waltl. The sequence goes on from NC_090444.1 coordinate 315,693,876, forward strand.
CATTTAGCCTAATATGGTAAGTCTTTTGGTCATGCAGACACGGGCCCTTGTCCACTAAGCATCATATTGCCAGGATTGTGCACTGTAGTCCTGTTCTTTATATATTACGAGTTGTGTTCTTTTGTTTATGTTTAAAACATTGAGCTATGTAGCCCTGATGTAGGGCCCAGCAGCACTATTTAGTTGACCCATCACCGGCATGCTTCTCATTATACTGTGCAACATACCATTAGATATTGTGCAGCATACCAGCAGATGCTAGTGCTATACTTTGCTAGCATTTTGCTTTTCAGGTGGGTTTCCTAATTTGAAGGTACATTTTATACCAGTTTTCACGTCTTTCAGGCATGATTACCGTTATCCTTCACACTTTTGAGCCCCATTCATGAGTAGATTAGGATTTTGGTCCTGATGAATTGCCCTGATCAATATTGACATTAAATAGGCAAGAAACATGTTGACCTTTTTCCTATATATCACGCTTTGAAACAGTTTGGATCATTGTACTCATTTCTGGCCAGTGCCATTTTAATCATAACACAAGTTCCTGTATAGTAAATAGGATTAGGATATCCCTTAGATATTTTTAACTTTCATTTTACACCAGTCTACTCACATCACCACACAGAACACTGCACCTTACTCTTCACATTGGCAAGAAAAACAAAAATACTAAGGAACTCCAGCAAAGGGTCCCCTAGTGGGGCCCATTAGACACTGCAGCCCCAGCCGAACGAGGAGCTGCCCGATGATGAAGCATGACACCCTTTTGTGTGTGTAAGGGCTCTTGCTCCTGAGAAACCAGATCCTCTGATCAGTTTGCTTAGGTTACTATCCAACCTCCTCCTCTCCTTCTTCTTTCATTGAAACTACATACTCCTACTAATTGCATTCTCAGATTTACCATAAGTGGTAGACCTGGAAATGATTCAAATTACTTTGTCTCCCAAGGGTAGGCATAACAAGAAGAAATATGTTTATTTCTCCTTATTCTTCCTCTTTAAACGTAAAGCCTCAGAGTATTTGTGCAAGAAGGTGTCTTCATTGGCATTAGACCATACATAGTAACCATTGCAAGGAAAATACAGGAATGCACCATATAATGTTAAATGGGGTGCATACCTGCCCTCTCCCTGTTATGCAATGCAGCACAGCAAGTAGTCTTGCTACACTGCATTGCCTGACATTTCTGTATCTTTTAGGATTTTGTTATTGGATTCCTACGATCTAGTGCTTGCGTCTATCGTATTCTGCAATACCTCCCTTCTAATTCTGTCACATTTGGGAGGTGGTTGTGCTCTCTTACATAAATTAAAATATCATCGTTTGTAGCTCCCATAGCATGCCTTTGAATAATATTTGGTACATTTCCAATTTATATTTTCTGTTGACACATTCTCTTGACTGTAAGTGTAGCCCATGTGATTTAGTAAATGTTTCCTTTCTGTCAAGATAAGTACTTTGATGCCTCTGTCATTGTATCCAAAAACAGTGTAATATTATAAATATCCACAATATTTTAACCCTATAAGTGCCACTCCCTGGTGCGGGTCACGACCAGTGGCCGACACCAGGGAGGAGGTTAAAAATCCTCCAGTGCAATGCACCAGAGGATTTTTTTTTTTCCCCATTGGAGACGCGGAACAACTTCCGTGTCTCCATCCCGCCCCCCTCCCGCCCCTTTGTGACGTCAGCACATTTTTTCCCCACCGGAGCAGAAGCGGATCAGATAAGAGTCCTCTTCTGCTCCGGTGGGGAAAAAAAGGCCAAAACGGCCTCCCCAGATGCCAGGGAGGCATCGATGGAAAGGGGAGGCTCTCCCCTTTCCATCGATGCCTCCCTGGCACGTTTCCTGGCCATGGATTGCAGCGCGGCTGTGATCCATGGCCAGGAAACACCCTTAGACACTAGGGGGGTTATTCTAACTTTGGAGGAGGTGTTAATCCGTCCCAAAAGTGACGGAAAAGTGACGGATTTACCACCAGCCGTATTACGAGTCCATTATATCCTATGGAACTCGTAATACGGCTGGTGGTATATCCGTCACTTTACCGTCACTTTTGGGACGGATTAACACTCCTCCAAAGTTAGAATAACCCCCTAGGTATCTTCTTTGGGGGGGTCGCCTCCCTTGTAAAAGGTCTGCCCCCGCGGGTGCATTATTTTTTTAATGGTACTGTTTTGGGGGGCGATTGAGCCCCCAGATAAAAAAATAAAATAAAAATAGAAATAAAGAAAATAAAAAACAAATTGCTGGGATCGGCTCTCCGAACACGGGGCGACCCCTGGGGGTAAAAAAAAAATCTAGTTTTCCCTGGGGGGGCCGATTGCCCCCCCCAGGGAAAACTAAATTATAATAAAAAAGAAAAAAATTAAAATTGTTGGTGGTCAGCCCTTAGAGTGACCATCTATGGGGCCATTTTTTTTTATATACAAGAGTGCTTTGCCAAGGGAAAGCACACATGTATGAAAAAAAAAGTTATGTAAAATTAGCGTCTTGCTTTCTCTCTCTCTCTCTCTCTATATATATATATATATATATAAATATATACACATATATATATATATATATATTATTTTTTTCAGGTTGAGCATTGCAGCGCGCATGCGCTGCTTTTCTGACGTGTTGGTGTGTATCTGGGCTTTTAACAACGCCCACCTCACGCCCATCACTACCACTCGTTCGTGGGCTTGACCTTCAAAAATCCTTTGATTACATTAGTAAATGGTTTACCTTTGTCCCTCCTTGGGGAGGTTTTGTTACCGCCTTGGCCATCGCCCCTGGTACATGGCTGATTGCACTTTTGCGGTTAAGTTTAACTGCGAGCGAACTTCTTTTCCTTTTGTGTATCTCTTCACCTGATGCTCATGGTGGCCATGGTGTTGTGAATCGGCGTCCCTTATGTGAAAGTGTTCAACTTTTCATTTTCAATTTATGTGGCAAGAAAAGTCGGGTTAGGAGTTTATAACGCTAATAGCTCTAACTCGAGCAGATGTGAGACCCATTGCATTGTAAATGCTTGTTTTTCTTTTGTGTGTTGTTTTCTGGGAGCCACAATTGCCCCCCCAGGGAAACAACACATATACATAAATGTTATATATATATATATATTGATATAAATATATATATATATCTATATATATATATATATCTATAATGACGAACAATTTCACTGCACTCCACGAGGACCGTGATCAAGACTCCTTGGTGAGTCGAAACGCGTTGGTGGTTATTGACTGCAATAAAATACATGTTTATTTGTACCTTGTGGAGTGCGGTGAAATTTTTCGGCATTACATAATTTCGAGATTGGTTTTCTCTGTCACTGGGCACCGGCAGTAGAGTGCGCCATCCAGCAACCCTTCGACCACTTTGTTTCTAAACATATATATATATATATATATATATATATATATATATATATATATGCAACACAAATTGGTTAAAAGATTGTTGCGGAGTGCACTCCACTGCCGGTGCTCGGTGATGGAGTAGAGCAACCTCTGAAAAAATTTGTGGACAAGAATCTCACCGCACTCCACGAGGTTCAAATTGACATGTTTTATTGCAAGTATAAAAAATGAAAGAAAGGAGGGGCTCATTTACTGTGATCAAGACTCCTTGAGAGTCGAAACGTGTAGGTGGCTGTCGCTTGCAATAAAACATGCCAATTTGAACCTCGTGGAGTGCGGTGAGATTCTTGTTCACAAAATATATATATATATATGCATGCATGTATGTCTTTTCTGTAGTGGCAGTTGCCATAAAGTAGCGCAGATGGTTTATTGTCCTGCTGCAAAGGATATACATTTATATGTATTTAGCTGAGTGGGGCAAGCGTTACCTGCGCTTAAAAACAAATGTTATGCCAGGGGGACTATGGAGATATTAGTGGCACTTTTGCTGGGTAGTACTAAGGGAATTAGAAGAGGAGGTAATGGGAGGCAGAGCACCAAAAATGACTGCCGCACTGGGTGCCACCAGCACTGAAGGCTGTGATGATGGGTATGTGGTAAGGTGAAGTAATACATATTTTTTTTTTTTTCAGTGTTTTTAGAGAATCTGCAGAATTGGAGAAGAAGCAAAGGTAAGGTGACAACATTTCCTATTGTACTCAACAAACATACCCACAAGAAATTTTGTGACTATCTGCCTTCTACGTAGGCAAGTAATTTAGAGGGACAGTTTAGCCAGTAGCAGAAATGGCGTCTTGTTGGATGACTGCTGATCAAGCCCTGACTCAGGTTATGGAGGACAGTTCTGATGTAGGCTCAGAGACTGAGACAGCAGATACTGAGACAGCATCTGAGGGAGAGGACAATGGGGCAGAAACTGGGAGTGATTTTTTCCATCGACGGAGTCCTATCCGATGACACCTCTTCCAGTAAGTCTGAAGGAGACAATGACGACAGCCGTGCTGTCCCTTCTCAAGCACATTCTGGGCAGCGGGACCACATTGGGTTAGCCGAACCCAGAGAGCACGTGCTTGCGGCCGCAAGCACAGAGAGTGTGCGCTCTTGGCATCCCCCCTGTTTAGTTCAGCCCCAAATTCCACCTTTTACTGGTGACGCTGGATGTAAAGTCGATACAGCTAACTTTTTGCCAGTCGACTACATCCATCTATTTTTGGATGTTGACTTCCTTCAGAAAATTGTGCAGCAAACAAATTTGCGTGCAGACCAATTTCTGAGGGAGTGTGGAGGCACTCTAGGGCCCGTTCTAGGGCACGCCAGTGGACTCCCACTTCGCTGGTGGAGTTGAAGATATTTTTGGGCCTTACGCTCAAAATAGGGTTAGTGCAGAAACCCACCTTGCAGTCCTACTGGACGACTCGCACGCTTTGGGTAACTCCCATCTTCGCACCATACATGAGCAGAGATCGTTTTTTTGCTACTGCAGCGCATGCTGCATTTCAATGACAATTCTGCTGCATTGCCCCGGGACCATCCAGACCATGACAGGTTGTTCAAAATTTGGCCTGTCGTGGAACATCTGTCTGCCAGGTTTCCAGGGATCTATACTCCTGGAAAGAATTTTGCAGTCGATGAGTCCTTGATCCTGTACAAAGGACGGCTGCTTTTCAGACAGTACATTGCGAGCAAAAGAGCTCACTATGGCATAAAGCTGTACATGCTGTGTGAGAGCTCTTCTGGCTATGTGTACAGCTTGAGAGTGTATACAGGGAAGGATTCTACCCTAAACCTTGTAGGTTGCCCTCCCGCGTTAGGGGTCACAGGTAAAATTTATGGGAACTTGTCCAGCCACTTCTTTACAAAGGTTATAACCTTTATGTGGACAATTTATATACAGGAGTAGAGCTGTTCAGTGAGCTCTACAAAGCTGGCACTGTGGCCTGCGGTACAGTTCGTTGTAACCGCAAAGGATTCCCGCAGGAGCTTGTTTGCAAGATGCTCCAGAAATCAGAGAGTACTACATTGCGTTCTAACGAACTGCTCGCAGTCAAGTTCTTAGATAGGCGTGATGTATACGTGCTCACTACAATTCATGATGAGAGCACTCCTCCCATCACGGTTTGGGGTCAGATGGCGGAAGTCCACAAGCCCATCTGTATACTTGATTACAATAAGTACATGGGCGCAGTGGACAAGAACGACCAGGTTCTTCAAGCATACAATGCGTGTCGTAAAAATTCGCACTTGGTACAAGAAACTGTTTACCCACCTGATTCATATGGCAACATATAATGCGTATGTTGTTTACCGTCAGACAACCACAGGAAGACTCATGACGTTCCTTGACTTCCAGTTGACTGTAATTGAAAGCCTCACTTCTGTTACAGAAGCAGCAGCAGCCTCCACCTCATAAGTTCTGGAGGATGTGGCAAGGCTGAAGGAGCAACACTTTGCTGATTGCATTCCTAAAACACCCAAAAAGGATCGTCCATGTTGTCGCTGTAAAGTGTGCTCGAAGCATGGAAAGTGGCAGGAGAATCGGTATTACTGTCCCCAGTGTCCATCACAACCAGGCCTCTGTATCCCTACTTGCTTTACGTTGTATCATACTAAAGCAAAGTTCTGTGAAATCGACTGAGGTTGAGCTGCCGTTGGGTAATCCTTTCAGTGGCAGTGCATGGATACCGAACGTCCATGGGGCACTGCTTCGTTAGGCAAGGAGCCACAGAATTTTACTTCATCTACTTCATCATGGACTTCCTTTTAGACTGCTTGAGAGCTAAATCCACCGTCAAAACGTGGTTGCTGTTCTGTTCAATTAACATGCATTATATTCCCCCTACTGCATGTACTAGTGGACAGAATATATGCCACATTGTCATAGAGTACCCTTTCTTCACCAGCATGTCTACCTTACTTTCAACAGTAGATATGCTGTCTCAGTTCGAGGAATCACTTTGTATGGCATACTTGGAAACCCCCAACTTGCATCCACAAACTAGTATAGGTTCACTTGGCAATTATACAGGATTAGCCAGGACTCTGATGAGAACAGAGACATGAATGGGTAAGGAAAGCTTATGGTAGGTGTGCCTTCACAGGGTTATTGCACAGGTAGAAGGCAAATAGTAAAGGTAGTACACATGTACATCATCTACACCTATGGATTCAAACCCATTGGTGCCATCCCAGCACTGAAGGAGAATGACTTGTATAGGTCAGTGTTTGACCTGCTTTTCATGTTCATCCTCCATCAGAACTTAGTAGGTGTTCAGTTTGCTGTATAAGTGCATTACAGTCACATCACTGCACATAATGTTGGCTGGGACATATGCTACGTTCTCATGGACTCCCCTATGTACCAAACACTACCCTTTTTCATAGCCTATGACCTTCTCTTTAGGGAGCACCATGAGAAATCCCCAGCATGTCTCCCTTAGTTTTAAAGGTAGATATGCTCACTCAGTTTGAGGAATCGCTTTGTACGGCATACTCGGACACCCCCAACTTCCATCCACAAACTGGAAGGAGTTAGATTTAGCACAGAGAGTGCGTTAAAGGCCCATGAAAAACATGTCTTCCTGAGCATCAGGTGGCTGTCACAGGAGTCATTAGTAAAGGTTTGTTACGCATGCATTTGGTAATGTTAAGGAAGAAGGAGGCAGTTATCCTATGACCTTCTCTTTAGGTAACATCATGAGAAATCCCCAGCATGTCTCCCTTAGTTTCAAAGGTAGATATGCTCACTCAGTTTGAGGAATCGCTTTGTACGGCATGCTCGGACACCCCCAACTTGCATCCACAAACTGGAAGGAGTTGGAATTAGCACAGAGAGTGCATTAAAGGCGCATGAAAAACATGTTTTCCTGAGCCTCGGGTGGCTGTTACAGGAGTCATTAGTAAAGGTTTGTTACGCATGCATTTGGTAATGTTAAGGAAGAATGAGGCAGTTACTTGACAGGTGGTAAAATGTAGTCAAACTTATTCCGTCTTGTGGCGTGTGAATGTGATGGGCCCTTGTCTGGCAGCGATAAGTTAATGTGAGTGCAGTGATTGGTTGGATTGGGCCCGTGGCTGGCGATATGAAAGGGTTGTTTGTTGTCCGTGAATGGTGTGTGAATGGACCATAAAGAGGTTGGTGCCTGGACGCGGCTTTATGGCCCACCTTCAGAAGGCTTGGTTTCAATATTCAGATACTTTGATAAGTATTCATGATTTGAAACCATAATTTCTGGAGGTGCTAAAACCAACCAGTGTAAGTGGTGGGTTAACTTTAACAAACTAGTACCAGGGGAGTCCAAGGGTGCGGAACTTGCGTGGCTCTCACCAGTTTTCCTTCACCCAGAATGCCCTTGAAATCACAAAATGTGCTTAAAAAACACATTTGCCTTGCATTCCAATGAGCAGAAGTCCAGGGATCTGCAGGGAGCCATTAAAATTACCTACCACAAAACAGCCTCGTTTTTTAAGACAGTCACCTAAGTATTTGGTCCTGGGCTCGGCAGCCATATAGGGAAACCTACCAAATGCAGACACTTCTGAAAACTAGAAACCCAAGGCAGCCCACGTAAATGTGGTGTGTTTAGATTTAACAAAGTTTTCTTACCTAGAATACCCTGCAAAAGTGAAACGTTGATTAAAATCACTATTTTTCATTTCTTTTTTATCACAGAAACTACAGGAATGTGCAGGGATCCTCAAAATTCCTACCAATCAGTGTTTCCCCACTTGTCCTGATAAAAACACAACCCCGCTTGTGTGCCTGCGCCTAGTGCCTGCTTCAGGAATGAATCACTCCAGTGTTAACAGTAGCCCTCATGCAAGGACTACCATTGACCCTTGTGTGATCCATTCCTGTCGCAGGCACTAGGCCTACCCACACAAGTGAGGTATAATTTTTATTGGGAGACTTGGGGGAACTCTGGGTGGAAGGAAATTTGTGGCTCCTCTCAGATTCCAGAACTTTCTGTCACCGAAATGTGAGGAAAATGTGTTTTTTTTGCCACATTTTGAGGTTTGCAAAGGATTCTGGGTAACAGAACCTGGGCATAGTCCCACAAGTCACCCCATCTTGGATTCCCCTAGGTCTCTAGTTTTAAAAAATGCACAGGTTTGGTAGGTTTCCCTAGGTGCCGGCTGAGCTAGAGGCCAAAATCTACAGGTAGGCACTTTGCAAAAAACACCTCTGTTATCTGTCAAAAAATGGGATGTGTCCACGTTGTGTTTTGGGGCATTTCCTGTCGTGTGCGCTAGGCCTATCCACACAAGTGAGGTATCATTTTTATCGGGAGACTTGGGGGAACGCTGGGTGGAAGGAAATTTGTGGCTCCTCTCAGATTCCAGAACTTTCTGTCACCGAAATATGAGGAAAACGTGTTTTGTTAGCCACATTTTGAGGTTTGCAAAGGATTCTGGGTAACAGAACCTGGTCAGACCCCCACAAGTCACCCCATCTTGGATTCCCCTAGGTCTCTAATTTTCAAAACTGCACAGGTTTGGTAGGTTTCCCTATGTTCCGGCTGAGCTAGAGGCCAAAATCTACAGGTAGGCACTTTGCAAAAAACACCTCTGTTTTCTGGCAAACAATTTGATGTGTCCACGTTGTGTTTTGGGGCATTTCCTGTCACGGGCGCTAGGCCTGCCCACACAAGGAGGTATCATTTTTATCGGGAGACTTGGGGGAATGCTGGGTGGAAGGAAATTTGTGGCTCCTCTCAGATTCCAGAACTTTCTGTCACCGAAATGTGAGGAAAATGTGTTTTTTTAGCCACATTTTGAGGATAGCAAAGAATTCTGGGTAACAGAACCTGGGGCCAGATGTAGCAACGTAACAATTTGCGAGGTGCAAAGTGCGAGTCCATGCGACTCGCAATTTGCACCTCGCAAATTGGTATGCAGTACGGTGTCTCAGACACCGACTGCAACTCGCTATGGGGTCGCAATGACCCACCTCATGAATATTCATGAGGTGGGTCGCAAATCGCGGCCCCATAGCGAGTATAGGCACTCGCAAACATGGAGGCCTGCTGTCGTCAGCAGACCTCCATGTTCGTGAGTGCTTTCAATAAAGCAGTTTTTCTTTTTTAAGTGTAGCCCGTTTTCCTTAAAGGAAAACGAGCTGCACTTAAAAAAAAAAAACGAAACCTTTAGTTTCGGTATTTTTTCTGGGCAGGGAGTGGTCCCTGGGACCACTCCCAGCCCTGAAAAAAATTTTTTGGGTCCATTTACAAAGTGGAAGGGGTCCCATGTGGACCCCTTCCAATTTGCGAGTGGGTTACCATCCACTTGAAGTGGATGGTAACTGCGATACCATTTGCGACCGCGTACGCGGTCGCAAATGGTATTGCATACCACTCAGACTCGCAAATAGGAAGGGAACATCCCTTCCTATTTGCGATTCTGAAATGCATATTGCGAGTCGGTACCGACTCGCAATATGCATTTCTGAATAGCAAAGAGGCTTTTGCGCCTCGCAAACGGCGATTTTCGTCGTTTGCGAGGCGCAAACCCTTTGCTACATCTGGCCCCAGGTGAGCTAGAGGCCAAAATCCACAGGTAGGCACTTTGCAAAAAACACCTCTGTTTTCTTTGGGCGAATGTGATGTGTCCACGTTGTGTTTTGGAGCCTTTCCTGTAGCAGGCTCTAGGCCTACCCACATAAGTGAGGTACCATTTTTATCGGGAGACTTGGGGGAACATAGAATAGCAAAACAAGTGTTATTTCCTCTTGTCTTTCTCTACATTTTTTCCTTCCAAATATAAGAGAGTGTGTAAAAAATACGTCTATTTGAGAAATGCCCTGCAATTCACATGCTAGTATGGGCACCCCAGAATTCAGAGATGTGCAAATAACCACTGCTCCTCAACACCTTATCTTGAGCCCATTTTGGAAATACAAATGTTTTCTTTATACCTATTTTTCACTCTTCATATTTCAGCAAATGAATTGCTGTATACCCAGTATAGAAAGAAAAACAACTGCAGGGTACAGCTCATTTATTGGCTCTGGGTACCTCGGGTTCTTGATGAACCTACAAGCCCTATATATCCCCGCAACCAGAAGAGTCCAGCAGACATAACAGTATATTGCTTTCAAAAATCTGACATCGCAAGAAAAAGTTAGAGTAAAACATAGAGAGAAATGGCTGTTGTTTTCAGCTTAATTTCAATATTTATTTATTTCAGCTGTTATTTTCTGTAGAAAAACATTGTAGGATCTACACAAATGAACCTTTGCTGAATTCAGAATTTTGTTTATTTTTTAAAAAATAGTTAGCTTTCCGGGATCCGGCATTGGTTTCACACCCATTTCTGTCACTAACTGGAAGGAGGCCAAAATCACAAAAAATTCTAAAAATCGGGTATGTCTCAGAAAAATGCCAAAATTGTGTTGAAAAATGTGTTTTTCTGATTCAAGTCTGCCTTTTCCTGAAAACTGGGAAGCTGGTGATTTTAACACCGCAAACCCTTTGTTGATGCCATTGTCAGGGGAAAAACCACAAGCCTTCTTCAGCAGCCCTTTTTTCCAATTTTTTTGAAAAAAACTAAATTCTTGCTCTATTTTGGCGAATTTCTTGGTCTCCTCCAATGGAAACCACAAACTCTGGGTACCTTTAGAATCCCTAGGATGTTGGAAAAAAGGACGCAAATTTGGCATTGATAGCTTACGTGGACAAAAAGTTATGAAGGCCTAAGCGCGAACTACCCCAAATAGCCAAAAAAGGGCTCAGCGCAGGGGGGGGGAACGGGCCAGAAGCTAAGAGGTTAAAGTTTGTATGTTTATTATTTACATGTAAAATTATGCAACTACTTTTTGTGTACTTACATGTACGTCCTACTTATACATTTCACACATAGTTTTCTCATTTAGTAAGTCAGTTTAAAGAAATAGAGGGTTTTTTACTATGTGTTATTTTATCTTTATTTGTTTTTTTTCTAAGGTTTACTTGCCTGGTTAGGTAGTTGTTGAGGTGAATATATTGCTTCTTTGCTGGTCTGGTGATAGGATCCAGCAGTATCTGTCCTGTTTCACATATTTAGTTGTTTAAATTAGTGTGCCTTTTATATTGTGGATTTAATAGTTTTGCAGATTTTATTGGTTAAAGTTGTTTCTACTTCAATTTATTTGATGGTTTAGTTTTAGTTTGAATTGTTTTTTTATTAGTTATGCCCTTCTACAGTAAACACTAATTTAGGTTTTATTTCTAATGTAAGATACATAGGGGCTAATTTAGTAGGAAATGGTGCAGTATGGTGCGGCAAGAAATTTTGCTGCACCAAGCAGCGCCATTTCCAAAATGCAAGGATGCAGCTTATTTACAAGAATAAGGAGCATCCCAGTGTTTTTCCCAAAGCTAGGGCTAATTCAGCTGATAGCACCAACACAGGCACCCTGGCACCATGGTGCAAGGTTGCCGCCATTGCGGGAGTGATTGCTTCTGTGCAGGAAGGGACACCTTTCTTCACAAAAGCAATCATTAATGGCATTTCTATCCTTGTACATGCGCTGCAGATTGCAGCACACATAGAAAGAGCGAAAAATGAAGAGAAATACTCTTGGGGAAGCGCTGCCTCAGATTTACGTTTCCTTGGAAATCTGGGGCAGTGTCAAAAACCAATGGGTGTTGCGTGGGTGTGGCCACTGCAAAACCAATTGCACAACCCTTTGCTGCAGAAAACTGTGTTGGGCGGCCCATATTAACAAGGGCAGGTTAAGCCATAAAAAGTGGCTTAACACCACCTTGTAAATATGGAGTAAGGCACAGCGCCACCAGAGCATTGCAAAATATGATGCTTCTGTGGCGCAAGGTGATTGTAAATAAGCCCCATAGTTTGATCGTTTTTAATAAACATTTAGTAACACACACACACACACACACACACACACACACATATATGGATAGATAGATAGATAGATAGATAGATAGATAGATAGATAGATAGATAGATAGATAGATAGATAGATAGGTAGATAGATAGATGCATAGATATATCTATCTATCTATCTATCTATCTATCTATCTGTCTGTATGTATGTATGTATGTATGTATATATATATATATATATATATATATATATATATATGCACATCATTTAGGTTTTGTTTAAATGTTTGTAGTTAATGGTAATTTCTTTGGATTGTTATGAATTTAGGGATATAGTTTATTGAGGTGAATAGTAAAGATTTTGTTGATGTAATATATTTAAATTTAATTTAAAAGTGTGTAAAATGTTGAGGTTTATTTTCAATAATTGTTTTATGTATAAAGTGTTTTTTGTATTTATTGACGATTAAATATTTTGGCAATAATATGGCAGTTGATATTGTGAAAATTAACACTAGCTATGTTTTGTCATTTCTGTTTCCAATATAGGTTAAGGTCATTATTTTAACAATGATATATGTGTTCTCAGTATTTGTGGGTAAACTAGTTAAGTATGGGAAGTTTATATTTTTGTCATTGATATTTAATTTCTAATATTTTTGTGTTTCAGGATGGTGTCCATTGATATTATGTCAGTGGTCCACATAGGGTCCCCAGGCCACCAAAATGAATTCCACCTGAAAAAAAGACAGGTAAGTAGACAAAGGGGGTCATTCTGACCCCGGCCGGCTGCGGAATCCGCCAGCCTGGCTGGAAACGGCAAAATACCGCTGCGCGGTCAAAAGACCGCCGCAGGTATTCTGAGTTTCCCGCTGGGCGGGCGGGCGACCGCCAGAAGGCCGCCCGCCCGCCCAGCGGGAAACCCCCTTCCATGAGGATGCCGGCTCCGAATGGAGCCGGCGGAGTGGAAGGGGTGCGACGGGTGCAGTTGCACCCGTCGCGATTTTCAGTGTCTGCCACGCAGACACTGAAAATTTATGTGGGGCCCTGTTAGGGGGCCCCACAACACCCGTTCCCGCCAGCCAGGTTCTGGCGGTGAAAACCGCCAGAACCAGGCTGGCGGGAAGGGGGTCGGAATCCCCATGGCGGCGCTGCTTGGAAGATTCCTTTGGGCAGGGGTAAACCGGCGGGAAACCGCCGGTTGCCCTTTTCTGACCGCGGCTTTTCCGCCGCGGTCAGAATTGCCCATGTAGCACCGCCAGCCTGTTGGCGGTGCTACCCCCGGCTGACCGCCAGGGGTCAGAATGAGGCCCAAAATATTTTGGGGACGATCACTCTAGGTTTAGGACTCACATCCTTCAAAGCTCATAACATACTCTGTTGCATTTTCTGACTATATAAAACATTTTTTTTTGCTCCTCTATCTTTTGATTGCGACAATTATTTTCTTTGGGAAAACCATGAACAATCTTCATCTTAGCCCAGCAAACCTTCTGGCTGACCACCAAACTCAAGGGGAGGATGCAACCACCTGTGGTCTCCAGCATTGGTTTTCCACCAGCTTCTCCATGGCAGGGTGACCACCATGGAAAGGCTGGTAGAAAGCTGAGTTGTAATCAACACGGCTGTGGTACATTTCAGACTCCTGTGAGCCCCTCTGGAACTGACCGCCACACTTGTAATGAGGCCCTTAATTACACAGCGGTTTTTCGCATGTTTCCCCAAAATTTCTTGTTTTTGGGTATATTTGACCAAGGGAATTCATAAAGTGTGATACCTTTAGAATACCCAGCATGTGGGACGAAAGGATACATTTATGGGATGGATATCTTTTGTGGCAAATAAAAAAAAAAGCTTTACATTGTATCTATAATTGTAAATTTTGGGGCATATTTAACAAGGATTTTGTTTCATACTTGCACCATACAAAGGGGGCACAAAGGGGATGCAAAATCTAAGTCAGATCGATCAAGCCATGCAAGGCAACCCTGCGTGGTCCAGAGGGGCATGGTAAATCTGGAGTAACCAAGGTAGCACAAATTGATGCCTGGTGTCACTCTGTACCATGGGTGGATCATGTATGTTCCCACACACACCCACATGGATTTTAACGCATTACCAAATTTACCAACACTGGTAAACCTGGCACAATGCTACATTTTGCTATACCTGGCTGATGAACCCTAATAAGGGCAAAGCTGGTCCTGGGTTGCTTGTGTTTCAGTTCTGAGAGGACCTGGCATGGCAATTTGGGATGAACTGGATTTGCATTTGGATGGCTCCAAACTGAGGTGATGTAGTGAGTGAAAAGTGATGGACTGTGATGTGCCTGAGTGACTGCTGGTGGCTGTTTTATTGTTGTACATATCCATGTAGACAGACATTTTTCTTTGCTCTTCCTCATCTTCTTCCCAGACATTTTTGTGTGCATTTGTGTTAGATGATGTACTACCTGGCCATTGATTAACTGTTTTTCTTCAACTTTAAACACATTTTACCAGGATAAGAGTTGGCCTGGGATGTATGTGTTTGGGGCACTGTTAAGTTTATTTTGATATTTTCTCTCTGTCTCCATTCTGGTAGGGTTCTAAGTTGTTGAATTTATTGGTACTGCTTTACCAGTAGGTACTATGCCCATGGCCTACATTTCAAAACCATTTACTCAAAAAACTAGATGCCTGATTCCCATTCTTAACCCTGAATTCCTATACTCAGCTTTAAGTAAAGATGCAAATGACTGCACTGTTGATCTTATGTATATCGATGTCATGGGATAAAAGCAAAGCATAGACAGGTAAATGGATACTGAACTTGAAACAGATAATTTAGGTAATTTCAGGATGAATGCTGAGAGTGTTGCTTTTTTTAACATTTTGGTAATTTGCACAAAAGCATCTATTAGTACTTCTGGATATTTTCAGTTCACTTAAACTAGACTAAGACTATTTTTTTCACTTTACCTGTCCTTTTTTGAAGAAGAAATACATTCTTTAACCCTAAAATACAACACACACTAGAAGGACGGATGCCTATATATATATATATATATCAAACACTTTCAGTTAGCGTGCCGATCCTGCTCCAGATCGTCGGCGGTGCTCGTCTAGTGGCGTGCGCTACCTCGCCTAAATCTTCACACTTGGTTTCCTTTGCTAAGGAAGAGACAGCACTCTGTGGGCATCTTGGTTAGTTCGAATTTATTTGCACAAGAGAACGCGTTTCGGCGTTGCCGCCTTCATCAGCTTCTTGTTCTCCATTTTACTTTCCCTTTTATATATCATGTGATCGCTATGTTAAACCCCTACCATCATTTTCAACAATATATTTTACGATTGAACTCACTGCCATATATCGTTACTCTCTACAATTGATACAGGTTACCTCATTTACGCAGATCTTACTTTTATACAGATTTCCCATGTGTGTTGGCACAAACGTCCCAGCTTGTATATAACGGCGTTGATAGGTAAATAAAAGCATTGCATAAGTGTATATTTTACCTTCCAGAAGTTACATAAAAATCTTCCTACTCACTCGTCGTACATTGGGTGGTTACAATCATGTTGGGCTCTCATTGCAATTGTATCCCCCTTTGCACACCCCCACCTTTGGCTGGAGCAAAGACGGGAAACCTAACAAAGGGTAGCAGGAGTGGCCTCACCTGGCATGTACCACCCCTAAGGTGTTGCCTGCGAGGTGGACCATTTTTCTTTAGTTTCCTCCATCTTGAGATAGAGGAAAATAGCCAATAAGGTTTAGGGTAGTGACCCTTCCCACAGAAATGGTCACTTTAGTGGGTGTAGCCACCCAAAAGTAAGCGTCCCATTGAACTCTACAAGGTTCCCCCTAAAAGGCCAACTATATTCAGTATTTAGTGGGCACCCCTAGACCAAGATTTTAGATCTGAAAGGACAAAGAAGATCAGCGCCAAAGAAGATCCAAAGCAAGAGAACCGTGGACCTGCTGTATGAAGAAAAGGCACCAAGCCCTGCCTGCTTCACCCAGGACCTGAAAATTGCTGCTCCGAAGGAGCTGGATACTGGACTGACCCCAAGAAACCCAGTGGACCTCCAGGCTTTGGAAATCACCCTAGATCTCCCTTCTGAGTGGAGACACCACTCTGCAAACCAACAAAGACCAACAAGCCAGTGAGGGTTGCTTCATTGACTGGCTGTTATCTCCGAAACTGGAAGTCACATCCAGACCCGATGGCATGCCGACAACCACCAGGGCAAACCCCGCATGTGTGCCAACCTTGGTGACACTGCACTCTCTAGTGGCTGAGTTGTGCCAATATCCGAGGTACAGGTCAGTGGACATCGGAAACCAAATAAAACAGCTCCCCCTGGGCTTCAACTGGACCAGAAGGAAACCCCAGTTGAGGGACTTCAGTAACACCCCAGATCTGTCACCAGAGTGCCCCCCTAGTACTTCAAGAGACCCTGACCACTGCCTGCATCTGGACCAGAGAGGCATCTTTTGCGCACAGTCATTGGATCAACAACTCACCCTGCACTCAGTTGCCCTGTGCCCTACAATGAGGAACCAGATATGCCCCAAGGGTCCCTAACCCCTTGCAACCTCAACACCACAAGGGGACCCCAAGGCACCACCTTTAAACCTGCTCCTGCATACCTTTTCCAAGTGGTACCTCACAATAGCCCTGCACCAGCTCCAAGAGTCTTTCCAAAGCTGCTCCCAGCAGAACCTGGTAGCCACCCAAACCTACACACCATGCCAACCCATGACTGCAACCAACCTGCCAAAGCTGATCTTGGTAAAGCGATTGCAAGATTTTATATGCATTTTTACAGGTGGCCTTTCATTGACTCCTATGGTGCGAAATTACGCAGAGAAAGACAGCATTTATTAAAACTTGAAAAATGCATAATTAAAAAAATACTTAACCAATTTGATAATCTTGGTCTTAAAAATTATATAAAAATCTGAAGTACTTTTATAAATTGGTCTCAAGTTATTGCTTTGAGTGTGTGAGTTGCATGATTGAGTACAACAAATGTTTTGCACTTCTCCAAGATTAGCCTAAATGCTCGACCAAGCTACCTCAAAAATTAGAGCATTAGGTGATCTAGTTTTTGCCTCTGGAAACCAACGTGTGGTTGCCTGGACCCCCTACACAGTGTACCTATTTTTGTACACTACATAGAGGGCCAGCCTCCTACAAGGTGCCATCTATGGCTCTAATCACATGAGGGATGCGTCCAGTAGGCAAATCCACGCGTTGTGGGAACCTGACATATCTGTCCATGTGTTTCAGTAAAGCAGACAGTACACCTGACAACACAAGACTGAACATGGTCTGTGACATCCTTGCTGCCAAACCCACTGTCATCTGTAAAGAGCCAGAGGCAAGGAAGTGTAGCACAGACAAGACCTGTACTGTGGGAGTGATAGTGTAGGGATTACGTATAGCAGGCAATAGATCTGGCTCCAACTGGATACATAGTTCCATTATGGTGTTACGATTCAGACGATAGGTCTGGATGATGTGTCCCTCCTCCAGGGTGGAAAGGTCCACTAGGAGGCAGTACACTGGTACACTTCTTCTCCCCAATACCGGGTATCTAGGATAGAAAGTGGAGAATGTACAACTTGATGACCACTCAACACATGCTAGAGAACAAGACCCTTGTGAAAGGCCCCAACATTCGCCACATACTATTATGGCCTTGAACAGGGCCCATGTAGACAAAGCCAGCTGTCCGTTAGAGGGCCTGGACAACAGCATGTCATACACATCACATGTCCAATCGTCCATGTAAAATCTGCATATTAGTCCAACACGTCCCATGTATGTAGAAATACCACTGCATCATTGATTACATGCCTATAAGGCACTGAAGCACTAGTCACGCCCTGGATTTGAGACTCGCCCATCCTACACCACTGTGGCATGATAATCACATTCATGGGCCCAGCCATGATGGTTGAACATAGGCCTACAGTGCATTTGGTACAAATGTCTAGTATGAAGTACTTATTATTACTTTACAAACCATCATATGTGCCTAAAATGTCAGCCGCCTGTCCTGCAGAAGATTGAAGTGGCCTAATTCCACTGGCGTATGTCATCATGGCAGTAGGTGGTCTTGACCGCCATGCAACTCCTCATTGGATCACATTGCTGCCTATGGGGGACCGGGGCCAATGATGATCACCATCGGCATTGACGATCATGTATGCAGCGGCCGTAACTACCATTTTCTGCCGCCTAGCTCACTTGACTCCTGACATTCGTGCAGCCAAGACCTCCACTACATGAGCTGTTGTGTACTGTCTCTGGGAGCCACCATGGCACGTCCTGCAGGAGATAGGGCCCTAACCTTCATGCAGGAGGAGCTGGAGAAGCTTGTGGACGGGATCCTAACCCTGTAGGGGCAGCTGTATATGGCACCAGAGGAACAGCTGAACCCAATTCCACTGGCCTGTATGATAGGAGTGTGTGAGGCTGTAAGGCGTTTCCACGCCACACAGGGCGTGGATGCATGCAGGGGAAATGTAGTACATGCATTTGTGCAATGAAAAGACACATTGGTGTGGGCATGTGATGTGCATGATGTGAGTAGTCCACTGCTGCTATTGCTGTGTTGCCCCTCTACTTACCTTTTCCTTCTGTCTGTCTCACCCATGCAGGCCAGCGCCCATCAGAATAAGGGGATATGGCATGCCTTCACCAAGCAAGTGAGGACCCACCCTGGGTGTTGATGGCCGGTGGAGCACTCACTGCAGAAAGCAGTGGGAGGACCTGAGAAGCAGGGCCCGGAAGACTGTGGAGGACCAGCTCGGGAAGCCCTCCCAATGAGGGAGGGGTGCCCGTTGGACCCTGACACCCTGAATTGTCCGTATTTTGGCATTGGCCTACCCTGAGGTAGATGGGTGCTTGAGGGAAGCACAGCAGCCACAAGGGGGTGAGTACAGGATCCCACCTCCCACATGATAAGCATTGTTAGGATATGGGGGATTCCATGTGGGCAGATGTGCTTGTGATCAGTAGTTTAAAGACATCCACAATGGGTATTAGTCACCCTGCCAGGGTCTGAATCAGTCATGTGTGGCTATACACTGCTGTCAGTGTATTGTGTCAGACCAGCTTTTTCCATCTACATCAATGTACCTGAGGTGTAAGTGCTATCACATCAGTATGTGTCTCCCACTATGACTGAGGATATATCTTTCTTGCACAGTAGCTGCCATGGACTGATTGCGGGGGTGGCATCAGGGGTCCTCAACATCGATGGCCTAAATGGGACAGTATTCAGAAATGATACCTTACCATGCTGACATAAATTGCCCTAAGAGCGTAGGATATGTGTAGGGAAACACCCATGGCATTCTGCTACATTTGACTCTGTGTGCAAATAACACAGCACAATCTATTGCAGCAGCTATCATTCTGTGGTCTAGCCTTTACAACTATTGTATGGTAGATGTGGTAAGTCCCCTGGGAAGTCCCTGGAGTCTAACCCTATTGTTTAAATGTCATGCATGACATGGCCCTGGCAATCACTATGGTGCAATGCAGTGTTTCAGCCTTGCCAATTCACTAAGTCAAGATGTTCTCACAATAGCTGGATTATGAGCATAGCATCTTGCAATTCACAATGTGTCTTTTCTGAAATGTACTGTCATTGTAATGGTATGGCATGCCATGCCATTTGGTAATTGGTGAGTTGCACATATTCTGTGGTAATGGTTGGTAGGTATTAATCCTTTTCCACCCTATTTTTTCTCTCTCTCCCTTCCTCGATCTTTGTGTACATTATCAGGTGACAGAGAAGGGGCACCGGCAACTGTGGAAGCAGCAGCCCATGGAACCCAGGAGGCTGACACCAGTGAAGCCAAAGGGACCAGTTGGACGGAGGGCAAAGGGAGTGCCACGGGAGAGATGGGATCATCTGTCTCATCTACAAATTCTTCCTTCGATGGAAGCTCCCTGGCGGTGGCAGACCCATCTGGAATCAGCCCAGCACCATCCTTGTCTGCCACCCCCTTTACCAGCACCGCCCTCCCTGTTGCTCCCTATCCAGTTGCCTGTGCCTGTTCATCCAGGAGGGCGGGTGTTTCCTGCACCACAGGCACATCTGCCCTTGCCCCATTCAGTCCTGCTGCCCTCAGTGAGGAGGCTATTGACTACTGAGGTCCATTTCTGTGGGTTTGACAACCATTGTGAATTTAATCCAGGGACTGGCAGCTCAGGTACAGCAGAGCAACGTGTTCCTGGAAGGCATTCAGGGTGCCCTGTCTGGCCTACAGGGATTCTTTCATACTCTGCCTCCTCGCTGATGGCAGCCAGTGTTCCTTTTTCTTCCATTCCCCCTCAAACTACCTCTGCCCAATCCCATACCCCTCTCCGACACACCCATCCAGAGGACAGAGTCAGACCGCCATTCATCCACCTCAACAGACAGGGTTCGCAGTGACGAACACAAGCACCAGAAGACCCACCTTTGGCATGCACACAGGCAACATCCACCTGCACACACAATAACATCCACTCCCTAAACTGACCCCCACACCACCCCTCCTTCACAAACGCTACACCACTCACACCTGCTGGCCCAACACCAACACTGCCTGATCCAGCCACTAGTCCCATCATACACACAGTCACCGCTCTTCCAGACCCACACATCTACCACATTCACCATATGCCCAGTCACCACAACTAGCAACACCTCCACATGCGGCACATCCACCTTACCTGCAGGCACCACACCAACAGACAGTCACGCATCCACCATGGCATCTCCCTGCACCCCCTCCCACCTCCTTGCAAGACACCTACATGCCCACAGTCACACACCTAACAGACACCCAGCACACACATGCTTTCCATTCATGCACTGGCACCCAAGACACCTACACGAGCACACCTCACAACCACTCCCTCTCCCTCTACTTCCAAACACTTTTCCCATGACCGCCCTTGTGTCCCTAAGAAAACGTTCCTATATGAGTTCTCCCTCTTCCCTACCATTCTCCCACTCTGTGATTCCCCAAAATGCACTGTGTCCTTCCCCAGTCCGTCCACCTCCCAGTCCCGGAACCATCATTATGAATCATAACACCAAACAAATCTGAAGATATTGCTAACCAAAGTATCATTTTGAAAGCTTAATGTCTAAATTTTAAAAATCATATGTTCAAAACTTCAACACTGTAAAGAAACAAAGGGCCTGGTTTATAAAAGGTTTATGCCGCCTTTGCATCATTTATTGACACAAAAGCAGCACAAACTTACAAAATACAATTATATTTTGTAAATTTGCACTGCTTTTATGTCAAAACATTACGCAAAGGCAGTGCAAAACTTTTCATAAATCAGGCCCTAAGTTTCAATATCGGAGAATAGTTAAGAATTGTTTGGGCAAACCGTTATCATTGTTAGGAGAAGGAATGGAGAAAGAAATAAAAAAGAGGGGGAAGGGAAAGGTTGATGTCACAGTAAGAATAAAAGGGGATAAAAAGGTAGGATGTAAACGGCACAAGAAATGGAATGGGATGTAAAGGAAACACAAGGAAGAGTGATGTGTTAATGTTGACTAAAGTAGATAGAGCCATAAATTAGGTTGCTCCATCCCATACAATTTACTAGCACCAGAAGGACTGCCTTCTGAAGTATTTGGGACTGTTGCATCATTGCCCTTCTTGGGTCTGGACTCCGACCATTTTTTATAGATGGTGCTGAATGGAAGAAAAAAAATAAACTTACTGATTTCTGGTCCTACTTGCAATAATATAGCTCAAGAAATCTATTGTTTAAGAGACTAATCCTGTTGACCTTCATTCTGAAAATAGTTATTTTTGTCTGGTAACAGCTGTGTAGTTGTGGGTGTCAGGTTTCCCATAGTTTTGTTAATAACTTTGGCACCATTTAACAAATCTTCACAAAACTTTCCAAAAAACGTTAATTCATCATAGCTCAATCCTAGAAAGGTTTGGGGTGACCTGTCAAGTATGGGCTAAGATAAATTAGGTTCCAACATATTGATTTCCCATGTTAATTCCAATAGGAAATTTTGGGAAGTGTTATAGATAAACTTACTATACTTAATTACACCAAATTTGGCAAAAAGTTAGTATGAGAGCATGTTTGCTATTATTTGGTGTAAATCTGTGTACAGTTTGTGTGAGAAATTTGGGTTTAAAGAGGTGATTGTGATGATCATGAAGTGTTAAAATGGTAAAGATTTCTGGACGGTTGACATCCAAAACTGGCTGCTTTAAAAGGGAGAAGTCAATCTTGGTGGCTGGCCATACACTGAACGATAGTTAGTGGCAGCCATGACAGGACTTAAGGACATGGTTCCTGCATTCTGAAAATATTTTTAAAGAATATAAGGGGACAACATCCTGACCCCAGGCAGCAAACGTTTGGGGGTTATCAAAGTGACTCCTTTTGAATGGCTGGCACAACTTGGACATAATGCTGTGGCAGCGATTACAGGACTCGGCGATATGCTCCCCATTGAAATGTATTTTAGTGAATGCAAGTTTTTGAGTGTCACAAAAGGAGCACAAATCCAGGGTGATAACATATTTTAGTCACAATATAAATTATTAGTTGGAGGCACCATACTAACCTTTATGTATTCTGGTTTGTTCCAAGGTCATTTTATGTGGTGAAAAATGCTGACAGTGTGCTGGGATTTGATGAACCATGTTTGAGAGAAAACTGGATTCTCTCATGATTTTCTAGTGGTTATGGATGGCACACCAGAAGCAAAAAAGAGAGCATATTTTAAATGCGTACACACTATCTTCCTCAAATATATGAGAATACATTTGGAAATTTTAGGTAAAGCATGATCTTCCAGCATCAGCAGTAGCCTGTCACTTGATTTCACAGTGTTCTACTGCAACCACCTACAGTCTTCTAATAAACAACTAGTGCAATACCATTCTGTATTAATGAGAAACATTTTGAAAAGAATCAAAGCTGTAAAACTTAAATAATTTTCTTTAGAAATGAACACAATGAGGGGGCCATTTCTCATCTAAGTTATGGTTAGTGCTTTTCAAAAGTTAAAATAAAGACACATTTTCTATGAGTTCTCACATGTCTTTCATAGCAATGTCAGTAAAACATTCTGACAGGCAGAGTGAAACATGTTCTTTCATCATCAGCAGCAGTCTGTCAATTAACTACCCAGTAATTAACTGCAGTTTCCCAACGTGTTCTAATGAAGAACTACAGTACTATCACTCTCTATTTATGACAAAAGTGATGCATACCTAGAGCCATCTTGATGCAGTCAAAATTGTAAACCAAAACCTATTCCTTT
The DNA here is from genome assembly GCF_031143425.1 of Pleurodeles waltl. Classification (NCBI taxonomy): domain Eukaryota; kingdom Metazoa; phylum Chordata; class Amphibia; order Caudata; family Salamandridae; genus Pleurodeles; species Pleurodeles waltl. Next base: position 315,717,422 of record NC_090444.1, read on the forward strand.
AGAAATTACGAAATTGTGTTGGGGGGGTCTTTGTCATACAAATTATGATTGGTGCTCTAAATTGCCAAAATGGGAACACGTTTTCGATAAACTCTGAAATATATTCCTCATCCCCTTAGGAAAACATTCTGACATCCAGAGAGAAACACACTTGCAACACCAGCAGCAGTCTGTCAGGAAAGCGTCTTCCTTGGTTGGCTCCAGGCCCTGCACCCAACCCCTATAACCACCCAAACCTAGGCTGTGCATGGCCTAAGGCTGCGCGTAGTGGGGCCTTGCTGCAAGGCATGGCCTGCTGCCAGACACAGCATCCAATGCCCCTAACCACCCAGCCCCATGTTGCACACAGCCTTTTGCCATGTACAACAGGAGTTGGCCACATCCTGTCTCTCTGGGTGTGAGAATAGGTGTGACAGGGTGTATCTGGGTGTGAGAGTGGCCGTGTCTGTCTGGGTGTGAGAGTGGGTGCATCAATGTCTTATTGGGTCTGTGAGTGGGTGCATCAGAGTCTGTGTGGGAGGTGGTGGTCCCCTGGGCTGCGAGGCAGCTGGGCATCCTCCCCACATTAGAATTAAACTTGTGCTTCGGGTGGTGACAATCCCCATGGTTGCAGGAGGGCTTGATAGCCCTCCCATCCATTTTCCATTTAGCCCTGGGGAGGTGGCAGTCCCCAGAGCTTCAGGGGAGCCACACAACATCCAGCATTATCCTTCATTAAAGCCCCAGAGATGTGGTGGTCCCCGGGGCATGGAGGGCCATGTGGCTTCGACACTTTCTATTTCATTAAAGCCCTGGAGAAGTGGTGGTCTCTGGGGCTGCGGGGGGGGGTGACACGGCTACCCTGCATTCCATTTCATTAAAGCCCCAGGGAGGTAGTGGTGTCTGGGTCTGTGGAGGGGCCGGGTGGCCCCCCACATCCATTTTCTATTTAGTCCCGGGGAGGTGGCAGCCCCTGGGGCTGCGGTAGAGCCACATGGCCCATCTGTATTATCTTTCATTAAAGCCCAGAGGAGCTGGGGGTGCCCTATTCACAGGGGGCCCTGCACCCCCCCACATATTACAAATGATAAGCCCTGGGGCAGTCCCAGTCCCTGAGGCAACAATAAGCCCAGGATAGGGGCCCCATATGCCCCTCAACATTTTTTTATATCCTCCGTGACCTGCCCCACTTTATTTCAAATAACTATAACTTGTGCCCTAAGGTAACTATAACTCACGCCTTTGCCATGCACAGCTAATTACTGCAATCATTGATGACATCTTTTATGGTATCTTTGGTATTATAACTGCAACCTTTTCAATATTATTTTCAGTGACGATAGATAGATAGATAGATAGATAGATAGATAGATAGATAGATAGATAGATAGATAGATAGATAGATAGATAGATAGATAGATTTTAACCTGCCTATAAGTCCTTCATATATGGTAGGGCATGTAGGTTTAGGGATCCCAGTATAGTTACTGCACTCATAGGTGCACTGCTGTGGTATCCAGTTTCATTTTTAAGGCAGGCTTGCCTTGCTGGCTGCTTTTAAGGTAAAACTAACCCCCAATTTGACTTTGTAATTAAAATGACCTCCAAAGTCCTACAGTATCTTACATTTACATATATGTCATCCCTAAGGTCTGTCCTAACTGCCTCAAGGGTTGACTGCAGTGTAAATATAAGCAAGGACTTTATAAGAAACACTTTATAAGCCATAATGAGGAACAAACGACAAAAGCTGTTTTCCCATTGTAGTGCATTAGCTCCATAGGCTAATATTGGGATACTTTATTTAAAATTAATAAAGTTTAACTTCCACTAGAAAGGAGCTAAATATTTCAAATTTAGTATCAAATTAAAAGTTTGTATAAATCCCACAACTTGACAAGGTTGTATTCATTATAAATAGTAAGGAGAAGTAGTTTTGGAACTCTTTCTGAAAGTTACCAAAAAGAGCCCTGTAATGCCTTTTCCTGAATGGTCAGTCTCTGGCAGCCTAAGTCAAGCTGCCTTAATGATATGTGAAGTGGCCTGGGCTGACACAAAGGAAGCACCTGGTAGGAGGATAACTGTTGCATCAGATGACAGAGCAGGATGAGGAATAGTGGCCAAACTGATTTTCAAAAGAGGGAAAGCCACCTGGGACAGAAACTGGTCATCCCCCATTTTCTGTTCTCCCCAGCCAGAATGAAAGCCCCAATAATAAGATTAGGAAGGGGCTGAAAGAGGTATGTTAGGGAAACTTGATCACACCAGTGGGTGGGCTCAGCCAGATGTAACCTTCAAGGAGAGATTTTTTCCATGTGGATTTTTAAAGAATGTTGCTTCTGAGATTGATTTTTGCCACATTTCACAGGGCGTGGTCACCCCAGAGGGTGACACCTTGCACCCATTGGTCAGTGCCACCCCCTTCCTTAGCAACCCAGGAGCAAGGATAAATATGGCAGAGCTGCCCAATAATTCAGATCCCTGCTGGAAGACGGTGCTGGAGAAGAAGGTCTTCCCTGTTGAACCCCTGGTCTGCACCTGAAGGACTGCACCCACAAGGAATGCACCAACTACACACTTTGGGCTTCACCAAAAAAAGGACTTTGCCTTTGCTTCATTAACTCCAGGAGTGGTCTCGCCATAGGCTACAGGTACAAAGGAGCTGACCAGAGTCTGCTGCATCAAGTCCTGCAAGAAGAGCCCAGCCCAGATCAGCATCCAGTGGCCATTTGAGGATTCTGACCAGGTGCATTCTGAGAACTGTGTTCCCAACTCCCAAGGAGCATCTTAGAGCTCTTGGAACCTTGGATCAGGTTTCTGGACACTTCAAGGACCCAAAAGGGACCTCTGTAAGAAGAGCCAGAAGGTTGGAGACATTTGGATCAACTGTTGTAAAAGGCTCCTTAAGCTGAAGAGGTGCATTGTGGGAGTTGTAGTCCCAGACCCCAAGAGGCAAACCAGAGCCACTGAACCCTTGGTTGTTGCTGTAGACCGCTTTCCTGAATCAAGAAACACTTCTGAAATTAAATGTAGCCAAGTTACATCATGGGTGGCCCGAACTTTGAACTTTTCCTTGTCTAGTGTGACCTGTTTAACCCTTTTAGTGCTATTTGTTTCTAAGCACTAGTTTTAATTCTATCTTTAAAAAATCCCTACTTTGGATTTTTGTTGCTTTGGTCTTTTGGTCTCATTTTAGAGATTTAAATGGTTTCTATTTTTATAAATCGGTTTTGGATTTTCATTGTGTGTTGTGTTTTACTGTTTTGTTGATATTAAATGCTTTACACACCTGTCTCCTAAGTTAAGCCTAACTGCTCATGGGTCAAGCTGCCAAGGGTTGAGTAAGCATTAATTTATTTAGACCTTGGCATGTTCTAGTGGGGGACTATGGCCCTTTGCTTAGTGTAGGTACTTACCTGCCTGCCCTTACCAATAACCCACTTTCCCTCCAAAAATAACTATATATATATATATATATATATATATATATATATATATATATATATATATATATCAAAACAAATCCCTTTCAGGGTTAGAGTGCCGCATAAATTATGCAAAAAAAAAGAGAATAGAGAACTCTGGGTAGTTCCCAAGTTTAGGTGGAGAGCAGCTCTAGTAAGGAGCACCCTGCAACACCAGCGACACTCTAGATTTGCTCACCTCAAATGTCTGTTTATCAGTATTACAGCTTTGGACTGGTAAAATACCATCCAAGCCAACCTGGAATGAGTAAAAGCAACCCCTGACACGTGTTTCGCTCTCATTAGAGCTCATCAGAGAGGTTTAGCTTTGGCTTGGATGGTATTTTACCAGTCCAAAGCTGTAATACTGTGCCTGGAGTGGTAAATGGCTTTTGTCATTTTACAGCTCGGCAAGGTTGACACTGTGTCAAACCTATGCTTAAAGACTTTGCTGTACAAGTGGCAAAAGACTTTGTCACTATCTAGCTCGGCGTGGATAGCACTGTGCTGATCCAATGCTTAAAAACTTTGCTAGATAAACAGACATTTGAGGTGAGCAAATCTAGAGTGTCGCTGGTGTTGCAGGGTGCTCCTTACTAGAGCTGCTCTCCACCTAAACTTGGGAACTACCCAGAGTTCTCTATTCTCCTTTTTTTTTTTTTGCATATATATATATATATATATATACATATATATATATATATATATATATACACACACACACATAAATACATGTATATATATATATATATATATATATATATAGAGAGAGAGAGAGAGAGATAGGTAAATATACAGATACAGATACAGAGATACATAGCCATATATATATATATATATATATATATATATATATATATATAAAACTATACATATATATCTAATCATATATATTTCTACAACAATGATGATTAGAGAAAACACAGACCTGTCCAGCAAGTACATTGACCACCAACATTGTCTTTATTATTATTAGCCCTGAAAGTGTCTGGCCACACAGAGATCTCTGCAGGCTGCTTTTGTGTACCCTATCATGCCTCACCCGTCTATTTTGTCCACCCCTCCTGACAAAATGTGAATGACAACCCCCAACACAATCTTGGCACCCAGTGCACCATTCATTAGCCAGCACTTCTCAGAATGCTAGATAAGGGAAAAGTGTATGTTTTCCTCCTTAAACTCTCCTCATTGTTAATTCTTGTATTCATAATATTTTAATATATATAACTATATCTCACTTTTGTGTAGAAGGCATTGTGTTAGTGTCATTATGTTTTTATCTACACGGCTGGCCAGAACATGTGCAAATAAATGAATATATTTTCTCAATTGCTAACTCCCTTTTAAATTCTACAATGATCTGTGATTACTTCATTGCTATTCATTTCAATATACATTTGGACCCACTCTGAACATTTATAGGTGCTCTTGACTTACAACTCCAGCAGTACATTGACAATACAAAATAGTATATGTGCACCTCCCTTTCTCTGTGCCTATCTAAGCTAACAGTCTCCTGATCTACATTTCAGGGCTGGATGTCCTTTTATTATAAAGGCTTAAATTCTACACAATCAATAGTTCTTGCTGCTAATCATTGCTGGGAAGTGGAATGAACATGAGCTGAGGTTAGACTCCACTTTCCTCATGAGCAGTTACACTGTTCCATTAGCAGTGTGATTATTTAATATTCTTCCTTTGAAGGCACAGATATGTACATTGTGAGACATGGGTGTATTGGAGTATTTTAGCTTTGCTTCTGTGAACGTTTGCAATATTTGCTCAGGGTGTGACTTCTGCTTTATTCCTTTTTGTGGTGATACTTTGCCAGTTACAAAGGGCTAGATTTCTGATGTCCGTGAGTTGTTACAGTGAGGTATGGGTGATATATGTCACTAGCTTTGATTTGAGTAGGCCTGGGATTCACGTTTAATTTACTCTGTACTTATATTCGCTGATTTAATATCACGTGAATGCGTGCTTTGTTTTGCCCTGCCCTAGGCTTTCCAAATTGTGTTGCATTCAGTTCCCTTATAATTTCCTTGTTTCCTTGTTAGATACATATTGGAAGCTATCATAATTTCATTTCAGTCTTAATGTATAATGGCAAAAACATACATTCCCTATTTGTGAATAATGGAAATCTACAAATAGAGGCGGATTCACAAACGGATTTGTGAGTTCAGGAAGTAGTACTACAAGAGTACTATTTTACATCAAAGTCTTCTATGGCTTTGTGAAATATCCTCGAGATGTCTAAATGCAAAGAAGGCACAGTCCTCATTATTTGTTCCCAGTGCATATGAATATTCCCTGAATATTCCCGTTCTTTCCCGTTTGAGACGTTTTGGGAAAATTTCATGGAGGCAAGTAAGAGTTTGTAAATGAGTGCCATGCTACCGGACTACTTCTATGTGCATAAATCTCTCCCAGAACATACTTCCTGCTAGCAATTAGGCCAATGAGACTAAGCCCTTCATAGGAATTATAATTTTTTTTAATGGTGTTGTTGTGTTTCGCTCAGTTTGACACAACTACTATAAGTTCAAACTTTGCCCACCCCAAACCTTTGCTGGCATTACTAGCAGTATAAAAAGTAATGTTAGCTCTTTACATTGATAGCAAAATAAATGTTAAATATGTGTTAACATGACTTCTACTTAAAATTACCTTGCAATTGTATCCTTGCACTTCATTGCTGGGATTCATTTAAAGAAAGCCATTTCCATTCGCCTTGGCAGTTACTATACACACACGAACACACACATCGTCTGCAGACTCACTCATACTTGTGCGTCATCCTTAATCATACAACATTTTATTAGGGAATACAATCTTTCCTATTTAGGTCGTCCCTTTGTCAAATTATTCTAAGCTAGTAAGTATGTTTTTCATCCGTTAAAGTAAAGAAAGACAACAAGTCTCATTTTACAGTGCTCTGAAATAGGGTAGTAATGTGCTTCAGAAAAGGTATCCCCTTCATACTGAACAATACAGTAAAGAGTTTCTGTGCTAATCATGCAGTCGTTTCCTGCTTCGTGCAAGTGTAAGAATGATATGATTTGCATCCGTATTAAGCTAATTTCACCGCTTTATTCACTTGCGTTGCTGTATCGTGTTCAGCCCCCTTTCCAGCAGAACGTCTCTTTCACTCTACCTAGGCAATCCCCATCATGGAGAAATGGCACCTATATACTAGCCTGAGTTACTAGATTTGCTATCCTGGCCATGTCAACAGGATACAGGGTTGGTAGCTACCCGGCTGCTTCTGGGGCAAATTATGCCTGCTAATTTACAGCGTCTTTGTATGGCGCTGCTACACTGCATCAGAGATTCCACAGATGAGCCAGGATCGACTTTGAACTAAGCTCCCCACCTCCTGATCAGGTTCCGGTGGTTATGTTGTCCACCTGCATCAGTTTTGAATATACCCTTCGGAGTAATTGGCTGTGGCGCATTTCTCGTCAGTTCAACTAGGAGTAGTCTTTTACATTCTTTGACTATCTGTGGATTCTTCTTCTGTGTTTTATTATCTTTTCCCCTGTTGTTGAGATCAGCGCTAGGTCCCAGCCTTTCAGATATTTTCCCACTTCATTCTTATGTGCCTTGAAGAAGGTGGTTCCGGCTGTGCAGTCCCACCGAAACACGCATCAGCGCAACTCAGGGGACTCAAAGATCACCATTGTCATGATTACAGCAGAATGTTTAATATATGATGACACTGGATTGCAATTTGTATATGCTCTGATTTGCTGCGGTACAACTATTTGAATGGATCATTGCTATTCTAACCTATACTAAGGCTACTGAATTTATTCAGAAGGCCTTAGTGGCATTTCACACTCCTTAAATGACTTCACTATACCCCTGTTGTTTTGAGAGTGTTCTGTGAATGGTATGACTTTGTGTCAGAGGTAGGGTGTGTGACTGTGAATGCTTGAATGTTTAAGCTTTATTAGTAGAAGTAATGTCTGTGACCCAACTTTATATGTATATGATTTGTGTTTGGCTCAGTTTGACAAATTGTCTTTATGTTACACTTACTTTCAGAAGTGTTTCTTGTTTCAGGAAAGTGCTCCACAGCACCAACCAAGGTTTCAGAGGCTCTTGTTTGCATCTTGGGGTCTGGGACTGCATCTCCCACAATGCACCCCTTCAACCTATGGAGTTTTTCAAAACGTCTCCAAACTTCTGGATCTTCTTCCAGAAGTCTTTTTTGGGTCCTTGAAGCGTCCACAACTTGATCCAAGGCTCCAGAAGCTCTGAGTTGCTCTTGGGAGTTGGGACTATAATTGACAGATTGCACCTGGTCAGAATACTCAAATGACCACTGGACGCTAATCAGCTGGGCTTTGCTTGCAGGACTTGATGCAGGGGACTCTGGGCAGCTCCTCCGTACCTGTTGCAAACAGGGAGTCCCTACTTGAAGCAGTAGAAGACAGACAAAGACCTTTTAGTGCTGAAGCCCAAATGTGCAGATGGTGTACTCCTTCAAAGTGCAGCATCCAAGTGCAGATCAGGGGTCCATCAGGGCAGTCCTTCTTCTTCTTTGTTTAGTTCCTTGTAGGGATCTGAGGTATGGGTGCAGCTCTACCACATTTATCCTTGCTCCTGGGTAGAAAGCAAGGGGGTCCTGGTGTCCAATCACAGGCAGGCTCTGCTACCCTTTGGTGACCACTTCCTGGGAAGTGTGGCAAAAATTATCCCATGGAGCAACATCCTTCAAAAATCCAACATGGCTGAAAGTTATTTTTGGATGTTAGATCTGGCTGAGGCCACCCACTGGTGTGGACAAAAATCCTAAACACACACCTCTCATACCCTCTCCTAATCTAATCAAGAGGACACCTATTTGTCTGCGCTGTAGGAAGAGGGTGAGGTACTGAGCTGCTCCAAATGTCCTTCCCTGCCTTGAAGACCAGTTTTGATGCTTTCCCTCCCACTCTGTTTTCCCATCCGCTGAGGCAGACCTCCTCCCCCAGGCACATCCTTTGTGCTCGGCCCAGGCCACTTCACAACTCATCAAGGACAATCAGAGAATGGCACTACAGAGGTGAAGTTGCCAACTTTCAGGTTGCGTTTTAACACTCTTTATCTGAACCAGTCAAATTAAATTCAACAATTATAAGTTGTGGGAATTATTATAACAATTAATATTTTACCAAACTCAAGGTATCTGGCTCTTATGTGAACTTTGCTAATTAAAATAAAGTCTCCCCATTTTAGCTGATGGAGGCCATTCACTACAGTGGGAGAAAAACAAATTTAGCTGTTTTACCTCACCAGGGCTTATAAATCTTTTTATGAGCTCTCTACTTCTAGGTACATGGCACCCAACCCAAGGGGGACACATGGCACACCTTACGGGTGGCTTATATGTAAAAATAAGGTAGTTTAAATCTTTGGAAGTACTTTTAATTCCAAAGTCGAATTTGCATATAACTTTAATTTAAAAGCAGCCAGCATTTCTCGTCAGTTCAACTAGGAGTAGTCTTTTACATTCTTTGACTATCTGTGGATTCTTCTTCTGTGTTTTATTATCTTTTCCCCTGTTGTTGAGATCAGCGCTAGGTCCCAGCCTTTCAGATATTTTCCCACTTCATTCTTATGTGCCTTGAAGAAGGTGGTTCCGGCTGTGCAGTCCCACCGAAACACGCATCAGCGCTACTCAGGGGACTCAAAGATCACCATTGTCATGATTACAGCAGAATGTTTAATATATGATGACACTGGATTGCAATTTGTATATGCTCTGATTTGCTGCGGTACAACTATTTGAATGGATCATTGCTATTCTAACCTATACTAAGGCTACTGAATTTATTCAGAAGGCCTTAGTGGCATTTCACACTCCTTAAATGACTTCACTATACCCCTGTTGTTTTGAGAGTGTTCTGTGAATGGTATGACTTTGTGTCAGAGGTAGGGTGTGTGACTGTGAATGCTTGAATGTTTAAGCTTTATTAGTAGAAGTAATGTCTGTGACCCAACTTTATATGTGTATGATTTGTGTTTGGCTCAGTTTGACAAATTGTCTTTATGTTACACTTACTTTCAGAAGTGTTTCTTGTTTCAGGAAAGTGCTCCACAGCACCAACCAAGGTTTCAGAGGCTCTTGTTTGCATCTTGGGGTCTGGGACTGCATCTCCCACAATGCACCTCTTCAACCTATGGAGTTTTTCAAAACGTCTCCAAACTTCTGGATCTTCTTCCAGAAGTCTTTTTTGGGTCCTTGAAGCGTCCACAACTTGATCCAAGGCTCCAGAAGCTCTGAGTTGCTCTTGGGAGTTGGGACTATAATTGACAGATTGCACCTGGTCAGAATACTCAAATGACCACTGGACGCTAATCAGCTGGGCTTTGCTTGCAGGACTTGATGCAGGGGGAATTATTATAACAATTAATATTTTACCAAACTCAAGGTATCTGGCTCTTATGTGAACTTTGCTAATTAAAATAAAGTCTCCCCATTTTAGCTGATGGAGGCCATTCACTACAGTGGGAGAAAAACAAATGTAGCTGTTTTACCTCACCAGGGCTTATAAATCTTTTTATGAGCTCTCTACTTCTAGTTACATGGCACCCAACCCTAGGGGGACACATGGCACACCCTACGGGTGGCTTATATGTAAAAATAAGGTAGTTTAAATCTTTGGAAGTACTTTTAATTCCAAAGTCGAATTTGCATATAACTTTAATTTAAAAGCAGCCAGCAGGGCAGGCTTGACTTTAAAATGACCCTGGACACCTCAGCAGTGCACATATGGGTGCACTACATATGCTGGGGTCCCTAAATCTACATGCCCTACCATATACCATGGACTTATAGTAAGGTTGACATAGCCAATTATAATTAGCCTAATTTGCATACTAATTCTACACCGAGTACAGGCTCTGGGACTGATTAACAGTACCCAGGGCACCATCAGAGTCAAGAAAACACCAGTAAAAAGTGAAAAATGTGGGCAAAAATGCAGAAGACCTCTGCCATCAGCCCTGTTTTCTCACAACATCAGTTGCCCCAAATGTCTCCAAACTTCTGGATCTTCTTCCAGAGGACCTTTTTGGGTCCTTGAAGTGTCCAAGGTTCCAGAAGCTCTGAGTTGATCCTAAGGAGTTGGGTCAACCTTCCCCTGAATGCACCTGCTCAAAATCCTCAACTGCCCCTGGATGCTGATCAGCTGGGCTCTTCTTTCAGGACTTGATGAAGGGGACTCTGGGCAGCTCCTATGTAGCTATAGCCTAGAGGGAGTCCCTTCTTAAAGCAGTTGAAGACAGGCAAAGTCCTTTTAGTGGTGAAGCCCAAGTGTGCAGCTGGTGCAGTCCATCAGGGTGCAGTGTCCAGATGCAGGTCAGAGGTCTGGCAGGGCCGTCCTTCTTTTTCTTGTTCCTTGTAAGGATCTCAGGTGTGGGTGCAGCTCTACCTAATTTATCCTTGCTCCTGGGGTGAAAAGCTGGGGGTGCCAACTGTCCAATCACAGGAAGGGCATTACCCTCTTGGATGACCACTTCCTGGGAAGTGTGGCAAAAATCAAGTCCAGGGAGCAAAATTCCTTTAAAATCCGAAATGGCAGAGACTGAATTTTGGAGGTTAAGTCTGACTGAGCCCATCCACTGGTGTGGCTTAAAGTTTTTAACACCCCCCCTCCTGCCCTCTCCCAATCTAGTCAAGATTTGCAGGAAATTGGAGAGGTCCTGAGCTGCTCCAAATGTCCTTCTCTCTTTCGAAGACTAGTTCGGCAGTTCTCCTCCCATCCTATTTCACCATCTGCTAAGGCAGTTTTCCGTCCTCAGGTACTTTCTTTGTGTTCAGCTCAGACTACTTCACACTACACAAAGGCAGCCTGGCCAGGTGGCCAGAGGCTGGCCAATCAGAGAAGGGCAGTACAGAGCTGAAACTGGTAACTTTTAGGAAGAGTTCTAAAACTCTTTCCCTGAACTAGTTATATGAGATCCAACAATGGCAAGTTGCTGCATTTATTAGAACAATCAGTTTGAGACCACACCTGCCATATCTAGCTCCTTTGGGGACTTTATTAATTAAAATAAAGCTTCCTATTGTATCATATGGAGCCTTTTCACTACAATTGGGGAAAACAAATGTGGCTATTTTTTTCTCACCTATGCTTATATCACATATTTTATAAGGTCCTTTCTTATAGTTACACTGCACCCAACCATGGGGCACATAGGACACACCTTAGGGGTGACTTATATGTAGAAATAAGGTTGTTTAAGACTTTGGATGTACTTTTAATTCAAAAGTTGAATTTGGATATAACCTTAGATTAAAAGCAACCAGCAAGGCAGGCCTGCCTTTAAAATACACTGGGCACCTCAGCAGTGCACCTATAGGTGCACCACCTATGCTGAGGTCCCTCAACCTACATGCCCTACCATATACTAGGGACTTATAGGTAGGTTGACCTAGCCAATTATAATTAGTCTAATTTGCATACTCATTTTACACAGAGCACAGGCCCTGGGACTGGTTAGCAGTACCCAGGACACCATTAGAGTCAGGAGAACACCAGCAAAAAGTGAAAAATGGGGTCAAAAATTTCGGGGGTCTCTGCAATCAGCCCTGTTTTCTCACAGGGTTGCACAACTCCCCCTTCCTTTTAAATCTTTTCCCTTAGGGACATGAATAAAGACATTGTTAACTTCACTAAGAGGTAGTTTTATTGTGTTCACCACTTTTTCTTCACACTCTGCCCTTCACCCACACTATTGCACATATAGGATTATCATTATTAAGAGCTTATCACATCCTAGTGAGTGGCATGATTGAAGCCAAGCTAAACCTGACTAAAGAACCCAAGCCGGAGTGAAACTGGTCTTGGGCTGCATGTGTTCCATTTCAGAGAGGAGATGGCTTGGCAGATCAATCTGGGCTGTTCCTTTTGAAGCAAGGTAAAGATTGATTTGAATATGGCTAGGACTAATCTAAGGTGGCATAGTGGGTAAAAGAACAATAGTTTGGAGTGCTGCCTCAAGCAATTGCCACTGGTTAGCCTTAATGCAAGCATCACCTCATCTCCCTTGTATGTATGGAGCTATTGGTGATTGCCAGTAGTGTTTTGAGTGCTGCCAAGTGGAGATTTCTGAAGACTGTAATTATGTTTGTCCTTATGCAACTTTGCTAAAGGAGGGGAACCTATACAGATATAAATGAAGAAGATTGCCTCTTTCTCTCAAATGTTTGTGAGATTTTTTGCATGGTCATCAATTCAAAAAGGCAACAGTAAATACATGTCATGAACACACTAAGCATTGACAAAGAAAGGTAGACAGCTTATAACAATGTTAATCAGGAACTAAAAGCAACTTTAGAGACATCTCAATAGTGACTTAAACTAAAAGTCTAACAAGATTAAACAAGCAACCTGTTTGCAAATGCCAGAACTAACAATTTCCAAGAAACCTTTGCTAGCAGTGAAGCTTAAGTATTGTAAGGATACAAAAGTAACAGTAATTATGGCAGATGTCATCATGCATAGAGTTGCAAGTTATACCATCTTAACTCTTATTCTGGTGATCTTTGGTTCACAAAACATTGTAACCAACAACCTAATCCAAGAGCCACCAACAGATTTTCATTGCACACAGATTACAAATACTGGTTTCTGAGGATACTGCTTTGGTCCTCCAGACCTCTGTCTCTGGTTTGTTGTGGGTACAGTGCCTGCTCCAAACTGAATCTTAGTGTCAGATGTGAAAGGACATTAGAATTACCATAATACACCCCCAACTTACACCCACAGCCTTCAGAGCCCAGGTTTATGGTGGCCAAAGACCTTTGCCTGCATGGATTTGCTTTGACACATAGTATGTTAGGCCTGTTTGTAGTAAAGCAAGCAGGAACTATTATAATGATTGTTAAGACAGGGTCTGAGATCAATTACTTCATTGTCAGAGAGGACTAGGTGTGTCTTAGTGTGTCCTCCATTCAGAAGTAGGTGAACCCTAAGTCGCTAGACCTTCACCCAGTCTTCCTCAGAACACTGTTGGACTTGTACAAGGAAACTCAGCCTGCTGAATCGGCCGCAATTGGCATCTGTGAACTGTGAGAAGAACCTGAGGAGTATGGACCCCCTTCTACTTCAAATCCAAAGACAAAACAGTCTCCAAGGATCTTAAGGTTGATCCCTTGGGTGGCTCAGGATCATAAAAAATCTGAAAAGGACAATGTCAGCTGGTCAGTGGCAACTGAACCTGGACTGGACTTTGCTGTTTCCCTTTGCCTGACACAATTTAAGTCCCTATGTGCTCCCCCTAAAGCACTGGGGGCATTGAAAGAGTAGTCCTATGGTTGTGTGGGCATCAAAAGAAGTTTGGGACTTTTTTCAAACTTTTGCTCTTGACCCTTAAGGGGGCCAACTACGTAAGGTATCTGACCAGCAGTTCCACAGCGTTGGATTGAAATTTAGCTTTGTCCTACAAGTAGAGGAGATTTTCTTCAGAAAAATAACAAGTCCCCTATTCAGATTGGGATTTAGAGACCTTTTCAAGCTTGCCTACTTCCAGGACCTTGAGGGGTCAATCTATTTGGGTATCTGCCCAATGCTATATTGCAGTCCCTCTCAAAATAGAGCCTAAGTCCCAATCTGCCAGGACCCTTAACTACTCTTGGTGCTTTGTGCTTCTTGTCACTATTTAAAAAAAATCTTATCCCAATTCTTTAGTGTAAATGTATTCATTACATTTATTTAAATTGGAGTGGGATTTTTATTGTGTTGCATTTTTTATTTTGATTTTTTAACTGCTTAGGTACTTCTAAATGATATATACATTTTCTCTAAATTCATCCTGTTTGTTCTGTGTCATAGCTTCGAGCAGTGGGGCTCAGATTTAAATTACTGAAGCCTATGACCAGACATATCGAGTTAATCACTTTATTACATGTGGCAGAGTACCATCAACCCCAATTAATATTTTACTCTCTCACAATGGTTTTCACTGGAGGCATCTAGTACTCAGTTTTAAAGGTTGAAATTAGGGGGCATAATGTATGAAAAAATGAGTCACCAACCAGCCAACTGCTGAATAGATTGTTTTTCATTGACAAAGACTCACTAAAGGTGTATTCCTAAAAATACTACACCACACCAAATATTTAGTGAGTGATATTTGTGTGTCAGAATAACACTGACTAACTAATTATGATTTCCAAATAGTGCATCAATATTTCTATGCACAAAGCATTAGTAGATAGGAAATGTGTTAAAACACATCATTTTGATTGTGCATAAAATAATTGGAAACAGGTGGTACCCAGTTACTAAGTATGAAAGAGGCCAAAGTGCATTGCAATCTTTAAAAGTGGTTGAAAGCTAAGCTGGAGCAAGGAAAATGCAGATTCTTGGCGCTCAATAGAGGATAAGGAGAAGGAGGAGAGAAAGCAGACAGAGGGTGACTGAACATATAGAAGCAGAGGTTTATGCTAGGTACAGGTTTGCCAAAGTGATTATTCTAACTTTGAATAATTATTTGACCCTGTATAAGAAGACCTATACAAAGAGTAGTACTATGTCTTCACTTATTCATGTAGCTTACATGTTTTAAAGTCTGATAACTACCAATAGACTCTTGCAGTTGCAGGAGGATATCACAGACATTTCTTGAAATAATGTTGGTTAGATTGAATTTACACTTTGCTTTTCCAAATATTCCAGCTGTTATGAAATCAACAAAAATCAAATTTTTTGCTTTAGCACATTTCTCCCAAGTGATTAGATGTGTAGATGGTACACATGTTATCATCTTCCCAACATATGTATCAAAATGGAAAAAAACAACATTTACAAGTAATGTCTAATGCCACATGTCTTATCAAAGAGTTAGGGCCTTATTATGACTTAGGCGGTCTTACCTCCAGCCCGTTGAAGCAGTGGTCCAGAAAACACCACTAGGCCAGCAAAATTCCTCCTGTCATATTATGAGTGTCCCACGGGGCTGGCGGTTATGTAGGCAGCTGAGTCATGGTGGTGGCACTCTTCAGCTCTGGAAATGAGCCTGGAAGCCAAATCCGGCCATGCTACAGTGCCTGCAGCCACTCAGGTGTACTGCTTCCTTGAATTGCGTTGTGCAGGAGAAACAGTGCTCACTCCTGACCTGAAAGCATTGGAGGGTAACATATGAGCAGCAATCATAATACATAATTGCCCTCAAGCCATTAATTTGCTCATTACCTGCCTTTCCGCCATCTCTCGCATGGTGGTGTCCCCACCAGGAACAGGTTGGATGAAAGGCAGTTTCTGATTGGGCCTGCGGTGAGCTGCAGGGAACATCCTCAATGGGCTGCCCCTGCCTCAGGAGCAGAAATGTAACTTGAGGCTGCAGCCCTGAGACAGTGTTGCTGGTCACTTCCTGATTGAGAGGTCAGACCACCACGGAAGCAGGCGGTAAGACATCCAAAAATGTAATAGCGGGACTTTTCCTGCCCTCATCGTAATCAGGCCCTTAATTGTTAGATAATCTAGGAACAATCATGACTAAAAGGAACACAGAACACAAGGCAATCTGTCTGTATATAACAGAGCAGATCAAGAAGAATGTAGACAGGAGACTATGAACACAGGAACAGAGATGGAGGAAAACACGGGACAGAAACACTACATATAGACAAAAACAGCAAACTGGGAACAGGGAAAAAGGGAAACAAAATCAAAGGACAACCCTTTAATAAGAGCAGGTATTCACAACAGAGCACAAGGAGACTCAACAGAAGTCAGTTGCAAGCCACTGCACTCTGCGCTCACAGGACTGAAATAGGTGGAGGCTCGGGGGCAGCACAAATACAGGGTAAAAGCCAAGTGCAAAAACTTAACTAGGTGCAGGCTATCAGGGACCCACCAATGAAGGGAAGGATGAACTGGGACCTGGAGAAGGAAAGACCGGAGAAACCAGGAGACAGAAGACCAGGAATAAGAAAACATCGAACATAATATGGATTTGGAACTAATATGGAGAAGGGTCCAGAAAGGAAATATAAAGGGGTTAGAATAACAGCAGGATCCAAGAGCCAAGCTAATAAACAGGATACCACCACCAGGACATGATCTAGGAATGGTCTGAGGATAGAGGGAAGAGCAAGAAATAATGCATCTGGGAGTGGAATAGAAACCTGGGTTAAAAGGTGAAGCGAAACTAAGTATGATAAGTGTAGATGTGTATATTGACCTATATAGAGGTAAAGGCAGGTTTGTAAAGTGTCCCTGTGAGTGACATCTAGCAGCGGAATACCAAAACTTGAGGAACACCTGCAAGGTACATAGAGGGGGACTCCCTCCTCCCTGGCCCATAACCTGCCTGTGTTGCTGAGGACACTGACATAATCATCAGGGAAACTAGGGAGTTGCAGCAGGCAAACTGACAGACAGGTGTCTTGATGGGCATCCTTCTGCTCTCTCTTGCAGGACAAAGCACCCTACTGGAAATGGTAGTTCTCCCAAAGTCACTCTATCTGTTCATGAATATCCCCGTCCCTCTAAGTAGGCCATGCTTGCAAGTGGTCCGATCTAAGTAGATTAAAATGGCATGAGTGTTAGGCAACCAAGGATTAAGTGGGGATTTTGATCTGTACCTTTCAACTAGGTGGCTTTGAAGCCCCTGACTTTGAATTCTCCTATCCATGTGCACAGGCCCACTTCTCTCACTATTGCTATCACCCACTCCCTTACCTTCTACATATTTCAGTTTAACTGGATAGTGTGAACCCTCTGCCACTCTAGCCACTGATAGGAGCTATTAGGATATAAAACTCTATGTATATAAATCTATAAATACCAAAATCTGTATGTGCACATCTTTGATGGTCTGTGGAGACGGATGGGGTGACACATACTTTACGCTCCCAAGCTGCCACTTTCCATTCATCCAAAGCTACTGATAACGCATGAGCCAAAAGTACTATTCCAGATGTACTTCCTGAGCCTGCTTTCATGGGGAAGTCTTCATAAAGGTGGAGGTTTTAGACAGCTGGAAGATGAAAAAGAAAAGTCTTCTTGTTTTCCTATAGATGTATTTTTCTATTATGGTATTCCATAACACCTGTGGCTCTGTGTGTCCATCCTTTCCCCTGGAGCCAGAACAATGTTAAACACTTGTGAACCTTTTCACTAAACCATTCATGAAGCAGATGGTAACTCTGCTTTACCACTCAGTTCTGGAGGAGATGACTGGTGCTGACTGTAGTACCAAATATGTGTTAGAGTCCGTTCTGGGAGAGGTAATTCAAATGGTATGTGTCAATTCTGCTGTAGGCAAACAGGGCTACTGTCCCCAAGCAGTGGGGAAGCATCATCCATTTTATGTTTTTGACCACGGCATATTATACCCCAACTCAGCTCTCCTAATATGGCCTTTGGGCACACTCTAACTGTGACAGATATGCAATCCATTAGTCAGCTTTCCTCCACATGGTTTGGGCATGTGGCAACCTGAACTCCAACAGGAATGAGGTCACCTCAGCCCTGTCTGAGACTATGAGTTGACTTTGTATTGTGTTTGGATCTGAAAATTACTATCTCAGGTTGGGTAGATGACATCCCTGTGACACTTATAAGGTTTGTGGCTATGGGCCAAATTACAAGTTTGGCAGTGTGAGGACTGCTAAACCCACAGTGGGGTTCAGACCGCGGCACACCTGGCTGTCCAACTGCCAGATAAAAACACTGGCGGTCAGACCGCCAGTGGATTGCCGTCACCACCAGGATCGTGGATCCCAGTGGGGTGGCAGCGGTCAGAGTTGTGGTCAGCCACATCAGCGATGAGTTCAGCATTGCCATGCTGACCACGAGTCCTCTTGCTGCCAGCCTTTTCATGGCGGGGTACCTGCTGTGAAAAGGCTGGTGAAAAGGCAGTGCTGGGGGGCACAGGGGACCCTTGCACTGCCCCCTCCCATAGCATTGAACAAGGAAAAAATATATAGGCTTAATATACATATATACTTTTGAGCAAATGTATTGATTTGGGCTGTTTCTAAATCCATGTAAATTTACTCAAACGAGTAGTTGTACATGTGTCCACCCCCTGAAAAAGGTCCAGCACTACACATAACTAACCACTGATACTGCAGCACCCTCCCTTAGAAAATAGTGAAAGAAGGGAGCTCAAATAAAACCCAACAGAAAATAGTGAGAACATAAACTAAATTGTTTAAAATATTTAAAAAAAAAATCAAGTATAATTTAATGCTCAGAGAAATGTCTAGAAATAATATTGTTGTGTAGCCATTTTAGCTATAGCTCCATGCACCTAATTTTAACACACTAGGCCTGCCGCTGTGCACTTTAACCTAAATATATTTTAATCAGCTTCGCTTTATTATTGTTACACTAGCCACTTTTATGGTCTATTTCTCTCTATCCAAATGTTTTTGCCTCTGTCTCAAACAAGATATTCTTGCTCACTCTGTGCTTCTTTCAAGGCTGGAGTAATATAAATTGCCTGTGAATGAGGTATAAAGTTTTGTCTCTGCCATTCATAGATAACTCACATCCTTACATAGGGACATTTTCTCAGAACATCAGCTGTTTTATTATAAAAACACTTCCATGTCCCTTACACGTTAGAGGGAGATTCCAGCCAGGGAACCACAACTGTATGCTGATTGCTGAATGCTTTGCTACAGCTGCTTATGCAGACTTCAGGCCTTTGCTCAGGTATGCAGGATGATGTCTTCCCAAGGGAACCTGAAGGGCAGAATTAGGGCTTAACACTCTGTGCTCTATGATAGCCTAGGTAGGATTTAGGCCCATATTTATACTTTTTGACGCAAAACTGCGCCATCGCAGTTTTGCGTCAAAAAGATTTGCGCCGTCTAACGCCATTTGGATGCGCCATTCGGGCGTCAAATTTATACTTTGACGTACGGCGGCGCAACCAACAGGTGGGAGTCATTATTTCGTGACGCAAACAGCGTCGGTCTGTCGTAAGGCAAACCCACGTAAAAGTGACGCAAATCACTGTGGGTCGATTTACGACAGCGCTATCGTGAATGCGCCGTTTTTTTTCACGCTATTGCGTGACATTTTAGCGCGAAAACTGCACTGACAGGAGAGGAGACCCAAAATGGATCCCAGATGCCCCAACAGACCCCAGGAGGATGAGAGCAGACCAGGACCCAGCCAGGAGGAAGCACACAGGAACCAGGACATGTTAAAGAAAAAAAGAAAGTGTTGCTTCAGTGCAGAGGAGCAGGAAATCCTGGTGAAAGAGGTGACGGAACACCAGCACCAACTTTTCATATCCTCAAAATTGCCACTCAGTAGGAGAGAGGCCATCTGGAAAGAAATTGTGGACAAGATAAACAGTGTGGCTGAAGAACGCCGGACAGTCACCGAGTGTAAGAAACGCTGGCATGACTGTAAACGTAGGACCAAAGAGAAAATGGCCAGGAACAGGAAGGCAGCAATGCAGACTGGAGGGGGGAGTCCAGCACAACAGGAGGCTCTGGACCACATGGAGGAGATGGTCGCAGCCGTCATCCCAGAGGAGATTGTCACAGGGATACAAGGACTGGACAGCGCAGACTACCACGACACTACGCACATGCAGGGTAAGTCGCATGGGGAATTACAATGCAATAATGGGGACTGTAAGCAGGGGGGGGATACCTACTACACAATGCATGTAACTTAGCACATATATGAAGTGGCATGGGGAAAGGGGCACGGCAGGGGGGAATGCCCAGTACTGACCATAGCCGGGCCACGACAAAATACTGCCACCACTACAGTCCCATGGGGACATCCTGTAATTACAACAAGAGAGCCAAGGGAAACCAGTGACAGGTGGGAAGGACACTACCCTGAATCCACATCCAGGCACTTGTTTTGCACAAACTATTCCCCATCAACTAGGTCCCTACCTGTAATGCAGTAGCAAATACAACAACTGCAACTTAACTGCCACCACAGTTGACAATAACACCTCTCATCTCTGGGCAGCTATAGTACCAAATGGCAGGAACCCCACCCTGGAACATACATTCCTAAATTAGGGGGTGAGGATGACATCTGCAACTACTCCTAGAAATAAGACAAAGCTACCAGTACACTTAAATGCCGAATGTCCATAACTGACACATACATAAGCCTAAGTAAACAGCAATAGGAGCCACACAGCACTAACGACACACACATGCTGCATACATCAGGGTCCCTCACGTGCCTGCCTAACAATGCTACATCACAAATGTCATACTGCTCAGACAACAACATTGACGAGGGGACACAGGCAACTGGTCAATGAAACACATCTGCACAGTCTAACCAAAAAATAGGACATCCATACGATAAACAAGCCAATCCAGTAAGACACACGAGACCCCATCAGATACAAACATCAACAATGTTTACATCCATACCACATCCTAACATTGACATACATAGGTCATGCCACCTAACATGTACAGATAATGCAATGTGAATAAAAAGTGTATGGTGCAGGGCCTGTGAGGCAAGTGTGCTGGCAGGGCAGTCACAACACCCACAGTCAGTCAAAGTGTAGCGTGGCAAGTGAAACGTATACTTTGCGCAATAGCCTCAGGCTGGAGGCCTTTGTGCATCTTACCCTGAATGTACTTATACTCATTTGCTCACATCTAAGTGCCTCAGAGCACTTTGCACTAAATGAATCTCATTGCCCTTCCTATCAGTTAATGTAGCAAATAGTCAGTCCTGAGGTGTTGGCAATTAGTCAAATCACCCTGTTTTGCCTACTTCTGCACTGGAGTTTGCCAGAACATATTCACTCTGTGCCCCAGTCAAGGATACCGTCTGGTTCGTTGATGATAGATGTGGTAGGGGTTAAGGTTTGCCATTCCTGCGTAGGGAAACTTTGTCATCACCATGACATATGTCTTTTAAATTCACTTCCTCGTCCCAAGACACGCATGGGGGAGTTTACACACCGAAAATCACATCTAGATGCTGCCTGCCTTGCTGCTGATGCACAACCAGATCCCAGCCCATTCCTCTGATATGAGGGATGATGTCCCCCCTGTGATTCAGACAGACAAGCTCCAAACTTAACATGCAGTGCTATATATAGAACAAGCAGAGGGAGAGTAGAAACTGTTAGGCACCATGATAGCTGTGTACCAATGTATTACTTTCCTGCGGACTATTTCAGTTCTAACTGTGTGTATTGTTTTGGTTATTGGGGCTCACACCGAAATTCCTACAAGTCAGTTGTACACTGAAACTTCATATCCAACAAATACTGTCTGTGTCATTTGTGTATGGGAACATACCGGAAAAGATAGAAATGTGTAGGACCTGAGTGACCACCACTTCCCTGAGAAGTCCCAAAGATGTCATGGGCTTGGACTTCTAAACATTCCTCTGTTGTGGGAGACCAGAGGCACTGCTAGTCTGTCTGAGCTAAATACAATATCTGGGTGACAGAGCTATTTACAAGTGGGTCAAACTTAGTCCCCCACACCATTAGCTATCCTGCTGCCTAGAAAGCCAAGAATCACATGTAGGATAATGAGAGCCCACCCAAACAAATGTCCCTCCATAACAATAGTGAAACACCGAGAGAGGAGTAGGACAAAAAAATGCATATTCCAAAATAATTACAAATTAACACCTAGAGATGTCCTGGCAGGCATGTCTGATAGCTCCATATCATATATGTGACACACAGGTGGGCCATAGGCCTACAACAATGCCCTATGACAGACAGCAGATACCAAGACAAAATCAGAGTACAAAGTAAAGGCATCCAAAGGCTTGTATCTTAGTGCTAAATGATCTCAACACAGACACACTAATTGTACCCTGTTTCTTTGCAGAGGAACACGGATCTCCTGCCGATATGCCTGTCCATGAGTTCCCTGATGACATGGATGACGAGAACATCAACCTCACACAAGAGACCATTGACATGGTCCTCGAAAGCCTCCAAACCCCCCCTTCAGTAACAAGGAGGAGCCAAGATGAAGCAGCCACCACAGTAGAACCACCCGCCACCCCAATTGTAAGACCTGCCAGCTCCAACACAGCTGAGGACTCTGACGACACTGGCACCAGCTTCGAAAGAACAGTCGTTGGGGTCCAGCGGGAGCTGGCCAAGGAGGTGCGGGTGGGGATGCAAACTATGGCAGCCAGCCTTGAGGGGGTGCGTTCGTGCATGCTGTCAACTGCTGATCAGGCAGCTGCAATGCAAGCCAGAACATCGCTGTTGGAGGAACTTTTAGTAACACAGAAGGCAATCTGCACAGCTGTCATCCAGTTGACCAAACAACTCCAACAGCAAGCCAGTCAGCATGTGCACGAATGCAACATCGAACCCCTCAGGGCAGACCTGGCTGCCTACCATCGGGATGTGGCTGCCATTCTGAAAAACCAGCACGCTCTCCTTGCTGCAGTACTGCCCTTCATAACTGGACAGGGATCAGCCCCCGGGATGTCTGCCTCCATGTCTTCTGACACTGAGGTGTGTGTTGCCCCTTCAAAACCAACAACAACAAGGACACACCAGGCAACACACACATCAGAAGAAGAAGACATGGAACAGATAACATTCACACGCAAGAGTACCCGGAAGCCCTAGTCCCTGCACCATGCCCCACTCTGACCAAGGTCCTACGTTTTGACACATGCCAGCCTCACTCCAACTACCCTCAATGACTGTTCGGCAATCTACTGTTTAACTTGTCCACATTGGCTGTAAATGTTTCTCTCCTACCATTTGGCAATTCCTGTTCCTCTGCACCGTCTGTGACATCACCCCAGCATGTCAGGAGCATCATCCACACCCTGTAAATAGGATCACCATTTAAGAATGCACCAGAACGGACTCACCTAACATTGTTAATGGACTTTTTGCACTACTCCACCTAAAAATAAATATCACTTGCACACCAATTGTGTCTCTGTGTCATTTCACACTTCAACTGTGCAGTACATAACTCCAAAGTGGCTGTGTGGCAACCATGTTGATTCTCTAGACTACTGTCCTGATTTCATGTCTACTGAAACATCTGTGCAGTGGCCAGGATTGCATCATAGCTTTACTAGACTGAGGAAAATAACTGATGTAGGGACTAAGCACACACAATCATGCTGTGTTGGACAGAATGAGGCCCCATCCATAGCTATTCTAGACAACTAATGGTGGATGAGAAATGTAGGCACCTTGCGATACTAACACAATACATTATGCTGTAAAATGAAAGGAATGTTAACCAAATTACACTGCATCAATCACCCTTACAGCGTATACTACCATGAAGGAAAGTCATGCTCAAGCAGTACACACATGATGTAGGTCAGCAATGACAGCAACAAGACAAGAGTGTGAACAAATACTCATCTACAAAGCTCTCCCTGAACTTCAAAATGCTGTCCGACCTATCTATTTACCTACAAAATCAACTCTGGAAGCACTCTTTGTGAAGTAGGATACATACCAACCCCAAATCTTGATGATCTATGCAGACTACCAATGGTGGCTCTCCCACACGGTGGATACTTACCAAGTTAGCACACGGGTAGCTGGCATGTTAAACCTCAATAGCCTGGGGATAGCGAGCATAGGACACAAATGTCATACTAAAACTTTCTGCTACACTGATGTCAAGGCCATGAAAAGGTAGCACCTAACGCATCTGGTAAAGGGTTAACAAATTTTTTATTTCCAATAAGTAAGAAAAGAGGCAACTAAGGGAAAGATAAACCTACACTAATCTAACCTGACTACTACTAACCCACAACTGTCCCTAACTAACCTAAGCTAAACTTACTCTACACATGTAACGAAACGATCTAAACATCAACCCCCCACCCACCATTATGAGACAAGACACATGCAGGACAACACTTACTAACCTACACACATATTATACTATCCTAAACAAACATATATTTTTTGGTATTTTTATTTTTTTTATATTTTTTTTTTTTTTTTTTTTTTTTTATCAAACAGGAATCCCAACATTGCCCCCCACCCACCCACCCACACAAAAATATTAGATAGAAAGTATAAGGACCCCCCACCCTCTTACCTAACACTAACTAAGCTAATTACCTATACTTATCCTACAACTAACCCCCCAAACCCAACTAACAGTATGAAAAGAGGAAAGAGGGGAGAGGGGAGGGGTAAAAGTTCAGGAGGGCAAAATAACTAAGGATTTGCCCTCTGAAGTGTGCGCCGGATGGAGCACACCTTCTTTTTAACCTCCGCCATGTCCTCCGTCAGGTTGTCAACCTTTTGAATTAACCTGTCCAGTTTCCTAGACAATGCGTTGAAGGCTGCAGGGTCAATTGGAGGGTCACTGCTGGTCTGCGTGCCGGTGGAGGTGGAGATTGTTGCTGGAGTGGAGTGGCCACGGGACAGCCCTGCTCCCAACACACGGCTGGGTCCAGGTCTGGAGGAAGATGGCTGGTCCGTCGCTGGGTCCCCTTGGGCAGACCTGGTGGTTGTAGGTGGCACCGTTGGTGGAGCCTGTGGTGTGGCATACCACGCCCCGGAGGCCCGTTCCGAATTGTATCTGCGGGCCATCCTCCGATACCCACACTGCACCTGCAGGATTGCAGCTGTGAAGGGAAAAGGCAAATATTGAGCATAGAATTTACAGTGGGTTGAATACCACAATGGGTAATTTGACCATTACTAGCAATGTATTGGTTGCAGCAATTGTTACAACATATGTCACGGGAAGGCTCAGAGGAAGTACATGTGAATCATGCATACTGAAGGGCATATCACATATAGCAGATCCATGTCTCTACATGATGGATGACATCACCCTAAACTACTCCTACAATTCATACCTAAGCCATTATACATTATGGCACCAGCTCGTCCGCATACTGACTTCACTACATATGTCATTCTATGTGATAAGAATCACACTCCTCACTCAATGGCATTTCGAAATAGTTGTGTGCTAAGATTGAACCCCTGGCCATGAATCATATGTCGACACTATGGGCCAGATGTAGGAATTGATGGGAAATCAACTAGCAAATTGCTGCGAGTCACTATGGGGTCCCTAAATCCCACCTCATGAACATCAATGATGTGGGTTCCAACTTGCACCACCTTAGCAACTATGGGCACTCACGGGGATGGAGGCCTGCTGGGAACAGCAGAACTCCATAGACGTGACTGCTTTTAAATGAAGCAAGTTATTTTTCACCAAGTGTAGGCCCTTTATCTGAAAGGAAAATGAGCTGCGATTTGTTTAAATTCACAACAATTGATTGTTCGTAATTTACACAATAATTATTGCTCCCCTAGACCACTGGCTGTTTTGTGCAGGAGTATTTTGGTCCACTCACAAAGGTGAAGGTTCACAATGAGGACCCCTTCCAGTCAGCAAGTTGGTTAGCAGCCACTTCAAGTGGATGATAACAGCTACTCACTTTGCAACCACGTACTCGTTAGCAAATGGGATTGCCTAACACTGTGATTTGCAAGTAGGGCTGGTAAACTCCTTTATTTTTTTACTTTAGAAAACCATTTTGCGAATATGTACATGACCACCAATAACATTTCGGATTAGGAAACAGACGTTTGCAACTCACTAACATCAAATTATGCTATTTGCAATGTGGAGACATTTTGCTACATCTGGACCTAGGTACAAACTCAAGTCACAAAAGGTGTTAAGTACGTGTAACATACTGGTTGCTACAGTCCTAGGTACCCTGTTTCACAGTAACATCCCAGTCTTTGTGGGTGGTGTGGGAAGAACAAACAACAATCCCATGATCAATGCACAACCAGGAGTGTACAGAAAGTGCAACAAGCATGTGCCTTCACACACAACACCTATGAAGGGCTAGCAACACGTTGGAGTCAGCCCAACCTTGTCACATCCCAGGTCCACACATGTCAAAATGATATGACTTAGCCAAACATAACATACTATTAGTGAGGCATGTTTTACAACACACACAGAGGAGGTAGAACACCCATTCACATGATTCAACAGAACACCTAGGCCATTGCACTCAAGTCACACACACTTCGAGGTCACCTTGTGGAAGTACATGCCCCCGGAAGATCCGACCTACAGTGTACACAGTCCATCCTCAACTAGGAAGAAGCACTTGTCATCGAAGCCATGTGCCTAAGCTATCTGGGAGACTGTCAGTCTGATATGCTGACTCAGTTAATGGCAAGTTCCTGACCAAGTCTAACATTGACCAGTGTGTTCAAAATGAGTCATGCTATTCCCAATAGTCGCACTAATTGAATGACCTACTGCCCCTCAATCTGAGAGATGACTAGGGATTGCTTTACCGAAACATTATTCCAATTTGATATCACACCAAAACAACAAAGCCAATGAACGGGCAGCACATCATATCATGAATTGTCCTGAACACACAGTAATCCATCATGCTTCATTTCCAAACAATGTAAATAGCACTTAGGCAACACTCACTGTAGGTATCGGGGTCGTCAAAATGGGCTACCTCACCAACGGTGTACGGGGCTGGTCCACCTGTAAAGCATGAAAGGAAGATTATACTCAGACTGGGTGAACAGACAAATAATTTCTGTTACAATGACAGTGTGTGAATATTACATGGTAATGATACACTTTCACACATGCTCATCCTGCCTGGCTGACTTTGTATTCTAGATTATCATTGGATGAGTCTCCTGCTCCAGTGACACACCCTACTACACTCATGCAGTGGCCAGGACAGTCATGTGTCGTCCAAGTTACTCCTCCATTAGTAGGCCCGAACAATCATGTGATCCATACATCTCAGCATGTGCATCCCAGAGAGAAACATTTCACAACTGGTTCCATGAGGACTGCATGACCACTCACCATCAAACAGGCTATGGGGACAGGTTCAACACACAGCAACCAGACACACATGTGACATATGTGTGGACAACATGACTAACTTCATGTGACGTGAAGGCAACACACAGGTGTTGCATCATCATGTGTTTGCAATTTTCGGTCTAGCTATGGCGTCTACATATGTAGGTATGTTGTTTCTACATGACGTACTCACTGGCCATTATGACCAGTAGAGTACAAATTGAGCAGTTCACGTGTTGCTTTTCAGACACAAATGCAACACTACATTCCATGCAGCTACAGCCATCTGGTATGTGTTGCAAAGATAAGGCATCGGCCTGGTAGCATGGGTCTTCATACACACCCGGCAACAAATAGACATTTGGACACATATGTATACCTTTGTAGCGCAGCATTTGCATCATTTTGTGACGCAGAGAGGGGGCTACTTAGCAAAATACTAATAGATGTTGCATTTTACTGCTGTTATTGGGTGTACATGTGTAGCAAAAATGGGGATTTATGTGTATACCCATGGGCCTAGGTTTCCCTAGTATAACACGCAGTCAGCTACTTATTTTGCAGATTGGCTACCAATCATCACATGTTCACGCACACATTCCTATTATTCCCATGTAATTGATTATTACTCACCAACATAGCCACCAATCCGGAGTCCCAGGTGGTCCAGCAGGTCCTGTTCCCTGGTGATCAGATCTGCCCAGCGGTGCTTGAGTTGATGGACATTCCTCATACTCCCGTAGACCCGGACCAGGTGATGGCGCACCTTCTCCCAACGTATTTTCCTCGCCTCCGTGTGATACCCTTGTATCACACGGCCCCCAGCCTCCAGCATCAGTGGGAGGAAATGGCTTACGAGCCATATGAAGCCCCCCAATTCGTCCTCACCCATCCTGGACAGGCGAGGCCTACCTGACATGATGCGAGGTTGAAAAAAGTAACAAAGAAAAATGAAAGAAAAAGTGGGAAATGGGGAAAGGTAGAGGTGTGAAAGAAAAAGAAGAAGGAGAAAAATAGCCCAACTAACACCCCAAACTATGCTACCCACAACAGACTCCCACAGACAATACAAACTATCACAGGTATAGACCAAACAACACTAAACAGACTGAGACAATGTTTGACAACAATAAAAGATTGACACAAAGACAAAATACAAGGCACACAGGACACTAAAGCAGTAAAACACAGGACAACACCTTTCACACAACCACACAGTCTAGATAACTCTGAGACTGCAAAGTGAAAGTGAAAGTCAACTCCCAGTACAGATTTGGTAAACAGGATATCCTATTACATCACTTCCTGCATAAAATGGCCACCGTTTTTATTTTTGCGTAATGCGTCATATTTTCACGCATACACAGATGTGCGTCATATTTTTTTGACGCATTACAGTGTACATGATGCGGAGTGTAAAAATATGCTATGAATATTAATATTTCCAATTGTACATGAGATGACCAACATATTGTGCATGTAGCGTCAATTACACCACGCATACATCATGGGCGTCGTTTTTTTTTCACGTACAGTGGTGCACATGATGCGGAGTCAAAAAATATGATATGAATATTAATAATTGATAATGTACATGAGATGACCAACATATTGACCATGTAGCGTCATTTTGACCACGCATACATCATGTGCGTGGTTTTTTGTTACACGTACAGTGGTGCACATGATGTGGAGTCAAAAAAGTATGATATGAATATTAATAATTGATAATGTACATGAGATGACCAACATATTGTGCATATAGCGTCATTTTGACCACGCATACATCATGTGCGTGGTTTTTATTACACGTACAGTGGTGCACATGATGCGGAGTGAAAAAATATGATATGAATATTAATAATTGATAATGTACATGAGATGACCAACATATTGTGCATATAGCGTCATTTTGACCACGGATACATCATGTGCGTGGTTTTTATTACACGTACAGTGGTGCACATGATGCGGAGTCAAAAAATATGATATGAATATTAATATTGATAATGTACATGAGATGACCAACATATTGTGCATATAGCGTCATTTTGACCACGCATACATCATGTGCGTGGTTTTTATTACACGTACAGTGGTGCACATGATGCGGAGTCAAAAAATATGATATGAATATTAATATTGATAATGTACATGAGATGACCAACATATTGTGCATATAGCGTCATTTTGACCACGCATACATCATGTGCGTGGTTTTTATTACACGTACAGTGGTGCACATGATGCGGAGTCAAAAAATATGATATGAATATTAATATTGATAATGTACATGAGATGACCAACATATTGTGCATATAGCGTCATTTTGACCACGCATACATCATGTGCGTGGTTTTTATTACACGTACAGTAGTGCACATGATGCAGAGTCAAAAATATTGTGGATGTAAATCATAATTTGAAGGTGAAATATCAAGACACTTTTGGATACATTTGTATCTGACTCTGCATTGTGTGCACTCATGTACATGAACAAATTATGACGGCCATGCTGTATGCGTAGAATATGGAGCAAATTGATCCAAATGTCTTCATGTGTTTAGCTTTGGAAAGGTGATTTGTCATGGTAAAACGGTGCGATGTGAGACACATTTGTGTTTGTATCTGACAAATGTCCGTACTTTTATGTATAGACGGCCTTCACACTGTGATGTTTGGGATACGTTAACTAATGTATTGACCATATTTGACAACATATTTGGTGTAATTGCTGATGGCTATTTTGAAATGAGATTTTTGATACCATTATGTATTCCGTCTCCAAAATGTCCCCACCTTTATGATGGGGATGCTTTTATCTGTAGTCCTAACAGGGAGTGGGAGAGTCACTTTCAGTTTTTAGGGGGCTGACCATGTACCATTATGATTTTGTGTTTCATATTTGTGTAGGACTTGTGACATTGAGGCCACATATGTGCCTTATGCATGTGTTTAGTTCACAAGTACATGATTCCTGTATGTTTTGGGGGTGGTAGAGGTGGAGTTAGTCCCCCAGCACCCTAGGATTTGACCATCCAGAATAGCTACTGTATCCATGGAGTATTTTTATCATATCCTGGCAAACCTGCAGCAGCGGGCGAATGTAAGGCCATATGGTATGAATGACTGTTGACCATTCATTCATCTCATTAGCCCATTTGACGTTTGCAGTATTGATGATTTGGAGCTAAGTTGCATACCATTTTCATATGACTAAGGGGGTCATTCTGACCGCGGCGGGCGGCGGTCGCCGCCCGTAAAGCGGTTCCCGCCGAAAGACCGCGGCGGTCATTCTGGCTTTCCCACTGGGCTGGCGGGCAACCGCCAAAAGTCCGCCCACCAGCCCAGCGGGAAACACCCTTCCCACGAGGACGCCGGCTCAGAATGGAGCCAGCCGAGTGGGAAGGTGCGACGGGTGCAGTTGCACCCGTGGCGAATTTCTGTGTCTGCAAAGCAGACACTAAAATTCTTTGTGGGTCCCTCTTACGGGGGCCCCTGCAGTGCCCATGCCATTGGCATGGGCACTGCAGGGGCCCCCAGGGGCCCCACGGCACCCCCTACCGCCATCCTGTTCCTGACGGAAGACCCGCCAGGAACAGGATGGCGGTAGGGGGTGTCAGAATCCCCATGGCGGCGGAGCGCGCTCCGCCGCCATGGTGGATTCTCAAGGGCAGCGGGAAGTCCGTTTCTGGCCGCGGCTGAACCGCCGCAGTCAGAATGCCCATCGGTGCACCGCCAGCCTGTTGGCGGTGCTACCGCCGACCTCCGCCAGGGCGGTAATTACCACCAGGGTCCGAATGACCCCCTAAGTTTGCAAGACTCTCAGCGTTCACGATGTGATAATGCGAAGATTGTTTTGCTTGTCTGTGTCCCTTTCTGCATAAACTGGTTTAGTGTCATGTTACAATCTTCCTGCTAGGTTCAAACTGGGACACAACTGTGATGGTCTACTTTCAAATATTAGGTTGGTTGTATGACATATGTGTACATGTGTGTGGGAATGTGGATCCAGTATGACCTGTCTGTGTGTATGTTGTCACTGTAACTTCAAGGTCTCCTCCTGAGTTAGTGGCAGCTGATGTTGTTGCAATTGTGTATTGCTCACATCATACACTTGAGAGAAGCCATTGATGACATGTTC
Organism: Pleurodeles waltl; assembly: GCF_031143425.1. Lineage (NCBI taxonomy): Eukaryota > Metazoa > Chordata > Amphibia > Caudata > Salamandridae > Pleurodeles > Pleurodeles waltl. The sequence continues at coordinate 315,748,818 of NC_090444.1, forward strand.
ACGTACACATGGATGGTCCCACCCTGTCTCTGAACCCGTGTGATGTGACTTTCAAATGATCTCCAATTTTGGGCTGGATGAGAGACTGTTTCAGTTGTTTGGATCCGGCATGTCTAATTGTCACATTTGTACTCTTGTTGGGCTCTGTGTATGGTAATGTAACATGTCACATCCTACCCTCTGTGCATACAGTTGTGATGTTTATTTTTGGTGTGATGAATTTTAATGGCATTCTTGATCAATGAGACGACATTCATCTTCAGCTATTTCAAACTAAAGGTGGTCAGAAATGAATAGGCCAAAGCATAATGTGGTGTTTGTGATCTGTGTTTATTTACAAGTGTGGAATACAAGTGATGATAATGACTTAAGTAAAAAAATTGTTCACAAGCTGTTGGCGCCTACGCACTCCTGCTGCGGTGTTAGGTTGTTCCCCCTCCTGTTGCAGGCCAGCATCCTCCTCATCATCATCCTCAGGCATGTCTGGGTCCGGTTCAAGGAGGGGAATGTTCCTTTGTATACAAATATTGTGTAATATGGCACAAGTGAGTATAATTTTGCATACCATCTCTGGGGAGTATAGTAGGCTTCCGCCAGTGATGTCAAGGCAGCGGAACCTTGACTTTAGGATCCCAAAGGTCCTCTCCACAATGCTGCGTGTCCTCTTGTGGGCGTCATTGTATGCCCGCTCAGCAGCAGTATTTGGGTTCCCATATGGTGTCATTATCCAAGGCTGGATGCCATACCCCTGATCAGCTGAAAGAGAAACACAGAATGGTATCAATTAGATGTAGGAGGCACTGTTGTACGTATCTTTGATGGCAGTAGTTGTGTTGTGTTGTCTGTGACTATTTTGTGTACTAATGTGACAACCTATGGTTGTTGGTGGAAACTTTGGCATTGTTTATTTTCCTTGGCTGAGCAAGTGTTTGTTGTCTAACTGTTTGTCAGCAGGATGTATTGGTTTCGCAAGTACAGTGTGCCCTCCCTTGCATTGTGACTTGTGACACAGGTGTCCGTGTGTCCTCACTGGGGGTGTGATGATAGTTCCATGCAGAGTTGAAACATGAAAGGGTATTAGAAACGTCCATATGAACATAGCCAGGCCATCCCATCCCTTAAAAGTTATGCATTGTATTAGTGTACAGGTTATTGTGAGACTTCCAATTTGCAAGGTGACATTTAGGCAACCACAGTCATGAATGTCTTCACACTAAGCTGTGGAGTAAATTCAAATGTGTGAGAGGTTCAATGGTGACTTGTGACACATGGCTAGTGATGTGAGTACCTCAGTGTGTTCCTGTCTAGGTGTTGCTATTGTGGTGTATGTGTTGTTTATCCTAGAGGGTTTCTGTGCAGTGAGTATATAAGTAGATTTTTGTCCTTACCAACAAGTAGTCCATTGCCATACCGTCCATCCTGGAAGTGTTGGTTGATGGTGCAGTGACGGAAGATGAATGCATCATGTACACTCCCAGGATATTTAGCCACGATGTTGCTGATCAGACCTTGGTGATCTACTATGGCCTGCACGTTGATGGAATGTGTGTGCTTCCTGTTGCGGTAGAGGTGTTCACTCGCAGCAGGTGGCACAAGGCGTACGTGTGTGCAGTCGATTGCACCAAGGACGTGCGGAAAGCCACTGATGGCGTAGAACCCCTGTTTTGTTTCCTGCTGCTTCTGCAGTGTGTTAGGGAAGCAGATGTGGCGGGGTGTCAGTCCAATGATGGCATCCAGTACTTTAGGCAGGAATGCGGAGAAAGATGGTTGTGAGATTCCACCAACCAGGGCACCAGTTGTCTGAAAGGAGCCACTTGCCAGCATGTGAAGTACGGCAAGCAGCTTTGTTTCTGTTGGGATAGTGCGTGGAGTCACTAAAGTGGGGGCCAATTGCTGTTCAATATTTGTCAGTTCAACCGGTACCTCTGGATGATGTCTCGTTCCCTGAGGCCATGCAGGGTTGTTCTTGGGCGGAATATCCTCTCCTGCCTTCTGCGCTGTCTTTGGGGTCCCTGCTGTTGATGTTGTGGCTGCTGTTGTTGCTGCAGGGCTCTGCGTCTACGTGCACGTTGAAGAAAAAGCACCTCCATGTCTCCCTGTTGCTGCTCTGCTGCTCTGTTGTTTGTTCTGTGTGTTCTGATTAAGTACAGGTGTGTTTGCCCCATTTTAACGCCTGCCCTGACCCAGGCGTTAAAATGTCACGCTATTCATGCTTTGCGCCATTTTTTTGCGCCGCCTGCCGCGCGGGAGTGATTTTTGCCCTGGAGCATAAATACCACGCACCGCTATGTGCGTCTGTTTTTAGACGGGAACGCCTTCCTTGCATCTCATTAACGCAAGGAAGGCGTTCACGCAAAAAAATGACGCTATTTGCCAATACTTTGGCGCTAGACGCGTCTAACGCCAAAGTATAAATATGGCGTTAGTTTTGCATCGAAAAAAACGACGCAAATTCGGCGCAAACGGAGTATAAATACGGGCCTTAGTCTATTGACTCTCGTGACAATATGATAGCGTTATTTCTATGCTTTACTCTCCTTGTCACAATCTTAATCTTGTCATGTTGTATCATCCTGGTGATTGCAGCCCATAATTTGCTATCTAAGATGCAGTTGCTTCATTAAAACATTATTGAAAATTATACTGTCTCAGATTGTCATTGTGTATGTGAGACTAATGTAACTGAGAGAAACGGATGGGACCTGAGTGACCACGGTTTCCCTGAGAAATCAAATATGTCATGCACTTGGCTGCCCAATCATCTCTGCCCTTGGGTGGAGATGAGGCACTGCTAGTTAGCCGCAGCAAAACCCGGATTGGAGCGACAGGTGTCACCTGTAGTGGGTTAGACTCAGTCTCCCATGCCACAGGCAATTCTGCCGCTCAACATCCAGTAGTCTCAATAAAATAATGAGAGCCTACATGACAATATTATTTAATTATAATATATTTTAACAGCCATTTTTTAATTTACTGGAACAGTGCATTTTAATGAAATATAATTCAATTGCATTTCATTAGTTATAAATATCACTTTTAACTGTTTCTCATGTTTTATAAAATGTACATTTTACATATACAAATGTATGTAAATAATAAAAAATGAACTTTAAAATGTAGTTAATAGAACGGTAGCATTTCTGTTCCTTCGTTGTACATGAATAACATCAGTCTACAATAATATTTAGCATAAAAATATGTTTGCCATTTTTTTTCTGATTTAGTAAACATTTTAGATTTTCACTCATATTTTAACCAAAGTTTACATTAAAACTAGGGGCCTCATTACGAGTTCGGCAGTCAAACTGCCAGGCTGCCATGTTGGCGGTTCTAAAATGACTGCTATGTTGGTGGTTTTCAGACCGATCTATTACGAGTTAAACAGACAGCACTGTCGACTGCCACCCAAAAAAGGCAGACTGCCAGTGGCACGGAGGCCTGGAAATAGCCTGTCCAACCTCCAGAGCTGTCAGCACCGCAAACAACCACTGACCTTATTAGTAGCAGACAGTCACCATGGTGGACCCCTATTGTAATCAGTCTGTGGCCGTGAGAGCCACAGTTGTCTGTGGTCATCAAAGTAATACACAACAGCACATTGAATGAATTTTAAAACAACACAGCTGAGACACATTGTCACACTCAACACACTTGCAAAGGGCACTATAAAGCACACCCCTTCTCACCCCACAATGCTCTGCATTTACACATAGTGCTAAAAAACTAGGAGCAGTACAGATGATTATTACACCAATTAGGCACCCATTGTTTCACCATCCCATTGAACACACTGCACACACTTTTGCCCATTCAACAGCCTATTGGACTTCCTCTGTTAAGTAACTCACTGTCACCCATTTTGTTTTGTTCCACCATGTCACGTTCCGAAAATCCCCATTTTTCTGAGGATGAGTTAAGAGTCATGGTGGATAAGATCATAAGAGTACAGCGACAGTTGTTTGGAGCACAAGTCCGGCTTACTCCTCTCAGTAGGAAAGTGAAAATGTGGGGCAGGATAGTTGACAGAGTGAATTCTGTAGGCACAACCCGGTGCACAAATACACATTAGAAAAGATGGAACGACCACAGGGGCATGGTCCATTCCCTAGTCTCCAGGTACTAGCTGAAGTCCAGGAAGACTGAAGGTGGCCCTCCCATTGCCCCATTACATCTATTTCCCTGGGAGGAGAATGTCTTGGCCATCCTGTATCCCGACGGCTGTATAGTGTGTGTAGTATAGGTACTGATATGACTCTAACTCCCAGCAGGCACTGTTCTATAACTCCAAACACCAGACCAGTGGTAAGTTGGCCATATACCCCTGTTTGGTGAATCATACATGAATTTCACTCACCTAGGAGGATACCATTGGTCAAGTGTGGGAAGTAGAGATAGTGACCTGACTGCAACTTCCAGGAGACACTATTCCTGTAAGTGCAAACTCTATCACAGTGGTCATATGCTAAAATACATCTGTTAGTGAACTCTCAACTGAAGTTTATTCACCTGGGGGGAGAAAATTGGTCAAGTATGTGTAGTAGAGAGAGTGACCTGACTTCAACTCACAGGAAGCACTGTTTCAGTAACTCCAAACACCAGAAAAGTATTAACCTGTCCAAAGACCACTGTCTGGCAACACAAAATGTAGGTTTACTCAGCTGGGAGGATACCATTTGTCAAATGTGGAAAATAGAGGGAGTGACATGACTACTAAGTTCAGGAAGGCCCTGTGTCTGTACAACCAACGCCAGCCCATTGTTCTCTTGTCTGTACAACATTGTTTGATAACTCTCAATTGAAGTGCACTCACCTGGGCAGATACCATTTGTATTGCGTGTACAGTACAGCAAGTTACATGACTGCAACTCCCAGGAGTGTACTCACCGGGGCAGATAATATTTATATAGTTTGTCTAGTACAGTGACTGACATGGTTCCAACTTCCAGCAGGCCCTGTTTCTGCGAACAGCAACAGACCCGCCCGATGTCTTGGCCCTGGATGACCTTGCGCTCCCGACCCGGAAGGGGAGGGTATGCCATCCAATCCCCTAAAACATCCGGGAGCGAAAGGGCAGAGTCAGCGACTTCGCACCCTTCCCTGTTTAAAGTCAGAGACGGAGAAGGAGAGAAAGAGAGCAGGAATCCTCACCGGGAGCCCAGGAGATGCTGCGGAGAGGAAGACGAAGGAGAACCCAACAGAGAGACTCACCGGGAGCCGAGGAGACGTCACGAACAACAGAGGAGCTGGAGTACAACACAGGAATCCGGAGACCAGCCCCAGCGGCGCGGGAGGCACCCAGCGAGAATTCCGGCCACGCTTAGGGAAAAGCGTGGCCTTTCCAGGTGCTTGGCAAACCTAAGCTGGGGAAAGGAAGGGGTGGACGGGAGGGGACTGCCAAGCTACAGTGTTTGCTTTATGTTAACCTTTTGATTTGTTTAAGGGAATTTATAGTGAAGGGGAAGGGGACAGCACAGTAAAAAGAACATGACAGACGGGTTGTGTGGTGGAGGGGCAGCACAGAGCAGGGTGTAACAAACAGGGATTGGGGGTGGGTATGGTAAAAAACCCAAAGAGACAACAGAAGGGAAGAAGAGGGAGGAAACAAGACCCTGAGAATATAGGAAGAAGTAGAAAGAGACACATGAGGTGAGCAATAATAGCAAGAAAAGAAAAGGAAAACCCAGGAAAGCAGAAAGACCCTAGCAAGAGGAAAAGGAACAAGAAAACAGGAAACAGGAAGTTGAGCCCAGGAAAAGAGAGAAGCCGCCAATATCTTGACCCAAAGCCAAAGAGAGACACAGAAAGGCAGAGAGGAGACAGAAAGGGAAAAGGGGAAGGAAGGACAGGAAATAAGAAGAAAAGATAAAACCCGTAAATAAGGACAGCCTACTTACCGGTTCTTTATCTTGTGCTTCCCACTTGTGCCTCCCGGGAGCCCTGAAATTAGCAGACAAGAAGAGGAAATACTGAAACAGACAGCATAGATGCAGGACACATAACATTACGGGACTCATATCTTTAACTGAAAAATAAAACTCACCATAACCTTCGACCACTGACTACGTGTCCTCATTGTACTGCCCGGCAACACTCTGTTTGTCAACTCACAAATTAAGTATACTAACCTGGGGGGATATTCCTATAGTGTGTGGACTAGAGAGAGTGACCTGACTGGAAAACACATGAGGCACTACTTTAGCAACTCCAAACACCAGAACTGTGTGTACTTGGCTAAAGACCTCTGCTTGGCAACTTACAATTTAAGTTTACTCAGCTGGGAGGATATCATTTATCAAATGTGGGAGGTAGAGGGAATGACATGAATAACAAGGTCAGGAAGGCCCTGTGTCTGCAAAACCAACCAACAGGCCAGTGTTCTGTTGTTCAAATACAATTATTTGGTAACTCTCAATTGAAGTAGATTCACCTGAGAGGACAACATTTGTATAATGTGTGTAATAGAGAGGGTGCCCTGGCTATAACACACAGCAGGCCCTGTATCTGTAATACCAAACACCAGCACTGTGGTAACTTGTCCATATACCACTGTGTGTAAACTTCAAAATGAAGTATACACCCGTGGGGGGATGACATTGGAAAGGTGGGTGAATTAGATGAAATTACCTGATTGCAACTCACCGGAGGCACCGTTTCAGCAAATCAAATTACCAGAACAGCGTTTATTCTTCTAAAGAATCCTGCTTGGCAACTCTCAATGTAGGTTAACTCAGCTGAGAGGATACCATTTTTATACTGTGTGCAGTAGTGGGACTGACATGACTGCTAAGTCCAGGAGGGTCTGTTACTATTACTTCACTCACCAGCCCAATGTCCTCAACTCCAAAGACTCCTATTTGGTAACTCACATATGAAGTGACCTCACCTGAGTGGATAACATGTATAGTGTGTGTACTAGTGAGAGTGGCATGACTCCAATTCCCAGCAGGCCCTGTTTCAGTAACTCCAAACACCGGCACAGTGTTCTCTTGTCCAAAGACCCCTGTGTCTTAACTCTCCATTGAAGTGAACTCACCTGGGAGGATGATATTTATATAGTGTGCATAGTACAGGGAGTTACATGACTGCAACTCCCAGGAGACACTTTTCAGTTCTCCAAATGCCCTTCTTTGGAAACTCACAAATGAGGTGTACTCACCTGTGGGGTTTACATTTATCAACTGCATTAAGTCGAGGGAGTGACACAACTGCTAATGCCAGGAGACTTCGTCTCTTTAACTCCAAACACAAGCCCACTGTTCCTACGCCCAAATACCCCTATGTCTTAACTTTCAAATGCCATTTACTCACCTGGGAGGATAACATTTGTTTGGTGGTGGGAAGCAGAGGTAGTGACCGGAGTGTAAAACCCAATATACCCTGTGTCTCTAACTTGCTCATATCTATCTATTTATGAACTCTCAATTGAAGTTTGCTCACCTTCGAGGATAACATTTCTCAAGTGTGTGTTGTATGGAGAGTGACCTGACTGCAACTCCCGGGAGACACTATTTCAGTAGCTCCAAACAGAAGACCATTGGTCACTTTTCCAAATACCCTTGCCTGCTAACTCTCAATTGAAGTTTATACATCTTGGAGGGACTAAGACACAGATCATGCTAAACTCAGAGATGTACTGGCCACCTAGCTCCATCTTGACCTGCTAACCCAAGATGAAACTATTGAGGACAGCAATGACACCTTACCCTGTGTGCAAAACAATGATCCCAAAGGCCTCAAGATGCATAACCAAAATGGTATTGGCAGCAGAAACATTCACAATGCACTGACCATTCACCTATACAACAAACTCCTGGGTGTTCCTGCATCACAATCAACTAGGTCTCAAAATGAACAAAGACATATCTTGGCAAGATGGCATTCTCACCCCAAACTTCCAAGTTTTAATGATCTGCGCATTGCAGCAGCTGCTTGACTTAGATGGAATTGGCATGCTTTACAAATGTAAGCTTAATGCAACCAATACCATGGGTACTTGCCACAATAGGATTAACTGCAAATTAACTTTGTACAAGCTCTATGCTTAATGTAACAGTAAATTGTTGGAGGTAGATGTCACAATACAACCACTAACAGTATATCTTTCACATCAACAGGTTGACTGTGACTACCCTCCTGGATGAAGCCCTCAGTAAAGAACACACTCCTGGACATCTGGATGTACAGGACGGTTCTGGCCCATCTCGGCAACCTGGTCAGACTCCAAAAGTGAGTCTCACTGAGGTCACATCATCACCTCTCAGCCCAATTGCCTCAACATCACAGGTAACCATTTGCCCCCAAACCTGTGTACTGAGCAGAGGGTCTGTCATCTTGTGCCTCCAATCCTGGATCCTGAGTTGCAGTGCAACACTTCAGAAAATGAGGGTCCAGAACCAGTGGGAGAGGACACCCTGTAGCGAGGGCACAGGCCTGTGGGGGTATGGTGCGTAGAAGGGATGCTGTGGGCCAGCAGGGTGAGGCCACTGGGGTTGCTCCTGGCCAGGACACCATCAGCCACATCTTGGGGGTCTATCAGGAGTCTCAAGGCGTTGTGGGAGCGTAGCTCTTATAATCAAAATTAACATGAAAATGTTTGTGAACTAATGCATAATAATGCCGCATAGAAAATCTTGCTGTGTTTTACTAAACGTGCGTTTGAAATGTGCCCACGGGGAGTGGCCACCAATATATATATATACATGATTAATAAAGTTGACTAATAATGAATTATTGATGCACGAATGTATGATTTTGTATTAGTATTAAGGGTTATATGTTAAGGTTTTGCTAATTAATTCATTAGGCCTTAGTTAGCATGATTCGGGGCCTAGCTGCCCAGTTGCATATTAAATGAGTTTTTCTAACGTGCAGTGTGCTGACTTACTGAAGGACATGTAGTCGTATTTTTCCAGAAGCTAGAAGATGAGTGTAACTGTAGTAGATCCGTTCTCATGAAACTCGACTTGCTCAAAGAAACATTCTTGCTGAATGCAACAGTGTAGACTTGCAACAGGTACAAGGTCGCCTATACAAGTATAGACAATGGAACTACTGACTGGGGATGCGAGAGGGCCACGAGAATATGAAATCATAGCGGACATTCTACCTGTTGGAGACGTCAATCGCAAGAACCAATGAACTACGTGAGAACTGTTATGAGGTGACAATTTTGATAGGATGAGCAGTAAACTATTGGATGGAGATAGTGGTGTGCCAAACCTCCCCAATTGGAAATTAGGGGAATGTACAACAGAAAAAGGATAAGACCCTTTGACACAAGGAGCCATTGGAGAGATGCCATTGCTAACTATTCTTGCTGTTACCCAGCCACTTTGTCACTCTGCCTAAAGACTTTGTTGTTTGACTCTTCAACCCATTCTCACCCTTACCTTGCCCGTTCTATACTTCTCCTCCTTATGAGGGAAGTGTCCCTTCTTACCCCGTCTTGCTGAACTTTACTGTGTATCCTGGCTGACGGCGAATCAACTGATGTCCTGAGAACGAAGACTGACTCTGTATGCTGACACATTACAGAGGGTAACTATATGATGATGAAACTGTAATTGTCTGTTTGCCTTTCCTTTCTAGGTACCAACTGCTTCTTTTGACAGAGACCTTATTTAGATGTTTTCTAAATTTGTGTTACCAAAATTGTTTTGCATGAAGCCCAACATGCCAATGCTAATTCGAGGTTAGTTAAGGGGTTCTTTAAACGGATTCAAATAGACAAATGAGTGAATCTATGGTTTGTTGAACAACGCGCTAATGATACTCTGCTAAAGTTAATCCATGTTGACGTCGTGCTATGTTCTAATATTCATAATATGTGCTTTGATGAAATCTTATTTGAGTTGTCATATTATAACATCTTTGATGGTGCCGCCTGATCCATTTATATACGCGATCCAAGTTAGTGCAGATTGAGCCAACTCCACAATTGCTGCCCCAGCCGCAGCAACAGGTGGGTCCGAATTAAACTTCGGTCACAGGACCGCAGTCAGCAGCTACAGCACCCATGATGAATTGAGCTATGGAGTTAATGCTCCACAGGGTTTGGGAGCAGGACTGACACCAGCTGCTATATCATTGCCAATTACTGTTGGCCCGCCAGTACCATTGTATGCGCAAGCAAAGCCTAGCATATGCGACCAAGGGGTAATGACTCAAGAGGCGATAAGAGGAGGAGTGTTTGCAGGAAGCTCCGAAGTAATGACACAAGGAGAACAAACAGCCGAAAGGTCTAGATCCTTGTTGGACTTCAGTCCGATTGGAGTTCCTTTAGAGACAATGAGGCAAGCAGGGTTGGGTACACTAACCCCACAGGTAATGAGTGCAAATATGTCACAGACACCAATGATGCAGTCTGGGAATGTCTCATTGCAAGGCTTAGCAGCGCAACAGTTGAACGAGTGGTTAGATAAACTCAACACTCCGCAGACTACCTCAGTGACTACAGAGCGATCAGAAAGAGAGGAATACCTGAATTTTGTGAGGCTGGGTGTGGAAGCCACAGAGTTAATAGAAGAAACGATGGGGGTGTACAGAGTAGAGTCATACACTGAAGCACAATTGAGGTTTCTGTGCCCCAAAATAACCAAGGAAGTGAGCAGGGTGCATCAGAGGTTGGCAAACTTAGCGGACAAGTACGGCATCGACTTAGACAACACTAAGCGATTGAAGAGGAGTTATAGGTTAGACTTTGAACCTAAAGATTTCGATCACATGAGATCCACTGGAATGAAGACACACCTCAAAGAGATATTGCAGAGTGCTCAAATTTGGGGAGCATTGGAGAAGTGGGAAGGCAGATGGGCAAAGAAGAGAGATAAAGAGAAAAGTGACTGCCCGGAACTGAAGCAGGCGAAAGCTGCACCAGACACGGGAACAATAAAAATGTTACCAATGAGAGAAGCAGCTGGTGGGGCTCTAGTCCATGTACCGTGGTCTAGAGGTGACATTCTATCATTCACAAATGACTATCCCAGGTTGAGGGAGAAGCCAATAGAGTGGTATCAGCAGACGGACAGGTTTGTGAAGCTTGCGAAATGTCTTTGGGAAGACTTGAATACAATGTTTGAGATTATAGTCCCAGCTGATTTGTGGCTTGAGTGCAAGAGGGGTGTGGATTGGCCAACAGAGGAACCGACAAGGGACAAGGCTACTGGAGCATAGTCTCCTGATGTGATGAGGTATTACCATAAGGTGATTGAGTTTTTGAAACAGAAGGTGTTGCCGAAAGTTACTGATTGGCAGAAGATTGATCGAACGTCACAGAAAGGCAAAGAGTCGATACATGCTTACTATGAGAGGTTGTTGAAGGCATTCAAACACTATAGTGGCACTGAGGTCATAGAACCGAAAGACATGAATCACCTTGTATTCAGAATTGTTGAACGGTTGAGGCCAGAGATTAGCCAGATGATTAAGAATCATTTGATCTGTTGGCAAGCGAAGCCGATTTATGAGGTGTTGCAGTATGCAAAATACTGTAGCGATGAGATTGAATTGAAGCAGAAAAAGCTGAAAGAGAAGGTGATGGTGATGCAAATTAGAGCAGCTCAAGCAGGGATGCAGGGAAATGGAGTATAGCAGATGGTACAGCAGCAACCGCAAGGAAACAGGATGTTTCAGACACAACCGAGAGGACGAGGTCGAGGAGGTTTTGTGAACCGTGGTCCAGATTTGAATGCCGTTGTGGTTCAGGGTGATGTGTAAGGGATGAAAAAGATGTTACCATGCCATGCGTGCGGGAAAGTGGGAGTGCCCAATGATGGTGCAGGATGGTGTTGTTCAACAAAGCAATGATGTCGGTACATTTCAAAATGTAAGGGGTCCGAGAATGAGGGGTCCAAATCCAAACTTCCAGAATAAAATGGTTCAGATGCAGGGTCTCCAGCCTATGCAACAAATACAAATGCCATGTGTTCAACCAGCACAGATGCAGCAGGTACAGCAGCAGATTTCCATGGTACCTAGACAGCAAATGCAGTTACCATTAGCTCCAATGGGACAGCAACAGGTGATGCTTCCTCAACAGGTCATAGGTCAAACAATGAGTCAAAATAACACAGTACAACAGTTCCAACGCGTGGTGAGGATGGAATAAACGATGAATGGTCGGATGATTGTTCAGATAGTGAGGAGTGCAGGCTTGCAGCGTCCCTAGAAGTAGATCAGAGGGGACCTTACGTGCAAGGGAAGGAGATGGGTCACAAGGTTTAATTCCTGGTTGATACAGGAGCTACATGCTCAACAGTCAGAAGTGCAGAGGTTCCGAAATTGCCACTTTCGGGGCGTACCACAAGAGTGGTAGGAGTAGCAAATCAGCTCCTGACAAATCCGATTACAGATCCGGTCCAAGTTGAGATTGGTACCTTCCAGGGATTACATAGATTTGTAGTGTGTGATTCGAGTCCCATATCCCTATTGGGAAGAGACTTATTGTGTAAGACGAGGTGTTCGATTACTTGTTCCAATGAAGGGAATGAGGTGCAGACAAACAGTGATGATGAAGGGGAAGATGGTCAAATCTCAGAACCGGAGACGGAGTCCGTAGATGAGGAGTACCCTTTGATAACCTTCTTCCCGATGTTCACAGTGACTCATTTGCCAACCGAATTACAGGGGACAGTGACAGAAAAAGTGTGGAACTTGACAGGAAAGGAAGTGGGATTAATAAAAGGAGTAGAACCAGTCAAGGTAGAAGTGAAGCCAAATGCAGTGTTTCCCCAAGTACCGCAGTACCACATGGCACAAGATGTCCTTATACAGGTGATGCAGATAATCGCAGACTTTGTAAAACAAGAGGTCCTAAAAGAAGTGATGAGCAGCCCATGTAATTCACCAATAATGGGCCTGAACAAGCCTTGTGGGAAAGTTCGAATTGTCCAAGACCTGAGAAAAATCGATGAGATTGTGGTAAAATGTTGCCCCATAGTGCCAAATCCAGCCGTGATTATGTTTCAGGTTCCGTGTGATGCAGAGTGGTTCCCAGTTGTGGACCTGTCTCAAGCATTCTTTTTGGTGCCTCTTCATGACGACAGCCAATTTCTCTTCAGTTTCAAATTCCTGGACAAGGTTCACAGTTGGTGTCGAATTCCTCAAGGCTTTTCAGAATCACCTTCCATCTTCAGTCAAATATTGAAGAAGGACTTGAAATCATTAGAATTGCCTTTTAGTTCGACTCTAGTACAGTACATTGATGATTTGTTGATTGCGTCCAAAACAAAAGATGACTGCAGGTACGATACTATTGCCTTACTGAATCATTTGGGAAAGAACGGACATAAAGTGTCCCCAAAGAAGCTACAGTACTGTCAGAAAGAGGTGAAGTACTTAGGCCATCTAATTGAAAAGGGGTAGAGGAAAATATCCAAAGAAAGGGTGACAGCCATATTGCAGATGAATCCCCCGACAACCAAGAGGGACGTTAGGATGTTTTTGGGAATGGTGGGCTACTGTCGGCAGTGAATTACCAACTTCTCGATTATCTCTAAACCTTTGGTGAGGTTGACATGTCAAAGAAATTCAGGATGGCATGGGCGCCATAACCATATTTGAGAAAGAGATGAAGGCATTCATTGAACTGAGGGAAAGCATGTGCAGGGCACCAGCTTTAGGTATGCCTGATTACACAAAGCCTTTTGTACTGTTTTGTCATGAACGTGATGCTTGTTCTTTGTCTGTTCTGACAGAGGTCCATGGAGGTGCAAACCACCCAGTAGCGTATTTTTCAGCTACTTTGGACCCAGTCACAGCAGCCTTACTGGGTTGTTTGCGTGCAGTTGCAGCAGTTGGTCAAAGCCTTACTCAGTGTGAAGGTATAGTGATGGGACATCCCTTAACAGTACTGGTCCCACATTCAGTTGAAATTCTGTTGACCCGAACAAAGACTCAGCATATGACGAATGCTCGCCTGACTAAATATGAAACAATTATACTGGGGTCACCAAATGTATCTTTGAAGAGATGTACTGTGTTGAACCCGGCAACTTTGCTTCCTAATAAAAATGCAGATTATTGATGATGCTGAGGAGGTAGAACATGATTGTCTTGAGGTAACAGATCTGTGCACCAAATCGAGACCCGACATTAAAGATACCCAATTGGAAGAGAATGATTACATTATCTTTGTTGATGGTTCATGCCTGAGAGACTTAGTAGGAGTACTCAGAGCCGGATATGCCATGTGTACAATCTCTGGTATCCTAGAAGCGTCCTGGCTCGAAAGAGTATACTCTGCTCAAGTGGCTGAATTGGTTGCTCTTACAAGGGCGTGCCATGCCACCGAAAACTTGAAGGGCACTATCTATACTGACAGCAGATACGGATTTGGAATTGTCCATGACTTTGGCCAGCTATGGTCACAGAGAGGTTTCCTGACCTCTTCTGGTTTTCAAGTGAAAAATGGCGAAATAATTGAGGAATTGCTGCATGCGATTAAGTTACCTCTTGAAATTGCCATGGTGAAATGCAATGCTCATGTTAAATCACAAGACTTTGTGTCAATGGGAAATGGATATGCAGATCAAGTCGCAAGGTTTTGTGCATTGAACTGAATATCGTTCCAAGACCAGTGGGAATTGTTACCTGAAACTGAAAATGAAACATGCTCAGGTTATGCATTGAGAGTGGTTGACACACTGGAAGAATTAAAATCATTGCAGGGACGTGCCAGCAGGGAGGAGAAACCCTCTTGGCTCAAAATGCAATGTGTACAAAGACCTGATGATTTATGGGTTTCAGAGGAGGGGCAAATGGTTTTGCCAAACAGCCTTTTGTCACAATTTGTGAGGTTTTACCATGGTGAAGCACATGTTGGGAGAGACGCAATGATCAGGTTGTTCAAAATCGATTGTTTCAATTCAAAATTCAGACAAGCTGCAGAAGCTATCTGTCACAGGTGCATCATCTGTCAGCAGATGAATGCGGGAAAAGGGACTGTGGTGAATTTGAGCCACATTGGGAGAGCAGGAGGTCCATTTAGCAGGATGCAGATGGATTTTATTGAGATGCCTGTGTGTGGAGGTCTGAGGTACGTGTTAGTGATTGTGGGGGTCATTCTGACCCTGGCGGCCGGTGACCGCCAGGGTCACCGACCACGGGAGCACCGCCAACAGGCTGGCGGTGCTCCCAAGGGCATTCTGACCGCGGCGGTTCAGCCGCGGTCAGAAAGGGTAAACCGGCGGTCTCCCGCCGGTTTACCGCTGCCCCATTGAATCCTCCATGGCGGCGGAGCGCGCTCCGCCGCCATGGGGATTCAGACACCCCCTACCGCCATCCTGTTCATGGCGGGAAACCCGCCATGAACAAGATGGCGGTAGGGAGTGCCGCGGGGCCCCTGGGGGCCCCTGCAGTGCCCATGCCAATGGCATGGGCACTGCAGGGGCCCCCGTAAGAGGGCCCCACAAAGTATTTCAGTGTCTGCTTTGCAGACACTGAAATACGCGACGGGTGCAACTGCACCCGTCGCACCCCTGCAACTACGCCGGCTCAATTCTGAGCCGGCATCCTCGTTGCAGGGGCATTTCCGCTGGGCCGGCGGGCGCTCTTTTGGAGAGCGCCCGCCGGCCCAGCGGAAATGTTTGAATGGCCGCCGCGGTCTTTTGACCGCGGTGCGGTCATTTGTCGGCGGTACCTTGGCGGACGGCCTCCGCCGTCCGTCAAGGTCTGAATGACCCCCTGTGTGTATTTTCAGTCACTGGATTGAAGCTTACCCTACACGTAGAAATGACAGTCTCACATTAGCAAAGCTGCTGCTTAGGGAGTTAATACCACGTTTCGGGTTTCTGATCTCTTTAGAATCAGATAGGGGAAGACACTTCAACAATGAGGTGATTAAGCTCTTGTGTGCTGCACTGAAGATTGAACAGAAGTTGCACTGTAGCTAGCGCCCTGAAGCATCAGGACTAGTGGAGTAAATGAATGGTACCTTGAAGTCGAGAATGGCAAAAATGTGTGCAGCTACAAATCTGAAGTGGCCAGATGCACTGCCATTAGTGCTAATGTCAATGAGAAATACATCCGACAAGAAAACAGGACTGTCTCCTCATGAGATTCTCATGGGCCGAGCTATGAGGTTGCCCACAGTGCCTGCAAATGCTCTTGTGAATATCACAGATGATATGGTGTTGGACTACTGCAAGGGTCTTCCTGACGTGGTCTGCTCTTTTTCTCACCAGGTGGAAGCAACCACACTGCCACCGATAAATGATCCAGGTCACACTCTGAAAGACGGTGACTGGGTTGTTGTCAAGAAACACGTGAGGAAGTCTTGTTTGGAGCCACGTTGGAAGGGGCCATATCAAGTGATACTGACAACTACTACTGCTGTGAAATGTGCAGGGCTTCCAAACTGGATCCATGCTAGTCACACAAAGAAAGTGACGTGTCCAACTGATGAGGAACTTGAGTTGTCGAAAGCAACAGCTGCAGAGAAGGAAGTCTCAGGGCCAGAGAGTAATCAAAGGGGAACTGAGACTGAAGGAGAGCCCGTTGAGGATGGCTTGGTCACTGAACCAGCAAACGAAATCCAGAGGGGTGACGGTGAGGCTTTTTCAACTGAGGTGCCAGGAGGACCGACTCAAAGAGAGGTTCTCCAAGAAGCAGATGGATACGGGTTTGAAGTTGAACCCTTGACAGACCCTGAAGGTGAAGGAGGTGAGGCAGAAGGAGGTCAAAGTGTTCCCGCTCCTCCTGAGCCGCTTGCAGATCCATCAAGAGAAAACACCATAGCACAAGAGGAGGGCACTGACCAACATCCTGGAAAGCTGAGTGTTAGGGAAACACTTAAAGGAGATAACTGGCTGGAACCACAAGCTTCAAAGGAGAAAGTGGTCATTAACGAAACAATAGTGGAAGAAGTTGACACAACAAGGAAGGAAGATCTCAGTGACGGAGAGTTACAGGGTGATCGCAAACTTAAAAGAAAGAGAGTTGCAAACAGGAGGTATGCAGGTCCTGAATGGGCCTATGCAACATCAGCTGAGTGGCAACAAGAATTCTTGCCATTTTGTTTTGATCGTGAAATTCCGGGTCAATATTATGGTACTTGAAGTTGCCCGCAAATAAGAGACTGTGTTAAGCTGAAACTGAATAGAGAAAGAAAACTGAGAAAAGAGACTGATAAATTACCGGATGTGACACTGTTAACCTGAATTGACTCTGGAAAAAAAAAAAAAAACGAATATGACAAGCTGCTAACCTGATTTGACAAAGAGTCCTGGGAGTGAGTGAAACGCTGTAAATACTTGCTAAAGAAAGACTTTGCTCGAGAAGAAAAAAAAAAGGAGCTTTAGATCGTCCTCAAGTTGATTGTTTGCTTTATATTATTCTGCTCTCTGATTCTTTACAGATCATGAGTAACATTAGAGATAATGATAATAGGGGTAGGATTCGTAGTTGGTTGAGTGTTATTTTGGGTGTTGCGTGTGCAATAGTAATTATAGGTGTGATTGTGGGAATGCCATTGGTGGATAAGAGTGCAATTAACAATGCTTCAACTCCTGAGACTGCTACGCTAACACCATGGGAGAGGTTTGAGCAGGATACGAAATATCTACTAATGTTTTCTATCTCTTGTTGAATGAGTATGTTGAAACAATGGATGCAAAGAACTGTCATGTGTGCACGAAAATTCCTTCTTCAGTACAAGAAGGGGTTACTTACCAAAGTTTGCCGCTAACCTACGGGATAAGTTGTAGTTTGCTATTAACAAGGTTTTATAATCAAGAATATATACGGTACTTCTATTCTAATCTAGATGTAGTGTTTTCTTTTGTGCCTATAAATGAATATTTGAGCAAGATAGCTAGAGATAATAGGATAAAAATAGTTAGGGGTTTCTTTGAGCCTACATTGACATTTGGTACAGCTTATGCGCATCGCAATAATCTAACGTGCCTATTAACACCTGTAGAAAATAGTTTTTTAGATCACACTGATGATAGAAGAAAAGCGTTAAAGGAAAAGCTAGAAAAGGGATTAGACAAACGAACGTTTGCAAATGATTACGCTTATAGTGCAATAAAGACGCAAGGCAAGTTAGCTGTAGATGCATTACACGTAGGAAAGCTTTGTATATATAGGCCAAAATCTGACCATGACACTTCATTTGTGGGAACGAGTGAGTGCAGACATGTGTTTTTGTTTCAGAGTAAGTGGACGTTCATGTTAAATGGACAGGATCCAGCGATCCCTGGGATCTATTACATATGTGGACTTAATGCTTATTACCGTCTTCCAAAGGGATGGTATGGGACATGTTATTTGGGTATAGTTTTCCCAAAGATTTACCAAATTGATGACTTAAGAAAGTTTCCTAAAATGTCTGAATTACATCATACTAGACAGAGGAGAGAGACAGCGGCTGCTGTCATAGGTGATATATTTGGAGCCATAATTCCTTCAGTGGGGGTTATCTTAAACTCCATAAATATTTAAAAGTTGTCTACTATTGTGGATAACATGCTGACAAACTTCACAGGGGCTATACTCCTGATGGATACTGAACTTGCTGTGGAGAGGGCTATGACTCTTCAAAACCGGCTAGCGGAAAGTGGCGGAGTCTGTAGGATGCTTAATGAGCGCCACTGTTGTGCATTCATACTTGACAATAGCCATAAGATTAGGAGTATGCTTACTAACTTAACTAGAGATAGTTCAGATTTGAAGGAGCTGAAGGAACCTGGAGTTTGGGAAAAGGTTGGAAAGGGACTTGCTAAAGTAGGAAGTTGGTTTGGTAGTATTTGGAATGGGATACTTGCAAAAATAATATGGGGGATATTGATTGTTCTAGCTTGTCTATTCGGACTATGGTTATCATGCAAAATTAGTAAAAGAATTAGAGAAAAATTGGCAAATCGCAAAAAGAGGAAAGAGGAGAAGAAAAAGGAGAAAATATTCAAATAAATTTATGAAAAGTCAAAAAGAGGGGAAGAAATTGAAATGTGTGAATTAAGAAAGTGAAAGGTTGTGAAGGGAAAGGCTGTTTGGTGACAGGTGTCATCAGAGGAGGGATTGTGGGAACGTAGCTCTTATAATCAAAATTAACATGAAAATGTTTGTGAACTAATGCATAATAATGCCGCATAGAAAATATTGCTGTGTTTTACTAAACGTGCGTTTGAAATGTGCCCACGGGGAGTGGCCGTCAATATATACGGTGATTGATAAAGTTGACTAATAATGAATTATTGATGCACTAATGTATGATTTTGATTTAATATTAAGGGTTGTATGTTTAGGTTTTGCTAATTAATTCACTAGGCCTTAGTTAGCATGAGTCGTGGCCTAGCTGCCCGGTTGCATATTAAATGTGTTTTTCTAACGTGCAGTGTTCTGACTTACTGAAGGACATGTAGTCGTATTTTTCCAGAAGCTAGAAGATGAGTGTAACTGTAGTAGATCCATTCTCATGAAACTCGACTTGCTCAAAGAAACATTCTTGATGAATGCAACAGTGTAGACTTGCAACAGGTACAAGGTCACCTAAACCGGTAAAGACAATGGAACAACTGACTGGGGATGCGAGAGGACCACAAGAATATGAAATCATGCCGGACATACTACCCGTTGGAGATGTCAATCACAAGAACCAATGAACTACGTGAGAACTGTTATGAGGTGACAATTTTGATAGGATGAGCAGTAAACTATTGGATGAAGATAGTGGTGTGCCAAACCTGCCCAATTGGAAATTAGGGGACTGTACAACAGAAAAGGGATAAAACCCTTTGACAAGAGGAGCCATTGAAGAGATGCCATTGCTAACTATTCTTGCTGTTAACCAGCCACTTTGTGACTCTGCCTAAAGACTTTGTTGTTTGACTCTTCAACCCCTTCTCATCCTCACCTTGCCCGTTCTATACTTCTCCTCCTTATGAGGGAAGTGTCCTTTCTTACTCCATCTTGCTGAACTTTACTGTGTTTCCTGGCTGATGGCGAATCAACTGATGTCCTGAGAACGAAGACTGACTCTGTATGCTGACACATTACAGAGGGTAACGATATGATGATGAAATTGTAATTGTCTGTTTGCCTTTCCTTTCTAGGTACCCACTGCTTCTTTTGACAGAGACCTTATTTAGATGTTTTCTAAATTTGTGTTACCAAAATTGTTTTGTATGAAGCCCAACATGCCAATGCTAATTCGAGGTTAGTTAAGGGGTTCATTAAACGGACGCAAATAGACAAATGACTGAATCTATGCCTTGTTGAACAAAGCGCTAATGATATTCTGCTAAAGTTAATCCATGTTGACGTTGTGCTATGTTCTAATATTCACAATCTTTGTTTTGATGAAATCTTATTCGAGTTGCCATATTATGACAATGTTGATGTGCTTCTTGGTTTTGAGACTAATAAACTTGCTAGTAGAGTGTAATCAATAGGGAATAAACATCACAAACTTGCTAAAATCTGGTGTGGTTATTCATGACTGAAAGGTCATGGTGGTGTTCGAGTATTATTAATGTAATTGATTAATTTGATTGAATTGCTAATGTGATTATTGACGGGATTATTGATTATTAATTGACATGTTGACTAGTTATCTTGTCTTAAGGAGACTTCAATCAGGGTCAAAAGAATTCATCTGCCTAAAACGAGTCCCAGAGTGAATAAATTATCTAGATTGGGACGCGTTAGCAGTTCGATGGGCCAGGTCTTGACTGAAATCTGGAAAATCAAGCACCTACCGAGGGGCAATACATAAGGGTATGCAAGAACAGATAGAGGTCGACAATACCAACATGGCCTCCCTAACTGGGGTGACAAGGGACATTCACACAGTCCTGAGCCTGGCTTATCTAAACCAATCTTCCCCTTCTTTTGGCTTATCAACACCAGGCACATCTACATTGGTGCCAGCCACTGGAAGGGAGGTCCTGCCAATAGTAGAACCTGTCCAAGATAACCCTGTATCTGCAGCAGCAGATTTCCTACCACCACACAAGTGGGGATGTCCAGAGAAGAATCTGGGAGGAGCAGATGACAAGACACCGACCAAAAGTGATCTTTTTCTAAAGGAACTCAGTTGTGTGCCACACAATCATCTGTTGACTGATCACCAACCACCTTCTAGTTCCAATGGGAGGAGTACTATGGACATTAGGGGGGTCATTACAACCCTGGCGGAAGGCGGAGAACCGACGGTAAGACCTCCAACAGGATGGCGGTCTTACCTTGTGGAATTATGACCATGGCGGTTACCGCTATGGTCATCCGCCGGTTCTCCGTTCCGCTCGCGGGATTTGGACCCGGCTTACCGCCGTGGATTTCCAGCGGTTTGAACCGCCATGAAATCCATGGCGGTAAGCACTATCAGTGCCAGGGAATTCCTTCCCTGGCACTGATAGGGGTCTCCCCCTATATGAGTATATATGTCATGCCTGTCTGAGGACACACAAAATGCAATTGGCCCAACACAGCACACAAACCAAGTCCAATGTGCACTTCTGACCTTCAACCCAAGCACTGTGCAAGCTGCCTTGGCATGGGTCTCATGCACTTCAAATCTGTGACCTACATTGCCTGGAACAATCCATGTCCACTTTGTATGTCAGAACAGCATCAGTTACCAGCCAGTTGCACAACTCTGAAATGCCCACATGAGGATGTCATGGTGAAGGTACCTGTACAAAGACAAAACAAGGACTATAGGCTTGAAAACATACCTATTACACAAATCACATAGCAAGCAACTGGAAATGTAATTACATTGCAAGGAAACTGACACAAACAAAGCAACATCATAAAGTTGGGGATATGTCAAAGGGTAACTCTTGAAGCAGCCTTTGGCTGAGTATTGCAGAGTATCAGCTCCCTAGTCGTTGCTATACCACTCAACACCACACATTCTCACAACTACAGTTCATTGTACAGTCACAGCCATTATATCACATGTTAGAAATTAGGTCTTTGGTTAGCAGTCAGGTTACCCCCTGTCCAAGCAAGGACCCTCACTCTAGTCAGGGTAAAGGAGAATCACCCTCAGCTAACCCCCGCTCACCCCCTTGGAAGCCTGACATGAGCAGGGAGGGTTAACTTCAGAAGCAAGGTGTAAAGTATTTGTACCAACACACACAGTAACTCAGGGAAAACACTAGAAAATGATTCAACACAAGCTTAGAAAAATAGATAATATTTATCTAAACAAGACAAGACCAAAATGGCAATAATCCAACATACACAAGTCAAGTTATGAATTTAAAAAAAGCAAAAGAGTCTTAAATCTCTTAGAAAACACTAAGAACGTTGTTAGCGCACAAAAGCACCTGGGTAGTGTCGAAATAAAGCCGCATGGGTGAGTGTGCATCGAAAAAGGCCAGAGATGCATCGATTTCTCACCTGCATGTGAGAGCATGCGTCGTTCCTCCTCCAGTCGAATCAGTGTGCATTGTTTCTTCCCTCCCGCAAGAGAGTGATGCTTTGATCCGGACAGGCACCTCAGGTCCAGGCAGGCTTTGCTGTGCTCAGCAATGTTGCATCAAAATCCAGTTGCACAGTGTCAAGAATCTGCACTGCATGGGAGCTTGAGTTGTTAACAGCAGCTGCTCCTGGTGTTGTGCGTCATTTGTCCAGCCACATTGCATCAATCTCCCAGCCGCAAAGCGGGTGTTGCCTTGAACATTTTCCTGCATGGCAGTCTTTGCATGGATTTCTGTCCTTTTCCACCAGCTAGACCTTTCAAGGGCCCAGAGACAGGTTAGGGCACCACTTGGCAGGCAGGACTCAGCAGAAAGCACAAGTGCCGGCAGAGAGAAGTCTTTGTTGTCCTTGAGACTTCAACAGGAGGTAAGCTCATTTCAAGCCCTTGGAGATTCTTTACCAGTGGGAAGTCACACAAAAGTCAGTCTTTGTCCAGCTACTGCAGTCCGAACCCAGCAAAGCACAGTCACAGGCAAAGAGGCAGTACTCCTCCTCCAACGTCTTCAGCTCTTCTCCTTGGCAGAGGTTCCTCTTGGTTCCTGAAGTAATCTGATTTTCAGGGGTTTTGGGTGCTCTTCTTATACCCCTTTCTGCCTTTGGTGTAGGCCTACTTCAAAGAAAAGTCTCTCTTGTTTGTAAGATCCTGCCTTTCCCAAGCCAGGCAGCAGACACACACCAGGGGGTCGGAGACTGCATTGTGTGAGGGCAGGCACAGTCCTTTCAGATGTAAGTGACCACTCCTCCCCTCCCTCCCAGCACAGATGGCTTATCAGGATATGCAGGCTACACCCCAGCTCCCTTTGTGTCACTGTCTATAGAGAGTTGCAAACAGCCCAACTGTCAAACTGACCCACAGAGGGAATCCGCAAACAGGCAAAGGCACAGAAAGGTTTAAGCAAGTAAATGCCCACTCTCTAAAAGTGGCATTTTCAAGCAGACAATCTAAAAACCAACTTCACTAAGGGCCAGATGTAGCAAGGCTTTTGCGCCTCGCAAACGGCGAAAAGCGCCGTTTGCGAGGCGCAAAAGCCGTCAAGCGATGCAGAAACGCATTTTGCGAGTCAGAACCGACTCGCAAAATGCATTTCCGACTCGCAAATAGGAAGGGGTGTTCCCTTCCTATTTGCGACTCGCAACGCGATGTAAGTTGATTTGCGACCGCAAAAGCGGTCGCAAATCAACTCGCAGTTACCATCCACTTGAAGTGGATGGTAACTCATTCGCAAATGGGAAGGGGTCCCTATGGGACCCCTTCCCCTTTGTGAATGATCACAAAAATATTTTGTGCAGCTCGTTTTCCTTTAAGGAAAACGGGCTGCAGATGGAAAAAAAAAACTGC
Organism: Pleurodeles waltl; assembly: GCF_031143425.1. Classification (NCBI taxonomy): domain Eukaryota; kingdom Metazoa; phylum Chordata; class Amphibia; order Caudata; family Salamandridae; genus Pleurodeles; species Pleurodeles waltl. The sequence continues at coordinate 315,772,585 of NC_090444.1, forward strand.
TTTATTGAAAAGCAGTCACGGACAGGGTGGTCTGCTGTCTCCAGCAGGCCACCATCCCCGTGAGTGCCCAGACTCGCAAGGGGGTCACAAACTGTGAACCACCTCATTAATATTAATGAGGTGGGTCTTTGCGACCCCATTGCGAGTCGCAGAAGGTGTCTGAGACACCTTTCTGCATAGCAAATTGCGAGTTGCAATTTGCGAGTCGCTTGGACTCACAAATTGCAAGTCGCAATTTGCATAGTACCTTCATTTGGCCCTTAAAGATGTATTTTTAAATTGAGAGTTCAGAGACCCCAAACTCCATATGTCTATCTGTTCCCAAAGGGAATCTGCATTTTAATCATAGTTAAAGGCAGCCCCGTGTTAACCTATGAGAGAGATAGGCCTTGCAACAGTGAAAACCGAATTTGGCAGTATTTTACTGTCAGTCATGTAAAACACATAAGTACATCTCCCACCTTTAACATACACTGTGCCCTGCCCATGGGGCTACCTAGGGCCTACCTTAGGGGTGCCTTACATGTATAGAAAGGAAAGGATTAGGCCTGGCAATTGGGTACACTTGCCAAGTCAAATTGGCAGTTTAAAACTACACTCCCAGAAGCTGCATTGTCAGGTCTGAGCCATGTTTACAGGGCTACTAATGTGGGTGGCACAACCAGTGCTGCAGGCCCACTACTAGCATTTGATTTACAGGCCCTTGGCGCCTCTAGTGCACTTTACTAGGGACTTACTGGTAAATCAAATATGCCAATCATGGATAGCCAATGTACACATACAATTTCTACAGGGAACATTTACACTTTAGCAGTGGTCAGCAGTGGTAAAATTATCCAAAGCAAACAAAAACAGCAAAAATAGAGTCAAGCACACAGAAACAACCTGGGAAGTAGAGGCAAAATGTTAGGGGAGACCATGCCAGTGACGCCAAGTCTAACATCACATGATCTACTTCCACTCATAAAATGTACCAAAAGTAGCTGTTGATGAGATCTTCTCCCAAGTCAGCTGCTTCCTCTTCACCACTGTCACGCTCACTTGGCATTTCAGGATTGTCACCTTGTGGCACTGCAGGCTTCCCCCCTCTGGGACATACAGGATATTCCTCCACAGGTCAATGTTGTGAAGCATGCCATAGTGATCTGACACACTTTTCCTGGTGAGGGCTCTACCAGTCCTGTCCTGACACCTACATCTGGCCTTAAGGGGCCCAAAAACCAGCTCCACTACCTGCTGTGTTCTTCCATGGGCCTCATTGAAGTGGACTTTCCCTTGTATAGTTGGATTCCTTAGTGGCATCAAAAACCAAGGACAGTTTGGATATGCAGAGTCTCTTGTTAAGGAATGGGACATATATCACTCGCTTCATGATTGTAACACATGACATTGTACACACACAAACAGGAAAGATATTACTTTACAACCAGCCAGGCCCTCTCTGGGTACATTTGTGACATCAGCTGGGGTATGGTGCTGTTCTGCATAATGAAGGGATCATCAGCTGAACCCGGATAACGGGCACACATATGTGAAATGTAGAGATCCACCAAACAGACGACTTGCACGTTGATAGAATGGAATTTCTTTCTGTTGCGATATACTCGTTCATTGGCCTGCAGTGGGACCTAACCAACATGTGTGCCATCAATGGCCCCCACCACATATGGGAGGGAGGCAAAACCATAATTGCCAGCCCTCACTTGGGCTAAATCCTCACTTTGGGGAAACTGTATATAGATGTCAAGGTGTTTCAACATTGCTGAGAGGACATCCTTTAACACCAGACTCAACATAGTTTGGGACATACCAGCAGATAGGGCCACTGTATGTTGGAAGAACCCTGTGGCTAGGATGTGCAATACAGACATGACTTGTACAATGGGTGGTATGCTGATTGGATAACTAATAGCTGGCATCAGATCTGGCTCCAACTGATGACATAATTTCACTATTGTTTGCCTATCCAGGCTGTAATATGTTATTATGTGCCTTTAAACCATGGTCTGAAGGTCTGGCAGTGGACGGTAGATAGGAAGTTGTTGCATCCTTCCTCTCCCTGGGCACCTGTGTATGACAAGATATGATTTCTAACATTAATATGTGTGTCCACAGCAACATACATGATGCATGATAATGAGATCATGTGACAAGGCATTTCTGACTGGATAGACATGGGAAACAGTACACATCACAGCTGCAAATAACACAAGGGTCACATGTGTCCCCCATGGTTTTCAACATGTGTCCACAACATAGATATGGATCAAACTCAAAGATGTGCAACACAATTTCCCTTCACAATGTGACTGTATATCCCAATAGCCAAATTGACCGTTGGGGTGGTGGACTGTCTCACTGTTAAATGCCATCTGTGCCCTGCAACATACTACAACGGTATTTGAGTAGTAAAACCTACATGACCAGACAGGATAAGGATGTTTGTGAGGTCAAAAATCCTTTTTTGCAGAGTGATGTAGTTTCTACAGCGAAATACATCTTTTCAGTTTGCCAAAATGACAGCTGTCTGACCTACTCCACTGGACATTAGGAACCGCCTAGTACTGCTGGTAGAAGTCATCATGGCAGTAGGTGGATGCAACCATGGCAGACAAAGCCAATGGCTGTGTCCATCGGTGGTGATGACCACGTATGTGGCAGACGTGACCGCCATGTTCTGCAGATTCACTCACTTGAGTCCAGACACTGCAGCTAGTAACACCTCCACGAGCTGAGCTGCTGTGTGCCACCTCTGGGAGCTATCATGCCACATTTTCTCACCAGAGGAGCTGAAGAGGCTGGTGACTGATGTCCTGCCCCTGTATGAACAGCTCCATGGCTCACCAGAAGAGCAGGTAAGTACCTCACATGCACAGTTTTCTCTGTAATTTACCATCATTTCCATCCTCACAGGGTAGAATGTGCCCATGTGTGCCTGTAAGATTTCTTCTGTGCTTTTTGTTGCAGTCTGTGTGGAATCAATGGGATGGACGATGTGCAGGTATTTGTGCCCAGTGCCATATGTTCAGTTCAGTCACAGTGTGTTGTGTGAGATTTTTGAGGTCCTTGATAATCTTTGTGTTGGATGCACATACCTCGGTAAGGAAGCATTACTGCCATCCACTGACATATCTTTCTTCATGATTGTGAATGTCAGACAACATGTATGCCCATGACAGTATGAGTTCTGTATACATGTTGTATAAGTCATCTGAGGGTCATGTGAGCAATGTATATAGTGCCACAGATCTTTCAAACCACATCTGCCCTTGATAAACTGATGTGTGGAAGGTATTTAATGAGTCACTCTGCCTTTCAGGTTGCTACATACACTACATGCCAAATTGCTGTTGGCTACATAATGTACTGTCATGCCTAGAAGTGATGGGAATGGGCTGTCATGTAGCTTTCTGTGTGCAGAGACCAGGTCATTGTCAATGTGTGTCGTGGACTCATGACATGTCTTACTCTCACAGCTCTGTTGTCACCTTCACACAGGTCATATTTGTCCTGTACAGGCGTATTGCATAACTGACAGTGAAGACAGTGTGTTTCTTCCCAGGAGGCCATGATATGTTATTCAGTAGCTTGGTCACATCAGAAACTGTATGATGCATACCTTTGTTTGTTGGATGCCATCTTGTGGGATAGACACATATGTCCAAAGGAGTGTTCTGTGATACAGGTACATACCAGAGAACCCCACCCCCAAAATGACATGAGTCTGCATTTATTATTCCACATGTCCACAAATGGACAAGGAAAACACTTTCTGTACTCACAATGGCAGACCCTTGATTGATACTCGTGTAATGTTGAAGTTTGTACTCTGGCAGTTGCCTGTAGGGACTTATGCAGTGACTCATTCACACAGAGTGTGAATGTGTTCGTCCAATTATGCCTAAGACGTTTAGCCTTCAGAAGCCACATAGGTGTGTAGTGTTTCATAGTGGCTTCCATCACAGTACAGTTTGCTAGAGCTTGGGCTACCTAATGTCAGTAAGCTTGCTTAGTCATTGTAGTCATGAGCAAGGTAGTGGGTTAGTCTGCAGATGCAAATACATATGTCAGTAGTCAGGTCCCAGCACTTATTGGCTTGTGTGTTTCACACTTGGGGAGAATTAATGAATGAAAAAGTCTAAGCTTTGTGTTACTGACATGTTTGCGACTCAACCATTTGTGGTAAAACTTGTGATCTTAATTTGTCTTTTGCAAACATGCAGGTCATTGCTCATCAGAAAAAGGAACTATGGAGAGCCATCACTAAAAACATGCAGACCCAGGGGGTCCACAGCTGGCCTCGAAGATTGAAGAGATCTAGCTGGGGCTGTCCCCCAATGTGGGCAGGGTGCCCGTTGGAACATGACCCCCTCAATGGGCCGCATTCTGGTGGTGGCCGGCCCAGACCATGATGGGCGCTGGACAACAGCACAGCAGCCCCAAGGGGATGAGTACAGAGCCTGTCATATTACCAAGTGCATGCGTGAGGTTCTGACAGCTCCCCATGATGATTAGGGATGAGCCAGGTGTAACACAATAGATGAGTGATTGTTTTGGTAGACATGCAATGTGTTGTATACTGATGTGCCTTTTCCTATTGACCCAGGCACCTAGGACACAACTGTGTACAATACACAACCAAGTTGCTCTATAGGGGCAACATATGGCTGTGTACAGTAATCAATCAAGTACTGTTTGTTGTTTTAGTACTATACCTTGCAAAATACCTTTACAGTATGACTTTACTAGTTCCAAACTTTCCTGATGTGCAATTGCAGGCATTTTGTTAGCTATCTGATTTGCTAATGGGGGTCAGTTTTACTTTAGTGCTCTGGCCTACATGTTGTCCATGTCTGGTCCTGTATAATCCTTCTAGAGGTACTAAAAAATGCAGTTCGTGAGGAGGCCCCATTTTTCAGTACAAACGTTAGGCAGCTCAGTGAACAGAGAAAGAAGCCTTTGGTTAAACTCGTGCATTAAGTCCCGATGTTTGAACTATCCACAATGGCATCAGAAAAATACATGTGCTGAATGAATCAAATATAATTATATTATGCGTTTTATATATATGGTAACGATGTTTTCCACCTGTGTTCATATCAAGTATAATTTTACTTTTTTCTGCAGAACAGAACTCCTTTTTAATAGGTCACAGCCTGAAATTCTGTAGTGTATTATAAATCATGCTTAAAAGGTCTCAAATCTCTAAAACAGTCACTGATTTCCCTTAAGCTGTTTGAACAAGGAATTCATTGTCGCTAATTGAATATGAACTTGAGTAAGAAGCAGGTCACACCTGTTTCTCTGATGTTAAAGGACTAGGCAATTCCCTGTTAAATGAAATCAAAGCACCTCATTTATAATACATAAAAAGTTCATGACGAAGTAAAGGCATGCAGGGCATTATTTCTACAAATCTTCAGGGGTCAGATGATACATTTGTGCCTCAGTGGAGAGATTTGAATAAGAAGTCGTAGTCATTAAACGAGTCAGATCAGTGCATTAATTATGACTGCTCATGCGTGTACTAATTTATCATGACAAATTATGGGGGCTTTGAGAGCTAAACTGCCTTTTTCAATATTTCTTCACTGGTTACAATGCTTTTCCATGGATAGCTTTTCTTGTGCACGGTAACGCTAGAAATGTTCCCTTATTGTAAATGATAGTGCGAGGTTTAAAGCTGCCATAGGCAAAACGTTTGAAGGAAAAATAGGGATCATGTAAAAATACACGTTTAACCTCATCATGGCAACGAGAACATAGACACCATTAAACACACCTCCATCGATGTTAAGTTAATTTTAAGATTGTGCTTCTTTCTAATTAACACTGAAATACTGCAAGAATTGTGTAGCAATCCGAGTGAAATTACCTATTAATTTGTACAATTACGTTCAGCCTCATGAGTTCAATGGTATCACTTTAGAATGTGCTCCCAGGCAACTAATGCCTAGTGAGTTACCCGAAGTACAGCATAGAGGTGAAGGCCAGACTGCAAACCTTACCCCAAGCCAACCTCCACACACAACCATGGGAAAACTTACCAACGCATTTTCTATAAATTAATTTAATATACTTTATTTATTTATAAAACATTCAATTTAATGAGTTAATTTGCCTTAACATTGTTTTGATTTTGTTCAAGTTACTCATCAGTATATATATATATTTTTTAAATTAGATCACTATTATAATTTTTTAACAATCATTAAACTTTATTATTCTTCCTTACACTTTACAATAGAGAGCTTTCTGCTCCTGATACACTATGGAAAGGAAAATATTTCATAACAAATGCTTCGGTTCTTTAACCCCTTCGCTGCCAGGCCACACTGAGGCCCTCATACCTTTTTGTCCACATATGCTACCCACGCCAAATTAGCATCCTTTTTTTCAACATCCTAGGGATTCTATAGGTACTCAAATTTTGTGGGTTTCCCTGGAGCAGACCAAGAAATTAGCCAAATACAGCAAAAATTCCTTTTAAAAAATGAGAAAAAGGGCTGCAGAAGAAGGCTTGTGTTTGTTCCCTGAAAATTGCATCAACAAATGGGTTGCAGTGCTAAAATCACCATCCTCCCAGCTTTCAGGAACAGGCAGACTTGAATCTGAAAACTAAATTTTTCAACACAATTTTACTGGAACATACCTCATTTTTACTATTTTTTGTGCTTTCAGCCTCATTCCAGTTAGTGACAGAAATGGGCATGAAACCAATGCTGGACCCTGGACAGTTAAACCTTTCTGAAAAGTAGATAACATTTTGAATTCAGCAAGGGGTCAATTGGATGGATTTACAAGGATTTCCTGCAGAAAATAACAGCTGAATTAAAAAAAAAATTGAAATTGAGGTAAAAAAAACAGCCATTTCTCTCCACGTTTTACTCTGTAACTTTTTCCTGCAATGTCAGATTTTCAAAAGCAATATACTGTTATGTCTGCTGGATGCTTCTATTTGTGGAGATATATAGGGCTTGTAGGTTCATCAAAACCCCTAGGTACGCAGAGCCAATAAAGGAGCTGCACCTTGTAATGGGCTTTCATTGTATACCTGTATACAGCAATTCATTTGGTGAAATATAAAGAGTGAAAAATAGGTATCAAGGAAACCTTTGTATTTCCAAAATGTACACAAGATAATGTGTTGAGAAGCAGTGGTTGCTCGCACATCTCTGAATTCCGGGGTCCCCATACTAGCATGTGAATTACAGGGCATTTTTCAAATAGTCGTCTTTTTTACACATTGTCTTTTGGAAGGAACAAATTTAAAGAAAGACAAGGGGAAATAACGCGTGTTCTTGTATTCTGTGATCCCCCTAGTCTCCCGATTAAAATGGTACCTCACTTGCGTGGGTAGGCCTAATGCTTGCGTCAGGAAACGCAACATGGACTCATCACATTTTTACATTGAAATCTGATGTGTTGTTCGGAAAGTGCCTAGCTGTGGAAGCCTAGCAAACCTGTACATTTTTTAAAACTAGACACCTAGGAGAATTCAGAATGGGGTGACTTGTAGGGCTTTCACCAGGTTCTATTACCCAGAATCTTTTGCAAATCTGAAAATTTGTCAAAAGAAACGCGTTTTCCTCACAGTTCGGTGCAGAAAGTTCTGGAATCTGAGAGGAGCCACACATTTCCTTCCACCCAGCATTCCCCTAAGTCTCCCAATAAAAATGGTACCTCACTTGTGTGGGGAGGCCTAGTGCCCACAACAGAAAATGCCCCAAAATGCAACATGGACACATCACATTTTCTCAAAGAAAACTGACCTGTTTTTTGCAAAGTGCCTAGCTGTGGATTTTGAACTTTAGCTCATCCGGCACCAAGAAAAACCTAGCAAACCTGGACATTTCTGAAAACTGGACACCTAGGGGAACCCAGGATGGGGGTAACTTGTGGCTCTCTCACCAGGTTCTGTTACCCAGAATCCTTTGCAAACCTCAAAATTTGGCAAAAGAAACACTTTTCCCTCACATTTCGTTAATAGAAAGTTCTGGATTCTGAGGGGAGCCACAAACTTCTGTCTACTCATCCTTCCACAGGTCTCCCAATAAAAATGGTACCTCACTTGTGTGGGTAGGCCTACTGCCCGTGACAGAAAATGCCCAAAAACACTATGTGGACACATCAAAATTATCAAATTCAAAACGACCTATTTTTGCGGGGGCACCTGCGTTTTTGGTCTTCGGCTCAGTAGCCATCTAGGGAAACCTACCAAACTCAAACATTTCTGAGAACTAGACAACTGAGGGAGACCACGGAGGTGTGATTTGTGTGGATCCCCCAGTGTTTTCTTCCCCGGAATCCTCAGCAAACCTCAAATTTAGCTAAAGAAACAATTTTTTTACTCAATTATGTGTGGAATGACTGCACTGGCACAAATGTCCTCCACCGAACGTTCCCCTCAGTCTCCTGGTAAAAATGATACTTCACTTGTGTAGGTGGGCCAAGTGCCTGTGACAGGGAAGAGCCAAAAACATTTTGAAAATGAGGGGGAACCAAAGCAGGTTCAAAAGGGCAGTTTGTAAAAAAAACGTTTTTCAGTGCTAAAATGCTAGGGTGGTAGGAGTCGATTCTGGCAGATTCCAAAAGATTTCAAAACAAAAATGTGGGAAAAATGTGTGATTTCAAGTAAAGTTGGAGGTTTCAGGGCATTCATGGTAAGAAAATGGTGCGGGTGCATATGAAGCACACTATCCTGGACCCACCCAGATGTTTAGTTTTCAGATGTGTCTAGCATTTCTCTTTCGATCCGAAGGGTGGCCTCTGATAAGGTAAGCACACAATTGTGCACTGACATCATCAGGTGCCACTGGGGTTTGGTAGAGGCAAGGGTGGAAGTGGAAGCGAATCCCGTTCCTTCCCTTCCATGGGAGGAGGGTGCAACACCCTTGGGGGGAGCGCTAGTGCTTCCCCCGAGGGCCTATACGTGGATGAGGTGGTTACATCCCTGGTGCCTGAGCGCCATGGCAGCCGATGTAACCACCTCGTCCCTGGCATCCGAGGGGTTAATTTCAATTGTGGTACAAAACACAATACCAAAAATACTCAGATAATCAAACAAATCCATGCAAACCAATGACTACATCAAACATATCAGAAAGTATTAATTTGATTGGAGAAAAGAACAACCCAGGTGGGGAAGACATGGAAGACACAATCAGACCAATCCTTGAACATTGCAGGCTACAAAAGCCCTGTGCAATCCTTGCTGCACAGCCAACAAACAGGGCCCTTCATCCACCTTTGGCTGCTATATTCTTGGACATGTTGGTAAACTATCTTGGTGTTGAAGATGACCAACAGTGGTTCAGAGACACCATGCTTTATATCACATAGTATGATGTGTACTTGCAAACTGGGCACACACACACACACTATGATCCTAGTTACCAATAAAAGATGTACCTTGTTCTCTAACCCAATGGTATTTATTCTGTTGACAATTGAGGATGAACGAATAAGTGGACCCATGAGAATGTGAACTTTTGACGATGGGCTCAAATATAGGGGCATAGTTATACTGAATGAGTGTCATTTTTTTACACCAATTCATTGAAAACAACGTTACAGTTCTATTTTGATGCTAGACCCGTCTAGTGCCAAAATATAGGAGTTAACTTCATTTTTTGGATGTGTGAAACCACCTTGTGCCAATGCGTTGCAAGGTCGGAGTTCCTGTCCAAAAAATGACTCTAAGCCCCTAGCACCTTATTTATCCTCCTATGCATGGGGGAGGTGGGCTTAAATATTGGGGCTAAGCCTGTTTAGCAGCATTATTTAATGCATGGGTCAGACCAGGCAATAGGGGACCTGTGGAGCCATTTCATGGTCAAACACCATGGAAAGAGCCCACAGGTGCCCTCCCCAAGCTCCAGGAACAAGGGGCAAGTATAGGTAAGTATTTAAAAAAAAAATTAAATGCCATTGGGGGCCCTTAAATGGGCCCCCCTACATGGCACTGGGTGCAATGGCCATGCCAAGGGGACACTTGTCCCCTGTGCTGGCCATTGGGGTGGTGGGCATGACTCCTGGCTTTTCTAAGGCAGGAGTCATGTGGTATGGATGGTTTTGCATCAGGAAATGGTGCTAGGCTGGTTAACTGCATTTTTCTGCCTCTACCCAGCCTAGCATCATTTTCTGAGGCAAAAACCCCCTTCCCCTGTACTTCCACCCCAACCCAGCTAATGTCATTGTTTCTGATGCTAGCCCAACCTGAGTGCCGGCTTGTGGGATTCCATAAATTTAGCTCCCGGCTGGCGCTTTAGAATGACACAACCCCACCCTATACTTTTTGATGCAAAACTGTGTTTGTGCAGTTTTGCTTAAAATAGTATAACTATGGGCCATAGTTTCCTGTCGTGGTTTCATTAGTCCTTTGAGCCATTGCACCCAGATAGGTATATATGCTGATGTCCTTGCAAAGTACATTACCAGTACATGAATGAAATGTTTAATGAAGGAAAGAAGAAGAAGAGTCTCAATTTCCAAATCAGAGAGTAATAAGTTGCAAAGGCATCTTTTATATGCAACTGAAGATTGGCATGAAAATCAGTGTTAGCACTGCCCCTAACAACATTGTGTTTCATTTTGCCAAATTACTGCTAATATATGCAAAATGAGTGTAACAGGGTACTTGCAATGCAAAGTCCTTTAAGCATCACAGCAAACGTGAATTAACCAGCCTTACTGATCATACCATTACTTAACAAAGGTAGAAATAGTGGCCAAACAGTGATGCAAATGAAAACAGGTTGCAAGAAATGAAAGGCGTCATTTATATTTACAATAAAGGTCGTAATACTGTGCCAAACACTGCTGTTCCACTGGGCAAAAATAACCTGTAATTACTAGGCTGCATGAGGGCACCATCAAACAATGGTATAGTCAATGCTTAATTTGAGCCAGTGTTTGCCAGTGCTTGACTCCTGCACTTAAGACAGTATACGACCTTATGGCTTTGTTTGTCTAATTTTGAGGAAAGCATAAATATGAAGTGTTTAATAATTGAGTATATATTACAAATTATTAATACCTGCCACCCAGGCCACTCTTATTGCTTTGGATGTCCTGAAATATCCAGATTTGTCACACGTGTAGAAGGTTGGTGGTGTAAACTGCAGTAGCCTTGCAGTGGCAGTCAGACTGCTATATTACGAGGTTGGCAGGCAGATCTGCCAACATACTGCCAACATACTGCTGTCCCTGCCAGGATCAGTAATCCCAAAGGGCTTACGGCAGCACTGGCTGTAATCAGCCAGTGCGGCGCTGTTAGACTTCTCATCCTTGGCGTGCTCTACCTTAACTTTTTGCCTCTGTTTCCCAGGTTGTTGATGTGTGCTGGACTCTGATTTTGCTGTTTTTGTTACTCTGGGCACTTTACCACTGCTAACCAGTGCTAAGGTGCAAGTGCCTATTTACAAAATGTGTATGTAATTGGTTTATCAATGATTGGCATATTTAATTTATTAGTAAGTCCCGAGTATAGTGCACTAGAGGTGCCCAGGGCCTGTAAATCACATGCTACTAGTGGGCCTGCAGCACTGGCTGTTCCACCCACATAAGTAGTTCTGTAATCATGTCTCAGACCTGCCACTGCAGTGTCTGTGTGTGCAATTATAACTGTAAATTCGACGTGGCAAGTTTATCCACTTGCCAGGCCTAAACCTTCCCTTTTCTTACATGTCAGGCACCCCTAAGGTAGGCCCTAGGTAGCCTCAAGGGCAGGGTGCAGTGTATGGTTAAGGTAGGACATATGGTAATGTGTTTTACATGTCCTGACAGTGAAATATTGCTTAATTCGTTTTGTAACGCCTATCCCTCTCATAGGTTAACATGGGGGCTACCTTTAAATCTGATTAAAGTGTAGATTTCATTTGGGAGCGGATGGACAAGTGGATATTCGAGTCTCTGAGCTCACAATTTAAAAATACATCTTTTAGTAAAGTTGATTTTGAGATTGTGTGTTTGAATATGACACTTTTAGAAAGTGAGCATTTTCTTGCTTATACCATTTCAGTGACTCTGCCTGGTTGTGGATTCCCTGTCTGGGTCAGTTTGACAGTTGGGCTGGTTGCACCTCACACTAGACAGTGACACAAAGGGAGCTGGGATGTAGTATGCATTTCCTGATGAGCCATCTGTGCTAGGAGGGAGAGGAGGAGTGGTCACTCACACCTGAAAGGGTTGTGCCTGCCCTCACACAATGCAGTCTTCAACCCAGTGGCGAGTGTCTGGGGCCTGGCCTGGGCAAAGCAGGATTTCACATTGACTTTGCTTGTGAGTAGGCCTGCTTCAAAGGAGAAATTGGGTATAAGAAGGGCACCCAAAACCACAGACTTTAGAACACTTCTGGAAACCAAGAGGAACCTCTGCCTGGAGAAGAGCTGAGGAAGAAGAGCTGCCCTGCCTGTGACTGTGCTTTGTGGAGCTATCCTGCAGTTGCTGCTTCTGCCAGAGGGCAAAGACTGGACTTTGTGTGCCTTCCATCTAGTGATCTTGTGGGCTTGATTTAGAGCTTGCCTCCTGTTGTTTGAAGTCTCAGGGACAGCAAAGACTTCTCTCTGCCAGCACCTGGAGTCTCTGGGGAGACTCCTACACTGCCCTGTGGTGCTCATCCAGTTCCGGGGACCCAGAAAGGAGAAGCTGGCAGCCTAAGAGGAAGAAATTCACGCACAGAACGCTGTGCGGGGAAAAGATCAACGCAACTCGGATCTGTGGCTGAAAAATCAACATGCCGCCTGCTTCGCAGCAGAAAATCGACGGTCGCCTGCAACGCGACAGAAGAATCAACACACGGAGCTGAAGAAAGGACACGCAGCATCGCTGACCGAGGCTGGTGAGATCACAGCCCGCGCTACGCGGTTTTCGGATCATCGTGCGGCTGGATTTCTGATGCAAACATCGCTGGGCGTGTAAAAACAACGCATGGCCTGCCCGAACCTTTGAGTGATGACCAGATCGCCGCATCGCTCTCCTGCGGAAAGAAGAAACAACGCCACCGACCCGATGAAAGGAGAAACGACACAAGGTCTTGCTTGTGAGTGAAATCGACGCATCGCAAGCCCTTGTTGACACACACTCGCCCGTGCGGGGTTATTTATGACAAGCCCAAGGTACATTTCCACACTAACAGGGTTAGTGTGTGTTTAAAACTACATAAAGACTCATTTTGCTTTTTAATTTATAACTTGACTTGTGTATTGTGGATTTTTGTCGTTTTGGTCTTGTTTTGTTTAGATAAATATTTTCTATTCATTTTGTAGTGATTTCATTAAGCTACTGTGGGCCTGATTACAACTTTGGAGGAGGTGCTAATCCATCCTAAAAGTGACGGTAAAGTGACAGATGTGCCACCAGCCGTATTACGAGTCAATTATATCCTATGGAATTCGTAATACGGCTGGTGGTATATCTGTCACTTTACCGTCACTTTTGGGACAGATTAACACCTCCTCCAAAGTTGTAATCAGGCCCTGTGTGTGTTGGTACAACTACTTTACAACTAGCACTCTGAAGTTAAGCCTACTGCTCATACCAAGCTACCAAGGGGGTAAGCAGGGGTTAGCTGAGGGTGATTCTCTTTTACCCTGACTAGAGTGAGGGTCCTTGCTTGGACAGGGGGTATCCTGATTGCCAACCAAAGACCCTATTTCTAACAGGCACGGATTATAACCTAGTTCTCCACTAACCTTTTCATGACCATCTCATCGTCATAAAAAAGCTGGTGGAGAACAAGTGCAGGTGGGTGCCATGGCACGGACAGTGCACGGATCTCCCTGCCCGGCACCCTTGAAATGCACATTGTCTGCTGTGCAGACAGTGTGCATTTCAAGGGTGTCGGTGCACCCTGCATGTGGCAAAATTGCCTCTGGCTTAATTATGAGCCGGGAACAATGCTGCCAGACCTTTCCCACTGCGCTGACAGGGAAGTTGTAGTAACGCTGGTGGGGAGACCACCGCCTCCATGCAGTTTCCTCACCAAAGGTCTGGCAGTTGGGTTTTCCAACTGCCAAACTCATAATGAGGCCCTGAGTATTTGTGATTTCAATAATAATAGAGTTCCTTTAAAAATGACCTCCGTCCTATAAAGTCCCATGGGAAAGTAGCACTTTTGAAAGTCCTGGTTGTGCTGCATCTGCTCTCTTTGGGCTCCTGTCAGAGCACATGTAGAGACGTAGCTGAGTTTTCACAAACTGAATTATCTATATTTCTTCAATGTGTTTGTAAGAGACCTTAATGAAAAATGAATGCACAATGTTTAGGATTCAATGTTGCACACAAAGCAAGCATGATTGATATTCCAGGTCTGTGCAGATAGTTCTTGCAATTATGTAATTGCATTAATCAGCTCCTATTTGGAGATCAAAGAAATGCCACATGTCATGGTAGATGTATAAATATATGTGGGATTTCCACTCTAATTATGGCTTCTCCGGCAATGGTCACTGTCTCTTCTGTTCGCCTTCTCCATCTGTTTACTATCTGTGCATGTACCCAGTATTTTTAGGGCATGAGTTCTGCATTGGACTTAGAAAGTCATTGTACATGGATTCAAGACGTCACAGAGACATGCAACTACATAGGGGCATATTTAAAAGCCAATAGCATACGCCGCCATAGCGTGATTTTTGTTGTTGTGCTATGGCAGAGCTAAGGTGGCTTTTCCCCCGTCGTGTTTAAAAAGTGGTGCAATGCAAGCATTGTGTCACTTTGCATCCCTTTGCACCACATTATGCCTGCATCAGCCATAATGTAAGCAAGGGAGGGACGCTCCCACGCTGGGATGCCCAAAAAAAATTAAAACTGGCACAGTCAAATTGATATTTCTCTACACCATTTTTCCATCATTTTTAATGCCTGCTCATTGATTTTAATCAATGGGCCTCCCTCTACTTTGCTACACTAGCAACAACATTTTTGACGTTAGTGCAGCAAAGTGCCACAATAGCATCAAAAATGTTGCCGCTATTGTTCTAATGCCACCATGATTTGTCGTACTGTAAATACGGCGCAACCATGTTGTTGTTAGGTGAGGCAGGGGTGACGCAAAAAAAGCAACGCATTGGGACTGATGCACCACTTTCTTGTAAACGTGCCCCTTAGCTTTTAGGTTTATGTCAGTGGATACATTTTTTAGCGAGTGTTGGCCCATACACCATATTATCTGTGTCAGTGCTGTCAATTTTAAGTACAATTCAGGGTGCAATTGTGCGTGTTAAGCAGGACGGCCTTTCTCATTAGCTGGTTCAATACCATTTGTATTCTCCAACATTCTGTTATTGATTAACATTTTCTTCGTTCGAAGGCTTACGTTGAGTCATCTTTTTTTAATTTATTTATTTATTTCTAGATAGTGCCACACCACTGATTTTCCTCAATCTAGTTCTCCTTCTAGGTGCGTTTTTCTAACTTGAGATTGCTCCTGTGGTTGTTCACCCCAGCAATCAGGACTTCCACTACCTCGTCAATAAATTGCAATGTCATTCTCCTTTCATCACTCCCTTCTTCTTCTTTGCTCCCAGGCTTTTTCCGACTCTCCTAACATGTAGACTGTACCGTATCTGCTCCATCTCACATGCTTAGGTGTGGTTCAGTACCAAAATGTTTGTCGCGTTAGTGTTGTTCTTTTTGCCATGAAGCAATGCATTTCGTGTCACATTGTGGCAATGTGTGTATGTTAGGCTCAGCACGAATGCTACACTACACTGTAGGTACAATACATCGTCATCGATTTTCCCATTGCTTTGCCAAAGCTGCATCTCAGTAAATTTGTGCTAGTGTGTGCACAACTTCCATTAAGACATGCCATTGACACCAATATGTATTAACATAAATATGTAATGGCAAAAAAGAATGGAAGGTAAAAGGTCAAAGTGAATGATTCTCTGTGCCTAGGGTATGTTCCATCATGAGTTGCTAGAGTACCTAGTGCAATATTTATTGACTGAAACAAACAGTATTTTAGTTTGAACTAATGTGGAAAAACATCTAGATAAAAAGTTTTAACCACGCAATCTATTCACTTCACAGAATATTTCAGTGTACAAATATGTATTTGGCTTTCAATCATCTAAATTGCATAAAATGCAAATTAATGCGACACTGGCCATTTGGAGTAAATGACTGTTATTAACAGAAAAAGGGCAACACACTATTCTCAAAACAAATAGGTGCATGTGCAGTCAGCCGGAAATCTACGGTTAAGAATAAGTAAAACGTTTGTTGCACTTGAAAAAATATTTGATAAACTATTTTATGTTAAATATGAATGCAAAAAATGTATATTTTAATTTTAAATGTAGAACTAAAGAAAAAATAGAGAGGCTCCACAACTAAAAGAGTAATATTTGAAACTGGAGAAATGATTGCTTGTACGGTTGTACTATTTTTCCTTAGAACTAAATGCTGAAAATGTACATTACAAGGATTATAACACTTGCAACACAACTGGTTATGAAATGAGTCCCACCTACAGATGAAACATATTTCAACAATCACAGCCACACAGAGCACATAAGAAAGGTCACCACACCACATATCTTTTTCTGCCTTCACAATGTCTGTGACGCTGTCATTCCCAGAAATTGCTTCTCACCTGATGTGATTCTTGACAAGATTGCTGACTGGAAGCAGGAATTTGATATACCTGCAGCACACTCTCAGGCAATCCTAGCCTGTGTCCAAATAGTGATGGCTTTCCATTTCTTGGCCACCTGATCTTTGTAGAGGGTCCCCTCTGACAACGCTGGTATCTCAGAGGCAAACCAGTCCTGATGTTTGCATGAGGTAAAGAGTATACAGGTTTAATGCAATGCCACAATCACTGATTTTTGGACTTTTTTGCTTATGCAGGGTCATCCCCAATCTTTTTGCCTCCTGTCTCCTATTTTTTCTGACCTGTTGGTGTTGGCTTTTGAACTCTGAGCACTTTACCAGTGCTAACCAGTGCTAAAGTGCATATGCTCTCTATGTAAAATTGTATGTAATTGGTTTATCCATGATTGGCATATTTGATTTACTAGTGAGTCCCTAGTAAAGTGCACTAGAGTTGCCAGGGCCTGTAAATCAAATGCTACTAGTGGGCCTGCAGCACTGGTTGTGCCACCGACATAAGTAGCTCTGTAATCATGTCTCAGACCTGCCACTGCAGTGTCTGTGTTTGCAGTTTTAACTGTAAATTCGACTTGGCAAGTGTACTCACTTGCCAGGCCTAAACCTTCCCTTTTCTTACATGTCAGACACCCCTAAGGTAGGTCCTAGGTAGCCCCAAGGGCAGGGTGCAGTGTATGGTTAAGGTAGGACATATAGTAATGTGGTTTATATGTCCTGACAGTGATATATTGTTACATTTGTTTTTCACTGTTGCAAGGCCTGTCCCTCTCATAGGTTAAAATGGGGGCTACCTTTCAATCTGATTAAAGTGTAGATTCCATTGGGAGCGGATGGACATGTGGAGTTTGGGGTCTCTGAGCTCACAATTTAAAAATATATCTTTTAGTAAAGTTGATTTTAAGATTGTGTGTTTGAAAATGTCACTTTTAGAAAGTGGACTTTTACTTGTCTATACCATTTCTGTGACTCTGCCTGTTTGTGGTTTCCCTGTCTGGGTCAGTTTGACAGGGCTGTGCCTGCCCTCACACAATGCAGTCTCCAACCCCCTGGTGAGTGTCTGGGGCCTGGCCTCGGCAAGGCAGGATTTCACATTCAAAAGAGACTTTACTTTGAAGTAGGCCTACTTCAAAGGAGAAATTGGGTATAAGAAGGGCACCCAAAACCACAGACTTGAGAAACACTTCTGGAACCAAGAGGAACCTCTGCCTAGAGAAGAGCTGAATAGCTGAGGAAGAAGAGCTGCCCTGCCTGTGACTGTGCTTTGTGGAGCTATCCTGCAGTTGCTGCTTCTGCCAGAGTAAGAGGGCAAAGACTGGACTTTGTGTACCTTCCATCTTGAGAAGAAATCTCCAAGGGCTTGATCTAGAGCTTGTCTCCTTTTGTTTGAAGTCTCAGGGACAGCAAAGACTTCTCTCTGCCAGCACCTGGAGTCTCTGGAGAGACTCCTACTCTGCCCTGTGGAGCCCATCCAGTTCCTGGGACCCTGAAAGGAGAAGCTGGCAGCCTAAAGACAAGGAAATCCATGCACAGAGCACCGTGCGGGGAAAAGATTGACATGACTCCGATCTGCGGCTGAAAAAACAACACGCTGCCAGCTCCGCAGCTGAAAAACAACGCTCGCAGTGAACGCGACCGATTCATCGACGCACGGAGCAGGAGAAACGACGCGCAGCATCGCTGAAGGAGACTGGGAGATCACAACCTGCACTGCAGGTTTTTCGGATCAATGTGCCGCTGGCTTTCCAACTCACACCCACCCGTGTGGGGTTATTTTTGATGCACACCCACCCGTGCGGGGTTATTTTTGATGCACACCAGGTACAATTTCACGCTAGCAGCGCTAGTGTGTGTTTAAAACTACTTGAGACTCTTTTTGCATTTTTATTGATAACTTGACTTGTGTATGGTGGATTTTTGTCGTTTTGGTCTTGTTTTGTTCAGATAAATATTTTCTATTTTTCTAAAGTGGTGTTGTGTCATTTTGTAGTGTTTTCATTAAGTTACTGTGTGTGTTGGTACAAATACCTTACGCCTAGCACTCTGAAGTTAAGCCTACTGCTCTGCCAAGCTACCAAGGGGGTAGGCAGGGGTTAGCTGAGGGTGATTCTCTTTTACCCTGACAAGAGTGAGGGTCCTTTCTTGACTAGGGGGTAACCTGACTGTCAACCAAAGACCCCATTTCTAACACTGATGATAAGGGAAAAGTATCAAGGAGTATTATGACTTTACCTACTTCCTTTAGGTGCCTCTTACTGCACCCACATGGCACTTCAATCATCTCACCATACAGCACATTTTTTTCCACCTCTGTGATCACTGACACTCCATCAAAGTGCAGGCTATCTCCAACACAAGGGGCTGCTTCGTTGATCTGTACACTAGCTTTCCTGTGACCACACACAACAGATACATTTTCAGAGAGTCATCTCCTGCAAGTCTTTTGGGTGGTGGTGATTTTAGTGGCATCTGACGTATTGGTAAGTAACAGCATCTTATGCTGTGCCCACATTTGTATCTGGGATTTGAGACCTAAACATAATCAGTAATCACAATACCCCACTACACACACATTACCCAGACACACACTGCATGTAAGTAGGCATGATTTAAAAAAATTACAATAGACACCCCTTTAGTTAAAAAATATTAATTTTTTTATGGTGATTGCGGGTATGCTCTCTCTCCCCTTCTCCTCGCACCCAGCAGGTGTCCAACTACAGTATCTCAGCAGAGGTACAATAGTGCCCTTATAAGTACATTAATCATAATGAATGCACTTTTGGTGTACTCAAGTCATGATACAGATGTGTTGCCTTTGCCACGGGTGAGGATACCAGTGTACTCCCCAGACATTGTGTGCAGGATTCTTGTAGTCTGTTCTGTGTTGCACAAAATTGCGATACAACAGGGCTTACATATAGATGTTGAATCTTATCTACTGCAACTTACAGGGATCTGGGGTGGGTTTTGGAACAGAGATCAGGATATACAGGTGCTGGGTGGGCTGGTTAATTCATTTTTCTCTTGAGCTGCTAGTTTGGTTCCTGCATTAATATGGTTAGACTATCTCTTGTCAATGATGAATGGTGGACATCTAACATAATGTCCATACATACTGTGAGAGAAAAGTTCTGACTACCTGGTCTGCCCTGATTTTTTGCTTTTTGATCACCTGGTTTTTGACCTTTTACTGTGAGTGAGCCTCATAGTTGGGGACTCACCCACCTTAAACTCATGGTAAAATGGACTGCACATGTTTACTGCCAGTACTGCCTTGCTAAAGAAAGTC
The DNA here is from genome assembly GCF_031143425.1 of Pleurodeles waltl. Classification (NCBI taxonomy): domain Eukaryota; kingdom Metazoa; phylum Chordata; class Amphibia; order Caudata; family Salamandridae; genus Pleurodeles; species Pleurodeles waltl. Next base: position 315,792,491 of record NC_090444.1, read on the forward strand.
TGCCATGGTGCAGCAAGAGTAGGAGGCCCTGGGCTGGTTACACATGATTACTTGTGTACAGACACATGCGAGGGCTGCGTGGGGAGGATTTCTGGTGTACGCAACCGTAGAACTGAACTTAGGTAGCCTGGTGCAGAAGGAACTATGCAGAGTGGGTGGTGACCTGGAGTAGGCCTCATGAGATGGGTGTACACATGTGAGAGATAGTCAGTGTGCTTACTGTCTTTCCACTGTAGGGACACTACATTTAGGGGGTCATTCCAACCCTAGCGGTCGGAGTTAAAGCGGCGGCTAACCCGCCAACAGGCTGGCGGTTTAAAAAATGGAATTCTGACCCTGGCGGAAACCGCCAACAGAGACCGCCACATTAACACTCCGACCGCCACGGCGGGACAAACAAACAGCACGGCGGTCACCACCAACAGCCAGGTGGGAGTCAATGTACCACCCACCCTATCACAACCCACCAATCTGCCACCTTTTCCGGGGCGGTAGCCCCGCCGATAAAAACACGGCGGAAACAGACATTTCAAATGGAAAACGCTCACCTCCATACACCCCACGAGGAATCTAGACAGCATGGAACCCGAACTACACATCCTACCAGCTATTGTATTCCTGCTCCTCTACCAGGAGCACGAACGCCGGCGCAGAAGACTATGGTGAGTACTGCACCTACGACACAGGGGAGGGGGGAGGAGAAAATATTACGGGCACACATACTCTACACACCCACCACCACCCTCACCCACTACAACACACACATCAATGCATAGCAATACATCACTGTTACAACCCCCAAACTCCCCGGAAGAATGCAAAGACCAAATGAAATGATCATAAGCAGTCGAATATATTGTATTATCGGCATATAAAAATATCACACATTTAAAACTAATGTATACATAAATATTAAAAGTCAGATAATTTTAGCAGTCATTGTCCGTGGACCACTGGGCCCAAATCACATGGGCAAGGCCCACACAGGATACCTGACACCAACGGATAGAACACTGCAGGGGCATCAGATAGAAAAACTACAGGCACCTCAGGGGGAAGGGAAGGGGGGCACCTCAGCCACATGAATACACGACGCCAGATCCACGAGGGGCCTCCATGGCCACTGTCCCATCCTGGGGAGTGCAAAGCCACAGTCTCTCAAGTCCATACAGTGGGTGGTTTGCTCACTGTACCATCCTGGGGAGTGCAAAGCCACAGTCTCTCAAGTCCATACAGTGGCTGGCTTGCCCACCGTACCATCCTGGGGAGTGCAAAGCCACAGTCTCTCAAGTCCATACAGTGGGTGGCTTGCCCACTGTACCATCCTGGGGAGTGCAAAGCCACAGTCTCTCAAGTCTCTACAGTGGGTGGTTTGCCCACTGTTACATCCTGGGGAGTGCAAAGCCACAGTCTCTCAAGTGGATGACAGTGTCCACTGGTTCTGAAGGGGGACTGGTGCCCAGAGTGCTTCGTGCAGCCCTGCCCGACACAGATGCGGCACTGCCCCTTCCGCCAATGGGCCAGCGGTGCTTGAGATGAAGGGCCCAGCTCAGCGGTCCTTGAGACGGCGGTGCCCTGTTCAGCGGTGCTTGAGACGGCGGTGCCCAGCGGAGCGGTGCTTGAGATGAAGGGCCCTGTTCAGCGGTGCTTGAGATGAAGGGCCCAGTTCAGCGGTGCTTGAGATGAAGGGCCCAGTGCAGCGGTGCTTGAGACGGCGGTGCCCAGCGGAGCGGTGCTTGAGATGAAGGGCCCAGTGCAGCGGTGCTTGAGACGGCGGTGCCCAGCGGAGCGGTGCTTGAGATGAAGGGACAAATGCAGCGGTGCTTGAGATGAAGGGTCCAGTGCAGCGGTGCTTGAGATGAAGGGCCCAGTGCAGCGGTGCTTGAGATGAAGGGCCCAGTGCAGCGGTGCTTGAGACGGCGGTGCCCAGCGGAGCGGTGCTTGAGATGAAGGGCCCATTTCAGCGGTGCTTGCCTTGGCGGCCCTTGCCCTGTTCAGTGGTGCTTGCCTTGGCGGTCCTTGCCCTGTTCAGCGGTCCTTGCCCTGTTCAGCGGTGCTTTCCCTGTTCAGCGGTGCTTGCCTTGGCGGTCCTTGCCCTGTTCAGCGGTGCTTGCCTTGGCGGTCCTTGCCCTGTTCAGCGGTGCTTGCCTTGGCGGTCCTTGCCCTGTTCAGCGGTCCTTGCCCTGTTCAGCGGTGCTTGCCCTGTTCAGCGGTGCTTGCCTTGGTGGTCCTTGCCCTGTTCAGCGGTGCTTGCCTTGGCGGTCCTTGCCCTGTTCAGCGGTCCTTGCCCTGTTCATCGGTGCTTGCCCTGTTCAGCGGTGCTTGCCTTGGTGGCCCTTGCCCTGTTCAGCGGTGCTTGCCTTGGCGGTCCTTGCCCTGTTCAGCGGTGCTTGCCTTGGCGGTCCTTGCCCTGTTCAGTGGTGCTTGCCCTGTTCAGCGGTGCTTGCCTTGGCGGTCCTTGCCCTGTTCAGCGTTGCTTGCCTTGGCGGTCCTTGCCTTGTTCAGCGGTCCTTGCCCTGTTCAGCAGTGCTTGCCTTGGCGGTCCTTGCCCTGTTCAGCGGTGCTTGCCTTGGCGGTCCTTGCCCTGTTCAGCGGTCCTTGCCCTGTTCAGCGGTGCTTGCCTTGGCGGTCCTTGCCCTGTTCCTCTGTGCTTGCCTTGGCAGTCCTTGCCATGTTCAGCGGTGCTTGAGTTGGCGCTCCTTCATTGCCCAGCTGGGCTGTGGCTGGCGCTCCTTCATTGCCCAGCTGGGCTGTGGCTGGCGGGGCCCTCCTGGGCAGCTGGGATGTGGCTGGCGGGGCCCTCCTGGGCAGCTGGGCTGTGGCTGGCAGGGCCCTCCTGGGCTGCCGTACCGGGCCTCTGGGTGTCCTCCTGCACACCTGGGATGGGGCTGGTGGGGCCCTCCTGGGCAGCTGGCCTGCTGCCGGACTTGTCGGGCGTGCTGCCCTTCCCACCCTTCCCTGGTCGTCTGTGGCCCTTTCCCACCTTTGGCGGTGTGCCAGGTGGCACCCCACTTCCAGCCGGAGCCAGGGTAGGGATTTTGGTCCCTGGTGTCCTTGGCCTCTCGCGCAGGGCACTGGTAATCTTTGGGTGTTTTTCCGGGGGTGGGCTGGCTGTGCCTTGGCTCCTAGCAGAACTAGTTGCCCTTGAGGGTGGGGGACTCCACAGTCCTTGGACAACAGTCTTGATAGGTCCTGGTTTGGTGGTGGCTGAGGTGCTGATTGCAGTCTTATGAGATGGGCGGGGTGGGGGAGTTGTTGGAAAGAGGTCAAGTTTTGAAAGGAAAATCAATTTGGAAAGAGAGGGACGGCTAGGTGTAGTGGGTATGGGAGTGGAGGAAGAGGATGTGGTTGTAGGAGTGTGTAGTCTGGTGTCTTTGGGTGCAGGTACTTGGGCTGGAGGCTGTCGTGAGGTGGATGGCTGTTGGGTGGGTGGCTGCCTGCATTTGTGTGGTTTGGAAGAGGGGGTGACAGACACACTGGGAGAGGACACAGGGGACGTGTAAATGGTAGTGGGGTGGTGACTGCACGTGTGCAGAGTGTTCTGGTGGGTGTGCTGGTGATGGACGTAGTGGCTGAAGATGTTGTGCATGCAAGTGTGAGTGGAGACGTCACAGGGAGGGAGGAGGGAGACGAGAAGGAGGGGGACACAGTGGAGGCAGTTGGTGTTGGTGTGTCTGCATGTGGATGTTGCTTGTGTGAATGCTTGTGTGATGTGTGGTGCTTATGTCTGGATGAGCTTCCCTTGGGTGTTGAGGTATGTGCAGGCTGGTCTGTAGGTGTGTCTGGGATAGGCAGAGGTACAGGGGATTGGGTCTGTGTGTAGGAAGTTGGAGGGGGACGCTAGAGACAGGGACAATTGCTGCCGTCAGTGCTGAGGCCAGAGCGTTGAACGATCGCTGATGGGCAGCCTGACCCGAATGAATGCCCTCCAGGTATGCATTACTCCGGAGCACCTCCCTTTCTACACCCTGGATGGCATTCAAAAGGGTAGACTGCCCGACAATGATGGTCCTCAGGAGGTCAATGACCTCCTCACTGAGGGCAGCAGGGGTGACAGGGGCAGGGCCTGAGGTGCCTGGGGCGAAGGAGATGCCCCCCTTCCTGGGTGAGCGGGCATGGGGCAAACGCTGAGGGGCTGCTGGGAGGGAGGTGCTGGTGCGCTGGGTGGCGGCTGTACCTGTTGTTGCGGGGGGCACGGATGTTGCCGCCACCACAAGGGAGCTCCCTTCAGAGGACGAGTCGCTGCCACTGACATCAGCACGAGTCCCCGCTGTGGAGCTCCCCTCGCCCTCCGTCCCACTGGTGTACTCAGAGTCCGTTGCATGGCCCTCCAGGGCCATGTGGGATGCAGCTCCCTCGTGCTCCGATGCCACTTCTCCTCCGCCTGATGATGCTAATGCACACATGAACAGGAAGACCACAAAAAAGGGGGGGGAGAGAAAGAAAGACCTGTTGAGTGCATGGATTACCGCTACCGTTGGCGGAGAGGACAGACACAGAAGCCCCCTGCACTACGCTGCGCACTTGGGGTCCACTACTCAATCAGTGGGACATGGCCTACATGCCTATGGACGACAACTGCACACACAGATGACACAGGGCCATGAATAGCTGTACTTGGCACCCTACAGAGGTGGGGGGCGGGGCACAGGGCCATGCCTTACGGAGGGGCCTAGCCTAGAGAAATCGCCCTGGTCTAGAGATACCCACAGCCCACCTCCCCCACCCAGACACCTCCACTGCGCGCAAAGTCACCAGAATGAGAGTGTACTCACCCCCTTGTGTCTGCTGTGATGTCCTCACACGCCCATCCAAATCGGGGTAGGCCACCGCCAGGATCCGGAACATCAGGGGGGTCAATTGAGGACTGGCACCCCTCCTACGTTGGGAGGCCATCCCCAGCAGAGCCTCCGCCATCTTCCTGCTCCCGCATCGGATGTCCTCCCACCTCTTCCGGCAGTGGGTGCCCCGTCTGTTGTGGACCCCCAGGGTCCGGACGTCCTTGGCGATGGCACGCCAAATAGCGATTTTCTGGTGGGCGCTGACCTATGTGAAATGTACAGGGGGAGAAAACAAATCATCACCTTCTGCATGCTTGATGTGGCCCCCCATCCCCACCCTTGCCATGTGGCCAATGCTCTCATCTGTCGTGTGATGCATGCCTCAATCGCTCCCCTCCCCACCATCTTTCATCCACCCGACTCATCCCAGGCATTGCCCACAAAGCATGGTCCCAGTGTACTTACCTGTTGGTCTGGAGGACCATAGAGTAGCGCATACTGGGGGAGGACCCCATCCATGAGTTTCTCCAATTCTTCAGAAGTGAAGGCAGGGGCCCTTTCCCCAGTCGCAGCAGCCATTGTCTCTTCCAGACCGAGGTCACAGCAGCACTTGCAGTGTAGGTCCTCTCCTGTGGAAGATCAGGTATCGAGTGATTAAATAGATAGAAAATGGCGGTCACGTCCGCGGCGGTGCGTACTGCGGCGGTGCGTACCGCGACCGCCGGCGCACATCGTCATTGGCTCGTGAAACCCATAGGGTTCTATGTTAACCAATGCGGCTTTGCGCCGCGGTCTTCGACCGCCTACCGCCACGGTGTGCCACGCCAGCGCATTGACCTCACATCCCATTGTCACACTTCACACGTCAGACAGCCACCATTTCAAGGGCCCACATGGCTTAATTTCTACTGCGTCACACATACCTAGGCCTTTCCTCAACACTCATACAAACCATTCAATGCATAGTGAATCGTGTTGTGTGCAAGGTGTGGGAACGTACCTGTGGGTTGATTGACTCTGTGCTCGCTGTTGTCCTTCATAGGCACCGTCCGCTGGGCAATGCGAGGAGATGGAGGAATCTTCCCGTGTACAGACCGCTGGTGGACCTGTCGACAATGGAGGAAAGACATGTCATACTGACATACAGGCTTGATCGAGCCACTATTCATGAACTGTGTGCCCAGCTGGAGGCAGACCTGAAGTCACCCATCCGCCAACCCACAGGGATCCCCCCTCTAGTGCAGGTGCTGTCAGTACTCCATTTCTTAGCAAGTGGGTCTTTTCAAACAACAGTGGCTATATCATCAGGGATGTCTCAACCTATGTTTTCCAAGTTGTTGTCCAGAGTGTTGTCTGCCCTGCTGAAACACATGCGGAGCTACATCGTTTTCCCTGAGGTGGGGGATTTGCCTACAGTGAAGGGTGATTTCTATGCCCTTGGACATATCCCCAACATCATAGGTGCCATTGATGGGACACATGTGGCTTTGGTACCTCCCAGCAGGAGTGAACAGGTGTACAGGAACAGGAAAAGTTATCATTCGATGAATGTACAGATGGTCTGTTTGGCAGACCAGTACATCTCCCATGTTAATGCCAAGTTCCCTGGGTCAGTGCATGACGCCTACATCCTGCGGAATAGCAGCATACCGTATGTGATGGGTCAACTCCAGAGGCACCGGGTGTGGCTATTAGGGGACTCTGGTTACCCCAACCTGTCCTGGCTACTGACCCCAGTGAGGAATCCCAGGACCAGGGCAGAGGAACGCTACAATGAGGCCCATGGGTGGGCTAGGAGGGTGATCGAACGCACCTTTGGCCTCCTGAAGGCCAGGTTCAGGTGCCTCCTTATGACAGGTGGATCCCTAATGTACTCACCAAAGAAGATGTGCCAGATCATCGTGGCCTGCTGTATGCTTCACAACCTGGCTTTGCGCCGCCAGGTGCCTTTTCTGCCGGAGGATGGTCCAGATGGTGGTGTTGTAGCAGCTGTGGAGCCTGTGGAGAGTGAAGAGGAAGCCGAAGAGGACGACATAGACAACAGGAACACAGTAATAGAGCAATATTTTCAGTGACACACAGGTAAGAGTACACACCGGCATATTACATTTACTTAAAGACTCCTACCTCTCTACTGTCTGACTTTTTCCCCCAGTGTATGGTAACTGTGTTGTGACTTTCCCTTCCGTTTTCAGAGCTGTGGGCCCCACTGCGTGACATCTGCTTTGTTTCCCCATGGACTACAGCTGTGTGACAGCGGTTTGTTGGCATCACAATGTGAATAAAAAATTTGGCACTGTCATGTCTAATACATTTGTTAAAATCACAGACAGACTCCAGATTGTTTATGTGCTATAAGTGTGTTTATTCAAGTGCTCTAATTAGGATGGGTGGTTGCAAATCGGTGAGGGGTGATGGTGGAGGATTGTCCATGGCAGAGTCCAGACTATCAGGTTCACAGGTGCATTGTCCAAATGCCTGTGGGAAGTGGAGCAGGGGCAGTTTAAGGTTGGACAGGGTGACAATGTGGGACAGTGGATGACAATCAGGGCGGTATCCTTTGCTGGCGGGGTCTTGACATGTTACTCTGTCTTCTTCCTGGATCTCAGGGCCCGCTTGCGGGGTGGTTCTCTTTCTGCAGGGGGTGGGGTTCTGGTGGCCTGTTGGTCTTGTGTCGGGCCTCCTGTCCACTAGCGCCGGCGGAGGTGGTAGCCAGTTCTTGGTCCATGCTAGTGACAGGGGCCCTTTGAGGTGCCACAGTGTTCCGCAATGTGGTGATTAACTCATTCAGGGCCACTACGATGGTACCCATGGCGGAACTGATGTTTCTTAGTTCCTCCCTGAACCCCATATACTGTTGCTCCTGCAGAAGCTGGATTTCCTGAAACCTGGCCAGGACCGTCGCCATCGTCTCCTGGGAGCGGTGGTATGCTCCCATGATGGAGGAGAGGGCCTCGTGGAGAGTGGGTTCCCTTGGCCTGTCCCCCCCCCTGTCGCACAGCAGCCCTCCCAGTTCCCCTGTTTCCCTGGGCCTCCGTCCCCTGGACCGTGTGCCCACTACCACTGCCCCCAGGTCCCTGTTGTTGTTGGGGTGGTGGGTTAGCCTGAGTTCCCTGTAGTGGTGGACACACTGCTGATTGACGTGTCCTGGGGACAGAGGTATGGGCCCGCTGGGTGGGTTTTGTGCTGGTGTTCCCAGAGGGGGGAAGGTCTGCTGTGGCCTGTGACTGTCTGAGGGGAACCGACTGTCTCGAGGTCCCCGATGGACCGGGCTGGTCATCTAGATCCAGGGAGACAGAGCTGCTGTCATCACTGTGGGCCTCTTCTGGGGGTGGAGTGGACATTTGTGGACCCTCCTGCGCGGTGACCTGGAGTTCGGGTCCTGCAGGGGTATAAAAGTATGGTTATTGCTTCTGTGTGTGCCAATGGCGTGTAATGGGTGGGTGCCTGTGTAGCCCAGTGCTGGCATTCCTTTGTGAGGGCTGTTGTGACGGTGTTTTGGGGGGGGGGGTGATGGGTATGTGCATTGGGCATGCTTTGGTGATGGGTGTCCATGCTTTGGGGCCACATGCAGGGCTAAGTTTTGGGATGGGTAGGTTGTGATGGTGAGACATTTGCAAGGGGTAGTTGTGACAGGGTGGGGGTGAGGGTGGGGGTATGAGTTGGCATGCAGGTGGGGTGGGGGGGATGAAATAGTGAAGATGAGACTTACCAGAGTCCATTCCTCCACCGACTCCTGCGAGGCCCTCAGGATGCAGGATGTTCAAGACTTGCTCCTCCCATGTTGTAATTTCTGGGGGAGGAGTTGGGGGTCCACCGCCAATCCGCTGTACCGCGATGTTGTGCCTTGATACCATGGAACGCACCTTCCCCCGTGGGTCGTTCCACCTCTTCCTGATGTCGTCCCTATTTCTTGGGTGCTGTCCCACAGCGTTGACCCTGTCGAATATTCTGCTCCATAGCTCCAGCTTCCTGGCAATGGTGGTGTGCTGCACCTGTGTCCCGAACAGATGGGGCTCTACTCATACGATTTCCTCCACCATAACCCTGAGTTCATCATCTGAGAACCTGGGGTGTCTTTGAGGTGCCATGGGGTGGTGTGGATGATGTGTGGGGTGGAGTGTGTAGTGATAGGTGGGGTGCTATTTAGTGGTGTGTTGTGTGAGGTGCGTGGAAGTTCTGTGGGTATTGGTATTGTGTGCCTGTGGATGCTTGGTAGTTGACTGTGGTGTCTCTCTCTGGCCTTCTCTCAGAATTTCTGGTCGTAGGGGTTTGTGGGTGATGTGGGTGTGTGTTTTATATTGTATTGGGTGGGTGGGAGTGGTGTGTGTATCAGGTGTGTGTATTTCGAATTGGCCAATGTGGTAGTGTTTTGTACGAGTATGTGTATTTCGACCGCGGCGGTGTGTACCGGCAATAGAATACCACAGTTGAAAGACCACCGCGTGGATTCGTGGGTCGTAATGGCATGGGCGTATTTCTGTTGGCGCGACGGTGGAGGTTTGGTCATCGCCAGTTTATCGCTGACCTTTGGTGTGGCGGACATTTGTGGATGTCGGTATTTTGGCGGTTTACCTGTTGTGGGTCAGAATGACCGTGGCGGTTTGCCGCGGCGGTGTTATGGCGGTCTTCTGTCTGGCGGAAAGCGCCTTTTACCGCCGAGGTTGGAATGACCGCCTAAATGCCAACGTCATTGTACTTACTGTCCTTTCACTGTGGGGACACTCCAATAAATGTCAATATGAAAGGATTGCCTAGGGCAAAACTCAGGCCCCCTACAGTCCACAGAGACCAGAGTCACACTAATGTACACTGTAACCTGTATGAAAATGTAGTCGGTTACAAATGCATAGATGCACATCTTATGGGTCCTCCAGGAATGTCATCTTTCTCTGACTCTGCTCAGGATTAGGGTCAATTACTGCTCTGTCCAGCTGCCTGAGCAAGACCTTGCATCAGTTATACAGCTGTCATTCTGTGCCAGGAAATGGGTGGAGAGGCCCTGGAAGGAATGTCAGGGAGGAGGAGAATAGAGGGTTTCAGCGCACATGTAGCACTAGCTCCTGGATGACACCATTTTGAGCTATCCAGAAGTCTGTGCAGGAAAGATAAGAGAGGAGCAAGGAAGTGATGTGGCACATCTGGATTGGCCAGAGGGCCAGGCCCACTTAAAAGATCCTGCATAGGGGAGGGCTCACTCTCTTTGCTGTGCTTCACTGCAGGGCACTGGGACTGAGGGCAGGCATCATGGACACCTGGAAGGAAGAACCCCCTGACTGCCCCCTGGGGCAGGGACCCTCCCCCTGAATTACTTCAGACACAGCAAGACATGTGCCAGGGCCAGGTAAGCTGGCACTCCTACTCCCCTGAGGACCAGTTGGGTGAAAGACTGGGCTGGCACAGGGAGAGCACACTTTCAAGCAGACAAGTAGGATACTCAGATGAAAGGCTGGCACAGGGAGTCCGTGGGATTGACTCCCAACAATTTATGGATCTTGTAGGCCAGGATGCCTAAAGAAAGGGCTCCTGGTGGCAAGAGCTCACCGCCAGGAGAAAAATGACACTAAGATTATCAAAATCGGACTCTGGGGGCCCGAAATATCACAAGAAGGTCTGCGATATCAGACCTTTACTAAGCAAGAGGCGAAGTGCATGGGGATCTGCCACTTCTCTGGTCAATGACCCCAGGGTGGGCCAAGGCCTGGTGGCTGCCCCCAAAATGAAGTAAAGCTGGGGAATGCAGTCATGCCCCTCGCGAAGGTGCTGGAAGGAGCCCCAGCCCCCTTACTGGGGCCCCACAGGGAAGGCCGTTGTACTCCCCGTGAACATGCAAGAGGGCCCCTGGACCTTATCCTGCAGCCCCGCCAAGAAACAAAGCTAGGGGACATGATGGTGTCCCCTACAAAGATAGCTGAAGGCTGGGCTGGTGGCGGAAGGCACAGCTGGAAGTGCCATCGCACTTCTCATGAAACTGCCCGAGGGACCCCTGATCCCATCCCAGGACCCCACATCAAAAGTGAAGTCGGGGCATCGATGTGCTCCCTGTGAATATACCCATAGGGCTTTGGACCCCATTCGGTGAAGGAAGGCGTAGAGCGCTGTCACACTCCCTATTAAGGTGATACCTCATCCTAGAGCCCCAATGGTGCCAACGAAGGAGGGGAAGTGCCACCGCACTCTCCCGAGGTGGCCCATCTGGCCGCAGCTCACATGTATGCCCGCAGGAGCTGGCAGACAACAATTGAACGGACAGCTCCCAAAGCAACACCTGGAGGTGCTAACGGTGCAGGGAGCCAGCGGGAGCGACCAGGCGTGGGCTCCCGAGCTGCTCCCCAATATTACTTACCTCACAGGGGGTATCCTGGTGGGACTAATAAAACAACGAAGGGATGCAGCTCTCCCCGCACAGCAGGAGAGCCGCTCATCTAATATGCAACCTGCTCCACAATGCCTTCCGAGGCACCACACTCTCTCCAGCTATATTCTCAGCTTGTGGTGGCCCCAGGAAGATGGGACCACAATCCACCAAGTGCCCATGGACAGGGGGAGCTGCAGGATCAGCACAGCATCCCACCAACGCAACATTTGTGTCCCCACCCTAGGTTGGATGGGACATAGGAATCATGTGCCAGATATATGAAGAAACCACTTTGCGATTCTCTAATAGCGAATTTTAAGAAATTGCTATTTCTAATTCGCAAAATGGTATGTGTCATATTTGTGATTCAGTAATAGCGATTTCTTAAAAATCGCAAATGCTATTACTGAATCGCAAATAGGGATTCTGAGCCCATTCGCAACTATTGGCCTGTAGGCCCATATTTGCGAATTTTTGGCATTTCCCAAATTGCAAATTCCTAACTGGAATTCGCAACTTAGGAAATGCAAAACCCCAGGGTGTTGGGGGCCTAAGGCCCCCTCTGCTGCACCTCAAAAAATATTTCAGGACATGTAAGGCACACACTTGCCAAAGGGGCATGTGTGCGTTACATGTCAATTTTAAAAATGCATTTTTAATGCATTTTTAAAATTTGCACATGGTTACCACAAACTTTTACTTGGTGGTAATTGCGATTCCTTAATGCCCAATTTGCATTAAGGAAAAGCTTGATACATGTGCTTAAGAAATCGCAAATAAGGATTCCTTATTTGCAATTTCTTATTTAAGAATCGCAATTTGTGATTCTCTAAATGGGCTCACAATTTTAAGGAATTGCTAATTTAGTGATTCCTTAAAATTGCATAGTGAATGCCTTTCATACATAATGAAGGCATTTTTGTATTCGGAAACGGCCATTTGCACCATTTGCGAATGCAAAAACGCTTGATACGTGTGGCCCCATATCCCCCCAAGGGTTCCAAAGCACCGTGAAGCACAAGCTGGTTGGAACATTTGTAGTATGCTTGTGGAATTGTGTTCTCTAGGGTTGAAAGGCTGTATTTACAAGTAGGTGTACAGTCTTATTGGGAAAGATAGCATGCTATAATAAATGCAACTCATAATATGGTGTGTGAAGGATCATATGACAAAGCATCCTCTATTGGTGCAGGATGGTGTTACAGAATGGCATCAAAAGTAATCTGAGAGTAATCTGAAAGTATTTCTAACAGCACAAACAAAATATTCGAATATGCATAGACAGGTTCTTGTTCGTGCCTGTTTGAATAATTAGACTGTAAGCCATCTCAAAGTAGATGTACTTTATTGCAAGGTTTAGGGGCTCTAACTCCAACTTAGGGGGTCATTATGAACATGGCAGAAACAACCGCCGTGTTCATGCTGGTGGTCAAACAACTGACCGCCAGTGACCCCGGAACCCCACCGGGCAGATTATGATCCTTTCTGAGAGCCGGCGGGAGGAAACCCTGTTTCGCCCGCTGGCTCACAGAATGGCTCGGCCGGGACATTGACAGCCGACGTCAATGCCTCTGTGCGGCAGGTGCAGTTGCACCCGTTGCGCAGATCACTACCCGAAAATTGGCAATGTGCATGGGCCCCCAGGGGTGCCATGGGGCACCCCGTCCGCCAGCCTTTCCTGGTGGGATATCTCACCAGGAAAAGGCTGGGGGGAAATGAAACATTATCCGCACAGTAGCGCCGCTACCTTGGTGGATGGTGTTTCATCCCGCCGCCAGGCTGCCTGACGGCGGGAGCATGGCGGTGGGTGACGGCTGCCGCTAGCGGCCGTCACCATGTTCATTATATGGCGCTTCGACCCACCAAGCCGGCTGGCGGCTTCAGCCGCCACTGCCAGCATGGCGGGCCAAACCGCCATGTTCAAAATGAGGGCCTTAGTCAAATATTGCATTGGGATACCAGTAAATGTTTAGAAATGTTGGTTGTTAGATTATGTTTCCCCTCTGGGAAGACATGAATGGTTACACAATGTCATCAAAAAGTAATTCCATCAATTTGTCTATATTTGTAAATTGTTGCATAGTATTGAGTAGTGTGTGTGTGTGTGTGTGTGTGTGTGTAGTAAATGTACTTTTAATTTATCAAAAGAGAAAGCATAGGCTGGACAATCTTTTATTTAGTGTCATTCTTATGTGCCCGTGAATGGGGATTACTAGCCCACACGACCTCCCTTAAGTAAGTTTTGGACTGCTCTGCAACACTACCCTATGAGAGCCAAGCGCTACAATGGTATGTTTGGTTCCCAGTGGTGGTCAGATACGGACCCATTACTTGTATAGGCCACAAAACTAATGACAAACATTTGGTGTTCATCGCCGGGAAACATAGTATGCTATCACAGTATGCATTCTTGGCACTTGATAAGTCTAGTTTTGCCACATATTACCTATGCAGCAATACGTAAATATGAAAGTGCAAGTCTCTGAGAAGGATTTAAAGGTTTAGTCATGTGAAATCAAAGTAAAAGAAAGGAAATCCTCCGTACACACAGAAAGGTCAAGTGAGGAAATGAAGTGTCAGTGTTTTAACTGTGTTGTTGTAACTTATTTGCCTGCACGAGGGACAGGATGCCTGGGGGAACTTTCCAAATCATGTTCACAAAGTGATTTAGGCTATAGTGTAACATTTTGAACTCTAACACTACACACACTGGAGCTGTATGAGGAGGGGTTCTTCTCTAAAGGCTTAGGGACAGCAACTGATACCCATACTACTTACTAGTGTACAGGGGTGGACTTAACTTTGTGGGTTAGGAGGTGGTTAGGGATCCCCTGGAAATTCTTATGCTTTTTAAGGGTAGGACTGGTAAACAAAGGGAGGGGGCCCCAGCTAGTCATTCTATGTGCAGAAATTGTTTTTCCCGCCATTGGCGCAGGCCAAATCCACTGGAAGGGTGGAGAGTGGTAGATTTCATACCCACAGGTAGTGACACCCCTGAGGAGTTCCAGTGGTGGGGTACCCCGAGAAATGTTCCAGTGGTGGTGGGAGAGTGTGAGGAAGTTGTGATTCCCTTAATCTCCCTAGGCTATCTGGTGGGGAGGAGGAGGGACCCAGGGGTGCCCCATGGCAATAGGTGGCCTCAAAGAAGGTGTAGTCTTAGCCCCTAGGTACCTTAGGTGGGCTAACTGAATAACCCTGAGGAGTTTTGAGGGAGTTAGTAGCGGACGCTGAGGTATCAGGGAAGGGTAGGAGGCTATCCAAAGGAAGTGAAAGGTTGTCATCCTGGAGCAAAGTCAGTTGATACCTAAGTTGGTGGTTAGTGTGGTGCCCAGCAGACAGACCTGTCAGGTAGAACCTGTGAGGTCAGACCCCAGGACAAAGGAATGGGGCAGGGGGCCATGTCTGTTAGGGGGTGCTCTGAGTTGTTGATGAGTGATGAGTTACAGAAGCTTTTACTTAACAGATCCCTGCGTGGGGCAACGTTGGTGTCCCAGCCTTGGGTGTACCCCGGGGTCCCGTAAGGTGGCAATGACTAGGGGGTGTCCCTCAGCAAGGTGCCAAAGGTGGGTCCGCCTGCAGCAGCACGGTTATCAGTCACCTCGAGACAGGTGGGGCCTACCTTAAGTGAAGGGACTCTGTATTCCCGGGAAACAGGTGGGGCCTATCTTAAGTGAAGGGACCCTGTGCTCCCGTGCAGGGTGTCACTAGCTGCCCAGGGATCTAGAGGTTTCCTGGAAGGTCTCCTGACCTGATGCTGGGAGACCAAGGAGAGCCAAATGATGTGGGCCTGGGTGAAGCTGACTGAGGGCTCACAGGTCCTCCAAGGGTGCTCGAGGTGGTAGAGCTCATTCCCTAGAGAAGGCAGGGGCATAGGCCCTGTTCTCACAGTGCAGAACAAAGATAAGTTCTAAGTTCCCAGGGTGGATTCCATGTAGAACTACCAAAGATGAGGAGAGGGAGCTATGAACTGCCTGATGAGGCACTCTAAGTGCTTCTCCTCCAACACTGCTGGTGAGAAAGTAAGGCTGGACTGGTATCCTTTCTTGGAACCAGGCCAGGGTCAGTGGTGCTTCTCCATAGGGGAGAGGTACCAAGAGTTCTGAGTGCGCTGTTCTTCCACATGGGAAGACAGTCATCCAAAAGGGTGGTGTCAGCAAAGAACCCAGTGGCATGCTGAGGCTCCAATGAGTCTGTATTTTCAAGATGCAGGATTCCAGAGGAAAGAGCATACTGGATGGAATAATCTCCAGAAGAGAGACCAGCCAGTAGCCCAGGGAGTAGTTTCTAGACCTACCCAATGTAGAGGCAGCAGAGCAGAGGCACTGTACCCTTGTTTAAAAGAGTAAGGGTGTAGTGTTGCATGATCCTGGGAAGGATAGGCCTAAGGTTGCTCTGACCACCTAAGGTGATCTGGTGGTTGGGCAAAGGAGGTGGTCCTAGTGGCCGATGACCAGCGTAAAGTATTGGAAATCATGGACAATTGGGAAGGGAGGTATCTGGTCAGAACTCCTTATCACTTGTTATCACTAACCAGGTGAAGACTACATATGTGTGATGTTAGAAAGGGGGTTTTTGGTTGGCAGTCAGGTTACCCTCTGTCCAAGCAAGAACCCTCACTCTGGTCAGGGTAAGTCACACACAATCCAAATTATCCTGTCCCCACCCTCTGGTAGCTTGGCACGAGCAGTCAGGCTTAACTTAGAAGGCAATGTGTAAAGCATTTGTGCAATAAATCATACAATAACACCATATAGCACCACAAAAATACACCACACAGTGTTTAGAAAAATATAGAATATTTATCTGGATATTTGTAGATCAACACAATAAAAGATACAATAAGAATTTGTAGAAATATCACTGAAAAGTGATATAAAGTGCCTTAAGTCTTTAAAAAGCAAACAAAGTCTCTTTCAAGCACAAAGTACCTGGTTTGGAGTGGAAAATCTCTGCAGTGGGCCGCAGAGGAGGAGATGCGTGGAAAAAATGGTGTGTGTGTCGGTTACGCCCCTTCACACATGGACTTGCGTCATTATTTTTCACTCAGGGAAGACGTGCATCGTTTTCTGGCACGCGGGCCGACTCCTTCTATGGTTCATGGAATTACCAGATGTCCCAGGGTCTGTGCGTGGATTCCTCGGCTTGTTATCCGGATGTGCGTCGTTCCGGGAGGCTGTGCGTGGAATTTTCTTTCTCACAGCAGGCGTTGTGTCGATTTCCTCTCTGGAAGTCGGGCAGCGTTGTCCATATGAGGCCGTGCGTCGAAGTTCCGGTCGCACCGTAGGCGTCACGTCAAGCAGCGTCGGGGTACAGTGATTTTCTCACCACGGAGCACGCTGTGCGTCGGATTTTTGGGCGCACGAGGAGTCCAAATGAAAAAGAGAAGTCTTTTTGGTCCTGAGACTTCAGGGAACAGGAGGCAAGCTCTATCCAAGCCCTTGAGCACTTTTGCAGCCAGACAAGAGTTCAGCAAGGCAGCAGGCCAACAGCAAGGCAGCAGTCCTTTGTAGAAAGCAGACAGGTGAGTCCTTTGAGCAGCCAGGCAGTTCTTCTTAGCAGGATGCAGGTTCTGGTTCAGGTTTCTTCTCCAGCAAGTGTCTCAGGTGGTAGGGAAGAGGCCCTGTTTTGGAGACTTCAAAGAGTGGCTAAGAAGTGCACCAGGTCCCCTTTCAGTTCAATCCTGTCTGCCAGGGTCCCAGTAGGGGGTGTGGCAGTCCTTTGTGGGAGGGCAGGCCCTCCACCCTCTCAGCCCAGGAAGACCCATTCAAAATGCAGATGTATGCAAGTGAGGCTGAGTACCCTGTGTTTGGGGTGTGTCTGAGTGAATGCACAAGGAGCTGTCAACTAAACCTAGCCAGACGTGGATTGTAAGGCACAGAAAGATTTATGTGCAAAGAAATGCTCATTTTCTAAAAGTGGCATTTCTAGAATAGTAATATTAAATCCGACTTCACCAGTCAGCAGGCTTTTGTATTACCATTCTGGTCATACTAAATATGACCTTCCTGCTCCTTTCAGATCAGCAGCTGCCACCTCAACAATGTATGAGGGCATCCCCAATGTTAGCCTGTGAAGGGAGCAGGCCTCACAGTAGTGTAAAAATGAATTTAGGAGTTTTACACTACCAGGACATGTAAACTACACAGGTACATGTCCTGCCTTTTACCCACACAGCACCCTGCTCTAGGGATTACCTAGGGCACACATTAGGGGTGACTTATATGTAGAAAAAGAGGAGTTTAAGGCTTGCCAAGTCGAAGTGGCAGTGAAACTGCACACACAGGCCTTGCAATGGTAGGCCTGAGACAAGGGGAAGTGGCTACTTAAGTGGGTGGCACAACCAGTGCTGCAGGCCCACTAGTAGCATTTATTCTACAGGCCCTAGGCACATACAGTGCACATTACTAGGCACTTATAGGTAAATTAAATAGTCCAATTGGGTATGATCCAATGTTACCATGTTTAAAGGGAGAGAGCATATGCACTTTAGCACTGGTTAGCAGTGGTGAAGTGTGCAGGGTCTAGAAACCAGCAAAGATGAGGTCAGAAAAAGAGAAGGAGGAAGGCAGAAAGTCTGGGGATAACCCTGCGGAAGGGCCATTTCCAACATGTGGCGACTACTTCTTCCCCATAGGAATCAGCTGGGCACAGTGATTGTGACAGAATGGTTCTGACTATCTGGTCTGCTCTGATTTTTCACTTTTTGATCACCTGATTTTTGAACTTTTATTGTGAGGGAGCCTCAAAGTTGGGGACACACTCACAGTAAACTCTTGGTAAAATGAACTGCATTGAATTTAATGTACCACTGATGCTGTCTTGCTACGGAAAGCTGCCATGGTTCAGCAAGAGTAAGAGGCACCGGGCTGGTTACATGTCATCACATGTGCACACATGTGTGCAGAAATGTGAGAGCTGTGTGGGGAGGATTCTTGGTGTGTGCAGCCCAAGAACTACACTTAGGTAGCCTGGTGCAGAAGGAACTATGCAGAGTGAGGGGTGACCTGGAGTAGTCCTCATGAGATGGGTTTACACATATGAGGGATGGTGATTGTGCTTACAGTTTTTTCACTGTGGGGACACTCCATGAAATGTTAAAGGGAAGGGGTGTTCTAGGGCACAGCTCAGGCCCCTAGGGTCCACAGAGACCAGAGTCACACCAATGTACACTCTTAACCTGTATGGAAAGAATAATGCAGTAGGTTACAAAGGCATAGTTGCACAACTTATGGGTCCTGCAGGAATGTAAACTTTCTGTGACTCAGCTCAGGATTAGAGCCAATTACTGCTCTGTCCAGTTGCCTGAGCAGGGCCTTTCATCAATCAGTCACCCCGTGCAAGGAAATGGACGGAGAGGCCCTGGAAGGAATGTCAGGAAGAAAGGGCTGAGTGTTTTAGAGCACATGTCACTTGTCCCTGGACAACGTCATTTTGAGCTATTCCAGAAGTCTGTGCAGGAAGGAGGGGACAAGGGCAATGAAGTAATGTGGCACATCTTAATTGGCCAGAGGTGCAGGCCTGCTGGACACTTCTACCCCCACTTAAAATGTCCTGCACTGGGGAGGGCTCTCTCTCTCTTGGCTGTGCTTCACTGAAGAACACTGAGGCCTAAACAAAGGGCTCCTGGTGTTAGGGGCTCACCAACAGGAGTGAAACAACACCAAGATCATCATAATTGGCCTGAGACATCACAAGAGTAAGGTCTGTGACCTCTGACCTTTTCCAAGCAAGCGGGGAAGCACGTGGGGCTCTGCCACTGCTCTGGGTGACGCCCCCGGGGTGAACCAGGGACTTGGGCTGTCCCCAAAAAGAAAGTAAAACTGAGGGGTGCCGTTGCACCCCTGTGATGGTACTGGAAGGGGCCCCAGACCACAGACAAGGGCTCCACAGGGAAGGCCAAGCCGGGGAGCACCGGCGCGCTCCCCGTGAACATGCAAGAGGGGCCACAACCCCATCCCAGGGCCCGGCCAAGAAGTGAAGCCGCGGGACGCTGTTGCATCCCCTGTGAAGATGGCCGCCTGCTGAAGGAGGGGTGGGCGGCTGAAGACAAAGCCAAGGAGCACTGTTGCACTCCCTGTGAAACTGCCTGAGGGACCCCAGACCACATCCTGGGGCCCCACACAGAAGATGAAGTCAGGGAGTGTCACTGCGCCCATGTGAAACTGCCTGAGGGGCCCCAGACCTCATTTCAGGGTCCCTTGAAGAGAAGGAAGGGGGGGAGTGCCATTGTGGTCCCCGTGATGGTGAGGAAGGCCCCTCACCCCATCCCGGGCCCCAGTGGTGCCAAAGGAGGAGAGGGAGTGCTGCCACTCTCCCCCAAAGTGGCCTGTCTGGCTGCAGCTCACATGTTTGCCTGCAAGAGTGGGCAGACACAAACTGAAGGCTAGTTCCCGTGGCAGCACCTGAACGTGCTGGTCATGCAGGGAGCTGGTGGGAGTGGCCGGGAGTGTGCTCCTTGAGCCACTCCCTAATGTTACTTACCTCACGGGGTGTCCAGGTGGGGTCAGACCCCCCTGAACACTAGGGCAGCTGGGGGTGGGCTCCCCACCTGCTTTCCAACAAGGAGGCAGCCTTGTGGGGGTTTCCAGGTGGGACCGGACACCCCCATATAAAGAGAAATGTGGCATGAGGCCGCAGGCAGAAACCAATAAAACAACTAAGGGAAGTGACTCTCCCTGGCCCAGCGGGAGATCCGCTCATCTGATATGCAACCTGTCCCAAAATGCCTTGCGGGCACCACACTCTCTCCAGTTCTGCTCTCAAGTTGTGGTAGGACCACCATCCACAAAAGCTGCAGGAGCAGCCAGCACCCCCGCAAGCCAGCGCCCCCTGCACCCCCAACGCAACATTTGTGTCTCACTCTAAGTTGGGTGGGGCAAAAGAATCATAACCCCCAAGGGCTCCAAAACATTGTGAAACACAAGCTGGTTGAGACTTTTGTTCTATGCTTGTGGAATGGTGCCTTCTAGGGGCCAATAGTGGTATTTACAAGTAGTTTAAAAGATAGCATGTTATGCAAAACAAGATCTTTAGTATGGTGTGTGAATGGTCACATGACAAGTCATTATCTAGGGGTGCAGGGTGGTGATACAGAATGGTATCAAAAATAATCTGAGTGTAATCTAAAATTAATCCTAACATCACAAAGTATTCCAATTCATATACACGTTCTTGTTTATGCTTATTTGATGGCCACCTCTTTGATTTAGGTGCTCTCACTCCAACTTGCAGTTAAATATTTTAAATGATGAAAATATTTTTTAAAGTGTTTAAACATTTTAAGTTATTAACTCATCTTAAAAAATAATATTATTTATATACAATTTATAAGTAAAGTTGCTAATTTATTAAAAGTTTTTTTTAATGTAAATCATGTTATTTATACATTTGAATGATTTATGAAGAAATAAAATATAAATGTAGATATTGATTGTTGAATTTGTAATTAATGTTAGTAGTTGAAAATAGTGGTTTATTAATTAAATATTTTTACTATTTCTGCATTAACTATAGTACTATTAATAGTGTTTTGTGGTTTTGTGACACATAGGGTCAGATTACGACCTTGGTGGAGGGGATTTCTCCATCCCAAATGTGAAGGATATACCATCCACCATGTTACAAGTTCCATAGGATATAATGGAACTTGTAATGCGACGGGTGGGATATCCATCACAGTTAAGGCAGAGTAATTCCCTCCGCCAAAGGTCGTAATTAGGCCCACAATGTTGTAATTAAAATTTGAAGTTACTATTGGTTAAAAAAGTGTGTTTTCGTTTTTTAATGCTTTTTATGTCGATTTCAATTAGTTACTGCGAAGGGTGCATGGCCACTCCAGCGACCAAGATGGCTTCACGGCGGTGAAGCTCTGTGGCTGACCGTCCTAATTTTCTGCTGCGGGGGGCTAAAATGCAGGGCTGCACTGACCGTGGCAAAGTGATGTGGTGAAGAACCCCCCAATGCCTCTGAGCCACCATCACATCATGGAAGCATTGCAGCTGCCAACCTATGCACCCCCCTGCGGCCCAGCCTGCCTTAGAGGTCCCACTGTGACAGGGACCAAAGGCGAGCCTGAGGCCAGAGGCCAGAGGCTGTCAAGCTTTTCGCTGGGATGCTTTGACACCCTCCCATCAGCTTATGCCCCCCTTTGCCTGATAAAGGCTGCTTTAGCAACTTGCAGATACAAGGCTGGCCCCGGTGGGTAGCAGTAACTTCTTGCATGAGGTGCGTGGCGTCTGGCAATGAGGGGCTTGGTGCAGTCCACCTGCTACTTGCTCCCTGAGGTGGTGACAGTGAGGTTGGTGACCCCGGCTGGTTGAGGTAAGGCTGTCACTAGCCGCACAACCTACTTGGCGTGGGCTTTGACTCAAAATTGGCAGTAGCCGGATCACCTGGGGGTGGCGAAGCATGGGATGGGTCTGTCGGAGCTTGCTTCCTAGCATGGAGCTATGCCTGAGGCCGATGGGGCAGACTGCCTAATCATCCAAGGCCCTACCTTGCTCTCTCAGCTGGTGCTGCCTGGCCCTGGGGGGCCTGCATGGGTTGGTCACCCTTCTTGGCCTATCTGAACCCAGTTGGGCCCCCCTCATGCTGACTGGGGAAGAAGCCCATTATGCCTGGAACGGCTTGACACCATCATGATTGAGGGACCACTGGGGTGTATGTCGATCTACTGTGACTTCTGGCTTCGCGACTGTGACCTGCAAGGACTGGGCTGCCTTTGTGGTTGGCCCATGTGGCGCGTGCGGCACCTCAACAATTTGCCTCACAAATAGTGGACATCAATATAGGGTCTGGGGACCCCAAGCAGCACAAGCTGCCATTTGAGTGTGCCAGAGACTCTGACTGCATATAACATCAGAGGCATTAATAACCCACACAAGGGCAAATTGATACTTCAACATCTTGTTCAGCAGGAGATGGCTATTGCTTTTCTACAGGAGATCCATCTGCCTCCTACTGGGTCCTTGTGCTTCGTTGCACACTGGGGCCCACATAGTTACTTCTCGAATTACAGTACATATTCCCACGGGGTATGTATACTGATTCATAAATTCCTTCCATTTTACTCATTTGCATGGTATATAGATGCTAGCGTTTGCTGCATGGCTATCTCGGGAAAGCTAGAGGGTCAGAAACTCTTCCTCCTGAATATATACGCTCTGAACACAGACAACCCAGACTTCTTCCACACCACTGGGTCCCTGCTGGACTGGGTAGATGCCACATATAAAATATTGTGAAGGGATTTCAATCTGCTTTTAGACTCCCAATTAAACTCCACGTCCCAGGCCCCTCACACCACCCCCCACTCCCTGCAAGCTCTTTGCTCTCTCAGTGATACTTATGCCCTGCGGACGCCTGGTGTCTCCTGCATGGCAAAACCAATGCCTACACATTCTACTCTGCTCCACAAGACATCTGGTCTGAAATTGACTATTGGTTCCTTTCGCCTGCCACAACACCTTCTTTGGGGGTGATCACCCAACTCCCACAGACCATTCCCCGATAGGTTTGACAGTTTGGATTCCATACAGCGGGGGATGGGAATGTCATTGGTGCTTCCCGTGCTCGGCCTTGTTGGACACAGCATTTTGCGCCAAACTCCGTACTTCTATCACTGATTATTTGGAGCTGAAAAAGGGATCAGCATCAACACAAGCAGTACTCTAGGAGGCTTTTAAAGTCTATTTTAAGAGTATGATCATTTCCAAGCCTTCTGGTGTGCTTTGTGATATCCAGAACTCGCTTACCCATCTATAAACATCTTTGCAGACCTTGGATGATCCAGATTCAGTCTTGCTCAATGGTCCACAACTAGAATGATGTCACAAACTTCTAGAAGAGATTAGGGAGACAGTGGAGCACAAGGTTCTGTTCCTTGGCAAATACGCCAACACTCAGCAGTATGAAGACGGTGAGAGACTGGGGTGTTCCTCCCTGTGGTAGTTCCCATATCCTGGAGCTTCTGGATAGTACAGGTGTTCCACTCAGAGACAATAAGGAGATTCGCCAAGAGTCGATCCATTGATCTTGTTTGTCTACTTCCAAATAAAGTGTACTCACCTGGGGTGACAACATAGAGATGGTATGTGTGGTAAAGGGACTAATATGAATGCAATTCCCAGGAGGCTCTGATACTGTTACCCTAACCACGAGCACAGTGTCCGTCTCTCCAAATACCCTTGTTTGGTAACTCCCAAATTAAGTTTACTCACCTGGGGGGATGACATATGTATAGTGTGTGTGTAGTAAAGGGATTGACATGACTGCAGTTCACAGGAAGCACTGTTTCTTTGGCTCTAAACACCAGAACAGTATACGTTTGATCAGAGAGCCCAGCTTGGCAAATCACAATGTACATTTACTCAGATGTGAGGATACTTAGGGGGTCATTCCAACCCTGGCGGTCATCGACCGCCAGGGTGGAGGACCACGGAAGCACTGCCAACAGGCTGGCAGTGCTTCCCTGCCCATCGCGGTCAGAAAAGGGGATCCGGCGGTTTTCCGCCGGATTTCCCCTGTCTGGGCTGAATCTCCATGGCGGCGCTGCAAGCAGCGCCGCCATGGAGATTCCGACCCCCTTCCCGCCACCCTGTTTCTGGCGGTTTTTACCGCCAGGAACAGGATGGCGGGAACGGGTGTCGTGGGGCTCCTGGGGGCCCCTGCACTGCCCATGCCAGTGGCATGGGCAGTGCAGGGGCCCCCTAACAGGGCCCCAGCATGATTTTCACTGCCTGCTTAGCAGACAGTGAAAATCGCGACGGGTGCAACTGCAACCCGTCGCACCCCTGCAACACCGCTGGCTCCATTCGGAGACGGCTTCTATGTTGCAGGGCCTTTCCCGCTGGGCCGGCGGGCGCTCCTTTGGCGGGCGCCCGCTGGCCAAGCGGGAAAGACAGAATGGCCTCCGCGGTCTTTTGACCGCGGAGCGGCCAAATGGCGGTGACCGCATGGCGGGCGGCTACAGCCGCCCGTCGCGGTCAGAATGACCGCCTTAATGTGAAGTGTGTATAGTAGAGGGAGTGACCTTACTGCTTAGGCCAAGAGGCTCTGTATCTTTCACTCCAGACACAAGCCCAGGGTCCACATGCCCAAATAGCCATGTTTTTGAAATCCCAATTGAAGTTCACTCTCCTGGGAGGATACCATATGGACAATGGTAGGACGTAGAAGGAGTGACCAAAATGCAAATCACAATTGGCCAACAACAAAACCAGTTTCCCTTGCCCAAATCCATCTAGTAGAGAATTCCCAAATGAACTCTATACACTTGGGAGTCTGAACATTGTTAATTGTGTGCAGTAGAGACAGTGACATAACTATACCTCCCAAGAGGCACTGTTTCCTCAACCCAAAATACCACACTAGTGGTCACTTGATCAAATACCCTTGCCAGCTAAGTCATATTTGAGGTTTACTCATCTGGGAGTGACCAGGATACAGATCATGCCCAACTCTGAGATGTCTCTGGCTACCTACCTAAATCTTAACCTGCTAACCCAAGATTTAACTATTGAGGATAGGAAGGACAGCTTACCCAGTGTGTAAAACAATGATCCCAAAGGCCTCAAGATGCAACACCTGAATCGTATTTGCAGCATACACATTAGCACTGCAGTAACCACATGAGGACTCCTGTCACCTATTCTACAAACTCCTAGGTCTGCCTGCATTACATTCAACTAGGCTGCAAAAAGGGCCAAAGCCTAGTTTGCCTAGCAATTGGCTGGCCTCCACTTGTAGCAAGAGGACATTCACCGGCCATCCCTCCAAGGGACAACATTTTGCTCATCTCAGCAGCTGTTTCAGGGAAGGAGACTGGCCATGCTCCAGACATCTTGTATCAGTACAATCAATACCATGTGTACCTGTCACACAAGGATTACCTGCAAATCAAATATGTACAAGGTCTTTGCAAAATTTCACTGTAACATTTTGGATGTAGATGTCACAATACAACCAGTAACATTGTATCTTTCACATAAACAGGTCGAGTTGCTACTGGCCACACAGAGACCACTGAAGAGACTGCTACTATCCCTATGGATGAAGCCCTCAGTGATGAAGACACTCCTGGACATCTGGATGTGGAAGTGGTTCTGGCCCATCTGTGCAACTTAGTCAGACACCCATAGTAAGTCATACTATGATCACATCAACATCTCCCAGCACGGATGCATCTACATCACGGGCAACAATGTGCTCCAAACCAATGTCCCTAGCACAGTGTAAAACATCTTGTGCACCCAGTCCAGGATCCTGAGTCACAGCACAAAACCTCTGTCAATGATGGTCCAGGGTCAAGAAGGAGAGGGCACCCTGTGGCAAGGGGACAGGTCAGTGGGGGTATGGTGCATTGGAGGGATGTTGTGGGCCAGTGGGATGAGGACACTGGGGCTGTTCTTGGCCAGGACAATATCAGACATATCTTGGGAGACTATCAGGAGTCCCAAGTCGAGCTGGCCCAGGTACTTTTGAACAGGAAATGAAGCAGCTGCTGAGGGACTTCTATCGGGAACTGTGTGAACTGTGGGAGGCTCACAATACCAACATGTGTTCTGAGGGACATTAACACAACCCTCAGCCGGGATTGACAACAACACCCTATCTTTTCCTTTGGCACATCTATACCAGCCCCTTCATTGGTGTCAGCCGCTGGAAAGGAGGCCATGTCAGAGGAAGAACCCGCCCCAGACACCCCTGCATCTGTACCAGCAGACCCCCGCAACACAATGGGGGACATCACGGTAAGAATCCAAAATGACCTTCTTTGTGTGACACATAATAAATCTGTTGACTGTTCTTAAACCACCTTCTATTTCCAAGGGGAGGAATACACTGGACTTTGGACTTCCAATGGTGTGGCATCTTCTCCAATGAGTTCAACCGCCATGACTGGCCCCTTCACTTTTCTCTTCCAGCATGACCCAATTTATAATCTGAACAAATTATCAATACATTGACCTATCACAAAATAATTGTCTGCTTGCTTTTGTTCCACATTTTGCTATGTGGGGATGTAGGACCATGTGAAGCAAATGAGGAAGACACACACAAACACATTGCTGCAAGCGTCTGGTCACACCTAACATTTTATTCCATTGCACAGCACATAGGCTGTTGAAATGTCTGAACTGTCATAGCCAAGATTGGCTCACTCATATTGAGTCAAGGTACACATATCAAGGTACAGCCCCACCAGACCATGGAAGGAAGGGCCTTGTCAGATATTGTGCTGTAGAAAAGGCAAACAGAAAAGTGGATGGTGTCACCAGCTTAAGCATTAGCACATACTACACCAGAGTAATCATCCATCACTTAAACCAAGGTACAGACAGAAGACAGTAAAACAGTCCCTGATCACAGGCCCATCATAATCCAATGAACATGCATCAGGTAGTATGATACAAACATATATCAGTGTTATGGCACAGGCACCATGGCCTGCATTGAGAAACAAATCTACAGATACATATAGGTCATACAAGAAGCGTGTTTAACCAATGTGAAGGGTGAATGTCTTGCTCGCAATTGCTGACTACATATTTCATGCCCACAATATGACACATATGGTGCAGTTAGCACAGCACAGCACACTAACCAAATACAATGTGCACTTCAGACCTTCCACCCAAATATTGTGTAACCTGCCTTGGCACAGGTCTCATACACCCCAAATCTGTGACCTACATTACTTGGGCCAATCCATGACCACTTGTCTATCAGAACAGCATCAGAAACCTGCCAATGTCGCAACTGTGAAAGGCCCACAGAAAGATGTCATGATGAAGGTACCTGTAGAAAGATAAAACAAGGAATATAGACTTGAAAAAATACCTATTTCACAAATCACATTGCAAGCATCTGGAAATAAAATGACATCCCAATGTGACTGACACAAACAAAACAACATAATCAAGGTGGGGATATATCAAAGGCTCTTCAAGCACTCTTTGGATGAATATTGCAGAGCATCAGCTCCCTAGTTATTGCCTAAACACTGAACTCTACACATTATCAGACCTACAGTACATTGTACAGTCACAGTTATTACATCACATGACATAATTACACTCATGAAACGTAGCTGTTGATGAGATCTTCCTACAAGTCAGCTCCTTCCTCTTCACCACTTTCATCCTCACTTGGCATTTCAGGATTCTCACCTGGTGGCACTGCAGGCTCCCCCTCCTATGGATGTATGGGATATTCCTCTGCGGGGTGATGTTGTGGGGTATGCAGCATGCCACAGTGATCTGACTTAATTTCCTGGGTGAGTAGAGGAGGGCTTTACCAGTCTGGTCCAGGCACCAAAATTTGGCCTTCGGGAGCCCAAAAGCCCACACAACTACCTGCCTTGTTCTTCCATGGGCCTCATTGAAGTAGACTTCCCCTGGCGTAGTTGGACTCCTTATTGGCATCAATAACCGAGGACTGTTTGGATATACATAGGCTCCTAATAAGGCGTGGGACATATGTGCAACAATGAGTCACTCACTTCATGATTGTAGCACCAGACATTGCACACACACAAACAGGACAGATGTGACTTACCAACCAGCCAGGCCCTCTCTGGGTACAGTTGTGGTATCAGCCGGGGTAGGGTGCTGTCTGCTTTATGAAGGAATCATGGGCTGAACCCGAAAAACAGGCACAGACCTGTGAAATATAGATATCTGCCAAACATACAACTTGCACATTGATGGAATGGAATTTCTTTCTATTGTGATATACTTGTTCGTTGGTCTGTGGTGGGACCAACCCAACATGTGTGCCATCAATGGCACCCTCCACATGTGGGATGCGTGCAAAACCATAAAAGTTAGGCTTCACATGGGCTAAATCCTCACATTCAGGAAACTGGAAATAGCGGTTCAGGTGTTTCAGCATTGCTGAGAGTACATCCTTCAACACCAGACTGAACATAGGTTGGGACATGCCAGCAGACAAGGTCACTGTATGTTGGAAGGACCCTTCTGCTAGATAGTGCAATACTGACATGACTTGTACAATGGGTCAGTGTAGTTGGTTGGATAACTAATAGCTGGCATCCTGGCTCCAACTGCAGACATAAGTCCACTATTTTTTGCCTATTCAGACTATATAGCAGGCTAAGGTAGCGTTCTTCCATTGTCTGAAGGTCTGGCAGTGGACAGTAGACAGGTGCTTGTCACATCCTCCTTCTCCCTTGGTACTTATGTATGACAAGATATGAATTGTAACTTTAGTCAGTGTGTCCACAGCAACATACATAATGCATGTCAATGATATCATGTGACAAGGCATATCTGAATGGATAGACATGGCAAGCAGTACACATCACAGTTGCAAATAACAGAAGAGTCACACGCGGCCTGCATAGTTTTCCACACTTTTTGGTATAACATGTATATGGACCTAACTCAGAGCTGTGCAACACAATTGCCCCTTAAATTTGTAACTGGTTATCCTTACTGCCAAAATGACCATCTGCAGTGGTGGGCTGTTAAATGTCATCTTTGCTATGCAACATAGTACTATGGCGTTTAAGTAGTAGGACCTACATGACAAGACAGATTAAGCATGTTTATGAGCTCAAAAATACATTTTTGCAGGCGTCTCACAGTTTCTACAACCCAATGCAGCATTTCAGGCCACAAAAATTGTAGCTGCCTGGCCTAATCCATTGGACATTAGGAACCGTCCTTGTCCGCTGGCTGAAGTCATCATGTGGTAGGCTGTTGCAACTGCAACAGACGCAGCTATAGGCTAACATTGTTGCCAGTGCTGGTTGCAGGCCAATGGCTGTGTCCATCGGCGGTAACGACCGCATACATAGAGCATGTGACCAACATGTTCTACAGATTTATTTACCTGACTCCTGACACTGATGCCTGCATGATCTTCACAACCTGAATTGCTGTGTGCCACCTCTGGGAGTAATCATGCCATGTTCAGCAGGTGCTAGGGCCCCTTCCTTATTTTTAGAGGAGCTGGAGAGGCTAGTGACTGAGGTTCTACCCCTGTATGGACAGTTCTATGGTTCACCAACGGAGCAGCTAAGTACCTCATGTGCACAATTTTCTATGTACTTCACCACCCTTTCCCTCCTCAAAGGCTAGAGTGTGCCCATGTGTGCCGGTTTATCTACTCTCATTGTTGTTGCAGTCCTTGTGGCATCAATGAGAGGGACAATGTGCAGGTATTGGTGGCCAGTGCAATATGTTAAGTTCAGTCACATTGTGTGTGTGAGGTTTTTTGGGGCCCTAGATCTTCCTTGTATCTGAAGCACATATATAGCTGAGGAGACATTACTGCCATCCACTGACATCTCTTTCCTCAGGATTCTTGTAAATGCCAGACAACATGTATGTGCGTGACAGCATGAGCTGTGTATGCATGTTGCATGAGTCAGCTGAGAGTCATGTGAGCAATGTGTATAGTTTCACAGACATTGCAAACCACATCTGCCCTGGCTAAACTACTGTTTGGAAGACATACCATGACTCACGGTGCCCTTCAGGTTGCCACACACACCACATGCCAAATTGCTGTTGGCTACATGATGTACTGTCATGCATTGAAGTATTGGTAATGGAGTGTCATGAAAGTTCTGTCAGCTCAGCCTGCAGAGCTCATGGCCTTTCACATGTATCTCCCAGTAGGGGGCCTAGCCCAGGGTATGTGCAAGTCACTGTGGCTATACAACTGTGGTACTCTGCCCACTCCCTGTACCCCAGCAGATTCAATCATGTGGCCAATATGAGGCTTTGGTAGCAAAACCTGTCCTGACATTCCTTTGACTACATTAGGAATGCGCACAGAGGTAGATCATTAATTTAGTCCATATGTGCACTTTGCATCATTGCCAGTGTGTGTCTTAGACTCATGACAGGTCCCTTACTCCCACAGCTCTGCTGTCACCTTCACAGAGACCATATTTTTCCTGTACAGGGGTATTGCATAACTGACATTCCCACAGTGCAGACATTGTGTTGGTTCCTAGGAGGCCATGATATGTGAATCAGTAGCTTTGTCACATAGCAGAAAGTGTACAATGCATGTCTCTGTTAGTTAGAAGCCATCTCTGTAGGATGGATACATATGTCCAAAGGAGTGTTCTGTGATACAGGTACATACCACAGAACCCCAACCCATACTGTGGCTTGAGTCTGCAGTTATTATTCCACATGACCACACATGGACAGGGAATACACTTTCGGTACTCATCATGCCAGCCCCTTGATTGTTACTCATGTGCAATATTGAAGTTTGTACTAGGGCATGTAGGGACTACATGCAGTGAGTCATTCTCACAGAATGTGATTGTGTTGGTCCATTCATTCCTAAGGAGTTTAACCTTCAGAAGCCACATAGGTGTGTAGTGTTTCAGAGTGGCTCACATCCCAGTACAGGTTGCTAGGGCATTGGCTACTTGATGCCAGTAAGCTTGCTTAGTTATTGTAGGCCATGAGCAGGGTAGTGGGTTAGTCTGCAGATGGAAATATATATGTGTGTAGTCATATCATTGTGTACTTATTTGCTTGTGTGTGTCACACTTGGGGATTATTGAAAAATACTAAAGTCCTAGATTGATGTTACTGACATGTATGTGACTCAACCATTTGTGATGAAACTTGTGATCATGATCTCTTAAATCGTCTTTTGCATCCATGCAGGTCAATGCCTATCGAAAGAAGACACTATGGAGAGCCATCACTCTCAAGATGCAAACCCTGGGGGTCCATAGGCGACAGAGCAAACACTGCAGGAAAAGGTGGCAGGCCCTGAAATGCGCTGAGATCCAGCAGAGGAAGTCATTCCAGTGTGGGTGGGGTGCCCGTCAGACCACAACCTCCCTAATCATCTGCATTGTGACTGTAGCCTATCCACAGCTTGATGGGCATTTGAAGAAAGCATAGCAGCCACAAAGGGGTGAGTGCAGGGCATATTCCTGACAGCTCCCCCAGGCAATTAGGGATGAGCCATGTGTCACACAGTAGGTGAGTGACTG
Organism: Pleurodeles waltl; assembly: GCF_031143425.1. Classification (NCBI taxonomy): domain Eukaryota; kingdom Metazoa; phylum Chordata; class Amphibia; order Caudata; family Salamandridae; genus Pleurodeles; species Pleurodeles waltl. The sequence goes on from NC_090444.1 coordinate 315,823,626, forward strand.
TTTGTGCGAACATGTCATATGTATACTGATGTGCACTGCCCATTGACACATGGGCCTAGGACACAATTGTGTACAATCCACAAGCCACTTGCTCTCCAGGGACAACGTATGGCTGAGAACACTGATCAAGCAAGTACTGTTTGTTGATGTAGTGTGTGTAAATTCTATGCAGCATACTACTGCTCCTCAGTGTTACAGGCAAAAGCTAAGTAAGTGATGGCTCACTGACCTCAGCCATGTGTCTGGGTGAATCAGTATATTGGCATCTGCCACCCAGAGCCTAGCTGTCTTCAGCGTGTGATTGGTACTGATGTCCATTGACATGATTTTTTTGCCATTAATGTTGCCAACATTTGTGTGCCTACCTGTCAGTGTATGTCCCTTTCTCTTTTGAAAAACATTTGAAAGCTACTGCTTCATGCCTGGTGACCGTTGCTGAAGGAATGATTTCTGTATTCCCTCACATATATGCACGTGTCGACCTGTATGTGGAATAGGACAACTAAAATGGGGGTACATTTCATGTTGTGCCCCAGACAGCAGTGTTTCACCATTGGTTATTGGCAGACACATTCCCTCATGCATCATAGCATTTGGCATGTACAAATTCAGTGGCAATGAGGGGCTTGACAGATAGGCTTTGGGTTTTGAGCCACAAAGTGCAGTTCTATGCCCTTCATGTAGTGTCATGTGGAAAAGTGCATTGCACATGTGTAATAGGTTAGGTTTGTGGCCTGACTGTTGGCATGGATCATGGAGTGACTTGCAGTTATGTTGAAATCAGATGTGTTTGGGTACAATCATTCATCCACAGACAGGCATCTCGGTAGAAATACCATAATGGAGACAATGATGAAGCTTCCAATTGAGCAAAATGTTAATGGTCTTCAACAAGTACTTGCAAATCTCAGGGCCTCTCCAATATCTAAGGGACTAATAGTGTCTACTGATGCACTCAGAGTATGTCATTGTAAAGGGTGTCAGACATTAATGGTGAATACCATGGCGCTTGCTGATTTATTGTGTTGTGAATTTTAGGGACATCTCTCCCCGACACATGGCACATGATGTCTACAGTGTCCATTTCCATGCCACATGTCTTATGATATGTTATGAAAATTTATAGAGCACATAGCTACCCAAAGGCCTCACAGCGCTATACAGAAATCTTCAAAAACACTGCCTTAGGGACAAAGATTAGAACAACCACGTTTTAAGTAGCCGACAAAAGGGTAATTCATGGCTAGTTTGCCGTAGGGACAAAGGTAGAGAATTCCACAATTTGGCACCAAGATATGACACAGATCTTCTGCCCATTTTGGCTTTTTTTATTGAGGGGATTACAGCTGAAGCTGCTGATAAAGACCTAAGATGTCTGACAGGATTATGGAAGGAGGCCAGGGTTCGCAAGAATGGCGGGTCTTTGTCATGAAGAGCTCTGTGAATGCAGCATAATGTTTTGAACTTTATCCGTTGCTCCAATGGCAACCAATGCAGAGCCGAGAGAGCCGACTTGGCTGATTCATGCCTAGGTGCATTGAAATGAAGGCAGGCAGCGGTGTTCTGCACAACTTGCAGTTTCTTTTTAACATATTTTGGAGCACCAAGAAATAAGGCATTTCCATAATCTAGGAGTGAGATGATGAGTGCCTGTGTGATAAGTCTCTTTGCAATAGGCAGAAGAATGTTAAACACCTTTCTAAGAAGTCTTAATATACCAAAACAAGTGGAGGAGATTTTCTTCGCCTGATGGTCCATGGTCAGCCATGGGTTAAGCCATACTCCTAGACTCTTGATGTGTCCCTTGGGCGAGGGTAGATCTCCTAGCGAATGCAGAACAGGGGAGATTAAATTTGGTTGAGCGTGATGGCCCAAGATCATAACCTCTGTCTTGTCTCCGTTCAGCTTGAGTTTACAGTCAGACATCCATTTGGATACTTCCTGTAAACAAGGGGAAAGTAATAAATCAATTGAGTTCTGTTAGGTGGAGAAGGAGACCACCAGCTGTGTGTCATCTGCATATGAAACTAGGGAGAGGCCATATGGCTCCACTACCTTTGCCAGTGACGACATATAGATGTTAAATAACGTGGGGCTAAGAGAGGAGCCCTGTGGCACTCCCTAACAGCTATTGAAGCAGCTAGAATAGAAAGAACGAGCAAGTACCTGAAATGATCTTGCTTCTAAAAACGAGGTAAACCAACTTAAAGCATTCCCTGTGGCCCCAATTCCTCTCATTCTTTGTAGTAAAATGTTGTGATATACAGTGTCGAAGGCGGCCCTTGTGGTCAAAAAGCACTATTGCCGATACCAGTCCCTGATCCAGGCACTTCCTGACTTCCTCCTTAACTCCAATCAATGCCGATTCCGTGCTGGGTAAAGGTCTGAAGCCCATCTGAGAAGGATGAAGAATGTTATTGTCTTCGAGGAAGGTGGAAAATGAGTGTTCACATGTTTTTCAAGTATCTTGGCGAGGGCTGGCAGCATGGAGATAGGTCTATAGTTACTGAGTATGGATCTATCTAGGTTTGGTTTTTGAAGCACAGGTTTCACTATAGTGTGTTTCCACTGTGGAGAGATGGTACTGCTCGACAGTGACAGATTCAACAGGTCGGTCAAAGTGGAGACTATTACTTATGACCCTTGTGCTAAAATTAAACGGGGTGCGGGATCCAAGGGAGACCCAGATTTCAGAGTGACCAGTAGTGTTAAAACCAGTTCCAGGGAGAAAGGCAGAATCCAAATGAACCTCACTGAGCCATTAGGAGATTGCGCACCAAAAACTTGAGGACTGTGGATACCTATCGGGAAGGCAAAATAAATAAATACGATTTTTTTCTGGAAGAATAGACTGAGGTCATTACTATGTTTTTAAGAGGCTTCTACGGCTTCAATTTGTGAATTGCGAAGGGCAATTTGTCTTAGTAAATTTAAAATGTATTTAGGGAAGTTAGAGCCCTGTTATATTTTGGCTGCACAGTAAGCACTTTGTGCTTCTTTAATTTACACATAAAACCACCTGATAGCCTTTCTATAATCTTTTTTAAGTAAAGTTTCATAGGATTTTCTCCATTTTCTTTCCAAACATCTGCAGTCCCTCTTTCATAGACGAAGGTGGGCGGGAAACAAAGGAGCACTTTGTTTCCGATGACCTTCCGGGCTTGATGTATAAGGGAGAATAATATCTAGGCTTTTAGTGATCCAGTTATTGAATATTTCTAGGGAACAGGCCATATTCCCCTTCAAGGCAGGTCTTATACTCTCTAATATACCAATCCACCCACCAATCTTAAGCGTATGCCAAAGCCTATAGGATTGGTTTATAATTTGGGAAGATTTGCCCGGTGCTGAGATAGGAAGGTGAAAGGAAATTAAAAAATGGTCTGACCAATCCATAGGGGTGGGAGGCAAGGCAGCTAAACCGGCTATATTGCTAAAAACTAGGTCGATAGTGTGAACTTTGTTGTGTGTAGGGCCTCTAATCAGTTGTGTATGGTCTAAGGCCCTCATATTGGACAAAAGTCTTTTGAGCACAGCATTGTCTTGATTCTCTGCATGGATATTAAAATCACAGAGAATTGTGAAATTTGGCTTGTTGCATATTAATTCGGCAACTTGCTCCTGGAAAGTTTGTAGAAAATGTACTGGGCCAAGGGGACGATGAACTAGGGCCCCATAGAAACTAAATTGAGAGTTTAAGAAAAGAAAGAAAGACATACTCTCACAGTTTGGCAACTGGAGGGGACAGGAGGTGACCTTGACTGAGTTCCTAAGGATGATAGCAATTCCCCCCCCTTTCCCAGAGGCTCTGTCAAGCCTGGTTATTAAGTAGTTGTTAGGCAAAGCTAAGGCTACATTTGATGCTGAGCCCTCATGGAGCCAACCATCCATTAGAAACAGAGCTGTAGGTTTCTGCTCGCTCAGGAGAAAGTTGATATCCAGATTATGAGTGGCCAGAGATCTACAGTTTGCCAGAAGAAATGTACTTTGTGTGACTTTATGAGGCACAAGGATGGTCTGTGCTGACGGCTGAGGGTGTCCATGGCAAGTAATGCAGGGAAGGGTAGTTCCCATAAAATCCACTTGCCCATCACAGCCATCTACTGGATCTGGTCTGAGTGAATGGAGAACTCAGCATTGTAGGTTATCCTATCCACATTGAAATGGGCATGGGTGCTGGCCCCTGGGCCCGGTCGGGCGCAGATGGGTGCTGACGGGACTCCCGTGGCACAGCCGCTGCACGCTTCTTCTACACGACCGCAGCATTGCCAGCCTTAAATGGATTCCAAATTCAGGTGATTCGAGTGGCTAGACCGCTGACCTCCAAAGATGGTGTCAGTAATTGTGCCAATGTTGAAGAGAAAATATGGCTGCCGCTTATGTGCTCTGAAACTAGCCAATGCCTCACTCTACTGGGCCTATCTGGGCACCTTTAGTACTAACTCCATGACTCTACTGTGACAAATATCACTTGGTGAAGTGCCGCTGCTGGGGAACATTACTGGGTCACGCTGTTGCCTGGGGTGAGGCTACGTCCCCCAGGTTGCCCTGCTCTCAGCCACTGCCTCCTGACTGGTGCTATTAAAGCGCCATCGGTCCCCGCAGTGTGGGATGCACCGCTGCTGGGGAAATTTACTGGTTAACGCTGTTGCCTGGGGTGGGACTACATCCTCCAGGCTGCCCTGCTCTCATTCACCGCCTCCTGACTTGCGCTATTAAAGCGCCATCGGTCCCTGCAGCGCAGGACACGCGCGGGATGCGCCCGGGCGCATGCCTGGGCAAAGACCAGGCAAAGACAGGACCGCCTTCGCCCGTCATCGCCTGGTAGAGGCCGGGACGGTTGTTTCCATTTTTAGCTGACGAGAATCAAGTTCATGTTCCAGGAATTGGTTTTTAGAATTTGATCTACCCTATTTCCATTTTATTCTCCATTATTAGCTAGAATATGGTGAAAAGTAAAGCTGTGGATGCCCTTGTACATACCAGCTGTTTAAACAAAATTAGCTCTTTGGGCAACAAGGAAAATAACACCCTAGAGGATATTGGCATTTTAATCGAAGAAGTGGAAGCCATTTTAAGTAGCAATTTAAACCTATCATCTACAAATTGCAGCAACCTTGCCAAAAAAATTCCTGATATGTTTAAAAAAAGGCTGCAGGTTCCCCACCCTACCAGGGAGCTTGATCAAAAGGTAGCATCTCAAATTTCAAGACCTGCCCATCCCCTGTGCCGATTAGTACCCAGTGCCGTGGCTTGGAAGCATTGCTGTGCACTACAGGTGGTCTTTCTGAAGCAGAAGAGGCTCTCCGCCCTCCCTTAAGCCCTGAGGTCCTGGTGATCCTGAATATCTTCTACTCCAATTGTATGGGCCCTGGCGGAAAATGGGGAACCCTGTGACACTGATACTCATGCATGCACTGGAATGTGTGTTGATGACAATGCCGTGGCTAACACATCTGTGAGCATGGGAAGGCTGCCGCCACCATGTAGCAATTTTGATCTGGCGTCCATTCACCAGAAACTGGATGAAGTCAAGAGCTTGGTGCTGATGCTGTTAAACAAATTAACGGGGGAATCTGGTCAGATATGTGGGTGTAGGTGCCACAGGTCAAGTATGGGTGCGACGTTGCCTGTCTTAGGGGTAACGTCTATTGACACTGATGTGTCTGAACCTAGGTTGCAAATAGGCAATCATCACCCATGGTCTGTCATTACCCCCCCTTACTAATACTTCCATCAATATACTGAAGGAACACAGGCCCCTCCTGAGGCCGATAGGTGTAAATGTAGTCATGATGTTAAGGGCAGGATTCAAACCGGGTGTGTCAGACCTGACGAAGTTCAATATGTTGACCATATAAGGGGCCCCTGGGGGGCGGCCGGTACATCGGTGTTAGTTGGAGAAGCGATTTCCACAACTCATCAAACTAGGTCATTGGATCGTGCCTTACAACGGGCTGAAACGAGATGGCCAACATCCAAGAAACAGGCCGAGGTATAGGAAGAATAGGAGGCACCATCTACATGGCTGAGGTACCAAAATTACAACCCGGGCCTTTGGAAACACAGGATTCCCTGATAAACAAGGCCATCTATTGGTTGAGAGCTCCGCAAAACTGCCTTTCAGTTATTTGAGATATTTTAGAGGTGGGAAGACATAGCCATCCAGGCTCAAATTTTGGTTTTATTTCTATTTGTCTTGTGGATAAGCTGTTGGTAGATAACCTCAATGATTTTGAACTGCATACTTGTTATCTTAGGAATCCTAGGGGTGTTGGTATTAGACTTAGGGGGTCATTACAACATTGGCAGTAAAAGCCGCTTACCGCCATGCAGAAGATCACCAACACACTGCCGCGGCTGCAGAATTCCACCACGGTCATTATGACCCAGAGCTCAGAATCCTCCAAAATCCAGACACCAACACAAGTCTGCCACACCAAAGGTCAGTGGCAAAACTGGCGATAACAAAAAACCGACACTGTCACGCCAACAGGAATACGTCCACACTATCACGACCCACAAATCCACGCAGCGGTCTTTCAACTGCGGTATTCCATTGGCGGTACACACCGCTGTGCTCAAAATACACACACACTTACAAAACACTACCACATTGGACAAATAGAAATACACACACCTGATACACATACACACACCACTCCCAGACACCCAATACAATTTAAAACACACACCCACATCTGGCTGGTGGCTGACCCCCACCTCCTCCCCCAGAACTCACTACATGGGAGGAGAAGGTCTTGGCTATACTGCACCCTGAGGGCCTCACAGGAGTAGCTGGAGGAATAGACTCTGGTAAGTCAAATCTTTAACTACTTCATCCCCCACCCTACCTGCATGCTATCACATACCCCCACCCTCGCCCTCACCCCCATCACTCCAACTCCTCACGTATGTCCCAATATCACAAACCACACATCCCAAACCCAAGCCCTGCATGTAACACCAAAGCATGGACACCCATCACCAAAGCATGGCCACTGCACATACCCATACACCCCCCTGAACCATTATCACACAAGGTCCTACACAGGAATGCAAGCACTGGGGTACACGGTCACCCACCCATTGCACACCATGGCACACACAGATGCAATAATCATGCCTTTACACCCCTGCAGGACCCCTACCCAACGTCACCGGACAGGAGGGTCCAGATATGTCCACTCCACCCACAGATGAGGCCCACAGTGATGACAGCAGCTCTGTCCATCTGGATCAAGATGACCAGCCCGACCCATCTGGGACCTTGGGACAGTCGGTTCCCCTCACACTGGCACAGGCCACTACATAGCTTCCCCCCTCTGGAAACAACAGCACAGCACCCACCCAGCAGGCCCATATCTCTGTCCCCAGGGCACGTCAATCAGCAGTGTGTCCACCACTACAGGGAACCCAGGCTAACCCACCACCCCAACAACACCAGGGACCTGGGGGCAGTTGTAGTGGGCACACGGTTCAGGGGACAGAGGCCCAGGAACACAGGGGAACTGGGAGGGCTGCTGTGCAACAGGGGGAGGACAGGCCCAGGGAACCCACTCTGCCTTCAGCACGGAGGAGTTGGATAAACTAGTGGATGGGGTCCTCCCCCAGTACACGCTACTCTACGGTCCTCCAGACAAACAGGTAACTACAATGTGAGCATGCTGTATGGACAATGCCTGTGTGGAGTGGTGTGGATGAAAGATGGGGGGGGCGAGAATGAGGCATGCATGAAACGACAGTAAGTGCATGTGCGTCATGGCAAGGGTAGGGATGCAGGCCAATGACTGTGATGGTGCGGACGGTAATATCTTCTCCTTTTCCCCTGTACTATTCCTGTAGGTCAGCACGCACCAGAAGAAGGACATTTGGCGTGCCATCGTCAAGGAAGTCCGGACTCTGGGGGTCTACCACAGACGGAGCACCCACTGCCGGAAAAGATGGGAGGACATTCGACGTTGGAGCAAGAAGGCGGCGGAGGCCCAGCTGGGGATGGGCTCCCAAAGTGGGAGGGGTGCCTGTCGCAACATGACTCCCCTGATGTTCAGGATCCTGGCGGTGGCGTACCCGGAGTTGGATGGGCGCTTGAGGGCATCACAGCAGCCACAAGGGGGTGAGTATACTCTCATTCTGCTGATTCAGCGCATATTGTAGGTGTCTGGTTGGGGGAGGTGGGCTGTGGGTTCCCCTAGGCCAGGGCGAGTTTAGTAGGCAAGGTCCCTTCTTAAGGCAGGCCCTGTGGCACCCCACCCCACCTGTGTACAGTGCCAACTACACCTAGTCAGGCTCCTGTGACATCCATGTTTACAGCAATCGGGCATAGCCTTGTAACCCATGTCCCTGGGATTGATTAGGGAACTCCAAGTGCACGGCGTAGTGCAGGGGGCTTCTGTGTCTGAAGTGTCCGCCAGCGGTAGCGGTATTGCATGCACTCAACATGTCTTTCTTCTGTCCCCCCCCTTTTTGTGGTCTCCCTGTTCTTGTGTGCATTAGCATCATCAGGCTGAGGAGCAGTGGCACCGGAGCAGGAGGGAGCTGCATCCCACATGGCCCTGGAGGGCGACACAACGGAGTCTGAATTCACCAGTGCGACGGAGGGAGAGGGGAGCTCCACGGCGGGGACAGGAGCTGATACCAGCGATACGGACTCCTCCTCGGATGGGAGCATCTACAGGTACAGCCGCCACACCCCCTACCAGCACCGCCCTCCCAGCAGCCCCTCAGCATGTATCCCGTGCCCGCTCACCCAGGAGGGTGGGCATCTCCTTTGCCCCAGGCACCTCAGTCCCTGCCCCTGTCACCCCTGCTGCCCTCAGTGAGGAGGCCATTGACCTCCTCAGGTCCTTCACTGTTGGGCAGTCTACCATTTTGAATGCCATCCAGGGTGTAGAGAGGCAGTTGCAACAAACCAATGCATACCTGGAGGGCATTCATTCTGGTCAGGCAGCCCATCAGCGAGCTTTTCAGACTCTGGCCTCAGTACTGATGGCAGCCATTGTCCCTGTCTCTAGCCTCCCCCCTCCAACTTCCTCCACCCAGACCTAAACCCCTGTACCTCAGCCTATCCCAAGCACACCATCATACCAGCATGCACACATGTCAACACACACGGGAAGCTCTGGCAAACATAAGTACCACACATCCCAGAGGCACTCACGCAAGCATCATACACATGCAGACACACCAACATCGACTGCCTCCACTGTGTCCCCTCCTCCTCGTCTCCCTCCTCCCTCCCTGTCTCGTCTCCACTCACACCTGCATGCACTACATCCTCAGCCACTACGTCCATCACCAGCACACCCACCACCACACCCCACTCACGTGCAGTCGCCACCCCCACTACCATTCACACATCCCCTGTGTCCTCTACCAGTGTGTCTGTGAGCCCACCTCCCAAGGTACACAAATGCAGCCACACACCCACCCAACAGCCATCCACCTCATGACAGCCTCCAGCCCTTGCACCTTTAGCCAAAGTCACCAAACGTACACCTCCTACAACCACTACCTCCTCCTCCATTCCCAAACCCACTCCATCTACCCGTCCCAGTGTTCCCCAAAAACTTTTCCTGTCCAACCTTGACCTCTTCCCCTCACCTCCCTCACCCCTTCAGTCTCCTAGGGCTCGCCTCTCCAGGTCCCAACCCAGCACCTCAGCCACAACATCTGCGGGACCAGTGGTGCCAGTAGTAACCGGCTTCTGGAGTGCGCCAGGCAGCAGGGGAGCCAGTGTGGCAAGGAGCCAGAGCACGGACAGTCCCCCACCTGTAAAGCACAAAAAGTTGGCCAGTGCCCGGCGGGAGAGAGGAAAGAAATCAGCCACCAAAGCCACTCCCACGGGTACAGTTGGGAGTGTGGAGACAGCTGCGCCACCATCCAAGGTGGGGAAGGGGCACAGTAAAACCAGCAAGTCTGGGAAAATCTGCACGGCGGACAAGACCACCACAAGCCCTGCTGCCCAGGATACTGCCGCCACCAGCACCGCTGCCCAGGACACCGCAGCCACCAGCAACTCTGCCAAGGACACCGCCGCCACCAGCCCCGCTGCCCAGGACACCGCCGCCAACAGCACCGCTGCCCAGGACACCACCGCCACCAGCCCCGCTGCCCAGGACACCACTGACACAAGCACCTCTGCCCAGGACACCGCCGCCACCAGCCCCGCTGCCCAGGTCACTGCCGCCACCAGCCACGCTGCCCAGACACCGCCGCCACCAGCCCCGCTGCCCAGGACACCACTGCTACCAGCACCGCTGCCCAGCACACCGCAGCCACCAGCACCACTGCCCAGGACACCGCCGCCCAGGACACCGCCGCCACCAGCGCGCTGCCCAGGACACCGCCGCCACCAGCACCGCTGCCCAGGACACCGCCATCACCAGCACCGCTGCCCAGGACAACGCCGCAACTAGTGCGCTGTCCAGGACACCGCCGCAACAAGCACCACAGGCCAGTGAGCGCCAAAGATTCTGACGCTACTGAGGCTGCCACGAGCAGGATGAAGCACTCTGGGCACCAAACCCCCTCCAGAACCAGTGGAGTATCCCATCCACTACCTCTGTCCTTGGCAGGATGAAGCACTCTGGGCACAAAGCCCCCTCCAGAACCAGTGGAGTATCCCATCCACTACCTCAGTCCTTGGCAGGATGAAGCACTCTGTGCACCAAGCCCCCTCCAGAACCAGTGGAGAAAGGCATCCACTACCTCTGTCCTTGGCAGGATGAAGCACACTGGGCACAAAGCTCACTCCAGAACCAGTGGAGTATTCCATCCGCCACCAGAGTCCTTGGCAGGATTAAGCACTCTGGGCACAGAGCCCCCTCAAGAACCAGTGGAGTATCCCATCCACTACTTTTGTCCTTGGCAGGATGAAGCACTCTGGGCTCCAAGCCCCCTCCAGAACCAGCGGAGTATCCCATCCACTACCTCTGTCCTTGGCAGGATGAAGCACTCTGGGCACCAAGCCCCCTCCAGAACCAGTGGAGAAAAGCATCCACTACCTTTGTCCTTGGCAGGATGAAGTACTCTGGGCACAAAGCCCTCTCCAGAACCAGTGGAGTATCCCATCCACTACCTCTGTCCTTGGCAGGATGAAGCACTCTGGGCACTAAGCCCCCTCCAGAACCAGTGGAGTATCACATCCGCTACCTCTGTCCTTGGCAGGATGAAGCACTGTGGGCACCAAGCCCCCTCCAGAACCAGTGGAGAATGTTATCCACTTGAGAGACTGTGGCTTTGCACTCCCCAGGATTGAACAGTGGGCATGGAGCCCCCTTGTGGATCTGGCGTTGTGCACTCTTCCGGCTGAGGTGCCCCCCCTTCCCTTCCCGCTGAGGTGTCTGTTTTTTTTCTATCTGATGCCCCATCAGTGTTCTCTCCATCTTGTTCGGGTATTGAGTGTGGGCCTCGCCCATGCCTCTTGTGCCCAGTGGTCCACGGACTATGATAGTGGAATACCTTGGACTTGTATTCTTGGTGTATATATTTGTTTATAGTGTACATATCTTTACATATATTTTTTATTACTGTATTTAAATATATTACAATCATTTGACTCATTTCCTTTTGTCCTTGCATTCTTCCAGTGGGGCTTGTAGGGTGTACCTGTAATGTATCATGATGTATTAGTGTGTGTGTTGTAGTGGGTGAGGGTGGGGGTGGGAGTGTTGCGTGTTGTGTGTGTGTGTGTCACTGTTTTTTCTCTCCCCCGTGTCGTAGGTGCAGTACTCACCGTGGTCTTCGCCACCGGCGTTCGTGCTCCTGGTAGAGGAGCAGGAAGATAAAGGCTGGAAGAATCTGGAGCTCGGGTTCCATGGCATCCTGGTTCCTCGTGGGGTATGTAGAGGTGAGCGTTTCCCCTTCCAAGTCCTGTTTCTGCCATGTTTTTGTTCACAGTGAATCCACCCCCTAAAAGGTGCCGGATTCGACTGTTGGAATTGTGTGGGTGGTACATTATCCTCCGCCTGTCTGTTAGCGGTTACCGCTGCGGTGTTTGTTTGTACCGTCATGGCTGTCTATGTTGGCGGTTTCCACCACGGTCGTAATTCCATTTTTTTTTCCGTGGGCCTGTTGGCTGTTTAACACCGACCGCCAGGGTTGTAATGACCACCTTAATCTCTCTCCGCCCACCATTAGTCTACTGACAATATGTAGGGGTCTAGTAGGTGGGAAGTGTGATCCTACCCAAAATTATGCCTTGGCTTTGGCATCAATCAACCCCACACACTAACAGACATTGATTGACTATCCACTGATTCTTATCCTTCAATCCCAGTTTTGGTCTCTGTGAGTAGGTGCAGGGTGTTAGAGGAGTCTGTTAATTGCAGAGAAGTCCAGCATCCTGGGTTTAGAGTTTAGGAAAATAGCACTGAATTATCTATCATGTCCTGGAATTTGGCCGGGCTAGGCAGCAAATTGCTGGACCCAGGGTGGGCCACCTACATTAACAAGCAGGATGTATGCATATTCCAGGAGACTTAGGCCGAGGGCCCAGTCTTCCTGGATGGTTTTTCATCCTATTATGTGGAGGCCCAACCTGCAGATGGGGCCACTGGTCTGGCTAAGGGGGGTCTATTGATACTGTTGAACAAGAAATTGCAGTGCGATCACTCACATTAAAAATAGATTCCCCAGATATATTAGGTGTCCAGCTTGAATTCAATCAAGGTTTTAAGGTAATAGTAATTATTGTATATGCTAGGTCAGTGTCGTGGGGGACAGAGTCTCAGACCTTGGCTCAGCTAATTGAATTCACAGACACTTTACATTTCTCTACTAAGTTATTGGTTGCAGGGGAAATGAATTGCACATTTAAACCCTCTCCTATAAACTGCGATCTAACAGCTGAAGAGAATGAATTTTGGGTCATCCCACAACTGAAGAGTGAACGAGTGTGCACTCGCTCTTGTGCTGCCCTCCAGTTCATATCATTGTGTTTCAAGTGTGGGCTCCTGGCTTGTAACGGTTGTACACATTCCGATCCAAGCATCGCTCTCACCTTTAAGCGTGGCCAATCTACTAGTGTCATTGACTATATCCTAGTGGATGCTAATATGTTACCGATGTTGGAAGATATGAGGGTCGATTTTCACCACAATAGTGATCATAATCCCTTGCTCCTTACTTTATATAGTAGTGAATTTAGGAGGTTTCAGAACACCCACTATACAATGGTCCCAGAGCCACTTGTGGCCAATAATTATAAATGTGTTAGCTAGCCAAAACTGTTGTCCAATCTGTGTTTGATCAAGGAGATTTATAAATTGTTTGTTGATGTCATGGCTAATTACGAAGAGCATGAGGTTAGAAATATCCCAATTTTCAGCATCCACGAGACACTGGTACATGAATTACAGAATATCTCCTATACGAAGATTACCACCAAGCAAACTGCTGTTACATATAAAAGAAGGGAGTGTTTTAATAAGGATTGCTGTAAGGCTAAATTAGCACTAAAGTCAGCTATGGTGTCTCATTCACAGGGGGTGATTGGAACAGCCAGACTAGCCTATAATAGGGCTATAGCACAGGAAAAGAAAAGTTGGGAAGACTCAAAGTGGCAGAATCTGCTTGATGCAACTAGACACAATGAAAATGTGACTTTTTGGAAGTTACTTTTTACTAGACACAAAGGAGTACAATCCATACTCATATTCAACCAGAGAGCTGTGTGGACCACTTTTCTAATCTTTATGCTCCGTTTTGCAATTCTTCAACCCATGATTCCTTCCCCCAGCAGCTGGCTAAAATGCATTTACTGTCAGATTACCTAGGAATGGACGTATGTAGCTGCAATGATCACATTGTCTTTACCTTGGGGGACACTATTGCTGCAATTGAGTCCTTAAAATCTTCTAAAGCCCCAGGTCCAGATAAGATACTGGGTGATTTATATAAGTAAGAGCTAGTAATCTGGTCCAGTTTTATCAATATGATATCAAATGCACTAGCAACCGGGGGCCCAATGCCCATTACTTGGAAAGGGGCAGAAATAATACCTATTTATAAGAAGGGTGAAGTGAGTTCCCCTGCTAGCTTCCGACCCATCAGCTTTATGATAATCTCCCAAAAATCTTTTCAAAACAGCTTGTTGGATTGGGCTGATGTCCATCATGTGATGTCGTTATTCCATGCGGGCTTTCGTTCTAAAACCAGTACAGTGGACCAAGTCTTTAGGTTGGCACTCCTCTATTGGAAATATGTAACCCTTGCCAAACAAAATGTATACGTTGTTTTTGTGGATCTTCAGTCTGCTTTTGATATGGTCCTTAGAGAGAAATTGTGGGGTGTTTTCCATAAAATAGGTATTCTGGGGAACATAATCCATTTTTTACAGCGATTACTTGAGGGTACATATGCTCAGGTGAGATGGGGTAATCAGGGGGAATTAACAGATCATATCGTCATCCAAGGGGGGGTCCTGGCACCAACATTATTCACTTTATACATAAATTAGGTGGCTCAAGCTGTGTCTAATTACCAGAATGATGCTCCCTCCCTAAATTCTCAAAACATCCCTATACTACTCTTTGTGGATGACTCCCTCCTCATCTCTAAGACTCCAATGGGGCTCCAGACCATTGTTAATAAGTTTATAGCATTTTGCCCAAATCGTGGGTTGGAACTGAATGTTAGTAGAACCAAACTTATGGTGTTTAGCTCACGACCAGTCACAAGATGCACTATTACTACAGATGAAGTTCCTTTGGACAATGTTAGCTTGATAGACTACTTGGGCGTGAGGGTTTCTAATAAATTACACTGGGAAGATCAGATCAGTAACAGTGTGTCTCTCCTCCAACATAGATCAGGTGCCATTTTGCACCTACAGAAAAGTACTGTCATGAAAGCCGTTTCTCCGGCTATTAAGATATACTTGGCAAAAGCACAAAATGCTGCTATCTATGGCGCTGAGGTGTGGGGATTCTGTAAAGCCTCCAAACTGTCTGTGAATGAAAAAAGTTTTGCCAGAGCACTACTTGCGTGCCCAGACAGTACTCCTCTGATTCCATCTTTTTGGATCTTGGTTTTAACCGTATTCCAGATATGTTAGTATTAAGACCGTTACTTTTTTGGGTAAGGATTTGGACCACCCCAGAGCTTACTATTTATAGGGACTCACTTCTTGATCTTTTAAAAAGACCCAATGCAGCCTCTATCCCATGGTTTAGGCATGTGTCAAATTGGTTTCGTACTTTGGGTTTTGGGGGTTATTGGGAGAACCCACAGGACTTAGAAAGGCTAAGAAACAAACATTTAAAGTAGCCTACTGGTCTCACGTTAGGAATGACTATCTCTTTGGCACATCCCATGGGCGCTTGACTAACCAATTCCTTGATTTTAAATGGTATCCCCAGTACAAATCTTTTTTTGATCTTATCCCTGACTCCCTAGGAAAGAGCCTGTATGCACGTTTTCGCTATGGGTGTTTACCGTTAATGTCTTTTACTAGCAGCTGGAGGGCACTGTCAGTACCCAACTTATGTCCAGGCTGTAATGATGTCCCTGAATCGGTTGAACATTTTTTGTTCTTTTGTACAGCATATACTTTCCCACGACGTAAGTGGATTTATCCAGTCTGCCAGAATTTGGGCATCAGACAGCATGTTATTGCCTTTAGGATTTTAAAGAGTGACACTTCCATTATATTGATACATGCAGTTAGCAAGTCCTTGTGGCTGCATGGCATATTCGCACTCGCCTTTTAAAACATTAGTGATATATAATATGTATGTTTTAGGGCAAGGACCAAGATATTTAATCAATATTTATTGTCAATATTGTATGATGTTCTTTAACTGCTTTTATTTATCTTTTTAATCTAACTTTGTATTGATATGGAGCACTGTGGTTATTTGCTTTGATGGGTTTTTATGACCGAATAAAGCTTGTGTTTTTACAACACTTGGTAAAGTGTGCATTGTGGAACTGCTTCCAGTGTGACATGAGTATTTCCATGTCACCATCTCCAGGCTATTGTACTTTTGGCAGTCACATAGTAGGATTTTGAAGCATCTTTTCACATTGTTGGGTCATTATGCATGTGACAATTAGATGTGTGCATGCTCTTGTGCGGAATCTGTGGGAATGTATTTGGCATTGGCCCACTATTGTATCACAACAGCTAACTGAGGTCTGCTCCATGGAGCAAAGCTTTGAGGGTGCTGAGGTCTCCTACTTTGTTAATGGTTACTGTGATTACACAACTTCAGCCATGCAATTGTAGTTGTCTGAGATTCTGATATTTCTGTGGGCAACTGTTAACAGTTCAGATGGCATGCATGCATATGGTTTGGCACATGTATGAGCCACTTAGGTGGAGTGTGGTTTACAGGGCCCTACTTGATATAATGGTACTGTTTGCTAATCAGAGCTGCTGTTCATGTGTGATCAGGGACACATGATGACCCTATTTCTCTTTGTATTTGCAGCATCTGCACCAGCAAGCGAAGGAGATGGGGCACAGCCGAGTGGGGACACACCTGGACCTTGGGTCAAGACACCACAGACACAGAGGAACCCTGTGGCCTGGAGGGCAAAGGGAGTGCCACGGGGGAGACTTGATCATCCTGTTCATCATGGGATTCTTTCTCCAGTGGACACTCCCTAGTGTTTGCTGACCCATTGGAGCAACTCCCTGTACCATCTTTGTCTGTCACCCCCGTTCTATCACTGCCCTCCCTGTTGCTCCCCACGCAGTTGGCCCTGTCTGCTCACCCAAGACGATGGGCGCCTCCATTGTCGCAGGCACCTCTGCCCCAGCCCCGGATACCCTTGCTGCCCTCTTGAGAAATAACTATGTTGGTTAGACAGACATTGTGAATGCCATCCAGGGACTGGCAACCCAACTTCAACAAACAAATGCATTCCTAGAACTCATTCATGGTGGAATGTCTAGCCTACAGGGATCTTTTCAGGCTCTGGCCTCCACACTGATGGCAGCCAGACACCCCCACCTTCCATCCCCCCTCCACCTTTCTCTTCACAATCCAAATCCTCCCTTCCCCTACCTTCCCAAAGCACACAGACATATCCATATGCATCCACCTCAACACACAAGAGCAGCACACACAGATACAAGCACCACAAAACACACCAGCACACAAGCAAACAGAGACCCACAGACACAACAATAGTCACCACTTCCCCAGACAATCTCACCACCCCCAGTGTAGCACACACAACAACAAGTATACCCAGAGATACCACCACATTGACACACCCACCTTACCCAGCTTACCCACAGACACCACACCAACAGACACCCAGACATCTACCACAAGTACTATACCCGCATACACCACCCAGACACACATATATCCACCACTACCAGCATACCCACACACATCACCCCAACAGACACACAAATATCCACCACTCCATCCCCAGAACCTCCACCTTCTAGTCCCCAAGACACACAAATGCACATACTCACCCACAAAACAGATACCTACCAAACACAAGCATATCTCCCAGAAGCACGCACCCATGATATCCACATTAACACAGCAAACAGCCACTCCCTTAACCTCCAAATCCCCACCCCACTTTTGCAAACTGTCCGCATGTCCCTAAGAAACATTTTTTTAGACCTTGACCTTAGCCGTGTTCCCTCCACCCTGTCCCAACCCAAGAGGCACCCACTGACTTCGCAGCCCCCTTCTACCTCCAAGGCCTCCACTGGCCCCCAACAAACAACCATACCCCCTAGAAGAAGCTCACCCCTCCTAAAAAGCAGTACGCCCCTCTCTAACCCAAGACCAAACCCCAAAGATGATCCCTGAGGTGCCTGCCCGTCCACTTGAAACCCCTTTCAATGAAGGTTCCCTGGCAGTGAGGAGTGAAATGACAGCACCATAGTGTGCCTGTGCCAGCGCACATGGACTGACCAATGGCCTTGGACTTTTCATATTTTAAATTTAATGAACCCAAACAGTTATTTTTTGGGGGTATACAACTGTCCTGCAATTCATTTTCTACCTTCATGTTGTTTCTAAGTGACTTGTGTTGTCTGCCTGTAGTTGTTTGTGTTTCAGCCTTCTTGATGATTAATTTGCTGTTGTTTGCAGTATCTGAATTTGTTGGCAGTGCTGGTGTCTCCCAAGACAAGGGTATATGTTGACAGTATGGATATGTGGGTGTAAACGCAATGGTGGTGTCATGTTTGTTTTGCTAAGTATTTCATTTTGTGTCATCCAATGTGAGCATGTATGGTATTAGACGTGTCCCACTGATTTGGATTATGGATTCATCCGATGTGTGTCAGCTTGAGTTTTCTTTGTGCATATATGGAGTGTGTTCAATTGTGCTACCTTTGCATTTGCCTGTGTCCATTTAGCTCTGTGTAGCTTGTAGCTATTTCATGTCAATGTATGTCCCATGCAGGTGGAGTTGTATGTGCTTTGTTGACTTGCACTTCCACATTGTTCAGAGAGGCATGTCATGTGGGTCTAGTATTGTTTATCCCTGAGATACCCGAGGGGCCAGTTCCTGTGAAAATGTTGTTTTATCAGCAGTTGCACAGTGATATGTGTCCCAGTGCAGCCTCCATCTCTTGGTGTTCTTACAGGCCCCATCCCAATTGAGCAGGTATTGTTTGCATAGTTGTCTATCTGATTATTGTGCACCCCATTGTCCTTCCATTGTGTTGCAATGATGGTGATGAGTGGGCATTGTTTGTCTTCCATGCCACATATATACATATTTGTGCTGAATCTGCCGACAGTCCATGGCATGTGTGCAATGTGAGTGTGTGAGTTGTGTTTCTAGATGTGATGTTGGTGTTGTGTGAGACAATGTTGTGCACACTTCACTGTCCCTGTGCATGAGGTGGTCAGACGTGTGTTTTTGTGTAGTTTTGCAGTGCAGTGGGATTGACCTTCCCAAAGTTGGGTGTTTTGTGACTGTGCATGTGTCCTTCTTTGTGAATGACTTCGACTGTGGACAGAATGACATGTGTACTTGGTGCCCATAGCGTGATCCCCATATCATGTGGGTGATGGCGCAATGATCTGTTGGTATGGTTAATAACACAGATAGGTGTGCATAATTACAGTCATTTTGTATCCATGGCAGCGTGGATTTTGGACTCGATCGATGACCAGCAGCAGAAGCAGGACGTGTGTGATGGGCTTCATGGCAGCACCGGACATGTAAGGCTGCCAGCAGATGAGTGTTTCCCTTTACATTCCCCTTTCCACCTGCTGAGACATGGTAGTTGGACTGCCACGGTCACATTGATAGTATGCAACCTCATAATAGTCCATTGAAAACACAGGCTCCGCCAGTGTGTTTGTGCAGCCTCATGACAGTGGCGGCCTGTGCTCCATAGGCCAGTACTACTCGTAATCTGATGGACCACCAAACTCGTAATCAGGCCCTAAGTGTTATGCATGCGTGTATTTGGTAATTCCATTTTTTGTAGGTGTGGGTGGTTAATTTTTTCTTCACATATTTTGACCTCTAACGAATTCAATGGGAAGTTGGAGTTATTATTTTTTTTTGTAAGGAAATCTATTTCGCATTATTGTAAACCATTTTTTTTTACTTAGATTTCTTTTTATCGGGTTCCTGGAGTGGTTATTTTTTTATGATACTTTTTCAGGTTTTTTATGGAAGTTAGACACTTTGGAGCCATTTGAGGAATTTCAAAAGGATTGTTTCTATTTTGTATTTATTTGTTTTGGGCTTTTTAGAATCGTTATCTTCTGTTTTTAATGGATTACGCCTACTTTTTCTGTGGAGACAAAGGGCCCGATTACGAGTCTGGTGGTCTGAAGAGTGCCAGACTCAAGGTGGAGGTCAGACCACCGCAGCTGTGGTGGTCCGACTGCCATGTTACAAGATTGGCGGTCGGAGACCACAGTCTCCACCAGGATCTCTGATGCTGATGGGATGATGATGGTTTTGTTTGTCACCATGCTGATTACACCCATGTTCTCTGCCAGCCTTTTTATTATGGTTCAACCACCATGGAAAGGCTGGTGGAGAACAAGTGCAGGGGGACAAAGGGGGGGCCCCAGCACTGCCTAATACATTGTTGTGGGCAGTGCCGGAGCCTTACTGTCTAGCACCATTGGAATTAACACTGTCAGCTGTGCTTGTGGGCTCTCGAAAACTAGTGCTTGCCTCTCTTACATCTTGTAAAACATCTCTAATTTCAGTTGCATTTTGGGGGTGGTTAAGCTCTCTAACATTAATTACAACACTTTCTTTTGTATTTGCCCTTCCATAACATGAGTTAGAATAGTATTTAGTACATTTTCAATTTATTGTTTCCGTCAATGCACATTCTTAGCTGCAGGTGTAGCCCATATGACTTAATAATTGCTTTCCTCTCTGCGAGGTTCTACTTTTGGCACCCACTGTTGTTGTATCTGTAAGTAGTTTAATAATACAAAAATATAATTTTGCAAGTAAATTTATTTTATTACTTACTTGTATCTTTTGTGGAGATGTTTTGCATGCTTTTTCAGCCTTTGTTTTATGTTTCCTTTAACGTGGAGCAAGTGTTGATTTTCTGTTGAAAGCTAAAAAAGGGAAAGTTAATTATAATGGTACACTTGTTGCTAGTTCATGGTAGTTTAGAGAATTAGGCTTTTTAGGTAGCTGTTTGGATAATATCCTTATTTATGAATTTTGTATATTTACTTTCTAAATGCTCTTGCTGCTGTTTTTGTTGTTTTTTTCTGGCACTTTCTTGACTTTGAAGATTTTGTTTCTTTAAGATAGTCTATGAAAAACAATAAAACTGACAGAATATGTTACTGTTTAAATGTTTAATATTCATTTTTTAAATTAGTAACAGTTCATTTATTATTTCAGTATGAGAGTTATTTACTTCAATATTTATTTGTAGAGATGTATATTTTCTTCTATTGTTCTTTCTGGTGAGAATTTGGCAGAGTTTTCTAATCTTGCAGAGTGCATTGTTTTTGGAATATTTGTTCGCTTTAATTGATGTACCTTTTCTATTGCTTGGTTATTTGTTTGTGTGATTGAATTAGTTAAAGGATTTTCTATTTTAATTTTAATGGTTGGTTTAGTTTAGTTTGAAATTAAATTTATATCTAATGTATTTAGCATTATGTATAGTTTTTCTAAATCAATATATATGTATTAATGTTTATAGTTAAAATGTGTTTTGGTTGATGTGTTAATGTTTATCTTTAATAGTTTTGTTATATTTATTTTTTTATTAGCCAAGTATGATTTTTTCTACTGAATATATACTTTTTGTTGTTTATTTTAATATATTGTTTTTTAAGTATAGATGTTAATAATAAGTGTAGGATTTATTTGAAGTAACCATTTTATGTGAAAATTTGTATTTTGGTGTTTAATTTGCATAATTATTAGTGATTTTGATGATAATTTGGAAGTCGATAATATGGGTCTCAATATTTGTAACATTTTATATATGTATTTAGAAGTTACAATATGCGTGCATCCGTTATTTGTGTTATCAATTTTTATAAAAATTGGTGTTTTACTCACAATATTTGTGTCTTCGATATTAGTGTTTTTTTAGATAAGTGTATGGAGGCAATATTCTTGTCATAGATATTACATTTCTGACATTTGTGCTTCTCGATTTTTGTTGAATCATTATTATACCAGTGATCCTCTGGTGTAGCTTGGTTCCAATGCATGGTGAGTAAGCAAGGTGCCTATGGACACTTTAGGTGGTACATTCAACACACAAATGGTGATTGGAGGATGCTTGCAATATGTCTAATCTCTGTGACTTTTGTCATAACCTCACATTCTCTATTTAACATGATTTGTTTTTGTTTTAATGTTTAGGTACTTCACATTTAATAAAAAGCATGTTAATTATGTGTTTTATTTGCTTTGAATTCTAATCTATATTTGATACTAGCAAAATTCTGACATTGTAAAGCAGTACCTTATTTCCTAACCACCGTATGTTTGTTAACCTTTTGCTTTCAAAGTTCACATAGTTAATCAAAAACTTGCTGAATGTTTAATGTCCAAAGATTCTTTAAAAAGCTTTGTAGCCTAGTGGAAATACTGTCTTCTCTCTGACAACCAATTAGTGGAGCTTGTTGTGGACTTACATTTCCAATAGTTTAAAATGTATTATTGCCATATATCAACTATATCCAACTCGTCCACCTTCTTTGAAAGGCTGATTCTATAGATATAGATATATACATTCAATTTCAAGGAGTTTTAATTACCCACCTTTGAGTATGAGAGCAGAGGATAGTGAGAAATGTGTTAAAGCTCAATATTGTGAGTTATGTAGATAAACATTATTGAGCCAGTGATTTAATAAAGTCACATTCCTTTTCAGTAATCCATGCTGGCCACATCACATCATGAGCAGGGGCAAGAACACAGATCCTTGGTTTGGAGGTGGGCATGACCACTTGACGCCACCAGCAAGGAAGAAAAATCATCACCAGCAGTGGTAGTGTGCTCACCCCAAGAGTTACAAGATTTGCTTCCAAGAGAAACCAGGCAAAGTATAAGCAGGCTCCTGTAAGGATGGTGGATGTGGACCCCACCAGCCAGGTAGAGGAAGCTCTTTGAGCAAGACTAACCTGTGATGTGCCAAGAGCAGGCTCCAAAACCACTGGGATCTGTCTCCATCCCTCCTTAACTCCTAGAGGCCTCCATTCCATCAGGACTTTAGTGGCACCCGTGCATCACCTCCACCTCCCAGATTCTACTCAGACGTTGATTCAAGGAACATTTCTGCACCTGAGACTCCCCACCCATCTTGTGCTGCCTCTGAGAAAGCGCCTATTTTGACATGGTTAGCCCCCCACGTTTTGCCTGGCATGTGATGTAGTTTTGAACTGTAAGTGACCTGGGTCCCTGCTAAACAGGTTTCTAGGGCCAGATCTCTTTCCCCCTAAACTTTACTATGTTTGTCACTTCAGCTACCCCTGTAGGTCCCTAGTAAATGGTGCCCTGGTACTTAGGGCATGGGTACTGAAGAGCGCCCCCAGAGTTGCAGCACCAATTGTGTCACTCTGAGAAGGTCCCACACCAGCCTCATGCAGACTTCCATTGCAAGTGCATGACAAGGTGTACCCAAAGTTGCAAACTTGACATGGCACTCACCAAGTGTGCCATGACCACTAACACTGCATTCAATATAGGCAAGTAAGACCTCTGGCAGGCCTTTCAGCCCTAAGGCCGGGTGCACTATAATGCATGTGAGGACATGTGGGTGCATTAGCAAATATGCCCCTACTGTGTCTTTGCCAATTCTTAAACATAGTAAGTGTACAGGGAAGGCATGTGCTTGCCACTGATCATTAGGAGTTCTCCAGTTGCATGATGGCCTCTCTGATACCTGGGTTGTTTGGTATCAAACACACAGAATAATAAACCAAAACTGATGTCAGTGCAGGATTTATTATAAAATGTACCCCGAGGGTACCTTAGAGGTGCCCCTTGGAAAGCCAAACAGCCGTGGCATGGTTGCTGGCTGGTCTTAACCAGCCTGCCACCACTGGACACAATTCTGGACTCCTGGGGTGAGCGCTTTTGTTCTCAAGAGCCAGAAAACAAAGTCTCCCACAAGCAGGCAACCTACAATAGTGTTCAACTTCAAAGGCTTTGCTGCCTTTTAAATCTGACCCTGCCTCTGCTGCTAGCAGCAGAAGGCAACCTTAATGGTTTTACCCCCACCTTGAGCAGGAAAACCAGAGGGAAACTTAGCAAAAATAGGAGGAGTGGCCACCCTCACCATGCACCACCCCTCAGGTGTGGCAGGTGAGGTGACCATTCCATTTAATTTTCCTCCATCTTGAATGGTTGGAAAAATAGCCAATCAGGGTCAGGGATGTGTCCCCTTCCCACAGGAAGTGGCCACTTAGTGGACGTAGCCACCCGTAGGTGGGTGGCCCATTAGCCAGTACCAGGCATTCCCCCTAACACACCATAAATACAGTTTTTAAAAGGAGTCCCTACACCAAGAACTTTAGATTCAACTGACACAAGAAGACCAGGAACAAAGAAGACCCAAGGCCCAAGAACTGAAGCCGTGCTGCACAAAGAGAAATATGTCAAACCCTGCCGCTGCTCCAAGGACCCCAGAGCACAGCCAGCCTTCTGAAAATTGCTTGTAACTTCCCTCTGAGTGAAGGTATCACTCTACTGCAACCTGCAGGCAAGGAACTCACGAAGTTCAAGTTTACTGACATGCTGCTGACCCATGACCCGGATGAAGCAGCCAAGCCAAAAACTTTACAACAGCCCTAGAGGACAAGATCTGTAACTGTGACAAGTTTGGTTGCACTAGATCTTGTTAGGGCTGTGCCATACCACTACCCAGGATACTGGACCCCCTGCATCAGACACCCAGAAGAGGAGTCCAATCCAGACTTCCAGAAGCACAGGAGCAAGCACCAGTTGAGGTACTTCAGGACTCCTGAAATCCACCTGCGGGATGGCCCTGCTGACCTTCAATCCACCCTCAAGGAAGCCTGCCCTGACAATGAGGATTCAAAGACACACAGGGGGTCATTCTGACTCCCGCTGGCCGCGGTAACCGCAGGGCCGGCGGGAGCCGCCAGAATACCGCTGCGCGGTCATAAGACCGCCACGGGTATTCTGGGTTTCCCGCTGGGCTGGCGGGCGACCGCCAGAAGGCCGCCTGCCAGCCCAGCGGGAAACACCCTTCCACAAGGATGCCGGCTCCGAATGGAGCCGGCGGAGTGGAAGGGGTGCGACGGGTGCAGTTGCACCCGTCGCGATTTTCAGTGTCTGCATGGCAGACACTGAAAATCTTGGTGGGGCCCTGTTACGGCGGCCCCTGCAGTGCCCATGCCATTGGCATGGGCACTGCAGGGGCCCCCAGGGGCCCCACGACACCCCATACCGCCATCCTGCTCCTGGCGGCCATAACCGCCAGGAACAGTATGGGGGTCGGAATCCCCATGGCGGCGCAGCAAGCTGCGCCGCCATGGAGGATTCCCCAGGGCAGCGGAAAACCGGCGGTACACCGCCGGTTTTCTGTTTCTGACCGCGGCTGTACCGCCGCGGTCAGAATGCCCTTGGGAGCACCGCCAGCCTGTTGGCGGTGCTCCCGCGGTCCCCGGCCCTGCCGGTCCATGACCGCCAGGGTCGGAATGACCGCCACAATGTCTTGCTGAATTATATGCGCTGCACCCGGCCTCTCTGGCCCCCTCATCGACGAACCAGCTGTAGCCTCATGGTCCCCAACAAGGTCTTGTGACTTCCCCCATCCAAGGGACCCAGCGGACTTACCTTTAAGTCCCTCTGTGCAGTGTATTTTCAAGTGGCCCCCTTCTACTTTGTGGTGCACCAGGTTCAAGACTTTCAGCTGCTGCTCCAACCTGAATCAGGAACCGCTCAAACTTCTCCAGCTGCACCATTGGATCACTCCACGACCTCAACCCAAAAAGAGAATGTGACACTTGTGAGAACATTGCCTGATTTCTATATGCATTTTTAAAGGTTTTCCTTTGGATTGAAAAACAGAACATTTTATGAACTTTGAAAGATCATAATTAAAGTACTTACCATACATTAATGATCTTGGTCTTGAAAATGTTATAAAAGTTGCAAGTATTTTTGTAAATTGGTCTCAAGTTATTCTTCTGATTGTGTGTCCACATTTATTGATACTGAGAGTAC
Organism: Pleurodeles waltl; assembly: GCF_031143425.1. Lineage (NCBI taxonomy): Eukaryota > Metazoa > Chordata > Amphibia > Caudata > Salamandridae > Pleurodeles > Pleurodeles waltl. The sequence continues at coordinate 315,849,270 of NC_090444.1, forward strand.
AACAAATACTTAGCACATCTCCTGGATTAGCCTAACTGCTCGCCCACACTACCACAAAAAAAGAGCATTAGGTGATCTGCTTTTTACCTCTGGATACCAAGGTGGGGTTGCTTGGACTCTCTGCACAGTGCAAGTAATTTTTGTACATTACATAGAGAGCCAGCCTCCTACATTTGGAGGATCAGCAGTGGGATATAAGACTTTGCATTTGCTGATACCACTTTGTCAATGAATGATCACACTAGTAACTGTTAAAAAATTGTCGTTACCCTAATTGCATTTTTTTTTTAATTGGACTATTTAAAAAAAAAAAAATAATTGCTAGATTCCTGGTTAGGTCCCTGAAATAATAATTCAAATGTAAAAGTCTTTACTGTAGTTATACCTGAGAAAAAGATTTCTAAAGATTTTAATAATATCCCAAATTTAGTAAGATAGAATGTCTGATACAGAGAACCATGCTGAGGAGATCGACCTGACCCCATGCGTGGAGTACAAATACCACTAGCTAAGGGCTTTCCGCAAAGCATACAAACTTCACACTGGTGCTCATGCTACCACAGACAAGCTTAGAAGGCTTGTGGCTGAACACAAAGCTGAAAATCCAGTGGAAGGAGGAGAATCAGCAGAAAATCAAGAAAACATTAATGATGCTGATGGTGAGCTTGGATCTTCTGTTTCAGAAGCAGGAGTCCCCTCAGAGGAGGATTTGGCTCTAGCAAGGTTGACCAAAAGGTGGGCTTTAGAAGCACAACTTTTGGAAATAGAAGTTAAAAGAAGAGAGCTAGGCCTAAGACCCATCTCTGGTGGCAGCATAAAAATAACTAGGGAGAAAGAGAAACCTTTGAACAGAAAACCCCTCAAAGGAATTGCACCCCCTTACACAGAAGTTACCTTAGAGGTGCCCCTTGGAAAACCAAACAGCCGTGGCATGGTTGCTGGCTGGTCTTAACCAGCCTGCCACCACTGGACACAATTCTGGACTCCTGGGGTGAGCGCTTTTGTTCTCAAGAGCCAGAAAACAAAGAAGGTAATAATATCATCAAATGTTTTTCTGCCTATGAGAGAGCCTACATAGCCCGTGAAATACATAGGAAACATTGGGGCTCTCTATTGTGGGAACTGTTCTCAGGTGAACGCAGGGATAAACTCCTGGCATTGAACGAGGCACATGACCTCATGAACGCTACCCTGATTGAGGGCTTTGGACTAACCACTGAATAACTACAGAATTAAATTCAGGAAGACTTGAAAATCCCAGAGTCAGTCCGGCAAAGAATTTGTGATTTTTTAGTAAAAATGCTGAGTGGCTGGTTAGAAGCTAACAAGGTACACAGTTATGAAGGGCTTTACAGTTTGATTGTGAAAGAGCATCTTTTGAGTAATTGTTACAATGAGAAACTACATCAGTTCCTGGTAGATGTAGATCCACTTTCTCCTCTGGGGAAGAATGTAGAACACTAGGTCAAAAGAAGGAAAACTAAAACTACCACTGGTGAGGAAGGAACTCCCTGGCACTGATAGTGCCTACCACCCTGGATTTCGTGATGGTTACAAACCACCCGAAATCCATGGTGGTATGCAGGGTCCTGATACCGCCACCAGTCTGGTGACGGCTGCAGGGCTGGAGACCGAAGTCTCCAGCCCAGTGGTCGGAGTGGAGAAGTGGCGGATGACCATTTTGGTAACCACCATGGTCATAATTAAATTTTTTCTTCCACCGGCCTGTTGTCGGTATTACCGCCACTTCTCCCACGCCTGCCAGGGTCGTAATGAGGGCCTTAATCTGAGACTGCTGGGTTTACCAGAGGCATCAAAAGTCAGGTGCAACTTAGAATCCTAAGTCCGCTGAAAAATATCATTACCAAAAAAATAAGAGAACTCAGGTTTTGATTGGGTACATAATAATAATAAAAAGTGAATAAAAATCATGGTTGAAATTTACCAGCATGCCAGACCCTCCTCGGTTCATGGCCTGCCATCTGTTGTAGTATGCAACTGTTGCATAGCACCAACGAGTCATGGGCAGAATCTGCAAATCTTGACAGTCATCGGTGATATAGAGGTGTGCATTGCAAACCATCTGCACATTGAAGGAGTGCACATTTCCCTATTGTGGTACCCTTGTTTCTAAGCCTGAGGTGGCACCTATGCAAAATGGTTTATATCTATGGGAACTAAAACTAGTTCTATGCCTTCCAATCCATAAAATCAGCTTTAACATTGTTCAGTATTGCATTTATCAATTGGATGTGGTTGCAGACATCAATGCTTCTAAGCATATCACCCAGGTTGAGGACAGCAAAAAACAAAAGTTGGTATTCCATTAGAGTCACCCACTGTAAACTGGATTGGGGCAGTAGCGCAGATGTAAACACTGGCACAATCTTCACAGTTGATGAGATCCCAATCTGATTTCAAATGTCCAGCAAGATTTCTGATTGCAAGTGTTGCTTCAATGCCTCTGTGGTGTTGTGGTTCAACCTGTATTTCTTAATGATGTATCTTTGCCTTATGGCCTCTAGATCTGGGTGTTATTTTTACACATGTTCATTATGTAGAGGTATTCCTCTACCTAAAGCCTGGGAGGATGATGGACATATCTGAAAAACATAACTGCAATGTCTAACTGATATAGGTACACTCACTTGATGGAAACAGTTGTGGAAATTTTAAGGTGGCCACATGTGCAAATACATACACATATAAAATCATAAGGCAGCCGTTAGACATGGGATGCTTGGTTGGCAGTCAGGTTACCCCTGTCCAAGCAAGGACCCTCACTATACTCAGGGTAAATGAGAATCACCCTTGGTTAACCCCACTCACACCCTTGGTGGCTTGGCATGAGCAGGTAGGCTTAACTTCAGAAGCAATGTGTAAAGTATTTGTAACAACACACACAGTAACACAGTAAAAACACAACAAAATGACTCAACACAGGTTTAGAAACATAGTCAATATTTATCTAAACAAGCTAAGACCAAAACTACGAATATCTAACACACACAAATCAAGTTATGATTTTTTTAAAGATTAAACTCAAAAATAGTGTTTAGAAACACAAAATGCTTCGATGAGGTGATAACACTGTGTCATAACGGACTCGTTCGCAACACTCCAATGCCGATGGCGCCGGGTACAGAGTCATGCAGACCCCAGGCACAGTACCTTAGAATAATTGTGAAAACAAGCCGGTGCGCGAAGTCGGGGATCGCAGAGCCAATGGATCTGAGGTGGCGTTGGTTCCGGTGCTGTGGTGCGACGAAGTTGGAGGCGTCATGAAGAAGTGTCGGGTCTTTGCTACAGAGTGGTAGAGGAGAGGCGGCATTGGTGCGAAGCGTTGAATCCATGCACTTAGGGTGGAGTCGGTATCCGGCGGTCACGACGTGGTGCAGGCGACCTCCAGGGAGTCGTGGAGTTCGGAGAGGCTGCAGTGGTGTAGGGCCTGCGAGGGTCATCTCACTCCAGCAAGGACCACGGACTCAGTTTCAGGCGGCATCACTGGATTCAGCAGCGGCGTCAGTCGGGAGTTGTCCAAAGTTGGATTTTCACCAGCTTCTCCTTTTAAGGGCCCAGGGACTGGGTATGGCACCACTTGTCAGGGCAGGAGTCTTAGCAGAGTGTACAGGGGCTGTTAGGGGAAGTCTCTGATGGTCCTGAGACTTCAGAACAGGGGACAACCTCATTCCAAGCCCTTGGAGATTCTTCCCAAGCAGAAATATGCCACAAAGCCCAGTCTTTGTCCCTTTTCACAGGCAAAAGCAGCAACTGCAGGATAGCCCAACAAAGCACAGTCCCAGACAGGGGCAGCACCTCTCCTCAGCTCTTTTCCTTGACAGAGGTTCGGCTTGATTCCAGAAATGATCGAACTTTGAGGGGTTTTGGGAGCTCTTCTTATACCCCTTTCTGCCTTTGAAGTAGGCCTGCTTCAAAGGAAAGTCTCTCTTGCTTGTGAGACCCTGCCTTGCCCAGGCCAGACCCCAAACACACTTGAGGGGGTTGGGGACAACATTGTGTGAGGGCAGGCACAACCCTTTCAGGTGTAAGTGACCATTCCTCCCCCCTCCTAGCACAGGTGGCTCATCAGGATATGCAGGCTACATCCCAGCTCCCTTTGTGTGAATGTCTAGAGAGAGGTGCAAACACACAACTGTCAAACTGACACAGACATGGAGTCCACAAACAGGCAGAGTCACAGAATAGTTTAAGCAAGAAAATGCCTACTTTCTAAAACTGGCATTTTCAAGCACACAGTCTAAAAACCAACTTCACTAAAAGATGCATTTTTAAATTGTTAGCTCAGAGATCCTAAACTCCATATTTCTATCTGTTCCCTAATGGAATCTGCACTTTAATAACATTTAAAGGCAGCCCCCATGTTAACCTATGAGAGAGATAGGCCTTGCAACAGTGAAAAACGAATTTGGCAGTGCTCCACTGTTAGAACATGTAAAACACAGAAGTACATGTCCCACCTTTAACATACACTACACCCTGCCCTTGGGGCTACCTAGAGCCTACCTTAGGGATGGCTGACATGTATTAAAAGGGACATTTTAGGCCTGGCAAGTAGGTACACTTGCCAAGTCGAATTGGCAGTTTAAAACTGCACTCACAGACACTGCAGTGGCAGGCCTGAGCCATGTTTACAGGGCTGCTTATGTGGGTGGCACAACCAGCACTGCAGGCCCACTAGTAGCATTTGATTTATTGGCCCAGGGCACCTCTAGTACACTGTACTTGGGAATTACTAGTAAACCACACAGGCCAATCGTGGAAAGTCAATTACACGTATATTTTACATAGGAGCACTTGCCTTTTAGCACTGGTTAGCAGTGGTAAAGTGCCCAGTGTATCAGAAACAGCAAAAACAGAGTCCAGCAGACATCAACAACCTGGGAAACAGGCAAAAAAGTTAGGGGAGACCAAGCCAAGAATGCCAAGTCTAACAACAACATTGTGAATAATTCTGGTGACATTAGTTACATTCTATGGAGAATAATATCCAACAAAAATGTTCATTTCAATGTTTAAATTTGTTTTTTTAAATATTTATGTTTTTGTTGATACAGATTCCATTTCAAATGTTATTATTGTTTTTTTTCTTTATCTTCGGAGAAATCCATTGAAGTTGATAAATATTGCATGGTAGACAGTGTGAATCCATTGATGCTAATGGGTACGCTCTAGTTGTTATTGTTGGAAGCAACGCCACGGGTGATGGATGCTTCCATTAATTACTTCTACCAGTTCACCATATTGTCAGGCATGCCCTAAACTGACCATGACGGTTTGATAGTTGAAGGCTGACCAAACATGGCAAGTGGTTTATGCATCTGTCATGAAGGCAGACTAGTAGCTCAAAGCTGTACCTACCTTTCCCAGTGGCAGCAGTGCCACATTATTTAACTAGTTAGTGATTGACAGTATAAGATCCAGTTAGGCCAGCTGAACAAGAATACCTTATGCTGTGGAGCACTTGTGGTCCTGTGACAAGGATGAGTTACATAACTGAGGCATTGTGTCAGTTCTGGGAAGCAGCGGAGCTGCAATGCGAGGTGCTGCGTTGTCATTGAGGGTCTCATAAATGATGGCTTACATCTGTGAAGCTTCACACAGCAGCAGTGCTGATGCTGCAAGATCAATAAGGAGTCTGTGGGCTGGGGAACCCTCATAGCAGAGGAGATGCATAAGTTCTGCTTGGGATTGCGCTGCACAGCAGAGGTGATGCATTGGTTCTGATGGATCGACAGATGGGCTGGCAGAGCACCTTTAGGTCCATTTCCAAGGGCTCATGACTGGGGTGGCACCACTTGGTAGGGCAGGACTCAGAGATGGTAGAGCCAGGTGCTGAGATCAAGCTTGCTAGAACCTTCTGTCCCTAAGGCTCAGGCCAGGAGTCCAGCCAACTAGACCTAGGAATCACTTTGTGGTCCTGGATTCAACAGATGCAGGTGCTGAACTTCTCACCCAGGCAATAGAGCAGCAGGTCAGCATAGCAGGGCAGTAGCACTTGAGAGTAGCATTCGGGCAGCGTGGCAGTCCTCTCAGCAGCACAGCAGTCCTTCTTCCTGGCAGAGTATCCAAAAGTGCAGAAATGTACTGAAGAGTTGGTGTCCAAATTCCAATATATATGTTCCTTTCTGCCTTTGAAATGGGAGAAGCTTCTTGAGGTTTTCCCTTGAGGTACACATGTGTCCTGCTTTCATTAACCTGGCTCCATACTAATTACAGGAGGCAGGGCACAGCCTAATCACGTGTAAGTAGGGTTGTACTCAGCTTGTTCCTCCCATTTATGGCCCCTCTAGACACACCTAAGCTCCCTATTGTATGTGACTATCTAGCAGAAATACACAAAGCCCAACTGTAATCTATACCCATTCATGTGGCCCAAAGATGGACTAGAGGCACCAAGTGGCTAAGGCAGGAAAATGGCAATTTTCTAAAAGAGGCATTTTCAATATTGCAATTAAAAATCTGACTTTTCATGTAATGAGATTTTTCATTAAGGTTCCAAAGACACCAAACATGAACTGGTTACCTGTTACCATTTGGAAATTACACCATATTAAATGTAATAAAGTCACTCTGATGTTATCCTCTGGGAGAGGGAGACCTTTTTAAATGCAATGTACAATTCCCTCTTGGCTGTCCAGGGCCTACCCTAGTTGATGACTTATATGGATTAAAAAGGAAGGTCTGGGGTCTGGCAAAAGGATTATTTTGTTAGATCGAAATGGCAGTATAAAACCGCGCACACAGGCAGCACTGGCAGGCCTGAGACATGCTCAAAGGGTTACGTAAGTGGGTAGCACAATAAGTGCTTCAGGCCCACTAGTGGCATTTAGTTTACAGGCCCTGGGTACGTGTTGCACCACTTTATTAGGGAGTTATAAGTAAACTAAATAGGCCAGTTGGTGATAAGCCAATGTTACAATGTTTCAAGCAGTGAGCATATGCTATTTAGCACTGGTTCCCAGTAGTAATGTGCACAGAATCCTTAGGCCAGCAAAAATAAGATCAGCAAAAAAACAAAGGAGGATAGCAAAATGTTTGTAGGAAGATAACCCTAAGGCTAACAGGTCTAATAGACAGGATCTGAGGTCTGCATGTAAGCATCTGTTAACTGAAAAGTTGTCATGTTGACATACATGTTTTTAAGCCCATGAGGTCATGCCTCCTAAACACCATCTGTAGGAGACCTTCTCCACTATTGCTGCTCATTAACATCTGCTGGGACCCACCATGTCTGAAGGTCTGGGTTACACAGCCTTCAATTGTACCTTACAGAAATTGGATATTCTTGTGGAGTCGGCCCTCACCAACTGCAGCCAACTATTTGGTGCAGCACAGAGTCAGGTAAGTTGCAGTTCGGTACTTTCAAAATAAATGTTTAATGATAACCTGGAATAGTTAACATTCAGTTTGGCATTGAGACATTTACCTTCAGTTTTCATATGTCATTTTAATAAACCTTTTATAAATCTTCTGGTACCCTTTTGTGTATTTACATCCAGGTTACTGCAACCCAATTATTTTGCAATACCCTGTGCCACATTTTAGTTACCTACAGACATTCAAATGACAGTTCCGTGGTCCCCCGGGTCACTGCCAGTTCTGCAAGTCAGACCTATGAATTTAACACAGATCTATAGACCCACAAAGTAGTGTATATAGGAAAAGATGTTGAACTTAGTGTACAGTAGTGCATCAGGAATTTTGACATAATGTACTCCCAATCCATGACTGATTAAATAACAGCCACAAAACTCAAAATGTGGATCAGAGTACTTTCGCTGCCAGATATGTATCCTGTCAGACAGTGTTCAGGACATGCAGGGCCTCCCTTTCACATGGGTAAGTTTAGCAGTTACTCAGTGACAACAATCTGAGGGACAAATTAAGGAACAAGCATGGTGCTACTTAGCATAGCATGTTATGAATTGAATGGAGAGGGGTGGCAATAGTGATTTAGGAAATGACATTATCTGACCGAAGAGCTGACCTGGCTGAGGAAGTAAGCTTCTAGCAGGGCTAGTGTCAAAGGAAACATCACTATCGGAGCAACTCTAATAAGACCATTGACACTGTCATTTGGTGTACAGGCTATCCAATCATATTTTGGATGAAATACCTTCTCCAAAAAAATACAAAAGTCCAAAGTTAGGGTTTGGGTCAATGGCTTTTCCATCACAATATGACAGATAGATTATACACCTTTCTATAAGCCCTATACTTTGTAATGTAGGTGTAAAAAGGTGAAAAGAATATCTGTTATGTTGTGAGGAATGACACAGTATAGCACCAGGAAAATACACCACACAGGGTTTAGAAAAATATATAATATTTATCTGACAAGATGCATGTCAAAACAATTAAAATACAGTAAGTATATGTTGAGCTATCACTGTAAAGGTGATATAAAGTGTCTTTAGTCTTTTAAGAGCAATAAATGTCTCTTTCAAGCACAAAGTCGAATTTCCAGTCGCTATGCTGGCGCTGCGTCAATCTTCTTGATGTTTCGTTGTTCCGGTCCGGCGTGCGGTGAATTTTTCACTGCGGAGCAGGCTGTGCGTTGTTTCTGGCAGGCTGTGCGTGGAATTTTGCCGCACAAGGAGTCCTTCTTGTAGAGATTAAGGTGGTCATTACAACCCTGGCGGTCGGTGTTGAAGCAGCGGTAAAACCACCAACAGGCCGGCGGTAAAAAAAATGGAATTACGACTGTGTGCGGAAACCGTCAACATAGACAGCCACTTTAACACTCCGACCGCCACAGCGGTACAAACAAACACCGCAGCAGTAACAGACAGACGGAAGACAAGGTTCCGCCCACTGTATTACAACAGGCCAATCCGCCTCCTTTTCTGGGGCGGATTCACCGCAAACAAAAACACGGCGGAAACAGAACTTAGAAGGGAAAACGCTCACCTCTACACACCCCACGAGGAACCAGGACGCCATGGAACCCGAGCTCCAGATACTCCCAGCCTTTATCTTCCTGCTCCTCTACCAGGAACAACAAAGACGGCAGCCAAGACCAGGGTGAGTACTGCACCTACGACACCGGGGAGGGGGAGGGAAAAAAGAGTGACACACACACGCAACATGCAACACTCCCACCCCCACCCACTTCAACACACACACAAGTACATGTAGATGTATTACATTTACAACCCCCAATCCCCCCTGGAAGAATGCAAGGACAAAAGGAAATGAGTCGAACGTTTGTAATCTATTCAAATACAGTAATAAAAAAATATATATATATATATATTTACACTATAAACAAATATATACATCAAGAATACAAGTCCAAGGTATTCCACCATCATAGTCCGTGGACCACTGGGCCCAAAATGCATGGGCGAGGCTCACACTCAATACCCAATCAAAACGAAGAGAACACTGCTGGGGCATCACATAGAAATACAACAGGCACCTCAGGGGGAAGGGAAGGGGGGCACCTCAGCCGGATGAGTGCACGGCGCCAGATCCACGAGGGGGCTCCATGCCCACTGCTGTATCCCCTGGAGTGCAAAGCCACAGTCTCACAAGTCTTTCCAGTGAGTGGGTTGCCCACTGCTGCATCCTGGGGAGTGCAAAGCCACAGTCTCACAAGTCTTTTCAGTGGGTGGGGTGCCCACTGCTGCATCCTGGGGAGTGCAAAGCCAGTCTCTCAAGTGGATGCCTTACTCCACTGGTTCTGGAGGGGGCTTTGTGCCCAGAGTGCTTCATCTTGCCAAGGACAGAGGTAGTGGATGTAAATCTCCACTGGTTCTAGAGGGTTCTTTGTCCACAGAGTGCTTCATCCTGCCAAGGACAGGGGTAGTGGATGTAAATCTCTACTGGTTCTGGAGGGGGCTTTGTGCCCAGAGTGCTTCATCCAGCTCGTGGCGGCCTCAGTAGCATCGGAAGCTTTGGTGCTCATTGGCCGGTGGTGCTGGTGGCGGCGGTGTCCTGTTCAGCGGTACTGGTGGCGGCGGTGTCCTTGGCAGTGGTGCTGGTGGCGGCGGTGTCCTTGGCAGCGGTGCTGGTGGCGGCGGTGTCCTGTTCAGCAGTGCTGGTGGCGGCGGTGTCCTTGGCAGTGGTGCTGGTGGCAGCGGTGTCCTGTTCAGCAGTGCTGGTGGCGGTGGTGTCCTTGGCAGCGGTGCTGGAGGCGGCGTTGTCCTATTCAGCGGTACTGGTGGCGGCGGTGTCCTTGCCAGCGGTGCTTGTGGTGGCAGTGTCCTTGGCAGCGGTGCTGGTGGCGGCGGTGTCCTTGGTAGCGGTGCTGGTGGCGCCGGTGTCCTTGGCAAAGATGCTGGTGGCGGTCAGGTCCGCCGTGCAGGTTTTCACCAACTTGCCTGTTTTTCTGTGCCCCTTCCCCACCTTGGATGGTGGCGCAGCTGTCTTTCCACTCCCAACTGTACCCCTGGGAGAGGCTTTGGTGGTAGATGCTTTGCCTCTCTCCCGCCGGGCACTGGCCACCTTTTTGTGCTTTTGAGGTTGGGGACTGTCCGTGGTCTGGCTCCTTGGCACACTGGCTGCCCTGCTGTTTGGCACACTCCAGAAGCCGGTTACTACTGGCACCACTGTTTCTGCAGATGTTGTGGCTGAGATGCTGGGTTGGGACCTGGAAAGGCGGGCCCTAGGAGACTGAAGGGGTGGGGGAGGTGAGGGGAAGAGGTCAAGGTTGGACAGGAAAAGTTTTTTGGACACACTCTGATGGGTAGATGGAGGGAGTTTGGGAGTGGAGGAAGAGGTAGTGGTTGTAGGAGGTGTACGTTTGATGACTTTGTGTAAAGGTGCATGGGCTGGAGGCTGTTGTGAGGTGGATGGCTGTTGGGTGGGTGTGTGGCTGCGTTTGTGTGCCTTGGGAGGTGGGCTCACAGACACACTGGGAGAGGACACAGGGGATGTGTGAATGGTAATGGGGGTGGTGACTGCACGTGAGCGGGGTGTGGTGGTGGGTGTGCTGGTGATGGAGATAGTGGCTGAAGATGTAGTGCATGCAGGTGTGAGTGGAGACAAGACTGGGAGGGAGGAGGGAGACAAGGAGGAGGTGGACACAGTGGAGGCAGTGGATTTTGGTATGTCTGCATGTGTATTATGCTTGCGTGAGTGCCTGTGGGATGTGTGGTGCTTATGTTTGCCTGAGCTTCCCTTGTGTGTTGATGTGTGTGCATGCTGGTCTGATGGTGTGCTTGGGATAGGCTGAGGTACAGGGGTTTGGGTTTGGGTGGAGGAAGTTGGAGGGGGAAGGCTAGAGACAGGGACAATGGTTGCCATCAGTGCTGAGGCCATAGTCTGAAAAGCTCGCTGTTGGGCTGCCTGACCAGAATGAATGCCCTCCAGGTATGCATTGGTCTGTTGCAACTGCCTCTCTACACCCTGGATGGCATTCAAAATGGTAGACTGCCCAACAGTGAGGGACCTGAGGAGGTCAATGGCCTCCTCACTGAGGACAGCAGGGCTGACTGGTGCAGGGCCTGAGGTGCCTGGGGCGAAGGAGATGCCAACCCTCCTGAGTGAGCGGCCACGGGGCACACGCTGAGGGCCTGCTGGGAGGGCGGTGCTGGTAGGGGGTGTGGCGGCTGTACCAGTATATGCCGTGGGCACAGAGCGGCCCACCACTGCAAGGGAGCTCCCATCAGAAGAGGAGTCCGTGTTGCTGGTCTCAGCTCCTGTCCCCGCCATGGAGCTCCCCTCGCCCTCCATCCCACTGGTGGCTTCTGACTCCGTTGTGTCGCCCTCCAGGGCCATGTGGGATGCAGCTCCCTCCTGCTCCGGTGGCACTGCTCTTCCGCCTGATGATGCTAATGCACACAAGAACAGGGAGACCACAAAAAGGGGGCGGAAGACAGAAGAAAGACATGTTGAGTGCATCCAATACCGCTACCGTTGGCGGACACTACAGACACAGAGCCCCCATGCACTACGCCGTGCACTTAGAGTTCCCTAATTAATCACAGGGACATGGGTTACAAGGCATATGCCCGATTGCTGCACACATGGAAGTCACAGGAGCCTGACTAGGTGTAGTTGGCTCTGAACACAGGTAGGGTGGGGTGCCACAGAGCCTGCCTTAAGAACGGACCCTGCCTACTAAACTCGCCCTGGCCTAGGGGAACCCACAGCCCACCTTCCCCACCCAGACACCTCCAATGCGTGCAGAATGAGAGTGTACTCACCCCCTTGTGGCTGCTGTGATGCCCTCAAGCGCCCATCCAACTCCGGATATGCCACCGCCAGGATCCTGAACATCAGGGGGGTCATTGTGCGACGGGAACCCCTCCTACGTTGGGAGGCCATCCCCAGCTGGGCCTCCGCTGTCTTCTTGCTCCAGCGGTGGATGTCCTACCATCTTTTATGGCAGTGGGTGATCCGTCTGTGGTGGACCCCAGGGTCCGGACTTCCTTGGCGATGGCACACCAAATATCCTTCTTCCGGTGGGCGCTGACCTACAGGAATAGTACAGGGGAAAAGGAGAAGATATAACCGTCCACACCATCACAGTCATTGGACCGCATCCCTACTCTTGCCATGATGCACATCCACTCACCGTCGTATCATGCACGCCTCATTCTCCCCCCTCATCTTTTCATCAACACCACTCCACACAGGCATTGCCCATTCGGCATGCTCATAGTGTACTTACCTGTTTGTCTGGAGGATCGCAGAGTAGCGTGTACTGGTGGAGGACCCCATCCACTAGTTTCTCCAACTCCTCCGTGCTGAAGACAGAGGCCCTTTCCCCAGACACATAAGCCATTGTTTCCTCCAGACTGAGGTCACAGCAGCATTTGCAGTGTAGGACCTCTCCTGTCGAAGTTTAGGTATCAAGTGATTGAACAGAGAGAAAATGGCGGTGAGGTCCGCTGTGGTGCGTACCATCACCACTGGCGTACATCGTCATTGGCTCCCAGGGCCCATAGGGTCCAATGTTAACCAATGCAGGATTGTGCCGCGGTCTTCGACCGCCTACCGTGATGGTGTACAACGCCAGCGCAGTTACCTCATATCCCCTTGTCCCACATTACAGGTCAGGCAGCCGCCATTTCAGGGGGCCACATGGCATTCATTTTGACTGCATCACACATATCTAGGCCTTGCTTAAACACTAATACAGCCATATATCGATTTTCAAACATTTTGCTATAAAGTTGTGTTTACGTAACTCAGTGTTGGTTGACTCTCTGCTCGCTGTTCTCCTCCATAGAGCACATCCGCTGGGGCAGGTGAGAAGATGGCGGCATCCTCCGGTGTACAGACCGCTGGTGTCGACAATGGGGGAGCGACATGTAATTGTCACATACAGACTTGATCGTACCACAATCCTGGAACTGTGTTCCCAGTTGGAGAAAGACCTGATGTCAACTATCCGCCATCCCACAGAAATCCCCCTACTAGTGCAGGTCCTGTCAGTGCTCCATTTCCTAGCAAGTGGGTCTTTTCAAACAACAGTGGGCAAAGCATCAGGGATGTCCCAGCCTATGTTCTCCAACATGTTGTCCAGAGTGTTGTCTGCCCTGCTGAAACACATGCGCAGCTACATCGTTTTCCCTCAAGTGGAGGATTTGCCTACAGTGAAAGGTGACTTCTATGCCCTGGGACATATCCCCAACATCATAGGTGCCATTGATGGGACCCATGTGGCCTTGGTCCCCCCCGCAGAAGTGAACAGGTGTACAGAAACCGGAAGAGTTACCATTCTATGAATGTGCAGATGGTGTGTTTGGCAGACCAGTACATCTCCCTTGTAAATGCCAAGTTTCCTGGCTCAGTGCATGACACTTACATTCTGCGGAATAGCAGCATCCCTTATGTGATGGGGCAACTCCAGAGGCACTGTGTATGGCTATTAGGTGAGGACATGGACCAATACAGTGTGACTAGGTGTCTGTGTCTGGGGATGTCCCCAAGAGTTAGTGTGTGTCTAACAGTTGTCCCTCGTAATATGTAGGTGATTCTGGTTACCCCAACCTGTCATGGCTACTGTCCCAAGTGAGGAATCCCAAAACAAGGGCAGAGGAATGCTACAATGGGGCCCATGGGCGAACTAGGAGGATTATAGAGAGGACCTTCGGCCTCCTGAAGGCCAGGTTCAGGTGCCTCCATATGACAGGTGGTTCCCTATTCAACTCACCAAAGAAGGTGTGCCAGATCATCGTGGCCTGCTGTATGCTTCACAACTTGGCTTTGCGACGACAGGTGCCATTTCTTCAGGAGGATGGTACAGATGGCGGTGTTGTGGCAGCTGTGGAGCCTGTGGACAGTGATGAGGAAGAAGCAGAGGAAGAAGACATGCACAACAGGGACTCAGTGAAGCTGCAATATTTCCAGTGAGACACAGGTAGGAATACAAACCTGCCTACTACATGTACTTTGACACTACTACCTCTCTCCTGTCTGTTGTTTTCACCCAGTGTATGGTCACTGAGTTGTCACTTCCCCTTACGATTTCCCAGATGTGGGTCCCACTGTGTGACATCTGCTTAGATTCCTCATGGACTAGAGCTGTGTGACATAAGTATGTTGACATTACTATTTAAAAAACATTTTGTCACTGTAATTGCTAATACACTATTTCGAAATCACAGACAGACTCCAGATCATTTTGTGCTTTAGGTGTGTTTATTTAAATGCTCAATATTGGAGGGGGTAGTGAAATGGTGAGGGGTGATGGCGGAGGAGTGTCCATGGCAGAGTCCAGTCCATTAGTCTCACAGGTGCATTGCCCATATGGGGATTGAAAGTGGAGCTGGGGCAGTTTAATTATGGACAGGGAGACAAAGTGGGACAGTAGGATGACAATCAGGGTGGTCTCATTTCTTGGCGGGGGTCTTGGCATCGTGCTTTGTCTTTGTCCTGGCTATCAGGGACCGTTTGCGGGGTGGTTCTCCCTCTGCAGGTGGTGGGGTGCTGGTGTGGTGGTCCTGTGGTGGGGCGTACTGTCCACTAGCGCCGGCGGAGGTGGTGGGCAGTTCATGGTCCATGCTAGTGTCAGGGGCCCCTTGTAGTGCCACAGTGTCCCTCCTGGTGTTGAGTACTTCCTTCAGCACCCCTACGATGGTGCCCAGGGTGGAGCTGATGGTTCTGAGTTCCTCCCTGAAGCTCTTATACTGTTCCTCCTGCATGCGCTGGATCTCCTAAAACTTGGCCAGTACCGTTGACATCGTCTCCTGGGAGTGGTGGTAGGCTCCCATGATGGAGGAGAGGGCCTCGTGGAGAGTGGGTTCCCTTTGTCCACCCCCTGTCACACAGCAGCCCTCCCAGTTCCCCTGTGTTCCTGGGCCTCCGTCCCCTGGACCGTGTGCCCACTACCACTGACTCCAGGTCCCTGTTGTTGTTGGGGTGGTGGGTTATCCTGGGTTCCCTGTAGAGGTGGACACACAGCTGATTGACGTGTCCTGGGGACGGAGGTATGGGCCCGCTGGGTGGGTGCTGTGCTGGTGTTTCCAGAGGGGGGAAGGTCTGTGGTGGCCTGTGCCTGTGTGAGGGGAACCGACTGTCCAGAGGTCCCTGATGGTCCGGGCTGGTCATCTAGATCCAGTTGGACAGAGGTGCTGTCATCACTGTGGGCCTCTTCTGTTGGTGGTGTGGACATGTGTGGACCCTCCTGTCCAGTGACTTTGGGTAGGGGTCCTGCAGGGGTATAAAAGGATGTTTATTAAATCTGTGTGTGTAATGGTGTGCAATGGGTGGGTGACTGTGTACCCCAGTGCTAGCATTCCTGTGTGGGAGATTGTGTGATGATGGTTTAGGGGGGTGTATGGGTATGTGCAGTGGGCATGCTTTGGTGATGGGTGTCCATGCTTTGTTGTTGCATGCAGGGCTTGGTGTTGGGATGTGTGGTTTGTGATGTTGGGACATATGTGAGGAGTTGGGTTGCTGGGGGTGAGGGTGGGGGTATGTGATAGCATGCAGGTAGGGTGGGGGATGTAATAGTAAAGCTTTGTCTTACCAGAGTCCATTCCTCCAGCTACTCCTGCGAGGCCCTCAGGATGCAGAATCGCCAAGACCTGCTCCTCCCATGTTGTTAGTTGTGGGGGAGGAGGTGGGGGTCCGCCGCCAGTCCGCTGAACCGCCAGGTGGTGTCTTGAGACCACGGAACGCACCTTTCCCCGTAGGTCGTTCCACCTCTTCCTGATGTCCTCCCGATTTCTTGGGTGTTGTCCCACTGCGTTGACCCTGTCCACTATTCTTCACCATAGCTCCATATTCCTAGATATGGAGGTGTGCTGCACCTGTGATCCGAATAGCTGTGGCTCTACCCGGACGATTTCCTCCACCATGACCCTGAGCTCCTCCTCCGAGAACCTGGGGTGTCTTTGCCGAGCCATGGGGTGGTGTAGGTGATGTGTGGGGTGGAGTGTGTGGTGATAAGTGTGGTGATATGTAGTGGTGTGTTGTGTGAGGTGCGTGGAAGTTGTGTGGGTGATGGTGTTGTGTGCCTGTGGATGCTGTTGTTTTTGGTGGTGGTGTCTCTCTCTGGCCTTCGTTCAGAATTTTTGGTAGTTTGGGTTTGTGGGTGATGTGGGTGTGTGTTTTATATTGTATTGGATGTGTGGGAGTGGTGTGTGTATGTGTATCAGGTGTGTGTATTTTGAATTGTCCAATGTGGCTCTGTTTTGTAAGAGTGTGTGTATTTTGAGCGTGGCAGTGTGTACCGCCAATGGAATACCGCGGTTGAAAGACCGCCGCGTGGATTCGTGTGTCGTGATAGTGTGGGCGTATTTCTGTTGGCGTGACGGTGTCAGTTTTGTTTTCGCCAGTTTATCACTGACCTTTGGTGTGGCGGTCTTGTGTGGGTGTTTGACTTTTGGCGGATTCAGAGATGTGGGTCATAATAGCTGTGGCGGAATTCCGCAGCCACAGCGGTGTGTTGGCGGTCTTCTGCACGGCGGTAAGCGCCTTTTACCCCCAATGTTGTAATGACCGCCTTAGTGCTGCAGGCCCACTAGTAGCATTTAATCTACAGGCCCTGGACACATATAGTGCACTCTACTAGGGACTTATAAGTAAATTAAATAGTCCAATTGGGTATTATCCAATGTTACCATGTTTAAAGGGAGAGAGCATATGTACTTTAGCACTAGTTAGCAGTGGTAAAGTGCTCAGATTCTTAAAACCAGCAAAAAGAGTATCTAAAAGTGGAGGGAGGCAGGCAAAAAATTAGGGGTGACCACCCTAAGTCTGTTAGGTCTAACACCTGTATAAAACTTTGGGCAACACTGCTAAATCTAAAGAATGTATGTTAAGTTATCATTATCTGATATACCAATAATGTTTAGTAAAACGTGTGATTTTACTATTGCATGTTCAATATAAGCATTATGTTTTTTATTGCCCCCTTGTTTGTATCAGGCTCCTCCATAAAAAGAACATCTGGTAGGCCAGTGCAAGGAGATTGCACCAAAAGGGGTCCATAGGCACCACATCATTCTCTACTGCAAACATTGCAAGGACCTTCGGCTGTGGTCCCACCTTCTTGCATTAAATCATTTGGGAAAGTTCTCCCAGCCAAAAAGCAGGTGTGGTCATTGCTGAACCCCCTGTTGTTGCATATTCTGGCAGTGGCCTACTCCCTGCCCCCAATTTGGATGGGGAGCTAAAAGCCATTGAGCAGCGACAAGCGGGTAAAATGGATTGATCTTTCTTACAATACTTCTTTAGAGTTTGGTGGCTTGTGCACTGCATCACAAACATAGCCTCTCAGGTTCCACAGTGCGGTGCATACATACTACTTCTACTCTTGCTTCTGCTGTCTCAGTGCCTGTATCATGTCTGGCTGTCCAGGACCTCTAAGAAGGGGAAACAGTTCCCTTTGAGGGTGCCACACCCTGTACGTATCTTGTACATCTTGTATCTTGTGTCTGTCTGACCAGGGCTCTCGGCCTCTTGTCACTGTGACAGCACAGGCGGCACCTCCATGCTAGATGTGGCACCACCAGTGCTAGTCTTTTCGGGCCAGATGTAGGTAGGTTTCCTTTTGCGAGTTGCAAATTGCGAGTCCCAGCGACTCGCAATTTGCAACTCACAAAAGGAAATGCAGAAATGTGTCTCAGACACCTTCTGCGACTCGCTATGGGGTCGCAAAGACCCACCTCATGAATATTTATGAGGTGGGTCGCAGTTTGCGACCCCATAGCGAGTCTAGGCACTCACGGGGATGGTGGCCTGCTGGAGACAGCAGACCACCATGTCCGTGACTGCTTTTAAATAAAGCAGTTTTTTTTTTCACTTTGCAGCCCGTTTTCCTTAAAGGAAAACGAGCTGCAATAGAAAAAATACCGAATACCGACCACTGCCTGCTCTGAAAAAATATTTTTGTGAGCATTCACAAAGGGGAAGGGGTCCCATGGGGACCCCTTCCCTTTTGCGAATGAGTTACCATCCACTTCAAGTGGATGGTAACTGCGAGTTGGTTTGCGACCGCTTTCGCGGTCGCAAAGCAACTCTACATCGCGATGCGGTCGCAAATAGGAAGGGAACACCCCTTCCTATTTGCGAGTCGGAATCACATTTTGCGAGTCGGCACCGACTCGCAAAATGCGATTCTGCATCACGTAAGGGCTTTTGCGCCTCGCAAACGGCGTTTTTCGCCGTTTTCATGCGCAAAAGCCTTCCTACATCTGGCCCTTCATCCTTTGCTGTTAGAGCAGATAATCCCTGGCCATCGGATCCTCCCACTGTTGATGACACCCCTGCCTTACTCCTTATTTTTCTCTAGGGCTTCTGTTCCCCAGGTTTAAGGACAGAATCTACACAATGTATGTTTTTAGGGTAACCTGGGCTACCACCCAAGTGCTTCTTACTTACCTGTTGGAGCTTACTGCCAAGCATGAAATCTATAGGCAGTTGGGGACTGACAAGGACCCTCCTCTAGGCAACCAGTCTGACCCATTCTAGTGCTATCAGGGCCACGGGTTATACAGATTCCTGCCTTTGAACATTCTTGACCCTGCACTCCTGTCCTGGAAGATACTGTTGTGGGGAAAATATCCTTTTAATGATGTAATATACCTGCAAATTGGCACAGCAAACACTGTTCCCCCTAGACTGGTATCAATGGGTGGAATGTTTCTCCATCAGATTTTAAGAGGCAAATTGTTTCTGCATCTGGATTTTCCATATGCAGGAACCCAAGACAAATTTGGAAGTCAAGCAATCTGGGTGTAACTTCTTGTGCAGATCCCCGACTGGCTGTTGGCCTGGTAGGGTGTTTCCATGTGGGGACGTATGCAGAGTTTTCACTCCACAAGTGCCATGCAAGTACCATGCAACTCATAATTGGTGCCCCGGAGATAACGCCCTGGAAACATGCCAAACTAGAAGGTAATGTTGCTTCTGCATCTTATTCCACTATTTTTTTATTAAGAACTTTTTCAATCAAGGAATAATATCGAGGGGTAGTATATACTACCCTTAATCACATCATTGTCTATCAACCAGTGTTTTGGGAGTGTGGAATATTAACAGTTTGGCATATCAGTGCATCTGTGGTGTTATTTCGTGTTTTTTACATTCCACAATGGAGAGAAAATGAGTTTTTAGACTTTTCTGTACACAAACACTTTTTACAAAATGCCTCGTTATTGTATTTCCCACTCTCCTGTCAGCTTTATCGTTACATGGTTTCAGAGGTTAGTTTGAGTCTGGAAGTGAATGTCCATTTTCTCGCGGGTTGTTGTTAAATGATGTCATATATTTTGGATAGTTTCACACTATCGAGGAACAGGTACCGAAATGACACTTGCCTAAGAAAAAGCATGTTTATGGTGGTGCCAAAAATGTTTCCCCGAAGTTGATATGCGCGCGTAGTGAAAATACTAGTATGAAATATAGAAGCTTTACAAAAGTCCTTTTTTCCAGATGAGAACCCAAATGTGAAGAACCTTTCACGTTGATATGTATTTTTTGTAAAGGTACTAGGGACATTATTTGTAGTTTTGCACAGCTGTAGTAACGAAATAAGTGGCAGATGTAGTAAACTCAAATTTTGCGAGTTGCAAATTGCGAGTCTGACTGACTCGCAATTTACAACTTGCAAAATTGTATGCAGAAAGGTGTCTCAGACACCTGCGACTCGCTATGGGGTTGCAAAGACCCACCTCATGGATATTAATGAGGTGGGTCGCATTTTGCGACCCCATAGCGAGTCCCTGCACTCACAGGGATGGTGGCCTGCTGGAGACAGCAGACCTCCATGTCTGTGACTGCTTTTGTAATAAAGCATTTTTTTTTTTTTTTTTATTGCAGCCCGTTTTCCTTAAAGGAAAACGACTTGTAATACAAAAAAATAATGAAACCATTTGGTTTCATTTTTTCAGAGTAGGCAGTGGTCCATTGGACCACTGCCTGCTCTGAAAAATTATTTTTAGCGACATTCACAAAGGGGAAGGGGTCCCATGGGGACCCCTTCCCGTTTGCGAATGAGTTACCACCCACTTCAAGTGGTTGTTAACTGCGAATTGCACAAAGCAATTCTGCATTGCGGTGCGAGTCGCAAATAGGAAGGGAACACCCCATCCTATTTGTGAGTCGGATTCACATTTTGCGAGTCGGTACCGACTCGCAAAATGTGAATCAGCATCCCAATGGCCGTTTTGCATGGCGCAAACTGCGTTTTTCGCAGTTTGCAACATGCAAAACGGTCCCTACATCTGGCCCTAAATGTCTATTTTTATTTTATTTTTTACAAAATTTGCTCGATGCAAGAGGATTTCAAACCTTCTCTATTTCCTTTATTTACATTCTGCCATTGCATTTTACAGATACTGATTCCTAGGCATCGCTTCTACTGATGCACAAAACTCAGGAATGCAGCCCATGTAAAATTACAAAGCTTCTAAGCTATGCATACTTTCAGCTTGTTAGTCCCGCAGTGTGCACAATTCCCCCAAGAACAGCAATATTACATGATTGAGCCCTATCTGCATTTCAATTACAAGGTTCACAAAAGATAAGTAACTTTCTTTATAGCAATACAATTCATGGTTTTCTGATCAACAAGAACAATTACACCCCCTCCTTTATCAATTTTTGACACATACCTAAAGATTAAGCCCACAGGGAACACTTAGAAATTATCAGGTTTCTGAAATGTCTTTAAAGGGTTTTGCAAAAAGGACAGCTACATTTAAATAGAATTGGCCTAATTTGTCTTCTGTTTAAATGTGATCGAGTGTAGAATTACAATTAATGCCGAAAGGTGACAATGAAGATATGAAACAATTAGCCAATAGCACATTACTACCACTGGGTCTTAATAGTTGAGTACAAGTTATTAAGAGAAGTACACTCGTGGTAATTTATTCCAAGGTCACAAAATTCATTTAGGTGCTGTTAAGCTATATGAGAATTCATTCTTTCGAAATATTATATAAATGAATAATATAAACAAATAAACTAATGACAGCGAAAAACTCATCATGACAGTTCTCAATGCCAGATAGATGCGCAATTGTTGCTGGAGGACAAAGTTAGCACGTACCAAATACATTTGGCTTGCCGAGGCAATGCCCACAAATCACAGAAAATGTGTACATGCAATGTAAGAAACGCTGAAAACATATTTTCAAAAATTCCATGACTAATATGAATAAGATGGTGTGCTCCTATTCAAACAGACACGTGAATCCCTGTGAACTGCACATGATGGCAAATGTAAACCTCTGTGTATTGCACACAATGGCAAGGTTATGCCCTACAAACATTGGGTTGGAACAACGTGCAGATGTAACTGACCGTGGAAACACTGGTTGTGTCCTACGGCAGTTCATTTAGATTTACTAGGAGCCAAAATCAGTGTAGGCCACAGAAGCAAAAGAAGCCCTGTCAAAATGTTCACAGCAGCCTCCTATTTCACTCCCATCCTCCTCTATTTCTTTCCAACCTTTCTATCCTCTCCTTTCTGTCCTCCCTCTTTCCTGATCTCTGAACATTGCCTCTCTTTCCCTCACCTGTAAATTCATTTCTCTCTGTCTTTTTCTCTCTTTTCAAGTCTCCGCTGTGCCTTCTGCAAAAAAAACAGGATTATCTATATGGCCTATCCAGCAAAGACCACTACACTGTCTGTTGTTCTCTGCAGCTGCAAAAGTTAACCATGGGAATAAGGGAACCCCAGAAGAATAATGGGTAAGATTTTTTAGAATAGATCATTGTGTTTCTGGTACAGGCGTAAATAGTAACAGCTGGGTTCGGTGGTTTAGGGGACTAATGCATTGACTGCAGCGATCTGTGTTTGACCTCATAGGCATAGGTCCAATCCCTCTTTGGTTCACTCAGCCTTCCAACTATCCTTAAATATTGAAATTAGTAATAATGAGTTGAGTAATATATGGATCACCATGATTTCCTATGTAAGTGCCTATACTTCTTCAGTAGAAAGGCTGTCCACTCTGACACCTCCCAATTCTTTATCTCTGCCTCTGACTGTGCGGCTGACAATCTGGAGACTTCTAGAGCAACACAATGTCTCTGCAAGTTATAACCAAAGCTAAATCCATGAACCTTTTGGAAGGCTCCTTCAATGCATACTTGCTATACAGACAGAGAAGACAAATTTCTACAGAACTAAGGGCCAGATGTAGGAAGTCTTTTGTGCCTCGCAAACGGTGAAAAATGCAGTTTGCGAGGCGCAAAAGGCTGAACGCGATGCAGAATCACATTTTGCGAGTCGGTACCGACTCGCAAAATGTGATTCCGACTCGCAAATAGGAAGGGGTGTTCCCTTCCTATTTGTGACTGCATCGCGATGTAGAGTCACTTTGTGACCGCGAAAGCGGTCACAAACCAACTCGCAGTTACCATCCATTTGAAGTGGATGGTAACTCATTCGGCCACAAAAATATTTTTTCAGAGCAGGCAGTGGTCCTATGGACCTGTGTGTGACGTAAGCATCAGCAAGAGCACATCTGGGGCTCTTGGTGGTGTGTAGATTAATGTTCAATCATTGGTGTGTAAGATAGGTAGTATGCAGATGGTTAAATTGCATGAATTTAAAACACGTGTTCCTGGAAATGGTGTAGATGCTTTCAAGGGTCTGCTTCCATTATTTCCCTTGAAATTGTCCACCTTTTATGTTCTCCTATCTGATGCACAGAGTTGGCAACCTATCAGAGACAAAGGCTTTCATCATCTTGTAAAGCCAGGAAATCAATCTACAGCTCCAGTTCTTATGAACACTAAAACTGATGTACAGCTAGCACTGCCACCCCATAAACAGTCATGCTCCCCAAACTCCGAAAGGATCCCTCCGAGAAAAAGTGCCTTGGGTTCATTGTCACCACAGACATTCCCTCTCTTACTCATCAGGCAGTGAAAGCCCTCCCCCTTTAAAGTGGGCAACCCTGTTTGGGGCAGAGCTGGAGCAAACAAGGTGTCATAACAGATTCTTTACCTACCCCTTTCCAGCACCAAAGAGTTGTAGGGAGGAGCTTCTGCTTCCGAAAATAACAGCGCCAGCAAGGCTCCCTCTCTATAAGGCTCTCTGAAACCCTTTACTCTGAAAGATTAATCACGGGGCCATTGCAATTGTGCTACCAAATAGTATATCTCTTAGTCCGGGGCTCGAAGACCTCCACTGCTCCACTTCTCCCAGATCAACCTTGGAAGTAGTGAGTTCATGGGTCGAAATCAACTGAGTGGGATCTAAACTGCTAGGTAGGCTTGATATTTAATGACATGTAACAGAATGATAATTTTTTATGTGGTTATTCTAGTAATAATGGGGAGTTTCAGAGTCTGGCAAAAAGCTGCAATGCCTGTCAGGGAGCAAAGAGCCCTCCCCAGATTTTCTTCCATATTGTCCACATCAGAGTGGTAAGTTTTACCTCTCAAGTGTTTGAGAACTCTGGGTTCACATTAGATTCCCAGTTGTTGAAGAAACCCCAATGGACTTCGCAACCTTGGAGAGACAAGGAACATATGTCTTCTTCCACTTGGTGCACAGCCTGGATACTTTTCCTAGATGAATCAGGAGTCCCAAGCTCACAAAATCCCTTGTGGGCAATCTATAAAATATGAAAGCATATTCTCAGTATGCAGCAGGGTGACACGATCTCTGAGAATACTAGCAAATGACTCAGCTGCCTTAACAAAGAGCATGAGTAAGAGAGGGCAACCCTGCCTAATTCCTTAATAAATTATCAGTTGATCTGATATGCAGTGGTCCGTGTGGACCCTTGGATGTCCATTTGTATACAACAAGGTGATCCATTTATTCCATCCCTCACCCAGGTTCATCCTGTGCATGACTGTCCAAAGGTGCTTCACTTGCAAGGTTTTGAATGGCTTCGGTATGGCAATGGACAATATCTTACTTCAAGGTAATAAAACAGTGGCATTTCATCAAGGATTCAAAGTTCTCCAATGTAATAGGAGGTATAGCATTTAGGAATAAATTAATTTTGTTCTGTGTGTATCAGGATGTGAAAGTGGGGCTACTGCCGGTTGGCTAGCACCTTTCTAAGAATGTTATACTCAGGATTTAACATAGAACGTGGCCTATAGGATACTACATTGCCTGATGGTTTGAGTATAGAGTCAATCAAAGCTTCCCTGGTAGTATCAGGCAAGGATCCATATTTCAACGCTTCTGCTTACACTTCTATCGGTCTAGCATAAGGAAACAGATATAGGTCTCATGGAATTCCACTGACAGGCTGTCCAAGCAAGGTGATTTATCCCTTGCGAGTTAGCTGTGAGAACATTGCCCCATCTAGAAATGTTTTAACAACAACTTCAGATATCGACTCCCATTCCCCATATAGTTCCTGATAATGTTGGGTAAATAGCCATGTAAACATCTTGCTTGGATAAGCGATTGAAGTAGCTGAACCCGAATACTGGGTAATAGAGCACCCTCTTTCTTTGGAATGTATCAACCCATAGTCTAGGTCAAACTAGAGTGTTCCCTAAGACCTCCCTCTCCAGTTCTTAAATGTTGCCCTACGATTTAGATAAGTCACTGTCCAGGGATTCCCAAACCCCCACAGAATGGCAAGGCAATGTACCCATACTACAACATGGGAATAAAGCCATCCAAAATGTATATGCAATGCCATTTGGTGGTTAGTTTCGAAGTATTTCTTAACCATGTCTGCTAGGGGGGGTCTTTAAATGTGAGTTCATTCAAATAGGATGTGGAAGTCTCCAAGTGGGAATGAGAGATTTTTATATATGCCATCATTCACCCATAAGCAGAGGGTTATGATACAAGAGTGTGAGACCCACATCTTCTACTTGTGAGACAAGCTCATTGACCTTGAGGTAACATACTAGCGTATCCAGGCGAAACAGAGATCATAAATTGGGGAATAAAAGGAATATTCCTTTGGTCCAGTATTTCTTAGACTCCAAGGACCACACCGACCCCAATGTCCCATCCATTCCCGTAAATCATGTGCAAGCCTAACCATTGATCAGTCAGCAAGAGGGGGCACTAAATTATGTAATGATGACTGCCAACTAAGACTTAAAATTGTTGCATATTTTATAGTCAATTGACGACCCTTCAAACAGAAGTTAGAAATGTAAATATGAGAGTGAAAAAAATTAAACACCTATTATAAATCAGTGAAAGGTCTTTTCAAATGTTCGTATCCCTATTTTTAGGTTTTCCTATAGACTGCTCTGCCTGAAATCTCATGTTAACAAAACATTTGACATACAAACAAGATACCTTATAGAAAGAGTGGGCTTCTGGTCAGCCAAACCTCTGCCAGTGGCTTTTGGTATTTCTTAAGACTTTTCATTGGCTGGATGTGCTATCCTTAAAGGCATGACATTTCACAGAATGTACATGGGTTGGCCATCATTGATCCCACTATTTTTCATATAGGATTGTGTGATGGGGCCAGGCTTTAGGGAATTCATGTGGTTGTAGCAGTATCCCTTTTCCTGTTCTTCAGATTTTCCTGCTCCCCCTCATTGTCTCTGTGACCCGACATTTAAGATGCTTCCCAACACCATTGGCTGCTAAATGATACCTTGTGCCTCCAGATGATGCCCATTGCCACTGGTGCTTTTGGCTCTGCCAATTTTTGGACCTGTAATCCTTAATGTGGTTTTCCCCTAAATTATCTGACTTCATTTTTGCTGGCTTTAGGCCTCTGCACAATTTTACATTTCCAACCAGTGCAAAAGGGCTTTTGCTCTCTCGCTTAAACATGGTAAAATCAGCTTCCACCCAATTGGCAAATTTAATGTACCTGTAGGTCCCTCCTACAGTGATCTACATGTACTCAGGACCTATAAATAAATGCTACTTGAGGGCCTGCAGCACAAACTATGCCACCCACTTAAGAATCCTATTAAACATGTCTCAGCTCTGACATTGCAGCCCTGTGCTCTTTTTCTCTCTGCAGTTTTTAATTTTTAATTTAGACTTGGAAAAATAAGCCTTCCACCAAGAGTAAGCATTCATTTTTTAATACATATACGTCACCTCTAAAGTAGGCACTGGAATGTCCAGATGGCATGGTGCTGAGTACTTCAAAAGCTAGACATGTAGTTTTAAGTATTTCATGTCCTGGTAATGAAAAGCTCCTAAATATTTGTTTTTACTCCCATAAGGCCTACCTCTCCCATATGATAACATTGGGTTACCTTCTTTTTAAAAAGTGATAACCTTTATATGGGAACAAATGGACAGTTTGGTTTTGGTGTCTAAAGATTTGTCATTGGTAAAGATAGATATTTCATCACAATTCTGAAAATGACACTTTTTAGAAAGTTGGCATTTTCTTACCCAAACCATTTCGTGCCTGCAGCCTGACCATGGGTCACATGACTTGGTGTAGCTGGCAGTTGGTCTTTGTGTATTGTTAGCAGACAGTGAGACAAGTGGAAGATAGGTGTCTCTGAGACAGTGAGACAAAGAGAAGATAAGTGTTGGCAGGATCGACCACTCTGAGTTGATGAGGAGGATGAGCTCTCACCTTCCACACTTTCTCATCAAAACTGCTATGCCTAAGCACTCTCAAAAAGGCTGGCCTTTTATGATCCCAGACAATCTGGAGCCAGGGCAGGAAGGAAGGGGATGCCTCAAACTTCAAGGGAGTGGAAAACTGTAGAGGTTTCCATACATTTAAGTAAGCACCAGGTATAAATATTGGACACTTAGACCCAGCTCTTTAGTACACATCTGAACCTGTGAGAAAACTCATCAGAAGGACTACTGTCCTGCCCTGCAAGGACTACCACTCTGCTGCTCAGCTGTCCTGCTACCTGAGTGAAGGACTGAACCTGCTTCTTGAAACCAGGACCATCAGAGTGACTCCAGTGGCCAGTTGGCTGACTTCCTGGCCAGAGCCTCAGGGACAGAAGACTCCAACTACCTTGAACCTTGCACCTGAACTCTACCTATTGTGAGTCTTACACACCCAAATGATGCCATGCTAGTCCTGGACCCTTCAAAGTAGGCATAAAGGTCCTCAGCAAGCCCAACTGTGGTATCAGCAGAATCAATGAATCAGCAACCAGAAACTCTGCATCAGAAGCGCTATGCAATGTATTGCCTTACCAGTCTCTACATCAGGATAGGTGTATGGTTTGTCTCCAGCTCAGGACTTAGCATCACCGCCCACAGCTTTGCAGGAACCACTACTGCACAATGCATCCTCAACAAAGGCATTCGCATTCCAAGCCCCTCATCGATAGCATCCTTAACAATGACACAGGGCTCTGCATCACAAACCTGAAAGTTTCTTTGGAACTGGTACAATGAGTCAAAGCAACAATGAATCAATGAGAAAAGGGAGTGGACAGATAGGAGAGGCATTGACAAGAGGCAAGGAAAACAAAGGGAATACTCAGCTTTCGTCATCAACGCTGGCAGCCTCCACCCCGGCTTCAGAGCAATCTGGACTTGTTCTTATCCTCTTGAAGCACCTCCACAACATGATGAAGACCCTCTTGATCTGACTTCTTCCACTGTGAGCCCCCAGTGCGGATGTGATGGGGCTGGTGCCTTCGTTTCCATAGGGCCGACTGTCTGCAGGGGGAGGTGGAGCCACAGTGCTGTCCATAGTCATTATCATGACAGAATCACCCAAGGAATAAAGATACAGTTCAAGCTCCCCAGGATCAGTAAAAGCCCTTGTAGAACTATTGATCATCTGCCCAATCCATGCAGGTTCCATAGGACTGTATTTGATGCCATGGAGCCGCAAGCTGGGGTGGAGTGGCAAGAAACATTGGTGTTTGGAGGTGGTGATGGAAGCGAAGTCCACCGTGAAGGAAATGTGGTTGCCTTCAACAGACAAGGGCATTACACAGCACCAGGAAGCAGAAAGAATGGCCCTGGAATGTTGGTGACAGAAGACACATGTAATGATGGGGCACGGTGAGTTAAGCAGCAGGCACAGTGGGAGTGAACATGGAGTGGCCTCTGCAATTCCAGGGGACACTAGCTGGAGTTGTAGCAGGTCAGGTACAAACAAAACAAAGTAGCCAATCATGTAGTTCTTCTCTGACCTGTCTGGCACACCATAAATCTGAAAGTTGTCTCTTCGGGCCAGTCCTCCAAGTCTGTCACCTTGTGGAGCAAGAATTCAATGTCCTAGCCCCCGTCTGGCAAGCTATCATAATTACTCTTCACATCATCCCTCTAATGGTCCACCTCGTCCAGATGGGTATGAATGGAGGGCACCTCCTGATGGACCAACTGAACCTCAGCTGTAAGAGCCATCATCTTGGTATCCAGCGCAGTGAGGGTAGAGCTGATAGTCAAGATTTTCTCAAGGAGGGACTCCATGTCAGCATCAGAAGCAGCCTTACGGGGTTGCACAGAAGACAGAGCACAGGTCACTGCCTCTGCGAATATGAGTTGGAGGGATGGGTTCTTCCACGTTGACATACAGTGCAACTGGTGGGCACGGGTTACCAAGGCAACCTTGCAAACAAAGAGCAGTCTCCCAAGCTAAAGGTGAAAGAAGGAAGAGGGGTACAGTCATCAGCCTCAGAAAGAAATGGAAAGTCAAGGCACCTCACCTGGACAACGGGGCAAAGTGTGCAGCCCAGCAGCCAGGTTGGAGACCAGAGGATGGCCATGAGGCCACAACATGCCACTGCAGTCCAATCCATAGATGTGCTAAAGCCCGAGGAGACACAGATATCTATGCAGCAGGAGAGAGAGGCCCAACAAGGGAGAACCATGCCCAGTGACGCAGAATGGCAGCTCCCAGGCTCCCACAGCAAGACAGTCCATGCAAACAGCAACCCTCCACAACCCAAAGAGCCTAAGGAGGTGCCTTCAGGCCCGAGAAATGTGCATCTGGTCAGCAAAAGTTGGCTGAGGCCCAGTAGAGAAGAAACAGCTGAAGTGAGAGGGATGCACCAGTCTCAAGTCCCCTGGGTGCCAAGAACAGAAGTGGCAACATCCACATCATGACCCCCAGTGGTAGGCGTGACATGTGCAGTACTTGTCAGGCAGCAGCTAGCAAGAGCTCAACAAGAGCTGTCACAGGCTGCAAGGTAGTTGGTGTGGGGTGCTGCTGTGGCCGTCGGTGTAAGGCCCCAGAGCACCTGGCTACAGAGTCAAGTTGCTGGCCCCCTGGCTCCAGAGGCATTAGCCCTCAGCTGTTGGGGCACCAAAAGCCCAAGTTTCAAGATTGGGAGCACTGACCCAGAGCAGTGGCCTGCGATGTCTTCATGGATTCCACTGCCCTGTCAGTTCCAGGCACAAAGCCACAGACGAAGGAACGTGTGTGTAGTAAAGGCCCACTGTGAGTCCTGGTCACCAAGAGTGGCTCCCCAACTTCAATTCAGCCCCTCTCCAAGCAGAGGGGGACCATTGTGACCGGTTGGGTCTGCAGCCGCACGGCAGCCCACCAGGTGATTGCGTGCAAGAAGGCAGCACCACACAGAGTGTTAGCAGGGAGCAGACATCTTGGTCAGCTCCAAGCCCTGCCTCTTTTGGTACTATTTTCATTAAATATTTTAAAGTTGCATGTTTTCAGTTCTACTTATTGTAATTTTGGCATTCTTGTCTTGAATTGCTATTATCTTTTTTCTTTATTTTTCCAGAATTGTTGTGGGATTTTTCTTGTGTTTTGTTTCACCTTATTACTATTTGCTGCATAAATAAATTAAGCCTCTCTGCATGTGTGCCAAACCATCAGAGGTATAAGAAAAGGTTTATTCAGGGTAGCTTGTGACTTCCCCCTGACAAAGTACTATGTTTGCTACTTCAGCAGAGTTTCACCCCCTCACACAGTAACACCAATGTTTTTTGTTTTCAAATTGTGCCTCAAGCTCCGCCACTAGAATCATCAAGACATCTCAAATTGCTATATATTTATAAACGCTTCAATTTGGACTTACAACGAACAATCTCATTATTATATGGCCAACTTACGTCACAGAATGTGTTTCAATACTATTCATTTCAATGTCTGTGATACCAGTGTTTAATTTGTATTAGAGCATGGGACACTACAGCTTAACCAACCAAACACTTACTACATTTATCTCACTCTTGCAGGTTTATTTTCATCCCTGCTTTCTCTTTGTCAATGATTTGCTATTTATCGCCTCCCTCCTAATTTATCCTTTCAATCTTTTTTCTCTCTTGCTCTTGGTCAAAGTTGGTGATGAAAATTAAGTTCTGGTCCCTCTAACTAGGTGCTAATCCCCATCATCTGCTATTTCTGACATGAACTAAGCACTGTGGGCCTATTCATAAACTGCATTTTCTGATATGTTTTGTAATACCATAAAACATACTCTTACAAAATGTTATTCGTAAATATAAGTGCCAGGTTTATGCCTTCACCTCTCCTATACCGTTGTATGTGAAGATCTCCACCCTGACTATGGAGTCTCTACACATATAGATATACATTTTATTGGTAAATGTGGGAGGGGAGTGGCTGAAAAATTGAGAATATAAGAAATAAAGAGGAGAGGTTTCGAGACTGTTAGGGAGGGGTTAAGGAGGTAGGTCAACCCTTGCACAAAACAGTAAGCCCACAGCTATGCACAGCCACATAATACAGCCAAAAAGGGTCCAATACACGTGTCAAAGTATTCCAGCTCAGACATGGAGTAAGTCTAGCACTACACATGGCCGCTAACTTGTATTGCAACCCTCTCCTTTAGAAAATAATAAAACCACATAGGAAATAATGTTGAATTAAAATACATTATTTAAAATATCTAAACATATAAATAAATATAATATAATGTTAAACATATTTTTTAATATCACATATTTTGAATGCAATTAGTAAATATGTTAACTTTTTTCACTTAACAATTAATGCAGCAATACATTTTGTTAAATATTATTCAATAACTTTTGATAGATTCAATATATCACTTTTAATAACTATTAATATGTAATACAACAATTATTTCTGTAACTTTATTTGGGAATGTATTTTTTAATGTAAAATTCAGGAAAAAATAATGTATAATATATATACATTAATGACATAGAGATTGAAAAGAAAGTCAATATTGTTGTCACTTTTTGTATTTATATATATAAAAATATGTATGTATATGTATGTGTATGTATATATCACTAATATTTTGTACCCAAAACATTTTCCTATGTTTATCAAGTTGAAAAAGCTTTTTACCTTATTCTTTATCATAGGGAGACTCCACAGTTCGGCCACAGATTTCCCAATATAAAAGTATTAGGAAAATTAGGACAGCGTTGGACTTCCCTGGGCACCAGGCAGGCAGTATTTAAACCTACAGGGGGAGAGTATGTCAAGACCTGTCCCAAAGACATCTAAGTTTCCATTCACTTTCACAGTGAATGGAAACACAATGTCAGCTCTGGGTCATCTGGCAACCACAGAACCCTATCAACCTTGAGCAGTTCTGAGAACTATGGATTCAACAGGGCAATCCAGGATCATGTAGCTTTCATAGATTCCAGCAAACATTTTTGTTTACACCAAAAGCCTTGCAAAGCTTTAATTATGGATCAAAAATATTATTTTAACAATTTTATATGACAGAAAACTCTGTCACTTTGAGCAAATGTGTACATTCTTACCAGTGTTCCCACTCTTCTCTTTATTGAAACACTGACTCTAACGCATAGGTGAGCATAATGTACTTCATACAAGTAGACCAAAACTGTACCCATTTGAAGATCTCATTTACTTCACATGGTCCACATTTTGAATGGTTCCTGTTGTGGGTGATAGGCCTCCCCACACAAGTGTGGTTCCAATTTAATTGGGAGAAGTATGGTTATGCTTGGTGGCAGAAGATTTGTGGATCCCATGCGGACTGTGACAAAAATCCATGAATTTAGCCTAAGTTTGACAATTGCAGAAAGCATAGTTGAATCCATGCAAATCACACCAGCCTGGGCTTCCTTTGGTACCTAGTTTTCAGAAATGTCTGTGATTGATAGGTCTCCATAGGTTATGCCTGATCTCTGGCCCAAATACCACAGCTAGGAAAACTTTTAAGTTTCACTGGTTGCACTTTGGGAACCTTTCTTGTTGGGGCAGTAGCTCCATCCACACAAGTGCTATACTGTTTTTAACAGTAGTAGTTTGGGATTAGAAAATAGAACAATATTTGTTGTTACCCACTGAACTTCCCTCTATTTTCTGCTCCCATATGCAAGTCAGTGTACATGAAAGATCATGTTTTGCAAAATGCCCTCTAAATCACAATACTCTGGAGAATACACATTCAGAAGAATGCAGTTAACAATTCCTAAACACCATATTCTTGGCACCTTTAAAAATGTTGAGATTTCCTTCATACCCATTTTTCATTCATTAGATGTTACCATATGTATAGATGCATTGACAGTACACAATGAAAAATCATTTAACACACAGCTCAGCTGAGGCTTCTGAGTATCTCGTACTTTTGGACACCCAAGTAAACAATATATGTAATAATGGATTGCACTGAACACATACTT
This sequence comes from Pleurodeles waltl, assembly GCF_031143425.1. Classification (NCBI taxonomy): domain Eukaryota; kingdom Metazoa; phylum Chordata; class Amphibia; order Caudata; family Salamandridae; genus Pleurodeles; species Pleurodeles waltl. Next base: position 315,882,163 of record NC_090444.1, read on the forward strand.
TCATGCACCACACATTTTTCAAATTTCAACAGTAAAAACCTCAAAATGATTTCACATTTTAGCTATTTTCACATTTCTTTCAGGGGAAACCCCACACCGTGGTTACCTTTAGAATAGCTAACATGTGCAAATTAGCATAGATACCTTTAAGGGGAACACGTTGCGAAAGTGTAAGTGAGAACTGCCCCAGACATCAAAAAAGGCAAAAGGGACCATTTCTGTAAAAAAGGTTCAGCACCTGAGGAATTAAAGGTGCCTTATAGTCTCATTGTAGCCACAAAGTTCCTGTTCTATCTGGAAAGTCTGAGAACGAATCTGACCTGGGTCTGTTTGCTGGTTACCTCCCACTCCAACATAGAAAATGTCTTATCATCCAACTAGCAGCTCTTCCTGTGGCCCACCTTCAGCCCAAAGTAGACCACAAAGGACTGCCCCACCTGGGATTTAGCTACCTTGATGATCACTTAAAGTACCTTTATACTCATCAGTATCTGTTCTTGGTGTCTCAAGTGTTCATCCCACAATTGTCTAAAGAAAGCAATACTGTCAAAGTAGTTCAAGAGTGTGATTTCAGATTGTTGCACATTTGTCATTAGTGACTTTGGGCCATTGTGTTCTTTCAAGTTATGATATTGAAAGAGTGCCACACAGGAGTATAGTATGATAGCCTGTGAAAATGTACAACCTAGCGCTTTGTTTTATGGGTTAGTCCTATTGCCACACATGTGAAGAAATGCCACTTTTCGCGTTACCATCTCTATTTTTTGCTGAATTCTATTGCTGTCGGCATGGCTGTCCAATGCCCAGTGTATGTGCTCTGACCCCATAACATGTAGACATTGGCTAATCCCCTATCAGGGTATTTAATGTTTCTTGAATGCTACAGTGTATGATGTATATGATTCAGAAATACACCCATGGCATAAAATGTTAAATGTCACCTGCAGCAATTATTGTATCATCTACAAGGATGTAAACATGGTTTTAGGTCTACCATTGTAGCATGACTGCTCAGTGTTAAATGTCAGTGCCACCTCTTTCTGACAGGTAACATCCTTCCTTTTAAATATTGGTAAGTCAGCCCTATGTAGGAATTGTTGCCTGCAAAGTAGGGTGCATGGTGTTTAAAAATGAGACATGTAGAAAATTAATGTTACAATGTCCCCACGGTGACAAGGGCCATTTTTACTGTGGCTAGTCTAGCTGCCCTACGTAGAAAATCCGTGTAGAGATTAAAATGCTAAAACTGTATCTGGGAATGGGACCAGATAGAAAAATATTTAAATCACTATTTCAAATAGTGATTAACAATCCAATTCAATTGTGTAGTTGGATTTTTAATAAATATTAAGCAAAATGAACTTAAAGTTAGTCTTTCCCTGCCTGAATTTTCTGGAGGCTAATTTACTTTAACTCTCCAGCTTTGTCCAGACCATACTCATCCTGGGAAGAGGTGTGAAGAATGTGTGAAATTCCTTCCAGGAGCACACAATAGGCTGACCAGAATGGTCAGAGGTGACTCAGAGGTCACTTATCTGACCTCAATAGAAAATGCTTGGGGGGCCGTGGGCATTTTGTTGACGCCAAGTGTCAAATCCTGACTGGCAGCCAGGTGTCTATAAATCACTTGTAAAGGTTTTGCACCTAACAGGATGTCAGAACATTCTTTGTGTAGCTCCTGTCTGGTTAATAAAGGACCCCATTCTTATCCTACTAGACTGGGTTTATTATGGGAACAGTGCCTGCTTTAAACTAGTTTTTAGTGTTAGATGTGGAAGGGCACTAGGATTACCATAGTACACTTCCCACTCACACCCCCACGCTTCAGAGCACAAGTTTAGTGTGACTAAGGGCCAGATGTAGCAAAAAAATATTTTGCGAGTTGCAAATTGCGAGTCATAGCGACTCGCAATTTGCAACTCGCAAAATATTATGCAGAAAGGTGTCTCAGACACCTTCTTCGACTCGCTATGGGGTCGCAAAGACCCACCTTATGAATATTAATGAGGTGGGTCACAAATTGCGACCCCATAGCGAGTCCCTGCACTCACAGGGATGGTGGCCTGCTGGAGACAGCAGACCTCCATGTCTGTGACTGCTTTTTTTAATAAAGCAGTTTTTCTTTTTGAATTGCAGCCCGTTTTCCTTAAAGGAAAACGAGTTGCAATTCAAAAATATTATGAAACCATTTGGTTTCATTTTTTCAGAGTAGGCAGTGGTCCATTGGACTACTGCCTGCTCTGAAAAAATAATTTCAGTGACATTCTCAAAGGGGAAGGGGTCCCATGGGGACCCCTTCCCGTTTGCAAATGCGTTACCACCCACTTCAAGTGGATGGTAACTGCGAGTTGGTTTGCGACCGCGTTCGCGGTCACAAAGCAACTCAGCATCGCGATGCGGTCGCAAATAGGAAGGGAACACCCCTTCCTATTTGCGAGTCGGAATCACATTTTGCGAGTCAGTACCGACTCGCAAAATGTGACTCTGCATCGTGTAAGGCCTTTTGCACGTCGCAAACTGCGTTTTTCGCAGTTTGCGACGTGTAAAAGGCTTCCTACATCTGGCCCTTAATACCTTACTTTTCATGGATTTGCACTGGCATATTGCATTTTGGACCTGTTTGCAGTAAAGCAAACAGGAATTAGTCAAATATCAAGTAGGCCATGGCTGGGATCAATTATTCTATTATGAGAGACAACGATGGTTGTCCTACGGTATACTCTATAGTCCTCACTCACATTATGGTGAACCCTGCAAAGCTGGATTGTGAGAAAACTGGGCTGATTTCAGAAGTCCTCTAAATTTTTGCCCTCATTTTTCAAATGCGCTGGTGTTTTCCTGACTGTGATGGTGCCCTAGGCACTGCTAAACAGTCCCAGGACCCATGTTCTGAATAAAATGATTATGCAAATCAGGCTAGTTATAATTGGCTTTCTCAACCTACCTATAAGTCCCTGCTATATGGTAGAGCATGTAGGTCTGGGGAACCCAGCATAGGTAGTGCATCCATAGGTGCACTGCTATGGTGCCCAGTGTGATTTTAAAGGCAGGCCTGCCTTGCTGGCTGCTTTTAAGTTAAAGTTAACCCAGATTCGATGGTGGAATTAAAATTACTTCCAAAGTCTCCACCTACCTTATTTTTACACATGTTTCCCCTAAGGAGTGCTCTAGGTGCCCACACGGTTGGGAGTAGGATAACTATAAGCAGGGACTTTATAAAAGATGTTCTTTAAGACTTGGTGAGGGAAAATAGCTAAATTTGTTTTCCCTCATAGTAGTGAATAGGCTCCATAGGCTAAAATGGGGAAACTTTATTTTAAAATAATAAAGTATCAAAAGAGCTAAATCTTTCAAGTTTGGTATCAAACGTATTGTTATAGTAAATCTAACAATTTGCCATTGTTGAATTTAATATTACTAACTCAGGGAAAGAGTTTTATAAATCTACCTGAAAGATGTTAACTTCTGCCCTGTAGTGCTCTTCTCTGATTGGCCAGCATCTGGCAGCTTGGCCAAGCTGCCTTGATGACGTGAAGTGGCCTGGGCTGAGGGCAAAGGAAGTGCATCTGCCTCAGCAGATGGTAAAATAGGATGGGGGAGAGCAACCAAACTGGACTTCAAAGGAGGGAAGGACATTTAGGGCAGCTCACGACCTCCCTAATTTCCTTCAAACCGAGATAGCAGGGTATCCCCTGGTCAGATTAGGAGAGGGCTGGAGTGGGGTGTATTAAGGGAACTTAGCCACACCAGTGGGTCGGTTCAGCCAGACCTAGCCACCAACATTGAATTTCTGCCATTTTGGATTTTTGAGGACTGTTGCTCCCTGGGATTCATTTTTGCCACACTTCCCAGGAAGTGGTCATCCAAGAGGGTGGTGGCCTAAACATGATTGGTCAAGACCCCCCCATCACTTTCCACCCCAGAAGCAAGGACAACTATGGCAGAGCTGCACCTACACCTCTGCTCCCTACCAGGAACAAAGACTAGAAGAAAAAGGACTGCCCTGCTGGACCAGTGACCTGCATCTGGACACTGCACTCTGAAGGACTGCACCAGCTGCACACTTGGGATTCATCACAAAAAGGACTTTGCCTGTCTTCAAGTGGTTCAAGAATAGCTAACTGGATTCCCCTGCATCAAAACCTGAATAAATTTAGCAGATGACCACTGTCCAGTGGTCATTTTTGGAGTTGAGCCAACTGAATTCTGGGGGTTGGAGTGCTGACCCTCAAGAAACAACTCAGAGCTTCTGGAACCTCGGGGGGGAGTTGTGGACTCCTAAAGGACTTTCAAAGGCCTTCTGGAAGAAGATCCAGAAGTTTTGAGAAGATTGGAGCACTTTTGGGAAAAAGCTCCAGAAGTGGACAGACCTCTGTCGTGAGTCAAGCCAGCTTACGGTGACCGCGACCCGGCCTGACTTGCAGGTTCGTCCTGCTGAAAAGCTCCCAAGCTCCAGATTTCCAGGATTTCACCGGGGGCTCCTGGAAAGGCAATCCGATGACGTTGACTGGAAATCGGCTTGCTTTGGAGGGTCATCGAATGTCAGAGTAATCCAATGTCAAAGAGAAAATGTTCTAAAAAAGTTTCTAAGCCTGAACATAGAAAGTTGATTGCGGCTTCCCGTGCAGCGTCTTCGAGGAGGACTCCAGGCAGGTCGGATTAAATTTCAAGTTTGCCCTGGATGAAGATTTCCATCATAAAAAATCATCTAAGTCTGGAGGTAGAATTATTCCTTGAGGTCTCCTGCAACACGTATCTGAAGAGGGCTCCAGGGTGGTCACATCAGAATTGTGACTTTGTCCCAGTGAATACAATCTTCAAGAAAAAGACTTGGGCCCATATTTATACGTTTTGACGCAAACCTGCATTAGCGCAGGTTTGTGTCAAAGAGTATATAGCCGGCTAGCACCATTCCTGGATGCCAGCCAGGCGTCATATTTAAGCTAGCCGGCACTAAGGCCAGGTTAGCGTCAACAATTTTGATGCTAACAGGGTAGGGGAGGCATAGGGAAAACTGGAGGCTGTGCAGAAAGAATGGCACTAGTCAGGTTAGAGTAAAAAAAATGACTCTAACCTGACTAGTGTCATTTTTTTTACGCACAACCCGAATGAATATGAGTCCTGTCTTAGTAAAGACAGGAGTCATGCCCCCCAGCCCAATGGCCATGCCCAGGGGACTCATGTCCCCTGGGCATGGCCATTGGGCACACTGGCATCCGGGGGGGGCCAAGTTAGACCCCCCCCCATTAGCAGTGTTGCCAATATCCAACACGTGGACCAATATACAGCAAGCAGCCTAAAATACAGCAAACAGCCGACACGTGTTTCGTCTCCTAGACTTTGTCAAGGCTGAAGGAGTATAGATTAAAAAATATATATATACTGGTGCTATGGTGGGAATGAATCATCCACGAATAGTAGAATCCGTGCCAGTTGGCGTCGGTATGTGTGTTATCACACATACCGACGCCAACTGGCACGGACGCCACTAGTCTTGATAGGCTTATCAGGGCTGCTGCCACGCTTTGTTCTCTAAAGTCCTTGGCCAGATTTGGCCAGATTCTACTATTCGTGGATGATTCATTCCCACCATAGCACCAGTATATATATATATTTTTCAACCGATACTGTATATTGGTCCACGTGTTGGATATTGGCAACACTGCTAATAATAAGAATAAAAATTCCACTTCCATCTATATCATGGTTTACCGGACTCTGATTTAACTACCACTTGGATTAACCAGACAGGACTGCTTGCGGTGTGCCCTGGTTTTCTATTTACCTATTCATCATTTCTGACTGCTCCCCCGGTCAGTACTTGGGGATACCTTTGGTGGTCAGGTGTCCCACCAGGCTGGCACCCACCACATGGATGTCACTTCTTATGTCCAAGAACTTCTTTCTATTACATTGTTGTATATATTGTTTGGATGTGCGAGCATTTTGACAGTCACCACCTTTGCTCTCCAGGTTTGAGGATATGTGCCTAATCAACCACCTGCTGCAAAGGACCTTCAGCTGTCCATGTTAAACACAGAGCCTCATCTGTGGAGAAGACCTGCACCTAACCCACCAGAGGCGGGCAACACCCCATTGCTGGCCAATCATCCAGGATAATGCAACAGCAGTGAACAACCACCCAACTTTTTCTTTTCATAAATGTTATTGATTTTCATATATACCAAGATATAAATCAACAGGTGTGTCTCATACACATGCAGTATAGAGCACTGGACCTTGGTAATAATGCAATTGAGAAGAGAACACAATTGCCACAGAGTGTAATGATGGCATGCACATGTCATAGTATGACCACCACTTCCCCTAATATTCTCACTTTTTTGCGGGCATTCTATTGCACTATATTGGATCTTCAAGCTTGGCACAATGGTTTATTGCTGCCCTCCATTTGGCTAACGGAGGGGCCCAGTCAGCCTTCCAATGTGATGCAAAGTCTCCTTTAGCCACCGGTACCCTAATAATGACCAGTGTCCATTCTCCTCTGAGACCAGCACATTGTCAAGGATTGGTAGGACTGCAATGCATGGGGATGCAGTTGATCAGGCACTCTACAACCTTGAATATTGTGACAAAGATGTCCTGCCACTAGTTTCTAATAATGGAACATTCCCAAACCATTGGGAAGAATCCAGTGTTTTTGGGCTGGCACCTGGGCAAGCTCACCTCTCTCACCATCCCTAGATGTAGCTAACTGCAGGGGGAGTGTAGGCCATGTGGAGGTTTTTGTGTGTGACAAAACAAAGGCATGATGAAATAGACACCTCTTTCTGAGCCATTTTTGTATCTCCCCAATTGCAAATGTCCAATTGACCTACCCAGCTCTCCCAACGCCCCAGAAGGGCACCAAACTGGTCAGATGCATTGTCCAACAAGGATCTGTAGAGGGTGGACATAGCAACAGGTCCTAGAAGTCCGAAAGTGATTTTAGGCTTTAGGGGGTTATGTTCTGGCAAATAGATTAGTGTAGACCGGAGTGCCATCAAGGCATGAGGCAGTAACACATAATTGTAGAACTGAGATTTATTTAGTGTGAATTCTGCCTGTAGGTCTTCAAAGGACTTCATCTTCGGGATATCCTGCACATCTCACAGGTTAGAAGTGCCAATTAAGTATAAGCATTTCAAGCCTCGTAGTCAGGCAGGATACACAAGCAACGTGCCACGCCACAAGGGAGTTTTCCTGTGTGGGTTTGTGGTCCCATCAGAACGAGGGTAAAGCTGCTCTCCAGCAGAGGAGAGGCACACGTGTTACTTCTGGAAGTGATTTGAGAAGTGGATTCCCTTCTATGTGCGAATGACTAATCATGGACAATTCAAGCCAGAAAGCCAAATCTTCCTGGCCTCCAAAGATCCAGTCAATAATTACTTGGACCAGTGATGCCCAGTTATACAGATGCAAGTCAGCCATTGCCATACCTCTGTTGTACATAGACTGTATTCATTTAAGGCAGGCAATTTTGGAAATTTTGTTTTGCCATAGAAATACTTGTATCTTTCCAGAGAGCTGTGTACATCACGTTCGGAGGATGAGGAGGGGGAAGCATTGCAATGTGTCCTCACTCGCTTCCTGTTCACTCTACATATTAACAGCTAGGGCACTGTCTTAGCGGAGAACTTTTGTGAACTCCCACAAATTGGCCATTGTCCAATTCTCGCCCTACTCAATGCAGATGATGCCATACTCATGGCACAGTATGCCCTAGGTCTACAATGGTTACTCACCTGTTTCATCGACTACATGAAGAATCTAAGTCTATTAGTTCATTTGAGCAAAACCTGTGTCTTGAACTGTGGAAAGAAGCCAGCAAAGTGTCTCAATCTCAATTTTACTTCCTCATTCTTCTATTGTGTATCTTGTTTTAGAAGCATGGTTCCTGGAACAAGCAATTAATGCTAGTAAGCTATTTTATATGAAAACTACTATAGCACTGACTAACTTTGTGACCAAACTTGGCAGGAAGCCCATAAATGAAATGCTAATCATCTATAAAACCAAGGGTTTGTCAACAGCACTGTATGGGATAGGAGTTTGGAGTTTCAGGAATAATCAATCATTTCAACTGATGGCAAATTCCATTTTTAGGAATCTCCTTACTGTTACACTTTTATTTGTCACTCTGAACATCGGGCCTCATTCCGGACTAATGTAGCTAGAATACAGCCAATTCTCCTTTGACATATAATATGGACCACCACTGAAACAGTTCTAAGTTGGAAAGTCATCAGGGATTTTCTTAAACAGACCACATATATTAAAATCCTATGGCTGAATCTTATTAAAACTGTGTATGGGCTTGGAACATCCTGAACACTTTAATTCCCCAAGTACATTTGCATGTATTAGCAGAAAGGATTTAAAAAGGAATGTTTATCCCTGTTTGAGAACCTAAAATTGACATCTGAATTTCTTAAACGCAGTGTAGCTAAAAATCAAATGAAGTTGGTCACTTTTGATGTGCAACCATTTTTAAAATACATGCAAACGGCTTGTCACTGGTTCATTTTAACTCGATTCAGATTAAACATTTCCATCGTCTTGTGAGCTTCCCTAGTGTTAATGACTGTTCTGAGACTCTAATGAACAGATTTAAGATTTAAGAGCCCCTAGCGCCTCCGTGTGCCACATTAGCCTCATTTGTTTTACTAATGTAATCCAACAAGGCTAAAATCACCACACCAAATTTACAAAGTGGCGCAATCCATGCATTGCATCACTCTGTAACCCTTTGTGCTACATTATGCCTGCTACAGGCATAATGTATGCAAAGGGGACATTCCCCCATTCGGGTAGCTGAAAAAATGTCACAAAGAAATCTCAGAGAAACTTTATCCACAGTATTTGCTGTACAATGTTAAATTACTGATGGGCAGAAATTCGGCTCAGGGAATCCTTCCTTTCCTATAATGATCTTGCTATTTTCTGTTGATTTTTATATCCATTGTATTATAATCAGTAGACACAATATAATAATTTGCTGGCTTGATGCCTCAGTTTATTTATGTTTGTCTGATTTTAACTTATTAATGCTTTTGAATTATGTTTTGTATGCCTTTAAAAATTGCACACAAGAAAATGAATAAAGCTTATTTTGATTTGATTTGCAATGTATATAGAAACCTAGGTAGGAGCATCATTTTTGAAAGGGCCACTCTTTCAATGATATAGAGAGGTGGGTTTACCCATCAGACCATATCACGAGTTGTGCAAGTCACTAAAGGCACTGCGGAGTGGTTACTTTTAAGATATATCAGGAGGTGTGACTTTGATAAATTGACCTCTACCACACAGGGCTCATCATAAAGGAAATATCTGGGTGACACATATAAAGCAGAACCTCATCCATAATGAGTGTTATTTAGTCTTCAAAGCCATTGTACCAACAGAAGCCCCAAAACTGTGAACCACACCTGATCCACATTGCCAGAAGTTCCACTGCCAGTGCATACTGGTGGTGTGAGAGGAGGCAGACCTGCCGGGTGACATGGCCAAAGGGAAACATGGGGAGAGAACCACCCAACATCTTTTTATCTTTGTTGTTTGGTCCCAAGCTAATATCACTGAAATCCGGCAGGAGTCTTGCAGTCATTTTGTGGTACTCCACTGAATTTTCACAGGATGCTTCGTTTGTCACAGTTTCCCTCAATACTCCCTTGGTAGTTCAGCATCATTTGATATCTATAAATTTCAAAGCCTAATTTTGTTAAACGGTAGAAAGAACATTCACCAAATCACAAAAAGTACGCTTTCTGGTTGAAACTCTATCTTTCTGCCAAATTTAATGTAATTCCATTCAGTCATTTTGGCCATAGTGTTGTCCAAAATTCTGATGGGAAATTGCATGTGGAAACCATGTATTGGGACCATCCCCCCAGGTTTGTTGGAATGAGCTTGGTTAATGAACATTTGTGAAGAATGCTCAAAGATTACTAAAGTTATTAACAAAACAAAAAATTATATGGCAACGCAGTCCTAAATCTAACCATACTGTGGCAATGGTCAAATGGTAAAAAAAATAAAAGATGAAATGATCTAATATGTAAACACCAAAAAAATACTGAATTCTGCCAGTTATAGTTTAGTGAACTATACACAACCTGCACCCATCATGCACTGCTTATGACCTCACATATTACTACACTCATGAGATTTGAAATGATGTTTGATATTGTAAGCAGTGCAGAGTGGGGGCACAAGTTATAGTTAGGCTAGTAAATGATAACACCTAAATATTATAATGTAACTTCAACCTTTGTTTTTTCCAGTGAGGACACGCAACACACACACACACATACATATACGCACATCATATATATATATATATATATATATATATATATATATATATTCAAAACACAGAAATTCAGCAGTTATAGTTAGCAGCACTAATTATAACTTGCACCCTCACAATGCACTGCTTATGATTTCGCATATGGCATCACTCATGACATGTTATATGACATAATTCATGATATCACTGAGGACAGCTCAAGTGACTTTCTGTTTGCTTTAACCAGTTAATGGTACTGGCACTGTTGCAATACACATTTTTTCTCTCCCTGTGCAATCCTACTTGTGTGACTCTCACAAGTTCGAAAGAAATACCTAGTGCCAGGGTCATTCAGTCAAGTTGCAACTCTCACAAGAGTCTTGCCGGATTGTACGAGGAGCCCCTTACCAAGCTTCACCTGCAGAAGGTTGTCAATGACTCTTGAGACTCTCACTGCATTGTAACATTTTAAAGTCAGCCAATAGGCTAATACTGTCTATCAAGTAACTGTGCACAATACAAACAGCAGTTGATCACAACCTAACTTACTTTTGTAACTGACAAAAATCTACCAATTACATTTATAAATGTGTCACCCTCCCATTATTACTTTCCTCTTATAACTCCATAATGCTCCTGAAGCCTACTCATTCTGCTGAGTACTCCTCGTGTGACTGAGATTTTGAGACACAGCTTAATCAACTCGGCTAGAGAATATGCCATTGACTGTGATATTGCCAAGAATCCTGGATATCCAAACTTAGACGTTACTTGGATTGGTCATAGAGGTATGAAGTAGCATCAATTGTTACCAATTGTTGACGGCATTTTGGATTTTGAGCACCCAGACCTGATGAAACTGCAATGCCCTAGGCACAATCACAGGTATTGTGCTTGAAATCCAAATAAAGGTGACATTTTCACAATTGATGTCTTTCCTCAAAATGTCTTTGTTTAATCTTATATATGTCAAAAGCAGAAATGGCAAATGTCAAAAAGATTTTGTCCTAAGATTGAGAAACCCCAGAAGCATGTCAATGAAACAGCTTCTGCCTTTTTTCGTGACCATGGCATGTGGTCTGCACATCATAACAACATCTGGTCTGATATGCATGTTGTCTGTAGGCGTGATCAGTGCACTTAACTGCAGAACGGAACAGGATCTTGCTTATTAACATCAAGGAATGCAGCCAGCTATGTGTAGCTCAACATTACACACTATAAATACAACGGCTCTTGTCAGAGCCACTCTGTTGCAACATTATGTGATTATTTCATGGTCTGAATCTCTTTTTTTAATACTGACACCCAAGACAATCCAAAGAGAGTGGGAGCACACAAACACCTCTTCTCACTCATATATTTGTCCAGACAGAATATTCTGAATGCAGAGTGTCGTAGGGTGAGGGTATTAGAATGTGGAAATATGCAAGCTCCTGCATTGAAACCTCTTTCTTGGGAAATTATTTCTCTACATCCCCCTTCTTTTTTCAATCCCACAAAAGTCTTGCAAGATTGTAAAATGTTTTGGGAAGGAGTACTTATGCCTTCTAGTCCACATTAGCAGAATGTGGGGAGAAAGTGACCTCTCTATTGAGACCTTTTCACAGAATGACAGGAGTGCATAGTAAGGTGTGAGGACAGATTGAGTTCTGCACTAACACTTCCTCCCAAGGCTACAAGTGTGTACATTAGGGACGAAGAGATACAGGGGGTGATTCTGACACCGGCGGTCTTAGACCGCCGGGGCCAGGGTCGGTGGGAGCACCGCCGACAGGCCGGCGGTGCCCTGCAGGGCATTCTGACTGCGGCGGTAAAGCCGCGGTCAGACCGGCAACACTGGCGGTCTCCCACCAGTGTACCGCCGCCCTATTGAATCCTCCAAGGTGGCGCAGCTAGCTGCGCCGCCGAGGGGATTCCGACCCCCCCTACCGCCATCCAGTTCCCGGCGGTCCGCCCGCCCGCCGGGAACCGGATGGCGGTAGGGGGGGTCGCGGGGCCCCTGGGGGCCCCTGCAGTGCCCATGCCACTGGCATGGGCACTGCAGGGGCCCCCGTAAGAGGGCCCCTACAAGTATTTCACTGTCTGCTTGTCAGACAGTGAAATACGCGACGGGTGCAACAGCACCCGTCGCACCTTCCCACTCCGCCGGCTCGATTACGAGCCGGCATCCTTGTGGGAAGGGAGTTTTTCCCTGGGCTGGCGGGCGGTCTTTTGGCGACCGCCCGCCAGCCCAGGGAAAAACTTAGAATACCCTCCGCGGTCTTTTGACCGCGGAGCGGTATTTCGGAGGGGGAAGTCTGGCGGGCGGCCTCCGCCGCCCGCCAGACTTAGAATGACCCCCACAGTCTTTTTGGTGACACCCTGTCTCAACATTTTATCTCAGCATTTTGAATATCCCACTACTCTTTTAGGATTGTGCAGGCGTCTTGTGAGATTGTAAAATTGTTTTGGTGGGGGAGAATTTAAACTTTCTTTTATTACAGTATTTATAATCCTGACTAGTAGGGTATGTGGCAAAAAGTGGCCTCTGCAATGAGACCTTCTCACAGTATATATTATAGCAAATCACCTCCATTCTGAGAAGTCTGTTCTGAATCACAAAAATAGAGACCAGGGTTTGGAGAGTGCCTACCCTGTCAGCTCAGGTCTCTCCCCAGGGTAAAATGTGCAACATAGGGTGTGAAGATAGACTGCTTTCTCTGCCCCTACCTTTCTACTGGGTGATGAAAGTCTACAGAAGGGTATAGAAATGGAATATCTTCTCTACTGATAACTGTGTCCTGTACAACTGGTGTTCATACTGGACACACTCAGCTCTCCGTCAAATGCTTTACAATGAGCACAAGCATGTGTAGGAGGGGGTAGACGGAGAAAGATCTGTCTTGCGGAACTTATCTTTAAAGTCAGAAGCATATATAGTAGCATGAGTAAAAGAGGTACCCACTTCACTACACATTTGCTGTAGCTGAGAGCAAAGCATGGTAGAGGATGGAGATGCACTGACCTGTGTGTCATGACCTCTCTCTTGTACAAGAGGTCTCTATTCTACAGTGTGGACATGGAGTGATCTCTCTACTGAGACCTCACTGTTGCATGAAAACTCACCGTAGTTGCATATTGAAATAATTGGCTTCTCTATTACCAAGTCATTGTACCATAACGGATGTGTGGAATACCATATAGATACATATACATGAACACTTCTTCAGTCCCTGAGAATGGAACTGTCAGTTTAGTCAACATTACAATATTGTAATATTAGTCAATCTATACCAACCAATAAGCAAAGATATTGGTAGTAACGTTGAACTTTTTTATTACAAAAAAACACTTTAAGAACATTACAAAACTACAAACACTACATTAACAAACTATGTCAAAAACCGTAAAAAAATAAAAACAACCAACTTTCATAATTTAAAATGTCTTATTTTTAATATTTTAAAATGTCTTCTTCTGACTTTGACGAGCAGTCTGCTGCATTTGGGGCACCTAATCCATCTAAGACTACAAAATAATTTTTCATTTGGCAATGTTTTCATCCCCAAGCTAGCTGTCAAAAAGTCTCTGCAAAGGTTTTTGAGTGTTCAGTTGTTTACAAAGAACTCACAAAGAGTAGCTGGCACAGTGTTAGCTCATGCTGCTGAACTGGAAAGCTCTTTTGATCCTTCTACATCCTTTGAGCCTGAATACACTGTGCCTGGTCAAGTACTTAATGCTGAAGAAGACACTAATCCTTCTTGTCGTATCAAGGTCCTATTTGCTGTTTATGTAATACGATAACTACAAAATCACAAATGTCTACCTGGGCAATACAAACAATATTACTTCTCCAAATAATATTTTTTTAATGACTTTGTACATAGTTGTTATTTCCTGTTTTTTTTTTTTAACTGAACAAGACTTCTCCATACATTTTCTCACATGGCAGTTTTCATGTTCACAACTTCTTTTTTTCATTTTTACTCTACAAAAAAAGATAAACTAAACAAAATATTCAGAGCTCCATACTAGTCAATAAATGTCAGATATTCTTCGCTATGTTCTGTAAACCTTTCTACATCTTTCATCCACAGGCACATATTTATATCTAGTGTACCACTAACTTGTTATTCCTTTCTCTGAAAAATTCCACACCCTCACTCAGTGCATTTTTTCCACAAATAAAACATCAAACTTAATTCCCTTAATGTTCATAAAGTAACACCTCACTCCTGAGACACCTTTGATAACACTCAACACAGTGCTTCACTCTAGAAATAGCAATATCACTAATCAAACACACAGTACATTGCTGATATCTGTCTACATTCTGTCTAACTCTCAAAAAATATACTGACAAATCTACACCTCTGCAAACAGCTTTTCACTCTATAAACCTTGTGTAGGACTGTATAATGTCTTGTGGAAGGCACAATCATTTTCTATGAGGTCTAGCAAGAGTGAGCAAACCCCATGCAACAAGCCTCACTACCTGAAGCTTGCACCCTACTCTTGCGAGTCTCTTGCAGGATCGCAACACAATTGTAAGGAAATAGTAGTATTTGTCAGGGACTAGCCTCTCCACTGAGAACTTTCTCTTGGATAATAGTTTTGCATACAAGCATGTGAGGCGGTACCCCCCTCTCTTTTTAAAAGGCCTCTCTTGAACTACAAGAATGCACAGTAGTTTATGGGGAGGTACTGCCTTCTCCTGCCAGACCCTTCTTTAGGATGATGGACAGTACAGTATGGACTGGCCTCTTCTCTGTGACATCTCAGATGACAGATGTGCATAGTAGAGTGTGGGGAAGGACTGAACTCTCCTTTCAGACCTCTTTCTTAGATGACGGGTGACCATAGTGGGCTGTATGGATGGAATGGCCTCTACTTTCACATCTCTCTCTCTCTCAGATGATGGGTGTGCATAGTAGTGTGTGGGGAGGGATTGCCCCTTCCTTCCAGACCTCTTCCTCAGATGATGGGTAAGCATAGTGGAATGTGTAGATAGACTGGCCTCTCCTGTCAGACGTTTCTCTGAAATGATGGGTTACCATAGTAAGGTGTGTGGAGTGACATGCTTCTCATTCTAGAGCACCTTCTCAGATGACAGGTGTCTATGGTGTCTATGGTAGTGAGAGAGACTGCTCTTTCCTTTCAGACTTCTCTATCAGATGACTTGTGTGAGTATAAGGGTTTGTAAATGGACTAGCCTCTTCTGTCAGACCTCTCTCTCAGATGAAGCGTGTGTGTAGTAAGATGTGGGGAGGGGCAGCCTTCTCCTTCCACACCTCTTTCTCAGATGATGGTACACTGTGTGGATGGACTGGTCTCTACTTTCAGATCTCTCTACAAGATGATGAGTGTGTGTGGTAGGGTCTATTGAGGGAGACTGGTCTCTCCACTGAAACTTCTCTCTCAGGTGAAAGGTGTGCACATTAGGGTGTGTGGATTGAACGGCCCTTCCTTTTGAACCTCTGTCTCACATTACGGGTGCAAATAGCTATTTGTAGAGACTGATAAGTCTCTCCTGTCACACCTTTTTCTCAGATGACGGGTATGTGTAGAAGGGTGTGCGGATAGAGATAGGCCTCTCTGCTGAGACATCTCTCTCAGATGCCAGGTGTTTGTAGTAGGGTGGATGGACCGACCTTTCCTTTCAGACCTCTGTCTCAAATGACGGATGTGCATAGGTGTGTGTGAAAAATGATAGACCTGTCTTTTCAGACCTCTTCCTCAGATGACGGTGTGTGTAGTAGTGTGTGAGGAGGGACTGGCCTCTCCTGTCAGACCTGTATCTTAGATAATGGGTGTGCACATTAGGGTGTGTACATGCACTGGTCTCTCCTGTCAGACCTCTTTCTCAGATGGCAGGTTAGCATAGTAAAGTGTGTGAATGGACTGGCCTCTCCTTTCATATTTCTCTCTCAGATAATGAGTGTGCATAGTAATGAGTGTGGAGAGACTGGTCTTTCCTGTCAGACCTCTCTTTCATATGATGGGTTACTGTAGTAAGATATGGGGAGTGATATGCCTCTCATTCCAGACCCTTTTCTTAGATGATGGACATGCGTAATAGGGTGTGTGGAGAGAGACTGGCCTCCCAGCTGAGACCTCTCTCTCAGATGGCAGGTGTACATTATAGTGAGTAGAGTGGGACTACCCTTTCCTGTCAGACCACTCACTCAGATGACAGTTGTGCATATTAGGGTGTGTACATGAACTAGCCTCTACTGTCAGACCTCTTTATCAGATGACAGGTGTAGTGAATCCTAGTTTGTTTTAATGGGATAACAGGAGTTAGCTTAGCCTTTGGCTTGCAGACTCGTGCCCCTGTCACCTTGTGACTTTTAACCTACTTAGCTTGCTCTGTCTTAGACCATTTATTTAATGAATTCTTCTAAGATGGCTGCCTTCTTTATAGTTAGGCCCTTTTTTTTACAGATATGTTATCAGTGTCACTGTGCTGAGGTGTCAACTCATGCGACAAAGACAAACAAACTGTAGGTGCTCACATTAGAAATTACGGTCCCAAGCATGCAGTGTTATCTATTGTTTTGGTACAACCTACATCAGGGGTCCAAGTAGATCTGTATAAATACATCACACTTTAGACAGATAATCAGAGGGATTCTGAACAGATACCATCTCTGCCATCGATGCTGCTCGTCACCTTGACGCTGACCCGGACTTGGTGTTCTTCCGAAGTCTGAGCTCGAGACCTCATTTCAAGGTAACCAGGGTTGGGGGCTCCTTCCAGGGACATGTCATTGGCAGATTAGGGTTAACATACCCAGCTCTCCTCTAGGTAGAATGTTAAGCCTATCACGATAGGGTACTAGGACATATTATACACTTTGGCGGTCATTCCAACTTTGGCGGGTGGCGGTAGCCGCCCGCCAGGCGGGAACCGCCAATCGGCCGCCATGTGCCCAAAAGACCGCTGCCGGCATTCCAACATTCCCGCTGTGCAGGCAGGCGCTAACCAAGTTAGCGCCCGCCGGCCCAGCGGGAATGAGGCCGCAACACAGAAGCCGGCTCCGAATGGAGCCGGCCGTGTTGCGGCCGTGCGACAGGTGCAGTTGCACCCGTCGCGCTTTTCACTGTCTGCTAGACAGACAGTGAAAAGCTGGCTGGGGCCCTGTTAGGGGACCCCTGCACTGCCCATGCCAGTGGCATGGGCAGTGCAGGGGCCCCTAGGGGCCCCAGGACACCACTTACCGCCAGCCTCTTCCTGGCGGTGAAAACCGCCAGAAACAGGCTGGCGGTAAGGGGGTCATAATCCCAGCAGCGCTGCCCTGGCGGATTCGCCCAGCTGGGGCAAAAACGGCGGGAACCGGCGGCCCCGGTTTTCCGACCGCGGCTTTACCGCCGCGGTCAGAATGGGCTTGGAAGCACCGCCAGCCTGTTGGCGGTGCTTCCGTCATTCTGCGCCCTGGCGGTCCAAGACCGCCAGGGTCAGAATGACCCCCTTTATGTCTTTCCATGCTAACACAAGATGGTGGGGGTCTTCATAATCATGACTCTCGACTTTACAGTTCTATTTCTTGTACTGTTCATCATCCTAATCATTTCAGCCCATGTGATTTACTGCATTGTTTTGAATAAAATCTATTGAAAGATTACTGCATCTTTGTTATTGCCTGTGTTTGGTTGAGACATTATATATCTGTGAGAAAGGGGGAAATCTCTGTTTAACCACGACACTCCCTGAGATGTCATACTTCTGAGTCCATGGGTAACGGCTGTCACAAATCACCTTTAACTATTTGGGTTATTGGTGAGGTACAGCTAGTGAGCCGGAAAGGTTGGGACTACAGTTGCGACTTGGTGTAGGAGAGGCATAGTCGCCTACAAACATAAGTACTGTCATCCTTGAACCAGCAGTCTTGCCCATAGCAAGAGTCTAAACTACGACATTGCGCCACCAACAATGGTGTTTAGGCACTAATTTACGGGTACCCCGACTATCACTGTTTCACAGATGACAGGTTCCCTAAGTTCCATTACACAGAGATGTCCGTGTTCTTTGGGAAATTCTCCTCAGCTGAACAGAGCACACCTAATTAGGTTGTAGGTTGTTCGAGCTTGAACTCATAACAGGAATATACTCCCTACTTGGTGTTCCATCTCTACAGAAAAAAATGTACATAGAAATTCCTGAGAATGCTAGACCTGCATTAACATTACATCTAGTAGTGCATGTCTTTAAAGAAGAGGGTGGGGATGTCACTTTCATAGTAGAAGCAAATGAGGCTTACCCAACCAAAATATTCTACTCCTGGGTCATACTTCCTGAGGAGGGCCGCAGGTCAGTCACATTTCATACATTTAGAATTGCTAATGTACCTCAACGTTACCAAGCATATCAGTATCTTGAAATACCACTCACTTATCAGGAGCATCAGAACTGGTTTGAAAGCGCCCTACCACATGTAATACACTGTGTGAGATTAGGTCCCTTAGGTAATGACGGACCTACGTGGCCTATGTTTGCAACATACACACCTCACCTGGGTATACAAAATTTGCAAGCAGCAGATCTGCGAAACTTATATAATGAAGTAGTAACGGCTTGTTCAGTTAGTAATGCGGACTTTGAACACAACACCAGCGCGTTCAGCACCACCAGCACCTGCTGGATACCAATTGGCTACTGGGATTAATCCACAAACAGTACATACTATTATGGGTAAAGTACCCACAGAACGGGAGAACATACCTTATTAGATAGCCCAGAAAACAAATCAGCTGGAAGCTGTGTTTCCCCATATGGGACCACAGGAGAAACATAGAATTCTAACAATGCGCTTGCCCTTGGGGAAGGTTCCCTCAGTGGATGACTGTTCCACATGGTGTACAGTCTTCACTGCAATGTATACTACCACACATGGTACCCCGACACTTGCCAATTTACCGGAGGTGTTAAAACAAATATAGAATAAGCATGGGGCAGCACCTGCCCTAGATTTGGGGATCAAATTGATACTTGATTTTGACACGGAATCCTCGATCATACTCAGTAACATTAAAGGTGAAGCGGTAGCACTGGCTATACGCCAGCATCTCTGAGAAACTCCACATTTGGATCAAGAGAGACAGCTACCAAAAATGATTTAGATACCTATACTAGTATAGGACGGGATAGTCTGGGAGCCAACGCCAAAGAAATTGGAAGTACCGAGTACCACCTCTAAGGAAGGTACAAAACAGACACAGGAGGGTTTAAAAAGAGCTGGGAGAAGTCAAAACAATTTAAAGAGAGACAGAAGCAGAGAGCAGACTCTCCACATCTGGAGAACTCCGAAAGGAGATATACTCTCAGAAATAGGGAGAATATTAGAACTCCTGATAGATATACTGATTCACGTCCATCTCGTTCCTTTCAGGATGCTCCGGATAGGCGTAGCGAGAGAGGGGGCCATCCTGACCGACGTCCTGACTACGTGAAACAAAAGAAAGACTTACTGTAGTCTACAATCAAAAAGGAAGAGAAGACTTTGCAACAAAAGCCACCGTTAAAAAAGAAAAAAGTGGCAGCACTAGCTCTTAAAAATGCCAATATACCTGAGAACTTTGCTGAAGAACAAAACATGGGCAATGACACTGCTAAACAGCGCAGCAGAGGTCATGATATGTCACCAGAGTCTGAAAGATCATCTGAATGCAACAGAAACTAGCGATTTTGTTGCAGTTGAAATGGCGGACGAGCACGTACTCCCACCAGATAGACTTTATGATTTGAACATCCAAATAGAGGGAGACATGGAACGTACCATTGGTGTGATCTTTTGGGACAAATTTAATTGTGACATCCTATTGGCCGCAAAAGATTGTCCACCTGAACACGTCCGTAAGATCCCACATGGGGAAAATGTAATTTTGTCTTCTTTCTCTAATCTTGTTTCAGAGGCAAAAAAGAAAGCCTACGCTGTCAGTTGGGCTCTAGCGCAGGCACCTGCATTATATTGCATTCATGTAGGTTGGGACAGGAACTCTCTGTGTCATATAATACCTATCAGGTCTACACCTCAGCCCCAGACACAATATCCAGTAAAACATGAGGCTAAAGCTCCAGTGAGAGAAATCCTCACTCAGCTAGAATATCAAGGGATAATTAAGCCTTGCGCCTCTGCAATGAATAATCCATTATTCCCAGTTGCGAAGTCAGACCATTCCTATAGAATAGTCTTAGATTACATACACTTAAACAGTCATACACGTACATATGTGATACAAAATTCACATAGCGTGGCACTGATAAATAACATAGTGCAAAAAATATATAAAACAATGTTGGACATCTCCAATGGGTTCTTCTGCCAGAATTTAGCAGAAGAAAGTCGGGACCTGAGTGCATTCTCATTTGGCTCACAAAAACGCTTTTGCTGCTTGCCCCAGGGCTATAAGAATAGTCCAGGGCTGTTCTCAGCCTGAGTAACATCAATATTGCATGATATTGATCCTGAGGCGTTATCCTATGTGGACGACATTTATCTCACTGATGATGACCTGAACATCCATCTTGTGAGGGTTGATCGAATAATTTGGGGGTTTGCAGAAGTCGGTTATAAATTCAACTTTAAGAAAAGCAAGATCGCCTTTCTCAGTGTATTGTTTCTGGGATATGAGCTATCAAACGAAGGAAACAGCCTGAACCCGCAATTCCAAGAGAAATGTGCACAACTGCACCCACTAAATACCCTAAAGAAACTACAGTCTTTACTTGGTTTCTTTAATTTTTGCAGAACATACATTCCAAACTGTGCACAACGTATCAAGCCACTATACGACTTAATCCATCCAGATTTTTCTAGCAGACACTGGACATTGAACACACGTGCATCTTTAGGGATTTGCAGCAGGGCATGCAAAAAGCTAAACACTTACACACCCATGACAATAAAAAGAATTTGGTCATCAGAATAATTGCTGGTGCCCTTGGGTTTAATATCTCACCTTCAATGAGGATGACATGGTGCCCATATCATATAAATCACATTTATACTTGAATGCAGAGCAACGCTTTGTACCCATAGAAACAATTCTAACTGCAGTTCAGATGGCTGTCATAAAAGAGAGACCACTTGCCCAGGGGAAACGCATCATTGTCGTTACTGCGGTGCCAGCACTACAGTCCGTCACCAAAGCGAGTGTTCCTAACGCTAAAGCATTACACCCACGCTGGATTCAGTGGGCAACCTCTCTGACAGCTTCTGATGTAGATTATGGCCCTCATTACAACATTGGCGGTAAATGCCGCTTACCGCCTTGCAGAAGACCGGCAACAAACCGCTGCGGCTGCGGAATTCCGCCACAGCTATTACGACCCACAGCTCAGAACCAGCCAAAATCTAGACATTCACACAAGTCCGCCACACCAAAGGTCAGTGATAAACTGGTGATAACAAAACCGACACCGTCACGCCAACAGGAATACGCCCACACTAGCACAACCCACGAATCCATGCGGCGGTCTTTCAACTGCAGTATTCCATTGGCAGTACACACCGCTGCGCTCAAAATACACACACATTTACAAAACACTACCACATTGGACAATTCGAAATACACACATTACCCACAAACCCACCCTTACTACCCAAACATTTGAAGAAGGCCATAGAGACAGCAAAGCAAAGACAACACCAGCATACAGAGGCACACAACACCATCACACATACACATCCACGCACAATACACCACACACCCCTAAACATCACCCTACACATCACAACACACACCACCTCACACATCACCCACACCACCCATGCCACCGCAAAGACACCCCAGGTTTTCTGAGGAGGAGCGCAGGGTCATGGTGGAGGAAATCATCCGGGTAGAGCCACAGCAATTCGGATCACAGGTGCACCACCATAGCTAGGAAGATGGAGCTATGGCGCAGAATCGTGGACAGGGTCAACGCAGTGGGACAGCACCCAAGAACACGGGATGACATCAGGAAGAGGTGGAACGACCTATGGGGGAAGGTGCGTTCCGTGGTCTCAAGACACCACATTGCTGTTCAGAGGACTAGCAGCGGACCCCCACTTCCTCCCCCACAACTAACAACATGGGAGGAGCAGGTCTTGGCTATAATGCATTC
Source organism: Pleurodeles waltl (assembly GCF_031143425.1). NCBI lineage: Eukaryota > Metazoa > Chordata > Amphibia > Caudata > Salamandridae > Pleurodeles > Pleurodeles waltl. The sequence continues at coordinate 315,904,542 of NC_090444.1, forward strand.
TGAGGGCCTCGCAGGAGTAGCTAGAGGAGTGGACTCTGGTAAGCCAAATCTTTCACTACTTCATCCCCCACCCTACCTGCATGCTATCACATACCCCCACCCTCGCCCTCACCCCCATCACTCCAACTCCTTGCATATATCCCACTATCACAAACCACACATCCCAACACTAAGCCCTGCGTGCAACAAAAAAGCATGGACACCCATCACCAATGCATGTCCACTACACATACCCACACAGACCTCTAAACAATTATCACACAATGTCCTACACAGGAATGGAAGCCCTGGGGAACAGGGTCACCCACCCATTGCACACCATGGCACACACAGATGCAATAATCATGCCTTTACACCCCTGCAGGACCCCTACCCAACGTCACCGGACAGGAGGTTCCAGACATGTCCACTCCACCCACAGAAGAGGCCCACAGTGATGACAGCAGCTCTGTCCAACTGGATCTAGATGACCAGCCCGGCCCATCTGGGACCTCAGGACCGTCGGTTCCTCTCACCCACTCACAGGCCACCACAGAGCCTCCCCCCTCAGGAAACACCAGCACAGCACCCACCCAGCGGGCCCATACCTCTGTCCCCAGGACATGTCAAGCAGCAGTGTGTCCACCACTACAGGGAACCCAGGCTAACCCACCACCCCAAGAACAGCAGGGACCTGGGGGCAGTGGTAGTGGGCACACGGTTCAGGGGACAGAGGACCAGGAAAACCGGGGAACTGGGAGGGCTGCTGTGAGACAGGGGGAGGACAGGCCAAGGGAACCCACTCTCCACGAGGCCCTCTCCAACATCATGGGAGCCTACCATCATTCCTAGGAGACGATGGCAACGTACTGGCCAAGTTTCAGGAGACCCAGCGGCTGCAGGAAGAACAGTATTTGGGATTCAGGGAGGAACTCAAATCCATCAATTCCACCCTGGGCACCATTGTAGGGGTGCTGAAGGAACTCGTCAACACCAGGAGGGACACTGTGGCACAACAAGGGACCCCTGACACTTGCCTGGACGATGAACTGCCCACCACCTCTGCCGGCGCTACTGGACAGGAGGCACCGCCACAGGACCATGACACCAGCACTTCACCCCCTGCAGATGGAGAACCACCCCGCAAGCGGTCCCTGAGATCCTGGACAAAAGACAGAGAACAATGCCAAGACCCCCGCCAAGAAATGAGACCACCCTGATTGTCATCCTTCTGTCCCACTTTGTCACCCTGTCCATCCTTAAACTGCCCTAGCTCCACTTCCTATGCCCCTTTGGACAATGCACCTGTGAGACGAATAGACTGGACTCTGCCATGGACATTCCTCCATCATCACCATTGACCATTGTACAACCCCCTCCACTATTTCTCACTTAAATAAACACCCTTAAATCACAAAACAATCAGGAGTCCGTCTGGGCTTTCACAATTGTGTATTTGCAATAACTGAGGAAAATAGCAATGTCCATTGTATTGTCAACATACCTATGTCACAGCTCTAGTCCATGAGGTAACATAGCAGAGGTCACACAGTGGGACCCACATCTGTGAAATCGAAAGGGAAAATTACAAATAAGGGTCCATACACTGGGTGAAAGTGACAGACAGATGAGAGGTCGAACAATTTTATCAGATGTAGGAGGCAGTGAGGTCTTCTTACCTGTGTCTCACTGGAAGTATTGATGGATCACGGTGTTTCTGTTGTCTATGTCCTCTTCTTCTGCCTCCTCTTCTTCACTGTCCACAGGCTCCACAGCTGCCACAACACCTCCTTCAGGACCATCCTCCTGCAGAAAAGGCACCTGTGGTCGCAAAGCCAAGTTGTGCATCATACAGAAGGCCACGATGATCTGGCACACCTTCTTTGGTGAGTAGTATAGGGACCCACCTGTCATATGGCGGCACCTGAACCTGGCCTTCAGTAGGCCGAAGGTCCTCTCTATAACCCTCCTAGTTTGCCCATGTGCCTCATTGTAACGTTCCTCTGCCCTTGTCCTGGGATTCCTCACTTGGGTCAGTAGCCATGACAGGTTGGGGTAGCCAGAGTCACCTGCAAGTGTCGAGGGACAACTGTTAGACACACACTAACCCTTAGGGACAACCCCAGACCCAGACAACTATTCACACTGTATAGGGTCCATGTCCTCACCTAATAGCCACACACGGTGCCTCTGGAGTTGCCCCATCACATAAGGGATACTGCTAATTCCTCAGAATGTAAGCGGCATGCACTGAGCCAGGAAACTTGGCGTTCAAATGGGAGATGTACTGGTCGGCCAAACACACCATCTGCACATTCATTGAATGGTAACTCTTCCGGTTTCTGTACACCTGTTCACTCCTGCGGGGGGTTCCAAGGCCACATCTGTCCCATCAATGGAACCTATTATGTTGGGGATATGTCTCAGGGCATAGAAGTCACCTTTCACTGTAGGCAAATCCTCCACCTGAGGGAACACGATGCAGCTGCGAATGTGTTTCAGCAGGGCAGACAACACTCTGGACAACATGTTAGAGAACATTGGCTGGGACATGCCTGATGCAATGGCCACTGTTGTTTGAAAGGTTTCACTTGCCAGGAAATGGAGTACTGACAGGACCTGCACTAGACGGAGGATTCCTGTGGGATGGTGGATAGCTGATATCAGGTCTGGCTCCAACTGGGCACACAGTTCCTGGACTGTGGCACGATCAAGTCTGTAGGTGACTATTACATGTCGCTCTTCCATTATCGACAGGTCCACCGGCGGTCTGTACACCGGAGGATGCCGCCATCTCCTCACCTGGCCCAGCGGACGTGCTCTGTGGATAAGAACAGCGATCAGAGGGTCAGCCAACACTGAGGTACGAAATAAACAACTTTATTGCGCACATTTGTCAATCCGCTATGTGCCTGTCTTAATGTGTATGCAAGGCATAGATATGTGTGACGCATTTGAAATGAATGCCATGTGGCCCCCTGAAATGGCGGCTGCCTGACCTGTAATGTGGGACAAGGGGATATGAGGTAACTGCACTGGCGCTGTACACCTTCGCGGTAGGCGGTCGAAGACACCAGCGCAATCCTGCATTGGTTAACATTGGACCCTATGGGTCCCAGGAGCCAATGACGATGTACGCCGGTGGTGACGGTAGACACCGCCGTGGACGTGACTGCCATTTTCTCTCTGTTCACTCAATTGATACCTGATCTTCGAAAGGAGAGGACCTACACTGCAAGTGCTGCTGTGACCTCAGTCTGGAAGCAACAATGGCTCAAGTGTCTGGGGAAAGGACCCCTGCCTTCACATTGGAGGAGTTGGACAAACTAGTGGATGGGGTCCTCCCCCAGTGCACACTACTCTATTGTCCTCCAGACAAACAGGTGAGTACACTGTGAGCATGCTGTGTGGGCAATGCCTGTTTGGAGTGGTGTGGATGGGACATGGGGGGTGGTGAGGCGTCAGGGCAAGGTTGGGAACGTGTGGCAATGACTGTGACGGTCCGGACGGTTATAGTTTTTCCTTTTCCCCTGTACTATTCCTGTAGGTTAGCACCCACCAGAAGAAGGATATTTGACGTGCCATCGCCCAGGACGTCCAGGCCCTGTGGGTCCACCACAGATGGAGCACCCACTGCCGTAAAAGATGGGAGGACATTCACCCTTGGAGCAAGAAGATGGCGGAGGCCTAGCTGGGGATGGCCTCCCAATGTGGGAGGGGTGCCCGTCGCACCATGACCCCCCTAATGTTCCTTATCCTGGTGGTGGCATATCTGGAGTTGGATGGGTGCTTCAGGGCATCACAGCAGCCACAAGGGGGTGAGTACCGTCACATCCATCTAAATCAGCACGCATTGGAGGTGAGGGTGGGGGAGGTGGGCTGTGGGTACCCCTAGGCCAGAGCAAGTTTTGTAGGCAAGGTCCCTTTGTGAGGCAGGCTATGTGGCACCCCTCTCCACCAGTGTTAAGAGCCATCTACCCCTAGAGAGGCTCGTGTGACTTCCATGTGTGCAGCAATCGGGCATAGGCCTTGTACTCCATGTCCCTGTGATTAATTAGGGAACTCAAAGTGCATGGCGTAGTGCAGAGGGCTGCTGTGTCTGTAGTGTCCGCCAACGGTAGCGGTATTGCATGCACTGAACATGCCTTTCTACTTTCTTCCCCCCCCTTTTTGTGTGCATTAGCATCATCAGGCGGAGGAGCTGTGCCACCGGAGCAGGAGGGAGCTGCATCCCATATGGCCCTGGAGGGCGAGACTATGGACTCAGAATTCACCAGTGGGATGGAGGGCGAGGGGAGCTCCACGGCGGGGACAGGAGCTGAGACCAGCGACACCGACTCCTCCTCTGATGGGAGCTCCCTTGCGGTGGCAGGCCCCTCTGTGCCCACCGCATCTACAGGTACAGCCGCCACCCCCCCTACTAGCACCGCCCTCCCAGCAGCCCCTCAGCGTGTGCCCCGTGGCCGCTCACCCAGGAGGGTGGGCATCTCCTTCTCCCCAGGCACCTCAGCCCCTGCCCCAGTCAGCCCTGCTGCCCTCAGTGAGGAGGCCATTGACCTCCTCAGATCCCTCACTGTTGGGCAGTCTACCATTCTGAATGCCATCCATGGTGTAGAGAGGCAGTTGCAACAGACAAATGTATACCTGGAGGGCATTCATTCTAGTCAGGCAGCCCAACAGCGAGCATTTCAGACTCTGGTCTCAGCACTGATGGCAGCCATTGTCCCTGTGTCCAGCCTCCCCCCTCCAACTTCCTCCACCCAGACCCAATCCCCAGTACCTCAGCCTATCCCAAGCACACCATCAGACCAGCATGCACAAACCTCAACACACAAGGATAGCTCTGGCAAACATAAGCATCACAAATCCCACAGGCGCTCACACAAGCATCATACCCATGCAGACATACCAACACCCACTGCCTCCACTGTGTCCACCTCCTCCACAACTCGCTCCTCCCTCCTCCCTCCCTGTCACGTCTCCACTCACACCTGCATGCACTACATCTTCAGCCACTACGTCCATCACCAGCACACCCATCACCACACACCGCTCACGTGCAATCACCACCCCACTACCATTCACACATCCCCTGTGTCCTCTCCCAGTGTGTCTGTGAGCCCTCCTCCCAAACTACACAAACGCAGTCACACACCCACCCAACAGCCATCCACCTCACAACAGCCTCCAGCCCATGCCCCTTCACCCAAAGTCAGCAAACGAACACCTCCTACAACCACCACCTCTTCCTCCACTCCCAAAACCCCTCCATCTACCCGTCCTAGTGTGTCTAAAAAACTTTTCCTGTCAAACCTTGACCTCTTCCCTTCACCTCCCCCACCCATTCCGTCCCCTAGGGCCCGCCTTTCCAGGTCCCAACCCAGCACCTCAGCCACCACATCACCAGGAACAGTGGTGCCAGCAGTAACCGGATTCTGGAGTGCGCCAAGCAGCAGGGCAGCCATTGTCTGAAGGAGCCAGGCCAAGGACATTCCCCCACCTCTAAAACAAAAGAAGTTTGGAGGGAGAAGGCCAAAACACCTGCCACCAATGGCTCAGCCAGGACAACAGTTGGGAGTGGCAAGACAGTTGCGCCACCATCCAAGGTGGGGAAGGGCCAGAGAAAGAAAGGGAAGTCGCCGCCAACCTGCACAGCGGACAAGACGCTCAGTGCCACGGGCACAGCTGCTCATGACACCGCCGCCAGCAGCACGCTCATGGAGCCCCCCACCAGCACCGCCGCCCAGGACACCGCTGCCAGCAGCATGCTCAGTGAGCACCCCACCAGCACCGCCGCCCAGGACACCGCCGCCAGCAGCATGCTCAGTGAGCCCCCCACCTGCACCGCTGCCCAGGACACTGCCGCCAGCAGCACGCTCAGTGAGCCCCCCACCAGCACCGCTGCCCAATGAGCACTGCAAGCACGGCCACTACTGAGGCCACCGCCAGCACCACCAGCGGCCACGCCACATCCTGTGCAAGTGGCACAACTGCAGACATGGCTGCCATCCCCAGTGGTAATTCGTACGTGGCTGGTAGTCAGTTCCAGGGGCCTGGACAGCTTCCATGTTACCCCACCGTCAGTGGAGTGTCAGATCCACTACCTCTGTCCTTGGCAGGATGAAGCACTCTGGGCACAAAGCCCCCTCCAGAACCAGTGAAGAATGACATCCTCTACCTCTGTCCTTGGCAGGATGAAGCACTCTGGGCACAAAGCCCCCTCCAGAACTAGTGGAGACTGTTATCCACTTGAGAGACTGTGGCTTTGCACTACCCATGATAAAGCAGTGGGCAACCCACCCACTGGAGAGGCTTGAGAGATGTGGCTTTACACTCCCCAGGATAAAGCAGTGGGCAACCCACCCACTGGAGAGACTTGAGAGACTGTGGCTTTGGAGTCCCCAGGATAAAGCAGTGGGCAACCCACCCACTGGAGAGACTTGAGAGACTGTGGCTTTGCACTCCCTAGGATAAATCAGTGGGCAACCTACCCACTGGAGAGACTTGAGAGACTGTGGCTTTGCCCTCCCCAGGATATAGCAGTGGGCAACCCACCCACTGGAGAGACTTGAGAGACTGTGGCGTGGCACTCCCCAGGATAAATCAGTGGGCATGGAGCCCCCTGGTGGAGCTGGCGTTGTGCACTCATCCGGCTGAGGTACCCCCACTTCCCTCCCCCCTGAGGTGCCTGTTTTATTTCATCCTAATGCCCCTGCAGTGTTCTATCCGTTTGGATCGGGTATTGAGTGTGGGCCTCGCCCCTGCATTTTGGGCCCAGTGGTCCACGGACTATGTAGGTGCATTCATGGACTTGGATTCTTGGTGTACATATTTGTTAATAGTGTATATATATTTTTGACTAATGGATTTCTCCTGATTACAATCAGGGGGTGGAAATGTAATGTTTCAGCATGTATTGGTGTGTGTGTTATTGTGTGTGAGGGTGGGGGTATTGCGTGTGTGTGTCACTCTCTTTTCCCTCCCCTGTGTCGTAGGTGCAGTACTCACCTTGGTCGTCGCCGCCGCCGGTTGTGCTCCTGGTAGAGGACCAGGAAGACAATTGCAGGTAAAATTTGGAGTTCAGGCTCCATGGCATCCTGGTTCCTCGTGGGGTGTGTAGAGGTGAGAGTTTTCCCTTCCAAGACTAGTTTCTGCCGTCTTTTTGTTCGTGTTGAATCCACCCCGGAAAAGGTGATGAATTGGCCTCTCATAATGGTGTGGGTGGTACATTGTCTTCCGCCTGTCTGTTGGCGGTGACCGCCATGCTGTTTGTTTGTGCCGCCATGGCGGTCGGAGTGTTAAAGTGGCTGTCTATGTTGGCGGTTTCCGCCGCGGTCATATTTCCATTTTTTTTACTGCCGGCCTGTTGGCGGTCTTACTGCCACTTTAACACCGACCGCCAGAGTTGTAATGAGGGCCTAACTTTTGATCCGAAACTTCAGACACTAGAATTTCTCCAATATGAACAAGAGTGCCCCGCTCCTCTACATCTTTTACCTTTGGGCAACTATGATACTGTCATTTATACTGATGGTTCAGCCCAAGCAGCTGTAGGTACCAAACATCAATATTCAGCCGCTTGCACAGCTGTGTGTGGAGTGATGAAGGATAGAACCTTCCACCCTCATAATACCTACATGCAGACCCTAGGGAACCGCACAGCTCAGTTAGCCAAACTCAAAGCCCTCATTTTAGTGCTAGAAAAAACAGAGACAGGAAGACTGACTTTGATAGGCTGTGATTCATAGTACTGTGTTCAGTCTTACAATGATTATCTTAATCACCGGAAACTGAACGAGTTTAGATATTCTAAAGCGAACACCATAAAACACTTCCTGGAGTTGGAGATCGAGGAATCCCCAACGAAGACCAGAGATTAAATCTAGTAAAAGCAGCACACACGGGTATCACTTCTGCTCATGCTGGTTCTTCGGCTACGGTAACACTCTTGCAGAAAAGATTCTGGTGACCCAGTCTATATAAATAGACAAAGCAATATGTCCTTTGTTGTGACATCTGCCAGCAGATAAAGGGCTCTAATATCAAACGCCCACTGCAGACCTCCCTCGTAGTGTCCAGTAGGCCATTACAATGTGTGTACCTGGACCACTGTTTTACACTCCAACCGGATGGTGCATACATATACATCCTAGTCGCTGTAGATTCTTGTTCTAGATTCCTGTGGGTTTGGCGTAGCGGTTGGCTGACGCTCGAACTGTTATAAAAGATTTGCTGATCTTTATCGGTACATATGCAGTTGCAGCATTCCACTCAGACCAGGGCCCTGCATTTGAACTCCATAACTCCTCACCATACCATCCCGAGGGAAATTCGGTCGTGGCGAGGCAGATCCGTGATCTAAAGCAGTCCTTAACAGCTAGAGTATTAGGTTCAGGCTGCAGCTGGCTTCATCCCATATATGGGGCCCAGAGAGCACTGAATAATCGGCCAAGACGGTCCTTGGGGGGATAAACTCCCTATGAGGTTCTCTTTAGGATACCTATGTATGTCGCGGATCTTGATGGTTCTGGTATGGTGGCAGCAGAAACACCTTTTGACATAAATGAACGTCTCACTGTCTTACAGGAGCTTCAACAGTTTCGAGATGAAAAATCATCCACCAGTGCTGCCACCTTAGGAATAAGGGATATTCCAACAACTTCCACTGGCTGGATTCCTAAAGTTGGGGATCTGGTTCAAGAAAAGATTGCTGTAAAGAAGGAATTTGGTCCATCCTACATAGCACCAGTCTCAGTCTTCGGAATATAAGGTACCAGAACTGTAATATTACCACCATGGCCTGGTTCCCGCGAAAACAGATTCGTTTCAATTGACAATGTCAAACTACACCATGTGGCCGATCCTGCACAGTAGACCCAGAGGTTCCTTGGGTGGTTCCCGGTCCCCTCTCACTACCCAACAGGACATTCCTCTTCAGATCAGAGTGAACAACACTACTATGGACTATGCTACAATGTCCAACAATGCTATAAATTCCTCCTCGACCATGAGGAGGGCGGAGACTGAGCTCTTGCTGGTTCCAGTTACCACTTCCACGACAACACCTAGCCAAGAATTGGCCATCTTATACACATATACAACACAGACTGATGGCACTATTTACTACGAGCCTCCACGTGAAGTGAACACAACAACAACTACTGAACTTTCTCCTGTTTCTGCAGAGACTGGCTCTGGTTACTTCATTGACATTGATGACTTTTCTTCAGACTCATCCACTCCAGTGATTGAAAATGTTTCATAGACACAGAAGCTATATCTATGGCTCAAAACAAATGACTTTATTTACCCCTGGAACTATTTATGTTTCTGCCTAACATTTTTTGCCTTGTTTCTATGGATTGGTTTCATTACTGTTTTTTTCTTACTTATAAATGGTCATTACATTCCTGAACGCACAATTGTAACACAAGTAGATGAAGTTTTAACTCCACCTCATTCCTCACACAAGGTCCGCAGAGACTTGTCCCCGGTGAACATTTCAGCTGTACCTGTTTCTGATGGGATTGTGTGGGACAAAGTTCCCTTTGACATATACGGGCCTACTGAGGTCATTCAAATTCCATATGTATTCAAAATATCCATGACAGATGTTATCACACCTGGTGTTGTATCTGATGATTGGGATGTCCAGACAGTTGATTCTATGTTAACTGAAATGAAGGACTATTTAATATTTGAAAGTGATGATGTATATGTAAATACAATGAATTATGGGGAAATGTTCTGCTACAATAACTGGGGACATTACTACCTGCACCGTGCAACTGGACATAGACCTGTACCTAATTACACACAGGGGGAACACTGTTCAACGCCACCGGTGGGGAGCCCCAAAAACTATTTAGAAAAACTCACAATTTGCCACCTTTAAAAATTAGGATAATTTTGCTAACAGATACAAAACTGATATATTGAGAGGCCTTTGTTTCCCGTCTTACCATTGAAGGTTATGATCACTGGAAGAACAATAGTGATTTAAAGAGTGTATGGGGGACACAATATTGGCAAATACAGGGTAGAGAAGCCTTCTTTAGAGCATGCCTGATTCCTGTACAATGTTCTTTTTAAATGGCACTGTTTAATGGATGTCCTTCCTTGGGTTAGCAAAAATAAAAGAAATTAACACGTCCAGTATCCCCACACCGGCTAAATTTATTGATTGGCAATTCTTACTGAATAACACTGAAGAAGAGCAAGATGCAAAAGTTCAGGCTGGTACCTATAATCCTTCACTTTTCAGTCCCAGCGGGTGGTTGGTTTGGCCAATAGACACCAATGGATGTCAGGCTTGTTTTTTAAACACCTCGGGGGGTTTTAAGATTAGCTGACCAGATCCTCGCTTCATCTCAGGTCAACACACAGGGATAGTTACTACAAACAGTGTGGGTAAACTGTGTCAGCAATGGGTACAGTCTAACACGTTAGCCACAGTTAAAGAACACCTGAACACACTTTCTGAAGACATAGGGGGTCATTCCGACCCTGGCGGGCGGCGGGCACCGCCCGCCGGGCGGAGACCGCCAAAAGACCGCACCGCGGTCAAATGACCGCGGTGGTCATTCTGACTTTCCCGCTGGGCCGCCGGGCGATCTCCAAAAGATCACCCACCGGCCCAGCGGGAAAGCCCCTGCAAAGAGGAAGCCGGCTCCAAATGGAGCCGGCGGTTTTGCAGGGGTGCGACGGGTGCAGTGGCACCCGTCGCGATTTTCAGTGTCTGCAAAGCAGACACTGAAAATCATTGTGGGGCCCTGTTAGGGGGCCCCATGACACCCGTTCCCGCCATCCTGTTCCTGGCGGTAAAAACCGCCAGGAACAGGATGGCGGGAAGGGGGTCGGAATCCCCATGGCGGCGCTGCATGGAGGATTCCCTGGGCCAGGGGTAAACCGGCGGGAAACCGCCGGTTCCCCTTTTCTGACCGCGGCGGTGAATGGCCCACGAAGCACCGCCAGCCTGTTGGCGGTGCTTCCGCGTTCGTTGGCCCTGGCGGTCGGTGACCGCCAGGGTCAGAATGACCCCCATAGACTTACAGGACATCCTGTTAGGTCCTAGGAAACAGCGCTCTAAAAGATTTGTATATGCTATGCATAATGAGATATGGAAACTTTCTCAGATAGAAGCTGCTGTACATTTAAGGCAGATAGATAACTTAGAAAATGCTTTGGTGGTTGTGGATAACGGCATGAACACCCTGTCCAACAGAATTTATTCACTCACAAACATAGTGTTGTCTACAATTGAAATTCAGTCAGACATGTCCCATTTATACCATGGACAAAGTCAGCTGCATTCTATTATGCAGCTTGGTTGGACGTCACAAACATTGAAAAATGGCAGAGTTCCATGGAGATACATTAACGGTAGTGAATTGGTCGCTACTTTTAATTTATCCGAGAAACAACAGACAATGGCTAAAAGGGAAGCGAGTTTCACCATGCTTCACATAGAAAAGTTGGAAAAAATGCCTTTTACGATAGCAGAGAGTCCTTCGACTGTCTGGCTCATACATGGCATTATTAATCTGCCCATATCCACCTTTTGTTTTTTGAATTTCTTGAAACATCCTGCCATGGGCAGGGATGAGCATTTGGGTGATAGCTATATTAAGGAAGACTGGGAGTTGCCTTTTGATTATAAATGTCTGAACGACGAAACAGAGGTCTTTCTTAGCGGAAGCGAATGTGAGACTACTGTTAGTCATTCTATGATCTGCAAGCAGGTGTCCCTTCACAGCCACTGCAATGCGGGGGTCGCAAACTTGGGGTACTTCCGTCTCTTTGATTCGACTAGCATTTCATGTACTTTCCAATGGCAGTTAGGTGGTGCTGAGTGATCAAAGCTGTTGCGGTATGCGACCGGGCATTGCTTACACAATTTCGGTCTCTAAGGTCGTTACGTGTTGTGGACATGCTTTATTCCCCCCCACACAAGAGATAAAGGTGTCAAAAATGTGGCCTCACATTGATACTATTAATGTAAATGATGACTAGCTGAGTAGGCTAAAGGCGCTACTGTTTCCAGAACAGGTCGCGTTGCCATCTGTGAGAGATACCTATGCTCTCCAGATTGAAAGATCATCAGCTGAGATACAATCCCTATTAAATACCAACTTCCTCAAGCACTTTGGTGAGCTGGTGTCCAGAATATTCAATGCCTCGAGCACTATTGGGATTGTCCATTTCTTTAAGGCTGTGGGGTCTGGATTTGTGTCCATCTGCCAGACTATCTTCGGAGTCATCCTGTCGGCCATCCATTCACTCTTTTCAAGTGTATTTGGGGGCTTTCCTCTATTTTTGGCATTATTTGGCAGAATACTACTGCTATTTTTTCTGATTCCAAGTGGTTGTTTCTTTACATCTACACGGAGCGATGGAGATGCTGCCACCAGCACAACTGTGCCATGAACGCATGGTTCAGATCTTCGATGTTTCCTTGCTGGAGGAACTAGAGTGGAATTGGTCATTGTCATTTCGGACAGCTTCTGGTGCGTGCAGCCTGTCTTTTGCTGCATATGGTGCTTCTTCAAACATTTGCCAACAGTGTGTCTTGCCGTCATGCCAGTTTGTCCTGTGGACCAAGAACCGCTGATGTCCCCAATGAGGGTTCATACACGGTCATGCCCCATGAGATTAAGGCTGATCCGTGAGGCCACTTATGAACACTCAGAGTTGGCTCTTTCACCTACGGACAATGGCACTGATGCGGGTGGACCTGCACATGAGACTACTGCACACTTTTGCTCCATGCATCCATCCGCCCAAGTGATCAATCTTACATCAGACGATTTGGCCTCATTTTCTTTTAAGACTTTTTAACAGGTGACTTCAGAGCTAGTCCTCAAGATCATGACCATAGTTCCACACCACAATGATTGAATTTTTTTTAAATCTTATTAACATCCAATGAATGGTTTTACTTTGGCCTGCTGTGCTTGTCATGGTTGACTTTAAGTATCTTTAGTATGTTTTCAAACATTTCATTTTACCTATATTTTTAACTTTGGTTTTTATGCTTCGCTTTTAGTCCAGAGCAGCTTTTTTAGCTTTTTTGATTCCCTCACCTTTGATGGCGTCCAGTAATGGTGTCATACTTGATACGTCAATGTGGAGGGTGTAGTGAATCCTATTTTGTTTTAATGGGATAAAAGGAGTTAGCTTAGCCTTTGGCTTGCAGAGTTGTGCCCCCGTCACCTAGTGACTTTTAACCTACTTAGCTTGCTCTGTCTTAGATAATTTATTTAATTAATTCTTCTAAGATGGCTGCCTTGTTTATAATTAGGCCCTTCTGTTTAGAGTTATGTTATCAGTGTCACTGAGCTAAGGCGTCAACTCATGCAACAAAGACAAACAATCTGTAGGTGCTCACATTAGAAATTACCGTCCCAAGCATGCAGTGTTATCTATTGTTTTGGAACAACCTACGTCAGGGGTCCAAGTAAATCTGTATACATCACACTTTAGACAGATAACCAGAGGGATTCCAACCAGGTACCATCACTGTTATCGATGCTGCACGTCGCCTTGATGCTGACCCTGACTTCGTGTTCTTCCGAAGTCTAAGCGTGAGACCTCATTTCAAGGTAGCAAGGGTTGAGGGCTCCTTCTAGGGACATGGAATTGGCAGATTAGGTTTAACATACCTGTTAGACCTGACAGCCTTAGGGTGGTCACCCCTAACTTTTTGCCTGCCTCCCTCCACTTTTTGGACACTGTTTTTGCTGGTTTTTAGACTCTGTGCACTTTATCACTGCTAACCAGTGCTAAAGTGCATATGCTCTCTCCCTGTAAACATGGTAACCTTGGATCGTACCTGATTGGACTATTTAATTTACTTATAAGTCCCTAGTAATGTGCACTATATGTGCCTAGGGCCTATAGATTAAATGCTACTAGTGGGCCTGCAGCACTGGTTGTGCCACACACTTAAGTAGCCCCTTTACCTTGTCTCAGGCCTGCCATTGCAAGGCCTGCGTGTGCAGTTTCACTGTCACCTCGACTTGGCATTTAAAAGTACTTGCCAAGCCTAAGCCTCCCCTTTCTCAACATATAAGTCACCTCTAATGTGTGCCCTAGGTAACCCCTAGAGCAGGGTGCTGTGTGGGTGAAAGGCAGGACATGTCCTTGTGCATTCACTCAGACACACCCCAAACACAGGGTACTCAGCCTCACTTGCATACATGTGCATTTTGAATTGGTCTTCCTGGGCTGGGAGGGTGGAGGGCCTGCTCTCACACAAAGGACTGCCACACCCCCTACTGGGACCCTGGCAGATAGGATTGAACTGAAAGGGGACCTGGTGTACTTCTTAGCCACTCTTTGAAGTCTCCCCCACTTCAAAGGCACATTTGGGTATAAAACAGGGCCTCTGCCCTACCTCATCAGACACTTGCTGGAGAAGAAACCTGAACCAGAACCTGCATCCTGCCAAGAAGAACTGCCTGGCTGCCTAAAGGACTCACCTGTCTGCTTTCTACAAAGGACTGCTGCCTTGCTGTTGCCCTGCTGCCTTGCTGAACTCTTGCCTTGCTGCTGAAGTGCTCTCGAAGGGCTTGGATAGAGCTTGCCTCCTGTTACCTGAAGTCTCAGGAACAAAAAGACTTCTCTTTTTCATTTGGACGCCTTGTGCGCCCAAAAATTAGCCGCACAGCTTGCGCCGCGATGAAAAAATCAGCGCATGCCGATCCGGAAAGACGCCGCTCGATGCGACGCCTGTGGTGCGAGCGGAACTTCGACGCACGGCCTCGCCTGGACAACGCCGCCCGACTCCAGAAAGGAAATCGACGCAACGCCTGCCATGAGGGAGAAGATTCCACGCACAGCCCACCGGAACGACGTGCAGACGGAAAACAAGCCTCGGATTCCACACACAGACCCCGGGAAATCTGGTAATCCCGCGAACCACAGAAGGAGACTGACCGCGCGCCGGAAGATGACGCACGACTTCACCGCGTGAAAAATAACAACGCAAGTCCGTGTGTGCAGGGGAGAAATCAACGCACACACCATTTTTTCACATATCTCTTCCTCTGCGGCCCTTTGCGGAGATTTTCCACTTTAAACCAGGTACTTTGTGCTTGAAAGAGACTTTGTTTGCTTTTCAAAGACTGAAGACACTTCATATCACTTTTTAGTGATATCTTTACAAATTCATATTGCATCTGATCGTTTTGACCTGCAAATACCCAGATAAATATTATATATTTTTCTAAACACTGTGTGGTGTATTTTTGTGGTGCTATATTGTGTTATTGTATGATTTATTGCACAAATGCTTTACACATTCCCTTCTAAGTTAAGCCTGACTGCTCGTGCCAAGCTACCAGAGGGTGGGCACAGGATAATTTGGATTGTGTGTGACTTACCCTGACTAGAGTGAGGGTTCTTGCTTGGACAGAGGGTAACCAGACTGCCAACCAAAAACCCCATTTCTAACAATACCCAGCTCTCCTCTAGGTAGAAGGTTAGGCCTATCACGATAGGGTACTAGGACATATTATACACTTTGGCCCTCATTACAACTGTTCTGTTCTGATGATTGCACCGCCAACAGGCTGGCGGTGCAATCCGCGGTCGCACCGCCGGGACCAAACCGCCGGTCCCGGCGATTGTAATCCCCCAGGCCCAGGAGATTACGAGTCCCCCTCCTGTGGGCCTTTTCATGGCGGTAGGAACTGCCATGAAAAGGCTAGCAGAAAGGGGAGTCGCGGGGCCCCTGCACTGCCCATACCTCTGGCATGGGCAGTGCAGTGGCCACCTGCCACCGCCCCATGGAGCTTATCACTGTCTGCATAGCAGACAGTGAAAAGCGCCATTTGGAGCTGGCTCCCGTGTTGCTGAGACATCCCCGCCGGCCCAGCGGGGATCTCGTAATGGCCACCGCGGGAGTGCGGCCACATTGGCGGCTGCACGGCGGTTACAACTTGGTGGGCGGCAGTTGCCGCCCACCAATGTTGTAATGAGGGCCTTTATGTCTTTCCATGCTAACGCAAGATGATGGGGATCTTGATAATCATGACTCTCGTCTTTACTATTCTATTTCTTGCACTGTTCATTATCCTGAACATTGTAGCCCATGTGATTTACCGCATTGTATTAAATAAAAACTATTGAAACATTACTGCATCGTCGTTATTTCCTGTGTTTGGTTGAGACATGATATATCTGTGAGAAAGGGGTAATCTCCGTTTAACCACAATACTCCCTGACATGTCATACTTCTGAGTCCATGCCTAATCGCTGCCACAAATCACCTTAAACTATTTGGGTTCTTGGTGAGGTACTGCTAGTGAGCCGGAAGGGTTGGGACTACAGTTGCAACTTGTAGGATAGGCATAGTCGCCTACAAACATAAGTATTGTCATCCTTGAACCAGCAGTCTTGCCCAGAGCAAGAGTTCAAACTACGACACAGGTATGTGTGGTATGGTGCATACATGGACTAGCCTCTCCTGTCAGGCCTCTCTCTCTAATGACAGGTGTGCATTGTAAGGTGTGGGAAGTGACAGCCCTCTCCTTTCACACCTTCGCAGATGACGGGTGACAATAATACACTGTAGGGATGGACTGGTTTCTGCATCCAGATCTCTTGATCCTTTGATGAGTGTTCGTGGTGTGCATGGTGTGTGTGCAGCCAACAGCCAGCCTCCAGAGTGCTCGCTGTCACAGGAATCACAGGAGGAGCTCACTCCTACAAGAGCGTAAGAGCTCATAGGAAAAAGATGTCTCTGGAACAATTACAAGGCTCCAAAGTCTATAGAAAATGCTTGGGGATTTTGTGTTTTGGGACTCTCTTTTTTTCTTTGCCCGTGTTTGACCCTGTTAAAACGCATTCTGTTGGGACTTCATGAATCATGTTTGAGAGAAAACTGTTTTCTCATGCTTTTCCCATAGAGTTTATGGAAGGTGCTCCAGAAGCTAGAATGAGAGTATATTTTCTGTAAATTCACTCTATCTCTCTCAGCCATATGAGAATGAAGTCTGACATTCTCAGAACAACATGTACTTCTAACAACATTCTGTCAGTTCATTTCCTTGTGTTCTATAGCAGCCTCCCAGAGTGTTTTAAAGAACAGCTACAGTGCTAATAGGGTTCCTTATGACAAAAGTGTGGCCCCACTGAAGCCACCTTGACTGAATCAAACTTAAACATTTAATTTAGAAAGGAACAAAATGAGGGGGCTCATTTTGTCATATAAATGATGGTTAGTGCTATAGAAAGAAAAATTAGGACACGTTTCAAGTGAATTCTCAAATATCTTCCTTTTCTATTTCATTAAAACATTCTGACTTGCAAATTGAAACACACACTTTTAATACTAGCAGCAGACTGCCAGATAACTTCCTGGTGATCAGCAGCTTTACTGCATTGTTCTAATGAGCAACTAGAGTGCTAACATTCAGAATTTATGCCAAAAGTGTGGCACATCTGAATGCCATCTTGATGAAATTGAAGTGGAAAATTGATACCATGTTCTACTGAAGGTACTGCAGTAAATGAGGAAATTCTTGTGCACTAAGGTAATTATAATTTGAACCCTTGCCGTGCACTGCCATTTACCTCAGACATTACATAACTCATGACATCTTCCATGACATAATTGATAGTATCACTGTAACATTTGCAGTAACATTATTGATGAGAAAACTGTGCATAGCGAGGGCACAAGTTATAATTACCTTGGGTCATGCGTTATAGTTACTTGAAATAACCCTAACTATAACAGCTACATTTCTATGTTTTATGCATATAGAATTTTAACCCAACGCCTTACTTTAGAACACTATCCCCTAACACCTCAATGCTGAACCCAATCACTCATATAGATTTGAAAATATAGCTATGCTAGAAATATGCTGCTTTCTTTTCCCAGTGCCAGAATTTTCTGAGTACACATTTATAGTAATTGAGTACCATGTTATGACTTTGAAATTTTATAATAAACCAAATTAGTAAATACATTAGACTTTTATCCACATTCATTAAAACTTCAACACAAATAAAATAAAAATGTTAGTGAATTTGTTTCAAATATAATATTAAAAATCGTAATATGTTTTGTTATTTAAAATACATTTATTTTGTCGAATTAATGTAAGATGTTGGGTTATTGCTTGAGGAGGGTGGAAGCTCTACTCAAGCAACAACAATAATCCTTGTCAGGCTGAAAAGTCACTAAATTACCCTCCAGTATCTTGGTACAAAAGCAGTCAGGCTTAACTTAGGGGAACTGTGTAAAATATTTATGCAGCACACAAACAGTAATAAAGTGAAAACACTACACAAAAAAATCCTACACAAATTTAGAAGAAAATAAAAATTTCTACTGAACAAAGTAAGTCCACAATGGAAAAAAGTCAGTCAGCTGAACCAAAGATAAGCAATTTCAAATGTTTAGGTAGATATAGCTCCGAAAAGCACCAGCTCTACTCACGATCATCTGGTCATGCTAGAATGTAGGATCATGGGCGAGATATAGGAACCAGGTTAGTCCAGCTGAAAAATGTACCTTTCCAACATCTGGCATGAAGAGTCTGGTTTGTGGTGGAGAAGGATGTGACCAAGCTAAAACTTCAGGATTGCACCTTTCTTTGTAGAGGAGTGCATTCTGATGCAAGCCAAGGTTCAAGGCTCTGGGGAGATCAGGGAACCACTCTATCAGAGGGCAAAAGGTCCAGGCAGGTCCAGTTACAGCAGGTGTGATAGTCTGCTATTCAGCTTGCCAACTGCCACCCTCTGCTGCCTTGTTTTTGCATGTTAATCTGTTCCTTTTCCCACATTCTGCTTGTTTTTCTGCTCCATTTTCACACTTTTCTGGGTTTTTTCTGCTCCTTTTTCCCTTCTTCTCCACTTGTTTTCTGCTCCATTTACCCTCTATTTTGCTCATTTTCTGCTCCTTCCCCCTCTTTTCTGCTCATTTCCACTCCTTTTTCCCCTGGTTTCTGCTCATTTTCTGTTCCTTTCTCCCCTATTTTCTGTTCATTTTTCCCCTCTTTCCTGCACATGTTTCTGCTCCGGTTTCACTCTTTGCTGCTTGTTTTTGCACTGCTTGTGTTTTCTGCTCCTTCTCCTCTCTTCCAGCCATTTTCCTCAGCCCGCCATTTTCTGCCTCTGGCCAACCAGCGCCCCACCCTCTCCCCAGGACCTCCTTAATGGAGGCCAGAGCACAACCCCATTGAGCAGGTCGTCATGCCAGCTCCCCTGTGACAGTTTCCTGTCCAGCTTGCCCACTGCCACTCTCTGCTGCCTAGTTTCTGCTTGTATGTCTGCTCCTTTTCCCTCTGTTCTGCTTTTTTTTCTGCTCCATTTTCACTTTTTTTAGCTCATTTTCAAGTCCTTTCCCCTCTTGTTGTTTGTGTTCTGCTCCATTTTCCCCTTTTTTCTGCTCATTTTTCCCCTCATTTCTGCTAATTTTCTGCACCTTTCCCCTTCTTTTATACACATTGGGCCTGATTACAACTTTGGAGGAGGGTGTTAATCTGTCTTAAACGTGACGGATATGCTGCCCACCGTATTACGACTTCCATAGGATATATTGGACTATTAATCCAGCGGGTGATATATCCGTCACATTTAGGACGGATTAACACCCTCCTCCAAAGTTGTAATCAGGCCCATTGTCTGCTGCTGACCGCTCTTTTCTGTTTGTTTTTCTGCTGTGTTTTCACTCTTTTCTGCATGTTTTCGGCTTCATTTTCCCCTCTTTTCGGCTCGTTTTCTGCTCCTTTTTCCCCTCTTTTCTGCTCTTTTGCTGCTTCTTCTTCCTCTGTTTGGCTTGCTTTTCTGCTCCATTTCCATTCTTCTCAGTTAGTTTTCTGCTCCTTTTTCTCCTCTTTTCTGCTCATTCTTCTCCTCGGTTTTCACTCTTTTGTGCACCTTTTTTTTCCTATTTGCCTTTTTTTGCTCCTTCTCCTCCCCTCCATTGCCCTCCTCCAGCCATTGTGTGCCTCCTTCCACCCAATGCCCCTCCTCCCCACAGGACCTACTTAATGGAGACAGCAGCATGGGTATGATGCGGACAGGCCGCAGGTGTGCCACAGACAAGCCCATCTGCACCCATCTGTGCCAGGACCACACAAAGCACCAGTGATCCTGGCCCTCCCACCACCTGCTGCTATACTGCCAAGGAGCTCAAGGCCCAGGATCCCGGTCACCAGAACAACCACTGCCACATGTCCTCCCTGTAGTCAAACAAAGGACCCTTTGACTGTTACCACTGTCACTTCTCATGCAACACATGTCGGCCAGCCCACTAAGGACCCCACACCACTTCTGCCCACAAGACCACAAATGACCCAAAAACAATCCTGCTCAACATCAGATCCCGCTGAAAACACCCCATAGAAATCTGGGACACAATCACCACCCTCTCCCCGAACATTGCCATTGTCACCAAAACCTGGCTCAACCCCTTCTCAAACCCCAATATTGCCACTGCAATTTTTGACGTTTACAAGATGATACACTAAGGTTTCCCCAACAACTTGGCAGGGGCATCACCATTATCTTGAGGGAAACCATCCAGTGCAACACTACACCTTCCATGGAACAACTCAACCTCCAACTACAGACCAGCACCAAGAACACGATATGAGGTATCCTTAGGTACAGATCTCAGGGACCCCAGCCAGCCTTCTGCAACATTTCTCTAATCTCATCACACTTCTAGCCATCAACTCTTACCACTATGTCCTACTCAGTGACCTTAATTTCCACATCGATGAGCCCAGTGAGCCCAACTCCACCTCTCTTCTCGAGAACCTGAACAACATTGGCCTCACACAACTGGCAACTGAACCCAGTAATAAAACAAGTTATAATCTCAATGCCATCTTTACAGACAGATACAGGATAAAATTTTGCCATATCACAGAACTCGTTTGGTCCAACCACACCATTGTCCACTTCACTGTCTCGAATGCTCAGCACAACATCCCCAAGCATCACAACTCCTTCCACTGCAGCTGGAGCAAGCTAAATGAGAAACACTGGACACAGACCCTCAGCACCACCCATGCATCATCAGACCTTGACCAAGCCGTCCAAAACATTTCCGCATTGATCACCAACTGCGCATACATAATCGCCCGTTGAAACCAGCAAATGCCAGCAAAACCTTGAGACATGCAAGCTGGTACACCCCAGAGCTCAGAACCATCAAACAAAACTGCTACAGACATGAGAAACCTTGGTTCACCACAAGGAGCCCTCTGACTAATCTGCCCATAAAGAAGCCCTCAGGAACTACCACCTATGAATCAAGGAAGCCTAGAAAGCAGTCATCAGAGCCCGTATCAACACAGCAGCCAACCACATGAAGAAAGGTATTCTCCAACCCGACAGCCACAGAAAACACCATCCACCTCTCCCAAGAGCTCTGAGACTCCCTCTCAGAATATTTCCTCACCACAATCACCTCTACCTACAACAATTTTGACTCTCAACTCACAAACCTTCAACATCAAGCACCACAACCAACTAATGTACACTAGCCAAATTATCACTACCCGAACTACGCTCACCACTCTAACCACCACAGCCATCATGTCTTCCATTCACTCGAGTGCACACAGCAAACCCTGCCCCACTGACTCTTCAACCTCAGAACTATCCTAATCAGCGCTGAACTCACCAGCATCATCATCTTCTCCATCTCCACAGCATCGTGCCTGGACAGCTGGAAACAAGCAGAGGTCTGATTCCTCATAAAAACACGCTCCATGAACCCCAGTGATCTGAAAAATTACAGCACATTCTGCCTACTTCTCTTCCTGGCCAAAGTTCTCAAAAAAGCCATAAACCAACAACTTACCAAACACCTCACAATCAGGGTTCAGAGCCACTCACAGCACTGAGCCCACTCTGACCACCTCCATATATGACATCAGATTCCTCCTTGAAAGAAGAGAAACTGTGCCCCTGTTCCTCCTTGACCCCTCTTCTGTGTTCAATACTGTCTCCCACCACATCCTCATCAATGGATTCTACAACCAACATCAGCATACAGCAAAATGACCTCAAATGGATCGCCTCTTTCCTTACAGGTCTCAATCAGAGCATCCAGCTGCCTCCCTACACCTCTGAACCCAAGAACATCACATGCGGTATACCCCAAGGATCCCCTGTCAGTCCCACCCTGTTCAACGCCTATGTGACCCACCTCACAGACATCGTCAGAACTCACACACTCAGCATAATCTCCCATGCTGACAACACTCAACTAATCCTATCACTCACTGAGGACCCATCCAATGCCAAACACATCAGCTTTGATGCCACAACCTGTGTAGCTGACTGGATGAGAGATAACTCCCTCAGACTCAACTCCAACAAGACGTAGCACTGATCTTCAGGAAAAGCACCTTTGCTTGGGACCACAGCGGGTGACGAGCAGCACTTGGACCCACTCCCACAGACCATGCACGCATCCTAGGAATCACCCTTGATAACAAACTGACCATGAAATGACAAGTCACTGCAGTCGCCTCCTCTTGCTTCCACACCCTGTGCATTCTCTGCAGGATTTTCGGATGGATCCCAGTCAACACCAGAAAAATCATCACTGAGGCACTTGTCGCCAGTAACCTCAACTACGGCAATGCTCTCTAGTCAGGCACTATCTCCCAGCTCCTCAAAAGACACCAGACCATAGACTATGCAGCAGCCAGGCTCATCCTTGACTTCCCCAAACAGACCCACATCACCCCCACCTCAGAAACCTCCACTGGCTCCCCATCAAGAAGAGAGGTCAGTTTAAGATCCTCATCTCACCTACAAAGCTCTATACAATCACAATGAACTTCCATTTCCTCTCAATACGCTTGTGCTCTTCATCTCTTACCTTCGAACACACACCCGGCATCCATCACAGACACCTCAGTAGCTTCTCTTTCTCCGACATAGCCACCAAGATCTGGAACGTCCTTCACCCCACCTCCAAACAGCACCCTCCCTAGCAGACTTCAGAAAGTAACTCATGTCTCAGCTAATTGACAGAGACTAGGGTATCAGTGCTGTGCTTTGCAGATGCTGTTTGATTGATTAATGATTGATTGGAAAGCCTCTGAAGCTTGCTGTTACTATAGTTCAGAACAGGAGGTCTAAAATGGACCCTTGGAATCACTCGTAGCCCGGAATAAATGGAACAACTTCAGTTTTGCTCTGCAAAGAGCAGGGCAGGCTCTTTGGGGAACACGGCAATTCTCAAGCAGCAGGGCAGTCCTCTGGAAAAAGGCAGGCCTCAAGTAACAGGGCAGTCCTCTGGGGATCATGGTAGGCCTCAAGCATTAGGGCAGTACTCTGAGGCACAAGGCAGGCCTCAGGCAGCAGGGCAGTCACTAGAAAACAAGGCAGGCCTTAAGCAGCAGGACATGTCTCCGGGGAAGAAGGCAGGCCTCAAGTAGCAGTGCGGTCCTCTGGGGAACAAGGTGGTCCTTTTTTCTGTCATGCCCTCAGGTCCCGGAGTATTCTGAAGAGTGGATCAGGAAGTCAAATATTTATACTTGGCGCTATCCATTGAGGTGGTGGAATTCTCTGAAATTGCGACTCCATTTAGGGAATCGCAAATTGCGATTCTCTAAATAGGAACTCACAATTAGGGAAATCCTATTTGCGATTTCCAAAGCACATGTATCATGCATTTCCTAAATGTGATTTGGGCATTTAGGAAATGCAATTGCCACCAGATCCAATTTGGTGGTGACCATGTGCAATTTTTTAAAATGCATTATAAATGAATTTTAAAAAATGACATGTGGTGCACACATGCCTCTAGGGCATGTGTGTGCTTCACATGTCCACAAATATTTTTTCGGGTGCATCAAAAGGGGCCTTAGGCCCCCAGCACCCTGGGGTTTGCATTACCTAATTTGCAAATTCCTAACAGGATTTAGCAAATTAGGTAATGCAAAACCATTCCCACCCATAGGCTACAGGCCCATAGGAATGAATAGAGTCCCATTCCTTAATTGCGATTCAGTAATAGCGATTGCGATTTTTAAGAAATTGCAATCACCGAATCGCAGTTTTCATACATCCCATTTTGCATTTCTTAAATAGCGATTTCTTAGAAATCGCTATTTAGGAAATTGAAGCCGGGACTTGGATACATCTGGCCCAAAAAGTATTAACGTGACATACAGAGAGGGCCAAGTCCAACAATTGCATTGATGTCTCATTTTCTTTCATTGGATCCAGGTTCATAATTCCTTTAAAAAAAATATATATATGTTTACATTTATAATATACATTAAAATGCTTCTAACCTTTTTTAAGTAATATACCTTATGAAAAATGTCCCTATTATTTCCTATATGGACATCTCCACTCCTAGGACCACTCCAGTGAAAAGCGCCATTTGGAGCTGGCTCCCGTGTTGCTGAGACATCCCCGCCGGCCCAGCGGGGATCTCGTAATGGCCACCGCGGGAGTGCGGCCACATTGGCGCCTGCACGGCGGTTACAACTTGGTGGGCGGCAGTTGCCGCCCACCAATGTTGTAATGAGGGCCTTTATGTCTTTCCATGCTAACGCAAGATGATGGGGATCTTGATAATCATGACTCTCGTCTTTACTATTCTATTTCTTGCACTGTTCATTATCCTGAACATTGTAGCCCATGTGATTTACCGCATTGTATTAAATAAAAACTATTGAAACATTACTGCATCGTCGTTATTGCCTGTGTTTGGTTGAGACATGATATATCTGTGAGAAAGGGGTAATCTCCGTTTAACCACAATACTCCCTGACATGTCATACTTCTGAGTCCATGCGTAATCGCTGCCACAAATCACCTTAAACTATTTGGGTTCTTGGTGAGGTACTGCTAGTGAGCCGGAAGGGTTGGGACTACAGTTGCAACTTGTAGGATAGGCATAGTCGCCTACAAACATAAGTATTGTCATCCTTGAACCAGCAGTCTTGCCCAGAGCAAGAGTTCAAACTACGACACAGGTATGTGTGGTATGGTGCATACATGGACTAGCCTCTCCTGTCAGGCCTCTCTCTCTAATGACAGGTGTGCATTGTAAGGTGTGGGAAGTGACAGCCCTCTCCTTTCACACCTTCGCAGATGACGGGTGACAATAATACACTGTAGGGATGGACTGGTTTCTGCATCCAGATCTCTTGATCCTTTGATGAGTGTTCGTGGTGTGCATGGTGTGTGTGCAGCCAACAGCCAGCCTCCAGAGTGCTCGCTGTCACAGGAATCACAGGAGGAGCTCACTCCTACAAGAGCGTAAGAGCTCATAGGAAAAAGATGTCTCTGGAACAATTACAAGGCTCCAAAGTCTATAGAAAATGCTTGGGGATTTTGTGTTTTGGGACTCTCTTTTTTTCTTTGCCCGTGTTTGACCCTGTTAAAACGCATTCTGTTGGGACTTCATGAATCATGTTTGAGAGAAAACTGTTTTCTCATGCTTTTCCCATAGAGTTTATGGAAGGTGCTCCAGAAGCTAGAATGAGAGTATATTTTCTGTAAATTCACTCTATCTCTCTCAGCCATATGAGAATGAAGTCTGACATTCTCAGAACAACATGTACTTCTAACAACATTCTGTCAGTTCATTTCCTTGTGTTCTATAGCAGCCTCCCAGAGTGTTCTAAAGAACAGCTACAGTGCTAATAGGGTTCCTTATGACAAAAGTGTGGCCCCACTGAAGCCACCTTGACTGAATCAAACTTAAACATTTAATTTAGAAAGGAACAAAATGAGGGGGCTCATTTTGTCATATAAATGATGGTTAGTGCTATAGAAAGAAAAATTAGGACACGTTTCAAGTGAATTCTCAAATATCTTCCTTTTCTATTTCATTAAAACATTCTGACTTGCAAATTGAAACACACACTTTTAATACTAGCAGCAGACTGCCAGATAACTTCCTGGTGATCAGCAGCTTTACTGCATTGTTCTAATGAGCAACTAGAGTGCTAACATTCAGAATTTATGCCAAAAGTGTGGCACATCTGAATGCCATCTTGATGAAATTGAAGTGGAAAATTGATACCATGTTCTACTGAAGGTACTGCAGTAAATGAGGAAATTCTTGTGCACTAAGGTAATTATAATTTGAACCCTTGCCGTGCACTGCCATTTACCTCAGACATTACATAACTCATGACATCTTCCATGACATAATTGATAGTATCACTGTAACATTTGCAGTAACATTATTGATGAGAAAACTGTGCATAGCGAGGGCACAAGTTATAATTACCTTGGGTCATGCGTTATAGTTACTTGAAATAACCCTAACTATAACAGCTACATTTCTATGTTTTATGCATATAGAATTTTAACCCAATGCCTTACTTTAGAACACTATCCCCTAACACCTCAATGCTGAACCCAATCACTCATATAGATTTGAAAATATAGCTATGCTAGAAATATGCTGCTTTCTTTTCCCAGTGCCAGAATTTTCTGAGTACACATTTATAGTAATTGAGTACCATGTTATGACTTTGAAATTTTATAATAAACCAAATTAGTAAATACATTAGACTTTTATCCACATTCATTAAAACTTCAACACAAATAAAATAAAAATGTTAGTGAATTTGTTTCAAATATAATATTAAAAATCGTAATATGTTTTGTTATTTAAAATACATTTATTTTGTCGAATTAATGTAAGATGTTGGGTTATTGCTTGAGGAGGGTGGAAGCTCTACTCAAGCAACAACAATAATCCTTGTCAGGCTGAAAAGTCACTAAATTACCCTCCAGTATCTTGGTACAAAAGCAGTCAGGCTTAACTTAGGGGAACTGTGTAAAATATTTATGCAGCACACAAACAGTAATAAAGTGAAAACACTACACAAAAAAATCCTACACAAATTTAGAAGAAAATAAAAATTTCTACTGAACAAAGTAAGTCCACAATGGAAAAAAGTCAGTCAGCTGAACCAAAGATAAGCAATTTCAAATGTTTAGGTAGATATAGCTCCGAAAAGCACCAGCTCTACTCACGATCATCTGGTCATGCTAGAATGTAGGATCATGGGCGAGATATAGGAACCAGGTTAGTCCAGCTGAAAAATGTACCTTTCCAACATCTGGCATGAAGAGTCTGGTTTGTGGTGGAGAAGGATGTGACCAAGCTAAAACTTCAGGATTGCACCTTTCTTTGTAGAGGAGTGCATTCGGATGCAAGCCAAGGTTCAAGGCTCTGGGGAGATCAGGGAACCACTCTATCAGAGGGCAAAAGGTCCAGGCAGGTCCAGTTACAGCAGGTGTGATAGTCTGCTATTCAGCTTGCCAACTGCCACCCTCTGCTGCCTTGTTTTTGCATGTTAATCTGTTCCTTTTCCCACATTCTGCTTGTTTTTCTGCTCCATTTTCACACTTTTCTGGGTTTTTTCTGCTCCTTTTTCCCTTCTTCTCCACTTGTTTTCTGCTCCATTTCCCCTCTATTTTGCTCATTTTCTGCTCCTTCCCTCTCTTTTCTGCTCATTTCCACTCCTTTTTCCCCTGGTTTCTGCTCATTTTCTGTTCCTTTCTCCCCTATTTTCTGTTCATTTTTCCCCTCTTTCCTGCACATGTTTCTGCTCCGGTTTCACTCTTTGCTGCTTGTTTTTGCACTGCTTGTGTTTTCTGATCCTTCTCCTCTCTTCCAGCCATTTTCCTCAGCCCGCCATTTTCTGCCTCTGGCCAACCAGCGCCCCACCCTCTCCCCAGGACCTCCTTAATGGAGGCCAGAGCACAACCCCATTGAGCAGGTCGTCATGCCAGCTCCCCTGTGACAGTTTCCTGTCCAGCTTGCCCACTGCCACTCTCTGCTGCCTAGTTTCTGCTTGTATGTCTGCTCCTTTTCCCTCTGTTCTGCTTTTTTTTCTGCTCCATTTTCACTTTTTTTAGCTCATTTTCAAGTCCTTTCCCCTCTTGTTGTTTGTGTTCTGCTCCATTTTCCCCTTTTTTCTGCTCATTTTTCCCCTCATTTCTGCTAATTTTCTGCACCTTTCCCCTTCTTTTAGACACATTGGGCCTGATTACAACTTTGGAGGAGGGTGTTAATCTGTCTTAAACGTGACGGATATGCTGCCCACCGTATTACGACTTCCATAGGATATATTGGACTATTAATCCAGCGGGTGATATATCCGTCACATTTAGGACGGATTAACACCCTCCTCCAAAGTTGTAATCAGGCCCATTGTCTGCTGCTGACCGCTCTTTTCTGTTTGTTTTTCTGCTGTGTTTTCACTCTTTTCTGCATGTTTTCGGCTTCATTTTCCCCTCTTTTCGGCTCATTTTCTGCTCCTTTTTCCCCTCTTTTCTGCTCTTTTGCTGCTTCTTCTTCCTCTGTTCGGCTTGCTTTTCTGCTCCATTTCCATTCTTCTCAGTTAGTTTTCTGCTCCTTTTTCTCCTCTTTTCTGCTCATTCTTCTCCTCGGTTTTCACTCTTTTGTGCACCTTTTTTTTCCTATTTGCCTTTTTTTGCTCCTTCTCCTCCCCTCCATTGCCCTCCTCCAGCCATTGTGTGCCTCCTTCCACCCAATGCCCCTCCTCCCCACAGGACCTACTTAATGGAGACAGCAGCATGGGTATGATGCGGACAGGCCGCAGGTGTGCCACAGACAAGCCCATCTGCACCCATCTGTGCCAGGACCACACAAAGCACCAGTGATCCTGGCCCTCCCACCACCTGCTGCTATACTGCCAAGGAGCTCAAGGCCCAGGATCCCGGTCACCAGAACAACCACTGCCACATGTCCTCCCTGTAGTCAAACAAAGGACCCTTTGACTGTTACCACTGTCACTTCTCATGCAACACATGTAGGCCAGCCCACTAAGGACCCCACACCACTTCTGCCCACAAGACCACAAATGACCCAAAAACAATCCTGCTCAACATCAGATCCCGCTGAAAACACCCCATAGAAATCTGGGACACAATCACCACCCTCTCCCCGAACATTGCCATTGTCACCAAAACCTGGCTCAACCCCTTCTCAAACCCCAATATTGCCACTGCAATTTTTGACGTTTACAAGATGATACACTAAGGTTTCCCCAACAACTTGGCAGGGGCATCACCATTATCTTGAGGGAAACCATCCAGTGCAACACTACACCTTCCATGGAATAACTCAACCTCCAACTACAGACCAGCACCAAGAACACGATATGAGGTATCCTTAGGTACAGATCTCAGGGACCCCAGCCAGCCTTCTGCAACATTTCTCTAATCTCATCACACTTCTAGCCATCAACTCTTACCACTATGTCCTACTCAGTGACCTTAATTTCCACATCGATGAGCCCAGTGAGCCCAACTCCACCTCTCTTCTCGAGAACCTGAACAACATTGGCCTCACACAACTGGCAACTGAACCCAGTAATAAAACAAGTTATAATCTCAATGCCATCTTTACAGACAGATACAGGATAAAATGTTGCCATATCACAGAACTCGTTTGGTCCAACCACACCATTGTCCACTTCACTGTCTCGAATGCTCAGCACAACATCCCCAAGCATCACAACTCCTTCCACTGCAGCTGGAGCAAGCTAAATGAGAAACACTGGACACAGACCCTCAGCACCACCCATGCATCATCAGACCTTGACCAAGCCGTCCAAAACATTTCCGCATTGATCACCAACTGCGCATACATAATCGCCCGTTGAAACCAGCAAATGCCAGCAAAACCTTGAGACATGCAAGCTGGTACACCCCAGAGCTCAGAACCATCAAACAAAACTGCTACAGACATGAGAAACCTTGGTTCACCACAAGGAGCCCTCTGACTAATCTGCCCATAAAGAAGCCCTCAGGAACTACCACCTATGAATCAAGGAAGCCTAGAAAGCAGTCATCAGAGCCCGTATCAACACAGCAGCCAACCACATGAAGAAAGGTATTCTCCAACCCGACAGCCACAGAAAACACCATCCACCTCTCCCAAGAGCTCTGAGACTCCCTCTCAGAATATTTCCTCACCACAATCACCTCTACCTACAACAATTTTGACTCTCAACTCACAAACCTTCAACATCAAGCACCACAACCAACTAATGCACACTAGCCAAATTATCACTACCCGAACTACGCTCACCACTCTAACCACCACAGCCATCATGTCTTCCATTCACTCGAGTGCACACAGCAAACCCTGCCCCACTGACTCTTCAACCTCAGAACTATCCTAATCAGCGCTGAACTCACCAGCATCATCATCTTCTCCATCTCCACAGCATCGTGCCTGGACAGCTGGAAACAAGCAGAGGTCTGATTCCTCATAAAAACACGCTCCATGAACCCCAGTGATCTGAAAAATTACAGCACATTCTGCCTACTTCTCTTCCTGGCCAAAGTTCTCAAAAAAGCCATAAACCAACAACTTACCAAACACCTGCAACAAAATCACCTAAGAACCACCTCACAATCAGGGTTCAGAGCCACTCACAGCACTGAGCCCACTCTGACCACCTCCATATATGACATCAGATTCCTCCTTGAAAGAAGAGAAACTGTGCCCCTGTTCCTCCTTGACCCCTCTTCTGTGTTCAATACTGTCTCCCACCACATCCTCATCAATGGATTCTACAACCAACATCAGCATACAGCAAAATGACCTCAAATGGATCGCCTCTTTCCTTACAGGTCTCAATCAGAGCATCCAGCTGCCTCCCTACACCTCTGAACCCAAGAACATCACATGCGGTGTACCCCAAGGATCCCCTGTCAGTCCCACCCTGTTCAACGCCTATGTGACCCACCTCACAGACATCGTCAGAACTCACACACTCAGCATAATCTCCCATGCTGACAACACTCAACTAATCCTATCACTCACTGAGGACCCATCCAATGCCAAACACATCAGCTGTGATGCCACGACCTGTGTAGCCGACTGGATGAGAGATAACTCCCTCAGACTCAACTCCAACAAGACGTAGCACTGATCTTCAGGAAAAGCACCTTTGCTTGGGACCACAGCGGGTGACCAGCAGCACTTGGACCCACTCCCACAGACCATGCACGCATCCTAGGAATCACCCTTGATAACAAACTGACCATGAAATGACAAGTCACTGCAGTCGCCTCCTCTTGCTTCCACACCCTGTGCATTCTCTGCAGGATTTTCGGATGGATCCCAGTCAACACCAGAAAAATCATCACTGAGGCACTTGTCGCCAGTAACCTCAACTACGGCAATGCTCTCTAGTCAGGCACTATCTCCCAGCTCCTCAAAAGACACCAGACCATAGACTATGCAGCAGCCAGGCTCATCCTTGACTTCCCCAAACAGACCCACATCACCCCCACCTCAGAAACTTCCACTGGCTCCCCATCAAGAAGAGAGGTCAGTTTAAGATCCTCATCTCACCTACAAAGCTCTATACAATCACAATGAACTTCCATTTCCTCTCAATACGCTTGTGCTCCTCATCTCTTACCTTCGAACACACACCCGGCATCCATCACAGACACCTCAGTAGCTTCTCTTTCTCCGACATAGCCACCAAGATCTGGAACGTCCTTCACCCCACCTCCAAACAGCACCCTCCCTAGCAGACTTCAGAAAGTAACTCATGTCTCAGCTAATTGACAGAGACTAGGGTATCAGTGCTGTGCTTTGCAGATGCTGTTTGATTGATTAATGATTGATTGGAAAGCCTCTGAAGCTTGCTGTTACTATAGTTCAGAACAGGAGGTCTAAAATGGACCCTTGGAATCACTCGTAGCCCGGAATAAAGGGAACAACTTCAGTTTTGCTCTGCAAAGAGCAGGGCAGGCTCTTTGGGGAACACGGCAATTCTCAAGCAGCAGGGCAGTCCTCTGGAAAAAGGCAGGCCTCAAGTAACAGGGCAGTCCTCTGGGGATCATGGTAGGCCTCAAGCATTAGGGCAGTACTCTGAGGCACAAGGCAGGCCTCAGGCAGCAGGGCATTCCACTAGAAAACAAGGCAGGCCTTAAGCAGCAGGACATGTCTCCGGGGAAGAAGGCAGGCCTCAAGTAGCAGTGCGGTCCTCTGGGGAACAAGGTGGTCCTTTTTTCTGTCATGCCCTCAGGTCCCGGAGTATTCTGAAGAGTGGATCAGGAAGTCAAATATTTATACTTGGCGCTATCCATTGAAGTGGTGGAATTCTCTGAAATTGCGACTCCATTTAGGGAATCGCAAATTGCGATTCTCTAAATAGGAACTCACAATTAGGGAAATCCTATTTGCGATTTCCAAAGCACATGTATCATGCATTTCCTAAATGTGATTTGGGCATTTAGGAAATGCAATTGCCACCAGATCCAATTTGGTGGTGACCATGTGCAATTTTTTAAAATGCATTATAAATGAATTTTAAAAAATGACATGTGGTGCACACATGCCTCTAGGGCATGTGTGTGCTTCACATGTCCACAAATATTTTTTCGGGTGCATCAAAAGGGGCCTTAGGCCCCCAGCACCCTGGGGTTTGCATTACCTAATTTGCAAATTCCTAACAGGATTTAGCAAATTAGGTAATGCAAAACCATTCCCACCCATAGGCTACAGGCCCATAGGAATGAATAGAGTCCCATTCCCTAATTGCGATTCAGTAATAGCGATTGCGATTTTTAAGAAATTGCAATCACCGAATCGCAGTTTTCATACATCCCATTTTGCATTT
Organism: Pleurodeles waltl; assembly: GCF_031143425.1. Lineage (NCBI taxonomy): Eukaryota > Metazoa > Chordata > Amphibia > Caudata > Salamandridae > Pleurodeles > Pleurodeles waltl. Next base: position 315,937,154 of record NC_090444.1, read on the forward strand.
CTTAAATAGCGATTTCTTAGAAATCGCTATTTAGGAAATTGAAGCCGGGACTTGGATACATCTGGCCCAAAAAGTATTAACGTGACATACAGAGAGGGCCAAGTCCAACAATTGCATTGATGTCTCATTTTCTTTCATTGGATCCAGGTTCATAATTCCTTTAAAAAAAATATATATATGTTTACATTTATAATATACATTAAAATGCTTCTAACCTTTTTTAAGTAATATACCTTATGAAAAATGTCCCTATTATTTCCTATATGGACATCTCCACTCCTATGGCTGGGATTTCCAGTTATAGTTGCAAAGTTACTAGAAGTAACTTTACTTCTATAAATTCTGTTGTAGAAGGGTTCACCCCCACATTCGAGGGAATGGAGACATGTAAATCTCCACTCAGAAGTAGTGAACAGAAAAAAGTGGAGAATTACACCAAGGAGTAGGTCTACTTATGGGTAAAACTATTATGTACCTTGGGGTAAACTCGAAAGCTACTACATGTATTTATTAATTCTGGATTGTAGTGCATTCAGTCACTCTTCACAGTAAAAGAACACATTCCATAGTAATGTAAAGTTTTCTAGGCACAGTTGCCTTAGTTATCGTGAAGAGTAACTTTTGTACTCAACTACATCTAAATGTGACACAAAGTAAATGCTGATGAAGTTCCTTGGATAAAAGTAAAAAAACTTGTTGGCTGAGAGCTTAATTGAAGGCAAAATGAATAAAGGTGTTTGGGAACCTTTTGAAGACTTATGAGCTCATCTGTGGAACCATCTGTGGAACCAAGTCACTGAGTGCAAACCAGTGTGTGTTTATAGCAGCAGTATTCTTTACAGCTGAGTGCTGATTGAAAGTGGACTTGAGCTTTACAGTGGACTGGCCAGCGTATGCAGTTTTCATTTAGCTATAGCTGATTTTGAAAATTATTTTGTAACCTTTGTGTCTTTGTCATTCACACAGACAGATGTATAACTCTAAGGTGGAATATTCATCAATCACCTCTCTACACTCGTCTTGCTGTATAGGAGTAATTTTAGATGCAAGTTGTTAGACCTGACAGCCTTAGGGTGGTCGCCCCTAACTTTTTGCCTGCCTCCCTTCACTTTTTGGAAACTGTTTTTGCTGGTTTTAAGACTCTGCACTTTACCACTGCTAACCAGTGCTAAAGTGATTATGCTCCCTTCCTTATAACATGGTGACATTGGTTCATACCCAATTGGCTTATTTAATCTACTTGTAAGTCCCCAGCGAAGTGCACTACATGTGCCCAGGGCCTGTAGATTAAATGCTACTAGTGGGTCTGCAGCACTGATTGTGCCACCCACATAAGTAACCCCTTATCCATGCCTCAGGCCTGCCCCTGCAAGACCTGTGTGTGCAGTTTCACTGCCAGTTCGACTTTGCTATTAAACGTACTTGCCAAGTCTTAAACTCCCCTCTTGCCACATATAAGTCAGCCCTAAGGTAGGCCCTAGATAATCCCCAGGGCAGAGTGCTATGTAGGTAAAAGGCAGGAGATATACCTGTGTAGTTTATAAGTCCTGGTAGTGTAGAACTCCTAAATTTGTTTTACACTGCTGTGAGGCCTGCTCTTTTCATAGGCTAACATTAGGTATACCCTTATATACTGTTTGAGTGGTAGATTCTGATCTGAAAGGAGTAATAAGGTCATATTTAGTATGGCAAGAATGCTAATACAAAATCCTGCTGACTGGTGAAGTTGGATTTAATGTTACTATTTCAGAAATGCCACTTTTAGAAAGTGAGCCTTTCTCTGCACTTAAATCCTTCTGTGCCTTACAATCCAAGTCCGGCTAGGTTACCTGACAGCTCCCTTGTGCATTCCACTCAGACAACCCTAAACACAGGATGCTCAGTCACACCTCAGTCGCACCTGCTCACATCTGCATAGTGAATGGGTCTTCCTGGGCTTGGAGGGTGGAGGGCCTGACACTTACATTTGAAAGGGCAGTGGTCTGCCCTCACACAATGGACTGCCAAACCCCCTACTGGGACCCTGGCAGACAGGATGGAACTGAAAGATATCACTGGTGAAGAAACTCTGAACCAGACCCTGCAACCTGCCAAAAGGAACTGCCTAGCTGCCCAAAGGACTCACCTGACTGCTTTTCTGCAAAGGACTGCTACCCTGCTGTTGCCCTGCTGCCTTGATGTCCTCTGGCTCTGCTGAGAAGTACTCTCCAAGGACTTTAATAGAGCTTGCTTCCTGTTCCTTGAAGTCTCAGGACCAAAAAGACTTCCTCCTGCAAAGAACTCCTTCTGCGGTAAAAATTTGATGCACAGCCTGTCAGAAATGACACACAGTCTGCATGGTACATACCACCACAAGGCCGCCCCTCCATGAGACCCCATGAGACCCCATGTGCCCTTAGCGCAACTTCAGAAGCAGCCAACCACTTATCAATGTCATCTCCCACTACATAACTTGCCACTACATTTTTGGGTATACGTACCTTTCTTTCCCCAACAGGTCTTGCATGTATGCTGCCACCATCACTCCCGGACTCAGACTGCCTCGCCTTGATATCCAGCTCTTCGAGACTCAGTTCATGAGCCAACAAAAGTTGCTTTTCAGCCAAGGATCTCCCAGCTGCAGCCTCAGCTGTCTCAGCTTCAGCTTGTTTGGCTGCTCTTTCAGCCTCTCTCTCTGCTTTCCTCTCCCCTGCTTCCATGTTTAGCTTTGCCATTTGTAGTTGAAATTCTCTCTCCTCCCTCCTTTCTTCTACGGTCAGGCCATGGCTAGAGATGCTGCTCCCTGGTTTACTAGAGGGCACAATTCCAGGGGTAACATCCCCCACTACTGTCAAAAAATCCCCTGAGGGGCCCTCCTCTGGACCCTCCTCCTCAACATTCTCATCTGAATGGGCTTCTGCCCAGGCTCTCTGTGCCTTTCTGTATTCCTCCTTTCTGGGGGCACCCTGGGTAAGTACTCCCATCCCCTTGCAGAACCGCTTCAGCTGGTTAACAGTGTATGTCTCCAGCTTGGCTAGGTCAAAATCTTCAGCTCCTGCTTGAGATCCAGCCAGAGACATGTTAAATGAGGATTTCGAAAGTGTCAGGCAGAAAACAAAATTGCAGAAAAAGATAAAAAATCAAGTTGACCTTCAACTGAGGGTAGGTAGTGTACACTTAGCTATTGTATGTCACTGCACAAGTACAAGTTCTATCCACACCGCTGATCACCTCTGTTGGAAATGGGGTCTTTGGTTGGTAGTCAGGTTATCCCTGTCCAAGCAAGGACCGTCACTCTAGTCAGGGTAAGCCACACACAATCCAAATTATCCTGTGCCCACCCTCTGGTAGCATGGCACTGAGCAGTCAGGCTTAACTTAGAAGGAAATGTGTAAAGTATTTGTGCAATAAATCATGCAATAACACAGTAGGACACCACAAAAATACACCTCACAGTGTTTAGAAAATATATAATACATTAAAACATCACCTTCAAGAATGATAAAAGGAGTGTTTAGTCTTTAAAAAGCAACAAGTATTGCATTCAAATTCCCCGCAAGGGACCGGAGAGGAGGAGATACGTGGTAAATGGAGAGGTGTGTGTTGATTTTTCTGGCACACACAGATGATGTGTTGATAATTTTCCATGCAGGGAAGGCTTTGCGACGATTTCCGGTGCGCTGTCTTGGATCCTCTTCAGGTTGCAGGATTTTCAGACGTCCCGGGGACGATACGGAGAAATCCTGGGCGTGCATGACAAAGTCTCAGGGGTTGTGTCGATCCGGTCAGCGTTGCGTGGAAATTTCTGGCGCATGGCAGGAGCTGCGTCGATTCCTCTCAAGCGTTGTTCCGATTCGGCTTTGCGTTGATCCAGTGGGCTGTGCGTTGAAGTTCTGGTCGTGTTCTGAAAGTACACTCTGGATACAGTGAACATCCAGGCATTGATGGAAGAGGTTGAGGAGAACAGTGAACCACTCTCTGACCTATTACATCAAGGATAAAAGGATGGGTCCTTTTTTGGCAGAGGGTAACCTGACTGCCTGCCTACCAAAGACCCCATTTCTCACACATGTTTAACCCATTATACACAACCACCCTATACAACACTTGCAAACCCACACTCAACATACCTGTATGTCACTGGAAGATGAGTCAGCTGCACCTTCCTCCTTTACCTCGTCACTTGCCATGTCAGCATTACCAGCCACTGACTCAGTTGCCTCACCCTTATCATCTATGGTATCTAACATCTCAGGACTAGATTGTGGAGCATGCAGCAGGCTACTATTATCTGGCATACCTTTTGGAGCGAGTAAAGAAGGGAACCTCCAGATAGGTCCAGGCACCTGAATTTGGCCTTCAGGAGGCCAAATGTTCTTTTGATTTCACGCCTCGTCCTCCCTTGGGCCTCATTGAAACGGAGTTCCCCTTCTGTGGCGGGGTACCTCAATGGTGTCAACAGCCAGGGAAGGTTAGGATAGTCAGAGTCAACGGTGTTTAAAGCTGTAGGAACAGTGACAGGGAAGAATGTGATGACAGGTGCCATAACAGTGAAATACCTTCATATACATACATAGCAATGAGCCAGGCCCTCTCTGTGTGTAGTCGTGCCATTCTATGTGGGACATTGCTGTTCCTCAAAATATAGGAGTCATGCACAGATCCTGGAAATCTGGATTTGACTTGTGAGATGTACTGGTCAGCCAGACATACCACCTGAACATTTGTGGAGTGATAATTCTACCTATTCCTATACAACTGTTCATTGGCACTGGGAGGGTTCATTGTTCAATGGCCCCTATCACAAGAGGGATGTGTCCCATATCATAAAGGTTTGTCTTCACATAGACCAAATCTGCACGTTGGGAGAACCTGATGTAGCTGTCCAGGTGTTTTAACAATACACACAGTACATCCTTTAACACAAGACTGAACATGGGCTGAAAAATCCCTGCTGTCAAGCCCACTGTATTCTGAAAGGAGCCCATGGAAAGAAATTAAAGCACTGACAGGATTTGTACTGTGGGAGGAATGCAATAGAGATTGCGTATGGTTGACAAGGGATCTGGCTCCAACTCTGTACATAGATCCATGATGGTCTGACGATTCAGATAATAGGTCTGGATGACATGTCTGTCTTCCATGGTTGCAAGTGGATGGACGCACTTTGGATACCATCCTTCCTGCACATTGCTGTACATGTAAGTCATATAGGACACATACCACATGTGTAATATACCACCTGTGGCAGACTGAGCTGTCCTGCACTGATAAAAAGAATAGTTAGGGGAAATACCAATATAGTGCCATCACCCATGTGCCTCTGAGTATCTAAACATGGCCATCATCAGATATACTGCCACATCACATCACTGTGTCATGCATGTCACATTTCTTTGCACTACCCTGATGGCACAACATAGGCTTAATCCACCATTTGGGTGAATATATGTATGGCACTTATTTTGGCACATCAATTCATTATATGTGCATAAAATGGCAGCCACCTGTCCTGCTGCACTGGACAGTTGGAAGTGACCTAAGTCCTCTGGGGTATCTTGTCATGCGGTAGATGGTCGTAACCGCCATGCTGCTTGTCATTGGTTAACATTGCTGCCTGTGGTGGACTGGGGCCGATGGCGATGACCGCTGGCAGTGATGGTCCTGTACATGGTGGCCGCTACCACCATCTTCTGCAGCCTTGCTCACTGGACTCATGACACTGTTGATAGCAAGACCCTCACGACATGAGCTGCTGTGTACTGTCTCTGGGAGCCATCATGCAATGTCCTGCAGGTGATAGGGCCACTGCCTTCACCCCAGAAGAGTTGGAGAAGCTTGTGGAGGAGATCCTAACCCTGTATGGACAGCTGTATGGGGCACCAGCGGAGCAGGTGAGTCCAATGCCATATGTACACTGATCCTAGATAGAAGGCAAAAACACAGAGGCACTTCTAAATTTAGAAGCTAGAACCCTCACACATCAACTGGATGTCATGCTTTATCCTCTGGTCTGCTCCTTATCGGGCTGGTGCTGCAATGCCCGACGGGCCCCACGAGGGGGCTCTAAGGCAGAGGTCTTTTTGAAGTGCGTGCCAGTAAAGAACAGAGAGCTAGAAACATTAAAATTGGCTCGAGAACCACAATGAACCCATAGTTAGGGCTAGAGTCAATGTCCTTTTGCCCCACACGTTGTTGGTTAGAGTAGAGGAAAATCACTTCCCTCATACTCTCCAAGTTTTTAACCTTGCCCGAGACCCATCATTTACAATAAATTCGTTGCAATGTGGTACTCGAGGTTCTAGATGGCATTTCATTTTGAAGTATTTATTTTTAAAATAATTTCAATACTTGTCATTTTTTTTAAATGTTTCTTATTGTTTTATTTTGGGATTTATTATTTAGAATCCTGATTTTTGTTGCATAATTGTAAAACTTGTTTTGGTTATTTGTCACATATTTAAACTCTGCATAAAACCTGATACATTTTGGAAATTCTACATGCATTGAAGCCTGTTTCAACAAATATATATTACATTCAAATGTTGAAATTCACACATAATTAGGATCTAATGTGTTATTGACCTCAACTAGGCTATTTTCCAACCCACAAATGACTTTGCCTTTGGCAATAAAATCTGCTGAATCCACCCCTCTCTTTTAACACCCATAAAAGAGCAGAGCACAAGAAATTTAAGTAGCAGTCCCCTACTCAAAGGCCCTCATAACATGTCTAAAGATAGCCGTTTCTCCATTCTTCCTCAATTCAATATGTATTATCCACTATTTAGACACAAGAATATAGGCAATGTACCTGTCAGGCAAGCTGCACCCACTCTCCTTCTCGTGCATGGGCCACCCAGACTGGATCCTCCTGGTCACAGCAACTATACTCACACCACGCAAAGTGTTGTACTATAACACAAGTGCCATACATCTACTATGTAAACATGCAGTTGACATATACTGCAAACATTTAACTATCACATACCAGTGTAACTTTACACAAGTGAGTGAATAGGCTGCACTTCTCTGAGTTGGACAAAAAAGTCTACCCAGATCTGCTGATCATCAATATTTCAAGACAAAATTGAATTGGATCTTTGCATAGGTATATGGGTCTTAAAAATTCATTGGTGTACCCATCCACTGGCATTACTGTCCAATTGCACGATTTAGATTTCAGCGGTATGATGGACGAAATTCTGTCAAATCTCCTCCATCTCTGTCACCACTCAGACTACTCTGTCAAAGGAGTATTGAGCTAAAAGTGGCTGAATGAGGTGTGTCAGCTATAAATAATGTACCTGTTGCTTAATATAGATGACAAGCACAACAGTGACAGAATTGCAGTTATGTTCATACTTTTTTAACTCATAATATAATGTTCACACAACTCCAGGTATATTTATGGTTTCTTCTTGTAGAAAAAGTACCATCTTTATTGGCATGGTTACCCCCTTTTCTGCCTGATGTCAGTGTGTTTGACTGTGTTCACTGGAATCCTGCTAACCAGGGCCCCAGTGATTATGCTCTCTCTCCCCAAACTCTGTAGTTCATCCTACACATGGCCTACTGGTGCCCCATGTAAGCCCCTAGTATATGGTACCTAGGTACTTAAGGCATTGGAGATCCAGTGGATCCCTCTGGGCTGCAGCCGTTATACCACCACCCATAGGGAGCCCATGCAAAGGGCTCCGCAGGTCTGCCACTGCAGTCTGTGTTAACTGGGTGCATGCACCCCTTTATCACTATAAGTCACTGAACCAGGTCACTATAAGTTATCCCTATGGTAGGCCCTCTCAAGGGCAGGTTGCATGTACATTTGTGTGAGGGCACCCCTGCACTAGCAGAGGTGCCCACATAAACTCTAGACCCACTTTCCTGGACTTTGTGAGTGCGGGGTCACACATGTACTGCACATAGGTCACTATCTATGTCCAGCTACATAATGGTAACTCTGAGCCTAGGCATGTTTGGTATCAAACATGTTGAAATCATACACCAATACTTTTGTAAGTATTAGTTGTATGATTGCATGCACTCTGGGGGATCCTTATAGTACCCCTAGCAGTGCTTCCAAAGCCTTCTGAGGTTTCCCAGGCAGACCCAGCTGCTGCCATCTCACAGAGAGGTTCCCCCCTCCTGTTGCTTCATCAGCTCAAGCCCAGCAAGGCAGAACAAAGGATTCCCTTTGGGAGAGGGGTGTTACACCATCTCCCTTTGGAAATAGGTGTTACATGGCTTGGGTGGGGTAGCCTCACCAAGCCACTGGTATGCTTTGAAGGGCACATTTGGTGCTCTCCGTGCATTAACTAGTCTACACCAGTTCAGAGACCTCTAGTCGCTGCTCTGGCCCAAAACTGGAAAATGAAAAGGGAAGTGACCACTCCCCTGTCCATCACCACCACATGGGTGGTGCCCAGAGCTCCCCCAAAGGGTCCCTGGGTTCTGCCATCTTGAATTAAAGGTTGGCATGGAACTCTGAGAGTATCTGCATGGCCAGGCCAGGCAGGTGAAGTCAAAGCCCCCTCATGATAGGTACTCACACAGCTAGGTAACCAATCCCCCTTTCAGGGCTATTTAGGGTCTCTCTTTTGTGTGGTTCCTCAGATTTGGCCTGCAAGATTCCAGCAGGACTCCTCTGCATCCCTTACTTTAACTTCTGACCAAACAAACTGCATCTGGACTCTCCAGGACCTGACAATATTCAACAAAGATGAAGGCTTTGCCTGCAACACTGTTTCTCTGGCTAATTCCAGCCTTTGAAACATTTCCCCAGTTGTGCATCCTCTGAGGACAGCCTGTCTTCAGTCTGCACAGGAAAGAAGAAGGAACCTCCCTTGGAGTGAAGGCGTCACTCCCCAGCATCTGCAAGCACCACCAGCAACGACAATCGGCTGTGTGGATCCCCTCTCCCGCTGAGCTGGGTGGATTCTGCAACACGGGTGGTTGTTGGAAGTGGTCCAGACCGTCCTCTCTACCAGCTGTCCAACTTGGGTGGGGGTAAGCCCTTTCCTTTCCACGCAGGACAGTACCCCTGTGCACCACACCCTTTGCAGCTGCCAAGGCTTGTTGGCCCTTCTTCCAAGGGGTCTTCAGTCTTTGTGTAGCTCCAGCACTCCTTCCTCTGATGCACAGCTTCCTGACTTGACTGTGGCGTGGTACTCCTTTTCTTAGTAAGAGGGTGGGCTCCATTTGCACCTTCTGTGTCCCCGTCCAGTGGGACTCCTGTGAGTGCTGCCTGTGCTTCTGTCGGTTCTCTGCAACACTGACGGCACCCTTTGACTCCCCTCCTGGGCCTTGCTGTTCACCTGCAGCACCACTTTCCACCAACCACGAGTTTTGCCTGTGCTAAGGCTTGTTGGTGGAATCTGGACACGCAACCGGACTGCAGTCTTCCTTCTGGCGTGGGACATCACCTGCTTCCTCTAGGAACTCGACTCCGACTCCAGGGCTGCAGTCCTCAGCTTGGAGGGGTAGGGTCTCCTGCCCCCACTTGACTCTATTGTGTCTTCTGGACTTGGTCCCCTCTTTCCATAGGTCTTCTTCTTCAGGAATCTACTGTTGATTTCTTGCAATCATCTCTGGGTTTTACAATTCTATGTTCTTCTAAGTGGGTGCTCTTGGGAAATTCTAGTAATTTACTCCTGCTTTCCTGGTTGCTGGGGGTGTTGTGGTACTCAATGTGGGGTTGTGGAAGTTAGGCATGGGGAGGAATCCTAAAAAGAGCCTGCTCTTAGGCCTCCTCCTTCAGGTTGTCCAGGAATAAGCTGAGGCACAGGAGAAGGAGAGAGTAGATTCTAACCCCTCAGAGATATAAAAAGATATTCTAGATCTGAGGGTGGACCACCAGGATGCCTCACAGGGTGACAAAGTCCCTAGCAGACCCACTATCATACCTGGAAGCACTCCAAGAAGTGGGAGGGGATGCCAGACTGGGAGGGCTCGCTTTACACCCAGAGGGCTAGTGGAAGGGTCAGTAAGCCAAGGTACAGACCCCCCTCTTCCCATTCCCATGTCACCTAAGTGTCTCAGGGGACCTCTGTTCCAACCTAGAGGGAGACTCCATAGACAGAGAGGTAAGGAAAGTGAGGTTGGAAGAGGCCATGCTGAGGCTGCAGCAGCAACAGCTACCTCTTGGCAGGGAGGCCTTAGTAGTTGAAAGGGAAAGGCAGGGGTTGAAGCTAACAACCTATGGTGGCAACAGCTCAGGTTTTAGAGAGCACAGAGTCAGGGAGGACTCCTTTGACTCTAGAAACCTGCAAAATGTTTTCCCTACCACAAGGTTGGGGATGATATTTATATGTGGTTTGCTGCACTTGAGAGGGCCTGTAAAGTTCATAGGGTCCCTCAAAGGCAGTGGGCTGCTAACCTCTGGTTGTCCTTCTCTGATAAGAGGAGCGATATATTTCTCACTGTCAGAGAAGAGGATGCAGAAACCTACAATATTCTTAACTCAGCACTCTTAGATGGGTTTGCTCTCACCACTGAGCAATATTGAAGAAAGTTCAGGGAGACCAGAAAAGAGTCCTCGCAAGACTGGATAGAATTTGTGGACTGTTCTGTTAAAGCTTTGGAAGGTAGGTTACATGGCAGCAAAGTGTCTGATTATGAGGGCATGTACTACTTAATTCTGAGAGAGCAAATACTTAACAAGTGTGTATCTGATTTGTTGCACCAATACTTGGTAGACTCAGACCTGACCTGTTCCCAAGAATTGGGAAAGAAGGCAGACAAATGGGTCAGAACAAGGTTGAGCAAAAAAGCTCATACCGGGGGTGACAAAGACAAGAAAAAGAAAGGTAGTAAGTTTCATTTCAAAGGTGGAGACAAAGATAAAAAGGAGTTTTACCCAGGCCCACAAAACTATTATGGGGGTGGGTCTAAAACCTCTTCCTCTCACAGTCAGGTGAAAAAGCCTTTGTATTACATGTGTAAAAACAAAGGCCACAGGCCAGGAGACAGCTCCTGTCCTAAGAAAAACACCAAGCCTCCCACCACTACAACCCCCACTGCTACATCCAGTGCCCCTAGCAATAGCTGTAATGGTGGGAATAATAATAACAATAACCAAGCCAAGGGTGTTGCAGGGCTACCTCTAGGAAGTGTAGTGGGGCTGCTTTAGTTAGGGAAATCACTGAGGCTGTTTTAGTCTCTAATGGGTGCATTGACTTTGCCACCCTTGCTGCTTGTCCCCTTCATATGGATAAGTATAAGCAGCATCCCTTGATACATGGTGTTCAGGCTGAGGCCTACAGGGACACAGGTACCAGTGTTACCATGGTGACTGATAAACTGGTGTCTCCTGAGCAACACCTACTTGGTCACTAGTACCAAGTGATTGACATCCACAACAATACTGTGAGCCACCCCAAGACAGTTGTTAATTTCAGCTAGGAGGGGGGATTACTGGTCCTAAAAAAGTCATAGTGCCCACAAGCCTACCTGTGGAATGTCTACTACTGAATGACTTGGAGACTTCAGCTTGGGCTGAGGTAGAGTTGGAAGCACATGCAGCAATGTTGGGTATTCCAGGGCACAACTTTGCTTTAGCAAGGGCTCAGGCCAAAAAGCAAAGAGAATAGGGAAACTTGGATCCTGAAACTATGGACCAAGAGCCTCCTAAAAACAAGGGTAGAAAGGGTAAGAAATGATCCCCTACTCCACCTTCCACTGAGGATCCCCCCTTTGAGGAGGACGAATCCATTAATTGGACATAACCTACACCTGAGGAACTCAAAACTGACACAGCTGAGCTTTTCAGTGCTGGGGGGGCTGCCAGGGAGGAGTTAAGTTTGTCTCTACAAGCTTGTCCCACACTAGAGGGTTTAAGACTACAAGCTATCCAACAGGAGGCATGGGATGTCAGTGGCACCCACAAGGTATATTGGAAGGATAATCTCCGGTATTCTAAACCAAGGGAACCCAAACCTGGTGCCACCAGGAGATCAGTGGTACCTCTGCAATAGAAATTTTATTATTGCTAGCACATTAAATTCTCCCAGCTGGTCACCTGGGGCAAAGCAAGACTTGGGACAGACTAGTTCCTCAGTTTCACTGGCCCCATATGTCTAAAGACACAAAGGAGTTTAGTCGTTCCTGTGTCAACTGTTACGCCAGTGGTAAGACAAGTAGCACTCCAAAGGCCTCCTTAATACCACTACCAGTGGTTGGGGTACCCTTTGAAAGGGTAAGGGTTGACAGTGTTGGCACCCTAGATCCTCCCAGAGCTTCTGGCAATAGATTTATACCGGTGGCGATGGACCATGCCACCAGGTATCCAGAAGCCATCCCTTTAAGGACCACTACAGCTCCTGCAGTGGCCAAAGCCCTCCTTGGTATTTTCTCAAGAGTGGGCTTCCCAAAAGAGGTAGTATCAGACAGAGATAGCAACTTCATGTCTGCATACTTGAAAGCTATGTGGAAAGAGTGTGGTGTAACCTATACATTCATGTCTTACCAGCTCCAAATAAATGGGTTAGTTGAGAGGTTGAATAAAACTGTCAAAGGTATGATAATGGGGCTCTCTGAAAAACTCAGGAGGATACAGGATGTCCTATTACCATACCTCCTTTTTGCCTATAGGGAGGTCCCTCAGAAGGGAGTGGGCTACAGCCCCTTTGAGTTTCTGTTTGGGCACCCTGTTAAGGGTCCACTTGCTCTTGTGAAGGAGGGATGGAAGCAACCCATCAAGCACCCTAAACAGGATATTGTGGACTATGTACTTGGCCTCAGATCAAGGATGGCTGAGTACACAAAAAGGTCCATTAAAACCTTCGGGCAGCCAAGAATTGCAAAAGCAATGGCATGACCAGAAGGATGTTATAACTGTTTACCTGAAGGTGGAGAAAGTGTGGGTGCTGGAGCCTGTGGCTGGGTCCTTGAGCCTGTGGCACCAAGGGCACTCCAGGACATGGAGAGGTCCCCACACTATAATGGAAAAGAAGTGTGAGGACTCCTATTTATCTGACCTGGGTACTCCTAGAAGCCCCCTCAGGGTGCTTCATGTGAACCGCCTAAAGCCTTACTATGAGAGGGCTGATGTAATCATGCTCATGGCACTGATAAGGGACAGGAAGAAGAAAGTGACCCTCTCCCTGATCTCTTCTCACATTCTGCAGGTGATGGCTCAGTTGAGGGAGTAGCCCTTGCTGACTGCCTCTCTAAGTCACAGAAGGAAGACTGTAGAAATCTCCTAGACCAGTTCTCTGAGCTGTTTTTTTTTCTGATCAGACCACATGGTGTGAACACACCATTCATACAGGGGACAGTTTACCAGTAAAAAAGTAAAATCCACATACAACCTGGCCATGTAAGGGACTTCATCAAATCTGAAGTGCAGAAGATTCTAGATCCCGAATAACAACTTTTTTATGTTCAACAATATGTGGTTTCGACAAAAACAAGGTGTGGCAATGGGCTCCAAATTCTCTCCATCGTATGCAAACTTGTTCATGGGTTGGTTTGAACACACATGGATTTGGGGCCCGAATGCAGCGGCATGGCATACATTTATTTTATTTTGGGGTCGTTATATAGACGACTGCCTAATGATTTGGACAGGAGGTGAAGAGAAACTCAAGGAATTTTGTAGCTTCATAAACTCTAACAATATGAATATTAGATTTACTTTTCAATTTAGTGCTGTCAAGATTGTATTTTTGGCCGTGGAATTGTTTATTTCCCATGATAAAATACATAGTAGATTATTTCAGAAGACAACTGCCTGTAATTCCATTTTACATGCAAAAAGTGCTCACCCCAGACATCAGGTGGCATCAATTCCCTTTGGTGAATATATGAGGGCACGACGTAATTGTAGCCTTGATGATGAATTTGTTTTACAAATGGATGATATGGAAAGGAGGTTTGGGGCATGTGGTTACTCTCGTAAAATATTAAAAAGAGCCCGACAGAGAGCCAGGCATCTAAATAGGAATGACACTTTGAAACTTAGAGTGCACAATGAGAGTAAGAAGGCTTCTAACGTAGTAAGGTTTATAACAGACTTCAATGATGCTTCACTAATCTTGAAAAAATATATGAAGAAACACTGGAATGTATTAATGCAGGATGAATCATTAAAGGATATAGTCACAGGAGGAGTGGTGACATCATTTCGCAAAGGCAGAACTTTAAGAAGTATTTTGAGTCCAAGTTTTACCACCATCTCCCCTAGTCAAACGTGGTTATCACAAAGAGGGGCGGGCTTTTATAAATGTGGCTTCTGTGGGGTGTGGCGTTGGGCATGTCATAGGTTGCAAGAATTTTCTCATGAAGGCAAGTCATTTTTAATTCGTTCCACCATGAATTGTAATTCTAATTTTGTGGTATATATAATACGTTGCAGATGTTCTAAAGTTTATGTTGGGAGCACTATACGACCACTTAAAATTAGAATAGGTGAACATGTACGGGCACTGAAAAATGTGGATATGAGATATCCCTTGGTAGTACATATGGTTTCTTGTGAGGCACAACCATCCCAGAAAAGTTTTGAATTTTTTGGTCTTGAACATACTACCCGTGACTCGAGAGGGGGTAACAGAGAACTACGTCTTTGCAGACAAGAAGCAATGTGGATTATGAGGTTAAGAGCTGTGGAGGTAGGATTGAACTCGGATAGAGAACTAGAATTTTTTCTGGGTGATTAAATGTTGTTCTAAGTCTATAGTAATATCATGTTTTACTCTATATTATGTATGTGAACATTGTATAATATGTGTTGTATTTTTTGCTCCTATTTTTTGCTCCTATAAGTTGATAACCAAAATCCCCAAACGTCATAATATTTTCTTAAGGACACATAAGTACTTTATTCCTACTTTTTACTTACTCTCTCCTACTGAGGTTCCTCTATTTCATTTCATTTCAATTCACTTTATTTTATTTAACTTTTATTTGTTGAGTAGTAAAGTCAATATTCAGTTATTAATGGATATTCTCTCTTAATGTCAACATATATAATTTCTAAGATAGCACATATTATGAATTTTTTGACTGGGTTGAGATTTGAGCATTATTATAGATGTTGTCTTAATTCTATGGGCTATTTGCCAAAGAAATTGTTTGTTTAGCCACAATGGTTATGGTAATATATATATTATTTACCCAGTTTAAGGCATAGTCTACATGAACGCGTGTCGGTTGTTTTATAATTTATACCTTTCCTTTCCGAGCGCGTTATGGTCCTTTTTCTATGTTTATTACCCGTGGAGGCACCCGGGAAACCCGGAAGTATATTTACTTCCGGGTTCGGAGACGCTAGAGTAGCGCACTCGCTATGCGTCCGTACCGGTAGACGCAGTGTATCATATTATGGAAAGTAGTTGACGAACGAGGTGAGTTCTTCGTTTTAACTTCGTTTCTAGTTACGATAAATGGCTACTGTGCTAGGCTATGCGTCCGTACCGGTAGACGCAGCTTATCATATTATGGAAAGTAGTTGACGAACGGGGTGAGTTTTTCGTTTGAACTTGGTTTCTAGTTACGATAAATGGCTACTGTGCTAGGCAATATAATTGGGATGTTATGTAAATTAAAACATATTCTTTTTACAACTGTTAATAGAATTGATTTGGTCGAATCTCCTTCTGGAGGGTTTATTTGTCTTTCATGCTTTGATACATTAATACCCATCGAGTTATATTATCTCTACAGAGATTTAGCCACAACGTTTTTACTTCGAACTATTTTGAATTAATTTTTCTATCTTGACAGTGGATTGGATGTTACGTTGTCAAATCACAAGTGTTGCAAGTTTATCTGGATTGAAGTAACTTATCTCATTGAGTATATCTTGAATATTGATTATTCAACAAGGTATTTTCTGTGAATATAATTCTTGAATTATGACACTAAGGTGTACTTTGGGTGGCTTGGATATTTGTTTCTTCTTCTTTTTTTCTTTGGCTTTAATTTTCAATAAGGATGGTTTTGCATGGTCACATAGCATGGTTGCATGTTATTTGTGATTTACTGATGATTTATCATTTATTTTTCAAGTATTTATAAAAACCTTTTAGGTTGTGGGTGTGTCTTGCACTGGTTCGCTTACTCATTTCTGGTGACTAACTATTAAAATTGCACTTCCCTTGGGTGTTATATACATTTACTCTAGTTTTGACGATTGAGCATTTTGGTTCTTTTAACTTATGTTGTTGTATTATATTCCATGATTTCTAGCCCTGAAGAAGTCGTAAGGGATTTAAATAACTTCCCAAGACGAAACACGTGTTGGCTGGATTAATTTAACTTGTGGACTGTTTACTTGTGAATTTCAATCAGAGACTGGAAGGATAACATCCTGTGGATTTCAGACTGTCAAATGTAAATCAGATTCGGAATAAACTTTGAACTCATCTATCAAAAAGTGGTTGACTCCTGGATCGAGGAATATTGTGTGCAACATGGACTTATGTACTTAATGAATTAATTTTTTATGATAATTTTTGTCTTAATAGTATTTTCTAGGTAACAATAAGGGGACCCTCGTTGTGTCAATTTCTTTGGTTTGAGGTTGTTTTTTCCTCAGAGGGTAGGGTGTGTTCCCTCAAGAGGTTCCCCATGATTTACGTAGGGTAAATTGGTACCCTGAGCTCCACATTTCCTCAATTTACACCCTACTTTATCTTATCTTTTGGCAGTGAGGAGGCAGCTTGGGTAAGACCCTGTAACACAATTTACTGGACCATGGATAGAAATAAAATAGCTGAAGAGTTATTTGAGAATTTAGCCAAGGGAGGTACTGTATTTAGTTCTTCTGGTGGCATGGCACAGAAGGAAGGTCTGAGGACAAAATTTATAAGACTGGAAAGGTTAAAGAAAAATGAATTATCTAAATGGTGGGATGGGACAACATTAAAGCAATATAAAAAACTCAATCGTATCCCTAGAGGTTTGAGATCCCAGATTTTTCCTACTTACGATGACTTAGATGAAGATTTACTAGCACTATGGGACAAAGAGCTAACTTCTAGCTCCATGAAACTTATGGACATTTTGATCATTAATTCTGAGAGAAAAGGTAGCCAATTGCAAACTGAAATCATCAGTTTGGAGAAGGAAATTGAAGGTTTAAATTTGAGAGAAGCTACTGAGAAGAATTATAAGATATTGGAGGATGTATTAAAGAAATACCAGGAGGATATTATGCAGAGAAAAGCACGTAAACTCAAGCGGGACGAAAAAGATTACATGACTGGTAGAATTTTTACTTTTGCTAACAAATATGATCACCTTTTTCCTACTGGTGGTCCCCCGGGCAGTTCTAATTTGTTGAAATTTACTGACTCAACATCTGTCATCACCTCATTAACAAGTGATAGTGAAATAGAGGAGGGAGCTAGTACTTCTGCACAAGAGACCTCTAGTGGAAATCATTTTTTATTGGAACTAATGAGGATGAGACGGGGCAAAAGTGCCCAGAACAGAGTGATGGTTACCACAAAAAAACAAGGAGGGGCAGGAGAGGAAAGAGCCAATACAACAAGAGAAGTGGAGGGTGTGAAAACGAGATCACGAGACAGGAAAGTTTAAACCTTGAGGTCGTACCATCTATTAACATAGTTAATTTATCAAGTTTGGTCTTATCTACAGAGATCGAAAGTCTTTTATCCAAAGGCCTCAGTTTTTGTCCCAGTTACTTTGGGGATCCCTGTAGATCTAAAATAGATCTGTTCAAGTTTGTACGCAAACTCAAGCTTAAAAACTATTTTCAATATAATTCTTCCGTTGTTCAAAGTTCTGAGGCAACTGGTTCGGCCTTGAGTACGCTGTCTATTGAGGATGTTCAGGATACAGTGATTATATTATCTTTAGCTGAAAGAGATGAAGATCCTAACATCTCTACAAGAATCCTGAATGATCTTGATCTGGTCTCCAACAGGAGTGAATCTAGTGGTTTAAAAAGGAAATCCAGGTGGACTCCGAGATCATTAGGCTCTAACTCTCTAGATAAGTTCTTTGACTTGGTCTGTTGGGATTTTGATAACTTTTTAGCAAAGAAGAATTATCGATATTCCTCAATGAATTTAAGTGCAGAGGAACTAGCCGCATTACAGGAACTTAAAATCAATAAAGATATTATTATCAGACAAGCTGATAAAGGTGGTAATGTAGTTATTATGAATAAGGTGGATTATGACAATGAGATTATGTTACAACTTTCTGATTTGTCCTGTTATGAGAAGTTATCACACAATCCTATTCCAAACCTGGTACTTGACATTAACAACAGATTATTGGTATGGCACCAACAAGGTTTACTTAACAAAGATGAATATTCATATTTGAAGGTACACCATCCTCGTTATCCATGTCTGTATACCTTACCTAAAATACATAAAGGTTTGCCTTTCCCACCTGGGAGACCTATTGTTTCGGGTATCCAGGGTCCCACGGAGAGGCTTTCGGAATTTGTTGACTGTTTTTTGCAACCAATGGTTCAGAATCTTCCTTCCTTTATTAGAGATACCACGCATATCCTTAGTATCCTTAGTGACGTAGAGTGGGACGGCAATATGCTTTTGGTTACTTTAGACGTAGTATCTCTTTATACTTGTATCAAGCATAACTTAGGCTTAGAAGCCCTGAGATACTTTCTCCAGAAGAGATCAGCCAATTTATGGGATCATACTACGATGTTATTGGATATGATTGATGTGATCACGAATAACAACTTTTTTATGTTCAACAATATGTGGTTTCGACAAAAACAAGGTGTGGCAATGGGCTCCAAATTCTCTCCATCGTATGCAAACTTGTTCATGGGTTGGTTTGAACACACATGGATTTGGGGCCCGAATGCAGCAGCATGGCATACATTTATTTTATTTTGGGGTCGTTATATAGACGACTGCCTAATGATTTGGACAGGAGGTGAAGAGAAACTCAAGGAATTTTGTAGCTTCATAAACTCTAGAAATATGAATATTAGATTTACTTTTCAATTTAGTGCTGTCAAGATTGTATTTTTGGACGTTGAATTGTTTATTTCCCATGATAAAATACATAGTAGATTATTTCGGAAGACAACTGCCTGTAATTCCATTTTGCATGCAAAAAGTGCTCACCCCAGATATCAGGTGGCATCAATTCCCTTTGGTGAATATATGAGGGCACGACGTAATTGTAGCCTTGATGATGAATTTGTTTTACAAATGGATGATATGGAAAGGAGGTTTGGGGCACCTGGTTACTCTCGTAAAATATTAAAAAGAGCCCGACAGAGAGCCAGGCATCTAATAGGAATGACACTTTGAAACTTAGAGTGCACAATGAGAGTAAGAAAGGTTCTAACGTAGTAAGGTTTATAACAGACTTCAATGATGCTTCACTAATCTTGAAAAAATATATGAAGAAACACTGGAATGTATTAATGCAGGATGAATCATTAAAGGATATAGTCACAGGAGGAGTGGTGACATCATTTCGCAAAGGCAGAACTTTAAGAAGTATTTTGAGTCCAAGTTTTACCACCATCTCCCCTAGTCAAACTTGGTTATCACAAAGAGGGGCGGGCTTTTATAAATGTGGCTTCTGTGGGGTGTGCCGTTGGGCATGTCATAGGTTGCAAGAATTTTCTCATGAAGGCAAGTCATTTTGAATTCGTTCCACCATGAATTGTAATTCTAATTTTGTGGTATATATAATACGTTGCAGATGTTCTAAAGTTTATGTTGGGAGCACTATACGACCACTTAAAATTAGAATAGGTGAACATGTACGGGCACTGAAAAATGTGGATATGAGATATCCCTTGGTAGTACATGTGGTTTCTTGTGAGGCACAACCATCCCAGAAAAGTTTTGAATTTTTTGGTCTTGAACATATTACCCGTGACTCGAGAGGGGGTAACAGAGAACTACGTCTTCGCAGACAAGAAGCAATGTGGATTATGAGGTTAAGAGCTGTGGAGGTAGGACTGAACTCGGATAGAGAACTTGAATTTTTTCTGGGTGATTAAATGTTGTTCTAAGTCTATAGTAATATCATGTTTTACTCTATATTATGTATGTGAACATTGTATAATATGTGTTGTATTTTTTGCTCCTATTTTTTGCTCCTATAAGTTGATAACCAAAATCCCCAAACGTCATAATATTTTCTTAAGGACACATAAGTACTTTATTCCTACTTTTTACTTACTCTCTCCTACTGAGGTTCCTCTATTTCATTTCATTTCAATTCACTTTATTTTATTTAACTTTTATTTGTTGAGTAGTAAAGTCAATATTCAGTTATTAATGGATATTCTCTCTTAATGTCAACATATATAATTTCTAAGATAGCACATATTATGAATTTTTTGACTGGGTTGAGATTTGAGCATTATTATAGATGTTGTCTTAATTCTATGGGCTATTTGCCAAAGTAATTGTTTGTTTAGCCACAATGGTTATGGTAATATATATATTATTTACCCAGTTTAAGGCATAGTCTAAATGAACGCGTGTCGGTTGTTTTATAATTTATACCTTTCCTTTCCGAGCGCGTTATGGTCCTTTTTCTATGTTTATTACCCGTGGAGGCACCCGGGAAACCCGGAAGTATATTTACTTCCGGGTTCGGAGACGCTAGAGTAGCGCACTCGCTATGCGTCCGTACCGGTAGACGCAGTGTATCATATTATGGAAAGTAGTTGACGAACGAGGTGAGTTCTTCGTTTTAACTTCGTTTCTAGTTATGATAAATGGCTACTGTGCTAGGCTATGCGTCCGTACCGGTAGACGCAGCTTATCATATTATGGAAAGTAGTTGACGAACGGGGTGAGTTTTTCGTTTGAACTTGGTTTCTAGTTACGATAAATGGCTACTGTGCTAGGCGATATAATTGGGATGTTATGTAAATTAAAACATATTCTTTTTACAACTGTTAATAGAATTGATTTGGTCGAATCTCCGTCTGGAGGGTTTATTTGTCTTTCATGCTTTGATACATTAATACCCATCAAGTTATATTATCTCTACAGAGATTTAGCCACAACGTTTTTACTTCGAACTATTTTGAATTAATTTTTCTATCTTGACAGTGGATTGGATGTTACGTTGTCAAATCACAAGTGTTGCAAGTTTATCTGGATTGAAGTAACTTATCTCATTGAGTATATCTTGAATATTGATTATTCAACAAGGTATTTTCTGTGAATATAATTCTTGAATTATGACACTAAGGTGTACTTTGGGTGGCTTGGATATTTGTTTCTTCTTCTTTTTTTCTTTGGCTTTAATTTTCAATAAGGATGGTTTTGCATGGTCACATAGCATGGTTGCATGTTATTTGTGATTTACTGATGATTTATCATTTATTTTTCAAGTATTTATAAAAACCTTTTAGGTTGTGGGTGTGTCTTGCACTGGTTCGCTTACTCATTTCTGGTGACTAACTATTAAAATTGCACTTCCCTTGGGTGTTATATACATTTACTCTAGTTTTGACGATTGAGCATTTTGGTTCTTTTAACTTATGTTGTTGTATTATATTCCATGATTTCTAGCCCTGAAGAAGTCGTAAGGGATTTAAATAACTTCCCAAGACGAAACACGTGTTGGCTGGATTAATTTATCTTGTGGACTGTTTACTTGTGAATTTCAATCAGAGACTGGAAGGATAACATCCTGTGGATTTCAGACTGTCAAATGTAAATCAGATTCGGAATAAACTTTGAACTCATCTATCAAAAAGTGGTTGACTCCTGGATCGAGGAATATTGTGTGCAACATGGACTTATGTACTTAATGAATTAATTTTTTATGATAATTTTTGTCTTAATAGTATTTTCTAGGTAACAATAAGGGGACCCTCGTTGTGTCAATTTGTCTAGATCTAGGAGTGATTGAGCACTCTGATAGTCTCTGGGCTAACCCTGTGGTCTTAGTCCAAAACCAAACTCTCAGAATTGGAAAAGAGAGATGAGGTTTTGTGTTGATTATAGAGGGCTCAACACAGTGACCACAACTGATGCTTATCCAATCCCTGGGCAGATGAGCTCATAGATACAATGGCACCTGCCAAGTATCTTAGCACATTTGATACTACTGCTGGCAGATTAAGTTATCAGAAGACCCTAAACCTAAAACTGCATTTTCTACCATTGGAGGGCACTATCAATTCACAGTAAGGCCCTTTGGTTTGAAAAATGCACCTGCCACTTTTCAGAGGCTGGTGTACACAGTCATCCAAGGTTTGGAAGCTGATAGTGCTGCATATCTATATCATGTAGCTGGCTTTAGCGTCATCTGTGATGACTACCTGGTCCACCTCTGAAATGTTTTTGGTGCTTTGCAAAAAGCAGGCCTTACTATCAAGACTTCAAAGTGTCAGATAGGGCAGGGGAAATTGGTTTCTCTGGGACACCTGGTAGGTGGAGAACCGATTCAGTCACTACAGGGAAAAAATCTAACCCATTTCGGATTGGACTCCCCCTACAACACAAACTTAGGTAAGAGCCTTCGTGGGCCTCACTGGGTGCTACAGGAGGTTCATTAAGAACTATTGATCCATTATAGCCCCTCCTAATGACCTCACATCCAAGAAAATGCCTAAAAAGGTATTATGAACAGACAGCTGTCAAAAAGCATTTGAGGAACTCAAACAGGGCATGGTCTCTGCACCTGTTCTGAAAAGCCCTAACTACTCCAAGAAATTAATAGTGCAAACTGATGTTTCAAAGGTAGGGGATGGGGATGTTCTCTCACAACTTAATGCAGAGGACCAGAGTCAACCTGTAGCTTTTATAAGTAGAAAGTTGACCTCCACAGAAAAGGTCAGCCATAGAGAGGGAGGCCTTTGCTGTGATCTGGGCCCTGAAGAAGCTGGGACCATACCCATTTGGTACTCACTTCATTGTTCAGACAGACCACAGACCTCTCTTTTGGCTAAAACAGATGAAAGGAGAAAACCCCAAATTGTTGAGGTGGTTAATTTCCCTACAGGGAATGGACTATAAAGTGGGACATAGACCTGGGAGTAACCACTCCAATGCAGATGGACTCTCCAAATATTTCTACTTAGTCAATTAAGACTCATCTGGGCAAGGTTAGGCTTCCTGTCCTTCATTTGGGGATGGGGGTTATGTAGGAAAGTACTCTCTCTCTTTGCATGGTTACCCCCTTTTCTTCCTGATGTCAGTGTGTTTGACTGTGTTCACTGGGATCCTGCTAACAAGGACCATAGTGATCATGCTCTCTCTCCCAAAACTCTGTATTTCATCCCACAATTTGGCATACTGGTGCCCCCAAGGTAAGCCCCCAGTATACAGTACCTAGGTACCCAGGGCATTGGGGTTCCGAGGGATCCCTACAGGCTGCAGCAGTTATTCTGCCTCCCATAGGGAGCCCATGCAAAGGGTTCCTGCAGACCTGCCATTGCAGTCTGCGTGAACAGGGTGCATGCACCCATTTTTACTATAGGTCACTGCATCAGGTCACTATAAGTCATTCTCAGCCCAGAGGGCAGGGTGCATGTACCTGTGTGTGAGGGCACCCCTGCAGTAGCAGAGGTACCCCCACAAACTCCAGACCCACTTTCCTGGACTTTCTGAGTGCGGCGAATCCATTTTATGCGTGTACTGGACATAGGTCACTACTTATGTCCAGCTACATAATGGTAACTCCAAACCTAGGCATGTTTGGTATCAAACATATTGGAATCATACCCCAATGCTTTTGCACGTATTGGTTGTATGATTCCATGCACTCTGGGGGCTCTTTAGAGTACCCCAAGCATTGCTTCCACAGCCTTCTGACGTTTTCCAAGCAGCCTCAGCTGCTGCCACATCACAGACAGGTTTCTGCATTTGTTTTGCTTCAGCAGCTCATGCCCAGGAAGACAGAACAAAGGATTTCCTTTGTGAGAGGGGTGTCACACCCTCTCCCTTTGGAAATGGGCATTACATGACTTGTAATGATGGCTATAGTTACCATCACCCCTACATCTACAACTAGCCACAGCACCACACTCAGTCCCCATTAGGGTGTTGTTGTATGTAATGATTATCTTCTACCCAGCCCGATCGGGTTTTTGGGTTACCCTCTGTGGTTTATAAGCACACTCATTCCAGCACCCATTACCTCTCAAATAGTCACTTCACCCATCCCATCTGTCTTTACATCTCACTCACACACTTTCACTTCTACATACAAACCACTCAAGAAAGAACCTCCTACCCATACGTCATTGAGGTGCCTGAGTTACAACAGCTTGAGGAGTGACACAAGCCCCTTCATGAAGAGGAACTTGAGCCCAATGGTTCAATGGAGCCAAGATGAACGGGAGAACTAAGGGCCAGATGTAGCAAAAAAGCAAATTGCGACTTGCAATTTGCGAGTCCGTGCGACTCACAAATTGCAAGTCGCAATTTGCTATGCAGAAAGGTGTCTCAGACACCTTCTGCAACTCGCAATGGGGTCGCAAAGACCCACCTCATTAACATTAATGAGGTGGGTCGCAGTTTGCGACCCCATTGCGAGTATGGGCACTCACGGGCATGGTGGCCTGCTGGAGACAGTAGACCACCATGTCCGTGACTGCTTTTTAATGAAGGAGTTTTTTTTTTTTTCTATCTGCATTAAATGAAAATCAAATGCCATAGGATGCCAAATAACAAAGTTGAAGAGTTTCAAATGAAGTGTTGATTGATCTATGGCATGGCAATATTAGGAAACCTTTACAACTGGAATTTTCCACTGAAATAGTTAGTTACAATCAACTACACATGTATGGCAAGGCGTCCAACAGGTTTCTAAAGTATGACATCAAATGAATTTAGTATGAAACAAAAAAAATATTTATGCTAAGCATTACTTTCTGGTGTCTGCTTCCATCATATTGACAGAGCGATATGGAAGAGTGACAATGGATTTTAAAGCGCACAAAAATGATATAGAAGCATGTTTAAAAAATAAGCCCTATGGCCTAAAGGCTATTAGTAATTACTTTTCAGTGAAAAAGCCAATGATAATTTTGTTAAACAAAAAATAATAATACTTTGAGTGAATTTATATGAGAAGTGTAAAAAGCTGGCCTGGTGTGTGCTGGGAACCCAAGGTACTTACACCTTATACCAGGTCCAGGTATCCCCTATTAGTGAAATGTAGACAGTGTCTAGAAGCCAGGCTCTCTAGAGGTAGCTGTGGATGAGCAGCCAAGGCTTATCTAGGAGACATGCAAAGCTCATGAAATACCACTGTAGTCACACAACACTTATACACAGGAAAGAATACACTCAGTGATACAAAAATAAAGGTACTTTATTATGGTAACACAACACCACAATTACTATAGAGGCTATACTCCATTAGGAGGTAAGTAATACACAAGTTATATGCACTAGTTGTCAGAAATAGGCATAAGAATAGTTAGAAACAGTGCAAATAGTGTAAAATATAATAGAGAGTAGTGGACCTAGGGGGAGCACAAACCACATACTAAAAAAATGGAATGCAAGAATGTCACCCCCACCCAGGTAAGTGAAGTGTGTAGAGGGTCGATGGGGGTACCATGAAAGCAAAAAGGTAAGTATCACAACACTCCCCAACAACCAGACAAGCAGGAGTAAATTGCTAGAATTTCCACTGAGCACGCACTTTGAAGAAAAGAAGAGATTTGCAAAACCCAGATACCACTGCAAGAAACCAATGGTGGATTCTTGAAGAGGAAGACCTGTGGAAAGACGGTACCAAGTCCAGAAGACACAGTAGAGTCCAGTGGAGGCAGAAGCCCCTACCCACCAAGCTGAGGATTGCAGGAGTTGGTCGACGGTGAAGAAGGAAGTTCAGCACTGCAACCCTGGATTAGGAGTCGAGTTCCTGGAGGATGCAGGTGATGTCCCATGCCATAAGGAAGTTTGAAGTCGGGTTTGCATGTTTGGATTGTACCAACAAGCCTTGGCACAGGCAAAACTCATGGTTGGTGGAAAGTGGTGCTGTCAGGGACCAGCAAGGCCCAGAAGGACCTAACCCAGGAGGGAGAGTCAGAGGGGGCCCTCAGTGTCGCAGAGAGCCCACACAAGCACAGGCAACACTCACAAGAGTCCCACAGGACGGGGACACAGAAGGTGCAAATGGAGCCCATGCAACACTACAAAAAGGAGTCCCACACAGCAAGAGAGTCACTCAGGGAGCTGTGCATCGCAAGAAGGAGTGCTAGGGGCTGGAGGTGCACGAAAACTGAAGACGCCTTGGTAGAAGTGCCAACAAGATTTGGCAGCTGCAAAGGACGCAGTGCACAGGGGAAAGCAAGGGCTTAACTCCACCCAAGTTGGACAGCTGGTAGAGTCTGGACCACTTCTGACCACCACCTGCGTTACAGGATTCACGCAGCTCAGCAGGGGAGGGGATCCACGCAGCCAGTTGTTGTTGCTGTTGGTACCTGCAGATGCAGGAGAGTGAATCTTTCACTCTAAGGGAGATTCCCTCTTCTTCGTGTGCAGACTGAAGATGGGCTGTCCTCATAGGATGCACAAAAGGGAAATGTTGCAAAGGCTGGAAGGAGCCAGAGAAACAATGTTGAAGGTGAAGTCTTCATCTTTGTTGCAGATTGTCAGGTCCTGGAGAGTCTAGATGCAGTTTCTTTGGTCAGAGGTCGAAGGAAGGGATGCAGAGGAATCCTGATGGAACCTTGTAAGCCAAATCTGAGGAATCACCCAAAATAGAGACCCTAAATAGCCCTGACAGGGGGATTGGGCACCTAGCTCGGTGACCACCTATCAAGAGGGGGTTCTGATGTTACCTGACTGGCCTGGTCACTCAGATGCTCCCAGAGTTCCCTGCCAACCTTGGATTCAATATGGCAGAACCCAGGGACCCTCTGGAGGAGCTCTAGGAACCACCCCTGGGGTGGTGATGGACATGGGAGTGGTCATTCCTCTTTCTATCATCCAGTTTCATGCCAGAGGAGGGACTGGAGGTCCCTGAAATGGTATAGACCGGTTCGTGCATGGAGGGCACCAAATGTGCCCTTCAAAACATACCATTGGCTTACGAGTTTGGCAGTCTTGTTGCAAGATTGTCATAGTGGCAGGCATCAAAAAAGCACTGTATTGGCAGTAATTCAACCGCTGTATTAAGAGTCACAATATAAAGACCACCCAAGTACAGCCACAAAATTGACACAACCAGGACTCAGGATTGCAGGAATGAGGCAGCTCCACCTCCAGCAGTGCTACACCGACAACCTTCCACCCAACAGATTGCAACCCTCAAATCACAACAGCCATTCTACCATGGTGGTAAACCATTGTCGGTCCGAACACCCGTGCTCAGAATACACTTCTGCCAAAACACAATACTACATTGGACAGTTTGAATACCCCACACCTGACACACACACACCAGACATACCTCCTCACAGCATGATATAACACCCCCCACACAACCCACTAAACGATCACCACATACACAAGAAGACAGAAACCTATTACTCAGCACTCATACACACCACACAACTGCACAAACAACCTTATACACGCATAACAACTATATACAAACATCACAATCAACCAGCACTCACAGCAAAACTACCCCACCTCAATAAACACCCTACATTGCACCCTACACACACAACCCCAACCACAACACAACCACCAAGTCAAGTCAAAAGCACCCACACTTCACAGACGATGAGTTGAGGGTCATGGTCAATGAAATCATCAGGGTTGAGCCACAACTGTTTGGAGCACAGGTACAACAAACATCATAGCCAGGAAAATGGAGTTATGGCAGAGAATATTCAATAGGGTCAACTCAGTGGGCAACCATGCACGCAGAAGGGAAGACATCAGTAAGAGGTGGAATGACCTACAAGGGAAGGTGCGTTCCATGGCTTCATGACACCAGATATCCATGCACAAGACTGGCAGTGGGCCCTTACTGCTCCCCCAGAGCTCACATCATGGGAGGAGAAGGCCATGGACATACTACATCCTGAGGGCCTGACTGGAATACCTGGAGGACTGGACTCTGGTGAGTAACAAACACTCCCCTGGCACTAAATTACCTGTCCAGCATGCTTCCCCACCACCCAACTACTCCCCAATTCACCTCATCTCCCACTACACCTCCCACCTAATTACCTAATGCCCCTCTCCTGCATGCCACACCACCACCCTGGCCCAATCATATCTGAGCTCTCTCCATCTGTGGCTGCTGGTGGTGCAATGGAGGCCCTGCCAGGGGGACCCCAGGCCTCAGGCACCCCTCCCTTTGTAGATGAAGGACCCCCCCTGCAATGTGGACGTCCATCCAGACATCCGGCAGGAGCAGATGCCAAGACCAAACTCACTGGCAGGAAGTGACCCTCTCCTGATTACACTGCCTTATGTGCCAATGAAACTCCCTGTTGACTGTTCATTGACATCACTCCATTTTCCAATGGCCCATGGACACTGGACCTGTGCTACCAACAACTGTGCTGCCTACTTTGAGGATCTACCATGACCCACTTGTCACCTATTTGCCACTGATTGCATAATAAACACTTTATGCTACTGCATTTGTGTCTTTATTTGCGCACATAAAAATGTTTGGTCAGCAAGATGTTATGGGTATGGCCCCCTAATCCAACAGGCAGTGTAATGGAATACAGTGTCTTTGCAGGAGACACCGTAAAACAGAAAAGGACCAGGGTAGTTATAAGGGAGTCACCAGTACATCCACACACCACAGTAAATCCAAAAATCTAACCTGCAAAAAGATCATGACAGAGACTACCATCAGGCATGGTACCAGACAAAGCACATATGCAGTACATAGTTGGCCTGTCCAGTGTAGATAGCCATTTAAACAGGGCACAACTGATATCACTTGCACATCACCGGTATTAGGTAATACATCACAAAGCACTCTATCTGCCATCTGCCATCTGTATAGTGCTAAACTCAACTCGGAACAGTAACCAAAGGCTAATTAAGATGAATGGATCAAGCAATAGGTAGGAGTGCCAGATATGAACAGGACACAGTCACTTGCTGGAATGACATGAGAACAGGAGAATGCAGGACACACACCACAATACAGGGCTGTCCATAGGAGATGTCAATCTTGCAACCTGCGTAGAGTGTACACATGGTAGAGAAGATACATATTCAGTCAGCAGCTTACATGCATTCTGTCACCTCACACAACACACACATAGGGATAGGAACACTTTACACCACCACTGATAATCCAAATCAGGAGGACCATTGACACCAATGTATGTTGAAATAGCACGAATGCAAATAGGCATACCTGTATGTTACTGGAATTACTGATTGATGAGTTCTGCCCTGGACTCAGCTGCACCTTCCTCATCTGCCTCCTTATCACTTTCCACTTCTTCATCACCAGCCACTGGTCCAACTGCTTCCTCTTCATCAGCTAGTAAGGTTATCTGATGTCTCAGGGCCAGATTGTGGAGCATGCAGCAGGCAACCATGATATGGCATACTTTCTGGGGACTGTAGATGAGAGTAGTTCCAGAGACATACAGGCACCTGAATCTGGCCTTCAGGAGGCCAAATGTTCTTTCTATTACATGCCTCGTCCTGTCGTGGGCCTTATTAAAATGGAGTTCCGCTTCAGTGGCAGGGTACCTCACTTGTGGTAACAGCCAGGGAAGTTTAGGATAGCCAGAGTCACCTCTGCACAGAGGTAGGACCTGTCACAATACAGGCACAGACACAGGGAAGATTGTGATGACAGGTGCCATTACAGACACACACATCCAATTGCATACATACCAATGAGCCAAGCTCTCTCTCTCTTTCTGTGTAGTCATGTCATCATGTAGGGGACATTGCTGTTTGTTAGAATGTAGGAGTCATGCACAGATCCAGGAAACTTGGCTTCCACTTGGGAAATGTATTTTTCTGCCACGCACACCACCTGCACATTGATGGAGTGGTAGTATTTACAGTCCCTATTCACCTGTTCATTGGCACTGGGAGAGACCAAGGCTACATGGGTGCCATCTATGGTCCCTACATCATAGAAGTCTGCCTTCAGATAGGGCAAATCCCCTTGTTGGGGGAACCTGATGTAGCTGTCCATGTATTTCAAGAAAGCACACAGTACATCCTTCAGCGCAAGACTGGACATGGGCTGTAAGATCCCTGCTGCAAAGTCCACTGTAACCTGAAAGGGCAAGCAGCAAGAATGGGTAGCACTGACTGTGATAGGGATTACATATGGCAGGCAACAGATCAGGCTCCAACTGGTACATTGATCCATGATGGTCTGATGAATCAGACAATCGGTCTGAATTAAGGGCCAGATGTATCTTCACAATTTTGCGATTCGGAAATTAGCGATTTCTTAAAAATCGCTAATGCTATTACCGAATCGCAAATTGCGATACCGGCCCCATTCGCAGCTACGGGCCTGTTGGCCCATATCTGCAAATTTTTTGCATTTCTAAAATTGCGATTTCTGAAACAGAAATCGCAATTTTGGAAAGGCAAAACCCAAGGGTGCTGGGGGGCTAAGGCCCCCTCTGCTGCACCCCAATCATTTTTAGGGGGACATGTAAGGTGCACACATGCCAAAAGGGCATGTGTGCTTTACATGTACAATTTAAAAATGCATTTTTAATGCATTTTTTAATTTTGCACATGGTTAACACCGAGTTCAACTTGGTGGTAATTAGCGATTCCTAAATGCCAAAATCGCATTTAGGAATTGCTTCATACATGAGCTAAGAAATCGCAAATAAGGAATCCTTATTTGCGATTTCTAATTTAGTGAGTCTGAATTTGTGACTCTCTAAACAGGGTCGCAATTTTAAGGAATCGCTAATTTAGCGATTCCTTAAAATCGCGTTCAGAATGTATTGAATACATTCTGAACTGGCATTTTGCATTCGCAAACGAGCATTCGCACTGTTTGCGAATGCAAATTGCTTTCATACATCTGGCCCTATATGCCTCTCCTCCAAGGTTGCAAGGTTCACTAGCGGACAGTACACAGCTGCATATCTCAATATCCTCATGACATGGTATCTAAGATAGAAAGGAGAGTATGTACAATGTGATATGCACTCCACACATGTTAGAACTACATATCATTGTCGCGCACACCTAACACTGTTGACATACCAGCCATATGAGGCAACTGTGTCATGGTCACATGCGTGAGCCAAACCAAGATGCCACAACATAGGCCTACTCCACATTCAGCTGGTAAAAGTGAGTGGTGCACTTATTTACCTGTATCAACACATGAAAAGTGCAGAAAATAGCAGCTGCTTGTCCTGCAGTACTGGACAGATGGAAGTGACTTAAGTCAGTCGGCATATGTCATCATGACAGTAGGCGGTCGTAACTGCTGTGCATCTTCTCATTGATTAACTTTGCTGCCTATGGGGGACAGGGGCCAATGGTGATCGCAGCAGACAGTGCCAGTCCTGTACATGGCAGCTGTGGCTGCCATTTTCTGCAGCCTTGCTCACTTGACTCCTGACACTCCTGCAAGCAAGACCTCCACTATATGAGCTGCTGTGTACTGTCTCTGGGAGTCATCATGCCACATCCTGCAGGTGAAAGTGCCCCAGCCTTTTCCCAAGAAGAGGTTGAGAAGCTGATGGAAGCGCACCTACCCCTGTATTGGACAGCTGTATGGGGCACCAGAGGAGCAGGTGAGCCCAATACCATAGTCATGTGGGATAGGGGTGTGTGTGAGGGTGAATGGCGTACCTTTTCCGGTCAGGGGTAAATGCATGCCAGGGGCATGGAATTAATGTGTGTGATGCATTAGGATGGGCATGTGTGGACATTTGGTGGGTCTAATGTCTAAAGTCCACTGCTGTTGGTATGCTGCATGTCTACATGACTTTCTCCTTCTATCAATGTCACCCATGCAGGTCAATGCCCATCAGAAGAAGGGGATCTGGTGTGCTATCGCTAAGCAAGTGCGAACCCTGGGGGTCCCTGCGCAATGGAGCATCCTTTGTCGTAAGCGGTGGGAGGACCTGAGACAATGGGTCTGGAAGACCGTAGAGGCCCAGCTGGGGATGTCCTTCCAACGAGGGAGGGATGCCCGTTGGACTCTGACCCCCACTAACGGCCCTCATTTTTGGTGGTGGTCTACCCTGTGCTGGATGGGCATTTGAGGGCAGCACAGCAGCCACAAGGGGTGAGTAATCACTGTATCCTGGGACTTGCCTGGCCTTAAATGGGATTGGGTGCCTCATACCTGGCAGGGTGGAATTGTAAAGTACTCAACATGTGGATCAACATTAGGAAATGGTCATTTGGCACCCGGGCAGAGTTATTTTGTAGGAGTGTCTCCATGCAGAACAGTCATTGGATGTAAATCTCCATGTTCCATGCCTCTCCATGTCAGTAATGTGGTGATGCACTAATGACATAGGCAGATTTGTGACTCCTTCCTGGCCATACAATGGATGTGAGTGTCAGTACCACCTTGAGCATTGTGTATGACCTGCTCCTGCCATCTGCATCAGTGGCTCTGAGGTGCTGGTCGACTGCCATCTGTGTAGCCAACCTGCAAATGCAACTGTGTGACTCTCCTTTATCACTGGGACTTGATAAATGATGTACTGGTTCTGGATACTGACAGAATGTGGGCATGGCATTATGGTTCCACCACAAAACTGGCCTTCATTGGATAGGATTATTGGCCTGATAGCTGACTGGGCATATATAGGTGATCTGCTGGCTGTGGGGAATGTATAGGTAGGCAACGTGGGATTCTGAAACATGTTGAAATAATGAAGTCTGATTGCTCAGAAAATGCATTCCTAGGAGCAATGCTTGTGGGGATGTGGCCTTCCAAACTATGGTTTAGTATTGGAGATAGTAAGTGCCCTGCGAAGACCTTTATGTGTCACCATGCTGCCAAAGCCCTAGCTAGCCCTATGCTGCACTGCTGACTGACTGCCTACTTTATGTTGAGATGGATATCTGGGGGCTATTCTGATAACCTGTGACTCTTACACCTTGCCTTGGCTGTTGGGTAGTGGCAGATTAGGACTGGTTTGGGTATTGCATGACACATGGCGTGTTGAGGTGAAGGTGGTTTTGTATTCTGTCTACTCAGGCTGCTTAAGAATTAGTAGGATATGTATTAGGTGTACTGACAGTGGTGTTCCTCCACGTGTCCCTACTGCATGCAAGTATTTACCCCATGTGATGTGTGTTGTCTGGGCTCAGTGACATGATCCCCTATGGGTGTGGTATTGAGTTCAGGGGTGGTGGTGCCTTGTGGAGGGTGTTTGGGTGTAAGTGAGGTTGTGGTTTTGGGTGGGTGTTTAGGTGTGGTTGAAGTTGTGATTTAAGTTGGTATTTGGTTGTGGTAAAACGTTAGTGGTGTGTGCTTGTATTAGTGTGTGGTTTTTAGGTAGTTTGGAGAGTGAGTGATTTTGGGTGTTTGTGTGTGGGTGAGGTTGTGGTTTTTAGTGGGTATATTGGTGTGGATGATGAGGGTATTTTTGGGGTGGGTTCTTGGTTGAGGGTGTAGTTTTGGATGATTGCTTCAGTAAGGGAATGGATTTGCGTGGGTGCTTTGGTGTGAATGTGGTTTAGGTTTGATGCTTAGTTGAGGGTGATTATGTTGTTTCAGGTGGTTGCTATTGTTGGCTCTACTCCAGCCCAAGCCTCGCTATATGGCAGACATAGCAGACTGTATACCATCCAGGAATATAACTAATCGCTAGAGTTGCTGGCTTATTCCCTGGAAGACACACAGGAGTGCAGTGTGCCCTATAGAGAGGCTTCCTAACAGATAGCCTCCTCAGAGAGCACTGCTGGGTAGACATGGGCCAGAGCTGAGCTGCCTGGGGCAAAGAGGACCCCAGCCTTTTAGGTTGCTGGATAATTTGCTACACCAGGGAGGTAGGAGGGAGCGTGCTGATAGATCTGGTGGTTGAGCTGGTAATTCATGCAGATGATATAGAGCTCACCACCACTTGGGGATGGTCTAATGTCCAATGTGGAGATCTCAGAAGCTGTAGAAGTGTTGGCCTCCTGTCCAGTCCCGTCACCTTCTATGCCACTGGGTCCTTCACTGGCATAGAAGGGGTTACCACCTTCCGATTCCCAATGGACATTCTGTTCCCCATTTTCTTGGCCATCAGCCCAATTGCTTGCAAGGAAGAGGGCTTAAATAAGTAAAATAACCTTTAATTTAGAGTTGCATTGTACGTTTGTGGTATTTGTATATACATTTCAAAATTGTTAGCTGCTGCTGATGGGTTACTCTGGCTCAAATGTGATGGTGACTCTGTCCATCATATTGCAAGAGGATTTTGTGCTATGCCTCTTGTGTTATAGCAGACATGTTACCACCCATTATATTTGTGAGACTGTGTTCTGTCATGAGCAATCCGATTTAAAGGCTAAACATTTATTTTATTACTTTTAAGTTGTCCCTAAGGTAGGTCCTCTAAGCCCATATGGCAGGGCAAGTGGTAGAAAAAAGCAGAACATAAATATTTCATGTTTAAACATGTCCCGCCAGTGAAATCCTATTTTTAGAAGTGTAAGTCTATCATTCCCATAGACTAACACTGATTTACCTTATTTACCCTAATTATGGCTAAACTCAGTTTATGAAATGGTATAAACTTGCTGCTTACACTCTTTTTAATAGAAATGATAAATCCTCTTTATTTGTAAAGTTAGATTTTTACTTTTAGGTTTCAAAATGCCACTTTTGGAAAGTTGTTTTTTCCTGTATAGACTTTCTGGGTCTTGCTGCGAAGTATTCATCTGCACCTGGAGTGTGAATTGTTCTTCTGTTGGCATGTGTATTTGGATAAGAACATGGAAAATAAGGCCTAGGTGTGGAAAGGAGTGGGCTATCATGGCAGGAATGGTGGGAAGGAACCGTTTGCTTCCCCTTTCAAAGGACACTGGTCCATGCATAGGCACAAATGTACTTAACACCAGGCATTCCTTCAGGCTTGAGTCAAACCTAGAAAGGAGAAGAAATCTCAGCAGGCAAGTTCTGGGTGGACAAAGGAAGTTCTCCCCCACCCACAGGCCAGAACTACATATAAATAAGGCACCCTCAGAAACTGCAATCAGACCATTAATGGTCATGCTGTTTGAAACCTGGAAGGCAAACTGGACCAGTTTGCCTTGATTCCAGTACCACCCTCGTATCTCCAAGGGTCAGCTGACTTACCCAATGTATAGGCTACGGGGACACCAAGGGGCATATTTATACTCTGTTTGCGCCGGATTTGCGCCATTTTATTTTACACAAATCCAGCGCAAACTTAGCTTGATATTTATATTTTGGACCTAGACACGTCTAGCGCGAAAATATTGGAGTTAACGTAATTTTTTGCCTGCGGAAAACTACCTTGCGTTAATGAGATGCAAGGTAGGCGTTCACAGGCAAAAAATGAATCAAAGACCCTAGTGCCTTATTTAGCAAAAATCACGCACAGGCAGAGTAGGGCCTTAAATAATGTCGCTAAGCCTCCTTAGCACCATTATTTAATGCCTGGGTCAGGGCAGGAATTAGGGGACCTGTGGGTCTTTTTCCATGGTCAGAGACCATAAAACAGCCCACAGGAACCCTTCCCTGCCCCCAGGGACACCCCCACCCACACCTGGAGAACACACAAGGTTGGGGGGGCCCATCCCAGGTAAGTCCAGTTAAGTATTTTTACTCTTTTTTTAAAAAGTGCCCTAGGGGGGCTTAACTACATGGCACTGTGCCCAATGGCCATGCCCAGGGGACATAAGGCCCCTGAGCATGGCCATTGGGCTCGGTGGCATGAATCCTGTCTTTACTAAGACAGGCGTCATGTCCATGAGCGTTGTGCATCAAAAAAATGATGCTAGTCAGGTTAGAGTCATTGTTTTTACTCTAACCTGACTAGCGCAATTCTTTCATGCACAACCTCCAGTTTTCCCTACGCCTTCCCTACCCAGTTAGCATCATGTATTTTGATGCTAACTGGGCCTTAATGTCGGCTTGCGTCATTCCTTAAATATGGCGCCCAGCTGGCATCCTGGAACGGTGCTAAACTTTTTGGCACAAACCTGCACTAACGCAGGTTTGCATCAAAAAGTTTAAATATGGGCGCAAAAGTTTCCAGAGACCAAAACTTTTTGAAAACGTTTTAAAACTTTTATGCCAATTTTAAGGCTGTCCTGCAACCTGCACAGCTGACTTGTTCAAACTGTATGAGCACTGGCTTCTTTTTTGTCCTCTGCTAAAGTATGTCGTAGCTCCTAAGAAGTCCACTCTTGGTCCATTGGTGAGGGACATACTTCTTGGTATAAAAGAGAAAGTTGGGACTTGGAAACCTGTAGGACAAAATCTGCTCTGAGAACCAACAGCAGATCGGGACTGACCCACATAGTCTATCCATCAAAGGTGCATTGCAGGTGAATTTTAATTTTCTGCAGTCCCGCTTAGTTCTTTTCAGTACAACTTGCAGATCCCACCCATTGAAAAATTACGATCATCAAAATATTGACTTATTCTGAAGGAAACTTTTTCCATCCTCATCCTGGTCCCTGTATTCAACCCTCACTCAATCTTGGTCAGCTGTAACTTTGGACTTTGCCCCAGTCTAGCACAAGCAGATGGCCTTGGTTAGTGCTTTGTTTTTTCAGGCACTGTCTTTTAATCAAAGAAATTTAAATTCATAATTCTGTTTCGGTCTATTGTAATTTTGTTGCCTTGGAGTCATTTAATTTTCTAAACTTTTTCCTATTTTGGGGAATTTGTTTGGATTTTTCTTGTGTTGTGTTTGCACTTCATTACTCTTCGAGTGGTGCAAAAATATGTTACAAATGAATAAGTTAAGCCTGAATCTTTTTGCACCCAACTACGAGAGAGTTAAGCACAGGTTGATTTAATTACCTTTGTAGTTCACCCCGACAAGAACTGTGATTATTATCTGAAGAGGGTTCTCATCCAATAATCCAATATCTAATTGCAACCTTTAAGAATTAGACACAAAGAACACTTATAACAATCATCTAAAGGCCACGTTATCCAAATGAGCACACTTAGGAGAGACCTATCACAACAGCTGAAGCCAATATCAGAGTTTGAAATAAGTCCAGTGGGAACTGGACATGTGTCCTTAGCTTGAGAATATTCTTCTTGTGTTTCTTGAAATGCTTTTATGTTATCTGTATATGACAATTCTATCACTTGTTAGACAATCTTATGTTTTTGACTCACAATTCTGTGTTTCAAGGCAAGCCGGGAAGTCTCCTAAATCAAACATTCATGTACGTTCTGTATTCACACTCTATGTTCCCAACATGAGTGTTAAATTCAAATAAGGCACCTTCGAAATAATTGTTTTATGTTAAATACGGCACAATAATAGCCCAGCGGCAGTAGGGAGTGGACCGATACAATGAGTAACTGCAGGCTTCTGTGCATGAGGGTAAGTTTTGATAAAAATATTTCAGAAGTAATCATTTTTAGAAAGATACTTCCTAAATCACAGTACATTGTGTTTGTTTCCTTCAAAGCTGTCTCGGCTAGATGGGTCAACATAATTAGCTAAGCTACAGTTATTGTATTTTGAGTAAATTACACTCTCATAGCTAGTTTAGCTAATACTTCATATGATTTTCTGTAACAATATGGTGCATTGAGTAAAATACTTCAAAAATCGCCTTGTATATGAGGATAATAATGTACCTTAGGGAAGATGCCAAAAATACATCACTTAATGATTGTATTCTGTTTCCTAAATGGGCTCATAACACTGTCACCTTATATTGCACTAGAGTACCATTGGTGAACCTTTGAACATTTACTAGTGATATACAGATCTTGAATATAAGAAACTTGCATATTGCTGTGTTGGTGTGTATCTCCTTCTCCAATAAGATCTAAAGCACTCATTGTGAGTTTGGCGGACGGTAAAGCCCTTTCGCCAAACTCCTGACAGGGAGGCTGCTGTGGCGACCATCCCTCTGGACCTATTTTGAGATTCCTGCTAGGTTGGTGGGCTGAAACCTCAGTTTTCGCCTGCCGGCCTAGCAGTAAACAGGCTGCAGCTTTGTTTCCAGTTTGTAATCAAGCCGGTGGCAATGCTGTAGCCCGCAGGGTGCTCCAGACCCTCAAAATGTTCACTGTCTGCCTCACAGCACAGCAGAGAGTGAACATTGCAACAGTGCTGGGAAGGGGGACCCCTGCGCTGTCGATGCCAAGTGCCAAGAGGTGAAACCACCATAAAAAGACTGATGGAGAACAAGCTCATAGTATGCAGGGCAGCTCTGACCTGCAGATTATGATCACTGCCACGAGCAGGCCATCGGGATCATTGATCCCAGCAGTGTTGGCAGAACCCTGGTGGTCTGACTGCCAGGGTCTTTATCTGGCGGTTGGACCGCCACAGCAGCAGCGGTCCTGACGGCCACTGCGGGGTTGGCAGTCTGAAGACCGCCAGCCTCATAATGAGGCCCTAAGTCATGAAGTGATTATATGGAGTGTATGTTTTTTTTAAATGACACAGACAAATGCACATATAACTCATACCCCTTTGTAAACATTGGGCTAGTGGAACATCACAGTTGGAATTTGAATGTATTCATAACTTGAGAGCAACATAAGAAGTGAAAGGGCATTGAAATAGGCAATTCAATGTGAAGTACAACTTTTCTAGTCTATTTCGGTTTCTGCTGTGTAAACACATTGTTGTCTATTTGTATTTACTTACAAATAAGTAAATTTACACAAATTAATGATGAAAAGTTATTTTTGTGTTGAGCTATTTTTTAGAAGTGTTCTGCACTTTGTCATGCTTAATGTCTTCCATGTTTGTAAAAGGCATAACAGCCACATGCATATTCCATATATATGTGTTTAATACAACACTAACATATGGTTTTCTTTGCTTATAACAATTGTAAAAATACATTATTGAACAACCATGCAGACAAATTGCATTTTTCTAAAAAAATATTTTATCCACAGCACAGTGACATGATTTTATTGACTAATCATATAATTAGAAGAAAAAGCAAATATATCTGTTTAGGGCCCAATTATATTAGCAGGAAACATGTTTCTCAACAAATAAAGTGCTCTGTCATCGTGATACTCACCATATTTGGAAATACCCACTCACCTAGTGGACATTTCTAGCACTGACAGGATCCACAGTCACAGAGGTTCTTGCCAATGCAACGTTTGTTTGACGGATGGCTCTGTCAACATGATAGAGCCATAAAGCAAACTTGCAATGTTGTTTTAATCTTCACACACAAAATTACAATTTTCTATCTAAAAATTAAAAAATATCCTTCTTGCCCTGGCAGTATCCTCCACAATAAGCACTTTTCAATGTCCCTTACAAACAGGTTTTCCTGGGTGTTGGGCATTGAAAATCTGATGTA
Source organism: Pleurodeles waltl (assembly GCF_031143425.1). Taxonomy (NCBI): domain Eukaryota; kingdom Metazoa; phylum Chordata; class Amphibia; order Caudata; family Salamandridae; genus Pleurodeles; species Pleurodeles waltl. The sequence continues at coordinate 315,976,459 of NC_090444.1, forward strand.
TGCCCACATAAACCTCCAACGGCCCCTATCCGGTTGGGCCAGCAGAAGGGTTTGATCATGACAGAGATGGAGTAGTCTCCGTCATCACCAAACCTATGGTCTATCAAATCTAAATTGGGCGGGTAGACCATAATGTTGGTGAGGCAAGAACTCTTTTTCTACTAACATTTATATTGGGTCCTTGTAATTATTTAAAGAAGAAACTGAAAAAAAAAAAAACAGTTCCAGGGACAAACTCATCAAATTGGTGAGAATGAGATTAGTAGAATGAATCCACAGTTATTTGTAGTCTCTGTTCCAAACAACACAGTTTGTATAAGGAAAACATGTTTTACAATTTGTCCAACAGTGAATGCTGTTGACTCACAGGAGAAAATGAAAGCTTGTGTCTCTTTCTGTTAGCCTTTTGGAAAGTGGATTATTAGTAAGGACAGGTAGCAACTTACATTTAGCAATAAACCACAATTTCAAAATTGATCCAGCCAAGGTCTCAGTAAATTAATACTTGTCAACCCTTGATAGCTTGGCCCATGAGCAGTTAGGCTTAATTTAGGAGAGAGGTGTGTAAAACATTGCATATCAACAAAACAGTAAATAGGTAAAACACAACACACAATAACAAATCAGCACATATTTATAAAAATAGGGAGTATTTTTATCTTTAAAACAATATCAAAATGACCAAAATCTAATGTAGGGACCTCAGATATGATTTTTTAAAGATTAAATGAAAAAATATGCTTTCAATTGCCTTAAGTAAAAAAAAAAACACCAACCTTGGACAGCTAGTCCTACTTGACTGGGGCAATGTCAAAGTTTGAGGCCAACCGTGATGTAGCCCAAGTCAGATACAATGAGCAGTAGGCCTCGGTCAAAATGTTACCTTTGGACTTAAGGCGTGATTATGAGTTTGGCGGTTCAACCATTGAATAGCCGTACCATGAGGTTTTCTGTGAGGCCTGAGGGACAGTCAATGCAATGGCATTGTCTTCGGCTCTAAAAGAGAGCTGAGGCCAATGCCAGATGCACTAACTGTGCTGCAAGCACAGTTTGAATGTGCACTGTCTGCCATGGCTTACAGGGGGGCTTCTGCACTGCCTACGACATGGGCATGGGCCCAACTGTGACCTAGTCTCTGTATTTCCACCAGCCTTTACATTGTTGGGTCCCTGCCCTGAGAAGGCCAGAGAAAAGGCAAGTCATGATCAGCATGGTGGTGCTGACATCGGCACCGCCATGCTTGAACGCAGCTTTCACTGACACCAATGCATCAGGATCCAAGTCCCTGGTGGTGGCAGCGTTCTTGTGGCAGTCCAACCACCAGCTTCGTAATCTGGTGGTCGAACAGATAAGGTTGTCGCACTCAGACCACCACTGCGGGGATGGCAGTCTTAGGACTGCCAAACTCGTAATCAGGCCCTTAGTCTTTTTTCTGTAGCTTTTTCTCTCGTCGTTGATCAAGACTCCTCTTCAGGCCGGCTTGTGATGTGACATCATTGGCTGGGCTCAGTGTGAGGTTCCAGTCAACTCCTGGAAGTCTCGTTGATGAGAAAAAGCTCCAGAGCTTCAGTGGGACGAACTTGTAATTCAGGCTGGGTCACGGTTCGAAATCGCCGCTTTATATCTCATCGATGGGTCATCACCTTATAGAGCTTTTTTTCAAAATTGCTCTAACCTTCTCCAAACTTCTGGAACTTCTTCCAGAAGGCCTTATGGGGGTCTTGCAGTGTTCAGAAACCTGGTCCAAGGCTCTAAAAGCCCTGAGTTGCTCCTTTGGAGTTGGGACTTCAAATCCCAGAAAGCACCTGGTCAGAGTCCTCAAAAGGCCACTGAATGCTGGTCAGCTGGGCTTTTCTTGCATGACTTGATGCAGGGGACTCTTGGTAGCTCCTTTGCACCTGTTGCTTACAGGGAGTCCAATCCTAGATCTTTAGTAGCAAGGCAAAGTCCTTTCTGTGGTGAAGTCCAGAGTGTGAAGATGGTGCAGCCCTTGTGGGTGCATTCATTCAGGTGCAGACCAGAGGTTCACCAGGGCAGTCCTTCTTATTTGGATCTTTTTCCAGCAGGTATCTGACTTGCTGGGCACTCTTCCAAGTTTATTTTTGCTCTTGGGTTGGCACGCCGGGAGAAAACCCTGGCCAATAAGGTGTAGGGTGCCACCCTCTGGGGTGACCACTTCCAGCAAAGTGTGGCAAAAATCGATCCCAGAAAGCAACATTCTTCAAAAATCCAAGATGGAGAAAATCTCTCATTGGAGGCTAGGTCTTGCTGAGCCTGCCCACCGGTGTGGCTAAGATTCCCCTACCACACCCCCTTCAGCCCCTCTCTTAATCTAATTACTAGGGATCTCATCTGGCTGGGGCAGCAGGAATTGGGGGAAGGCCTGATTTCAGTCCCAAATGGCTTTCCCTGCTTTGAAAACCAGTTTGGCCACCCTACCCCCTTCCTGCTTTGCCATCTTCTACAGCAGTTCCCGCCCACCAGATGCTTCCTTTGTTTCAGCCCAGGCCATTTCACACCTCATTTAGGTAGCTTGGCTCAGGCTGCCAGAGGCTGACCAGTCACAAAAGGGCTCTACTTTGCTGATTTTGGTAACTTTCAGAAAGAGTTCTAAAACTCTTTCCCTGTACCAGTTACATTAGATCCAACATTGGCAAGTTGTTGGATTTATTATAATTAATAATTTGATACCATGACATATTTTGCTCTTTCCCAGCAGAAATGAGACTTTAACATTTTTAAATAAAGCCTCCCAATGGCAGCCCATTGAACTAATGTTCTACAATGGGGAAAAACAATATTAGCAGTGTTTTTCCTCACCAGTGCTCATAATACATATTTAAAAATCTTTCTGTATATACTTACACTGCACTCCACCTTTGGGGGAACCTAGGTCAGGCCTTAGGGGTGACCTACATGTAAAAATAAGGTAGTTAAGACTTCAGAAGTACTTTTAATTCCAAATTTGGGGGTTACTTTTCTATTTTAAAAGCAGCCAGCAAGACGCGTCTGCCTTTAACATGACGCCAGATACCACAGGAGTTCACCTATGGGTGCCTTAACTCCACTGGGGTCCTTACACCTACATGCCCTACCATATATTAGGCACTTATAGGTAAGTTGTCAGAGCCAATTATACTTATGCGTAATTTGCATACATATTTTAAACAGACCACTTGCCCTGGGGCTGGTTGGCAGTGCCCTGGGCACAGTCAGAGTAGGAGACCACCAGTAAGATTACTTTCTCACATGGCCTTTTTGGAATCATCTTCTACTCATCCAGGTGTACTGCCCCTCCTTAGGTAAACCTATGTCTCCTGGGTTGCAGGCTGAGAGGTAATGTCAGGTGTCTTGGTGGTTTTCTGTGCCCTCCTTCATGTGTCGGACTGGGTTGGATGGTAGATGTTCAGGAATTCTCACAGAAAGTGGTAGATGTTTCAGTAACTGCCCTGCAAACATTTCAGAAGTCATTCTGCACCACCGTAGAAAATGAATACATGATGGAGATATGATGCTCCAGATGGTCATTAGGGGCCTTCAGGAGATCATTATGCTCCCTCTACAGCGCAGTTTCTTTAAAATCTATTGCCATCTGTGGCTTCACTCAGCTCAGGCAATCTGCTCTATTGCTAACATCACTACACTGTGACCTTGAGAGCATGTGCACTGCTGCAGTGGGTCGTGGCTCACAGCAAATGTAGCAGGTGTAGTATATACAGGAACCAGGACAGGGATGCTCACTACTGAGGTAGTAGTGGTTGTAGGGGCAAAGGGAAATGATTCAACACCAGATAAGGAAAGAGGAGCCAGTAAAGACATACCTGATATTGTACTAGATATGGGCTGAGTGAGATTCGCCCTTGCAACCTGATCTGACAAATCTGATCGGCTGGCTTGTTCCTGCTCATGATTCACACCAGCAGAAGTTATCTGTACACTGAAGGTTTTAGTATCTGATGATTTATGGGAGGAATATTCTCACTGGGGTGCTGGAAATCCACTCTGGCAGAGGGCCCTGCAATTATAACAGAAAGAACCACTAATTACTGATAAAACACACACTTATCTTAAAAACATTCACTCATCATCTTATGCGAAGAATGTATTTTACAAAAAGTGCACTGAAACTCAGATTGATAGAGACATGGGGCCAGATGTAGGTAGAAACCAATTTGCGAGTTGCAAATTGCGAGTTCTTCCGACTTGCAATTTGCAACTTGCAAATTGGTATGCAGAAAGGTGTCTCAGACACCTTCTGCGACTCGCTATGGGGTCGCAAAGACACACCTCATAAATATTTATGTGGTGGGTCGCAGTTTGCGACCCCATAGCGAGTCTAGGCACTCACGGGGATGGTGGCCTGCTGGAGACAGCTTCCCGTTTGCGAATGAGTTACCATCCACTTGAAGTGGATGGTAACTGCGGGTTGATTTGCGACCGCTTTTGCAGTCACAAATCAACCCTACATCGCAGTGCGACTCGCAAATAGGTAGGGAACGCCCCTTCCTATTTGCGAGTCTGAAACACATTTTGCGAGTCGGTACTGACTCGCAATATCTGTTTCAGCATCGCGTGAGGGCATTAGCGCCTTGCAAACGGCGTTTTTCGCTGTTTGCGAGGCGCTAATGCCTTCCTACATCTGGCTCATGGTCCTTTAGGCGTGGAGTAGATACAGAAATTGTACTGTAGTTTATGGGGAAACAGACCCTGATTTAGAGTTCATTGGATAGCAAGCTTCATCACAAATGAATACTTTGGCTTGCTTATGCAAGTCTTTAACAGTGATAGATAGCCACTGCCTCACTTACGAAACAACTCTTACAAATGCTCACAGATTTCAACATGACTATCCCACATTAGTCTGAGGTGTGACTCATGCAATAGTTACAAATGCCAGTGAAAGGAAAAACTGGAAAGAATACCACCTGCTAGCATGATCTTTTATTGTCCGTACACCCTTTCCCTTACATGCAGAGCTTTTTTAAGTGTTAATGTCTATAGAACATTGTTTAATCTGAGCTGGTGGTTGCATGCCGGTTTAACCTACACGCATATTTGTGGACCAACACTAATTTTTCCTCAACAAACTCTAATCCAGAGGAAAAGAGAAAAAACACAAAAGGGGAAAGGAGGAGGTAGAAAAAGATGGAATTACACTGAAAGGTGAGAATCTATGGGTGGAAAAGAACCTGAAAGAGTGAGATAAAGAGGCGTGGTTGTCTGTGGATGGACTAAAGAAGCATGAGATGGAATTAGAACTATGCAGGCTTGGTATTTGGTGCCCCGACCTTCCATAACAGCAACCCCTGACTTTTGAACACAAGCTGGGCCCTTAAAAAATAAATCACTAACATTGACCATACTTCACTGTGCTTGTAGGGAAGAAACAGTTTGAGCTCTTTGCGCCACAATAAAACAATAACAATTATAGAGGATCATGTAAGGGATAATTTCCACTTCCTGCTAAATAATGTGCATGCTTAGTTCAGGAGTGTAATCGTAGATCTAAGCATACATTTTTCACTAGGGGTACAGGGAGTTATTCAATATAAATCGTATAGGAATGGGTTAATTCTAAAGTTTCTGGATATCAACATAAGGTGCATTGGCTTACAGTAAATCTCAATGGATCGCATTTACTCAGAGGTTAACATGAAAATCTGTCATGTATAAACTCTATTGCATACCCACGATATGGGCCATGGAAAAGATTTCCTAATGCATTACCCTTTAATACAAATAGCATGCTGAAGCCATGGAACGTAATAAGATATATAGTGATTCTGTGTTACGGTTTATCATTGTGTCTTTTTCACGTTGTGCTACACAGAAGCGCAGCACGCGACGCACTTATGACATTTTTAAGTTCTCAGGCTGCTTTCCAATCAAATCTGTCTTTCGAGCAGCTGGATGGCCGGGAGGTTCTGAATCTGTTACAGCCTTGTGCTTGTCACAGAACTGCGTTTTGACAGTAAGGATCATTCCACCACACACAAGGTCAATGCTGACAAACGATTTGAGGAGTAATTGAAATGGCGTTCAAAAAGAGACTAGTACTATTATTACTCAGCTTGCCCATCTCTCTAACTATTCTGCACAGAGAGATGAAATACCATGCTAAATGTGTGTAAGAGAGTGAAGGTGGTATTCGAACACAGTTACCATCAGGTATGTGTTATACACATTTCAAGGCTGAGGTTTAATATGATAACATTGCAGGCTTATTTTCGTAGTTTACACCATGAGCATGCCTTTGTGTTAATAGTAACTGGAGGAACAGAAAGTAACACTCGAAAAAATAGGGCTCTTGCTCTGAAAATACATTATAAAATGAAGTTTGTGATTGAAATAAAGGCCGAAAGGTTGAGCCCTATGTCCTGACTTACAAAGGCATTTTTGACTGCAAAAATATTCTTGCAATAGTTATAATAGCAGGTGTAAACCTATTACTCACGTGTATGTGCATTCCACAAATGTTTACAATTGCTCAACAGAGACTCCCATCCGAGGAATGGCTAGTGGACATAAGAAGTCCTGGTTTGTATTGTGAGGATGTGAACATCCATAAGCATGTCCGTTTGGGGACACCCACAAACGCTTCAACTCATTACCACCCTGAAAATAGTCGGAGATTAAGCATCCCAACCATTTTTTACCAAGTTCATGCGTGGCTAGTTCAAGTCCAGGTCACTTTCTGAGCGATCTGGAAGTCAATTCTTGTTTATACCAATACAAAGCAGGACTAAACGTTCCAGAATTCAACGGAGAAACCTGGAATGGAGCAGCTTTTCATGCATAGACCTAGCCTACTTGGCAGCTATGAATTTGTTCATGCAAAAACAGAAGTAATCCTCTTTCAGATTAGAAAGAAGCGTAAAGCAACACTTTTAAACGTTGTGATCTTGCACAGGATGCGGTCTCTCCATGTAGAAAATAATATGAGAGGAAGGGCTATGTTACCCCATGCAACGACTAAAGCTATTTTATTGAGGAGTCAGTCAATACAGATAGAGGGGAAGAGCCATATTCAAAGATATCCATTTGCAATGACTGATCCGTTGGATTTAGGTGGACATGCAGGAACAAATAATATGGCAGTGTTAAATGAATTGGATCTTTTTCGGGAAAAAACGGATCTCAGTGGACATAAAAAGGCTAATTTAAAACACATCTATTCAAAAATTCAGTCGTGCAATGAATAATAATAGAACTGGAAAAATATAAGAAACACTGCTATTAGTTGAAAATTTGCCGACTAATTTGATGGAGAACACCCACATCATGTGTACGAATTCTGCCTCATCAGATGTGGGCGTGCCTTGCTGCTGATGTCAAAGTCACAATACTTTATGCCCTACGTGTTTTGGGTTCCATAATTCTACATCAGATGAGTTACACAGGTCACAACTTCATAGGCCATGAACTGACTGAAGAGAATAATATAAAATATAGAATAAAACAGGACTCACCAAAGTTGTCAAATGGGCGCAGTTTTCCAGGATCATATGCATTTCCTAAACAGTAAATTCCTGCTTCAGACCTTAAGTTCTTATTGACGTCTATGGCAGCCTCTGTCTCAGCACGAAACCTGAATCCCCGGACATAATTTGATGAGAAATAGTCCTGTTTATGAACCTTTTGCAGTAATTGAGGTATTGAAGAGGTTGGGCAGGGCACGTTTGATTTAAAAGGCCCCACCGGGTCTGATTAAAGTCATATGCACCGGCTGCAACCCTGGAACTAATCCATAAATCTGTTTTTCTGTCATCCGTCTTGCTACATTTTGCAATTTTGAAGTCTCAGAAAGTGGGTTTTCAATTTGGAATGGCAGAAAACCTTCCATTTTAGTAAACACACTCCTGTTAGGCTTCAACACAGGTCTCAGTGAAACTGCTCAACCTTCATAGCTATTGCTCAAACAGCAGCAGACAATTCCACATGAACTTGTCTGTTACATTCAAGCAGCACTAAATATCTTAAAGTCAAGTAAACTATAAAATAAGTTTCCCAAACACATTAAAGATATAAAAAAGCAAAAAGATACCAACACGAGAAGGAACATAGGTGGAATCAGAGATTTGGGTTTTTAAATATTAAATGCATAAAACACATAGAAAAAAGAAAAGAACTGAGAGAGCGTAGCTTATATAATCTATATTAACATGAAATGTTTATGTACTAATGTGTAATAATGCTGCATAGAAACTGTATTAATGTACTTTGTTAAAATGTGCACTTGAAATGTGCCCACGGGGAGTGGCCGTCAATATATACTGGGACTAATAAAACTGACTAATAATGTTGAAATTATATGTTATGATATGATTTTACACTAATAATAATAGGTATATGTAAAGGTTTTGCTAATAAATCACTAGGCCTTAGTTAGCATGAGTGGAGGCCTAGCTGCCTGACTCTCATATTAAATGTGTTTTTCAAACGTGCAGTGTGCTGACTTGCTGAAGGACATGAACTCTTGTTTTTTCTCTAAACTAGAAGCTGAATGTAACTGTAGTAGATCCGTTCTCATGAAATTCGTCTTGCTTATAGAATTTTTTTTAGTACAGACAATGGAGCCACTGACCGAAGATGTGCAAAGGACCACAAGACTAAGAAGTCATACCGGACATTCCACTCGCTAAAGACGTCAATCATAAGGACCAATAAAATACGTGAGAACTATTATGGGGTGACAAATTTGATGAGCTAATGTGAAGTTAATTGGTTAAAGATAGTGGGGTGCAACCCCTTGTCCAATCAAATTTTAGGGGAATGTACAACAAAAATGGGATAAAAACCCTTGACTCCAGGAAGTAAATGAGAACTAGATAGAGCGAGGGGAGATGCTGATGCGTTTTGCTATGATCCAGGGACTTTGTCACTTTGCTTAGTGACTTGCTAATTTTACTTAGAGTAATCCTTGCCCTTAAATTGCACATATACACTTTACCTCCTTATGAGGGAAGTGCCCCTTTTACCCGATTGCTGAATTCCTGATAGTGAATCAACTGATGTCCTGAGGACGAAGACCGAACCTGAGTGCTGACCCCAAACGGAGGGCAACTATATGACAATTAAATTGTGATTGTCTGTTTGCTTTTCCTTTCTAGGTACCAACTGCTCTTTTGACAGAGACCATAGTTATATGTTTTTCAAATTGATGTTACTAAATTGTTTTGCATGAAGCCCAACATGCTAATGCCAATTGGAGGTTAGTTGAGAGGGGTTCACTAAACCGACGCAAATAGATAAATGACAGAATCTATGCTTTGTTGAATAACGTGATGATGATACTCTGCTAGAATAGCCTATGCTGACTCCATGCTATATTTTAATGTTCGTGATTCTTGCTTTGATGGAATCATATCAGAGTTGCCATATTGTGAATATGCTAATGTGTTTCTTAGTTTTGAGACTAATAAACTTACTAGTAGAATTGCAATCAATAGGGAATAAATATCATCAAATTCATATTATTCTGGTGTGGTTATTCATGACTGAAAGGTCATGGTGTTTCTGAGTTTCATTAAATGTCATTGACTAAGGTAAATTGCCTTATTTTAATAAATATTGATAACGTTATTGACATATTGATTGGCATGTTGATTAGCTATCTCGTCCTAAGGTGTCTTCAATCAGGGTCAAAAGATTAATTGTCCTAAAACGAGTCCCAAAGTGAGTAAATTATCATAAAGGGACGTGTTAACAGTTCCATAGACACATATCAGTTTGTGGCTAATTGGGACATACCAGTGATTATAGTCTGGCCACAATGGAGAGGAGGTTGGATAAAATCAAGCACACTGAAACCATTAATATTGGCATTTAAAATGTGAGTGAGACAAAACTAGATTTCATAATCACATAGTTCACTTCACAGCTCGGAAAGATTTACCATCTCATCGGGGTCCAACGTTATACCTTCAGACTTCTCTGCTATCAACATCCTCTAAAGAACAAAGCTTGAGGTTAGATACCTTTAATGCTGAACCCATTTTCATTGCAACAAGAATTTCTGAGTCTAAGAAACCTGATTTTCTTGCTTGTCTAGGGTGTGATCTCCCTGGCCCAGCCTCAGCATGACGTCCTGCCCCTCCAGGTGAGGAAAAAGTGAATAAGAGGTTGATTCACATTTTGATGGATGGAGTGCAATCCATCGGGGTGGCAGAGGACATTACCTCCACCATCCTGATGATATTCCGTCCATCATATTAGAGATGACTGCTGGCCCAGTGGTCATCTTTGTACCTTTATTGTTGTCATGGTAGTTCCCTTTAAGATGCAAAACATTTGGTGGACTTCTGCCATTGTTTTTGATGGGCATTCACCAAAATGTAACTTTTGTTTTGCGCAAGCAAATTTCCTGGAAAGTTTTCTCCCATGATGTGGGAGCCATTATTATTTTTGATGTTCTTCATCACCAAGCTTATGTTGCCGTGAGAAAAAGAACTAGTCATTACTCCAATGCCCATATTTATACTTTTTGACGCGAAACTGCACAGATGGTCATACATTCCTGTTACGGATGCAACAGCACATCCACTGTCTCATGTATGAAGCAGTTTTTTACCTTATGATTGATGGTGTCTTAGTTGTGGACCATATGCTGCAATGAACCATGTTGCCAACATGGATGTGTGCCATAGCTGTGCTACTCTGATATCGCCCTTCAAATGTGAAATGGACAGGATATATGTCATTTATACCATGTGTGAAGTTGGGTGTACATTCATACCTATCAAATGTCATGTGGCTTTTTCAGTATCCTAATCCTAATCTGTATGTCATTTGTCCATAGGTGTGTATCCCATTGGGTCAGGATATCAAACATGACTAGCAGTGTCACAACCTCAGTGTCCACGTGTCAATGTAGTGGTGTATGTGTTGTGTGTCCTGCAGTGTTGCTGTGCTGTGTGTATAGAACTGGGTTTCTGTACTTACCAATGAGTAGGCCATTTCCATATTGTACATCCTGGAAGTGTTGATTGATGGTGTTGTGGCAGAAGATGAATGAATCATGTACACTCCCAGGATACTTTGCCACAATGTTTGTGATCAAACCCTGGTGATCCACAATGGCCTGTACATTGATGGAGTCTGTGTGCTTCCTGTTGCGGTGTAGATGCTCGGTTGCAGCAGGTGGCACAATCCGTACATGTGTGCAGTCAATGACACCAAGCACGTGTGGGAAGCCATTGATTTGGTAGAAGCCCTGTTTTATCTCCTGCTGCTTCTGCTGTGTGTTGGGGAAGCTGATATGGCAGGGTGTGAGGAAGATGATGGCATCCAATACCTTGGGTAGGAAGGCAGAGAATGAGGGCTGTGAGATTCCAGCAACCAGGGCACCAGTGGTTTGAAACGAGCCACTAGCCAACATGTGGAGGGCAGCTAGCAGCTTGGTCTCTGGTGGAATGATGTGGGGTGTCTGCAAGCTGGGTGCCAACTGTGGCTCAATGTGGCGCAGCAGCTGCTGAATGGCTTTCCAGTTTAGTCTGCACCTGTCAACACCAGAGCAAGACGCGCTCTATTGGCGACAAAGATGCAAAAACCCAGCATTCTCAAAACAACGTAATTTATGCATTGTGCTGATATGTTGTGGTTTAACCTTTTGCATTGCAGAGTTCTATCCTGAAAACTTATTTTTAATATGCTTACAAATACTGTTCCTTTGCAATGTATTGCTGCAGGTTTTCAGAGTGTGTTAGGGTGTGGCGCCTTTCCAGGGCCTTCCAGAGACTTTCCCTGCAACATGCCTGGGCGTGGTTCTGGGCTGGGCCAAGACTCTATAAAAGAGAGCCAGCCCAACTCCCAGTGCTCACTATTCAGAGGTCCCGGTGCAGAGCAGCAGCTTCTTCCTGAGCTCCTGTCCCGGCGGCCTATTTGGATCTTCCAGTCTTCTACCCTTCATCCTTCATTAGTGATCATTGTTCCAGGCGGTAAGATGGTGGTTGGACTGTTCCGACACCGTTATTGAGAATTTTCATATTCTTGGTTTAATTCTTAAATCAGTAACAGATTACTTGCGTGCTACCATTTCTTGACATTTATATGGTAGTTTACAAATAGGCAAGACGCGCGATTTGTTTCATAAAGGTTTGACTTTGTTATTCATTGCGTGCTACCATTTCTTGACATTGGCATGGTGGCTTAAGAATCGACAAGACGCGCAATTCGTTTTATGGTGTTTAAACATTGTTGTCCATTGCGCACTACTATTTCTTGACATTTCCATGATGTTTTACGAATTGGCAAGACGCGCAACTCGTTTCATGAGGATTTAACTTTGTTGTTCATTGCGCGCAACCATTTCTTGACATTTACATGGTGGCTTAAGAATTGGCAAAAGAAGCGCGATTCATTTCATTGTACTTTGATCTTGCTATTTATTATGAGCTGTTATTTCTTGACATTTGCATCGTGTTTTATGGATTGGCAAGACACGCGATTCGATTAATGATGATTTGACTTTGATATTCATTGCGTGCTACAATTCCTTGGTATTTTACATGGTGACACTCGAATCGGCAAGACGCACGATTCTCTCCTCGAATTTATTTCATGTTGTTTATTGTATGCCACTATTCTAAGATATTTATTATGTAATATTCGAGTTGACAAGTTATGTGATTTGTTTCCTGAATCCATATTGTGTTATTCATGGTGCATAATCCTTTTATGGTGTTTACTATATATACATATATATCTGCAATATGCGCAATTTGATTTGAAACATTTTAAGAGTACACAGAAGGCCAGAGTTTCTAGATGCAATATTGTATGGTCCTAGTATACATTCTCAAAACAGGATTTATATGACTGGTTTAAAATTTAGTCAGAATGTTTTTTCTGATTCTCATGTAAAGGAAAGTACTTGAATAAGAAAGTTGTCATTTAATTCATCTTGATTCCCTTACAGGTATCCGGCCATCTTGAAACTTTGTCATTTTAAACTTAACTCTTAGATTGTTCATGTTTTCAGAGTGACTAGGCTTAGAATCATAGTCTAGTATTGATTTCAGGAGATATAATTTTCATATTGTGTGTTCTAACCTTTTTCTTACTACAGGTCTCCTTCCCAGCTGTTCCCTTCCTAATCCCCTCTTCCCCTCTTGAACTCTCTCAGTCTCTGTGATTTATCTATCAGAGTCTTGGAGCTCTTCAGTGGTGGACATGTTGGGAACGTGCACAGACCCCGAGGATCTGGTGACTCTGACAGACTAGTGAGCCCACAAATTATTATCCTCCTGGCTTGTGTATGTTCTCAGCATGGCCACGCTAGACGAGTTAGTCAAGGCTATCACCCAGCTCCAAGCAGAGGTGGTATCATCCAAAGAATTTACAACTAGCTTAGCAGAGAGAGTGAGTCAGTTGCAAGATAAGGTAGAGAAGAAGGAACAAAGTCCCACAGGTGTCTCTTGGCCAACTTTCCCTAAATGTTCCTTCTGCAATTCCTTTAACTCCCCCAGAACTTTTCTCAGGTGACCCTTTGAAAGCGATATCTATCCTGGTTCAAGTGGAACTACACTTCACCTGCAGACCAAATACTTTCCCCGATGCCCAGTCCAAAGTAGCTTTCTTGTTATCATATCTGTCTGGGGATGCAGCTACTTGGGCAATTCCTCTTGTGTGTAAAAATAGTCCCTTGTTGTACAACTGGAGAAATTGTGTTGGTGAATTTGAGAGAGTTTTTGATCGTAGAACTGTAACACAGTCAGCAGATCGTGAATTATTAGATTTACGCCAAGGGAATCAAGACCTAGTGTTGTATTTAGCCAACTTTAACCGGCTGGTTGCCGAGACATCCTGGCCTGAAGAAAAACAAGCGGTCTTGTTTTACAAGGGACTCAAAGAGGAACTAAAAGATATCTTAGCGCAAATCGATCCACAACCTACAGACTGTCAAGAATTAATAAATCTTGTCTTGAGACTTGATCATCGTTTAGCAGAACGTAAAGGAACGCGCAAAAAGATTGAAAAATATTCATGGCGCGTTCATGATAACAGAGACTCAAGAACTCCAAAAGAAAGAACGCCAGAACCGATGGAAATTGGAACCATCAGAAGACCTTTGACCAAAGATGAAAAGGACCTACGCAGAAAAAATGGACAATGTCTTTATTGTGGGCGAAAAGGTCATTTTGCCAAAGATTGTCCAATCAAACCAAAGAACAAGCAAGGTCCAGTTCAGAAGGTCGCAGCCAATGCACCAGTCGAGTTGGAAAACTAAAACACCCAAGATGCAGGGAAGGGTTGCTCTTGGGTGTCACCATGGACCCTTCACAATCTAGACATCTTAAACTGGAAATAGGAGTTCAGGTCAAGAAAAAGATCTATTTAAAAAAAGCTCTAGTCGATTCTGGGGCTACTGGGAACTTTGTTGATGTCCAATTGGTTCATGCATGGGGGATCCATTGTATTGAAAAGAAGACCCCAGAAATCATCCAGGCAGTCGATGGAAAACTCTTGACTGAAGGTCCGGTAACTCTTCAGACTATCCCCTTGTCGATGATTTGTGAAGATAAGAATCAAAGAAAGAAACATAAAGAGAAAATCATCCTTGACGTGATCCATGCTCCCCAATATGGGATTATCCTCGGCTTGCCATGGTTAACTCATCACAATCCGGAGATCAATTGGGCAGAACAAAAAATCATGTTCTCAATCTGCGCTATGTAACGAACAATGTCTCCAAAAGATTCAAGTACCAAAAGTTTGCAAATCTTACATAGCTACTGCAGCGGAGAAAGAAATTCAGCTGCCCAAACAGTATTCATCTTACAAAGATGTATTTGATGAGAAAGGAGCAGAGACTCTACCTCCTCATAGATCTCATGACTGTCAAATTGATCTAGCCCCAGGTGCGATACTTCCCAACTGTCGTGTATATGCCCTGTCAGAACATGAAAATCAACATTTACGAAAATACCTAGATCAATTTTTGGAGAATGGCTTCATTCGCCCCTCTAAGTCTCCTGCAGCTTCGCCTTTGTTTTTTGTTCCAAAAGCTAATGGAGAACTTCGAACTTGCATCGACTATAGGGGTTTGAACAAAGTCACCATCAAGAATAAATATCCTTTACCCCTAATTCCGGTCTTATTGGAACAAGTAAAGAGAGCAAAAATCTACACGAAGCTTGACCTTCGAGGTGCTTATCATTTGGTCAGAATGAGAGAGGGTGACGAATGAAAAACAGCGTTCAAGACAAGATATGGCCTTTTTGAATACACCATCATGCCTTTTGGTCTGTGTAATGCTCCAGCAGCATTTCAATTTTTCTTGAATTACGTTCTTAGAGAGTACCTCAACATATTTGCCATAGTCTACATTAATGACATTTTGATCTACTCAGACAATGAAAACGAACATGTCCAACATGTCAAGAAAATTCTTGCAGCCCTTCGAAAACACCATTTATAAACTAACCAAGTGTGAGTTTCATGTTACCACAGTTGAGTTTTTAGGGGTTATTCTTACCCCTCAAGGTATGGTGTTGGCAGAAAAGAAAGTAAAAGCCGTATCTGATTGGCCCACCCCAAAGACTGTTCGTGATGTACAATGTTTCCTGGGGTTTGGAAATTTTTACCTGAGGTTCATAAATCATTTCTCCCAGACAGTGGCTCCAATCACTAAGCTACTAAGAAAGAAAGAAAAGTTTGTATGGTCCCCAGAAGCTGATCAAGCCTTCTTGACTTTGAAGGAAGCTTTCTCCACTGCCCCAGTCTTGACTCATCCTGATGCGAATCAACCTTTCATAGTGGAAGCTGATGCTTCAGATGTAGCAATAGGAGCCATCTTATCACAACGAAATAAAGACACTGGTCAACTTCATCCTGTAGCTTATATGTCTCGGAAGTTGAACGAAGCCGAACAGAACTATGTAATTGCTGAAAAAGAGCTTCTGGCGATTTGTGACGCCTTTAAAGAATGGAGACATCATTTGTTGGGTGCCAAATACACTGTCACAGTATATACTGATCATCGTAATCTTCAATTCATGAGTTCCGTCAGAATTTTGACCCCTCGGCAATTACGCTAGATGCTTTTTTTTGCCGAATTTGATTTTATAGTAACCTTCCAGCCTGGTAAAGATAATCGCAAGGCTGACGCCTTGTCCCGTCAAGAGTCTACCACGTTGCCTGCATTTCAAGCCTCCAGAGCTATCATTGCTCCTGACAAGGTTCTATGTATCATAAAAGCTGAAGATTTCTTTGAAGAAATTCGCAACTCTTTCACTGTTGAAAAATGGCAAACATGGGCCCAAGCAGATCCCAAAAGGTCAATCAAGCAAGGTTTATCCTTTCATGACGCTCGTTTGTTCGTACCCACTACCAAACTTCGCAAGATAGTGTTTCATTGGTTGCATGTTATACCTGCGGCAGGTCACCCAGGTACTCCTAAAACTCTTGAACTGATCCAACGCTATTTTTGGTGGCGTACCCTAACAAATGATATAAAAGCAATGGTAAACAACTGTGAAGTTTGTCCTCGCATTAAAACAAGTCATTCAAAACCAAAAGGGTTGTTACATCCACTTCCAACCCCAAATCGTCCATGGGAGCACATTTCTTTAGACTTTATTACCGGTCTGCCAGTGGTTCAACAGCATTCAGTAATTCTGGTGGTAGTAGAGAGTCTCACAAAATATGGACATTTCATCGCCTGTAAAAAATTGCCCACTTCTAGTGAATTGGCAACTATTTTACTGAACAGAGTGGTTCATTATCATGGACTGCCAAAGGTTATCCTCTTCGATCGGGGGTCACAATTTTCCTCCAATTTCTGGAAGACATGGTGTAAAACACTCCAAGTGACATCTATGCTATCTACTAGTCACCATCCTCAAACAGAGGTCAAACGGAGAGACTAAATCAGACTTTGAAACAATACCTACATGCCTACGCTGAAAAGGCACTTCATTCTTGAACATCTATGCTCTGGTTAGCTAAGTTAGCTTACAATAACTCATTCCACACTTCTATTGGCGTTACACCCTTTTTTGGTTTATTTGGCTATCATCCTGACACCTTGCCCATAACAATTCCTCAAGAAAGTTCTCTTACTCCAGCTGTGTCAGAAACCATTCAGCATTTACATCAAACCCAGAAACTGATTCAACATTATTTAGAAAAAGACAAACAAAAATATAAAAGGCATTATGACAAGAAACATTGTGAGGGACCGCAATATCAACCAGGTGACAAAGTGTGGCTTTCCACAAAACATATAGACTTCAAGAAGAATCACATGTTTAACCCCAAATTCATAGGTCCTTATACTGTCCTTCTGCAAACCAATCCGGTGACCTATAAACTACAATTGCCCAGATCCTTACGGATTCATCCAGTGTTTCACACTTCCCTCTTGAAAAAGGCAGTCCAAAAGGTCCACCCTCATCCAGCTACTGTTCTAGTACAAGGGGAAGAAGAATACGAAGTCAAGAAAGTGTTGGATTCTAAACTGAGAGAGCGTAATCTATGGTACTTAATCTCATGGAAAGGTTATGGTCCTGAAAGTAACTCATGGGTTTCCGCATCTGATGTTCATGCTCCAGTACTTGTGAGACGCTTTCATCGTCTTAATCCAAGCAAACCAGGCCCTAGAGCGCTTCTGGGAGAGGGGAGTACTGTCAACACCAGAGCAGTACGCGCTCTATTGGTGACAAAAATGCAAAAACCCAGCACTCGCAAAACAACGTAATTTATGCATTGTGCTGATATGTTGTGGTTTAACCTTTTGCATTGCAGAGTTCAATCCTGTAAACTTATTTTTAATATGCTTACAAATACTGTTCCTTTGCAATGTATTGCTGCTGGTTTTCAGAGTGTGTTAGGGTGTGGCCCCTTTCCAGGGCCTTCCAGAGACTTTCCCTGCAACATGCCTGGGCGTGGTTCTGGGCTGGGCCAAGACTCTATAAAAGAGAGCCAGCCCAATTCCCAGTGCTCACTATTCAGAGGTCCCGGTGCAGAGCAGCAGCTTCTTCCTGAGCTCCTGTCCCGGCGGCCTATTTGGATCTTCCAGTCTTCTGCCCTTCATCCTTCATTGGTGATCATTGTTCCAGGCGGTAAGACAGTGGTTGGACTGTTCCAACACCGTTATTTTTCATATTCTTGGTTTAATTCTTAAATGAGTAACATATTACTTGCGCTATACCATTTCTTGACTTTTATATGGTAGTTTACAAATAGGCAAGACGCGCAATTTGTTTCATAAAGGTTTGACTTTGTTATTCATTACGTGCTACCATTTCTTGACTTTGGCATGGTGGCTTAAGAATCGACAAGACGCGCGATTTGTTTTATGGTGTTTAAACATTGTTGTCCATTGTGCGCTACTATTTCTTGACATTTCCATGATGTTTTACGAATTGGCAAGAAGCGCAACTTATTTCATGAGGATTTAACTTTGTTGTTCATTGCACGCTACCATTTCTTGACATTTACATGGTGGCTTAAGAATCGGCAAAAGAAGCGCGATTCGTTTCATTGTACTTTGATCTTGTTATTTATTGTGAGCTGTTATTTCTTGACATTTACATCGTGTTTTACGGATCGGCAATACGCGCGATTCGATTAATGATGATTTGACTTTGATATTCATTGCGTGCTACCATTTCTTGGTATTTTACATGGTGACACTCGAATCGGCAAGACGCACGATTCTCTTCTCAAGTTTATTTCATGTTGTTTATTGTATGCCACTATTCTAAGATATTTATTATGTAATATTCAAGTTGACAAGTTATGTGATTTGTTTCCTGAATCCATATTGTGATATTCATGGTGCACAATCCTTTTATGGTGTTTACCGTATATATATATATATATCTGCAATATGCACAATTTGTGTTGAAACATTTTAAGAGTACACAGAAGGCCAGAGTTTCTAGATGCAATATTGTATGGTCCTAGTATACATTCTCAAAACAGGATTTATATGACTGGTTTAAAATTTAGTCAGAATGTTTTTTCTGGTTCTCATGTAAAGGAAAGTACTTGAATAAGAAAGTTTTCATTTAATTCATCTTGATTCCCTTACAGGTATCCGGCCATCTTGAAACTTAGTCATTTTAATCTTAACTCTTAGATTGTTCATGTTTTCAGAGTGACTAGGCTTAGAATCATAGTCTAGTATTGATTTCAGGAGATATAATTTTCATATTGTGTGTTCTAACCTTTTTCTTACTACAGGTCTCCTTCCCAGCTGTTCCCTTCCTAATCCCCTCTTCCCCTCTTGAACTCTCTCAGTCTCTGTGATTTATCTATCAGAGTCTTGGAGCTGTTCAGTGGTGGACATGTTGGGAACGTTCACAGACCCCGAGGATCTGGTGACTCTGACAGTACCTTTGGATGATGGCATGTTCCCTGAGGCCCAGAAGGGTTGTCCTGGTCCTGAATATCCTCTCCTGCCTTCTGCATTGCCTTTGGAGTCCCTGCTGGTGTGGTGGAAGCTGCTGCTGTTTGTCCTGTGCTCTGAGTCTTTGTGCATGCTGGATGAATAGCACCTCCATGTCTTCCTTTTTGAGCTCTGATGTTGTTTCTGTGTGTTTTCCTTCAGTAGTGGTGTGTTTGTCCCATTTTTGTTTGTCCCATTTTAACGCCTGCCCTGACCCAGATGTTATTTTTTGATGCAAATCGGGCTGTGCGTCATTTTCTGCCTCCGCCTCCCAGCTGTGCGTCATTTTTGCGCGGTAGGATAAATATGGCGCTCGGGTGTTCAAGTCATTTTTTGGACGGGAACCCCTACCTTGCATATCATTAATGCAAGGTGGTTTCATGCATCCACGAAATGACTCACACGGCGGAATTTGTGCGGTTGCGGGCTCGGGTATCAAAGTATAAGTATGGTGTAAGGTTTGCGCCGAATTTGCAACAACTTTTTTTACGTAAATTTGGGGCAGACAGAGTATAAATATGCCCCCAAATGTTCTAAATAAAGTGGGCAATGAGTTGGCTTTACTCAGTTGGCCTTTACTCCAATTGGTCTACAGAGTAAGCTTTCTATAGACAGACCCAAATGTGGCACTGAACACCAATTTATACATGGACTCTTAATGCCAATAAAAACATGCTTCAACAAAAGGTGAAAAATCCACGTTGACCATGCGGAGAATAAAAATTTGCTACATTATATAAATCAAAAATCTGCATGTCCATCCGTAGCTGACCAGAACTGCAGTTACCAAGAGCATCTCTGCCATTATTTCGGATCTTGAATAAAAATAAAGTTGTAAAAGATCTACCAATGAGAATTATTCATGTAGTTAAAAAATGGAAGAGTAAGGTCTGTACCGTCAACATGTTGCCCAGTACAATCTACCCTTTCACATAAAGGAGCAATCCCTTTCAGATTGTTACCAATTAAGAGAGTGCATTTAACAAGATATGTAACTTCTCAGAAATTAGTTATTGATCCAAATGAACCATTGAACCATCTTATGGGCTCATTGCAGCTGGCTCAATAATAACTTGTCAGTGTCAATTGTCAATACCTTCCTTTAGGTGATCTGATAAAAAAGTACTGCTGCTAACACAAAGCCTAGAGAGGAGACCAAAATTGTCTATGATTTTCTTCACTGGTACAAAGTCTATCAAAGTGTACTTAAAAGAAAGGAAAACATTGTCCGTATAGTACATGCCGTCCCCTGAGAGATTCCGAACTTTAGCTCACAACACCAGCTGAATGTAACAGATCAATGCTTTATTAGTTAGTTAAAATATAAGTAGAAACCAAGGGCAACTCTGTTTGAAGGGCACTTGCCACTGAATCTAGGTGCATAATAAAAATCCGGTCTTTTATATCATATTCAGGCTCATTCAGCTTCCAGACCAAAAATCATGATCTTTCATATTTCATTAAGGTGTGCCCAGCACTCTGTGTGCAAGGCCTTCAACATATCATCAGCAGCCATTAAATAAATCAAATTGCATACATGCAAACTAGTGATCAGGTGGAGTAGGCATCTGAGATTGAGGGATGTGTTACTGCCCAGGAGAAAGCCCCTGTGATCAGGAAGAATCTGACTCCATAAGTCAGACGTTTCTTAAGGATGTTGATGTGTTGTCTTCAAATCTATTGGTGGAAAGATATATCTTAATGATGTTGCTACTACTACTCCCTTGGCTGCATTATAAGGTCAAGAAACAGTTGCTTTTGATACGTGGATTGCTTTCTACTGACACCCATTAGATACACACATATGTAAAAAAGACACTTCTGCCTTCTTAAATAAATTAGAATAAATACAAGTGGGCCAGTCATGATACTATGTATGATAGACGTTATACAGCATCTACACAAAAATTAACACAAGAGTAGATTGTATTTTATTTATTTATTTAGATCTATTACATGCCTTTATTCAAAGTGCTCATACAACAGAAAAAAAAACATATTAAAGATACAAGAAAAGAAAAGAAAATAATTAACCAATTAGAAAAAACACATTTTCCCAAGAGAAAAATGTAAACAAAATAAATGATCACTTAGAGTTTTTTAAACTTACAAAAATCAAAGATGATTCTAGACAGATGAACAACAGACTTTCCTTCCGCAGTTTTGATAATGAACATGGCAAATATAAGGACTTCAAACTAGGAGCACCACAGGTAGAAGATAGACAACACACATTTTTTTTTTTTAGATGAGCATCGAGTTCTAGCAGATTAATAACAATTGAATCAGTAAATGGGATAACATGGAAAACCGATCTGAACACAGTTGCAAACAATACACAAATGTTGGACTTGAAAGCAAAGCAAGGTAGACAATCATTTCAAACAAGATAATAAATCTGTAATAGACAAGAATTCCTAAATCAATTTAAATTATGAATATAAATTATTCTGGGAAAATTGAGTAATGGGGAAAGCCTACACAAAGTGGATAACAACAATTTCAAAAGACATTTGGCTACTACATGGAAAATTGTGTGAAGGAGGGTTGGGGGTAGGGGACGAGTGAAAATCGAAAAGGGAATCCCAAATATGGAATTTCCTATATTAAATCTGAGAGGAATATTTGCTCTCTGACACTGAAAAAGCAGCTGAATTGAATGGCACCACTTCTGGAACAAAGTAATAACTCAAAAGTGTGTGTTTTTTGTAATTTGGCGTTAATCTGTACAGCTGTTTTAGAGGAATTTAATTTTTAAAAGGGGTTCAGATTGGTCATGAAAGGGTTAACTAATAAACGACCCCTTAACACTATCATTCCAATATCCCTAGAAAACAGTTACTAATCCTTAAAGCTAGGTATCCGTAAACCCTAAAAAAACCTTTTATATTTCCTTAAATGCTAAAAGTGCCATTACAACACCATCATGCTACATTTCCCTGAGCCCCAACAAACCCCTTTACACCCTATAATCATACACTTCAGTGTATCACAAAAAATCCCTAAGTACCCTTGAAGGCTACCCATCCATGAAACTAATTTCATGACTACCCCTAATGCTGCCCTTTCCTGAACCCTAAAAAACCCTTACTGCCTACTTCGTCAAGTAACCTTACATGATGGCCAAGCAAGATGGCTGATGGCACACGTTGAAGGAGAGATCCTCAGTCCCCCATGACATTTGCTGGTATCCTGTGACCCCCTGCTGCACCAACATTATTTGGGTGACATTGTTTGTCACCTGGACTACTGAGAACACATACATGAGAGTGGAGGGAAGCCCATAACAAAGGCCAACACCAGGCAAGAGATGAGTTGAGCCCCACTGGACACAAAAACTCAGCTGCTTCCAGGCAATGTGCTGCACCATGGCTGAAGCCTTGTGGAAGGAGACAGTGCCACAGCATTTTACCCCATTGCTTTGACAGGGCACTGTACAGTGCTGTCAAGTGTAGTTACAAACTGGGAAAGAATTGAGAGGCTGCCAGGGGCAGTGCTTGTACACGCTGGGAGGTGCCCTAACTGCACAGCAGCGGTTGGGATGGTGAGGCTTGTGTACCATAAAAATGTTGAGCCTGGCTCTTGAACTGCAGCCTTGGGATATGGGAGCTCTAGGGGACAAGTGTTGGCACTCCAGGAGGTGGCAGAGGCCCATCTGCCTAAAGACTCAGCTGTGTCTGACACAGATAAGATAGTCACCAGCCCATGGGGTACAATGCCTAACGCCAGCATCTGCACACCTGACACCCACAGGACCCTGCCCAGTAGCAGATGGCCACTTACACCATTGGGGTAGGAGTGCACCAGAGCCTGCACACAAGGGACCTACCCTGCCATGACCGCCCTGGCATAGGTGCACCCACAGCCCACATCCCCCACCCAGCTACCTCCTAAAGCGCGCAAAGTCAGCTTTCTGAATCTGTACTCACCCCCTTGTGGCTGCTGTGATGGCCTCAAGCACCCATCCAACTCTGGATAGGCCACCGCCAGGATGCAGAACATCAGGGCGGTCATGGTGTGACAGGCACCCCTTCCATACTGGGAGGCCAGCCCCAGCTGGGCCTCTGTCGTTTTCTTGGTCCAGCGGCGCAGGTCCTCCCATCTCTTGCGGCAGTGGGTGCTCTGCCTGTGATTGACCCCCAGGGTCCACACCTCCTTGGCGATGGCACGCCAAATACCCTTTTTCTGGTGGGTGCTGACCTGGAGGGAAAAGACAGCAGAAAAGGAAATCACTCACCCATCCGGACTGGCATACCCATTGCCCATCAGTTCCCAACCATGCCCTGAAGCACATACACTGACCACCTGTCACACAGCACTCATGCCAGGACACATCAGCACCCCCCAACATGTGGCTTACATCCACACCACTCCAAACCTGCATTGCCCACACATCATGCTCACAATGTACTCACCTATTTGTCTGGAGAACCGTAGAGAAATGAGTACTGGGGTAGGACCCCATCCACCAGTTTCTCCAACTCCTCCGCATCGAAGGCAGGGGCCCTTTCCCCAGACACATGAGCCATTGTCATTTTCAGACTCAAGTCACAGCAGCACTTGCAATGTAGGTCCTCTCCTGTTGAAGGTCAGGAAGCAAGTGAGTGAAGAGATAGAAAATGTCGGCGGCGTCCGCAGCAGTGCGTACCATCACCACCGGCGTACATCGCAATTGGCTCCTGGAACCCATAGCGTCCAATGATAACCCAATTTCCACTTGTCCCTCCTCACAGGTCATGCAGCCGCCATTTCAGGGGGCACATGGCATGGCACTTAACTGCGCCACAACAGCCATTGGCACATCATCTGACTCTCGACTTCACATACTGCTTCTGTGATGTAAATTCAGCAATATTAATGCAATCTATGTGGAAAAATGAGCCTCTGCTCACTGTTCTCCTCCATAGGCTACAACCGCTGAGGCAGATTATGAGATGGCGGCATCCTACGGTGTACAGACCCCTGGTGGACCTGTCAACAATGGAGGACAGACACATTATCTTCACATACAGACTTGATCGTGCCACAATCCAAGAACTGTGTGCCCAATTGGAGCCAGACCTGTTGTCTGCTATCTGCCAGCCCACAGGAATACCCCCTCTAGTGCAGGTCCTGTCAGTGCTCCATTTCTTTGCAAGTGGTCCTTTAAAACTACAGTGGCCATGGCATCAGGGATGTCTCAGCCAATGTTCTCCATTGTGTTGACCAGAGTGTTGTCTGCCCTGTTGAAACACATGTGCAGCTATATCGTGTTCCCCCAGGTGGATGAATTGGCCACAGTGAAAGCTGAATTTTATGCCCTGGGGCATATCCCCAACATCATAGGTGCCATTTATGGTACACCTGTGGCATTTGTCTTCCCCACCCCCTCCGGAGAAATGTGCAGGTTTACAGGAATAGAAAAAGCTATCACTCAATGAATGTGCAGATTGTATGTTTGGCGGACCAGTACATCTCTTGTGAATACCAAATATCCTGTCTCTGTGCATGGCCCCTATATCTTGAGGAATAGCACCATCCCATATGTGATGGGCCATATCAGAGGCACCGTGTGTGGCTAATAGGTGAGCCCAAGGTCCCCACACAATATAAGTTGGGGTCTGAATATGGGGTTGTCCCTAAGGGTAAGTGTGTGTCTAACAGTTGTCCCTCGATATTTACAGGTGACTCTGGTTACCCCAGCCTGTCATGGCTACTGACCCCAGTGAGGAATCCCAGGACAAGGGCAGAGGAACGTTACAATGAGGCACATGGGCTTGCAAGGAGGATAATTGAGAGAACCTTCAGCCTACTGAAGGCCAGGTTCCAGTGCCTCCATCTGACTGGTGGATCCCTGTACTACTAACCCAAGAAGGTGGGCCAGATCATCGTGGCATGCTGTATGTTGCACAACCTGGCCTTGAGATGCCGGGTGCCTTTTCTGCAGGAGGATGAGCCTGGAGATGGTCTTGTGGCAGCGGTGGAGCCTGTGGACAGTGACGAAGAAGAGACAGAGTAAGAAGATGTAGACAGCAGAACAAATATAATACAGCAGTACTTCCAGTGACACACAGGTAAGAGAATGTAACTCCACTTAACATTTCAATAATCTGTTGGACATTGTACATGGCAGCCTATTACCCTACGTCTATGGCCACTGACTGTTCCCTTTGGATTCTCTATTTTCAGATCTGTGTGCCCCATTCTGGCTCCTGCTATATGTACTGCTGCCCACCAAAGGTCATCCTGTAGTATATTTCACTGTACATATACGTAGCAATGCTTGGAGAATGACCTCTGACCCTGCTTTGAGCAGGTAGGTCGCTTCCTAGCTCATTCGCTGCTGCCAGTTGCCGCCAGTCTCCTGCTTGGGTTTTGCAAATTTTTCCTTTTCTTCTGTATATTTCTTTTTTTCCTTTCCCTCCCCGTAGCCGCTGTGTCCCCGCGGCCCTGCCCCCTCCCTCCTCGAGTTTCATTTCATCCCACCTGGAACGCAGCTGCCCCACCCCCCCACCCTGCTATTGGCTCCCTCCACCCCTCCTCCCAGCTGACACACCCTCCCTCCTCCCCTCTTATGCCGGCTGCAGTGCAGCCGCGCAACTGGCACGCCAAAGGCAAGCCCGTCTGCGCCCGTCCGTGCCAAGACCGCGTCCAGCGCCAGACCCCTGGCCAACACGCCCCACGCCACTTTTCACCATTACACCGCCGACGAACTCCATGCCTTAAACCCAGGTTGTTCCTCCATCTGCTTCCAGTCCACACCAACGCGCACCAGAGGACCCTTCTCCTGCAAACTAACTCCCGAACACCATACCAACAACACAGACTGCCGCCTAAGATGCATCCTGCTGAACACCCGCTCCATCCACAAACATGCAATTGAACTCTGGGACTTACTGACCACACACTCGCCGGATATTGTATTCCTCACCGAAACATGGATGAACCCTGCCTCGGAACCTGACATAGCAATAGCTATACCAGATAATTACAAAATCAGCAGAAGAGACCGCAACAACAAACCAGGAGGAGGAATCACCATAGTCCACAGAAACACCATAACAGTCTCCACCAACTCAGACGACCTCATCAAGTCCGCCGAGCACCTCCACTTCACAATCTACATAAACGCCAACAACACACTAAGGGGGTGATTCCAACCCTGGCGGTCGGAGATAAAGCGGCGGCCAACCCGCCAACAGGCAGGCGGTCCAAAAGATGCAATTCTGACCCTGGCGGGAACCGCCAACACAGACCGCCACTTTAACACTCCGACCGCCACGGCGGGACCGACAAACAGCACAGCGGTCACCGCCAACAGGCAGGCGGCAGACAATGTACCGCCCACCCTATCACAACTCACCAATCCGCCACCTTTTCCGGGGCGGGAGCCCCGGCGATAAAAACACGGCGGAAACAGACTACGAACGGGAAAACGCTCACCTCCACACACTCCACGAGGAATCTGGACAGCATGGAACCCGAATAAAAAATCCTACCAGCCCTTGTCTACCTGCTCATCTACCACGAGTACGAACGCCGGTGCAGACGACAACGGTGAGTACTGCACGTACGACACAGGGGAGGGGGAGGAGGAAAGGTCACGTGCACACACATACGCGATACACCCACCCCCCCACCCCACCCCCCCAATACCTACACACCAATGCAGAGCAACAAGTCAGAGTGACACCCCCAAACCCCCCGGAAGAATGCAAAGACATAATTAAAATGAAGTTTCGAATTTATGTATAAAATAGGTTCATTGAAGTCATGGTAAAATGCCATATGAAATATACAAAAGAAATAATAAACATGGTGCAAAGTATAAACATAGTCAAAAAGTCCTGCACAGTCCGTTAAATATCCATAGTCCGTGGGCCAATGTGTACAAACACATGGGCAAAGCCCACACAGGAGACCGGACACCATTGGAGAGAACACTGCAGGGGCATCAGATGATAAAACAACAGGCACCTCAGGGGGAAGGGAAAGGGGGGCACCTCAGCCACATGAGTCCACGACGCCAGATCCACGAGGGGCCTCCATGCCCACTGTACCATCCTGGGGAGTGCAAAGCCACAGTCCATCAGATGGATAACCGACTCCACTGGTATTGGAGGAGGCATGGTGCCCAGAGTGCTTTGTGAACACCTACTCGACACAGAACCGGCACTGTCAATGGACCAGCGGTGCTTGAGACGGCGGTGCCCAGCGGAGCGGTGCTTGAGATGGCGGTGCCCAGCGGAGCGGTGCTTGACAGGAAGGGCCCAGCGGAGCGGTGCTTGACAGGAAGGGCCCAGCGGAGCGGTGCTTGAGACGGCGGTGCCCAGCGGAGCGGTGCTAGACAGGAAGGGCCCAGCGTAGCGGTGCTTGAGATGAAGGGCCCAGCGGAGCGGTGCTTGAGATGAAGGGCCCAGCGGAGCGGTGCTTGACAGGAAGGGCCCAGCGGAGCGGTGCTCTTTACGGCGGGGCCCTGTTCAGCGGTGCTCTTCACGGCGGGGCCCTGTTCAGCGGTGCCTGTCTTGGCGGGGCCCTGTTCAGCGGTGCTCTTCACGGCGGGGCTCTGTTCAGCGGTGCCTGTCTTGGCGGGCCCTGTTCAGCAGTGCTCTCACGGCGCGGCCCTGTTCAGCGGTGCTCTTCACGGCGGGGCCCTGTTCAGCGGTGCCCTTCACGGCGGGGCCCTGTTCAGCGGTGCCCTTCACGGCGGGGCCCTGTTCAGGGGTGCCTGTCTTGGCGGGGCCCTGTTCAGCGGTGCTTGTCTTGGCGGGGCCCTGTTCAGCGGTGCTTGTCCTGTCTTTCAAGGGAGCCAGACCTGGCCAAGACTCCCCGCTTAGTCGCCCTCCGACCTTGCGGTAGCGGGGCCCTCCTGTGATGGAGTCTTGGGCCCGTGGGTGTCGTCCGTCACCCCCGGTATGGGGCTGGTGGGGCCCTCCTGGTGCGCTCGCCTGCTGCATGTCTTCTCCGCCCTGCTGCCCTTGCCCTCCTTCGCTGCAGCTCTCTGGCCCTTGCCTCCCTTAGATGATGTGGCAGGTGACGGGGCAGGGCCACTCTCCTTGGTGGCAGCCGTCTCAGGCTTTTTGCGCCGGCCCTTCATTTTTCTAGTCCTCTTCCCAGGGGGTGGGCTGGCTGTCCCCTTGCTGCTGGCCGATGTTCCTTCCCTAGGAGCTGGTGGACTCCAATAGCCCTGCACTATGGTGATACTAGATGCAGGGCTGGTGGTGGCTGAGGTGCTCTTTGGACTCTTACCAGATGGAGGGGGTTAATTTTGGAGAGGAAAAGTTTTTTAGGAGCAATGGGAAGGGTAGGTGCAGTGGGTATGGGAGTGGAGGAAGAGGATGTGGTTGTAGGAGAGTCAAGTGTGCTGTCTTTGGGTGCAGGTGCTTGGGCTGGAGGCTGTCGTGAGGTGGATGGCTGTTGGGTGGGTGGCTGCCTGTGTTTGTGTGGTTTGGAAGAGGGGGTGACAGACACAGTGGGAGAGGACACAGGGGATGTGTAAATGGCAGTGGGGGTGGTGACTGCACGTGTGCTGACTGTAATGGAGGGTGTGCTGGTGATGGAAGTACTGGCTGATGGTGGTGTGCATGCAGGTGTGAGTGGAGACGTCACAGGGAGGGAGGAGGGAGACGAGGAGGAGGGGGACACAGAGGTGGTAGTGACTGTTGGCATGTCTGCATCTGGATGTTGTTTGTGTGAATGCTTGTGGGATCTGTGGTGCTTATGTCTGGATGAGCTGCCCTTGGGTGTTGAGGGTTGTGCAGGCTGGTCTGATGGTGTGGATGGGATAGGCTGAGGAACAGGAGACTGGGACTGGGTGGAGGGAGTTAGAAGAGGGAGGCTGGAGACAGGGACAATGGCTGCCGTCAGTGCTGAGGCCAGAGCGTTGAACGATCACTGATGGGCAGCCTGACCCGAATGAATGCCCTCCAGGTATGCATTGCTCCGATTCACCTCCCTTTCTACACCCTGGATGGCATTCAAAAGGGTAGACTGCCCAACAATGATGGTCTGGAGGAGGTCAATGACCTCCTCACTGAGGGCAGCAGGGGTAACTGGGGCAGGGCCTGAGGTGCCTGGGGCGAAGGAGATGCCCACCTTTCTGGGTGAGCGGGCACGGAGCGAAGGCTGAGGGGCTGCTGGGAGGGCGGGGCTGGTGAGCTGGGTGGCGGCTGTACCTTTTGTGGCGGTGGGCACGGATGTTGCCGCCACCGCAAGGGAGCTCCCTTCCGAGGACGTGTCGGTGTCGCTGACGTCTCCACGGGTCCCCGTTTTGGAGCTCCCCTCGCCCTCCGTCTCACTGGTGAACTCGGAGTCGGTTGCATGGCCCTCCGGGCCATGTGAGATGCAGCTCCCTCGTGCACCGATGCCACTTCTCCTCCGCCTGATGATGCTAATGCACACATGCACAGGACGGAAAAGAAAATGGGTGGGGGGGAGAAATGAAGACAGGTTGAGTGCATGCATTGGCAACACCGTTGGCGGAGAGGACAGACACAGAAGCCCCCTGCACTACGCTGCGCAATCGGGGTACACTACTCAGTTCTTGTGACTAGGCCTACCGACGGACGACAAATGCACACATGGGTGATGCAGGACCATGGATAGCTGTACTTGGCAACCTACAGAGGTGGGGGGCGGGGGCACGGGGCCATGCCTAACGGAGGGGACTAGCCTACAGAAAGCCCCCTGGCCTTGAGTTACCCACAGCCCTCCTCCCCAACCCAGACACCTCAACTGCGCCCAAAGATAGCAGAATGTGCTGATACTCACCCCCTTGTGTCTGCTGTGATGTCCTCACGCGCCCATCCAAATCGGGGTAGGCCACTGCCAGGATCCGGGACATCAGGGGGGTCAATTGCCGGCTGGCACCCCTCCTATGTTGGGAGGCCATCCCCAGCAGAGACTCGGCGGTCTTTCTGGTCCCGTGGCGGATGTCCTCCCACCTCTTTCGGCAGTGGGTGCCCCGTCTGTTGTGGACCCCCAGGGCACGGACGTCCTTGGCGATGGCACGCCAAATGTCGATCTTCTGATGGGCGCTGACCTATTTGACATGTACAGGGTGGGAAAGGAAATATCATCACTTTTCTGCATGGTCGATGTGAGTGGCCCCCCTCCCCAACCTTGCCATGTGGCACATGTTCCCATCTGTCGTGCGTTGCACTCCTCATTCGCTCCCCTCCCCACCATCTTACATCCACCCCACTTGACACAGGCATAGCCCATTCAGCGTGCACCCTGTGTACTAACCTGTTGGTCTGGAGGACCGTAGAGTAGCGCATACTGGGGGAGGACCCCATCAACAAGTTTCTCCAATTCTTCGGCAGAGAAGGCAGGGGCCCTTTCCCCAGTCGCAGCAGCCATTGTATCTCCCAGACCGAGGTCACAGCAGCACTTGCAGTATAGGTCCTCTCCTGTGGATGATCAGGCCTCGAGTGATTAATCAGATAGAAAATGGCGGTCACGCCCGCGGCGGTGCGTACCGCGGCGGTGCGTACCGCGA
The DNA here is from genome assembly GCF_031143425.1 of Pleurodeles waltl. Taxonomy (NCBI): domain Eukaryota; kingdom Metazoa; phylum Chordata; class Amphibia; order Caudata; family Salamandridae; genus Pleurodeles; species Pleurodeles waltl. Next base: position 316,007,331 of record NC_090444.1, read on the forward strand.
CCGCCGGCGCACATCGTCATTGGCTCATGAAACCCATAGGGTGCAATGTTAACCAATGCGGCTTCGCACCGCGGTCTTCGACCGCCTACCGCCACGGTGTGCCACGCCAGCGCATTGACCTCACATCCCACTGTCACACTTCACAGGTCAGGCAGCCGCCATTTCCAGGGCCCACATGGCATAATTTCAACTGCGTCACACAGGCCTAGGCCGTGCATTGCCACTCATACAAGCCTTTCATTGCATTGTGATTCTTTTACTGTGCAAGCTGTGTGAACGAACCTGTGGTTTGCTTGACTTTCTGCTCCATGTTGTCCTTCCTAGGCACCATCCGCTGGGACTTGCGAGGAGAAGGATAAATCCTCCTGTGTACCGACCGCTGGTGGACCTGTCGACAATGGAAGAACGACATGTTATACTTAGATACAGACTTGACAGAGCCACTATACATGAACTGTGTGCCCAGCTGGAGCCAGACCTGATGTCCCCCATCCGCCAACCCACAGGGATTCCCCCTCTGGTGCAGGTTCTGTCAGTACTCAATTTTTTGGCAAGTGGGTCTTTTTAGACAACAGTGGCCATGTCATCAGGGATGTCTCAGCCTATGTTTTCCAAGGTTTTGTCCAGAGTGTTGTCTGCCCTGATGACAATACATGCGGAGCTACATTGTTTTCCCTGAGGAGGATGATTTAGCTACAGTGAAGGGTGATTTCTATGCCCTTGGACATATCCCCAACATCATTGATGCCATTGATGGGACCCATGTGGCTTTGGTTCCCCCCAGTGGAAGTGAGCAGGTGTACAGAAACAGAAAAAGTTATCATTCGATGAATGTCCAGGTGGTCTGTTTGGCAGACCAGTACATCTCCCATGTAAATGCCAAGTTCCCTGCGTCAGTGCATGACGCGTGTGTTATGAGAAATAGCAGCATCCCTTACATGATGGAACAGCTACAGAGACACCGTGTGTGGTTATTGGGTGACTCTGGTTACCCCAACCTCTCCTGACTATTGACCCCAGTGAGGAATCCCCGGACCAGGGCAGAGGAACGGTACAATGAGGCCCATGGGCGAACTAGGAGGATCATAGAAAGGACCTTCGGCCTCCTGAAAGCCAGGTTTAGGTGCCTACATATGACTGGTGGATCCCTAATGTACTCACCAAAGAAGGTGTGCCATATCATCGTGGCCTGCTGTATGCTTCACAATCTTGCTTTGCGCCGCCAGGTGCCTTTTGTGCAGGAGGATGGTCCAGATGGTGGTGTTGTTGCAGCTGTGGAGCCTGTGGAGAGTGAAGAGGAGGAAGACGACGGGGACGACACGGACAACAGGGATACAGTCATACAACAATACTTTCAGTAGCACACAGGTAAGAAACAGCCACCCCAATTTCCATTTACTTAAGGCCTCCTGCGTCTCTACTGTCTGTGTTTCCTCCCAGTTCCTTTTAAGTTAATTGTGACTTTCCCTTCCCTTTTCAGAGCTGTATGACCGACTGCGTGACTACTGCTTTGTTTGCCCATGGACTAATGCTTATTGACATTGGTATGTTGTCATCACAATGTTGCTGAACATAATTGCACCGTTATGTGTAATACATTTGTGAAAAATACAAGCAGACTCCTGTTATTTTAAGTGCAATGAGTGATTTATTTCAAGTGCTACATATAGGTAAATGATTGGGAAGCGGGGATGGGTGGGGGTGGAGTAATGTCCATGGCAGAGTCCAGTTCTCAGTCGCACAGGTGCATTGTCCATATGCCTGTGGAAGGATGGAGCAGGGGCAATTCAAGGTTGGACAGGGTGACAATGTGGGACAGTGGGATGACATCAGGGGGTATCATATGCTGGCGGGGGTCTTGCAATCCTACTCTGTCTTCTTGTGAGATCTCAGGTTCCGCTTGCGGGGTGGTTCTTCTTCAGCAGGAGGTGGGGTTCTGGTGGACTGTCGTTGTGTGGGGGCCTCCTGTCCGGCGGATGTTGTAGCCTGTTCCTGGTCCTGGCTAGTGACAGGGGCCCTTTGTGGTGCCACATGGTCCCGCAATGTGGTGACTATCTGGTTAATGGCCAGGACTATGGTCCCCATTGCGGAACCGATGTTCCTCAGTTCCTCTCTGAACCCCATGTACCGTTCCTCCTGCTGTGCCTGGATCTCCTGGAACCTGGCCAGTACCGTCGCCATCGTCTCCTGGGAGTGGTGGTATGCTCCCATGATGGAGGAGAGGGCCTCTTGGAGAGTGGGTTCCCTGGGCCTGTCCCCCCCCTGTCGCACAGCAGCCCTCCCAGTTCCCCTGTTTCCCTGGGCCTCTGTCCCCTGGACGGTGTGCCCACTACCACTGCCCCCAGGTCCCTGTGGTTGTTGGAGTGGTGGGTCAACCTGGGTGCCCTGTAGTGGCGGACACACCGCTGATTGACGTGTCCTGAAGACAGAGGCATGGGCCCGCTGGGTGGGAGCTGTGCTGGTGTTCCCAGAGGGAGTTGGGTCTGGTGTAGCCTGTGGCTGTCTGTGGGGAACCGACTGTCCAGAGGTCCCAGATGGGCCGGGCTGGTCGTCTGGCTCCAGGGAGACAGAGCTGCTGTCATCGCTGGGGGCCTCATCTGGGGGTGGATGGACATCTCTGGACCCTCCGTGGCGGTGTGGTGGCGTTCGGGTCCTGCAGGGGTATTAAGGTATGGTTATAGCTTCTGTGTGTGGCATTTCGTGTGATGGGTGGGTGTTCGTGTACCCAAGTGCAGGCATTCCCTTGTGGGGGCTTTTGTGAGGGGGGTGATGTGTGTGTGCAGTGGGCATGCTTTGGTGATGGGTGTCCATGCTTTGTGGTCGCATGCAGGGCTTGGTGTTTGGTTGGGTGGGTTGTGATGGTGAGCCTTTTGCAAGGAGTTGGTGTGATGGGGTTGGGGGTGAGGGTGGGGGTATGTGCTGGCATGCAGGTGGGGTGGGGGTGGGAAGTAGTAGTAAAGATTTGACTTACCAGAGTCCATTCCTCCAGATACTCCTGCGAGGCCCTCAGGATGCAGGATGTGCAAGACTTCCTCCTCCCATGCTGTAAATTCGGGGGGAGTAGGTGGGGGTCCGCCGCCAGTCTTCTGCACCGCAATGTTGTGCCTTGATACCATGGAACGCACCTTCCCCCGTAGGTCGTTCCATTGCTTCCTGATGTCATCACGATTGCGTGGATGCTGTCCCACCGCGTTGACCCTGTCCACTATCCTTTGCCAGAGCTCCATCTTCCTAGCTATTGTGGTGTGCTGCACCTGTGCCCCGAATAGCTGGGGCTCTACACGGACTATTTCCTCCACCATGACCCTGAGTTCTGCATCAGAGAACCTGGGGTGGCTTTGGGGTGCTATGGGGTGGTGCGGATGAGGTGAGGGGTGGTGTATGTGTTGTGGAGTGTAATGTGTGTGGTGGTGTATGGTGTTTTGTGCGTGGTAATTGTGTGGGTGATGTTGTGATTTGCCTCGGTGTGATAGTCTACTCTAAGCAGTGCTGTCTCTCTCGGTCCTTGATTCGCAATTGTTGTCGTAGAGGTTTGTGGGTGATGTGGGTGTGTGTTTTATTTTGTATTGGGTGTGTGGGAGTGGTATGTATATGTATCTCAGGTGTGTGTGTTTCAAATTGACCAATGTGGGGATGTTTTGTAGAGGTGTGTGTATTTCGACCGCGGCGGTGTGTACCGCCAATAGAATACCGCGGTTGAAAGACCGCCGCGTGGATTCGTGGGTCGTAATGGCATGGGCGTATTTCTGTTGGCGTGACGGTGGAGGTTTGGTCATCGCCATTTTTTCGCTGACCTTTGGTGTGGCTGACTTTTGTGGATGTCGGGTTTTTGGCGGTTTTCAAGTTGCGGGTCAGAATGACCGTGGCGGTTTACCGCGGCGGTGTTATGGCGGGCTTCTGACCGGCGGTAAGCGCCTTTTACCGCCGAGGTCAGAATGACCCCCTAAGAGGAACACTGGTCTACAGACCCCCTGGCCCGAGACCACAGTTCTGCGACGACATCGCCAACACCATCAGCTCCCAAGCCCTCGCCTCAACGGACAACATCCTCCTAGGTGACCTGAACTTCCACCTGGAGAATAACAATTATACCAACACCACCAACCTAATAGACAACCTCGCCAACCTCGACCTCAAGCAACTCGTCACTTCACCGACCCACTCCGCAGGCCACACACTCGATCCCATCTTCTCAACCAGCAACCACGTCTCCTTCAGCCACACCACCCAACTCTTCTGGACAGACCAATGATGCATCCATTTCTCCTACCAGAAACCAGTCACTCACCACCACCGCACACAACCCCCCCCGACACAACTGGAGCAAAATATCCACGGACCAACTGATTTCCACCCTCGTCCAGACCCCCCCCCCGGGAGCTCAGACCCCAACACAGCCGCTACCAACCTGCACCACTGGGTAGAAGACTGCGCCAACACTCACGCACCACTCAAAAAACACCCAAACACCCCACACACAATCAAGGCCAGTTGGTTCACCCCAGATCTACAGGAATCCAAAACGCTGATGCCGCAGAATGGAAAAAAGCTGATGCCGTGACCCTACCATCTCCAATCGCATCACCTTCAAGGAGGCCATACGCAGACATCACCAAATGATCCGCACCGCCAAAAGGACCCACTTCAAAAACTGCATCGACACAAATGCTCACAACAGCAAAGAACTCTTCGGCATCATCAAAGAGCTATCCACCCCCAGGGCTTGCTCCAATTAACCCCCGCCATCACAGGAGCTCTGCAACTCACTCGCATCACACTTCCGTCGAAAGATAGAAGAAATCCACAACAGCTTCAACTCCCAGTCCCACCAGCTAACTACAAATACCCACGAACCCTGTGCTCCAAGCAACACCCACCTCCTCCACGCCTGGACCCCTGTCAACACAGAGACACCGCAAACACCATGGCGACCATCCACTCTGGATCACCATCGGACCCCTGCCCACACCACATCTTCAACAAAGCTAACACCATCATCGCCCCCTATCTCTGCCACACCATCAACAGTTCCTTCAAATCAGCTACCTTCCCAGAGAGATGGAAGCACATGGAAATCAACGCCTTGCTAAAGAAACCAAAGGCAGACCCTGACGACCCCAAGAACTACCGACCGATCTCCCTCCTCCCCTTCCCAGCCAAGGTCATCGAAAAAATCGTGAACAATCAACTATCCAGGTTCCTGGAAGACAACAAGGGACTCAACACCTACCAATCCAGATTCCGCAAAAACCACAGCACCGAGACCGCACTCATTACTGCCACAGACAACATCAGGACCATGCTCGACAAACGAGAAACAGCAGCACTCATCCTCCTGGAACTCTCCGCAGCTTTCGACACGGTATGTCTTCACACTCTCTGCACATGCCTCCACAATGCTGGAATCCGCGACAAAGCACTGAACTGGATTTCGTCATTTCTCAAGGACAGGACCCAGAAAGTCCACCTCCCGCTGTTCCTATCAGAAGCCTCCAGAATCACCTGTGGCGTCCCTCAAGGATCTTCGCTCAACCCCACACTTTTCAACGTGTACATGGCCCCCCTCGGGAACATCGCACGAACACACCACACCAACATAGTCCCCTACGCTGACGACACTCAGCTCATCATCTCCCTCACGAAAGACCCCACTACTGCAAAGGACAACCTCCACAACGGACTCCACGCCATCGCCAGCTGGATGGAATCAAGCCGCCTCAGGTTAAACACAGACAAGACAGAATTACTCATCTTCGGCACCAACCCCTCAGCTTGGAACGACTCCTGGTGGGCCACTGCCCTAGAATCTTCACCCTCACCCACCACCCACACACGCAACTTGGGCTTCATCTTGGATTCCACACTCAGCATGACTCAGCAGGTCAATGCCATCTCCTCTTCCTGCTACAACACCCTCCGCCTGTCCTGCAAAATCTTCAAATGTATTGAAGCCAGGAAAACCGTCACCCACGCCTTGGTCAGTAGCCGATTGGATTACGGAAACGCCCTATATGCAGGAATAACAAACTCCAAACAAAGCTGCAAAGAATCCAGAATGCATCTGCCCGCCTCATTCTGGACATCCCACGCTGCGACCACATCTCACCCCACCTCAGAGACCTACACTGGCTACCAGTATCAAAGAGGATCCCCTTCAAAATCCTCATCCACGCACACAAGGCCCTCCACAACACAGGTCCCGCCTACCTCAACGACAGACTCACCTTTCACACCCCCACCCACAAGCTTCGCTCCGCCAACCGCGCCCTCGCCTACGTTCCTCGCATCCATCGCAAGACCGCAGGAGGAAGATCATTCTCTCAGCTTGCCGCAAAGACCTGGAACTCCCTACCGCTCCACCTCCACCTGACCCAAGACCTTCTATCATTCAGGAAACACCTCAAGACTTGGCTTTTCGACCATTAGCTCTCCCCCCTCCTAGTGCCTTGAGACTTTACCGGGTGAGTAGTGCGCTCTATAAATCCCTGATTGATTGAATGTTGTACTAATGAGATTAATTAAACTGACTCCAGATTGGTATTTGTTTCAAGGGTGTTTATTTAGGTGCTAATAAGTACAGGGGTATGTGCAAGGGTCTGGGATTATGGTGGAGGAAAGTCCATGGTAGAGTCCAGTCTCTTGGTATCACAGGTGCATTGTCCAAGGGGGCATAGGAAGGGGAGCAATGGCAGTTCAAGATGGACAGGGAAACAGAGTGTGACAGAAGGGTGACTATCAGGAGAGTCCTGTTTCCTGGCAGGGGTCTTGGCAATGTTCTCTGTCTTCTGCCTGGATCGCAGGGACCATTTGTGGGGTGGTCCTCCTTCTGAGGGGTGGAGTGCTGGGGGCCTGTTGGTCCTGTGGCTGGGCCTCCTGTCCACTAGCGCTGGCTGAGGTGGAAGGCTGTTCCTCGGTTTGACTAGTGTCAGGTGCCCTTTGTTGTGCCACTGCCTCCTTCATGGTCTTGCCCATGTCAGCCAGAACCCCTGCAATGGTGACCAAGATGGTGTAGATTTTGGTCAAGTCTTCCCTGATCCCCAGGTACAGTCCCTCCTGCAGCCGCTGGGTCTCCTGAAACTTGGCCAGTACCTGGCCCATGGTCTCCCGGGAATGGTGGTATGCTCCCAGGATATTGGAGAGTGCCTCGTGGAGAGTGGGTTCCCTGGGCCTGTCCTCCCCCTGTCACACAGCAGTCCTCCCAGCTTCCCTGTTGTCCTGTGCCTCTGTCCCCTGAACTGTGTGCCCACTGCCACTGACCCCAGGTCACTGATCATCCTGGGTTCGCGGGGTTGCCTGAGGTCCCCGTAGTGGTTGACACACTGCTGAATGACGTGTCCTGGGGACAGTGGAATGGGCCTGCTGGGTGGGTACTGTGATGGTGTTTCCGGATGGGGGAGGCTCTGTGGTGGTTTGGGACTGTGGCAGGGGAACCGACAGTCCAGAGGTCACTGATGGGCCAGGTTGGTCATCCTGATCCAGGTGTGCTGAGACACTGTCATCACTGTGGGTCTCTTCTGTGGGGGGACTGGATGTAGCTGGTACCTCCTCTCCGGTGATGTTGGGTCGGGGTCCTGTTGGGATGCAAATGCATTGTGCATTCAGCATGTGCCATCTTGTGCATGGGTATGTTTCCCTGTATGATTGTGATTTCCCTGTCAGCTTGGCCTTGTGTGAGTGTGTAATTTGTGGGCTGGATGAGTCTCTCTATTGGGCATGCTGGGGTGATGGATATCCATGCAGGTCTGTGATAGGGTCCCTGCATTGTTGTTGCATGCGGCGCTTGGTATTGGGATGGGTGAGTTGTGCTAGTGGGGCATATGTGAGGTGTTGTAGTGATGGAGGTGAGGGTAGGGGTAGGAGTTTGTGATGGCATGCAGGCAGGGTGGGGGGATAAGGTAGTTAAGATTTGACTTACCAGAATCCAGTTCTCCTGCTGCTCCTGAGAGGCCCTCAGGATGCATGATCGCCAAGACTTGCTCCTCCCATGTTTTAAGTGGTTGGGGACAAGGGGGGGGTCCACCGGCAATCCTCTATCCAGCAATCTGGTATCTTGATACCACGGAGCGCACCTTCCCCTGTAGGTTATTCCACCTCTTCCTGATGTCATCCCTGGTTCGTGGGTGCTGTCCCATGGCGTTGACCCTGTCCACGATCCTCCCCCATAGCTCCATCTTCCTTGCAATGGACGTCTGCTGCACCTGTGATCCGAGTAGCTGTGCCTCTACATGGATAATTTCCTCTACCATGACCCTTAGCTCCTCCTCTGAAAACCTGGGGTGTCTTTGGGGTGCCATGGATGTGGTGTGAGTGATATGTGTGAGGATGTGTGGGCTGATGTGTGGAGTGATGTGTTGTTGTGTATGCTGTGATGTGGATGAATGGTGTATGGGTGATGGTGTTCTGTGCCTCTGATTGGGTGGGTGCTCCTGGCTTGTCTCTTTCAGTTAGCTATCTTTTTTCATTGTAAGGGGTTGTGGGTATTGTGGGTGTGTGTTTTATAGTGGTGTGGGTGTGTGGGTGTGATATGTGGATGTGTGTCAGGTGTGTGTAGTTTGAATTGTCCAATGTGGTGTTTTGAAAATGTGTGTGTATTTTTAGCGCAGCAGTGTGTACCGCCAATGGTTTACCGTGGTTGAAAGACAGCTGCGTTGAATCGTGGGTCATGATAGTGTGGGCGTATTCCTGTTGGCATAACGGTGTGGGTTTTGCTATTGCCAGTTTATCACAGACCTTTGGTGTGGCGGACTTGTGTGGGTGTCTGTATAGTGGCGGTATTCTCTGTGTGGGTCATAATACCAGTAGCAGAATACCGCTGCGGTCATGGTATGTTGGTGGCGTCAGCATGGTGGTATGTGGCATTTACCGCCAGGGTTGTAATGAAGGCTTAATTCTTTAAAAATTCACATCTCCGGTTCCCCTTAACTGATTTAAATCATTTTGGTGTCATTTTAAAGATTAAATATAATCTTATATATATATAATGGGTTTTTATAAATTGGTGTTGGATTTTTATTGTGTTTTGTGCTTTACTTATTTACTGTTTTGTGATTTTTAAATGATTTACACACTTGTCTCCTAAGTTAAGCATTGTTGCTCCTTGCCACGCTACCAAGGGTTGGGCTGGGTTTAATTTATTGAGACCTAACTGGACCTAAGTGGGAGTAAGTGGCCTATTGCTAGGTGTAGGTACTTACTTGCCCTTACCTATAATCCACTTTCCAACTCTCCTTGACAAAGGTCTGCACTGAGAAGAACAGACCTGCATACAGCTGCCCATATATATCCTGCTTCTTGAGGCTGGCTGGAAAGGGCAGGAACACCCAGCCCTTGGGTTGGGTGTGCAAGGAGGCTCTGCAAGTCCACCAGATTTGAGAGACTGTTATGTAGGATTGTGCTCCATCACCCCTCTCTCTGGAAATTGTAGAAGATACCGCCGAGGGATAGACAAGTATGGGGCAGGATAAGAGTTCCAGGTAATCACAGCAAACTCATATGGTTCAGTACATGGGCACTACCACTGTAACTACTCAGCAGATTGACCAGGGAGATGATCAGACAAGGCAGGCAGCACTGTAACCTACAGGAACCCAGATCCTGGCAGTGATACAGAGCATAAAACATAAGAATGGAAAAAGATTCCATATAAGTAAAAGTTAATCTTTTGAGAACAGGCCTTCAGAAAGTTGCTGAGCCTTTTCTAGAAAGGGGAAAAAAGTAGAGCACCTGACTAAGGAGGTCTGCAGACCATGGTCCGGACAATGATGGAGAAGACACACTATCTAGACACTTGCTTGGAGGACACCAACGATCTAGCACACTACTGCAATCTACAGCGTGTGGGATTACCAGAGAGATGAAAGTGGACTGGCCAAAAGCCTTTGTGAAAAAATGGCTGTCAGGTATCATGGGACCAGACTTTATGTCTGCATTTTGTTGTGGTAGAGAGAGCCCACCAGATGATGGTTCCTTGCATTTCCCTGGGGGCACGACTGAGAGTGTTCATTGGGAAATATCTTAACTACAAGGATAGGGAATGAGTGCAGTAGTTGGCCAGCAAGCATGGGAACCCTAGGTTTGAGGACAATACCATCAAAACTTTCACAGACTATATGTGCAGAGTACAAGCACAAAGACGCTCCTACTTGGTGGTGAAGCAAAAACTGCCCAGATTGAATATCAGATAAGCCACATTGTTGGTATTCAGTTTCACAGCGGGAGTCCACAAAGAAAGGTAGGAGTTCAAAGGTGACACTCTGTTGCTGATGACAAAAGGAAACATCACATGTTTACTTTTGGAGGTGTTTACCTGGGAAGAGGGGGTTTGGAATGGATTGGGGGAATGTTTCATGCTCTACATTTAAATGGTCAGGAACCATAGATACACACGGGGCAAGTGAACACAACAAGAAAGAAGGGAGAGTGACAGAAAATTCTGGACTGAGTGCACTCCCTCAAGAACTGGACACACAAGGTTGGTCTTCTTCCCTCTCACACACACTATGCCTGAGGAAATGGGAATAGTGTCCTGGAATGCCCAAGGACTATACTAAATCATACAGGGTCCATACATATCTTCAATGATATAAAGTGGGCATAGCATTTTTGCAAGAGAAACACCTCATGGATGAGAAGGTATAAAAACTTGGGAAAAGGTGTGGGGGTTAGCTAATTTTTCCATGTTCTCTGCCTATGCTTGAGGTGTGGCAATCTGGGTGGTACCAGGGGTGCCTTTCTGCTTCCAGGAGGGACATGCTGATTTCAAGGGTTGCAGAAATGTGAGTCTCCTAAATGTTTACACCCCCAACTCTGATGATAAAACATATTTCTGGGTTGTGATAGAAGTTCTTGCACCACACACATTGAGTCCTTGTGAGTAAACAGGGCTGATTGCAGAGGCCCCCCTAACTTTTTGCTCCCATTTTGCACTTTTTGCTAGTGTTTTAGTCTAATTATAATTGGCTATGTCAGCCTACCTATAAGTCCCTTGTAAATGGTAGGGCATGTAGGTTTAGGGACCCCAGTATAGATGGTGCACCCATAGGTGCACTGCTGAGGTGCCCCGGGTCATTTTAAAGGCAGACCTGCTTTGCTGGCTGCTTTTAAATTAAAGTTGAATACAAATGCAACTTTGGAATTAAAAGTACTGCCAAAGTCTTAAACTACCTTATTTTCTACATATAAGTTACCCCTAAGGTGTGCCCTATGTGCCTCTAGGGGTGGGGGCCATGTAACTATGAGCAGGGGCCTTATAAAAATAGTTTTATAAGCCCTCATGAGGTAAAACAGCCAAATTATATTTTTCCTCATTGCAGTGAATGGCATCTGTAGGCTAGAATGGGGGCACTTCATTTTAATCTATAAACTCCCCTTAAGTGTCTGATACCTCAAGTTTGGTATCACATTATAGTTATAATAAATCCCACAACTTACAATTGCTGGGTTTAATATAACTTGTTAAGGTAAAGAGTTTTAAACTCTACCTAAAAAGTTGTCAACATTAGCCCTGTATTGTTCTGCTCTAATTGGCCAGCCTCTGGCAGCCTGGCCAGGCTGCCTTGATGAGGTGTGAAGTAGCCTAGGCTGAACACAAAGGAATGTGCCTGTGGGAGGAGAACTTCCCTCAGCAGATGGAGAAGCAGGAAGGGGGAGGGCTGCCAAACTGGTTTTCAAAGGCAGGGAAGGACATTTGGAGTAGCCAAGCACCTCCCTCACATACTGCAAACCCAGACAATTACGTGCCCGCCCCGACTAGATTAGGAGAGGGTAGGAGAAGGGTGTGTTAACCCCTTCGCTGCCAGGCCTTTTCCTCCTCCTGTGCCGAGCCTTTTTTTGGCTATATGGGGAAGTTCGCACTTAGGCCCTCATAACTTTTTGTCCACATAAGCTAGCCAAGCCAAATTTGCGTCCTTTTTTTCCAACATCCTAGGGATTCTAGAGGTACCCAGACTTTGTGGGTTCCCTTGAAGGAGGCCAATAAATTAGCCAAAATACAGTGAAAATTTCGTTTTTTTTTTTAAAAATGGGAAAAAGTGGCTGCAGAAGAAGGCTTGTGGTTTTGTCCCTGAATATGGCATCAACAAAGGGTTTACGGTGCTAAAATCATCAGCTTCCCAGATTTCAGGAACAGGCAGACTTGAATCAGAAAACCCACTTTTTCAACATAAATTTGGCATTTTACTGGGACATACCCCATTTTTAAAAGAATTTGTGCGTTCAGCCTCCTTCCAGTCAGTGACAGAAATGGGCATGAAACCAATGCTGGATCCCAGAAACCTAAACATTTCTGGAAAGTAGACAAAATTCTGAATTCAGCAAGGGGTCATTTGTGTAGATCCTACAAGGGTTTCCTACAGAAAATAACAACTGAAAAAGAAAAATATTGAAATTGAGGTGAAAAAAACATCACTTTTTCTCTACGTTTTACTCTGTAACTTTTTCTTGCAATGTCAGATTTTCAAAAGCAATATACCGTTACGTCTGCTGGACTCCTCTGGTTGCGGGGATTTGTAGGGCTTGTAGGTTCATCAAGAACCCTAGGTACCCAGAGCCAATAAATGAGCTGCACCCTGCAGTGCATTTTCACTCTATACCGGGTATACAGCAATTTATTTGCTGAAATATAAAGAGTGAAAAATAGCTATCAAGAAAACCTTTGTATTTCCAAAAAGGGCACAAGATAAGGTGTTGAGGAGCAGTGGTTATTTGCACATCTCTGAATTCTGGGGTGACCATACTAACATGTGAATTACAGGACATTTCTCAAATAGATGTCTTTTTTACACACTCTCTTATATTTGGAAGGATAAAATGTAGAGAAAGACAAGGGGCAATAACACTTGTTTTGCTAATCTATGTTCCCCCAAGTCTCCCGATAAAAATTATACCTCACTTGTGTGGGTAGGCCTAGTGCCTGCAACAGGAAACGCCCCAAAACACAAAGTGGACACATCACATTTTTGGAAAGAAAACAGAGGTGTTTTTTGCAAAAGGCCGACCTGTAGATTTTGGCCTCTAGCTCAGCCGGCACCTAGGGAAACCCACAAACCCTGTGCATTTTTTAAAACTAGAGACCTAGGGGAATCCAAGATGGGGTGACTTGTGGGGCTCTGACCAGGTTCTGTTACCCAGAATCCTTTGCAAACCTCAAAATTTGGCTAAAAAAACACATTTTCCTCAAATTTTGGTGACAGAAAGTTCTGGAATCAGAGAGGAGCCACAAATTTCCTTCCACCCAGCGTTCCCCCAAGTCTCCAGATAAAAATGATACCTCACTTGTGTGGGTAGGCCTAGCGCCCGTGACAGGAAATGCCCCAAAACGCAACGTGGACACATCACATTTTTTTTAAAGAAAACAGAGGTGTTTTTTGCAAAGTGCCTACCTGTAGATTTTGGCCTCTAGCACAGCCGGCACCTAGGGAAACCTACCAAACCTGTGCATTTTTGAAAACTAGAGACCTAGGGGAATCCAAGATGGGGTGACTTGTGGGGCTCTGACCAGGTTCTGTTACCCAGAATCCTTTGCAAACCTCAAAATTTGGCTAAAAAAACACATTTTCCTCACATTTTGGTGACAGAAAGTTCTGGAATCAGAGAAGAGCCACAAATTTCCTTCCACCCAGCGTTTCCCTAAGTCTCCCAATAAAAATGATACCTCACTTGTGTGGGTAGGCCTAGCGCCCGTGACAGGAAATGCCCCAAAACGCAACGTGGACACATCACATTTTTTGAAAGAAAACAGAGGTGTTTTTCACAAAGTGCCTACCTGTGGATTTTGGCCTCTAGCTCAGCCGGCAGCTAGGGAAACCTACCAAACCTGTGCATTTTTGAAAACTAGAGACCTGGGGGAATCCAAGATGGGGTGACTTGTGGGGCTCTGACCAGGTTCTGTTACCCAGAATCCTTTGCAAACCTCAAAATTTGGATAAAAAAGCACATTTTCCTCAAATATTGGTGACAGAAAGTTCTGGAATCAGAGAGGAGCCACAAATGTCCTTCCATCCAGCGTTCCCCAAAGTCTCCCGATAAAAATGATACCTCACTTGTGTGGGTAGGCCTAGCGCCCGCGACAGGAAATGCCCCAAAATGCAACGTGGACACATCACATATTTTGAAAGAAAACAGAGGTGTTTTTTGCAAAGTGCCTCCCTGTAGATTTTGGCCTCTAGCTCAGCCGGCACCTAGGGAAACCTACCAAACCTGTGCATTTTTGAAGACTATAGACCTAGGGGAATCCAAGATGGGGTGACTTGTGGGGCTCTGACCAGGTTCTGTTACCCAGAATCCTTTGCAAACCTCAAAATTTGGCTAAAAAAACAAATTTTCCTCACATTTTGGTGACAGAAAGTTCTGGAATCAGAGAGGAGCCACAAGTTTCCTTCCACCTAGCGTTCCCCCAAGTCTCCCGATAAAAATTATACCTCACTTGTGTGGGTAGGCCTAGCGCCAGTGACAGGAAATGCCCCAAAGCGCAACGTGGACACATCACATTTTTTGAAAGAAAACAGAGGTGTTATTTGCAAATTGCCTACCTGTAGATTTTGGCCTCTAGCTCAGCCGGCACCTAGGGAAAACTACCAAACCTGTGCATTTTTGAAAACTAGAGACCTAGGGGAATCCAAGATGGAGTGACTTGTGGGGCTCTGACCAGGTTCTGCTACCCAGAATCCTTTGCAAACCTCACAATTTGGCTAAAAAAAAATCGTTTTCCTCAAATTTTGGTGACAGAAAGTTCTGGAATCAGAGAGGAGCCACAAATTTCCTTCCACCCAGCGTTCCCCCAAGTCTTCCGATAAAAATGATACCTCCCTTGTGTGGGTAGGCCTAGCGCCCGCCACAGGAAATGGCCCAAAACACAACGTGGACACTTCACATTTTTTCATAGAAAACAGTGCCTACCTGTGGATTTTGGCCTCTAGCTTAGCCGGCACCTGGGGAAACCTAGCAAACCAGCGCATTTTTGAAAACTAGAAACCCAGGGGAATCCAAGATTGGGTGACTTGTGGGCCTCTGACCAGGTTCTGTTATCCAGAATCCTTTGCAAACCTCAAAATTGGGCTAAAAAAACAAATTTTCCTCACATTTTGGTGACAGAAAGTTCTGGAATCAGAGAAGAGCCACAAATTTCCTTCCACCCAGCGTTTCCCTAAGTCTCCCAATCAAAATGATACCTCACTTGTGTGGGTAGGCCTAGCGCCCGTGTCAGGAAATGCCCCAAAACGCAACGTGGACACATCACATTTTTTGAAAGAAAACCGAGGTGTTTTTTACAAAGTGCCTACCTGTGGATTTTGGCCTCTAGCTCAGCCGGCAGCCAGGGAAACCTACCAAAACTGTGCATTTTTGAAAACTAGAGACCTGGGGGAATCCAAGATGGGGTGACTTGTGGGGCTCTGACCAGGTTCTGTTACCCAGAATCCTTTGCAAACCTCAAAATTTGGCTAAAAAAACACATTTTCCTCAAATATTGGTGACAGAAAGTTCTGGAATCAGAGAGGAGCCACAAATGTCCTTCCATCCAGCGTTCCCCAAAGTCTCCCGATAAAAATGATACCTCACTTGTCTGGGTAGGCCTAGCGCCCGCGACAGGAAATGCCCCAAAACGCAACGTGGACACATCACATATTTTGAAAGAAAACAGAGGTGTTTTTTGCAAAGTGCCTACCTGTAGATTTTGGCCTCTAGCTCAGCCGGCACCTAGGGAAAACTACCAAACCTGTGCATTTTTGAAAACTAGAGACCTAGGGGAATCCAAGATGGAGTGACTTGTGGGGCTCTGACCAGGTTCTGCTACCCAGAATCCTTTGCAAACCTCACAATTTGGCTAAAAAAAAAATGTTTTCCTCAAATTTTGGTGACAGAAAGTTCTGGAATCAGAGAGGAGCCACAAATTTCCTTCCACCCAGCGTTCCCCCAAGTCTTCCGATAAAAATGATACCTCCCTTGTGTGGGTAGGCCTAGCGCCCGCCACAGGAAATGGCCCAAAACACAACGTGGACACTTCACATTTTTTCATAGAAAACAGTGCCTACCTGTGGATTTTGGCCTCTAGCTTAGCCGGCACCTGGGGAAACCTAGCAAACCAGCGCATTTTTGAAAACTAGAAACCCAGGGGAATCCAAGATGGGGTGACTTGTGGGGCTCTGACCAGGTTCTGTTATCCAGAATCCTTTGCAAACCTCAAAATTGGGCTAAAAAAACACATTTTCCTCACATATTCGGTGACAGAAAGTTCTGGAATCTGAGAGGAGCCACAAATTTCCTTCCACCCAGCGTTCCCCCAAGTCTCCCGCTAAAAATGATACCTCACTTGTGTGGGTAGGCCTAGCGCCCG
Organism: Pleurodeles waltl; assembly: GCF_031143425.1. Classification (NCBI taxonomy): domain Eukaryota; kingdom Metazoa; phylum Chordata; class Amphibia; order Caudata; family Salamandridae; genus Pleurodeles; species Pleurodeles waltl. The sequence goes on from NC_090444.1 coordinate 316,023,661, forward strand.
CCACAGGAAATGGCCCAAAACACAACGTGGACACATCACATTTTTTCATAGAAAACAGTGCCTACCTGCAGATTTTGGCCTGTAGCTCAGCCTGCCCCAGGGGGGGCAGAAATGGCCTAAAATAAATTTGTACCCCACCCCCCAACCCCATTCCCCGGGAGCGACCCTTGCCTAAGGGGTCGCTCCCCCTGCGTGACATTGGAGCCAAAAAAAAAATCCCCATTGCCTAGTGGTTTCTGCCCCCTTGGAGGCAGATTGACCTAAAATCGGCCAATCTGCCCCTAAGGTGGCAGAAATGGTCTAAATACAATTTGCCCCCCAGGGGAGCGACCCTTGCCTAATGGGTCGCTCCCCATCTCTGAAAAAACAAACAAACAAAAAAAACACAAAAAACAATTTGCCCTGGCGCCTAGAGGTTTCTGCCCCCCCTGGGGGCAGATCGGCCCAATAACAATAGGCCGATCTGCCCCCGGGGGGGTAGAAATGGCCTAAAATAAATTTGCCCCCCCTCAGCCCCCCAACCCCCCCCGGGAGCGACCCTTGCCTACGGGGTCGCTCCCCCTGCGTGACATTGGCGCCACAAAAAAAATCCCCGGTGCCTAGTGGTTTCTGCCCCCTGGGGGGCAGATTGACTTAAAATCGCCCAATCTGCCCCCAAGGGGGGCAGAAATGGTCTAAATACAATTTGCCCCCCAGGGGAGCGACCCTTGCCTAATGGGTCGCTCCCCATCTCTGAAAAAACAAACAAACAAAAAAAAAAGACACAAAAAAATTTGCCCTGGCGCCTAGAGGTTTCTGCCCCCCCTAGGGGCAGATCGGCCTAATAACAATAGGCTGATCTGCCCCCAGGGGGGGTAGAAATGTCCTAAAATAAATTCCCCCCTCCAGCCCCCCAACCCCCCCAGGAGCGACCCTTGCCTACGGGGTCGCGCCCCCTGCGTGACATTGGCGCCACAAAAAAAATCCCCGGTGCCTAGTGGTTTCTGCCCCCTTGGGGGCAGATTGACTTAAAATCGCCCAATCTGCCCCCAAGGGGGGCAGAAATGGTCTAAATACAATTTGCCCCCCAGGGGAGCGACCCTTGACTAATGGGTCGCTCCCCATCTCTGAAAAAACAAACAAACAAAAAAAAACACAAAAAAAAATTTGCCCTGGCGCCTAGAGGTTTCTGCCCCCCCTGGGGGCAGATCGGCCTAATAACAATAGGCCGATCTGCCCCCAGGGGGGGGAGAAATGGCCTAAAATAAATTTCCCCCTCCCAGCCCCCCAAACCCCCCGGGAGCGACCCTTGCCTACGGGGGCGCTCCCCCTGCGTGACATTGGCGCCAAAAAAAGAATCACCGGTGCCTAGTGCTTTCTGCCCCCTTGGGGGCAGATTGACCTAAAATCGGCCAATCTGCCCCCAAGGGGGGCAGAAATGGTCTAAATACAACTTCCACCCCAGGGGAGCGACCCTTGCCTAATGGGTCGCTCCCCATCTCTGAAAAAACAAACAAACAAAAAAAAAGACACAAAAAAATTTGCCCTGGCGCCTAGAGGTTTCTGCCCCCCCTGGGGACAGATCGGCCTAATAACAATAGGCCGATCTGCCCCCAGGGGGGGTAGAAATGTCCTAAAATAAATTCCCCCCTCCAGCCCCCCAACCCCCCCAGGAGCGACCCTTGCCTACGGGGTCGCGCCCCCTGCGTGACATTGGCGCCACAAAAAAAATCCCCGGTGCCTAGTTGTTTCTGCCCCCTTGGGGGCAGATTGACTTAAAATCGCCCAATCTGCCCCCAAGGGGGGCAGAAATGGTCTAAATACAATTTGCCCCCCAGGGGAGCGACCCTTGACTAATGGGTCGCTCCCCATCTCTGAAAAAACAAACAAACAAAAAAAAAAAAAAAATTTTTTTTGCCCTGGCGCCTAGAGGTTTCTGCCCCCCCTGGGGGCAGATCGGCCTAATAACAATAGGCCGATCTGCCCCCAGGGGGGGCAGAAATGGCCTAAAATAAATTTCCCCCTCCCAGCCCCCCAAACCCCCCGGGAGCGACCCTTGCCTACGGGGGCGCTCCCCCTGCGTGACATTGGCGCCAAAAAAAGAATCACCGGTGCCTAGTGCTTTCTGCCCCCTTGGGGGCAGATTGACCTAAAATCGGCCAATCTGCCCCCAAGGGGGGCAGAAATGGTCTAAATACAACTTCCAGCCCAGGGGAGCAACCCTTGCCTAATGGGACGCTCCCCATCACCGAAAAAACAAGCAAACAAAAAAAACACACAATTTTTTTTTTTGCCCTGGCGCCTAGAGGTTTCTGCCCCCAGGGGGGGCAGAAATGGCTTAAAATAAATTTGCCACCCCAGCCCCCCAACCCCCCTCCACCCAGGAGCGACCCTTGCATATGGGGTCGCTCCCCCTTCGTGACATTGGTGCCCAAAAAAAATCCCCAGTGCCTAGTGGTTTCTGCCCCCTTGGGGGCAGATTGACCTAAAATCGGCCAATCTGCCCCTAAGGGTGGCAGAAATGGTCTAAATACAATTTGCCCCCCAGGGGAGCGACCCTTGCCTAATGGGTCGCTCCCCATCTCTGAAAAAACAAACAAACAAAAAAAAACACAAAAAACAATTTGCCCTGGCGCCTAGAGGTTTCTGCCCCCCCTGGGGGCAGATCGGCCCAATAACAATAGGCCGATCTGCCCCCGGGGGGGTAGAAATGGCCTAAAATAAATTTGCCCCCCCTCAGCTCCCCAACCCCCCCCCCCGGAGCGACCCTTGCCTACGGGGTCGCTCCCCCTGCGTGACATTGGCGCCACAAAACAAATCCCCGGTGCCTAGTGGTTTCTGCCCCCTGGGGGGCAGATTGACTTAAAATCGCCCAATCTGCCCCCAAGGGGGGCAGAAATGGTCTAAATACAATTTGCCCCCCAGGGGAGCGACCCTTGACTAATGGGTCGCTCCCCATCTCTGAAAAAACAAACAAACAAAAAAAAACACAAAAAAATATGTGCCCTGGCGCCTAGAGGATTCTGCCCCCCCTGGGGGCAGATCGGCCTAATAACAATAGGCCGATCTGCCCCCAGGGGGGGCAGAAATGGCCTAAAATAAATTTCCCCCTCCCAGCCCCCCAAACCCCCCGGGAGCGACCCTTGCCTACGGGGGCGCTCCCCCTGCGTGACATTGGCGCCAAAAAAAGAATCCACGGTGCCTAGTGCTTTCTGCCCCCTTGGGGGCAGATTGACCTAAAATCGGCCAATCTGCCCCCAAGGGGGGCAGAAATGGTCTAAATACAACTTCCACCCCAGGGGAGCGACCCTTGCCTAATGGGTCGCTCCCCATCTCTGAAAAAACAAACAAACAAAAAAAAAAGACACAAAAAAATTTGCCCTGGCGCCTAGAGGTTTCTGCCCCCCCTGGGGGCAGATCGGCCTAATAACAATAGGCCGATCTGCCCCCAGGGGGGGGTAGAAATGTCCTAAAATAAATTCCCCCCTCCAGCCCCCCAACCCCCCCAGGAGCGACCCTTGCCTACGGGGTCGCGCCCCCTGCGTGACATTGGCGCCACAAAAAAAATCCCCGGTGCCTAGTTGTTTCTGCCCCCTTGGGGGCAGATTGACTTAAAATCGCCCAATCTGCCCCCAAGGGGGGCAGAAATGGTCTAAATACAATTTGCCCCCCCAGGGGAGCGACCCTTGACTAATGGGTCGCTCCCCATCTCTGAAAAAACAAACAAACAAAAAAAAACACAAACAAAAATTTGCCCTGGCGCCTAGAGGTTTCTGCCCCCCCTGGGGGCAGATCGGCCTAATAACAATAGGCCGATCTGCCCCCAGGGGGGGCAGAAATGGCCTAAAATAAATTTCCCCCTCCCAGCCCCCCAAACCCCCCGGGAGCGACCCTTGCCTACGGGGGCGCTCCCCCTGCGTGACATTGGCGCCAAAAAAAGAATCACCGGTGCCTAGTGCTTTCTGCCCCCTTGGGGGCAGATTGACCTAAAATCGGCCAATCTGCCCCCAAGGGGGGCAGAAATGGTCTAAATACAACTTCCACCCCAGGGGAGCGACCATTGCCTAATGGGTCGTCCCCATCACCGAAAAAACAAGCAAACAAAAAAAACACACAATTTTTTTTTTTGCCCTGGCGCCTAGAGGTTTCTGCCCCCCCGGGGGCAGATCGGCCTAATAACAATAGGCCGATCTGCCCCCAGGGGGGGGCAGAAATGGCTTAAAATAAATTTGCCCCCCCAGCCCCCCCAACCCCCCCCACCCAGGAGCAACCCTTGCATACGGGGTCGCTCCCCCTTCGTGACATTGGTGCCCAAAAAAAATCCCCGGTGCCTAGTGGTTTCTGCCCCCTTGGGGGCAGATTGACCTAAAATCGGGAAATGGTCTAAATACAACTTGCCCCCCAGGGGAGCGACCCTTGCCTAATGGGTCGCTCCCCATCTCTGAAAAAACAAACAAACAAAAAAAAAATCACTAATAAAAATAAATTTGCCTAGTGGTTTCTGCCCCCCTTGGGGGCAGATTGGCATAGCAGAAATGGCCTAGATACAGTTTTCCCCTCCAGGGGAGTGACCCTTGTCCAAGGGGTCGCTACCCATCTGTAAAACAAACAAAAAAAAAAAATCCCTGGTGCCTAGTGGTTTCTGCCCCCATTAGGGGCAGATCAGCCTAATCAAAATAGGCTGATCTACCCCCCAGGGGGGCAGAAATGGCCTAAAATAATTTCCCCCCCCCAGGGAGCGACCCTTGACTAAGGGTTCGCTCCCCTTGCGTGAAATTCCCGTAAAAAAAAAAAACTCCCTGGTGTCTAGTGGTTTCTGTCCCCCTGGGGGGCAGATTGGCCTCATAAAAATAGGCCTTGGGGGCAGAAATGGCCTAAATATAATTTGCCCCCTAGGGGAGTGACCCTTGCCTAAGGGGTCACTCCCCACACCTAAATCAAAAACATAAACAAAAACAAAAGAAAAAATATATATATCCCTGGGGCCCCTCTGGGGGCCCCCCTTTCTGCCCCCCCTGGGGGCAGATCGGCCTAATAATAGTCCGATCTGCCCCCATGGGGGCAGAAAAGGCCTTCCCAAAAAATGCCCCCCTGGGAGCAACCCTTGCCGAAGGGGTCGCTCCCTTATGTCCATGTAAAAAAAAAAAGAAATCCCTGGTGTCTAGTGGTTTCTGCCCCCCGCAGATTGGCCTCATCAAAATAGGCCAATCTGCCCCCAAGGGGGGCAGAAATGGCCTAAATATAATTTGCCCCCTAGGGGAACGACCCTTGCCTAAGGGGTCGCTCCCCACCTAATAAGAACCAAAAATAAATAAAAATAATGATCCCTGGTGCCTAGAGGTTTCTGCCGCCCCTGGGGGCAGATCGGCCTAATAATAGGCCGATAAAAGGCCTTCCCAAGAAAATGCCCCCCCTGGGAGCTACCCTTGCCCAAGGGGTCGCTCCCTTATGTCCATTTCCAAAAAAAATCCCTGGTGTCTAGTGGGGTTTCAAAGGGAAGGAAATACATTTCCTTCCCTTTGAAGCCTCTCCGGGCCTCCCCCACGTGATTGAAAGAGAAATGCTGAGCATTTCTCTTTCAATCGCGCTGGAAGCAGAGCTTTCAGCGCGATAGGGGAGACCCTGTGACAAATCAGTGCGTGCTCGCGTGCTGACGTCACAGGGAGGGTGGGGGGGTCGGGGGTATAAGGGGAAGGGCTTCCCCTTCCATCCCTGACTTGGGGGGGGGGTGGGAGGAAGCACACAGAGGGAGCGAGAGCGCTCCCTCTGGGCTGTGTGCCGAGGACGTAGTGGTTACGGCAGCAGCACTGTGCCGAAGGACATAACCACTACGTCCTCAGCACAGAACCGGTTAAAGATTTTTAGCCACACCAGTGGGTGGGCTCATGGAGATGTAACCTCCAAAAATCACTTTCAGGCATGATGTATTTTTGAAGAATGTTGCTCCCTGGGATTGATTTTTGCAACACTTCACAGGAAGAGGTCATCACAGGGGGAAGGACCTTGCACCTGATTGGAGAAGCAGGACCCCCCTTGTTTTTCACCCAGGAGCAAGGATAAATATGGCAGAGCAGCACCCACACCTCAGATCCCTACCAGATTCCAACAAGGAAGAACTACAGAAAAAGAAAGAGTGCCCTGCTGGACCCCTGACCTGCACCTGGACACTGCACTCTGGAGGACTGTGCCAGCTGCACACTTGGGCTCCACCACAAGAAGGACTTTGCCTGGCTACAACTGGTTCAAGGAGGAACTCCCTGTTTACTACAGGTGCTAAATTGCTAACCAGAGTCCCCTGCACCAACTCCTGAAGAAACTGACCAGCTAATCATTGTCCAGTGGCAAATTTGGAGTTTGTGCAAGGTGCATTCTGGGAGTTGTAGTCCGCACCCTCAAGGAGCATCACAGAGCTTCTGGATCCTTGGGGTGAGCTGTGGATTTCAAAGGAACCTTAAAAGAACATCTGGGAGAATATCCAGAAGTTTCTAGAAGTTTGGAGAACTTTTTGAAAAAAACTTCATAAAGGGACCCATCCGCCGCACCAACTCTAGCCCGCTTGCCTCAACCGGGACCCAGGCCTGACTTGCAGGTTCGTCCCGGTGAAGAAAATCTCTAAAAAAGTGATTAAGTCCGAACGTAGAAAGTTGACTGGGACCTCCCAGGCAGTGTATCTGAAGAGGGCTCCAGGGACATAGGCTCAAGATTCAGGTTTGCCCCGATCAAAGAATTTTCATCTTACAAAAATGATTAAGTCCGAAGGTAAAAATCTCTACTGAGAGCTCCCCCAACACATATCTGAGGAAGAGTTCCAGGAGGGCAGATTGGAATGGCGACTTGGTCCTGCTGAAGAAAATCTTCAAGAAAACGACTAAGTCCCTAGGTAAACTTTTAACCCAGGCCTCCCATGAGCTACAGCCGAGCAGGGATCCATTGCGGTCGGCCTCAAACTTTGACTTGTCCCCGTCGAGGTGCGACCAGATTACTAGAATTGCGCTATTAGTTTCTAAGCACTAAAAATCATTAATTCTTTTAAAAATCATATCTTCGATTCCCCTTATCTGATTTTATTTCTGTTTGTGTCATTTTAAAGCTGAAAATAATTCCTATATTAATAAATTGGTTTTGGATTTCTAAACTGTTTCCTGTGTTTTATTTAATTACTGTTTTGTGACATTTGAATGCTTCATGCTCTGTCTCCTAATTTAAGCCTTGTCCTTGTTGCCAAGCTGCCAAGGGTTGAGCTAGGTTTAGTTTATTGAAACCTAACTGGACCTCAGTGGAGGTTAGTGGCCTATTGGTAAGTGTAGGTATTTACCTGCCCTTACCAGTAACCCATTTTCCAACAGTCCTCTCATCAGGGAAGACAGTTTCAATTATATATTGGACAGGTTATTAGGTCAGTTGCAACTGAAGCCCAACACCAATATAGGTATTTTGGACACTCTGGTGGAAGTCATGGCAAGACAGGACTATATAAACATGTGGAGGGCTTGCCACTCCCACAGGCAAGAATATACCTTCCACTCCTATGACCACAACATGTATAGCAGATTTGATAGACTCGTATTTTGGGGTATAGAGCCATCTCTGATTCCTATGAGGTGCCTTGCACCTCAGGCATTGAAGGATGGAGGTTGATGAACACTTTCTAGAAATGAATTGAGGGATTACAGTCATGAGAGCCACTGAGAGGGAGGCACTCAAGGTGGTGATATCGGGAGACTGTCTGCCAAACCATGTGGCATGTACCGACAGCTAAGCCAGGACTTGCAAGAACAGAGGGAGAAACTAGCATGGCAATGTAGCACCCCGATAGATCACACTATGATACAAGAGTCCATGGAGACAAAATGGCAAATAGGAGAGATCTGGGATAGGCTGGATACATTTACAAAATTGGACTTAGGGAACAGTTCCATAAAAAGGGAGACAGGCTGTATATACTATTGGCCTGACCATTGTGCTGTGAGTGTCATCCGATGTCTATCATGAAGCTTGTGGGGGAGGGAGTTGTGACCAAGTGATAATAAATATTACATTACAGAGATATCTGGAACACCTGTCCCTCAACCCAGACGATGGTGTGTCCATGATTATAAATACATTTCTACACACAATGCAGCTCCCAATAGTCTTGAGGGCACATTTAGCAGAACTACTATAATACCAGGGGATGCTGACAGACAAACTTTTGGAAGTGTTCAAGAAGGTTTGAGGGGGGAACTCCCACAGTCTATGTGGGAATCGACCATAGAAACGATCCCAAAGTTGGACAGAGATCTTGTTCAGCTGGGATCACACTGCCCGCCTTGATCAACACAAATGTGAAAGTGTTAGCTATGCTCCTGGATTACAGACTGAAAAGAAAGATTTGCTTCTTGATACATGAAGATCAATGTGGGTTCCTCCCTTCCAGAAGTATTCTTCTGAACATCCACAGACTTGCACACAATATGCACTCAGTCCAGGGGCTCTTGTGACAGATATTGCATTGATAGCCTTAGCCATACAAAAAGTACTTGAAACGGTGACCTGGACTTAGGTGAGGCAAATTCTTATAAAAATAGGATTGGTCCAAAGTTTCTAGGATGGGTAACATAGTTATATACCAGGTTGGTGTCCGGGGCCCGCTCAACAGGGTATATCTCGGACAGCTGAGATATTGAAAGGGACACTAGACAGGGCTGCCCTCTCTCACCACTGCGTGACATTGGCGCCAAAAAAAGAATCACCGGTGCCTAGTGCTTTCTGCCCCCTTGGGGGCAGATTGACCTAAAATCGGCCAATCTGCCCTCAAGGGGGGCAGAAATGGTCTAAATACAACTTCCACCCCAGGGGAGCGACCCTTGCCTAATGGGTCGCTCCCCATCTCTGAAAAAACAAACAAACAAAAAAAAAGACACAAAAAAATTTGCCCTGGCGCCTAGAGGTTTCTGCCCCCCCTGGGGGCAGATCGGCCTAATAACAATAGGCCGATCTGCCCCCAGGGGGGGTAGAAATGTCCTAAAATAAATTCCCCCCTCCAGCCCCCCAACCCCCCCAGGAGCGACCCTTGCCTACTGGGTCGCGCCCCCTGCGTGACATTGGCGCCACAAAAAAAATCCCCGGTGCCTAGTTGTTTCTGCCCCCTTGGGGGCAGATTGACTTAAAATCGCCCAATCTGCCCCCAAAGGGGGCAGAAATGGTCTAAATACAATTTGCCCCCCAGGGGAGCGACCCTTGACTAATGGGTCGCTCCCCATCTCTGAAAAAACAAACAAACAAAAAAAAAAAAAAAAAAACATTTGCCCTGGCGCCTAGAGGTTTCTGCCCCCCCTGGAGGCAGATCGGCCTAATAACAATAGGCCGATCTGCCCCCAGGGGGGGCAGAAATGGCCTAAAATAAATTTCCCCCTCCCAGCCCCCCAAACCCCCCGGGAGCGACCCTTGCCTACGGGGGCGCTCCCCCTGCGTGACATTGGCGCCAAAAAAAGAATCACCGGTGCCTAGTGCTTTCTGCCCCCTTGGGGGCAGATTGACCTAAAATCGGCCAATCTGCCCCCAAGGGGGGCAGAAATGGTCTAAATACAACTTCCACCCCAGGGGAGCGACCCTTGCCTAATGGGTCGCTCCCCATCACCGAAAAAACAAGCAAACAAAAAAAACACACAATTTTTTTTTTTTGCCCAGCCCCCCAAACCCCCCCCACCCAGGAGCGACCCTTGCATATGGGGTCGCTCCCCCTTCTTGACATTGGTGCCCAAAAAAAATCCCCGGTGCCTAGTGGTTTCTGCCCCCTTGGGGGCAGATTGACCTAAAATCGGCCAATCTGCCCCTAAGGGTGGCAGAAATGGTCTAAATACAATTTGCCCCCCAGGGGAGCGACCCTTGCCTAATGGGTCGCTCCCCATCTCTGAAAAAACAAACAAACAAAAAAAAACACAAAAAACAATTTGCCCTGGCGCCTAGAGGTTTCTGCCCCCCCTGGGGGCAGATCGGCCCAATAACAATAGGCCGATCTGCCCCCGGGGGGGTAGAAATGGCCTAAAATAAATGTGCCCCCCCTCAGCTCCCCAACCCCCCCCCCGGAGCGACCCTTGTCTACGGGGTCGCTCCCCCTGCTTGACATTGGCGCCACAAAACAAATCCCCGGTGCCTAGTGGTTTCTGCCCCCTGGGGGGCAGATTGACTTAAAATCGCCCAATCTGCCCCCAAGGGGGGCAGAAATGGTCTAAATACAATTTGCCCCCCAGGGGAGCGACCCTTGACTAATGGGTCGCTCCCCATCTCTGAAAAAACAAACAAACAAAAAAAAACACAAAAAAAAATGTGCCCTGGCGCCTAGAGGTTTCTGCCCCCCCTGGGGGCAGATCGGCCTAATAACAATAGGCCGATCTGCCCCCAGGGGGGGCAGAAATGGCCTAAAATAAATTTCCCCCTCCCAGCCCCTCAAACCCCCCGGGAGCGACCCTTGCCTACGGGGGCGCTCCCCCTGCGTGAAATTGGCGCCAAAAAAAGAATCACCGGTGCCTAGTGCTTTCTGCCCCCTTGGGGGCAGATTGACCTAAAATCGGCCAATCTGCCCCCAAGGGGGGCAGAAATGGTCTAAATACAACTTCCACCACAGGGGAGCGACCCTTGCCTAATGGGTCGCTCCCCATCTCTGAAAAAACAAACAAACAAAAAAAAAGACACAAAAAAATTTGCCCTGGCGCCTAGAGGTTTCTGCCCCCCCTGGGGGCAGATCGGCCTAATAACAATAGGCCGATCTGCCCCCAGGGGGGGTAGAAATGTCCTAAAATAAATTCCCCCCTCCAGCCCCCCAACCCCCCCAGGAGCGACCCTTGCCTACGGGGTCGCGCCCCCTGCGTGACAATGGCGCCACAAAAAATCCCCGGTGCCTAGTTGTTTCTACCCCCTTGGGGGCAGATTGACTTAAAATCGCCCAATCTGCCCCCAAGGGGGGCAGAAATGGTCTAAATACAATTTGCCCCCCAGGGGAGCGACCCTTGACTAATGGGTCGCTCCCCATCTCTGAAAAAACAAACAAAAAAAAAAAAACACAAAAAAAAATTTGCCCTGGCGCCTAGAGGTTTCTGCCCCCCCTGGGGGCAGATCGGCCTAATAACAATAGGCCAATCTGCCCCCAGGGGGGGCAGAAATGGCCGAAATTTTTTTTCCCCCTCCCAGCCCACCAAACCCCCCGGGAGCGACCCTTGCCTACGGGGGCGCTCCCCCTGCGTGACATTGGCGCCAAAAAAAGAATCACCGGTGCCTAGTGCTTTCTGCCCCCTTGGGGGCAGATTGACCTAAAATCGGCCAATCTGCCCCCAAGGGGGGCAGAAATGGTCTAAATACAACTTCCACCCCAGGGGAGCGACCATTGCCTAATGGGTCGCTCCCCATCACCGAAAAAACAAGCAAACAAAAAAAACACACAATTTTTTTTTTTGCCCTGGCGCCTAGAGGTTTCTGCCCCCCCGCGGGCAGATCGGCCTAATAACAATAGGCCGATCTGCCCCCAGGGGGGGCAGAAATGGCTTAAAATAAATTTGCCCCTCCAGCCCCCCAACCCCCCCACCCAGGAGCGACCCTTGCATACGGGGTCGCTCCCCCTTCGTGACATTGGTGCCCCAAAAAAATCCCCGGTGCCTAGTGGTTTCTGCCCCCTTGGGGGCAGATTGACCTAAAATCGGGAAATGGTCTAAATACAACTTGCCCCCCAGGGGAGCGACCCTTGCCTAATGGGTCGCTCCCCATCTCTGAAAAAACAAACAAACAAAAAAAAAATCACTAATAAAAATAAATTTGCCTAGTGGTTTCTGCCCCCCTTGGGGGCAGATTGGCGTAGCAGAAATGGCCTAGATACAGTTTTCCCCTCCAGGGGAGTGACCCTTGTCCAAGGGGTCGCTACCCATCTGTAAAACAAAAAAAAACAAAAAATCCCTGGTGCCTAGTGGTTTCTGCCCCCCTTAGGGGCAGATCAGCCTAATCAAAATAGGCTGATCTACCCCCCAGGGGGGCAGAAATGGCCTAAAATAATTTCCCCCCCCAGGGAGCGACCCTTGACTAAGGGTTCGCTCCTCTTGCGTGAAATTCCCGTAAAAAAAAAAAACTCCCTGGTGTCTAGTGGTTTCTGTCCCCCTGGGGGGCAGATTGGCCTCATAAAAATAGGCCTTGGGGGCAGAAATGGCCTAAATATAATTTGCCCCCTAGGGGAGTGACCCTTGCCTAAGGGGTCACTCCCCACACCTAAATCAAAAACATAAACAAAAACAAAAGAAAAAATATATATATCCCTGGGGCCCCTCTGGGGGCCCCCCTTTCTGCCCCCCCTGGGGGCAGATCGTCCTAATAATAGTCCGATCTGCAGAAAAGGCCTTCCCAAAAAATGCCCCCCTGGGAGCAACCCTTGCCCAAGGGGTCGCTCCCTTATGTCCATGTAAAAAAAAAAAGAAATCCCTGGTGTCTAGTGGTTTCTGCCCCCCGCAGATTGGCCTCATCAAAATAGGCCAATCTGCCCCCAAGGGGGGCAGAAATGGCCTAAATATAATTTGCCCCCTAGGGGAACGACCCTTGCCTAAGGGGTCGCTCCCCACCTAATAAGAACCAAAAATAAATAAAAATAATGATCCCTGGTGCCTAGAGGTTTCTGCCGCCCCTGGGGGCAGATCGGCCTAATAATAGGCCAATAAAAGGCCTTCCCAAGAAAATGCCCCCCCTGGGAGCGACCCTTGCCCAAGGGGTCGCTCCCTTATGTCCATTTCCAAAAAAAATCCCTGGTGTCTAGTGGGGTTTCAAAGGGAAGGAAATACATTTCCTTCCCTTTGAAGCCTCTCCGGGCCTCCCCCACGTGATTGAAAGAGAAATGCTGAGCATTTCTCTTTCAATCGCGCTGGAAGCAGAGCTTTCAGCGCGATAGGGGAGACCATGTGACAAATCAGTGCGTGCTCGCGTGCTGACATCACAGGGAGGGTGGGGGGGTCGGGGGTATAAGGGGAAGGGCTTCCCCTTCCATCCCTGACTTGGGGGGGGGGTGGGGGGAAGCACACAGAGGGAGCGAGAGCGCTCCCTCTGGGCTGTGTGCCGAGGACGTAGTGGTTACGGCAGCAGCACTGTGCCGAAGGACATAACCACTACGTCCTCGGCACAGAACCGGTTAAAGATTTTTAGCCACACCAGTGGGTGGGCTCATGGAGATGTAACCTCCAAAAATCACTTTCAGGCATGATGTATTTTTGAAGAATGTTGCTCTCTGGGATTGATTTTTGCAACACTTCACAGGAAGAGGTCATCACAGGGGGAAGGACCCTGCACCTGATTGGAGAAGCAGGACCCCCCTTGTTTTTCACCCAGGAGCAAGGATAAATATGGCAGAGCAGCACCCACACCTCAGATCCCTACCAGATTCCAACAAGGAAGAACTACAGAAAAAGAAAGAGTGCCCTGCTGGACCCCTGACCTGCACCTGGACACTGCACTCTGGAGGACTGTGCCAGCTGCACACTTGGGCTCCACCACAAGAAGGACTTTGCCTGGCTACAACTGGTTCAAGGAGGAACTCCCTGTTTACTACAGGTGCTAAATTGCTAACCAGAGTCCCCTGCACCAACTCCTGAAGAAACTGACCAGCTAATCACTGTCCAGTGGCAAATTTGGAGTTTGTGCAAGGTGCATTCTGGGAGTTGTAGTCCGCACCCTCAAGGAGCATCACAGAGCTTCTGGATCCTTGGGGTGAGCTGTGGATTTCAAAGGAACCTTAAAAGAACATCTGGGAGAATATCCAGAAGTTTCTAGAAGTTTGGAGAACTTTTTGAAAAAAACGTCATAAAGGGACCCATCCGCCGCACCAACTCTAGCCCGCTTGCCTCAACCGGGACCCAGGCCTGACTTGCAGGTTCGTCCCGGTGAAGAAAATCTCTAAAAAAGTGATTAAGTCCGAACGTAGAAAGTTGACTGGGACCTCCCAGGCAGTGTATCTGAAGAGGGCTCCAGGGACATAGGCTCAAGATTCAGGTTTGCCCCGATCAAAGAATTTTCATCTTACAAAAATGATTAAGTCCGAAGGTAAAAATCTCTACTGAGAGCTCCCCCAACACATATCTGAGGAAGAGTTCCAGGAGGGCAGATTGGAATGGCGACTTGGTCCTGCTGAAGAAAATCTTCAAGAAAACGACTAAGTCCCTAGGTAAACTTTTAACCCAGGCCTCCCATGAGCTACAGCCGAGCAGGGATCCATTGCGGTCGGCCTCAAACTTTGACTTGTCCCCGTCGAGGTGCGACCAGATTACTAGAGTTGCGCTATTAGTTTCTAAGCACTAAAAATCATTAATTCTTTTAAAAATCATATCTCCGATTCCCCTTATCTGATTTTATTTCTGTTTGTGTCATTTTAAAGCTGAAAATAATTCCTATATTAATAAATTGGTTTTGGATTTCTAAACTGTTTCCTGTGTTTTATTTAATTACTGTTTTGTGACATTTGAATGCTTCATGCTCTGTCTCCTAATTTAAGCCTTGTCCTCGTTGCCAAGCTGCCAAGGGTTGAGCTAGGTTTAGTTTATTGAAACCTAACTGGACCTCAGTGGAGGTTAGTGGCCTATTGGTAAGTGTAGGTATTTACCTGCCCTTACCAGTAACCCATTTTCCAACAGTCCTCTCATCAGGGAAGACAGTTTCAATTATATATTGGACAGGTTATTAGGTCAGTTGCAACTGAAGCCCAACACCAATATAGGTATTTTGGGCACTCTGGTGGAAGTCATGGCAAGACAGGACTATATAAACATGTGGAGGGCTTGCCACTCCCACAGGCAAGGATATACCTTCCACTCCTATGACCACAACATGTATAGCAGATTTGATAGACTCGTATTTTGGGGTATAGAGCCATCTCTGATTCCTATGAGGTGCCTTGCACCTCAGGCATTGAAGGATGGAGGTTGATGAACACTTTCTAGAAATGAATTGAGGGATTACAGTCATGAGAGCCAGTGAGTGGGAGGCACTCAAGGTGGTGATATCGGGAGACTGTCTGCCAAACCATGTGGCATGTACCGACAGCTAAGCAAGGACTTGCAAGAACAGAGGGAGAAACTAGCATGGCAATGTAGCACCCCGATAGATCACACTATGATACAAGAGTCCATGGAGACAAAATGGCAAATAGGAGAGATCTGGGATAGGCTGGATACATTTACAAAATTGGACTTAGGGAACAGTTCCATAAAAAGGGAGACAGGCTGTATATACTATTGGCCTGACCATTGTGCTGTGAGTGTCATCCGATGTCTATCATGAAGCTTGTGGGGGAGGGAGTTGTGACCAAGTGATAATAAATATTACATTACAGAGATATCTGGAACACCTGTCCCTCAACCCAGACGATGGTGTGTCCATGATTATAAATACATTTCTACACACAATGCAGCTCCCAATAGTCTTGAGGGCACATTTAGCAGAACTACTATAATACCAGGGGATGCTGACAGACAAACTTTTGGAAGTGTTCAAGAAGGTTTGAGGGGGGAACTCCCACAGTCTATGTGGGAATCGACCATAGAAACGATCCCAAAGTTGGACAGAGATCTTGTTCAGCTGGGATCACACTGCCCGCCTTGATCAACACAAATGTGAAAGTGTTAGCTATGCTCCTGGATTACAGACTGAAAAGAAAGATTTGCTTCTTGATACATGAAGATCAATGTGGGTTCCTCCCTTCCAGAAGTATTCTTCTGAACATCCACAGACTTGCACACAATATGCACTCAGTCCAGGGGCTCTTGTGACAGATATTGCATTGATAGCCTTAGCCATACAAAAAGTACTTGAAACGGTGACCTGGACCTAGGTGAGGCAAATTCTTATAAAAATAGGATTGGTCCAAAGTTTCTAGGATGGGTAACATAGTTATATACCAGGTTGGTGTCCAGGGCCCGCTCAACAGGGTATATCTCGGACAGCTGAGATATTGAAAGGGACACTAGACAGGGCTGCCCTCTCTCACCACTCCTGTTTGCATAGGTAATGAAGTTCTTAGTGGAATGACTATGCATTACATTGAGGTAGGGGTGTTTCAAACAGGTGACACGGTACACAGTTTAATTCATTATACACCAATAATGCAGTCCTGTGTCTATGGAACAGAAAAAGTGCAGTATCATGAGTGCTACATGAACTTGGGATGTTTAAAATGATTCCCAGCTTAAAGGTGAACCCCGACAAATCAATGGCATTCTCATTGGCTGCACAGGCATGATAGACACTATTGAATATTGGGTTGAGATGGGAAACAATTCTGCTATTTGGGCATATAAATCACAAACATGATAGAAAACCAATGTCTGTAACATGAGAAGAGTGCTGTCAGGTCTTACAGCATTTAATGGCTTTGTGGAACAAATGGCCCATGTCAGTTGCTGACAGAGTACCAATCACAAAAGTTGTGGTATTGCTTTGGCGCCTGTGCATATTACAAAACATGCAATGCGAGATAACAAGGTGTCCTTTTAATCCGCTAGGTAGCATTCCTCTTGCTCTCTTCTGGAATGGCAAAAGATGTAGGGTAGGATTTTACATCCTCAAGAGGAATTTAGACGGGGGAGGACTGAGACTCCAGGACTAGGAGTTTTATTACCTTTAAGCACAACTACAGCATGCTGGCAGTTGGTTTGCAGAAGGTGATAATTTGGAGAAGTGGCTGCTTGCTGGTACTCAGGTCATTTGCAGCAATTCTTAATGACAGGCCAATGTATGGGTGGGCAGAAACCATATGTGATACAAATAATAGAGCAAACAATTAAGGTGATGCTGTGCAGACCTCCTTTCTTGCGGCATCTGCCTTCATAGTGTATGAGACCCTTCAAAGACATTGATAGGATTATGACCATGGCATCAAGGAGGGTGGGAGGATGTGCCACAATAGGAGACTTGTACTCCAGTGATCAGTCCATCATGTTCCAGAAGGCCCAAGAATATTTGGGATAGGCTTGGTGCAGTTCTTGTAGTTTTCTAATTTAAAAGCTAGGGAAACCTCAACAGATTCCAGAACACTCCAAACACATCCCAAACCCTGGAGGTACTCTTAACAATTGGATCTCCCAAACACATTGTGTCCCCACACTACACAGCACTCAAACAGGATAAACAAAGACTTAGGCTCCTTGCTTGATGCTGCTGGGAGGAGGGCATAGCAGAACCTCTGACAAAGAAAGACTAGGAAAAATAAATATCCACTGGTTCAGGGAGTGTCCAGCAATGTTCGTATTAAACTTGCATACTTCTGTGTACTGCACTGGGCATACCTCTTCCCAATGAGATTAAGGAGAGTATATCCATATAGATCATACAAATACCCTCAATGTGATAAGAAGGGGCAGAGTTTATGCACACTCTCTGGAGTACTACCCGTAGAGTGTTTGAGCTTAACCTGCGACACTGCCACCGTAAACTCTTTGCATGCTGTAAAAATAGATGAATGCAATACAGGATGACATTGCTGGGGATTGTACTTTTGAAGAGGAGAGTGGCCATAAAATTGTTATTCCTGGTTGGTCCCACTTTGAAACATTGGAGGAGGGATATAGAGGGGTGGGCTCTGGCAGATGCACAACATATGTAGGAGGTTAGGACACATGAAATGATCAAGGAGGACTGCCAGGTGTGGGCTGAGATGCTTCAGGATATAATACAAGTAGATGAAGTAGGGGTGCACTGGTTGCACACCCAGATTGGGTCCCGGATTTTACTGTAGATTACCCAGACCAACAGATGAGATAACATGGTTAGAGATGGAGGGGGATGGATTTACTCAGGTGGGGTGTGCTTTGTTTCCTTCACTCTCCTGTGTGGGAACTTGTGTCCACTATGCCACTAACCCTGACCTGTAGCACATGGAAGATTATTTCTCCTGATTGTGCCTACCACAGTTTATCACTTGCTGTAACTTAAAATTGCAACTAACAATATTTACAAAAGTATCCTTCCCTGATAAGAAAAGAAAATTCCTGCCCCTGAATGCAACACTTTCCTGAATCTAAAAACCCTTTACTACCCATTACCACCACCCTTCCCTAAATCCTAAAGACCATTACGGAACACTAAAAATCTCTTGTTCCCCCTTTATGCTACCCTGCAACCTTAATTGGCGGTTTTACTGTTGTAAGCTTGTCTGTAAACTTTCAAAAGATGCAAAGAAATAGAATACTTCAAGGAGTGAAACACTTTTAATGGATTTCATTGTCATTTTTAATTATTCACCCAAAGGGTGGGTGTGGGTCAATTGCGGACAGCTGGCTGCTGACCAACAGGGAAGAAGACACCCTCCTGTCAACCTCTGCTGTGAAGAGCTGAATGCTCAACACGTAGGGTGTTAGGTGACTACAGGGGGAGAAATGTGAGGTCCTGCAGCCAGAGCCCCACTCCACATGGCAAAGGTCATGGACAACGGGGTTGGCCAGAAGCAGAGCATTGAGCGCAGGGTCTGCACACAGGGCAAGCCCCTGCCCAACCCTCACTATATGTTGGATGCAAATGCTTCTGTGACAACTGGCTTTGCAGGCAACCTTCACAGTGCATGTCCAAAGTCTGTGCATGGGATTTTATTATTAACATTTTAACACATTCAAGCTAGCATCCAGGTGTACAACACTTTTGTCATAAGGAGAGTTCTGATGTATTAAAATATGTGACTGTTGTTCTGAAAAAATTTGAACTAATATAAAAATGCTGTATCCTGCTTTATAGTATTTTCCTTTGCTTGGCTAAAGTAGCCTGAACGGGGCTTAAACTAGGCCTAAACCTAATTTTGAACCCTAAATCAGCCACATTATGCATTCTCATTTCTCCTCATGTGCATGCATCACTGTCAAATCTTTCAGATAGGATCCTTGTTGCCGTCAAACTGGTAGTGAGATGGCGTTGGAGGGAACGGCATTGGTTCTGAGTGAAACAAATACGTCAGTTCTTGCAGAAAAGGCAACTGCAAACCCAATTCCAAGGCCCAGGACTGGATTGGCTCACCAGGCAAGGGTAGGACTCACAAATGGCAGAGCCCAGCAGCAAAAGCAGAGTAGGAGGTAGGCTTAGATGTCTTTGAGACTGCAGGAGGACAGGGAGCAAACCAGAATGGAGTCACTCTGGGTCAGATGAGGTCTAGTCCTTCCTCAGCTGGGAAAAGATAAGCAGAGTAACTCCACAAGGCAGAGATCAGTCCTTCTTGGAAAGCAGTCCAGTAGTGTGGCACTCCTCATAGCACAACAGTCCTTAGTTGCAGGTCCAGTACTGTACTGATTTGGTTACTGATTTTGTTTGAGTCAGAGATCCAGTGTTGATACCCAAATGTGCCTTTGAAGTGGGAGTGACTTCAAAGAAGGGTATTTGAAGTGCACAGAGATCATTTCATCATAGCCCTGGCTCCAGACTACCAGTAGGGGGTAATCAGCCCTTTGTGTGGGGAATTGTACTTCCCTATTCAAGTGTAACTATCTGCTTCCCTCCACCCTTCCTGCCCAGGAAGGCCAATGAGAATGCAGATGAATGGAGGTGAGTGCTTAGACAACCCTAACGTTCCTGTGTTTGTTACAGTTTGTGGACTGCAGAAAGAGTAGCTGTCACTCGTCCCAGACATGTATTAGGGACAGGCTGTAAGGCACACAGAGCAGTAAGAGCAGAAAAATGCCCAGTTTCTAAAAATGGCAATTCTATAATAGTAACGTTGAATCCGACTTTACTAGTAAGTAAATTTTATCATTACCATTCCAGTGATATGAAACATTACGTAATTACTCCTTTCTGATCAGGAATTACAGCTTATAAGCATTAAGGAATGCCTAATGCTGGCCTATGGAAGAAGTAGGCCTCACTGTTGTGTAGTACTATATGTCTTTGAGAATTTTTTTCAACCAAGACATGTACAGATTAAAAGTACATGTCCTGCCTTTTACTTACAAAACACCCTGACCTATGGACTACCATGGGGGTCTACCTTAGGGATGACATATGTAATAAAAGGGGAGTTTAAGGCATGACAAGATGCTTTAAATGGTAAGTTGAAGTGGCAGCAAAACTGCACACACAGGCTCTGCAGTGGCAATTAGGTGGGTGATTAGGTGCGTGGTACAGTCAGTGCTGTAGGCCCCCTAGTAGGATTTAATTTACAGGCCCTGGGTATATGGTATATAACTTTACAAGGGTCGTACAGTTAAAATAAATATTAGGACTGGGTGGAGTTCACAGAGGTCCACTTTGCGGAATTCTATGGAGTTGATTTTAAACTCTGTGGAATCCACAGAGGCGGAGTTCCGTGAGTGGCGGAGTGCCACTGTTGCCTACCCTAGTGGCAACTTGTCCTGAATGCATCTGATCTCGGAAGCCCTAAGCAGGTTAAGGCCTGGTTAGCCAGGCCCTACCCTGCTTAGGGCATCCGAGATCAGGTGCATTCAGGATAGGGCCGTAGGCAGCAAAAGCTGCCATTTCAGGTCTCTTGTGCACCAGTGTGCACAAGAGAAGAAAAAAAATGAGGGCTTACCTGGGTCATCCCAGGGGGTCCTCGTTCCCAGCGGCCTGGTTCTTTGCCTCCCACTGTCCCTCGCTGCAGGCTGTTGGGCAAGGAGGCCTGGATCCGGACCTCAGCTGGTGCTAGCAGCAGCTCCATGCCGGCCGAGAGTGCGCACTGCAGCCCAGCTATGGGCTACACAGCATGGCCACATGGTGAGCTCTGCTCTGCTGGCAGGGCTAGTAGAGTTTTTGGTCAAACTCTGTGCTCCAAGTGGAGCGTGGAGTGGCACAAACTTGGGTAACTCCGCCAGCAGAGCAGAGCTCACTGCCCACCCCTATTAAACACACCAAATGTGTATACACCAATGCTACCATGTTTAAGAGAGAAGCACATGCACTTTAGCACTGGTCAGCAGTGGTAAAGTGCTCAGAGTCCTAAATGCCAACAAAAAGATGCAGCAAAAATGTGAGGCAAACAGGCAAAAAATTGGGGGAAAGACTATACTAAGGCTGAGAGGTCTAACACTTACACTGGGATTTCACTGGCCACATCATATGGAAATGGTCCTTTTTGGCGTTGAGTGACTACTTTACTCGACTTTAGAGATGTGATGAAATAAGGCGTGAAAAGGAGATAGAAGAGACCAAAGCAGGCGGAATCAGTGGCCACTTCTTCTATTACTTCAACACGTCAACTTCTTCTACTGCATCAGCATCTCCACCATCACCTGCTGCATCCATCCCTCCAGTAGTATCTACTTCTTCTTCTTCTACATCTGTCCCATCACCAACACCGAGTGCATCTGTCCCTCCAACAGTACCTGCTTCTGGTACTGTGGAGCCTATATACCTTTTGAAGTTGAACAGTGAAATTGCTGAGCAGTATGGTAGTACAGCAACATACTGTTTCCTCTGCCCAATTTTCATTGTGTCATGTTGCAGGAGAGAGGGATATGACCATCCATCACGATTTTGCCATGGCTCACCAGTTTTCTCTGAACAGCCTCATTTTTTTTATTTGTTCTCGTCCTGGTTTCTATTGAGACCATTATTTTGGTAGGTTTTGTAGACCTTTTAGAAAAAACAATTCCGTAAAAAAAATTGAAACAGAAGAAAAAAAGTAATTTTCAGAACTATTCAAATGTCTCAAAAGGTAAAGAACATATTTTGTGAGATATCAGAAAAAGATAAATTGTAATTAATATATAGCAAAATGCTTAGTGTTAGGTAAGTTTAACATGTGCCTCTTAGTAGATGGTAAGTTAATGACAGACTACTACTAGATTGATAAGCAATTGTATTTAATAAACATAACAGAAAGTCACTTCATCATTGTTTACATTTTTTGTGTTTTTAGACAAAAACAGCAATTTTTTGAAGTACAATGTCATCCTTTAGAACACCTAGGGCCTGATTTAGATCTCACCCGAGGGGTTGTCCCACCTTCCGAAATCTAAATCTAATTATTCCCTATGAGATTTAGATTTCTGCAGCCAGGATCTCTGTCACCACGGTGATGGAGTAACCCCTCTGCTGAGGCCCTTACAGTTCAGGATGATCCAAAGATAGTAGTCATCAAGAACTTTAATTTTTTGGGACTCTTACGAACTATTGGCATGCATCTATATTTACTTTTATTATTCCCCTATGTTATCATGCCTTATAGATAGTAAGAATGGACTATGCAAGGTAATTTATTTGAAATTATGTGCTGCTACACATGTAGGAACAAAATAAATTAGAGCTAGGAACCTAAGCAGTAATTACTTTAATATGAAAGCTGTTTTCTGTGCCTGCTTGTCCACTTGCATACTGTAATGTAGGTTCATATGTTGTACATTCACCTATTCCATTTTCATGTTGAAGTCCATGATCCACTGATTCTTTTATCTATTTGTAAATTTCTTGTTGTTTACTATTTAATTGACGTACTAAGTTATCTAAATTATACACAACCTTTTTAACGTGGTCCATTCATTTTAATCATTGTCTGTGACAACCACAGCTGGATTATCAATATTTGGTTTTCTAAGTGGGAAGTTGAAGTGTTTTTAGTAATTTGAGTATTGCATCTAATTTATGCATTACTAATATTTTCTTCTATTTCTTGCTAGATCATGTGCAAGTCTGTCTGAAATTCTGGCAATGCATTTTTATAAACATTAAATGAGTCTCATAACATTGAAATGTACCAATAAGTTATTCTTCTGAGAGTCATGGTTTAAATAGTTGAAGGGCTAAATAGTAAAAATCTTTCTTTTCTCCTGTTTCTCAACTTAATTTACAATGATTAATACAAGTAGGCTTACTATGACTAATTAAACAACGACTGGTATCTTCTACTTGATGTTTAACAGTGGTCATATGTATGTTTTCAAAGAAGACATAGAGTTCTGTTGCTTTCCAACAGTACAGTGTCTCTATGGTTGTTAGTAGTATTAGGCTGTGTTTATAGCCCGCTTCGTGATATTAACTAATCACATAATGCTTACTTTTACTTCCTATCTAGCATCATATTCATTTTCATTGGGATGTGACCAGAAATGCATGTTTCAACTACCTTTCTAAAGCTAAATGTCATAGCTACAGAGGAGCTGATTTGCGTACCTCAATTTGTATTTGGCAGTATTGGCCTACATTAATAGCCCAACTTGGTTCAGGCCAATAATTGGACCTCCTTTAAAACTAAGGTGTTAGTATGATGCATTTTATTAATAGCCAATTACCTAACTCTTAATATTTCTCTGTTTGCCTCTGTGTTCATCTTTTATGTGAGTGCATGTTCACGATGGTGAAGTTTTGGATTGTTGGGAACAGTTTCTCATTGTTGGACCACGCACCATGCTAAGAAAGTAGTTGTTGAAAATGGTATAGGTGTCAAAGGAATTTAACTAACATGGAATAGTGTGAGAGGTTTGAAATGGAATGTGTTATTCCCTCTATTTTCCTCTGTTAGTAGTTGTGACCATTCCCACTTTATGATTATCCACTGTGGAGGCAATGATATAGTACAAATGATTGAAATTTAAAATTGATATGAAAAAGAAAGTCCCCTTTCTAAGGCCTATGTTTCTGAACACACATTTTATGTTCTCAAATAATCGTCAGGGACAAAATTGGAAGTAGTGTAATGGAAATGCTGTTAGGTTTGAAATGACATGTAAACAAGGCAGTGACAGCATTTCTTCTCAATCATAAAATATATTCAATTTGTCATCTAAATATAAAATATGCCAATGCAGGACTCTCATGGTGTTCATTTTTCAACCTATGCCAATCATATTTTCATTTCAATTCTAAAAAACTGGCAAAAACAAACATAGATAAATAAATATGTCTGTAAAATAAAATAAAGGCTTTTTAGGAGTCACTATATATAGGCCCTTGTTAAGAGTCTGGCAGTCTTCAGGCCCACAGTTGCGGTCGGACCGCCGCGGTCATGGCGGTCCGACCACCACATGATGAGCCTGGCAGTCCCGGTGGTTGTAATCCACCTGGGCAGCGCAGCATTTAGCATGGGCACTGCAGGAGCTCCCATGCTCATCCCTGCCACTCATTCCACTGCCCGAATTCCGGGCAGTGGAATGTGCGACGGGTGCTGCATCACCGCCACATTGCTGCCGGCTCAATTACGAGCCAGCTGCAATGTTACCGCCCTGTTTCTCAGTGGGCCGGCAGGTGGAAACACTCTTTCCGCCTGCCAGCCCAGCGGGAAACTCAAAATAGGTCCGGCGGGGTTTAGCCCGCAATGGTGGTCTAGTGTCGGTATGAGTGTGGCATTATGAGACCCATAATATCTAATTTTATTTTGTCATATATATATTTTTTTAGATTTCTATAGATAATTTCACGAAAGTACCGCAACGCAGTGTAAACATTTTAACAAAATATAGAAATCAATAAAAATATTACTTTACACACTTTCCTAAACTGCCTAATTTCTTTCTATGCATTACAAAAAGAGTAGTAAGCTAATTTCATGTAAAACACAGCACAAATGCAAAGTGTGGTCTAAACAGTATGGCTGCCTTTTAGTTTTGCAAGGGCTGTGAATAACCACTAATACTGTATTTCATCATCTCCAAGTATCATGTCCAATACATTGCTAAAATTGTGTCCTTCATTAGTTAAAAACAACTGAACAAATTCAGAACAAATAACAAAAATATTCTTTCCACACCATAATCCATGTACCTGCCAAATGTCATGTAAATCCGTTCAACCATTTTGCCACTACATGTGTCTAAAAAGTCTACAAAAACTGTGTTTTGGAAACCCCTTTTCTTTGAGATATATATAAATATATATATATATATATATATATATATATATATATATATATATATTGTACGTCCCCCTGCAATGCACTGCTTATGCCCTCACATATTACATCACTTATGACATTGTACATTGTCAGTGACCTCACTGATGACTTCTCAAATGACATCACTGATGATATTACCGATGAAATCACCAACTTAGTGTGTATCGTAAAAGTTTCAGACACTGAAAGATATATGCTGAGCTACTCCATAGTCTAAATTACTGATCTTTCTGCACTACTAATGAGGGTTCGTATTTCTAACATAGCATCTGAACTATAATCCTGTTCTCAAAGTGGGGTACTATTGATAAGAGAAATAGCCTCTACGTTGACACATTTTCCCTGTTGATGTATGTTTTTTGTTTGTGCTTTGCAACAGACTAAGCTGTTCATTGTGACCGTACTCCAAAGTGATGGATGTGTATATTTCTTTTTATAGCATATTGAACTGTTTACTTGGACCTCTATCCTTTGTGATGAATGATTGTAGTAGTACATTGCATTAAATTTGTCTGTTCACTATGATGTTTCTCTAGGTTGATGGCTCAGTGTAGCAGATATTTACAACAGACTGACCTCTTCGCTGATGCCTTTCTGCATGATGAAGAATAATTTTACTAGTGGTTTGTGACACAGTGCCCTATCCACTAATACCTCTCTGCTGGGTGTGTGTTGTGGTCATTTTTGAAAAACGGGTGACTGCACTAAAAGCTCTTTCCATGTCGACAAATGGTGGTGGTATGGTTTGTGACAGACTAGCCTATATGTTTAGATGTCTTAGTTTGGTCATTAGTGTTTAGAGTAGTGGTTTACAAAAGACAGGACTATCCACTAAGAACTCTCTCCTGGGTAACAAGTGTGTGTACTAATTGATACGTTTACAGTCATTTCTCTGCTGTATGTCTCTCACCAGTCTCCATTTCTATTTTTTTTTTTAAATGCATTTCATGAAGTATATTGAACTTTACTTTGCTGGATGATGTCATCAATGATGCCATCAATGATGCCACTGGCTACGTCATGAGTGATATAATATATGAGGTCATAAGCAGTGCATTACAGTGGGTGTAAGTTACGGTTATCTCAGTTTGAGAAAACAGGGCTGATTGGAAAGCCCCCTGACTTTTTGCCCCCATTTTTCACTTTTTGCTGGTGTTTACCCTGATGATGCCCTGGGTACTGCCAACAAGTCCCAGGGCCTGTGCTCTGTATAAAATAAATATGTAAATTAGGCTAATTATAATTGGAAATGTCACCCTTCCTATAAAACCCTAGTATATGGTAGGGCATGTAGGTTTAGGGAACCCAGCATAGGTAGTGCACCCATAGGTAAACTGCTGAGGTGCCCAGTGAAATATTAAGGACAGGCCTGCCTTGCAGGCTGCTTTTAAATTAAAGTTAAATGCAAATTCGAGTTTGGAATTAAAAGTACTCAATAAGTCACCCCTAAGGTGTGGCATTGGTGCCCCCAGGGTTGGGTGCCATGTAACTATTAGCAGGGACCTTATAAAAATAGTTCTATAAGCCCTGGGGAGGTAAAACAGCCAAATGTGGTTTTCCCTCACTGTAGTGAATGGCCTGCGTAGGCTAAAATCGGGAGACTTTATTTTAATTAAGAAACTCCCATTACGTGTCAGATACCTTGAGTTTGGTATAAAATTATTTTTTATAATAAATCCCATGACTTACAATTGTCAGATATAATATAACTAGTTCAGGCAAAGAAATTTAAACTCTACCTGAAAAAGCTATGTAGTCCCCTTCTCTGATTGGCCAGCCTCTGGCTGCCTGGCCAGGCTGCTTTGATGGGGTGTGAAGGGGCCTGGGCTGAACACAAAGGATGTGCCTGGGGGAGGAGAGCCTCCTCAGCAAATGGGGAAGCAGGAAGGGGGGAATGCGGCCAAACTGGTCTTCAAAAGCAGGGGAGGACATTTGGAGCAACTCAGCACCCCCTCACATCCTGCAACCCAGGATAATAAGGTGCCCTTTTGATTAAATTAGGAGAGGGCAGGAGAGGGGTGTGTCTAGAATTTTTAGCCACATAAGTGGGTGGGCTCAGCCAGCTCTAACCTCCAAAAATCACTTTCAGCCATGATGGATTTTTGAAGAATGTTGCTCTCTGGGATTGATTTTTGCCACTCTTCACAGTGGTCATCACAGAGGGAAGGACCCTGCATCTGATTGGAGAACCAGGACCCCCCTGTTTTTCACCCAGGAAATATAGCAGAGCTGCACCCACACCTCTGATCCCTGCCAGATTCATACAAGGAAGGACATCAGGAGAAGAAGGACTGCCCTGCTGGACCACTGACCTGGACCTGGACACTGCGCTCTAAAGGATTGCACCAGCTGCACACTTGGGGTTCACCACAAGAAGGACTTTGCCTGCCTTCAACAGGTTCAAGGAGGGATTCCCTGTTTGCTACAGGTGCAACATTGCTAACCAGAATCCCCTACCTCAGATCCTGAAGAAACCGACCAGCTGACTACTATCCCGTGGCTGTTTTGAAGTTTGAGCCAGTGTATTCTGGGAGTTGTAGTCCGCACCCTCAAGAAACAACTCAAAGCTTCTGGAACCTTGGGGTGAGCTGTGGACTCCAAAAGAACCTTAAAAGACCTTCTGGAAGAATATTTAGAAGTTTGGAGAAGATTGGAGAACTTTATGGAAAAAGCTCCATAGAGGGACTGACCCACCGTGGTAAATCTAGCCGGCTTGCCTAAACAGCTGCCCGGTCTGACTTGTAGGTTCGTCTGCTAAAGAAAATCTTCTAAAAAGTGACTACGTCCGAACGTAAAAAGTTGACCGGACCTCTTGAGCAATGTATCCGAAGAGGCCTCCAGTGATGTCGGAACAAGATTCAGGTTCGGCCCGGTCAAAGGATTTTCAACTCGAAAAATCGTCTAAGTCTGAAAGTAGAAATCTTCACCGAGGGCTCACATGACACATATCCGTGGAAGAGCTCCAGGGAGGTCGGATTGGACTGGCGACTTAGTCTTCCTGACGAAAATCTTCAAGAAAACAACTAAGTCCGAAGGTAACCTTTTGATCAAGGCCTCTAGCTTGTTGTAGCCGAGGAGGGCTCCATCGCGGTCGTCTTTAAACTTTGACTTTGCCCCAGTCAAGGTGTGACCAGATTGGCGCTATTCGTTTGTATGTGCTAAAAAAACACGAATTCTTTAAAAATTCACACCTCTGGTTCCCCTTATCTGATTTTATTTGTTTTGGTTTCATTTTAAAAGTTAAAAATATAATCTATTTTTATAAATTGGTGTTGGATTTTTTTTGTGTTTTAAGTTATACTTATTTACTGTTTTGAGATTTTTAAATGCTTTACACACTAGTCTCCTAAGTTAAGCCTTGTCGCTCGTTGCCAATCTACCAAGGGTTGAGCTTGGTTTAACTTATTGAGATCTAACTGGACCTAAGTGGAGGTTAGTGGCCTAATGCTAAGAGTAGGTACTTACCTACCCTTACCAATAACCCATTTCCCAACAATATGTATATATATTTGCATATAACTTTGGTTTTGTTTGATGAATGTTCAAGAAAGTTTTGCAAACAAAAGTCTTATCCAGCTCAGCTCCTTCCTAAAAGGTTTCAATGTGATGCATCAAGCTGGGAATGATAAAAAGGCAGTCCTGAAGCGTGTTTTCCCCATGCAATTTCCTATAAGATTAGACACAGCTACAGCCTAAATGGCTGAATAGCATTTCACTAAATTTGAAAGAAAGCTTGATCTTTCTGTGATACCATGTAAATCAGTAGGTTTTGACAAACTAAGGTTCAAAATGTATGTATTTCACACCACAAAAATTATGTGAACCCATCATATGAAAAGATAACATCTGACTGGCTGCCATAACATCAACTACATAAACAAGGATGTATGGGGTCAGAGTAAGGATACCCTGACTAGCTAGGCCAGGTGGGATTGTCTCAGATAGACTCCCCCAAGCCAAAATCTATGGGGAATACTTATGAGAAAGTGGCACATTGTTCCTGATGCACCACTTCTCTTGCATCTTCCATGCACTACCTAACAAGATCATGGTTGCGCCGTATTTACAATACAATACATTGCACAATGGCAATTGTTACCAAAACAGCGTCACAATTTATAACCCTGTTGCTGCGCTTTGTTGCACTAGGGTCAGAACTTTTTACATTTGTGCCGCAAAGCACAGGGAGACCCATTGATTTTAATGGGTACCTCATTTTAGCACCTGCCTTGAATTTCACTGTGCAATTTTTTCAGGCCTCACTACTGTCAAAATAACCCCCTTGCAGACATTATGCCTGATGCAGGCACAATGGCGTGGAAAGGGTTACAAGATGCCACAATGCATGCATTGTGCCACTTTGTAAACCTGACACGGGGTAAAGGGCACCTTAGATTTTGTCAAAAAATAACGCTATGGTGGCCATAAGCTGGTGCAAGGGCCTTGTAAATATGCCCCTCTGTTTTTTAATGATGCCACAGATCCATGGAGGATCCATGGATCTGGTGTAAAACCTTTTTTAAACAGGACACACTCCTACCAATTTCAGATGTAAGCCGCTGGGGTGGGTCAAGGTCTGTGGGATCCACGCAACTAGATATTTTATAGAGAGGGGCCTCCTTCCCTGAGCACTTTTAAGGTTCCAGATGCCTCAGGCCCGAGAAGCTGAGGTTTTTATGGCGAGGGTGCATTGGGCCCCCTTTCTGAGCCATAGAATTGCCTCGGAGGCTGCAATAGAGACAGTGTCCTGGAAACACCATTCCCTTGGACACTGTCTTGTTCAATGCCTGGGAGAGTGTGGACAGGTAATAAAAGTCTAATTTCCTGCCCAGGCAGAGAACATAACTTTTCTCCCACCTGGTGGGAGCAGAAATAAAAGCTGCTCCCTCTGGACAGGAGCAAAACGAAAAAAAGCAGTTCCAGTGGCACCCAGGACGTCTGCTGGCTGAGGACCCAACACGGGCAGCATGACTCTTCCCATAGCCACAAAGTGAAAATGTTGTTGGGTGCCCCTTGTGGGACCAGGGCACCCACCTTTTTAACTAAACTTTAAAAAAAACAAAAAAGAGTGGCCGACTCCGATGGGGTCCTATGAAATGGGGCCAGCGGGTGAGGCTGCACGGCCCCAGGGGCTCTGTCAGTGGCCCCCCCCAAAAAAGTACTTTAAGGTGTCCCATGTAGGACTGGAACAACTACAGAAAGATAAAGTAACAAAAATTACTTTGGAGAAAGAATAATAAATGAGCGACTGGAGTGTTTATTTTTCACTGATATATGGAGCATCCTATAATTCCATTACTTGGGTAATTTAGATGTACTTTTTATATGGTGGTGTCCTAATCTGGACAGGGGCACCACCAGCATATTTATAAGCATTGTGGGGGGGCTGCAGGGACTTCAGAGGCCTCGCAGAAACACTTCCGTTTCCTGGTGTCTATAGAACATGGCCACAGGAAAACCTGATGCTGTCTTTAAGCAGTCCCACAGCTGGAATATGTGCTTTTTAGCTTAGGAAAGTAGAGACCCATATGGTTGGTCCTTTGGGGGCATTGTGTGGCTTTTGAAGTCTAAAGGAGAACCTCTTGCACGTTTAATATTGTTCTAATTAGAAATGCTTCATTCAAATGTTTATTAACAGATGTTACAATGATCCCTTGGCAGACTCAATAGGCCTCTCTTTTATATATTGACAGTGACATACATGAAAAAAAAGAAATTCACTGAAAAAACAGGTTAAAGTGACAGTTATCGTTTGGAATTTAAAAAACTCTACTGAAACTACAAAAAGTTAAAATAATGCTATAGTTAGTTGACCATCCCAGTTAAATTAAAATATATCATTTTAAACGAAAAAAACACTGATATTCATCAGTTTTAGTTAACTCAAGTAACTACAATTTATGCCATGAAGTATCTACAACTTACACCCCTGCCATGCAGATCTGAAATTACATCATTTATGGCAACACTATGGGGGTCATTCTGACCCTGGCGGTCATTGACCGCCAGGGTCAACGACCACGAGAGCACCGCCAACAGGCTGGCGGTGCTCTCAAGGGCATTCTGACCGCAGCGGTTTGGCCGCGGTCAGAAAGGGAAAACCGGCGGTCTTTCGACCGCGGAGCGGCTCCCGCCGCCCGCCGGCCTCAGAATGAGGCCCTATGTATGGAGTTGGGCATGGGTTCGAGCTACTTCAGTTAACTAAAACTGGTAAAATTCAGAGTTACGTTTAACCTGACCTTTTCACCTAAAAAAAACCACTGTAACCTCTGTTTTTTCATTGAAAAAATATTTAAATTATGATTGATGAGTAACAATAAACACAAATAATGTATGATGCATCAGTAACCTAAGCAGCAGATAGTAAAACATTTGAACACAGAATTATATTGCTTTTGTATGCTGTTCATAATGCACCATAAATTACCAGAAGCTACAAGTGAAAAAAATCTAAACAAATATAAGTAAATCAACTATATTTGCGATTTAATGAATTGGTACAAAGAGTTAAAGGTTATTCTCAACACACGCTTTGAGGGTCTGAAAGCAAATGAAGTTCTCAGAGTAGGTATTTCAACACCTCTGGTGTTTTTATTCTTTTAAGTACAGCGGACACATAGCAGAGAAATGAACATAAAATTGTTACAAGCTGTAACAGGCCAAAACAGTTCGTAGCCATGGCAACCACTGTCAGGCTCAGAAGCAGTAAAAATGCTTCATTCAGGTGTGTGGGCTCAGTAATGTGACATCATCCTTCTGCATGATAGATGCACAGCAGCAGGAGAGTTCATCAGACAGAATATGAAGGATAAACTGCAGAGCACAACAAGACTCTCGTGCCAAGTAAACTATAATGGACATATTGACAATTTAACTACTACAGCCAGCTCCTGAAATATATATTAAAATGTAGATAATTGTACCAACAGGAAAACACGTGAACAAAACATAAACCAGCATAAGCAATAGTTTCTAAAATATTTGATTACCAAATCTGCAAATCATGTTTCCATTACAATAACTGAGAGTCACAACATCAGTTTCCATGTCTAAGATAGCAAAATATAAAAACAAGCTGTGCACATGTATACCGAGTCTCCTTCTTTCACTCACCTCCCTGTCATCGAAAATTAAGAGGTGTCCATTGTCCTTGCTCTGGTCCTCTAAGCAGGTTTTAAGGACTTAGTGGCAGATTTACTAAGGACTTTCGTTGTTCTTGAGTGACGAAAGTCATTGGAAAGCAATGCAAATCCTTATCTGGGATTTGCTAAGCAAAGCTAAGCTTTGTGTGGTTTAGTAAATACAAAGTAAGGCAACCCAGTGCATAGCACTCTCTTGCATTACCTTCGGTCAGGTACACATTACATGATGGAGCAAGGCTGTTCATATGAACAAATTTACAAAAGCTTGCAACCCTGGCTTTATGCCAAAATGGTGTGCTAACCTGATAGAGACTTATCTAGGAGAAATATCTTTGCGTATACTCTCTCATTCCTCTTTCCATGAGTGCTCTATTCTGCAACACACAAGGAAAGATCAACATACTGTTTAGCTTCCAGGCTGAACTATTCATGTGTCCTGACGATGAGCTTGGTATTGCTTGGGGAATCGAAACATCATCGACCTGTACACTCTGACCCTTTGCTATTTTACCATTGGATATAAGGGCCATGCTGTGTTTATTCTAAATGTGTGATTAATGTATTTGATTGATAACTGTCACATATATGCCTGAGCTTCTACTTTTCATTGTATTTCAGTCAATATTAAAATATGTTTTCTCTATATGAGTTGATTGGACTTGTGATATGGGTACTATGGAATTCCCATATTATTTTTCTTAAATTTTGTTGACGAGGGACCGCTGTTCCTTGTGAATATTATGTACCCCATGGTTCCTTGTTATCCATGGGTTTCTCTTGTTCTATATTACACCCTTGCAGCATTCGGCAGCTCTAATATTATTTTATACATTTTGACATATTCCTGTTTGAGTCATCTATTGATTTTTGAAGGGAATGCTTAAAGGATATAAGTTATTGAAGGAGAGACTGTACATGTGGTACTCTATGCAGGTGATTTTATCATGGGCCTGTCAAATGTTGTGCTTCATTTGCATGTGCAAATATTGTTCCTGCTGCATTGGTGGCAAGAGTTTACAAGTATTGTTTGTGGGAGCTAATGCATGAAATCCAACTGCTAAAATAGTTGTAGGAAGTTGAACTACAGATAAGATGGGGGTCAAGATTCCGTTGAAAGATGGTGCAGCAATTTTTCTTTTTAAAAGTGACAACATTGGTCTTTTCTGTATTTATTGTGTTGAACTTGAAATTGTTCTGGAGATTTTGTAGCAAATGCTGAAGTCCTATTGTGGTGTAGTCTAGGATGACTCTGTCATCATCAAACTGCAAGACACAAGAGGTTGGTCATTTAGCATAGCTGACCATGCTCTTTCATTTACTACCATTAACACTCTATGTTAGCAACAAAACCTTTGAACAGCATTCGGTCAGGACACATCTTTGTTTTAATCCTTTGTCAATAAAAAACGTTTGAATTGAATCCAGCTGTTAGTGAAGAGTGAAATTATTGCTTTGGGGATTTTTTCAGGGAGGCCCAATTTGCTCAGTTAAGCCCAGATGAGTCCTCCAATGATGGTGTAAAAGACCTTGTTTGAAGTAGGTGAAGCATGTGTGTAGAGATCTACCATTATTTTTTTACTTATTTGTGAGAAGGGCCAGTGCAACAGTTTTATCTGTGGTTTCACTTTGATTACTGAACCACGTCTAAAAATAGGGAATTAGACGACACGTTGATGTTCATTCTTGTAAATTTTCTATAATTGGTAAGGCCAATAATTTGGCCCTAACATCAAAAAGGGATATGAGTCTACAAATAGACAGACCATTTTTTTCCCTTTTTTTCCAATAGGGTGGATGTAGGACTATAGCTAAGATATGAGTGCTGTGGCTGAGAAGGAACTTTCGAAGACTTTGGTCTAAGTTTCCAGACAAAATGTCGAATATATTTAGAAAACGATTGCTGGGATCCCATTAGGTCCTGGGGCAGCATGTTCCCTACTTTTGGTGATATTCTTTGACAGATATTCTGTCTTCTCCCAGCTTGGATGGTTTGAGTCTGGGTTATTGCCCTGAAAAATCCTGACATATTTGTCTCCCATACTCTGTAGGCTGATCTTTGGTGCAGATATGAATTGTGTATTATGATTGTTCTTGGTTGGTAGTGGTTCTTTAGTTAGGATTTTGTTACATATACAGTTTTTATATATATTACCCACTGTGAGCCAGTGGATTGTTGGGTGGAGTGGATTTTAGTCCACCACAAGTAATAATAACACTGTTTATACACTACAAATCAGAATGGTTGTTAGGCAGCACTACAAGTCATTCCAAAATACATGCGCTCCACTCCCTGGTAACTGATCTGAAAAAAAAAAAAAAGGCAAATAAGCAATACACCGAATTGTGGGAGAGGCACTCCACAAATAGTGAAGTGTCTTTTGTTTAGTTGATCAGCTTAGCTTGTTGTCATGAAGCAGGTTAGTGATCAGAATAAACTAGATTTTACTAGGAATATAACATACTGAACATTCAGAAACTTGGTCAGTTAGAAACACTCCCTTCCTAGATGGCTTTGCCCATTCTTTCTGCTCAGCCATTCCATCATCTTCTAGGTAGGCTAAGGGGTGGTTATGCATTCTAATATCACAGTCCTTGAACTGTTTGAAAGATGAAAGGGGGAGATTCACAAACATTTTGCGCTGGGCTAGTGTCACAAAAGGGACGCCAACCAGCACAAAATGTTCTTTCCTAACTTACTTTCCAGTGCAAAACATGTTTTGCATTACTTTGCACCAAGTAGGTGTTACATGGGTGATTCAATGGTGTTCCCATGCAATCACCCAGGCTTTTTGATACAAAACTTTATCTACTAAAATAAGGAGACAGGGTTTTGAGCCAAAACTTAACGTCTTTTGAAAGCAGGCGTTAAATGGAGAAATGTTTTCATTTTTCCGTGCTTGTGTGACTTTTCATGTGTGCTGCACTGTACAGCACACATACAAAGACGGAACAGCTACTAAAGTTGTCTAGGCATAGTATTTTTAACAGGAAGGGTACCATTCCTGTTCAAAGCCTATACTAGACTGACGCACACACTCTATCTGTATGACACTAAGGTGTGCGCATGGTGCTCAGTAGCACAAATCCGCATTGACACTAGGGAGAGGGGAAGAGAGTGCCATATGTCTGAGAAGATGACACTCACCTGCTCTCCCTGTCACACAAAGCAACGTAGCATCTTTTGGTACAGTCTTGCATTGCCTGACAGCTTTGTGTATCTGGGCCCAACTCTCCTAATCTTGGAGTGGTTCTTCTCACCTTTCCAGTTAAAATAAACCATTTGTTTAAAATTTTTATAATTCAAATGGCCAATCTGTACATTTTGATGTTATCGCCTCCTTGGGCATAGTCACTGACAAATCCAAGTCTCGCTCAAGGTCTATCTCCTTTATTCCAATAGTAGTTATCGGTGACTTTCACCTTCATCCCTGACAAATTTCTGCCAGATGTTTGAGGATTTTTGCATGGGGCACGAACCTTTAAGCGCTCATTTTGAGCACACTGCCCAAGGGGACCAGGCACATTTTTTAGTGACATCTCTGAATCAAGACATGCCAAGTTCTTCAGGTGATTCCACATATGTTGTGAGGGGTTTTGAAACAATAATGAATTATATTTTAATCTCCTCATACTTAATAAATTTTTTTAATTGAGTATAGGGATTTAGGGTCTGGCTGGAGTAACCATAATCCTTTGATTTTAATGTTAAAGCACTCACACCTGAAATGGTCTTTGCTGACGTCTGCCACTAAGAATCTTGCTCCTACAGATCAGGGAAGGCATTTGATCCCAGAGGAGTTTTTTGGGAAATCGGTTTCGCCAGAGGAGTGGTGAGATTAAATGTTGCCTAAACCCTAATTATGAGCCCAATTATAATTTGAATGCATTTTCTGTACTTTCTGAACGTGTGAAGGATGTCTTCATTGTCACCAGTTACTAGGGCAGAATGCTGGTTTGATCAGGCATGCTTCAAAATCCATTGTGATGTAAAGATGGCCTTAAACACTCATCCAGGGACAAAGAAGAGGTGAAACTTAAAATGGCCTCAAAAAGTTCTTAAAGGAAAGAAAAGAGTACCTTAAGGATGATGCCTGGGACCTGTTATTGAGTGCCTGTGATCTCCATCATAGTGCTATCTTTTGGAGGGTCACTAATAGTTAAATTCTAGCATTTGACGATGTGCCAAATGTTACATCTGTGATAGAAGAAGATAGATGGTTTCACCATTTCTTTTTCAAATACTTATTAGAGCCAGGGATAAAACCTTTACCCCAATTTACAGTGTTGGAACAGTTGTAGTGGCAGAAGTTGCAGGAGTCATTGTGATACTAGCTGGAAAAAGACACGAGACCCTTATGGAGACCGAACAGACCTTTTCAGGGGTGATCCTCTCATTTGCGCTCTGTCGCTATCCAAGGTATTAAATGCCACAGAGTTTCTTGCTCCTTCGAGCCCGTGGGCTCAGTCCGTTATTGTTCTCATCATTAAAAAGGGTGACTGAGCTGATCCAGGATGTTACATACCCATCTCCTTGATTGACACAACTGTCAAAGTCTTGGGTCAGGTGATCTTGGAAAGATTATCCCTGCAGGCCAAGGAGACTAGCATCATACCTGACCTACAGTATGGGTTCAGGCCAGGTTTAGGCACTTTCAACCTGTACCTTAAACTATATGTAATAATTCAGAAGAATACTGTGGCCCAAAAAACCTTTATTTAATACATTGGTTTCTTCCTGACAGAGTATATAGCCTCACAAGTTGACTATCGGATCAACCATTTCCTCCTGATTAGTGACCTCAACATTAGTGAAGGTGTCAGATAATTCCCTTTTTAAACTAGTTCCTTGTTCTTACTCCTATGTAGGACTCTGTTCTTTCAGTTTTTCCCTGCTTTTCCACTCTAGCCCCCTCTCCTGATTCTGTGTGGGTAACTGTAACATAGAGGTGGCTTATTAATATTTAATTGGAGCATTTAGACCTTTCGAAAGGGGTTAAAATTTAACTGGCTGAATTTGCAGTTAAAACCTGCACAGTTGGGCTAGACATTGCAGTTAAATTTGTATTGTCACTGAGTGGGTGGCACAAGTGGTGCTGCAGCCCACAGGTAAGATTTAGCTGACAGCCTTCAGTACACTTGGGGTACTATATAATAGAGTCTTGAAGGTAAGTTACGCATGCCAATTAGGGGTATGCCAATTTCATCATGGTGCAAGCTGGAGCAGAGACACTTTACTACTGGATCGCACATTGAGGGAGGGTGTCAAGTTTTGTATGCCTCTCTTTTCAGGAATGAACCACCCACACATGGCTGCCATGGTGGTTGATAAAATGTGGTGGCTATAATTTTCACATGCATTTCTGATTATGGTTTCCAGGGTGTTTCAACATGTATGTTGTTTACTTTAAAAAGCGTGTAAATTCCAGTTGCGGTCATTCTGCCTTCAAAATGTGGCAAACCTGTCTTGAATCCATCAATGCAACTGTGAAATAAAAATGTTCAATACTGCATTTGTCTGTGGGACCACCGACTGCCTTGCGTGTTACTTTACTTCTTTTGAATTGGCTATTCCTAAATCGACTAACAATCCATCATTTATTTATTTTTTGGGTGTTTATGCCTTTAGGTCTGTCGAAAGATTCTTAATGTCTGGTTCTGGACAGATGACTACACTCTGCAATAATTATTTTATTGGGACATCTGATATGGTCACGATCTCTTTGTGTCATTTCTGCTATTTTCAAACATATTTTGTTACTTTACGTCGTCCATTATTTGCAGGTGTTTCATATGAAATGTTTGGGTTTAGAATTGTTATTTATCTTTCTATATGTCTTTGTTTCTGTCCCTTCTCTAATATTTTCAAAATCAGGGAACTTTCTAAGCTGGCTACCAAGGGGCAGATTTATGAAAAGTGTCACTGCAGCGGGTGCAGCACCACTTTCTCTGCACCCCTTAGCACCCCCCAATCACCACCATGTGTGCACATTATTTAAAATACGGCGCACCATGGTGCAGGGTGGGGGCAATAGTGTCATTTTTTGTGATGCTATTGATGTACTCTGCAGGAGTAGCGCCAAATAAAAGTGCTGTGATAAATGGCGCAAGGAAATCTCATAGATTTCCTTGCACCTTTTTACTGGCTCCACTAACAGGAGAATGCCCCCTTTGAATTTATTATGCCTGGGGCAGGCATAATGTAGCGCAAAGAGTTACAGAGCAGCCAATGCATGCATTGCGCCACTCTGTAAAGACGGCACAGGGATTTTGGCCTCGTTGGTCCACATTAATTGTCAAAATAAATGACGTTAATGTGGAGCAAGGTGGCACTAGGGGCCTATAAATATGCCCCCAAATGTTTTGGGTCAAGCCTCTTCCCTTTTCTCAAGGAATAAAAAATATCGTGAATACAAAAATGTATACATGCATAGGGAGGGCTTTGAGTTAACCCCTTTTTCTTCTGTTGGCGTGATCAACTGACATTTAGACTTTGCTCCCACCCACTTCAAAATACAGCTTGGAGCAAAGGATGAGCTCACTTCTGACGCTGGATCTATTGCTATGTGAGTGAGGGCACATGCTTCACCACATGTGCACACCAATCTAAATAGGACACCCTAGTGCCAGGACCTGTCGGCCAATCATACACTATGAATTACCTGCTTTCGTTTCATTATTTAGTGTCGATTAAAGGAAATGTGGGTGACATGCTGAGTGCATCCCATGCTGAGTGCATTGTCAGTGTCTTTTTAAACTACTTGCAAAGCTCCGTGATCTACTTTCAATATTTGCACCTGAGTGTGTGAGAAGCGCGTGCCAAGTTGGGCGTGCTGCATCTATCTCCCCATTCCAACACATCTGCATCCGGTGCCTCTTCTGTGGTGAGGCTTCCCTCTGGCAGTCTAGTCACCAGGTGTTAGCAGCATTTCAATCGCATCTTGCATAGCTCACAGTTTAGTGTCAGTTCACGCAGCAGGAAACTGCATTGCCGTACCGGAGCTCTAGCAATTGTACATTAGATGTTCTTTCTTCCAGGTCGCCAGCTTCCAACACGCATCAAGTACATTTCAAAAATTCTAGTCACAGCCTCTAGCAATGCATGGACATGAAAAAATGTCGCAAAATGACATTTGGATAGATCGTAACCTTGGTGACCTAGGTACACATTGTGTTCTTTAAAGTGATATCATTTCAAGATGACTGCCACTTGACTATCGCCACTCTTGGCGTTTTGCAGCATTCTTGAAAGTGCTGGTGCGTGTGACAGCCAGAAGTGTGATAAACTAATGTTTAAATCTAGGGCACAACTCCAGGCACCCAACCTGGCCTTTCAGGTACAATGAATTTATTTTATCTTACTCCAGCCTCCTGACTGTTCTTCAGATACATTTGTGTTGTAAGAGTGGTGCGGGGGGCTTTGCACATTGAAAATGTCTGCCATTGAAATTTCACAGTCTCCCCAGGAGCATCTACCATGGTGTATTGATATTTATTTCTTTGTTATTCTCAGGTAATTCGCAGTCTTTGTAGTATACCGAGTAAAAACAAGCCTCACAAGAGTGACAGAGAGTAATAGTTTTGCAAACCATTAACGTTTATTAGCAGATTAGCAACGTTACAAACTCAAATCATTCAAAAGACAATAGAAATCCATATTGGTATAATGGTCAGTATAATGTAAAGGCAATTCAGAACAGCACGTACAGAGGACATTGTTTACATTGGTCATAAGCTAATCAAGGGAATTTCACTTTCTCCTGACATGCTAAACTAGGAAGCTGAAAAAATAAGGGAATTGGAACAGAAGGTGTTTGCAAATAAAGCCTCTAAAAAGCAAAAGCAAATGAATATTCAGTCAGATAAAGTAGGAAGACTGGCTCAGGAATCTAAGTCTTTGAGCATGAGCAAAGACCTTGGGACGGAGAAAGGAGTATCTGCTCTCAAGAGAGTAGAAAATACATTTTTAACAAGTTAATTCAGAAATGCACAATTAAAACATAAAATCCTTAACAGTTTGCTATACTTTCCCCATTTCTCAGGGGAGGGGTGACCAATCAAATTTTATTATTAGTGCTAGTCTTCCCAGATATCACACAATGTAAATGTTCAACAGTGGGACCTTCAAGAGATATTTCTTCACAGGATGGTACATTTTGGTCAGCTTGTCCCACGTGTTGAAATTCACTCTTTACTTTCAATGAGACACATGCTGATAACCTATTTCAACAGAAATCAAAACAGCTTAGAGCTCGGTTTCTGAAATTAGAGAAAAGAAAGAAGAAATCACAGCAGCCAAAAGTACATTAACATTTTAGCAAAAGTCGATTGAACTGAGCATAAATCAACTATGGCAGTAAAATAGGCGGCTGTGGTATAGAAGCTGCCACACTTCCCACAAATACCACATAATAGCGTCAATTTATAAGAGACGAAGCTCAACCGATAGTGACACTGAGCTACCAAACAGTGCTGGTCCCCACATAGAAATACAAGAGAGGCTAACAGGAGCGCAAACACACAAGTCCTCGAAAATAGTCCATTGCCACCACGTACAGGTGTTAGGTATATCCAAGTCATGAATAGTAATATTTGGTTCAATGTTCTTTTGTTCCAGATGAAATAGAAGTCAACACGAGTTTCGTCAAACACTACTTTTTCAAGGGTGCAAGATTAACGTTATAAAACCAGAATAAGTATTCATAGTATTGTATATACAATTGGTGTCTTCAAATCCACAAAGAAGCACCACAAGTGCAAGAGTGCCACAAGACAAAAACAAACCAGTTACCGCTGAAAATCGTAGGTAACAAAGCACCAACTCCTGTGTAGGTGACAAAGAGGACCTGTTAGACCTGACATGCTTTAGGGTGGTCACCCCTAACTTTTTGCCTGCCTCCCTCCACATTTTAGACACTGTTTTTGCTGGCTCTTAGACTCTGCGCACTTTACCACTGCTAACCAGTGCTAAAGTGCATATGCTCTCTCCCTTTAAACATGGTAACCTTGGATCATACCCAATTGGACTATTTAATCTACTTATAAGTCCCTAGTAATGTGCACTGGATGTGCCTAGGGCCTGTAGATTAAATGCTACTAGTGGGCCTGCAGCACTGGTTGTGCCACCCACTCAAGTAGCCCCTTTACCTTGTCCCAGGCCTGCCATTGCAAGGCCTGTGTGTGCAGTTTCACTGCCACTTCGACTTGGCATTTAAAAGTACTTGCCAAGCCTCAAGCTCCCCTTTTTCTACACATAAGTCACCTCTAATGTGTGCCCTAGGTAACCCCTGGAGCAGGGTGCTGTGTAGGTAAAAGGCAGGACATGTACCTGTGTAGTTACATACCCTGGTAGTGTAAAACTCCTAAATTTGTTTTTACACTACTGAGAGGCCTGCTCCCTTCGTAGGCTAACATTGGGGCTGCTCTCATACATTGTTGAAATGGCAGCTGCTGATCTGAAGGGAGTAGGAAGGTCATATTTAGTATGGCCAGAATGATAAT
Organism: Pleurodeles waltl; assembly: GCF_031143425.1. NCBI lineage: Eukaryota > Metazoa > Chordata > Amphibia > Caudata > Salamandridae > Pleurodeles > Pleurodeles waltl. The sequence continues at coordinate 316,065,079 of NC_090444.1, forward strand.
ATAAAATCCTGCTGATTGGTAAAGTTGGATTTAATATTACTATTTTAGAAATGCCACTTTTAGAAAGTGAGCATTTCTCTGCACTTAAATCTTTCTGTGCCTTACAATCCACGTCTGGCTAGGTTTAGTTGACAGCTCCTTGTGCATTCACTCAGACACACCCCAAACACAGGGTACTCAGCCTCACTTGCATACATCTGCATTTTGAATGGGTCTTCCTGGGCTGGGAGGGTGGAGGGCCTGCTCTGACACAAAGAACTGCTACACCCCCTACTGGGACCCTGGCAGACAGGATTGAACTGAATGGGGACCTGGTGCACTTCTAAGCCACTCTTTGAAGTCTCCCCCACTTTAAAGGCGCATTTGGGTATAAAACAGGCCCTCTGCCCTACCTCATCAGACACTTGCTGGAGAAGAAACCTGAACCAGAAACTACATCCTGCCTAGAAGAACTGCCTGGCTGCTCAAAGGACTCACCTGTCTGTTTTCTACAAGGGACTGCTGCCTTGCTGTTGGCCTGCTGCCTTGCTGAACTCTTGTCTGGCTGTAAAAGTGCTCTCCAAGGGCTTGGATAGAGCTTGCCTCCTGTTCCCTGAAGTCTCAGGACCAAAAAGACTTCTCTTTTTCATTTGGACTCTTCGTGCACCAAAAATTTCGACGCACAGCTTGCTCTGCGGCGAGAAAATCGGCGCACACGACGCTGATCGACGCGACGCATTCTGGGCGACCGGAACTTCAACGCACGGCCTCGCAAGGACAACGCCGCTTGACTTCCAGAGGGGAAATCGACGCGATGCCTGCCGTGAGAACGAAACTTCGACGCACAGCCCACCGGAACGACACACAGCCGGAAAACAAGCCGAAGAATCCACGCACAGACCCTGGGACATCTGGTAATCCCATGGACCACAGAAAGAGACTGTCCGCGCGCCAGAAAACGACGCACAGCTCCCCCGTGTGAAAAATAACGACGCAAGTCTGTGTGTGCAGGGGGGAAATCGATGCACACACCATTTTTCCACGTATCTCTTCTTCTGCGGCCCTTTGCGGGGATTTTCCACTTTAAACCAGGTACTTTGTGCTTGAAAGAGACTTTGTTTGCTTTTTAAAGACTTAAGACACAATGGGGGTCATTCTGACCCTGGCGGCCGGTGACCGCCAGGGTCAACGACCACGGGAGCACCGCCAACAGGCTGGCGGTGCTCCCAAGGGCATTCTGACCGCGGCGGTTCAGCCGCGGTCAGAAAGGGTAAACCGGCGGTCTCCCGCCGGTTTACCGCTGCCCCATTGAATCCTCCATGGCGGCGGAGCGCGCTCCGCCGCCATGGGGATTCAGACACCCCCTTCCGCCATCCTGTTCATGGCGGGAAACCCGCCATGAACAGGATGGCGGTAGGGGGTGCCGCGGGGCCCATGGGGGCCCCTGCAGTGCCCATGCCAATGGCATAGGCACTGCAGGGGCCCCCGTAAGAGGGCCCTACAAAGTATTTCAGAGTCTGCTTTGCAGACACTGAAATACGCGACGGTTGCAACTGCACCCGTCGCACCCCTGCAACTACGCCGGCTCAATTCTGAGCCGGCGTCCTCGTTGCAGGGGCATTTCCGCTGGGCCGGCGGGCGCTCTTTTGGAGAGCGCCCGCCGGCCCAGCGGAAATGTTTGAATGGCCGCCGCGGTCTTTTGACCGCGCTGCGGTCATTTGTCGGCGGTACCTTGGCGGACGGCCTCCGCCGTCCGCCAAGGTCTGAATTACCCCCTTTATATCACTTTGCAGTGATATTTCTACAATTTCACATTGCATCTTTATTCGTTTTGACCTGCAATTATCCAGATAAATATAATATATTTTTCTAAACACTGTGTGGTGTATTTTTGTGGTGCTATATTGTGTTATTGTATGATTTATTGCACAAATACTTTACACATTGCCTTCTAAGTTAAGCCTGACTGCTCGTGCCAAGCTACCAGAGGAGGGGCACAGGAAAATTTTGGATTGTGTGTGACTTACCCTGACTAGAGTGAGGGTTATTGCTTGGACAGAGGGTAACCTGACTACCAACCAAAACCCCCATTTCTAACAGGACCCATAACCACAAGAAAGAAAAAAGAGAAAAATAAGTAGGTCACAACCACATGCAGTGATAAACTGAAACAAGAAACAACCATGATGGGTGTGGGAAAACTGAAGATGGCAGAACAGAAGACTCAATAAAGGTGATTCACCAAGAAAATGCGCTTCTGGCATGGGATGAACAAAAGTAATAAATAGAGAAAATTTGTCATAAACTCGTAAAATCAAAACTGGTTGAATAAATAATGATTATTAAAGGCAGGAGTCAAATGGGGAATGTGAGACTCATAAGAGTGTTTATATATTTATATAAATACCTGCTGCAGTAACTAAAACACTCCAAAGAAAGAAAGGCTCAAAGCAGTCATTAAAATGACACACCCATTTTAATCAACGGGCTTCCTTGTGGTTTGCGGCACTAGTATCAATATTTGGCTCCGGAGTCTAAATCTCTTGATGCTAGTGTAGAAAAGCGCCACAATAATGTAAACATTTTTGAATCTATTGTCCTAATGACCGCCATTGTGTGGAGTATTATAAATATGGTGCAACCATGATGTCGTTAGGTGGGGCAGGGGTGACGCAAGAACAGTTGCACATCGGGACTGATGCACCACTTTCTTGCAAATATTCCCCTTAGTGTTTGTGGGTTAAAACTGGAGAGGATGTATTACATAGAACATCCAGGTATATAACAGAGCGAACATTCGGGTCTGATTTATATCTTGATGGGATTACCGATGTCCCTCTGCGGCGGTGGACCCCAGTACTCTGTCAAGTCAACAGAGTTTCCGACCATCGTATTTAGATGCATTGTGGGTGAACTGCCAACTGCCCTGATGGAGTGCTCTTCTTGGCTCTTAGGCTGGCGGACTCTCGTTGACCATATCTAGATATTACAGTACTAGCGGTGGATTACTGATGGAGTGAGCCTGTGGTGGGAGCCAATGTACAGTGTACAATGGTTTTGGCTATGGAAAAGAGGCAAGCTTCACACACCCCACGCACTTTAGCTATATGTGTCAACCTGCATAGCATACTAGATAACACAATACATACACATCATGCCATTCAACCACAACACATTTACATGCAGAAAACACACAATGGCATACATTCAAAAACCAACATGCACACACTATTGATACTACACTCACCCACAATACTACCACAACTTCCAACACAATGACACATTCATCCATAAAAACACACTCACACAAAAACTACACACATCACAACAACAACCACAACTAAACAACACTCAAATGTTTGACACATCAACACAATGCACAATGCACAACCAAACATACATAACAAACATCAGACCCACATGCAGGTGGCACACATACAGACACAACCACATCACCTCCACCCAACTCCCTCTACCTCAGCCAGCCAATCCACTCCCACCCCTTCCAAATTAAAATATTAGAGGTGTCAGATGTGTGCCCAATACATGCCCAAGCATGAGATGGAAACACCTGGATGGTAGGCAGGGGAAACTGAAGTGAAATGGAGATAGGGGAAATTGTACCATCCAAAACGTTTTCACTGTCACATATAAGTGACATTGCCAGAATAATATATGTGAGAGTAGGAGTACATGTCTGATGACCTGAATTCAACTTTCATACAGTGTGTTCCATACTGTGTAGTGCAGTACAAATCATTGTGCCATTGGACTGGAATTGCAATTCCTGTGATATACATGCACTGACTCACATTCACAAATGGAAGCGCTATATTACACTTACAGGTCCCAGCGCACACACAGACATAGTTTACAATTGTCATTGTTTTGTCAATATACAGGTGTGTCTCTATCAATGTTTGACATATGTTTTACAGAAATATCTTTTCAATAATCTTATTGTGATATGTATATTACTGCGCTGGTTTCTGAGCTGATGTTAAGTGACCAAATAACGTTTACTAGTAATATGTAATGCTTACCTTCGAGTCCACCAGTGACGAGGTCGTGTTTCATTCGAGGTTCAGTCGCAGCAGCACCGGCACATCTTGTCCAGTCAGGTCCAGTAGAAAACAGAAGGGGAAATAGGGTTAAAAGGTGGGTTTTTACCTAATTTCCTTTCCAATACACCAACTCAGGGGTGGAGATTTCCCCATCACCGTTCCATTTGTGGAATGGAGATCATGATTGGTTTGGAGGGAACAGTGTCTGGAGTCCTGTTGCCAGCTACTATATCCAACAGCACCATTAACATGGGTCAACATTTCTGGTGGAGTTTTTGGAACTCGGGCAGCCTCTCATCTATGGGACCACCAACATCCAAATAGAACGGGTGGACCGCCAAGAAGGCGAAATGGTTTTCCAATGGAAAACCAATGGTGGGACCATTCCTGCCAAGCTCTAAATCAAGCCCTAAATGTGAAATGCATCAGAGTGTATAATGGTGGTAGAACAAATGAACTGACCACACATGATCTGATAGAAAGATGTTGTTAGACCTGACATGTCTCATATGTGTGTACCCAAGCTGAGGGCAAACATTTAGATGAATGTCTAATACAGATATATGCAGGCAACTTGGTAGTAAATGGAAGGTAATAAGCTATAAGTATCATCTCTGCTACTGACATATCGTTTCAGAGTGGTTTTGCTGTGATCTATTGGTCTCCTCTTATGCAAGATTCAGTTAACTATATTATTAGTTTTCATACTGATCATACCTTTTATATAAGATACTGCAAGCTTCCTTATGAGTCAATTGCATGTAAGTATTGTGACATTCACTATTGATCTCTTCTAACTGTATGGTACAATAATCCTTTTTTATTGGAATCTATAGATGGCTGACATCTCAAATGGGCATACCCTGTATGTATGGGACATCAAACGTCCAAGTTGATGACAGGATATAGATGTAAGATGTAGTGAGATTGGCTATTCATCTCACTTTCTTTGTCCAATTAATGAAGTTATGTGATGTTGCTTTCTATTATGCCTATCATATACCTCTTGCATCTATGGTTTGCTTTGTTGTAACACTATAAATAAATGTCATGGTACTCAGTTTATTGAATTCTAAAGGATAAGGGCTAAGTTGGCCCAACTGGGATTCAAATATGTGGTCTGCATGTCACATTGAGATACCAGCACCGAGGTACTAAAACAGTTTGCTGTCAATTAATTTTTCTACAAACATCTCTAGCAGTTGATCTTTGGGAAATCACACACTTTTGTTGAATGTTTCTATAACTGCGGGAAATTGGATTATTATTTGGGATGGGCAATAACCACCTCAAAGAATAATCATAACCCTTGTCAAGGTGTTCCCTTAAACGTCACTAAATTAATCTTCGTTCAACTGCCTGGTCGCAATGGCACAGAGAAGGCAGGATTAACTTAAAGAAAAATGTAAAGTAGTTATGTATTAACAAAAAGTCAAAATGCAGCTCACTAAAAACCTTGTTCCAAATTAGAAAAAGAGAGTTACATTTAATAAACATGATGATTTAAAAATGAGAAAATTCCAGTAAGGGGAACCAAAGATATGGATTTTAATTTTTTGAAGTGGGAATAGTGCCAAGAAACATGAAGTGTCAATGATATTCAATGGTCACAGTAGACAGGAACCAAGTGGGTTGGATACATCAACTAAGTTCAATCTGGTCAAAAATACATTCTTCTGATTTTTGTCCTTTAAGTCCCAACTCACCACAAGAATACCTTTTTAATGCCTGCCAGGACCTCACAGAGGTACTTAGAGACTCGCAGAGTGTCATTCATAGGCCAAACAGCAGGATCAGGGCCAGAACCAGTTGCCTCTATTCAGCTGTGTAGTTGCAGGACAACAACTTGCATCCTGTTTCTCTTCATTTCAAATGGGCTTGCAGTGTGATATGTAAGATCCAAGAAACAGAAGTCTGTTGAGGCAAAGCCAGTCCTTCAGCAGCTAGACAGTGGATACACAAGAATTGTTTTACCATCCTGTTTTGCTTCCTTTCAAGTGTGCCCCAGTGCATTTTTAAACCCGGCTGACTTATCAAGCAGAATTTCACACAGTAATGTCAAAACGGATGCTCACAGCCCCACCCTGCAATATTCTGGCAGGTTCCGAGGGGTTTCCCCTGCCCATTCAGGTCAGCTTATTGGTTGCTCCTAAAAGACACTACGCCTTTTTCACACTTATTCAAACGCTTACTATTGGCCGGCAGAAGCGGCAGAGCACATGCAACTTAGCATCCGGGAACTTCAAGCAGGGAAAAGGTAACTTTCTAAAAGTTATTTTTCTTTAAAAGTTATTAAAAAACCTACTTCACCATTGCATTGGATTTTACTAACTATAAGAAGAGTTATTTAATTATTTTTCTAGGTATTCTCTTTCCAGAGATACAGTATTGGGATTTTAATCTGTATTCTGATTTACCTCATAAGACAGCTGGGCCTGTAACAGTGAAAAATAGCTTTCTGGTGCAAGATGTTTGTTTTGTGTCTCTGGAGCTTTAACAAGAGGTCGGCTTTAATAACCTTGGAATCCCCTTTTTTTGTCGTGCGTACAAGAGAAAACAGTCCTGTAGGGCTCTTCTTAGGTCACAGAGAGCAGGTTGAGTTCTCCTCTGCTTTTCCTCAGTTCCTGGTGTGTTGTGACGTAGGTTCCTAGAGGTGGCACAGTGTATATGTAGACCTAGCATAGTTGTTAAGCCGTTTGTGGTAGGTTAACAAAAGTGACCTCTGCATATTCAGGTCAGTGTTTTATTTGTTCATGTGAGACACATAGGCCCTCATTCTGACATTGGCGGTCTTTCCCGAAGACCGCCGTGCTGGTGGCCGCCAAAAGACCACAGTGGCCGCGATGATCTGCCTGTCCAATTACAACACACAAACACAAAATTACCAGAACAATTTCACAAATCTGACACCGTCAGGCCAAACAACAGTGGCAGAGAGGCGGTCCCACCACCCACACCGCCACGGCAGAAAATGACTGTGCACCTCGGTTATAGTGTGCCGGTAAGCAATTAGCAGTCAGGACCACAGCGACAGGAATAGAACCTCCATTACAAAACAACACCACATTGGCCAATGCGAATATGCCATACCTAAAACACATACACTTAGCACACACTCCCACTATAAAACACACACAACCCAAAACCACTTGTGCACAACCACGCTGAATAACGCACTGCACTCAGGCATCACTGACACCTGCACACCTCTCAAGCATCACACTTCACTTAAAAATAGATGATGAATTAAGGACCATGATGGATGAAATCATCAGGGTAGATCCACAGCTGTTCGGGGCACGAGTCCAGCAAACATCCATGGCAAAGAAGATGGAATTATGGTGGAGGATCATCGACAAGGTGAACTAAGTGGGAAGCCACCCACACACAAAGGACATGCACAAAGGACACACAAAGGGCGACATATGGAAGAGATGGAATGACCTGAGGGGGAAGGTCCGGTCCATGGCGTCCAGACACCAAATTGCCCTCATGAAGACTGGCAGTGGGCCCCCATCTCCTCCCCCAGGGATCACTAGGGAAGAGAAGGTCTTGGTGATCCTGCACCGTGAGGGTCTCACAGGAATCCCCAGAGAACTGTAAACTGGTAAGTCACCAATAAACCCCTTGTATCAAGTATACCTAAAATGCATGCATCCCCATTCCCTACATGACCACCCTACCCCACTAACACCTATTCCTAAGTCAATACACCAAAATGCACCCAATGCCTGTACAGCATGAAGCACTACAACTCCCACAATGCATCACCCTGTAGCCACCTAACAATACACATTCCCCTCACATAACTACACCTGAGTACTAAGGAATGACAAATAGCACTCACCTCACAGCCCCTGTAAAGTACATCAGACAGATATGAATAACAATCCCTATTATCCACAGGTGTCACTGAGAATGTCATCAGACAATCAGTGCCACGTACAGCCTGTCCTCCACCTGATGAAGACTCCAGTGATGACAGCGACACAGGATGTCTGGAACTGGAAGACCTACCTGGTCTTTCCGGGCTCTCTGGGTAGTCCACCTCCAACAGCCTCAACCAGGACACCATAGAGCAACCCACAACCTCTGCCACCACAACACCTGTCTTCCAACACCCTCAAACCAGTGTTTCCAGGCCACGTCAATCCATAGTGTGCCCACCTTTACAGGGACCTGAGTCAGCACCCACCACACAAGACGATGAAGGTCCTGTTGTAAGTGGGAGGCTGCAGAGTGAGTACCACCAGAAGGCCATGCAAGAGTGGCATGCCCTCAATGCCACCATGACCTCCATGAAAGGCTTGATGCAGGAGCTCATCACAGTCCTGTGTAAGTCCTCCATCCATCACCAGGTCCCTTCCACTCGCCAACCTACTGACCAGCCCTTTACATCTGCTGCAGCTAGTGGGGTGGTGGCCATGCCTGAGGACTCACAAGCCACTACTGAGTCACCCCCTGTAGCTGCGGAACCCGCATTCAAATGTGGTCACAGAGCCAGACACCCCGTAGGGACTGAAGCCAAGATCAACCCCACTGCCAGGAAATGAGCCTCTCCAGAACTGTCTCACTTGTGTGCAACTGAGACACTTTGTTGACTCTCTACTGCCATAGCCCTATTTTCAAATGCCACATGGATACTGGACCTGTGCTACCAACTTCTCGGCCTTACAGACTGATGTTATTGAACACCATTGTCCCACTGCTTGGCCCCCTACCCACCCTTTTGTATACACAATAAATACACCTACACACAAGTTATGATGTTTTGTGTTTACTCATTGTAATAGTGCAACAAATGTGGGACATGTCAAAGAAATTGAGTATTAATACACAGTGGATATATGAATGTATCATCCTGACATCCAGTTCCCTCCAGAAAAGTCAGTGTCCACACATCCCTGGGTCCTCATGTAGCAGAGTGGGAAGAGTAGTCAAACATCATCCACAGCACTTCTACAATTAATAGCACAGAAGGCACATCACCTATAAATGTCACTGTTGCCTACAGTATGTATTTGCACATCATGATAGTTAAAAGATTTACAATGTAGGTTTACATATTAATAGACAATCACATGCTGTTGCACACATGACCACAACCCTGATCAGGTAGTATGAGACTAGATAATTGTTGCATCTAACAGTATTGAACTAAGTAGTAGACACTCATTATAGTTGTACTACACAGCTCACACCCTTGGATGCCAAGTATTTACATCAGCTGAAGTCATAAGACGCAGCAAACTATGCCAATGAAAATATGATACCAGAATGTAGAAGTCACACATGTGTGAAGAAGTGGATAGGATGTCTGAAGTATATGCAACACAGACAAATGAACTAGATAACATCACATTGGGACTGTAGACCTACTTGTCAGACCACTCTTGAATACACGCATCTAATGAGATCAACACCTATTCATATCAGGAATGGATAAGGCAGTGCACCCACCATGTACTCCAACATGAGACCTGGTTAATGTAGAGATGTACCTACCAGAAGCTTAGCTGAAGTACTGCTGGATGAGCTCTTTCCTTGTGCCTACATCTTCCTCATCCCCATATTCGCCACTCATCTTTTCTCCCTCATCTGCCATTGGATTATCCCTAACTCCTTCCTCCTCCAGCAATGGAATATTCCTCCTTAGTGCCAGATTGTGAAGCATGCAGCAGGCCAACACAATCTGGCAAACCTTCTGTGGTGAGTACTGCAGGTAACCCCCAAAGCTGTACAGACATCTGAACTTTGCCTCCAGCAGACCGAATGTCCTTTTGATCACCCTTCTTGTTCTCCCATGAGCCTCATTGTACTGTTCTTTAGGCCTGGTCCTTGGATTCCTCACTGGTATAAATAGCCAGGAGACATTGGGATAACCTGAATCACCTGGGGATAGGGTAGACTGACATTTACAATACGCTAAGTCACATACAGACTGAGTAAGGTTTGGTTAACAGTAATTACATATACACTCATCATACTCACCGATGAGGTAGACCCTCACTCTTTGTACAAGTGCCATCAACCGTGGGACACTGCTATTCCTTGAGGATGTACAAATCATGGACAGACCCTGGAAACCTTGCAGTCACCTGGGAGATGTACTGGTCAGGTAAGCAGACCATCTGCACATTAATGGAGTATATGCTCTTACAGTTCCTGTACACTTGCTCATCAGCCCGGGGTGGTATTAATGCAATGTGGGTGCCATCTATGTCCCCAATCACATGAGGGATATGTCCCATTTCATAGAAACCAGCCTTCACACTGGCCAAATCTACAGTATGGGGAAACTGACTGTAGCTTTCTATATGTTTTACTGAGGTGGACAAGACAATCCTCAACACATTGCTGAACATTGGTTGAGACATGCCTGTTGCCATTCACACTATCCCCTGGAGTGACCCAGTGGCCAAGAAGTGGAGGACGGAGAGCACCTGCACAATAGGAGGAATGGCTGTAGGTTGTCCAATGGCTAGCAGCAGATCAGACTCCAACTGAGTACACAGCTCCATGATTTTAGCACGGTTCAGTTGAAAGTTGGAGATGATGTGACGTTCTTCTATTGTTGCCAAGTCAAACAGGGGCCGGTCACAGATGCATACCTCACCCTCCACAGTGGTCAGCATCTACACATGGCATACAACATAAGAGTGTCAAAGATTACATTTCATGGATCCTACTACATGGTCACAAATGGAGAATCAACATCACATCTGCTACCACTTGTTGAATGCAAAACAGGCTTCAAAGTGTTGAGCTGTTGAAATACTCATGTCAGTTGCATACATGTGGGATTACATCAGTGAGATGGTTGTCTGTCACTGCTGGTTTACAGTCACAATCAATATTTTAGTTTAGTTCCAATCTGTCATGATGTCATTTTCTGTATCTGTGCACACTCAATGTTTATACTGCCTGATTGTAATGTGCACAGTCCCAGAGCGTAATTTAACATATGTCCATGATGGAAATGTGTAGTGGTGCTTTAAAATTATGTTTTCGTAACAGTTATAGTGCAAAGTGGCTGCTGTCTGTCTTGCATGCAGGGGACAGATGTCAGTGAGCTCATTCCATTGGCGTATGTCATCATGAACTGCTGTGCAACTCCTCATTGGTTAACATTGATGTCTATGTCATACAGGAACCAATGACGATTACCGCTGGTGGTGATGGTGCAGACTGCTGTGGCCGTGATCTCCATTTTCTACAGTGTATCTCACTTGACTCCTGACTCTCCTGTCATCAAGACCTCCACTGAGTGTGCTGCTGTGTCATGTTACTGGGAGCCATGATGATACGTGTTACAGGGGGTAGGGTCCCCGCCTTCACAATGGAAGAAACTGGAGAAACTTGTGGATAGGGTCCTACCCCTTTGCCAGCCACACTTAAGACTTTTGGACTTTGGACTGACCTACGGGTTTTGTTGTGTTTGTTGCACATTTACATTACATTTCATGTGATATAAATTTCGACAACAGGATTCCTGTTAGTTTCCTTAACATACATTTGCATAGTCTTTTTGTTTACAGGTAAGTCAACCTACATCTATCGTTTGCTGTACAATGTGCATTCTTAGGCATTTTTTTATTCAAATTCACCAGTATATCTTGTATTTTGACACTGCATGTATTGTTGTGTTTTGTTTTGCTTTGTGTGTCTCTGCTTCTTAGTGACATTGGTGTGGTTGTGTAGTTTTGATCCTGTGTGTGGGTATGTGACATGTGTGTTTGGCATGGCTGTGTTTTATCTCGGTACGGGTGTTGTGTAGCATGTGTGAGTGTTGCAGTCTGTGCATGGTGTGTTTGTTGTTTGTGTGGTGTGTAACTCTCCCCTTCCCCTTTGTGTGCTCTGCAGGTGTACTCACCAATGGCGTTGGAATCGGTGTTTGTGGTCATAGAAGAGGAAGGCAAGGAAGAGTGCTCAAAAGAGTTCAAGGTGGTGTTCCATGGCTTCCACGGAGTCGTCTGCGTCCCTGGAGGTGAGTAGGTTATTTTCTACTTGCTGTTTCCACCAGGCTTTGGGTGGCGGTCGTCCCGCCCCATAAATCGTTGTGGTTTGCAGTGTCATAATAGTTTGGGCGGTGCAGTGGTTACCGCCGGCCTGGGGATGGCAACCGCCATCATCAGCGGTCAGGCTGCACTGGCGGCACTGTCGACAAACTTGCTTTGTTTCAGTGGGTTGGCCGCCGTGGTCGTAATATGGCAGTCTGCACCGTCATCGCCTGCGTGGATGTACCGTTACCACCAATGTCATAATGAGGACCATTGTATCTTTTCGCACCTATTCAAATGCTAATTATTGGCTGGCAAAGTGGGAGAGCAAAGCAAAATTTAGGGGCACATTTATGGGATTTGGGCCCGATGTAGCAAAGGGTTTTCCCATTCTGTGTCAATGGGAAAATGTGTTCGTACATTTGGCCCTTGGTTCAGGGCAGTGTAGCAAGTCACCTTGCTGCCCTGCATCAAAGTGTAAGAGTATGAATGTGCTGTATCTACAGCATAAAGCTCATTCCTGTCCTTTCCCCTTGTGCTGGTGCACAATGTGCTGCCTAGCGCCAACACAGACAACCTTGCACCATGATGCAAGGGGGCCTGCCTTCCATGCATGACTGCTTTTGTACAGGAAGGGGCACCTCTCTGCATCAAAACAATCTAAGGAGGCATTTTCCTCTTGCTATGTGTCCTGCAGAATGTAGCACACATGAAAAGAGGAAAGCATGAGAAATAAATATATTTCTCTTTGCTGCTCCTCCTCAGGAGAGGCATAAGGTTTTGGCACATCCCCAGGTAAACATGTTCTTGTAAATCTGGTGATGCAACAAAATCTATGAGTGTTGCCTGGTAACACCCACTGCAGAATCCATGGAAAGCTTCCATCTGTCAGAATAAGACAACGTAGCAGTTTGCGCTGCTATGCCTTACTCATATCTATGAGGCCATTCAAAGCCATGCAAAGTGGCTTTGTGTGGCCACATCGATATGATTTGGAGCTTTGCTCTGCCATTGCATCACAAAAACTGACACAAAGGCGGCACAAGGGGCTCATAAATATGCCTCCTTGCCTAGAGGCTCTTCAAGCAGGGAAAAGGTAACTTAAAAAAGTTACTTTCTTTCAAATGTATTAAAAGTTCAATGTTGCCAATAAATTGGAATTTAAGTAACTAATAAAATAGAGGTTTAATTATTTTTTTCGAGATTTCCATTCCAGAGATACAGTTTTGGTATTTTAATATTTACTATTGTTTATTAGTTGGGTCTGCCACAGTGAAAAACAACTTTAGAGTGCTAGTCACTGTGAGGGCATATCAACATTACATTTCTACATGATTTACTGTTTTATTACCATGCATGCTGCCTTGTAGACTACAAGGCCTACAAAAGGGTCCCTCTACAAAGGGTCATTATTAACATTTAAAACAGAGGTTTTGACCATTCAAAAGGGTTCAATATGACTGGTCAAATTTCAATTTAAAAACTGCCACAGTCAGGGTACAATAGTAGGCATGAAGCCAGAGTCACACCAGTGATATGTAACATACAAGGCCTGGGTACATTTTGTACCACAGAGTAGGGACTTGCAGGTAAGCTAAATATACCATTAAGTTAAATATACCAATTATGCCAAATCAACCATGTTTAAAGGGGCATCAAAGGTACTTTACCATTAATAAGTACTATTAAGATATGTAGAATTGTAACTCAAGCAAATATATAGGGTCCCGCATAGGTCAATACATCTGGGGTGACCACACAGAAAAGGTGGATTTCCTACTGTTTTCCACGCTTTCTTGCAATTCTCAAACATTTTTTTATTGCAGATCTTTTTAGTAACCCATCTAAAAAAAATTCTACATCCCAGCAATCACAGATTCTGCCTACACTTAGGGCTCTGTCTACTGCAGCCATTTACACTGTTTTCTACTAACCTGGGTTTTGAATTCAAAGATGACTACCTGCTCTATTTGCTGTGCTGAAACATTTTCAAGATTTTAGCTTGATTTTTCTCTGCACTCATGCTCTAGTTTACTATTTTTGTACACTGCAAACATCCCCATTATAGGATCATAGTGTAGTATTAGCACTAGTACTGTCCTGTCACAATCACTCTAAAAAATAAAAACCTATTACAGTACAGATCCTCTGGCTCACATAGAAGACACAGAAATAAATCCACGAATAATTGCTTGGCAGAAATTTCCATATGCAAATATCGACCAGTAAGATTGTGTTTTAATCTTCATCCATAGAGCTGAGAGTGACCATCTCTCCAATCATCCTACTCCACAGTTTGTGGTGGTCCTGTTGCCCCAATATGTGTGCTAATCTTTGCCACTTTTGAATCTTCTTTGATTGTGTCTCTTGAGTCTGATTGAATGTCACCATCACTGGGTGCCCCTTTCTCACCTTTACAGTAAAAGAAACATGATATGAGAATAGCATTTACCCTAGCCACGATGGCTTCCAAAACATATCTACTGGCAACTGAAAGTGCAATGTTTTATTCATCTTTAGTGATGGGTGGATACTATGAGGGTAAGGTTTATAAACATCATATGTGGACTGACATCAAAGTTTGCTAAATAATTTGCAAATGTTTACAGCTCAAATAGATCAAAAGTTAATAAAAACGTGGAGTTAGTTCTTGCTGCACAGCTCAAAGATTGACTGATCACCTTTCAGTCACTCATTGCTACATCTGGTGCTTATGAGGTGCCAAGCCAGTGTTAAAGTACATAAAGTTGACAAAATAATTAAGTAATACTATCACATATTGTGCCGCATTACACTGCATAATTTTTCTTTACTTGTTGCATAATCAGGTCAACAGTGCTGAATAATTTGATCCTCTCCTGTTGCGCAACTCCAGCTGCCCAGTTTTACTGCCAATGATTTTTTTGGAAAATGAAGAGAAGCAGGGGGCTATAATCTTACGTGTGCTGTTAATTGACTGTACGCTTGTGATGAACAATGTGTGACACATAATCTGTAGACTGCATTTTATTTGTGAGGCACATTCTGAAGCTTAGTGAAGTGTGTTTACCATGCTGTGCATTGTACCACTGATTGAAAGGAGTGGGTTCCAAACTGTCAGTGCTCATTCAAAATCCACTTGTCAGCAAGAAATGAATTGCTGTCAGAGTATGCAGGGACGTAACACAAGCACCCACAGTCCCTGTGGCGTGGGGGCTCATTTCAGCGCAATGTTAATGTACACCTGAGAAATATGGGAGACTCAGTGGCCCCATCATTTTGCATTGCGCTACTGATTGCATGAATGCGCCCTGCCTTTCAAGCCCTGATAATGGATTTAATGGCTTGACATGGAGAATATATACATTGTCAACACCAGAGCAGTACGCGCTCTATTGGCGACAAAAATGCAAAAACCCAGCACTCTCAAAACAAAGTAATTTATGCATTGTGCTGATATGTTGTGGTTTAACCTTTTGCATTGCAGAGTTCAATCCTGAAAACTTATTTTTAATATGCTTACAAATACTGTTCATTTGCAATGTATTGCTGCAGGGTTTCAGAGTGTGTTAGGGTGTGGCCCCTTTCCAGGGCCTTCCAAAGACTTTCCCTGCAACATGCCTGGGCGTGGTTCTGGACTGGGCCAAGACTCTATAAAAGAGAGCCAGCCCAACTCCCAGTGCTCACTATTCAGAGGTCCTTCCTGAGCTCCTGTCCCGGCGGCCTATTTGGATCTTCCAGTCTTCTGCCCTTCATCCTTCATTGGTGATCATTGTTCCAGGCGGTAAGACAGTTGTTGGACTGTCCTGACACCGTTATTGAGAATTTTCATATTCTTGATTTAATTCTTAAATGAGTAACAGATTACTTGCGCGCTACCATTTCTTGACATTTATATGGTAGTTTACAAATAGGCAAGACGCGCAATTTGTTTCATAAATGTTTGACTTTGTTATTCATTGCGTGCTACCATTTCTTGACATTGGCATGGTGGCTTAAGAATCGACAAGACACGCAATTCGTTTTATGGTGTTTAAACATTGTTGTCCTTTGCGCGCTACTATTTCTTGACATTTGCATGATGTTTTACGAATTGGTAAGACGCGCAACTCGTTTCATGAGGATTTAACTTTGTTGTTCATTGTGCGCTACCATTTCTTGACATTTACATGGTGGCTTAAGAATTGGCAAAAGAAGCGCGATTCGTTTCATTACACTTTGATCTTGTTATTTATTGTGAGCTGTTATTTCTTAACATTTACATCGTGTTGTACGAATCTGCAAGATTCAATTAATGATGATTTGACTTTGATATTCATTGCGTGCTACCATTTCTTGGTATTTTACATGGTAACACTCGAATCTGCAAGATGCACAATTCTCTCCTCGAGTTTATTTCATGTTGTTTATTGTATGCCACTATTCTAAGATATTTATTATGTAATATTCAAGTTGACAAGTTATGTGATTTGTTTCCTGAATCCATATTGTTTTATTCATGGTGCACAATAATTTTATGGTGTTTACTATATATATATATATATATATATATATATATATATATATATCTTCAATATGCACAATTTGTGTTGAAACATTTTAAGAGTACACAGAAGGCCAGAGTTTCTAGATGCAATATTGTATGGTCCTAGTATACATTCTCAAAACAGGATTTATATGACTGGTTTAAAATTTAGTCAGAATGTTTTTCTGATTCTCATGTAAAGGAAAGTACTTGAATAAGTAAGTTTTCATTTAATTCATCTTGATTCCCCTACAGGTATCCGGCCATCTTAAAACTTAGTAATTTTAAACTTAACTCTTAGATTGTTCATGTTTTCAGAGTGACTAGGCTTAGAATCATAGTCTAGTATTGATTTCAGGAGATATAATTTTCATATTGTGTGTTCTAACCTTTTTCTTACTACAGGTCTCCTTCCCAGCTGTTCCCTTCCTAATCCCCTCTTCCCTTCTTGAACTCTCTCAGTCTCTGTGATTTATCTATCAGAGTCCTGGTGGTGTCATCCCAAGAATTGACAACTAGCTTAGCAGAGAGAGTGAGTCAGTTGCCAGATAAGGTAGAGAAGAAGGAACAAAGTCCCACAGGTGTGCCTTGGCCAGGTACTGCTTCTCAAGCATCTGGAAGTAATCCGATTTCCCTAAATGTTCCTTCTGCAATTCCTTTAGCTCCCCCAGAATGTTTCTCAGGTGACCCTTTGAAAGCACAATCTTTCTTGGTTCAAGTGGAACTACACTTCACCTGCAGACCAAATACTTTCCCCGATGCCCAGTCCAAAGTAGCTTTCTCGTTATCATATCTGTCTGGGGATGCAGCTACTTGGGCAATTCCTCTTGTGCATAAAAATAGTCCCTTGTTGTACAACTGGAGAAATTTTGTTCGTAAATTTGAGAGAGTTTTTGATCGTAGAACTGTAACACAGTCAGCAGATCGTGAATTATTAGATTTACGCCAAGGGAATTAAGACCTTGGTTCCTGATTACAACTTTGGAGGAGGTGTTAATCCGTCCCATATGTGACGGATATACCACCAGCCGTATTATGAGTTCCATATGATATAATGGACTCGTAATACGGCTGGTGGTATATCCGTCACTTTTGGGACGGATTAACGCCTCATCCAAAGTTGTAATCAGGCCCCTAGTGTCATATTTAGCCAACTTTAACTGGCTGGTTGCCAAGAAATCCTGGCCTGAAGAAAAACAAGCGGTCTTGTTTTACAAGGGACTCAAAGAGGAACTAAAAGATATCTTAGCGCAAATCGACCCACAACCTACAGACTGTCAAGAATTAATAAATCTTGTCTCGAGGCTTGATCAATGTTTAGCAGAAAGTAAAGGAATGCGCAAAAAGATTGAAAAATATTCATGGCGCATTCATGATAACAGAGACTCAAGAACTCTGAAAGAAAGAACGCCGGAACCATCGGAAATTGGAACCATCAGAAGACCTTTGACCAAAGATGAAAAGGACCTATGCAGGAAAAATGGACAATGTCTTTATAGTGGGCGGAAAGGTCATTTTGCCAAAGATTGTCCAATCAAACCAAAGAACAAGCAAGGTCCAGTTCAGAAGGTCGCAGCCAAAGCACCAGTCGATTTGGAAAACTAAAACACCCAAGATGCAGAGAAGGGTTGCTCTTGGGTGTCATCGTGGACCCTTCACAATCTAGACATCTTAAACTGGAAATAAGAGTTCAGATCAAGAAAAAGATCTATTTCAAGAAGGCTCTAGTCGCTTCTGGGGCTACTGGGAACTTTGTTGATGTCCAATTGGTTTGTGCATGGGGGATCCCATGTATTGAAAAGAAGACCCCAGAAATCATCCAGGCAGTCGATGGAAAACTCTTGACTGGAGGCCCGGTAACTCTTCAGACTATCCCCTTGTCAATGATTTGTGAAGATAAGAATCAAAGAAAGAAACATAAAGAGAAAATCATCCTTGACGTGATCCATGCTCCCCAATATGGGATTATCCTCGGCTTGCCATGGTTAACTCATCACAATCCGGAGATCAATTGGGCAGAACGAAAAATCGTGTTCTCATCTGCGCTATGTAACGAACAATGTCTCCAAAAGATTCAAGTACCAAAAGTTTGGAACTCTTACATAGCTACTGCCGCAGAGAAAGAAATTCAGCTGCCCAAACAGTATTCATCTTACAAAGATGTATTTGATGAGAAAGGAGCAGAGACTCTACCTCCTCATAGATCTTATGACTGTCAAATTGATCTAGCCCTAGGTGCGATACTTCCCAACTGTCGTGTATATGCCCTGTCAGAACATGAAAATCAACATTTACGAAAATACCTAGATCAATTTTTGGAGAATGGCTTTATTCGCCCCTCTAAGTCTCCTGCAGCTTCGCCTTTGTTTGTTGTTTCAAAAGCTAATGGAGAACTTCGAACATGCATCGACTATAGGGGTTTGAGCAAAGTCACCATCAAGAATACATATCCTTTACCCCTCATTCCAGTCTTATTGGAACAAGTAAAGAGAGCAGAAATCTACACGAAGCTTGACCTTCGAGGTGCTTATCATTGATTGATTCCCCTACAGGTATCCGGCCATCTTAAAACTTAGTAATTTTAAACTTAACTCTTAGATTGTTCATGTTTTCAGAGTGACTAGGCTTAGAATCATAGTCTAGCATTGATTTCAGGAGATATAATTTTCATATTGTGTTTCTAATCTTTTTCTTCCTACAGGTCTCCGTCCCAGATGTTCCCTTCCTAATCCCCTCTTCCCCTCTTGAACTCTCTCAGTCTCTGTGATTTATCTATCAGAGTCTTGGAGCTGTTCAGTGGTGGATGTGTTGGGAACGTGCACAGACCCTGAGGATCTGGTGACTCTGACATACATATATATTGTGGGAACCTCCTACTTTTTGCCCTGTTCACCCCCAAACGTTTTGATACTGCTGGTTACTGACTCTGACTGTGCCCTGGGTACTGCTAACCAGTCCCAGGGCCATGCCCTGTGTAAAAAAGTATTATGCAAATTAGGCTAATTATAATTGGCTGCATCACCCTTACCTATAAGTCCCTAGTATATGGTAGGGCATAGGTAGTATACCCATATGTGCACTGATGTGGTGCCCAGTGTCATTTTAAAGGTAGGCCTTGCCTTCCTGGCAGTTATTGAGATAAGTTAACAACTTGCCACTGTTGAATATAATATACCTTGGAACTGGAACTTTTTTTAGAACTCTCAATAAAAGTTTCTAACTTAAGCCCTGAAGTGCCCTGTTCTGGTTGGTCAGTCACTGGCAGCCTCAGCCAAGCTGTCTTGATGAGGTGTGAAGTAGCCTGGGCTGAAACAAATGAAGCATCAGGTGGGAGGAGATCTGCATCAGCAAATGGTAGAACAGGATGGAGGGAGAGCAGCCAAACTGGACTTCAAAGCAGCGAATGACATTTGGGACAGCAACTGTGCCTCCCAAATTTCCTGCAAACTCTGACAGCCAGGTTAAGAGAGGACTGAAAAGGGGTGTGTTAAGGGAAGCCTAGCCACACCAGTGAGGGGACTCAGCTAGATCTAAACTCTATAATTGAATTGTTGCCATCTTGGATGGGGAAGAATTGTGCTACCTGGTATTGATTTTTGCCACACTTCCCCGGAAGTGTTCACTGATGAGGGTAGTGGCCTGCATGTGATTAGATAGAATCTCCCACCCGTTTGCCACCCCAGGAGCAAAGATAAATATGGCAGACCTGCCTCCCATTTCAGATCCCTAAAGGAAGAAGACAAGAAGAAGAGGGACTGCCCTGCTGGACCCCTGGCCTGCACCTGAACACTGCACGGAGAAAGACTGCACTAGCTGCTAATTTGGGCTTCAGCAAGAAAAGGACTTTAGCTGACTTCTACTGCTTCAAGAAGGGACTCCCCGTATGCTACAGATAGAAAATAGCTGATCCCCTGCATCAAGCCCTGAAGACGTTGACCAGCTGACCAGTAGTCATTTTTGGACTTGAACCAGGTGCATTCTAGGAGTTGGAGTCCTAACCCCCAAGCGCAACTCAGAGCTTCTGGAACCTTGGGGTGAGTTCTGGACACCTAGAGAACCTTAAAAGTATGTGTAGAAGAAGATCCAGAAATTTGAAAAGTTTGGAGCAACTTTGGAAAAATGCTCCATAAGTGGACTGACCTGACGTCGTGAGTCAAGCCGGCCAACGTCGGCCATGACCCCGCCTGACTTGCAGGTTTGTCCTGATGAAAAGCTCGGAAGCCCCATATTTCCACAATTTCTCTGCAGAAAAATTTACTTGCTGTCGAGGGGAGTCCAATGTCTGGGATGAAAAGTTCTGAAAAAGTTTCTATGTCCGAAGGTAAAAATTTGACCGAGGCCTCCCGCTCAGTGTATCCGAGGAGGGATCCAGTGAGGTTAGCTTCAACATCGTCTTGGTCCCTGATGAAGATTTCCATCCTCAAAAAATCTAAGTCAGAACTTAGAACTCTTCACTGAGGCCTTTTATGACACATATCCGAAGAGGGCTCATTGCAGTCGGCCTCAACTTTTGACTTTGCCCTGGTCAAGTGTGACCAGATGTCCAGATTGCTATTTTTGATTTCTATGCTCTAGAAGACATTTAGGTGGTTATTACGACCCTGGCAGTAATGAGACCGCCAGGTCTGTGGTGGAGGTCGGACCACTACCAAAACAGTATTCCACAATATGACTACGGCGGAGCTGCCAATGTCAGACCGCCAATACCGCCAGGTTGCTGCCAGCCAACAGCCTGGCGGTGCCGGCGGTGTCAATCTACCATGCCACTAAGCCGTGTCTGACCTGGCATGCCACCTAGCTGGAATACAAGGTTTCACCCATTTACCTTGTGCTGGACCATGCAGCGATGTCTGAGCTGGCATTAAGGGGCACCCATTTACTGAAACCCACCATCTGGATCCCATTCCAGACAAAAGAAATGGTTGTCATGCTCACTGTACTCACCCCCTTGTGGCTGCTGTGATGCTCTCAAGTGCCCATCCAGCTCTGGGTAGGCCACCGCCAGAATGCAGGCCATCAAGGGGGTCGGGTTCTGACAGCCAGCCTGCCCTCGTTGGGAGGCCATCCCCAGTTGAACATGCAGGGTCTGCATGTCCTTGGAGATGCACGCCACAATCCCTTCTTCGGATGGATGCTGACCTGCAGAGTTAATACAGACAGGAGGACACCATTAACCAGATAATCCGGCATGTCAAACATATGGCCCACAAATTACATTTCCATCCTGTATTTACACTACCACCAGACATACCCCACACCTTGTTGCATGCATTGTCCCCATAGTGTACTCACCTGTGGAGCCCTATACAGCTGTCCATACAGGGGTAGGACTGCATCCACCAAGCACTCTACCTCCTCCGAAGTAAAGGCAGGGGCCCTTTCCCCGGTCACACGGGCCATGGCAGGATCCAGAGACAGGTCACAGCAGCACATGCAGTGTAGGTGTTGTCCTGTGGAAAGTCAGGAATCAAGTGAGGTTATAGAAAGAAATGGCGCTCACGTCCATGGCAGTGTACACCATCACCACTGCCGGTGATCCTCATTGGATGCTGTACTCCATAGAGCCCCATGATAGCAAATAAGGAATAGCACAGCGGTGCAAGAATGCCTTCCGCCATGACGCCCAACCCCGGTGGAGTTACGTCACTTCCACCTATCCATACTTACAGAACAGGCGGTCGCCATTTCATGGTGGTGGACAACATCAGAAATTGGAAACTGCGTCATTGCTGTGAATTGTATATATGTTGCCATTCACATCCTCCGATTACATACATGCCCAGTTCCATTGGGTTGGTGGTTCCATTGTTCAGTTTGTGACATCCTTCTCACTCTTTTGTCTCTTAGATACCTACCACTGCAGAGGAATAAGAGGAGGAGGCAAGCCCCAGTGTACAGACCCATTGTGGACTTGGTTACACTGGAGGAGAGGCATATAATACTGACCTATAGACTGGACAAGGTCACAATCACAGAGCTGTGAACTCAATAGCCTGATCTGATATCAGCTATCCATCATCCCACTGGGATCCCCCTCTTGGGCAAGTTCTATCAGTGCTCCATTTCCTGGCAACTTGTTCTTTCCAAGTGAAAGTGGGCTTGGCAGCAGGAATGTCACAGCCAATGTTCTCAATAGTGCTGGCAAGGGTTTTGTCTGCCTTGCTCAAACACTTGTGCAGCTACATCATTTTCCCCCAAATGGAAGATTTGGCTGCTGAGAAGGCTGGATTCTATGCAACAGGACATATTCCTAATATTATCGAGGTGCTTGATGGAACACATATTGCATTTGTCCCCCCGCAACAATGAGCAAGTGTTCAGGAATCAGAAGAGTTTCCACTCAATGTGCATATGGTGTATCTGGCTGACCAGTACATCACCCACATCTCTGCTAAGTATCCTGGGTCGGTGCATGATGCCTTCATCCTGAGGAATAGCAGCATCCCAAATGTGATAGCACAATTACAGAGGCACAGGGTGTGGCTGATAGGTGAGCCTGAGTCCTCACCCTAGATATGTCCTTGTATTCCTTCTGGAGTCATTCCCCATACCATTGCGTGAGGCTAATTTTTGTCCCTCAATTCTTGCAGGTGACACTGGCTACTCAAACCTGTCACAGCTCCTGACCCCTGTGAGGAATGTCCGGACAGGTGTTGAGAATCAGTATAATGATGCACGTGGTTGAACCAGGCGAAGCATAGAACATACCTTCGGCCTCCTGAAGGCCAGGTTCAGATGCCTCCATCTGACAGGTGGATCACTGTGCTACTCCCCTGAGGAGGTCTGCCAGATAGTTGTAGTATGCTGCATTTTGCACAACCTGGACTTCAGACGACATGTGCCTTATCTGTAGGAGGAGGAGATTGGAAATGCCCCTGTGGTAGCAGTGGACCCTGAGGACAGGGAGGATAAGGAGGCAGAGGATGAGGATGCGGACAAAAGAACATCAGTAATTCAAAAGTACTTCCAATGGCACACAGGTGAGTCAGTGGAACTGACCATTTCTCTAATTATTTATGTTTTCATTATGGCTGTAGCAGGATGGCAGTCAATTCCTTTGCTTCTCAACTGACTGTCACCTATTTCTTCTCAATTTGCAGATATTTGTGTTATTACAACTATGTACTGATGTGATGGCTACAGACAGCTACATATCATTATTTGTATGCTATCACAAAGTTCAGGTCAATTGCCCAAAATGTAACTGTGAACATAATTGCACATTTTCATCACATAAAGCACTATCACTCAAGTTGTGTTCAAGGGTGTTTATTGTAGTGAAAAATATAGAAGGAAAAGTGGAATGGAATGGGGTGATGGTAGAGGTAAGTCCTGAGTATTGGTCCAGTCAGTTTGTAGCACACGTCCAGTGTCCAAGGTGCCATAGGAAAGGGGGGCAATGGCAGTTCAAAGTGGACGAGGTGAGATAGTGGACCACAAGGGGGACATTCAGGAGGGGCTCATTTCCTGGTGTGGACTTGGTCTTGGCAAGTGTCTCTGGCATCTGTCTGGGTCGCAGGGACCATTTGCGGGGTGGTTCAACTTCTGTAGGGAGAGGGATGCTGGTGGCCTGTGTGTCCTGTGGAAGGGCCTCCAGTCCACTAGCTGCAGCAGATGTGGTGGGCTGTTCAGTTGACTGGCTAGTGGAAGGGGCCTGCTGGTGTGCTGTATTTTCCCTCATGATGTTCGTCATGTCAGCCAGCACCCCTGCTACGAAGACCATGGTGGTGTTGAAGGCCTGCAAATCTTTCCTGATCTCCTGATGGTGTACCTCCTGCAGCCGCTGGTTCTCCTTCATGTTGTTAAGAATCTGGCCCATCTTGTCCTGGGATTGTTGGTAAGCCCCCAGGACGTTAGTGAGTGCCTGCTGGACAGTTGATTGCCTGGGCCTGTCCTCCCCCTGGTGCACAGCTGTTCTCCAAGTGTCCCTGACCGCCTGTGCCTGTATCACCTGAATGGTGTGCCCACTGCCACTGACCCCAGAACTTTGTTTGTCTTGGCTGTGAGGTGTGGACTGGGGTCCCTGTACAGGTGGGCACACCGCTGATGTGTCCTGGGAACAGAGGTGTGGGGACATTGGTGGGTGCAGTGGTGTTAGATACTGTGGGAGGAGGCTCTGTGGTGGACTGTGAGTGGGCTGGGGTGGCCGAATGACCAGTGGTCCCTGATGGGCCAGGTAGGTCATCCGGATCCAGAAGTCCAGAGTTACTGTCATCACTGGGGGCATCTTCTGTTGGGGGACTGGATAGTCGTGGTACCTCCTCGCTGCTGGAATTGGCTGGGGCACCTGTGGGGATGTAAGTGATGTATTATGCTTCATGTTTCAGACATATTGTACATCCTTAGCTTCCCCTATATCATTGCTTTTGCCCTGCCACCTTTGTTTGTTTATGGGGATGTTTTGTTGGCATGTAGGCTGTGCATTCTTTAGTGATGGGTGTCCATGCAGGGCTGGGTGGGCTGTAAATGCATTGGTATAGCATGCACGGCTTGGCATTGGGGTTAGTCAAATCTGTAGGTTCAGTGTGTGGGATGGAGTGGAGCGATGGGAGTCAGGGTGAGAGGGTGAGATGGAATGCAGGTATGGGGGGTGATAAGTAGTAAAAATCGAATCACCAATGTCCAGTCCTCTGGCTACTCCAGTGAATCCCTCAGGAGGCAGGATTGCCATGAATTGCTCCTCCCATGCTGTGAGCGGTGTGGGAGGAGGCAGTGGTCCACCACCAGTCCTCTGGATGGCGAGCTGGTGCCTTGCTGCCACAGAACATACCTTCCCCCGTAGGTCATTCCATCTCTTCCTGATGTTGTCCCTTGTTCTTGGATGCTGTCCACGATTCTCCGCCATAGCTCCATCTTCCTGGCAGTGGATATTTGCTGTACCTGTGCTCCAAAGAGCTGTGGCTCTACCCTGACTATTTCCTCCACCATGACCCGCAACTCCTCATCTGTGAAATGGAATAACTTTTGGGGACATGGGTGTGGTGTGGTCTGTGTTGTGCAGAGGGTGTTGAGTAGTGTGCTGGGGCGTGGGATTTGGAGTGTGTGACGGATGAATGGGTGGTTGTGGTGTGTGTGTAGTTGTCTCTGTGATTTGCGTGGCTAGTTAATGCAGCCTTTTTGTGTTGGCAAAGGGTTGTGCGTAATGTGGGTGTGTGTTTTATAGTGCGGTGGGTGGGTGGGTGTGGTGTGTTTATGAGTGTCAGGTGTGATTTTAGTTTTGGCCAATGTTGTGTTGTTTTGTATTTGGCTGGCCATTCTGACTGTGCCGGTGTGTACCGCCAATGGTTCACTGCCGTTAAATGTCCGCTGTGGTGATTCATGGGTCATAATGTGGAGGGCGTTGTTTTGTTGGCGTAACGGTATGGGTGTTCATACCAACACTTTACTACTGACCTTAGGTCTGACGGATTTGAGTTTGTGGCAGTATTCTGTCGGTTTAGTGTGTGTGTGTCATAATATGGTGAACGGATGTTCGCGTCCGTGATGGTATGTTGGCAGCCGTCACTGTGGCGGCAACGGCATTTACCGCTAATGTCATAATGACCACCTTAGTGAAGGATTACAAGAGGAAGGATAGTATATATTTGTGGTTCAAGGGGTATGAGTCTGCTCTCCACATGAACCTGGTTCCTGAAGCACATTGGAGGGCGGGTCTGTGGAAGCACTTTGAGGTAATGGGGAGGGACCCTCTGACATCCTTAGGGGATCTCCAAGGATCCACCTACTCTATTACGAAGGACACCCTCCTTACAAGGTATGGTCCTACAAAAAGAAGGTTTCCCAAACATTGTTAGAATGTGTTGACTCTTTTTGCAGTTCACTCGATGGTTGGGTGAGGGCTAGTAAGGTAACAGCTTTTGAGGGGCTGTACAATTTGATTTCTTGGGAACACTTGTATAGTGTTTTATTTCCAGAGCTGCACAAGCACCTGACTGACAGCAAGCTGATTGACCCCAAGAAGCTTGTAGAGGAAGTGGACTGTTGGGGGAGCACTGGGTTCCAGAAGGGGTATGGGGGAGATCACAGAATGGGTGGGCAGGGTCCCTCTCAGAAGAATAAGGGGGTAAGGGTAAACAAGGGAGTTCTCTAAAGGGCCCCAACCTAGTTCCCAGGGTAAGGATTCCCAGCCCTCAGTGGAAAAGAAGCCTTGTTTTTCCAAAGGAAAACCTGCAAAGGGGGGTTCCCGCCAATGTTATACATGTGACCAGGTGGGTCATGTTAACGGGTCCCCAAATGTCTCAAGTGGACCCTGGCACCCACTGGTGCTCAGTCACAGGGTTTGGCTAGTGTAGCGCTTGGAGAGGAGTTGGTTCCAGGTGGATGGGAGCCAGCTGAGATGACTCTTGTCTCACTAGGGGACAGTAAGGTGGTCAAGAGGACCCTGGTGCCTCAGAACTATGGAAATACAAGCAGTGGGTGACCATCAATGGACAGAGTGGACTGAGTGTAGACGCTGTGACAGACACAGGAGTCATTTTGACTACTGTGAGAAGTCACCCGGTGTCTGAAGAGCAGTGTACTTCACTAAGTAGTTCCAGTAGACAACTCACTGTGCAGAGTGGCGCAGGTTCTCTTTGAATGGGGGGGTCTTAGGTACCTGGAAAGTAGCTGTGATTCCAACCATGCCTGTAGATTGTCAACTGTTCAATGACCTTTAGGATTCCCCTTGGAAGGAGGTGGAACGCAGGTCTCACTTGGAGATGTTGGGTCTGCCTGGGTGTGTGTGTGTTTACCCAGTCAATGGCAGCCCATCAGTGTGATCAGGAGACCCTGGAGCCTGAAGGAGTGGCCCAGGTGTCTGCCAGAAGGAGGAAGGGTAAGCTGCATGGAGAACCCACTCCAGAAGTTCCCACGGTCCAGTAGGAGGCTGATCCTGAGGGGGATGCCCTGGAGCCTACAGGGGAACAGGTGGCTGAACTGGGGAGGTCCCTGAGCTGAGTCAGTGGCAGCAGGAAGGGAGACCCACCAGGGAGACACTCTGTGAGGCACAGAAGACATGCCCTATTCTGGAGGTTTAGTGGCACCAATGTGCAGACCAAGTGTCTGACAAGGAGCCTGGATCACACTTGGTCTACTGGGATGATGGCCTACTATATAGTGAGCCTAAATTTGCTGAGCCTGTCTCAGCCCTAGTGCTGGTGGTACCCCAGTGCTTTCAAGCCTTCCTACTGGGTCTGGCTCACTACTAGATGCAAGAGCATTAAAAACAAAAAATAGTGGGTTGGTGGCTACCAACCAGTGTGGGCCTGGTTATGCCCTCACCCCAACTGAAGGGGGTAACAGTCTTTCAGCTCTCTCCCCGCACACTAAAACTTCTTATCCCAGTGCAAGCAAGAGGACATTTGATTATTTTGGGTTTTAGTTTTACATTTGGGCATGAGAGCTTGGCTAACTCTCAAAATCGTCCTACTTGGAATGGTGAGGGCTGCACATTTTGGACTTTGGGACGCTGCCATGTAGAAAAAAGCCACAAGATCTAGACACCTCTGAATACTAAACATCTGGTTGATTCCAGGGTGGTGTGTTTCACCTTCTGGAATCTGCAGGAATCCACAAAATTCCTACCACCCACCATTGTGTCATCTATACTGATAACAATTCTGCTGCACTTGTCAGCCTAAAAATGTTTTTTCAAACTACCCTTTCGGACCCACGTTGGTTCCCCCTCAATTGCAACATATTTTTGGTTCTTCCCTGTCACAGGCACTTGGCCCACCTACACAAGTGAGGTATCATTTTTACCGAGAGACTGAGGGGAACGTTGTATGGTAGGAAATTTGTCCCGGTGTGGTGATCCTACATAGTAATGGGGGAATTCTTTTTATTTCTTTTAGCTAAATTTGAGGTTTGCTGAGGATTCTGAGTAAGAAAACATTGAGGGATCCATGCAAGTCACACCTCCCTTGACTCCCTCGGGGGTCTAGTTTTCAGAAATGTCTGGGATTGGTAGGTTTCCCTAGATGGCTGCTCAGCCCAGGACCAAAAACGCAGGTGCCCTCACAAAAACAGGTAGTTTTGTATTTGATAATATAATTTTGATGTGTCCAGATAGTGTTTTGGGGCCTTTCCTTTCGGGGGCACTATGCCTACCCACACAAGCGAGTTACCATTTTTATCAGGAGTCTTGGGGGAATGCTGGGTGGAAGGAAATTTGTGGCCCCTCTCAGATTCCAGAACTGTTTGTCATTGAAATGTGAGGAAAAAGTGTTTTTTGGGCCAAATGTTGAGGTTTGCAAAGGATTCTGGGTAACAGAACCTGGTGAGAGCCCCTCAAGTCACCCCATCTTGAATTCTCCTAGGTGTCTAGTTTTAAAAAAAGCACAGGTTTGGTAGATTTCCCTCAGTGCCGGCTGAGCTAGAGGCCAAAATCCACAGCTAGGCACTTTGCAAAATGCAGCTCTGTTTTCTTTGGGAAAATGTGATGTGTCCATGTTGTGTTTTGGGGCATTTCCTGTCACGGGTGCTAGGCCTAACCACACAAATGAGGTACCATTTTTATTGGGAGACTGGGGGAAACACTAGGTAGAAGGGAATTTATGTCCCCTCTCAGATTCCAGAACTGTCACCGAAACGTGAGGAAAAAGTGTTTTTTTTGGCCAAATTCTGATGATTGTAAAGGATTCTGGATAACAGAATCTAGTGAGAGCCCCACAAGTCAACCCCATCTTGGATTCCCACAGGTGTCTAGTTTTACAAAATGCACAGGTTTGGTAGGTTTCCCTAGGTGCCAGCTGGGCTACAGGCCAAAATCTACAGCTAGGCACTTTGCAAAAAACACGTCAGATTTCAATGTAAAAATGTGATGTGCCCATGTTGCGCTTCCTGTCGCGAGTATTAGGCCTACACGTGCAAGTGAGGTACCATTTGTATCGGGAGACTTGGGGGAACACAGAATAGCCAAACAAGTGTTATTGCCCCTTGTCTTTCTCTACAGTTTTTCCTTCCAAATATGAGACAGTGTAAAAAAAAATGTATTTGAGAAATGCCCTGTAATACACATGCTAGTGTGGGCAACCCGGAATTCAGAGATGTGCAAATAACCACTGCTTCTCAACACCTTATCTAGTGCCCATTTTGAAAATACAACGGTTTTCTTGATACCTATTTTTCACTCTTTATATTTCAACAAATGAATTGCTGTATACCCGGTATGGAATGAAAACCCATTGCAAGGTGCAGCTCGTTTATTGGCTCTGGGTACCTAGGGTTCTTGATGAACCTACAAGCCCTATTCATCCCTGCAACCAGAAGAGTCCAGCAGACATAACGGTATATTGCTTTAAAAAATCTGACATAGCAGGAAAATGTTACAGGGTAACACTTGGAGAAACATGGCTGTTTTTTTAATCTCAATTTCGATATTTTTTTATTTCAACTGTTATTTTCCGTAGGAAACCCTTGCAGGATCTACACAAATTATCCCATGCTGAATTCAGAATTTTGCCTACTTTTCAGAAATGTTTAGCTTACTGGGATCCAGCATTGGTTTCACACCCATTTCTGTCACTAACTGGAAGGAGGCTGAAAGCACAACAAATATTAAGAATGGGGTATGTCCCAGTAAAATGCCACAATTGTGTTGAAAAATTGGGTTTTCTGATTCCAGTCTGCCTGTTCCTGAAAGCTGGGAAGATGGTGATTTTAGCACCGCAAACCCTTTGTTGATGCCATTTTCAGGGAAAAAAAACACAAGCCTTCTTCTGCAGTCTTTCTTCCCCATTTAAAAAATAAATACACGTTTGCTGTATTTTAGTTAATTTCTTGGTCTCCTTCAGGGAAACCCACAAAGTCTGGGTACCTCTAGATGTTGGGAAAAAAAGAA
Source organism: Pleurodeles waltl (assembly GCF_031143425.1). Lineage (NCBI taxonomy): Eukaryota > Metazoa > Chordata > Amphibia > Caudata > Salamandridae > Pleurodeles > Pleurodeles waltl. The sequence continues at coordinate 316,095,448 of NC_090444.1, forward strand.
CACAAATTTGGCGTGGGTAGCTTATGTGGACAAAAAGTTAGGAGAACCTAAGCGCGAACTGCCCCAAACAGGCAAATAAAAGGCCTGACACCTGAGGGGGGAAAAGGTCTGGCAGCGAATGGGTTAATCAGTAGTCTGCCTGAAAAAATAACATTTCAACTAACCCCCATGTGTTCTGGAAGGAGGATGATTGTGCTGTTTATAAAGCTCCTGATTTCAGCACTCTCAAATACTGCTTTACATGGGTTTCTTGCCATTCAACATGTTCACATTAAATAAAGAAGGTAGTTTCTTTCATTCAGCTACGTAGCAGCATCTGTCAGCAAAAGCAGTTTTTCATTCCGTCTAGGCTGTAACCTTGACACGGTAAGCCAAGGGTCTGCTTGCGGTTATTGCAGTTCAAGTCGCCAATTACAGCATGCACAGCGCTCAGCTGTAGACAGCATTTAGGAGGGGGCTCCTGTGTCAGCTGTCATCTGGTACACAGCTGCTCACAACACCACAGAGGGTAAACAAGCGGCTTTGGCGCGGCAACAGTAAGGAGCCAAAGCACAGAAACACAGAATTGGTAGGCCACACTTAAAGCCAAGCATGGCATAATTTAACCCGCCCGGCGATTAATTTATCTAACAAGCCCAAAACTGATAAAAAACATAGACTGAAAATCCTTTAGAAATGTCAGTGTTGGGGTGAAAAATTCAATTTCAAGTTTACGTCGCCTTTAGATAACAAACTAACTCTCGATGTTCTTTGCAACTGAGGAGACAGGAAGCCACTCCACCTGTCAGATAGCGCTGGGAAACCCGAAGTTTCCGGTAGCCATGCGTTCTATTAATAAACTACAAATGTCTATTGGATATTTCACTGTCATTGTTTTACTATGATCCCTGACAGTCGTGGGGGAGGAGAGGAGCCGGTGGTGGGAGGGAGGTTGGGGGGAGCGATGTAGGAGGGGTGGGAATAAAAAATAAATTAAAAAAATAATAATAAACAAACACTTACCTCCTCCTTCATATCGCGCCACTCCTCTCCTCCGTTGCTGCAGGCAGACACAGGCTCCAAGCAGTGTCACGATTGGCGGGGAGCGCCCAACCAGGGAGCTCCCAGGCAGACTGGGACCCGGTGCAGGCTCTCTCCAACCCGACAACTGTGTTGCTGGACTGGGGAGAGCCTACTGCGCAGGAGTGTTTGGCCAGCCTCAGACGTGCTGTGAACTCCCCCTCCCTCCTCGTCACCCCAGTGACCCCACCACTTTATCAGGAAACAATAATAAACACTACTTATCATTGTTTCCTTGTAAAGGTTTGCAGCTGCCGCTGCTGGCAGGGGCGAGACTCTCCGCCACCTTAATGGAGGAGCTACCGGTGGATTTGGAAACTTAACCAAATGCTGAAAGAGGTGGGATGAACATAGATTAACTCAGACGTGTTTCTTTTCTAATTTACATTTACGCAAGTCTTTTTGACCTATTGGATGAGGCACAGGGCTGAAGTTGGAAGATACAAGAATCCCTGACAAAGATGCACAAACCTTCCTCACTCTCTTCATGGCATTTTCTTTCTAGCTCCTGGTCTCTGGAACGCTTTATCAGACTTGTCTCCAGTTTATTGCTAAGGAAATCATTTTTAAGGGTGATTTGAAGACCTTTCTATTCAGCGAGATGTACATTTAGTCCTGCCTTCTTTCTCTGGACAGTTCCAGGATACTTGTTTCGAAGCAGCTGTTACACTTTATAAATTCATATTCTTTCATTCACTGTTTTCGTCCAGGAAGAGCAACATTCATTAGAGTCTTATTCTACTTTATATGTATTTTGTAGTGTATGCACATGCATGTATGTAGTGCACATGCATATAGCAAGTAATGAGGAGAAATAAAGGCATTTCTCCTTGTTACGATAAGGTTGGTTCCGTACTTCATTTTAGCACAAACCAAGATTTACTGACTTTGCATTAAAACACATGGGCGGATTCATGGCACTGCATATGCTTGATGTATGTAACGCCTTCCTGATGCAGGGTAATGCAAGTCAGCACAAGGCACTGTGTTGCGTTACTTTGCAGGTGAAAAGTGATACAATGCCACATAAACATTGATTTGTGTGTCTTTGTAAATGTCACTTAAGGACTTATGTTTTCTTGTGCTGATTTGCATGATGCAAAGATAACGCAATTGTTTAGTAAATCTTGCCCAAGGTATCCTTCATTGCATGGTTCCAAATGACACAGCCATCAATGTGTCTATGTTCCCTAGGGAGAAACAGGATGTTGACAGAAAATGCTTTTCTGAGTCTAATACCACATGGAAATACAATAGTATTCTTTAACCTGCAAGATGGTCAAATTTTTAGCATGAGTGAAATAATCAAGTATTTTCACAGTATATAAAGAGTTATACTGTATGCAGTGTGCAGCTGCAAGTCCAACAACAGTCTGTGCCTCATTTATTGCTACAGCCAGAACCCCTGGCCAATATTTATTTCAAACTTGGACTTATTCCAATAGAGAACAGCTGGAGGTTGACCCTGTGACTTCCACATTACCAGGTATGTAGCTTTTACCATTAGCTGTCCATACCTCCCACCATGCTATTGTAACTAAAAACCGCAGACCTGTGTTTCTACATGCAGCCTTAACTACTACTGGGTCACTTAAACATAATTTCGGATATATTTTATTTCATCAACAGTTGTCTCCTGGGCTTTCTGTTTCTGAGAGAAACCTGGGCTAAAGTCACTTTATTGCTTGTACTTTTCCTGGCTATTCCACTGCACTATAATATCAGTCATGTAGGCAGGCAATCCAGTATGGGAGGAGATCTAGCCATTATCCATCGAAAGGCACTGTGTGTGTGCTATCCAGTTGCCAAGTGCTGAGTTGTTATGCTTTAACATCTTTATTAGCACCAATATTGGGGTAAGTTGTGTCCTAGTCTGTCACCCTGCTGGACTCACAATTTGGTTCTAAATTTGCTGCCTTAATTTCTCTGTTCATTATGAGCACCTCTCAGTTTATTGCTCAGTAATTTCAATATATGGGCTGCTCACCCTCACTTCCCATCCACCAGCAGTTTATCGGAGGCTCTTTTGGCCTTAACCTAAGCCAACTCTGGCTGCATTTTGCAAACCACATGCTGGCCTGGTCTGTGCCACAGTGAAGGTGCAGACCAGGTCATTGCACTCTTTAGCAATCAATGTCCTGCTCCGCAGGGCAGATTCAAACTTGCGTATGCCTTGGGTGCAGTGCATTAGTCGAACATGGCTTGGCTGCTTTGAATAGTTGGTTTGCCTTTCACTGTGCTGCTGTGCTGATGGCAATGCAACCTGACTTTCAAGTGAGGTAGAGAGATCTCTCAGCAGATCGGTGAATCAAGTGACTACATTCTCCTGCAGGGGGATGTATAGGAGATTAATAGGGCCCCAAATCCCTCTTTTAAGGGGTGTTCTTGCAGACTTATTCACTGTGTGTCACCTATTTGTGACACATAGTCAGTGATCCTCAAGGTGGTCCCTTTGCCTCTGCATCCGCATCTATAATGTGGTAGGAGTGCAGAGCCAAAGTTTTTCCTTATTTGCATGGGGCCATTTCCACTTAGAAATAAATAAATTCTCCCAAAGGATTGCACCAGTGCTACTTGTGTGCCAATGCAATCTGTATTAGGAAAGGAGTTCCACAAGTGCCTGCAATCCCTTCAATAATATCTATGAGCCCTGGAAGTGCAGTAAATATATGCACAAGCTCATCTTGCCACTGGGGCTTTTTGTGTAATATGTACCCTGATGTCTAATCATATGCTTGAGGCACACCACATCCTGCATTTACATTTCACTTTACACAACTTTTATCACCAATTTAAAAGTTCCTACTGTTCCTTGGTCTGGTCAAGTAGCTATTTTGTTTACCTTGCAGTTTGTTACCTAATTTCTCACATATAATCCTCACACCACCTCTTTAATTAAGCATAATATCTTAAAATAAATGATTCTAATTTTTTTTAGCCCTCTGAGCAGTATTGCTCCTGTCATGAAGGGTGATCCATAAGCTAAGTCTTCTACTGTCAATAACTGGCTGACTACATTCTTCTATCAAGAGATGGCTATTGAAGTAAAAATGTCTCACTGACCTAAGGCATCCACTCTTTGTTTTGTTTAGTCACTTATTTAGACTATATGGCCCTGCAAGTGATTGGTGCACATTTTATGAACGTTCTGCCCTTCTCAAGGGCAAATTAAGGACAAACCCCTGTCTGGTCTCTCTGGTGTTGGCCATATCCCCAACCCAAGTAGGACAGACCAGAGTGCAACTCCCCCTAATTTTGACAAACCTCCTATCTGCCCCCAAGGGGGAAGAAAGGCAGTATTTTTGCTTATGGAGAGTGGATATGGCTCGATGACAGGGTAGACCACACACTCCTTTTGTTTGTTTTGGTCATGGTAGTTTATTTTGGTGGGAGCATGGCCATGTCCATTGTGGACAGCACCTACAGATATACTTATTAATTAAAAAATAAGCTGTTGTCTAGTGGGGTGTGGATTGGGGTGATCACCACCATCTGCTCCCCTGGGTGGGCAGAAAGAGTGTTGCCATGTCTTTTGGGGGCATGGCCATAACCTGGTGGTCAGTCCCCACCCACCCCTTTATTTTAATTAAAAATAATCCCTAGTGGCTAGTGGGTTGTATCCTTCCAGGGTGTAGATTGGGGGTAATCGCCCATCAACGCCCCCCAGAGAGGGTAGAAAAACGGCCTGCCTTTCTTTTGGTGGGGCATGGTCAAGTCCATGATGGGTAGCCCTCACTACAATATTTAATTAAAAAAAAAAACAGCTTGGGTTCTAGTGAGCTTTCTGCCACCCATCCCAGGGGTGCTGATTGTGGTTAATCATCTGATTTGCAGCACTGGAGGGACATGAAGTCTGTAGCCATATTTATTTGTGGTGGGGACACAGCCATGCCGTGGTGGGCAGCCCCTATTTTTAAAAGTCCTGGTGTCTAATGGGCTTTCTGCCCACCCCCAGGGAGCAGATCGGGTTAATAACCCCATCTTCCCTCTGGGGGGAAGAAAGACTGAAATGTTTGAGGGGAAGTTGGGGAAACAAAACACCTTGCCTAAGGGTCTGCACCCCCTAACCCTGATGGCTAGTCAGTGGATACCTGCTTTGGGTTCGCTCTCCTGTGGTGATCTGCAAGCAGGGATCCTCTGTGCAGGGGTACCATTAGAAAGGGGAGTTTCTCCCCTTTCCAACAATAATTACCCAAGAGAATCACTGCTTGGGGACTGAGAGATGCCCCTAGGCACTGATTCAGTCAAAGTAAAACAAGCCCACTTTTTAAAAGTAATGATGTTAGTGCAGCCTCCACGTTGATCCTCATTACAAAGAAACAAAAACAAACACTCAGGCTACTCAGGAAGCTCTTCCTGAGTAGCTTGAGCTTCAGAAATAAAAAAAGAAAACCTCCAGTGCAAAGCACCAGAGGGGCCTTTCTCACCCTCCCCAATGTCTGCCAATGGCAGACAGATGAACTGGGGAGGGAGTAAAATTGTCAGCCATTGGCCAATGGCCACACTTATGTGGAAAGTGTCAGAAATTAGGGTTGACATCTTCCCATGGTAACCAGCTCACAAAAACTATTTTACGTCTATAGGTTCTGGCTTGGTCCATAAGGAAATAACAATCATCTTACTATTTATAGCATCTTGAGCGTAGAACCAAATACAAACTTCATTCACCACTATTTCTAATATTTTTTACATGTTAAATTCAATAGTGAAGTTGGATCATTTATACAGTCTAAGGATGCCAGGAGAGGAGGGTACATGAATCCTAAAATGGACCAGTGGGATATCTGCACCTTTATAGTTTATTGATGAGGCACGCCTGGATATTCCCGAACACACTTTAACTTTCCTGGTACCAGTCTCAGTAAGGAGGGACCTGGCCTCTGAACTTATATGCAGTGGCTGAGCTGGATGTGCTGGAAAAAGATTGAGGGTTACCCGTGGGAACTTTGCACGGGTAGGATGTGTCCAAGAGTCTCCCCACCCACTGACTAGTGAATTGAAAAGAAGTAAAACCTCGTCAGCAGCTCTGGAACTGTGGATGAATAGAAGAGGACTGGGCCTGCTGTCTGTGATTTTTTTAAGACGTGAATGCTAGACCTGCTTCCACCTGCACCCACTTGTACTACACGGAAGATCACCCAACTGACCCTTGAACTCAATTTCTGAAATGACATCCTATGTAGGAGCCCAATGGTCCCGTGCACCTACAGGAACAACAAAAGCTGTAAATAGTCTTTTTTCCTGGAGCTACCAGCAGCTGACCAGTGACAAGCAGACCCTGTCTGAACTGTGCTAGTTTCCTCTGTAGAGTGGATAGTGGGTTTCTGAGTGGTATCTTTAAGGTACAGGGAGCTTTAGGAGTGACCAGGAGGGACTCCTTCAAAAAGAAAAAAAAGTTGTGACTTTTTGGACCCCCGAAGGACTGGTACTATCCTTTCATGACACCGCCTCGAGAGGCTAGAAAATCCAGTTGAACGCCCTCAGAGTATTTGCCACCTTAAAGAAGGCTTTAGTGGACTTCCATGTCTGATGTATCAGCAGTGCTGTGACTTTGCAAGCTGAAGCCTTAATGCTTATCCTGCAGGAAATATTCAAGCTTCTAAAAGGATAAAGTCAAGGGTCGAATTCTGAACTGGTCAAATCATGAAAAGTATTTGGATTATAAGAGGTCCTGTGTGAGCTATAGTGACACAACAATCTTCCTTAAGTGGTACAGCAACTGCCAGCTGACTCACACCAACTGGACCTGCTTGAGGTCTACTGATGGCCTCTGCTGGCATGGGACTTGGTCCTCAAGAGGTTCTCCCCAGCTCCTCACCCTTGGCTGCTAACAGTGCAAACTCCTCCTCAAGAAATGGTGACAATCCTGACGTTTTAGGCTCCTTGGGACTGCAAAGTGATCTCTTTGTGCTGAGAGTGAGTCACATGCGAAGACTACAAATGCAAAGCTCCAACAGGTTCTTTGCCTCAACAGCGATGGACGGAAATGACCAGGAATGCAATGACAGCGACCGTCCGTGACAATCAAACAATGCAATGCGTCAGAGACAACTGGCTCTTTGCACTACAGCAATAGCCATCTTCAACGCTCGACTTGCTTATGACATAGAACGCCTTTTCCTTGCATCCCCCTCTAACGTGTACTGAACATTTTGTGCCAGATTTGATAAGGTAACTCTTCATCGGGACTACACCATTCCCTGAAGCTGACCCGTTCTCCATCACAGTTGGCCTGAACCTGCGACTTTCCCCTGGTCTAGCGCAACCAGGTAACCATAAGGTGCATTTGGTGCTTCTTTGCACTAGTTAAACCAAAAACTCTCAAAATCAATCTCTCCAGTTCTACTGATTGGATTTGTGTTGCTCTGGTAGGATTTTATTTATTTAAATTTACTCTATGTCTCTACTTTGGTTTGGGGGTTTTCTTGTGTTGTGTGTTCACTTATTGCTGTTTTTGTGCTGCATAAATACTTTACCCATTGCCTCTAAGTTAAGCCTGATTACTTTGGTGCTATGCTACCAGAGGGTTAAGCACAGGTTAATTTAGTGACTTTTGCACTTCACCTTGACAGAAATTGTGATTTTGTGATTGCTGCTTGTGTGCGGGTTCCATCACTCTCAATCAGTAACCCAATATCTTTTATTGTTTATTTAGAATATAAATAGATTGGGGAACAGACTGCATTGAGGGGTGATGTTATATTTCCTAAATAGACAAAGGCTCAACTTATTGTTACACCTGGAGAAATCCTCAATTCCAAGTCAGGATTATCCTATGCAATTTTGTTCTACCTGATTCAGAGTTGGTAGGTTTTCTACATTTGCTCTTTCTTGGTGTGGGAGAACTAGGCCTGATTTTTGTAGCTGTTAATTCTAACAGGAAAAGTCAAATGAGGCTTTGGTTGCAGGAGCAGTTGAGCCACTTTCATATTGTGATGTGGCATGTACAACACTCCTGCCTTCTAAAATTCAACTAATCTTCCCTCCCTTACTCCTTCATCTCTATTCCATTCTTCCCAGTCACCCTTCCATACTTTTACCAACTGCTCATAGCAGGTGGTACATATATGTGTTAATCCCATGGAAATAGAAATTCCTTGTGGCTTGTAGTTCTATGACAAGAAATCGATCTCAAATTGTAATTCCCCATTCCATGAGGTTTAACTTGCAATTAGATGGTACTCGGGCAGATTTACCGCATGGTAAAGAACATTTACATACAAATGTACCATTACCCCATAATGGCCATTTCATTATCAAGGGCCTTATTGGGCAATAACTGAACAATTGTTAAGCTAGAAAGATATAGGCGGTCATTCCTACCTTGGCGGGCGGCGGTCGCCGCCCGCCTGGCGGGAACCGCCAGAAGAACGTACTGCGGTCAAAAGACCGCGGCGGTCATCCTGTCTTTCCCGCAGGGCTGGCGGGCGACCGCCAAAAGGCCGCCCGCCCGCACAGCGGGAAAGCACCAGCAACGAGGAAGCCGGCTCCGAATGGAGCCGGCAGAGTTGCTGGTGTGCGACGGGTGCAGTTGCACCCATCGCGATTTTCAGTGTCTGCCAAGCAGACACTGAATATCAATGTGGGGCCCTGTTAGGGGGCCCCTGCAGTGCCCATGCCAGTGGCATGGGCACTGCAGGGGCCCCCAGGGGCCCCCAGGGGCCCCACGACACCCGTTCCCGCCAGCCAGGTTCTGGCGGTGAAAACCGCCAGAACCAGGCTGGCGGGAAGGGGGTCAGAATCCCCATGACGGCGCTGCTTGCAGCGCCGCCGTGGAGGATTCACAGGGGCAGCGGGAAGCCAGCGGGAAGCCAGCGGGAAGCCAGCGGCCGCCGGCTTCCCTTTTCTGACCGCGGCTTTACCGCCGCGGTCAGAATAGCCCCAGAAGCATCGCCAGCCTGTTGGCGGTGCTTCCTCCGTCCCCTACCCTGGCGGTCTCGGACCGCCAGGGTAGGAATGACCCCCATAGTCTATAGGCACCTTTGACTTTGTGGTTACATGGAGTGGCAATTCTAGGAAGAAAGTCCCTGCCACTAATGGAGACCTAGGCATGGGTGGATCCAATGGACTGCTATGCAGTAGTGTTCAGGGATTGAAATGGGGAATATGTAGTAGTGATCAAAGCATTAGAGCTGGTAGTAGTTACATTTTTCTGCAGTCATTGGAATAATGTCAGTAATTCCACATTACTCGGATTCAGCATTTTGGGAAAAAAATCCTACTGAAAGGGTACATTTTGCAAGCGCTATCAGCTGTACATACTGATGTGTATGTTCTGTTTCATGTAGAGCTTTTTCTTAGTGCAATATGCATCCCCACATACATTTCAGAGGCTGGATTTTGTGCTAAGAAACTAGAGCTTAATGCCAGGAGTATGTTAAAGGAAAATCATACCCCAAGGGACATTTAGCAAGTGCAAGTGGCTGCTCAGACATGCTAATCCTGTTCTTTTTCAAATCGTGCCATTTCGTAGCGCAGGATACCTCCTTGTGTTAATTTTGGAAGTAAAGAGACAAATGTTTACTGAGTAAATGGTACTAAGTCTAGAATTGCTCTTCCTGTATGCTTCTAGGTAATCTTACTAAATTTCTGGGTAATTCCACATGGTTATAACACATAGAATTAAGAGAGTTATGACCATCCTGACTAAGCATACCTCCTCCCTACAATCTAAGGATCTATATTAGCATGACTACGGGAGACAGGACTTCAGACCACAGAGCTGATCATAATCATGGTAGGGAACGTTACCCTGACTATGCAGGAGGTTATAGATGGATCCACTTCTAGGTACCAGCAGTGATGGACTAAGGCATTGAATCTAGCAGTTGTTAAGAGAAAGACACACTCTGGGAGAGACAGTATTCCAGTTCTCAGAAGCTAGGGTGTTAGAAATTGGGTCTCTAGTTGGCAGAAATATGCCTAATCCTAATCAGGTTAAATCAGATACACACCCTAAATTAACCAGTTCTCCTTCTCTGGTAGCTTGGCTCAGGGCAGTCAGGCTTAACCTCTGAGGCAATGTGTAAATTATTTGTCTAAAACAATGAAAACACCACAAAAGACTCCACACCGGTTTGCAAAAATAAAGAATAGTTATTTGTTCCAATTAAGACCAGAATGACAACAATCCAATTAACACTCATCAGGATATAGGTTTTTAAGTATTTCAAGTATTTCAAGTATCCAGATCAGTACAACATGGGAAGAGACTGTGCGCTTTCATTTGTGGATTTACCGTCCCTCCACAGACTGGGCAAAGTTCTACGCATTTAGGTGATATGCTCTTTTGAGAAGAAAGCCATGTTGGGTGCTTACAGCGGACTCTACGGTTTGGTATCTGCAGGGAAATACAATCACCTGTGCGGCAATGTAGACCAGCCCCAGAGAACGTGCAGGTCTCTTGTACACAGTTACTGTTGGGAGAGGCAGCAGAGTTGTGGTGACCTGCTGGTGTTGGTAACCTCAGAGAATGTAATGTGGAGTCACGTTCTCCTCCTTCAGCTGAGGCAGGGGCCATGGCAAGTCAGAGTGGTCTGCTGTTGTGTGGTGCAGCAGTCTCCCCTCAGGATCCCAGGCATGGTTTGATGCTGTCCTCACAACACTTTGATGACAGAAGCATGTCAATCAGAACTCAGCATGCATCAGGCCAGCACTTCAGAGCAAGTTGCAAAGTGGCAGTCCCTCCTGGTAGCACAGCAGTCATCAGACAGCAGGCCAACACAGTGGAGCAATTAACAAAAGAGACTTCAAAGAGGCCTTTGAACATCACAAGGTCCCTGCTGTCCTTCCCTGGCTCCAGATATTCTACAGGGGGGAATGCAGCCCTGTGAGGAGAGGCACAGCCCCATTTAAGTGTAAGTGTCAGCTCATTCCCCCATCTAGCCCAGGAAGACCCATCAGTCTAGTGATGGTCCATCAGGATGCAAATGTCAAACCCAAGCTCTCTTTGGGTGTGACTGTTCAGAGGGGATGCATAAACCTAGGCTGTCATCCACCCCAGTCGTGTATTCAGAGGCAGGCATAGGCACAGAATAGTTAAAGTAAGAAAATGCCAACTTTCTAAAAGAGGCATTTTCAGATTTACATTTTAAAATTTGACTTCACCATAAGTTGTGATTTTGAAATGTGAGTCCAGAGACACCAAACTCCAAATTAGTATATTTTCCCAATTGGATATTACACTTAAATGTTGCTTCAAGGTAACCCCAATGTTAACTTATGGGAGAGAAAGGCCTTGCAGTGGTGAAAAACTAATTCAGCAGTTTTTCACAACCACTACGTGTTAAACTTAAAAGCACATGGGCAACTATTTTAAATACACTAGACTTTGCCCTGAAGGCTAACCAGGGCCATCTTTAGGCATGTATTATATGTAATAAAAAGGAAGGTTTGTTCTGGCTAGTGGGCGCTCTTGCCGGGTCGAAATGGCCGTCTAAAACTGCACACACAGGCTTTGGGGTGGTAGGCCTTAGGCAAGTTTCAAGGGTTACTGTAGTGGTTGGGACAATCAGTGCTTCAGGCCCACTAGTAGCATTTAATTTACAGGTCCTGTGCACATGCAGTGCACTTTACTAGGGACTTACAAATAGACTAAATATGCCATTTGTGGAGAAGCCAATATCACCAGGTGTTAGAGTACAGAGCACCTGCACTTTCGCACTGATCAGCAGTGGTAAAGTGCCCATTCTCTCGCGAGCACCATGATACTCCACGGCCACTAACCAGTGCATGCAGGACTTCATGTTTATCCACGCTGCTTCTGGCTGTGACGGCAGGCCACAACAGTCCTGCTCGTCAGCACGAATGCACCTGGAGTAGATTTTCTACTTGAGATACATCTATATCCAGTCAAAAAGTGTTTTTTGAGTGGATTTTCTTCTTCAATGAACCCTTCAAGTTGTTTTTTAGTGCAAGAGGTCTTTTTATTTTTCAAATAGGATGGAAGTGCCCCAGAGACTCGAACTTCCTGTTCCTGTCCAGCAGGCTTCTCCCTGTGCTCTGTCCATTTCCTGGTCACTTTTTACTTGGATTTTGAGGTGGAAGTATCACTCCCTTGGTCTCCTGAATACTTTTGGAATGAGGACCTCTCAGCGTCCTTCAACATCATGGTCCCCCTCAGCATGCTGTGCACCAGACTCCATGATGTAGGAATCCATGTAACAGCCCTGAAATGGATCTACTCCTTCTTCTCTGGAAAGACTTGAGGATCAGGCTCCCTCCCTACACATCTAAACCCGCAGGAGTCAGCTGCAGGGTTCCCCAAGAATCCTCTCTGAGTCCAATTCTTTTCAACATAACATGACCCCACTCACAGCCATCATCAGAAGCCATGGAATGAAAATCATGTCATACGCAGATGACACCGAACTCATCATCTCCCTCAATAAAGACCCGGACACGGCAAAATAAATTTCCAATCAGGAATAGAAGCCCTCACCACCTGAATGAGAGAAAGCTGCCTCAAGCTTAACTCTGACAAGACAGAGCTCATTATCTTTGAAAACACCCCCTCTGTATGGGATGACTTCTTGTGGCCCACATCTCTCAGCACCCCGCCTTCAACGACTGAGCACACCCCCAACCTAGGCATCATTCTCAACTCCTCCCTATCTATGACCCAACAGGTAAACTCAGTCACCACCACCTGCTGGCACACCCTCAGCCAACTCCAGGAAATGTTCAAATGGATCCCAGCAAACTGCCGCAGGACAGTCACCTAAGCCCTAGTCACAAGCAAGCTTGACTACAGTAACGTTCTCTATGCCAGCACCGCAACTGGAAACATCAAAAAGCTGCAACTCTTCCAGAACACGGCTGCAATACTTGTTCTTAACCTACCACACCAAGAACATATCCCCCAGCACCTAAGGACCCTCCACTGGCTCCCAGTAGAAAAATGAATTACCTTTAAGTTACCTCACCCACACGTACAAAGCCATACACAACATTGGACCGGTATGCATGAACCACAGTGTCTCCTTCCACACTCCAGCCAGATCCCTCCGCTCCACTCAACTGGCTCTTGCCACTATCCCTTGCATTTGAAAAAACACCGCTGGAGGACGATCCTTCACCTACATTGCAGCAAAGAGCTGGAACAACCTGCCCCTAGGCCTCAGACAAAGCCCATCGTTCAGCATCTTCAGGAAGAACCTCAAGAAGTGGCTCGTCAGGTAAGGGCTCCACCATTCCCCCCGCCCCACCCACCAGCGTCTTCAGACCCTCATGGGTGAGTAACTGCGCTTTACAAAAACTGATTAATTGATGATTGATTTTTGAAATCGCACAAGTAATTTCTATAGCTATTGAATGAGTGTGTTGTTTGTTTGCTTGGGCATGTTGCAATATTTCTTTGTACTGTAATTTGATTTAAAAAATCAATAGTGGTTGGTGGCCTGGAGTTTAAGTTTGAGCCTAGTTCTTTTTTTGTGTGCATTTCATTGATTTTCTTCTTTTGTAAAGAAACATTGTTGCACAGCCTGTCATTTTCAACATGGTTGCAACATTTGCAATTTGCCCAGTAGGCTCAGTACTAGTGGTCATTAGAGTGTGAGATAAATATTTCAGTTGTATATGTTTTTAAAACTTCATTTAGGGCAGAGATAGCATTGGATTGATGTAAAAATATTAGCTATTGTTTGCATTTCATTTTTTGACAAAAAGTTATATGTTGTGTGGCAATATTTGAAGGAATAGGGGGACGTGTGTACTGCTTTTGTGAACTTTTTATAGCTCAATTACCTTTCGTGTTTTGCATTGCTGAATTCATGTTAGCATTTCTTTAGTGTTACCACCATACTTCTTTTTGCCCAGTGTGTGTGTGTGTGTGTGTGTTTGTTTGCCGTCATTCACCATGTGTCTTTGCTCTCCATGCCATGTGGCCAGGGGCTATTTTGTGTAGTCAATGTCCACAGGCTTTCATGTGTTCTTTGATCTCCATGTCTCCTTGTTGCTGTTTTTTTACCATGCGTTTGGCAGCTATTTTATGCATGCAGCCAGTGTTTCTTTGCCATATGCTTGCATGTGTTCTTTCTTTATTTCCCATGCCTGCTTGTTCCTTGTTGTTGTTGTTTGACCATGTGGCCATTTTATTCATGCCACCAGTGTTCCTTTGCTGTAGGCTTCCATGTGTTCATTCTTTGTTCCCCATGCCTCCTTGCTCTATTTTGTCCATCCAGACAGTGTCTCTTTGTGATAGGCTTAAGTTTGCTCTTCGTTTGCCATGTCTTCTTGCTCCTTATTGTTGTTTGACCACATGGTGGGCGGCCATTTTGTCAATCCAGTGACTGTCCCTTTGGCATAACCTTGCATGTGTTCTTTGTTTTCCATGATTCTTTGCTCCTTGTTGTTGTTTTACCACGTGGATGGCAGCCATTTGGTCTATCCAGCCAGTGTCCCTTTCCCATAGGCTTGCATGTGTTCTTTGTTTGCCATACCCTCTTGCTCCTTGTTTTTGTTTGACCATGTGACTGGCGACCATTTTGTCCATCCAGCCAGTTTCCCTTTTGCAATTGGCTTGCATGAGGGGGGTGGCAGCAGGTGCAGTTATGGACCCTGACAGCTGGTGACAGCTGGTGGTGGCACCAGTCATATAGTGACTGGGAGGCTCGAGGCTGGGGCTGGCATCCTGCTGAGCTAGGTCCTGGGTCAGAGGCAGCTATTTCCCCCTCTTCTCCCTCCAGGACCATCAGTCCGTGATATTCTGCTTGCATGTTCCCCAGCATCTGCAGACACGCCACTATCTCCCTCCTGGTAGGTGGTGCTTGTGAACCAGGAGGAGTAGCTATATAGAGAAAAACAAAAAAAAGACAAATTGTAAACAATGCTCTGAACAAACAAAATAAGGTTGTGGGTGGCACAGTAGTAGTACATTGCTTGTTCCCTAGGGACATTGGAATTTGATGTCATTTGATATGATTTTTATGATTAGGAAAATCACAGGGCCTATTTGTTTATTCACACATACTTCACATGGAAAGCACTGACTGCGTGGTAGAAAATAATTAAGGCAGACTAACACCAGAGTTAAAAAAAATAGTTTTTTCTTGCTTCTCTTTTAAAGGCTTTTGTAGTAACTAAACACTACAGACATGATAGTGGAAAAATAAAAATGAATTAACTCTCATTTATGAGTAAGGCATGATGCACTATGGAGTGAAAGTTGTACCAAATTAATGGAGGAATGCTAGCCAGCACTTCAAGTACTTTGCTACTGTCTGTAGCAAGGGTAGCTGTAGTTGACAATTATCCATCTTTAATTCAAATGACCCTGCTCTTCCCCAATTGCCTTTCACTTAGTTTCTATCCTGACTTCAAAGAGGCAGATGAATAAATAAGATATGTTATCCTGTCTGCCATAAGTAGATGGTGGGGAAAACGATGCAATACATTACAGGGAAAGGAATGGGCTGTATAGATTGTATTTGTCACGTTTGTCACAGAGTATCTCTTTCGCCAAACTTGAAATGAAATCTGGCATTTACTAGTCTCACTTTACTCACTGGCCTTGTCCGCTGCCACAAATACTTTCCAATAAATTCATTTGCTGAGCAATAAGGGAAAGAGACTTGACTTACTCTACTGCAGAGTAAGGCAGAGAGATTAAGCAGGTAGGTAGAGCTTTTGCTATAGAAGAGAGGGTGTCACTGATCATCGATTCATTATGTGGCTAAGCTTTGACGTATTCACTCACTGTATAGACGGAGGTCTAAAGGGAAAAATCTGAACAGGTGTAAAATAAATCTGTTATGGGAAACCATGAGATATATTTGAAAACAATTCACATGACCAAAAAAATGTGGCACATGTCAAGAATGGATTTTTCAATTTGTTTTGTAGGCTGTGATGAAAGAACTTAGGAAAGAATAAATGGGGTGAAGTGAAATAATATGAGGTACTAAAGGCGAAGGTAAACAACACATCTTGTGTGCTCGGTTTTGCAATGCATTGAAAACTGTGTAAGGACTGCATTAACTGAAGCAGGCGCACATTGCACAGTCAACACTGCTGGCACCAAGTGAACCATACTGCACTCCAGTCATGGATGTCACAATCAAATGCCATGGGCAGGGCTGCGGTTGATGTATGATGTTGGGTGGGATACATATCTGCCTCATTTAACTAATGCAGTGAGTCAATTGATTATAACACAAATTAAAATACCCCTCACTTTGAACCATTGCTTTCTAACTATAAAACACAAAGTAAGGGAAGTAGGTGAGCAGCATGTCCTTCTCCAGAAGAGATCCCTTGTGTATTTATCCAAACAATTATTCAATCATCCTTTCACTCTTCCTACTATATTCACTCATAGACACCATGACTTAAGCTTTACTTTCTCTCATCCAGTCTTTCGCCAAAATTCACAATCCATTATTCATCCATTCACTACCCATTACCCAACATTTCTTTCAATCATCCTTTAACCCATCCATCCATTTACCCACTACTCACCCACACATTCTTTCACCCACCCACACATCCTTTCTTTTCATTGATTTCACTCATCCTCTCTTTTAATCTTCCAGTTCTTTATTGATTCTATTAAGCCATCATTTTTAGCATACGTTATGTGTGCTTTCGCTGTGTTGCAGACAGAAGAGGCCATAAGTAACCCAACCATCCTTGCAGCTGGTAACGCAGGGAGTACATGAGCACAAAAATGTTTTTGTAGCTAGTGAGTAACATTAATTGTCAGTAAGCAAGCAATTTGACTTACCATCGACCATCCCTGCCTCCGCTTCTCAACCTGCTCCATCTGCTCCTGCCAAGGAACCTGAGCCGGCTCCACTGGTGGTCCGTATGGCTAAAAAAAGGTTATACAGTTTTCAGATCTCAGGTACACCTCCTCTTATTTTTTTTTAATCAAGAAAATGCAACTGCAAAACATTGCTCCAGTTCGGTTAGCACTGCAGTATCTTCTAACAAAAATGTCGCTTTTGCGATGGGCACCCCTTCCACACTGGGAGGCCAGCCCCAGCTGGGCCTCCGCCGTCTTCTTGATCCAGCGGCGCAGGTCCCCCCATCTTTTGCGACAGTGGGTGCTCCGCCTGTGATAGACCGCCAGGGTCCCCACCGCCCTGGCAATGGCACGCCAAATTCCCTTTTTCTGGTGGGCGCTGACCTAGAGGGAAAAGACAGCGGAAAATGTAATTACTCACCCATCCTGACCGGTATACTCATTGCCCTCCAGTTCCCACCCATGCCCTGATACACATACACTGACCACCTCTCATGCAGCACTGAGGCCAGGATGCCTCAGCACCCCCCAACATGTGGCTTACATACACACCACTCAAAACATGAATTAGCCACACATCATGCTCTCAGTGTACTCACTTGTTTGTCTGGAGGACCGTAGAGTAACGTGTACTGAGGTAGGGCCCCATCCACCAGTTTCTCCAACTCCTCCGCAGTGAAGGCAGGGGCCCTTGCCCCAGACACTGTAGCCATTGTCGCTTCCAGACTCAGGTCACAGCAGCACTTGCAGCGTAGGTCCTCTCCTGTTGAAGGTCAGGTAGAAAGTGAGTGAATAGCTAGAAAATGGCGGTGATGTCCGCGGAGGTGCGTACCGTCACCACCGGTGCACATCGCCATTGGCTGCTGGGACCCATGGGGCCCAATGATAACCAGTGCGAAGTTGCACGGCGGACATCATCCGTCTACCGCGATGCAGCAGAACACCAGTGCACTTAACTCATTTCCCCTTGTCCCTCCTCACAGGTCAGGCAGCCGCCATTTCAGGGGGGCACATGGCATGGCACCTAAATGCATCACAGCACATATTGTCACATTTACGGACTCTCAAATTCACACACTGCTTCTGTGACATACATTCAAAAACAGTTGTGCCTTCTATGTGGAAATATGACCATCTGCTCAACTTGCTCCTTCATAGGCTACAACCGCTGAGGCAGATGATGAGATGGAGGCATCCTCTGGTGTACAGACCCCTGGTGGACCTTGCGACAATGGAGGACAGACACATTATCATCACATACAGACTTGATTGTGCCAAAATCCAAGAACTGTGTGCCCAATTGGAGCCAGACCTGATGTCAGCTATCCGTCAGCCCACAGGAATGCCCCCTCTAGTGCAGGTTCTGTCAGTGCTCCATTTCCTGGCGAGTGGTTCCTTCCAAACAACAGTG
Organism: Pleurodeles waltl; assembly: GCF_031143425.1. NCBI lineage: Eukaryota > Metazoa > Chordata > Amphibia > Caudata > Salamandridae > Pleurodeles > Pleurodeles waltl. Next base: position 316,113,660 of record NC_090444.1, read on the forward strand.
GCCATGGCATCAGGGATGTCTCAGCCAATGTTCTCCAACGTGTTGATCAGAGTGTTGTCTGCCCTGCTGAAACACATGCGCAGCTACATTGTATTCCCCCAGGTGGAGGATTTGGCCACAGTGAAAGCTGACTTCAATGCCCTGGGACATATCCCCAACATCATTGGTGCCATTGATGGTACACATGTGGCACTTGTACCCCCTCAACAGAAATGAATAGGTCTAAAGGAATAGAAAAAGCTATCATTCGATGAATGTGGAAATGGTGTGTTTGGCAGGCCAGTACATCTCCCATGTGAATGCCAAATATCCTGGCTCAGTGCATGACGCCTATGTCTTGAGGAATAGCATTATCCCTTATGTGATGGGCAACTCCAGAGGCACCGGGTGTGACTATTAGGTGAGCCCAAGGTCCCCACACAATATAAGTTGGGGTCTGAATATGGGGTTGTCCCTAAGGGTAAGTGTGTGTCTGACAGTTGTCCCTCGATATTTAAAGGTGACTCTGGTTACCCCAACCTCTCATGGCTACTGACCCAAGTGAGGAATCCCAGAACAAGGGCAGAGGAATGTTACAATGAGGCACATGGGCGTACAAGGAAGATTATTGAGAAGACCTTCGGCCTCCTGAAGGCCAGGTAACGGTGCCTCCATCGGAATGGTGGATCCCTGTACTACTCACCCAAGAAGGTGTGCCAGATCATCGTGGCATGCTGTATGTTGCACAACCTGGCTTTGAGACGCCAGGTGCCTTTTCTGCAAAAGGATGAGCCTGGAGATGGTCTTGTGGCAGCGGTGGACAGTGAAGAAAAGACAGATGAAGAAGATGTGGACAACAGAACAAACATTACACAGCAGTACTTCCAGTGACACACAGATAAGAGACTGTAACTCAACTTCACATTTCAGTAAACATTTGGACATTGTACATGGTAGCCTCTTACCCTCTGTCTATGGACACTGACTATTCCCTTTGGATTCCCTTTTTGAGATCTGTGTACCCCATTCTGGCTCCTGCTATATGTACTGCTGCCCACCAACTGTCATGCTGTGGTGTAATGCACTGAACATAGACGTTGCAATGTTTACGAATGTTGTAAGAATACATCTTTCCAATCATTACACTGACTCCAGTATGGTTTATATTTCAAGGGTGTTTATTTTTTGTGCTAAATAGTATGGGGGTAAGTGCAAGGGGCTGGGGTAATTGTAAAGGAAGGTCCAGGGTAGACTCCAGTCTCTTGGTATCACAGGTGCATTGTCCAATGGGGCATTGGAAGGGGAGTAATGGCAGTTCAGGTAGGGTCCTGGTGGCCTTTTGGTCCTGTGGCGGGGCCTCCTGCCCACTAGCGCCGGCAGAGGTGGAAGGCTGTTCCTCAGTTTGCGTAGTGTCAGGGGCCCTTTGTTGTGCCACTGCCTCCCTCATCGGCTTGCCCATGTCAGCCAGCACCCCTGCAATGGTGACCAGGATGGTGTAGATTTTTGTGAGGTCCTCCCTGATCCTCAGGTACTGTCCCTCCTTCAGCTGTTGGGTCTCCTGTAACTTGGCCAGTACCGTGCCCATGGTCTCCTGGGAATGGTGGTATGCTCCCATGATATTTGAGAGCGCCTTGTGGATGGTTGGTTCCCTGGGCCTGTCCTCTCCCTGTCGCACAGCAGTCCTCCCAGCTTGCCTGTTGTCCTGTGCCTCTGTCCCCTGAACCGTGTACCACTGCCACTGACCTCAGGTCCCTGATCGTCCTGTGTTTGTGGGGTTGCCTGGCGTCCCTGTAGTGGTGGACACACTGCTAATTGACGTGTCCTGGGAACAGAGGTATGGGCCCGCTGGGTGGGAGCTGTGGTGGTGTTTCCTGAGGGGGAGGCTCTGTGGTGGTTTGGGACTGCGGCAGGAGAACCGACTGTCCAGAGGTCCCTGATGGGCCAGGTTGGTTATTGTGATCCAGGCGTGCAGAGCTGCTGTCATCCAGTGGGCCTCTTCTGTGGGGGGGGCTGGATGTATGTGGCACCTCCTCTCCGGTGACGTTGGGTAGGGGTCCTGTTGGAATGCAAATGCATTGTTATTGTATATGTGTGTGCCATCTTGTGCAATGGGTGTGTTTCCCTGTATAACTGTGCTTTCCCTGTCTCCTTGGCCTTGTGTGATTGGTGATTATGTGGGCTGGGTGAGTCTCTCTAGTGTGCATGCTGTGGTGATGGGTGTCCATGCAGGTCTGTGGTGGGTGTCCATGCATTATTCTTGCATGCAGGGTTGGTATTGGGATGGGTGGGTTGTGATAGTGGTATACACGTGAGTTGGTAGAGTGATGGGAGTGAGGGAAAGGGTGGAGGTATATGATGGCATGCAGGTAGGGTGGGGATATAATGGTAAATATTTGACTTACCAGAGTCCAGTCCTTCTGCTACTCCTGTGAGGCCCTCAGGATGCATGATCGCCAAGACTTGCTCCTCCCATGTTGTTAGTTCTGGGGGAGGAGGTGGGGGTCGACCGCCAGTCCTCTGTACGGCTTGATTTAGAACTTGCTTCCTGTTGTTTGGAGTCTGCCAGCACCTGGAGTCTCTGGAGAGACACCTACTCGGCCCTGTGGTGCCCATCCAGTTCCTGGGACCCTGAAAGGAGAAGTTGGCAGCCTAAAGACAAGGAAATCCACGCACAGAGTGCCTTGCAGGGAAAAGATTGATGCAAGTCCGATCTGCGGCTGAAGAAACGACGCGCCACCAGCTCTGCAGCTGAGAATCGACGCTCACAGGAAACGCGACCGAAGAATCGATGCACGGAGCAGGAGAAATGACGCGCAGCATCGCTGACGGAGGCTGGGGGATCACAACCTGCACTGCGGGGTTTTCGGATCATTGTGCAGCTGGATTTCCAACTCAAGTACTCCTGGGCTTGGAAAAACAGCGCAAGGCCTGCCCAGAACCGAGAGTGCTGACCAAATCGACGCATCGCTCTCCTGAGGAGAGAAGAAACAACGTGCCCAAACCTGGCAAAAGGAGAAACAACGCAAAGTCCCACTCGTGAGTGGAATCAATGCATCACAAGAACTTTTTGACACACCTAAGGTACTTTTTCATGCTATCAGAGTTAGTGTGTGTTTGAAACTACATAAAGACTCTTTTTGCATTTTAATTAATAACTTGACTTGTGTATTGTGGATTTTTGTTGTTTTGGTCTTGTTTTGGTTAGATAAATATTTACTATTTTTTCTAAACCTGTGTTGTGTAATTTTGTAGTATTTTCATTAAGTTACTGTGTGTGTTGGTACAAATACTTTAAATCTAGCACTCTGAAGTTAAGCCTACTGCTCTGCCAAGCTACCAAGGAGGTAAGCAAGGGTTACCTGAGGGTGAATATCTTTTACCCTGACTAGAGTGAGGGTTCTTGCTTGAACAGGGGGTAACCTGACTGTCAATCAAAGACCCCATTTCTAACAGTACCTGTTTTACACCCCGATCCAACAGCTTTGCTTCACCGACTTTGGCTTTGCCACCGTCCCATGCATCCACAGAATGACCATTGATGGCAGATCAGTCTCTCACCTCGCCGCCAAGATGTGGAAAACTCTTCCCACTCTTCTGCATCAGACACAGGACCTACTTACTTTCAGGAGACATCTCAAGACATAGCTGTTTGAGCAGTAGCAACCCCACCCCCTACCCTCAGCACCTTGAGACTCTCACGGGTGACTAGTGCGCTTTACAAATTCTCTGATTGATTGATTGATCGTTGGTGCCTGTCATACACACAGACTATACAGATGCCATCCTTTCAGGTGAGTACAGGTTAATGGTTAAGTAGAGGGAGAAGGGTCACAGTGGCAGAGGACAGTGTTGGAGCTGAGTAGAGTGAGAGTACCTGTGTCTCCTAGCCTTACTGTTCCTTTCAGTATCTCTCCAACACACAGGTTATACAGATGCGATCCTCTCAGGTGAGTACAGTTTAATTTTTTAGTAGCGGGAGAAGGATCATGGTGGCAGAACACAGTGTTGTGACTGAGTAGAGAGTTGATACCTGTACCCCCTGGCATTAAAATTCCTGTCAGTGCCTGCCCTACACACAGACTATATAGATGCTAACCTCTTAGGTTATTACAGTTTAATGATTGAGTAGAAGGAGGAGGGTCATAGTGGTAGAGGAAAGTGTTGTGGCTGAGTAGAGTGAGTCTACCTGTGCCTCCTAGCCTTATCATTCCTATCAGTGCCTGTTCTACACACAGACTATACAAATGCCATCCTCTCTGTTGAGCACAGTTTAATGATGGAGTAGACGGAGAAGGGCCATAGTGGTGGAGAACAGTGTTGTGGCTGAGTAGAGTGAGACTACCTGTACCTTCTGGTATTAACATTCATGTCATTGCCTGTCCTACACACAGACTATACAGATGCCATCCTTTCAGTTGAGTATATGTTAATGGTTAAGTAGACAGAGAGATGTCGTGGTGGCAGAGAACAGTGTTGTGGCTGAGTAGAGTCAGAGTACCTGTACCTCCTGGCATTAACATTCTCGTCAAGAGAATAATTTCAAACTCCTGACCCACGCCCATAAGGCACTGCACAACACCGGACCAGAATACTTCAACAGATGCCTCTCCTTCTACACCCTGCCTGACAGCTTCGTTCAGGCGACCGTGCCTTCGCCACCCTCCCACGCATCCACAGAACGACCATCGGTGGCAGATCATTCTCCAACCTCGCAGCCAAGACGTGGAACACTCTTCTCATCCACTTGCGTCAGACACATGACCTACTTACCTTCAAGAGACATCTCAAGCCATGGTTATTCGAGCAGTAGCAGGCCCACCACCCCTCCCCTAAGAGCCTTGAGTCCCTCGCGGGTGAGTAGTGCACTTTACAAATTCTCTGATTGATTGATTGTCAGTGCCTGTCGTACACACAGACTATACAGATGCCATTCTTTCAGTTGAGTACAGGCTAATGGTTAAGTAGAGGTGGAAGCGTCATGGTGGCAGAGAACAGAGTTGTTGCTGAGTAGAGTGAGAACACCTGTGTCACCTGGCCTTAACATTCCTGTCAGTGCCTGTCCTACACACAGACTTCACAGACACCATCCTGTCAGGTGAGGCCAGTTTCATGGTTGAGTAGTGGGAGAAGAGTCATAGTGGCAAAGGACAGTGTTGAGGCTAAGTAGAGTAGGAGTACCTGTGCCTTCTGTCCTCGGCAATCCTGGCAGTGCCTGTCCTACACATAGACTATACAGACGTCATCCTCTCAGGTGAGTACAGTTTAATGGTGGTTAAGTAGAGGGAGAATGGCCATAGTGGCAGAGGACAGTGTAGTGGCTGAGTGGAGAGGGAATACCTGTGGCTCCTGGCATTAGCATTCCCGTCAGTGCCTGCCCTATGCACAGACTAAACAGTTGCCTTCCTCTCAGGTGAAGATAGTATAATGGTTGAGTAGAGGGAGAAGGGTCCTAGTGGCAGAAGACAGTGTTGGGGCTGAGTAGAGTGAGTGTACCTGTGCCTCTTGACTTTAGCATTCCTATCAGTGCCTGTCCTACACACAAACCATACAGATGCCATCCTCTCAGGTGAGTTCACTCCAATTTTTGCTCACCATGCCACCAAGTTTAGACTCAATCATATGCAAATCAGCCTTGACACTGCTCCCATAGCAACAGTTCAGCCCGAATTGCAAGGCCAGGTCCTCCCTGAACCAGAAACAAGCATTCTCAGACCAGTTTCATGGTAATAAAAGTTAATTTTTAGTATGCTACCTTGTTCTGGTTTTAGTAATGTTGGAACAGTGACTGCTGGGAATTGTAGTGCTGTCAATCCCTGTACTACACCCACTATACAGAGATGTAGTTCCCCCAGATAAGTCTACTTCACATGTTGGAGGCCAGACAGGGGTCTATGGACATGTTGAGTGGGGTGACGATGAAGGCGGCAAAAGGTGGCCACTGAGCATGCATGCCAATACATTTTGGTTGTGGCTTAACTCACTCCACTCCCCCTGGTATTCCTGTCAAGCCTTCAGGATGCAGGATGGTCAAAACCTCATCCTCCCATGATGTGAGCTGTAGGGTAGGAGGTGGGGGACCACCACCAGTCTTCTGGAGCTCCAGCTGGTGCCTGTATGCTATGGAACAGACCTTCTTCTAAGGTTGTCCCACATCTTTCTGATGATGTCCCTTGTGCACAGGTTGGGGCCTACAGAATTCACTCTTTCGACTATCCCTTGCCACAATTCCATTTTCCTGGTGATAGTAGTATGCTCAACTTGATCTTCAACTAAATGTGGCTTTAATCTAATGATTTCATCTACCACCATCCTCGATAAAAGAGGGATTTTTCTCCTGTGACATGGTGGTGAAATGTGATCCAATAGCAAAGATAGGTGGTGGGAAATGAGAAGGTGACAGGGAGTAAATGGAGTGGTGGGGTGCAAATGGGTGTGATGTGGGTGTGTTGAAGGTGTGAGATATTTGCCCAGTGAGAGATAGAGGGGTGCCAGTTAAATTGGATTATTTTTTCTGGGCTCTATGGATGGTGTATTTTCTTTGGGAGTTGCAAAGGATTGTGGTGTGTGAAGGGATGTGTTTTATAGTGAGGTTTATAGGTGCATCAGATGTGTGAATGTGTGTCAACTGGGTTGTTTTTTAAGTTCATCCAACGTGGTTTTGTGTATTACTGTGGTGGCTGCCAACCACTGTGGTTAAGACCACCATTGGAGGACCGCCACTGAAATGTTGAACTTGTAATAGATTTGGTGATTGGTTGACAGATTGTTGGTGCTGGTGGTCAGTCCGTCTATCTCCAGCCCTCCAACGTACTGGCGGTGTTATTTTTTTGGTTGGCTGTTGGCGCTCATGATATGGCAGTCTGTATGACCACCAAGATGGCAGTCTTTTGACGGCTACCACTGTGCCAGTCTGTTGGTCTGACTGCCAACCTTGTAATGAGGCCCTTAATTTTGCATTTGAACATTGCAAAACCAACTGCTATGTAAACCATTTTTTGGAAACTTTTGTACATTATGTAAATTACAATTACTATTTCTACTTCATTCAAAACTGTTTTCACGAATGTGTTGGTCACTAAAGTGGTTAATTTCACTATTCCTAGTCCAATTTAACACATTGTGGGGAAGGTAATGGACGCTAAAATGGTTATATTTGCTATTCCCATTCCATTTCTAAACAAATTTGGAAACTAAAGGGGTAAGTTTTACTATTAAAAATCTTACATTTACTATTCCCGTTCCAATCTATTGACCTCATTATGAGTTTGGCAGCAGCAGCATGGGACCGCCAAACTGCTGAGCTGATCTACAGGAACATAGCAATATACGTTCTTGCCGGGCTGACCAGTGGGAACAGTGTTAGGATATTGGTCTTGGCTCCTTTAAGGGATCGAAGGCCAATATTCTGTAAAGATGACAGTGCGCATTCTGATGGTGCTGAGCAGGGGGCCCCTGGCTTTCTGGCAGCCTTTTTGTGGCGGGGTTCCTACCATGAAAAGGCTGGACGAAAGTGGGGTTGTAATCAGAAAGGCAGCTCTGAGTTCCGCACAGGCCTGGCCAGTTTACAAGCCTGACCACCATCATGCCATCAGGAATCATGTTCCGTTCAGAGGCAGCAGTCCGCTGGTGGGTAGTCAGACTTGTGGCGATTCAACCCTCAACAAGAGGGTGGCACTCTTTCAACCGCCTCACCCATAATGAGGTCCTAAATCATTTTGTGGAATCTGATGGACAAGAAAGGGGTTACAATTACTATTATCATTCATATCTAAGCCATTTTTGGGAAGGTGAGGGACACTAAATGGATTACCTTCATTATTCCAACTCCAATCTAAAAGATTACATTTACTATTCCCACTTCAATCTAACTCATTTTGGGTAAGGTGTTCATGACAAAAGTGGTTACATTTACTACTCCAATTCATTCCAAAACATTTCGGAGAAGATGTTGGTCAATAAAGATGTCACATTCACTATTCCCACTTTAATCTAAATCATTTTGGGGAAGGTGTTGCATTAAATATTCCTGCTCCAATCTAAACCACTTTGGTGAAGGTTTTAGACACTGAAAGGGTTATATACACTATTGAACTCCATAATCAAAAATGTTGAAACGTCTAGGGGGGGATTTCTAAACTTTTTTGCAGGGCTACCATCAACTAGCACAATTGTAGTTTTTCCTAATTTACTTTCCAGTGCAAAACTTGTTTTGCAAAGGAAAGAACCCTAAAGGTAATACAAAGCAGTGTGAAACACTTCTTTGTGTTACTTAGCACCAAGGGGCCATTACATGGATGGCACATGGGTGTTGCCATGCACCCACCCATGCTTTTTACCCAAAACCCTATCTAAAAAACAATAGTAGAGAGAGTTTTGATCCAAATGTTAATGCCATTTGAAAGCAGGCATTATAAAAAGAAATGTTTTCATTTCTCCTTGCTTTTCTGACGTTGCATTCATGCTGCACTGTGTAGTTGGCATAAAAGGAAGGAAAAGTTTTAAAGTTCATCTAAGCTTAGTATTTTGTACTGGAATGGTGCCTCTAATGCAGCACAGTACATAATTTCTGGCTGCTGCACTGCGTGACAATTTTGGAAATTTGGGACTTATTTTTAAAATAAAACAAACTCTCTAACCCATTTTTTTTTAAATACTTTTACGATTAGAAATTATAAGAATAAGTAATTATTTTTATTTAATAACGTGACATTAACTATGCATTACATTTAATATTATAACAAAATAGACAATAAAATAAAAACGATAATCAACTTAACAATAACAAAGCAAAACTTTATTTAAAGTGTATATAAAATACAGCATGAATTAAATATTTATGTATACATATATATAGAAAACAGCAAGTCCACTAAAATGTGCATTCTCCTTCTGAAGTAGTCTCAGTGATTTTTGGAGCAGACCCAAAATATTACTTGCAATAAAACCACTATCCAACAACACAGTGCACTCAGTATTCCTCAGCATGTCTTCCCGTCTATTGACACCAACCCATGTTCTAACACCAGCGTCCATTTAAAACCAAGATAATAGTAGTAAACAGAGGACTGCATATTCAGAAGGGAATATGGGTGAGAGGAAACAAATGGCCATCTTGGAAGGATAAAGAATATACACTTACAAACACAATACAATAAATGTTTGTGAGTTACTGCCTAAAACCATTCTTAAACTCATACAATTTTTCAGTATTTTTTTATTGAAGACAAATTAACGTACGTACAATTTAGTATATCACTGTCTGTCAATTCTGCCCATATAGGTAAGCAGTAAACAAACAAACAGTAGAAGTCACAATATTTTTGAAAAACAATGTCAATTATATCATTTCATGGCACAGGCAAGAGTCAAACAATGCCCATGTCACAATACTCAATAGGGAAGTTCCACTATCCAAACAGGATGGCCAACCCATATCAGTTTTAACTTTCACCCCTCAGGTTACACACATGATAAGGCCCATACAAAAAACATGTTAATAAAATTCTCAATTTCAAACATTCATTTACATACTATAATAAATATTAATTACTTTCCCAAAACAGAAACTAAACATATAAAAACATATTTATAAAGAGAGTATAATATTAAAATTTAAGCTCTAATAATTAAAAAAATGTATACCCAAATTACTTCTAAAAGTAAAAGAAGAACAAAAGTGTGATTCATTTTCAATTTAAAAAATACTTTGAAAAACTACAAATTTGTATTTTATAATATATTAATAGAAAATTTTGAATTTACATGAAATATTTTTACAATTATTCAAATGAATACTTTTTAAATTTAAAAAACAATAAATTACATACACACAAATGTATATTTATTTTTAAAATAACAGAAAAAATTGAGATACAATGTAAATAATAATTACTTATAATTTGAAATAAAAACAACATTTAAAACAATTAAGAAAAATAGCACATTTATTAACAATTAACATAAAATCAAAATAATATTTACCAATTTGAATACTATCCCCACCATTATCTCCTACAAACCCAAATAAAAAAATAGACAGATAACTAAAAAAAATTACAAACAACAGACAAAAAATGGCATGCAGCTTAAATAAAACAGATTACAAAAAAACATCTAAAGTAACTCAGAAGTACAATATTTTCTCTAACACTATTTTTTCAATTATATTAAGAACACAATGATATTCTTAACCTCAGTATTCCTGTTGATTATATTTTAGTAATCCCAATATTCTTATTTCTGTATCACAAAATGTTTTATTCAAAATTTTGTCCAAACTCTGCTTCGCCAATAGTCGCAGAAATTGTTGATCAATGGTCCAAATGTTTGCCCAATATCGACATTCACTCTGTTTTGCTCAACTTAAAAATAAGGGAGATGGACTAGACAGATTTGTTCTTGAATTACTAACTACTATTTTAACATGACAATAGACTGACATTAGGGTAGGAATATAGGGTGGAGGTAGTAGTGAAGCGTTAATGCAGATGAAGAGTGCAAAGTCCTTGGGACCAAGAAGTTTGTTTGCATATACAGTTTTCAGTCTCTCAAGGAAGAAATCGAACCATGTCCTCCGTATGCTCAACAGGGAAAGCTCATTCATCCCGTCACAGATCCTAGCCTATATCTATCATTTTTTTGCCCACCCCTCATCAGCCAGGTTAGTTTGAATCCAGTGGTACATTGAGCTGAGGACACATGTCTGGACATAACCAATGCACTTAGGGCAACAAATGTAAAACAACAGAAGATGGATGGAATGCTGAACATTTTCAAACATTCACCCTGTCAAAAATGTGTGCCTAAATCCATCATTTCCTTGCTCACCATCCCACCCCAGTTTGGACCCAACCATATGTAAATCTCTCTTGAACCTGCTCCCGATGGGAACAGTGCAGCCCGAAGTACCAGGCCAGGTCTCCTCTGAACGATAAACATGCATTCTGAGACCGGTTTTGGGGTATCACCTCTCATCAACCTGGGACCATGTTGGTGCATGCCCAGTGCACTGAGGATGACAAATGGAAAAAGAACAGATGATGGATGGAATGCTGAACAATGTCAAACATTCCCCCTGCCAAGGATTTGGGTCTAAATCCATTGTTTTCTTGCCCATCATGCCAACCCAGTTTGGACCCAGTCATATGCCAATCAGTCCTGACCCTGCTCAGCCAGACCAGGTCCTCCCTGTACTGGAAAAAAGCATCCTAGGCCCAGTATTGAGGTATCACACCTCATTAGCCAGGCTAGCTTGAATCCAGTGGATCATTGAATGCGGGACCCAGATCTGGGCATACCCAGGAGACTTAGGCGACAAATGCAAAAAGAACGGATGATAGATGGAATGCTTAATAATGTCAAACATTTACCCTATCAAATATTTAGGCCCAAATCCATTGTTTTTTTTGCCCACCATGCCACCCCAATTTGGACATTCTCCATATGCCAATCAGTCTTGACCCTATTCCCATGGAAACAGTCCAGGCTGAACAGTGGCACAGTTAGCCCAGGACCCACATTAGGGTATACCTGGCACACTTGAATCAACAAATATGAAAAGAAAAGATGATGGGTGGAATACTGATAAATATAAAACATTCACCCCCATCAATGATCGAGGACTAAATCATCTTTCTTTGCCAACCATGCCACCCCAGTTTGGACCTCAACATTTGCAATTCTGTTTTGGCCCTGCTTCCCATGGGAACAGTACATCCCAAACTGCCAGACCAGGTCCTCCCTGACCTGGAAACAAACATCATGGGAACGGTTTCAAGGTATCACCTCTCATCAGCTAGGCTAGCTTGAATCCAGTGGTTCATTGAATGCGGGACCCAGATCTGGGCATACCCAGCAGACTTAGGCGACAAATGCAAAAAGAACGGATGATGGATGGAATGCTTAATAATGTCAAACATTTACCCCATCAAATATTTAGGCCCAAATCCATAGTTTTTTTGCCCACCATGCCAACCCAATTTGGACATACGCTGTATGCGAATCAGCCTTGACCCTATTCCTATGGGAACAGTTCAGCCTGAACAGCCAGGCCGGCTCCTCCCTGAAACATCAACAGGCATCCTGGGACCAGTTTTAGAGGATCACCCCATATCAGTCAAGGTAGCTTTAACCCAGTGGCACAGTGAGTCTGATATCTGGGTTCTCTAGGTGCACGAAGAGTAACAAATGCAAACACCGATGAGGGACAGAATGCTGAACAATGTCAAACATTCACCTCGTCAAAGATCTGAGTCTAAACCCATTGTTTTTTTGCCCTCAATGCCAAACCACTTTGGATCTAGCATTCTGCAAATCCGTCTTGACCCAGCTCCCCATGGGAACAGATCAGCCCGAAATACCAGGCCCGGCCCTACCTGAACTAGAAACAAGCATCCTGGGACCAATTTTAGGGAATCACCCCTTATCAACCAGGCTAGCTTGAATCCAGTGGCACAGTGATCCCGGGGCCCAAACCTGGGCATACCCGGCACACTTAAGGCAACAAATGCAAAAAGAACAGATGGCTAGAATGGACCTTAATCCATCACTTGTCTGCCCACCATGCCATCCCATTTTGAACCCAGCCATATGCCAATAAGTCTTGATCCTGCTCCCACTGGGAACAGTGGAGCCCAAACAGCCAGAGCAGGTCTTCCCTGACCCAGAAACAATAATCCTGGGGCTAGTTATGAGGAATCACCCCTCATCAGCAAAGCTAGTTTGAAACCAGTGGAACAGTGAACACGGGACCCACATTTGGTCATACCGGCACATTTACTGCAACAAGAGCACTTAGGGCTGAAAACAATTCAAATTAGTGCAGAGCAGTAAAAAGACTTGTGGTGCTTCCCTAAGCAAATTCATTGCAAATATTCCCCTAAATATTAGTTTGATCTATGCAAATTTGTGATTTAAAGAGTCGTATATGGTGGTAATTATGTTTCCTTACACTTGATTGTTACGTAACTCCAAGTAATAAAAAGTATGCATGTTATTAGTTAATAGTCATTGTGGGAATAATAATACAACCAAAATACAGGACTCTTCACATTGACTATAATTTCAAACATGGGGCCTATATTTGATTTCAGCGGACCGGTTCCTCCATCACCATGGTGATGGATAGCTCGCCCACCATAAAAACCATTCCCATGGGAAATTATGGTATTTATATTTCAGTGGACAGGATGTCCGTCACCTGTGTGCCAAAATCTAAATCAGGCCCATAATGTAGTAAATATCACTAAATATACCAGAAGTGACTGAAATCAGATTGACAACAATAAGCCATTCAGTTGAAACAAGGGACAATATTAAAGACACAAAGGGTTGCCACTGTGGTGAGAATAAAGCCATGGTCAGTAGCGAAATACTGGTGTTAACGCGTCCCTTTATGATTAATTTACTCACTTTAGGACTCGTTTTAGGCCAATGAATCTTTTGACCCTGATTGAAGACACCTTAGGACGAGATAACTAACCAGCATGTCAATCAATATGTCAATAACATCATCAATATTTACCATAATAAGACAATTCAGATTAGTCAAAGACATTAATAAAACTCAGAAGCCACCATGACCTTGCAGTCATGAATAACCACAACAGTTTAGTACTATTATATGAATTTTATTCCCTATTGATTACAATTCTACTAGTAAGATTATTAATCTCAAAACCAAGAAACACATTAGCATAGTCACAATATGGCAACTCTGATAAGATTTCATCAAAGCAAGAATCACGAATATTAGAATATAGTACAAAGTCAACATAGGTTATCCTTTGCAGAGAATCATTATCACATTATTCAACTAAGCATAGATTCAGTCATTTGTCTATTTGCGTCTGTTTTGTGAACCCCTCATCTAACCTTGAATTAGCATTGGCATGTTGGGCTTCATGCAAAACAATTTAGCAACATCAATTTAGAAAACATCTAACTAGGGTCTCTGTCAAAAGAAGCAGTTGGTACCTAGAAAGGAAAAGCAAACAGACAATTACAATTTCATTGTCACATAGTTACCCTCCGTATTGGGTCAGCATACAGGTTCGGTCTTCGTCCTCAGGACATCAGTTGATTCGCCATCTGCCAGGAATTCAGCAAGTCGGGTAAAGGGGCACTTCCCTCATAAAGAGGTTATGTGTAAACGGGCAATATAAGCCACGGATGGTTTTAAGAACCAAACAGAAAAGTCTCTATGCATAGTGACAAAGTGTCTGGGTCATAGCAAGTCGCAATAGAATCTCCACCTCCTCTATCTCCTAGTCTCCTATTCTGATTTACTTCCTTGTGTCAAGGGTTTTTATCCCTTTTCCGTTGTACAGTTCCCTAATTTTCCATTGGTCTGGGGTTTGTACCCCACTATCTCCCTCCAATAGGGTTTTAATGACTTCATTAAATTTGTCACCCCATAACAGTTCTCACGTAATCTATTGGTCCTTATGATTGACGTCTTCAGCGGGTAGAATGTCCGGTATGATTTGATACTCTTGTGGTCCTCTTCGTATCTTTAGTCAGTAGTTCCATTGTCTGTACCGTTTTAGGTGACATTGTACCTGCGAGTAGTCAACACTGTTGTATTCAGCAAGAATGTTTCACTAGGCAAGTCAAATTTCATGAGAACGGATCTACTACAGTTACATTAATCTTCTAGCTTTGGAAAAATACGAGTTCATGTCCTTCAGCAAGTCAGCACACTGCACGTTAGAAAAACACATTTCCAGGCAGCTAGGCCTCGACTCATTCTAACTAAGGCCTAATGATTTATTAGCAGAACTTTAACATATAACCTTTTATATTAGTGCAAAATCATACTCTAACATAACATTTCATCAGTATTAATCAGTTTCATTAGTCATTGTATATATTGGCGGCCACTCCCCGTGGGCACATTTCAAGCGCATATTTTGCAAAATACATTAATACATTTTCTATGCGGCATTATTACGCATTAGTTCATAAACATTTCATGTTAATTTCTAAGTAAAGAAGCTGCGCTCTCCCACTTGGATCAAGAAAACTGCTAAATACAGAGGAGAAAAATTGATAAATAGTACCTATAAACATGTAAAATAACCAAAGTGTCATGGTTTTAATGAACTGAATGGGAAATTTTGATTTAGAACCAATTTACGCTTTTAGTTAGAGAACATATGTCTGATTTGCTTTCTCAACTGTATGTTCTGAGATACATATTGCAAAATGGGCCAAAGGTCAGTGTGTGATTAGAAATGGGGTCTCTGGTTGGAAGTCAGTTCAGACTCTCTCTAAGAAGGGATGCTTCGGGGGCGCTCTGCCCTGTTTACAAGGTGGCCATGTAACACATGTCAGTACATGTCCCACCTTCAACATACACTGCACCCTGCCCATGGGGCTGTCTAAGGCCCACCTTAGGGGTGCCTTACATGTATGAAAAGGGAAGGTTTAGACCTAGCAAGTGGGTACACCTGCCAAGTCAAATTAGCAGTTTAAAACTGCACCTAAAGACAATGCAGTGGCAGGTCTGAGCCATGTTTACAGGGCCACTCGTGGGTGGCACAACCCGTGCTGCAGGACCACTAGTAGCATTCGATTTGCGGGCCCTAGGCACCTAGGGCATTTTACTAGGGACTTACTTAAATCAAATATGCCAATCATGGCTAAGCAAATTACACATACATTTGACATAGGAGCACTTGCACTTTAACACTGGTTAGCAGCGGTAACGTCCCCAGAGTATCAGAAACAGCAAAAAAATAGTCAAGCACACATCAACAACCTGGGAAGAAGAGGCAAAAATTTAGGGGAGACCACGCCAAGGATGCCAAGTCTACCAGTAACCTATTACCAACTCGCAAAATAGGGTTTGTGGCTTACTATTAGGAAGGGGTATGCCAACGTCATATCTGAGTTTCCTAATGTGATTAGCCAATGAGCCACAAGTCATGACAACTATAGTTTAAATGTAATAAATGGGATTCTCCAATCCATGCATAAACTGCAGTCACTAGGGGTCATGTGTACATAGGTTTGTATTTGCGATTTCCTAATTGCAAAGTTTTGTGAATCACAACCACAATTGTAGTAATGTGTCCCTGACACACTTTGCGATTCCCAGTGTGTCGCAAAGAGACCTATTTCATCAATATCTACGAGGTAAGTCACAATTTGTGACCCATTGGGAATGGCCAAAACTCACATGGATGATGGCCTGCTGGGGTCAGCAGACCACCATGTCTGTGAGTGCTTTTTTAAATGAAGCATTTTTTTCTGAACCCGCTGAGTGGGGGCATTAGGCACTACCTCCCTGGTGCGGGTCACGACCAGTGGGCGACACCAGGGAGGGGGTTAGAAAATCCTCGGGTGCGTCGCACCCGAAAATTTTATTTTATTTTTTAAACCCCTGGGAGACACAGAAGCTCTTCCGTGTCTCCCCCCAACCCCCACCCTCCCCTTTGTGACATCACATTGTTGTTTTCCCCATCGGAGCAGGAAGCGGGCGTACTGCCGCTTCCTGCTCCAATGGGGAAAACGGCCCCAACCGCCTTCCCCACGTTTGGGAAGGCCTTGCATGAAAGGGAAGACTCTCCCCTTTCATACGAGGACTTCCTGAATGCGTTTCCTGGCCCTTGATCGCAGCACATCGATCGAGGGCCAGGAAATGCCACTAGACACCAGGGATTTCCCTTGGGGGGGTCGGCCCCCCTCGGAAAACGGGCCCCCCCAGGCCATATTTTTTTTATTTGAAGGTTTGTGCCCCCTAGGGGGATGCGATCGTGCGGGATCGCGCCACCCCAAGGACCTAATTTAAAAATAAAATAAAAAATATATTGACGTGGGGGCAATACTTTTTTTTAGTAGTTGTAGGGTTTCCCTGGTGGCCATTTTGGCCCACAAGGAAACCCTACAACTACCAAAAAAAATATAGATCTATATATATATATATATATATATAGATCTATCTATATATATATATAAATATATAGATAGATAGATAGATAGATAGATAGATAGATAGATAGATAGATAGATAGATAGATAGATATATCAATCCATGTAGATAGATATATCTATCTACATGGATATATCTATAGATAGATCTATATATAGATCTATATTTTTTGGGTAGTTGTAGGGTTTCCTTGGGGCCACAATGGCCCCCAGGGAAACCCTACAACTACTAAAAAAAAGTATTGCCCCCACAGGGGGGTCACCCTGTCTATCTATAGATGTATCTAGGTTGATATATATATATATATATATATATATATATATATATATATATATATATATATATATATTTGCCACCAGTTGTCTTGCAGTTGCAGCTTGCGTCTTCAAAGCAATGCACATACTTCAACTGACGCATTTCAACTGTAGCTTTTAGACAGCAATAAAAAAGTAATTAAGTCTTGTGATTATGGGGGTCATTACAACCTCGGCGGTCTTGCAAAAAGACCTCCGAGGTTGTGGGAGTCAGAATACCGCCATTGCCGGCGGTATTCCTGGCTCCCTATTATGACTTTTCCGCTGGGCCAGCGGACGGTAACAGTGTTACCATCCGCTGGCCCAGCGGAAAAGTCACATCAACATTGCTGCCGGCTCGTAATAGAGCCGGCGGCAATGCTGATGTGCAGCGGGTGCAGTAGCACCCGTTGTGCATTTCACTGCCCGAAATTCGGGCAGTGAAATGCGCGACGGGACAATGCCTGGGGGCCCCTGCACTGCCCATGCCAAGTGCATGGGCAGTGCAGGGGCCCCCAGGGGCACCCCAAGTCCCCTTACTGCCAGCGGTTCCATGGCGGTGTTTACCGCCACAGACAGGCTGGCGGTCGGGGACTCATAATCCCCAGGGCAGCGGTGCTTGCACCGCTGCCCTGCCTGGCGGTATGTTGGAGGGGCCAACGGTATGGCCGTGGCTATTGCGCCACGGTTCTAATTGCTGGCGGAACACCGCCAGCCTGTTGGCGGTGTTACCGCCAGTTTACCGCCGGCCGCCAGGGTCGTAATGACCCCCTATGTTTCTGCTACAAAAGGATCAGACTTTTGTCTAGTGGCGTATTAGTGCCCTAAAGAAGCGCAGAAGGTTTATATGCCTACTGCAAAGAGCAAATCTGTATTTTATGTAAATAGCTGAGTACATTAGTAAAGTCAGCCAATACCTGCGCTATAATACAAATGAAATGTATGTGTGGGGTGGGGGTGGCTATGGAGAGATGAAGAGCACTTTTGCTAGGTGGTTATCAGGGAATCCGAAGAGGAGGACATGGGAGTGGGAGCACCAATAATGATTGTTTAACTGGGCGCAGGAGGTGCTGAAGACTGTGACGAATGGTATGTGACAAGGTGTTTGAGTGTATTGGATGAACGTGCTGATTGAGGGAAGAAGCGCAGGTAAGGTGGCCTCTACTGTTGCACGTATCACACACACACACCAGCAATTTTGTGACTGTCTATGTAGGCTAGTGTTTTAGAGCAACAGTTTAGCCAATAGCGGAGATGGCATCTTGATGGATGACTGCTGCTGACGCCGTCACTCGGGGTATTGAGGACAGCTCTGACATAGGATCAGAGACTGATACAGCAGATACTGAGACAGCATCTGAGGGATAGGACAATGGTGCAGACTCTGGGAGTGATTTTTCAGTTGGAGGAGTCCCATTGGATAACTCCCTCCAGTAAATTGTGAGGGAGGTGATGAGGGCAGTCCTGTTGTCCCTTCGCAAGCACAGTCTGTGCAGCGGGGCAATATTGGGTTAGCCCAACTCAGAGAGCAGGTGAATGCGGCGGAAAGCACAGAGAGGGTGCTTTCTTGGGAGCTCCCCAATTTAGTTCAGCCCCAAATTCCACTGCCCAAATTGTATTGTGGAGACATCAAAACTATCAATCACAAAACAAACTGGTTTTGTAAGGCAGGCACCTGTGTTTTTGGGCCTGGGTGCTGCGGTCATATAGGGAAAAATACTAAACCCAAACATTTCTGGAAACTAGACATCCAGGGGAGTCCACAAAGGTGTGGCTTGTGTGGATTCCCCAACGTTTTCTTACCCAGAATATCCTGTAAAGCTGAAATGTTGAATAAAAACTCTATTTTTCTTGCATTTCTGTCACACAGACTACAGGAATATGCTGCAATCCACAGAATTCCTACCACCCAGTGGTTCCTCACCTATCCTGATAAAAACACTACCCCACTTGAGTGCCTATACCTAGTGCCTGCGTAAGGAATGGATCACCCCAGGGACAACAGTTGCCTCATGTAAGTACCAACATTGACCGTTGTGTGATCTATTTCTGTTGCGGGCACTAGGCCTACCCACACAAGTGAGGTACCATTTTTGTCACGAGACTTGGGGGAACGCTAGGTGGAAGGAAATATGTGGCTCCTCTCAGATTCCAGAACTTTCTGTCACCGAAATGTGAGGAAAAAGTGTTTTTTTGGCCACATTTTGAGGTTTGCAAAGGATTCTGGGTAACAGAAACTGATCAGAGCCCCACAAGTCACCCCATCTGGATTCCCCTAGGTGTCTAGCTTTCAAAACTGTGCAGGTTTGCTGGGTTTCCCTAGGTGCCGGCTGAGCTAGAGGCCAAAATCCACAGCTAGGCACTTTGCAAAAAACAGCTCTGTTTTCTTTGTGAAAATGTGATGTGTCCACGTTGTGTTTTGGGGCATTTCCTGTTGCGGGCACTAGGCCTACCCACAAAAGTGAGGTATATTTTTATCAGGAGACTTGTGAGAATGCTAAGTGAAAGGAAATTTGTGGCTCCTCCCAGATTCCAGAACTTTCTGTCACCGAAATGTGAGGAAAAGGTATTTTTTTGGCCACATTTTGAGGTTTGCACAGGAATCTGGGTAACACAACCTGATCAGAGCCCCACAAGTCAGCCCATCCTGGATTCCCCTAGGTGTCTAGTTTTCAAAAATGTGCAGGTTTGATAGGTTTCCCTAGGTGCCGGCTGAGCTAGAGGCCACAATCTACAGCTAGGGACTTTGCAAAAAACACGTCAGATTTCAATGTCAAAATGTGATGTGTCCATGTTGCCTTTCCTGTCGCGAGCATTAGGCCTACCCACGCAAGTGAGGTACCATTTTTATCGGGAGGCTTGGGGGAACACAGAATTGCACAACAAGTGGTATCTCCCCTTGTCTTTCTCTACATTTTGTCCTTCTAAATGTAAGACAGTGTGTAAAAAAGACGTCTATTTGAGAAATGGCCTGTAATTCACATGCTAGTATGGATACCCCGGAATTCAGAGATGTGCAAATAACCACTGCTCCTCAACACCTTGATGAACCTACAAGCCCTATATATCCCTGCAACCAGAAGAGTCCAGCACACGTGACGGTATATTACTTTAAAAAAAATCCGACATTGCAGGAAACAGTTACAGGGTAAAACGTGGACAAAAATGGCTATTTTTTTCAGCTCAATTTCAATATTGTTTTATTTCAGGTGTTATTTTCTGTAGGAAAACCTTGTAAGATCTGCATAAAAGACCCCTTGCTGAATTCATAATTTTTTCTTCTTTTCAGAAATGTTTAGCTTACTGGGATCCAGAATTGGTTTCACACCATTTAAAAACACCAATACAATAAATAAGTAACACACAATAAAAATCCAAACCAATTTATAAAAATAGGAAATGTTTTTATCTTTAAAATGACACGAAAATGTCAAAAATTCAATGTAGAGAACCAGAGAAATGATTTTTTTTTTTTAAATAAAAAAATGTACTTTCTAGTGTTTAAAAAACAATAGTGCCAGGTGGGGACATCTGGTCATGTTTGACCGAGACCAAGTCACAAGTTGAAGCTGACTGCAATGGAGCCCAACTTGGATACACTGAGTGCAAGGCCTTGATCAAAGTTTTACCTTTTGCACTAAGTCATTTTTCTGGAGCTTCTTCTCTCACCGTCAGGGAAGGCTCCCCATCAGGCCAGGATTCAGTGCAACTTCATCGGCTTGACTCAACTCCTGGAAGCCTCATCAATGGGCAAAATCTCGGGAGCTTCTATGGAGCAGAACAAACCTGAAATTCAGACCGGATTGTGGTTCAAAATCAGCAGCTTGACTCTTGTCGACGGTTCGGTCACCCTATGGAGCTTTTTTCCAAAGTTGCCTCCCCAAACTTCTGGATCTCCTTCCAGAAGTCCTCATTTGGGTCTCCAGTGGTCCACAACACCAATCAAAGGGTCTGGAAGCTCCGAGATGGTCCTTGGGACGTTGGGACTATGTTTCCCAGAATGCACCTGGCAAATCCTCAAAAGCCTGCTGAAGGTGGGTCTGTTGCTGGTAAAGCTCTTTTAATCTATTGATTTCAGGAAGTCTACTCCTTCATTTCTGGAAGTCAGGCAAAGTCCTTAGAACTGTAGTTCCTCAGTGTGCAGCAGGTACAGTCTTGCAGAGTGCAGTCCTTTGGGGTGGAGACGAGAGTCCCAGCATCAAGCAACACTTCTGGAAGTAATGTAAAAGTGTTACATTGCAGACATCTGGAACTCATGATTTTGTTGCAGTCTAGGACAACCTTTTTTATCTCTTTGAGTGGTGTTTGCTTCTAAGTACCAGTTTTACTTTTAATCTCTAAAATGTCATATCTCTAGTTCCTTACTTTGGATTTTTGACATTTCGGTGGCATTTTAATTATAAAAATATAAGCTCTTTTAAAAAAATGTGTGTCTTACTTGTTTAAGGTATTAGTATTTGCTTTGTATACCTGTCTCTTAAATTTAACCTGTCTGTTTGCAGCCAAGCTACCAAGGAGCAATGATTATTTTATTGAGACTTTGAGTGGACCTTATGTGTGACTGTGGCCTTATTGCTAGCTGTAGATACATATATGCATCTAATAATAATTCACCTTCCAACAATCAGGAATGGAGCAATTTATCATGCAGTCAGCAATGCTGTACTCCTGATCCTCATAGAAGTGACAATGTACTGGTGTTGATGGTGATGTGATTTTCTTGACCCTCCCAGCAGTGGTGATGCATCTGCGTCAATGGAGTTCTGATCGGAGCAATGGCATTGAGGTGCAGGTTCTTGCAAATGTGGCACATTATACCCTCTGCCAGGGGCCCAGGACTGTTTTCATGATTAATAAAGATGTATGTTTTTGTGAAACCACATAACACAACTGTGCTTATTGACAAAATTCAGATGCCATCCCACACAGAGGACTGGCTGCACTCTGCGCAATTATGTATATCTTGAGAAATATAAAATGATTTCTACATTAAAATGCTGGAAAACACTTTCAATTAATTTTAGTTTTCTCAATTCCAAACTATAAGTTATTGAAGAAAATGATGGTTACATTGAATATATCCTGGTATAGCCCCTTTCTGTTTTTGGTTTAAAAGCAACTGAGTGGCATCATCACTGAAATGAAAAACTTTATGAGCATGACTGGTGCACCTCCGAATACTGACTCATCAAGTGGGGCATCGCAACAGCTAGGTATCTCCCAGGTCTCTATGAGAAGAGCCAATCTCTTAACCAAGGTCGTGTCTAGTTATTCGCCAGGAGGTGATCTGGCAGGGAATTCCCCATTGACACCAAGGGCTAACAAGAGATAAGGGATGGCCTAATGGAGAGCTGGGGCCTACACAGACAGTTGCCACCAACTCTTCTGCACCAACCAGTGCTCCCCTTAAACCAAGAATCACAACCTGCTGCAAGCTTCCTTACCAAGCACACTACACCTTAGTGAAACTCACTCTGACCTCCAGATAGAGTCTGATTACCAGCAAGACAGTAAGGCCATAATCCTTCTGCCAGAGTACAGGACCAAAATCACCTGTAATATCTTAAACAGGGGCCACATACTACACTTACTAGCACTGATCCCCAACCTGGAAAATCTAAGGTGAGTAGATCTTGTCTCAATTGAATTTGTCCATGCAAAAAATCCACTCAAGAATGAAGCAACTAAGCCCACATGGAGGTCAACCAAAATAGCCCGGAATGCGATTAAGGAGTGTTAAGAAGTGGGGAATAAGGTTGAGAGCCTACCACGATCCATATTACCATATCCCTCTGCTATGTTCAGAGCAAACAAGTGATGACATTGAGCCACCCAAGCCTATGTATTCGGTTCTTACGGGTGCCTTTCGGAAAACACCACCAACGAGAGCGGCACCCAGGAAACAACAAGAGTCAGACTTTAATACAGCTCGGCCCTTGGATCCAGACTGGAGGCAGATATCACGAACAATAAACTGTGCACCATGGAGCCCCTGACACGGCCTGGTGAGCCTTGCAACCTCCAAGGAACAGCCAGTACTTTTACAATTGTGTTCTTAGAACAACAACTGCCTTATTATGATCCTGAATTCCTAATATACCTGCAACTTTTAAACATAAGATCCTTCTTCAGGAGATGTGGTTAAAGATCCTTTTCACAGACAGAGCTTTATGAATGTTTCAGTGCTGACTTGCAAAGGAGCGAAACACAGCCATTCAAAGGATGGTCTGGCAAGCTACATGTCTATGACAAGCGTAAGCTCAGCAAGGGCCCTGCACCTCTGGTCACTGGTAATTAATGCAATTAAGATTGTTCACTGCCAAAACATCAAAATGAGGTTGTAATCATCTGCGTTTGTATACACCCTAAAAAAAGATCAAAGGACTCAAGATTGCTGGTAGAGGAAATTCTAAGGTACCTGGACGAAGAACAAATCTGTAACTTTGTAGTATCATATGATTTTAATCTATACACTGGGATTTACTTGCCCAAGGAAGAAAAGGAACTGGCAAATTAACCAAAATTGGCAGGCAACTACTAAGTGACTTGAACACCTAAGTTTCATGGTTTCCCAGGGATAAGCCGCTGGCTGCCTCCTTCCACTCAAGTTCTGCCAACTCTATACTAGAATACACCTTTGTTACCCTCTCACTATTCAACAATGTACATTTGTCTCACATTGGGGAGAAAGAGAAGAGTGATCATCTTCTACAAGAGGTGACCTTCCAGATAGCCTCCATTACAAGTCACCAAGAGCGGCCCCTCCACTATGGCGGAGGAGCATCACCCCTCCCCGCCAGTAGCGGTAAAACATTGGCAGTAAAAACATAATAAACTGTGTTTATTATGTTTTTACTGAAAAAGGGCCGGGGCCACTGGTGTGACAGGGACAGAGGTCCTTGCATGTGCATGTATGTTTGGCCAGTCGTCTCGGGCTGCCCAAACATACATGCGCACTAGGGTATCTCCAACCCGGCAACGCAGTGCCGGGTTGAAGAGAGCAGGCAGAGGTTCTCGCTCTGCCTCAGAATGCCCTGGCTGGGCGGTCCGTGCAATCCCACTGCTGCTTTCATGCTGCCAGCCTTTGCCTGCAGCTGAGGAGCGGTGCAGTGGTGGCACAATAAATCAGGTACTTTTTTTTATCATTACTTTTTCCGCTCGTTGCCCCCTACCCTCTGCCACATGATGCCTTGCCCCTTCTCCCTCCCGCGAATCGTGACTGCAAATTACCGGCCAGTTGAGGCATCTGGTTTTGTGTTCAACATCAACCACAAAAACATAAAGTATTCTCCCTCGATTATAGGCAATCTGTCAGAATCAGCAAACATTCTCTTACATCAATTAGAGGCAACACCCAACTATCCTCTAATCACCTGGGAACGTTTCACTAAGGGACTTTCTGAGCTATCCTAATAAGATCAGGGTCTCAAACTCTCTGCAGTGGGCACCAGCTCCTGCAATGGAGAGCTCCTAGACACAAATTAAACACTACATTAAGAGCTCTCCATCACAGGCCTTGGGATTCCAACCTGCAACTAGCACTGAGGCAATAAAACACTTTGCTAATGAAACTGAAATGGGTCATAAAAAAGCAACAGGGTGACTTGCTTTGGGCCAAACTACTCTTAGGCATAAGGAACAATGACAGTGCATGGTTTTGGGAAATGGCCAGAAGGCTACTAAACCCATTCAATGGAGGGATCAGCTCAAAATTGTCAGAGGAAACTTGGGCAAAATGACTATTTGGCCACTTCACTGAGTTGGAGGTGCACCCAGTCAGGCTTCTAAAGGAATATTGCCAGAAACTCCTAATAGCCACAACTTTACGGCAGTCCGTCACACATCCGTTCCTTCCTAGCCGACAGCAGCCCAACTCAATAATACAACACTGATAATTACAGGAGTAATCAGGCAGCAAATAACAAGAACAAAGCGAGGGGGCTCTAGGTCTAAATGGTTTTCCTTCTGCCTTGTTTAAGCATGACACAGGATACTGGGCAGAGAAATCTGAGCCAGTGTATCTTCAAATTGTGCTTGAGGGAGTAATAACATCCTCATGGAGAGGGTCAATAACACCCCTATCTTCAAGAGTGGAGACAAATCTTGCACAAAGACCTCTCACCTTGTAGCACTAACTGAAAATGAGGCTCAATACTTTGCAGGGACACTTCTTGAACAAGTAACTACCTGGGCCTCAAACAATGCTATAATCCCACCAAATTAGAGAGGGTTTTCCAAATTGTCTGGAACTACAACTAATATCTTGGCCCTGTCCCTGTTGATTGACACGTATAAAGGATCAAGGATGCCATTGCATCTTTGCTTCATTGACTACAGCTCTGCTTTTGATCATGTTGACCCCGGCAAACAGTGTGGTAAACTGGTGAATTGGAACATCCCGTAAGCCTTATTGAATTTTCTCATAGTTCAGCACACGGATATGTGAGTGCAGGTCAAACTTGGCAGCGGAATACATCTCTCTAGACAAATCTAAACTAAAGTCTTGAAGCAGTAGTGTGTTCTTGGGCCCGCTTTGTTCAATATTTTCTTTGCAGACTTAACTCCAAAGTAAAATACCTGTAATTCCCTCCAGCCTTCCATATGTTGACGGCTTGTCTTTAGTAAGTCATACCCAGGTGGGGTTGCAGCAAGGAGAAGATCACCAATCTGGTATTGGGCCAGAAAGCGGATAGACCCAGTAGACGAATATGAATATTTGAGTGTCATCATTGATAAAAACTGTCAGTTTGCCCCTCACAAATAGGCAATAAAAAGAAAGGGCATTACATTCAAAACTTGAAAAGGAAACTATCAGGAAACTATCAAGTCCAACTCTAATGCCATTTCTTTGAATTGTTCACGCAAAGTTTCCACCTTAACCTATCTAGAGATGTGCTCATTTTCTACAGTATTATGGTCAGAGCATGCAGAGTGATTTTTAACCTCCCTAATCACACTTCCCCAGTGCAGATCAGGCTGGAATTTAACCTTCAAAAGCACGCTCTGGCCAGACGGGGGCTATATAAACTGCTGGAACAAAATCTGGAGGCAGCCCCCCAATTCCATGAATTTCCATCTGTGGCAGGAAACTCCTACTAATCATCCATGCTTCAAAACGTTGGTCAGCAAAACCATAAAATTCCTCTCAATGACTGAGGGCAAGGCAGCTCTAGCTCACAGAGCCCGTGCATAGTTTGTTTTAAACAACTATAGAACTGGAGCTTCTTAGTCATACTTTTACATTGGGTATGCAAACACAATCAGGGAGAAGTTTCCGAAGTATTACTTAGTTCTGCTTCCATTGCAGTTACACAGTTACACCTACTGCCCTGGCAGCAAAACCCAAACCTGAGCAGTGGCTGCCTATGTGACCATGGGATAAAACACCTGCCACATCTAATATACTCTTTCAAGGAGCTATTGTCTGAAAGGAGACTGCTACTAAAGGTACCTTTTAATCAAAGAGAAATCTTCAAATAAATGCAGGCTGTGCTGATTTGCTTCGCCCCAGAGGACCCACAGTTGAACTGCCATATAGTGAAGTTCCTTAAAAAGGTGGAATGGAAAACGTAAGCCTGGGATAATGCTTTTTACCAAGCTCCTGCACATTCCGCCCCCTTAATCTTCTTCGTGGCATGTGCACATTTCGTTAAATACCCAGTGCATGAAAGGGCAGATGAGCTGCATGTTACTATTTTAATGAGCAAATTTTACTGGTCATGCATTTGCATTTTTCTAGGTGTTTTTTTGCCCTTTACATCCAAGGTCTAAATACATGTAGTGGAGTTTTGCGTCGGTTTTAGCTGCCGCTGGGAAGCTGCTACTCACTGTGAGCATGTGGTTATTTCAGAAGTTGCTACATATCTTATTGTGTCTTCTGCTATAGAGGATGGTCAACCATGGCAGATCTTCTCAGTATGCACTTTGAGGATTTACACACAATTTAGGCCTGATTACGACCATGGCGGATGGAATACTCCATCAAAAACGTGAAGGATCTCCTACCCGCCATTTTACAAGTTAAATAGGATATGATGGAAATTGTAATATGATGGACAGGATATCTGTCACATTTGTGACAGAGTATCCCATCCGCCAAGGTCGTAATCAGGCCCTTTATCTGTGTAACTGATGTCTTTGCGGTTACCTCAGTGTGTTGTTCATTGTGCTAGAGAATGGCCATGCACTGCACATCTGTTCAGAATGCACTGTAAGGGTTCAAACAAACTTCAAATGTTTGACTGTTGTCCTTGCACTTAATCCAGTGCGTTGTTAAATATTTTAAAGCACCTATTACAGTGGAGGGTGGTCAAGCACTGTTTATCGAACTAGTATGCATGTTTAGGGCTTATACGTACTAACTGTGAGAAAGTAGCCTCTTACCAACATGGTTACCCCCATTTTTGACCTGTTTGTCAGTGTGGCTTTACTGTCTCACTAGGATCCTGCTAGCCAGTACCCCAGAGCTCAAAGTTTGTGGCCTACATGTCAGTATGTTTTACTGTTTTGTCAGTCCTGCTAACCACAAATCCAGTGCTTGTGCTCTCTGTGATTCCAGATTTGTACTTTCATACTGGTAACCCAGAATTCTACTCCAAATTGGCCTACTGCACTCCCCTTATAAGTCCATAGTATATGGTGCCTAGGTACCCAGGGCTTTGGGGGTTCAAGGAGATCCTTATGGGCTGCAGCATTTCTTTTGCCACCCATAAGGAGCTCATACAAACACTTCTTCAGGACTGCCATTGCAGCCTGAGTGAAATAGTGCAAGCACTATTTCACAGTCTTTTTCAGTGCATCAGGTAACTTATAAGTCACCTATATTGCTAACCTTCAATTCCTGAAGGCAAGGTGCAATGTTACTGTGTGTGAGGGCACCCCTGCACTAGCAGAGGTGCCCCCACATTGTCCAGGACTAATTATCCTGACTTCATGAGTGCAGGGATGCCATTATAAGTGTGCACTACATATAGGTCAACACAGATATCCAGCTTCACAATTGTAACTCCGAATATGGCCATGTGAAGTGTCTAAGATTGAGACATTGCACCTCCAATCCAATTCTGGTATTGGGGGACCAACTCCATGCACCCTGGGGGCTCCACCATGGACCCCCAGTAGTGCCAAACCAGCTGTCTGAGGTTTCCATGGAAGCCCCAGCTGCTGCCACCTCACAGACAGGTTTCTGCCCTCCTGTGAATTGAGCAGCTCAATCCCAGGAAGGCAGAACAATGCATTTTCTTTAGGAGAGGGGTGTTACACCCTCTCCCATTGGAGATAGGTGTTACAGGCATGGGAGGGGTATCCTCACAGAGCCTCTGGAAATGCTATGAAGGGCACAAACGGTGCCCTCCTTGCATAATACAGTCTACACCTGTTCAGGGACCCCCAGCCCCTCCTCTGGTGTGAAACTGGACAAAGGAAAAGGGAGTGATCCAAGACTTGTTGGTGGAATCCAACAATGAAAACCAGCCTGCATCCAACGACTCAACATGGGACATCTCTTGCACCAAGCAGGAACCCACAGCTGTCTTCTTTGGTACATTTCTGACTTCTTCTTTCAACCGGAGGATCCACTTTTGCAACTTCATCCAGATTAGCAGGGGCTCCTGTTCTTCCTGGACTCTTCATCTACTTCTGGACTTGGTCTCCTCTCTCCGCAGGTCTTCAGGTCCAGGAATCCATTGTTGGTGTCTTGCAGTCTTGCTTAGTTTTTGCATAATCCTTTATCATGACTTCTAGTGTGTTGTGGGGAAACTTGTTGTACTTTACTCCTGTTTTCCTGGGCTCTGGGGTGGGGTAATTTACTTACCTTTGGTGTTTACTTACACTCCCAGCACCCCTCTACACACTACACTTGCCTAGGAGGGAAACCAACATTCGCATTCCATTATTTTAGTATATGGTTTGTGTTGCCTATAGTCCCATTGCAACCTATTGTGTTTTTCACTGTTTGCACTATTCTATGACTGTTTACTTACCTGATTTTGGTTACTAGTGTATATATTGTGTATAGTACTTACCTCCAAAGGGAGTATAGCCAGTAAAATATTTTTGGCCTTGCGTCACTAAAATAAAGTACCTTTATTTTTGGTAACGCTGAGTATTGTCTTTCGAGAGCTTTGCATGTCTCCTAGCTCAGCTTTGGCTTCTCTGCTACAGCTACCCCTAGACAGCCTAAGCTACTAGACACTGCCTACATTTCACTAAGATGGATCACTGGACCTGGTATAAGGTGTAAGTACCTCTGGTATCCACTACAAACCAGGATAGTTTCTCACACTAACCTGTTTGACTGATGTATTACATTTCAGTCCAACTTGCTTCCAGGGTCACTTCATACTCCAATACATTACGGCTACAGAGAGCGGTTTCACATGCATTTTTAGGATGCTTTGCACACAATCTTGATTGATGCCACTGTGGCTACTCTAGAAAGTAGCTATATATTTTAGTGCACTCAACGCCGTTCAGGTAGGCTAAGCATTGCTGAGCTGCTCAGTATGTACCTTAAGGACTTATATCCATTTTATCTGTCTGATTGCTGTCCTTGTGGTTCTCCAGTGGATTGTTACAAATCTTAATGTTTTCACTGCTGTACAGAGATGCTAAGCACTGCAGATCTGATCAGTATGCACTTTAATGACTCCTACGCACTCATCTGTTTGACTGTTGTCCTTATTGCATTTTATTGATACTTGCTGCAGTTAATACTGTAAACTGATGCAAGGTTTAAACTAGTATAGGATTTGTCTTAAATTGTGCTTTTATTGTTTTAATTTTTGCAAAGGTTTTAAATAACAAAGCCACACCAAAAAACTTAAACGTTGCATGACTGAGGATTATTGGCTGAGATTATGCCATTAATCCATGTCATGTAAACAACATAGATGCTTATTTTGGGAGTAAGGGAACAATATGATCAATACACAGAATCAGCTTAAGGAACCAGAACACGAGTGACAGTCGTTTCACATGACAAGCAATAATATGAACTAAAAAAATGATTTTTAGTTCTTTTTCTACTCAGAAACACAGTTCATGGAATTCTGAGAGGAAAATACACTTCTTTTTTTGACATACAGAAGGAGTGCCACAGAGAGTGAGGGTTTGTACATACAGTGTCAGCTTCTTCTGCTTATCTTGAAAACGCCTCCTTGTGCTTTGTTCAACCATTGGCCACTTTGGATTTAGGCTCTGGAGGGAAAGTGTGAGAAAACAGGGCAGATTGCAGAGACCCTCTAACTTTTTACCTCAATTTTTCACTTTTTGCTGGTGTTTTCCCTAATCTGATGGTGCGCTGGGTACTGCTAACTAGTCCACGGGCCTGTGTTGTGTCAAATGAGTATGCAAAGTAGGCTAATTATGATTGGCTATGTCAACCTACCTATAAGACCCTAGTATATGGTAGGGCATGTAGGTTTAGGGACACCAGGATATATAGGTGCACTGCTAAGAGGCTCAGGGCAATTTTAAAGGCCAGCTAGCCTTTCTGGCTGCTTTTAAATTAAAGTTATATCTGAATTCGACTTTGGAATTAAAAATACTTCTAAAGTCTAAAGCTACCTTACTTTTACATATAAGTTAGCCCTTAGATGTTCCCTGAGTGCCCCTAGGGTTGGGTGCAATGTAACTATAAGCAGGGGCATTATAAACATTATTTTATAAGCCCTGGTGAGGTAAAATAACCAAATGTGTTTTTTCCTCATTGTAGTGAATGGCCTCCATAGGCTAAAATGGGGAAAGTTTATTTTAATTAACAAATTCCCCATAAGAGATAGATACCTTCAGTTTAGTATCAAATTAATTTTTATAATACGTCCCACAACTTGCCATTGTTGTATTTAATATATATAGTTGAGGTAAAGAGTTTTAAAAATCTGCCTAAAAGTTGTCAACTTCAGCTTTGTTTTGTGATTTTTTAATGCTTTGCACACTTGTCTCCTAAGTTAAGCCCTGTCGCTCGATGCTAGGCTACCAAGGGCTGAGCTGGGTTTAATTTATTGAGACCTATTTGAACCTAAGTGAGGGTTAGTGGGCTATTGCCAGGTGTAGATACTTGCCTGCCCTTAAAAATAATCCACTTCCCAACAGAAAACATCACTCTTCCTTTGTCTGCAAACTGTGTTTCATCTGCTGCATCCATTTTTTTGGGGGGGGGTGAAATTAAGTAGGTTCAGTTTGGTACTTTGCAAAATGTTTATCGTTGACAGGCATCATGACTGTTGTTCTTTTTTTGCATTTTTTAGTTATTTTACTTGTTTCTTAAAGGAAGTCCTGGATTTGTCATGAGGGTGAGGGTGTTAAGAATTTTGTCTGTGTCTGTCATTCTATAATTGCTGTTTTACTGATTAGTGCCTAGACTTTTGTAGACCTTGGATTCATTTTTCTCATTGCTCCTGCACTAGAAACATATATATGTTTTTATTGTAGGGGATTGTGGAGGGCCCTTTAATCATGCCAATATATATATATTTTTTAAAATCTGTATGGGCAGTTTAATGGGTATGGTCAGGGTGGCTCTAGGCGCAAGTAGCCAGACATTTTTCCTTTGTTGTCAGCTACCTTCTTGCCCACCATTGTGTGTGAAAGAATTAATTCATTGTTTTTCTTAACTTTTAAAAGTATTTTTGGAAGTACTAGGCGCATATGTACAAGAAAGTGGAGAAGGGCAGCACAGCAAGTTACCTTACTGCTCTGTCCGGTGCCACTGGGCAGTATTTACAAATACTGTGCATTTTAGTTCTCTCCCCCTGCACTGGTGCCATTTTGGCTGCCTATTGCCAATGCAGGCACTCTTTGCACCACAGTGCTAGTGTGCCTGCATTGGATGCAGGATTGTTTTTGTGCAGGAAGGGATACCTTCCTGCACAAAAACATTCCATGGAGGCTCATCAATACGGAGAGAAAACTGCAGGGGCAGTAGTTGGCACATAGGCTGTCTGGAAGCGGAAACAAGACCACTAGTTCTGGAGGGGGCAACATGCCCTGTGCTTGGTCCTGGGGAGTGATAGGCCACAGCCTCTTGAGTGGGTGTCTTCCCCACTGGTTCTAGAGGGGGCAACATGCCCTGTGCTTAGTCCTGGGGAGTGCAAAGCCACAGTCTCTCAGGTGGGTGTCTTCCCCACTGGTTCTGGAGGGGGCAACATGCCCTGTGCGTCATCCTGGAGAGTGATAGGCCACAATCTCTGGGGTGGGTGTCTTCCCCACTGGTTCTGGAGAGGACAACATGCCCTGTGCTTGGTCCTGGGGAGTGATAGGCCACAGTCTTTCGAATGGGTGTCTTCCCCACTGGTTCTGGAGGGGACAGGCCGCACAGCAGCCCATGGAGGCTGGATCACATGGCATCCGCCGGCGATGACGGCTGCACTGTGGTGGGGCTGGTAGTGGTGGTGGGAGGCTCCTGCACAGCCCCTGGACCCTCAGATGGCTGCACTGTGGTGGTTCCGGTGGTGGTGGTGGGAGGTTCCTGCACAGCCCCTGCACCCTCGGATGGCTGCACTGTGGTGGTGCTAGTAGTGGTGTGGAAGACTCCTGAGCAGCCCCTGCACCGTGCAATGGCTGCACAACCATGGTTGGTGGTGGGGGCTCCGTGACAGCTGCTGGTGCAGGCTCCTCCCCCTTCTTGCCTGCTGTTGCAGGCTCCTTGCCCTTCTTGCCTGCTGGTGCAGGCTCCTTCTACTTCTTGAATGCTGTTGCAGGCTCCTTGCCCTTCTTGTCTGCTGGTGAAGGCTCCTTCCCCTTTCAGGTGGCAGGTGCAGGCTCCTTCCCCTTTTGGACGGCAGGTGCAGGCTTCTTCCCCTTTCGGATGGTAGGTGCAGGCTCCTTCACCTTTCAGCTGGCTGGTGCATTCTCCTTCCCCTTCAGTATATGTGGCCTGGAATCCTTTCCACCACAAGTAGGTGCGGATGGAACTGGACCCGTGGACTGTGTGGCTGAGGTGCTTGGCTGGGTTTGTGATACCCTGGCCATATGTGAAGGACAGGGGGAGGGGTAGGGAAGAGCTAATGGTAGAAAGGGAAAGCTTTTTAGGGACATTCAGGTGGGAAGAGGGAGAAGTAATGGGAGTGGACGATGAGGGAGTTGTTGTTGGGGGTGTCTGTCAGCTGAATTTGGGTGCAGGTGCATGGGCTGTATGCTGTTGTGAGGTGGATGGCTGTTGGGTGTCTAAGTGCCTGCGTTTGTGTACTTTAGGAGGGAGGGACAGACACAGTGGGAGAGGACACAGGGGACGTGTGCATGGCTTTTGTGGAGGTGTCTGCCAGTGAGGTATGTGTTCTGCTCAGTGTTGTGATGATGGAGGTAGTGTGTGATGTTGTTGTGTACGCAGGTGTGAGTGTAGACTTCACTGGGTGGGAGGTGGAGGAGGAGGAAGAGGGGGAGACAGTGGAAACAGTGGATGTTGTTGTGTCTGCAACTGGATGGTGTTTGTGTGAGTGTCTGTGGGATGAAGTGTGGTGCTTGTGTTTGCCTGTGACACTCTTGGGTGTTGTCCTGTGTGCATGCTCGTCTGGCTGGGTGCTTGGGTTGAGTTGCAGTTGAGGAAAATGGGAATGGGAAGTGGTAGCTGGAGGGGGGAGGGTAGAAACAGGGACTATGGCTGCCATCAGAGAGGAGGCCAGAGCCTGGATCGATCTCTGTTGGGACCTCCAATCCAGTGTGAGTGCCCTCTAGGAATGCATTAGACTGTTGCATCTGGGCTGCCAGCCTCTGGATGGCATTCACAATGGTTGACTGCCCTACACAGATAGATCTCAGGAGGTCACTAGCCTTCTCAATCAGTGCAGCGGGGCTCACTGGGGCAGGGCCTGGGGTGCCTGGGGCGAAGGAGATGCCCACCCTCCTGGGTTAGTGGGCACGGGCAACTCACAGAGGGGCTGCTGGGAGGGTGCTGCTGGTACAGGGGTGGCGGCTGTACCTGTAGCTTGAGTAGTCACAGAAGTGTCCGCCACCACCAGGGAGCTTCCATCGGAGGACGTATCTGAGTCTGAATTGTCCCCTCTAGTCTCCGCCGTAGTGCTCCCCTCGCCCTCCTTCCAACTGGTGCCCTCAGCGTTGGTGGACTCTGCCTCCTGGGTCCTGTGGGATGCAGCTCCCTCTGTCACTGGTGCCTCTGCTCCTCTGCCAGATGACTCTAATGCACCTAAGGACAGGATGACAAAACAAGAAAGGGAGGGAGAGAGACAAAGGATACACTGGGTCAAATGCTGCCCCAATACCACTATTGGCATACACAGCATACTCACACACAGGGAAAAGGCCTACGCACAATGCATTGCACCACCACTGATATTGCTAGCCACCAAGGCATGAGTAGGGGCACACACCGCCACATGCAGCACACCTGGGAACCAAGCAGCCCTGACAGAAGTGGATGCTTACAAGCTAGGTAGGCAGGATTATCCCTTCAGAACCCTAGCCACCAGAGGACCTCTGCTGCTATGTCAAGTCTGGCATAGGGGCACCCACTAACACACATCCACCACCTGGATACCACCCCACCAGCCATAAGTTGTAATTATAGCCACTGTACTCACCCCCTTGTGGCTACTGTGATGCCCTCGAGCGCCCATCCAGCTCTGGATAGGCCACCGCCAGTATGCTGGCCTTCAGGCGGGTCAGGGTCTGACAAGCATCCCTTCCTCATTGGGAGGCCATCCCCAACTGGGCCTCCGCCGTCTTCCGTGCCCAGCATCTCAGGTCCTCCCATTGTTTGCAACATTGGGTGCTCAGCCTGCCATAGACCCCCAGGTCCCCACCTCCTTGGCGATGGCACGCCATGTACCCTTCTTTTAATGGTCGCTGACCTGCAGAGGCAAAACACACAGGACAACACCATTAGACTAACAGTCCAGCCAGTTACACATATGGCCCACCATGCCCGTTCATAGCAATATTGGAACACACATAACCCAGCACCCAATGTGTACCCAGCCAGGAGGACATCCCTCCCCCCTTACATGGAGCCATCACACACACCTCCATTCATGCATGCCTCATGCATTGTGGCCACAGTGTACTCACTTATTGATCTGGAGGCCCATACATCAGTCCGTACTGGGGTAGGACCCCATCCACCAGTCTCTCCAACTCCTCTGAAGTGAAGGCTGGGGCCCTTTCCCCGGTCACACGGGCCATGGTAAGTTCCAGACACAGGCCACAGCAGCACATGATGTGTAGGTCTTCTCCTATGGAAGGTCAGGTAGCAAGTGAGGGATCAGATTGAAAATGGCAGTCACATCTGCGGCAGTGCATACCGTCACCGCCAGCATAGATCATCATTGGCCACTGTAATCCATAGGGCCCAATATTAACCAATGAGGATTTGCACAGCGGTTCCCCACTGCCTCCCGCCACAGCGCACAACATCAGCGGAATTACCTCACTTCCACCTGTCCCTCCACCAAGGACAGGCAGGCACCATTTCATGGGGGTGCAGCCCTATGGAATAATGCTGCGTCACAGGAGAAACAGACACATACTTGACAAATCACACTGACCCATGACATGTATACAGAATGCTAACTACTGTTATGGCTCCAATGTTCAGTTTGTGACAGTCTCCTCACTCTTGTGTCCCTTAGATACCTGCTGCTGCGAATGAATAGGAGATGGAGACATACCCCCATGTACAGACCCCTGGTGGACTTGGCTACACTGGCGGACAGGCACATTATCATCACCTACAGACTTGACAGGGCCACAATCACAGAGCTGTGTGCCCAATTGGAGCCTGACCTAATATCTGCTATCCGTCACCCCACTTGTGCAAGTGCTATCTGTACTCCATTTCCTGACAACTGGTTCTTTGCAAGTGACAGTGGGCTTGGCGGCAGGACTGTCATAGCCAATGTTCACAGACATGCTGACAAGAGTGTTGTCTGCCCTGATAAAACACATGTGCAGCTACGTTGTTTTCCCTCAGGTTGAGGATTTGACCACAGTGAAGGCCAAGTTTTATGCAATGGGACATACCCCCAACATAACTGGTGCGATTGATGGTACACATATTTCTTTTGTGTCCCCCCCGGCAGAATGAACAGGTGTGTTTAGGAATCGTGGAAGTTTCCAGTCCATGAATGGCCCCAGTGCAGAATTGCCAAGACTTGTTCCTCCCATGCTGTGAGTTGTGGGGGAGGAGGTTGGGGTCCACTGCCAGTCCTCTGGATAGCAAGCTGGTGTCTTGATGCTATGGAACGTACCTCCCCCGTAGGTCGTTCCATCTCTTCCTGATGTCATCCCTAGTTCTAGAGTGCTGTCCCACGGCGTTGACCCTGTCCATCATTCTCCGCCATAGATCCATCTTCCTGGCTATTGATATCTGCTGCACCTGTTCTCCAAAAAGCTGTGGCTCTACCCTGACAATTTCCTCCACCATGACCCTTTGCTCCTTCTCTGTGAAACAGGGGTGTCTTTGTGGTGCATTGGGTGTTATGTGAAGTGTGTTGGTGAGGGTGTGTTGGGTAATGTGTTGGGGTGTGTGATGTGGAGTGCGTGAGTGGTGTATAGGTGTTAGTAGTGTGTGGTTCTAGTTGTCTTAGTGGTCTTGGTGTCTCTCTGGTGGCAATGATTTGTAATCATAAAGGGTTGCGGGTAATGTGGGTGTGTGTTTTATAGTGGTGTGGGTGTGTAGGTGTGGTGTGTATATGGGTGTCAGGTGTGTGTTGTTTGAATTGTCCAATGTGGTATTGTTTTGTATGTGGGTGTCCATTCTGAGTGCGGCGGTATGTACCGCCAATGGTTTATAGCCATTGAATATCTGCCGTGGGGATTCGTGGGTCATAATGTGATGGGCGTTGTTCTGTTGGCGTAACGGTGTGGGTTTTGATACCGCCACTTTATCATTGGTCTGGCGTATTTGTGTATGTGGCTGAATTCTGTCGGATTGGTGTGTGTGTGTCATAATATGGTGTTGGGATATCCGCCGCTGCGGCAGTAGGTTGGCGGCTGTCAGTTTGGCGGTAGGCCGCATTTGCCACCAATGTCATAATGAGGGCCACAGTCATGAATTGATATTTATAACTACAAAGTGTAACTCTTTCAAATGTTATTAGGACATTTATAATCATACTGATTATGGATAATGTTAAATGATTATAGTTTGTTCATTTTATTGAACTTGCTATCTCTGATGTTACTGTAGGTGAGTTGTTTTGAATTCTATTAATATATGATTCATGTAAGAATGACAATGTGACAATCAGTCAATGTTGCAAAGGTGGAATTAATGTTTGAGACAAGGGATAGGAGCTCTATAAATTATATCTTCAATCAATGTTTTTAATCAACGTTTGCAAGATGCACTTCTATTAGACATATCTGGAAAGAGCAGTGTTTATATATATGTTTTTGAGACTTTAATATTTGACCATTTATTAAGAGCATATTTTTGATACCCTTAGTATTAATTTGTTTATATATGTTTTTTATAGTATCTTATAACTTTTTGACCCTCATCAATTACTGTAGATGGTCCCCCGGAAATGAATTAAGCAGGACTGAAAAGTCAACAGATTAGATGACCCACAGGCAATTCAAAACTGTGATCAATGAATAAGGTAGATATACATTTTCAAAACATAGGAATGGCGTGTTTTCCCTCTACACGTGATCCCCTAGGCCCTCCGCATCACTTCCGTTGTTTTGTTTTCAATTGCATCAGCTGTATTGTGTTTATGTTTATTAAAAGGTGGGTGTGGTGGGGCTATTTTGATTCACTTTGTGGGGGCGGCACATATAGAGGAACTGCACAACATTGCTTTTTGTCTTTTTGACACCACATATTTCCTGTATAAAAATGTATTATGTAAATTAGTATATTTTCTGGTGCTTTCTTTCTGGCTCCATTATTTGGAACAAAAAAAATAATTTGATTGTTTAATTCATTAACGAATTTAGGTAATGTCCAAGAGACTGTTCTTTATTGTGTTTTTAAGCAAATTACACTGATAGTCACATTTTGCATATTTACGTGTAGTTTTCAGTACTGTTTTGGGAATAGCATGTAATTTTGCTAGAGGTAATTATGAAGATTTCGCACACACCTAATGTTGGTGACAGATGGTACCATATCTAAAAAAAAAGGTTCATTGGAATAAACAAGGCTCAAATCCATCATAAAAACTGTAATAATCAAAAATAGTAGGATTCCCAATAAATAGAACAGAATTGGATAGCACTTGAATGGAAGTATCTCTTAAATCACTCTCAACTTATAGCATACCGTACTCTGCTAAACATTAAATGGCAGAAATACAAGCAGAAGGAGAAAAGCAGGAGACTCCTAGACTCTTACCAGCCCAGCTGAAACCAAGCACAACCCAATATATTATCTTAGATATCTATGGTTGCAAGAAACTGGGTTATTGATTGAGGAGAGTGAAAACCTCATCTCAAGGAACAACCACATTCTGTATCAGGGTGAACCGCAAAAGTCCAAAAATTCACCTGTGCTTAACCCTCCTCTACCTTGGTAAACAAAACATCTTAACTGAGAGGCAATATGTAATGAATTTATGTAAAACACAAACAGTAATAAAGTGAAAACACAACACAAGAAAAATCACAAAACAATTTTGAATATTAGGACACATTTTAGTAAATAGAATGAGACCAAAATGACAAAACTCCAATCAGTTGAATCAGAGGTATGCAAGTTAAAAGCTTTAGTTAAATGTAGCACCTACAAGAACAAAGCCCCACTTGTGCGATCATCTGGTTAGACTAAACCGGGAGAAAGTCACAGGTTCAGGCTAACTGATGGCATGCTGGGCAGACACAGGGACCAGATTAGTCTTGCTGAATAAGTTGCCTTCTCAAAGTCGAGTGTGAAGAGTCCATGTCACTGTGCAGGAGGTCACAGAAGAGAAGGATTTGCAGACGGTCATAGCTGTAGCACAAACAGCAGGCCTGATTTTCCAGATCAGTGATGTTGTAGCTTGAAGTTTAGGTTGGGAGTCAGGGATTGTCATTGTTGAAGCTTCGAGTTGATGGTCACTGCGGACTGCAGTTGCTGTAGGTCCAAGTGCAGATCTCATCTTCCCAGTCATTGCTGGTGCTCACTTTAGTGTATAGAGTTGGGTTCATCTGAGCTTTGTGTTGTGGTTGTCGTGATCAACAGGATCTTGGTGTGAATGGGCCTCTAAGGTTTGCAAAAAGTTCAACATTGAGAATTTCTCCATTCCTCACAGAAGAGTGCACTCTGATGCCAGCCAAGGGGCCTGAGAACGCATCTCTTGAGGGTCAGGGACTGACTATAGCAGAGGCCAGCAAGGCTCAGGTGGGTCTGGTGGCAGGTCCAGACAAGCTTAGTTGCAGCATGTCAGCTGGGCTGTTGCACAAAGGCCACAGGAACTTTGTGTGTACCTGTAACAGAGAACAAGAGGTCAGCCAATTGATTCTTGGAGCCACTCAGGTAGCTTGCGATGAAGGTAGCATGTATAGTCTTACTTCTCACAAAGCCTGACAGTTGCTAAGCAGCAAGCCAGTCTTCTGGGAATCAAAGAAGTCATTGAGCAGCAAGATTGTTCTCTGGTAGCAGCAGGGCAGTCTTCTTGGGAACAAGGCAGTCTTCAAGCAGCAGGTCAGCCTCTGGGGAATAAGGCAAGCCTCAATCAGCAAGCCAGTCCTCTGGGGAACCAAACAATCCATCTTCTGTAATTTCTATAGGTCCAGGAGTATACTGAAGAGGTGTTTTGGGGGCCCAATATCTATACCCGGTGCCAGCCTTTGAAGTTGTGGGATTCTTTATGCTACCTCTACATCTGGTTCAGGAAAGATATTTTCTTCCCCTGTCAAGGCTCCAAGAAGCCTGGGGAGACAAAAGGCTGGTGTCAGGGTTCTCTGTATGTTCTGGAGGCAAGTCCTTTGATATGCACATGGGGGAGCATACAGCTCCCCACCAGCCATTCTGCCAGCACCTAGTCCTCTTTTGTCTCATGGTCTTAGAGGAATACACAGAGCCAAACAGCTATGCCATTCATAGCCAGGCGACCCAGGACACTAGTACCATGCACCCAATGGTTAGGACAAGAAAATGCAAACTTTATAAAAGTAGAATGACAATGAACTACAATTCATTTGAGTCCAAACTCGAAATCCCTATCTGTTCACAGTCAAAAGTTAGCACTTTGTAAATGTAAGAAGGTAACCTAGTGTTACAAATGGAGATTTAAACTTACACTAGTGAAAAATGAATGTACGAG
Organism: Pleurodeles waltl; assembly: GCF_031143425.1. NCBI lineage: Eukaryota > Metazoa > Chordata > Amphibia > Caudata > Salamandridae > Pleurodeles > Pleurodeles waltl. The sequence goes on from NC_090444.1 coordinate 316,154,069, forward strand.
TTTTTCACTACCAGGACATGTAAAACCTAACCCTACCTGTCCTATATTCAAATATAGTGCAGACTGCCCTATGGGCCTTTAGATCCTACCTCATTTATTGAAATATATATTAAAAAAGGAAGGTTTAGGCCGGGGAAAAGGTTTAATTTGTCAGGTTGAACTGACAGCTCAAAAATGCACTGTGGGATGCAATGGCAGGCTAGAGACATTTTTGAAGGGGCTACTTTAGTGGGTGGCACAATGAGTGTTGCAGATCCATTATCAGCCCTGGGTACCATATACTAAGGGACTTATAATTAATTAAATGTACCAATCAGGTTTAGGGCAATGTCACCACATTTTATGGAGAGAGCAAAATCAATTTAGCACTGGTTAGTAGTTGTAAAGTGCACAGAGTCCTCATGCCAACAAAAACAAATACAGAAATCTATATATACTGCTAAGACAACCTCAAGACACAGCTGAAACATGTTCTACCTTTCATAAGAAACTATAACCATCTGACGATAGCACCACAGCATTTTTACTGATATCTTACCTCACTTTGACTAAAGGTTTGATTTTGAGTTTGATTAACAGAGTACTTCATCACAAATGTGATAGAATACTCTGTCTGTCAAACTGTGAGTCTGCCCACTATATTTTGAACCAGACTAACAATTGGTTTTCCAAGGTAGGTGACCCCGCTAGCTCCCCCATCAAAAACATACTCCAATGGCCAGAATGAGTAGGAGCTGTTTAAGAAAGGGGATCAGACTGCCTGTCCTATTCAAAGCTGGTGTCTGATGTATTATTCTTTGTGTAGAACACTGCCAGGTAAAACCTGGTGGTCATGAACAAAAACAATAATAACATTTCTAGGCTGTGAGGCCAATAGGTTTTTTGTTTTTCAGCAACAAACTCACACTCTGGGATTTTGTTTTTGAAAACAAACAAAAAAGATTGGTACACAGAGATCTAGAAGAAGAGACTTTCAGCACCTTTGCATGAGCCAAAATGACAGCAGCTCCTGTGAAGGCACTGAGAACAGAATGGTGGAGATGATCACATAATTTGGCAGGCAGCAGTCTGGCCTGGGTGGCATAGGAAGTGACCTCACCCACCCTGGTGGACAGCGGGTCACTCACCAGGCTCTATATCAGGCCCTTGGGTAGCTAATGAAGGATGAAATTCCCTCAACCATTATTAATCTGTTCTAAAGTAAATCCTTTGAAGATGGTGGTAACGCGTCCTTCTATGTTAATTTATACACATTAGGACTAGTTTTAGGCCAATGAATCTTGTGACCCAGTGGTGAGACTCCGTAGGACGAGATAACTGATCAATATGTCAAGCAATATATCAATAATGTCATCAATATTTACCACCACAATGCACTTTACTTTGGATAAAGACATTAATCAAATTGTCGACGCAACCATGACCTTTCAGTCATGAATAATCACACCTTTGATAGAATTGTATGAATTGTTTTCCCTATTAATTACAATCTACGAGCAGAAGAGTTAATCTCAATACCAGGAAACATAAGAGCATAGTCACGATATGGCAACTGTGATAAGATTTCATTAATGCAAGAATCACAAACGTAAGAACATAGCACGGCGTGAATATAGATCAGAATACAATAAATGTCATATATGTCTCAGTTCAGCATAGCGTAACGTCAGTCATTTGTCTATTTGTGTCAGTTGAAGTGAACTCCTGTCCTAACCACTAATTAGCATCAGCATGTTGGGCTTCATACAAAAACAATTTAGAACACCAATTTAGAAAAACACCTAACTATGGTCTCTATCAAAATGAGCAGTTGGTACCTAGAAAGGAAAAGCAAACAGACAAATTACAAATTGCATTGTCATAATTACCCTCCAAGGATTAGATCAGCACACAGGATCAATCTTCGTCTTCAGGACATCAGTCAAAATGCCATCAGTCTAAACTTTGTCTAAAGGACATGGGACACTTCCCTCATAAGGAGGAGAAGTGTATAGGGCAGTCTATGGGTGAAGGTGGTTTTAATAAGTCTCAAAGTCACCAAACAGAGTGACAGAGTTTCTGGATAAAATCAATAGCATTCCCTACCTAGTTCTCTTGACCCTTCTGTGACATGGGTTTTTGTCCCTTTTTCGTAATACATTCCCCCAAAATTCTATTGGACATTTGCTATACCCCACTATCTTTAACCTACCAAATTATACATTAGGTAATTCTAATCACCACCCCATGATAATTCATAACACTTTGATTGGTCTTCATAATTGGCGTTTTTGGAGGTGGCATAACCAGAGGTTACTTCACAGCTTGGCACGTCTTCTCGGGTCATGAGTTCCTTTGTCCATGGTTTAAACGTCCTTGTACATTACATTCATCTACATTTGTTTCAACTTCGTGTATAAACTCATACTAAAGCAGCAAGCATGTGGATGACAACAGGATTGTACTGATACATTAAGTTGAAGAAAAGGAACATTTTTGCAGGGTCATGGCCCTTTGCGAGTCAGCTCGCTGAAAAACAGAAAAATGCTTTTAATATGAGAGCCAGGCAGCTAAAACCCACAGCTCACGCTAACTTAAGGCCTATGAGATTTTTAATATAAATGCAATATCATAATCGTTAATATAACTTGATTAACCATAGCATTAATGATTCTATTTATGAGTTATTAGTTTGCGTATACATTGGTGGCCACACGCATTATAGTCATAATTCAAATGCACGTTTAAGCAAAATCACTATTATTGTCGTTTTCTATGCAACATTGTTAAGCATTGATATGAGTATTTCATTTTAATATATGTCATTTAAACTACGCTCTCTCAATGGCTTTCCTGGGAAATTTTATAAACTAGGAAAGTCTCACTAAGGAAAATGAGGTGACTGACCACCCTTTACCTCAAATAAGGCACTATCAGCGCTCCCAAAACCTGGGAAGGATCCCTTTAGTGCTATTTACCTCCCAAATTCACCTTTTAATGTAATCAGACATAATGAGAGAAAGGTGCAGCAAATGGACTCAAAAAAGTAATTACTCACCTCATACATCCATCCCAAGTTGATTCGGCCCCAAGAAATTCTCTAGAAATCCCTTTAAATGGATTTCCATGTACTCTGACTGGTGAATAACTCCTCAGAGCAAATGATCGAGCCTCCCTGGATGCAGAGAATGCGTTTAATAGGGTGGAGAAGGGCTACCTCCCAATATACGGACAGGACAGGTCACTCAAATTATACACCAGGCCTGCAGCACAGTTTGCCAGGAGTTTAGGAGCAAGAAATCAGGATAAGGGTCAGGAGTCACCCACTAAGGCCGTTTGAAATCATTTTAAAATTGTGAAACTCCAACAGATAAAAGATGAGTGTAGGATGGAGTGTTGGAGAACTGAAGGCTAAACTGATGACTGTCATGGGGGTGAGACTTTGAGGTTATTTGGTATAGAGCTGCATAACTATCCCAAGCATGTCCTTTAGGATCCCTTTGCCTGACAACACTGTGCAGTTGTGTTGGCTTCTCACTTTGATGTTTGTTCATCTGTATTACTACCTACACAGCTGTTGTCTTTTCCCTTCTCTGTTCCCTCATGTTCCATGGCTGGCGTTCTGTGTTTGTGGGACAATATCTGTCATTAGTTGTCCAGTTTACTATAGGCTGTCATGCGGTCTCTTTTGCCTGTGTCTCAGGGAGCAATGCTGCTCTTACGACTGTAAAAACCATTTAGAATTTGGGTAAATATGTTTGCTTGGGAGTCTGGGGTGCACATCATATTATTCCATGCCATTTTTTTTTTACTTTTTGTCTTACCTTCCTTTTTCTTATTCACACAGACCCTCTTCATATGATTACCGAAGTGAGGGTTGGTTGTGCCCATCTAGCAGTAATGTCTAAGTGCAGCAAAGGCTTACCATACCAGAGCGCTAACCCACACTCTACGCCAGGTATTACCATCTCTGAGATGTGACCAGCAACAGCTACATTGTCTCTCTCTCTCACTCTTCCCTTCTTCCATATGAGAGGTGTCTGATGACTGACCACCTCCCTAGGGAGTTGAGGATAGGAGGTCACTTGACAAATCCATATCTTACATGGAAGCATGACAGAGGTATATTGTTAAGACTTTCTTTCCACACTATTTAATGTTCATCAAGGAATGAGGCAAACTTGTCTACATCTGTTATTGTTTGTCCTAGCACTGGAACCGTTGGCATTCTGACAGTCAGAAACAATGTTGTAATTTCCGAATCAGGTGAACAGTCCATATAATTACTATGCACAGGTGACATCCTGCTGACCCTCTCATATATATATGATTACGGTGTGTTCCATTACCTTGGGCTAAGAAGTAAATTGGGGCAAGAACAAAGTTCTTCTCATGTCCATAACTATGGTTACTATGGTTAAGGTATTAGTCACATATTACAACTGTTAATGGAAACAAACCGGTTAAAATAGTTAATCATATATATATATATATAAACTGGGACCATAAACATAGTTTAAAGCATAAACCTGAACCTATTTAATTTGCTAAACCCATTGTGAAAATACATGATGGGGCAATTTCAACTGTTGCTATGGGGATGGGTACAAAGGCAGAAAATTGTAGTGAGTATGCAATTGAATAGAATCTCACAAATCGACCCTAAGGGAGGAAAAACTTAATTTTGGCCATTCGAAAATAGTCCAAATCTGGCACAGGCCTCAATCCAAGTCCTCTTTACAGGCTCATTATTCTGGTGAAGCAATCAACCTGACTCTGACACATTACACAGACCGACCACCAAGATAGCAACTTACTGGTCGAATCTATGGAGACTTTTTTATGGAAATAGTGAACTAGTCTTCGCCCCGTCAGCCAGAGTGGCGATACTGAATGGCACTGAAGAGATGGCTGTTGACACAGCTAGATATGGACAAAATATTACACTAGCGTTACAGGGTAGTTTGACACTAGCATTTACCCACATTTCAGCTGTGAGTGGATATCTGGAATGCATCAAACAGCTCACGTGAAAGTGATTTATAAGTTAACAATGTAATTAGAAATGTTTATGAAATGCTGGTCCTATTTGTAGACAACATATCATCTCAATAAAGACGAGTCGGGTTTCCAGTTAGCTTACATTGTGCCCCCTGACTCAAATCAGACTCAATGTGACTGACGTGAGTGAGCGAGCGAATGGTAATACATCTACTGGATGAGCAAATGGTTAAATGCATGCTTTGCAACAGGTATTAATGAATTAATATAGGATCTAAACCGACATGCACAGGAAGCCCGCATAGATGTGCGATGGCGATCAAACTATAGCAGGAGCATAAATGACGTCCTCGTGATTATTCACTAGCCATCGCTGATCGTTGAGCTGTGCTCATATCATCAACTCTGGACTAGTCACTGATTTTTTTAGGTTCACTCTGCGTGACTGTTCACAAGACTGAATCTTGAGACTTTTGAATATATTTACTTTGTTGTTTTATGCCCACGTTTAGTCTCATTTCTGTATTGTAGGTAGGTTAGTGGTGCTGAAAGTGTACAACTCGTATGGAATATCGTACTTTGAAGAGGGGTGTCTCTAATCATGACCATTGTCAAAATGAAAAATACATCTCCAAGTGAAGAAACTAAAAAAATTATAATATATTATTTCACAATTAGCCAAGCGCTACTCATCTCTCTGATATCGCAGAACAAGCAAGGTTGCAGACTGTAGACTGAATACTGACAAAATGTCAAGGGAAGATAAAAAATCATTTTCAATGAACGTTTGATTAAAAGGATCAGAAGAATCAAACCCTTTGACGCTACAGTGTATATCACTGAAAAAAGGCTTTGTTCAAAGGCAGACACCTGACAGAGCTATATCTTCTAGTATTGTCATTAGATACCAACAACACTTCATGTGTAGATAGCTCTTTCTCCAAGGTTTCTCGTCACACACCCACCCCTTTAATTAAATAACAGGTTGAAAGATCGGGCCTACGCTTCAACTATGAAACTTTTAGTAATCCATTGAGGATGCTTAAGCTGTCATATGTTTCCAGGTTGCTCCTGATTATTTGCCCCTCCTGAGCCAAATAGTGTGTTAACATCATAATGCTAGTTTATTCAGGTGGTACTTGTTAACGAGCTTGCACTTCTGTACCTGCTGTGTTCTTAAGAACTGGTATCCAATCAAGTTGACACATTTGAATTTACAAACTTTTATTGTTGTCCTAACGTTTTTCTTTCAATTTCACTCTTCCTCCCTTGTCTTATTTTAAGGCAAATTGTTCTCTTGAATTTTGGAGAAATTGCAGCTAAAAGAACTCTGTACATTTGAAAGCACTCCCGAAAATTCAATAAAAGTAGATTAAACTGTATTCCACTGATGTTTGATTCCTATCTAATCAGATATTTCTGAACCATGAACTGAGCAGCATAACAACAGTGAAATAGTATCTCTTCTTCCTAACTGTGATCTATTTGGCCCTGAATATAGGCCCTCATTATGACTGCAGCAGTCCGAGGACCGCTGCGGTGAAGGTGGCGGTCTCACCACCTCAGGCCCAGCAGTGCAGACCCCCGCATCAGGAGCATGGTGGTGTGGCAGATGGCAAACAGCCACACAGCTGCTAGGCCTACCAGTGCGGGAGGACCGCCGCTCCTGGCAGGGGTCTCCTCCACGCCGGCAGCATGCCGAATATCGCCGGGCACATTGCGAAGGGTGCTTACCTGCCAGAGTTTTCGCAGAGGTCGCACCGCCATGAAAACTCTGGCGGTAACGCACCAGGCGGCATGAATAATCATAAATGTTTCCCCTACATGCACCCCTACACCTCCACACACCCATACAGACACACACACATGCAGGCACACACATATGCACACCCACACGCACATGCGCGGCAGGCACCCCCCCCATTACAGTCAACCCACCTACCTGTCAATGCTACACTGCAGCCCACATCCAGGAGGTCGTCTGGGAGGGGGAGATGCCGGTGCTGATGGCCGCCGTGTACCTGACCGTCACCACCTGCACTGATTGACATGGGCCCCAGTCCCTTATTAGACAGCAATGCATTCCCATTGGATGGCGCACAGCAGTTTGAACCACCAAGGGTTCACCGTCGTTGACAAAAGTGGCTCATAATATGGCCAGCGAAGTTGTGACGTGGTGGTGCTGGTGGTGGGGTCACCTCTTTCATGCCCTCATTCGGCTGCAAAGTGTCAAATTTTTGACTGTTTTATGGCAGTTTACACTTTGTGACTCGTAATATGGCGGCCACTGTACAGCCACTAATGGCGGTCTGGTGGCTGGTTTTCGCACGGTGGGCCGGCCCAAAAACTGCCAAACTCATAATGAGGGCCATAGTCTGCGTCAGGGATGTAGCTGGGGAGTGGGGAGGCAGGGCAAGACTGCCTAATTTTTCTGTGTGCCCACACCAAATCTGAGGCCCCGGTATTACTGGGACTTTTAACATTTGTTAAATATTTTTTGTTGTGGCCTGATCAGGAGATCTGTGTACAAATGTGCCACAGACTCCTTGCCTTGACCTGTATAAATACTATGGTGCCACACCTCCAGTGAGAGTGTAATGTGCAGCTGCAGGAGAGCTGTGTAGTCCCGCTATGGCTGACGGAAGCATCTTCGCATGCTTTTACTTCCACACGTGTGGTGCACATGGAAATGTGGTGAGAATGCTAAGTAGATTGTCAGATACAGCAATGGGTTGCACAATAGTGATAGTTTATCATCACACACACCTTTGTGTGAATCTTTTAACTTGCCATTTTACAATGTAACTGGAACAGACTGAGATAACATCTCTCCACATAGATGCATGATGGCTTTGCAGCTGCAGAGACGTGAACAACAAACGTTTTTTCTAAAAAGTAGGCCAAATTGCTTGGACTGAATACCTTTTTCATGGTTAAGCATGGTTAAATAACCTAGTAAAACTCTTTAATGATCTTTTTAATTTGTTTAAGTGGGATGAAAAAGAGATGAGGTGGGTCCCACAGAAATGTAATTATTGGTTTCTTTGTCATTAAGGTTGTGGCCTACAACTTGCAACCCAAAACCCTGAGCTTCACACAGTATGCCACCTAACAAATACATAGGTGTCACCTAGTGAATTTCCTGTTACTGCATCCAGACATACAGATCACAGCAAAGGGCAATCCAGACCTATTAGTTTATTAGTTTTCCCAGTGTCTGTTAGCAGTATCAAATAGATTGGCAACAATGATTGTGTTCTGAATAAGTTGAATAAACATGTGAGACTTTGAATTAAAGATTACCAAGGTCTGTGGAAAGCTTAGTAGTCTTTAAAGTGACTCAATCATAATTGTTTTTCTCCTTTACTTTTCAATGCAGTCTCTGCAGGCTGTCATTCTATTAGACACTATGGGGATTATTTAGAAGCTGACTGCGCCGCCGTAGCGACACGTTTTTGTGACGCTGCCATGGCGCAAGCAGCCCCCACATTGCACCACATTTTCCTACTGGCTCAGTGTGTAAAGCCCCACAGCACATTATACCTGCACCCAGTATAATGTATGCAGGGTGGGTATTCCCATGTTAAAAGCCACTATGAACTGGTGCAGTGGAATTTACTAAATTTTATTGTGCCATTCTGCTCCTTCACAGTCACTTTTTGAACACCTGCTTAGAGCAAGCTTTAAAGTGAGGCTGGGCTTTTTAACATGGGACCCGCCTCACTGGAATAGCGACACATTACTTTCGCTACTGCCTCACTTTTGCACCAACAGATGCACCACAATTTCTGGAGCATCTGTGGAGTCACATGCCATGGAGAGCATAAATACAGCGCTACCATGGCATCAATAAAGGGTCTAGGGCTGGTGCAAGAACACTGATGCATCTATGCTGTTGCACTGTTTTCTAATAAATAAGTCCCTAAAATCCATTTTCTCCTCTTCACCTGTGTGAAATCCTCCATATACATATCTAACAAGCAGTGGTGTAACAAAACTTGTGGGGGCCTCCCTGCAAAGTACATGTATATGACCCCCCACCAACCCAGTCGGGATCTCTCATGGCAGGGGCCCGCCACCCATTCACAGTATGCTGCATGAGGTGGTCCCCTGGAGCTCAGGAACCCCCTGCACTGTGGGGGCTGCGGGGCTAATGTTACATCACTGCTAACTAGTCATCTTTTTCCTCTACAGCAACATTTTCACTCTCTCTTGCACTTGATTATACAATACTTCTTGTTAATTTTCGTTCCACCGATTAGCCTTTTTCTCATACCAATACTTACGACTATGAGGCATGCATAGAGGAGGTCATTCTTTTTTATCTCCCCCACTTTGCCATCTCTTCCTCTTATATAAACCACCCACTCACCTGTGAGGACTTCATTTTATTTTATTTTGATGCTGTCAATATTTCCATAGTGGGCCACCCTTTCACACACTTTACCATATAATGACAAATGCATTTGTTACATATATGACCATCGCTATGCACGCTCTGCAGAGAGGCCAAAGGCTGGATGGCCATGAAGTCTGAACACCTTTATGATGTACTGACATCTACTTAAAGAAATTCACACTGCTTGCAGCTTCAGCATAAATGCCCGCCCACAAACTGAATTTGTTGGGACACCTGCGGGTGACTTTGTTCGCAGTATGCACTATACAACAGTGGTGCGTTGCATGATAAAAAAAATACATATGACACACATCTGGAAAAAGTAAATACTCTTAGGGAATGTAACATGAACATGTCAATGGTAAACAGACTCTGGTAGAAATTGGGTCTCTAGTTGCAGTGGTGTGCAACCTGTCCAAGTAGGGACCCTCACTCTATTCAGGGTAAAGGAGTCACACAGCTAGGACAACCACTGCTCATCCCCTTGGTAGCTTGACATGAGCAGTCTGGCTTATCTCAAAGGCAATGTGTAAAGTATTTGCACACACACACACATACACACACATACACACACACAGTAATACAGTGTAAACACCACAAAAGTACTCTACGCCATTTTAGAGAAATTGTTTATCTGAATAAAAAAAGACCAAAACAGCAACAAAACCAACAAGCACAAGCAAAGATATAACTTTTAAAATATTCAATGCAATTGTAGTTCTTTGAAATCAATGAAGTGATTGACTGTGGCAAAGTACCTGAGATGAGTCAAAAACAAAGATGATGCTGGCTGCAGTGGAGGTGATGTGTTGAAAGAGCCAGATATGTGTCTTTTCCTTACTGTTGCAGGGGAGGTGATGTGTCTGTTCCTTACTGCTAGGCAAGGGAGGTGATGCTTCGGTTCTTTACAGGCCTGGACAGAGTGACCAAAAAACTCAATTAAGTGATTGACTGTGGCAAAGTACCTGAGATGAGTCAAAAACAAAGATGATGCTGGCTGCAGTGGAGGTGATGTGTTGAAAGAGCCAGATATGTGTCTTATCCTTACTGTTGCAGGGGAGGTGATGTGTCTGTTCCTTACTGCTAGGCAAGGGAGGTGATGCTTCGGTTCTTTACAGGCCTGGACAGAGTGACCAAAAAACTCTGCTGTGCTACATGGAGCTCCGCAAGTGGCGTAGTGTGTTAGCTTTTGCCATTTGCACTGATCTTTTGTGTCAGATGTTTGTCCTGTGTTGCAAAATCAGCACAAACTGCACCATGCGCAACACAAGAGGGCTCTGCTTCTTTTCTGCCGCTGGAGTAGATTTTTTACTCGAGCAGCAGTTTCCTCAATATGAATGGAAGGTTGCTCAGTGCAAGCAGAAGCAATTATTTGTTAATGCCTGCATTGAGAAACCTCACCAGGAGGTGGTCTGGAGTAAGATTTTCTTTGCTTGTAGTCAACAACTTAACATTGGCCAGCACAAACGAGGAAAAAACTCTGCTCCGCTCCACTATGTAGAGTTTTGAGGAATGCCACACTCTAAGCGGAGCATGGAGTGAGAAAAACTCTGCAAACTTCGTGAGCTGAGCAGAGTTAACCCCCTACCCATAGCTCCTTTGTGCCACAGGGGAGGTGATGCGTTGTTCACAGCACAAAATGTCAGTTCCTTAATGCGGTGCAGTGTTGATAAAGAAAATAGTGACCCTGGATGATGCATTGATGGTGCGTCAGAAGTCAAGCTGTCCTTCAAAATGACGCAGTGAGTCTATGTGTGGATATTCACTTTGCAGCACCAAAAACCTCTTTTAAGGGCTGAGACTGAATGTGATACCACTTGGCAGGACAGGGTTCTCATCAGATGAGCCCAGGTGCTGGCAGATTACATCTTTGATATCCGTGAGACTTCTTAACAGGAGGTAAGCTCAAATCAAGCCCTTGTAGAACCTTGGAAAGCAGGATGTGGAAACAAACTCAATTCCTTTCACTCCTAAGACAGAAGCAGCAAGCAACAGGCCAGTACAACAAAGCAACAGATAGAGTGGCAGTCCCTCCTACAGCATCTATCTCTTTTTCCTGGCAGAATGTCCTAAGTCCAAAAGTGTTCTAACTATGTGGTGTTAGAGATTCAGTACTTATACCCATTTCTGCCATTGAAGTAGGCAAACTTCAAAGAGAAGTCTTTACAGTGCACTAGATCCTGCCTTTCCCTGCGCTGGCCCCAGACACACTCGAGGAAGTTGGAGACTGCTTTGTGTGGAGACAGGCACAGACCTATATAGGTGCAAGTGTCAGCTCCTCCGACCACTCAAGGAGACCCATCAGCCTGGTCATGGGCCATCGGGATATGCATGGCACACCTCAGCTCTCTTTGTGTGACTGCCTAGAATGAATACACAAACAGCCCAATGGTCATCCTAACCCAGACATGTATTCCACAGACAGACAGAGGCACAGAATGGTTAAGCAGGAAAATGCCTACTTTCTAAAAGTGGCATTTTCAAACCTACAATTCAAAAACTAACTTAACCAAAAGATGTACTTTTAAATTGTGAGTTCTGACACCCTAAACTCCCAATTTCTATCTGCTCCCAATGGGAAATTACACTTTAAAGATATTTCAAGGAAATCCCCATGTTACTCTATGAGAGAGATAGGCCTTGTGATAGTGAAAATCTAATTTACCAGTGTTTCAATATCAGGACATGCAAAACACACTAGTACATGTCCTACCATTTACTTGCATCCCACCCATGGGGCTTCCTTGGGCCTACTTTAACGGTGACTTACATGTAGTAAAATGGAAGGTTTAAGCCTATCAAGTGGGTACTCTTACTAGGTTGATATGGCAGTGGAAAACTGCACACACACGCACTGCAATAGCAGGCCTGAGACCTGCTTGCAGGGCTACTCATGCAGGCAGCACAATCACTGCTGCATGCCCACTAGTAGGATTTGATTTAGAGGCCCTGGGAACACCTGATGCACTATACTAGGACTTACCAGTAAATTAAATATGCTAATCATGCATAAACCAATCACGAATACCTTTTAGACAGAAAGCGTATGCACTTTAGTACTGGTTAGCAGTGGTAAAGTGCCCAGAGTCCTACAGCCAACCAAAACAAGCCAGAAGAAAATAGAAGGTGGGGGGAGGCAAAATGTTCGGGGCTAACCATGCAAAAAGGGCCAGGTCCAACAAACTACATGTCAAACATAGATTACCTGAAGGGTTTTCACTGTCTTTATTAAGAAATTAATAAGTGTTTTGGCATGCAATGTTAAGGACATAAGTTTGTAGCCTGAAAGAGACCTGTTTCAAAGCCATTATTTAATTACTGCCAGGTCTATAATCCCTCAGGTTCATAATTTTGATGTGAGTGACCTGAAGGGAAGCATTTTTGGCCCACTTAAATTTTAGTACAAGGCTTGTGCCAAAGACCCCTCTTCAAGTATAACCATTGTCACCTTCAGAAGTACCTTTTTAAAAGTGTTTACAGTTAGGGATATATATTGTGTTCAAAAGAGGTGTCATCCCAATGCAATAAAGTATACTACTACCAGGGCCACAATACAATACTAGAAAACAAACTAGGCTCTTAAAGCCAAGCTGCAGACATGAAATGTCAGTAATGCTGCGTAATTGGAGTGTTTCTCCTTTGCTTTATTTGGGCTCAGTGTGCAACAAGCTGTCTGTGAATTGGGTTTGTCAGGTGTACTACACTTAACACTTGATAAGACTGTTATGGTGTGAAGGGCGATTGCCCAGGACATGCCATGGACACAGCAACACAGTTGCTGAACCTCTTTTCCCTCTTATTAGGGTCTTAAGCCCATATATCTTTGATTGTTCATAACCACCAGGGGCCCATGTTATATGTGGCACCTTTGGCCAGTACAAGCCTTTTGCCAACAGCCAAACTCTTTTGCTGTTTTAAATATTGCAATTTAAGCCTCAGAATGCAAATAAAAGACTGAAAGTGCAGCACATTCAATGAGGCCAAGTTGTAGTTGTGGCCTGAAATTACCTATTGCAATGCTTGCTCTGTTTATTTTCTTGTTGCTGCATGTATACATAGAATTTTTACTTACTGATGATTTTGTGAAAGGTCTCCTCAGTTTTAATTCTTACTCTTGAGCATGCCCTAGGCCACAGCCATTTTTGCCATTTTTGATAATAAAAGTGATTGCTAATTTGTGCCTTATAATTTTGATGGTTACATTTGTTACCAGAGGTTTATTAGGTTCAGCAAAAAATAATGCATCATAATAATTTTGTACTCTGCTGCAACCTATGTCTACGCATAGTATTAAGCTTGAAATCTCATTGTGGGGGAGAACAACTTTTGACACTATCCATAGTGCTGAGAACCTAGTGAGAGCAAATGTTTAAAACAAATAGCTTGAAAGATATCATATTTAAAACTTTGAATTTGAAAAACTTTCTGTACAAAAACAGAAAAGTTAATAAAAAGAATCTGAGTGCAAAAAATGTCAGGGCCTGAATCACAAAGTAAAATAAACGTAGACATTTGGTCTAAACTTAGATCAAAAGTCAACATTTACGACTTTGGGGATTCACAAAGGGCATTTACCAGTACTATCTCTACATCCACACTTGAGGCAGATCAATTTGGTTATCCAACTTTTTTTAGTGAATGCTGTGTTAAAAAATAAGCAAATCAATAACAGCAAGAAATGAAGTAAGAGAACACAAAATGAGCTCTCGTGCCAATGATTTTTTGCTGCTTTTGCAACCAAAGGCATGTTATCACTATCTAAGCTGCTAGAAAAGCTTCCCCTGATGAACAGTATCATTTGGAAGGAAAGACAGCTTTCATTATCCTGTAGCATCCTCCACTTTCATCCATTATAAGGAGGACCAAGCTGAAGAGTTTGCAAAACTTGTGTGCACCTTTTCAGCAACCATGTAAGCAACCCTCACCCCAGACCAAGGACATGTTGGGATACACCTCCCAAGGGTATTGATTGCCAATTCGACCTGGCAAATTTACCCACTTGCCAAGCCTAAATCTTCCCTTTTTATACATGTAAGGCACACCTAAGGTAGGCCCTAGGTAGCCCCATGGGCAAGGTGCAGTGTATGTTAAAGGTGGGCCATATATTAATGTGTTTTACTTGCCCTAACAGTGAAATACTGCCAAATGTGGTGTTCACTGTTGTAAAGCCTATCTCTCTCAAAAGTTAATTTGGGGGCTACCTTTAAATATTTTTAAAGTGCAGATTCCCTTTGAGCTGCATTTTTAAAGCCCTGTGCCAGTGAACATGTCAGGAAACAGCAGACCAATTTTGTTATGGTTGTGTACAAGCATGAGCATCCCAATCGCAACCCAGAAGGGTCACCACCCCAGTTGATCCTCAAGTTCCTAGGAGTTGATATTGCTTATCATTACAAATATGACCATTGTTTCATTGTTCATGGAACACCCTGGGTTAGGAGAACTGCCCTGTTCAATAAACCTAGGGGCAGATTTAAGAGCCCCTAGCACCACCTGAGCGCTGCCATAATGTCAGTTTTTCTTTTAATGTTAAGGCAGTGCTAAAGTGCCATTTTTCCTGTGCCTTATTTACAAAGTGGTGCAATGCTTATATTGCGCCACTTTGTAAACGCTTGTTCCACATTATGGCTGCGCCAGGCATAATGTATGCCAGCTGGGTGTTCCCCTAATAAGGGGCCCGAAAAATAGTGCTATTAAATTTAAGGGGGGCACACCATTATTTTTAATGGGCCCTAAAATTTTGACACCGCTCCTGCAGATTACATCAATAGTGTAAAAAAGAATTGACGCTATTGCCCCCTACCCTGTGCCATGTTGCACGTATTTTAGATCCGGTGCACACATGGTGGTGATAGAGGTACTCTACGGGGCACAAGAAAAGTGGTACTGCACTAGGTGCAGTGCCACTTTCCTTAAATCTGACCATCAGAATTGAAGTCAATTAGAGGAGGTGGCACTGTAGAGTATGATATAGGGATCCAATTTAACTTGCACTTTTGGATGGATAGTCATTTGATAGGTGACTACAGTGGATTCTGCTTTGCATTGCTGCTTGCTCCACAAACATGTTCCACAGTTATTAGGTTTGCACTTAAGAAAACTTTTTTGATGGTGCTGAGAAACAATCCTCATGAATACAAATGAGGACATTTTCCTTGGTAGCAGCAGCTAATAACCACATGTTTTTGTGATCGGTGAGATGTAAGTGGCCATGTAGTCCCTGGGATAGATGCATATTGTGGGTACCTGCATTAGAATGCAACAACATCATCTTCTGATTCAATGGTAAGAATTTAACATTTGTATCTGAAAAATCCAGTTACCGAAATCCAAACTCTAATACAATGGGGGTTATTCTAACTTTGGAGGAGGTGTTAATCCGTCCCAAAAGTGACAGAAAAGTGACGGATTTACCACCAGCCGTATTACGAGTCCATTATATCCTATGGAACTCGTAATACGGCTGGTGGTATATCCGTCACTTTACCGTCACTTTTGGGACGGATTAACACTCCTCCAAAGTTAGAATAACCCCCAGAGTGTTTTTACAGAGAGTGAATATATGTAGTACTTGTTCCAATATGTCTATCCAAAGGACTTGTTCCTTCAATTTAGGGAAAATATATTTTTCTATTATTTCTAATACT
This sequence comes from Pleurodeles waltl, assembly GCF_031143425.1. Lineage (NCBI taxonomy): Eukaryota > Metazoa > Chordata > Amphibia > Caudata > Salamandridae > Pleurodeles > Pleurodeles waltl. Next base: position 316,170,095 of record NC_090444.1, read on the forward strand.
TTTTTTCCTACGGGTGAATATGCATATTTATTGTCCACTTATCAGAGGTCAAATCCAATCATACAGAAAGTATGCCAGTATTTTCTTTTATGGAAGATATATATAGCCAGTCTCTTATATATGCACAGCCTGCAGGCATTTGATATACTTATAGTATGGAAACCTTGACTATATAACAATATGAGTGCCTCCGATACATGGCCAGTGATCAAGTGTTGGATGTATAGTAATATTTTACTCTTATATGTTGTTTTATACCCCATTTGAACCTACATGCAGTAAAAAACAGGTGCTCCTTTTACCCACCTTACTGGTAGTCACTTGATTGACTTAGGAAGGATGGGAGATGGACTTGGCCATTGTCAAAGGCAGATCACAACAGATGTCAGGGGTGAATTTTAACTAACTAAACCATTTCATTCTATATAGGTATAATATGCAGATACAATATGAGGAATGAATAAAACATTTATAGACAGAGGCTGTGGAATACACTGGACATATAGGGGGTGATTCAGACCTTGGCGGACGGCAGAGGCCGTCCGCCAAGGTTCCGCCGCCGAATGACCGCACCGCGGTCAAAAGACCGCGGCGGCCATTCAGACATTTCCGCTGGGCCGGCGGGCGCTCTCCAAAAGAGCGCCCGCCGGCCCAGCAGAAATGCCCCTGCAACGAGGACGCCGGCTCAGAATTGAGCCGGCGTAGTTGCAGGGGTGCGACGGGTGCAGTTGCACCCGTCGCGTATTTCAGTGTCTGCAAAGCAGACACTGAAATACTTTGCGGGGCCCTCTTACGGGGGCCCCTGCAGTGCCCATGCCATTGGCATGGGCACTGCAGGGGCCCCCAGGGGCCCCGCAGCACCCCCTACCGCCATCCTGTTCATGGCGGGTTTCCCGCCATGAACAGGATGGCGGTAGGGGGTGTCTGAATCCCCATGGCGGCGGAGCGCGCTCCGCCGCCATGGAGGATTCAATGGGGCAGCGGTAAACCGGCGGGAGACCGCCGGTTTACCCTTTCTGACCGCGGCTGAACCGCCGCGGTCAGAATGCCCTCGGGAGCACCGGCAGCCTGTTGGCGGTGCTCCCGTGGTCGGTGACCCTGGCGGTCACCGGCCGCCAGGGTCAGACGACCCCCATATTATTGTAACCAGTGTATTTGTCAGCGATTGTACACACTTGCCTATATCTGAGGCGTGCATACCATTCATGCACAAGAGGCCTTGCTGCACACAATGTCTGTAGCCTTAACATATTGTGCACATTGATGGAGGGAGTTATAGCTTGATACTCATCAAGTGACGAGAAGGCTCTCACTTCTGTGCCCAGTGTGCACTTAGGCTGTCTTAACATGTCAACGACCAATATTTAGCAGACAAAATGTATGCCATTTTGGCAATCTCAAGAGTAAGGATTTCATAAAAAAAGGGTAAGAAACTATGGGGGTCATTCCGACCCCGGCGGGCGGCAGAAGCCGCCCGCCTGGCGGGAACCGCCAGAAGACTGTACCGCGGTCAAATGACCGCGGCGGTCATTCTGACTTTCCCGCTGGGCCGGCGGGCGACCGCCAGAAGGCCGCCCGCCGGCCCAGCGGGAAAGCCCCTTCAACAATGAAGCCGGCTCGGAATGGAGCCGGCGGAGTTGAAGGGGTGCGACGGGTGCAGTGGCACCCGTCACGATTTTCAGTGTCTGCTATGCAGACACTGAAAATCATTATGGGGCCCTGTTAGGGGGCCCCACGACACCCGTTCCCGCCATCCTGTTCCTGCCGTTTTTTACCGCCAGGACCAGGATGGCGGGAAGGGAGGTCGGAATCCCCATGGCGGTGCTGCGAGCAGCGCCGCCATGGAGGATTCTTTGGGGCAGGAGTAAACCGGCGGGAAACCGCCGGTTGCCCTTTTCTGACCGTGGCTTTACCGCCGCGGTCAGAATTGCCCATGAAGCACCGCCAGCCTGTTGGCGGTGCTTCCGCGGCACTCTGCCCTGGTGGTTTTCAACCGCCAGGGTCAGAATGATTGCCTATATTTCTTCAGTAAGTTCCACTGGGGTCAAGGAAAATTTAAGAGGGAGCTAACAAAGTAAATATAGTTTTTTAGGTATTTTGATAGAGCCCAAACATAGCTATATGAAGCTGTAGAGGGCTTTGCATTGAATATGTTTTTACATCAGTGTGTCTCAAAAGTGAGGTCCTGTACGTAAAACAATGTTGTGTTGGGATCAAGGTGAAACCAGAATTTAGAAACCAGAAGGTTGGGAATGGGAGAAGATGGAGGTCATTGTGATTTGAACAGGACCAAGATTAACTACAATTTTCACATTTTCTGTTATCCATTTTCATATATTAACAATTTAAATCACTCAGAAAAAGTGATTCTCCCAGAAACAAACTGCCTGCAGGTCCAGCTGAGAATCAAGAAATCCACAGCACCTCATATGATTTTTAACTTTAAGATGCATTACGTTCCTGTTTGACATAGGTGCCTAAAGTTCAACAAATATGCATGCATTTACCCAAACATCTGATAGGGAGAAAAATAACAAAATCTATATATACAATAGAAGATAATTTTTGCAAACCACAATTTAAACATAATTTTCAACAAATTCCTCAGGAGAATAATACCACAATTAAAAAATATAATAGAAATGAAATGGGTGTCAGTATTTCTCAAACATATCTCTGCATGTTTAAGTACCCATACCTAATCACGGTTCCTCCTAAGCCTTTGTTTACAACTTTTTATTTTGTCTTCATCACAGGAACCAGACGACCCAAAACCTATGCTTCAGGCTACGGCCCTGGTCTGCGTTTTGATTACGGGATATTTCAAAGTCCTTTAAAAGTGATATAAAATCATCACTGACAAATAGACTCTTGGGGATTTAAGGATCATAATCAGATACCCAGAGTGGCCACTACAATAGACGTGAAATCATTTGTTAGACCTGGCATCCTTGGCGTGGTCTCCCCTATCTTTTTTGCCTCTGCCTCCCATGTTTTGACTGTGTGCTGGACTCTGCACGTACACCTGTGTAAACATGTGTAATTGGCTTTTCCATGATTGGCATATTTGGTGTTACTCCCTAGTAAAGTGCACTAGAGGTACCCAGGGCCTGTAAATCAAATGCTACTAGTAGGCCTGCAGCACTGGTTGTGCCTCCCACATTAGTAGCCATATAAACATGGCTCAGACCTGCCATTGCAGTGTCTATGTGTGCAGTTTTAAATTGCCAATTCGACCTGGCAAATGTACCCACTTGCCAAGCCTAAATCTTCCCTTTTTATACATGTAAAGCACCCCTATGGTAGGCCCTAGTTAGCCCCATGGGCAGGGTGCAGTGTATGTTAAAGGTGGGCCATATATTGATGTGTTTTACATGCCCTAACAGTGAAATACTGCCAAATGTGGTGTTCACTGTTGTAAAGCCTATCTCTCTCAAAAGTTAATTTGGGGGCTACCTTTAAATATTTTTAAAGTGCAGATTCCCTTTGAGCGCAGAAAGAAAGTTGGAGTTTGGCGTCTATGAACTCACAAATTAAAAATACATCTTGTTGTCAAGTTGTTTTTTAGATTGTTAGTTTGAAAATGTCACTTTTAGAAAGTAGGCATTTTCTTGCTTAAACCATTCTGTGTCACTGCCTGTTTGTGGATTCCCTGTCTGCGTCAGACTGACAGTTGGGCTGTTTGTGAAGCTCCTCTAGACAGTGACACAAAGGGAGCTGGGGTGTAACCTGCATATCCTGATTTGCCATCTGGGCTGGAGTGGAGGGAGGAGTGATCACTTATACCTAAATAGGCTGTGCCTGCCCTCACAGAATGCAGTATCCAACCCCCTGGTGTGTGTCTGGGGCCTGTGCAAGACAGGTTCCTGTAAGCAACAGAAACTTCCTTTGAAGTTTGCCTACTTCAAAGGCAGACAGAGGTGTGAGTATTGGACCCAAAACCCCAGACTTTAGATCATTTCTGGAACCAAGAGGAACCTCTGCCAAGGAGAAGAGCTGAAGTGCTGCCCGTGCCTGTGACTGTGTTTGGATGGGTATCCTCCAGTTGCTGCTTCTGCCTGTGAAAGGGGACAAAGACTGGATTTGGTTGTGCATTCCTGCTTGAAGAAGAATCTCCAAGGGCTTGAACTGACATTCCCTCCTGTTTTGAAGTCTCAGGGCCATCAAAGACTTCCTCTGCCAGCACCTGTACTCTCTGCTGAGATTCCTGCCCTGCCAAGTGGTGCCCTATGCAGTGCCTGGGCCCTTGAATGGTGAAGTTGGCAGAACAAGAGCTGAAAACCATGCACAGAGCGCTGTGCATGGAAATGTTCGACACACCATCTGCAACGCAGCTGATAAATGACTCGCCACCAGCTTTGTGGCAAGAATAAATGCTCCACCTGCATCACTGCTGGGAGATCGATGCCTCATGGCTGGAGAAACAATGCAACACCTGCTTACGGCTGCTGATAATGATGCAAACCCCACGCAATGTGGTTTTCTAACACCATGCAACCAGATTTCTCACGCATCGTCCCTGGGCGTCAATATCACTGTGAACCTGCGCAGATCCAAGGTGTACTGACTGGAAATCTCTTGCGAGGGACAAAAACGGTGCATCAACGACTAAACTAGAGAAGAAAAAAAATGCACGGCCTCACTTTTGAGTAAGGAATCAAAACATCTTTGACTTTTCTGATGCACGCTCGCCCATGCAGCTTTATTTTTCACACAAACCAGGTACTTGTGTAAAATCAACGTTTTCATTGTTTTCTATGGAGTAAGACTCTTAGGGCCCTGTTTGTGCCACATTTGTGCCATTTTGTTATACAAATTCAGCACAAACCTAACTCCATATTTATACTTTAGTTTTGGAGTTAAAGTAATTTTTTGCTTGCAAGAAACTACCTTGCATCAGTGAGATGCAAGGTAGGTGTTTGCGTGCAAAGAATGATGATATGGCCTTAGCACCATATTTATACATCCATGCTAAAATCAAGCAGGGGGGGTAGAGGTCCTTAAATAATGACACTAACCTTGCTGGGTCAGGGCTGGCTTTAGGGGACCTGTGGGCCTATTTCCATGGTCAGAGACCATGGAATGGGCCCACAGGTGCCCTTCCCTAGCCCTAGGGACACCCCCACCCACACCAGTGGGACACCAGAGGATAAGGAGACCCCATCCCAGGTAAGTAAGGTAAGTACAGGTGAGTATTTTATTTTATTTTTAATGTGCCATAGGGGGACCTAACTTGGGCCCCTCTACATGGCACTGGGCCCAATGGCCATACCCAGGGGACATATGTCCTGGGAAAGCCGGCATTGATGTCACAGAGAGGGAGCTGCTGAAGATGCAGCTCCCTGTCTGTGAGAGCAATTGTTTCCTCTGTTTCCCTGCCCACATCGCTGTGAGTAGCAAAACAGAGGAAACCTCTGCTCCAGCAAGTGAGAGCTGTTTGACAAATCTCACTTGCTGGGACTGGAGTGTTTGCTCTGACTGGGCGGGAGCTGTCAAAGCTCCTGCCAAGTCAGAGCAAACTATTCCTGAAATGTACCAAATACCAAAATAACTATTTGAGCAGGTATTTGCACCTTACAAACCCCTTAATCTCAGCTATGATATCCTGTTCCCAGGCTATGATAGAACCTTCCTGGATGAAATCCCTGAACTGGCCCTTCATCTGAAAACCACAACTCAAAAAACTGTATAAGAGGTGGTTTAAATCTGCTCATCTGGGGGTTATTTGTATCATACTGTTCGCAAATATTTGAACAAAGCATGTCTTGCATCTTTGACCCTTTATTTCGCTCAATCAATAAGTAACCCAATACAATCATATTTTACAATAATGAACAAAGCGTACTAATCCTAAAATGCAACGATACCACGCACACCCATGTCTTCTTTGAAGTTACTACTTTTAGATGCAGTCCAACTATGGCAGTATGTTTTTTAAATAAACACTTAAACAAGTTGCCCGTTTCCTGAACAATTTTCATGACCTGACGCATTTTGACCTTGTGTGAATTTAGATAAAGAATATACATATGTACAAAATGGGTTGCATGTGTACAAATGAGCTTGCACAGAAATATTGGCCTGTTCAAATAGTGCACCTGAGAGTATCGCAGAAGAGGTGGCAGGTGCAGGTTCAATCACATGTTTCTTTACACTTGCATGTGCCCTGAATCTCTGCCACATTTTCATTAGACAATACTGAAGAAATGAAGGGCTGCTGCAGTATTAGACGGAATACAGGCTGAGGAAAAATGTAGCACTGTCTGCACTGCAGAGTCTGTGCGCTCACAAGCATGAAGTGCATGGGCATTAGAGCCTCGATTTACATATCCATACATAATTAAGAAGAAGAAATCTTCACGTGAGTTCTAATATGTACATTCCCTGGTCATTTTAATGAATAACTGAGTCCCAACCAGAGTCCTGCATTTCACATTTGATGAGTGGAAAAATGTATTTTGCCCAGTCAATCTTATGCAAACAAAGCATATCCTGAACTCAATATATGCCATGTTTGGGATGAATCAAATACTGTTTGTTTCAGTACCCTGACTCAAAACTATTGTATCCATTCCGACTACAGACCTATCTTTTTATGTGCGGATTTTTTGCCACGAGTGCAGAGTTTCAGCAATCAAAAAATTACTAGTATAAAAATTAAGATCGTAGTTCATAAACAGCAAAAACAATAGTAAACTTACACAAAACTGTAATTTTACCTTTGTGATGCAGGCCTAGAGAAAGGAGGCTTGTAGATGATTTAAAGTGAGGAAAAACATTATTGTACGTGAGATAGTGCTACATATCTATTGCGATCTCTGTCCATTTCTCCTTATTGTTGGACTGAAAAACATACTTTTCTGTGTTAGAAAGTGAGGTTAGTCAGTGGGTTGAGCAATGGGTGTTGCCATACTGACTTTCATGGCATTCACAGTTTTGATCAGACGTGTTTAATAGAGATTTGTTTGGGGTCTTTGTAGGCAGGTGATGGTGATAGTGACTGGGTTTGTGAAGTTAGATGGTTGCATTTTACAAAGAAATTCAGTCCTGTTGTGATACAGGAGAGGTGATGTGAAGTTTGTGAGTGTGCTAATGTTTGTGTTTCTATTGGTTTGTTGAGAGGGAATGGGGTGTAAGTAAGAGGTGATGGTGGAGTATAAGGGCCTAACCTTGGTGTTCTGAATTCTTCAATTCATGAGAGGCACACATAAGAAGAATTCCTTTGTAAAGTAGTGTTTTGAATGGTTGAGATATTTGATGCAGGAAGAGAAAGCATGTGTCTGATAATGGGAAGAGGTGTGTTTGGGGATTAGACACTGTGTGGCTAAAGCGCGTGTGAGTGTTTTGTTTATGGAAATTAGAGTCAGTTGTTGAGTGCTTTCATGAAGGTGTTTAAGTAGGGAAGAAATTCTGATTTTGTCGGTTAGGTGTTATGGGCACTGAGGGGCATAGTTACAAGAACTGACGAATTGCTATGGTAAGGCAGCGATGCATCAGAAAAACTTGTGCTGTGCTGTGACAGTTCTAGATGCCCTTGAAGTGTTATATTTATGATGCTGCGCACAATGGCGTAAGGTCGCATGGTGTGTCAAAAAGAAAGTTATGCATCCCTGGGAGGGATGTTCTAACAAAAACTAACTCATGTGCAGCAAAAGTGACACTAGGCTGCTTTATGGTAAGTAAAGCAATGCAAATCCGCTTCATTTAAGTCATATTTGTGTGTGTAATGCAACCGAAATCTCACAAAATGTGATGCATTGAAAATAAATTATTTGGATGGAGCAGGCTGCATGCAGCAGCAGATAAGGCCACAACAACCCCAGCCCCAGCCAGGATGCTCAGACAGATTCCCAGGGGAAGAGGAACAGTAATTTTAGTAGAGAGGAGAATTAAATACTCATAACAGAGAAGACAAAGTATGAACATCAACTCTTGTCACCTCAAAATTACCATTAGGGAAGAAAGAGGCCATTTGGCAGTCTATAGTGGACAAGATCAATAGCGTAGGGCAAGTCAAAAGGACACTCCCAGAATGCAAGAAGCACTGGCATGATTACAAGAGCAGGAACAAAGAGAAACTGGTCAACAACCTAAACGCAGCCATGCGGACCGGAGGAGGAGGACCTGAGGTCCCAAAGGAGCTGATGTCCTTGGAGGAGCAGGTGGCAGCAGTCATCCCAGCAGAGTTGGTCACAGGAGTAGAAGGGCTCTACAGTGAAACCAATCAGGACCTGTAAGCACTACAGAGTAATTGGCAACAAGGACAATACCACCAAATATGTCATGCTCTGCAGCGCAGTATGCTACATTCCTGCACTGCACTGTGCTGAGTGTAAGGGAAAGGGATGGAATTTGTACCATGTACACCACCCTAACTCCTGTTACAAAATCTTAAGGGGGGATGCAAGTGATGCATTAAAGAGAAACATGTTGTTTGTTCAAACAATAGATGGTGTGTGAGGTCCATAGACCCCTGGTAGTCCTGTGCAATGTGTGTGTCTGAGCTGAACACATTGACCTGGCTCTGTGTCTTGATGGGGGCACATTGCATAGCAAGGAGGTGGGAAGTCGCATCTGTAATGCAAGGTAGCCTGAGCAATACACACACACTGCTGTGTCTGATAGTGTCACACTTCTGTTGCAGCTGGGAAAGGATGACATAGAAGAGGGCATAGGTATACTACTTCCTACATGTGATGTGGACCTGGGTGAAGATGTAGCATGTATCAGTAGGGAGATGGAAGAAGAAATCTCTTACCAGGATACATATGTCAAAGCAGGAGAATGTCAAACACAGAATATTGAAGTGACAGGAATGAGGGAGGTTGCCACAACTAAATGCATGAATCAGCAATGGTTAGAGGCTAAGATGTATGGGTCTAGTTGTGTGATGAGCAAGGGTAGGTACACATCAGTGATCATCACAGCTACTAAAATGTAGGGGTATAGCTTGACACAGAGCCCTCAAATACAGGCAACCACACTGTGCAATTAGAAATGGTGACTCATATTGTAGTGCTTTGCTTCACATGAGAGTGAATGTATGATCAGGATTCTATCTGTGTGTGACAGTAAGTGGAGCCCTTGACCCTAAATTAGGATTGCCAGAAGAGTCATGTCATGTACAAGCAAGCGGGGCTGAGGCAATATATGTGTGATACTGTGCAGATAACCAACGCTGGTAATGATGAAATGCGCTTAGTATCAGCGACAGCAATCTATTTAGTTTCCCTGGGTCTATCCCCTCAGAGCTAGCACACACTGGCCACTGTTTACAACTATGGAGGCAGCTGTGTATGTAATGAATTACCATAAGTATGCACAGGTAATACAACCTTGCTAAGTAGTTGCCCTTACACATTCCTGCAGTGTAGCAAGTTTTCTAACTGCATAGAGTAGGGTAGATGTGTGACCAATAAGATGCCTTGGCCACATGAATGCACAATGTGCATGCAAGACAACACAACAAGGCAGACCGCCATGGTGATGAACCACATCTTCAGCCCCTGATATGTATTTAACTCAAATACCTCCTGCACAAGCACCACCAACCTCAGGGGAGGCACAACACACATCAGAGGAGGAAGATGTGGACTTTACCAATTGGCAACACAGAACTGACCAGTAACATTTGTCTGTGGCTGTTAGCCAGTGTCCCGTTGGAACCATGTTGAATATCATGCCATCGCCCTTGTCACCGGGTACTGTCTCCTTTGTGTTTGCCCATCTGTTAGTATGATCCATTTGTCGACTGTCATTGAGGCCTACCTTCCCTAATGGCAATTTGGACCTCCTCCTCACTGGAATACACATCTCCTCCATGTTTCACATGACATGTATCCCAAGGACTTTGTCTGGACATCATTTATCTCTCAAACAATGTTGGGGTTGTTGCTGGAAGAACTGCTACTGTGAATCAGCCTATAAACACACCTATAAATACATGCACTACCCTTAACCTGTTTGTTGTAGACCATGGTGGACATGCAGACCCAAAATGCATTTTTTACCATCTAAAAATAAGTGTGCTACAGTCTCCACCACATTCTCTTATTGGACAAGGCCAAGCATTATGGACCACCCCTGCCATGGCATTATGTTGTGAATCCTGTTGAACAATTGCATGTCATGCTGTGACAATAACCATTGGCACCTTGAGTGCCACGCAGGGAATTAGTCCTACTAATCACATATTTGCAGCTCAGCGCTCAAGCCAATGTTATCTTGTACATATGTCACATATGTCAGCCTCATGCACATATGGGATATATGTCATCCTCAGTGCTTACATTGAACAGATGCTTTGACTACTCTAATAATGGAAGTACTGACAATATGCCACTAATAATGCCCCTACTCATTCAGTATAGCATCATATCTATGCCAGTTAAGGATTTGGAAGCTCAGTGCTACCCCTTAGGTGCCATTAAGCATGAACTGCAACTACTAAGTATGTATGGACCTCTGTCAAATGAAAACATGGTGTCTCAAGGCACAATGGGATACATAGGAACAATTTGTGCCTTTGGCACTGAGAGCCCTCACATGTGTTCATTGTGAGTGTAAGCATGCATGACATCAATTGATCTATATACACACATGACAACATAGAAGAGCCAGATCGCAGGGCTTGGAAATGAGCTACAGTTTCCTAGACTGAGAGGAAATGTCATACAAATGTGTATTCTTAATTAGAAAGTAGTTGCGCTAACTCCCATGTAGGAATTGCCACACTTAGCATACACTCAATGCCAAGGATGATTGATGTTTCCAGTTGACGGTGCCACTGTAATAGATACAAACCAGCAATCCACAATGGCATACTACTACAGTGCTGCAAGGGTGAGTGCGTAAGTGCAAGCCACCAGTGTTTGTTCCAACACAGGCTTGATTATATACCATAGGCTGACAGATCAGTCCATGCAGGACATGAAACTCAAGTCTCACAAAGAGGACCACTTACAGTGCCCATAGAATGTTAAAGATTTCCTAAGTTACTCCATTGCAACATTGACTGACTCTTGCACATAGGTCACTCACTAAGTTATACATATCTACAAACACTGCTGGCAAATCCCACATCATGTACTCAAAACAATGATAACAATCATGACAACTCAGTAAATACTTAGCCATTTGTGAAAGTAAAAAGTGTTGGAAAGTGGATTATTGGTAATGGCAGGTAGGTGCCTACACTTAGCAATAGGCCACAAACTCCCACTAGACCCATTCAAGGTCTCAATAAATTAATCCTGGCTCACCCTTGATAGCTTGGCCACGAGCATTTAGGCTTAACTTAACTTAGGAGACAGGTATGTGAAGCATTTATTATCAACAGGGCAGTGAATAACTAAAACACAATACACCATAAAAATTCAACCCCAATTTTAAACATATATTATATTTGTATCTTTAAGATGACAGCAAAACAACAAAAATCCAATGCAGGGAACCGTAGATATGAATTTTTAAAGATTAAGGTGGTCATTATGACATCGGCGGTCAGGTTACCGCCACGCCGGAGATGGCAGTAGTACCATTGCCAGAACAGCGGTAATGACCACCAAATAATTACCATGGCTGTGATCCCTCCCAGAGACAGCCAATGAACTACACACCAACTGCCAGCGCGGTACGAACATTGAACATAGCGTTAGCCACCCAGAAGAAGGTGGAAGACATGGATCCGCCTACCATATTATGACATAGCACACCGCCAGGATTTCCATGGCGGTAGCAACAACACCAAAAGCCTGGCGGAAACACATCATTTAGAAGGAGACACTCACCTCCAGGGACACAGAGGAGTCCGCGACCGCCATGGAACCAGAACTGCAAGTCTTCCTGATGCTGAACAACGCCATGGCCGTCCTGGAGCACAAACGCAGACAAAGATAAGGCCCTTTGCGCCGCTTGAACATCAGGTTTAGTGAAGGTCTGGCAGTGCACACTACAGGGCCATATTTACCAGGCCACGTAAAGCCAACCTGCATGGGTTTTCATGGCTTTGTGAATATGGAATGAGTCAACCCAGTGAAAGTCACTGCATTTGCTTACCCTGTGACAGGGAGGAGTACCAAGGGTGTAACATTGGGTGTTCCCTCGTAATACCCATGGCATTTGACACATTCCCTTACTTGCAAGGTTTTGCATACCTCAGAATGCTTCAAAAGCCTACGCCTCCCCTGGGGATGCAACAATCACAAATACATTTAGCTTTCCTTGATTTTTCCTCTTTCTATATGTGGTGCATTCTGCAGCATACATAGAAAAAGTGAAACTCCTCTTGAGATTTTTTTTTTGCATTAAGGTGTCCCTTCTTGTACAAAACAATCATCCCCCAATGCTAGTACCTGTGCACGGGGGTGCAGAGGTGCCTGCATTGGTGCATGGTAGCCCATTGTGCACAGAGGGCAAGGGCAGGAATGCACCATGTCTTGTAGTTATGGTACATTCCTTTCCTTTTCTTTTGACACAGGGCTGTGCAGCAAACAGGCTTGCGGGGCTGCCCTGCATCAAAAGTTTTTAACTATGTCTAGCAGTTTATGAAATTAGGTGTTGGAATTAGAAAAGTAAAAAAATAATTTGATCAACCGGAGTTGAGGCGATCAATACTAGGCAATCCGGTTTAGAAAAGTGCATTATTACTGTTTTTGCCTCTGCCTGTCAAAATATTTTTCCGGAGATTAACCGTACCACTAAACTTTTTTTTAATCTTTTTATTTCTTACCTCAGCACCCAAGGGGAAGAAATGGGTAACAAGAGAGGGTCCAGGAGGAGACAAGAGTGCCATTATCATCACCAGTGCATATGCTGGTAGATCTGGGTTCTGTGTCCAGGCTCCACCAGTGGAGTTTGCAGAATTTGGGCACTTTGTGCTAGGTGGAGTAATGCGCACTTCCTGAGTTCTGTAAACCAGCCCAGAGCAGAGTTTGTTTGCACTCGTGAGATAGGTTTATGGCACTCTCTCACAAGTGCCATGATACTCCTGTGCTGTTAGTGAGGGTGTGCGACACTTTGCATTTGCTCTTGTTGTTTCTGGCCGTGCCAGCGGCCACAACAGTGACAGCTTGCAAAAGCAGACTTTGGAAAAAAGGCCGCACTAAAAGACAGCAGTGCAATCTAAAACAGCAAAAAAAACATTTGAGGCATATATCGTGTAAAACAAATTGGCCCCTTTATTTTAAATAAACATGAAAACCCACCCTTTCAACCAACAACAGGCCCAGCCCTCTCCTCATACAAAGAAATAGCCCCTTCCCCAAAAAGTCCAATACGTAATGTTCAAAAAACCATCCCAACTTTCTCCCCACCCTCTCCACCCACAACAAGTGCCCCTCCCACCAAATCAAAAAATTAAAAAAAGAGTCAGAAGAGGGTGTTTTTGACAAGGGCCCAGAGATCATCAAGGCTTGCCTTCATGTGCGCCATCCGGTGGTCCAGGCACACAAGGTATTGGAGGACGTGGCACTGGAAAATGCAGTCTAGGTGTGAAGGAGGGGGCAGCAGTGGTTGAACACAGATGGGCTGATGCCAGTTGGTGGCTGCAATGGTGGTGCCAATAGGAGACTAGAGCTGCTAGGGGCTGAGTGGAGGAGCTAGCGCCGGTGCTGGTGGCTACTGCTGCCTCAGCCTCATCCTCCTCCTCCTGGAGGGCCACCAGTTGCTGATGTGCATTGTGGATTCCCTCCAGCCGCAGAAGCTATAGCCCGAAAGAAAAAGAAAAATGACAAATTAAACTGTGCTCTGTGCAGTTTTAAAAAAAGTAGAGTGGCACAGTAGCAGTAAATTGCTGGTCCCTTAGGTTCATTGGAATTTGATGTGGATGATTACAAAGACTCACAGAGCCATTGCCCACACATGCCTCACTGTAGTTGACAAATGTCAAAAGGGTAAAATTTGAATTGCCATGAATCCATCATGGAAGCCATGAAATATTAAATTATACATAAATGTGGCACATGCAAAAAGGAATTGTTATCTTTTTTAGGGAGAGGCTGGGACAGAACTTTGGAAAGAATAAAGGATTGAAGTATTAGAAGGGGACACAGTGGGCACTGAGGCGGAAATAAAACATACTTTAAGTTTGCAATGCACTGACAACTGCATTAACTGAAACAGATGCATACATTGTACAGAAAAAAAGTGTACCGACATGACAGGTGTCAGGGCACTCGTGAATAAAGTTCAGTTCTCCATATGTGTTAAGACTTGATACACCGTCAATTATGAGTCGGACCGGGATGTTAAGAAAAAGTTCTGTTTAATCTTGAGATGCAAAATCCATTGGAAATCAATTTTTTACATTCCACCAACAGCCAACACGTGTTTCGTCCTAAGAGAAAATTTGTTCTCAAAGACTTCATCAGGGCTGCAAAACATAAATGTTAACTAAATTAAATGGGACTCATCCCACTCAGCATCTAATATCCTTAAACCCGTGACTTCTGTGAAAATTTCTTTACCATAGTATGTGACTTTGCGTGACACAAACAAGGATAATAGAGTCTTAGATTATACAGAAGGTCATCATAATACAGATTTCTAATCTGTGACATACAACATGCATGAGAGACACCATGTGAAATAAGGTTCGTCGGGGGGGTTTTACATCCAATATTAAATAATCACATGTAAAAATGCAAGTAAATTCAGAAATAATAGGATAGTCATGGCACCCGTGTGAAAATTCCTCATATAAGATGTAAACCATAGGACAGAGAGAGCGTGTCCCAAGTAGCCAAATGAGAAAAATTATTACATTTAATAATAGACAGGGCCATTAAGAAGAGCCATAAAGTTATCAGCTCCTCCTAATGCAAGAGTAGTAATAAGTGGTGACCAAAATTCACCACAAATTTTCTCTTAGGACGAAACACGTGTTGGCTGTTGGTGGAATGTAAAAAATTGATTTCCAACGGATTTTCCATCTCAAGATTAAACAGAACTTTTTCTTTATATTCCGGTCCGACTCATAATCAAGTCTTAACACATATGGAGAACTGAACTTTATTCATGAGTGCCCTGACACCTGTTATGTCGATGCTTGGTTTCCTTTGGAAACATTGGAGGAGGGAGGAAGATCCTCCTGCCAGGAGCACCTTGTACTTATAAGGATTTTTAAAGTTTATTTGGTTATAGACTGTGAGCGCTGTTTCCTATATCTCTCTTCCCCTTGCTAAATTTTGTTCTCACATACAGAAAAAATTGTACACTGCCTTGCTGCAGTTACGTCATAGTAGCATTGGAGAATATTGTGGAGAGAGGTATGATGAGGGGTGGGAGATATATCTGCCTTGCTTTAACTACAGTGAGGTAGGAGATAGAAAATTAAAATACCCCCACTTTGAACCAAAGCATTGATGTAAACCATGCGAAATAGGTGAACAGCAGACATGTCCCTCTCCACAGTAGCTCACTTATTTCTTGATCCAAGCAACTATACATTCATCTTTATATTCATCTATTCTATTCACCCTGCTTTGATATTCACTATTTGATTGAAGCTCACACTCTCGCGTCCAGTCTTTCACTATTCCAATGTAGCCACCCATATTTATCCACCCATCCATCCAGAGACTCACATATCCAGTATCCATTCTTTCAAACACCCTGCTTTCACCCATTCATCCATTTACCGACGTATCATTCGTTACCATCCATCCACCCATTTCTCACCCGTGCATTGGCTTTCACTCATCCAGACTTCACCCACTGAGGCATCCTTTCTCCCCTTTCATCTGTCTTTACCCACCCATGCATCTCCTATCACTCACCTATGCATCTTTTCCTTTCACCTATACATCTTTTCACTCATATACCGTTTCACCCATTCTTTCTTTCAGCTGTCTATCCTTTGTTTGCTTTTCCATTCAGCCATCATTTGTAGCATCCACTCATTATGAGCTTTTGTCTGCTGATTTGCAGAGAGAAGAAGCCATTAAGAATTCAAACCCTGATGCAGCTGCTAAACCGGTTCTTCACAAGCAACACCCTTGCAGTAAGTATATTAATAATGGTCAATGAGCAAGACCAACATGACTTACCAGCACCTGCCCCTGCGGCTGCCGGTTCTCCCTCTTCGACTTCTGTCGCGTCCGGTGCACTGGTTCTGCAGCGGGCCCCGGCACTGGTCATTGGTACAGCTGGAAAATTATTACACAATTTAGTTTCAACAAAATAAATCCCACACAACAGATCGTTATAGTTCTATATTCTTCTTTCATTCACTTTAGGAATTTTGTCAGTTGTTAGAAAAAGCAAGGTAGGCAAAACAACTGCAAACATTTCATAGTGGAGGGGCAGAGCCAAGTCACTGAAGTGCAATAAAGGTGTGGAACACTTTGGTTAACCCAGGAGAACCTATACTGAGGTCTTGGTTGGCAAATGCAATGGGCATGAGCAAGGCAAAGAAAACCTTCACAAACATGCATAGAAAAGCTGACTTTGGCATTCAATCTTGTCAGTAGAGTACCTGTCCTAAAAATCTGTCCTCTTAGTATTAAGATAAGATATATAAGGGGACAAGGGAAAGCTAAGCTTAGTGACAAAGCAGAAGAAAGCTCTTACAGACAGGAGGAAGTCAGGGATGGAAGAAACACGTAAAATAGATACATGCAAGGATTACAAGAATTTAACAAAGCTTACATAGAATGAAAATAAGTACAAAAAAAGTACACAGGCACAGTAAAACTGAGAGAAAAATTATTTGAAATGAGGAGAGGTAAAAAATAAAATTAGGGAAATAATAATATAACAGGAAGATTTACTGGGGTCAGCACATCCACCAGCATCCACACTGTTGTCGGCACTGGCACCCTCGTCTCCTCCTTGACCCACCGACGATGTTGCCCTCTTCTTCCTCTTGAGTGCTGAGGTGAGAAATAAATGAAGATAAAAAAAGATTGATGATACTCATTGGCCCTCATTACGACTTCAGCTGTTTTTTCGAAAGACCGCCTAGGCGAGGTTGCAAAAAGACCGGCAGTCTGAATACCGCCATATTACAACGGTATGCTGATTTTGGGCGGAAATCCAACACCGTCAGCATGGCCGACGTCATAATAGAGGCAGTATTCACCGCCGGCTCCGCCACACCAACAGGACTCCGCCCACTGTATTACGATCGATAATACAGTGTGAGTTTCCTGCACGGTGGTGCAGTGCCTGCGGTAGAACGCACCGGGACCCATCCACTCTGGGACGACCCCATCGCTCAAGCAGGTAAGTTGATCCTCTGAAAGGGGGGAAGGAGGGGGGCGTTGTGTGAATGTGAGTGGTGTCTGCATGTGTGTATAAATGCAGGGGTGTCTGTGTGTATGTGTGTGTATGTGTAAGTGCGTGTATGCCCAGGGGGCGTGTCTGTGTGTGTGTATGAGTGAATGTATGCTGAGGGGGGAAGGGGGCGCCTGTGTGTGTGTATAAATGTGTGTAACGCAAGGGGGGTGTTATGTGTGTGTGTGAGTGCATGTATGTTTGTGTGAATGCGGGTTGGGGAAGGGGGTGTCTGTCTGAGTGCGTGCAAGCAAGTGTATGTGTATATGTGAGTGCATGTTTGGGTGTGAGTAAATGGGTGCATCTGAGTGCATGTTTGGGTGCGAGTGAATGGGTGTATCTGAGTATGTGTTTGGGTTCTATTATGGGGGTGTGTGTAAGAGAATGCATGGATGAGTGGGGGTGCATGAATGTAGGTGAGTGGTCATGTGGAGGTGTGTCCTTCGGCGAGAGGAAAGGAGATTCCTCTCACCGGGTGCCTGACTGCCAGCAGTTTCATGCAAGTACGACCGCCAAGAAAATGCTGGAAGTCTGACGATTCATAATCCCAATGGTGGTATTGTGGTTACTGCTGGGCCAGAGGTGCTGTGGACCTCAAATGAACCTTAACCCCTTATCAGCTGGGCCTTACCCTCTCACATCCCCCAGTGCTAAGCCCTTTTTTGGCTATTTGGGACAGTTTGCTCTTAGGCCTTCATACCTTTTTGTCCACATAAGCTATCCACGCCAAATTTGTGATCATTTTTTTCCAACATCCTAGGTATTCTAAAGGTACCCAGAGTTAGTTGGTCAACCTGTAGGAGACCAAGAAGTTAGCCAAAATAATGTGAAAAATGTGATTTTCTTTTTTTTTAAATGGGAAAAAAGGGCTACCGTAGAAGGATTGTGGTTATTTCCCTGAAAATGGCAACAACAAAGGGATTGCGGGGCTAAAATCACCATCTTCCCATCTTTCAGGAACAGGCAGACTTGAATCAGAAAAACAAATTTTTCCACACAAGTTTGGCATTTTACCGGGACATACACCATTTTTACTATTTTTTGTGCTTTCAGCCTCCTTTCATTTAGTTACAGGAATGGATGTGAAACCAATGCTGGATCCCAGAAAGCTAAACATTTCTGAAAAGTAGACAGAATTCTGAATTTAGCAAGGGGTCATTTGTGTATATCCTACAAGGTTTCCCTACAGAAAAACCCAGCTGAAACCTCAATATTTGGCAAAAATATTCCCCCAAGTCTCCTGATAAAATTGATTCCTCACTTGTGTGGGTAGGCCTAGCGCCCGCAACAGGAAATGCCCCAAAACACAACGTGGACACATCCCATTTTTTGACAGAAAACAGAGGAGTTTTTTGCAAAGTGCCTAGCTGTAGATTTTGGCCTCTAGCTCATCCGGCACCTAGGGAAACCTACCAAACCTGTGCATTTTTGAAAACTAGAGACCTAGGGGAATCCAAGATGGGGTGACTTGTGGGGCTCTGACCAGGTTCTGATACCCAGAATCCTTTGCAAACCTCAAAATGTGGCTAAAAAAACTCTTTTTCCTCACATTTAGGTGACAGAAAGTTCTGGATTTTTGGAGGAGCCACAAATTTCCTTCCACCCAGCGTTCCCCCAAGTCTCCCAATAAAAATGGTACTACCACCCAGTGATTCCTCACCTGTCCTGATACAAACACTACCCCACTTGAGTGCCTATACCTGGTGCCCGCGACAGGAATAGATCACACAACGGTCAATGTTGGTCCTTACATGAGGCAGCTGTTGACCCTGGGTGATCCATTCCTGACGCAGGCACTAGGTATAGGCACTCAAGTGGGGTAGTGTTTTTATCAGGACAGGTGAGGAATCACTGGGTGGTAGGAATCCAGCATATTCCTCTAGTTTGTGTGACAGAAATGCGAGATAAATAGAGTTTTTATTCAACATTTCAGCTTTGCAGGATATTCTGGGTAAGAAAACTTTGGGGAATCCACACAAGTCACACCTCTGTGGACTCCCCCGGATGTCTAGTTTCCAGAAATGTTTGCGTTTAGTATGTTTCTCTATATGGCCGCCGAACCCAGGACCAAAAACACAGGTGCCTGCCTTACCAAACCAGTTTATTTTGTGATAGATAATTTTAATGTCTCCACAATACGATTTGGGCGGTGGAATTTGGGGCTGAACTAAATTGGGGAGCTCCCAAGAGAGCACTCTCTCTCTCTGCTTTCCGCCGCATTCACCTGCTCTCTGGGTTGGGCTAACCCACTATTACCCCATTGCACAGACTGTGCTTACGAAGGGACAGCAGGACTGTCCTCATCACCTCCCTCATAATTTACTGGAAGAGGAGTTATCGAATGGGACTCCTCCGACTGAAAAATCACTCCCAGAGTCTGTGCCATTGTCCTATCCCGCAGATGCTGTCTCAGTATCTGATGTCTCAGTCTCTGATCCTATGTCAGAGCTGTCATCTATAACCCGAGTGACGGCAGCAGTCATCCATCAAGATGCCATCTCTGCTATTGGCTAAACTGTTGCTCTAAAACACTAGCCAACGTAGACAGTCACAAAATTGATGGTGTGTGTGAGATACGTGCAACAGTAGAGTCCACCTTACCTGCGCTTCTTCCCTCAATCAGCACGTTCTTTCAAGACACTCAAAAAACACCTTGTCACATACCATTCGTCATAGTCTTTAGCACTTCCTGCGCCCAGTCCAACAATCATTATTGGTGCTCCCACTCCCTCCTCCTCGGATTCCCTCATTACCACCCAGCAAAAGTGCCCTTCTTCTCTCCATAGCCACCCCCCACCCCGCACATACATTTCATTTGTATTATAGCGCAGGTAATGGCTAACTTTACTAATGTACTCAGCTATTGACATAAAATACAGATTTGCTCTTTGCAGTAGGCATATAAACCTTCTGCACTTCTTTATGGCACAAAAACTGCCACTAGACAAATGTCTGATCCTTTTGTAGCAGAAACATAATCACAATACTTACTTGACTTTTTTATTGCTGCCTAAAAGCTACAGGTAAAATGCGTCAGTTGAAGTATGTGCATTGCTTTGAAGACACAAGCTGCAACTGCAAGACAACTGGTGGCTAATATATATATATATATATATATATATATATATATATATAGATCACTTTTTTATGTGGGTCTGGTTTTCCTGCGGGCCGATCGCAGCCCCCAGGGAAACCACACATCTATTGACAAAAGTGATCTATATATATCTATATATATATATATATAGATATATATATATATATATATATCTATATATATATATATATAGATATATATATATATATATATATATAAAATATATAGATCTATCTCTATATAGATGTATCTATCTACATAGATAGATCTATATCCCATAGACCCCACTTGAGTGCCTATACCTGGGCGACCCCCTATCCATTTCTTTTTTATAATTTTTTTTTAAAATAAAATTTAGCCCCTGGGGGGGCGTGATCGAAAGATCGTGCCCCCCCCCCCCAAGGGGAACCTTCCTTTTTTTAAAAAAAAATGCCCCCAGGGGGGCGGCCCGTTTTCCGAGGGGGCCGACCCCCTCAAGTGAAATCCCTGGTGTCTAGTGGTGTCTCCTGGCCCCCGATCGCAGCTGTGCTGCGATCGGGGGCCAGGAAACACTTTCAGGAAGGCCTCGTAAGAAAGGGGAGAGTCTCCCCTTTCTTACGAGGCCTTCCCGAACGTGGGGAAGGCCGCTTGGGGGCGTTTTCCCCATTGGAGCAGAAAGCGGCCGCAAGGCCGGTTCCTGCTCCAATGGTGAAATCAACAAAGTGACGTCAGCGTGACTCGCAGCGCACTGACGTCACAAAGGGGCGGGTGGGGGGAGACACGGAAAAGCTTCTGTGTCTCCCGGGGAGAAAAAAATAAAATAATAAATCCTCGGGTGCAACGCACCCGAGGATTTATTAACCCCCTCCCTGGTGTCGGCCACTGGTCATGACCTGCACCAGGGAGGTAGTGCGGGCGCCGGCCAGTGGCCGACACCCGCACCCAAAGGGTAAAGGCCTATAATTAATAAACTAAAGCATACTTCATAAACCTAAATATGACATATTACTACATTCATCTAATACATTTTCACTATTTCATAAGGATTAATCATCAATTAGTACATTTCCTGGACACTGGTGGCCATTCTCCGAGGTCACATTTTCCAAAACATGTGCATTATTTTCTATGTTATTCGTATTCTACAAAAATAAATTATTCAAAATACATAAACACTCGTTAGTAATTTTTAGTTAAGACACCTGCTTCAGCATTCCCATCCTATCACATAAATGTTCTCTTGTCTTGTTCATTTCTATGACCAATGTTGCTAATTTATTCAATTTACCATTTAAATTATCAGCCAAATGACTTATGCATTCTCGTAACTGCGTGATTTCACCCCTTAAGTACTGTATCTGTTCAATAAGGGGGATACTCTCTCTATTGGGGAGATGCCTAAGCATGGCAGTATCTGCCTTGATGGGTCCGCAGTGTTTAATACTGCATATCTATTGGAGCATTCCACAGTGTTAATTATAAATATAAAGTTGTAGGTTGCTCAGACATGCAATCAGAGGCTAACATTTCATGGGATGTCTGGTTGGGCACTGTAGGGGACATGTTCCTGCTTGATCAGACCTTGCTGTTAGGGTTAGGAGACCCCACCTTTTTGGTTTGTTGAAGAAATGGCCTCATGCCCTCATGGGGTAGCCCCTTGATTTTAGTCTTAGAAGCAGACCTATGGAGTTTATCTTTATGAACAAGTAACCCCTCTACCTCCTCAATTAACTCATCAATCTCAGCCAAAGTACAATTATCTGCTGCATGTCTACGGATTTTCTTCACACTCCTTGCCCCGAAGGTCCGTCCACCGCTTTCTGCTTTACCATGGTAATTTCCTTCCCTTTTAGCCATTACACTCTAGTTAACATTGTGGCATACATGATTGGGTACAGGTAGGCTCTTAGTTTTATCTATATAAGCGTATACAATAAAATGTGGTCCAAATTCTAAAGGAGGACACCGAACTATTGTATTATCTTGTTTCAGTTGTACTGGACACTCCAGTCCAGTGGTAGGAACTTTAAGTCATATGTCAGTCCGGACATATATTTCAGTTATGGAATAGCCAAAAGGATAGGCTAGCATGCGCATAGGCACAAAAGATCATGAGGCTTCCGATGCTCCAGGTACAGCCTTCAGACAGGGGGTTTGGGGGACCAATCAATGAAGGGGGTGGCCCTACCCTGGCTCTTCCTGGTGCTGATGGGTGCAGGATGGGCCTGGCTTAGCCCGAGCGCGGCCCACACTGTGGGTGTGAAGAGCACACTATGTAGTGCCAGAAACACAGCACAGGCGAGTTGAAGCATTGGCCCGTCTCCAGGACCCAAGAAGAATGCTGGGACCTGTAGTCACCCTGCTGTCTCCCAATGTCTTGCTGTCCCGCGCTGTGGGAGTGAAGACTGCACTATGTAGCACCAGCAACACAGCACTGGTGGGTTGAAGCCTTGGCCCACCTCCAGGGACCCAAGAAGAATGCTGGGACCTCTAGTCCATATAGCCATTACCCTCTGAAATAGGATATACTTACTTTTGTCTGGTTGAGGTCCCCAGTGTGTGTTACCTTCCAGCCTTACCCACAGATAGTCAAAATTTTTGACTTGTTTAAGTGGGGCACCACAGATTGTCAGCGTCTTTCTGAAGGACCGATGTGGGTTGATCATCATGAACTTGGACTTTGATTGATTTATTTCTAGACCTCTTTCATGGCAAAAAGCTGAAAAGGTGTCCAGCTCACATTGTAGTCCTATCGGGGATCTTGATATTAGAAGTGTATCATTTGCGAACATAAGAAGTCCAATAAGAGCTGTCTCCCTCTGTCTTCTGATGTCTTGTGGTCCCGCACTTCAGAAGTGAAGAGCACGCTATGTAGCTCCAGCAACACAGCACAGGTGAGTTGAAGCCTTGGGCTGCCTCCAGGGACCCAAGATAAATGCAGGGACCTGTAGTCCCCTTGCTACCTCCTGATGCCTTGCTGCCCCCTGCCCCCCCGCCCCCAATGTATGTGATGTCAACATAATTTTTTTAAACGGTTTCTGCCACATGGCATTCATGGTGCAAGAAATCACATCCAGGTTATACCAAACTGTTTTACTTGACCCACCTCGCCTGCATAAACCTTGTCTCTCTTCCTTAATGCTCTGCATTTTGCTGAGCAAATCGGGAAGACACAGGGCTACCTTGGACCCTCAGGTTTGTAAAAGTAGTGATCTTGTAACTAGTTTCAAGATAAATATAATCTTTTAATACCCAACTGCAACCGGCAGCATGCAGTAATGACCCAAAAACCCAAGTAGAGGAGTCGGAAAGATCTCAATCTGTAATTTGGCTTCCAAAAATCTAAAGATATTGCACTAACAATTAACTAATTTAGTTGAATTACAGATAATGTGAGGCCAGTTTCTGTTATCCACCATGCCACACCTAAACGTTTGATTTTTGAAGTTCTTGTTTATTTTCTTGCAAATTGAGGAGTCTGATAGATTAGCCACTTAGAAGGAACTGTATTTTTCAAAGGTGTGTGCCCATTAGTGCTTTAAAATTGATTTTTTTTGTCTTTGTCCAAATATCTCTAGTTAACTATGGGACATATGTACGAACACTTTTTCCCATAGACACAGAATGGGTAAAAACCTTTGCTACATCTGGCCCTATATCTCTTCCTCCCTTAGCCATTTTGCGGAGATCCAGCTACAGATATCTTATTTTTTCCCGTGATAACAGATAGCTATACCAAACCTCTCTTTTGGGGAATGCAAATGCAATGTTCTTCTAGCTCCCTCTTCTCTACCAGTTTCTTAGAGTTTATGTTTTGTAATTATCCCTGAATGTCCTTGGGGACATTTTTAATTGCTAACAACAAGTGGTTTAATTTCTTCCCAAGTTTTCAATTTTCCACTGGATAGGAAATCATCGAATTCTGCAAACCCATTTCCCTGCCAGCTTTTAACAATAGCTGCATCTACTGCATCTACTGCTATTTCATTCTCCCATTTAACATGTCCAATGATAGTTCGGTTGTTTATATAGGGTGGGTCGCATCTTCTAAGAAATTGCACTTTTCCTTTAAAAAAACATTGGAATGTTATATTTCGATTTTTGGAGATTTAAATAAGTGTAACGGGTCTCAGATGTGATGGGCTACGGACATTATATATTAATAAGATCGTGTTGCCGATTGTTAAAGGACTCACAAGGTTTTTTTAATCTAAAACTGTATTTTGCAAAATGTGAGAAATAATTCGTTCTCGGGCTAAGGAGAGCTCTCCCTCCTTCCCCCAGATTTCTACGTAGAGTTTCTAATGCTACTCTCAGACTGCATTTAACCCTTAAAAATAACAAGTCTATTGAATCAACCACTTTATAAAATCAAGAGTATAAGATACAAGGAACTGCTGCAAACAAACATTTGAATGAAGGGGCAGTCCTTTTTATAAAAGCTACCCTACCCTAAGGTGTGAGGGGTTGTAACATCTCCTTCTTTACTAGATATTCAACTTTATTTAAGAGAGGTTTATAATTCATATCATAAAAGCCACAGATATCCTCTGTAATAAAATCTCCCAGATGACGTTTTGGTTGGGGAGGGTTGTACTTGTACCCAGGATTCAAGTATCAGCTTCTCCACCAAACAGTTGCAAAGAATAACGTCTGGCAGTTTTATTAACTTTGTATCCAGCTAAACAATGAAATAATTAAAACATCTTAAACAATCTCTCTTGCACTGATCTCTTGGGTGCAAGTAGTAATATTACATCGGTAGCATATGATTTAATTTCAGACATTTGAGATGAGTGTGCCTAAATGCCTTCATCTTGCCTAATAGCCTATGCTAAAGTCTCATTAAAATAGACAATAGGAACATGCAAACAGGGGCAGCCCCGCCTAGTTCCTCGCCAAACTTTAAATGTGGCGACTTCAGATGCGTTTCAAACTAGTTTTGCTTCAGCATTCATGTACATTCTCCTAATAAATCTCACTGTCTGGTCAGAGAAACCAAATTTCCCCAATTTCCAGAAGTGTTTCACAGACCATGATATCGAACACCTTTTCCTCATCCAATCGAAAAATTGCTGCCAGGACCTGTTTTATCAAAAGCATCAATTAAATAAGTTTTAAATAAGGTGTTGAGCACAGTTTCTGTCCTGCAATGAAGCCAATCTGATCTGCAGGAGTCAGCCTGAGTGCTAGTTTACTCAACATATGTGCAAATAACTTCATTATAAGTGTATAATCTCAGTTTAGCAAAATGATATGGCGTTAGGATGTGGTGCTCCACTTTTCAAAATAAAATTATATACTTCCAGTAATAAAGGGTTTAACATATTTGGAAAAACCTTATAAAGTTCAGAGCGAAACCCATCTGGCCCACCTAATTTACCCCCGGCATACTCTTCACAACTGCCTCCGATTTCTGCAGGGAGACTGGACTGTCCATAAAAAGCTGGGCCTCCTCCGATAGCACAGGGGATAAAATGTCCTTTACAAATAGTCTAACTCACCCTGTTGTACAGCAATAGAGGTGCAAAAAATATTCTTAAAATGTTTCAAAAAATATTCATGATCTCAACATCAACGTCAGTAGCAGCATCGGTTTGGTTACATTTATTCATATCAATCACATTATTCATGTAGAGCTCCGAGACTAGACATTCCATTCATTTGCTTGCATAGTTACTCTCTTCATAAATCTGTGCCTATTTTGCCTCTTCAAGGGCATTTCTATTTTCTGGAGGCTCAACCCGTATTAATATAATTCTCCAAACAAGCCTTCTCTCTTTTAGAGACTCGGAACAAAATATGTCTCCGAAGGTCAAGGAGGCTCGTAGAGAGGTTTTCATGGCATCCCAGAACACAGTAAAAGAAGCAGTACTTTTATTTTGCTCTAAAACATTTTTAACCTCAACTTAATAGGTCACAATCCAATTCTCATCTTCTATATAAAGTTTATTAAAAAAACAACTTCGGCCTTCAAACGGTGGATCACAGCCCAATATTTCAACCTCAAATCCATTTAGTAGCATATTTAACAGTTCAAACCTAAGTGCAGGTTTTGTAATTTAGTGGCGATTAGATTAAGCATTAGCTGAAGACATCTTGTATTTAGCAACTATTGTGAACATTTTGCGGAATCCATTTGTATTCATGGCAGCCATTTTCTCTGCCACATGCTGCCATGTGCTCGCCATGTGCTCTGTCCTACCTTCCTGTTAACTATTCTTGAAAATCTGTCTAGTGACAAGTTATATTTAGCATCTCCCACTTTGCACATGCCCAGTAAGGTCTGCAGTTGTTAGTAATTAAAAACCAACAGTAATGTGTCTACTAGTCCTTGAAAACTGTTAGCCCCTCCTACCTGTCGACTGTGCATTTCCATATGACCTTCTATGTATATGTCTTGCTTTTATAATTGTACCAACTTCTTTTAGCCCCTGCTTGGGTATAAAAGGACCATGCTCTCTTAGTTCAGAGTGCTACTTCAAACATTACCGAGGGGTGCTGTTTGAACTGTAGTACCACCTCATGCGGTTTAATAAACTTCTTCCTATATGGTCTGAGGACTTAGTGCAGAGAAGGTCGAACCCCTTGCACTAGTAGGCCTTGCTGAGGCTTACTTCGACACAGGGAAGTCAGAAAAAGATCAATAAGGGTTGCATTTCTATATCTACTCAAGAGAGAAGGGACATCTCTTGAATCAGGGAAAATGTCTCTGAAATGATGAGGAGTGACACCATTTACGATGTAATCCGTTGTGATTTATTCAAGTTTAGAGTTAAGTAAAACACCCCAGCCAACACAAGCCTTCTCTCTCTCTGCTCTTCACCTCCAACTCAGATCGCCTGGTTACCGTCACTTGGTTCTCATAGTAACAGTTACCAGGTTCTGTAACCAGGTTCCTACATACAAGTTCTATATACAGAATGCCACAGTCTCTCCATGGGTTGGTTAACTTGAACATTCTAAAATATACCTTAAGGATTCTCACTGTTTTTGGTTTCAATTGCTTCTTATTTCTCATTGTGGTGTCAAGACTCGGGTTCTGAAGGAAGTTAAAATTCCATCCAACAATAATTTCACCATCAAAAGACCTTAAAGATTAAAAATGTTTTTTTTTTTGCGGACCGGGATTGTCCTCTACAGGGGCGAAATTAAAATTAGTTGAACAGTCTATTGAGCACTTCCTCCATCACCATTGACCCTTGGAGGGTATATGTTTGAACTCTTGCATTTATATTAATATAAATTACAAAATCTCTCTAAGATGCTCCGAAAGAGGAGAAACACTTAAAACCTGCCGAAGCTTTAAACATACTAAACTTACTCAGTTTGCCAGAAAGAATATTAGTCTCTCACAAAATTACTGCTCTTCGATTATGCCCTTTTATCCAAACCACTACTGCTTGTTTCTTCCTCCTATGATTCAACCTATAAGTATTAGAAGAAAATACCTTGAGCGTAGTGTGCCACTTCATTCTATATGAAATTGCCTATGCCAGAAACGTGCAAAATGAAGTGCATCACAATGGAGCCACCTTACAAAACAAAGAAGCAATCTTCTTCCATTCAAAGAGCACACATTATAAAATACATATATAATAAAGTACATTTATAGTCAACAGGACTAACCTCCTTAAAGTGCTGAGAAATTCTGGGCCTGGCATGACATTTGCATCTGATATGCTAAATCCAGTTTTTGCCTCATACCACCTCCACCTCCTTCTCAATACTCCTTTGCAAAACTTCATTACTGACACCTCTTTTTTTCCTGCTGCAATCCCCAACCCTCTCTCCCCAATCAAACTCCATTTTATAACCCACTTCCCATCCCCACCAGCCAACCCCCTTAATGTGCCGCCATCCCTGAGAAATGCCTTGTCCTTGATTGCAAGAACCTGCACCCTTCATCATATAAAAGGTACAGTGTTTTGGCATCCATGACACACCAATGACAGCTTCAACTGTCTCCATTTTCACATATCTTCCCACCTGCTATCAACCGTGTCATATCTGAAAACCTCCTAGAGCACAACAACTAATTTCTCTCATGACTGAGGCCTGGAGATTCAGGCCTTGCCCATTTACATCAGGTAATCTCTATATTCCTCTGTCTCTGAAAAAACCTGAAATGTGCTCTCCTACATAATCGTTGATCTTGCTGGATGGCCCGTCTGAGCTGGCACACCTTTAGGTTTAATTTTGCTTAGCATTTGTCTAAAATCCCATTGCCTGTAAGAAGTCTCATAGGATATGTCAGGGAAATTTTGAATGGAAATGTCTCAGTCCACATTTATAGTCTTGAGCTGATTAGCTTTCGGAAGGATTCACTCACATATCTCATAATCCTGTAAATAAATCAAAATAGTCTGGAGCCATGTCCTGTCCCTCACTGGCAATCCAAGATTTACCCTATGCACTCAAGCAGTTGACAAGTCTAAAGCAGGTTTGCTGAGCAAATGGGGTTTGAATGCAGATTGGACTTGCAAAAGCTGTTCTCCACATTTTCTAATTTCCCAATCATGCTTTAAATTTCCTTCTTCGTGGTTTGAATCCAATTAGCCTCTGTGAAGACCACATCCTCCAGATCTGACACTCTTTTTTTGCTGCTGTTTAGTGAATGCCCAGATCTGAGATTTTGGCTTCAACAGCCTCTAGCTTCACTTCCAGTTAAATCACAAGATCAGCTTGGACTTTTTTTTTATATCCTGTACTTCCTTCAGAACCAGGTACAACAAGGCTACAATTTTTCCCCTCCAGGCCCACCAAGATCTTCAGAAACTGCCATGTTAGCTAAACCTGCAGAAGATAGAGGAGGAGAATTATTAACTGTGCTGAGCCCACTGGCTTTACTGCCACACGTATCCCTATCAAATCTGTTTTAAACATTGTGGGTACATAGCCTGTTGGGCACTGCCATTACTTTCTGCGTCTGTGGCGTCCATTCGTTAATTGTCATACCAAGATAAGGGAAACATCTCTCCTTCCTCAGTGTTAGCTTATAGCTCTTTAGTCCTTAATTAGTCCTGTTTTATCATCTCAGTCTGGGCTTCCTGAATAGAAAGTTATTGTGGCGAAAGATAAAATGGGGGGTCTTTCTCCCTTTTTTCCAGTCTTTAGAAATATTGGATGTTGAGACCCATTCTGAGGTGCAGCCAGCCCAGCTTCGAAACTCTCCTCGAGGAAGGGCAGTAAGCAGGCATTATGAATGACACTTTGTAGGAAAGTACCATCTTGCCTGGCATGTTACCCCCATATTTAACTGTATATATGTTGTTTTAGTTGTATGTGTCACTGGGACCCTGCCAGCCAGGGCCCCAGTGCTCATAAGTGTGCCCTGTATGTGTTACCTGTGTTATGACTAACTGTCTCACTGAGGCTCTGCTAATCAGAACCTCAGTGGTTATGCTCTCTCACTTCTTTCCAAATTGTCACTCTCTGGCTAGTGACCAATTTTACCAATTTACATTGGCATACTGGAACACCCTTATAATTCCCTAGTATATGGCACTGAGGTACCCAGGGTATTGGGGTTCCAGGAGATCCCTATGGGCTGCAGCATTTCTTTTGCCACCCATAGGGAGCTCTGACAATTCTTACACAGGCCTGCCACTGCAGCCTGAGTGAAGTAACGTCCACGTTATTTCACAGCCATTTTACACTGCACTTAAGTAACTTATAAGTCACCTATATGTCTAACCTTTACCTGGTAAAGGTTGGGTGCTAAGTTACTTAGTGTGTGGGCACCCTGGCACTAGCCAAGGTGCCCCCACATTGTTCAGGGCCAATTCCCCGGACTTTGTGAGTGCGGGGACACCATTACACGCGTGCACTATACATAGGTCACTACCTATGTATAGTTTCACAATGGTAACTCCGAATATGGCCATGTAACATGTCTAAGATCATGGAATTGCCCCACCAATGCCATCCTGGTATTGGGGAGACAATCCCATGATTCCCTGGGTCTCTAGCACAGACCCGGGTACTGCCAAACTGCCTTTCCTGGGGTTTCACTGCAGCTGCTGCTGCTGCCAACCCCTCAGACAGGTTTCTGCCCTCCTGGGGTCCAGCCAGGCTTGGCCCAGGAAGGCAGAACAAAGGACTTCCTCAGAGAGAGGGTGTTACACCCTCTCCCTTTGGAATAAGGTGTCAGGGCTGGGGAGGAGTAGCCTCCCCCAGCCTCTGGAAATGCTTTGATGGGCACAGATGGTGCCCATCTCTGCATAAGCCAGTCTACACCAGTTCAGGGATCCCTCAGCCCTGCTCTGGCGCGAAACTGGACAAAGGAAAGGGGAGTGACCACTCCCCTGACCTGCACCTCCCCTGGGAGGTGCCCAGAGCTCCTCCAGTGTGCTCCTGACCTCTGCCATCTTGGAAACAGAGGTGCTGCTGGCACACTGGACTGCTCTGAGTGGCCAGGGCCAGCAGGTGACCTCAAAGACTCCTTCTGATACGCTCCTTCAGGTGTTGCTAGCCTATCCTCTCTCCTAAGTAGCCAAACCTCCTTTTCTGGCTATTTAGGGTCTCTGCTTTGGGGAATTCTTTAGATAACGAATGCAAGAGCTCCTCAGAGTTCCTCTGCATCTCTCTATTCACCTTCTGCCAAGGAATCGACTGCTGACCGCGCTGGAAGCCTGCAAAACTGCAACAAAGTAGC
This sequence comes from Pleurodeles waltl, assembly GCF_031143425.1. Lineage (NCBI taxonomy): Eukaryota > Metazoa > Chordata > Amphibia > Caudata > Salamandridae > Pleurodeles > Pleurodeles waltl. Next base: position 316,201,102 of record NC_090444.1, read on the forward strand.
AACGACGACTACTGCAACACTGTAACGCTGATCCTGCCGCCTTCTCGACTGTTTTCCTGGTGGTGCATGCTGTGTAGTCTGCCTCCTCTCTGCACTAAAGGCTCTGAAGAAATCTCCCGTGGGTCGACGGAATCTTCCCCCTGCAACCGCAGGCACCAAAGAACTGCATCACTGGTCCTCTGGGTCTCCTCTCAGCACGACGAGCGAGGTCCCTTGAACTCAGCAACTCTGTCCAAGTGACTCCCACAGTCCAGTGACTCTTCAGTCCAAGTTTGGTGGAGGTAAGTCCTTGCCTCCCCACGTTAGACTGCATTGCTGGGAACCGCGTATTTTGCAGCTACTCCGGCTCCTGTGCACTCACCGAGGATTTCCTTTGTGCACAGCCAAGCCTGGGTCCCCGGCACTCTAACCTGCATTGCACAACCTCCTGAGTTGTCCTCCGGCGGCGTGGGACTCTCTTGTGCAACTTCAGGTGAGCACCAATTATCTCCACTTTGTAGTGCCTGTTCCGGCACTTCTGCGGGTGCTGCCTGCTTCTGAGTGGGCTCCTTCTCTTGCTGTGCACCCGCACTGTCTCCTCACGCAATTGGCTATATTCTGGTCCCTCCTGGGCCACAGCAGCATCCAAAAACCCTAACCGCAACCCTTGCAGCTAGCAAGGCTTCTTTGCGGTCTTTCAGCGGGAAAACACTTTTGCACGACTCTTCAGGACGTGGGACATCCATCCTCCAAAGGGAAAGTTTCTAGCCCTTGTCGTTCATGCAGAATCTTCAGCTTCTACCATCCAGTGGCAGCTTCTTTGCATCCACAGCTGGCATTTCCTGGGCATCTGCCCACTCCCGACTTGATCGTGACTTTTGGACTTGGTCCCCCTGTTCCACAGGTACTCTCATCTGGAAATCCATCGTTGTTGCATTGCTGGTGTTGGTCTTTCCTGCAGAATTCCCCTATCACGACCTCTGTGCTCTTTGGGGAACTTAGGTGCACTTTGCACCCACTTTTCAGGGTCTTGGGGTGGGCTATTTTTCTAACCCTCACTGTTTTCTTACAGTCCCAGCAACCCTCTACAAGGTCACATAGGTTTGGGGTCCATTTGAGGTTCGCATTCCACTTCTAGAGTATATGGTTTGTGTTGCCCCTATCCCTATGTGCCCCCATTGCATTCTATTGTGACTATACATTGTTTGCACTGTTTTCTATTGCTATTACTGCATATTTTGGTATTGTGTACATATATCTTGTGTATATTTGCTATCCTCATACTGAGGGTACTCACTGAGATACTTTGGCATATTGTCATAAAAATAAAGTACCTTTATTTTTAGTATATCTGTGTATTGTGTTTTCTTATGATATTGTGCATATGACACTAGTGGTACTGTAGGAGCTTCACTTGTCTCCTAGTTCAGCCTAAGCTGCTCTGCTAAGCTACCTTTTCTATCAGCCTAAGCTGCTAGACACCCCTCTACACTAATAAGGGATACTTGGGCCTGGTGCAAGGTGTAAGTACCCCTTGGTACTCACTACAAGCCAGTCCAGCCTCCTACATTGGTTGTGCAGCGGTGGGATAAGTACTTTGCAACTACTTACCACTTTTGTCATTGTACTTTTTATAAGAGAAAAATATACAAAACAAGTTCAGTGTATGTACACCTAACCAAAAAGTTTTGCTTTTCTTCTCTCACTTCTTTTCTAAAGTGCTGAAAAGTACCTCTAAAACTTTCAAAAAGTTCTTAAAAAGTTTTCAAAGTTTTTTTTCCTGTTCTTTAAAAAATTCTAAAAACTTTTTCTTTCTTTTTCTATCCCTTAAACACTTTCTAAAATGTCTGGCACAGGCCAAACTGTTGATCTGTCCAAGACTGCTTATGATCACCTTGGCTGGAAGGCAGCAAGGAGTCTCTGTGTAGAAAGAGGTTTAGGGGTAGGGAAGAATCCCTCTAGAGAACTATAGTTACAATGCTAGTTGAACAAGACAAGAGTTTTTTTGGCACTTCTGGTGAGAAATTAGCTGATGGTTCCCACTCTGATTCTGGGGCACCCCTAGCAAAAGATTTGGGAGGGAATCTTTCCAAACTGCCCTTAGCAGGCCACCTAGCATAGCTGGTACTGATGTGAATTCACATCACAGTAAAAGTGTTGCTTCACATCACAGTAATAGTGTTGCTTCTCATCACAGTAGAAGTGTCACTTCTGTAGGCCAGCATGTTAGTGTGCCATCTGTTAGGGCCAGGTCTCTTCCTGTTCATTCTCACCATTCCTCTGTTTCAAGACATGCCCTACCCACCCACCCTGATGACAGAGTGTTAGAAAGGGATCTCAATAGATTGAGAGTGGAACAATCCAGGCTGAAGCTCAAGAAGCAACAGCTGGATTTAGATAGGCAGTCCTTGGAAATAGAAAGAGAAAGACAGAAATTGGGTTTAGAAACCCATGGTGGCAGCAGCAGTATTCCAAATAGTCATCCTGCAAAAGAGCATGATTCTAGGAATCTGCACAAGATAGTTCCCCCTTGCAAGGATGGGGATGACATTAACAATTGGTTTGGTGCACTTGAGAGGGCCTGTGTTGTACAGGAGGTCCCTCAAAGGCAGTGCACTGCTATCGTATGGCTATCTTTCAGTGGAAAGGGTAGGGATAGGCTCCTTACTGTTAAGGAAAGTGATGCCAATAATTTTAAAGTTCTTAAGAATGCACTCCTAGATGGTTATGGCTTAACCACTGAACAGTACAGGATGAAGTTCAGAGAAACCAAAAAGGAGTCTTCACAAGACTGGGTAGACTTTGTTGACCATTCAGTGAAGGCATTGGAGGGGTGGTTACATGGCAGTAAAGTTGCTGACTATGAAAGCCTGTATAACTTAATCCTGAGAGAGCATATTCTTAATAATTGTGTGTCTGATCTGTTACACCAGTACCTGGTAGACTCTGATCTGACCTCTCCCCAAGAATTGGGAAAGAAGGCAGACAAATGGGTCAGAACAAGGGTGAACAGAAAAGTTCATGCAGGGGGTGACAAATATGGCAAGAAGAAGGATGGTAAGTCTTCTGACAAGGGTGGGGACAAATCTAAAAATGAGTCTTCATCAGGCCCACAAAAGCACTCTGGTGGGGGTAGTGGGCCCAAATCCTCTTCAAATCAAAACAAAGAAAAGAAACCATGGTGCTATTTATGTAAAATAAAAGGCCATTGGACAACAGATCCCAGTTGTCCAAAGAAAAGCACCAAGCCTCCTACAACTACAATCCCCTGCTGCTACACCTAGTACCCCTAGTAATAGCAGTGTTGGTGGGAGCAAACCTACTAATAGCCAATCCAAGGGAGTAGCTGGGCTCACTTTTGGTAATTTAATTGGGGTTGGTCTTGTTAGGGAGACCACAGAGGCTGTGTTAGTCTCTGAGGGGGCTATTGATTTAGCCACCTTGGTTGCTTGTCCCCTTAACATGGATAAGTACAAGCAACTACCCCTAATAAATGGTGTTGAGGTTCAGGCCTACAGGGACACAGATGCCAGTGTTACCATGGTAATAGAGAAATTGGTCCACCCTGAACAACACCTACTTGGTCACCAGTACCAAGTAACCGATGCTCATAACAACACACTTAGCCACCCTATGGCTGTTGTAAATCTCAACTGGGCGGGGGTTACTGGTCCAAAGAAAGTTGTGGTTGCCTCAGATTTACCTGTAGACTGTCTACTAGGAAATGATTTAGAGACATCAGCTTGGTCAGATGTGGAGTTGGAGGCTCATGCAGCAATGCTGGGCATTCCAGGGCATATTTTTGCTTTAACCAGGGCTCAGGACAAAAAGCAAAAAGGACAGGGTGACTTGGATCCTGGAAGAATGGACCAAGTGCTCCCTAAAGCTAGGGTTAGTAAAGGTAAATCACTACCTACTATCCCTCCCTCTACAGTGGATTCAACTTCTGAGGAAGAATTTCCACCCTGTGCAGAACCTACACCAGAGGAGCTAGAAGCAGACACTGCTGAGCTTTTGGGTGAAGGGGGGCCTGCCAGGGAGGAGCTGAGTGTGGCACAGCATACCTGTCCCACACTAGAGGGTCTAAGGCAGCAAGTTGTCAAACAAGCAAATGGGGATGTCAGTGACTCTCACAGAGTTTACTGGGAGGACAACCTCTTGTACACTGAAGCAAGGGATCCAAAACCTGGAGCTGCCAGGAGATTGGTGATTCCTCAGGAGTACAGAAAGTTCCTCCTAACTCTAGCCCACGACATTCCCTTAGCTGGACATTTAGGGCAAATGAAAACTTGGGACAGGCTTGTCCCCTTGTTTCATTGGCCTAGAATGTCAGAGAACACAAAGGAATTTTGTAAGTTCTGTGAAACCTGTCAAGCCAGTGGCAAGACAGGTGGCACTCCAAAGGCACCCCTTATTCCACTGCCTGTGGTTGGGGTTCCCTTTGAAAGGGTAGGGGTTGACATAGTTGGCCCCCTTGACCCTCCTACTGCTTCAGGCAATAGGTTTATCTTGGTGGTAGTGGACCATGCCACCAGATATCCTGAAGCAATTCCTCTAAGGACCACTACAGCTCCTGCAGTGGCAAAGGCCCTCCTGGGAATCTTTTCCAGGGTGGGCTTCCCAAAAGAGGTGGTATCAGACAGGGGAAGCAATTTCATGTCTGCTTACTTAAAGGCCATGTGGAAGGAATGTGGTGTGACATACAAGTTCACAACACCCTATCATCCACAAACAAATGGACTGGTGGAGAGATTTAACAAAACTCTCAAAGGCATGATTATGGGACTCCCTGAAAAACTCCGCAGGAGATGGGATATCCTATTACCTTGCCTCCTTTTTGCTTACAGGGAGGTACCCCAAAAAGGAGTGGGCTTCAGCCCCTTTGAACTCCTATTTGGACACCTTGTGAGAGGTCCTCTAACACTTGTTAAGGAGGGTTGGGAACAACCTTTAAAAGCTCCAAAGCAAGACATAGTGGACTATGTACTTGGCCTAAGATCTAGGATGGCTGAGTACATGAAAAAGGCCAGTAAAAACCTTCAGGCCACCCAAGAGCTCCAAAAGCAATGGCATGACCAGAAAGCTGTTTTGGTTCAGTACCAACCAGGGCAGAAAGTGTGGGTCTTGGATCCTGTGGCCCCAAGAGCACTCCAAGACAAATGGAGTGGACCCCACATAATTGTTGAAAAGAAGGGAGAAGTCACCTACTTAGTTGACTTAGGCACTGCCAGGAGTCCCCTTAGGGTGCTCCATGTCAATCGCCTGAAACCCTACTATGACAGGGCTGATCTCACCCTGCTCATGGCAACAGATGAGGGACAGGAAGAAGAGAGTGACCCTCTCCCTGATCTCTTCTCTTCCACAGAACAAGATGCTCTAGTGGAAGGTGTAGTTTTGGCAGATTGTCTTACTGCTGAGCAGAAAGTCCACTGCATAAATCTCCTGGGTCAGTTTTCTGAACTCTTCTCTACTGTGCCAGGCACCACTTCTTGGTGTGAGCATACTGGAGACAGCTTGCCTGTCAAAAGTAAGATCTATAGGCAGCCTGACCATGTCAGAGACTGCATAAAGCAAGAAGTGCAGAAAATGCTTGAACTGGGAGTGGTTGAGCACTCTGAAAGTCCATGGGCCTCTACTGTGGTACTTGTACCAAAACCTCATTCCAAGGATGGAAAGAAGGAAATGCGGTTTTGTGTAGACTATAGAGGTCTCAACCAGGTAACCAAAACTGATGCTCACCCTATACCCAGGGCAGATGAGCTAATAGATACACTGGCATCTGCCAAGTATCTAAGCACTTTTGATTTGACTGCAGGGTATTGGCAGATCAAGTTATCAGAAGATGCAAAAGCAAAAACTGCATTTTCAACCATTGGAGGCCATTACCAATTCACAGTAATGCCTGTTGGATTGAAAAATGCACCTGCCACTTTTCAGAGGTTGGTGAATACAGTCCTGCAAGGGCTGGAAGCTTTTAGTGCAGCATATCTCGATGATATAGCTGTCTTTAGCTCCAGCTGGGATGATCACCTGGTCCACCTATGGAAAGTTTTGGAGGCCCTGCAAAAGGCAGGCCTCACTATCAAGGCTTCAAAGTGCCAGATAGGGCAGGGGAAGGTGGTTTATCTGGGACACCTGGTAGGTGGAGAACAGATTGCACCACTTCAGGGGAAAATCCAAACTATTATAGATTGGGTTCCCCCTACAACTCAGACCCAGGTGAGAGCCTTCTTAGGCCTCACTGGGTATTACAGGAGGTTCATAAAGAACTATGGCTCCATTGCAGCACCTCTTAATGACGTCACATCTGAAGAAATGCCTAAAAAGGTATTGTGGACAGCTAGCTGTCAGAAAGCTTTTGAGGAGCTGAAGCAGGCCATGGGCTCTGCACCTGTCCTGAAAAACCCCTGTTACTCCAAAAAATTCATTGTCCAGACTGATGCATCTGAATTAGGGGTAGGGGCAGTCTTATCACAACTTAATTCTGAGGGCCAGGATCAACCTGTTGCTTTTATCAGCAGGAGGTTGACCCCTAGAGAAAAGCGTTGGTCTGCCATAGAGAGGGAGGCCTTTGCTGTGGTCTGGGCACTGAAGAAGTTGAGGCCATACCTGTTTGGCACTCACTTCATTGTTCAGACAGACCACAAACCTCTACTTTGGCTAAAACAAATGAAAGGTGAAAACCCTAAATTATTGAGGTGGTCCATATCCCTACAGGGAATGGATTATACAGTGGAACATAGACCTGGGAGTACCCACTCCAATGCAGATGGACTCTCCAGATATTTCCACTTAGACAATGAAGACTCATCAGGTCATGGCTAGTCTTAGGGGCATATTTATACTCTCTTTGCGCCAAATGTGCGTCAAAACTTTTGACGCACAATCGGCGCAAACACTGCCCCTTATTTATACTTTGACTTCCGAACCCGCAGGCGTCAAAGTTCCACCATGTGCGTCATTTTTTAGAAGGGGGAACCAGCCTTGCGTTAATTATATGCAAGGTAGGCGTTCCCTTCCAAAAAATGACTTTAAGGCCTGTGCCCCATATTTATACTGTGATGTCATTTTGACGCACAGGAGGGGGCAGGCCTTAAAAAACGGCGCCCAGCCTGATGGGCGCCGTTTTTTAACGCCTGGGTCAGGGCAGGCGTTAAGGGACCTGTGGGCTCAGAAGGAGCCCAGAGGTGCCCTCCCATGCCCCCAGAGACACCCCCTGCCACCCATGCCCACCCCTGGAGGACACCCAAGGATGGAGGGACCCATCCCAGGGAAGGAAAGGTAAGTTCAGGTAAGTATTTTTTTCGTAATTTTTTTGTGGCATAGGGGGGCCTGATTTGTGCCCCCCTACATGCCACTATGCCCAATGACCATGCCCAGGGGACATAAGTCCCCTGGGCATGGCCATTGGGCAAGGGGGCATGACTCCTGTCTTTACTAAGACAGGAGTCATTTCAATGGGGGTTGGGCGTCAAAAAAAATGGCGCAAATCGGGTTGAGGCCAAAATTTTGCCTCAGACCTGACTTGCCCCATTTTTTGACGCCCAAGCTCCATTTTCCCCTACGCCAGCGCTGCCTGCTGTGAGTCATTTTTTTTTACGCACACCAGTCAGCTGCGCCGGCTAACGTCATTCAATAAATAAGGCGCCCGCATGGTGCTTTGGAATGGCGTTAGCCGGCGTTAAAATTTTTGACGCACAACTGCGTTGGCGCAGTTGTGCGTCAAAAAGTATAAATATGGGCCTTATTGTCCTTTGTTTGGGGGGGGGGGTTGTGTAGGAAAGTACCAAAATGCCTGGCATGTTACCCCCATATTTCACTGTATATATGTTGTTTTAGTTGTATGTGTCACTGGGACCCTGCCAGCCAGGGCCCCAGTGCTCATAAGTGTGCCCTGTATGTGTTACCTGTGTTATGACTAACTGTCTCACTGAGGCTCTGCTAATCAGAACCTCAGTGGTTATGCTCTCTCACTTCTTTTCAAATTGTCACTAACAGGCTAGTGACCAATTTTACCAATTTACATTGGCATACTGGAACACCCTTATAATTCCCTAGTATATGGTACTGAGGTACCCAGGGTATTGGGGTTCCAGGAGATCCCTATGGGCTGCAGCATTTCTTTTGCCACCCATAGGGAGCTCTGACAATTCTTACACAGGCCTGCCACTGCAGCCTGAGTGAAATAACGTCCACGTTATTTCACAGCCATTTTACACTGCACATAAGTAACTTATAAGTCACCTATATGTCTAACCTTTACCTGGTAAAGGTTGGGTGCTAAGTTACTTAGTGTGTGGGCACCCTGGCACTAGCCAAGGTGCCCCCACATTGTTCAGGGCCAATTCCCCGGACTTCGTGAGTGCGGGGACACCATTACACGCGTGCACTATACATAGGTCACTACTTATGTATAGCTTCACAATGGTAACTCCGAATATGACCATGTAACATGTCTAAGATCATGGAATTCCCCACCAATGCCAACCTGGTATTAGGGAGACAATCCCATGATTCCCCGGGTCTCTAGCACAGACACGGGTACTGCCAAACTGCTTTTCCCGGGGTTTCACTGCAGCTGCTGCTGCTGCCAACCCCTCAGACAGGTTTCTGCCCTCCTGGGGTCCAGCCAGGCTTGGCCCAGGAAGGCAGAACAAAGGACTTCCTCAGAGAGAGGGTGTTCCACCGTCTCCCTTTGGAATAAGGTGTCAGGGCTGGGGAGGAGTAGTCTCCCCCAGCCTCTGGAAATGCTTTGATGGGCACAGATGGTGCCCATCTCTGCATAAGCCAGTCTACACCGGTTCAGGGATCCCTCAGCCCTGCTCTGGCGCGAAACTGGACAAAGGAAAGGGGAGTGACAAGTCCCCTGACCTGCACCTCCCCTGGGAGGTGCCCAGAGCTCCTCCAGTGTGCTCCAGACCTCTGCCATCTTTTAAACAGAGGTGCTGCTGGCACACTGGACTGCTCTGAGTGGCCAGGGCCAGCAGGTGACGTCAAATACTCCTTCTGATAGGCTCCTTCAGGTGTTGCTAGCCTATCCTCTCTCCTAAGTAGCCAAACCTCCTTTTCTGGCTATTTAGGGTCTCTGCTTTGGGGAATTCCTTAGATAACGAATGGAAGAGCTCATCAGAGTTCCTCTGCATCTCTCTCTTCACCTTCTACCAAGGAATCGACTGCTGACCGCGCTGGAAGCCTGCAAAACTGCAACAAAGTAGCAACGACAACTACTGTGAAACTGTAATCCTGATCCTGCTGCCTTCTCGACTGTTTTCCTGGTTGTGCATGCTGTGGGGGTAGTCTGCCTCCTCTCTGCACTAGAAGCTCCAAAGAAATCTCCCGTGGGTCGACGGAATCTTCCCCCTGCAACCGCAGGCACCAAAGAACTGCATCACCGGTCCTCTGGGTCTCCTCTCAGCACAATGAGCGAGGTCCCTTGAACTCAGCAACTCTGTCCAAGTAACTCCCAGAGTCCAGTGACTCTTCAATCCAAGTTTGGTGGAGGTAAGTCCTTGCCTCCCCACGCTACATTGCATTGCTGGGAAACGTGTGTTTTGCAGCTACTCCGGCTCCTGTACACTCACCGAGGATTTCCTTTGTGCACAGCCAAGCCTGGGTCCCCGGCACTCTAACCTGCATTGCACAACCTCCTGAGTTGTCCTCCGGCGGCGTGGGACTCTCTTGTGCAACTTCGGGTGAGCACCGATTCACTCCAATTTGTAGTGCCTGTTCCGGCACTTCTGTGGGTGCTGCCTGCTTCTGAGTGGGCTCCTTCTCTTGCTGGGTGCCTCCTCTGTTTCCTCCCGCAATTGGCGACATCCTGGTCCCTCCTGGGCTACAGCAGCATCCAAAAACCCTAACTGCGACCCTTGCAGCTAGCAAGGCTTGTTTGCAGTCTTTCTGCGGGAAAACACTTCTGCACGATTCTTCACGACGTGGGACATCCAACCTTTCAAAGAGGAAGTTTCTAGCCCTTGTCGTTCATGCAGAATCCTCAGCTTCTACCATCTGGTGGCAGCTTCTTTGCATCCACAGCTGGCATTTCCTGGGCATCTGCCCACTCCCGACTTGATCGTGACTTTTGGACTTGGTCCCCTTGTTTCACAAGTACTCTTGTCTGGAAATCCATTGTTGTTGCATTGCTGGTGTTGGTCTTTCCTGCAGAATTCCCCTATCACGACCTCTGTGCTCTTTGGGGAACTTAGGTGCACTTTGTACCCACTTTTCAGGGTCTTGGGGTTTGCTATTTTTCTAACCTTCACTGTTTTCTTACAGTCCCAGCAACCCTCTAGAAGGTCACATAGGTTTGGGGTCCATTCGTGGTTCACATTCCACTTCTAGAGTATATGGTTTGTGTTGCCCCTATCCCTATGTGCCCCCATTGCATTCTATTGTGACTATACATTGTTTGCACTGTTTTCTATTGCTATTACTGCATATTTTGGTATTATGTACATATATCTTGTGTATATTTGCTATCCTCATACTGAGGGTACTCACTGAGATACTTTGGCATATTGTCATAAAAATAAAGTACCTTTATTTTTAGTATATCTGTGTATTGTGTTTTCTTATGATATTGTGCATATGACACTAGTGGTACTGTAGGAGCTTCACTCGTCTCCTAGTTCAGCCTAAGCTGCTCTGCTAAGCTACCTTTTCTATCAGCCTAAGCTGCTAGACACCCCTCTACACTAATAAGGGATACCTGGGCCTGGTGCAAGGTGTAAGTACCCCTTGGTACCCACTACAAGCCAGTCCAGCCACCTAGACACTTTTGATATTGTGCTTAAATAGGCTCTCCTTCTGTGTCAGCTAGGTAGCACTTCCATCTTCAGGCGGATCCCCTTAGTCTGATGTCAGTGAGCCTATTCTTGCAGGTACAATTCTCAGCACAAGGCTGCCATGCCCCCAATATAATTTGTACCAAGTTTAGAGAACCAATGTCTCCTGTTTTAATTGGCATCTTCCCATTCTCTCCCCTGTAGTTAAATACTGTAGCCAGTCTCCGTCATCTTTAAATCCTCAGAAGGATGTAATCTGGTGTCTCCTATAGGACCCAGGCCCTGCTTGCCTTGCTGATTTAACTTCAGTAAATGCTGACATTTCACTTTGGAGAGGGAGTCAGCTCGATATGGCTTCATTTTTTAATTGAGGACTTCCTCCTTAGTATATCTACTACTCACTTTACACTAGCTGAGATAAATGATTTGGATTTGGCAGTTTATATTAGATTGAAGCTGGGGGGAGTGTTTCGTGGAATCAATAACACTGACGCTTCCAAACACTGGTTCCCCCACGGATCACTGGGTTACTTCTCCCAAAAGTTTCAGCCGTTAGATTTGTCAGACTACAAGACACTCTTCAGCCTGAATCAATAATCGATAATCCTCTTTGGTTGTTTAAGTTTGGAGATTTTAAGATCATGACAATTTGTGCATAATGTCAGCATGAATATTTGGATTCTTGAGTAGTTTTTGATGTCACAGTAAAAACAAATATCAGAAGCATCATTTGTCCCCTCTGTTAAATTAAATAGGAAACGCCTGTTCTCCATAGGTTTGTCAACCTTGGCTCTTACAAATTAAAGAAGGGGCCATCTGGTCCATATTGATTAGGTATACAACTTTTCCAAATCCAGCAAAGGTGCAGTCTTGGGAAGTAGTAAAGTTATTATATCAATTTGTAGCCTTCTGAGGGCAACTCAGACAGTATGTACTGCAGAATATAGCAGGCAGAACAATTCCTGTAGGGCCAACACCACTGGCAAAGGCTGCTATTCAATCAATGAGCCCAAATACTATAAATGCAATTAGGGGCAAAGTGTCCATAAAAGATCATTAATTTGCATTCTGGATTGCCAGCAAGACTAACCAGTTAGAAGCAGTCTATTCTCATACAGCCACCCTGAACAAGCTTAGAATTGTGACTATGGCCTGAATTAGATGTTGGCGGTAATGGTCTTGCCATTGACTTTTCAGTGGGAAACTTGCCCATTGTTGTGATAGTATTTAGATGCCAGAGGCAGCATAGGGGAAAGACCACTGACAGTCTGCTGTCACTGTCATGAAACCTCATCCACAGCATCAGCAGCACAATAGACAAATGCAGCTGGCTGTCGGATGAAAGCCCCTTTTACCACCGAGCCAATCACAGTGTGCAGTCCCGCCGACGCACCTGTGGCGGCTAAACCTCCACACCAGAGTTGGTGATTTGGGAGCTTTATAAACACAAAACTCACCTTTTTAACTTTTTCCCTCATACCCTGGTGCCATGAACCCACTGCTACTGTTCCTCCCATTGCTCCTGGGCCAGGTCCAAGATGGAAATCAGCCCCATTTTCGCCGGAACAGAAGGTATATCACAGGCATTCCTGCTACCCTCAGAGTTGTAGCATCACAATAATACTGGATTTATTCATGGCTCATCAATTTGTGTAAGCACCACCATAATGTTGTGCAATGCTGAGGTGTGTAATGCTGTAGTCAGAAAATATATCAGAACAGACCTTGAGATAAGTTGCACCCATCAATCTGGTACTGTATGCCTTCATAGCAATGGACACCTACATAAAACTACTGAAGAATCACAAATAGAAATGTGTCTGCAGAGCTATGTGCATTAATGTCCCCCAACTCTCGAAAGTATCATCTGAAACAGTATACCCAACTTTAACCAAACAATCCCATGTTAATGTAGCAATTACACTACAACATTCTACACATGGGTGTACACAGAATGCAATGCAATGTTTACTGGTGAACTGCAAACATGGCAGAGATGTATGCAGGTGTGTGCAATATATGAACATAGGATCCCACTTAACTATAAAGTGTCAGGTTCTCTGTGTAATGCATACTTGCATATTTTTGACACATAATGTTATTATAAACACATGTGCATTTTCCAGTCACAAAAACAGAAACACATAGAATTTTGGTGTAAGTGTCCAGTTACAGAATGAATGCTTGCATGAAAATTAATATGTCCATCACTAATGTTCAAAACTAAAGTATGCATTCAAACAAAATACAACCTGTGTTTGTTACTTTCACAAATGAGAGTAGATGTGTGTCTCACAAATTAGCAGAAATAACATCATCAGCAAACAATTACAAAATAAGGCCAAGGCAAAAGTATTCTCAAAATAAAGTTCTTTATATATTCATGAGCAGTTGCAGCTCATCCATTAGGGAGGAGGAGTATCAGTCCCCCACCCCCTGCCAGCAGAAGCAGTTGCAAATTCTTTATCAAATGAAACAATAATAAACCATGTTTATTATTGTTTAGTTTGTTAAAGGGGTGGGGCATTGGGGATGGTGAAATGAGGGGTCATTTGTGTAGATCCTACAAGGTTTTCCTACAGAAAATAACAGCTGAAATAAAAAAATATTGAAAGTGAGCTGAAAAAAACAGCAATTTTTCTCCATGTTCGACTCTGTAACTTTTTACTGCAATGTCAGATTTTTTAAAGCAATATACCGTTACGTGTGCTGGACTCTTCCGGTTGCGAGGATATATAGGGCTTGTAGGTTCATCAAGATCCCTAGGTACTCAGAGCCAATAAATGAGGTGCACCTTACAATGGGTTTTCATTCTATACCGGGTATACGGCAATTCATTTGCTGAAATATAAAGAGTGAAAAATAGGTATCAAGAAAATCTTTGTATTTCCAAAATGGGCATAAGATAAGGTGTTGAGAAGCAGTGGTTATTTGCACATCTCTGAATTCCGGGGTGCCCATACTAGCATGTGAATTACAGGCCATTTCTCAAATAGATGTCTTTTTTACACACTGTCTTACATTTGGAAGGAAAAAATGTAGAGAAGGACAAGGGGCAATAACACTTGTTTTGCTATTCGGTTTTCTGCCAAGTCTCCCGATAAAAATGGTACCTCACTTGCATGGGTAGGCCTAATGCTCGCGACAGGAAACGCAACATGGACACATCACATTTTTACATTGAAATCTGAGGTGTTTTTTGCAAAGTGCCTAGTGCCCTCTAGCTCAGCCGGCACCTATGGAAGCCTACCAAACCTGTGCATTTTTGAAAACTAGACACCTAGGGAAATCCAGGATGGGGTGACTTGTGGGGCTCTCACTAGGTTCTGTTACCCAGAATCCTTTGCAAACCTCAAAATTTGGCCAAGAAAACACTTTTTCCTCACATTTCGGTGACAGAAAGTTCTGGAATCTGAGAGGAGCCACAAATTTCCTTCCACCCAACGTTCCCCACGTCTCCCAATAAAAATGGTACCTCACTTGTGTGGGTAGGCCTAGCGCCCGCGACAGGTTATGCCCCAAAACACAACGTGGACACATCACATTTTCCCAAAGAAAACAGACCTGTTTTTTGCAAAGTGCCTAGCTGTGGATTTTGGCCTCTAGCTCAGCCGGCACCTAGGGAAACCTAGCAACCCTTGACATTTTTGAAAACTAGACATCTAGGGGAATCCAAGATGGGGTGACTTGTGGGGCTCTGACCAGGTTCTGTTACCCAGAATCCTTTGCAAACCTCAAACTTTGGCTAAAAAAAACACATTTTCCTCACATTTCGGTGACAGAAAGTTCTGGAATCTGAGAGGAGCCACAAATTTCCTTCCAGCCAGCGCTCCCCCAAGTCTTCCAATAAAAATGGTACCTCACTTGTGTGGGTAGGCCTGGTGCCCGCGACAGGAATAGATTACACAACTGGTAATGTTGGTCCTTACATGAGGCAGCTGTTGACCCTGGGGTGATCCATTCCTGACGCAGGCACAAGGTATAGGCACTCAAGTGGGGTAGTGTTTTTATCCGGACAGGTGAGGAATCACTGGGTGGTAGGAATTTTGTGGATCCCAGCATATTCCTGTAGTTTGTGTGACAGAAATGCGAGAAAAAATAGAGTTTTTATTCAACATTTCAGCTTTGCAGGGTATTCTGGGCAAGAAAACTTTGGGGAATCCACCAAAGTCACACCTTTGTGGACTCCCCCGGATGTCTAGTTTCCAGAAATGTTTGGGTTTAGTATGTTTCTCTATATGGCCGCCGAACCCAGGACCAAAAACACAGGTGCCTGCCTTACAAAACCAGTTTGTTTTGTGATAGAAAATTTTGATGTCTCCACAATACAATTTGGGCGGTGGAATTTGGGGCTGAACTAAATTGGGGAGCTCCCAAGAGAGCACTCTCTCTCTCTGCTTGCCGCCGCATTCACCTGCTCTCTGGGTTGGGCTAACCCACTATTACCCCGTTGCACAGACTTGGCTTGCGAAGGGACAGCAGGACTGTCCTCATCACCTCCCTTATAATTTACTGGAAGAGAAGTTATCGAATGGGACTCCTCTGACTGAAAAATCACTCCCAGAGTCTGCGCCATTGTCCTGTTCCTCAGATGCTGTCTCAGTATCTGATGTTTCAGTCTCTGATCCTATGTCAGAGCTGTCCTCTATAACCCGAGTGACGGCAGCAGTCATCCATCAAGATGCCATCTCTGCTATTTGCTAAACTGTTGCTCTAAAACACTAGCCAACGTAGACAGTCACAAAATCGATGGTGTGTGTGAGATATGTGCAACAGTAGAGGCCACCTTACCTGCGCTTCTTCCCTCAATCAGCACGTTCTTTCAAGACACTCAAAAATCACCTTGTCACATACCATTCATCACAGTCTTTAGCACCTCCTGCGCCCAGTCCAACAATCATTATTGGTGCTCCCACTCCCTCCTCCTCGGATTCCCTCATTACCACCCAGCAAAAGTGCCCTTCATCTCTCCATAGCCGCCCCCCAACCCGCACATACATTTCATTTGTATTATAGCGCAGGTAATGGCTGACTTTACTAATGTACTCAGCTATTGACATAAAATACAGATTTGCCTGTGCTTCTTCATTGGCACTAAAACTGCCACTAGACAAAACTCTGATCCTTTTGTAGCAGAAACATAATCACAATACTTACTTGACTTTTTTATTGCTGCCTAAAAGCTACAGGTGAAATGCGTCAGTTGAAGTATGTGCATTGCTTTGAAGACGCAAGCTGCAACTGCAAGACAACTGGTGGCAAATATATATATATATATACAAAAAACAAAGGAGAACTCTGGGAAGTTACCAATTTTAGGTGGAGAGCTGCTCTAGTAAGGAGCACCCTGCAACACCAGCGACACTCTAAATTTGCTCACCTCAAATGTCTGCTTATCTAGCAAAGGTTTTAAGCATAGGATCAGCACAGTGCTATCCTCGCCAAGCTAGACAGTGACAAAGTCTTTTGCCATTTGTACAGCAAAATCTTTAAGCACAGGATTGACATAGGGGGTCATTCTGACCCCGGCCGGCGGCAGAAGCCGCCGGCCTGGCTGGGACCGCCAGAATACCGCTGCGCGGTCAAAAGACCGCCGCGGGTATTCTGGGTATTCTGGGCCGCCCGCCAGCCCAGCGGGAAACACCCTTCCATGAGGATGCCGGCTCCGAATGGAGCCGGCGGAGTGGAAGGGGTGCGACGGGTGCAGTTGCATCCATCGCGATTTTCAGTGTCTGCATGGCAGACACTGAAAATCTTTGTGGGGCCCTGTTACGGGGCCCCACGACATCCCATACCGCAATTCTCTTCCTGGCGGCCAAAACCGCCAGGAACAGGATGGCAGTATGGGGGTCGGAATCCCCATGGCGGCGCAGCAAGCTGCGCCGCCATGGAGGATTCCCCAGGGCAGTGGGAAACCGGCGGTACACCGCCGGTTTTCCGTTTCTGACCGCGGCTGTACCGCCGCGGTCAGAATGCCCATGGGAGCACCGCCAGCCTGTTGGCGGTGCTCCCGCGGTCGTTGGCCCTGGCGGATTTTACCGCCAGGGTCAGAATGACCCCCATAGTGTCATCCTCGCTGAGCTGTAAAATGACAAAAGCCATTTACCACTCCAGGCACAGTATTACAGCTTTGGACTGGTCAAATACCATCCAAGCCAACCTGGAATGAGTAAAGCAACCCCTGACACATATTTCGCTCTCATTAGAGCTCTTCAGAGGGGTATAGCTTTGTCCAGACACAAGGGAGCACCCAGTATAAGTCAAACCAAGGCCCTTTCAGGGTTAGAGTGACGCATAAATTATGCAAAAAACAAAGGAGAACTCTGGGAAGGTCCCAATTTTAGGTGGAGAGCTGCTCTAGTAAGGAGCACCCGGCAACACCAGAGACACTCTAAATTTGTTCACCTCAAATGTCTGCTTATCTAGCAAAGTTTTTAAGCATAGGATCAGCACAGTGCTATCCTCACCGAGCTAGATAGTGACAAAGTCTTTTACCATTTGTACAGCAAAATCTTTAAGCATAGGATTGACATAGTGTCATCCTCGCCGAGCTGTAAAATACCGTCCAAGCCAACCTGGAATGAGTAAAGCAACCCCTGACACGTGTTTCGCTCTCATTAGAGCTCTTCAGAGGGGTATAGCTTTGTCTATATATATATATATATATATATATATATATATATAAATAAATAAATATAGATATATAAATATAGATCACCTTTATATGTGAGTCTGGTTTTCCTGGGGGCCGATCGCAGCCCCCAGGGAAACCACACATCTATCTATATATATATATATAGTATATACACATCAATAGATATATTCATGTAGATATATCTACATAGATATATCTATCTATATATATATATATCTATATATATATAGATAGATCTATATTTTTTTTATTAGTTGTAGGGTTTCCTTGGGGGCCAAAATGGCCCCCATAGGGGGTCGCCCTGCCCACGGGCGACCCCCTGTCCATTTATTTTTTATTTTTTTTATTATTTTTTTAATTATTATTTTTTAAATAAAATTTAGCCCGGGGGGGGGGGCGATCAAAAGAAATCGCGCCCCCCCCCCCCCCCAGGGGGAACCTACCTTTTCTAAAAAAAATATGCCCCCGAGGGGGGGCTGGCCTGTTTTCTGAGGGGGCCGACCCCCTCAAGTGAAATCCCTGGTGTCTAGTGGTGTTTCCTGGCCCCGATCACAGCTGTGCTGCGATCGGGGCCAAGAAACACTATCAGGAAGGCCTCGTAAGAAAGGGGAGAGTCTCCCCTTTCTTACGAGGTCTTCCCGAACGTGGGGAAGGCCGTTTGGGCTTGGAGAAGGAAGCGGCCGCAAGGCCGCTTCCTGCTCCGATGGGGAAATCAACAAAGTGACATCAGCGCGCCTCGCCGCGCACTGACGTCACAAAGGGGTGGGTGGTGGGCGGGGGGAGACACGGAAAAGCTTCCGTGTCTCCTGGGGAGAAAAAAATAAAATATTAATTCCTAACCCCTCCCTGGTGTCGGCTACTGGTCGTGACCCGCACCCGGGAGGTAGTGCGGGCGTCGGCCAGTGGCCGACGCCCGCTCCCAAGGGATTAAGGCCTATAATTAATAAACTAAAGCATACTTCATAAACCTAAATATGACATATTACTACATTAATCTAATACATTTTCACTATTTCATAAGGATTAATCATCAATTAATACATTTCCTGGACACTGGTGGCCATTCTCCGAGGTCACATTTTCCAAACATGTGCATTATTTTCTATGTTATTCGTTTTCTACAAAATAAATTATTCAAAATACATAAACACTCATTAGTAATTTTTAGTTAAGGCACCTGCTTCAGCATTCCCCATCCTATCACACAAAAGTTCCCTTGTCTTGTTTGTTTCTATGACCAATGTTGCTAATTTATTCAATTTACCATTTAAATTATCAGCCAAATGACTTATGCATTCTCGTAACTGCGTGATTTCACCCCTTAAGGACTGTATCTGTTCAATAAGGGGGGTACTCTATCTATTGGGGAGATGGCTAAGCATGGCAGTATCTGCCTCGTTGGGTCCGCAGTGTTTAATACCACATATCAATTGGAGCATTCCACAGTGTTAATTATAGATATAAAGTTGTAGGTTGCTCTAACATGCAATCAGAGGCTAACATTTCATGGGATGTCAGGTTGGGCACTGTAGGGGACATGTTTCTGCTTGATCAGACCTTGCTGTTAGGGTTAGGAGACCCCACCTTTTTGGTTTGTTGAAGAAATGGCCTAATGCCCTCATGGGGAAGCCCCTTGATTTTAGTCTTAGAAGCAGACCTATGGAGTTTATCTTTATGAACAAGTAACCCCTCTACCTCCTCAATTAACTCATCAATCTCAGCCAAAGTACAATTATCTGCTGCATGTCTACGGATTTTCTTCACACTCTCTTGCCCCGAAGGTCCGTCCACCGCTTTCTGCTTTACCATGGTAATTTCCTTCCCTTTTAGCCATTACACTCTAGTTAACATTGTGGCATACATGATTAGGTACAGCTAGGCTCTTAGTTTTATCTATATAAGCGTATACAATAAAATGTGGTCCAAATTCTAAAGTAGGACACCAAACTATTGTATTATCTTGTTTCAGTTGTACTGGACACTCCAGTCCAGTGGTAGGAACTTTAAGTCATATGTCAGGCCGGACATATATTTCAGTTATGGAATAGCCAAAAGGATAGGCTAGTATGGCATAGGCACCCAAGATCATGAGGCTTCCGATGCTCCAGGTACAGCCTTCAGACAGATGGTTTGGGGGACCAACCAATCAAGGGGGTGGCCCTACCCTGGCTCTTCCTGGTGCTGATGGGTGCAGGATGGGCCTGGCTTAGCCCGAGTGCGGCCCACACTATGGGTGTGAAGAGCACGCTATGTAGTGCCAGAAACACAGCACAGGTGAGTTGAAGCATTGGGCCGTCTCCAGGACCCAAGAAGAATGCTGGGACCTGTAGTCACCCTGCTGTCTCCCAATGTCTTGCTGTCCCGGCATGTGGGAGTGAAGAGCGCACTATGTAGCACAAGCAACACAGCACTGGTGAGTTGAAGCCTTGGTCCGCCTCCAGGGACCCAAGAAGAATGCTGGGACCTCTAGTCCATATATCCATTGCCCTCTGAAATAGGATATACTTACTTTTGTCTGGTTGAGGTCCCCAGTGTGTGTTACCTGCCAGCCTTACCCACAGATAGTCAAAATCTTTGACTTGTTCGAGTGGGGCACCACAGATTGTCAGCTTCTTTCTGAAGGACCGATGTGGGTTGATCATCATGAACTTAGACTTTGATGGATTTATTTCTAGACCTCTTTCATGGCAAAAAGCTGAAAAGGTGTTCAGCTCACATTGTAGTCCTATCGGGGATCTTGATATTAGAAGAGTATCATTTGCGAACATAAGAAGTCAAACAGGAGCTGTCTCCCGCTGTCTTCTGATGTCTTGTGGTCCCACACTGCAGAAGTGAAGAGCACGCTATGTAGCTCCAGCAACACAGCACAGGAGAGTTGAAGCCTTGGGCTGCCTCCAGGGACCCAAGATAAATGCAGGGACCAGTAGTCCCCTTGCTTCCTCCTGATGCCTTGCTGCCCCCGCCCCCTAATGTATGAGATGTCAACATAATTTTTTTAAACAGTTTCTGCCACATGGCATTCATGGTGCAAGAAATCACATCCAGGTTATACCAAACTGTTTTACTTGACCTACCTCGCCTGCATAAACCTTGTCTCTCTCCCTTAATGCTCTGCATTTTGCTGAGCAAATCGGGAAGACACAGGGCTACCTTGGACCCTCAGGTTTGTAAAAGTAGTGATCTTGTAACTAGTTTCAAGATAAATATAATCTTTTAATACCCAACTGCAACCGGCAGCATGCAGTAATGACCCAAAAACCCAAGTAGAGGAGTCGGAAAGATCTCAATCAGAAATTTGGCTTCCAAAAATCTAAAGATATTGCACTAACAATTAACTAATTTAGTTGAATTACAGATAATGTGAGGCCAGTTTCTGTTATCCACCATGCCACACCTAAACTTTTGATTTGTGAAGTTCTTGTTTATTTTCTTGCAAATTGAGGAGTCTGGTACATTAGCCACTTAGAAGGAATTGTATTTTTCAAAGGTGTGTGCCCATTAGTGCTTTAAAATTGAATGTATTTGTCTTTGTCCAAATATCTCTAGTTAACTATGGGCCATATGTACGAACACTTTTTTCCATAGACACAAAATGGGTAAAAACCTTTGCTACATCTGGCCCTATATCTCTTCCTCCCTTGGCAATTTTGCGGAGATCCAGCTACAGATATCTTCATTTTATAACAGATAGCTTTACCAAACCTCTCTTAAGGGGAATGCAAATGTAATGTTCTTCTAGCTCCCTCTTCTCTACCAGTTTCTTGGAGTCTATGTTTGTAATTAGCCCTGTATGTCCTCGGGGACATTTTTAATTGCTAACAACAAGTGGTTTAATTTCTTCCCAAGTTTTCCAAGTTTTCAATTTTCCACTGGATAGGAAATCATCGAATTCTGCAAACCCATTTCCCTGCCAGCTTTTAACAATAGCTGCATCTACTGCATCTACTGCTATTTCATTCTCCCATTTAACATGTCCAATGATAGTTCGGTTGTTTATATAGGGTGGGTCGCATCTTCTAAGAAATTGCACTTTTCCTTTAAAAAAACATTGGAATTTCGTTTTTTGGAGATGTAAATAAGTGTAAAGGGTCTCAGATGTGATGGGCTACGGACATTATATATTAATAAGATCGTGTTGCCGATTGTTAAAGGACTCACAAGGTTTTTTTAATCTAAAACTGTATTTTGCAAAATGTGTGAAATAATTCGTTCTCGGGCTAAGGAGAGCTCTCCCTCCTTCCCCCAGATTTCTACGTAGAGTTTCTAATGCTACTCTCAGACTGCATTTAACCCTTAAAAATAACAAGTCTATTGAATCAACCATTTTATAAAATCAAGAGTATAAGATACAAGGAACTGCTGCAAACAAACATTTGAATGAAGGGGTCAGTCATTTTTTATAAAAGCTATCCTACCCTAATGTGTGAGGGGTTGTAGCATTTACTAGATATTCAACTTTATTTAAGAGAGGTTTATAATTCATATCATAAAAGCCACAGATATCCTCTGTAATAAAGACTCCCAGATGACGTTTTGGTTGGGGAGGGTTGTACTTGTACCCAGGATTGAAGTATCAGCTTCTCCACCAAACAGTTGCAAAGAATAACGTCTGTCAGTTTTATTAACTTTGTATCCACCTAAACAATGAAAGAATTAAAACATCTTAAACAATCTCTCTTGCACTGATCTCTTGGGTGCAAGTAGTAATATTACATCGTTTGCATATGATTTAATTTCAGACATTTGAGATGAGTGTGCCTAAATGCCTTCATCTTGCCTAATAGCCTATGCTAAAGTCTCATTAAAATAGACAATAGGAACATGCAAAAAGGGGCAGCCCTGTCTAGTTCCTCGCCAAACTTTAAATGTGGCAACTTCAGATGCGTTTCAAACTAGTTTTGCTTCAGCATTCATGTACATTCTCCTAATAAATCTCACAGTCTGGTCAGAGAAACCAAATTTCCCCAATTTTCCGAAGAGTGTTTCACAGACCATGATATCGAACACCTTTTCCTCATCCAATCGAAAAATTGCTGCCAGGACCTGTTTTATCAAAAGCATCAATTACATAAGTTTTAAATAAGATTTTGAGCACAGCTTCTGTCCTGCAATGAAGCCAATCTGATCTGCAGGAGTCAGCCTGAGTGCTAGTTTACTCAACATATGTGCAAATAACTTCATTATAAGTGTATAATCTCAGTTTAGCAAAATGATATGGCGTTGGGATGCGGTGCTCCACCTTTCAAAATAAAATTATATACTTCCAGTAATAAAGGGTTTAACATATTTTAAAAAACCTTATAAAGTTCAGAGCGAAACCCATCTGGCCCACCTAATTTACCCCCGGCATACTCTTCACAACTGCCTCCGATTTCTGCAGGGAGACTGGACTGTCCATAAAAAGCTGGTCCTCCTCCGATAGCACAGGGGATAAAATGTCCTTTACAAATAGTCTAACTCACCCTGTTGTACAGCAATAGAGGTGCAAAAAATATTCTTAAAATGTTTCAAAAAATATTCATGATCTCAACATCAACGTCAGTAGCAGCATCGGTTTGGTTACATTTATTCATATCAATCACATTATTCATGTAGAGCTCCGAGACTAGACATTCCATTCATTTGCTTGCATAGTTACTCTCTTCATAAATCTGTGCCTATTTTGCCTCTTCAAGGGCATTTCTATTTTCTGGAGGCTCAACCCGTATTAATATAATTCTCCAAACAAGCCTTCTCTCTTTTAGAGACTGGGAACAAAATAAGTCTCCAGAGGTCAAGGAAACTCGTAGAGAGGTTTTCATGGCATCCCAGAACACAGTAAGAGAAGCAGTACCTTTATTTTGCTCTAAAACATTTTTAACCTCAACTTAATAGGTCACATTCCAATTCTCATCTTCTATATAAAGTTTATTAAAAAAACATCTTCGGCCTTCAAACGGTGGATCACAGCCCAATATTTCAATCTCAAATCCATTTAGTAGCATATTTAACAGTTCAAACCTAAGTGCAGGTTTTGTAATTTAGTGGCGATTAGATTAAGCATTAGCTGAAGACATCTTGTATTTAGCAACTATTGTGAACATTTTGCGGAATCCATTTGTATTCATGGCAGCCATTTTCTCTGCCACATGCTGCCATGTGCTCGCCATGTGCTCTGTCCTACCTTCCTGTTAACTACTCTTGAAAATCTGTCTAGTGCCAAGTTATATTTAGCATCTCCCACTTTGCACATGCCTAGTAAGGTCTGCAGTTGTTAGTAATTAAAAACCAACAGTAATGTGTCTACTAGTCCTTGAAAACTGTTAGCCCCTCCTACCTGTCGACTGTGCATTTCCACATGACCTTATATGTATATGTCTTGCTTCTATAACTGTACCACCTTCTTTTAGCCCCTGCTTGGGTATAAAAGGACCATGCTCTCTTAGTTCAGAGTGCTACTTCAAACATTACCGAAGGGTGCTGTTTGAACTGTAGTACCACCTCATTCGGTTTAATAAACTTCTTCCTATATGGTCTGAGGACTTTGTACAGAGAAGGGAGAACCCCTTGCACTAGTAGGCCTTGCTGAGGCTTACTTCGACACAGGGAAGTCAGAAAAAGATCAATAAGGGTTGCATTTTTATATCTACTCAAGAGAGAAGGGAGATCTCTTGAATCAGGGAAAATGTCTCTGAAATGATGAGGAGCAACACCATTTACGATGTAATCCGTTGTGATTTATTCAAGTTTAGAGTTAAGTAAAACACCCCAGCCAACACAAGCCTTCTCTCTCTCTGCTCTTCACCTCCAACTCAGATCGCCTGGTTACCATCACTAGGTTCTCATAGTAACAGTTACCAGGTTCTGTAACCAGGTTCCTACATACAAGTTCTATATACAGATTGCCACAGTCTCTCCATGGGTTGGTTAACTTGAACATTCTAAAATATACCTTAAGGATTCTCACTGTTTTTGGTTTTAATTGCTTCTTATTTCTCATTGTGGTGTCAAGACTCGGGTTCTGAAGGAAATTAAAATTCCATCCAACAATAATTTCACCATCAAAAGACCTTAAAGATTAAAAATGTTTTTTTTTTTTGCGGACCGGGATTGTCCTCTACAGGGGCGAAATTAAAATTAGTTGAACAGTCTATTGAGCACTTCCTCCATCACCATTGACCCTTGGAGGGTATATGTTTGAACTCTTGCATTTATATTAATATAAATTACAAAATCTCTCTAAGATGCTCCGAAAGAGGAGAAACACTTAAAACCTGCCGAAGCTTTAAACATACTAAACTTACTCAGTTTGCCAGAAAGAATATTAGTCTCTCACAAAATTACTGCTCTTCGATTATGCCCTTTTATCCAAACCACTACTGCTTGTTTCCTCCTCCTATGATTCAACCTATAAGTATTAGAAGAAAATACCTTGAGCGCAGTGTGCCACTTCATTCTATATGAAATTGCCTATGCCAGAAACGTGCAAAATGAAGTGCATCACAATGGAGCCACCTTACAAAACAAAGAAGCAATCTTCTTCCATTCAAAGAGCACACATTATATAACACATATATAATAAAGTACATTTATAGTCAACAGGACTAACCTCCTTAAAGTGCTGAGAAATTCTGGGCCTGGCATGACATTTGCATCTGATATGCTAAATCCAGTTTTTGCCTCATACCACCTCCACCTCCTTCTCAATACTCCTTTGCAAAACTTCATTACTGACACCTCTTTTTTTCCTGCTGCAATCCCCAACCCTCTCTCCCCAATCAAACTCCATTTTATAACCCACTTCCCATCCCCACCAGCCAACCCCCTTAATGTGCCGCCATCCCTGAGAAATGCCTTGTCCTTGATTGCAAGAACCTGCACCCTTCATCATATAAAAGGTGCAGTGCTTTGGCATCCATGACACACCAATGACAGCTTCAACTGTCTCCATTTTCACATATCTTCCCACCTGCTATCAACCGTGTCATATCTGAAAACCTCCTAGAGCACAACAACTAATTTCTCTCATGACTGAGGCCTGGAGATTCAGGCCTTGCCCATTTACATCAGGTAATCTCTATATTCCTCTGTCTCTGAAAAAACCTGAAATGTGCTCTCCTACATAATCGTTGATCTTGCTGGATGGCCCGTCTGAGCTGGCACACCTTTAGGTTTAATTTTGCTTAGCATTTGTCTAAAATCCCATTGCCTGTAAGAAGTCTCATAGGATATGTCAGGGAAATTTTGAATGGAAATGTCTCAGTCCAAATTTATAGTCTTGAGCTGATTAGCTTTCGGAAGGACTCACTCACATATCTCATAATCCTGTAAATAAATCAAAATAGTCTGGAGCCATTTCCTGTCCCTCACTGGCAATCCAAGATTTACCGTATGCACTCAAGCAGTTGACAAGTCTAAAGCAGGTTTGCTGAGCAAATGGGGTTTGAATGCAGATTGGACTTGCAAAAGCTGTTCTCCACATTTTCTAATTTCCCAATCATGCTTTAAATTTCCTTCTTTGTGGTTTGAATCCAATTAGCCTCTGTGAAGACCACATCCTCCAGATCTGACACTCTTTTTTAGCTGCTGTTTGGTGAATGCCCAGATCTGAGATTTTGGCTTCAACAGCCTCTAGCTTCACTTCCAGTTAAATCACAAGATCAGCTTGGACTTTTTTTTAATATCCTGTACTTCCTTCAGAACCAGGTACAACAAGGCTACAATTTTTCCCCTCCAGGCCCACAAAGATCTTCAGAAACTGCCATGTTAACTAAACCTGCAGAAGATAGAGGAGGAGCATTATTAACTGTGCTGAGCCCACTGGCTTTACTGCCAAACGTATCCCTATCAAATCTGTTTTAAACATTGTGGGTACATAGCCTGTTGGGCACTGCCATTACTTTCTGCGTCTGTGGCGTCCATTCGTTAATTGTCATACCAAGATAAGGGAAACATCTCTCCTTCCTCAGTGTTAGCTTATAGCTCTTTAGTCCTTAATTAGTCCTGTTTTATCATCTCAGTCTGGGCTTCCTGAATAGAAAGTTATTGTGGCGAAAGATAAAATGGGGGGTCTTCCTCCCTTTTTTCCAGTCTTTAGAAATATTGGATGTTGAGATCCATTCTGAGGTGCAGCCAGCCCAGCTTCGAAACTCTCCTCGAGGAAGGGCAGTAAGCAGGCATTATGAATGACACATTTGATATTGTGCTTAAATATGCTCTCCTTCTGTGTCAGCTAGGTAGCACTTCCATCTTCAGGCGGATCCCCTTAGTCTGATGTCAGTGAGTCTATTCTTGCAGGTACAATTCTCAGCACAAGGCTGCCATGCCCCCAATATAATTTGTACCAAGTTTAGAGAACCAATAACTCCTGTTTTAATTGGCATCTTCCCATTCTCTCCCCTGTAGTTAAATACTGTAGCCAGTCTCCGTCATCTTTAAATCCTCAGAAGGATGTAATCTGGTGTCTCCTATAGGACCCAAGCCCTGCTTGCCTTGCTGATTTAACTTCAGTAAATGCTGACATTTCACTTTGGAGAGGGAGTCAGCTCGATATGGCTTCATTTTTTAATTGAGGACTTCCTCCTTAGTATATCTACTACTCACTTTACACTAGCTGAGATAAATGATTTGGATTTGGCAGCTTATATTAGATTGAAGCTGGGGGGAGCGTTTCGTGGAATCAATAACACTGACGCTTCCAAACACTGGTTCCCCCACGGATCACTGGGTTACTTCTCCCAAAAGTTTCAGCCGTTAGATTTGTCAGACTACAAGACACTCTTCAGCCTGAATCAATAATCGATAATCCTCTTTAGTTGTTTAAGTTTGGAGATTTTAAGATCATGACAATTTGTGCATAATGTCAGCATGAATATTTGGATTCTTGAGTAGTTTTTGATGTCACAGTAAAAACAAATATCAGAAGCATCATTTGTCCCCTCTGTAAAATTAAATAGGAAACGTCTGTTCTCCATAGGTTTGTCAACCTTGGCTCTTACAAATGAAAGAAGGGGCCATCTGGTCCATATTGATTAGGTATACAACTTTTCCAAATCCAGCAAAGGTGCAGTCTTGGGAAGTAGTAAAGTTATTATATCAATGTGTAGCCCTCTGAGGGGTCGGATGAAAGCCCCTTTTACCACTGAGTGAATCACAGTGTGCAGTCCCGCCGACGCACCTGTGGCGGCTAAACCTCCACACCAGAGTTGGTGATTTGGGAGCTTTATAAACACAAAACTCAACTTTTTAACTATTTCCCTCATACCCTGGTGCCATGAACCCACTGCTACCGTTCCTCCCATTGCTCCTGGGCCAGGTCCAAGATGGAAATCAGCCCCATTTTCGCCTGAACAGAATGTAAATCACAGGCATTCCTGCTACCCTCAGAGTTGTAGCATCACAATTATACTGGATTTATTCATGGCTCATCAATTTGTGTAAGCACCACCATAATGTTGTGCAATGCTGAAGTGTGTAATGTTGTAGTCAGAAAATATATCAGAACAGACCTTGAGATAAGTTGCACCTATCAATCTGGTACGGTATGCCTTCATAGCAATGGACACCTACATAAAACTACTGAAGAATCACAAATAGAAATGTGTCTGCAGAGCTGTGTGCATTAATGTCCCCCAACTCTCGAAAGTATCATCTGAAACAGTATACCCAACTTTAACCAAACAATCCCATGTTAATGTTGCAATTACACTACAACATTCTACGCATGGGTGTACACAGAATGCAATGCAATGTTTACTGGTGAACTGCAAACATGGCAGAGATGTATTCAGGTGTGTGCAATATATGAACATAGGATCCCACTTAACTATAAAGTGTCAGGTTCTCTGTGTAATGCATACTTGCATATTTTTGACACATAGGGCCTGATTACAACTTTGGAGGAGGTGTTAATCCGTCCCAAAAGTGACGGTAAAGTGACGGATAGACCACCAGCCGTATTACGAGGATATAATGTACTCGTAATACGGCTGGTGGTATATCCTTCACTTTACCGTCACTTTTGGGACGGATTAACACCTCCTCCAAAGTTGTAATCAGGCCCATAATGTTATAATAAACACATGTGCATTTTCCAGTCACAAAAACAGAAACACATAGAATTTTGTTGTAAGTGTCCAGTTACAGAATGAATGCTTGCATGAAAATTAATATGTACATCACTAATGTTCAAAACTAAAGTATGCATTCAAACAAAATACAACCTGTGTTTGTTACTTTCACAAATGAGAGTAGATGTGTGTCTCACAAATTAGCAGAAATAACATCATCAGCAAACAATTACAAAATAAGGCCAAGACAAAAGTATTCTCAAAATAAAGTTCTTTATATATTCATGAGCAGTTGCAGCTCATCCATTAGGGTGGAGGAGTATCAGTCCCCCACCCCCTGCCAGCAGAAGCAGTTGCAAATTCTTTATCAAATGAAACAATAATAAACCATGTTTATTATTGTTTAGTTTGTTAAAGGGGTGGGGCATTGGGGATGGTGAAATGAGGGGATTGCACTGTGCACTCCCCTCTCTGTTCTTGTATGTTTGGCCAGCCGCCTCGGGCTGGCGTAACATACATGCAGAGTTGGCTCTATCCAGCCCGGCACTGAGTTGCTAGGCAGGAGCAAACCTGCACAGGCTGCTGGTCTGCCTGGAAGTATCCTGGCTGGGTGTTCCCAGTTGTTGAACCTGGCCCTTTTTGCAGGGTCATCCTCAAACTTTTTGCCTCCTTCCTCCTATTTTTTCTGACCTGTTTTTGTTGGCTTTTGAACTCTGAGCACGTTACCACTGCTAACCAGTGCTAAAGTGCATATGGTCTCTGTGTAAATTGTACTGTTAATTGGTTTATCCATGATTGGCATATTTGATTTACTAGTAAAGTCCCTAGTAAAGTGCACTAGAGGTGCCCAGGGCCTGGAAACCAAATGCTACTAGTGGGCCTGCAGCAATGGTTGTGCCACCCACATCTGAGTGTCTCAGACCTGCCACTGCAGTGTCTGTGTGTGCAGTTTTAAACTGTAAATTCAACCTGGCAAGTGTCCCCACTTGCCAGGCCTAACACTTCCCTTTTCCTACACATAAGACACCCCTAAGGTAGGCCCTAGGTAGCCCTTTGGGCAGGATACAGTGTATGGTTAAGGTAGGACATATACTAATGTGTTCTATATGTCCTGACAGTGAAATACTGCCAAATTCGTTTTTCACTGTTGCAAGGCCTATCTCTCTCATAGGTTAACCCGGGGGCTGCCTTTAAACATGATTAAAGTGTAGCTTCCCTTTGGGAGCGGATAGACATGTGGAGTTTGGGACCGCTAAACTCACAAAAATACATATTTTCGTAAAGTTGATTTCAAGATTTTGTGTTTGAAAATGGCACTTTTTTAGAAAGTGGGCATTTTCTTGTGTAAACCATTCTTAAGACTCTGTCTGTTTGTGGATTTCCTGACTGGGTTAGTTTGACAGTTGGGCTGTTTGCACCTCTCTCCAGACAGTGACACAAAGGGGGCCGGGGTGTAGCCTGCATATTGTGAAGAGCATCTGTGCTGGGGGGGGAGGAGTGGTCACTCACACCTGAAAGGGCTGAGCCTGCCCTCACACAATGCAGACTCCAACCCACTGGTGTGTGTCTGAGGCCTTGCCTGGGCAAAGCAGGATTTCATAAACAAGTGAGACTTTCCTTTGAAGTAAGCCTACATCAAAAGCCAAAATGGGTATAAGAAGGGCACCCAAAACGACAGACTTTTGACACTTCTTGGGGTAGATACTCAACCACACAGGCACCTCTGGAAAAGAAACACCTGCTGGTGAAGAATCCTTGAACCAGACCTGCCAAGAGGAGCTGCCTGGCTGCTTAAAGGACTCTCTGGGACTGCTTTTCTGACAAGGACTGCTGCCTTGCTTTTCCCCTGCTGCCTTGTTGCTCCCTGGCTGTGCTGAGAAGTGCTCTCCAAGGGCGTGGATTGAGCTTGCCTCCTGTTTCCTGAAGTATCAGTACCAAAAATACTTCACTCCTGCAACTGGACCCCTTGTGTGGTCAAAATTCGACACACAGCCTGTAAATATTCAACGCACAGCCTGCTAAAAACGACACACAGCCTGCCCCGCAGTGAGAAATTCAGTGCACGCTTTACCGGAACAATGCAGCGCAACTTCGCAAGGAGAAGATTGATGTAGCATCTGCGTTGCGACCGTAACTTCAAGGCACAGCCCACCGGATCAATGCACAGCCGACCCGGGACAACGCAGCCCGACTTCCACAGAGGAATCAACGCAGAACCTGCCATGTGGAAAAATTTCCACGCAACGCCCACTGGATCGACACAGTGCTTCTGACTTCGCTCTGCAAGGCCAGGATGCCATGCACCATCCCCGGGGTGCCAGAAAACCCTGCAACCCGAAGAAGAACCAAGTCTGTGCCTCACAAATTGACGCAAATCCTTCCCCTGCGTGGAAAATAACGATGCAAATGGTGCGAAGGCGTGAAACCAACGTACACCTCCCCGTTTTCCACGCATCACCTCCTCTGTGGTCCCTTGTGGAGATTTTGAACGTGAACCAGGTACTTTGTGCTTGCAAGAGACCTTTATTGTTTTTAAGAGACATTTATTTGCTTTGCAAAGACTTAAGACACTTTGGCCCTCATTACAACCTTGGAGGTAAATGCCACCTACTGCCGTGCTGACGGCCACCAACGTACTGTGACCGCGGTGGTATTCCACTAAGGGTATTATGACCCACACAGGGAAATCCACCACTATACAGACACCCACACAAGTCCGCCAGACCAAAGGTCAGTGATAACCTGGTGGTACCAAAACCCATACCATAACGCCAACAGGAATACGCCCACAGTATCACGTCCCACGAATCACTGTGGCGGTCTTTCAACTGCGGTAAACCATTGGTGGTACACACCGCCACGCTCAAAATACACACATACTAACAATACTGCACCACATTGGACAATTTAAACTACACACACCTGACACACATACGCACACCACACCCACACACTCACACCACTATAAAACACACACCCACATTACCCACAACCCTTTACGAACCAAACAATTTGTCAAGTGAGAGAGAGAGAAGCCAGGTGCAGCCACTCAATCAGAGCCACAAAACAACCTCACCCATACACCATCCATGCACCTCAAGCCACACACCCCAACACAGCACCCCACACACCCATACACATATCACTCACACCACATCCATGGCACCCCAAAGACACCCCAGGTTTTCAGAGGAGGAGCTAAGGGTCATGGTGGAAGAAATCATTCAGGTAGAGCCACAGCTATTCAGATCACAGGTGCAGCAGACTTTCATTGCTAGGAAGATGGAGCTATGGTGGAGGATCGTGGACAGGGTCAACGCCGTGGGACAGCATCCAAGAACAAGGGATGACATCATGAAGATGTCCCCCTACGGGGGAATGTGCGTTCCGTGGTTGCAAGACACCAGGTAGCAGTACAGAGGATTGGCGGTGGACCCCTACTTCTTCCCCCACTACTAACAACATGGGAGGAGGACGTATTGGCAATAATGCATCCTGAGGGCCTCTCAGGAGGCCAGGAGGACTGGACTCTTGTAAGTCAAATATTTACTACTATATCCCCCACCCTACCTGCATGCCATCACAAACTCCTACCCCTACCCTCACCCCATCACTCCACCACTTCACATATACCCCACTATCACACCGCACACATCCCAATACCAAGCCCTGCATGCAACACCAATCCATGGACCCCCATGGATGCTTAGACACCCATCACCACAGCATCCACACTAGTGACAATCACTTAGCCAAACCAAGCACAACTCACACAAGCCAAAGCTGCCTTGGGAATAACAACCATAGTGGGAACATACCCATGCACAAGATGGCAAATGTAGAAAAATTAACACTGGATTGGCATCCCCACAGGACCCCTACTCAATGTCACTGGAGAGGAGTTGCCAGAAACATCCAGTCCTCCCCCAGAAGAGGCCCACAGTGATGACAGCAGCTCTGCATGCTGGATCAGGATGACCAACCTGGCCATCAAGGACCTCCGGACAGTCGGTTACCCTGCCACAGTCCCACACCACAGAGCCTCCCCCTCAGGAAACACCAGCACAGCATCCACCCAGCGGGCCCATGCCACTGTCCCCAGGACATGTCAATCAACAGTGTGTCCTCCACTACACTGACCCCAGGCAATCCCACAAACTCAAGACGATCAGGGAACTGGGGTCAGTGGCAGTGGGCACACGGTTCAGAGGACAGAGGCACAGGACAACAGGGAAGCTGGGAGGATTGCTGTGCGACAGGGGGAGGACAGGCCCAAGGAACCTGCTCTCCAGGAGGCACTCACCAAGGTCCTGGGAACATACCACCATTCCCAGGAGACCATGAACCAGATACTGTACAAGTTGCAGGACGGACAGTACCTGGGGATCAGGGATGACTTCAAAAACATCTACACTATGCTGGTCACCATTGCAGGGGTGCTGGATGACATGGGCAAGACCATGAGGGAGGCAGTGGCACAGCAACGGGCCCATGACACTAGCCACACTGAGGAACAGCCCTCCACCTCCGCCGGTGCTAGTGGACAGGAGACCCCGCCACAGGACCAACAGGCCACCAGCACCCCACCCCTGCAGAAGGAGAACCACTACGCAAATGGTCCCTGCGATCCAGGCAGAAGCCAGAGACCATTGCCAAGACCCCGCAAGGAAATAAGACTCTCCTGATTGTAACCCTTCTGCCCTGCTATTGCTCCACTTCCTATGCCCCCTTGGACAATGCACCAGTGATACAAATAGTCTGGGCTATACCCTGGACTTTCCTCCAACATCACCCCAGCCCATTGCACATCCCCCTCTACCTATGAGCACTTAAATAAACACCCTTGGAAAAAATACAAATCTGGAGTCTGTCAAAGGATTCAAATATTTATTAGTACAACATTATTAAAGCATAGCAAGTCATATATACAGTTACATTTTCATTGGAATGACCTTTAGTGGGCAGCAGTAAACACACCAGGAGCCAGAGTGGGCCACAGAGATCTGAAAATAGAGATGTCAAAGGGTACAGTAAGTGGCCATAGACATAGGGAAATCAGGCTGTCATGTACAATGTCCAACAGAAAACTGAAATGTAAAGTGAAGTTACAGTGTCTTACCTGTGTGTCACTGGAAGTACTGCTGTATTATATTACTTCTGTTGTCCACATCTTCTTCGTCTGCCTTCTCTTCCTCACTGTCCACAGACCCACCGAACACCATCTTCAGGCTCATCCCCCTGCAGAAAAGGCACCTGGTGTCTCAAGGCCAGGTTGGGCAACATGCAACAATCAACGATAATCTGGCACACCTTCTTGGATGAGTAGTACAGGGATCCATCTGTCAGATAGAGGCACCGGAACCTGGCCTTCAGGAGGCTGAAGGTCCTTTCAATAATCCTCCTTGTATGCTCGTGTGCCTCATTGTAACGTTCTTCACTGGGGCCAGTAGCCATGAGAGATTGGGGTAACCAGAGTCACCTGCAAGTATCGAGAGACAACTGTTAGACACACACTAACCCCTAGGGACAACCCCATACCCAGACACTTACTTATACTGGGTGGGGACCTTGGGCTCAGCTATCAGCCACACCCGGTGCCTCTGGAGTTGGCCCATCACATATGGGATGCTGCTATTCCTCAAGATAAAAGGCGTCATGCACAGAGCCAGGATACTTGGCATTCACATGGGAGATGTACTGGTCCACAAAGCACACCATCTGCACATTCATAGAGTGATAGCCTTTTCTATTCCTGAAAACTTGTTCATTTCTCCGGGGGGGGGGGCAAATGCCACATGTGTACCATCAAATGCACCAATGATGTTGGGGATACGTCCCAGGGAATAAAAGTCAGCTTTCACTGTGGCCAAATCCTCCACCTGGGGGCATATAATGTAGCTCCGCATGTGTTTCAGCAGGGCTGACAACGCTCTGGTCAACATGTTGGAGAACATTGGCTGAGACATCCCTGATGCCATGGCTACTGTAGTTTGGAAGGAACCACTTGCAAGGAAATGGAGCACTGACAGGACCTGCACTAGAGGGGGGGATACCTTTGGGCTGGCGGATAGCTTACACCAGGTCTGGCTGCAATTGGTCACCAAGTTCTTGGATTGTGGCCCGATCAAGTCTGTATGTTATGATAATGTGTCTGTCCTCCATTGTTGCAAAGTCCACCAGGGGTCTGTACACAGGAGGATCTCGCCATCTCATATTCAGCCTCAGTGATTGAAGCCTATGGAAGAAAATGGTGATCAGCGGGTCATATTCACACATCTATTGCACTAATGATGCATTTTTTCCTTTACAGAACCAGTATGTGAATCTGAAAATCAGTTGCTGTGCCAATGTTTGCTGTGACGAGGTTAGGTGCCATGCCTTGTACCCCCCTGAAATGGCGGCTGCCTGACCTGTGAGGAGGGACAAGTGGAAATTAGGTAATTCTGATGGCGTGGTGTGCCGTTGCGGTAGACGGTCGAAGACCGCTGAGTAACTTTGCATTGGTTATCATTGGGCCCAATGGGTTCAAGGAGCCAATGGCGATGTATGCCGGTGGTGACAGTATGCACCGCTGTGGACGTGACTGCCATTTTCTATCTATTCACTCACTTGCTGCCTGACCTGCAATAGGAGAGGACCTACACTGCAAGTGCTGCTGTGACCTGTGTCTGGAAGTGACAATGGCTCGTGTGTCTGGGGACCCTGCCTTCACTGCGTAGGAGTTGGAGAAACTGGTGGATGGGGTCCTACCCCAGTACACTTTACTCTACGGTCCTCCAGACAAACAGGTGAGTACACTGTGAGAATGATGCGTGGGCCATGAATGTAGGGATTGCTGTGTGTGTAAGCCACATGTGGGGAGGGGCAGAGGCGTCCTGGCCAGAGTGCTGCATGTATGGTGGTCAATGTATGTGCATCAGGGGATGGGAGGGATCTGGTGGGCCATGAGTGTGACGGTCCAGACGGTTGACTAATTCCCTTTTCTGCTGTCTTTTCCATGCAGGTCAGCGCCCACCAGAAAAAGGGTATTTGGTGTGCCATTGCCAAGGAGGTGCGGACCCTGGGGGTCTTTGACAAACAGTGGGAGGACCTGCACCGCTGGGCAAAGAAGACGGTAGAGGCCCAGCTGGGGCTGGCTTCCCAACGAGGAAATGGTGCCCATCACACCATGACCCCCCTGATGTTCTGCATCCTGGCGGTGGTCTATCCGGAGTTGGATGGGCTCTTAAAGGCATCAGAGCTGCCACAAGGGGGTGAGTACAGATTCTGAATCCTGACTTTGCCCGTGTTAAGGGTTACCTGGGTGGGGGATGTGGGCTGTGGGTGCCCCTAGGCCAGGTCAAAGAAGGCAGGGTAGGTCCCTTGTTGGGCAGGCTTTAGAGCACTCATACCCCAATGGTGTTAGTGGGCATCTACTACTGGGCAGGGTCCTGTGGTTTTCAGGTATGCAGCTGATTGGCGGTAGGCATTGTACCCCATGGGCTGGTGACTATCTTAGTAACTGGTAGAGCATGGCCTAGTGCATAGGGCTGCTCCCTGTGTGTTGTGTATGCCAACAGTGGTGGTGTTGCTGGCATTGACCAAGTGTATCCTCTGTCTCTCCCCCCCCTTTTTGTTTTGTCACCCTGCCCTTGTGTGCATTAGCATCATCTGGCGGAGGAGCAGAGGCACCAGCGATGGAGGGAGCTGCATCCCACATGGGCTTGGAGGCCAAATCCACCGATGATGAGGGCACCAGTGGGATGGAGGGTGAGGGGAGCACCACGACGGGGACTGGATGGGACACCACAGATAGCGATCCCTCCTCCGATGGATGCTCCCTGGTGGAGGCAGACACCTCTGTGCTCACCCCAACAACAGGTACAGCTGCCACCCTCCTACCAGCACCACCCTCCCAGCAGCCCCTCAGCGTGGGCATCGCCTTCACCCCAGGCACCTCAAGCCCTGCCCCAGTCAGCTCTGCTGTCCTCAGTGAGGAGGCTATTGACCTCCTGAGATCCCTCAGTGTTGGGCAGTCAAAAATTGTGAATGCCATCCAGGGTTTCGAGAGGAATTTGCAACAAACAAATGTATACCTGGAGGGCATTCACTCTGGTGTGGTGGCCAAACAGAGAGCATTTCAGGCTCTGGCCTCCTCCCTGATGACAACCTTTGTCCCTGTTTCTAGCCTCCCCCCTCCAACTTCCTCTACCCAGTCCCAATCCACTCAACCCCAGCCTATCCCAAGCACACCTTCAGACCAGCATTCATCCAAATCACCACACAAAAGTGGCTCAGGCAAACACAAGCACCACACTTCATCTCACAGGCACTCACACAAGCACCATCCCCATGCAGACACACCAACATCTACTGCCTCCACTGTGTCCCCCTCCTCTTCGCCATCCACCTCCTCCCAGTAGCATCTCCACTCACACCTGCATGCACTACATCCTCATCCACTACCTCCATCACCAGCACGCCCATCACAACACACCCCTCACTGGCAGTCACCAACCCCACATCCATGCACACATCCTCTGTGTCCTCTCCCAATGTGTCTGTGACCCCTCCTCACAAAGTACACAAACGCAAGCACCCACCCACCCAACAGCCATCCAACTCACAACAGCATCCAGCCCATGCACCTGCACCCAAACACAGCAGACAGACCTCCTACAACCACTCCCTCTTCCTTCCCCCTCCCCCATCCTTCCCCTCGGGCCAGGGTATCCAGAACCCAGCCCAGCACCTCAGCCACCAAGTCGACATCCGCTGTGTTTCCTGCAGCTAACAGAGGCTCAAAGGGGGCACCCGACACCCCAGCCAGTGTGCCACCAACACCTGCCAAGGACAAAACCATTCTGCCACCTGCCGAGGTGAAGGGGGGGACAGCATGCAGCAAGGGGAAGGAGCACCAACCACCCAGCAAGGCTGGCCGATGGGTGATCACGCAGCAAATCTGCTGGCCACTGTAGCTGGGCCGCAGGGTAGTACATTTTGAAATTAGGAACACACAATCCGCCCTCAGTCTGTGGATGTTGGATCGTAGATGAGGCAGCGCAGCGTCTGTCCCTACCCCATGTGAAGTCCGTCAGAGTGCTCTGTAGTGTTTTAAAGAATCAGCGTGGAAAGACAAGGGGGAGCGCTGCGAAGTAGTAAAGTAGGCGAGGAAGGATAATCATCTTAGTAATAGAGACCCTGCCCATGGGGGACAGGGGAAGTGTTCCCCAGAAGGGCAGGGAGCCCTTAATGGAACGGAAGGCTCTGTCCAAGTTACCTTGCCTGAGGTCCTCGAGAGAGTGGTACATCTGTATGCCCAAGTATTTAAAGGTAGTATGACACCATGGCAGCTGGTAATGCGGTAATACCGACTGGAGTTCCGGAGGCACTGGAGATAAAGGGAAGATGCAAGATTTGGACTTATTTACATGTAGGCCAGAAATATCTGCGTAGGAGTCCAATAACTCCATTACCTGGCTAAGTGACGATGTGTGGTCACGTAGATAAATTAAGGCGTTGTCCGTGTACAAGGAGATTCAATGAAATGTATGAAGTTCTGGGGTGACCCATCATTGTTCCTGTTGTCTAAGCTGTATGGCTAAGGGTTCCATGGCCATGGCGAATAGAAGGGGGGATAAAGGGCAGCTCTGTCTGGTGCCCCTGGAGATGGGGAATGGGTCTGAGATGATTTGTCCCGTGTTGACGTGGGCCGATGGATTGGAGTAGAGTATCTTGATCCATGCTATTAATCCAGCCCCGAACCCTAGCGCTGAGTCAAGTGACTTCGCTGCCGATAGGGGTTGGAGCGGTGCGGTGTAGTATACGGATCAGTCTCCTATTGTTATGGGAAGTATTCCTACCCGGTATTGATCCTCGTGAATTAAGTGAGGAATGTGTGGGAAAAGCCGGTTGGCTATGATTTTCCCTAGTATTCTGCAGTCAGTGTTTAGTAATGAAAGGGGGCGATATGACCAGAAATCAATGGGGTAACGGACAGATTTCGGCAGTACCACTATGAGGGCTTCCCTCATGGATGCAGGCAGTGTGCTGTGGGACTGCACCTTGTTATAGACCTGGAGTAGGTGTTGCAAGAGGTGGGCGCTAGCAATGCGAAATACTCGGACGGGAGTCTGTCCGAGCCAGGGGTCTTGCCCCTGGAC
Source organism: Pleurodeles waltl (assembly GCF_031143425.1). Taxonomy (NCBI): domain Eukaryota; kingdom Metazoa; phylum Chordata; class Amphibia; order Caudata; family Salamandridae; genus Pleurodeles; species Pleurodeles waltl. The sequence goes on from NC_090444.1 coordinate 316,239,707, forward strand.
AACTGAGATATCGCAAGGCGGATCTCCTCGACCTCAATAGGCCTGTTCAGTGTGTCCTCCTGTTCTGGAGGCAGGTGGCGGAAATGTAGGGAGTCCAGAAAAACAGTCATGTGGTCCCCTGGGGGGGGTGGGGAGGGGAGAGTAAAGTGTACGATAGTAGGTGTAGAAGGCTTCGTTGATTGCCCCTTGGGTGTTTACTAGTTTGCCTGAATCCAAGCGGATCGCTCCGATGGGCGAAGACTGGGGATTATCCCGAGCCTGCCATGCCAACAGGCGGCCTGATCTGTCGCCCTCAGCGTAGTGGCGTGTAGTGTAATGACGGTGATCATGTTTGCACAATCTATCATCAGCCTCCCTGCGGTCCGCCGCTTTCTCGCCTCTGACAACAGCAATCTCTTCAATGCATAGTTTGGACTCTAACTGCGACAGTTCCCTGGCTAGTACCCTGCGGACCCCGTAGGAAGCCGTCATGCAGTGTCCCCATACCACCACCTTATGTGCATCCCACTCCGTAGCCCTGTGTGGTCGTGTTTAAGTGTTCAGGCATTGCTCTAGGTCCGCCCGAAAGGGGGGATCCGTCAGGGCCTCCGGTTGCAGGTGCCATGTTGGTATCTGGGTCCTCGGGCGGCCCCAGTCCAGAGCCACCTATAGGGGGCAGTGATCCAACACAGTATGGGCCAGGTAAGTGGCAGCGTTGATCTTGGCTATCATTACAGAAGGGACAAAGAATAGGTCGATCCTTGTATGCAAGTCATGCACCGGGTAGTAAAATGAGTACTCACGGTCTGTCGGGTGTTGCATGTGCCAGACGTCATTTAGGCAATTTTTTACACTCCATGTGTCAAGCTCCCGTGATACTTGCCTCCTCGGGGTGTAGGGCAGGGGAGGATAAGAGCGGTCAAGGTGAATATCCGGGTCCCTATTAAAGTCTCCGCCCCAGATGCTCTCCGCAGTGGGGTCTCTGAGCAAGCCAGCGGACACTCCCTGTAGAAAGCTCTTTTGGGAGGTGTTGGGTGCATAAAGGGCTACAAGAGTCAGCGGTTTACCGTCTAGGCAACCCTCTGTCAGTACATAGCGGCCATTAGGATCGAGTTGGGTATGAGAGATCGTGTATGGGACATTTGGTGCTATCCAGATTGCCACTCCTCAAGCAAACGATGAGGCGAAAGAACCCACGAGGTGTCCCTTCCAGTTGTTGTGCACCCACTCTATCGTGGTTGCAGTCAAGTGAGTTTCCTGTAGCATTGCTATGTGGGCAATGTGTCACCTTAAGAAGCTGTATATGCGCTGTCGCCTGCGAGGATTGGATATACCCCGAACATTCCATGTGATTACGCTATAACGTGGGGTGTGTGACTGAGGTTGTGTAATCATAGCTAGGTTATTATGTTTGAACGCGAGGTGGTTCCCCAGTGCAGCACCCTCATTGCTTTTGGGATACCCTCTGGTCTCCTCCCCCAAGCATAATTTACGAAGTGGCCGCTACGAGGGAACCCACCATACCCCCTCATCCTCCAGATGCGACAACGACAGAGAAAACCAATAAGAACATAGAATAGGAAAACTCCCAAAAAGTGGGGAAGGAAACGTAATTTAATACATAATAAGTATCTGTAAACAAAAAATGAGGCCCGTAGGCACGCAAGAAAGGAAACTGGTCCATATGGTGCGGGGCACAGTGCGAGAGTCACAGACTGCTGAGGACCGTCCCCCTTCCACCTACGCACCCAATCAGGCCACCACCACCTCAGATCCCACACTAGTCATCGCAGGTATGTGATCCGCATTCCCAGGCAGCTACGTGTTGGTCCGATATGTCTCGGAGTGAATGAAGTAGGGCAGAGTGGTGAGGGAGTGTCTTGGGGTTTTATGTCCCGTTAAGGAAGTGGCAGCGTGGGACCTGCAGGTCAGAGGTCATCTGCAGACCGTGGAGTGAGCGATGGGCCCTGGTGGGAGTCCCCAGCATCCGAGGAGTCGGACCAGGTGGATTCTACGTCAGTGTCCGGCAATGCATTCAGGGCCCAGTAAGGGTTGGAGGCAAACTGCGTGGCTTCGCGCAAGAGGCGCGTGCGCTCCTCCACCGATTGCGCATTGGTAGGCTTGGTGCCTGATCGGGCTCGACGATCTTGCTTTCTTTTTCAGGGTGCCCAGGACCATTCCAGGCTCCCCTGTCGAGTGGGCTGGGCCAGTCCCTTTGCATGTAGCCAGGTCCAGACATCCTCCGAGGAAGCGAAAACATGCACTGTGGAGCCATCCTGTATCCGTAGTTTTGCAGGGAAGAGGAGGGCGTATTTAATGTTGTGCTCGCGGAGGCGTTATTTTGCGGAGTAGAAGGAATTGCGATGTTTTTGGACTTCGGCAGTGAAATCCGGGTAGGCGGTGATTGTTGCATTCTCGTATTTTTTGCAGACCCTCTTTGCGGAAAAGCTGAAGCACTAGGGGCCAGATGTATCAAAGGGTTTTACCCATTCGGTGTCCATGGGAAAATGCGTTGGTACATATGGCCCTAGGTCTGTATCTCGATAGTTAAGGAAACAGGCAACCAATGGGCGGGGATGGGCTCCCGGTTGCGGAGGTCTGCCCGGGACTGTATGTGCCCATTCGATCGAGAAGAATTTCGGCACATTGTTCGGTAGGATGGTGTCCATTCGCCAACCTTCCACAAATATTTCCGCACTGGGGCCCTCGGCTGTCTCAGGGAAGCCCACCAGGCGTACATTGTTGCACCTTGATCTGCCCTCTGCGTTCTCGGGCTCTGCGCCTGAGTTCGTCTACCTCTGTGGATAAGTGGGTCATTTACTCCCAGAGGGATTTCACGTCTGGGGTCAGCTGTGCTATGTTACCCTCTGTCTCCGCAACTCTCTCCGCCAGTGCCCGGTGATCCATTCATAGTAGGTTGACATCTAGGGCAACAGCGTTGATCTTCGTTTCGAGAGTACTTTTGGTGTCCATAATGGCTTGTAGCACCCTCTCGAACTGCATTGTATGGCCCTGTAGGGTTGACTCCATCTGGCTCAAAACTCGGGCCGTCGAATCCGGAGCCCCGGGTGACATTCCCGGCATCTCTGCGGGCGGCACTGGTGTCTTAGCGGGTCAGGTCTTGCCCATCCAGGTAACCAGGTGTCAGTGTAGAACAAGTCCGTGGCACTCAAACAGGGCAGCGCACGTTCTGTGCGTTTCCGAGGAGTGTGGCCAGTGAGCCGACGGTGGGCGAGGCATATGCAGTGCTGGGTAATTGAAGGGCTATTGGTGCTATAGACCGGTACCACGAGTTAGTAGGGTGAACAAGTCGGGAGGAGGTGCCAACCCATGCGGTGTGATGAGGAGAAGGAGCAGGGTGATCACAGGAGGATTGAGTGTCCTACTGGTCAAGTTGTCCGTATGGGTCCGCAGGTTTGTTGGGCCCCAAAGGCAGCAGGAGATGATCCAGTCGAATTAAATATGGCAGGCTTGGGGCAACGATTTTGCTAGCGCAGGAAGAGAGCCAATATTTCCAGTGTGTGGCTGGCTTCGTAAGAGGTGTAGGCATTAGGAGCAAGGGCCTGCGGCAGCCCCCACTGCAGCAAAGGTTTGTGCATGGGTGCAATGGCAAAGAGGGACCACAGTGGGCGTGCAGGGTAAGCCGTGGCTCGATAAGTGCCACCGATTCCCCACCTTGTCGCTGCACAAGCCCTAGGCTTTGATCCCAGTGTCCAGGCGATAATCACGGTGTTCCATGCCACAGGGGGCTGGGTGGATGTGCCCGGTGGCCTGTGGGTGAGGGCCCCATCGGGCGAGCCATGTACTCACTGCCAAGGAGGAAGTCACCGCTGGCGTTGCGTCGTCGAAAGCTTCCGATCGGGCTGCTTGTGGAAAGGCAGAGTCGGACTGGGCCCGTCAGGCCGCACACATTGTCCGCAGTGCGTGCAGGAGGCACCTCGCTTCAGGGTGAGTGTTTCACCAGTCTTCCAGTCCGGCAGCAGGCCGTGGCCCCACAGAGCGCATGGGGTCCGGTGGGTGCTCTGAGGGTCGCCCAAGGGGAGCCTTCAGAATTCGGGTCCAAGCGCGCCTCTGTCACAGGACTGACGCCGGGCCCCAGCAGGGAGCATGAGCCGCAGAGTGCACACCGCCCACGGCGAACTTAGAATGCGCTTGGAACGGAGCGCGCCTCACTCGGATCCAGGTGACACTCTTGCTTGCCTCCCCGAGTGGTGGGGCGAGCAGCGGCCTGCCGGTAGGGCAGGAGAGCCTGGAGTCAGGATAAACAGGTGACCGGGAGCGGAGCCACAAATTACACAACCGCTCCGGTCGCCATCTTGGACACGCCCCCGTCAAAACCATCATGAACCTGCACGGACCAAGGTGCCCGCTCTTGAAATCACTCTCTTTGGGAGAGAAAAACGACCCATCACCTACCGAACCAGAGAAAAAACAACACACAGCCTCACTTGTGAGTAAGGAATCAACGCATCACTGACTTTTCCGATGCATGCTCACCCATGTAGCTTTATTTTTTACTCAAACCAGGGTGTTGGTGTACAAACATTTCTATTGTGTTCAATGGAGTAAGATTCTATTATTTTGAAAATTCATATCTTTACATGTGTATGTAGGATGTTTGTCGCTTTGATCTTGTTTGATTTAAATAAATATTGCCTATTTTTCAAAACTGATGTTTTGTCCATTGTGTAGTTTTTGCACTGCATTACTGTGTGTTTTGGTACAAATACTTTACACATTGCCTTTGAGATAAGCCTTACTGCTTGTGCCAAGCCACCAAGGGGGTGAGCAGGGGTTATCATAATTGTGTATCTCCATTGCCCTGACTAGAGTGGGGGTCCCTGCTTGGACAGAGTGGAAACTGACTGCCAACCAGAGACCCAATTTCTAACAAGATATTGTTGCAGCTGTGATAGGAGGTGTAGTGTGGGCTGAGTTTGACTCACTGGAGCTGCCTGGTCAGACAGAAGAGATGGACCAGCTGTCTCATGGTCATCCTGACTTACAGAAGTGGAATCTTCACTGAAGGCTTGCTCCTGGACAGGAGTGGAGGTGTCCTGCCTGGCAGATGTTGGTGCACCGGGACAGGTGTTTGGACCTGTGAATGTTGCAGAGAATATGTAACTGATATATAGTTTGTGCATTTTATGTGTCTTTGTCTACAAAGGGACAACCCTATAAACTGGGAAGAGAGTGATCCATTGATTAGACATTTGTGTGAAAATGTATTATTTTACAATTGAAGCCTGATATACACAGATGTTAACTTTAATGCTGACTTTGTAGAGACATTCTGAAATGCAATAGTGTTATTTCAGATTTGTAGGTTGCACATGAATGACATTCATTCAACACAGTGGTGAGTTTATTGAAGTGCTGGACCATTCCAAGCCCTAGCAGGGTGCAGTACATTGGATTCAAAGTGGTTCATTTTACACATAAAACTGTAATTGGTCATCATATGGACAACGAATATTAAATGTGTAGTAGCTACTACTTCTTTTCAGCATGTCAAAGGACATTTTAGGAAAACTTGGATTTAACAGACCAAGAATTTTGTCAGCATTTTCATCAGTTCTATGTTGCTAAGAGCAGGTGTCTACATGATTGTGACATACAAGAAGAGACACTGGAATACATAGCATGACTCAGTGACTGACAAATAAACTTGTTTTTTAAGTGTGTGTACATATGGAAGTAAAGGACGGTGGAACAATATTACATTGCACTATTGTTTTTCAGATTCAAAAAGAGTGCATCATGGTAGCTGTAGACATCTGTTGACACCATTGAGAATAGTAAGTTACACATGTCACTTTCAATGACTATATTGGAGACAAACATGCATCTGCAACATGTACTCACAAATGGATATCAGATAGGTAGGAGAAAATACCACTTACAAATACTAAACTTTCCTGTGAAAAGGACTTAATTGCCAGATTATGATGAGAGGGTGAAGGGCTTGTACATGCTAATTCCTCACAAAGTATTGGATTGAAAAACACACAGCTATCCTAAATGCACTCCGAGCAGATATACTACAGACCAAGGGCCTTATGTATAAATTTTCATTTGCAAAAAGTTGTAAATTGCACACTATCTTTTTGGAAATGAAAAGGAATTTTGTGAACCAACCTATGCATTAATAGATGTGTTCATAAAATGTCTAATTGTAGTTAGTCACAATTCAAACTACCTCTTTAATAGACATAAATGATTTTGCAAATTGTGACCACCGATGATTGACTAGAGTCACAAACATGGTGACTAGCTGGAGTCAGCACAGGAAAAAAGGGCACACACAAAAAAAGAAAACTTAATGAAATCTTGCATAAGAGTAGGCAGTGAGAATGTTTGTTAAAAAGTCTCAAAGGGGAAGTACTTTCCTGGGGACACCTTTCCATTTATGAATAGCTTACCATCAATTTTGAATTGCTGCTCAAAGTTTCACTAATGGATTGATGTTGCAAAACATTAATACATACTACAAGGAATTGGTATTTGGAGGGAAGGCCTTACCACATATTGTTCCAAATAGTGATTCCTTAATGTTTACTTAATCCATTTAATGATTCAGAAAGTTTCAGTCACCTGATAACTTACATCCACCATGTGGGTTTTGTGATTTTACACTTGTATTTACTAAGGGAGAGTCTTACGAATTCACATGAGTTAAGAATACAATGGCCCTGATTTATACTTTTTGAACCAAACCTGCGTTAGCGCAGGTTCGCGTGAAAAATGTTACCGCCGGCTACCGCCATTCCTGGACACCAGCCAGGCATCATATTTGAGGAATGGCGCTAGCCGGCGGTAGACCCGATTAGCGTCAAAATAAATGATGCAAACCGGATGGGGGAGGCGTAGGGGAAACAGGAGGTTGTGCATCAAAGAATGGTCAGGGTAGAGTCAGAAAAATTACAATACCCTGACTAGCATCATTATTTGATGCAGAACACCAATGGACATGACTCCTGTCTTAGTAAAGACAGGATTCATGCCCCCTGCTCAATGGCCATGACTTATGTCCCCATGGCATGGTCATTGGGCACAGTGCCATGTGCGGGGGTCCAAGTTAGGCCCCCCATTGGCACTTAAAAAAAATAAAAAAACTTAACTAGACTTACCTGGGATGGGTCCCCCCATCCTTAGGTATCTTCTAGGTGTGGGTAGGGGTGTCCCTGAGTGCAGGGTACTGCACCTGTGGGCTGTTTCTATGGTGTCTGACCATGGAAAATGGCCCACAGGTCCCGTAACGCCTGCCCCGACCCAGGTGTTAAATAATGGTGCTAAACAGGCTTAGCACCATTATTTAAGGCCACACTCCCGTGGGTGATTTTTGTAGAAGAGCATAAATAAGGCGCAAAGGCTTTAGAGTCATCTCATTGATGCAAGGTCAATCAATCAAAAAAAACTTATAAAGCGTGCTACTCACCCGTGAGGGTCTCAAGGCGCTTGGGGGGGGATCAAGGGAGGGGGGGCAGGAGGGTCACTGTCCGAACAACCATGGTTTGAGGTTCTTTCTGAAGAGCAGGAGGTCTTTGGTTTTGCACAGGTTGGTGGGGAGGGAGTTCCAGGTTTTGGGGGCGAGGTAGGAGAAGGACCTGCCTCCTGTGGTATTTTTCGGCAGACACAAAATGACGTTAACTCCAATATTTTGACGCTAGACAGGTCTAGCGTCAAAATATAAATATGGAGTTAAGTTTACACTGGATTTGTGTAAAGAAAAATGATGCAAATCCGGCAAAAACAAAGTATAAATATGCCCCATTTGTTTCTGTAACATCCATTTTGATTTCACATGGTATCACCCTCATTGCTATTTTGTTAACTCAGCCCAGTGTTATGAGGAGCCCAACTGTTGTTTTGGTAAGAGAGTGTGGCTCTGAGGTTGTGTTAATCTGAGCAAATAAAGAATTATCAGAAAGGAAACTTTGGTCCTTAATTATATGACTGCCAACAATAGCAGGGAAATCAGACTCAGCTGTCCAGGGGGCAGCTCAACAACCTCACCCCTGTTCGTTATTTGAGTTACTTATACTATGACTGTGCCAGCCTGACAAGATTTCTCTATGAATGAGTGCTCTGGTACATGACATTTTTTGTGGGAGTAATTGTTGTTCCTCCTCTCTGATCACCAGGGCAATTATCAACTCTGGCAAATGTACTGTTAATTGAGGGTTCTAACTAGGCGCCCTCTTTTCCTTTTACGTGCGGCTACCTGATGTGTCTTGCTGGCCACTTCCCACAGTTATCCTAAGTCCTGCAACAAGGTGAAGATTGTCATTAACTGTGTTTTAAGATACATATTACTCCCGGCGATAACCTAATTTACCCTAGAGGTACTATTAAGGGGGACTCAATGATTTGGCCCGAGTTTTCGTTTCCGACGCAATTCCCTGAGGCGATTATCCAAACATTAATCACCACATTGTCTGGCTGAAGCGCAGCAGGCCCGAACCTCACTCTCACACAGACCCGAGCAAACTCAGTGCGATACAGCACAAACAATTGCAATGTGACAATTGCTAAAACACTGGCATATTATTCCAAAAGAGGACCAAGTACCGGGTGATTTGACCTGCTCTTTTCAGCAGGCAGGAAGGAAGATTGGGCTGACTGGAAGGAAGGAGGAGGAAGATGTTCTTGGGTCAAGCTCTTGTATCCTCCCATTACATAAACCTCCATCCCAGGGAAGGTCCTGCTAGTCTGCTTGGAGTAGCTAAATGAATTGGGTGGAGTCAAGCTCATGTATACTCCCACTACATGAACCACACCCCCAGGGGAGTTCCAGCTAGTGTGCTTTGAGTATCATTACTGCAGTGACTTCCTAAACCCAAAGTACAGTACTAATACTTCTATTATATTGTATTACAATTACAGGAAATTCCAACTAGGAATTACTTATATATATTTTTTGTAGAGTTTTTTAGGAACAACTCTTTTTACCCCAGCGTTAGGACACCATGGCAACTGCAAACATGTCACAGCTGCCCCCTTTCCTGGATAAAGAAGAGGAACATTCTTTACCCTGGAAAGAGTGGGGCACATTATTTCAATCATATTTAATAGCATGGTGGAAATCCTCTCTATTAAGGAAACAACACATTTCATTGAATAATTTGGTTGCACATGGCAGGAGAGTTTATGAAAACCTAGTACCAACCCCTTCAGAAGATGAGGACTAAGACGGAGGTCATGAGGATTTGTATTCCATGACACTTCACAGATTGGAAGAACATTTCGGGAAGAAAGTAAATATAGTTTTGGAAAGGCATAGGTTTTTTGGCAGACTTCAGAGTAAAGAGGAAAAAGTTACTAGTTACATAGCTTGTTTGAAAAGTATGGTCAATCTGTATTATTTTGGTTCCTTATATGATTCATTGATTCGAGACCAACTAGCAAGATGCACAAATAATCCCTGAGTACAAGAGAAACTATTAGCCTGGGATATAGACTTGAAAATAAAGAAGCAGTAGATCTGGCTAAGAGAACTGAGCATACAGCAGAATATGTGAAAGAAGTGAAACAAAGTAATGTGTATGAAACTGTTCACATTGTAAAGAAACATTCAAATAGTGAAGAAGCGAATAAAGAAGATAATTCTCCCAAGAAAACCACACAGTTCAAGAAAAATTCTAATAATGACAAAGAAAGATGTAAGGAAAGGTTTTAATGTTACCACTGTGGTAAGCATAGTCACTCAGTCAATAATTTGAATTGTCTAGCAAGATCATGTATCTGCAGGAAATGTAATAAAAGAAGGCATTATGCTTATACTTGCAGGAATGGAAATATAGAGTTCAAACAAATTCATGACTTGAGTCTTATAAATTCACATGAGTTAAGAATATTATGTGTTCCTGTAACATCCATCTTGATATCACGTGGTATCACTCTCAATGTTTCCCCCTCCCCTGCTAATGTGTTAACTCATCCCAGTGTTATAAGGAGCCCAACTGTCATTCTGGCAAGAGAGTGTGGCTCTGACGTTGTGTTCATCTGAGTAAATAAAAGACTTCTCAAAAAGGAAACCTTCATCCTTAAGTATATCAGTTGAGAATATTGATCCAGGAATCTAATATAGGTTTATATTAGTTGCTGTTGATTCATGCTCCAAATTCAGCTGGGTTTCACCACAAAGGAATACTAATTCTCAAGTGGTCATAAAAGACTTGCATGGCCTAGTAAAAATGGGTGCAGTTCATAACTTTCGTTCAGGCAATGGTTCAGCATTTGCTGCAAAGGCTTTCAGGGATGCTATGTCTGCTCTGGAGGCATGTCTGTATTACGTTTATCTGTTTTTCTTGAGAGCAAAAAGTCAATAGTACACACCACTGGCACGCTTCAGCAGAGCTTAACAGCTAGGGTATTAAATAGAAGGCTAAGTCGGCTACACCTTGTATATGGAGTTTGAAGAGCATTACATATTTTGCCTAGAGGAGTATATGAGAAACTCATCGAAGTATCTATGTATGTGTGTGATCTTGATAGTTCTGTAAAAGTGGCAGAAGGAAAATAATTTAACCTAGACCAATGTTTGAATATCTTGCACAGCATCCAAGAGATCAGAGACAAGTTGAAACATTTGACACATTCACAATCTGTTACTTCTGAAGCTAGGGATCCTAAAGTTATTGATGGGTGGCTCCCCAAGGTTTGCAAACAACTGTGGACAATTGTGTTTAGCGTACCCCTATTGTCACCAAGCTGTCTTCAGAGTGGAGCCTCACAACCTCCTCCTACTCTGAGTGAACTATCCCAGCAATAGAATGAAGAAAGCAGCCATGCTAAAATACAGAGTGCCAGAGCTTACCATGTCTCCACCTTTACACCAAATGCTGACTTTCATGGACCCTAATGCTGAGATTTCAACAATCTCAACAGTTTCAACTACTGCTATGGTTTACCATAAACCCCTGAATGAGTCAACATCAATTAAACTGGTGCCTTTGGAAGAAATATCACTTTATGGCTATGATTCTGACTCAGGTTTAGATAATGTACTGACACAATCCACAGTTGCTCGGTGTCGCCTCTGGCTCTTTTTTTGCTACTGGTTTCATGATAAATATCTTATACCATCATGGTCCTATATCTGGATTACTGCCAGAGTTTTCTTTCCAAAATGGACATTATATTCCTGATAAGACAAAGCAGTTTTCTGCAATTCTTGAACTGCAACTACATTGCACTTCTCACAGAGCGCGCCAGGATCATCATGCTGTAAACATCATTTCATACCCTTTGCTAAACGAAGTACTTTGAGAAAAGTTTCTTTATCAGATCATGCGACATATTAAGCTCCTACAGACACCATTCATCTTAAAAATTGCTCTTGATGACATAATGATACATGGTTCCTTTTCAGATTAATGGAACATTATAAATGCATAAGAATGTTGAAGAACCTTCAGATGTATACCACTTTAGACATCAAAGATCCTTTTTTAAATACAATCAATCATAAAGTGATGTTTTCTCCACCACTATGGACATTGTTACAAACCCAGAAACAACATTCTCTGAGAAATATGTAATTATACTTACAGGGAGCATTGTGGGGTGCCACCCAAATACAGCCACACTAATTTTCAGCCGAAATCCCCTTACTACAGTATTGACACGTCTTATTCTACAGTATTCTATAATTTCTAGAACTGTGAAAAGCCACAAAAGAACCTGATCTTGAGTCAAAATTTGATAAATTCTCATATTTGTTGAAAATCTTTAAGAGTGTCACTATGTGTATTGGAAAGCAAATGTTGAAAAAAAAGGGAATGTGGGGACCAAATTTTGGCAGATCCAGCCAATATGTAAAGCCAGTTTTAGAGCATGTAAAACTCCCAAAGAAATATATATACATATATTGTGTTAATAAAACTGTCTAGCAAATTAGCTGTCAAGGATTCAGTTCTCTTAAAGATTTTGAGAAACCAAGAAGCCAGGATAAAAATGAAAATTGGTGGCTGCAACTGTTTCCTCAGTCCCAGCCCGCAACACACACATATGGATAGGGAGTCCTATTTAATAATCACTATTGATACATGTTGCAGAATGACCCACAGCCAACTGTATTTGTTAATTGTATCAGAGATCCTAACCTTTATACTCCCTCCCAAAAGGCCTTATATAGTGTGTACCTTGATAAGTAAAATAAACCTGTTGCCAAATCAATATAGAAAAATGTCTCTTTATTCTCAGCCGCAGAAATTCTTGACTTACGGGCAGCATATTCTGTGTCAGAGATTCAAAACTATTGAAAACCCAGTTTTGACTTGCTTTGCAGATTTCTCGCATAAATTTGTCCACCACAACTGGCAAGATCTTTGAATCTAGTTTATTCAGTGATGTTACACAACATGCTGGACCCACCTGCAGAATGTTATGAGGACCCTAAGAATATGTCACAGATATTGATAAGGCTGAATGCGGACCTCTGAGGGGTGTGGATACCCCTGCACTGTAGGGGTTGCAGTGACCTTTGTTATACACCAGAGTTCATTGACCGGTTTCAAGAGACTGTTTAAACTTGTTTCTTTGTTTTTTTCATTCATTGATCCCCAGTCTATCTATTAGATTTCCTACGTTCCTTCTGATCATTGATTGTTGATTTCTCATTTTCTTCCAGACATAAAAATAAAACCAGTCCCACCTTCAGAATGAATTTACAGTGGGAATATCCTATAGAGGAGCAATGTTGAGAGACAATAGCATTTTATCTTGGGAATTAATGACTGAGTGCTCTAAGCGAGTGCTGGACTTTGTCTTACTGTAAATAGGATGCCACACATGGAAGCCCAGTCTTTTGCTGAGTAAGTTGTTTGCAAGAATGCAAGAAATTGTTAAGGAAGTTCTATTGGAATTGCCCTTAAAGTGTGTCGATCAATGTAAAACAATTACTACAACAACTAAATTGCACGAAAACTACTGCCTTACATTGCCATTGCCGATAGTAACTCTTCCTGTGTTTGATTCAACAACCTCTTTGATGCTTGAATAATTTATGCCAATTGCAAGCAAAACACAGGAGGTGTTACTTTCCTTGAATTCTCTGAACCAAATAGGGCTGTTGCAATACATATGCCTTCAACTTCAGTATTTGGTGCTAAACCAATGGTGAAGAAGCAACACAATGAACATACCTATGCTTTTCCCGGTGCCTCATCTTCAAAGACAAAAGCAAGGACCTCTGGATATAATATGGAGACTAAAAATCTCCATCATCATTTGGGTAAAAGTCAACTAAGGGCCATATTTATAAGAGAGTTGCATCACACTTGCACTGTGCAATTTGGTGCATGCGCGACACAACTCCATAATGCGATTTCTCAAGCAGTACAAGGACACCATGCAATACCCTGAGTGGGTTGATAAATCCAGGATAAAACAACACCTTGTGTTAGAAATGGGGTACTTGGTTGGCAGTCAGGTTGCCCCCTGTCCAAACAAGGACCCACACTCTAGTCAGGGTAAAGGAGAAACATACCTGGTTAACCCATGCTCACCTCCTTGATAGCTTGGCACAAGCAGAAAGGTTTAACCCAGAGACAATGTGTAAAGTATTTGTACCAACACACACAGTAATTTAGTGAAACACTACAAAATGACTCAACACCAGGTTAGAAAAATTGCCAGTATTTATTTGAGCAAAAAAAGACCAAACAAGACCAAAAGGACAAAAATCAAAAATACACAAGCAAAGTTATGAATTTTTAAAAGATTAAACTTCGATATAGCGGTAAGAAACACAAATGATTTGAAGTGGTGATATTACGGCATTGTGACGGAGTCGTTCCCAACAATCCGAGTCACACGGACCCCCAGGTAGAGTACCTTGTTAAAATGAGGAAACAAGCTGGTACTTGGGGTTAGAGAGTTCGGCGTTGCTGAATCCAGTGCTGCATCGGTTCCAGTAATACAGAGCGAAGGAGTGGAGGCATCACAAAGAGGTATTGGGTCCTTGCTGCGAAGTGGTGGAGGTGAGGTTGCGTTGGTGCGAAGCATTGGATCCTCACACTTCTGGCGGGGTCAATATCCAGGGGTCATGGCGTGGTGCGGTGAAGTCAGGTGTCATGGACGTCGGTGACACTGCACTTCAGGACTGTGGGGTTGTCGCACTCCAGCGAGAACCACAGCTTCAATTGCAGGTGGCGTTGCATCATTCTGGGGTCGTCCGGGGACATCGGAAGTTGGTACACTTATTTTTTCTGGATTTTCCACCACCTTTTCCATTCAAGGGCCCTGGGACTGGAGAGGGCACCACTTGGGAGGACAGGATTCTCAGCAGAGAGTCCAGGTGCTGGTAGAGGAAGTCTTTGATGGCCCTGAGACTTCAGAAAAGTGGGCAAGCTCAGTCCAAGTTCTTGGAGGTACTTCTCAAAGAGGAATATACTACAAAGTTGAGTCTTTGTCCCCGTTCTCAGGCAGAAGCAGCAACTATAGGATAGCCTGACAAAGCACAGTCACAGACAGGGCCAGCACTTCTCCTTCAGCTCTTCTCATGGTAGAGGTTCCTCTTGAACCCTTGAAGTGATCTGAAGTCAGGGGTTTGGGTCCACTACTTATACCCCTTTCTGCTTTTGAAGTTGCCCAACATCTGAGAAAAGTCTCTGTTGTTTATAGGATCCTGCCTTGCCCAGGCCTGGCTCCAGATGCACCTCAGGGGGTCAGAGACTGCACAGTGTGAGAGCAGGCACAGCCCTTTCAGGTGTAAGTGACCACTCCTCTCTCCACTTTAGCTTGGATGGCCATCAGGATATGCAGGGTACGCCCCAGCTCCCTTTGTGTTACTGTCTAGAGGGGATTTGCAAACATGGAATACACAAGCAGGCAGAGTCACAGAATGGTTCAAGCAAGAAAATGCCCACTTTCTAAAAGTGGAATTTTCAAACTAACAATTTAAAAAACAACTTTGCCAAAAGTTGTATTTTTAAATTGCACGTTCCTGGACCCCAAACTAAATATCACTATCTGCTTTCAAAGGGAAACTACACTTAAAAGATATTTAAAGGCAGCCCATTGTCAACTTTTGAAAGAGATAGGTCTTGCAACAGTGAAAACCGAATTTGGCAGTATTTTACTGTTAATACATGTAAAACACATCCGTACATGTCTCACCTTTAACAAATAATGCACCCTACTATTGGGGCTACCTATGCCCTACCTTACATGTATAAAAAGGGAAGGTTTGGGCCTGGCAAATGGGTAAACTTGCCAGGTCGAATTGGCAGTGCAGGACTACACAGACAGACACTACAGTCACAGGTTTGAGAAATGTTTACAGGGCTACTCATGTGGGTGGCACAATCAGTGCTGCAGGCCCACTAGTAGCATTTTATTTACAGGCCTGGGCACCTATAGTGCAATTTACTAGGGACGTACTAGTAGATCAACTATGCCAAATCATGGATAAACCAATCAACAATACAATTTATACAGAGAGAATATGCACTTTAGCACTGGTTAGCAGTGGTAAAGTGCCCAGAGTCCTAAAGCCAACAAAAACTGGTCAGAAAAAATAGGCGTTTGGGGATGACCCTGCAAAAAGGGCCAGGTCCAAGACAATGTAAATCACTGCATAGTGTTACTCTGCTCCAGGGAGGCACTCCATCAGTGTTGCATGGGCTTTCACATGCAACATCCCTGGATTTTGATGCATTCCCAAATTTACCAAAAGTGGTAGACCTAGCACTCCACAAAAACTTCTATGATTTCCCAGGTGAGGCGTAATGAGGACAAATATGTTTATTTCTCCTTGTTTTTCCTCTATCAATGTGTGTTGCAATCTGTAGCACATATAGAAAAATGAAAAAAGCCTCAGGGGATTGTTTTTATCTGCAAAAATGGGGCTTATCCTGCACAAAACATTCCTCCTGACTAAGCAGGAACACTTGTATTGTGCAGGGGTACCTGTGTTGGCTTTAGGCACCCAAAACAGCGCAAGAGCAGGTAAAAGGCAGAAATGCTTTGTATAATTTTAAATACAGTGCATTTCTGGCCTTCCTATGTTATGCAATGCAGGAAGGTGACTTCCTGCACTGTGCAATTTTTTAATAAACCTAAATTCATGCAATGCCTCTAATATAAAAGAGAAAAGACTGTTCCTGCATTTGTGAAACAAAATGACAGTGTGCCAAATCACACTTTGTATCCCTTTATTTCTTCTTCTATTTGCATTTTTCCTTTTGCATTTAACTGCATTAGTTATTCATACAATGTCATGCCTGGCTTGTTTATAACAGGCATATGAACAAGCATATGGTAATATGATAATATGTGTTCTCCTTTTCATCCAATATTGTATGGACTATTTTATCCCTTATTTCATACAGATTTGTATTCTATAGTATTCAAATAATAGTTCTATATATGTTTTATGGTCTTATAGATGTTTTTTTAAATGCTACTATCACAAGTAACAAACTGGGGATGTCATCTGCACTGTGACAGGACATGTTTAAATCTTTTCTATTTTATCATGTGCTTGCTTGCAGAGTCTTTTATCTCTTTCTATTAGAGGGTGTGAAGTGTATTTCAGTTATCCAACATGTTTTCATTATGTTATGGTACCAGCAATGTTCACATTGACACTTGCAGTGAAGGCAAAAATATCTATTATGAATAGAGAAGTTGCATTTGTCACCCTACATATTCTTGAATTAAGGGCCAGATGTAGGTAAGTATTCTTTTGCGACTTGCAATCTGCAAATCATAGCGATTCGCAAATTGCAACTCGCACACGTGAATGCAGAAAGGTGTCTCAGACACCTTCTGCGACTCGCTATGGGGTCGCAAAGACCCACCTCATGAATATTAATGAGGTGGGTCGCAGTTTGCGACCCCATAGCGAGTCCATGCAATCACAGGGATGGTGGCCTGCTGGAGACAGCAGACCACCATGTCCGTGACTGCTTTTTGAATAAAGCAGTTTTTTTTTTCTTTTTGCAGCCCGTTTTCCTTAAAGGAAAACGAGCTGCAAAAAGAAAAAATTCCGAAACCATTTGGTTTCGGTTTTTTCAGAGTAGGCAGTGGTCCATAGCACCACTGCCTGCTCTGAAAAAATATTTTTATTGACATCTACAAAGGGGAAGGGGTCCCATGGGTACCCCTTCCCTTTTGCGAATGAGTTACCATCCACTTCAAGTGGATGGTAACTGCGAGTTGGTTTGCGACCGCATTCGCAGTCCCAAAGCAACTCAGCATGGCGATGTGGTCGCAAATAGGAAGGGAACACCCCTTCCTATTTACGAGTCGCAGCCTCAAATTGCGAGTCGGTACCGACTCACAATTTGTGGTTGTGCATCGCGTTTGGCCTTTTGCGCCTCGCAAACTGCGTTTTTCGCCGTTTGCAAGGCGCAAAAGGCTTCCTACATCTGGCCCTTAGTGTTGCCAAACTTGCAAACCTAAAATCAAATTGTTTATTGGATACTATCGAAAGTCAGGCATCTGACTGTATTTTGGAAATGTTTCTAAACTGGGCCATCAGGCCAGACGTCATGCTAGTTTGTTGCAAAAAAACTGTTTTAGTTGGGAGTTGCCCTCAGGCTCTGAAAATGGTGCAGAGAAGTGGCTTTCAGCCCTGCACTGCTTCTAATAACCTGGCAAGGGCTATGATAGAAAAGAGCTGAACAGCTACACCTTACCGAGAAAAGATATGTTCTGTGATCCATTTAAAAAGATTGATTCATAGGATTACTCTTTTCTGCTTCAGCTAAATTGTAGAATTATGATTTTAGAATGCTAAGAACTTGCTAAACATGTTAGGGATGTTCAGAGTGTTTTCACTGGAGATGTTACATATTGCTACATTTATTTTTGATTTCTTATTGGTTACCATTCATATTTTATGTGATAGTTTTGGGTACTAGAAATAAATATTTTACAGCTTTATCCAATGCTTCTAACTGCTATTTTGAGTGTGGCATGCACTTAAAAAATATGTTTCCAGTTATGCCGTGTTCTTGAACCCAACTAGATGGTCTAGTTGTGACTTTGTGGGTGGGGTACTGGTCACAGTCCGACCAGATTTCTAAGTCGTGTTGGTACCTTGAACTAAGTCCTTGCATTACGGGGTTAGGAATCTAACCCCCGTGGCTCTGGTGGGACCCACAGATCATGACACAGACTAGGTAATAATGAGAGCTCTATTTACTTGAATGCGGCAGCAAAGAAGGTGTTCTGCTTTGAGGCAGGTTTGTGTACATGCAAGTGCTGATACTAAATCAATCTGCATATCACTTTTTGTATTTCAGTACATGCAAATGTTTCCATCACTGTAGAGAATTGCATTGTTTCTTATAGAGAAGAAGGTTAGGTAGTAGAACAACCTTCACATTTCAGCCTGATATTGACTGTGCTCCTTCTTGTAGATTCAGATCCTGTAACTTTCCATGCTTGATTTTGTAAAATACAGACATTTTCATTTCTGTTTCAACATCAATGAGCTGAGTTAATATGTTATCTATCTATAATGGGGACTACATTTCTTGATCAACTGATGTCAAATAATCTTCTGCTATAGTACTGGTAATCAACATAAAATATTCCTGAACTCTGTTATGCCAGACGTTAAATCTCTGAAAGTTATCATATTCTTCACTGATATTTCAAAGATAATGTGTGAAATGTTAAAGTAATTAGCTGTCAACATTTCACAGATCCTTTCCATGAAGGGACAGTCTATAAATAACCAATGATGTATTTCCATTTGTTGGTTTGACACACCTGGACTATGCCAAACTTGTTATTACGCTTTTTAAGAGCAGGTGCTTAAAATAAGCCAGGTGCTGCACAGCTAGGGACCTTTATGTACGTGTACGTTTCTAAAGTGCACAAACACTGTATCAAAGAATTCTTTCTAAATCACAGCAGATTTGCATATCAGGAAAATTCTTGCTTATAAATGAATTGAGCCATGCTTAATTCAAATTCCATGAAAGAATGATGGTGCGACATTGAATATAAGCTCTTGGTTTAGTCCAGTATATTTGTCTGAAGTACTGGGACAAAAGTAACCCTTTCAGCTAACCAGTGATTGAGCGAGGTAGAGTATGAGTTAGTGCCATGTATGTGTTTAGATATTACTAGCATTTTTCAGTGAAATTCATTTTATGGTGAATACAATTTTGATCAGCTATTTGTATAATTAAGGTACATTTTGTAGTAAGAGTCTGTGAGGTATTTTGTGAACATGGAATGTTGGTTAAAGAAAAGTGATAAATGAAGAAAACACCACAGTAAAGCTATAAACAACAAGTGTGTTACAGGATCATACTAAAACATGTGCAGTAAATGATAGAATAAATATTATTTGTTGGTCCCATATATGAAGATTCCATTGAGGTTAACTATGAAGATGCTCTTACAATTACACAATGAGTTTCTTCAAAGATTGTGAAAGAATCTCATTGTATCAGAAACATAGAATGGTGTGTCCATCATCTAATTAACACATTTTTTTTTACATCAAAATAATAGTAAATATAGATGAAAAATAACAATGTAAGCGAACTCCATAGACAGGAATGAGTCCTGCACTGGACAAATATAGCCCAATACCACTCACAACTCTGACCTACAGCTCCGGAATCTCTTCTAATTTCATATGCTGTCAATTGTAGGGACCTGAGATCAACAGCATACCTTAATATACGGAGCATTTCCACATCAAGTTGCCTATACCAGAATACCTTAAAAAGATTCAGAACAAAGGAAGAGGTGTGCTGTAAACTCGAAATATGTAGGTAAACAAGCAAATCTAAAGGCAAGGAAAGTTATCAAATACATATTGCTCATCATCGTATGCAAGAGAGCACTTCACAACACAGCCTCCTCATACATCTCTGCAAAACTGAACGTTTTGTTATTGTTAGAAATGGGGTCTCTGGCAGTCAGTTTGCACTCTGTCCAAGCAGGGACCCTCAATCTAGGCAAGGAAGGGAGATACACACCTAGGATAACCCCTGCTCACACCCTTAGTAACTTGGCACAAGCAGTCAGGCTTATCTCATAGGCAATGTGTAAAGTGTTGGCACCAATACACACAGTAACACAGTAAAACACCACAAAAGGACTGCACACCAGTTTAGAAACATAGCCAATATTTATCTAAATCAAACAAGACCAAAACTACACACATCCAGCATACGCAAGCAAAGATATGACTTTTTACAGTAAAAAGGGTCTTAATCCATAGAAATCGATGGATGTGTTATTTCAGCACAAAGTACCTGGACACACAGGCACTACAGTGACAGGTCTGAGACATGTTTACAGGGCTACTCATGTGGGTGGCACAATTAGTGCTGCAGGCCCACTAATCTCATTTGATTTACAGGCCCTGGGCACCTCCAGTGAACTTTTCTAGGGACGTATTGGTAAATCAACTATGCCAATCAGGGATAACCAATCATAATCAAAATGTACACTGGAAGCACTTGGTCAGCAGTGGTAAAGTGCCCAGAGTACCAAAAACCAGCAAAAACAAAGTCTAGCACAGAGTCAAAAACACAGGAAGCAGATGCGAAAAGACAGGGGAAACCACACCGAGTATGCCAGATTCAACAATTATCAATTATCTTTGACTGCAATTAAGTTAAAACCTATGACAATCCGATAATCAATTTTTACCGGATCTTTTAGCTCATGATCGATCCTAGGTATACGGAAGTAGCTGCACTGTTATATGTAAGGAGTTATTTTCCCTGACTCATGAATGCTGGCTGGCTAGCAGTCCTGTTTTAGTTTGTTTTTAGATGTTGCTCTATTTGTTAGAACATCCTCTAGAGTAGCTGCAGAGGTAACATGAGTGAAAGGAAAAGGGCATGAGAAATAGAATCAGTTTCAGAAGATGATACCAGCGCGATTACACTATTGCCCTCAATTTTAAAGGCATATTCTCTTAGCAGTGGAACACACTACTGTTTAACTATTATTCTTTTTCTGTTCAATGTTCGGCTAGAATCGTAAAAAAGTATAATTTGAATTCAAAATGTATGTTTATGATTTCCAGTTGTCAGTTCATTTAGATAATGGATTAAGGGAGTGATACACGAAATTATGATTGGCATCTCTAACTGGAAGTAAAAAGCATGGTGGCAACCGATGGCTCCAGAAGGGAGGTTATGCTTAGTGGTGCAGCAGAGTCTCTTTTACTACTTTCCGTGTGGTTAAACTATATAGAGTTCTCGCTCGACTTCAGCAGCAGTTACGAAGTTGTCCAGTAGGCTTTGATTTCATCTATACCATGATATGTAGGGCAACCCATAGGCTCCTGAGTAGCCTTTTGGATGGAACTCACTGCAGTGTGTTATAAAAATTCCCATTTATAATACAATATTTTCAAACCTTAAGCAATGATGAATCAAGATAAATGTTGTATAATTTATATACCAAAAGAAATCTCCTAAATTAAAATAGGTGGGAGAGACCAAATAGGCCTTAAATAGCGGGAAAAATGTGCCCCGTAATACTGTTTCAAATCTAGCAGTTGTATCTAATGGGAGATCCAAATCGAGGCATTTCTGCAAGACCTCTGTAATATATTGTTTGAAACAAGTTTAAAAAATCACTGGATCTTCATGGGAGCTTAGATATTTATGAAATTAAACTGTAAAAGAAAAAAGCACAGCAACAGAAAGGAACGCGTACTTTACATTACTGTATTACTTTCTAGAAGCATTTTAAAGTATTTTTGATAGCAACTTATTTAGCACATTCTTTACCTATCACTGTGAAAAAGCTCATTTTTTATATATATTACTTTAGGTTTAAATCATAGTTCTGGAAGAAGAAAGGGAGGAGAGCCGCACATCTGTTTATTGATTTATAGCCTTTTATCCATTGACACGGATCACCTATTCGTAGGAGGGTCTCTACTGTGTGGGTGGAGGGGTCACTTCTGGGAATGGGGGGGGGGGTAATCATCTACTGGCAACAGGAATTTGATAGCATTTCCGCCAGGGATTTCGTGGCAGTGCTTCTGCCACGGAATCCTGCTGGTGGCATGGCGATTCAGGTTCTGCCAAAGTCGGAATGAGAGCCTTAATTTCTATTGTATATGTTACACTGTAGGGTGAGACATTATGAACAAACATTGTGCTTAAGGCATGATATTATTCAAATACATACATGTAATAGGCTCTACTTCGCCAGTGATATCAAAATGGATGTTATTCATAATAGGTTTTCAGAGAGGTTTGACACAGACTAGCAGTATGATTTTAGGGGTACAGTTGAGCTCAGTGACCCTTTCTATAAATCCAGCAATCTCGGCATTGTATGATTTTATTGGTAGTCAATCCCAGGCCAAGTGGAAAAAGCCAAACCAGTTTGGTGGAGCAACAGACTCAGCCGGCCGAAATGCTGGGGTAACTAGTTTGAGGAAGCCTA
Organism: Pleurodeles waltl; assembly: GCF_031143425.1. Lineage (NCBI taxonomy): Eukaryota > Metazoa > Chordata > Amphibia > Caudata > Salamandridae > Pleurodeles > Pleurodeles waltl. The sequence goes on from NC_090444.1 coordinate 316,262,081, forward strand.
GGGGAACAGTATATTCTATTTATATACTTAAAATGAAGTAGTTTGTGTCTGTGATTTATGGAGATGGATTTGCTGTGTTGTAGGAAAGTACCATCTTGCCTGGCATGTTGCCCCCATTTTTACTTGAATGTATGTTTGTTTTTGCCTGTCTCACTGGGATCCTGCTAGCCAGGACCCCAGTGCTCATAAAGTGTGCCCTGTATGTGTTCCCTGTGTGGTGCCTAACTGTATCACTGAGGCTCTTCTAACCAGAACCTCAGTGTTTATGCTCTCTCTGCTTTTAAAATTGTCACTGCAGGCTAGTGACTAATTTTACCAATTCTGATTGGCACATTGGAACACCCTTATAATTCCCTAGTATATTGTACCTAAGTACCCAGGGTATTGGGGTTCCAGGAGATACCTATGGGCTGCAGCATTTCTTTTGCCAACCATAGGGAGCTCAGACAACTCTTACACAGGACTGCCACTGCAACCTGAGTGAAATAATGTCCATGTTATTTCACAGCCATTTTATACTGCACTTAAGTAACTTATAAGTCACCTATATGTCTAACTCTCACTTAGTGAAGGTTAGGTGCAAAGTTACTTAGTGTGAGGGCCCCCTGTCACTAGCCAAGGTACCCCCACATTGTTCAGGACAAATTCCCCGGACTTTGTGAGTGTGGGGACACCATTACATGTGTGAACTACATATAGGTCAATACCTATGTATAGCTTCACAATGGTAACTCTGAACATGGCCATGTAGCATGTCTAAGATCATGGAATTGTCACTTCAATACCATTATGGTATTGGGGGGGACAATTCCATACATCCCCGGGGCTCCTGCATGGACCCCGGGTACTTCCAAACTATCTCTCTTGGGTTTTCTCTGCAGCTACCGCTGCTGACAACCCTCAGACAGGTTTCTGCCAACCTGGGGTCTGGGCAGCCCAGTCCAAGGAAGGCAGAACAAATGATTTCCTCTGAGAGAGGGTGTTACACCATCTCCCTTTGGAAATAGGTGTTAAGGGCTGGGAGGAGTAGCCTCCCCCAGTCTCTGGAAATGCTTTGAAGGGCACCAATGGTGCCCTCCTTGCATAAGCCAGTCTACACCGGTTCATGGAGCCCCCAGCCCCTGCTCTGGCATGAAACTGGACAAGGGAAAGGGGAGTGACCACTCCCCTGTGCATCACCACCCCAGGGGTGGTGCCCAGAGCTCCTCCAGTGTGTCCCAGGCCTCTGCCATCTTGAAAGCAGAGGTGTGAGGGCACAATGGAGACCTCTGAGTGGCCAGTGCCAGCAGGTGATGTCAGAGACCCCCCTGATAGGCCTTACCTGGTTAGGTAGCCAATCCTCCTCTGAGGGCTGTTTAGGGTCTCTCCTGTGGGTTTCTCACCAGATAACGAATGTAAGAGATCACCAGCGTTCCTCTGCACTTCTCTCTTCAACTTCTGCCAAGGATCTACCACTGACTGCTCCAGGACATCTGCAATACCGCAACAAAGTAGCAAGAAGACTACCAGCAACATCGTAGCGCTTCATCCTGTCAGTTTTCTCGACTGTTTCCTGGTAGTGCATGCTCTGAGGGCTGTCTACCTTCACCCTGCACTAGAAGCCAAGAAGAAATCTCCAGTGGGTCGACGGAATTTTTCCCCTGCTAACGCAGGCACCAAACTTCTACATCTCCGATCCTCTGGGTCCCCTCTCATCTTGACGAGCGGTGTCCCTGGAACACAGGAGCTGGATCTAAGTGTCCCCGACAGTCCAGTGTCCCTTCTGTACAAATTTGGTGGAGGTAAGTCCTTGCCTCCCCACGCCAGACAGTAATCCTGTGTACTGTGTGAACTGCAGCTGCTAGGGCTTCTGGGCACTTTTGCAAGACTTCCTTTGTGCACGGCACAGCCCAGGTCCCCAGCACTCCGTCCTGTTGTGCTGGGATGATCGCCGTGCTCACATCTTCTGAATGCCTGTTCAGGTGCTTCTGTGGGTGCTGCCTGCTTGTGCATGGGCTCTCTCTGTTGCTAAGCGCCCCCTCTGTCTCCTCTTCCAAGGGGCGATCTCCTAATCCTTCCTGGGCCCTAGCAGCACCCAAAGTCCTCAACCGCAACTCTTGCAGCTAGCAAGGCTTGTTTCAGTCTTTCAGTGTGGAAACAAATCTGCTTCCTCCAGCACGCCATGGGACATCTTCTGACCAAAGGAGAAGTTCCTGGCACCTTCCGTTGTTGCAGAATCTTTGGCTTCTTCCACCCTGAGGCAGCCCTTTTGCACCTTCATCCGGGGTTTAGTGGGCTCCTGCCCCCCCGGGCACTTGCTTGAGTCTTGGACTTGGTCCCCTTCCTTTACACGTCCTCAGGTCCAGGTCTCCATCTTCAGTGCTTTGCAGTCAGTTTTTGCCTTTGCATAATCCCCTATCTCAAATTTACTGTCTTTCTGGGGTAGTAGGGTAACTTTACTCTTACTTTTCAGGGTCTTAGGGTGGGCTATCTTGGACACCCTTAGTGTTTTCTTATACTCCCAGCGACCCTCTACCCACTACACTAGGCATGGGGTCCATTTGTGGTTTCCATTCCACTTTTGGAGTATATGGTTTGTGTTGCCCCTAGGCCTATTTTCTCCTATTGCATTCTATTGTGTTCTACAGTGTTAGCACTACTTTTCTAAGTGTTTTACCTACCTGATTTTGGTTTGTGTGTATATTTTGTGTATTTTGCTTACCTCCTAAGGGAGTATATCCTCTGTGATACTTTTAGCATATTGTCACTAAAATAAAGTACCTTTATTTTATGAAACTCTGAGTATTGTGTTTTCTTATCATATAGTGCTATATGATATAAGTGGTATAGTAGGAGCTTTGCGTGTCTCCTAGTTCAGCCTAAGCTACTCTGCTATAGCTACCTCTATCAGCCTAAGCTGCTAGAACACTTCTAATCTACTATTAAGGGATAACTGGACCTGGAACAAGGTGTAAGTACCACAAGGTGCCCACTATAAGCCAGGCCAGCCTCCGACATGTGTACATCAGTAAGTCCGAATTGCATCAGAGATATCTTCACTGAGGTCACGTGGCCACTTGCCTAACACTGTATGACTTGATTTTGAGATGCTATCAGCATGTGTTCTGTTTAGTTTCGAAAATTAACCTTGTGCGTCAGGTGCTGCAAAAGTTTTGAGTCGAGGTGGATTTCGGAATGAAGACCAGGGTTATGAAACAGCAGGCCAGATTTAAAGAAAAGTAATGCAGTGCGGTGCTGTGCCCAAATTGGCAGCACTGCGCTGCGTCACTTTAGAAACGCAGGGATGCGCCATATTTAAGGGAATACGGCACACCTCTGCGCTTCCCTCTGCGTTGGCGCTAAATTTAGTTGCCAGCGCCAACACAGGCATACTTGCACCATCGTGCAAGGATGTCTGTGTTGAGAGGTGTGATTGTTTATGTGCGGGACGGTGTCCCTTCCTGCACATAAACAATCACTAATGGCGCTTTGGCACTTCTGTGTGTGCTGCACAATGCAGCACACACAGAAGTGACAAAGCATCATTTTCAAATGATTGTTTATGTGCAGGAAGGCACACCTTCCTGCACATAAACAATCATTTCTGGCATTTTGCTTTTTCTGTGCGTGCAGCAGAATGTAGCACACATAGAGAAAGCAAAAAACAAGGAGGATTAAAAGTGTTCTTCCTCGGTGCGCCCTGCTAACACCACCCCTGGGGTAGGGTAAGATTTTAGCACTGCCTTAAGTTTATGAGCTTTCATAAATCTGAGGCAGTGTCAAAATGCAATGGGTGTTGCTGTGGCACACCCAAAGCAACAACCATTGTACGCCCCTTCCACTCACAGTGCTGTGTGGAAAGGGGCGGTATTTACAAGGTGGCGTTAAGGCACAAAAAGTGGCTTAAAGCCACCTTGTAAATACGGCGCTGTGCTTAGCACCACAGGGATGTCACTAAAAGTGACACTCCTGTGGCACTAGGGGCCTATAAATACAGCCCTGCATGCCTTACTCTTTAATATGTGAAAATGTCAAGGGATGTATTCTGCCAATTTCCCCTGAATTAATTTATGGGCAAGAAAGTCTTTCAATTGAATAGCTGGCCAACCTACATTACTGCTGCTCTGCTTAAGCTGACAACAACTTCAGGATCAAGTGTTTGATGAGATGGCAGAGTTTTGAACTAGATTTTGTGCGGGTGAGCAGGAGTAGTTGAGGTCAGCTCATGTGGCCATAGACCAAATGGACCAAAACATACAGCTATGATTTATATACGCTGTTTTTGTCTAATTTGGCTACTAGAAATCACAGTGTACAGTTCACCAGTCTTGACCCAATTTTGTTCTTCATGAAGGTGTGGAGCCAAGCTGTTGTGGACAAACCAATATGAGGCATCATGAGATTGTACAGTGTGGTAATAGCATTCTAAGGGCCATGTTTATACTTTTTGACGCAAAACTGCACGGACGCAGTTTTGCGTCGAAACGTTTAACGCCGGCTAACGCCATTTCTTTGCGCCACCCGGGTGTCAAATTTATACTTTGACGCTCGGTGGTGCAAACCACTGGTTAGAGTCATTTATTTTTACTCAAACCAATGTACCACGTCGTAAAGAAAAATTATGTTAACACAGTGAAAATTACTTTATTCCGGTTTACGATATCTCAAACCGGATATGTGCCTTTTTTCACTGCAATAGTGTCAAAAAGCGGCACAAACACAGCAAAATGTGCAAAAGAGCCCCAAAATGGGTCCCAGAAGCTATGAGAGACCCCAGGTAGATGATAACTGACCAGGAACCAGCCAGGAGGACCCACACAAGACCCAGGAGAGGGAGAAGAAGGAAAGGAAGTGTTGGTTCAGTGCAGAGGAGCATGAAATACTGGTGGAAGAGGTGACAGAACACCCGCACCAACTTTTTGTCACCTCTAAATTTCCAATTGGTAGGAGAGACGCAATTTGGCAACAAATTGTCGATAAGATAAACAGTGTGGCAGAAGTACGGAGAACAGTCACCAAGTGCAAGAAGCGCTGGCATGACTGCAAGCGCAGGACCAAGGAAAAAATGGCAAGGAACAGGAAGGCAGCACTGCAGACTGGAGGTGGGAGTGCAGCACCGCAGGAGGCCCTGAACCACATGTAAGAGAAGATGGCAGCCGTCATCCCAGAGAAGATCGTCACAGGCATTCAAGGACAGGACAGCGCAGACTACCAAGATACAACACAGATGCAGAGTAAGTGGCATGGGGAACTAAAATGCCTAATTGTTAACTGCAAGCATGGGGGGAATACCTACTACACAATGCATGTAAGCCATGATAATCAGGTAGTGGAAAGGGCAAAGGGGCACGGCACCGGGCATGGGTTGTGCAGGGCAAACCTGGGGCACAGTACAACACTACACCAACAACCTTTGCATGGGTGTACTCTGCCATGCCAAGGATGTTGGAAAAGCAAAGCCAGTCCAGGAGGGTAGGGTACAACGTAAAACTGGCCTGCTGTCACACAACAGCTGGTACTGTCGCTACATGAACTAGGGCTCAATTTCCAGTCTCAGGCCATATCTGCAAGTGGTATTTACCATTGACAACAGTTGCCACTACCACCTCTGCTGTGTGTGCAGGTCAAGTAGCTAATGGCAGTTACGTGCCCATGGATCAAACACACCAAAATTAGAGGGTTCAGGATGACAACGTTATCAATCCCCTGTAATGAATACAAATTTGCAAATCCTGTCAATTGCCCATGTCCATGGGCACAACAAACATCAGGTATTGTATGTAACATTATGAGGTACACAGCAGTAATGTCATACCCATGCTGCACATGTCAGGGTCTACCCTGTGCCTGGGTCACAATAGCTGCAATGCCACCATGCAACATCTCAAGTGTCATAGTGCTAAGACAACAGCATTGAGGGGGAGGACATATGTTTCCAGCTAGTGAAACACACACGCACAGTCATAAGAGGAAATGGAACACTGCTAGGACCATCAGTGCAATCCAATGTAGCACACATTCCCCAACATCAGCAGTACACTCTACCAATGCTGACACCCGTATGACAATGCTATACATAGGATATGCTAGGTCTCAGCAACATATAGGTGGATGTGAAATATCAGAGACTGGGTCAGTTCCAGACTGTTAAGTGTGGGGCAAGTGCCATCATAACACCCACAGCCAGTGCAAGTCCACACCATGATAATGGAAGTAGACGGAGGGTTGAGTAGGACAATAAGGTGGCAACATACAATTTGGGCGGCATCTACTCCTACAGGATGTGACGCAGACATTTCCCCAAACTGCCCACACTACATGTGACATGCTGGTAGGGGATAGGCCTGCGAAAATGCTAATCTTAATGACAGGAACAATGAACAGGAACCAAGATCACTATGTGCAACTAATAGGAAGTCAGGCACGTCACATTACAAATGCCACAACACAGACACATTAATTGTACAATATCTCATTGCAGATGACAATGGCTATCCTGGGGATATGCCTATCCTGAAATTCCCTGATGACATGGGTGACGAGCTGACAAACATTAGCCAGCAGACCCTCTAAGATGTCCTTGGAACCCTCCAGACCCCACTTTCAGTCCCAAGGAGGAGCACAAAAGTAGCAGCCATCACAGAGGACCCACCTCCCCAATTGTATGACCTGCCAGCTCCAACCCAGCTGAGGACTCTGACAACACTGGCACCAGCTTTGAGAGGACTGTAGTTGGAGTACAGCGGGAGCTGGCCAAGGAGGTGTGGGTGGGGGTGCAAAATATGGCAGCCACCCTTGAGGGGGTGCGTTCGTGCATGATGTCATGTGCAGAACAGGCAGCAGCCATGCAAAGGTGAACATCTATCCTGCAAGAACTTCAACAAAGTGTGAAGGAAATCAGTATAGCAGTAATGGAGTTGCCACAACACCTCGCACACCAAACCTGTCACTGCGTGCACAAATGCAATAATGACCCCCTCAGGGCCGACCTGGCTGCCTACCACAGTGATGTAGCTGCTATACTTAAGAACCAGCAGCTCCTCCTTGCTACAATACTGCCCTTAATAGCCCTACAGTTGGCAGCTACCAGGATTTCTGACTCCACGTCTTCAAACACTGAAGTGTGTGTTGCCCCTTCAAACCCACCACCACCAAGGGCATAGGAGACAACACACACATCAGAAGATGAAGACATGTAACAGATCACCTTCACCCGTAAGAGTACCCGGTAGCACAAGTCCATACCAAATTGGAACATATATCCTAGGTCCTGTGCTTGTTAACATGCCAGTCTTGCAACAGCTGCTCACTTGCACTGTTCTCCAGCCCACTGTTTACCTTGACACTATGCTCTGTGATTGTCTCTCACTACCTCATTGGCAATTAATTTTCCTCTGTACTGTGTGACACTTCACCCCAGCATATCCAATGATATGTCCCATTGCACCTGTGTAGTATCACAATAGAATGTTGTGGTTCTAAAAATTCTGGACCCATGTAATTTACTTTGCCACAGCAGTACGATTTTAGTATCAAAAGACCGATAATGACTAGTACACTAAGCATGAGCATTTTCGCTCAATTCCAGCAGCGTTTTCACCTCGAAATCGCCATTTTCGTCCTGCACTCATGGCTCCCATTTTATACACGGCAGCCATTTTTAAAAGTTGCCCTCACATAGGCTTATAATACAGTCAGATTTGATTCCAAGGACACGTACACCTTGATTGACTTTTCTCTGACCTGGGCAAGCTGGAACCATTGCCTCAGGCCAAACCTGTTTGGTCAGTCCCTCTCCCAGTGGCCGAATCAGATAGCATCAAGGCACACCAGGCCATAAAACCCTTATTATCGCTCACACACCCTGCCTAACTCGCTCACACCTGCACCTGCTCTTTTCTTCTTCTTACTTTACGAGGGGGAGGTGCCCGTTTTTATTAGGGGTCCACACTTATCTGATGTAAAATACTAGGCCTTGCCGGGTAATTTATTATGGGTTGGATGACATGAAATATAAGGTTTCATCATGACACTGTTTTTTCCTTTGTAGTGAAAACATGTGAATGACCAACCAAAATGTCAAGAATGTTTGCCTGAAGCTTAAAAAACTGTATATAAGGAAACCTGACTTTGCATTGAAACACAGTCTCCTGAGAACATACAGATCGTGCTGTTGTACTTCTAGGACACTTGTCAATTGGTTGCAGCCAATAAATTCGATCTTTGACTTCACCTAGAAGCATCTGAGTTTCTGTAGTCTGAATCAGGAAAGTACCCGAGGTCTTTGGGTGTACCCTGGCACCACTGGGTGACCGGATCAGTACCGGTTCTGAAAAACCCAGTACCTCAATGTGTCACACTAATGGGCTCACAATCCTGGACTATGTAAATATTGCACTACAGCACTTTAAAATAAATAGCACTTACACAACCACTTTGTCTTTGTGTAATGTGACACATCAGCTATGTAGGAGATAAGTGATGTATGTGACATAGAATGTCAACACAACTGCCTTGAAAGATTGTGGGCTGATAACTATGCACTGGGGTCTGGATTATATCATCATCTGCGCTTCCTAGGGGTTATTTCTGAAGTAAGTAGAAAACTAACAGTATAATGCTGTACTGGACAGAAAACGTCTGCTTCAAGGGATGTTTAAGCAGAAAATCAATGTGTTCAAATTTTCCTTCTAGACAATCTTTATGTATGTGACATCTGACTATAAACTTTCATCACACACACACCATACAGCAGGAATGGATGTGTGCGAGTGTATGGACAAATATGTAACCTGGCAGTACAATGTAAGAAATGATAGGTGTGAGTTATGTATACTATACTACATAAGATTATACCATCACTCACCTTATCAGGGTTCACATGAACATCAGGCTGCAGGCAGACGTACCACAGTGCCCAAGATTCCAAATCTGTTCTCTAACTCTGACAGATTGAAAACACACATCCAAACTTAACAACACATTGGGAACCATAGTAACCTTGAGTGGTGGGTGCAATGGATGGCAGATGCATAGAGAAGTAGCTTTGGTGTAGCTGCTAATGTGACACCTTAATTGAAATTGGGAATAACCATGTCAATAATGGGATTTGGATGCAGTATGGAACCCAAATTCTAATATTAAATTGACCCTGTTCACCCATGCCAAGGCCCTGATTCCCAAACATATGACACATACTGTAAAGGAGTACCTACATATTTATTAATAGTAAAAAAGGATACTAAAACTAGGGGAAACACCTTAACTAACCTAACCTATCCTAACTACACATTACCCACAACTGGCCCTAACTTTCCTAATCTAAACTTACTTATCACATGTAAGTAAACACTCTAAACATCAACCCCCCACATCCCTTATATGAGGAGACACATGTAGGACAACATATACTAACCTAAACACATACTATCTTATCCTAAACAAATATATATTTTTGTGGTATTTTTAAAAAATATTTGGTATTTGTATTTTTATAATTTTTATAGACATAAACACCAACATCATTCCCCACCCATCCACAAAAAAAAACATCTTAAAATATAATACCCTCCACCCCCCAACAGCCTATTCTAACCTAACACTAAGAGGGTCATTATAACTTTGGCAGGTGGCTACTGCCGCCCGCCAAGCTGTAACCGCTGGGCGGCCGCCAATGCAGCTGCACTCCCGCGGTGCCCATTTGGACATCCCCGCTGGGCATGCGGGCTGAAACCAAGTTTCCGCCCGCCGGCCCAGCTGGGATTTGGCCCGCAACATGGGAGCCGGCTCTAAATGGAGCCGGCAGTGTTGCGGGCGTGTGACGGTTGCAGACGCACCTGTTGCGCTTTTCACTGTCTGCATAGCAGACAGTGAAAAGCCGCATGGGGCCCTGTCAGGGGTCCCTGCACTGCCCATGCCAGTGGCATGGGCAGTGCAGGGGCCCCCAGAGGCCCCACGACTCCCCGTACCGCCAGCCTTTTCCTGGCGGTTCATACCGCCAGAAAAAGGTTGGCGGTCAGGGACTCGTAATCCCATGGGCAGCGCTGCAAGCAGCGCTGCCCAGGTGGATTCTTACAGCCGGGGCAAAAGTGGCGGAATACTGCTGGCTCCGGCGGTGCGACCGCGGCGCTTCCGCAGCGGTCGTAATAGGCCAGGAAGCACCGCCAGCCTGTTGGCGGTGCTTCCGTCATTTTAGCCCTGGCGGTCTTGGACCGCCAGGGTATAGATGACCCCCTAAGTCCCCTAAACCCACTAAATATACGAACCAGGAAAGAGGAGGGAGGGGAGGGAATCATGGCTGAGGGTCCAACAGTCACAAGTTTGCCCTCCACAGGAACTTCTTTATCCCACGCAGTCTCCTGCGGCACCCTGTCCAACCTGCGAAACCTCTATTGCATGTCATGTCGCATGTTAATAAATTCTGCATTGTCTATGACTGCAGCAGGGGTGGTCTGTGTTCCACTAGTGGATGGTTATGCTGGTGCCGGTGCCATGCTTTGAGGGAGAGGAGAGGTGCAGGACCTGCTGTTATTGGCCCAGGAGCAGATGATGTAGAGGGACCTACAACGGTGGTTGTCATCCTTGGTGCGACTTGGGTCGGAGTGGGGGTGCTGGTGGTGGTGGTGGCTGTTGTGGGCAAGGATGGCCCCCCCTTTGGCAAATGCCCTCCAGACCCCTGTGGCTCGCTCTCTCATGGAGATAAAGCCGTGCCATGTTGCAGAACCCAGACTACACATCCAGAATGTTGAGGTAATGCATCGCCCGCCTCTGGAATTCTCTGATCTGATTGGCGTCCATGTTGGCCTGCTGTAAAAACAGAGAAACACAAACATTAGTTACATCATTGTATGATACATCTACTGATGATATTCTAACACTTCCTCAAAATTAGTTTAAACAGTCCAAATCCCAGGACAGATCATAGATTGTCCCTAAGGAATGACCTGCCAATGCAGCCTACACATCTCCAAACAGCACAGCAATGCTCAAAAAGTTGTGTACTTAAATGATCTATGCATCATTGTTCTGCCATTAGTCACATAACAAATGCAGCAAGTACTCCACTTGTGACAGGCCAACTAATGACTATCTTCTGGATGACAATCAAGGGCCACAAGATCAGTGATTTGTAAATGGAATTGTCAGGATGGTATACAGTTGTTAATCATGAGGGGGTATCCTAGGTTGGAACAAATGAATGTTGGAATTACATGACTGGGATCCTCACACCTAGGTACACATATTTCATAAACCTAACCCTGTTCCTCAGGGGGTGATGGGCATGCAACACAGACTTTCAAACATCAAGGACAGCTAGGAAGCTGTGGACAGCTGTCCATGGGCTTAGTCAGTCCACCACTGGTAAGGAGGGCTGCCAACTAGGATAGACACAAACATTGGACAATCACATCCACACTTATGTTTCAAATTGCGGACAATTGTCAACATCATTTGATCTCACTAATACCTTTCCAAAAACAAGCACATAGATGCAAACACCCATCTGGGCTTGAGCTGCATGCACACCTATGACATTCTACTCAAGTGCCACATAAACGTAGCACAACATGTGGAGCTAGATGCTGCTAGGAAGTCAAACATACAGTCCTACATGTTCATTAGTTAACAGGGAGGCTCCAGTCTGTGGGTAATAGTTTGGCATCACTGGTCTGTGTGAATCAGGGTTTGACTTGCTGACTAAATCATGAAAATGCCTACCTCCAAAGTTTTCATTGGCATAAATGCAGCAACAAATATCACCTTGTTCACCTGTCCATGCCTACAGCACAGCACTAGATACCCAAAATATGACGCTCCGCCACTGATTGTCCAACGCAAAAATGGAACAAAATGTCAAACTCCAGTCAAGTCACATATCAGATCATGTGCCTGCACATCTTCCCTTGCTATGTGTCTGACACACAGGAGTCAAACACACAACAGCTGCAAACACAACACAGAACTAATATATCAACACTTACTGGATATGTCTGGGTCCGCAAATCGAGCCACTTCTCCAATTGTGTATGGGGCTGGTCCACCTGTAAAACATGGAAGGGTGAAATGTGCTCAAAGTCTGCTCACTGTACAAAACTTGGAACAAAAACTCACTGTGTATGACATTGTATATGACAGACCAGCACCTCAGGCATGTAGACACCCTAACAGACATACCACTGCAAACATGTATTGACCCTGTCACTCCAGTGAGTGATAGACACACATATGCACACATGCTCTGGCCCTAACAATCATGTGGTGACAAACATGATCACTCAATTGGGTGCAGATTTATTTAGAGACAGTACTCCATTTCTTCATTTGTTGTTATGAGAGACATGCAAAGCCACATTCCAGGTGCACTGCAATACCAGTCACTCAGGTATTGTGGCTTTTGCATCAAGGGACAATCAGTTACTGTGTGATGCTCATGTGGGTTATGTTTAGCTCATGAATTATTATGCTTTCTATGGTCCATTATATGTGGGCCTGTGTTGTCTGTAGGTTACATATGCCACATTGTCAGTGTACCCACAGCCATATATGCCCCCTATGAAACCATGATGGCAGGGATCCTGTGTGTTACTTGATGACAATGTTACGCTAAACATGGATTGGCCATTCATCTAAATCAAAACAACAAACAAGTATATGCTGACAATGTCTAATTTGATCATCCATGACAGAATGCATGGGCACAGGTGTAGTCAAAGCATCTGAATTGTGTTACTCATGGCCTTGTGTACCTATATCAGGTGTTGTAAGTCAGGGGTAGCCACATTCATCATCTTACATTTGCCAAGTTGGGTGATCTTTGGTTATACAACAACCTTTCACTGTCCCCTAATTGAAACGTGGTTTAGCAAAAGTCCGACTGTGGCAATCTTGATGAGGTAGGTCTCAATTTGTATGCACCTTGGGAATGGCAGCAGTCACAGGAATGCGGGTCTGCTGATCTTAGCATACACCCTTGTCTGTGATATCCTCTATACTGAGAAGTTAACTGTTGTACATATGGTGCACTAGATCAGCAGGGGTGTACCAAACATAAACTAGCAAACTACTTCATCATTTAAAATGTATGATGGAAGCAGTCAGGGGTCCCTTGCACAACATCATGCACATAAATATATCCCATGATGATCCATTAACTTATGAAAATTGCTTGGCTATAAAGTGACACAGATGGCAAATGCATCAGCTCTGTACCAGCCATTGTGCCCATGGCAAATTAAAACACACAAGAACAATGAACATAGGGCCAGATATTCGTATTTTTTTAATGTGTAGCATTTTCTTCATGTTTTTACGCTACGGCTATGGAAAGTAGCACCAAACATTTTGATATTATCTCGACTGCATTAATTTGGCATCCATTTCTAATTTAAATGCTGCACAAACCAAGTCAAAGTATCAGCCTAAGATATTACCAGAGAAGAACTTTGTACGTATGTCCAAGAATACAGTTCAGACATGTATTCCAAATAATTGGGGACTACATTCATTCCTTGCTTTAGCATGTGAAATACATCTCATTCATGGTACAGTCACAGAGCATGAATAAAATATTTGTTTGTGCTGCATTACCATCATCTATTTACATCAAAACAGCACTAATTTACAAGATCAAGTTGTGTTTTGTAAGTTTGTGCAGCTTATGCGTCAACAAATGATGGTAATGTATAGCTAATATTGTTAAATCAGGGCCACTGTATATTTAACTTGCATTCCGCAAGTTCACAAACATTGCATGCAGCATGTCAATAAATCTGCTACTGTCACTGCAAGGCATTTAAATGCGCACATTAGTCTGATGTGTACTCACCAACAGGGCCTCCGATCCCAACATCCAGGTGGTCCAGCAGGTCTTGCTCTCTGGCTGTTGAATACTCTCTTCAGATGGAAGAGCACCTTGGACCACCTGAGCCCCCTCGCCTCCGTGTGATACTCCTGTATCACCTTGCCACCAGCCTCTAACATCAAGGGTGGGAAGTGGCACACCAGCCAAATGAAAGCCCCCAGCTCCTCCTCACCCATTCTCCCCAGACCTGGCCTTCCCAACATGACAACAAGTTATAGGGATAGCAAAGGGAAAATAGGAAAATACAGGGAAAGAAGCTAGGAAAATGAAATATAAAGAACCCACAAACAGCCCAACAATACCCCAACTACCAATACCCACTACACACTCCCAACAATACAAAGGCAAAGTCAGACACAACAAATGACAAATACACACTTACACTGATTTACTGAGACAATTACAAATACAACAGATGACAAATGGAATGGCACACAGGAGACAAAAGCACAATTTGGACAAACAAAGCCACACAGTCTAGAAGAATCACAGACTGCAAAGTGAAAGTGAAAGTACACCCACTGTACCATTTCTGTAAACAGGATATCCTATTACATTACTTCCTGTCTCAAATGCGGTGCGATTATATTATGATGCGTGAAATTTTTATTACATTTACGGGCTTTGCGTCAAAATCTTTTGACGCAAATGCTTGAAAATTTCCCTGCATTCAAAGATCATTATATTTTTCATGGATAACCAATTTCATTGGGTGCACTGTTGGAATTTCCGCTAGGGGCTAATGGATGTATAATGGCTGTGAGCCTCATTTTTCAACGCATATGAGGCAAAATTTGACACACATGTGTCTTTTTTGATGCATGTGCGTCAAAATATCTGTCTTTAACTGTGTTTGTGTAATTTTTCTCATTTTTAACGTACATGAAAGCTGCAACTATACAGAGATAGGCTGTTAGGGCCTGCTGTGTGTGTTCCAGTGTTTGGGCACATGTGGCAGACCACACTACTGTGGACCATAATACTCATGTTATTGTGCCGGATAAGCACTATTGACTGACGCAACAACAACCCAAACTTTTGGAATAAAAATTGCTATTCCCTAGTTTGAGCAGGTGGTGCGTCAATAGAGGATAGCAAGGCAACGCAACTTGATACATTCACTCATGGCTTCTGTGTATATGTCTGTGAATTTACTATTTCAATTGTTGTTGTGCCTCTGTGTGAGCATCACAAGACGTGTTTTGCATAATGTGCTTGTATGCATGTGTTATAAATGTGGATAACCATCAGATGCCATTCATTGTGGTACATCAGTCAGATATGTGTTTGCCATACCTGTAGCGTCTAATGCTGTGTGAACTTCCCTGACTTGGGGGACAAAACATCTCTCATGACAAACTATGCACAGGATAGATAGAGGATGGTTGAGAATGGCAATGTTACAAGGGTAAGCCATCACATGTACTGGAATGTTGGATACCACTTCCCGGTCACTTGTTTGTATACTACCCATGAGTCAGGCATTTGAACATGCTAGGTAGGTAAAGTGTTTTGTGACACAAAGTACCTAAACAAATCCATAAAAGTTATGTTACACGACATTTTGAGTCATATAAATGACCTATGTTTCTCTTGTGGCAGTGGAGGACCAGCAGACCATGCTGCATGTGTTCACATATTTCCAGTGGTTCATTGCACAAAGGTGTCTAGTTCAAGTGTGTGGCCATGTGTACCCTGTGTCAGTATTGGCCTCCATGTTGTCACATTTATGTGCAGGTCTAGTCATGAGTCTGTGGAGCCATTCCTTGCATTAACAGAATATCCTTCAAAGCAGAATTTACCTAAAGGCAAAGATACATTGACAACTCACATGGGGATAGTCCAGCTATGGCACTGCAGAACTTGTATAAGGCTGACAATAGGCCAACCTTGGTGTGCTTAAAATCTTTATGGATCAGTAGTAGGAAACAGGCAGGTTTCATCACAACATTTGTACACAGGGTGGCCTCTAAAATGTCCACTGCAACAGGGAACATCAGTGCCTCTGTGCTGATTAATCTCACAACTAGTCACCAAGCAAGCACCATCAATAGGTTGCGGCCAATGTGAATCTGTGTGTAGATCGCCAGGGCACAAGCATGCATACAGCCATAGTACACTGTCACTGTTTGTCACTCATGAATACATGAAACCCAGACAAGGGATGAGGGCTGGATTAGGAAATTTGAAGACATGTCCCAGACCATAATACGATAAATAAACTGATTAAACTATACCATACATTTGAGGATTCATCATAGACCTACCAGACCAAATACCCCAGGAGGAAAGCGAGGGCATGGAAAGCAACTATGAGACAAATGTAGCCACAGGGAACCTCTATGGTAAAGCAAAGACAGGAACCAGTCAGGCTAACAGGATGGAGGTTCAGTTAGAAACAGAAATGAACAAGGCAAATGCACAGTGAGCAGACTTTGACTGGCAAAAACTGGAACAACACTGTGGGAACTAAAAACTGTACTTGTGCTGTGGGCTGCAACGTTACACAATACCCCAAGGCCTGTGTTACACAAGTCATTTATACGGCAATGCACAACAAGGATAATCAGAAAATGGCAGCTTCTAAGCAGTTCCAGACAGTAGCAATGGCAGTGCATGTTCAAATGGCTGGTCTGCATGGAAGTGCTAACAGTTGTGTGTGCAGCTTCAGTCTCCCACAAGTCCTGTAGGTGACAATCAAGTTCAAAGGGCCAACAGTACCTTTCACATGGAAAGCAATTGACAGGTGATTAAGGGTCCTACCAACTACCAGGCAGTGCCTTATTGGACCCGAAGTCCATGCAGACAGATGAACTATGACTATGTCATGCCATACTAAAGCACACAGGAGTCAGAATGGGAGTCTGGGTGTGTGTAGATGAAGGTTATCAGGGTACAAATAGTCCATTTACAGGGCTCCCAAGAGGAGGGTGGGGAGAGGCTGAAAACATGGCAGTGGCATGACTTATTACCTGGGATGAACTGCGCAGGGCATGTCATGTGAGCAATGCTTGTCATACCTGGGGCACTCGTGCTCTCCATTTCCAGCTTAGATGGACTTCTTGTCACACATGCTCCTTGCACAGATAGCTACTGTCACACTTACTGATGTCAAGGGTGTGGTCATATATTCCTGTTAACAATGCAATAGCACATCCACATGTATGAAACACTTTTTTACCTTATGATTGATGGTTGATGGTGTGTCAGGTGCTGCAATGGCCCATGTTGGCAACATGGATGTGTCTCATAGATGTAGTCCTCAGATTTTGGCCTTCACATGTGAAATAGACAGGACATATGTCATTTCCACTATGTGTGATGTTGGGTGTACATTCATACCCATCAAATGTGATGTGGCTTTTTCAGTATCCTAATCTGTATTTCTGCAATGCTCCATGAGGTTAAACTCTGATTATGATTCCTAGGGATCATGTGATGCATAAATAATTACCCAGACCATGATTGAGTGATGAAGTGAGGTGTTTAATGGCATATGGTAAGAAAGTGGTGGTGGTGATGGTGACTAGAGTTAAACAGCATCCTCCTCTTCCTCCTCTTCAGGTATTTGTGGGACTGGTTCATAGAGGGGAAAGTTCCTCCTTACACAAATGTTGTGCAAGATGGCACAGGTCAAAATGATTTTGCAGACCATTTCAGGTGATTATTATAAGAGGCTGCCTCCGATGATGTCGAGGCACCTGAATCTTGACTTCAGGATGCCAAAAGTCCTCTCTGTTATTGTCCATGTCCTCCGATGTGCCTCATTATAGGCACGCTCTGCTGCAGTGCTTGGGCTTGCAAATGGGGTCATGATCCATGGCTGGATCCCATACCCCTGATCAGATGAAAGAGAAAATGAGTGTAAATATTTGGATGTAGCTTGCACCTTGAAGATAACTTTGCATGGCAGTTGTTATATTGAGTCGTCCGTGACTCATCTGTGTTTGTGTTATTGTGTGGGATCCTAGGCTTCTAGGATGTTCTATTAGCATCGGGTTGTTTATTTATCTAAACTGGTGTTTGGCTGATTGACCGGATATCAGCGGTATATCAGTACTTTGTGTAACTCCCATGCATTATGTCATGTGAAAGAAGTGTCCATGTGTCTTCACTGGAGGTGACATGATACTTCCACACACAGAATCGATTCCACTGTGGTGGTAACACAGTTGCACTATGTGGCCTGAACATCCCATCCAATTCAACATATGTAATAGCATGTGTAAAACAACAGTGAGGCCCTTTGATTTGGCTAGGTGACAATGTACAACACATCTCCATAAGGTTGCAGCACTGAAGTGTTGACAAATGACAATGCACGAATATCCCATGTGTGACAAGTTCTAAGCAAACCTATTTTTTTGCCCTCAATGAGTTGGCTCATGTGTAAACGTGTACCTACACCACTGAACATGCTCCAAGTAAGCTGGCTAACTTGGTTGTGGGGGTGAAGGTTTAAGTGTCAGAAGGTCCATATGCCTGTACATCTGTTGTGTATATGTGTAATTGTCTCAATCTGTATGTGTAGCAATGTGCACTTAGCAACAATGTCACATCAATATGTGTTCTTAGCACAGTCCACTTCCTTATTGCTAGCTGGCAATATCACCCCAGGAGTGATGTGAGATGTTGGTACTGCCTCAGTGATTCCATGTCACCATCATTAGAGTCATCATCATCATGCTATGTGTCTCATGGTGTTTGACCTGCAGAGAAATACATTACACACCCCTTGAACAGTATGCATTGTTTGGAAGGGTGTGTGATTGAGTGTTATTGATGTGATATTGTAAGATTCATCTTCCAAGTTGTAGAGCTAGTTAAGGCCATGTCATTGTCATTGTGTTGTTTTAAGTTGGTCCCTTCTGGCTCTGGAGTGGCATCTGTTGTTATTTGCATCTGTCATTTATCCATAGGTGTATATCCCATTGGGTCAGGATATCAAACATGACTAGCAGTGTCACAACCTCAGTGTCTTCCTGGCCTTGTGTCAATGTAGTGATGTATGTGTTATGTGTCCTACAGGGTTGCTGTGCAGTGTGTATATAACAAGGTTTCTGTACTTACCAACAAGTAGTCCATTTCCATATCATCCATCCTGGAAGTGTTGATTGATGGTGCAGTGGCGGAAGATGAATGAATCATGTACACTCCCAGGGTACTTTGCCATGATGTTGGTGATCAATCCCCGGTGATCCACAATGGCCTGCACATTGATGGAGTGTGTGTGCTTCCTGTTGCGGTATAGATGCTCGGTTGCAGTAGGTGGCACAATCCATACATGTGTGCAGTCAATGGCACCAAGCATGTGTGGGAAGCCGTTGATTTGGTAGAAGCCCTGTTTGGTTTCCTGCTGCTTCAGCTGTTAATGGGGAAGCTGATGTGGCGGAGTGTGAGGGAGATGATGGCATCCAGTACCTTAGGTAGGAAGGCAGAGAATGAGGGCTGTGAGATCCCAGCAACCCGGGCACCAGTGATCTGAAAAGAGCCACTTGTCAACATGTGGAGGACAGCTAGCAGCTTGGTCTCTGGTGGAATGATGTGGGGTGTCTGCAAGCTGGGTGCCAACTGTGGCTAAATGTTGCGCAGCAGCTGCTGTATGGCTTGCCAGTTTAGTCTGTACCTCTGGATGTTGTCATGTTCCCTGAGGCCCTGAAGGGTTGTCCTGGTCTGGAATATCCTCTCCTGCCTCCTATGTTGCCTTTGGGGTCCCTGCTGGTGTGGTGGAAGCTGCTGCTGTTGGTCCTGTGCTCTGCTCTTCATGCATGCTGGATGAATAGCACCTCCATGTCTTCCTTTTTGAGCTCTGATGTTGCTTCTGTGGGTTTTCCTTCAGTACTGGTGTGCTTGCCCCATTTTAACGCCTGCCCTGACCCAGGTGTTAATCTTGGACGCAAATCGGGCTGTGTGCCATTTTTTGACTCCGCCTCCCAGCCGTGCAGGATTTGTCCGCGGTTGGATGAATATGGCGCACAGGTGTTTAATTCATTTTTTGGACGGGAACGCCTACCTTGTATGTCATTAACGCAAGGCGGTTTCACGCATCTAGAAAATGACACACACTAAGATATTTTGACGTTAGCGGGGTCTGGCATCAAAGTATAAATGTGGTGTTAGGTTTTCGCTGAATTTGCGTCAAATAAAATGATGCAAATCTGGCGCAAACAGAGTATAAATATGCCCCTAAATCTGGTAGTGAAAATCCTCCAATCTCTTAAAACAGAATATTGGCATCCCACCATGGGGATTTTCCCTACTGATAGGTAGTAAGGGCAGGGTAGTGAAAACGATCTTATTGAATGGGATGGCGACGCTGTTAAACAAGTATAGAAATTAGAGAAGGACAATCATTTTAATCAATGTAATCTGTCTGGTCATTGATAAAGGTCCGATGAGCCAATGTTCAACCTGATCTGCAAGCTTTGCCATGACAGGGTCATAATTGTCTTGAATTAGTGCCTGCATGTCTCTTGATACCTGTATGCCTAGACATCTGACTAGCCCTGCATTCAAGCTTAGCCCATATTCCTGGTTCAACTATTTTGTGATGCCGGTCAGTCACATTATTCCAGACTTTCTCCAGTTCATTTGTATCCCTACAACTTCTCCACAATGGATCACCTCTCTGAGGATGGGTGTAAAGTTGACCTACAAGCTCTTCATAAATAACATGATATCATCAGCATACATTAACAGCAAGATATGCTTTTGAGGGAGAGTGATGCCTCTATGGGAGTCCTGTACTGCTAGCCATGCTGCAAGAAGTTCAACTGAAAGGGCAAAGAGTAGTGGAGAAAGTGGATGTCTCTGTTTCCTGTTTCTTTGGATTTGAAGGGTTAGTGTAAAATTCCTCATGTCATCTCCCCCTGTGGCAGTCTCTTCTACAGCCTGCCCACTGCCACCCTCTTCTGCCAGATTTCTGCTCATTTGTCTGCTCCATTTTTCCTCTGTTCTACTTATTTTTCTACTTCATTTTCACTCTTTACTGCTGGTTTGTTGCACATTTTCCCCCTCTCTTCTACTTGTTTTCTGTTCCTTTTTCCCTTCTTTTTTGCTTATTTTTTGCTCCTTTTCGCCCTTTTATCGGCTCGTTCTCTGCTAATTTTCCGCTTGTTTTTGCACTGCTTGCCTTTTCGGCTCATTCTCCTCTCATCCCCATTTCCATTCTGCCATTTCCTGCCTCCCATCATCCAGCACCCTGCCTTCCCCCCAGGACCTACTTAATGGATGCCGCAGCATGACCTCTTTGAGCAATGCCTTATGCCATTTCCCCCTGTGTCAGTCTCCTATCCAGCTTGCCCACTGCCACTCTCTGGTTTCTGCTCGTTTGTCTGCTCATTTTTTCCCCAATTCTGCTCATTTTTCCATTCTTTTCTTCCCGTTTTCTGTACCTTTTTCCCCTCTTTTCTGCTCTTCTTCTACTCTTTTTTTCTCTTATTTCTGCTTGTTCTCTGTTCCTTCTTCCTCTGTTTTCTTTTTGTTATTCTGGTGTTTTCACTCTTTTCTGATGGTTTTTGCCCTACTTGCCTTTTCTGCTCTTTCTCCTCTTTTCTCCATTTCCCTCCTACAGTCTTTTCCCACCTCCTGCTATCCAGCTCCCGGCACTTCCCCCTGGACCGACTTAATGGAGGCCACAGCATGATCCCATTGATCAGGTCCTCATGCCAGCTACCCATGTGACAGTCTCATGTCTATGTGGCCCCCTGCAACCCTCTGCTGCCTGGTTTCTTCTCATTTGTCTACCCTTTTGTTCTTCTGTTCTACTTGTTTTTCCTGCTCCATTTTCATTCTTTTCTGCTCCTTTTCAACTGCTTTTTCCCCTCTTTTCTTCTCCTTTTTCCTATCTTTTCTCTAGTTCTCTGCTTCTTTTCTTTCTTTTCTATGCATTTTCCTGCTTAATTTCCACTCTATTCTGCTTCTTTGTGCCCTGCTTGCCTTTTCTGCTGCTTTTCTTCTCTTCCCCATTTCCCTCCTCCCACCGTTTCCCACCTCCCACCACTCAGCACCCTGCCCGCTCACCAGGACCCACTTAACAGGGGCCGCAGCCTAAACACCATCAAGCAGGTCCTAGAATCAGCTCCTCCGGTGATCTGCTTGCCCATGGCCACCTTCTGATGCCTGGTTTCTGCTCATCTGTCTTTCCCTTTTTTCATCTGTTCTGCTTGATTTTCTGCTCCGTTTTCACTCTTTTCTACTAATTTTCAGCTTTTTCCCCTTTTCTTCTTTTTTTCTGCTTTTTTCCCCCTCTTTTTTTCTTGTTCTCTACTTCTTTTCCTGTCTTTAGTACTAATTTTTCTGCTCCATTTTTACTCTTTTCTGCTCGTTTTTGCACTGCTTGGCTTTTCTGCTCCTTTTCCTCCTCTTTCCCATTACCCCCCTCCTCCGGTTTCCCAGCTCCTACCTCCTGGCACCATACACTCTCCCCAGGACCTACATAATAAAGGCCGCAGAATGACCCCCATTGAGCATGTCCTTGTGCCAGCTCCCCCTGTGACAGTCTTCTGTCCAGCTTTCCAACTGCCACTCTCTGCTGCTAGATTTTCTGCTCAGTTATCACTCTTTTCTGCTTGTGTTTGTCCTGATTGCATTTTCTGCTCCTTCTCCTCTCTTCCTTATCGCCCGCTTCCCATTGTTTCCCACCTCCCACCACCCAGCGCCCTTACCCACAGGACCTACTTAATGGAGACCCCAGCAAGGCCGTAAAGTGGGTGAGGGCAGCGAGCATGCCTCTGGCATGCTGCAGGAGTGCCAAATCAAGCCCTTTTGCTATCATCTGGGCCCAGACTGAGCCCAGCGCTAGGACCCATGAGCCTCCTGCCACACGCCACTACACAGCAAAGGAGCTCCAGGCCCTGGACTCTAGTCAACACAACAACTGCTGCCACACATCCTCCCTGCAGTAACCCAAAGGACCCTTGACCTGCTGCCACTTCCACTTCTCATGCAACATAGGTCTGCCAGACCACACAGGACCCTGCACAACTTCCGTTCACAAGACCACAAACAACTTAGAACCCACTCCAATGCATCCTGCTCAATGCCATAACCCTCTGCAAGCAAGAATTGGAAATCTGGGCCACCATCGCCACCCTCTACCCGGGCATTGCCTTCATCACCGAAACCTGGTTTAATCTCTCCAATGATCCCGACATCACCACTGGTGCATCAAAATTGATGAAGACCCCACCCCTCTCATGGAACACCTCAACTTCCTAATACAGACCAATGCCAGTATCGCACCCTCATACAGAGACTTCCAGGACCATGTCCAGCCTTCTGCAACACCATCTTTAACCTCATTGCACCATTAGCCATCAATGATCCTCAACAACACCAATTCCACCTCCTTCCTCGAGAACCTGAAAAAACTGGTCACCAAACCAATGCACAAAGCCAGTAACACTTTTGATGCCATCTTCACTGCCAGTGATAGAATTAAATTCAGCTGCACCACAGAAGTCCCAAGGAACGACCACGCCATCATCCAGTTCACGTTCTCCGATGCTTAGCATGACATCGCCAAGCATCACAGCTCCTCCCTCCACAGCTGGAGCAGGGTACTGAGGCAGAGTTGACACACCCTCAGCACTTCTATGCAGGGATCACTAACCGCTGACAGTCACCAGGTTGAAACCAGCAAAAAACAGCAAAACCTCAAAATATGCCAGATTGTACACCCCAGAGTTCGGAACCATCAGGTGCAACTGCTATAGACTCAAGAAACTTGGGCAGCCACAACGAACCCCTCTGATCGAGCCACCCATAATGCAGCCCTCAGTAACTACCACATACGGATCAAGCAATGCGAAAAGGAGCTATTGCAGCCCACATCAACATGGCAGCCAACCATATGAAGGAACTCTTCAAAATTGTCAAGGAATTCTCCAATCTGACATCCACCGAAAACACCATCTACCCCACTCAAGAACTCTGCCACTCCCTCTTGGCATACTTCCACACCAAGATTGCCTCCCTCTACAAAATTTTGACCCTCAACCGACATCTCTTAACCTCAAGCACCTCGACCAACCAACGCACACCAGCCAAATTATCACCACCTGGTCTCCACTTTCCACTCAGACAACCAAAACCATCATATCTTTCATCCACGCCAGCACACCCATGAACCTCTGACCCCACCAACTCTTCAACCTTGGAACCATCCAATTCAACACTGAACTCACCAGCATCATCAACTCCTCCAGCGACCCCAACGATCTAGAAAATTACCACTCAATCTTGTTGCTTCCCTACCAGGCCAAAGTTTTCAAGAAGGCCATCAACCAACAACTTACCTGAACACCTGGAGCACCTGGAACACCTGGAACAAAGTCACCTACTTGACACCTCACTATCAGGTTTCTGAGCCAACCACAAAACTTTGGACCAACATCCGCTCCCACCGACCATGCACGCAACATAAGCATTACCCTTGACTACAAACTGACTATGAAACAACAAATCAACTCAGTTGCCTCCTCCTGCGTCTAGGCTCTGCACATTCTCTGTAGGATCTTCAAATAGATCCCATTCAACACCAGAAAAACCATTACCCAGACCCTCATCACCAGCTGACTCGACTGTGGCAACGCTCTCTATGCAAACATTTTCTCTCAGTTCCTCAAAATAATCCAGTCCATACAGAATGCAGCAGCCACACTCTTCTTGGACATCCCCAAATGGACCTACATCACCCCACCTCAGAAACCTAAACTGGCTCCCTATCCAGAAGAGACACCATTTCAAGATTACCTACAAAACTCTACACAGTCAAGGACCATCCTACATCAACCATCGATTGAACTTCCATCTCCCCTCAAGACACCTCTGCTACTTATCTCTTTCGCTCTCATGCACCCCCCACATTTATTGTAGCCACAGCAGGGGCCGGTCCTTCTCCGACATTGCCAGCAAGACCTGGAACCCCACCTCTGAACAGCACCCTCCCTGGCAGAAAGAAACTCCAAACCTGCCTATTTGACAGAGCCTAGGCACCCTCAGCATCCAGATAATGCTAGGACAACTGTGATGATTGATTGATTAACACAATTGTTGTATTAGAATCAGTTTATTATTTGTAATACCCATCACTGTAGAACAGCAAACAGAAATGGCAATTCTAGGGAGTCAAGTGTATGCTCCATGTTGAGGTAAGCAGAAGCCACTTCTAATTCTGATTTAATTTGGTGAAAAAGGCCAAAGAAGGTCCTGGAGTGTTTGAGTGTGCATGCCCTTGGATAAATCCTAATTGTTCTGGCAAAAGTTGGACTTTCATAAAAGTGTTTAATCTATTAGTTAATATTCAAGCTGATATTTTGCTATCAGTGTTTAAAATGGATAGTAAAAAGAACAGTTGATGGACGGAATGTAAACCAAATCAAACATTCACCCCCAGTTGCAGATCTGGGTTGAATCCATCAGTTGTTTTGCTCACCATGCCATTCCAGTTTGGATCCAGCCATATGTAGATCAGTCTTGACCCTGTTTCCCATGGGAACAGTCCAGCCCGAACTGCCAAGCCAGGTCCTCCCTGGACCAGAAACAAGCATCATGGGACCGGTTTCGGAGTATCACCCCTCTTCAGCCAGGCTAGCTTGAATCTGGTGGCATAGTGAGCACAAGACCCACATCTGATCATACTCTTCTGACTTGGGGCGACAAATGCAAAAAGAACAATTGATGGACGGAATGTAGATCAAATCAAATAATCACCGCCAGTCACAGATCTGGGTATAATCCATCAGTTCTTTTTCTCAAAATGCCATTCTAGTTTGGACCCAGTCATATGCAAATCAGTCTTGACCCTGTTTCCCATTGGAATAGTCCAGCCTGAAATGCCAGGCCAGGTCCTCCCTGGACCAGAAAGAAGCATCCTGGGACCGGTTTTGCGGTATCGCCCCTATTCAGGGATAGTAGGCAGGATGATTCCCAATTCTGTTTGTCTTTTCTTGAATTTGAAAGTTCGGTTATGACTACTTTTCTAGTTCTACAGGGAGGGTGACTCTTAAAACATGTGAGCCAGATGTGGCAACAGTACTGCTTTGAACTCTTTGTTGAACTCTGACATGAGTCCTCTGGAGCCTAGGTCTTTGCCACTTGGCATACCTTCAATCGAGCTGATGATTTTATGTGCACTGAATGGTTGCTGCAGGTAAATGTATATCGAACTTTCTATCCATCCTAGTGCTAAGCTATCTAGGTATTGTTCAATGTTGCTTTGGTTTATTATTTTGGTGGTGCATATGTATAATTGATCATAGTGTGCTTTGAAGACATGGAGGATATCATTCTATTACATTCTAGTACATTCTCTTACCCAGGATCGTGGGGTTTCCACTCCTAACAACTTTGTGTTCGAAGACAGCCAGTGAAACCATCAACCTGGTAACTGCTTCCTGAATGACATCAACCAGCTGTGGTGTTTGCTTATGGCTTGCCCCCTGATGTATAAATACAAAATTACTTCTTAAAGTTCAGCTCACCTGGAATGTGTATCTTATTGAGACTCAATTGATTGCTTTATTACTGAAAGTGTTTAAACATTCACCCCCTCTACTTGCGGTCACTGATGGCAATCAACAAGTAAGCCTTTGCTCTTGCAGGAGGATTATGTGTGCTAGTTTCACAGTAGTTAACGTATATATTACACCAAAATGAAAAATATTGCAAATGAGAAAATCCCACTCAATAGGTGATGAGTATACATTTCAGTGATGGTGTCCCAGGTAACATTTGGAACATGCACAACATTGAGAGCTAATGGTTATTTTTAAAGTCCTCCTTGGCACCAGCCCACTGAAATGTTCAGAGTTTTTTCTCCTGCCTAGCAGAAGTGTAAACCCAATTTGCAGGATGGTGTGAGAAAAAGCCTCTTTTGACATGGTTAGCCCCCCACTTTTTGGCTGCTAAAATGATGTAGCTTAGAAGTTGATAGTGCCTAGGGCCCCTGCTAACCAGTTTCAAGTTTAAGTTTATTGTCACGGTTAATTAAAACCATCGCAATTCCAAAATGCATAATAATATAAATACTTTGCCTACTCATTATGTTAATAGAGACCCATAATAAAAACATAAAAGCTTATTTGGAACTAAAACATATCATGGTAAGTTGTGCATAGCTAAAAAGTTCTTCACTAATTCCAACCTTGATCTTGAACTAAACTTTAGGGCTTTCTTGCTCCCTTAAGAACACTATAATAGTAGATGAGTGAAGCTGAGTGAGAATCCTAAGTAGTACCTAGGGCTGTTTCCTGGCTGGAACTAAACTTTCAGAGCTTTACTGATCATAAAATGATGGCCCTTTCACACTCGGATCCAAATTTATTCACTAATTCTTTCTGGGCCTGTACCATGAATTTGGTCCCTCGACAAGAAAACGGGATTGAAAGTCCGCTAAGCCAGCTAATAATGGCCAGCCTGCATGAGCGTATGTTCAGTGTCTTAAATTTGTTTTTCAGATATAATGTCCTGTGGCCTAGCAAAGCCGGGCACACACAAAAAAATATGTTCTAATGGCTCTTGTCTGTACCCACACAGTCAACAGGAATGTGTCAGATCCTGCTGTCTCCATGAAGGGACCATATCCTTCGTTTCCATCAACCCAAAGCGGAAAAGCATGAACCAATGTTTCAGCGACTGGTTGAAGGTTGCTGCTAGATATTCCTGTGCCCGTAAAGTATGATGTTATTATAGTCCAGGCGGGCTGTCTGCTTGCCAGTTTTTGTTTGTCAGAATTTAAAGATTTCTTCTTAGTGACAGCGTTTGCGTTCTGAAAAAAGTCCTTTTTGTCTGGGTTCTGGTCCCAGGCTTCTAGCAAACCTAGTACTTTAATGCAGTTATTTAAGTGATGACCCCAGGTGCTTTTATCATTGTGACGCTGTTGCTCCTCAATTTCCATCCAACATAGGTTGTTTAGAGTACTAATCTCAGCTGCACGCATCTTCAAGCATAGTTTAATGAAGGCACCTCTACTCTGAAATTAATAGTTTTTCAGACCCAATTCTAAACGAACCTGAGCTGGAGATGCTGGTCGTGGTATCCGAAAAACTGTTTTCGTAGGCCTTCGTCTGGACTTGATTGAAAAAAACTGCCTCCTTCCCCAGCATGATTTCGGCACCATAAGTGATGGTGGGCATTAGCCGCGCTGCCATGACAGAAAGCAGGTAAGTGTATGAAGGGCAGCTCAGGTTTTGTTTTAGAACTTTAAAACCATAGGTCAATGAAAGGGCTTTTGCTTGAGCGACAGCAATCTGCGGCTTGAAAGTCAAGAGGCGGTCAATAATGAATCCCAAGTACTTATATGTGGGTGCAACCTCCACCCGGGATCCATTTATGAACCATGAAGCAGATTTAAACTTCCTGTCAACTAGGCGGACAACCTTAGTTTTACTCAAATTCAATTCTAGGCCTTGCATTGTTATGTATGTATAAAATGCATCAATGCTATGCTGTAGCCCAACAGGTGTTTGGCTGAGTAAAACTATGTCATCTGTGTACTGTAGCCATGCGATTCCTTTCTTGGCCAATACTGGTGGGTGGCTATTTACGGGAGCTAGACCCTTGGCTAGGTCTGGAAGATATAAGTTGCACAGCGTGGGAGCCAATACACACCCTTGTTTAAGTCCTTTTGCTGTTAATGTTCTGTTGGTGAGGTGGCTGCCCTCTCCGATTTTTACTTGCGCCAAGTACCTGTGTACAAGTCCATCATTGCGCCAAGAAGGCTGCATGGTAAGCCCCAACCTTTCAGTTTCTCCCAGAGGCGGGTTCTTGGTGCGCAATCAAAAGCTGCCTTTAGATCAATAAAACATGCAAGTAGCCTTTTTTCCTTAAGCCTGGCTTTGTTTCCCAGCTCTGAAACCTGTCAGGCATTGTGGAATTAATTGTCTGTCATGAATCCATTCTGCTAGTTGTTGCAGTAGACAGGATGTGCAGAGTTTTGCTTCCACGTCTATCAATGCTATTAGCCTGTAGTTTGAAGGATTTGCGGGGTGAATAATGCTTCCTTTCCATGCATCTGGGAGACCTGTAGTGCCTCGGAGATCGTTAAAAAGCAGCGCCAAATAATACGCCCAGAATGAAGGGTCTCCTCTAAACAAGGCATTCGTAATACCGTTCCGACGAGCTGCCCCTTTCATTTTTAGTTTCTTGATGAGGCTTATCAGCATTTCAATGTCAATGGTCATTAGTGCGTGCTCTCCTTTGTTTCCGTTTAGAGATAAGTCAGTTTGCGTTGTCACTCTGAAGCCAAAATTAATCTTGCTTAAGTCATTGGCTATCTGTGTGGCCTCCTCCTTCACATGGTGCTCTGGGAGTGAGAACATTGTCTGTACGTGGGCTTCCCATGTGGCTGCATCGATACCTGTATTTGTGTGTCGATTTCTTCCCTTAGTTGGTCCATGTATTAGTTCCCAGGACGTTTTGTTATTTTTCAGTTTTTCTGTTTGTTGGACATAAGCAGCTTGGTCCACAGATCCTCATAATAACTCTGTTTTGCCATCCAGCATTTTTTCCTATAGTTGGCTCTTAATTCAGAAAGCCTTATATCATCAGATTTCCTCCCCCAGTGTATATCCTTTAGGACTTTATTTAATTCTCTAGAGACTTGATTTTTTTGATTGCACAATGTCCTTTTGAAAGGGCTGAAATTATGATATTGGCGGTAGGGAGCCGATTCAATTCATTCCAGATCTTAATAAGTTGTGGAAAGTGATTGATCTCTGTGCGTTGTTGGATCTTATATGCTGAGACCAGTGGCAATGCGATTTTGTTTATTAATGTAAAGTCGATGTTGTATTTTTTGTGCCACTTGAAAAGATTACTTGTGCGGATGAGGCGTCCTCAGGGAGAGGCGTCAGGAAGCGCAAACCCAGGGTTTCAAACTTTATATATGCGCATGTTCTGTTAGGGTATTTTGTGCTGCCTTTTCTCAAATCAAGGTTGAAATCGCCAGACAAAATGAGGATTGCGACCTTGTTTTGTTTCTGAAGCATTTTTAGAATACTGGTCAATGTTTCAATGTTTCCACTGTTTTGGGTTTTGTTAAGGTGTATGTATATGTTGATCAATAGTAAAGTTCTAATGTTGCCTGATGGCGCACGGTGTTCCAATTTTATTGGTAGCAGCAAGTCAATTACCAGGTCGATCTGTTTGATCACCCAGTTGATTTTTGTGGAGCAATACGTTGTGAGGCCCCCCTTGGGGTGTCCATATTTTTGAGGGTGTTTTGCAGAGACATCTATCCCAGAATAACCCGAAATTTGTATCGGCTCCATGCACCATGTTTCCTGCAACATGATGATTTCAAACTGCTGAAGGAAACTCAGAGCCGCCCTGTCGGTAACCAGATTTTTTAAACCGTGAGTGTTCCAGGAGCAAATATGGATATATTCTGCGTTTTCGTCAGGACCATTTGTGATTGTTGTAATTTAAATTTTGCCTTCCAGCCTGTTTGACTGTTGAGGGAGTACCAATGAAGATCTGTTGTTGCATGCCAGGATGGAGCGTGCTTTGGTACAATTGTTATGTGGTCCCAACTGCTTTGGTAGGTTTCTACTCCCACGGCCCTTTTAAGATTGAGCCGCCCTTCTTTTGTTGCGGTACCAGAAGGTTAGGGTATCTGGGCGGTTCTAGTTTTTGGAGGACGATGCCCAATGCGCTAAACGTATCTTGATGTACTAGAATTTGATCAATAATGACGGACGTGGCCCATGATGTCAGAGTTGCCTCTTTGTCCGGATAAGTGAGTATCCTTGATATTATTGCTTTCCTCATGGGATTTCTTTGCGTTTTGTGGGTTTTCCTTATTCGTTAGGTTTTTGGGGATCTTCTTGCCACTACTATTAAGATGCTCTTCAGTTCTAAGCGTCTGGATTTTTACCTCTTTCAAGATGTCGTTTAGGATATCCAGGGATCTATGTGAGTTATCGCCTGTGCTGGAGCACTGACATGTCACCTGCTGGGTGTATGAGTGGGTTTGAGCCCTCTTTATCAGATCATTCAAGGATTGTAGCTTGTTGTCACTGCTCACAATGTGGATGGCGAGGATGTTGAGTGAATCTACCTGAGTGTCTTGCTTATCTGCTTAAAATTGGATGGCTGCTGATATCGCGTCCACTGTTGCAAGCAAGGCCTTCCACAAGTCTCCAGATGTTGATGGTTCTACATTTGCTTTAGCCCCTGTTGTGTGGTCTAATGAGTATTCAAGTTCCTCTAGTTGCTCTGGTTGCTCCATTGCCATGACAGCTGAGGATACATGCGTGCCGAATGTTGTTGTAGTTGTTAAAGTACAAGATGAGAGAACTTTTTGTGGTGAGCTTGTACCACAGGTAGATCTCATTTTTGTTTTGTTGTTTGCAATCTGAGTGCCCTGAGGTGTATCTGAGCAAGTATCTGAAAGGTCTATCAGCGGAAATTCCTCAATTATGATGCAGTCTGTGTCATTCTCTACCTGCGAGGGTTGTTTGGAAAAAGGAGTGCAGCACAGACTCTCACCCCAGTTGTTCCAGTTACTGAGGTATAAAGTGGAAAAAGTATCATCTAGGTAACATCTGTGAATTTCTGCGCTGATCGTTAAGCCGGTTTTATTTGGCTGGGGAATTGGTATGTTGATTTTTCCCAGGTCTGCACAGGTCCTTTCAATGTCCTGTGCAGTCTTCACGTCAGCTGCACAAGTTGTCTCGGAGTCGTTGGCAGGAGCTATACCCATTAAAGCGCTGGTGGGGTTCGATTCCTTCTTAATGAGCAAGAAGTTTGTGATTTTGTATCCTGCTTTTTTTCCCTTGCTTGGAGATTTGCAAGGCAATTTCTTTGTTTGTGCCGAGTTTTGGGGTACTTTCCTTTCTGTAGATTAATTTATTGGCTCGTGCTTGCCTTCCCGTGGGGAGCCTTGCCTTTGCCTCTTTGCTGCTTTTTTCCTTCCATGTGTTAATGTCATCCTTGCTGTCACCCCTGGGTCGACAGGCAATATCTGAGTGCTTTCGACTGGTGATTGATTTTAGATTGTGTGTGCGCTAATCACAATGATCTATTTCTGGCTGCTTCAGCGCTGGAAGGGCAGCGTGCAGCCAAGTGCTTTAGGTGATTTGTGATCACTGGCTTACTGCTAGTTTGCCAGTTCCCACACAGTCACTGAGTTTCACTGTGTTTGTTGTGTGTTCTTTGTCCCAGGAATTCTGGGCTCTGCAGTCTGAGGGTCGCTGGAAACCTGGGAACTGGATGTGCCTTGCCTTGTGCACCTCCGTGATGTCTGAGGGGGGTCTCTGGGCTCTTCCCCTCACTTCTCTGGCCCGGTGCCTTTCCTGGCACCAGTATGTGGTTGCGGTGGAGCAGAGCAGGGCAGGGGGGCAGGGGGGAAGGGTGGCGGGGGGGTGGTCCGGTCGTGATCCAGGTGCTCAGCGAAGATTTCGCAGCACAGGGGAAGACCCGGCTGGGAGAGCGGGGATAATGCTCCCCCTTGCACCCCCCCTCTCCTTGTCGACTAGCCCCGCTTACCGAATTATCGGTGCTTCACTGGCTCCACCACCTGCTCCTTCCTCCTTAACTGCCGCCGCTGCAGCCACTGGCGTCCAATTGCGGCTGTGTGGGGTCGCGGCTCGCTTCCTGCCGTGACCGTCCTCGCCTCCTCGCCGTGAGCCACACGGCGCGTATCGCTGTTGCGTCAATCCATGTCAATCCACGTCTCCCGGACTCCAAAGTAGTGGTTCCCTGGTCCAGATCTCTTTCCCCATAACTTTTGTGATGCATTGGCACAGTTTGAGATACTTTTAACTGCCACTATAAGTCCTTAGTAAATGGTACTTAGGTACCTAGGGCATGGCGTACTAAGGGTAATGCAAATGAAGGCAGCAGCACTGATTGTGCCACCCTCTGGACCCATGCATTCAGAACCACCCAGCATTACCACTACAGACTGAGTGCCCTGATACAATCCCAAAAGACTAACTCGACATGGCACACTGCCTGTGTGCCCTCTCCACTACCCACTGCATGCAATATAGATAAGACACCCCTCTGCCAGGCCTTCCAACCCTAAGGCAGTGTGCATTACACTGTATGTGAGGGCATAGCTGCATGAGCAATATGCCCCCATTATGTCCTTGCCAAACCTGGGACATAGTGAGTGAACACAACAGCCATTTTAAATGCATGTGCTGGACACTGGTTAATATAAGTTTCATAGCTATGTGATGGCCACACTGAACCCTGGGTTGTTTGGTCCTTTTTCTGTCCATTCTGGACTAAAAAAGGACCAGAAGGAAGCCCCAGTCAAAAGACTTCAGGAACCACCAGGACCTCTCACCAGTGTGCCGTTGCTGGCCTCCAGGCGACCCTCAAAGTAACCTACCTCCTGCTTCCAAGGACACCTTTGCGCACACCTCCTGGCTCACTGATGTGCTCTGCATCCAGCCACCATGTACCCTGCACTTAGGATCCAGCTGTGCCTTAAGGGCGCCCCACCCCTTGCGACCTTGACACTCCAAGGGAACCCACCGAGCTTACCTTTAAGTCCACCTGTGCAGTGCTTTTTCAAGTTGTCCCCCGCAGTGGCCTGGCACCAGCTCCATCGACTTTCTGCAGCTGTTCCTGCCGGAACCGGGAGTTGCCCAAACTCCTCCAGCTGGTCCAGAGTACCCAGCAACAACCTCAACCCACCTGCAAAAGGAGACATTGGTAAATGCATTGCCTGATTTACTGTGAATTTTCCAAATATTCTTCCATTGATTCCTATAGTGCATAATTACGCAGAGAAAGACTAACTTTATTAAAACTTTAAAAATTCCTAACTTAAAAAATACTTACCCAACTTTGATGATCTTGGTCCCAAACATTTTAAATAATTCTGAAGTATTTTTGTAAATTGGTCTCAAGTTATTTTTTTTTAGAGTGTGCCTTGATTTATTGATACTGTGAGTACAACAAATGCCTTGCACCATTCCAAAGTGGTCGAACTGCTACCATAAAAACTAGAGCATTAGGTGGTCTAGTTTTTACCTCAGTTATCTAATGTGTGGTTGCCTGGACCCCTGCACAGTGAGCCTAGCTTTGCACACTACATAGATGGCCAGCCTCCTACAGACCGCAAGACAAAAAATGGGAACACAAACTTGGTCGGGGTAAGGATAAAGAGATTCTCCACTTGGAAAGACAGTTTGCCTCATAAAGAAAACAAATATATGCTTTAGCTGAAATTCATTAGCTTTTCATCACACATTATTGTACAAAATGTAGCAATACACTTGCAGAAATGCTTCTGTGCTTTTGCAGAAGTGATTCCTCAGATGTTACGTTATTGTTGCAGCTAGTCTTACTGTAACCCAGTTTAGCAACTGTTCCCATTGTCGTTTTATGATGTTCATCTCTGTTTTTTAAAGGGTTTTCATTTATTACAAGCAACAGAAATGTATTTACAAAATTCCAATGTGAATGGGGGGAATGGAGAAGGAAGAAGATGGCAGCTTAAGTCTACAGCTCTGTACCGGGGAAACAGCTATTTACTGATTTCTCTGACTCTTTGGATCACTTAATGCCAGAAATGACTGATATGAGTGCACCTTAATCGTATGCACACCACAGGTTCACTACAAGATGCCATTGCGATTCTGACGATGAGTACAGACCTGAGAAGTAATCAGCTCATGCGGCCTTGAATCAACCCAATAGCGCAGCGCGACCTAATGGACGGCACTGGGAGCAGTTAGCTTGGGAAGGACCCCCGAAGCAGTTCCAATATAGCAACCAAGTAAGAGAGCTTTCCATCCATACACAGCCGCACTATTTGCATTGCCCAACTGACTAAGGAACCAGAGCAATAATCCACTCACCTGCATACGGCATGTTCTTGCAATTGAATTAACTGAAGTGGTGGTCCCGACCGCACTTCTCACAAGTGTTTCTAGGATATGTGTATGATTGAGTATACACAACACAATTGCTCAAAAACCTGAAATCTCTAATGTTCACCTCTGCATGGTGGCTCTATCATGCTTTAGTCTGCTGAATGTCGCAACATAAATAATATGTACCATTGACCACACTAAGGCTCCTCACCCGAGTCCTGTGAAGAAACAGCAGCAGGAGAGGCACAAGCAGTGAAATGTGGCACACCTAATTTGTGCTTATACTGTATGTACTAAGGGCCATATTTATACTTTTTGACACAAATCTGCGCTGATGCAGTTTTGCGTCCAAAAGCCGGCTAACGCCATTTCTTTGCACCACCCGGGCGGCAAATTTATACTTATATGCGCAAAGTTAGAGTCACTTGTTTTTACTCTAGCCATTGCGCCACGTCGTAAAGAAAAATTACGTTAACATGGAGAAAATGACTTTAATCCGGTTTAGGACGACGGAAATCAGATACACGTATTTTCTTCCCACAATAGCGTCAAAAAGCGTTTCAAATACTGCAAAATATGCTAAGGAGCCCCAAAATGGATCCCAGAAGCCATGAGAGACCCCAGGAAGACTCCAACTGACCTGGAACCATCCAGGAGGACCCAGACAAGGAAGTGTTGGTTCAGTGCTCAGGAGCAGGAAATAGTGGTGAAAGAGGTGATGGAACACCAGCACCAACTTTTTGTCACCTCAAAATTGCCAATTGGGAGGAGAGAGGCAATTTGGCAACAAATTGTGGACAAGATAAACAGTGTGGCAGAAGAGAACAGTCACTGAGTGCAAGGAGTGCTGGCATGACTGCAAGGGCAGGACCAAGGAAAAGATGGCAAGGAACAGGAAGGCAGGAGTGCAGACTGGAGGTGGAAGTCCAGCTCCGCAAGAGGCCCTGGACAAGAAGGAGGAGGTGGCAGCCATCATCCCAGAGGAGATCGTCACAGGGATTCAAGGACAGGACAGCACAGACTACTAGGAAACCACACAGATGCAGGGTAAGTTTCATGGGGGACAAAACTGCCCAAATGTTAACTGTAAACAGGGGGGACATACCTACTACACAATACATGTCAGCCATGAAAATCAGGTAGTGGAAAAGGCAAAGCCAGTCCAGGCAGGTAGGGTACAACGTAAAACTGGCCTGCTGTCACACAACAGCTGATATTGTCGCTACATAAACTAGGGCTCAATTTCCAGTCTCAGGACATATCCGCAAGTGGTATTTGCCATTGACAACAGTTGCCACTACCGCCTGTGCTGTGTGTGCAGGTCAAGTAGCTAATGGCAGTTACGTGCCCATGGATCAAACACACCCAAAATAGAGGGTTCAGGAAGACAACGTTATCAAACCCCTGTGATTCCTAACAAAGTGCAAATCCTGTCAAATGCTCATGTCTATAGGCGCTATAAACATCAGGTATTGTTACTTGCATTATGGAGTACACAGCATTAATGTCATACCCATGCTGCACATTTCAGGGTCTACCCCGTGCCTGTGTTAAAATAGCTGCAATGCCACCTTGCAACACCCCAACTGTCATACTGCTAAGAATATATGTGTCTAGCTAGTTAAACACACCCGCACTGTCATAAGAGGAAATGAAACACTACCAGGACCATCACTGCAATCCAATGTAGCACACATTCCCCAACATCAACATTACACACTACCAATGCGGACACCTGTATGGCGCCATGCCAATGCTATACATAGTATATGCTAGGTCTCATCAACATTTAGATGTATGTGAAATATCTGAGAATGGGTCAGTTCCATATTGTTAAGTGTGGTGCAAGTAGCATCAAAACACCCAAGGACAAGAAGGTGGCAACCTACAAATTGGACAGAACCTACACCTAGAGGATGTGACGCAGACAATTCCCCAAACTGCCCACACTACATGTGACATGCAGGTGAGACATAGGCCTGGGGGAATGCTAATATTAATGACAGGAACAATGAACAGGAACCAAGATTACAATGTTCCACAAATAGGAAGTCAGTAATGTCACATTACAACTGCCACAACACAGACACACTAATTGTACAATATCTCATTGCAGAGAGATTATAACTCCCCTGGGGAAATGCCTGTCCTGGACTTCCCTGATGACATGAATGAAGAGCTGACGAACAATAGCCAGCAGACCGTCCAAGATGTACTTGGAAGCCTCCAGACCCCACCTTCATTCGCAAGGAGGAGTACAAATACAGCAGCCATCACAGAGGACCCACCTACCACCCCAATAGTATGACCTGCCAGTTCCAACCGAGCTGAGGACTCTGAGGACAATAGTACCACCTTTGAGAGGACAGTATTGGGAGTACAGCGGGAGCTGGTCAAGGAGGTCTGGGTGGGGATGCAAAAAAGGCAGCCAGCCTTGAGGGGATGCACTTGTGCATGATGTAATCTGCAGAACAGGCAGCAGCCATGCAAGTGCTACCATCCCTCCTGCAAGGACTACAACAATGTGTAAGGGAATTCACCACAGCAATTAGGGAGTTGCCACAACACCTGGCATCCCAAACCTTTCACTGAGTACGAGAACCTAATCATGACCCCCTCAGGGCCGACCTGGCTGCCTAACACAGTGATGTAGCTGCTATACTCAAGAACCAGCAGCTCCTCCTTGCTGCAGTAATGCCCTTAATAGCCCCACAGTTGGCAGCTACCGGGAATTCTTTCTCCATGTCTTCAAACACTGAAATGTGTGTTGCCACTTCAAACCCACCACCACCAAGGGCAGAGGAGACGACACAAACATCAGAAGTTGAAGACATGGAACGAAGGAGTACCCGGTAGCACCAGTCCATGCCACATGGGCACTAATATCCTAGGTCATGTGCTTGTTAACATGCCAGTCTTGCTACAGTTGGTCGCATGCACTGTTCTCCAGCACACTCTTTACCGTGACACTATGCTCTGTAATTGTCTCTCACTACCTCATTGGCAATTCATGTTCCTCTGCACTGTATGACACTTCACCCCAGCATGTCCAATGACATGTCCCATTGCACTTGTGTTGCATCACAATAGAAGGCATCACACATGGACTCACAATCCTGGACTATGTAAATATTAGCACTACAGCACTTTAAAATAAATAGCACTTACCCAACCACTTCGTCTGTGTGTAATGTGACACATCAACTGTGTAGGATATTAGTGATGTATGTCACTTGTCAATGGCCATAGAATGTCAATACAACAGTGTAGAAATAATGTGGGCTGATAACTATGCACTGGGGTCTGAATTTTATCATCATATGTACTTCCTTAGTCTTATTTCTGAAGTGAAATGAAAACCAACAGTATAATGCTGTGTAGGACAGAAAATGTCATCATCAAGGTATGTATAAGCTAAAACTCAATGTGGCCAACATTCCCTTCAAGACAATCTTTATGTATGTGACATCTGACTATAAACTTTCATCACACACACACAGCATACAGCAGGAATGGATGTGCATGAGTGTATGGACAAATATGTAACATGGGAGTACAATGTAAGAAAAGATAGGTGTGATTTATGTATACAATACTACATACGATTATAACATCACTCAGCTTATCAGGGTTTACATGAACATTAGGCTGCAGGCAGACGTCCCTCAGAGCCCAATATTCCAATTTAGGACTCAAACGATGACAGATTTAAAAACACATCCAGCCTTCACAACACATTGGTAACCATAGTAACCTTGTGTGGTGAGTGCAATGGATGGCAGATGCATAGAGAAGTAGCTTTAACATAGTTGCCACTGTGACAGCTCATTTGGAATTGGGAATAACAATGTCAATATTGGGATTCTGATGCAGGATGGAACAGAAATGCAAATACTAAATTGACACTGTTCACCAATGCCAAGGCCCTGATCCCCAAGCATATGACACATACTGTAAAGGAGTACCTAAAACTTTATTTCACAGTAATAAAGGAAATGTAAACTAGGGGAAACACCTAAACTAACCTAACCTATCCTAACTACACATTACCCACAACTGGCCCTAACTACCCTGAACTAAACTTACTTATCACATTTAACTCTAAACATCAACTCCCCACCCCCCTTATATGACGGGACGCATGTAGGACAACATATGCTAACATAAACACATACTAACTTATCATAAACAAATATATATTTTTTTGGTATTTCTTTTTCTAATTTTTTAAAAACAACATCATCCCCCACCCACACACCCACATTTTCTTTTTTATAATATAACCCCTTCCACCCCTAACCCACTTATACTAACAAAACTAACAGCCTACTCTAACCTAACACTAAGCCGCCTAAACCCACTAAAGATAAGAACGAGGAAAGAGGAGGGAGGGGAGGGAATCATGGGCGAGGATCCATTAATTACAAATAGGCCCTCCGCAGGATTTTTTTGATACCCCGCAGTCTCCTGCTGTTGCGGGGCACCTTCTGCTGCAGCCTGTCCACCCTGCGCAACATTCTTTGCATGTCACGTTTCAGTGTCTGTATGTCCTGATTGTCTATCACAGCAGCTGGGGTTGGTTGTGACCCACTTGTTGATGCCATTGCTGGTGCCAGTGCAGTGGTTAGAGGGGGAGGTGCAGGAGGTGCTGCTTGTGGGCCTGGAGAAGATGAGGTTGAGGGACCTGCTACAGTTGCTGTCATCCTTTGGGCGACTCTAGTCTGAGCTGTAGTGATGGTGGTGGCTGTTGTGGGCAAGGCTGCCCTCCAGACCCCTGTGGCTCTCTCATGGCGATAACGCTGTGCCATATTGCGGAACCCAGCCTCCACATCTAGTATGTGGCAGTAACACATTGCCCGCCTCTGGAATTCCCTGATCTCATGGACATTCATGTTGGCAGCTGTAAAAATAGAGAATGCCAAACATTAGTGACATCATTGTGTGATACATCTACAGATGATATTCTAACACTTCCTCAAAAACAGCAGCTACAGTCCAAATCACAGTACAGATTACAGAACATCCCTGAGGAATGACATGCCAATGCAGCCTACACATCTACTATCTAACAGCATAGCAATGCACAACAAGGTGTGTACCTAATTAAATGATCTGTTCATCTTTATACTGCTATTAGTCACATAACAAATGCTGCAAGTACTCCACATGTGTCAGGCCAACTAATGATTATCTTCTGGTTGACAATCAAGACCCACAAGACCTGTGATTTGTAAATGGAACTGAATGGATGGTATGCAGTTGCTAATCATGAGGGGGCATCGTAGGTTGGAACACATGAATGTTTGCATTACATGTCTGTCTTCTACACTGGGATCCTCACACCTAGGTACACATATTTCCTAACCCTAACCCTGTGCCTTGGGGGGGATGGACATGCAACACATATTTCCAAACATAAAGGACAGCCAGGAAGCTTTGGACAGCTGTCCATGGGTTTAGTCAGTCCACCACAGGTAAGGAGGGCTGCCAACTAGGATTAACTCAAACATTTGACAATCAAATCCACATTTATTTTTCTAAGTGCGGACAATTGTCAACATCATTAGATCTCACTGATACCTTTCCAAAAACATGCTCATTGATGCAAGCACCCATCTGGCCTTGACCTGCATGCACGCCTATGACATTTCACTGAAGTGCCACATAAACGGAGCACAACATGTGGAGATAGATGCTGCTAGGAAGTCAAACATACAGTCCTACATGTTCATTACTTAACAGGTATGTTCAAGTCTGTGGGTAAGACTTCAGCATCACTGGTCTATGTGAATCAGGGTATGACTCGCTGACTAAATCATGAAACTTGCCACCTCCAAATTAATCATTGGCATACATGTAGCAAAAACTCACCATGTTCACCTGCCCATGCCTATACCGCAGCAGTCAACTCCCAATATATGACTATCTGCCACAGAATGTCCAACTTAAACATGGAACAAAATGTCAACCTCCAGTCACATCATACCTTGCAATGAGTCCAACACACAGGAGTCAATCACACAACAGCTGCAAACACAACACAAGACAAAGATATTAACACTTAATGGATACGTTTGGGTCCCCAAATCGAGCCACTTCACCAATTGTATATGTGGCACCTGTAAAACATGCAAGGGTGAAATGTGTTCAATGTCTGCTCCCTGTACAAAACTTGGATCAACAAATAACTGTGTGTGACATTTTACATGATAGAGCAGCACATCAGGCATGTAGACACCCCAACAGACATGCTACTGCAAACATGCATTGACACTGTCACTCCAGTGAGTGATAGACACACATATGCACAGATGCACTGGCCCTAACAATCATGTGGTGCCAAACATGATTACTCAGTTTTGTGCTTAATTATTTCTAGAGGGTACTCCATTTCATCATTTGTTATACTGAGAGACATGCAAAGCCACATTCCTGGTGCACTGCAATATCAGTGACTCATGTATTGTGGCTTGTGCATCAAGGGACAATGAGTTACTGTGTGATGCTCATATGGGTTGGGTTTTGTTCAAGAATTATTGTACTTTCAATGGTCCATTATATCTGTGCCTGTGTTGTATGTAGGTTACATATGCCACAATGGCAGTGTACCCAGAGTCGTATATGCCCCCTATGACACCATGATGGCAGGGATCCTGTGTATTACTTGATGACAATGTTACACTAAACATGGATTGGCCATTTATCTAAATCAAAACAACAAAAACATTTATGCTGACAGTGTCTAATTTGATCATCCGTGACAGAATGCATGGGCACAGGTGTAGTCATTACACCTGAAATGTGTTCCTCTGGGCCCTGTGCACCTATATCAGGTATTGTAGATCACAGTTTGCCACATTCATTATCTTAGAATTGCCAAGTCGGGTGTTCTGTGATTATACAACCGAACTGACACTGTCCGCTAATTAAAACATGGTTTAGCAAATGTCCTACTTCTGCAATCCTGATGAGGTAGGTCTCTATTTGTAAGGACCTTGGGAATGGCTGCACTCACAGGAATGCTGGCCTGCTGATCTTAGCATACCACCATGTCTGTGATAGCCTTCATACTGAGAAGTTAACAATTTTACATATGCTGCACTAGATCAGCAGGGGTGTACCAAACATAAACTAGCTAACTGTTTCGTCACTTTAAATGTATGATGGAAGCAGTCAGTAGTCCCTTCACAACATCATGCAAATAAATAATTTGTGACCATGGACTCACAAAGTTCAGGGATTCCATGATGACCCTTTAACTTCATAAAATTGTTTGGCCATAAAGTGACACAGATGGCAAAGGCACCAGCTCTGTACCAGCAATTATGCCCAAGGCAAAAATGTTGTTTGGCCTTCTACTCAATGATAGGATTTCTACGCCTACTCTGAAAAGCCACAAGATGAACCTTTTTAGTGCTGCTGCAATCTGGTAGAATTGGGGCACAATCACGTTTGGCCATGTGAAAGATTATCTGTTCAGACGTAAACACACAGAAACAATGAACTTAGGGCCAGATGTTCTTTTTATTTTATTTATTTTATTTTATTTTCAGCTATGAAAAGTAGCACAAAATATTGATATATTATCAAGTGTGCATTACTTTGGCATCCATAATTGATTTAAATGCTGCACAAACCAAATTGAAATATCAGCCTAAGATATTACCAGAGGTTAGGAAGATCTTTGTACATATGGCCATCAATACTGTTCAGACATGTATTAAAAAAATTGGGGACTACATTGGTTCCTTGCATTAGCATGTGAAATACATCTCATTCCTGGTACACTCACAGGCCCTGATTAATACTTTTGTTTGTGCCGCATTACCATCATCTATTAACGTCAAAGCAGCACTAATTTACAAGATAAAGTTGTCTTTTGTAAGTTTATGCAGCTTTTGCGTCAACAAATGATGGTAATGCATAGCAAAAATTATATAAATCAGGGCCACTGTTGTTCAACTTGCATTCCACATGTCCACAAAAATTGCATGCAGCATGTCACAAAATCTGCTACTGTCAGTAGTAGCATTTTACTGTACACATTAGTCTAATTTGTACTCACCAACAGGGCCACCAAACACCACACCCAGGTGGTCCAGCAGGTCCTGCTCTGGGGCCACCAGGTTAGCCCAGCGATGTTTCAGTTGGTGGTCTTTGCTCTGGCTGTTGAACAGTCTTCTTAGGTGGGACAGCACCTTTTCCCACCTGAGCCTCTGTGAGATAACCCTGTATCACCCTGGCACCAGCCTCCAACATCAGGGGGAGGAAGTGGCACACCAGCCACACAAAGGCCCCCAGCTCCTCCTCACCCATTCTCCCCAGACGTGGCCTTCCCAACATCTCAACAGTAATAAGGATAGGAAAGGGTAAATAGGGAAAACAGAGAAAGGAGGTATGGAAAGGAAACTTAAAGAACCCACAAACAGCCCAACAGTACCCCAACTAACATTACCCACTAACACACTCCCAACAGTACAAAAACAAATCTAATCTCAAAAAATGACAAAAACACACTTACACTGAGTTACACAGACACTTACAAAAACAACAGATGACAATTGCAATAGCACACAGGAGCCAAAAGCACAATATTCACAGACACAACTCTATACACAACCACACAGTCTAGAAGAATCACAGACTACAAAGTGAAAGTGAAAGTACACCCACTGTACCTTTTCTGTAAACATGATATCCTATTGCATCACCTCCTGTCTCAAATGCGGTTCGTTTTTATTATAATGTGTCAAATTTTATTAAGCTTATGGGCTTTGCGTCAATATTTTTTTACGCATATGCTCAAAAATTCACTTGCATTCAAGAATCAATACATTTTTAATGGATAACCGTTTTCATGGGATGCAGTGTTGGAATTAACGCTAGGGACCAATCGATGTATTATGGTTGTGAGTGTCATTTTTTAATGCAT
Organism: Pleurodeles waltl; assembly: GCF_031143425.1. Taxonomy (NCBI): domain Eukaryota; kingdom Metazoa; phylum Chordata; class Amphibia; order Caudata; family Salamandridae; genus Pleurodeles; species Pleurodeles waltl. The sequence continues at coordinate 316,305,690 of NC_090444.1, forward strand.
ATGTGTCATATTTTGACACATATGCGTCTTTTTGACGCTTTTGCGTAAACAAATCTGTCTATAACTGTGTTTGTGTCATTTTTCTTTTTTTAACATACATGAAGGCTATAACTATACAAAGATAGGATGTTAGGACCTTCTGTGTGTGTTCTAGTGTTTGGGCACATGTGGCAGACCAAATTACTATGGCCCATAATACTCATGTTGTTGGTATTTCCTAGTCTGAGCAGGTGTTGCATCAATAGAGGATAGCTACACAACTAAACAAATAGACTCATGGCATGTGTGTTTATGTCTGTGAATTGTCTATTTCAATTGTTGTTGTGCCTCTGTGTGAACGTCACAAGACGTTTTTTGCATAATGTGCATGTATGAATGTGTTGTAATTGTGTATAACCATCAGATGCCATTTATTGAGGTACATATGTCATGATATGTGTTTGTTATATCTGTTGCGTCTTATGCTGTGTGAACTTACCTGACTTTGGGGACAAAACATCTTCCATGACAAACTATACACAGGATAGGTAGAGGACAGTTGATAATGGCAATGTCAGAAATGTAACCCATCACATTTAATGAAATGTTGGATACCACTCCATGTTCACTTGTGTGTATACTACCCATGAGTCAGGCATTTGAACATGCTAGGTAGCTACAGGTTTTGTGACACAGAGTCTCAAATTCAATCCAAATATTTTATTGTACACCACAGTTTGAGTCAGGTACATGACCTATGTTTCTCCTGTGGCTGTGGAGGACCAGCAGACCATGCTGCATGTGTTCATATACTTCCAGTGGTTCATTGCGTAGAGGTGTCCAGTTCAAGTGTGTGGCCATGTGTACCCTGTGTCAGTATTGGCCTCCATGTTGTCATAGTCACGTTCAGGTCTAGTCATGAGTCTGTGGTGCCATTCCCTCAATTAACAGAGTATCCTTCAAAGGCGATTTGACCTGGAGCCAAAGATAAACTAATGGCACACACAGTGATAGTCCAGCTATGGCAATGCAGAACTTTGATAAGGCTGACTACAGGGCAACCTTGGATTGCTCAAAAACTTTATGGATGAGTAATAGGTAACAGGCAGCTTTCATCACAACATGTGTACACAGGGTGGTCTTGAAAATTTCCACTGCAAAAGGGAACACCTGTGCCTCTGTGCAAATTATTCTCACAGCTAGTCACCACACAAGCATCATCAAAAGGTGGCGGCAGAAGTGAATCTGTATCTGGACCGTCAGGGCACAAACATGTTTTATCCTCATATATACATTGTCAAGCCTTGTTTCTTGTGCTGGAGGCACCGTACTAAATCCATGCATACAGCCATAGCACATTGTCAATGTTTTGGAAATAATGAATACATGCAAAACCAGACAAGGGATAGGGGCTGGATTAGGTCATTTGAATACATGTCCCAGAACTGATTATGATGGGTAAAATTATTAAACTATTTGAGGATTTATTGTAGACCTACCAGACACAATACCCCATGAGGAAAGAGAGGGCATGGAAAGCAACTATAAGACAATTGTAGCCACAGTGAACCTCTATTGTTCACGCAAAGACAGGAACCAGTCTGGCTAACAGGATGCAGGCTCTGTCAGGAACAAACATGAACAAGGCAAATACACAGTGAGTAGACTCTGACTGGGAAATGCTGGTACAACACTGTGGGAACTAAAAACAGTTTGTGCTGTGGTCTGCAACGTTACACAATCCCCCAAGAATTCTGGTACACAAGTGATTTGTATGCCAATGCACAACAAGGAAATTCTGAAAATGGCAATTTCTAAGCAGTTCCAGGCAGAAGCAAGGGCAGGGCAGGTTCAGATTGCTGGTCTGCATGGTAGTGCTCACAGGTGTGTACAGCTTCAGTCTCTCACAAGTCCTGGAGTTAAAAATCAAGTTCAAAGGGCCAAGTGGACCTTCCACATGGGAAGCAATAGACAGCTGATTATAGGTCTTACCGACTACCAGGCAGTGCATTATTTGACCTGAGGTCCATGCAGGCTGATGAACTATAACTATGGCATGCCATACTGAAGTGGGAAGCACACAGGAGTCAGAATGGGAGTCAGGGTGTATGTAGCTGAAGATTCTCAGGGTACAGATAGTCCATTTACAGGGCCCCCTAGAGAAGGGTTGGGAGAGACTTAAAACATGGCAGTGGCAGGACTTATTACCTGGGATGGACTGAGCAGGGGATGTCTTGTGAGCAATGTTTGTCATACCTGGGACACACGTGATATTCATTTTCAGCTTAGATGGACTTCTTGTCACACATGCTCCTTGCAGAGATAGCTGATGTCACACTTACTTCTGTCAAGGGTCTGGTCATACATTCCTGTTACCAATGTAATAGCACATCCACTGCCTCATGTATGAGATACTTTTTTCCTTATGATTGGTCGTATCTTAATTGTGTGTCATTTGCTGCAAATGACCATGTTGCCAACATGGATATGTCTCATAGCTGTGGTCCTCTGATATTGCCCTTCACATGTGACAGGATATATGTTATTTCCTCTGTGTGTGATGTTGGGTGTACATTCATACCCATCAAATGTGATGTGGCTTTTTCAGTATCCTAATCTGTATTTCTGCAATGCTCCATGAGCCTAAACTCTGACTATGATTCCTAGGGATCATGTGATGCATAACAAATTACCCAGAGCATGACTGAGTGATGAATTTAGGTTTTTAATTACATATGATAACAAAGTGGTGATGGTGACTATAGTTAGAAGAAGTTTAGTACGATGTGTTGTCTGCGACGCAATCCTGCAGCAGTGTTTGGATGTTCCCCCTCATTTTCACGGACAGCATCCTCCTCTTCCTCCTCTTCATGCATTTGTGGGTCTGGTTCATAGAGGGGGATGTTCCTCCTTACACAAATGTTGTGCAGGATGGCACAGGTCAAAATGATCTTGCAGACCATTTCAGGGGAATATAGGAGGCTGCCTCTGGTGATCTGCAGGCACCTGAATCTGGACTTCTGGATGCCAAAAGTCCTCTCAACTATGGTGCATGTCCTACGATGTGCCTCATTATAGGAACGCTCTGCTGCTGTGCTTGGGTTGGCAAATGGGGTCATAATCCATGGCTGGATCCCTTAACCATGATCAGTTGAAAGAGAAAATGAGGGTAAATATTTGGTTGTTGGTTGCACCTTGATTATCACTTTGTACGGCAGTTATTATCTTGTGTCGTCTGTGACTCATCTGTGTTTGTGGTACTGTGCGGGATCCTAGGCTTCTGTAATGTTCTTTCTGCATTGGGCTGTATAACTATCAAAACTGGTGTTTGGCTGATTGACCTGATATCAGTAGTATATTTCTAAAACATCTCCATAAGTTGGCAGCACTGAAGTGTTCACAATTGACAATGGAAAATTACCCCATGTGTGACAAGTTCTAGGCAAACCTATTTTTGTGCCCTCACCGAGTTGGCTCATGTGCAAACATGTACCTACCCCACTGAACTTGCTCCAGGTAAGCTGGCTAACTTGATTGTGGGGGTGAAGGTTTTAGTGTCAGAAGGTCCATGTGCCTGTACATCTGTTATGTATATGGGGAATTGTCTCAATCCATATGTGTAGAAGTGTGCACTTTGCATTAATGCCACATCCACATGTTTTCATAGCACAGTCCACTTCCTTATTGCTAGCGGGCAATGTCACTCCAGGAGTGACGTGAGATGCTAGTACTGCCTCAATGATTCCATGTCACCTTCATTGGAGTCAGCATCATCATGCTATGTGTCTCATGGTGTTTGACCTGCAGCAAAATACATTACATACCCTTTACACAGCACGTATTGTTTGGAAGGGTATGGGAGTGAGTGTTATTGATGAGATATTGGAAGATTCATCTTCCAAGTTGTACTGCCAGTTATGGCCATGTCATGGTCACTGTGTGGTTTTAAATTGGTCCCATGTGGCTCTGGAGTGGCATTTCTTGTTATTTGCATCTGTCATTCGTCCATAGATGTGTATCCCATTGGGTCAGGATATCAAACATGACTACCAGTGTCACAACCTCAGTGTCTTTCTGCCACGTGTCAATGCAGCGGTGTGTGTGTTGTGTGTCCTACAGGGTTGCTGTGCTGTGTGTAAATTCCGAAGGTGTCTGTACTTACCGACAAGTAGGGCATTGCCATATCGTCCATCCTGGAAGTGCTGATTGATGGTGCTGTGGTGGAAGATGAATGAATCATGTACACTCCCAGGATACTTTGCCACGATGTTGTTGATCAATCCACGGTGATCCACAATGGCCTGCACATTGATGGAGTGTGTGTGCTTCCTGTTGCAGTATAGATGCTCTGTTGCAGCAGGAGGCACAATCCGTACATGTGTGCAGTCAATGGCACCAAGCATGTGTGGGAAGCCGTTGATTTGATAGAACCTCTGTGTGATCTCCTGTTGCTTCTGCTGTGTGTTGCGGAAGCTGATGTGGCGGAGTGTGAGGGAGAGAATGGCATCAAGTACTTTGGGAAGGAAGGCAGAGAATGATGGCTATGAGATCCCGGTAACCAGGGCACCAGTGGTTTGAAAAGAGACACTTGCCAACATGTGCAGGACAGCTAACAGCTTGGTCTCTGGTGGAATGATGTGGGGTTTCTGCAAGCTGGGTGCCAACTGTGTCTCAATGTGGCGCAGCAGCTGCTGTTTGGCTTGCCAGTTTAGTCTGTACCTTTGGATGATGTCATGTTCTCTGAGGCCCTGAAAGGTTGTCCTGGTCCTGAATATCCTCTCCTGCCTTCTTCGTTGTCTTTGGGGGCCTTGTTGGTGTGGTGGAATCTGCTGCTGTTGCTCCTGTGCTCTGTGTCTTCGTGCATGCTGGATGAATAGCACCTCCATGTCTTTCTTTTTGAGCTCTGATGTTGCTTCTGTGAGTTTTCCTTAAGTACTGGTGTGTTTGCCCCATTTTAACACCTGCCCGGACCCAGGTGTTAAATTTGGGGCAAATCGGGATTTGAGACATTTTCCGGCTCTGCCTCCCAGGCGTGCGCCATTTTTGCGCAGTTAGATAAATGTGGCGCATGGGGGTTTAAGTCATTTTTTAGATGGGAACACCTACTTTGTATCTCATTGAAGCAAGGTGGTTTCACGCATCCAGAAAATGACGCACACTGGGATATTTTGATGTGAGACTGGTCGTCAAAATATAAATATGGTGTTAGCTTTGCACCGAATTTGCATCAAAATAAATGACACTAATCCGGCACAAAGGGAGTATAAATATGGGCCTAAGATTCTCAGTTGAACACTGATTTGAGACTCAGTCCACCAAATTGATAGGTCAGTGGGAATATTATTCATAAACGAGAAATTCTGAGTGTTAGAAATGGGGTCCCTGATTGGCAGTCAGTTTGCACTCTTTCCAAGCAGGAATCCTCACTCTAGTCAGAGAAATGGAGATACACACTTAGATAACCACTGCTCACCCACTTGGTAGCTTGGCGCAAGCAGTCAGGCTTATCTCAAAGGCAATGTGTAAAGTATTTGTATGAACACACACATAATCCAGTGAAAACATTACAAAATGGACACTACACCAGTTTACAAAAAAGGCATTATTTATCAGAATCAAACAAGAGCAGAACAAAAATCCATCAAACACAAGTCAAGATGTGAATTCCTAAAATAAAGAGTCCTACTCCATAGAAAACAATAGAAATGTTGTTTTTACACACAGTACCTGGTTTGCGTCAAAAATAAAGCTGCATAGGTGAGATTGCATTTGGAAAAGTCAGCTATGTGTTGATTTCTTACTCGCAAGTGAGTCCGTGAGTCATTTCTTCTCCAATCGGGTAGGCAATGCATTGTTTTTCTCTCCTGGAAGAGAGCTATGCATCAATTTCTGGACGGGGCATCTCAGATCCACGCAGGTTCATGTTGACTTTGACACCCAGCGATGATGCGTGAGAAATCTGGTTGCATGGTGATGCAAAACTGCTCTGCATGGCATTTGCGTTGTTTTTATCAGTCACAAGTGGGTGTTGCTTCATTACTCCAGCCATGATGCAGGTGATGCGTTGATTTCCCAGCCACGATGCAGGCGGTGCATCAATTTCAGCCTTGAGATGGGTGGTGCATTGTTTTTACAGCTGCATTGGAGGCGGTGCATCAAAAATGTCCCTGCACAGCTTCCTGTGTGTGGATTTTAGTCCTTGTTCTACCAGCTTCACCTTTCAAAGTCCAGGGACTGGATAGGGCACCACTTGGCAGAGAAGGAGTCCCAGTAAAGAGTCTGGGTGCCTGCAGAGGAAGTCTTTGTTGGCCCACGGACTTGAACACAGGAGGCAAGTTCAGTCCAAGCCCTTGGAGCTTCTTCACATGGAGGAATATACCACAAAGTCCAGTCTTTGTCCTCTTTCAGGAAAAATCAGCAACTGCAGGCCACCCCAGCAAAGCACAGTCACAGGCAAAGGGGCAGTATTCCTCCTCCAGCACTTCAGCTCTTCTCCTTTGCAGATGTTCCTATTGGTTCCAGAAGTAATCTGAAAATCTGGGGGTTTGGGTCTACTACCTATACCCGTTTCTGCCTTTGAAGTAGGCAAACTTCAAAGGACAGTTTCTGCTGTTCACAAGCTCCTTCCTTACCCAGGCCTGGCCCCAGACACATATGAGGGGATTAGAGACTGCATTGTGTGAAGGCAGGCACTGCCCATTCAGGTGCAAATGAACACACTTCCCTCCACTCTGGCTCAAATGGCCCAACAGGATACACAGGCTATACCCCAGCTCCCTTTGTGTCACTGTCTAGTGGAGATTCAGAAATAGCCCAACTGTCAGTCTTACCCAGATATGGAATACACAAGCAGAGTAGTTTAAGCAAGAAAATTGTCACTTTCAATTTAAAAACAAACCTTACCACAAGATGTATTTTTAAATTGTTAGTTCAGAGACCCCAAACTCCACTTCTCCATCTGCTCCCATAGGGAAACTACACTTAAAGTTATTTAAAGGCAGCCTCCATGTTAACCTTTAAGAGAGATAGGTCTTGCAATAGTGAAAACTGAATTTGGCAGTATTTCACTGTTAGAACATGTTAAACACATCAGTACATGTCTCACCTCTAACATAAACTGCACCCTGCCCCTATGACCAACATAGGGGTGCCTTACATCTATAAAGAGGGAAGGGTGGGCCTAGCAAGTTGGTACACTTGCCAGGTCGAATCAGCAGTTTAAAACTGCACACACAGATACTGCAGTGATAGGTCTAATCCATGTTTCCAGGGGAACTCATGTCGGTGGTACAATCTGTGCTGCAGGCCCACTAGTAGCATTTGATTTACAGGCTCTGGGCACCTATACTGCACTTTACTAGGCACTTACTAGTCAATCAAATTTGTCAATCATGGTAAAGCCAATCACCAATACAATTGATACAGAGAGCATGTGCACTTTAGCACTGGTTAGCAGTGGTAAAGTCCCCAGAGTCCTAAAGCCAACAAAAACTGGTCAGTCAGAAAAAATAGGCAGAAGGAGACAACAAGTTTGGGGATGACCCTGCAAAAAGAGCCAGGTCCAACACTGAGTAATTACAACTAATTATCTAAGAACTACCCATACTTGAGTTAGAACACTTACAAGATTTAATATTTTTGACTCTACACTTTGGAGATGTCACAGATGTGCAGTTGCAAACCCTGGCGTGACACCACTCACCATTGTTCACTCAAGCCTCATACATGTCTCACATGCATGTCATCTAAACAATAGCAAGCACTCCAACATCAAACCAAAATGTCGGCCCACAATGATCAGAACGCTAAGTAGTACCAGCACTTAGAGACTGGTGATCAGTATCCTGCTCCTCCAAAGACAGCGTCTCATGTTGCAAAATCAATTTATTACATAATAAAACTTACAGGTTATACTGCACTTAGCGCTTACTGATGAGACATGTCATGCACCTATTAGCCATACCTATTGAGACCTCATTGATACTAGTGCAGATCGCTATTTCTGGTGAAAGAGTCTCTGATGGGCTCTTAAACGCTATATTGTACAGAAATGTCCTGCTGATTCTGAACCCAGATAGCTCCGCTCCTTTGTTGCACAGTCCTAATGCTATGACTGTGCCATGCTTGAAGGGTTTATTCTCTGAAAGCAATTAATCCTTTAAAGGTGTAAAAACAGCCACTGGTGGTCATAAGAAATCCCCTGATTGAGAACACTGTGATAATGTCTGTCCAACTCAAGTTGACAAACTAGCTAACTGACACTGTTGAAAGTTAAAACTACTAAAATAACATATCTGAAACACAAAAACATTTATATTTGCTGACATAAGTACGGCTGAATACACAACCTTCTACCTCAGACTAACAGAGCTGATAGGTTTGAAGGTGGCTACTAACACTAAGGGGGTCATTAGAACATTGGTGGTAAAAGGCGCTTCCCACCGTGCAGAAGACCGCCAACACACCGCCGCGGCCGTGGAATTCCGCCACAGCTATTATGACCCACATCTCGGAATCCGCCAAAAGTCAGACACCCACACAAGTTCGCCACACCAAAGGTCAGTGATAAACTGGCGAAAACAAAACCAACACCGTCACGCCAACAGAAATACGCCCACACTATCATGACACACGAATCCACGCAGCGGTCTTTCAACTGCTGCATTCCATTGGCGGTACACACCGCCGCACTTAAAATACACACACTTTTACAAAACACAGCCACATTGGACAATTCAAAATACACACACCTGATACACATACACACACCACTCCCACACACCCAATACAATATACAAACACACACCCACAACACCCACAAACCCCTACAACCAAAAATTCAGAAAGAAGGCCAGAGAGAAACAGCACCAGCAAGAACAACAGCATCCACAGGCACACAACACCATCACCCACACAACTTCCACGGACCTCGCACAACACACCACTACATATCAGCACACTTATCACCACACACTCCACCCCACACATCACCTACACCACCCCATGGCACGGCAAAGTCACCCCAGGCTCTCGGAGGAGGAGCTCAGGGTCATGGTGGAGGAAATCGTCCGGGTAGAGCCACAGCTATTCGGATCACAGGTGCAGCACACCTCAATTGCAAGGAAGATGGAGCTTTGGCGAAGAATAGTGGACAGGGTCAACGCAGTGGGACAACACCCAAGAAATCGGGAGGACATCAGGAAGAGGTGGAACGACCTACGGGGGAAGGTGCGTTCTGTGGTCTCAAGACACCACAAGCGGTTCAGCGGACTGGCGGCAGACCCCCACCTCCTCCCCCACAACTAACAACATGGGAGGAGCAGGTCTTGGTGATTCTGAAATCCTGAGGGCCTCGCAGTAGTAGGTGGAGGAATGGACTCTGGTAAGTCAAATCTCAATTATTACATCCCCCACCCTACCTGCATGCTATCACATACCCCTACCCTCACCCTCACCCCCAGCACCCCAACTCCTCACATATGTCCCAACATCACAAACCACACATCCCAACACCAAGCCCTGCATGCAACAACAAAGCATGGACAACCATCACCAAAGCATGCCCAATGTACATACCCATACAGCCCCCTAAACCATCATCACACAAGCTCCCACACAGGAATGCTAGCACTGGGGTACACGGTGACCCACCCATTGCACACCATTACACACACAGATGTAATAAACATCCTTTTATACCCCTGCAGGACCCCTACCCAACGTCACCGGACAGGAGGGTCCACACATGTCCACACCACCAACAGAAGAGGCCCACAGTGATGACAGCACCTCTGTTCAACTCGATCTAGATGACTAGCCCGGACCATCGGGGACCTCTGGACAGTCGGTTCCCCTCACACAGGCACAGGCCACCACAGACCTTCCCCCCTCCTGGAAATACCAGCACAGCCCCCACCCAGCGGGCCCATACCTCCGTCCCCAGGACACGTCAATCAGCTGTGTGTCCACCACTACAGGGAACCCAGGATAACCCACCACCCCAACATCAACAGGCCCTCTCCTCCATCATGGGAGCCTACCACTACTCCCAGGAGACAATGGCAACGGTACTGGCCAAGTTTCAGGAGACCCAGCGAATGCAGGAGGAATACAGGAGTATATGGGCTTCAGGGAGGAACTCAGAACCATCAGCTCCACCCTGGGCACCATCGTAGGGGTGCTGAAGGAAGTACTCAACACCAGGAAGGACACTGTGGCACTACTAGGGGACCCTGACACTAGCATGGACGATGAACTGCCCACCACCTCCGCTGGCACTAGTGGACAGGACGCCCCGCCACAGGACCACCACACCAGCACCCCACCCCCTGCAGAGGGAAAACCACCCCGCAAACGGTCCCTGAGATCCAGGACAAAGACAGAGCACAATGCCAAGACCCCCCGCCAAGAAATGAGACCACCCTGATTGTCATCCTACTGTCCCACTTTGTCACCCTGTCCATAATTAAACTGCCCCAGCTCCACTTCCTATGCCCATATGGGCAATGCACCTGTGAGACTAATAGACTGGATTCTGCCATGGACATTCCTCCACCATCACCCCTCACCATTTAACAGCACCCTCCATTATTGAGCATTTAATTAAACACACCTAAAGCACAAAATGATCTGGAGTCTGTCTGTGATTTCGAAATAGTGTATTAGCAATTACAGTGACAAAATGTTTTTTAAATAGTAATGTCAACATACCTTTGTCACACAGCTCTAGTCCATGAGGAATCTAAGCAGATGTCATACAGTGGGGCCCACATCTGTGAAATCGTAAGAGAAAGTGACAACTCAGTGACCATACACTGGGTGAAGACGACAGACAGGAGAGAGGTAGTAGTGTCAAAGTACATGTAGTAGGCAGGTTATATTCCTACCTGTGTCTCACTGGAAATATTGCAGGATCACTGAGTCCCTGTTCTGCATGTCTTCTTCCTCTGCTTCCTCCTCATCACTGTCCACAGGCTCCACAGCTGCAACAACACCGCCATCTGGACCATCCTCCTGCAGAAAAGGCACCTGGCATCGCAAAGCCAAGTTGTGAAGCATACAGCAGGCCACGATGATCGGCACACCTTCGTTGGTGAGTAGAATAGGGATCCACCTGTCATATGGAGGCACCAGAACCTGGCCTTCAGGAGGCCTAAGGTCCGCTCGATCACCCTCCTAGTTCACCCATGCGCATCATTGTAGGGTTCCTCTGCCCTTGTCCTGGGATTTCTCACTGGTGTCAGTAGCCATGACAGTTTGGGGTAACCAGAGTCACCTGCAAATGGCGAGGGACAACTGTTAGACACACACTAAACTGTAGGGATAACCCCAGACCCAGACAACCATTCCCAATGACTTGCTTCCAGGTGCTCACCTAATAGCCACACACGGTGCCTCTGGAGTTGACCCATCACATAAGGGATGCTGCTATTCCGCAGGATGTAGGCGTCATGCACTGAGCCAGGGAACATGGCATTCACATGGGAGATGTACTGGTCTGCCAAACATACCATCTGTACATTCATAGAATGATAACTCTTCCGGTTTCTGTACACCTGTTCACTCCTGTGGGGGAGGACCAAAGCCACATGGGTCCCATCAATGGCACCTATGATGTTGGGGATATGTCCCATGGCATAGAAATCACCTTTCACTGTAGGCAAATCCTCCACCTGAGGGAAAACGATGTAGCTCTGCATGTGTTTCAGAAGGGCAGACAACACTCTGGACAATACGTTGGAAAACATAGGCTGGGACATCCCTGATGCCATGGCCACAGTTGTTTGAAATGACCCACTTGCAAGGAAATGGAGCACTGACAGCACCTGCACTTGAGGGGGGATTCCTGTGGGATGGCGAATTGCTGACATCAGGTCTGGCTCCAACTGGATACACAGTTCCTGGATTGTGGCACGGTCAAGCGTGTAGATGATTATCAAATGTCTTTCCTCCATTGTCGACAGGTCCACCAACGGTCGGTACACCGGAGGATGCCGCCATCTCCTCACATGTCCCAGCGGACGGTGCCTATGAAGGACAACAGCGAGCACAGAGTCAAACAACTCAGAGGTACGTACCCACAGTTTACCCAGAACACCAATCATACACAAAAGGTGGCCTTTATGTGTGTTGAGTCTAGGCCTAGGTATGTGTGGTGCAGTTGAAAATGAAGCCATGTGGGCCCCTAAAATGGCGGCTGTCTGACCTCTAAAGTGGGACAATGGGATGTGAGGTAACTGCGCTAGCGTTGTACACCGTTGCGGTAGGCGGTCGAGGACCATGGTGCAATGGTGCATTGGTTAACATTGGACTCTATGGGTCCCAGGAGCCAATGACGATGTACGCCGGCAGTGACGGTATGCACCGCCGCGGACGTGACCGCCATTTTCTATCTGTTCAATCACTCGATACCTGATCTTCGATGTAGGAGAGGACCTACACTGCAAGTGCTGCTGTGACCTCGGTCTGGAAGAAACAATGGCTTGTGCGTCTGGGGAAAGGGCGCCTGCCTTTACATCGGAGGAGTTGGAGAAAATCGTGGATGGACCCCCCCAGTACACGCTACTCTACGGTCCTCCAGACAAACAGGTAAGTACACAGGGAGCATGTTGTATGGGCTATGCCTGTGTGGAGAGGGCTGGATGTAAGAAGGAAGGGGGCAGAGTGCTGCGTGCATGAAAGACGGTGAATGCATGTGCCACATGGCAAGGGTAGGGATGGGGGCCAATCACTTTGACACTGCAGTTGGTAATTACATCTCTTCTTCCCCTGTTCATTTCATGTAGGTCGGGCGCCCACCAGAAGAAAGATATTTGGCGTGCCATCGCCAAGGACGTCCGGCTCCTGGGGGTCTACCACAGACGGAGCACCCACTGCCGTAAAAGATGGGAGGACATTCGCCGCTGGAGCAAAAAGACGGCGGAGGCTCAGCTGGGGATGGCCTCCCAACGTGGGAGGGGTGCCTGTCACACCATGACCCCCCTGATGTTCAGGATCCTGGCGGTGGCCTACCCAGAGTTGGATGGGCACTTGAGGGCATCACAGCAGACACAAGGGGGTGAGTACACTCTCATTCTGCTGACTTTGCGTGCAGTGGAGTTGTCTGGGTGGGGGAGGAGGGCTGTGGGTTTCCCTAGGCCAGGGCGAGTTCCGTAGGCAAGGCCCCTCCGTAAGGCAGGCCATGTGGCACCCCAGCCCACCTCTGTAGAGTGCCAAGTACACCTAGTCATGCCCCTGTGTCATCTATGTGTGCAGATGTCATCCATAGCCTTGTAGGCCTTTTCCCAGGAATTGAACAGTGGAGCCTAAGAGCGCAGCGTAGTGCAGGGGGCTTCTGTGTCTGTCGTGTCAACGGTAGCGGTAATCCATGCACTCAACATGTCTTTCTTCTGTCACCCCCCCTTTTTGTGGTCTCCCTGTTCTTGTGTGCATTAGCATCATCAGGCGGAGGACGCAGTGGCACCGGAGCACGAGGGAGCTGCATCCCACATGGCCCTGGAGGGCGTGACTACAGACTCAGAATTCACCAGTGGGACGGAGGGTGAGGGGAGCTCCACGGGGGGGACAGGAGCTGACACCAGCGACACAGACTCGTCCTGTGATGGGAGCTCCCTTGTGGTGGTGGCAACATCTGTGCCCCCGTATCTACAGGTACAGCTGCCACTCCCCCTACCAGCACCGCCCTGCCAGGCACCTCAGGCCCTGCCCCAGTCACCCGTGCTGCCCTCAGTGAGGAGGCCATTGACCTCCTCAGGTCCCTCACTGTAGGGCAGTCTACCATTTTGAATGCCATCCAGGGTGTAGAAAGGCAGTTGCAACAAACTAATGCATTCCTGGAGGGCATTCATTCTGGTCAGGCAGCCCTTCACCGAGCTTTTCAAACTCTGGCCTCAGCACTGATGGCAGCCATTGTCCCCGTCTCTAGCCTCCCCCCTCCAACTTCCTCCACCCAGACCCAATACCCTGTACCTCTGCCTATCCCAAGCACACCATCAGACCAGCCTGCACACATCTCAACACACAAGGGAAGCTCAGGCAAACATAAGTACCACACATCCCACAGGCACTCACGCAAGCAACACACACATGCAGACACACCAACATCCACTGCCTCCACTGTGTCCCCCTCCTCCTTATCTCCCTCCTCCCTCCCAGTCTCGTCTACACTCACACCTGCATGCACTACCTCTACAGCCACTACGTCCCTCACTAGCACACCCACCAGCACAACCCGCTCACGTGCAGTCACCACGCCAAATTCCATTCACACGTCCCCTGCGTCCTCTCCCAGTGTGTCTGTGACACCCCCTCCCAAGATACACAAACGCAGGCACACACCCACCCAACAGCCATCCACCTCACGACAGCCTCCAGTGCATGCACCTTCACCCAAAGTCACCAAACGAACACCTCCTACTACCACTACCTCTTCCTCCACTCCCAAACCCCCTCCAGCTACCCGTCCCAGTGTGTCCCAAAAACTTTTCCTGTCCACCCTTGACCTTTTTCCCACACCTCCCCCACCCCGTCCATCTCGTAGGTCCCAAAGTAGCACCTCAGCCAAAACATCTCCGGCACCAGTGGTGCCTGTAGTCACCAGTATGTGGAGTGCACCGGCCACCAGGACAGCCAGTGTGGCACGGAGCCACAGCACAGACAGTCCTCCACCTGTGAAGCATCGGAAGTTGGCCAGTGGCCGGCCGGAGAGGGGGAAGACTCCAGCCACCAAAGCCGCTCCCAGGGGTCCCAGTGGGAGTGTGGAGTCAGCTGTGACACCTTCCAAGGTGGGGAAGGGCCACAAGAAACCCGGCAAGTCTGGGAAGAGCTGCACGGCGGAGAAGACCGCCATCATCCCCGCTGGCCAGGAGGCCACCGCCAGGCCCAGACCAGCTGGGCAGGAGGCCACCGCCAGCCGCAGCCCAGCAGCCCAGGAGGCCATCGCCAGCCCCAGACCAGCTGGCCAGGAGGCCACCGCCAGCCCCAGCCCAGCTGCCCAGGAGGCCACCGCCAGCCCCAGCCCAGCTGCCCAGGAGGCCACTGCCAGCCCCAGCCTAGCTGCCCAGGAGGGCACCGCCAGCCCCAGCCCAGCTGCCCAGGAGGCCACCGCCAGCCCCAGCCCAGCTGCCCAGGAGGCCACCGCCAGCCCCAGCCCAGCTGCCCAGGAGGCCATCCCCAGCACCAGCCCCGCTGGGCCATGAAGGACCGCCAGCAAAAGCCCCGCTGGGCCATGAAGGACCGCCAGCAAAAGCCCTGCTGGGCCATGAAGGACCACCAGCAAAAGACCTGCTGGGCCATGAAAGACCACCAGCAAAAGCCCTGCTGGGCCATGAAGGACAGCCAGCACAAGCCCCGCTGGGCCATGAAGGACCGCCAACTCAAGCACCGCTGAACAGGGCACCGCCAACTCAAGCATCGCTGAACAGGGCACCGCCAACTGAAGCACAGCTAAACAGGGCACCGCCAAATCAAGCACCGCTGAACAGGGCACCGCCAACTCAAGCACCGCTAGCCCATGAGCGGCAGGGGCACTGACGCAACTGGGTCCGTCACGGGTGAGTGATACACTCTGGGCACCAGTCCCCTTCCAGAACCAGTGGAGAGATCCACCCACTACCTCTGTCCTTCACAGGATGAAGCACTCTGGCCACCAGTCCCCCTCCAGAACCAGTGGAGACATCCATCCACTACCTCTGTCCTTCACAGGATGAAGCACTCTGGGCACCAGTCCCCCTCCAGAACCAGTGGAGACATCCATCCACTACCTCTGTCCTTCACAGGATGAAGCACTCTGGGCACCAGTCCCCCTCCAGAACCAGTGGAGACATCTATCCACTACCTCTGTCCTTCACACAATGAAGCACTCTGGGCACCATGCCCCCTCCAGAACCAGTGGAGACTGTTATCTACTTGAGAGACTGTGGCTTTGTACTCCCCAGGATTGAACAGTGGGCAAACCACCCACTGTAGAGACTTGAGAGACTGTGGCTTTGCACTCCCCAGGATTGAACAGTGGGCAAGCCACCCACTGTAGAGATTTGAGAGACTGTGGCTTTGCACTCCCCAGGACTGAACAGTGGGCAAACCACCCACTGTAGAGAATTGAGAGACTGTGGCTTTGCACTCCCCAGGATTGAGCAGTGGGCAAGCCACCCACTGTATAGACTTGAGAGACTGTGGCTTTGCACTCCCCAGGATTGAACAGTGGGCAAGCCACCCACTGTAGAGAATTGAGAGACTGTGGCTTTGCACTCCCCAGGATTGAACAGTGGGCAAGCCACCCACTGTAGAGACTTGAGAGACTGTGGCTTTGTACTCCCCAGGATGGAACAGTGGGCATGTGGCCCCCTCGTGGATTTGGCGTTATGCACTCAAGCGGCTGAGGTGCCCCCCCTTTCCCTCCCCCTGAGGTGCCTGTTTTCTTGGTATCTGATGCCCCTGCAGTGTTCTCTCTGTCATGGTCGGGGATCTTGTGTGGGCCTCACCCATACCGTGTGGTCCCAGTGATCCACGGACTTTCTTTGTACAGTACCTGGACTACTATGCCTGGTATTTATTTTGTACATGGTGTATATATATATATATGTTTCTGCCTACTTGTTTGTAATATATTCCGATGGTTACACTCATTTTCTTTGGTCTTTGCATTCTTCCAGGGGGGCATAGGGGGGGGTGTAACTGTGATGTATTGATCTGCATTAGTGTGTGCGTTGTAGTGGGTGAGGGTGGGGGTGTTGCGTGTGTGTGTCCCTGTTTTTTCCCTCCCCCCTCCCCTGTTTCGTAGGTGCAGTACTCACCGTGGTCTTCTCCGCCGGCGTTCGTGCTCCTGGTAGAGGAGCAGGAAGACTATCGCAGGTAGGATTTGGAGTTCCAGTTCCATGGTGTCCTCGTTCCTAGTGGAGTGTGTAGAGGTGAGCATTTTCCCTTCGAAATTCCTGTTTCCGCAGTGTTTTTATCCGTGGTGAATCCGCTCCGGAAAAGGTGGCGGATTGGTCTGTTGTTATAGTGTGGGCGGTACATTGTCTCCCGCCTGTCTGTTGGCGGTGACCGCCGTGCTGTTTGTTTGTACCGCTGTGGCGGTCTGAGTGTTAAAGCGGCTGTCTTTGTTGGCGGCTTCTGCCACGGTCATAATTGCAATTTTTTTACCGCCGGCCTGTTGGCGGTCTTACCGCCGCTTTAACACTGTCCGTCAGGGTTGTAATGACCACCTAAATATTTTCTATCTGTCTCTGCAAAAAAAACACTGTTACGTATAAGCTGGTGCATGCATAAGCAGTTAGCAATAACCTGTTATGAGGGTCTATTAGGACCTACAACTCAGGGCATGCATTAAAAGGAGGCACACCATTGTTTACAATGGGCATCGATGGGCTTTGCAGGATTATTGTCAAAATTGTTGCCGCTAATACTACAAAGCGCCGAACTACTGTAAAAAATGATGACCATGGTTCCCTAACTACCGCCATGGTGTGCCGTATATTAAATATGGCGCATTCATGGGGGCCTTATGGGGGTACTAAACAGCACACTTGGTGCAGCGCTACTTTTCATAAATCTGCCCGAATGTTTCCTTTGTGGTCAATGTCTATGGACCCACGGCTAATGTCCCAACCTTCTGGAATAATCTCTCGACCCAACTTAAATCAATTCCAGATAATGCCACAAGATGGAAGCTCACACTGCACATTCTGTCCCAGCAAAAGTCACAAGGCCCTAAAGAACCTTTGTTATAGACACAACCTAATAAACACTTGGAAAACACAAAACCCAGATGGAGATGACTAAACCTACTGAGCTCCACACAACTCCCACATAGACTACTTTATAATAATAGGACACTCTATTAGAAGAGTTGACCAAACAACAATATTTCATCAGACAAGAAATATACCAATTGGATACTTAATGGTGAAATACTCAAGGATACAACATAATGTGCAAATTATTGAAAAATCCCTAAATGACTTCCTCAATTAAATTAAAATAGATGACTCATTTTACCTCACGAGATGGAAGGCACTTAAAACTACTCTAAGAGGTGTGATCATCAAATTTAGATCTAATATGAACAAGGAAGTTAACACTAAGCTTATGAAAGAAGAGAAAGAAATCAGTGAATTAGAGAAACACCATGACACCTCTAAAAACAACATTGTAGAAAAGGACATTGGCAAGAACAAATATGAATACAACAACATTTTAAGCACTAGAGCAGACTTATAAGTCAACAGACAAAAAAGCATAAGACTATGCAAAACAAACAAAGTGGACAAAACCCTATCAGCATACCTGAAACTCAAATTACAAAGACACTCCCTAAACACAATTAAATATACCAGTAGTTTCATCCACACCAATCCAGATATAATTTTTGATATTTCCAAATACATTTCCCTGTAACTGTATACAAACAACAACTCAGTAGATCACAAGAAATGTGTCATATACCTGGACAAAGCCAACTTCCCCAAATTCACAGAGGAAGAGATTAAACTGATTAATGACCCAGTAACCAAAGTCAAAATAGCCTGTAGTTTAAAAAACACTCAAAATAATTAAAGCACCTAGCCCGGACAGATATATAGCACAATTCTTTAAATTGTTCCCCAGAGGACTCATCACACCTCTTTTAAAACTTTACACACCCTTTCCCCACACTGGACAAATTACACGCAACCCTGTGGATGCCAGCATAACCCTAAACTCCCAAAGAAGAGAGAGACACTGCACCTCCAAAGAATTACAGGCACATCTCAATACTTAACCTAGGCTGCAAAATATATGTCATGATATTCTCCCCCAGACTTCAAAAATTCATTTCTAAAATTATCCAAACATCACTAGTTGGATTTAAAAAAAACAGACTTTCTAGTAATAACATGAGTTACTTTGCCATGTTATTGAGAAATGCAAGCTATCAAACAACCCTACAGTAGCAATCACACTAGACGGGGAGAAAACATTTGAGAAGGTAGATTGGCACTACTTAAAGTGAGTTCTTGAAAAGTTTAACTTAGGGGAACCTTTAATACATATGATAATGGTACTCTATCACAACCCAGTAGTTAGGTCTATAGCCAGACGGAACATCTCTGATGCATTCTCCTTGACGCAAGAATCTAGACAGGGCTGTCCCTTCTCACACCCCCTCTTCCTTCTAGCACTGGAACCATTTCTCCACCACTTAGGATCAAATGCAGGGATAAACAGAGTATCTTTTGGTAATACCACAATAATAATAGCTGCCTTTGTGGATGATATATTTAATACCACAAAAGATGCACACACCTCAATGGCTGCCTTGGATTTTTAAATTCTGGGTAATTCAGACCTTACCTGACAAGCGGGATGTGTTAAGTACTTAGGAACAGAGTTCTCCAATGATCTCATCTTAATACTGAAACATGACGTCCACTCTTAAGAAGATTATGAAATCCTGAATGAGTGGTCTCACAAACTCCTTTAGTTAATTATCTAATCAGTATGCTACCCATGATATTATCTGATGATTTGTTATCTAGAATAGAAAATACCTTCAACAAATTCCTTTGGCAGGACAAAAAGCCAGGAATTTCACTTAAACACCTAGATACCCCAAAGATAAAGACAACTTTAGAAATGACCTAACTGCATTTTTAATCAAACATGTTACTAATTGGTTTCTTGATGGGCTGGACTACCTTCCAGTCTGGATGACTGTAAAGAAATTGCTATTGGTGGGAGGCCCATTTATGCATACCTAACAATGGATAACTACAATCTCTCCCACTCTAAAACCATCATGAACAATATTTAAAAAGCTATCCTAAGATTCTATTACCACTCCAAAAGATCTGCAACTTCAACCTTTCATCCAAATGGTTTAATTCCAAAATTAAAATTGATAGACATCTGGTAACCCGGCCGGACTGATCAGAGAAAGGAATTCATTTGATTAAACATTTATTTGACTGCACTGTTCCACTCCCCTTCTCATAACTGCAAGCACTATTTAAATTAGATAACCTTGAGTTCTAAAAATTCATTCTTAAGGCTCAAGCTTTAACTATCCAAAAGCCGAGCATTAAAATATTAAATTTCACTTTCTAACCTTATCAATAATCTGAACAAAGTTGACCACACGGTTTCCAAAGTATCTAAGCTACTCTTACCAAAATCTTCCAAGGCTCACTCACAAAATAAGCAAAAATGGAGGAAGAACCTTCCAAAAGCTGTATTAATTTTGATTGCAAACCTCTATAAATCCCCTTTGTTTAATAAGATACCTTACTGCTTTCTCAAACCAAATACATGCTCATTCACAGAACTTATTGGACCCTTGAAAAATTACACAAGCTTAAATTTAGACAAGTACCTACCCAAAGAGGATTGTAGCATTCACAAATGCAACCCAAGCTCACATGCTCTTTTACTGCCCCTTATTACAGGATTACTTGGATAACATCTTTCAGCTCATTAAAAGTACCCTGGGTAGTAACCCAACTCAAGAATTTTCCTACGTACTGGTACGACAACTTGATACACAAATAAAAAATGAAGCAGATGAATTTCTTCTAGACCTCTAGGTGACGCTAGTTTGAAAATTATTTCTCACTGAATTGAAAGAAGTCCAGTGTTGCCTCATTCTACATGTGACATGAATGAATGAAACATTCATAAATGGACAAGACCCCACTCTGTCTGGTGTGTATTACATCTGTGGTAAGAATGCTTATTACAATTTACCGAAAGGTTGGTATGACACATGCTAGTTAGGAGTGTTTTTTCCAAAAATCTTCCTTGAGAAATGTTTAGTTTATATTGTGTGACATGGGAAAGAACTCTGAAGCAACAAAAAACTAACAAAAGTAATATTTTCATGGAACTGTATGAAATCATTGAAATTACAATCCACTTTTGCTGAAAACAGTGTGAAAAAGTTGCAGACTTGATGGTGCCATTGACAACCATTGGATAATCAATTATCATGAATATTTCGAATTAGTGAGGAACTTTGAAACTTTAAGTCAGTCCACTCCTGCCTTGGGTCTGTTCAGAACTCTGCCATAGTCTGTCTACTACTTCTTTCAGTCTACTGCTGTCACCACCTGTCTTCTTCAAGTTTACTGATGAGTTTCCTCATAGTCTTAATTGCCTCATTTGTTTATGCTGCTCAGCACTAATATGCTCAACCAATTCTGAACTGCTGACTTGCTCTCTGTGCAGCCCGTATTCTGCACTGTTCTGATGCTGCTGTCTACTAATGTCGGAAAGAGGTGAATGCTCATCTGATGAACTATTCTGTCTGCTGTCCCATGAGGAGAGGTATAACTAAATTTGGTTTCATGTTTTTCTTTTCAGCTTGGACACTTACACCAGCATATTTTTATAGTGAGTTGCCATAGTTAAATGATGTTTCCAAATTATTTTTGTCTTTCTTTTGCTTTTGTCCACATGTGTTAGCTCATTCCCACACATGCAAGTTCCAAATCGTGTTAAGAATAAGGGTGGCCCAGCTTTAAAATTGACTGTTAAAATTGCATTTAGGCAAGTTACTAATGCCACCATCTGTTTTGAAATCTTCTATTAATGTTTATATTGTGGTCTTACTGATCTCTGTCATTCTTTTGGAGTGCCTAACAGTATTGGTGTTTAGTAGATTAAGGCCCTCATTATGACCCTGGCGGTTGGTGTAAAAGGGACTGTGGGGGCAGGGTCATTTCCCTTCTTGCCTGCTGGGGCAGGCTCCTTGGACTTCCTGCCTGCCGGAGCAGGCTCCTTTCCATTCTTGCCTGCTGGGGGTCTGCCAGTGAGGTGTGTGTTCTGCTTGGTGTGGTGATGCTGGAAGTGGATGATGATGTAGAGCATGCAGGTGTGAGCGTAGACAGAACTAGGTGGGAGGAGGAGGAGGAGGGGAGACAGTGGAAATAGTGGATGTTGGTGTGTCTGCAACTGGATGGTGTTTGTGTGAGTACCTGTGCGATGAAGTGTGTGCTTGTGTTTGCCTGCACCACTCTTGTGTGTTGTCTTGTGTGCATGCTCGTCTGCCTGTGTGGGATAGGTTGGAGTTGAGGGGAATGGGACTGGGAAGAGGAATTTTGAGGGGGAGGATTGAAACAGGGACAATGGCTGCCATCAGAGAGGAGGCAAAAGACTGGATCAATGTCAGTTGGGCCACCAGTTGGGCATTTGTCTGTTGCATCTGGGCTGCCAGCCCCTGGATGGCATTCACAATGGCTGACTGCCCTACAGAGATGGATCTGAGGAGGTCAATAGCCCCCTCTCTCAGGGCAGAAGGGCTAACTGGGGAAGGGCCTGCGGTGCCTGGGGCGAATAAGATGCCCACCCTCCTGGGTGAGCGGGCACATGCAACTTGCTGAGGGGCTGCTGGGAAGGCGGTGCTGGTACCATCGGAGTAGGTATCTGTGTCTGAACTGTCCCCTGCAGTCTCCGCCATGGTGCTCCCCTCACCCTCCATCCCACTGGTGCCCTCACTGCCAGTGGACTCTGCCTCCTGGGTCCTGTGGGATACAGTTCCCTCCATCGCCAGTGCCTCTGCTTTTCCACCAGATTATACAAATGCACGTAAGGACATGGTGACAAAAGAAAAAGCGGGGGGAGAGACAAAGGATACACTTTGTCAATGGCTGCACCAACACCATCGTTGGTGTACACAACACACTCTCACACAGGGATCAGCCTTACGCACTATGCATTGCACTACCAGTTATATTGCTAGCCACCAAGGCATAGGGAGGGGCACACACTGCCAAATGTCTGACCAGTATTGGATGCCTATGAGCTAGGTAGCAGGATTATTCCTTCAGGACCCTTGCCACCAGGGGACCTACTCTGCAATGTCAGGCCTGGCATATGGGCACCCACTGACACACATCCCTCACCAGATACCACCCTACCATGTGTAAGTTGTACTGGTGGGAACTGTACTCACCCCCTTGTGGCTGCTGTGATGCCCTCATGCACCCATCCAGCTCAGGATAGGCCACCGGCAGAATGTGGGCCATCAGGGGGGTCAGGGTTCGACAGGCACCCCTTCCTCGTTGGGAGGCCATCCCCAGCTGGGCCTCTGCCATCTTCCATGCCCAGCATCTCAGGTCCTCCCACTGTTTCTGACAGTGGGTGCTCTGCCTGCCATAGACCCCCAGGCTCCGCACGTCCTTGGCTATGGCACACCATATACCATTCTTTTGATGGGCACTGACCTGCAGAGGAAATACACACAGGAAAATAGTATCAGTCAAACAGTCCTGCCTGTTACACTTTTGGCCCACCATACCCGTTCACATCACCATTTAAACACACATGGCCCAGCACACAACCAATACGCCGCCCAGAGGACATCCACCCACCCCCCAACACGAGGCCATCACACACACCACTCCATACATTCATACCACATGCATCGTGCCCACAGTGTACTCACCTGTTGGTCTGGAAGCCCATACAGCAGTCTGTACTGGGGTAGGGCCCCATCCACCAGTCGCTACATCTCCGCCGAGGTGAAGGCAGGGGCCATTTCCCCAGTCACAAGGGCCATGGTAGGTTCCAGACACAGGTCACATGAGCACATGCAGTGTAGGTCCTCTCCTGTTGAAGGTCAGGTTTCAAGTGAGTGATCAGGTAGAAAATGGGGGTCACGTCCATGGCGGTTCATACCATCACCGCTGACGTACATCACTATTGGCCACTGTACCGCATAGGGCACTATGTTAACCAATGAGGAGTTGCACAGTGGTTCCCGACCGCCTCCCGCAACGGCACACAACGTCAGCGGAATTACTTCACTTCCACCTGTCCCTCCACACAGGACAGGCGGATGCCATTTCAAGAGAGGGGGGCAGGCCCTGGATTATAACTGTGTCACTGTTAAAATTTGGACATACAGGAGAATTCTCACTGACCCATTACAAATTGACAGCATGCATTGAACTGTTGTAGCACCATTGTTCAGTTTGTGACCGGCTCCTCACTCTTTTGCCCCTTAGATTGCTACCGCTGCGGATGAATAGGAGATGAAGACATACCCTTGTGGACAGACCCATGCTGGACTTGGCAAAAATGGAGGACAGGCACATCATCCTCACCTTTAGACTTGACAGGGCCACAGTCACAGAGCTGTGTGCCCAGTTGGAGCCTGACCTGATATCTGCTATCTGTCACCCTACTGAGATCCCCCTCTTGTTCAAGTTCTATCAGTGCTCCATTTCCAGGCAACTGTTTTTTTCCAAGTGACAGTGGGCTTGGCAGCAGGAATGTCACAGCCAATGGCGGTCAGGGTATTGTTCCAGTCTAATTGTAGCACAGATGCATTGTCCAAAGGGACATAGGAAGGGGAGCAATGCAAGTCCAAGGTGGACAGGGCGACAGGGTGGGACACAAGGGTGACAATCAGGAGAGTCTCATTTCCTGGCAGGGTCTTGGCAATAGTCTCTGGCTTCTGCCTGGATTACAGGGAATGTTTGTGGGGTGGTTCTCCTTCTGCAGGGGAAGGGATGCTGGAGGTCTGTGAGTCATGTAGCGGGGCCTCCTGTCCACTAGCAGCAGCAGAGGTGGAAGGCAGTTCAGATGTCTGGCTAGTGGCAGGGGCCCACTGTTGTGAGGCTGCCTGCCTCATAATGTTGGCCATGTCTGCCAGCACCCCTGCTATGGAGACCAGGGTGGTGTTGATGGCCTGCAAGTCCTCCCTGATCCCCTGGTACTGTCCCTCCTGCAGCCGCCTGTTCTCCTGCACATTGTCCAGGATCTGGCCCATTGTGTCCTTATAATGTTGGTAGGCTCCCCGGATCTCGGTGAGTGCCTCCTGGAGAGTCAGTTCCCTGGGCCTGTCCTCCCCCTGGCGCACAGCATTCCTCTCAGTTATCCTATTGCCCTGTGCCTCTGTCCCCTGAACCGTGTGCCCACTGCCACTGACCTCAGGTCCCTGATTGTTTTGGGAATAAGGTGTGCCCTGGGGTCCCTGTAGAGGCGGACACTCTGCTGATTGCCGTGTCCTGGGAACAGAGGTATGGGTACGCTGTGTAGGTGCTGTGGTGATGTTTCCAGATGGGGGAGGCTCTGTGGTGGTGCGTGACTGGGCTTGGGTAACCGACTATCCAGAAGTCCCTGATGGGCCAGGTTGGTCATCCAGATCCAGGCGACCAGAGTTGCTGTCATCACTGTGGGCCTCTTCAACTGGGGGACTGGATATTGCTGTCAGCTCCTCTCCGGTGACATTGGCTGGGATACCTGTGGGATACCTCTATGGTTGTTTTCCTGGAGTGAGTTGTTATGTGTTGGCTAGTTGATTCTCTCTAGTGTGCATGCTTTAGTGATAGGTGTCTAAGCAGGTCTGTGAGTGGTGTCCATGCGTTGGTGGTGCATGCAGGGCTTGGCAATGGGATGAGTGGGTTGTGATGGTGGGGTGTGTGGGAGGTTGTGGAGTGATGGGACTGAGGATGGGGTGGCGGTATGTGTCTGGCATGCAGGTAGGGGTGTGATAGTAATAGAGAGTTGACTTACCAGAGTCCAGTCCTCCTGCTACTCCTTCCAGGCCCTCAGGATGCATGATTGCCAAGACTTGCTCCTCCCATGTTGTTAGTTGTGGGGGAGGAGGTGGGGGTCCACCGCCAATCGTCTGTACAGCGAGTTGGTGCTTGCTGCAATGGAACGGACCTTCCCTCATAGGTCCTTCACCTCTTCCTGATATCATCCCTTGTTCTTAGCTTCTCTCCCGCATTGTTGAACCTGTCTACAATCCTCCGCCTTAGCTACATCTTCCTAACTATCAATATCTGCTGCACCTCTGCTCCAAATAGCTGAGGCTCTACCCTGATGATTTCCTACAACAGTACCCTTGGCTCCTTCTCTGAGAATCGAGGGTGTCTTTGTGGTGCCATGGGTGTTTTGTAAGGTGTGTAGCTGAGGGTGTGTAGGGTAATGTGTTGGGGTGTGTGATGTGGGGTGCGTGAGTGGTGTATAGGTGTGAGTGGTGAGTGGCGTGTGGCTCTGGTTGTGTCTGTGGTCTTGCTGTCTTTCTCTGGTGGCAATTGTTTGAAATGGTAAAGTGTGTGTGTGTTTTATAGTGGTGTGAGTGATTGGGTGTGTGTGGTGTGTGTATGGGTGTCAGATGTGTGTTGTTTGAATTGTCCAATGTGGTGTTGTTTTGTATGTGTGTGTGTTTTTTGAGTGCAGCGGTATGTACCGCCAATGGTTTACCGCAGTTGAATGTCCGCTGTGGTGATTCGTGGGTCATAATGTGATGGGCGTTGTTCTGTTGGTGTAACGGTGTGGGTTTTGATACCACCAGTTTATCACTGACCTTTGGTGTGGCCAAAATGGTGTATGTGGCTGAATAGTGATGGATTGGTGTGTGTGTGTCTTAATATGGTGAACGGATATCTGCTGCGGCGGCGGTATGTTGGCGGCAGTCAGCATGACGGTAAGTGGGATTTACCGCCAATGTCATAATGAGGGCCATAATGTTCCTCTAGCTATATCTATTTTTTTGGGGGCAAAGCAGTTCGACAACAATCTGAAAGTTCTATGGTGGCTGTGAGAAAACAGGGTTGATTGCAGAGGCCCCATAACTTTTTGCCCCCATTTTCCTCTTTTTGCTGGTGTTTTCCTGACTTTGATGGTGCCCTGGGTACTGCTAACCAGTCCCAGGGCCTGTGCTCTGTGTAAAATGGATATGCAAATTAGGCTAATTATAATTGGCTAAGTTAACCTACCTATAAGTCCCTAGTATATGGTAGGGCATGTAGGTTTAGGGACCACAGCATAGGTGGTGCACACCTAGGTGCATTGCTGAGGTGCCCAGTGTCATTTTAAAAGCAAGCCTGCCTTGCTGGCTGCTTTTAAATTAAAGTTATATGCAAATTCCACTTTGGAATTAAAGGTACTTCCAAAGTCTTAAACTACCTTATTTTTACATATAAGTCACCTCTAAGGTGTGCCCTATGTGCCCCTAGGGCTGGGTGCCATGTAACTATAAGCAGGGACTTTATAAAAATAGATTTATAAGCCCTGGTGAGGTAAAAACAGCCAAATTCGTTTTTCCCTCATTGAAGTAAATGGCCTTCATAGGCTAGAATGGGCAGACTTTATTTTAAATTTTAAAGTCTCCTTAAATGTTACATACCAAGAATTTGGTATCAAATTGATTGTTGTAATAAATCCCACAACTTCCAGTTGTGGGATTTAATATAACTTGTCCAGGTAAAAAGTTTAGACTTTACCTAAAAAGTTGCCAATTTCAGCTCTGCATTGTTTTTGCTGTTGTGCTCTGATTGGCCAGCCTGCAGCAGCTTCTGCCAGGCTGCCTTGATGAGGTGTGAAGTGGCCTGACTTCACACAAAGGAATGTGCTTGGGGGAGAGAATCTCCCCTCAGCAGATGGTGAGGCAGGAAGGGGGAGGGCTGCCAAACTGGTCTTCAAAGGCAGAGAAGGACATTTGCAGCACCCAGCAACACCCCCACATCCTGCAACCCCAGACAATTAGGTGCCCCCTTGATTAGATTAGGAGAGGGCAGGAGAGGGGTGTGTTTATGATTTTTAGCCACACCAGTGGGTGGGCTCAGCCAGATGTAACCTCCAAAAATCAGATTCATCCATGTTGGATTTTTAGAGACTGTTGCCTTCTGGGATGGATTTTTGCCACACTTCCCAGGAAGTGGTCATCACAGGGGGACGACCCTGTCCCTGATTGGAGAACCAGGGCCCCCCTGCTTTTCACCCAGGAGCAAGGATAAAACTGGCAGACCTGCACCCACACCTCAGATCCCCTCCAGAATTCAACAAGAAAGGAACTAAAGAGGAAGGACTGCCCTGCTGGACCCCTGGCCTGCACCTGGATCCTGCACTCAGAAGGACTGCACCAGCTGCACACTTGGGCTTCACCACAAGAAGGACTTTGCCTGGCTTCAACTGGTTCAAGGAGGGACTCCCTGTTTGCTACAGGTTAAAAATTGCTAAACCAGAGTCCCCTGCACCAACTCCTGAAGAAAGCGACCAGCTGACCACTGTCCAGTGGCCAAAAAGGAGTTTGCGCCAGGTGCATTCTGGGAGTTGAAGTCCGCACCCCCCAAGGACCATCACAGAACTTCTGGACCCTTGGGGTGAGCTGTAGACCCCAAAAAAACCTTAAAAGAACATCTGGGTGAAGCCCCAGAAGTTTGGAAAAGATTTGAGAATTTTTGGAAAAAAGCTCCAGAGAGGGACCGACCCGCCGCGGAAATTCTAGCCGGCTTGCCTCAACCGCGACCCGGCCTGACTTCGTGGTTCGTCCCGGTAAAGAAAAACATCCAAAAAAGAGACTAAGTCCGAACGTAAAAAGTTGACCGGGACCTCCCAGCCATCGTATCCGAGAAGGGCTCCATGGACGTCGGATCAAGATCCAGGTTTACCCCGGTCGAAGGATTTTCATCTCGAAAAAACGACTAAGTCCGAAGGTAAAAGTCTCCACCGAGGAAACCCACATCGCGTATCCGGACAAGGGCTCCAGGAGGTCGGATTCAACTGGCAGGTTCGTCCCGGTGAAGAAAAACTTCAAAATAAAGACTAAGTCAGAAAGTAACTTTTTAACCGAGGCCTCCCGCGACCTGTAGCCGAGCAGGGCTCCATCGCGGTCGGCCTGAAAGTTTGACTTTGCCCCGGTCGAGGTGCAACCAGATGACCCAATTGGCGCTTTTTGTTTCTAAGCGCTAGAAAAGTAATAATTCTTTAAAAATTCATATCTCCGGTTCCCCTGAACCGATTTTAATCGTTTTTGTGTCATTTTAAAGATAAAAATATAAACTATTTTTATAAATTGGTTTTGGATGTTTAAACTGTTTCCTGTGTTTTATTTAATTACTGTTTTGTGATATTTGAATGCTTTACACTTTGTCTCCTAAGTTAAGCCTTGACGCTCGTTGCCAAGCTAACAAGGGTTTAGCTGGGATTAATTTACTGAGACCTAACTGTACCTATGTGGAGGTTAGTGGCTTGTTGCTAGGTGTAGGTACCTACCTGCCCTACCAATAACCCATTTTCCAACATAATTGGAAGCAGCGACGAGATCCTGTACTTGTGTTCAATATCACGTTACAGTTTTAGGTAAAACAAATTAAAAATCCTTTAAATTGTCCTAGTGCAAAAATTGTTTTTAATTTTTAATTTGGATTAATTTCAATTATTGAATTTTTGTAATTTTTCTAAATTCTTGTTTCCAATTTTTGCAAAAAGTTTTTGTTGACACAAAACTAGGGAACCATGGAGCTTGATCTGGCTAGCCTACCCACTCTGACAGTAGTCCAGCTTAGGGGGTTGTGTATTGAAAGAGGGTTGCCTGCAACCACTGATCTCAGGAAGCAAATCCTGATCACATCCCTGACAGCATGGGCTGAGGCCCAAGAGGTAGAGTCAGAAGAAGCTCCAGAGGAGGGAGAAAGAAGGGAGGATGCAAGCTCTAACCACTCAGGGGAGGGAAGGCATTTGAGCCCAAGTGAGGATGAGGAAGAACGGTCCTCAGTAAATACAGTCACTAGGGGCAGATCCAAAGCTAGTGGTGGGAAGGGGGTCCTTTCAGGAGGAGAGAACCCATCCATCAGAGAAAGAGAGCTGGAGGCCCAGCTAGCATACATAGCTTTGGAAGCAGAGAAGCTGGCCCTAGAAAAGAAAAAGTGGGCATACAAAGAGAAAAGAGATGGAAGCAGCGATAAAGAAGCTGAGGTGTCCATGGGTGGGGGAGTTTGCCCCAGATTACCCAAGGGGGTGGTTCCTGCTTATGTAGAGGGGGATGACATAGATAAGTGGCTAGGGGCCTTTGAGAGGGCACTCCAAATGAGAAGGGTTAGGCCTCAATACTGGGGTTCCCTTTTGTGGGAGTTGGTCCCCAACTCAGGGAGGGATAGGCTTCTGACCTTAAGGGGGGAGGAGGCAGATTCATACCCTAGTATGAAGAGGTGCTTAGCCAAGAAGTTTGGTCTGACCCCAGAGCAATATAGAATGAAGTTCAGGGACACCCAGAAGGTCAGTACCCAGTCTTGGGTTGACTTTGTGGACATTTCACTAAAGGCACTAGAGGGCTGGATTATTGGTAACAAAGTAGATACTTATGAGGGGTTATACAATCTGATCATGAGAGAGCACATCTTGACCAATTGTACCCAAGAAAGGTTACGCCAGCATCTAGTGGACTCTAAGCAGACCAACCCTAGAGAGCTAGGGGAGGCAGCTGATGAGTGGTTGAGAACCAGGGTGGTTGTCAAGTCCCAGGTGGGAGACTCCAAGAAGGGGGGGACAGGTCCCCAAAAACCTAAGGAGGGAGGTGGTAAGCCCACCACAGAGACTCCCTCTGTACCCCAGAACCCTAAGAAGGAGGAGAGTAAATCCCACTCCCACTCTGACCAGCAGAGACAGTTAGACCCAGGGTTAAAAAAGCTCTTGGACAGTAGGGCTTGCTTTGACTGTCAGCAGACAGGTCACTTCAGAGGAGATGCAGCCTGTCCAAAGAAGGTGGTTAGCACTGGGCTGTCCAGTGTAGCCATAGAGGAGGATTCCTCAGATGATGAAGTCCTCCTAGCATTGAGCTGGGAGACAGGACCAGATGGTAAGCTGGTGATCCCTGAGGGTGGGAGTAGGCACTTCCACCACATTCAAGTGAATGGGATCCCTACCACTGGCCTGAGAGACACCTGTGCCAGTCACACTATAGTGAGTGACCGGTTAGTGACCCCAGACATGTATGTCCCAGGAAAGACAAAGAAAGTCAGGATAGCCACAGGGGAGGTCACCTCCAAACCTGTAGCCATAGTGCCCCTAGAGAGGGAGGGTATCCTTGACTGGATTAGGGTGGTAGTCAGTGCTGACCTTCCCCTAGATTGTATCCTGGGCAATGACCTCCCAGAGGTGAGTCTGGTCACAGATGGGGTGGTCGCCCAGGGCGCCCCCCCAACCCAAAGTCCTGGGGAGACAGTGCCTACAGTTAGGAGACAGGGGTCCCCAAGAAAAGGAAAGAAGAAAAGGAAGGGTAGGCCACTCTTAAAGAGAGTTCCAGGGAGCCAAGGGCCCTCTGCCCCAGTAAGGGGGGAGCCCAGAGTTGGCACTGGTGAGGCCTCACCTGACCCCAAGGAAGTCCTGAGTAGTCAGGCAGCTGTCCAGATGCAAGGTGTTGCCCCTGCACTGACAGAAGGGAGAGTGGAAGGAGGGTGTCTGCCACAGGAGGTGGTAGCCCCCCACTCTAGACAGCAAGAGGGGTGCCAGGACCCCAAAGTTGCCCCTAAAGCAGCTCAGCCACCTGTCAGTGGAGAGCTTAGGGTGTGGTTCTGGGTACTGACAGCTGTCAGTAGCCTCTGCTGGGTGCTAGCCTTCCTGGCAGCACTGTACTTGGCCTGGGAGGCAGACCCCAGGGCCAATAGCAAAGTAGGCCCCCTGACCCTATTGGTCATGGTGGGGTTGCTCAAGTGTTGGGTGACCTCTTTGGTTAAGCTAGGTGTTGCCCTAGCAAAGTTTGGAGTAGGGGAGGTGGGCACCTCACTACCCAAGTTGGCAGAGAGAAAGGAGGAAGACCCCCCTAGAGGAAAGTTTCAGTTTGAGTTGGGTCCTTTTACTGTTGGGATGGCTTCACTACCCATAGGGAGTGACCCTGACAGGAGGATATAAGGCAGAGTAGGCCCTGCAAAGGGACAGACAGTTTTCTTCACTGTCTTCCTCGCCTAACAAGCCAGGAAGACTCTCCCAGGGTTGGGCTGAGTCTCCTGGGCGTGTGGGCTTGGGGGGGTGGTTGTGTGAGAAAACAGGGCTGATTGCAGAGGCCCCATAACTTTTTGCCCCCATTTTCCTCTTTTTGCTGGTGTTTTCCTGACTTTGATGGTGCCATGGGTACTCTAACCAGTCCCAGGGCCTGTGCTCTGTGTAAAATGGATATGCAAATTAGGCTAATTATAATTGGCTAAGTTAACCTACCTATAAGTCCCTAGTATATGGTAGGGCATGTAGGTTTAGGGACCACAGCATAGGTGGTGCACACCTAGGTGCATTGCTGAGGTGCCCAGTGTCATTTTAAAAGCAAGCCTGCCTTGCTGGCTGCTTTTAAATTAAAGTTATATGCAAATTCGACTTTGGAATTAAAGGTATTTCCAAAGTCTTAAACTACCTTATTTTTACATATAAGTCACCCCTAAGGTGTGCCCTATGTGCCCCTAGGGCTGGGTGCCATGTAACTATAAGCAGGGACTTTATAAAAATAGATTTATAAGCCCTGGTGAGGTAAAAACAGCCAAATTTGTTTTTCCCTCATTGAAGTAAATGGCCTTCATAGGCTAGAATGGGCAGACTTTATTTTAAATTTTAAAGTCTCCTTAAATGTTACATACCAAGAATTTGGTATCAAATTGATTGTTGTAATAAATCCCACAACTTCCAGTTGTTGAATTTAATATAACTTGTCCAGGTAAAAAGTTTAGACTTTACCTAAAAAGTTGCCAATTTCAGCTCTGCATTGTTTTTGCTGTTGTGCTCTGATTGGCCAGCCTGCAGCAGCTTCTGCCAGGCTGCCTTGATGAGGTGTGAAGTGGCCTGACTTCACATAAAGGAATGTGCTTGGGGGAGAGAATCTCCCCTCAGCAGATGGTGAGGCAGGAAGGGGGAGGGCTGCCAAACTGGTCTTCAAAGGCAGAGAAGGACATTTGCAGCACCCAGCAACACCCCCACATCCTGCAACCCCAGACAATTAGGTGCCCCCTTGATTAGATTAGGAGAGGGCAGGAGAGGGGTGTGTTTATGATTTTTAGCCACACCAGTGGGTGGGCTCAGCCAGATGTAACCTCCAAAAATCAGATTCATCCATGTTGGATTTTTAGAGACTGTTGCCTTCTGGGATGGATTTTTGCCACACTTCCCAGGAAGTGGTCATCACAGGGGGACGACCCTGTCCCTGATTGGAGAACCAGGGCCCCCCTGCTTTTCACCCAGGAGCAAGGATAAAACTGGCAGACCTGCACCCACACCTCAGATCCCCTCCAGAATTCAACAAGAAAGGAACTAAAGAAGAAGGACTGCCCTGCTGGACCCCTGGCCTGCACCTGGACCCTGCACTCAGAAGGACTGCACCAGCTGCACACTTGGGCTTCACCACAAGAAGGACTTTGCCTGGCTTCAACTGGTTCAAGGAGGGACTCCCTGTTTGCTACAGGTGAAAAATTGCTAAACCAGAGTCCCCTGCACCAACTCCTGAAGAAAGCGACCAGCTGACCACTGTCCAGTAGCCAAAAAGGAGTTTGCGCCAGGTGCATTCTGGGAGTTGAAGTCCGCACCCCCCAAGGACCATCACAGAACTTCTGGACCCTTGGGGTGAGCTGTGGACCCCAAAAGAACCTTAAAAGAACATCTGGGTGAAGCCCCAGAAGTTTGGAAAAGATTTGAGAATTTTTTGAAAAAAGCTCCAGAGAGGGACCGACCCGCCGCGGAAATTCTAGCCGGCTTGCCTCAACCGCGACCCGGCCTGACTTCGTGGTTCGTCCCGGTAAAGAAAAACATCCAAAAAAGAGACTAAGTCAGAACGTAAAAAGTTGACCGGGACCTCCCAGCCATCGTATCCGAGAAGGGCTCCATGGACGTCGGATCAAGATCCAGGTTTACCCCGGTCGAAGGATTTTCATCTCGAAAAAACGACTAAGTCCGAAGGTAAAAGTCTCCACCGAGGAAACCCACATCGCGTATCCGGACAAGGGCTCCAGGAGGTCGGATTCAACTGGCAGGTTCGTCCCGGTGAAGAAAAACTTCAAAATAAAGACTAAGTCAGAAGGTAACTTTTTAACCGAGGCCTCCCGCGACCTGTAGCCGAGCAGGGCTCCATCGCGGTCGGCCTGAAAGTTTGACTTTGCCCCGGTCGAGGTGCAACCAGATGACCCGATTGGCGCTTTTTGTTTCTAAGCGCTAGAAAAGTAATAATTCTTTAAAAATTCATATCTCCGGTTCCCCTGAACCGATTTTAATCGTTTTTGTGTCATTTTAAAGATAAAAATATAAACTATTTTTATAAATTGGTTTTGGATTTTTAAACTGTTTCCTGTGTTTTATTTAATTACTGTTTTGTTTTGTGATATTTGAATGCTTTACACTTTAGAGGTGATTCTGACCGACAGGCCGGCGGTGCCCCGCAGGGCATTCTGACCGCGGCGGTTCGGCCGCTGTCAGAAGAGGCAAACCGGCAGTCTCCCGCCGGTTTACCGCTGCCCTTAGAATCCCCCATGGGGGATTCTGACACCCCCTACCGCCATTCTGTTCCTGGCGGTTCGCCCGCCAGGAACAGGATGGCGGTAGGGGGTGGCGTGGGGCCCCTGCGGGCCCCTGCCGTGCCCATGCCAATGGCATGGGCATGGCAGGGGCCCCCGTAAGAGGGCCCCGCAAAGTATTACAGTGTCTGCTAAGCAGACACTGAAATACGCGACGGGTGCAACTGCACCCGTCGCTCCCCTGCAACTCCGCCGGCTCAATTCTGAGCCGGCGTCCTCGTTGCAGGGGCATTTCCTCTGGGCCGGCGGGCGCTCTTTTGGAGAGCGCCCGCCGGCCCAGAGGAAATGTCTAAATGGCCGCCGCGGTCTTTTGACCGCGGTGCGGTCATTCAGCGGCGGTACCTTGGCGGACGGCCTCCGCCGTCCGCCAGGGTCATAATCAGGCCCCTTGTCTCCTAAGTTAAGCCTTGACGCTCGTTGCCAAGCTACCAAGGGTTGAGCTGGGATTAATTTACTGAGACCTAACTGTACCTATGTGGAGGTTAGTGGCTTGTTGCTAAGTGTAGGTACCTACCTGCCCTACCAATAACCCATTTTCCAACAGTGGCCTACTCGGTCAGGGAAGTAGAGTTTGTCATCAAACTCCTGGGGTTTACCCAGAAGTTGGTCAGCTGACTCACTTGAGTCTAACCAGTTGCCCTCATCCTCCTGTAATCATGTTTCAGGCACAGTGTAATTGTGTGGTATGAATCGTAGGTTAATTTTAATCATGGTCAATCTCTTCACGATTTGAGGTAAGAGACTGTCCTTCTGAGAGTGATGACTGTCCAGCACCACTGAAAACATAGTCAGCAGGCAAACTGGTACTGGACAAGCCAGATACTTTATTGCCATCCTGCTGAGCTCTGGCTATTGCAGCATGTTCCCATACCAATAGACCAATGGGTTTTGATAAATGTAGAACTCTTTTGGGTCAACAAGATAGTCCTGGAACATTCGGTGAATTGTCATTGCTGTTACCACTTGCTCTCCCTTTTCTACCTTTGCCTGTGCACTTAACTTAAGCCTTGCCACTTGAAACAAAGCCATTACAAGGGGTTGGGTCTGATTCTTCTGTTGCTGTTATTGCCAGTATTCTTGTTGCTGGTGTTGGCTGCTGTGAGAGAACAGCACTGCCCTCTCTGGAGGCTGACGGCTACATGCCAAATCTTCTGCCCAGGACAATAACTTCCAGCTTTTACCTTTCCAGGTCTCTCACTTGCACTTGTATATTGAAACATTGGCCTTATGAAAAAGGAATGAGTGTGGCCAGTATTTTTTCTGATTGTGGATCAAACATTGTGGCATAGATGCACTCTTTGGAGGACACACTGTTTCTTTTCAGCCTGTGATTAACATCTCTCAACCAACTCCTGTGCTTCTCTGCTGCCATTCACACTAGTGAACCTTCCAAAACCTTTTCAACTTGTCCTATAGCAGATCCAACACCATCCTTGCTGTCGTCTTGTGTGAAAACCTCAAAAGGAACTAGCATCTGTATCAGGCATGTGACTAGGCCCCATTTGTCCGCATTCATGGTCATGATTTCTCTCATTGCATCTCCTTCTCTTCGAATAACATAGTCATTGATCAGTCTATACTTCTCAAGCAGATGTTGAAACATGTAATAGATGAAGTTCCAAAGTGTTGGCACCTCCTGTATGAGGGTTTTAACTATTACCTCTATGAGAACGCTGAATGTCTCTTAACTGCTTACAGGCTTTAAAAGAATAGCTAAAGTTAGTGCTGATTCTTCTGCCAATGGTCAGTATGTTGCAGACTGTGTCTTCTTTTCTTAAAAAGTCTTGCACAATCAGGTTGATAAAAATGTATCAAACATAGGACCCTAAAATAGCCACAATCCCCCATGGACTTGACTACATTACTGCCATTGTCCGTGGCTACAAATCCAATTGTAAGATCTCTGGGTTGCAGCCATTCAAATACCTTACAGTTAAAGTTTGCGGTTAAAGACTTCCAAAATGTTTACTGCTAAATGGGATTTCTCCATGGAAAACACGGCTACTGTTACATGCCGGCGAAATGCCCTTGGAAGTTTCTTCAGCACTGAGACCTTTAGATAGCTGT
This sequence comes from Pleurodeles waltl, assembly GCF_031143425.1. Lineage (NCBI taxonomy): Eukaryota > Metazoa > Chordata > Amphibia > Caudata > Salamandridae > Pleurodeles > Pleurodeles waltl. The sequence goes on from NC_090444.1 coordinate 316,341,986, forward strand.
TGCCTAACCCTGCAAACAAATCCATAGTGCAATGATACACATGTAATCCATTACTTGACAACTGGTCCACATGTCTTTTGTCACTTCTTCCACAAGAATAAAAGGGAGGCGGCCCTGAGCTAACATTTTAGCCAGCTTCCATTACACAAATGTTCTATTGGGTGGTTGCTTTCGTAGGGTCTCTCCTGCCTAGACATGCCCATAATAGTAGCCTGTATTTTTTTTTCTTTTCTGGTGCCATTGACACATTAACCGCCTGGGAAAACTAGGAGGTGGTAGACCCAATGAGCATCTTAAGGCAGTCATTGTGTGCTTTAGTGTCTCCGACGCCATCTGATTTTTGTGCCATTTCAAGGTTGCCGAAGCAGGTGATACTGGTGCACTGCTGGGAACAGGGTTGCTTTGCAAAAAAAAATCACCATCTTGTTGATCATCACCCTCACTTCCCACGTGACAGGAGTTGATTCCCCTCCCTCATCAAAACCGCCACCTGCAGTCGTTTTTTTAAAGTGCTTCTCCCACTGGATTGCGTGATGTTTTTTCATGTGGGTCGTGTGGCTTCTAGTACTATATTGTAAACTAGGCTTACCTCAAGGAACACTTGTGTGACAAATTGAACATATTGCTATTTTGTCCTCCTGCTCGCTAATCATAAAGAAGTCCCAAACTAGGGAGCAGAACTTTTTTAGTGGGCCACTGGTGGCACTGCCAATACCCAAAGAAATGGGGATAGGTGTCTGGGTCAATGATTGCCTCTCTGCAATACGCACTTTGACTGAGGGACTGGTGAACGCAGTTTCCCAGCAGGGGCCTTCAAAATATGGAAGTTGGTGGTTGTGGTGGTACAAGTGCCACATCCTTTGGAGCAGGTTGAATAGGAGGGGCAATGTTAGTATCCTTTAAGCCAGTTTCCATCACAATTACTGTCTCAACCTCTGCCACCCCTTCTGAAATTTGAAGGCTTTCAGGAACTTTCCTCTCCCCTTGTCTCTTGTGGTGGGTCTCGGACTTAGCCGGGGTCCAATCCAAGTCCAGATATTCAGAAGAGGGGTTTGGAAAAGATGGTGGAGTACCCTCTCTTTTTCTTGCTGATGATCGGGAAGCTAATGGTTCAAAAAGAGATACATCTTGCTCAGTAGGAAGCTCAACCTCCTGCTCTGATCCTACATCAAGAAGATCTTCTGTACCTGGATATCAATCAATCAATCAATCAATCAGTGAATTTATACAGGTAAAGCGCGCTATGTACCCGACAGGATTTCGAGGCGCTGGGGGGGGGGTGCTGCTAGAGTTTGAAGAGCCATGTCTTGAGGAGTCTCCTGAAGGTGAGGAGGTCCTGGGTCTGGCGTAGTGAGGTGGGGAGAGAGTTCCAGGTCTTGGCGGCGAGGAAGGAGAAGGATCTGCCGCCAGAGGTCTTGCGCTGGATTCAGGGGACGATGGCGAGGGCGAGGTTGGCAGAGCGGAGTTGACGTGTGGGGACGTAGAAGTTGGTAGAATGGTTCCTGTTATTCACTTTGCTCAGTGTCCTGCAATGATTGGGTTCTAGTTTGCAGCTGAGACAACTGCAGCTTAGCCTCACTGCTCGTTGCTGTAATTTCAGTGGCTGCCTTGGTGAGAGACATGGCTTTGAACTTAGTTTGGGGTTGTGCCGTTAATGCAGGAGTGCTGCTCCCAGCTTGCTGTCTGGATGACAGTGCAGCAGGCACAGGTTTCCTGAAAAAGGTTTGGGGTGGCACGCAGGTGGTAGAAATCTGGTTCTTCTTCTCCTCTCTGGCCACTTTCATAGCAGTACTTTTCTTTGGTGCCATCTCCAACCTCTGTAGTTGGCAGTGACTAATAACTACACAAGCAGAAGAGACTGGAGAACTCACATTTTGTGGTCACATCACTTCATGCCAGTCTTCTGTCTGGCAGTACTCTGCGAATTAGGTCTCTTGTGCACCTAAAAGCAAACAAGTAAGAAAAACATTTAATAAAACATGGCTTTTTTGCTTTTCTAATTATTCATACTAAAGTATGCATTCCAAATCCAGACCACACCATCATAATATAATATATTTAATTTTCAATCAGGATAATCAGGATAAAATACAGATGTAACTGTTTGCTTTAGGTGCATCTAAGGGTAAACATCTGTGGAAGGCAGGAGGAAACAGAGGAAAACGGAATAATCTGTAAAAAAACACATTCTGGTGTTTGTGTGGATGTGTGCCTATGGAGGCAGGGGTCCAGGGGAACTTTGAATTATCTCGGCTATGGCAGGCAGGCAGTCCAGAGAAAACTGAGATCATCCTGAAAAATTAAAGGGCTTCTTTGCAAGGCTCTGTGGCCAGGAGGCTCAGCAAGTGTCTTGCTGTGCCGCCCTGTACCACTGGGAAAGGGCAGAAATGTGCTGTATCCACAAGATGGGGAGCATTTCTGTTCTCTTGCCCACCGCTGGCGGTAAAATTAGCTGCCTAGCACCAATGCAAGCACCCTTGCTCCAGGGAATGATTGTTTATGTGCAAGAAGGTGTTCCTTCCTATACATAAACAAACAATAATGCTTCTTTGTTACTTATATGTGTGCTGCAGAATGCAGCACTTATAAACCAGCAAATGGTCATTATTTAATGATTGTTTATGTGCAGGAAAGGACACCTTCCTGCACATAAACAATCATTAGTGCTGTGTGCTTCTTCTATGTGTGCTGCAGAATGCATCCAATGTATTCATTATGTCTGCATTGTTCATGTCACATACAATATCTTTATGTTTCAACATAGTTACTTTGGCATGAGGAGAGTAAGACAACCTCCAGTGTACCGCCCACTAGTAGAGGTGCACACCATGGAGGAGAGACATACTATACCAACATATTGCCTGAATAGGCATACAATCATGGATGTGATCAGTTGATGCCAGATCCGATGCCCTCCATTGCAATCCCTATAGCATGCCTCCCATTGTTCAAGTCATGTCAGTGGTACACTTACTGGCTACTGGGTCATTTCAGATTATAGTAGCCCTAATTGCAGGGATGTCTAGTTCTATGTTCAGTCTGGTTTTGAAGGTTGTACTGTGTGCATTGTTGAAACACCTGGACAGCTAGATCAGGTTTACCAAACATGCGGATTTGGCCTATGTGAAAGCAGAGTTTTATGCTACGGGACACATTCCACATGTGGTTGGAGCCATAGATGGTACCCATGTAGCCTTGGTTCCCCCCCATTGCCAATGAATAGGTATATAGGAACAGGAAAAACTACCACTCTATCAGTGTTCAAGTGGTGTGTTTGGCAGACCAATACATTTCACAAGTCAGTGCAAAGTCTCCAGGATCAATTCGTGATTCTTTCATCATGCAGAACGGAAATATCCCACTGCTGATGACACAACTCTACACAGGGAGGGCCTGGCTAGTTGGTAAGTCAAATTTGCCATCTGTGTTTGCAAAGTTTATCTCCTGCTACCACAATTGTGCATGTCCTTGCACCATAAGAAAATGGAGATAGGTTTCAGAACAGTCAACAGGGTGTATCTGTGGCACACAAGGGGAGCCAGTCAGAAGAGGTACACTTCCTGTCAGTGGGTTTGGTCTTGGCATCTGCTCCTCCTGGATGTCTGGGTGGATATCCATGTTTGCAGTGGGGTTCCTCTGCTACAGAGGGTGGAGTGTCTGAAACATGTCCTTCCTCAGGCAGGAGCTCAATTCAACTAGCAGCTGCAGATGTTGAAGGGCCTGAAGACTCTACTAGTGGAAGAGGCCTGATGTTGTGTGACAGACAACTCTGCAGCTTTTGCAATTCCCCCATCATTGCGATTACCTGACTCATTATGTCTTGGGAATTGTGGTAGGCTCCCAGGACTTGGGAGATGGTTTCCTGGTCATTTTTGTCGTTTTGATCCACCATCCTCTGGCCCACAGCATATCTCCATGCACCCTACCCTCATGTGCCCTCTCCCAGTTGTGGCAGGACCAACATTGTCAGGGGTGACAAGAGGAGACTCAGGTACCTGTACAGTGGGGCACACAATGGATGAGACAGTACTTGTGGCACAGGTTTGTGGGTGAATGGTTGCCTGTGAAATAGATGCAACAGGGCTGGGAGGAGTCAATGTGGGCAGGGTGAGGCTGACAGTTGTTGACTGACCAGGTGTCCCTGATGGGCCAGCTTTGTCCTCAGTGTCCACACATCCAGGGGTGTTGTCCTGACTGGGGCCATCATCCAGAGGGATAGTGACAGTCTCCAGTATCCTGTCCATGGTGACAGTGGTAAGGTTACCTGTAGGAGAAGTGGAACACAGAGTTGCTGTTACATTTAGGGTATTATTGATGTTGTGTGAGATGCAGACAGTGCCTTAACATGATCCCCAGAACAACAATGACAGCTGCTGCATAATCTTACTTAGTACAACATGAAACTCTGTTATTTAAATACCATACACCATCCCTAAAGCTGTTGTAATATGCTGGTAGTGATTGGACTGCTGATACCATCTTATGTTGTCTGAACATTGACATGGGTGTTCATCTTTGTTGCCTATTGAAGTGTCTGACATGCTACAGGACACAAAAAAGGGCTTAACCATGCCCAATAGTGTCAAAGTAGGGAAACAGTATGGGGCTAAGCAATAGATATTGACCTGTAACTGAATGTACTGCGTGTGCATCCACTTTGGCATCTAGATTTCCATCCCAGGTGAGTACATTTCAATCTTAGGGATCTTTATTCTAAGGGCATTAGAATTGGACACTCAGCTATATCTGTGTTGTCCTTGTGATGATAGTGGGAGTGGGCCATTGCACTGCTATCATTGGCATTAACTGTTTCACAGTTGGACATTCAAGATGAATGAGATTGGTAGTTAGTTTTACATGCATGACATTTCACATTTGGTACACTGTTCAAGGTTTCACAATGGTAGGATATTGCATTCTGGGAGTAGTAGTGCTATGAGTTTCCATTATTTCACATGCCATTTCCAGGGGCTGTGGAGCCAGGTTAATTTAGTGGATATGTGGTGTCCCAGAGAGCGGTATTAAGACATTTGAACAGAGGTGTAGTGTGTGGTATGTTAATTGGGATGGGTTAAGGTGCTGAGGGAGCATGCAGGACATGACAATTGGGTGACATGGATTTTGTGGGGACTTACCTTACTCCACTCCTCCAGGATCAGCATGTCCAGACCTTCTCCTCCCAAGATGTGAATGTAGAGGGAGGACGTGGGGGCCCACTGCCAGTCTTCATTAGAGCCAGCTGGCGCCTGAATGCCATGGACAGTGCCTTCCCCCTGAGGTCGTTCCACCTCTTCCTGATTTCCTCCCTTGTGCGTGGATAGCTGCCTACTGCATTGACCCTGTGCACTATTCTTTGCCACAACTCAATTTTCCGGGCCATTGATGTTTGCTGGGCCTTGCTCCAAACAGGTGTGGCTCTACCCTGACAATTTTGTCCATAATGAACCTCAACTCATCATCTGTGAAACGTGGTTGTGTTGTAGGAACATGGTAGTAGTGGTGAAGACGGTGTGGAAGTGTACAAAGAAAAGGCATCAGGAAAAGGTAACTGGTGAGATGTAGGTGCTGTGATTTGAGTGGATGACAATTGTTGTGGATTCTGTGTGGTAGTAAAATGTGTGTTGTGTATGTTGTGCAGGTATGGCATGTATATGTGGGGAAATGTATATGGATGCCTAATGTTGTTTTTCTATATCTGAGAAAAATGTTGCTTGTATGTTGCTGTTTGTGGCATTCTGTTTGCAAAGGATTGTATGTTGTGTAGGGGTGTGTTATATAGTGCAGTATGTAGGTGTGTCAGGTGTTTGGATGTGTCAGGTGTGGTGTATTCAAACTATCCAATGTGGTGTTGTATTCAATGTGGTGTGAGTTGAGACCACAGCGGTTTGTACTGCCAATGGTTTTCCGCCACGGAAGAACCGCTGTTGTGATTTGTGGATCATAATCTGATGGATGGAGTTTTGTCAGCCTGGCGGTGCTGGTGGTGGGACGGCCTCTTTTCCATTCTCTAGTGTCCTGCCAGTTTCATCTGTTTTTGTCTGTTTTATTTGCAGACTTCACAGCGTGACTCCTATTATGGCGGTCGGATTACCCCCAACATGGTGCTCTTTCGGCGGCCTCCACTATGGCGGTCTTCCGAAAAGACCACCAAACTCGTAACGACCCCCTAGGTGTATATATAGCTCATTGAGTGGGACTGCAGGTACCAGCCTTCTTAAGGCAGCGGGCCCACCATGCCCAGCATCAGGCACCTGCAGCCATTTTGGTATTTAACTATAGTAGCGCTCCAGCTGCATGGGACCTATGCCCGAGCATGTGCCCTGTTGAAGACTGGGCCAGGAATGGGCCCGTCTCCACCCATCCATGCCCGAACGAGGACAGACCAGGGCACTGTTGTAACATATTATTGCAGTACACTTGTTTCTCCTACAGTAGGTAAGACATTTGTGTTATACATAGGGTTGTGTGCAATAGGGAAAGTATCATGGGTAAGCTTAAAATCCTGGGAAACCCCACTCCTCTTCACAAACCAATGAGCATTGATGTAATACTGGAAAGAGTGATTAGAGTCATGTCAACAGAGATTGTGTTGACAGAGCGAATGTTAAACTGGGATGTTCAGGGAATGTTAACCAGGGACTGAACAGGGGCATTTTCCCTAATAGTATTCAAAAGTCTGTGACAGATGGGGAAACAGCTAGATCTCAAGTAGTCACTGGAGTAAACCAAGACTGTACTGCAATTGTGGAAGTGGTGGCCAATAAGGGTGCTTTCTCATCTCCATGGGCCAATGTGGGTACTAATAAAACCTTTGAACCTTTTGCAAAATGGAAAAAAACTAATACCGAGGTCCATCCAATTAGTGCTAAATTAACACTGAGGGCAGGGGGAAAGGGCAAGGCCTCAAACAATGCTGGCAATTTGTCTATGGAAGATATTCATGCAGAGATTTCAGCAATTTTAATAAATCCATCTTCCACCTTTTATGGATCGCCTGAGTGCCAAAGAAAAACATCTTTCTTCCGTGACAGGCCTGCTTATTACCCCAGAATGATTTGTGGGGGAAATGGTGTAAGTAGTGAACTTGACTCTGCTGTAGGTCCTGTGGCAGGCTGCTCATCAATGGATTGAAATGTAAACTCTGCAGAGACTGGGTATGGATCATCAAAAACTATTAAGGGTGGAGTCAAAGGTCAATCATTGGACATTCAGGAGTGTAGCCGAACCTGAAACAGAGCTTCTCTAAGGAACACTAACGTTGGTAATAGTGCCCAAGAGCAGCCCTACCCTGTCGGTAATTCCACAGTGCTGCACCATCCCCCTGCTGATTGCCCCTATATCTTGGTGTTGACAGGTATGACACCCCTGATGGAAGATCAAACAGAATCCTGGTCACAGGTTTGAAATAAGGTTATACACTGGTTGTGCAGACATAACATTTTTAATATTACATGGCAAATTAAATACTAATGATTTGTGAAGTTGTTTAGATTGATTCACAGTAGAAAGACATTGGGGGGACTTCTTGGTTGTCGATTTTAAATCCCCCAGTTTGGTTGGGAACTTGTTAGATATCGGGAAGAGCATGAGGAACATTGGATCCAATGTTGTAGCCTTGCCATTGGGAAATTTTACAAACCACCCAGAATGGAGTTTCACATGCCTGTGCCACCCCTCTCGGGCGGACAATTATCACAATCAGCTTTGATCATTCCTTGTCACAATAGGTTTACAGTGTTAGCTAGCTGCAATAACATTGACTAACTTTGGGAAAAGAGTTCCTCTTAAGCCCTCATCATTTGGAATAGGTTAGAGGCAGAAGATACTCCTGGTAGCCTTTCTGATCCAGTACCAATGCAGAGGGCTTTACTATGCGGGGTGGGAGGTGGTGGGTCGACTAATGGTCTCTCTGCTCAGAAGAGTGATTTAAGATCTGATGTCTTCAATAGAGAAAAGGGATGTTTACAAATCTGAACTGGAATGTGGCAGATATTCTAGCTAACCTGGCCCTTCATGATTTGATTATCACAGTTTATGATATATTGTTTTTCCAAGAGACTTGGGAAGTAAGTTCTATTGTGTTTGAAGGTTGCCAGTGTTTCAGGGGCCCAACTATTCCCTCTCACTCTGGTAGAGCATCTGACTGGGCTGACAATTTGGAAATTTGGATTAGGTTGCTATTGGGGGAACAGGCAACTGAGTATAGATCCTTCCTCATGAAGTGTCAAGTGATTACTCTTAAGGGGGCTCACGCTTTATACCTTGCTAACTTTTACAACAATGATTTTATTAACATGCCGAATTTATGTATATTGGATCTGTCTGAGTATATTTCAAACGTTGTACAAAAAATTATTTTCAGTGGCCATCAGATTTATTTTTACCTTGCAAGGTATTTTAATACCCAAACGCGATCCATTGGGGCGGGCAAGTGGGGTGTCAGGAGGCTAGACATGGATTCAATAGGGGAAGAGTTAGTAGACCTTCTTGCCATACATGATCTGCATGATGAACTATACCTTGTTGGGTCAAATAATGAGAGGAAGCCTACTTATAGGAGGAGGGGCTGTGCCTGCAGATTATATTTTTCTCTCCAGTAATCTAGTTAATTGGTTGAAATTGGGGACATGGTCAGGACAGTCTACGGGGACCTTGAGCCACTCAAACTAACGCTCAATCTACCAGGTAGGGTGACTCTAAAGATCCTTCAGGACCCTGGTAATATAACAACTTCTACAGATAATCTTAGGCTCTGTTGGAAGCTAAGTAACCCCCTGAAACATTTAGGCAAAGTGGTAGTTGAAAACATGGCCATGGTTATTGATTGTCTACAAGCGGGGATGTTGTTGGTTGGATTATAGTCAAAAGGTTTCTCGCTTTTTGTTCAAAGATCTGTCAGTCACTCTGTAAACCTTATAGGTCTACCTTGCAGGTTCCATGTTAGTTTGAATGCTACTGTTCACATGTAAATCGTTTGTCGTGTAAAGACCTTACTGCAAACCTGAGAGATGGGGATCTTGTAGTTTCCTTGCAGAAACAATATAAAATTGGGATGAATAGGAGGTGGAATGAAATCATTTACTCCCACTGCAGATGCCAGTGGGTTTGGCTTATCTAAGGACAGCAAAAAAAAAACACTTAGAGTGCTGTTCATAACATTCAATATTTAGATAAGTCATTAAACCCAACTAGCTGTCATAAGTGGGGCAGTTTGAGAGGCTCATTTTGTGTCAATTTATCAAGCCACAGACGTGTTAAGCACAAAGCCGGTTTGCAGAGTTCCTCCCGTTAGGTTGGAAATATCAGTCCAAGAAGTAGCAATTGCAATATAACAAAGTAAGGGTGGAAAGCTCCTTGTCCCAACGGAGTGCCCATTGATTTAATAAAATGTAAGATGGAACTATGGGCGCCATTGTTGGCAAATGTTTTTTTAACAACTTAAGTAGTGACAGTATTCCTCTTTCTTGGACAAGTTCGGTGATGGTTTCCATATTTATGAAAGGCAATCAGTCCAAGCTGGAATGTTATTGTCTATTATCGCTAATTGATATTCCTACAACATTTCATGGCAGAGTCATCTATAGCAGGTTATTGGAATGGGTGCAAGAGAATAAGGTCTTAAATGCATGCCAGTACATTTTTCAGGCTGGGATTGGTACAGTGGAACAGTGCCTAAACTTGAATGTAATAACTGGCAAATATACAGTAGCAAAAGAGTCTCTTATTTATCTAGATTTTATTGATCTTTCAATGGCGTTCAACTGCGTCAATTGGTCCAAAGTATGGAATCTGCTTTTAAAGATAGGCTTTGACTTTAACTTACTTCATATGATAATTGATCTATAAACTAATACAAAGGTCAGGGTGCAGTTTGGGAGGAATGGAGAGGTCACAAGGTAAATAAGTACTAATCGCAGAGTTTGACAAGGGTGCATACTGTCCCAAAAATTAATGGATTGCAGTTGCTGACCCCGATGTATGCAGATTATGAAGTTTTGATGGCCAGTACACCTATAATGCTTAGTAAGCTAGTACATTCCTTTGTGCACTATATGGCTAGTCTGGATCTGACAACAAATGATTCTAAGCCATACACCATGACACTTAGGCCCTCATTTTGTACACGTCGGTGCAGACTGCACCGCTGCCGGTGGCAGTAATTATCGTAGACGGCACAGCGGTTCAGACCGCCATATAATGAAAACATTAGTCAACTGGCTGCAAAGCAGCCAGTTCAATACCACCCACCAACAGGCCAGATTTGAATGCCAGCCCGACGGTAGGCACTTTTGACCCGGCGGTGGGATAATGTTACCATTTCCACCAGGGATTTCCTGGTGGGATGCCCCTCCAAGTAATACCTGGCAGAAAGCATACGAGTGACAAGAATTCTCATTCCTGTCACATGTATGTGACATGCCAGGGCCCCCCTTGCCACAACCCCCACCCAGGCCCCCAAGCCCTTAGACCCAAATTCCCCAACCCCGAACCCTGAACATCGACCCCCCCCTTCCTCCTCCCTCCAATCTCCCTTTTGGCCCTCCACAACCCCTCTACCATCCCTCACCCACCCCGCCTCCATTCAGGTCCCCCTCATCCCCCAATGCCCACATACACATGCACCCATATACCAACATATACACACGCATTCATACACACAGACACACATCCCCCTTCACAAACACACATGCACACCCCATGCATGCACTCACTCACTCAACACACGCCCCTCTCCCCCTCCTTCCCTCTCGGACAGCACTTACCTGTTCCGTGGCACTGTTCCGGGAGGGAAGGGGCTCCTACGATGCTTCTCCACTGGCATCGCTCCCAGGTTCAAAATGAGGGCCATAGTCTGAAATGTAGGAAACCAGTGAACATATGAGTTGCAGAGCATCGCTTGTCTAGAATTGGCACTTTTTCTTATCTTGGTGTATCTTTCAGTGCAACTGGCTCATTTGCCCCTCAGGTTGTGGTACGTAAAGAGAAACTTGCAAGGTCAGTGTGCACCCTTCTTAGTTTACCTTGTTTGTCGTTAAGGTGCTAGCTCCAATGATGCAAGGATATTCTGCGCAATGTGTCTCCATAGCCGCTTATGGGGATGAACTGTGGGACTTAAAGGAATATAAGACCTTATAAAGTGAGGAGAACCGATTCTTGTGGAAATTATCAGACATCCTGGTGTCTATCCCTCACTGTGTTTGCCACTAGGAGTTGGGAATTAATTATTTAAGTCATTGCATCAGTATTAAACCTCCCCTATTGTGGCTTTCTGTGTGGAAGAAAGAAGAGGCTGTTATTACCAGGGACATTATAATGGGCTGTCTGGTGTGTGATAAAGGAGCCTTGTTGTTATGGCTAGGTTATGTTAAAAAGTAATTTGCATCAATTGATATGCCTCACCTATTTACTGATAGGAAAACGTGCACCACAGTGGATAGTAAGTTAGTGTTGGTATCATTATTAGCACAGCGACTAGTGGAAAGGGAGAGGGACGAATGTATTAAGCCATTGGTGTCAGGTTATATGAATTTAGCTTCTGATGGATCACCAACTAGTTATTTGTGGCATGTGAAAGGTCAGTGGACATGCTTCCTAGTGTTTCGGTTCATGGTGGGCATGAGTACGTTTTTGCTTTGCTTTCCCTTAGGATAGCGGTCAGGCCTGAATAGCGGTGCTGCGCCAAACTTAGCAGTGCCGTACTGCGCCAGTTTTGAAATGCAGAGATGCACCATATATACAAGAATACAGCGCACGCCTGAGGTTCCCCCGTATCAGTATTAAATTAAGCAGCCTGTGTCAATGCAGGCATTCTTGCACCATAGTGAAAGTGTGTTTACACTGAGGGGTGTGATTGTTTATGTACAGGAAGGTGCCCATGCACGTAAACAATCATCCATGAGATTTTCCTTCTTCTGTGTGTGCTGCAGAATGAAGCACACATAGAAAAAACAAAAAACAAGGAGGAATAAAAGTATTCCTCCTTGCTGTGTAATGCTAATGCCAGCCCTGGGTTGGCGTTAGATTTTGGTGCTGCCTCAGACTTACAAATTCTTGTAAATCTGGGCAGCGTCAAAAGCAATGAGTGTTGCGTTGGAACCCCCACTGCAACACCCATTGCCCATATTTACAAGGAGGCATGAAGCCACAAAACTTGGCATTACACCTCCTTGTAAATATGGAGAAGTGATCATTGCCTCTGGTGTGTCACAAAAATCGATGCTCCGGTGGCGGTAGGGCTTTGTAAATCTGGCCTTCTGTTTTTTTTTTGTTTTATAACATTTTGATGAGAAAGTACTTGGTTCCTTTTTTTTAAAATAGGAACTTTAGGAGTTGTACAAGGGCATTATTTTATCTTCAACAATTGTCAGATGAAGAGACCAATATGGTAGTAACTTTCTTCACTCTGCTGTGAGATCACACAGTTCTATGTTCCCAGATTAAGGGGGTCATTCCGACCCCGGCGGGCGGCGGGCACCGCCCGCCGGGCGGAAACAGCCCAAACACCGCCCCGCGGTCAGATGACCGCGGGGGACATTCTGACTTTCCCGCTGGGCTGGCAAAGATGAAGCCGGCTCCGAATGGAGCCGGCGGATTTGCTGCGGTGCGACGGGTGCAGTGGCACCCGTCGCGATTTTCAGTGTCTGCCAAGCAGACACTGAAAATCTTTATGGGGCCCTGTTAGGGGGCCCCATGACACCAGTTCCCGCCAGCCTCTTCCTGGCGGTGTAAACCACCAGGAACAGGCTGGCGGGAAGGGGGTCGGAACCCCCATGCGGCGCCATGGAGGATTCCTTTGGCCAGGGGAAAACCGGCGGGAAACAGCCGGTTCCCCTTTTCTGAATTGGCCAGGAAGCACCGCCAGCCTGTTGGCGGTGCTTCCTCTGCCCTCTGCCCTGGCGGTTTCAAACCGCCAGGGTCAGAATGAGGGTCTAAGTATCTCATGAATGCACAATGATTTTAATATATTTATTATGTAAGCTTATACCGCAACTGTTTTTAACGTTCTCATGTATAGTGTGTTTTCATGATTGTTGAATGAACAAAAGAATCTATCTATCTATCTATCTATCTATCTATCTATCTATCTATCTATCTATCTATCTATCTATCTATCTATCTATCACTATGCCTTCCATTTCCAAATCCTGCTGTATTTGAGAATTACAGGGTTATAATCCTAATAAAGAACTAGAAAGTTTACCAATTTACAGAATACACTTGGCAGCATGCTGCAGGAGAACACTGCTTTACAATCATTCACATCCATGTGTAGAAGGCTGATTACTTACATGTTGATTGTTTTTTTTATATATTTCAGATCATTTCCTAGAATAAACAAATCCCCAAAACATTCCTTTGAAACTGTTTAAATTGCATATTTAAATTGTTCTGAATCTGTGAAAACTGTGCATTCCATGGCAATCTATTTTAAATTTCAGGTCATTTATGTGATTTACCATGTTAGTAAATTTTAAATTTGTTTTAACCTTAATTGTAGTCATATATATGTATATATATATATATTCAAAGATGTTTTACAATTAACTCCCACTAAAAACTATTTTCAAGCGAGTTATTTTTTTCATGCAGCTGCAAATAATGACAACAGAAAACGGAAAATATGAATTACATGTTGAACTAGCAGCTCATTTAACCTCTTAGCTGCTGGGCCTTTCCCCGCCCCCAGTGCTGAGCCCTTTTTTGGCTATTTGGGGTAGTTCGCGCTTAGGCCTTCATAACATTTTGTCCACATAAGCTATCCACGCCAAATTTGCGTCCTTTGTTTCCAACATCCTAGGGATTCTAATGGTACCCAGAGTTTGTGGTTTCCCCTGGAGGAGACCAAGAAATTAGCCAAAATACAGTGAAAATTTCATTTTTTTCAAAAAATGGGAAAAAGGGCTGCCGAAGAAGGCTTGTGTTTTTTTTCCCCTGAAAATGGCATCAACAAAGGGTTTCTGGTGCTAAAATCACCATATTCCCACCTTTCAGGAATGGGCAGACTTGAATCAGAAAACCAAATTTTTCAACATAATTTTGGCATTTTACTGGGACATACCCCATTTTTACTATTTTTGGTGCTGTCAGCCTCCTTCCAGTTAGTGACAGGAATGGGTGTGAAACCAATGCTGGATCCCGGAAAGCTAAACATTTCTGAAAAGTAGACATAATTCTGAATTCAGCAAGGGGTCATTTGTGTACAAGGTTTTCCTATAGAAAATAACAGCTGAAATAAAAAAATATTGAAAGAGAGCTGAAAAAAACAGCCATTTTTTTCCACGTTTTACTCTGTAAGTTTTTCCTGCAATCTTAGATTTTTTAAAGCAATATACCGTTATGTGTGCTGGACTCTTCCGGTTACGAGGATATAGGGCTCGTAGGTTCATCAAGATCCCTAGGTACCCAGAGCCAATAAATGAGGTGCACCTTGCAATGGGTTTTCATTCTATACCGGGTATACAGCAATTCATTTGCTGAAATATAAAGAGTGAAAAATAGGTATAGAGAAAACCTTAGTATTTTCCAAAATGGGCATAAGATAAGGTGTTGAGAAGCAATGGTTATTTGCACATCTCTGACTTCCGGGGTGCCCATACTAGCATGTGAATTACAGGCCATTTCTCAAATAGACATCTTTTTTACACACTGTCTTACATTTGGAAGGAAAAAATATAGAGAAAGACAAGGGGCAATAACACTTGTTTTGCTATTCTGTGTTTCCCCAGGTCTCCCGATAAAAATGTTACCTCACTTGTGTGGGTAGGCCTGGTGCCCGCAACAGGAATAGATCACACAACGGTCAATGTTGTTCCTTACATGAGGCAGCTGTTGACCCTGGGGTGATCCATTCGTGACGCAGGTACTAGGTATTGGCACTCAAGTGGGGTAGTGTTTTTATCAGGAGAGGTGAGGAATCACTGGGTGGTAGGAATTTTGTGGATCCCAGCATATTCCTGTAGTTTGTGTGACAGAAATGCGAGAAAAATAGAGTTTTTATTCAACATTTCAGCTTTGCAGGGTATTCTGGGGAAGAAAACTTTGGGGAATCCACACAAGTCACACCTCTGTGTACTCCCCCGAATGCCTAGTTTCCAGAAATGTTTGGGTTTTGAATGTTTCTCTATATGGCCGCCAAACCCAGGACCAAAAACACAGGTGCCTGTCTTACAAAACCAGTTTGTTTTGTGATAGACAATTTTGATGTCTCCACAATACGATTTAGGGTTGAACTAAATTAGGGAGCTCCCAAGAGAGCACTCTCTCTCTCTGCTTGCCGCCGCATTCACCTGCTCTCTGGGTTGGGCAAACCCACTATTACCCCGTTGCACAGACTGTGCTTGCGAAGGGACAGCAGGACTGTCCTCATCACCTCCCTCATAATTTACTGGAAGAGGAGTTATCGAATGGGACTCCTCCGACTGAAAAATCACTCCCAGAGTCTGCTCCATTGTCCTATCCCTCAGATGCTGTCTCAGTATCTGATGTCTCAGTCTCTGATCCTATGTCAGAGCTGTCCTCTATAACCCGAGTGACGGCAGCAGTCATCCATCAAGATGCCATCTCTGCTATTGGCTAAACTGTTGCTCTAAAACACTAGCCTAAGTAGACAGTCACAAAATCGATGGTGTGTGTGAGATACGTGCAACAGTAGAGGCCACCTTACCTGCGCTTCTTCCCTCAAGCAGCACGTTCTTTCAAGACACTCAAAAAACACCTTGTCACATACCATTCGTCACAGTCTTTAGCACCTCCTCTGCCCAATCCAACAATCATTATTGGTGCTCCCACTCCCTCCTCCTCGGATTACCACCCAGCAAAAGTGCCCTTCATCTCTCCATAGCCGCCCCCCACCGCACATACATTTCATTTGTATTATAGAGCAGGTAATGGCTGCCTTTACTAATGTACTCAGCTATTGACATAAAATACAGATTTGCTCTTTGCAGTAGGCATATAAACCTTCTGCGATTCTTTATAGCACTAAAACTGCCACTAGACAAAAGTCTGATCCTTTTGTAGCAGAAACATAATCACAATACTTACTTGACTTTTTTATTGCTGCCTAAAAGCTACAGGTGAAATGCGTCAGTTGAAGTATGTGCATTGCTTTGAAGACGCAAGCTGCAACTGCAAGACAACTGGTGGCAAATATATATATATTTATACATACATACATATATATATCTATCTATCTATATATATATATATATATATATATATATATATATATATATATATACACATCTGTTTGAGTCACTTCTTATATATATATATATATATATGTATATATATATATATATATATATATATATATAGATCACTTTTATATGTGGGTCTGGTTTTCCTGGGGGCCGATCGCAGCCCCCAGGGAAACCACACATGTATTGACAAAAGTGACCTATATATATATATATATATATATATATATAAATATATATATATATATAGATCTATCTCTATATAGATATATCTATCTACATAGATATCTATAGATAGATCTATATATATATATATATATATATATATGTATATATATATATATATATAGAAAGATCTATCTATAGATATATCCATGTAGATATATCTACATAGATATATCTATATATATAGATCTATATATATATATATATATATAGATCTATATTTTTTTTAGTAGTTGTATGGTTTCCTTGGGGGCCAAATTGGCCCCAAGGGAAACCCTACAACTACTAAAAAAAAATATTGCCCCCACAGGGGGTCGCCCTGCCCACAGGCGACCCCATGTCCATTTGTTTTTTTAATTTTTTTATAAAATTTAGCCCCGGGGGGGCGTGATCGAAAGTGATCGCGCCCCCCAAGGAGACACCTACCTTTTTTTTTACGAGGGGGGCGACCCCCCCAAGTGAAATCCCTGATGACTAGTGGTGTTTCCTGGCCCCCGATCGCAGCTGTGCTGCGATCGGGGGCCAGGGAACACTTTCAGGAAGGTCTCTTAAGAAAGGGGAGAATCTCCCCTTTCTTACGAGGCCTTCCCGAATGTGGGGAAGGCCGTTTGGGGCAGTTTTCCCCATCAGAGCAGGAAGCGGCCTCACTCCCGCTTCCTGCTCCGATGGGGAAATCAACATGGTGACGTCAGCGTGCATCGCGGCGCGCTGACGTCACAAAGGGGCGGGTGGGGGGTCGGGGGGGCGCACCCGAGGATTTATTAACCCCTTACCTGGTGTTGGCAACTGGTCGTGACCTGCACCAGGGAGGTAGTGCGGGCGTCGGCCAGTGGCTGACGCCCGCACCCAAGGGGTTAAAGAGTCTCATTACTCATTGGAGCACAAATCTGTTCATACAAATATCTCATCTAATACCTTTTAAAGTGGCTATTGCTAGCCCCTTTAAAATACATATGCCATACATGACTAAAACATGTATCTCCCTCACATTTTTGAAACAAGTTGTTTTCATTTTTGCATGAACATCCCATGTTTATTTACTTTAGCCTCACCATTAGGAGAAGTTTTAAATTAAAATGCATCTATTCTAGCAAATAGTGTTTAGGAGGGCCCACTATGGCCTTGAATATAAAATGTTAGCACCCTAGTTGTTCATTAGAACTTTATGTTGAAGCTCCAGTGGAACACTGGGGAGTTGACTGACGGGCAGCTGCTGTTATTGCCAGTACATGTTTCACTCAGCATGCCATATTTTTTAAGACATTGATAATATTTCAGAATTTAGGGACATTTCAGCCTTATTTTACCATTCTAGAGCTTAACTATAACTTTAATGATAAAATTAAACCCATTCGTGTGCTCATTTATATCATCCATCTCCATAGCAATTTATTTGAATTCTGTCACTTCTATTCCAACAACATAGCATTTCTGAGTACCCCACTTTTGTCTTGAACACAAAATGCTGGCACTTTTTATTATAACCCTGTGGTGAAGCTGCAGTAGAACACTGGGGACTCAAAAGACAGACGGCTGCTGCTGCTGGAAGTACATATCTCACTCCGCATGTAGGGAATTTATCTCAAATGGAGAAGAAAAATGTTTGTGAATTTATCTCAATTGTTCTGTTTTACATCTGGAGCACCTTCCATAATTTGCATGAGGAAACCATGAGAGGAAATAGTTTACTCTCAAGCTAGGCTCATCAAATCCTAGAAGAGCAGCAATGTTTTTTAACTGATAAAATCACCTTAGAACTCACCCTAATTCCTATAATTAATATGATACCACCAACAAAGGATTTATATTTTGACTAAAATCTGTTATCACCTTTCCTACATGCTTTATTTTGTGCCTCCAGATCCTGGTATTCTCTACAATGTAAAACAATGGGATACAAAACTCGCAAAACCTTGTCACTAAAAATCAACTTTCCTTATTGTAACCTTCAACTTAAATAGTCCCATGAAAAACATACCTAACAATCAATTATGTGAATTTCATTATAACTTTTAATGGATTTATTTTACAATAGCAATATTATTCAAGGAAAAGGCCACTATCAGGTGCCTATCAACTGAACTGGTGTCTGAGGTGAAGCGCTCCGACTTGACCCTGGCCAATAATAACCTTTGAGTGCATTCCCATTTGGTTGGTATTGCTTAATTGTGAATCACAATAATGAAGGGATGACTCTTTTATACTCCATCTGTTGAAAATGTTGTCCTTTCTGCAAGGTCAGAAGGGTTTTTTGCCTTTTTTGAACCCTATGCTTGCTTGCTATAGCATATTGTGTATTTTACCCTTCCTAACCAGTACTAAAGTGCTTTTGCTCCTCCTTTCTATATGATCACATTGGTATACACTGGATTGGCATATTTAAACTTACCTATAAATCCCTACTATAGGGCACCAAGGTGTGAAATAAATGTCACAAGGGGACTGCAATATTTATTGTGCCATGCACAATTGTAAGAATGTAAACATGACTGCAGGTCTGATATCTGTAGCCTGGTTTGGCAGGTTTTAACTGCAAATTCAACCTATCTCGACGTGCCTAAATCTTCCTTTTATATATTTGTAAGTCTCCCCTAAGTAGATATTTTTGTCCAAAAGGCAGAATGTCTTGTATTTAAAAGTAGGAGATGTAAAAGTTTAATATTAAACAGGTCCTTGCAGTCAGTAGCATCTAAAAGCAATTTTTTACTGTAACAAGGCCATGGGAAAACACCTGGGATGCACTATTAAATATTAATTCTTAATCACATAGATGGGACTAAATAGAAAATTAATTAAACAAGCTATTTAAATAGTTATTCAAAAAAACAATTCAACTGCAAAGTTTGATTTCTTCTATACATTGTGGGAAAATAACTTTTTGAAAGTTACCTTTGCCATGGTTGAAGTCCCTGGAAGCTAAATCTGTATTTGGTCTCCCACTTCGGCCAGATAGTACTTAACATTTAAACAGGTAATTACACAGTTTGAAAATAGAAGGCACACAGACCACCTTTTATCCCTGAGATATGACTCCAAAGAGCATTATAACAAGCTAGGCACTCGTTTTCTGTGAACATTACCTCTTTAGCGAATGTTATCGGATGGAGATTTATTTCAAATTTCATAAGCACTTGGTGCCTAATTTATAAATTTTTAGTGCTGCATTTGCATAATTTTTTTATGGGAAGCAGCGGAAACTTACAAAATATAATTAAATTTTGTAAGTTTGCACCACTTTTGCATCAAAATTACGGAAATGCAGCGCTAAAAAAGTATCAATCAGGCCCTTGGTTCTCTGCTTTTAGCAAGAGTAAAACGGTAGCAAAAGAGGGCCTGAATTTGGGCAATAGATATAGATGCTGTGATACTGGACCCATCTTTAATCCACAGATACCAAGTACCAAAGGCTGAAATAAAATAAGTCCTACTATTAGGAGAAGACAAGAATAAAAGGTGTCACAATAAATATGTGGAGCCCAAACACCCAACACCCAAACAGCTAAAACCTCACCTATCTCATACTCCCATTGCTCTGAGTGATTTTATCATGTCTGGGTGCCCTTTCATTAGTGTCTGCGTAGAAAAACATTTCCAGGGACATTTTAAGTGTTCATTTGGCCTCTTTTCAGAGGGAATGATGGAAATAGTGGGTCAACTCTTTCCTATAAGTCAAAAACACAACTTTGCTTCACGGATCTGTATCTTGAGATGTGCCAGTGACTGTCACGATTTTCTGCTAAAGGTAGTGCCCATAGATTTGTGATACTCACAACCATTCCTGGCATCACCAATCATCTCCAAAAACGAGACTTAACCATGACTTCAATCAGGGATATATCTAGAAATATACAGACTAGAAAGATGGTTGAGAGCCATCTCTTCCCGCTAGCAAAATCAAGACCTACACTATGGGATATGAAGTTCCACTTCTATGTGTTTCCTCTGCAGCTACAGAAGGAAGGATACAGGTGTCTTACAATGCATGTGATGGTTTGAGGAAGATGAAGGCTCAACCTGACATCTAGTAAAGCAATAAAAAAGTTCCATATCTAGAATGCACTTCTTCTTCCTTCCTTATTCTTGCTATTATTGGAGGTGTGGGATGACCTGGTGGCTATTGGGTAGGCTCTGTTCAACAACCTATCCTCACAAGGTCTTCCATTGAGCTGGACATTCTGATAGTTTTCCCAGGTAATACATGCCTCCTCCTAACATGGACAGTGCTGACACTTAGCAGGCAGGTAGGTCCTCTTCTGTTATCCTAGCCTCAGGGACATAGCAGCAGGTTGATTTAGCAGTAATCACAGATGTAAGCCAAAGCACTTTTCAGATTGTTATGATATTTGTTAGGCCTGTCAGCCTTAAGGTAGTCTTTTCCAAAATGTATTACTTCTTCTTCATTTTTCTAAACTTGTTTTGGTTGGCCTTAAGACTCTGTGTACTTTATCACTGCTAACCAGTGCAAAAGTGCCCGTGCTCCATCCCCTAAAACATGGTTAATTTGACTTATAACTAACTGGCATATTCAATTTACTTTTAAATCCCTTGTAGAGTGGAAGGCCACTTATCCAGAGCCTGTAAATGAAATGATACCAGTGGGCCTGCAGCACCTATTGTGTCACACACTAAAATAGAACTGTAAACCATGCCCCAGTCCTGCCATAGCAGCCTGAATACAATTTTACACTGCAGTGTCGGCTTGGAATTTAAACCCGTCTTTGCAAGCCATAAACTTCCCTTTTTATTACATATACGTCACCGTTAAGGGAGACCCTAGAAAGGCCTGTGTAATTAAAAGGCTAGTCATATCCACCTACGTTTTACATATTCTGGTAGTGAAAAAACTAAAACAAGGCCTACCCCTCCCATAGTAAAACATTGAGGAGTCCTTATTACATTTAACAACTTGTAAATTCCGCTTGGGGGCTGATTGCTCTATCATGTTTGGTGTCTATGAAACTGTAATGATAATCCCTCTTTATTGGTAAAATTTGAGTTTTCATAACCTTTGAATATGCCACTTTTAGAAAGTTAGAATTTTCCTGCCCTTCGTCCTTTTGTGTTTGTAGCCTGTCTTGCGTCAGATACCTGTGTGTAACTGACAGTTAGACTTTGTGAATTCCTCCCAGATAGTCACAGAATAGAGGGATTAGGCGTGCCTGAGTGGGCAATCTACTGGCAGGATGTGGGGCAGAGCTGAGCACAGCCACACTTATACCTGAATAGCCTGTGCTCTGCCTTCACACAAAGGGCATAGCAACCCTGCATTTTCACTTCAGTCATCTTGGAGCCTGGGCACGGTGGTAGGAAATTCCATGTATTTCAAAGACACTGTCCAGAAGCTTCTCCCACCTTCCGGAACCAGGGCACCAGGGTATAAAAGAAGGACTTGAGGCACCAACTCTACAGTACACTGCTGGACCTGTGACTACTCTACCAGGGAGAAGGGCTGCTGTGCTACTAACAAGATTGCCACTCTGCTGGACTGCTTCCCTGCTGTGCTGGCCTGCTCCCTGCTGCCCTCTTGCCAGAGGAAGAAGAACTGGACCTGCGACTTCATCTTGAACTCAGGACCCTTGAATGACTCCTAGAGCTAGTCTGCTGGCCTCCTGATCTCAATATTTGGAATATAAATGCTCCCCAGCCATCTCCTGGACACAGCTGAAGTGAGTTCCTGACCACCAATGGTACCTCTCAGTTCATGAACCCTTGGTGTGGCTCATGGGCTCGTTAATCAAGCTTTTGGACTCTTCATGATCGCAAAGGGGCGCGTTTGCACTGAGATCAAGCAATTCATCGCAACTTGCCAACAGCCTGTTTTGTTGCAGAGCAAGCTTGGACCACCCAGGGAGCACTGCCAATGTGAAGCACCAGCCACCCATCCTTGACACCTGGCCTGCTCTTTCCGCCATTCAGACTACCGCCTGTGATGCTCTCCTTGGTCCTGTGACCCTCTCCCATGTGAATAGGACTTTTGACAGAAAACTTGAGAAGGTAAACCTTCAAAGGGAGTAATTGAGGACCGTATCTGACCCGCATTCCGTTGTGGTCCGCCTAACCTTTTGACTTTCACCCGGTCCAGCATGACCACATAGGTAAGGTTGGCGCTTAATGCTTTGAAAATTCATAACTCAGATTCTACTGACTGTACTTTTGCCAATTTGTCTTGTTTCATGTATTAAATATAGGTTTATTTTTATAACCTGGTATTGGATCTTTTTGTGTTGTGGTTTCACCATTTGAAGTGTTGCACAAATGCGTTAACCATTGCCTCTAAGTTAAGACTGACTACTCTGTGGCAAACTACGATTGAGCAGAGGTTAATTTGCAGCTTGCTTGTGCCGTACCCTGACTAGGATTGTGGTTGCTGCTTATCCCGGGCTCACACCCTAGTAAAATATTTAGGGAATGAGCACATACACTTTTGCACTGGTCTAATAACTTTTATTTATCACGGTTTTCTAAAGTAGTTTGATATGACCTACTACTCACTTCAAATTACTGGACGCACAGAGATGAGCCAATATTTCATGTGGAACTACCAGTGTATCACCAAGTAAGCTAACAGTGATGATGAGCAGAAGGCAAGCAGACAATGTGGTTACATTGCAGTGACAAATTGTGCTGTAGATTAAGCTCAGCTGAGTTTATGAGTTCAGAACCAGTCTCACTAACATCTACCTTTGTAATGTTATTACTGGAGGATAGTCGCCCCAAAATCATTACCCCTGGTTAAGGCCCTGGCCTATTCCCGTTCATATGAATTACCTTTCTGCCAAACGTTATTTATGATGTGACGCATCCTCAAAAATATTGTTTTATCATTTTCCTCTGTATGCCTGGTTTAAGAACTAAAGAAAGAGTCTGAACAGTCACTCTCATACAACTAAGGTTGTTGTTTTTGGGGACACGTGTTGATTGTTAATTTTGAATCTTCATTGTTGAGTTCAGCTGTACGTATCTTCCTATATTGTCTTCACTTGATCGCACAACTGTGAGATGTTTATTCTTTACCAAGACTCTTGCCACTTCCCTAAACCATTAAACAACCTGAGCTTCAAAGACGTAATCTTATCCACAGAGCCAGAGTTGAAACTATTGTCAATTCCATGTTTCTCCAGGAAACAGATTTTATTGTGATTTGAAGCGCGCACTTGTACCATAACATTTGTGTTTTCTCTGTACATTCCTCAGATCATTAACATACCAATCACTAAGATGCATTAACACTTGTTTATTTAAAAATAATTATGTATGACTGGAACGCAGCTTGGTTTCAACTGTATTTTCTGTTCTGTTTTTTGGAAATGGCACTCATTCATAAAAGCTTTCTACTTGATATTTCCCATTGTAAGAGTGAACGTTATTGTTGTTGTTATACCTTGCAACTTTGGTGTGGTTTCCCCTAAACATATCACCTTCTGGCCTCCTGTTTACTGACTTTGTTTTTGTTGTCTTTAGGACTATGGGCACTCTGCCACTGCTGACCAGTGCAAAAGTGCATGTGCTCATTCCCTAAATATGTTACCAGTGGCTTATCCAGAATTAGTATCTTTAATTTACTTATAGGTCCAGAGTAAAGTGCACTGCGTGTGCAATGGACCTGTAAATGAAATCCTACTAGTGGGCACCACTGATTGTGCCACCCACTTTAGTAACCCTCTAAACATGACTTTGGTCAACTATTGCAGGGCCTGTGTGTGCTGATTTGAACCAACATGTCGACCTGGCAAGTTAATGCAGTTTCCAGGCCAAAACCATACTTTTCAATACATTTAAGTTACCCTTAAGGTCGGTCCTGGACAGTCCCAAAGGTAGGGTGCTGTGTATTTTAAAAGTTGGACATGTACTTTTAAGTTTCACATGTCCAGGTAGTGAAAACCTTTTAAATGTATTTTTCACTACTGCAAGGCCTATCTCTCCAATAAATTAACATTGGGATTGCCTTATTGCATTTTTTCTGTACTGTAATCTACAATTGTGAAGAGATGGAACATCCAAGTTTGGGGTCTCTCGGATCGCAATTTAAAATCACAACTTATGGTGAAGTCAGATTTTAAATTGTAAATCTGAAATGGCACTTTTAAAAAGTTGGTGTTATCTTACTTTAAATTATCTAGTGCCTTATGCCTGTCTCTGAATGAACATCTGGGTGGGTGACAGCTGTGCTCATATGCATTCCTCCTAGACAGCCACACACAAAGGGAGCTTTGCATGTTGATGGGCCATCCTGGAAAGGTTGGGAGGGAGGAGCAGACACTTGCAACTGAATGGGCTGTGTACTGAGCCCTAACAAAGGGCAGCATAACCCCCCGTAGTTTGTCTGGGTCCAGGGCAGGAAGGGAAGGGACTTTGGCGGTCATTCACCGCCAAATGGCCGCTCCGCGGTCAGGAGACCGCGGATGCCATTCTGGCTTTCCCGCTGGGCCGGCGGGCGACCGCCAAAAGGGTGCCCGCCAGCCCAGCGGGAAAGGCCCTGCAACGAGGAAGCCGGCTCCGAATGGAGCCGGCGGAGTTGCAGGGGTGCGACGGGTGCAGTTGCACCCGTCGCGATTTTCACTGTCTGCAAATCAGTGAAAATCTTCATGGGGCCCTGTTAGGGGGCCCCTGCACTGCCCCCAGGGGCCCCACTACACCCGTTCCCGCCATCCTGCTCCTGGCGGTAAAAACCGCCAGAAACAGGGTGGCGGGAAGGGGGTCGGAATCCCCATGGCGGCGCTGCAAGCAGTGCTGCCATGGAGGATTCCCTGGGCCAGGGGAAAACCGGCGGAAAACCGCCGGTTCCCCTTTTCTGACTGCAGCTTTACCGCCGCGGTCAGAATGGCCCTGGAAGCACCGCCAGCCTGTTGGCGGTGCTTCCGTGGTCCCCGGCCCTGGCGGTCATGGACCGCCAGGGTCGGAATGACCCCCTTTGTGTACTTCAAAGGCCTCTTTTTGAAGTCTCACCCACTTTGAAGGCACCACTAGGTATAAAAACCAGACTTCTGCCACTACAAAAATCGTAAACTTCTGGACCTGAGGACATTCTGACAGGAAGGAGGAATGCTGTGCTGCTGAAAGACTTCACTCTGCTCGACACACTGCTGGGCTTTTTTGGACTCCTGCTTTGCTGTGCCTGCCCTGTTGCCTGCTGCCTTCCTTGCCCAGATAGTGCGAAAGACTGGACCTGAATCTCTTCATCCCCAGAACCAAAGTGACTCCCTGGGCTTATTGGATTGCCTCCAGTTCTGAAGACTCAGGGACATCAAATTCCTCACTCAACCCTGACACAGCCTCTAGACTCTGCTGACTGTGAGTCCTTCCCTGGCAAGTGAAGTCAATCTAGAAATAGGGTTTTTCAGATGTTCATACTAAAATCCATGCATTGCCATCATTGTGCTAATGCATGTTCCTTCAATGCTAATGCATTGCCACTACCGCCAAGGACAAAGAAATTACATCCCCAACAGGGTGGCTCGATGATGACGCATTGCCTTCATTGCAAAGTGTTCAATGCTGCTCCGCTGCTCAAGGACATCGCATCGACGACTGGGCAGCTTGCAAATGGTGCATGCATGACTGTGCGGATCGGAACTGACATATCGCGCCAAACGTTTCTATTTATCCCGCTCTAGCATGACCAGATAGCCATGGTTGGTGCTTTAAGCTTCTAAGCACTATATTTGCAGATGCTCCTTAAAAATTCACATCTGCATTTCTTCTTATTGGATTTTGTCAATTTTGTCTTGTTTTGCTCATTAAATTTAGATCTATTTTTCCAATATGGTGTGAATTATTTTTGAGTGGTGTTTTCACTGATTTACTGTTTTAAGTGTTGCACCAATACTTTATACATTGCCTCCTAAGTTAAGCCTGTCTACTCCATGCCAAGCTTACCATGGCTAGGGTTATTGTTTCTTCTTGAGTAGGGTGTATACCTCTGCCAGACAGAAACCCAATTTCTATCATTGGTGATCTGCAGTGAAGATAGGATGTGTTTGTGCAGTGCATCAAAGTAATTAGGTTTATACTACCATCCACATATAAGACATATTTGAATCAACTGTCTCTGATCCTCTTTGGCATTTTTTCCCTGCTCTCACTGATTAACATGCTTAATTTTTCTCTTCCCCTTGAATGGCATTTATGCTTTTCTCTAAAATCATCTCTCTGACTGGAGGTCCGACATTTGCATTTGCCCTTGCAAAAATGGACCGTGAGCTGGCCAAGCTGGAGAGTTACACTGTTACCCAGCTCAAGGATTTCTGCAAAGGGTTTGGGCTTTCTACCAAAGGCTTCACCAGTAAGGTGGAACTGCAAAAGGCACAGACGGCCTGGTTAGAATCTCAGGATTCACCGGTGACCCCAAAGGATGGGTGGAGATAATAGAGGGTGATGTGGAGATGGACCAGGATTCCCTGGGACAGCCTGTGGGGTAGGGAGCTAATTGAGTGAAGGTTCCCCCCAGGCAGGGAGACACATTTCACCTACAGGAATACCCTTGAAATGCCCTGGAGGACAGGAGGGAGGAGGGTAAATTAAAATTGGAGCTGGCTAAGCTCAAATTGGAGAAAGAGAAGGCTAAGAGAGCTTTAGAGGAGACGGCACACATGTTGGTTGATGAACTGAGACCAAAGGAGCTGGACATAAAGGCCAGGAAGGCTAAGTGCAGCGGTGATGGTAACAGCAATTGTGCAGGGCCCTCTGAATGGAAGGACCACTTATCCAAGTGTTTGGTGTCATACTTTGTGGTGGGAGACAACATGGACAGATACTTTGAGGCCTATGGGATTGTTCTACAGATGCACAAGGTTCGTGAGAGGGGTTGGGGTCTAGTGCAGAGATATACTTCTGGCCCTAGAGGGGAGTGACAGGTTGAGATATCCCCCTTGAAAGAGGCCCTAATTAATAAGTTTTGTCTAACCCCAGAAAAGTACAGACAGAAGTTCAGGGACAGTCAGAAGCTATCCCAACAGAACTGGGTGCATTGCATGGATTCCTTTTCCAAGGTAATGGATGTTTGGGCAAAGGGCAGCGAGGTCAAGGATTACCAGGGGCATTATAACTTGATTGCAAAAGAGAACATGTCCAGTCTTTGTTTTCCAGATCTGTGCCAACACCTTGTTGACAGTAACTGTCTGACCCCAGAGAGCTTGCTAAGGAGGCAGACTGCTGGGTCAGCACCAGGGTCCATAAGAAGGTATTTGGAGGGGGGGTCAACACAAGGGCGAGGACGGTCTGCACTAGAAGAAGGAGGGGGATAAAAACATGAGCAAGGAATTCTCTAAAGGGCCTGTGACAGACTAAGGGCCTCATTCTGACTCCGCCGCCCGCCAAAGTACCGCCGTCAGAATACCGCTGCGCGGTCAAAAGACCGCCGCGGTAATTCTGAGTTTCCTGCTGGGCTGGCGGGCGACCGCCAGAAGGCCGCCCGCCAGCCCAGCGGGAAACCCCCTTCCACGAGGATGCCGGCTCCGAATGGAGCCGGCGGAGAGGAAAGGGTGCGACGGGTGCAGTTGCACCTGTCGCTATTTTTAGTGTCTGCTATGCAGACACTGAAAATCTTGGTGGGGCCCTGTTAGGGGGCCCCTGCAGTGCCCATGCCAGGGGCCCCACGACACCCGTTACTGCCAACCAGGTTCTGGCGGTCACAACCGCCAGAACCAGGCTGGCGAGAAGGGGGTCGGAATCCCCATGGCGGCGCTGCCTGCAGCGCCGCCATGGAGGATTCCTCCGGCCAGGGGAAAACCGGCGGGAAACTTGGCCTGGATGCACCGCCAGCCTGTTGGCAGTGCATCTGCGGTGCCCGGCCCTGGCGGTCCATGACCGCCAGGGTCGTAATGACCCCCTAAGTATCTTGCAAGCATATTAGTGGGTTTCTAAAAGTCTCTATTTCCTTATTTTTGTTGTTACTGTTATTTCTTTAATTTATTACTGTCATGAGTTCTTTGCAGGGTCTTAGTCCTTGAGTGGTTCTTTCTTCTTCTCTTCCCTGGTTTAGGTGGTCATCTCATTGCATCAGAGGAGGTTATATGGAGGAGGAAGAAGAGAAGAGACCATTTAGAAGGTACTTTTCCATTATACTTCTTTTCCTTATTCTCTTTTAATCCTTTACTTCTTTTTCCTGTCTCCTGTCTCACTGCTTTGTCTTGGTATTCTTTCCTCTTCTGGTTTCTTGTTCTTTAAAAAAAAAAATCTGTCTCAGTAGTTGGTTCTGTTGTTGTTCCCGCTTCTCTATCTTCCTTTCTTTTTCTGATAAAAGCTTTTTTCTTTCTTTTCCCACCTTCTTTTCTCTTACTGTTTTCCCTGACAGAGCCTTTGTTTTTCGTTATCTATATTGTGCCCAGTGCCCGTGCTTATCCTTCCATTCCACTCTCTCAGAAGCTGTTTCCCTGATGGTGCCTATTTGTCTACTGTGCCCCATCCCCGTTTTTCCTTTCCTCCACCACCTTCCCTCTTTTCATGTCACCGCTCGACTGCCCTGTTCTCTGTTTATGGAGAGGTTAGTACCTGAGAGGACCACGTTCTTCCCAGAACATGGCCGTTCTCTGCGCATCCTCTCCCTCCTTCTGGGCAGCAATCTTCCATATAGCTGTCTTGCTCCTCTTCCTTTCCCTGCGCTCTGTAACCGTCCAGGTATACGTCCTCGTCTTGCGTTCCTTCAATGTCTGGTGCCGTCATCCCTCCCTACTCCTTTCCTGTTGAGGGCCAGGACGTATGTGGTTTTTAATCCCCGCAATTGCCGACTCCTCTTGGCGTCCTCCTCTCCCCGCTGGCTCTGCCTCTTCCTGTAGGACATCGGCGAACTAGAAAGTGCCCCCAGGGTACTTCACCTGTCACATTCACTCCCCCTAGAAAGTGGGTGATCGAGCCACTTAGTGGACGGATATCATGACAAATAGTCTGCATTGAAAAGAAGGGAGCCAGGAGAGTACTGTATCTGAAAGGAGAAAGACTGAAGTGATAAGAACCATCTAAGTATACTGGAATTCGTGTCCTTATGTTTCACAAGCCAGATTAAGGGAGCATAATCAGAAAGAAGAGTAAAGGTTTGCCCCGGTAGATAATACCGAAGAGATTCAATAGCCCACTTAATTGCAAGACACTCCTTTTCTACTGTGGGGTAATGCTTTTCCGGGGTAAGAGCATGCAGCTAATATATACAACGGGATGATACTGTCCATTGTCCCCCTTTTGGGATAACACTGCGCCTAACCTCTGATCAGAAGCATCTGTTTCAACTTGAAAGGGTCTAAGGAAATCCATGCAACGTAAAATGGGTTCAATCGTTAATAGGGTTTTCAATTGTTAATTTTCTAGGGCAGTGAGTTGATGTATATGATTAGGGCGTTCTTCTCAAGAAGGGCAGTAAGAGGGGCCACAATGTCCCCATGGCCACAGCAACACTGATTGCATGCACCTTCTAGGCAAAGTGCTGCATGTGAAAGGGCCATATTTGCAAGGTGGAGTTAAGCCACAAAAAGCGGCTTAACGCCACATTTGGAATATGGCAGCGTGCATAGTGCCACCTGAGCATCACTAAAAGTGAGGCTCCAGTGACGATTGAGCCTTTGGATTCAGTCACTATGTATCCCGATGCAACCCTTTTGCGTGCATTCATTGTGTCCTATGTACCTTCCCTTACTGCCATTCATATATTTCCAGATAGTCCCCCACTACAACTTACTGTGCATTTGTGGTAGGTCTTGGTAGTCTGTGCTGACCTGTCCTGCAATTCCGGTGACCAGCTCCTCCGGGATGACGGGTGCCACCATCTCCATCAGCTCATCCCGTTCCTCCTGGGGTGCGGGACTTGAACCTGAAGTTTGCAGTGCTTCCTTTCGGGTTCCTGGACAGTCTCTCCTTAGTTCTGCACTTGCAAATGTGCCAGCACTTCTTTAAATCAGTGACAGTCCTCTTCACCTCTGCCACACTGCTTACTTTAACTACTATTGCACGCCATATAGTCTCTCTCCTACCTATTTGCAATTTGGATGTGATGAAGAACTGGTGTTGGTGCTCTGTCACCTCTCTGACCACAATGTCTTTCTCCTCCTCACTAAAGTGACACTTCTGCTTCCTTTTCTTCTTCTCCTGGGACTTTGCTGGTCCCTCCTGGCTTGTACTGGGCTCATTGGCATATCTCTGGGGTCTCTCCTGGCCTGCATTCTCCATCTTGTCTCTATATGTTTTTTCGTTGCTCACACGTTTGTTTTATGCTAATGCTGCTAAATATGGAGCTAACATGATTTGCGTTAAAAAACATGCCACAAAAACTTCTAACGCCACTTTTTCAGCATTAGCTTAAGTTTTCTTTCTGGCAAGTAGCAATGGTTAGCGTCATGTCTTTTTTATGCTAACCTTTCCTTAGCGCCATGGTGCATCGTCTATTAAATATGGCGTAAGGAGGTTGCTAAGGAATGGCGTTAGCCAGGGGAAATGTTTTCGATGCACACCGTGCGCAGTTGTGCGTAATTTTTCTTCAATCAGGGCCTAAGTATTGGTTTCTGCACAGAAGTGTGAAAACCCACAGCCACTACCAAAAGGTAAATTGCAATGGGTGGGACATCGCACTGTAGGAAATGGAAACGACCTTAGTGAATAGAATTGCTTTTTCCAGGTCACATGGAATGCACAATGCCACCACGTACCCACTGTGATGTAAACACAACTCCTCAAAAATTGTTTAAATGTTGGTCAAAATGTATTTCTTGTTTGTAGATATTGGCTCTCATTATGACTTTGGTGGCCTTTTCACAAGACAGGCGAAGCCATGGGCGCCAGAAGAACACCAGTGCTGGCGGTCTTCCGACCACCATATTACGAGTACTGAAGGATTTCTGCAACAATTTGGGCAGAAATACTCTAGTAGTTGTGCTGGTGCTCGGAGGGGCGGTTTCACCACTGGCCCGCACCACCAAAAGGACCTGTAATATGGCCTGGAGGTGTCCTGATGGCGGGCGCTGCTGGAGGTGGAAGCGATAGTTCCTGTTCCCTGCCGGATGACCTTCTCACCGGACAAGATAAGTCGATCGTCCGACGGGGTAGGGGAGTGGGAGGGTGGGGGGCATTGTATATGCGTGTGTGAGTGGATTTTGTCAGTGTGTATGAATGCAAGTGTGTATGTGTGTGTGTATGGGTGTTTGAATGCGTATATGATTGTTAAAGTGACTGCATATTGGAATATTTGTGTGAATGCGAGTATGGATGCTTGCGAGTGAATGCGAGTATGGATGCGTGTGGGTGAATGCGTGTATGGATGTGTGAGTGAATACATGTATGTAAGTGTATTTGAATGAGTATATGTGGGGTGCGTGTGGGTGTGTGTATGTATGTATGTGGGGAGGGGGTGGGGGTGCTGTTCTGGAAGTGGGAGTGGAGAGAGGGGTGCTGTTCTGGAAGGGGGTGCTGTTCTGGAAGGCGGTGGGGGTGTGCTGATTTGGGAAGAGGGGTGGGGCTGATGGGTTTGCAGGGGGGTGTTGGGAGAGTCGTCTGCCTAAGACAGGAAAGAAATTTCCTGTCACCGGTAGCCTTTCCACCAGGGTTTTTGTGGCAGTGCCTGGCAGAAAGCTGACTCATTATACTTCTGGTGGTCTTCAGTGGACCGCTCATTCGAAGATGCTAATCTCTGGCCCAGCTGTCCAACTGCCCTAGGGGTACAAGCGGGGATGAGACCGCCACCGCGGCCCTGGCAGTCTTCGGACCGCCAGGGTCAAAATGAGGGCCATTGTTTGTTTTAATGTGTTTATAAACCTATTTATCTAATCTAAAATTTAATAAAGCCTATACATGTTAATTCTGTATTTTTAAAAACTGCCGGAATCATATACCCTGCGCAAATCTGGTACCACATGCAAAAATGCTGTGTGACCCCGTCACAGCTCTCGAAAAATTACTACAAACAAAATCAACATCTTTTTCAAGTGTTGTTATGGTAGTTCATTAACCACATTAGTAAACCTATCATATCAAACTAAATATTAATCACTTGTGTATTGGTGGATTCTACAAACTTGAAATTCGCACTGAAGTCACGTAATGGGCACAAAGGTTAGTGCTGTTTACGCATATCCCAAAAATATTTAAAAGAAAATAAACAATGTATTTAAATCTTACTAGTACTCAAAACATTGGTTATTTACCACAAAGACATATGGCACTATCATAATAAGGGGACAGCAAGCTATAAGATATTTATCTAATTTTCCTTCATATTTATACTGTGTCAATTAAGTTGTATGAGTCACAGTACAACAGGTGCTGTAACTGGAAGCAGTGGCTGTTAGCCCATTGTGCAGTTAATGAATTCAGAAGGCTGAACACACCCATGTTACTTTATTTTACAGTTAGAGACCTACAATTTACATATCAGTAAAAGCAGGTCTTTATGACAATATAGGAGTGCATGATACCAATGATTGCCAACACGTTTTGGTCATAGAACATGCCCTGGTGACATTCAGTGTTCCAGGCATACTAACCCTATTTGCAGCAGTCTTTACAATAACACATACTAACATAAAAACTTCACTACAACAATTAGAAATAAATTCACTTAAAAAAAACAATGGTTACAGGGACATTATACTTTGGAAATAAAACGGAAAAAAACATAGAAATTCACTGAAAAAAACAAAGGTTACAGGGACATTATATTTAGGAAGTAGAAAAAAACATAGAAATTCACTGAAAAAAACAAAGGGTACAGGGACATTATAGTTAAGAATAGAATTTAAAAAATCCCCAGAAGAATGTTATAGTTAGGTCACATTTCAGACATACAAAACAAGTGAAATTCATCAATTATAGTTACCTGAGCCAACTATAACTTACACCCCGAAATGCACTGCTTATGAACTCACAAATTACATCACTCATGACATCATCAGTAACATCACTGATTACATCACTTATGACATCTCAAATGACATCACTAACGACATCACTGATGGCATCATCCCTAAAAAAATAATCCACCCACTGATAACCCCAAAAAATCTGACATCCACACACACAAGTACTCACATTCTCATTTATACATTCACAAGACTACTGACACAATGCTTCTCCATCACTTACAAATCACTATTACAACAGCCCACTCACCCATGTATCATTGACTCATCTATTAAAACAATTACACATCAGCACACACACAGACTCACATACCCATTAAGCCACTTGCACACCAATTCTCAAATATGACAAACAGTCAAATAAAACTATACCAATACCATAAATCCACTAACATGCCCACTTACCCACCCATACAAACAATCACACACTTCAGTTATATACACCACTACAAAATCACTGAAACAGACATTTACACTTGAAGTCACTCAACCACAATACAAGTAACACACCAGCTCACCAACTACCCTGTATAAGACTTACACACCCATTCACACGCCCATACAGATACTAAGACTCTGAGTCACTTCCTTATGCCCTTACTCACACATCCACTTACACTTTCAAACAGAGACTGACACAGTCACCCACTTGGGTTTACATTGTCATACACACACTCATTTACCCATTCAGTCACTGATTTACCCACTTGCTCACCAATACAGTCACTAGCACACCCACTGTTACACCCATACAACAACTCACAAAGCCACTCACTCGGCCATTAAGGCACTTATAAACCAACTCACTTACTCATGCACTCACTTACACACTCACTAAATCACCAATTCATCTACTCACACAACCACTTACTCTGTCATGAAGTAAATCAGACACCAATGGACATCTCCATAAAGACACTGGCCCATCTTCTCACTCACACATACATTCACTAACTCACCCACTCATTCACTAATGCAATCTGAAACACACTTGTCACCGATCCATACAAGGACTCATAGACTCACTCAGTTGTACAGGCACTCATACCACCAGTAATTCAGTCAACGTACTCACTCATTTATCCATACAGATACTAATATATCCATGAATCTCCCATGCAGTAACTGACTCAATCACATACTCACACATATACCTGCTCAGACACCCAGTCACACATCCATAGAACTACTAAGACTCAAGGGTGGATGTCTTCAGCAATGTCATT
This sequence comes from Pleurodeles waltl, assembly GCF_031143425.1. Lineage (NCBI taxonomy): Eukaryota > Metazoa > Chordata > Amphibia > Caudata > Salamandridae > Pleurodeles > Pleurodeles waltl. The sequence continues at coordinate 316,376,471 of NC_090444.1, forward strand.
TGAGTGAATAGATATATATTGTTGGAAATGGGGTCTTTGGTTGACAGTCTTGTTGCCCCCTGTTCAAGCAACAACCCTCTTTCTAGTCAGACAGAAATACAGTGAAACCACTACAAAATGGACGCCATGGACAAAAGTAAATATTTATCTAAATAAAAAAAGACCAAAATGACAAAAATCCAACATACACAAGTAAAGGTATGAATTTTTAAAGATTAAACTTTACTCCAACGAGGACAACGGCTTCAGTTACAGGTGGCGTCACGGGAACCAGCAGCGACGTCAGTCCAGAGTCTTCTGAAGTCGGTGCACTTAGTTCCTCTTGGTTTTTCATCAGCTTCTCCTTTCAAGGGCCCAGGAACTAAATTAGGCACCACTTGGAAGGATCGGAGTCTCAGCAGAGAGTCCAGGGTTGGCCGAGGAAGTCTTTGATGGCCCTGAGACTTCAGAACAGGGGGCAAGCTCAGTCCAAGCCCGTGGAGAAACTTCACAAGCAGGAATATGCCACAAAGACTAGTCTTTGTCCTCTTTCAGGCAGAAGCAGCAACTGCAGGCCAACCCAGCAAAGCACAGTCACAGGCAAAGGGGCAATACTCCTACTACAGCTCTTCAGCTCTTCTCCTTGGCAGAGGTTCCTCTTGGTTCTAGAAGTAATCTACAAATCTGGGGTTTTGGGTTCACTACTTATACACCTTTCTGTCTTTGATATTGGCAAACTCCAAATGAAAATCTCTGTTGTTCACAAGATCCTGCCTTGCCCAGGCCAGGCTCAACAATCATATCAGGGGGTTGGAGACTTCATTGTGTGAGGGCAGGCACAGCCCATTCAGGTGTGTCAGCTCCTCCCTCTACTCTAGCCCAGATGACCCATCAGAATATTCAGGCTACACACCAGTTCCCTTTGTGCCACTGTTTAGTGGAGATTAAAAAACAGGCCAACTGTCAGTCTGACCCAAACAAGGAATATACAAGCAGGCAGTGTCACAGAATGCTTTCAGCAAGAAAATGCCCACATTCTAAAAGTGGCATTTTCAAACTGACAATATAAAAACCAACTTAACCAAAAGATGTATTTTTAAATTGTGAGTTTAGTGACCCCAAACTCCATATCTCTATCCACTTAATAGTTACTTAAGGGCAGCCTCCATGTTAACCTGTGAAATAGATAGGCCTTGCAGCAGTGAACACAGAATTGGGCACTATTTCACTGTCAGGACATGTAAAATTCATCAGTACATGTCCTACCTTTAACATACACTGGACCCTTCCCAATGGGGCTATCTAGGGCCTACCTTAGAGGTGCCTACATGTATAAAAAAGGAAGGTTTGGGCCTAACAAGTGGGTACACTTGCCAAGTTGAATTGGCAGGTTAAACTGCACACAAATATGCCAATCATGGAAAAGCCAATTACACACACAATTTACATAGGTAGTACATGCATTTTAGCACTGGTCAGCAGTGGTAAAGTGCCCAGAGTACTAAAAACAGTAAACAAAAAAGTCTAGCACACAGTCAAAACACAGGAAGCAGAGGCAAAAAAGACAGGGGAGACGACGTCAAGGATGCCATATATTCACTGAAAAAACAGACATTGCAGGGAAATGATAGTTAGGAAATACAATTAAAAAAAAAAACATGAACATTCTTTGAAAAAAAAACAAAGGTTACAGGGACATTATAGTAAGGGACACATCAGGTGGTGATCCACATGGTCGGGGGGGTGCGCACCCCCCACCCATTTTGCTAACTCACCCCAGGGGGAAGGTAGTCCCTAGGGCTAATAAAGCCAAAGGAGGGGGGGGGGGTGCCCCCTTTCTCTATTAAGCCTCAAATACCCACGGGACCTGGCCCACAAGGTGGCAATAAAAAAATAGAAAGCGTGGGTGACTGAATTAATTTTTTTAAGCTTTTGGAAAAACACATAGATCCTTCTGCAGATTTTTCAGATTTTATTTAAGAAAATTGCTTTTTAGCTCTGGCGGAGGCCCTTAGGGACCCCAGCACCAGGACTAAGGGGTCAAGATGACTTTACCCTGACCCCTTTTCTTTTTTTGTCTTTTTTTTGTGGGACTCGACTGCAGCCGAGTACAAAGATGGCTACCAACACTTCCTTGTTGAAGTGTTGGCAGCCAATAAGATATCAGCACAGGGACAGTTTGATCCGTGTCTCTAGATATCCATATGTTTTGGCCTTGAATTACTCCAAAACGCCTGAAACGGATTTCCAACAAACCACCAAAAGCAAAATCTGCAGAACAGGATATAGGTTTGTGCCCAATTTGGTGTAGTTCTGTTCAGTGGTTTGGGCTGTAGGTGTGTCTAAAGAATGCAAAATCCTCATAGACAAAGAATGGAAAAAAGTTCAGCCTGGTTTACAGAGCATCCTGAACCTTTCAAGACAGCATCTGAACTGAACAAAGTATAAGTTTTAAAAATGTCATTAAGATTCATCAAACGGCACCCAAGACGAAACAAAAAAAGCTCCGCATTAGAAAAAAAGGTCCTTGGCTACTGCCTTTAGGTTTTATTAATATATATATATATATATATATATATATGTTTGAGAAAAAGAAGACATCTGGCAAAGCACTCCACCAAGGACTTTGTATAAATTATTTATTTCACGACTGTGAGCAAACGAACAACGCGTTTCGACCGACACAGTCTTTATCGAGTTCTAAAGTCCTGTAATCCATTCTTGTCTATTTATAGCTGATATCCTGATAATAAAAATAATGCATGTTGGGACTAGTAGTCCAATTTAATAAAAAAACAAATCATACGAACAAAACTCCATACAACCCATTCAATGCTAACATTAATGATTTCCTATATATTCACAAGCTTATATGTGAAAAAAAAAAATATTTTAATTCAAATTAATTCTGACTTAATAACTTGCCTTCATGTAAAAATATTTTGCGAATATATAGGAAATCATTAATGTTAGCATTGAATGGGTTGTATGGAGTTCTGTTAGTATGATTTGTTGTTTTATTCAATTGGACTACTAGTCCCAACATGAATTATTTTTGTTATAAGGTTATCAGCTATAAATAGACAAGAATAGATTACAGGACTTTAGAACTCGATAAATAAAGAACCGTGTCTGTCAAAATGCGTTGTTCATTTGCTCACAGTCGTGAAATAAATAATTTATAAAAAGTCCTTGGTGGAGTGTTTTGCCAGACGTCTTCTTTTTATATCCGATAAATGGAGTGCAGCGCTAATTGAATTAGCTGCTTTGTTGGTATATATATATATATAATATATATATATATGTGTGTGTGTGTATATATATATATATATCAATATATCAAAAACGAATTTGTCATCATGTGAAAGCGCACTCCCAACAGGTTATATAAATGGGAAGAAAAAGCAAAGCCAGCAGTATATATACATGCATATATATATATACACACAGACACACACACACACACATATAAAGACACATATATATATATATATATATATATACATATAAATATATATATATATGTATGTATATACACACAAGAGTAACCAAATCCCTCCTTAAGTCCCTTCTGATACAAATGAAGGGACACAGGCCATGGTTCAATTTTATTCCGTGTGTTTATTCATTTAGCACACAAGCAGCAAAAACTATGCCAGATGCATTTTGGACCCACACCCTCCTTGATCACGGGTCAGGTTACATTTCCATTTTCCTCATATAAATACACCACGTAGTGCATAAGTGCACAACATTAAAATATATAAATTTAATCATTTGTTGTAATGATTTCTGTAACACATACCTATATTGTAAAAATTGTTGGGTATTAAGAGTTTACATTTGCTGTTCTGTCTTGTAGATATAGCAAATACATGCCTAGAAAATGCAGTGCACTCAACTAAGGAGGAAGGGGCATTAAGTAATTCAAGAATTGGTTCACACTATGTTAGTCACTCATTTTAATGATTAATGATTCTAAATCTTGTTATCTGTTTGTAGGAGCTGGGAAAGGCAAGGCAATGCAGAAGTCATCAGTGACTAACCTATCAGCTTTCGTCCCTTTCTCCTGTTGGGTCAGGCCTTCATCTTCATAGTCTGCTTGTCCTGCAGGAAAGTAGGGAACTACATCGTGCCCATGTCACTCCTGTGAAAAGGTAAGAGCATGACATGTTGATTGTCTGCTTGGTAATGACCTGGAGCATACCACCTGTAAGAAGGTGGAGTTCCAGTCATACTTGGATTGCCTGTGTGGGTGTGTCTCACCACAATGTCCATGGCAGCCCAGGTTCCTGTCAAAAAGAGGAAGGGCAAGGGGCAAGTAAAACCCACTTGTGAAGCTCCAATGGTCCAGGAGGAGGCTGAACCGGAGGGGGATGTCTCATTACCTATAGGCGAGAAAGTGGTTGAACTGGGGAACCTGCCTGAGCTATCCAACTGGCAGCAGGAAGGGGTTCCCACCAGGGAGGAGTTCTGCAAGTTGCAGAGGTAATGTCCTAGTCTTGTGGGTCATCGGCCAGGCTGAAACCTAGGCAGCTGGTTTCACCTCTGGCAAGCACCTGATCTACTGGGAGAATTGTCTCCTATATAATGAGCCAAAGGCTCCTGAGCCTGATGCAACACATGTGTTGGTGGTCCCAAAGTGCTACAGGGCCTTCCTACACGATCTGGCTCGTGATGTGGCACTAACAAGTTATTTGGGGCAAGACAAGAACTTCGACAGGCTTGTCAACCATGTCTAATGGCATCAAATGAGGAAGGCCTCAGATACATACCTATTCCTGTCATTGGCAGCCACTTTGAGACGATCGAGATGTACATCATTAGGCCTCTACAACCCAAGATAGCCATGGGCCACAGATTGGTTCTGGTCTTGGTGGACCATGCCACCCGGTACCCAGAAGCAATTCGTCTGAGGACTTTGTCTGCACTCATAGTAGCAAGGGCATTGATTGTGACCTTTTCCCATGTGGGGTTACCCATGGAGGTGGTATCTGACCAGGGTTTCAACCTCATGTCCAATTACATGAATGCCATGTGGAAGGAGTATGGGGTAACATATATGTTCTCCTTACCACCCCCAAACCATTGGGTTGGTTGAAATGTTCAACTGACCCCTCAAGGGTCTGATTATGGGTCTACTGAAACCCAGAGGGCATAAGTGAGACTTCCTCCTGCCATAAGTGTTGTTTGCATACAAAGAGGTACTGAAGAAAGGGTTGGCTTCAGCTCCTTTGAACTTCTGTAAGGGCACTCTGTGAGAGAGCTTCTCAGTTTGGTGAAGAAGGGATGGGAGCACGTTCCTGAGAGAGCCCCCCGGATGTGGTCAGTTACATGTTGGCACCTCTCAACCAAACAGCCCATGTTCAGAAGCTTGCCTAGAAGAATATGGAGACAAGAAGTGTATGCATGACGAGAATGCCACTCTGGTTGAGGTTTAGTGTGGCCAAAAATGTAGGTGATAGAGCCCATGGAGCCCAAGCTCTGCAGGACCATTGGTCTTGGCCCTCTGAGGTAAAAGAGCACAAGTGTAGGGTCACCTACCTTGTGTGCCTCAAGACTCATAGGAACCCTTTGAGGGTCCTGCATGCTAATCGCCTCAAGCCCCATGTTGCGAGGGCTGAGATTACCATACTCCTTGTGACTGATGATAGAGTAGAAGAGGAGAGTGAATCTCTCCCCAAACTCTTATCTTCCAAGAAGCAGGTTGGGTCAGTGGAGGGTGTCAGCCTCTACCTTACACTAACGCAGGATGAGCAGAGAATCTGCCGCCAACTACAGCAGCAGTTTCCCTCTTTGTTGTCCTTTACCTTAGGACTCAATACATGGTGTATCCATGAAATTGATACTGAGGCAAGCACACTTGTAAAGAACAAGATTTACAGGTTGTCCAATAAGATGAGAGCCAATAATAAGGAGGAGGTCTCCAAGATGTCTACGTTAGGGGTAATTGAGCCCTCAAACGGCCCTTGGTCCAGACCAGTGGTATTGGTCCCCACGGCTACCCCTCCAAGTATCATACCTGAACTTAGGTTCTGTGTGGACAACAGTGGGCTCAATGTGGTTACCAAGACTGACATGCACCCATCCCCAGAGCTGAGGAGCTCACAAATTGGCCTGGAGCTGCCAAGTTACTCAATGCATTTCACTTAATGTCTGGGAATTGGCAGATAGCCTTGACCCAGGGGGCAAAAGAGAGGTCTGCATTCCCTACACCAGACAGGCACTTCCAGTTCCGCGTCATGCCCTCTGGGTTGAAAAGCTCCCCTGCCACCTTCCAAAGGGTGGTCATATAGCTCCTGGTTGTGTTGGAGAAGTTCACTGCTGCCTACCTAGATGACACTGCCGTCTTCAATTCTAGCTGAGAGGACCACCTTTGTCACTTCAGGGAAGTGCTTCAGGATCTGCGGAGAGCAGGCCTGAGTATCAAGGGCAGTAACAGTTCCAGATAGGGTAGGGTTCAGTAGTCTACCTGGGACACCAAGTGGGAGGTGGCAAAGTGTAGCCCCTCCAAGACCCATGCTCAAGGTCCTTGACTTCTCCCACAAATGTATCGTTCAAACAGATGCCTTAGAGGAGCTACGCTCAAACAGTTAAATGAAGAGTACTGGATCAACCTGTAGCTTTCATCAGTAGGAGGCTACTTTTCTGGGAACAGAGGTGCAGTGCAATAGAAAGGGAAGACTATGTTGAGGTCTGGACACTGCAGAAGCTAAGGCCATATGTTTTTGGCAATCACTTCTGTGTTAAGAAAGACCACAATCCCTTCAAATAATTAATGCAAATGAGGGGTAAGAATCCCAAACTGTTGAGATGGTCCATCTCCCTACAGGGAATGAACTTTATGGTGGAACACTATCCTGGAGCAGACCACACCAATACTGATGTTTACTCCATGTTCTTTCGCCCAAGGGGCTGGCATTTTTGGTGTGGTTCCCCTAAACATCTTCCCTTCTGACCTCCTGATTGCTAACTTTATCTTTTTTTGGGCTCTAGGACTCTGGGCACTCTAAAACTGCTGACCAGTGCTAAAGTGATTGTAATCTTTCTCTAAAACGTGTTACAATAGAATCATACTCAGTTAGCAAATGTAATTTACGGATAATTCCTTAGTAAACAGAATTACAGGTGCCCAGTGCCTGCAACTTAAATGCTACTGGTGGGCCTGCATCACTGATTGTGCCATCTACTTCAGTAGCCCTGTAAACATGATTTTAGTATGTGTGTTCTGTCTTAAACTGCCATGTTGAACTGGAAACTTAACCCATATGCCACTCCTAAGGTAGGCCCTGTACAGCCCCAACGGCAGGGCACAGTGAATTTACAACAAGGGGCTGCATAATCCTGTGTAAGAGCTGTGGTGTCTCTGGAGCCAGCACAGAAAAGGTAGGGACACTGTGCACTTCAAACGCCTCTCTCTGAAGTCTCCCACACTTCAAAGGCACAACTGGGTATTAGAACTTTGTTTATGACCCTACGAAGTCAGTACATGTCTGGACCTGAGGACATTATGCCAGGAAGAAGGACTGCTGTGCTGCTGAAAGGACTGTCACTATGCTGGACCTTTCTGGACATTGCTGGACTCCTACTTTACTGTGCCTGCCCTGTTGCCTGCTTTCCTCCTTGCCTGGGAGTGAGGCGGACTGGACCTGCATCTCTACATCCCCAGAACCAAAGTGACTCCAAGAGTCTGTTGGCCTGTCGCCTGTTCTGAAGTGTCAGGGCTATCAAAGACTTCAATCAACCTTGCTACAGCCTCTGGACTCTGCCAACTGTAGGTCATGCCCTGGCAATTGGTGCCAATACAGTCCTGGGCCCTTGGAAGTGGGTTCTTCCTTCAGCTGTTTCTACTAAAATTCAGGTATCATTGGCATTGCGACAGTCTGAACCGCTGCACCTTCCCTCAAAGCTGATGCATTGTCTCTGAGAACAAAGACATCGCATCGTCGGCTGCGTGGCTCGAAGATGCTTTCATCCCAAAGGATTCGAAGCTGCACTGCTTCTCAGGCACATCACATGACTCGACAACGCATCCCTAGCTGTGCAAATCCGAACCAACGCATTGCGTTTGAATTGTACCCTCTGCTCTTCTAATCGGAACTTTGATGTTGACTCACCCCTCCACACAAGATATTTTTTCAGCTCGGCAAGGTCGGTCTCTGTAGCTGGCCTGCACTCCACTGCAGTCAGCCTGATTGTTTGGATTTATCCTAGTCTAGCATGACCAGATGTCTCCGGTTAGCACTTCAAGCTGTTAAGCACTACATTTGCAGATAGTCTTTAAGACATTATATTGTGACTTCTAGTCATTGTTTTTTTGTCATTTTGGTCTTGTTTTGTTCATAAAATTAGGTGCCATGGCCCAGATTTAAAAGGGCCGAGCACCTCCTTGCGCCACATTAGCGTAATTTTGTTTGACGCTATTATGGCCCAACATGTCCAAGAACACTGTGCCAGATTTGCAAAGTGGTGCAATGCATACAATGCGCCACTTTATAACCCCTTGTGCCACAATATGACTGTGCCAGGCATAATGTATGCAACCTGGACATTCCCCCATCAGGGTGCCCAACAAAATGGCACAAAGAAATCTAAAATATTTCTTTGCACTATTTGTTTCAGCATTTTTAATGCCTGTTCAGAGGAGGTGTTAAAAGGGGTTACAGCATTGCTTACAGCGGGCCCCTATATACTGTTCAAGGTTAGCACCAAACTTTTATAACAGTACATCAATAGTCAAAAATTCTGATGCTATTGTCCCCTATCCTGAGCCATGGTGTGTCATGTCTTAAATTTAGCTGCTAACCAGTGCTAAAGAGCATGTTCTCTCTCCCTAAAAACATGGCAACATTGGCGCATACCCAATTGGCATATTTAACTAATTTGTAAGTCCTTAGTAAAGTGCACTACATGTGCCTAGGGCCTGTAAATTAAATGCTACTAGTGGGCCTGCAGCACTGATTGTGCCATCCACGTAAGTAGCCCCTTAACCATGTCAGAGGCCTGCCATTGCAAGGCCTGTGTGTGCAGTTTTACTGTCACTTCAACTTGGCATTTAAAATTACTTGCCAAGCCTTGTTCTACATATACATCACCCGTATGGTAGGCCCTAGGTAACCCATAGGGTGGGGTGCTATGTAGGTAAAAGGCATGACCTCTGACCTTGTTGAGAAGTGCTCTCCAATGGCCTGGATTGGGCTTGCCTCCTGTTTTCTGAAGTCTCATGGCCAAAAAGTCTTCATTTCTTCAGGAAACTCCTTGTGTGCCATAAATGGATGCACCACATGCAGCAAATGATGCACAGCCTGCCTTACGACTGAGAAATTGCCACATAGTCAAACCGGAATTATGTAGTCTGACTCCAGAAGTGGAAATTCGATGCAGTGCCTACCTTGCGATAAAAAATTCAACGCACCACCCTACTGGATAGGTGTACAGCCAAGCCCGAATGACGCAGCTGATTTCCCTGAATGGAAAATTGACGCAGCGTCTGCTGTGTGACAGAACAATTGACGCATTGCCCTACTGGATCGTCGCAACACCTGTGACTACACCTGTGACTACTCCCAGCGCACGCAGGATTTCCCCGCATCGTCCCTGGGCATCAGAAAGATCCCCGCATTGCAGTGAGGAACCAAGACTGCTTGCCAAAAAATGATACAAGCCCCTTGCAGCGTGGAAAGAAACAATGCATTATCTGTGCCACTTCAGAAAGTCCGACAAACACCATATTTTTCCACAGAAGTACTTTGTGTAATCAAGAGACAACTGTTAATTTCCAAGATTTAAGACTCTTTTAAAACTTGCAAAAGTGATTTTCAACTTGTGCTTATTGAATCTTCATAGTTTTTTACCTTATTTTGTACAGATAAATATCCTATATTTTTCTAAACCTGTGTGGTGTTTTCACTGTGTGACTGTATGATTTATTGCACATCTACTTTACCCATTGCCTTCTTAGTTGAACCTGACAGCTCACTGCCACGCTACCAGAGGGTGAGCACAGGATAATTTGGATTCTGTGTGACTTAATCTGAGTTGGATTGTGGTCCCTTCGTGGACAAGGGTGCATACCCCTGCCAACTAGAGACCCCATTTCCAACAACAGTGCACACATGGTGGGGGTAGGGGGTACTAAAGGAAAGTGGCACTGCAGTGGGTGTCATGCCACTTTTCTTAAATCTGCCCCTATGTTTCTAACCTGGTGTGGATTATATTTTGAGTGGTGTTTTCACTGTTTTATTGTTTTAAGTGCTGTACAATACTGTACACACTGCCTCCTAAGTTACGCCTGCCTGTTCTCTGTCAAGCTATCAGAGGGTAAGCACAAGTTAATTTATGGTGTGTATCTGACTTACCCTAACTGGGATTGTGGTGCGTGCTTGGACGGGGTGCATACCTGTGCCAAGCAGAAACCTAATTTCTAAAGTTTTTCCCCTTTTACTTTTGCCTGCCTCTCTCTTCCTTCACTCTCAGCTCAAAGGAACCACCTCTCATCTCTGAGTATATTGAGGCTCACATTTCCTGCAGAACTCAGTTGTTCTCCTTGTTTTTCTTCTTCTGTTCTTCTAAGAGGACAAGCACACGCTCACATCAGAGAAATATGTAAGAAATCAAACTGGCAAAACACATTGGCTAACCTCTGCTGAAAGGGACTGGCAGCTAAAACTCTTTGGATAGCACGGTATGCTATTCTTATAATCATGTCTAAACAGATTGAATGTTTCTAATTCTTAAACATTTAGGGCCTCATTTACAAGAATCTGATGCATCGCCATTGATGCATCAGATTTCTTGAGCTTCCAGCACATCCCCTAACGACACCATGGATATGCTGTATTTACAATAAAAGCTCCATGGCACACGTTTTTAGAGATGCGTCAGAAATTGGTGCATCTGTTTGGTGCATCTGTTTGCGCTAAACTCACGCATTGCTGGAGTAGCATTAATAAACTAATGCAGCTCCAACAATGAGACGAGTCTCCCATTGGAAAATGGCTCGCTCTGAGCAGTGGTAACATTTTGATGTAGTAAAGATGTAGAATGATGCAGTGAAATTGTGTAAATTTCACTGAGTCAGTTCTGCGTGGCTTTTCTCATGGGAACCCTGCATATATTATACCTGGCGCAGGTATGATGTGACGCAGGGCTTTACAAACTGACACATTGGGCCCAATGTGTCAGTTTGTAAAAATGGACCAGTGTAGTGCTCCACTGCTACGTAAAAAAGAAAATACAAAGTGGTGGGAAAAGGGCTTGTAAATGAGGCCTATAGTCTGCTCATAATTTGCAACTTGGGGTCTGGACCTTGGATTTTCCTGACAATGCGTTTTAATGTTACCAAAAAAGAAAGTTCTTGCGGTGTGGAGGATAAAAAAAAGTATCCACTAGGACACAAGGGCCACTTTTCTTGTGTATGCTGAAGCAGCTTGGAGATTTCAAGTTTTTGAAATCCTTTATATCGGGCCACTGCTTACCTTGCTTGTTTATACCAGACCTTAAATAGCAAAGTCAGTTTAGCATCAATAGAATCAATGTTAACACACAGGGATTTTTTTGTACATAGGTGCTGACTTTGCCTTAACACTCGCAAATTTACATTATGGTTTCCAGGACTCTGCAGAGAGATGTCTGAAAAAGTGTCCATTTTAAGTTAACTGAACACTCCTTCAGAGAGGTCTCTAATTATACTAACTCAAAACTAAACTTTTTCCAAAAGAAAAAGGTGGAACTATAATTTGATTTGATCAGGTTTATGCATTTATACAATATCTGAAGAAGAAATGCAGAGAAACTTGATTATAATGGTGTATTTATTTTTTGTATAATCAATCCTGTCACTTGCAAGGAAGTGTGATTCCTGCCTTTTTCAAATTCCCACAGAGAGGGATAATGGGTCCAGGGGCTTGTTTCATTACTGTGCACAGTCAATGTCTATAAACCTTTAGCAATGTAAAAAAGAGAATAGCCATTTTTACAATTGATATGGAAAGTACATTGCTAACAGTCTCTGCAAACTGCACTACTTTTATGGGGAGGTATTGTATTATTTGGATGAAAGAAAACAAAATTGCAAAGAAGCACCTTCATCGTATGAGCAAATCTGTTGATTTGTTGTTTTGTTTTGCATCATGTTTTCTCCAATAACTGTTGATATGTATTTATAGACGCAATGCTGTCAATATTCCTCAGTCTAGAGACGAGAGATAGGAAAACGACTTTATACGTAGCAATGAACTCCAGAGACTGAAGAAGGAGGATGACAAATTTCCCTTGAGTGATGCAATAAGTATACTGGTGTGAAGGATGAGATTGACAGATTACAGTACATGCTTATTACCTACAAAGTAAAGGATAACTTTAATATCAGATAATTTATTCATAGGAGTACAAAAGAGGTTTTGTTACAAATCTTTCTTTAACAAATGAAAGTTGTTGAGTACCATATGAATGACTTTGATTTACACTTACAAAATTACATTTTCGACAAAAATAAACTCTCTGTCAAGATGTCTGTATAATGTACCCTTTTATTTTGAGTTTTATTGTCATCACTTACACATAAACATAGAAATTGCCTACTTCAGCCTTCCTGCCAGCTGCAGCGTAAATCTAAAAGGCAGCTCGGTGTGTTAAGTTCTGGCAGCTTAGATCTGTATGAAATGTCATGTTTACAGTTTTGAATCCTGACAGCTGGTATTTCAACAGTTTCAAGGTAAGAAAAACTGCTACTATACATGGGAGCGCAAGTATCTGATTTTAACAATGTTATAGTATTGTAAATTGGGTGGTACAAAGTGAAAACAAGTAAAAGATTGCCATTATGTTGCACACCAGTTTAAACGAGCATTTTCAATGCAACGGGTCTCGTATTTGCTCGAGTTAGAGCTATTAGCGTTGTAAAATCCTAACTGGACTTTTCTTGCCACACAAAGTAAAAGAAAAATTATGTAAAATGCAGCACAATCGCGCTGAAATTGAAATGGAAAAACCGAGCACAATTGCGCTCTGTAAACCCCAGCGCGATCATGCTGAGCGGAAAATAAAGAGAGAAAGTAGTCCGGAAACCATGCTTAAAACATCAAGCCTCATATGTTTTATAACCGTTGCCGTGTAGTTTGGCTAAACACCAGAAAAGGCATGACGTGTTGTTGTGTAGCCATTTTAAGTATAGCTCCATGCACGTTAGTTTAACATATAGGCCGCTGTGCGCTTTGCCCTAGACATATTTTATTCAGCTTTGCACTGTTATTTTACAATAACCTGTTTTTACGGTCTTGTTTTCATTTCTTCTATCACACTGTTTAGCTTAGTTCAGCACTGTGTTCTCAAATAATGCATTCTTGATCGCTCTGTGATACAGTCAAGGCTACAGTCTGGTATATTGCCGGTAAACGTGGTAGAAGTTTAGTCTCCAGCATTCGTAGAAAATACACATCCTTACATAGGGACATTTACTTAGAACATCTGCGTGTTAGTTATAAAAATACTTTCTAGTCCTAGTACACGTCAAGAGGGAGTTTCCAGCCAGGGAACTACAACTGTATGCTGAATGCCCCTTTGCAGATGCTGATGCAGATTACAGGCCTTTGCTCAGGTATGAGGGTTGATGTCCTCCCGGGGGAACCTGAAGGGCAGGCTTAGAGCTTAACATGCTGTGCTCGAAATTTAACTTAGAGAGAAAAATAATCTAGCGGCACTATAATAGTCTTATTCTTGTGCTTCACTCTCATCATTACTATTTTAATATTACTGTGTTGTGTAGTTCTGGTTATTGCAGCTCATACTTTGCTATCCAAAATGCAGTCGGTTTATTAAACCAATCTTTAAAACTTACACTGCCTTTATTGTCACTTATATATGAGACTGTACTGTGTATGAGAGAACCGGTTATGACCTGATTGACCACGACTTCCCTGAGAAGTACAGAAATGTCATGCGCTCAGCTGCCCAATCATCTCTACCATTCGGGAGAGATGAGGCACTGCTAGTTAGCCGAAGCAAAGCCCGGATTTGGGGTGGCAAGTGTCATCCACCGTGGGTCAGACTCAGTCCCCCACATCGTGGACGATCTTGCTGCCCAAAATCCAGTAGTCTCATTAAGATAATGAGAGCCTAAGAGTCATGGCGCCGCCAACGTTTGGTCAGGCTCTAATTTTCGGGTCCACCGGAACCTCTCAGTCTAATTTTATATAATGACAGCTCAGTTCCGTATACGGAGACGTTCGTGGTACTGAGGATTTCCACCACAGCTATATAGGTGGTCCTATTTCAGCTGGTGGTTGTTCAAGCTTGAACTTTAAAAGGTAAAAACCCCATCTTGGTGTGCCTTCTCTGAACTCTTAGTGCTTCTATGATGGCGAATGCCCAGGTTGTACAAATAGCTGTTAACACGAGACAACCTCTCACAACACATTTACTAGTACAAGGCCTCACGGCCCAGGGAGGTCCAGTCACGTTTGTGGTGGACACCCACGCAGCTTATAGAACAGAGCTTTTTTATTCTTGGGTCATATTTCCAGCAGTTGATGGGAACACAAATACATTTCATACATATACAGTTGCGAAACCGCCTGGACAATACAGGGCGTATGCATATTTAGAGATACCTCTATCTTATCAAGAAAATAATAATTGGCGTGATGGTGCCCTACCCCATACGATATTACCAGTAAGGTTAGGTCCGCTAAGTAATGAAGGTCCTACCTGGCATTTATTGGCCACAAATACACCACATCCTGCGGTTGCGAATTTAGCAGTAGCTGAGGTTCGACGCTTATATATTGAATTAATAGCAATATATAGACGATTAGTCCAATTTGTGATGCAAACTTCAAATATAAACCCAGCACGTGCTGCTCCAGCCCAACCACATGCAGTGACACTAGTTATAAACCAGGTGACTGTACATTCGATTATGGGTAAAGTACTGGCCAAATGAGAGGAGACTCTGTTTTGGCTGGCTCAAAATATTTATACACTGGAAGCAGTGTTTCCCCATATGAAACCTCAGGATAAACATAGGATATTAACTATGTGCTTGCCCTTTGGGATGGTCCCTACAGTTGAAAACTGTAATACCTGGGGCAAGGATTTGCCGCGCTCTATACAACTGCACACGGTACACCGATACTTGCCAACCTACCGGAAATACTTAAACAAATCCAAGATGAATACGGGGCTGCCTCAGCCCTGGATTTGGGCATGCAACTGATGGGCAATTTTGCCACAGTTTCTTCAATAATCTTAAGTAATCTTAAAGGGGAAGCAGTTGCACTTGCAGTGCACATGCGGCTCCGTGATGTTCCGCAACAAAATCAGGAACGAGAGCTGCCTAAAATAATAACGGAAACATGTTAGAGTATCGGTCGAGATAGCCTTGGGGCTAGACTACAAAAACCTCAATTTCAGGGTAAAATTAATAAAGATAATACTAAACAACAACCTGAGGGTAATAAGAAACACTGGGATAAGAAGCAACAAATGCCTAAAAAAGAAAGGGGAGAATCTCCACGGACGGAGACCCCACAGAAAAGGTATAATCTCAGGAATAGTGATAATATAAAAACACCTGATAGATATCAATATACTGATACACGCCAATCTCGTTCCTTTCAGAACTCATTGGAAAAAGAAATGAGAGAGGTGGGCGATCAGAGCGAAGAACAGAGTACGTGAAACCGAGACAGGAATCACAACGCTCTTCAGAGGTTTCTGTTAAAAAGGAAGAGAAACCTGTACAGCAAACACAACAATTTAAAAAGAAAAAAGTGGCAGCAGTCTCAGTTTGACATGCCAGTCAGGAAGAGGGTTCTCTTGAAGAACAAGACTTGGGCTCTAGCACTGCCAGACAGCGCGGCAGAGGTCACAATAGTTTGCCGGAATCTTCTAGAGCATCTGGAGGTGAAAGCAACTGATGACTTTATATAAGTAGAAACAGCGGACATGCGTGTCTCCGAGCCTGATAGGGTATACAAAGTAACACTACAATTAGAAGGAGACATTGAACGCACGATACATGCAATCTTTTGGGACCGTGTAGTTAAAGTGTACGACATCTTGTTGGCTGAACAAGATTGGCCGCCTGACTTTGTCCGCACCTGCCCATATGGAGAAGAGGTCATTCAACCTTATTTCTCACACCCTTGTTCTGGAGGAACTCGCAGAGTCCTATTCTACAGAATCGGACCTAACACAGACACCCGCATTATGTAGAAATCACGTGGGGTGGGATAGGGACTCTCCCTACCATGTTATTCCCATTAAAAGTGAACCTCAGCCACAACCGCAGTATCCCATAAAACATGAAGCATGGGCACCGGTGACAGAGATACTTACACAATTAGAATACCAGGGTGTGATTGAACCCTGTGTCTCACCGATGAATAACCCTTTATTTCCTGTAGCCAAGCCGGACCATTCATACAGAATAGTCTTAGACTACAGACATTTAAACGGACATACACGCACATATGCTATACATAATTTACATAGCACTGCACTGATAAGCAATATAGTACGGAAAAAATACAAAACAACTTTAGACATCTTGAATGGGTTCTTGTGCCAGAATATAGCACCTGAAAGCAGGGACTTAACAAGCGCTAGCCCATCAGGCTCTCAGAAAAAATTCCGTCATTTGCCTCAGGGGTATAAGAACATCCCAGGACTGTTTGCGGCTCGTGTGATGGCTATAATACACGAGTTAGACCCCGAAGCATTGTCATATGTAGAGGATATATATCTCACGGATGATGAGTTACTACAACATTTAAGACGGGTAGCTCGCATTATTGTAGGGTTTGCTGAACTTGGCTACAAATTTAACTTTAAAAAATCAAAAATTGCCTTCCTCAGCGTCTTGTTTCTGGGATATGAGCTGTCGAGTGAAGAGAAGAGCCTAGCGCCACAATTTTTTTTTAAATGTGCACAATTACAACCACCCAATACTATTAAAAAACTTCAATCGTTGCTGGGTTTTCGAAATTTTAGCAGAACATACTTTCCTGATTATGCAACACGCATAAAACCTCAAGAATTCCTTCAATATGAAGTAGAATATCCATTTCCAGCGAATATCTTGCCTATTGATCAGTACCATAGAGTCATGTACACCGATGGCTATGCGCAACCAGCGATTGGAACAAAACATCAATACTCTGCTGCTTGCACAGTCGTAAGCGGCTATATGGAGGAGGAGAAATTCTGTCCCCAACATACCTATACACAGACCTTAGGGGATTGTACAGCACAACTGGCTGAGCTAAATGCTCTGCTGATGGCACTAGAACATACGGATCCGGCACAGTTCACACTGATTGTTTGTGATTCATATTACTGCGTCCAGGTCTTTAATGAATATCTGCATTACTGACGTTTGAATGGATTCAGAGATTTGAAAGGCAACACCATAAAACACAGACTCCTGTGGGGGAAGGTAGCAGACCTGAATGAGACGCTACTGAAGGTCCATGTTGTGCACTTGGACACCAGCGCGTTGGAATACACATTGCTGGAAATGCATTGGCTGATGAAGATGCAAAGTCAGCAGTGGCAGTTGCCACTGTAGCTGCAGTGACTTGTTTGAGTACCCAACCAGACACAGACACAGACATTATGGCTGCCATAAAAGCTGCAGTTGATGGTACGCATTATCCTTAAGGATTTCCTAATAAATATCAATACTTGATGGGAGGTATGCTGAACGCTGAAGTGAAAATTCCAGGCGTAGGCGTACGCGACATCCCCAATAAAGATGTAAGTTCACAATTGATTAAAGCAGTGCATGAGGGGGTGGCATCTGTACATGCTGGTGTGGCGGCTACAATTTCACTCTTACAGGCCCGTTATTGGTGGCCCGGTCTCTATAAAGAGACTAAGCAGTATGTCCTTTGTTGTGACATCTGTCAACAAATTAAAGTTTCCACGGCCAAGCGCCCGCCGCAGACACCCCTCTTAATTTCCAATAGACCATTACAATGTGTGTACTTGGACCATTGCGGTCCATTAACACCTGATAGTGCATACAAATACATATTAGTCACTGTTGATTCATGCTCCAGATTTGTGTGGGTGTGGCCACAACGCTCGGCTGTTGCTCGGACTGTTAATAAAGATTTGCAAGTCTTTATTGGTACATATGCAGTTGTGGCCTTCCATTCGCACCAGGGCCCTACTTTTGCCTCAAGGGCATTCAGGGACACCATGGCTTTGTTGGGGGTTCAACTGCAGTACTCGTCTCCATTTCATCCTGAGGGAAATAGTGTCGTGGAGTGATTAAACCGTGAGTTAAAGCAATCCTTTATAGCCAGAGTCTTAGGTACGGGTCGTAGTTGGCTATCCCACCTGTATGGAGTTCAGAGAGCACTAAATAACCTGCCTAGAAGGTCCCTGGGAGGTTGTACTTCATATGAGTGCCTGTTCGGAACACAAATGTTTGTTCCGGATCTTGATGGTCCTGGCGTGGAGGCAGCAGAAACACCTTTTGACATAAATGATCGTGTCACTGTTTCACAGGAATTACAGCAGTTCTGTGAAGATAACTTGTCTAAAAGTGCTGCCTCCACAGGAATTAAGGATGTTCCAGTGACATCTACCGGCTGAATTCCCAGGGTTGGGGATCTTGTATGTGAAAAGGTTGCAGTGAAAAAATAATTTGGCACTTCTTATCGGGCACCAGTCCCTGTACTGGGGATACAGGGTATCAGAACTGTTATTCTACCACCGTTGCCAGGTGCCAAAGAAAATCGTTTTGTTTCAATTGACAATGTCAAACTACAACATGTGGCCGATTCTACACAGCCGACCAAGAGGAACAGCCAGTAGTTCCCGAATCCCTCTCACTACTGGAGAAGAAGTTCCACTACAAGTTGTTTATACCAACACTGATACCTCTCTGAGCTTGGGAGGGGAGGATGATGATGATCTTGCCTTAGTTTCACTAACAGCAACAATTTCGAAATATTTAATCAAGTCACCACGACTACAAGTCAGACAGATGGTGCTGTCTACAGTGTACCACCCCAGGAAACACCAACTCCACCATTGACAACGGCTATGCCATTTGCACAAACTGCCTCTGGTTACTTTTCCGACTTCAATGACGGTCTATCGGACTCGTTTGCCTCATCGACAGCTGCCCTGTCAGGTGCACGTAACCTAATACATTGGCTTAAAAACACATATTTAGTTTTTCCATGGAACTATGCATGGCTTTCTTTGACTGTCCTAGCCTTTCTGCTTTGGATTTGTTTTGTTATTACCTTTTTCCTGCTGGTCATTTTCTTTCCAAGAGATCAGCGGTTGATCAGGTGGAGGAGGTTTTGAAACCACATTTTTCATCACATAAGGTTCGAAGAGACTTGCCTTTTGTGAACATTTCTGCAGTGCCAATTTGTGACGGGATTGTGTGGGACAAAGTAATGTTTGATAAATATGGTCCCACTGAAATGATCCAAATACCGTATGTGTTAAAATTATCTATAAATGATATAGTCATATCAGGCATTGTGTCAGATGATTGGGCTGTGAAAACAGTTGAGTTTATGATGACAGAATTGCAATATTATACTGTCTATGAAAACAAAGATGTTTACCAATTTAAAGACAATTATGGTGATATGTTTTGCTATGATTATTATGGGCACCACTTCATACATAGAGTGAGTAGACCAAAATCGATATTTAATTATACACAATGAGAACATTGTCCAACTCCACCACAAGGGAGTTCAAAAACGTATACTTACAAGTTTGCGTATTTTTCTGGGCATCGTCAAAAAAATGCTGAGTCATATTATTTTAAAGTAACTCCTACTAAGGATATACATATGTTATTGACCAACACAAAATTTATATAATCCTTTGTTTCTCGGTTATCATTAGAAGGTTATGAATATTGGTCCAAATATATTGATTTGAAAAGTGTTTGGGGAACACAAAAATTGGCAAACCAAGGGTACAGAAACATTGTTTAGAGCATGTCTAATCCCTGTTCAAATGATCTTTTGGAATGAAACAGTACATAAACAAGTTGTTTAGGTTTAGTAACAATCAGAGAATTAAATATGCCCAGTATATCTGCCCCTGCAAAATTTGACAACTGGTGAAAATACACAAATGCAACCACACACGAGCTAGATGAGTGGTTCAGAATGGTACGTTTAATGCTTCACTGACACGTCCAGGCGGGTCGTTATTGTGGCCCATAGATACCAACGGGTGTCATCAACGTTTTGTCCCCTCCTCAGGGGCCAGCGGTGCTTGAGGTGGCGGTGCCCTGTTCAGCGGTGCTTGAGGTGGCGGTGCCCTGTTCAGCGGTGCTTGAGGCGGCGGTGCCCTGTTCAGTGGTGCTTGAGGGGCGGTGTCCTGTTCAGTGGTGCTTGAGGCGGCAGGCTCCTTTGCAGTGACTCAGCTGCTGGCGGTCCTCTCTGTCCCAGCGGGGCTTGTGCTGGCGGTCCTCTCTGTCCCAGTGGGGATGATGGCCTCCTGGCCAGCGGGGATTGGCCAGCGGGGATGATGGTGGTGGCCTCCTGGCCAGCGGGGATGATGGCTGTGGCATCGTGGGCAGCAGGGATGATGGCGGTCTCCTCCGCCGTGCTGCTCTTCCCCAGACTTTCCTGGTTTCTTGTGGCCCTTCCCCACCTTGGAAGGTGTCGCAGCTGACTCCACACACCCACCGGGTCCCCTGGGAGCGGCTTTGGTGGCTGGAGTCTTGCCCCTCTCCCGCCGGGCACTGGTCAAACTTTTGATGCTTCACAGGTGGAGGACTGTCCGTGCTGTGGCTCCTTGCCACACTGGCTGCCCTGGTGGCCGGTGCACTCCAGATTCCGGTGACTACAGGCACCACTGGTCCCAGAAATGTTATGGCTGAGGTGCTAGTTCGTGACCTAGGAGACGGACGGGGTGGGGGAGGTGTGGGAAAGAGGTCAAGGTTGGACAGGAAAAGTTTTTGGGAGACACTGGGACGGATAGCTGGAGGGGGTTTGGGAGTGGAGGAAGAGGCTGTGGTTGTAGGAGGTGTTCGTTTGGTGACTTTGGGTGAAGGTGCATGGGCTGGAGGCTGTCGTGAGGTAGATGGCTGTTGGGTGGGTGTGTACTGCGTTTGTGTATCTTGGGAGGTGGCGTCACAGACACACTGGGAGAGGACACAGGGGATGTGTGAATGGTAGTGGGGGTGGTGACTGCACGTGAGCGGGGTGTGGTGGTGGGTGTGCTGGTGATGGCAGTAGTGGCTGTAGATGTAGTGCATGCAGGTGTGAGTGTAGACGAGACTGGGCGGGGAGAGAGACGAGGAGGAGGGGGACACAGTGGAGGCAGTGGATGATGATGTGTCTGCATGTGTCTAATGCTTGCGTGAGTGCCTGTGGGATGTGTGGTGCTTATGTTTGCCAGAGCTTCCCTTGTGTGTTGACGTGTGTGCATGTTGGTCTGTAGGTGTGCTTGGGATAGGCTGGGGTACAGGGGATTGGGTCTGGGTGGAGGATGTTGGGAGGGGGGAGGCTAGAGACAGGGACAATGGCTGTCATCAGTGCTGAGGCCAGAGCCTGAAAAACTTGCTGGAGGGCCACCTGACCAGAATGAATGCCCTCCGGGAATGCATTTGTTTGTTGCAACTGCCTTTCTACACCCTGGATGGCATTCAAAATGGTAGACTGCCCAACAGTGAGGGATCTGATGAGGTCAATGGCCTCCTCACTGAGGGCAACAGGGGTGACTGGGGCAGGGCCTGAGGTGCCTGGGGCAAAGGTGATGCCCACCCTCCCGGGTGAGCGGGCACGGGGCAAAGGCTGAGGGGCTGCTGGGAGGGCGGTGCTGGTAGGGGTGGTGGCAGGCATACTTGTAGATGGGGGTGCACAGATGTTGCTGCCACCACAAGGGAGCTCCCATCAGAGGATGAGTCTGTGTCGCTGGTCTCAGCTCCTGTCCCGCCGTGGAGTTCCCCTCGCCCTCCGTCCCACTGGTGAAGTCCGAGTCTGTAGTGTGGCCCTCCATGGCCATGTGGGATGCAGCCCACTCGTGCTCCGGTGCCACTGCTCCTCCGCCTGATGATGCTAATTCACACAATAACAGGGAGACCACAAAAAGGGGGGGGACGACAGAAGAAAGACATGTTGAGTGCATGCATTAACGCTAGAGTTGGCGGACACAACAGACACAGAAGCCCTCTGCGCTACGCCACGCTCTTGGGCTCCACTGTTCAAACCCTGGGAAATGGCCTACTAGGCTATGGATGACATCTGCACACATGGATGACACAGGGGCATGACTAGGTGTACTTGGCACTCTACAGAGGTGGGGTGGGGTGCCACATGGCCTGCCTTATGGAGGGACCTTGCCTACGAAACTCGCCCTGGCCTAGGGAAACCCACAGCCCACTTACCCCACCCAGACACCTCCACTGTGTGCAAAATCAGCAGGATAAGAGTGTACTTACCCCCTTGTGGCTGCTGTAATGCCCTCAAGCGCCCATCCAACTCCGGGTACGCCACTGCCAGGATCCTGAACATCAGGGGGGGTCATGGTGCGACGGGCACCCGTCCCACTTTGGGAGGCCATCCCCAGCTGAGCCTCCGCCGTCTTCTTGCTCCACCGGCGAATGTCCTCCCAGCTCTTCCAGCAGTGGGTTCTCCGTCTGTGGTAGACCCCTAGGGTCCGGACGTTCTTGGTGATGGCACACCAAATATATATTTTCTGGTGGGTGCTGACCTTCATGAATTGTACAGGGGGAAGAGAAACTTATTACCAACTGCACCGTCACAGTCATTGGCCCCCATCCCTACCCTTGCCATGTGGAACATGCACGTACCGTTGTTTCATGCACACTGCAATCCCCCCCTTCTTACATCCACCCCAGTCCACACAGGCATAGCCCATAGAGCATGCTCCCACTGTACTTACCTGTTTGTCTGGAGGACAGTAGAGTAGCGTGTACTGGGGGAGGACCCCGTCCACGAGTTTCTCCAACTCCTCCAATGTGAAGGTAGGGGCCCTTTCCCCAGGCACTCGAGCCATTATCTCTACCAGAAAGAGGTCACAGCAGCACTTGCAGTGTAGGTCCTCTTCTGTTGAAGATCAGGTATCGAGTGATTGAGCAGATAGAAAATGGCAGTCACGTCTGCGGCGGTGCATACCGTCACCGCCGTCGTACATCGTCATTGGCTCATGGGACCCATAGAGTCCAATGTTAACCAATGCAGCATTGCGCCGCGGTCTTCGACCACCTACCGCGCGGTGTACAATGCCAGCGCAGTTACCTCATATCCCATTGTCCCACTTTAGAGGTCAGGCAGCCGCCATTTCAGGGGCCCACATGGCTTCATTTTTAACTTCGTCACACATACCTAGGCCTAGACTCAACACACATACAGGCCACTTTTTGGATTCTGATTCGTGTTCAGTGTAAGCTGTGGGTACGTACCTCTGAGTTGGTTGACTCTGTGCTCGCAGTTGTCCTTCATAGGCACCGTCCGCTGGGACATGTGAGGAGATGACAGCATCTTCTGGTGTACCGACCGTTGGTGGACCTGTCGACAATGGAGGAAAGTCATGTGATCATCACCTACAGGCTTGACCGTGCCACAATCCAGGAACTGTGTACCCAGCTGGAGCCAGACCTGATGTCAGGTATCTGCCATCCCACAGGAATTCCCCCCTCAAGTGCAGGTGCTGTCAGTGCTCCATTTCCTTGCATTGGGTCATTTCAAACAACTGTGGCCATTGCATCAGGGATTTCCCAGCCTATGTTTTCCAACGTGTTGTCCAGAGTGTCATCTGCCCCACTGAAACACACGCAGAGCTACATCGTTTTCCCTCAGGTGGAGGATTTGCCTTCAGTGAAAGGTGATTTCTATGCCCTGGGACATATCCCCAACATCATAGGTGCCATTGATGGGACCCATGTGGCTTTGGTCCCCCCTGCAGGAGTGAACAGGTGTACAGAAACCGGAAGAGTTACCATTCCATGAATGTACAGATGATATGTTTGGCAGACCAGTACATCTCCCATGTTAATGCCAAGTTCCCTGGCTCAGTGCATGACGCCTACATCCTGCGGAATAGCTGCATCCCTTATGTGATGGGTCAACTCCAGAGGCACTGTGTGTGGCTATTAGGTGAGCACCTGGAAGCAAGACAGTGGGAATGGTTGTCTGGGTCTGTGGATGTCCCTATTACTTAGTGTGTGTCTAACAGTTGTCCCTCGCCATTTGCAGGTGACTCGGGATACCCCAACCTGTCATGGCTACTGACCCCAGTGAGGAATCCCAGGACAAGGGCAGAGGAACGCTACAATGAGGCCCATGGGCAAACACGGCGGACAATCGAGCGGACCTTCGACCTCCTGAAGGCCAGGTTCTGGTGCCTCCATATGACAGGTGGATCCCTATTCTACTCACCAAAGAAGGTGTGCCAGATCATCGTGGCATGCTGTATGCTTCACAACTTAGCTTTGCGACGACAGGTGCCTTTTCTGCAGGAGGATGGTCCAGATGGCAGTGTTGTTGCAGCTGTGGAGCCTGTGGACAGTGAAGACGAGAAAGCAGAAGAAGAAGACATGGACAACAGGGACTCAGTGATCCAGCAATATTTCCAGTGAAACACAGGTAAGGATACAAACCTGCCTACTACATGTACTTTAACACTACTACCTCTCTACTGTCTGTCGTTTTCACCCAGTGAATGGTCACTGAGTTGTCACTTTCCCTTACGATTTCACAGATGTGAGTCACACAGTGTGACATCTGCTTTTATTCCTCATGGACTACAGCTGTGTGACATAGGTATGTTGAAATTACAAATGAAAGAGCTTTTTGACAATGTAATTGCTAATACACTATTCCGAAATCACAGACTGACTCCAGATTGTTTTGTGCTTTAAGAGTGTTTATTTTAGTGCTCAATATTGGAGGGGGTAGCAAAATGGTGAGGGGTGATGGTGGAGGAATGTCCATGGCAGAGTCCAGTCTATTAGTCTCACAGGTGCATTGCCCAAATGGGCATAGGAAGTGGAGCTGGGGCAGTTTAAGGATGGACAGGGTGACAAAGTGGGACAGAAGGATGACATTCAGGGTGGTCTCATTTCTTGGCGGGAGTCTTGGCATTGTTCTCTGTCTTTGTCCTGGATCTCAGGGACCGTTTGCAAGGTGGTTCTCCCTCTGCAGTGGGTGGGGTGCTGGTGTAGTGGTCCTGTGGCGGTGCCTCCTGTACACTAGTGCCGGCGGAGGTGGTGAGCAGTTCATCATCCAGGCTAGTGTCAGGGGCCCCTTGTAGTGCCACAGTGTCTCTCCTGGTGTTGAGTACTTCCTTCAGCACCCCTACGATGGTGTGTAGGGTGGAATTGATGGCTCTGAGTTCCTCACTGAAGCCCAAATACTGTTCCTCCTGCAAGCACTGGGTCTCCTGAAACTTGGCCAGTACCATTGCCATCGTCTCCTGGGAGTGGTGGTAGGCTCCTATGATGTTGGAGAGGGCCTCCTGGAGAGTGGGTTCCCTTGGCCTGTCCTCCCCCTGTCACACAGCAGCCCTCCCAGTTCCCCTGTGTTCCTGGGCCTCCGTCCCCTGGACCATGTGCCCACTGCCACTGCTCCCAGGTCCCTGTTGTTGTTGGGGTGGTGGGGTATCCTGGTTTCCCTGTAGTGGTGGACACACTGCTGATTGACGTGTCCTGGGGACGGAGTTATGGGCCCGCTGCGTGGGTGCTGTGCTGGTGTTTCGAGAGGGAGGAAGCTCTGTAGTGGCCTGTGACTGTGTGATGGGCCGGGCTGGTCATCTAGATCCAGTTGGACAGAGGTGTTGTCATCACTATGGGCCTCTTCTGTTGGTGGTGTGGACATGTGTGGACCCTCCTGTCCGGTGACGTTGGGTAGGGGTCCTGCAGGGGTATAAAAGGATGTTTACTGTATCTGTGTGTGCCATGGTGTGCAATGGGTGGGTGACCGTGTACCCCAGTGCGGGACCTTGTGTGATGATGGTTTAGGGGGTTGTATGGGTATGTGCAGTGGACATGCTTTAGTGATGGGTGTCCATGCTTTGTTGTTGCATGCAGGGCTTGGTGTTAGGATGTGTGGTTTGTGATGTTGGGACATTTGTGAGGAGTTAGTGTGATGGGGTGAGGGTGGGGATATGTGCTGGCATGCAGGTAGGGTGGGGGATGTAATAGTTAAGATTTGATTTACCAGAGTCCATTCCTCCAGCTACTCCTGCGAGGCCCTCAGGATGCAGAATCGCCAAGACCTGCTCCTCCCATGTTTTTAGTTGTGGGGGAGGAGGTGTGGGTCCGCCGCCAGTCCGCTGAACTGCAAGGTGGTGTTTTGAGACCACCGAATGCACCTTCCCCCGTAGGTCGTTCCACCTCTTCCTGATGTCATCCCGATTTCTTGGGTGCTGTCCCACTATTCTTCGCCATAGCTCCATCTTCCTTGCAATGGAGGTGTGCTGCACTTGTGATCCGAATAGCTGTGGCTCTACCCGGACGATTTCCTCCACCATGACCCTGAGCTCCTCCTCTGCGAACCTGGGGTGTCTTTGCCGTGCCATGGGGTGGTGTGGGTGATGTGTGGGGTGGTGTGTGTGGTGATACGTGTGTTGATATGTAGTGGGGTGTTGTGTGAGGTGCGTGGAAGTTATGTGGGTGATGGTGTTGTGTGCCTGTGGATGCTAGTATTGTTGAAGGTGGTGTCTTTCTCTGTGCTTCTTTCTCAATTGTGGTCGTAGGGGGTTTTGGGTGATGTGCGTGTGTGTTTTATATTGTATTGGGTGTGTGGGAGTGGTGTGTGTATGTGTATCAGGTGTGTGTATTTGGAATTGTCCAATGTGGTTGTGTTTTGTAAGTGTATGTGTATTTTGAGCGCGGCAATGTGTACCGCCAATGGAATACCGCTGTTGAATGACCTCCGCGTGGATTCGTGTGTCGTGATAGTGTGGGTGTATTTCTGTTGGAGTGATGGTGGAGGTTTTGTTTTCGCCAGTTTATCACTGACCTTTGGTGTGGCGGACTTGTGTGGGTGTCAGAATATTGGTGGATTCCGTGCTGTGGGTCTTAATAGCTGTGGCGGAATTCCGCAGCTGCGGTGGTGTGTTGGCGGTCTTCTGCATGGCGGTAAGTGGCTTTTACCACCAATGTTGTAATGACCCCCAGAGTGTAGGAAAATTGTGCCAACAGTGGCTAAAATCATCCTCACTTGATGCGGTTAAAACGCACCTCAATCTCTTGTCCAACAACACTGACTTACAAGATTTGTTCTCAGGCCCCAAGATACCACGTAGGAAGCGTTTCTTCTATGAAGTATACAATGAAATATGGAAACTTTCCCAACAAGAGGCTGCAGCACGGTTAAGGCAAATAGACCAGGAAAATTTGAAAAAGGCATTAGCTGTTGTGGATAATAGAATTCGCACTTTGTCCGACCAGATATATACAATTAACAACATTGTTTCTTCTTCTATAGACAATATATGATCTGATATGTCTTCTTTATATCATGGACAGAGTAAGACCAGGTCCATTATGCAGTTGGGTTGGACACTTCAAACATTGAAGGCAGGTCGCGTTCCGTGGCAGAACAGGGAAATATTTTTTTCCTTTAATCAGGTGCGGCAACAACAACTAATGGCTAAGAAAGAAGCGGCTTATGTCATGCTTATCATGGGGTTATTACTCTGCCTATTTCAACACGTTCCGGTAGGCACATATGAAAAGTTGGAAGATAGTTATATCCATGAGGTGTGGGATCTTCCCTTCTAGTACAAATGCCTCAATGGCATGAAAGAGGCCTACGCGACAGTATGCATGCCTTTCACAAATGAAAGCACGCAGATTTTAAAAGGCAAAGCCCACGAACCAATGAAAGTGACTGACGTGACATGGGCATGGTTGAAAGCCCAAAGAGAGATTACAGCATCGGATGAAGTGCTTTGCGCTCGCCCATAAAAATGAGAATAATCAATTACATGGAACTTTGAGCGGCTTCAGCCTTTGCCTAAGAATGATTCCCAAATCCTATGTTACTGATGGAGTGTTTTTATCTGAACCCTAATCTTTTGGTGAAATCATCAAATATGTTTCCCCATTGGTCGTAAGGACCTTTGTTAGTCCACGTCTCTGTGAGACCAATGTGATGTCACAATGTATATCAAAAATCAACTAATTCAACCCTAAAAGTTTCTTTTAGAACATTAATTCAATCCGTGTATGTGCAAAGTAGGAACAAATTGAAAAATATAACAATACAATCTGGCGACCAAAATGAGCCATTATTTGTAGCTGTAATAAAATGAGATGCAAGATGGTAAGATCTACA
This sequence comes from Pleurodeles waltl, assembly GCF_031143425.1. Taxonomy (NCBI): domain Eukaryota; kingdom Metazoa; phylum Chordata; class Amphibia; order Caudata; family Salamandridae; genus Pleurodeles; species Pleurodeles waltl. The sequence goes on from NC_090444.1 coordinate 316,404,748, forward strand.
ATGCAAAAAAAATAGAGATTGCATAATCATCTGTTCTTTAAAAAACCTTCCCTTTCCAATCTATGCATATGATAAGACAAATCATTTATAGGGTTTCTAATGGAGATTCTTCAGGGGAACTATTAAAGGAGTCAGCATAAGGTTGAACTTCTGTAGAAGTCCTGAGAATTAGGAAGAGCACTCAGTATGAAGCTTCGCACTCAGAGAAACCCCGCAGAGACAGATCTGTTCTCTCTCAAAATCAGAAGGAAGTCTGTCTAGCTAACTGTGAAACACCAATTAAAAACTACAGACAGTACTTTCTAGAACATCCATATATCACTGCAACCACAGAGTGCCAATCTAGTAACCCCTTTTAAGGTGAGTGGATATACTTCCTAAATTCCAATCTCCGTGCAATTAGGCACCGTAGGGTAACCCTCAATGTTGCATCCTCCTAGTGCATTGTGAACAGGAGTCCTTCTCTCACCTTCATTGCTCTATGTTTGTTGCCATCTTTCTCCTCCTTTCTCTACCTAGTGAGAAGCATCATCAGCGTACTGGCAGCATTAAAACATTCAGCATTATAAATATGTAATAGGAAGCAAACAATCAATGTTAAAAGTGATTATGCAATGAACACGGTTACATTAGTCTATTGACCAACATAATACTCTAATGTGTAAATTCATAGAGATTGCAATGGTTCCACACTAATAATTCATTTAATATAACACACTTGTTAATGAAGTTAAGCCACACTTTGCATATACATGTTGTATTTGAGCATATAATTGTAAGTATTTTATGTATACAGGGTGGAGCCTAAAGTACACTAATCCACTCTCCAAAGTGGTCCTGTGCAATGAACCATAAGGAGTCCATTTCTTTAATATCAGTAGGGCTAGAATTGACTGTGTGACACTCTGAGCACAATTGTGAATGTTTGGACAAAGGTCTGAATGGGAAAAAAGATCCCATTGTAAGCTTCCAAATATGCAATGTCCATTGGAGCTTCTGTCTTTTCAAGGGATAGAAGTTATAATGGATTGGACTGAGGGACGTGCCTGTGAAAAAGCTGGCTGATAAATGTTGGTAACACGTTGGTGAGATACTTCAGAAAAAAAAGGAAGGGCAGAAAGAAATGCGAATTTTAGAAGAAAATGCCTCACTGGAGCATGACTGTGTCTTCTTTAACAGTAAAGACATATAAGCTAACAATGAAACCATTGTTTTACAGAAAAGCTGGGATTAGGGAAAAGAACAGACTTGGGAGAAAGACATTTACGGACACGTCACCTGATGTGCATCCAGGTTGGAGGCTACACCCCGTGTGCAGCATAGCAGCTGTCACAGTGATGTGGATCACAGCCTGGATCACAAATGCAGTGCACTGTTAATAGCTGTCTTGCTACCCTCTGGCCGCTTATTGTGGCCCTTAGTGGCAATCAACAGCTCCTCAAGGAGATAGGCGACTGGCAAAGTTGTAAGCTTTTTTATCTACTGGAGCAGCATGGAGCCAGCAGAGAGAGACCCGATTACTGTGCATACCTAGAACACGCCTGGGGCACCCTCCTGTGGGGTAAAGAGCATCGGAATCCTAGGGAGCTGGTAGTCGAGGGTGGAGTAACTCAGGTAAGGCAATGGAGCCCTCCTGTCCTCTCTTACTGAAACCTGCAAACAAATTGCATCAAGAGCCTTTCAATGAATGTGACAATTTATCACCAAGGCATAGATTTCTTAATAGCATCCTAAAGGGCTCCTAGGTCTAAAAATGTGTTAAACCTGACAAAACATAGACCCAGTTCTATTTTAGTAGGCTCCATGAGGAAACAATTAGACTGCTGCATTAAAGAAAAGACTAAGATGGTGACAACAAAAAGAAGTGTGCTACATGCTTCAGTTAAAATCAAGGTTGACCCCCAAACTCTTGAGGTGAAGGGGGAAGGTGTCCCCCTGGTTGAAAAAGGTACTAACAACCAGGGACACCAAAGAACGCCTGCTTCAGCTCTGAAACCACAGAAATCACCCATTGAGGACATAATTTAAAAGCCTACCGTGGAAATTGAGGATCAAGAATGAAGGTAAGTACCAGCCTTAAGCTGCAATACACTATAAGCTAACTTCATACCAAAAACACTGGGAATGTAGCCCTTGGAAAATGAACTTGTGGTAATATTACTGTCATGGAGGTGCAGGGTAGTAAGGGATGAGAAGACATGAACTTGGACCCTGGCAACGCAGGCCATAATGGTGCAATGGACAACTCAGATGGGCTTGGGCCCTTGTTCACAAGGAGCAATATGATCTGCGAGACTTTTGGAAACAGAGTACCACCATCTTCCCCCTCAACAATCCCGAACTCAGTGCTCCCACAGCCAAATGCATTAGCTGCAGACATGCTGTTCCCAGTATTCAGTGTGGCAAATAAAGTAGTTGTGAATGTAAAGTCAGTTACCTACCGAAGTGAGGCAGAAAGGAGGAAGAGTGAGATGGGGGCTTGAGCCAAGCTCCCAACTAAGCAGTCCAGGATTGGACTTAGTACATCTGATCTATGAGAACCGTCTGTGGCAGCTTAAATCTGCATCATATTCATATTGATATACATAGGTATATATATATATATATATATGCGTTTGTGTATATATGTGTATATATATATATATATATATATATATATATATATATATATATATATATACACACATATATCCCAAAAGAGTTCTCCAAGGTATGTTCACGACTTTGGTGGAACAAATGGAGGTGATTTCCAAAATAATTTTGGATCTTGAGGTTGCTTAGTCAAAGAGAACGACAGAACTTTACTCTTGAAAAATAATTTAGGGGCTTATTTAACTTGGGCCACCTTAGCGCAATTTTTTTCACGCTACGGTGGAACAGAATAGTCCCACACCCTGCTGACCCCGTATTTACAAACAGGCACAATGTCAGAATTGCACCACTTTGTAAACCCTTGCACCACATTCTACCTGTGCCAGGTATAATGTGTGCAAGGGAGGCGTTCCCCACAGGGAGACCCAAAAAAATGAAACAGTGAAATCTATGCAAGATTTCACTGTGTCATTCTAGCATCAATTTTTAACGGCTGCCCAGGGCAGGCATTCAACTGACACTAGGCTCTTTTCAAGGAGCCTCCCTGAGTTTTGCTGGACTAGCATCAACATTTTTGACGATAGTTCAACAAAGTGCCACAACTGCATCAAAACTTTTGATGCAGTTGTGCTAATGAGCGCAATGGTTCGCTGAATTAGAAATACAGTGATATCACGGTGTTGTTAGGGGGGTGTAGGGTGATGCAACAAAACTGGTGCATCAGAGTTGATGCACCAGTTCCTTGTAAATGAGGCCCTATGTTCTCTGAAGCAGCTTTTGGAAGTACATGAAAATCCTGCAAGAACTAATCTCAGATCTGTTGATAGACCAGAGAGGAAGAAGGGGAAGGTTGCTACTGCTATTGAATTTTTGGATGATTTGATTCGTACTCACATATTGCAAGCCTTCACAGAAGATATAACAATACGCATTCCCATCAAGTGCCTTTTTTTGGAATACGTGGACAGCTCAAGCCCCTGCATGATGCTGATGAATTTTGGAGTCTAGAAAATGCAGGAGAGGGTGCTTAAAAGCACTGTTTGGCAAAGAAACATTCAAATCAGAACTGATTCTAACATACAGGTCTCCCCAGATATGCCTTGTGAGTCCTTTGAGAGATGGAAAGCGTTTCAGCAAATTATTTCTTTAATTCAGGCCAAACATGGTTTCTGCAGCCTGCCCAACTGAAACTTCCGCTTAAGGGAACATTGAAGGTGTTTAATGATATTGTTACAGCACAAAACTACCTACATAAAATTCAGAGTCTGTATTATACAAGCTTGAGCTGAAGAGGTCCCAGGACCTGGAATTATGATTCTAACTGATTTGGCAAAAGGATGTCATAAAGTGTATATTATTGCTTCAGTAATTTGTAATGGTTGCAAGTGTGACTGGATTCCTAGTTAATCAATATGCCTTTCCACTAAAGAGTAGTATGCTAGTAGACTGCTCAGAAGCCCATAGGTTGAATCAAGGGGAGGAGGGTCTAAGACATTTGGGACGTTAGCAAACTGCAAGCAACACACCAGAAGGTGGAGGGAAGGGGTGCTGTGATTGGACAATTGAGGATTTGGTTTTGTAGATCGGGGAGTAAAGAGGTAGGGAGATAGGATTGAGTATCAAGTTTGGGGTAAAGGGGCAGCAAATCACAGTAGGGACTGCAGCAAGCATTTGGGGGGAAAGAATATGGGTTCCTGCAGGGCTTAGTCAAATCAATTTGCCAAATAAATGTTGCAGAACATTTTTTTTTAGGCTTGCAAAAGATTTAGCTCCTGTAAGAGAATATGTTTAAATGTGTGCCAACTCTGAAGAGCTGGGTTGTCTTAGTAAATATAAATGGGCTAAAAAATCTGCTAAAGCATGGAGCAGTTATTGACTGACTTGCTGAGAGGAAAGTGACACATGTTTTACTTTAGGAGACATGCATTACAAAGTTTGAGATACAATCAATACATTTGAGCCCTTTTCAATTATTAGGTTATTCCTCCATATCTGCATCTCTCAGAAGAGTGGCATTTTTAGCTATCAGTAAGTTTGTAGGCAAAATAGAGAAGGTGGTATCTGATCAGTCAGGAAGTGTGGTTCAAATGACCTGAGTTAGGTACTCACTAGTCTCATTCTACTGCCCACTTTTAGTTTACACTTGGCCTCTGTATGATTTGTCACTCCAGTTGGTGAATTTCTCTAAATTAATTATAATTGGCTGGGACTCATGGTGCTATTAGTCTAGACGTGGTCCTTCCTGATAAGATGTCCCAGCCCTATAGCAGCTCTTTAAATACAGCTCTGTAGCGGAAGAGTCTTTTGTTAAACAGATGAAGATTTGTACAAATTCATTTTTTGAGAAGAACACATAGTCCTCCTCTTTAGAAAATATAGCCTTTAAACCAACTCAGTGGGAGAAGATTGTTGCTTTTCAAGTTAATGTTGATAAATATGAAACACAGATAATCGATGGACATCCTTACTTTGTCAGAGTTGAAGCTTACCCAAGTAGATTATCCACAGTATTTTAAGGAAAGGGAGACAGCCAAAAGAGAGTTACAATAATTCCTGTTGGAGAAGCAGATTACTGATAGTAGAACATATGGGAAACAGCTATATGAAGAGAGGGAGTTAAGTGGGTGGGTGATTGCCTGGAGGGCCAGAACAATCTGAAAATACAGTTTTCAAACTTCGAGACCCATTTAAGGGCATCTTGCTGAAAGAAGTCCCTCAAATACAGGTGGTGTTTTAAAAGCATTTTGTGAACATTTATATTACAGACCAGCCCTTGAATAACAATATAATACATTTTCTGGCTGGAATTTGAGTAACAAAGCTGACAAATGAAGCAGCACAAAATCTTGACACAACATAACATTACTGGAAATCAGGCAGCTGGCCGAATCACTGCCTAGTTGAAAGGTAGTAGGTGAGGATGGGTTTCCTTTGGAGTGGTACCAGATGTTACTCCTAGGACAGGTGATTGCTATGTTGCACTTGTTTGATATTATACTGGGAGGAGGTGCTATCACTTCCTTTTCCGTAAAGGAGCCCTTCCTTGTTTCTTAAAAAAAAGTCAAAAACCTGGAAGATATAAATTCATTCATCCCTATCACGCTACTGAATGTAGACTATGTGATCTTTAAGAAAATCTTAGCAGCATGGGTAGTAGAGGTCACACCACATTTGTTTGGAAATGGTTTGACTGGGTTTATTCCAGGACACCAATTGTATGATAATATTCATTGTCTTGTTAAAGTGATTAATTATTTTACCTAAAGTAAGACCTTGCTGCAATTTTGTTTATAGATGCAGAACAAACCTTGTGAGCTGGAACTATTTGAAGTGATGTTAAGTAAAGGAATTTCAAGAACAGATCAGAAGGTCTATAGCCTCAATTTACAAAGATTCATCCACTGCAAAAACCTTGAATGGATCTGGAACCTAATCTAGATCACTAGATTCACAAGGCAGTGGTGTCCCCTCCCACCATCTCTTTTTGCCCTGTTTATGAGGGAGAATGGTGGAGTGAAAGCTGTGACTCAGAAAGCATCAAAACTTAAAATCAACACAGATGATTTTATGTTATTTTTATCATCTGAGGGGATGTAATTTCTGTTTGAAGTTCCATTTGAAGTTCTCAAACTTCTCAATGTTATCAGGGTACCGAGTAAATATACCTGAAAACAAGATCCTTCTTAATAATAAGGCACCAATGCCTTACACCAATTGTTGCAACTGTGTACCTGGGAATGGAAGTTAGATATTTAGAAAATGCTTAAATGCTACCGCTTTAATCGCTTAAACCCAAGGTATGTTAGATAGGTGGGGTGAGATACCATTTGCTATTGTTGGAAGAGTAGCATTTTTACATCAATCCCATGTGACTTTTTTTTTTTTTTTAGATTTAATGCAATGTTTAGTACTATTATTTAGAACAAGTGCAATCCTAGAATAAGTTTTAAGAAACTGACTACCACTCTCAAATTGGAGAGAGTATTATTTAGCAGCTTATTTAATAATCAGTGATAGGTATGACAATTGTGATGAATGTAAGACTTTTGAAAAAAATTTAGCAGCTATGTATCATGTAATGTTTTCCCGCCCAGACCCAATCCTTTGCAAAGTCAGGAATTCCAAAAAGATCAGAGACAACAGTCTTGAATTATTTAAAACCATGCTGAAACAGTTTATTAATTGGCTTGATATTCCAGATATTCATGCACAAACCACTATTAAAAGCTTGTTCCCTGACGACTTGGTATGTGAGGTGTCCAGTTAGGAGATATGTAATGTAGGAAAAGTTGGTAATTAGTTGATTAATGAAGCTTTGATCCCTTCGGAAAGTGTATTTTTTTCTCAAGAGCACTGATTAGAAGCTTTCCATTTTAGTTCTAAAACAGCACAAAGCCCCAAATTCCTGAAGAATACAACTCTATGCTCAATGGTTGGTGTATCATACTGGTTCATTATTACATAAATGAAAGTTTCACACTTCCAAACAATCTTCAAGATGTTCCACACCTCGTAGCTGGATCCACATTATTTGGAAATGCTACCACTTAAAATAATTTTGAGGAGGAGTTCTGAAGTGTATGTGGGCTCCATAACTGCAAAAAAAATCTGCCCTCTCTGCACACTCTAAGATATACCTGGCATCTTCAACTAGATAAGCCTGTTCATTTCTTTTTAAATTCATTTTATTTTGTTTTCTTGCAGAATATAAATACATTTCTTAAGGGAATGCAATTCATGCCAGCTTACAAATTCAATTCAATTACTATGTCGGTGAGAAAGTTCTACATATGAGATGAAAATTAATATTTGTGCTGGCTTAACAGAAGGAGGGTTAGGAGACAATGATTCAGACACCATTTTATGTGTGTGGGGTTACAAAATAAAAATCTGAAACAGAGCAAGAAGGGGCCAATCATAGTTCAAGGAAAGTATCAGAATTAGATTTCCAGTTCTATCAGGTGTACATATATAGAACTTTGGGAGGTATCCTCCACCAAGACACATTCGCCAACACTTCCCCACTAAGCTCCATGGGTGAATCCAATAATTCTGATAAATTACCTGACAGATAGGTCGATGTGGGAGAATGACAGGGCAGTGGTGATGTTCACTATGATGGAGTAAGAACATACTTTCTCTTGCCCTATTCCACATTGCAGGTTGCACACAATCACCTGACAGACCCAATATCTGGAATCTCCAGGATTCTCCACATTGTCATTATCTGTGCAGCAATACACTGGGGATTTTAGAGATTCTCAAGAGTTTGATGGACCTTGGGGATTAATCCAAAGGATTCAAGTGTACCTCAACATGCCATTGTGGCCTCTGTGTGGGTCTCGATATTTTGGTACATTGTATGTTGTACTTATTTTAATGATGTATAGGAATTTCAGTGCATGTGTATGTTAATAAAGTGTGAGCCTATTGGGTTTTCTGAAAGATGGGAAAGCCCTTTAGTCAAATTATGATTTCTTTCTTCCAGATCTGTGCACTTCTTGAAAGGACTGTAATGCCATACAGGGCTTTTCATGTTGTAGTGACCAACAGATTATTTAAGTAACACTCTTTTATACAGTTGGTTTAAGACTTATAATCTTAGAAATGGGGATGGTTAGTGAATCAGCTCACTAAGAGACTTCAAGGTCACTAGAATGATGTGTCTGGGGAGCAAAGGAGCACAGTTTTATTCTTGAGTTCAGATGTTCTAGATTTGCTTATATTATAGAATATTGAGTAAAATCACTATTTCAAAATATAGAATTATTGGCAAAAATCTATTAAAATATTATCACAACCCTATAAATAAACATGAAATACAAAAATATTGACTATATAAATAGGTAAAATGCATATCAAAAACAAAATATGAAATATTGTTACCATGTTAAGCATATACAAAACTACCCAAATATAAAACAATTATCAAAACCAGAAATATTGTTATTATTAAATACAAATAAAATATATCAAAATACACCACATCACTACTTTAAAAACGTGACATAAAAATCTACAAATGAAACTAAACAATGTCAATTACTTTAAAAGCTAAATGCAATATCAAATATTTCTGAATATTGTTGAAAATATACAAAAATATCATTAAAGTACATACACAAAATAACATTGTTAGCCCTTTCAACCTTCGGATGGTCTTCTCCCATACTTACCTCCACTTTTTGCTGAAATTTGTTTTTGTTGCCGTTAAGACTAACCAGTAATAGTGTGCTTGTGTTCACTCCACTAAACACGGTTTCATTGGCACATACCTGATTGGCATATTTTATTTACTTCTCAGTCCCTTGTGGAGTTGTCCCAAGACTCAGCTATCTACCTACCTCTATTTGCCCTCTGCCAGGTCCAAGATCCCTGTTCTTGCCAGCCCTCTCTCCCTTTCCTGGGTTCTTCTTCCTCTTCCTGCTGTGGTGCCACTTTCTTCTTGCTTCTTCCTAACCTCCTTGGGCCCTTTTAGTCCTCTTTTGCCGCCGTCCCTGTTTGCCCTCATCCACTCTTTTCTCCTGCCTGTGCTGCCTACTCCTCCCCATCTGCTCCTGCCCTGCCTCTGGCTTTTACCTGTCCTTACCTGCTCCTGCTTTACCTTCCCGCCTTTTGGCCAGCCCTGCCCACCACCTCTTAGTACATCTCCCACCTCCCAGGACCTATTAATGATAGCCAGAGGGTATGAAGCTGGCATTGAGTGGTCTGTGTGCTGCTGAGAAGTGGGGAGCAGGCATGATGGTTCATCAAAGGCAAACCCATCTGTACTCATCAATGCCTGGACTATGCGACTGCCATACCAACAAGATATAGAATCATGCACTGCAGCCGCATCAACAAGCCAGGTGGAGCAGTCACCATCATCCACATGGACTCCATCAAATGCACCACTGCCATGAACAACACCATCCCAGGAATGGAATACCTCAACTTCACTATCCAAACAGGTGAGAAATCTACCATTAGGTGAATCTTTGGACACAGTAGACCAGGAACTCAAACTACCTTCTGCAGCCTCATCACCGATTTCATTGCTCCCCCTGCCATTGTCTCAAAAGACTACATGTTCTTGGTTGATCTCCACTTCCACCTAAATGATGAAACAGATCCTAACGCCATCAACCTCCTTGACAACCTGAACAACATCTGCCCCACCCAACACATACAGCTTGATGGAGTTATAGCTTGATACTCATCCAGTGGCAGGAAAGCTTTCATATATATGGTCAAAGTACCCCTGGGCCGTTAAACTTAGACTTTTTAACATTTAGATACAGCAATCAGAAATTGAAAGGTGACCAATTAGTCTTTGCAATTGACATTAACTGTGCCACAACAGGTCCAAAAGCATTTAATTAACTTTCGATTTCCTTGAACTAGAAACACACTTTTTCTTAAAACTTACAAATTATGCAGCTGATAACGAATTATGGGGCAAGTGTTGACAATTCAGAATTATATAATTTCAGTGACCCTGCTCATAATGCAATGCAAACATAAAATGTTGAACAAAATCAATATTATTGTATGTTTACATAATTATAAAGACAGTAATTCACTGGTAGTGGCAAATGCCCTACCATCCTGCTTTCCGACTCTCCTCTAATAGGGAAACTTTCACCGACTGTTACATATTTATTTTCTGCACATCAACCACATTATAGTGAGATTTAGAGTATATGAGTAAGGGGCTGAAACCAACAATCTATAAAGGAGAACAGAAATCATCTTTATGGTGGAGGAGACCATCAGAAACCTTACCAGTGTTTGCTTCATCTCAATAGCACATCTCTCCACATAGACTAATGACTAAGAAGGCTGAAAGCAATGCAGGTTATAACCTCTATGAAACCGTCAAAAGATACCTCTGTTAAGTCCCAACGTCCTACAGTTCATGATACAATAATTGGTATTTGTGGGAACGTGATTTACTATTTGGGGGGGATTGAAATATTTGGAAGTAGGAAAACAGTTAAAAAGTTTTTTTTTAAAACACAGTAATTTTCATATACCAGTTTTTAAAAGCAAAGTAGAGTTTAATAAACAAAATTATACCAAATTGACAAGAATCCCATAAGAGGAATTAGATATATGCTTTTTTTTTTTATGAAAGAGAAAAAGCACCAAGAAAAAGTAAAGCGCCAAACTGTAGTTACTGCTCATGTTTGACTGTGACATAAATGCAATTTCAACTGACTGTGCTAGAATCTGGGTCAGATATACTAAGCGGGTTTGTCGCAGTTAAAGATTTTACCTGATTTAGGGTGCTATTTATTAGTGGTGGAGCTAACGGTATTTTGGGTACTATATGCTCTGCTTGAAGTGCAGAGTTCACCCAAAACTCTGCTAGCCCCGCCAGGAAGTGGAGCTCACCATGTCCACATTGCTACCGAGTTATGGACTACACAGGGCAAGTGCAGTGTCCATAACTGGGCTGCACTGCGCAGATGTCAGAGGATGCAAAGAGCCAGGCCACTGCCTGGCAACAAGGACCCCCTGGGAGAGAACCCAGGTAAGTCCTTGTTTTTTTCTTATATGCACTCTGGTAAACAAGAGGCCAGTAGTGCACACTGGACAGGGTGGTGCACAAGAGGCCTGAAACGGCAACTTTCACTGCCTAGGGCCCTCTCTTGAATGCACCTGATCTTGGAAGCACTAAGAAGGGTTGGGCCTAGTCATACAAGACCAAGCCAAAGTCAAAAACATAAGGCTGGCTGCAATGAAGTGCAGTTCTGATACAGAAACTGGATTGGGCCTGGTCAATGTTTGCCTTTGGACTTAGAAGAAATTCTAAGAAAAAGTGTCTGTGAAGGTAAGGTTCAGCAGGAAAGGCTGCAGGAGGTTTCAGAGGAGGGTGCCTCATTGTCGTATGGCCATGGGTCAAGAATGCAGTGAAGATTTCTTCATTCAGACATAGTCGCTAAAATGGAAGTCATAAATCTACAGTGATACGAGGCAGTGTGCTGTAGCCAAAAACAGTTCACAAGGTCGGATACCACTTTGACGAAGTATCACTGAAAAGGATTTGCTGCTGCAGAGAAGAATGTAGCTGGAAAAGCTGTGTACCTTGGGCAGATAGGCGAGCAGTTTGGTCCCAGTCTTCTCCTGGTTCTCAGAGTAGTTTTTGGCCAAAAGTCTTCAGGTTTGGGAATTGGCCAGCTGGGTACCTGTAGCACCACAACCAAGGGCCTAGGACTGGTGGTATACCTCTTGCAGGTTCAGGACTCACTCAGGCTAGCTCCATCTGCAGGTTCAAGATGGTTCAAGATGGTGGGAGCCATTTATGTCCCAGAGGCTCTGAACAGAAGGCCAGCAAATCAGCGCTGGGAATCACTCAGGGTAGTCTTGTGTGCAGGTTATGATGTAGGGCTTAACAGCAGAACTGACATCTGAAGTCTCAAGGCAGGCTCCAGACTCCAAAGCAGTCCTTCCAGGTACAGAAGCAGTCTTGCAGAGTACATAGCAGGTCACAACAGCAGGCAGTCTTCTAAGAGTCCTTCAGAGATCCAATAGTGAATTGAAGAATGGGTCTGAAAGTCCTATTTTTATACCCCGGTGCCCTTTGTCTGGAAAGCGGGATAAGCTTCTGGAAAGGGTCTGTGAGGTGTATGTAATGTGTTGGCTCCCTTTCCCTGGCCCAAGCGGGCTGCAGTATCAATACAGGGTTGTTAGGCCCTTTGTATGAAGGCAGAGCACAGGCTATTCAATTGTAAGTAGGGATGTGCTCAGTTACATCCCCCATCCTGCCAGCAGATGGCCCGTTGTGGCACAACTAATCCCTTCACTGTGTGACTGTCTGGAAGGAATTTACAAAATCTAATTGTCAGCTACACCGAGTCATGTGACCCAAGGCAGGCTGCAGGCACAAAGGGCTATAGGCAGGAAAAGGCCACACTTTCTAAAAGGAGCATTTTCAAAATTATATTATATTATATTGAAAATTGACTTTACCATTAACAGTGTTTAACATTACAATTTCAAAGATACAAAAAATTAGATATCTATCGGCTCTCAGTTGAAAATTACAGATTGTTAACTTTAATAAGGAATCTCCAATGCTATCCTATGGGAGTGGTAGGACTCACATAGTGAAAAGTGAATTTAGGAGTTTTACACTACCAGAACATGTAAAACTGAAACGTACATGGCCAACCTTTTCATTATAGTACCCTTCCACCTGGGAGACCTAGGGTCTTATATGTAATAAAGGGGAGTTTAAGGCTTGGCACGGTGGCTTTAATGCCAAGTTGACATGGCAGTTTAAAACTGAAACCTCACTGCAATGGCAGGCCTGAGACATGTTTGAAGTGCTACTTTTGTGGGTGGCACAATACGTACTTCAGGCTCAGTAATAGCATTTAATTTACAGGTGGTGGATATATAGTATATCAAATAATTAATCAATCAGTTGATTTGTATGGCAGGACTTGTCACCCACAGGGGTATCCAGGTGCTGGTCTCCAAGATTATCCTGAATGCTATTTGTGCCAAGCTACCCAGGGTTAAGCACAGGTTAAATTAGTAACTTTTTGTTGTTCACCTTACAAGTGATTGTGGCTATTGTTTGACCAGAGTTCTCATAAAACAGTCAGACAACAACCAAATCTGTCATACTCCCCATTAGTGAACTAGATAGCTAATAAAAGTGGCCTATGTTTGCAAATTGGGGAAGTATGGGGGACTCAATGGATTTGAGCTTTCTGCGGACAATGTTTGTGGTAATAATAATAAATCATGTGAAGGAGTTAAACATCTAGATAACTTAATTTATCACTGAATATGTATATTTATATGTGATAATAAAAGCACTCATTAATCTAGTCCAAAACGTTCTTTCTTTCACTCCTGTGGTTAATAAAGGGTGTAAAGAAGTGGACTCTAAAAGCAGAATACTGAACACTGGATGTTTCCTTGGAAATTTTCCCTGGTGTGACAGGTTTAAGCTCTTTTTAATCAATCAATCAATCAATCAATCAATCATTTGTTAAGCGCGCAACTCACCCAGAAGGGTTTCAAGGCGCTGGGGGGGGGTGCTACTGCTTGAGAAGCCAGGTCTTGAGATGCTTCCTGAAGGTCAGAAGGTCCTGGGTCAGACATAGGTTGACGGGGATGGAGTTCCAGGTCTTGGCGGTGAGGTGGGAGAAGGATCTGCCGCTGGTTGTGTTACGGTGGATGTGGGGTATGGTGGCGAGGGTGAGGTTGGCGGAGCGGAGCTGGCGTGTAGGGACGTGGAAGTTTAGACGCTCATTGAGGTAGGCAGGGCCGGTGTCGGCCCGAGCCTTGTGAGCATGGATCAGGAGTTTGAAGATTATCCTTTTGTTGACTGGGAGCCTGTGGAGGTCTCTGAGGTGGGATGAGATGTGTTTGTGGTGAGGGAGGTTAAGGATGAGTCGTGCTGAGGCGTTCTGAATGCGCAAACGTTTTCTCTGGAACTTGGCCATTGTTCCCGCATAGATTGCGTTGCCGTAGTCCAGTCTACTGCTAACAAGGGCGTGGGTGACTGTTCTTCTGGTTTCAATGGGGATCTATCTGAAGGTCTTGCGAAGCATGCGGAGGGTGTTGAAACATGAGGATGAGATGGCGTTGACTTGCTGGGTCATAGTGAGCGATGAGTCCAGTATGAAGCCGAGGTTACGTGAGTGGGTGGTGGGAGTTGGAACAGCTCCTAGAGTGTTAAGCCACCAGGAGTCGTCCCATGCCGATTTGTTGGAGCTGAAGAGGACGATCTCAGTCTCATCCGAGTTCAGTTTGAGGCAGCTTACTTCCATCCAGTTGGTGATGGCGTGAAGTCCGTTGTGGAGGTTGGTCTTGGAGGTGGTGGGGTCCTTCGTGAGTGAGAGGATCAGTTGTATGTAGTCTGCGTAGGAGGCAATGTTAAGGGTGGGGCTGAGAGAGAATCCTTGGGGTCCTCCGCAGATGGTCTTGGTGGCTTTTGACAGGAACGGAGGGAGGCGGACTCTTTGACTTATGCGGGAGAGGAAGGATGTGATCCAGTCCAGGGCCTTGTGGCAGATTGCAGCATTGTGGAGGCGTGTGCGAAGTGTGTGGTGACAGACGGTGTTGAAGGCTGCCTAGAGGTCAAGGAGGATGAGGGCCACAGTTTCACCTTTGTCGAGCATGATCCTGATGTCGTTGGTAGCAGCGATGAGAGCAGTATTGGTGCTGTGGTTCTTGCGGAAGCTGGATTCGGAGATATCGAGCAGGCTGATGTCCTCCAGGAAGCGTGATAGCCGCTGTTGACTCTCTTCTCGATGACCTTCGCTGGGAAGGGGAGTAGGGAGATGGGTCGGTAATTCTTGAGGTCTTTGGGGTCGGCCTTGGGTTTTTTGAGCAGGGCGTTGACTTCGGCATGTTTCCAGCTCTCTGGGAAGGTGGCGATCTCGAAGGAGCTGTTGATGATGGTACAGAGCTGGGGGGGTGATGATTTATCTGGCTTTATTGAAGACATGGTCATGGCATCTTTTTCGGTGTCACCTTTATGCACGAACAGCTGTCTGTTGTGCGATACCTGTTATCGCTGAAATATGGACATATAGCGATCTTTGGGCCAACGCATTGCTTACAATTGTCAGGTAACCAGCATGAAACCAGTGCTAGGATTGGTGGGAGCAGGCTCTCTCAACGCTCATCAGAGCGCTGGAGGCCTATGTCTTCTCTAACCTAGCTGTCTTAAGACAGCTGCATTAGAGATGTTTAAAGTGCACATTTGTGACTGTCGCAAGACGGCCGGTCAAAGGGACATGCACACTTTAAACATAGCACTCAGTTCCCTGCTGCCTCTCTGCAGCAATTGCCACAACCGCACGTGGAGGGGCTACCCCTGATTAAAATTTTGCATTTCATGGTGCAATGTGCAGAAATATGAAACTGTTATTTCAACCAAAAAGTTTGCATTGCTGAAACATTAGTAGATCTTATATCTGAGTTATTATTCTTGATGAGTTTGGGGGAGATATTGTTGCTTTTCTTTCTTTGGTTTGAGGAGTCATGGGACGTGCTTAGCTCAGTGTGCTGCTCTCATGCAGAGCTGCATTACTACAAGCCTCCAAAACAATTCATTCTTCAGGAGCGGAACAGGAAGGGAGGGAGCACAGAAAGTTGCTTTGTGAAATAACCTAGTGAAGACAAGAAGGGCTACATGTATCATGAAGACACCAGACACTTACAATATTTTCAAGTGGTGACAGTCATCTTGAATGATTTGAGTTCCCCATGGTCTATAGCATCCCCGCTATGTAATTGTGATGCATAGTTGTGGTTGCTGGAGTTTGTTATTCAGAAGCTTTGAATCCTTGTAACCAGTTACTCTTGGGAATCATTGAAGTCAGAGAAGTATTCTAAATCACTACACAAGTAAAAGGTAACGGAATTGCTCTTGAACAGTATTTCAGGACTTTTTCAGTAAGACTATGAACTCTTTTATCTTTTCACAATGAATCATCCATTAGGATTACAAACTCAAACTTGTGCTTGTTTGTTACACACGGAGTCATCATTTAGGTTTACAAACTTATTTTTTTATATTACATATACATTGCTTTAACAGGAGGGTTTGTAGACTCAACATCATAATTAGATCAGATATAATAATTAGAGCATTTATAGTATGAAGGTACTGCTTTGAATGGCTGTAAGGATTTTTGCATGGTCACCTCCCCTCCCCAATTTGTAGACTGATGCTACTGGTTTTCGTCTCCCTTGCACTTGGCCACAATGCATGTGCTCCGACCCCTAAAATATGGGTACAATTAGCTAAACACTGATTGACATATTTGACCTATCTGTATGTCCGTATGTACAGAACTCTGTATACCCCGGGCCAAGAAGTAAAGTGGCAATAAAGGACTGCCACACCTATTGTGCCACAACAAATTAAAAGCATGATTTCAGGCATGGTCCTGTAGCTTGAGTATGTGATTTAAAACTGCAAATTTGACCTGAAAAATACACCTTTTACCAGACCTAAACTTGTATTTATAATACTGGTAAGTCATCCCAAAGGTAGACCCTAAATCCCAATGGGGCAGAGTGCATGGTATTTAAAAAGTAGGACATGTGTTTATAGGTTTTATATGTCCTGGCAGTCAAAAAATATCCAAAGTTATTATTCACAGTGACAAGGCAGGCTCTCCTAAAAAGGCACTGAGTTGCATAATAATTTATAACTTCAGTTTGTGAATAGCTAGAGTCATGACTCAAGGACTGAAATTAATAGCAATTTAATCAGTCTGATGGTCAAGGTGGACTTTAAATTATTATTATGAGAATGCCACTTTTAGGAGTGGACGTTATCCTGCCTAAAGCCTCTGGTACCCCCACGGACAGCCATCAAACCACAGTTGTCAATGTTGCACAGCCAGACAGACTCAACTTGATGGTTTGCCCTGCTGAAAGTATCTGACTTCCAAAAATATTTCTAAGTTAGAAGGTAAAAGTCTTCACTGACAAAAATATCTGTCCAGCAAAGGTCTATCCTTCAGTGTGAAATTCAACTTTCTCTCATTGGAGCTTTCCTGATAAAAGTCAATGGCTTCACCTAGACTTCATTTGACAGGTTTTTGTTTTCAGCTGCCTTGCCCTACTAAGGATCTTTGACTTCCATTTCAGAGATTAGGGGCCTGATTTAGAATTTGCCGGATTGGGTACTCCGTCACAAATGTGACAGATATCCCATCCACCAAATTACGATTCCCTTAGGATATAAGGGGATTGCAATACAGTGGACAGGATAGCTATAACGTTTGTGACACAGTAACGCGATCTGCCACATTCTAAATGAGGCCCTAAGCTTTTCCGGACATCACCTGGCCCCTGTATCTAACCAGTGCTCCACTGTGGTTGGCTATAACTTTTCACTTTGAGCCCGGTCTGGAGCAGACAGATGTCAGTGCTTGGCACGTTGTGCTTTTTGTTTCCAGAAGCATCTAAAGGTTTATAATATCATATCTCTGGTTCTGTACATCAGATTATTCCAATTTTGATGTCTAATTGCTCATTAAAACCTTCCTTATTTTTATAATTTGGAGTGGGATTTTTATTGTGTTGTGCTTTCTACTTCTTGAATGTTTTGGCTCTGATTAGATGCTTCATACTTTTCTCCTAAGATAAGGCTGTCTGCTCCTTACAACAACTACCAAGGGTTGAGCTCAGGATTAAATTATTAAACCTTACTTGGGCCTGGTAAGAATTATTATTTGAAGAGGACAACCATCCACTTCAGCTAATATTCAATGTTCTCACAATAAGCCTTTGTTTGCTGGTTGTTAAAGCAAACTATATTACAATGACAAATGTTTTTCTTATTGCGGTTATCAGCCACTTAGTTTGAAAGTAATCAGGACTACACAATGTAAACACATAGGCCCTGATTTAGATCTTGGCAGTAACTGTCCTGCTGCCACTTTTCCACCAGTAAATTCATCCGCCGCCATGGAGGTCGGCCCACCTGATTTAGATTTTGGAGGGGACATAGGTGAAAGACCACCTGTATTCCGCTGACTCCACTGGGAATCTCCAGCCGCATCAATGGCAGGATTGGAGATAGAGGCTGGAGGTGGGGTCCAGATACCTTTCCTACTGAGCAGATTACGGTGAGCCTTCCCACCAACCCAACTGTGGTGGTGTCACCTCCACACCAGAGTTGGCGGATTGGTGGGGGAAGGGGCACAAAACTTACTTCTTTCCATGTTTCCACCTCTGATTTGGACTGGACCCAACTGGATATCACCTCCCATTGCTGCTGTCACTGGATCACAGAGGATATATGGTCCCTCTGTCGCCAGTCTTGAAGGTAGAGATTCTGCATCAATGGTGTATGTTGTGTGGGCAGTACATATAAGCTTGTGACCTCTGCAGAAATATGCATGCCACAGGTATTTTTTTTAATACCTCTGACATACTTATGTAGGGAGCACATTTGTGCCAGAGATTGATGGATACTCTGTCACAAGCGGTTTCTATTGCAAATCTTCACAGGAACAGCATGATGCCTTGAACCCTCTCTAAAGTCCTTAGTCCACAACTATATTCTTATCTGGAGACTAAAAAAACTCTTAGAAGGGAAAGGGGGTTGGGATGGATAAAAAGACTGCCTCTTCCTCTACTCTGTGCTCATCTATCACTTTGCCTGTTGTTTTTGAGTGGTTATGTTTCTCGAGCTGTAAGATAAAGAAAAATATTAATACTCTCTCTCACTAAGTCCTACTTCTCTATTCCTTTTATCTAGGATTAATCTTTTCTTTATAAAAGGTAACTTTAAGTGTGACATACCCCAGTGTAGAGAGGTATTAGCTTCTCTTCTGTGTTTGCATTTAATGGTAAAAAATGCAAAGAAATTTTACTTGTGAAGTTTTGGGGTATGAGATTATACAACTTCTGTTTTCATATTCTTTTCCTCTTCTTCGGCACACTGGATTTGATTGAAAATGAGAATTGTAGGAGAAAACGTATTCTTCACAATTTTCACATGACAGAAAACGAACGTTCTTGAAATAACTGCTCTTCTTGCTCTTCACAGTTTTTTCATGACTAAAACGAATGTTCTTGAAAATTCTGCTCTTCCTGTTCTTTACAGTTTTCTCATGACTAAAATAATTGCTCTTAAAATAATTGCTCTTCCTGTTCTCTAGTTTTTTCATTACCGAAATGAATGTTCTAGGAATTACTGCTCTTCACCTTATGTATAATACAGAAAACTAGAGTTCTTGAAATAACTGTTCTTCCTGCTCTGTACTGTTCTCTCAGGACTAAATGACTGCCCTAGGAATAACTGCTTGCACTATTTTTAATATGACAGAAAATGAAGGTTCTTGAAAATACTGTTCTTCCTACTCTTTACTATTATCTCATGACTAAAATGAATGTTCTATGAAGTAAAGGTTTCTATGGCTTGAAACCAGAACTCTTAAGAATTCATTCTCTCTCAGAGTACTTGCGTGACTGCAACAATTGACTAAGGAAAACAAATGCACAACTTCTCCAGAAAGGCTCCTGTCTCTCACAAAAATCTCCTCAGTGAAGTGAGCCGCTGCTACACAACACATATCACAGACATACACAATTGGTATTGTGGTATCAGTATTTATTGTCAAAATAATGCAGAAATCACAATAATGATGGCATCACACTTGTCACCATGTCTATGTATGCACATTACAAGTGAACATATACTGTGATACTGTGAGTCCAGTTGTCTGTTAGTTGGTTAGTATATGTGTGTGTGTGAGACTGGATTGACTGGTCAAGGTGGAAAGAGATGGAGTGGGTGATGTGGTTGTGTCTGTGTGCCACATGCATGTGGGTCTGATGTCTTCATTTCCTGGGCAGTTTGTTGTACTGCTGTGTGCGATGATTCTGGTGTGTGTCACTGTTGTGGTGTCTGCAATTGTGCTTTTGTGTGTGTGTGTGTGTGTAGATGGGTGTATCATTGTGTTGTAGTTGTGCTGCATGTGTTTATGTAGTATAAATGGTGTATGTATGTTGTGTCATGGATGTATGGCAATATGTGTTTTCTGCCTGTAGATGTCATGTGTTGAGGAACAGCAATGGATAATAAGGTATATGTTGTGGGTTGTGTGTTATGCAGGTAGACATATATGACTAAGGTACAGTTTGTGTGTGTCACTTATCTCTATGTAATAGCCACTGTCATTGTACGATGGTCTCCCATCATCAGCGATCTGCTGCCAGCACACCACCTGCAGAACTGTAACATCTCGATAGTGTCGATGGGAACCCACCAGCCAGATGGATAGGTAGAGCACTCTGTCGTGGCAGTCGGCGGTTCAGCTGCAATACATCTAAATACGGCAGGTGGAACACCATCAACTTCATGGTGTTTTTGAGTCCAACGCTGCGGCCTATTGGCAGTAATACCACCAAAATCTAAATCAGGCTCTTAGGTGGTCATTATGAACACAGCGGAAACAACCGCCATGTTCATGCTGGTGGTCACAACACTGACCGCCAGCGACCCTGGAACCCCGCCGGCCAGATAATGAACTTTTCTGAGAGCCGGCGGGCAGATACATTGTTTCCGCCCACTGGCCCACATGAAGGCACGGCCGGGACATTGACGGCTGCTCCACATGGAGCAGCCGTCAGTGCCTAAGTGCGGCAGGTGCAGTTGCACCCATCACGCAGACAGTGACCTGCGCAACGGGGCTCTGCACCGGGACCCGGCACTGCCCATGCAAAGGGCATGGGCAGTGCAGGGGCCCCCAGGGGTGCCCCTGGGCATCCCCTCCACCAGCCTTTTCCTGGCAGGATATCCCGCCAGGAAAAGGCTGGCAGGAAATGAAACATTATCCGCAGGGTAGCGCAGCTACCCTGGCGGATGGTGTTCCATCCCGCCGCCAGGCTTCCTGACGGTGGGTGACGGCTGCCGCTGGCGGCCGTCACCATGTACATTATATGGCGGTTCGGCCTGCCATGCCGGCAGTAGCGGCTGCGGCTTCAGCCGGCACTGGCGGCATGGCGGGCCGAACCGGCATGATCATAATGAGGGCCTTAGTCTTGAAGGTAATTCTTTTTTGCAGATAATGTATAGTAGCTCAACGTGTGGTTCACAAATATCAGCAACTTCTGTTCATTTAATTTTAAATATCTATACTAGAGCTGATTAAAGCAACCTGTGCATCCAAGCTGTGTAAGAATATAACACATCTTTGTTTCTATGTCTTGTTCTATTGCCGTTGTATACTTCTAACCTACATGTAGTTAGTGTATGACTGGCAGTGGATTTGGAGATATTTGGAAACACATATCTCTCCCGTTGGCTCTGTATTTAAAGAACAGTGTATTTTGATCATTTGTGTGAGAGGTGAATTAACTAATATGGTTATTATATCAGGATTTGTTTGGTGTTATACTGTTAATGTTTATATTGATAATGTTTTTTATAAATATATTACAATTTCTATTCTGAGGCCTATGAATGTTAGATTAGTATGCTTCTCTGCTACCTGATCCTGTAATATATGCACAATTTAGAAGTAACATTACAGTATGAGCATTTGAGATTTGTTTCTCTTTGGTGTATACTGCCTAAGAATTGAAGATTTCTGAAATGGTATTGTTGTACAGATAGATTCTGCCATAACATGTCCATGAAAATCTACTTTGAAGAGGCAATATGGAAAAATAAAGTGAAGAAACTTGCTAAATTGATGTGTTATGTGATATATTTAAATGCAAAAATGTTTTTCCATATTTGTAAATATTAACTGACTTTAAAAAAAATCCAGACTTGTAACCCCGTGAAAAAAGGCTACTGCTCAAAGCCCTGACAGAATGTGGTCAGTGTAAACAGAAAGGCCGATACAACTAGAGTGTAGAATACACTGCTACAACAGATATCCCTTCGGATGCAATGAAGTGTAAATATCAAAATTGCTAACAGCAGTACTATGCGTACCATGGCATAATTGTCTTGAGCACTACAAAATTAACTGCAATTACAAAATTGTTACAAATGATTTAAACAAATTTATAGAGAATGCACATCATTGAAAATCAATTACCAATTCGACAATACAAAATACAATTGTAACACAAATAGAAGTAAAGACATAGATGGTACCAGGATCAAAGTATATACAGTACACTTTAGAATTATACTCTTCATATAATATGTCCTATACACTGCTATGCCACTGGAACAAGTCATAGCCATTTAAAATATGTGTTACCACAAAAAGATAAAGACCATGTGTTATCAAGCAACCTGTAGTAAAAAACATGCTGTCACAGATTTAACAATCTACAATCAGGCATTACACATAAGGGATCAAAAAGTAATGCACCCTAAAGACAGTGAAAATCTTAAAGTCTGTAATTTGTATACATGTATATCACACCTGAGAAATAAGAAATCATAATTATTTAATTGGTTGCTGTGTCAATGAATGCAAAATGAGGAATACAAAAAAACACACATTCTTACACATTGATTCCAGTTATTTATTTGTAGTAGTTTACGCAGATCAAGGATAAATTAACTTTAAGACTTGAATTGGGTGCTCCATGTTTCTATTGGATCTAAATTCTAGATAATTGTTTATAAACTGTACAGTAAACAAAACAGAAAGGGGACCACACATGTTATACATAGTACAGGCACACCAAACAACATAGATGGGGCAACGGTTTCACCCTTTGGTAAATACAAATATTTTAAACTCTGTCTCACTCCCTACTTTAATAAGAGTCTATTATCTGTGCCAATTGACTTTGTAAGATAAAGGCGACAGCTGTGAAAGCAAAATATATCAGGTTTATTTTTACTTGAAGAATATATCTAAGCAATAAATACATGTCAAATCATACATCAGTCAAAAATACTTTTCACACACTAGCAAAAGGTGTTATAAAATAAACATTAAAATATTAGGGGGGTTGCAATTCTTTCAACATCTGCTCAAAACAGTTCAAATGTTTAGTACTGCCATCTCTTTAGAGTAACATTCAAAGTAACAGCCCAAGTCAATTTAGGTACATCTACCTTCCATATATTCATGTTGCCTATTTTCACACAATCTACTTGGGTAGAGTGACCCATAATTATTTCCTTTCTGATCTTCCAGACAAAGTAATCACTCAATTACCACGATGTAAAAAAGAATACTTAATTCTAACAATTTTCTCCATCAGTTAATCATGGAGCAAACTATAGTTTCTTTTTTCTACGTGAAAATCAACTACCTTATATATATTTTTGCATGCACTCATGTTTCCAGTCAGTGTGCACTCTGTCCAAGCGGGGACCCTCACTATACTCAGGGTCAGGGAGTTACACTCCTAAGTCAACCCCTGCACATCCCCTTGGTAGCTTGGCTCAAGTAGTCAGGCTTATCTTAAAGGCAATGTGTAAGTATTTGTATCAACACACAAAGTAATACAGTATAAATACTTCTAGAAGGACACCACACCAGTTTAGAAAAATAGGCAATATTTATCTAAATCAAGCAAGACCAAAATGACAAAAAACCCACATACAAAGTCAAGATATGAATTTTCCAAATACTTTTTCACAAAGTACCTGGTTTGCATAAAAAAGTTAAGCTGCACAGGTGAGTGTGCATTGGAAAAGTCAGCGATGTGTCGATTCCTTACTCATTTCTCCTCCAGCCGGGTAGGATGAGTTGTTTTTCTCTCTCGGCAGAAAGAGATACGTCGATTTCTGGACAGGGCACCTCAGATCCGCAAAGGTTCACAATGATTTTGATGCCCAGTGAGGATGCGTGAGAAATCGGACTGCACACTGATGGAAAACTGTGCTGCGTGGGGTTTGCATCGTTTTCAGCAGCCGCAACCGGGTATTGCATCATTTCTGCAGCCACGATGCAAGTGATGCTTTGATTTCTCAGCAGCGATGTGTGTGGTGTGTCGATTTCAGCCACAAGGCGGGGGCATGTTGTTTCTACAGCCACATTACAGGTGGTGTGTCAAAATGTTCCCCCACGCAGCTTCCTGGACATGGATTTCAGTCCTACCAGCTTCACCTTTCAAGGGCCCAGGGATTAGATAGGGCAACGCTTGGCAGGGCAGGAGTCTCAACAGAGACTCCAGGTGATGGCAGACGAAGTCTTTAATGGCCCTGAGACTTCAAAACAAGAGGCAAGCTTCAGAAAGTCCAGTCTTTGTACTCTTTCAGACAGAAGCAGCAACTGCAGGCCAACCCAGCAAAGCACAGTCACAGGCAAAGGGGCAGTACTCCTCCTCCAGCTCTTCAGCTCTACTCCTTGGCAGAGGTTCCTCTTAGTTCCAGCAGTTGTCTAAAAATCTGAGGTTTTGGGTCCACTACCTAACCCCTTTCTGCTATTAAAGTAGGCAAACTTCAAAGGAAAGTCTCTGTTGTTCGCAATATTCTGCCTTGCCAGGCCTGGCTTCAGACTCACACCAGGGTGTTGGAGACTGCATTGTGTGAGGACAGATACAGCCCATTCAGGTTAAAGTGACCACTCCTCCCTCCACTCTAGCCCAGATGGCTCATCAGGATATGCAGACTACACTACAGCTCCCTTTGTGTCACTGTCTACAGGAGATTCACAAACATCCCAACTGTCAGGCTGACCAGAACATGGAATACACAAGCATGCAGGGCATAGAATGGTTTAGGCAAGAAAATGCCTACTTTCCTAAAGTGGACACACTTAGGGGCAGCCCAGTTTTCCCCTATGAACTGGGTACAGACAATGTCTCACTTAAAAACGCTCCTAGAGGAATTATTTATAACCCCTCTAGATCATAAGATTGAATCCCAACTGCAGATCTAGGAAGGGGTTATAACCCTCCCGTGACACAGTACTGCACAATAATTGCCTGGTTTTCAGCCCCAGTTCAAGCAATATCATGGAATTGTAATTCAGCTTGTCAAATGAGAAGGTAATGTCAACATTGCCGCCTCTAGTGGCAGTCAGAAGTCTGTCCTGGATCTGCAGTTGGGATTCAATCTTATAATCTAGAAGGGTTATATACAGTGTTTTTGTTTATGAAATAGACATTCGGTGGAATTGTTGTACGTGTTTTTGAACTTCCTGAATCCTATTGAGTAATATATTGGATTTTAACAGTACGGAGTTGTCTTATTCATTAATTGAAGACTGTATGATGTGTACGGATACTAAATCTCAATAATACCTCTAGGAACATTTTTAAGTGAGACATACTTTCTAAAAGTGGCATTTTCAAACAGACAATTTAAAAAAATCTACTTTACTGAAAGAGGTATTTTTAAAGTGTGAGTTCAGAGATCCCAAACTCCATATCTCTATCTGCTCTCAAAGGGAAACTTCACTTTAAGGATATTTAAAGGCAGTCCCCATGTTAACATATGAGAGAGATAGTCCTTGTAACAGCAAAAAACACATTTTGCAGTCTTTCACTGTTAAGACATGTAAAACACATCAGTACATGTCCCACCTTTAACATACACTTCACCCTACATATAGGGCTACCTAGGGCTTACCTTAGTTGTGCCTTACATATATAAAAATGGAAGGTTTAGGCCTGGCAAGTGGGTACATTTGCCAGGTAGAATTGGCAGTTTAAAACTGCACACACAGACACTGCAGTGGCAGGTCTGAGCCATGTTTACAAGGCTACTCATGTGGGTGGCACAATCAGTGCTGCAGGCCCACTAAAAGCATTTGATTTAATGGCCCTGGGCACCTCTAGTGCACTTTACTAGGGACTTACTAGTAAACCAAATGAGACAATCATGGAAAAGCCAATTACATATGCATTTTATACAAGGAGAACTTGCAATGTAGCACTTGTCAGCAGTGGTAAAGTGCCCAGAGTACCTAAAACAGCAAATAATGGGAAATCATGGGAAGCAGAGGCAAAAAAGACAGGGGAGACCACACCAAGGATGCCAGGTCTAACATGTATGTTGTATTTTATAGTACAATCCTATCCTAGATGCAAAGGAGGCTGTACAAGGTCAAAGGCAAGATTACAGTCAACTGATGATAGGAAAGTTAGCTGGGTTCCTCGAGAAGTAATATGCAGCTACAGCACTGTGATGTAGTGTTAGTCAAAGAGGCTTCTTCAAGTTTTTCCTATATTTGTGGTGCATTGGAGTAGTCCTGATAGATAAAGGGGTATTGTCATTTTAGATCCTGGATGTATAGATACCAAAGGCCTGCTGTCTTGTTTATCCTTTCATAGTTTTTGTTACCAGTCTGATGGTGTCTTGGCTGCAGGGGTGCTGATAGCCACTACAGATGTTGAGATTCCCTGCAAGATGTGGAGGTGCTGGTCATGATGCCTTTGTAAATGGTGAAGCTAGTTTCAAAGATGATGCAGTTAAGCAAGAGAAGACAATTGATCTCCATCAGAACGGGGGCGATGTGATCCCATTTATTCTGACTGTGGATGAGATGAGATGTGCTGCAGCGTGTAGGGTGCCCTTCTGCCGGACCAATGTGGAACATGCTAGGCTATGGAGCAGAGGGATGAAGCATTTTAAAATGTCAAGAGAATAATGGTATAACATGCATAATTAACAGGTAGGCTTTAGTGAAAATAAATACATTTAAATGCAAGAATTATAGTAGGCAACCATATTTACTTGTACTAGGTCTGAATAGTTGAAGTAGAATTTTCTGCCAACGCTGACATGACTAAAGAATTCTTACCCAATCAAAATGCTATTCCCATGGACATGTTTTTCATAATGAATGATAGTTGCATAAAATGTTTTCATTTAATTCTGCAAATGTTATTACTTATACAAAGATCACTGTTAACTAATGATTAGTAATCTGTTATCTAGTGGGGTGATGAAGACATGTATGACCGAAGATGCAGCATTTCTAAAATGAGGAATTATGTGAAAGTCTAAGCAAAATAACAATGTAGTTGATGAAGAATGTTTCATTCAATACTGCTGTTTAAATTGATTATGATCCTGGTGAGAAGATGAGGATCAATCATGTTCCCATCACAGCATTGAAAGATGATGGGCTGGCTGACAGAAGAAGAAACCACAAACTGCAACATTGCAATTATGTGCTGTCTATAATATTGAGTGTTCCCAGAGAAGGTTATCACAACCACATTCCTTGCCCTTTATTCCACAGAGCGCTCTATGCTGAGACTCTACTGAGTTTCTTGAGAGAAGTTCTGTTTTGACTCAATTACTGATTTATTGGGCTGATATTTGATTACACCCTTAATATTTATACCAAATCCTCATTTTAGACTGAAATAGAATTGAGATCATGATGGCAATTTAATTTGATGTAGAGCTCCTGGTTAATCTCAGCCAACGCCAAAGATCCATTGGTCCAGAAAGAATAGCAGTGGGGATTTCTCTCTGATGAATGCTAAAATCTTACTCGTAAATCGATAACTTCTCTGAGATCCCTCCTCCTGCAAAGGTGGTGGTTAGAAGATGGTGTATGTTATGAGAAGGATGAGCTGTAATTAATTGTCCTGATTTAGAGAGATACTCATATCCCGAAGCCCAAAGCCCAAATTTTGAAGATTGACAGAGTGTGGTTTTGAAGGTGATGGCAAAATTGGTGGCATGAGTATAAGTAGGGTCATGCGTCACAATTGTTTTGGATGTTGAGGGTTTGTTTGAGTATTTGTTCATGTGTGTTGAATGAATTGGTGATGTTCATGTACCTATTGTAAAGAAATTGAAGAGGGTATAGGACTATGAGGTAGTCCACAATTCCGGAATGGATAGATAAGATTTGGATTTATTCTTTTCTTGCCTGCTAAAGGTTTGTAGTACATGTCATGATATACCGACTGCCCAGCTAAGATAGAACTGTAACAATTTGTTGTGATTCTACTAGTATTGATTAATGTTGTTGAAAACTATTGCACAAAGGTGAAGCTGCATTGATGAGTGTGATTTGCAGCTGGTCCACATTTCATTGGCATGTTTGAAAATCTTGTGAGTGAGAAAAGTCAGAGTGTGTAAAAGACCTAAATACTTCATTGTTGAAATGACTTTTGTTTTTCTTTAATGGAGCAGACAAAGATTTTGTGCTTGCTTAGAGTTATAGAAACATGTGCATGAAAATTGTAAAGGAAAATGAACTGTTGCAAGGAGTTGCATCATTTGTTCAGTACTAGGATTGGTGGATTGGTGTGAAAAGCTACACAGTGATTGGATTGTGCGTGTGCAGAACCACACTGAGTTTGGAAGATGGGCTTACTAAGAAATTGATATATATGGAAAAGAATCAAAATATTGAAGATGTGAATTACATTTTTTACTATATGATGAATAATCTGAAATCATGAAATGTTTTAAAACTCTTAAAGGCTTTGTGTGAGGTGAAAAGCCACCTCCAAAGGATACACCAGCACATTATGTGGCAATGAATATTGGGTTGCATACATGTGTGTGATTTTGTCAATGGAGCAAAATCACTGGAAATATGGGTAAAGGGTTGTTTTTTAAGGCTCATCAATCCCAGTGACTACAAGAAGGTCCGGTTGAAGACCTTTTGGGCCACGCTCAAGATATGGGTAGCTTTGAGGAAAAAAAGGGGCTTGGTAGATTCAACTTTTATGACCCATTACAGACAAACCCAGCACGGCATGAATATTTTCAGGACTCTTGCATGCTTGGCTGAGAGGATCAGGTGCTAAAGTGATTACGGGACTTTTGTGGTGGAGAAAGAATAGTTTCATTTGAGGAACAGTGGACCAGTTTCCAGATTAGTCAGAAATAATTTTTTAAGTATTTGTAGGTCCGTTGTTTACTTTTTGGGAAAGGAGGTGGCACAAAGAGACTTTGACAAAGTGTTTCTCATGGATCTGTTAGAGAGTGCTTCGGGTTGCACAATTAGTCAGATTTATGGCATTCTGAGCTCCCTCTCACAAGACAATCTTGAGAGGCAAATGGCTAAATGACAGAAGAAGCTGGGCTCTTCAGACTGTAGCTTTTTTGAGTTTTTTTTTAACTGGGTCAAACCTCAGCTGGCTTGCAGGCACCGCATTACAAAATGATTGTCAATCAGTATTATACGTTGTTGAAAATCAACAAATGAGGGGCTCTGTTGGCATCTGCTTCCAACACTGCCAGAATCTAGGGGAAGATTTGATTTATAGGTTTAGTACTTGTCCTGCATTAGAAGCACTTAAACGAAAGATCACAATGTTTTTTTAAACTATATTTATGCTTAATGTCACTTTAACCTCCCAGGTAATGTTATTGGTTGCACATAGTGAGGTGGTTAATTGTTCTAGCCAGATGTTTGTTTTTGTAGCCATGGCAGTGGTTTGAGTCTGCATTGCATTGGCCTGGCTTGATTCACATCTCCGGACATTTCATCAATGGCTAGCACAATTGTTTGCGATGTATAGCCTTGAAAGCTCCTTGTATGCGCATAAAGGCAAGAAAACCAAGAAGAGCGGGAACTGATTTAGGCACCTTTTCAGGTGGGCTGATGCAGTCTGATCAGCTGACTTAAAGTGTAGTTTTTATGGCTATAGGTTTTAAGTGAGGTGACCCTCCCCAACCCCTGTTAACCTCTCCCTGTTTGATGTTACAGAATTTGGAGCAATAATGGTGTAACATTAAACCAAATCATACTTTGCACTTTATTGAATCACACTTTGTTCTAGCCTATTTTTGTTGGATCCGAGTTATCTTAGCAACATGTTGTATACTTTAGTTTGTATACTGTGTTATTTTTTCCTTTTCTTCTCTGAATACCAATGCTCCAATGGAGGATCCTGAGACTTGGATATCTTCGAACAATATGTAAGCATATTTTGCACTCTACACCTTGATTGGCACTTTATTTGGTTCTCTGAATTTTGATCTAGTTTTTGATATAATGCATCTGTTTGACTTCATGTTGAGCCCAGATTGGCTACCTCAACTAAGTAATAATGCTTTTGTAACAGGAAAGCACACTCTGCACTTTTTTGCTTGAATTTGAAAAAAATGTCTTCATATACTGGCTGATTCTCAGTAGCGCTGGGACCAAGTTTCCTATCTCAGTCTCTGAAACACATCTGGAACATCAATACTGTAATATGGGATCTGTGGAGCGATGTCTGGAGGTTAATGGTCAATGCATATGTTGCTCTTTTTTGTGAATGAGATCTTATTCATTTTTCTTAACCTGGGATCAAAGCAGTCACGTTCATGAATTTTTTTTGTAATTTTCTGAGCAGTTTTTTTTTTACAATACTGTCCATATCAATGTAATCATAAAAAGACAGGAAATCTCGAAAATCAGGTGGTCATTACACACAAGAAAGCAAATAAAAGAGTGTTAAATGTCCCATGAATAAAAATAGAGCTATAAGAAATAATTAAATGATGTTTAGATCTTGAGCATGTGAATTAAAAACAAAGTAATGACTAGGCGTGCAGCTGCTACTCATAAATGAAATTAACTGAAGTGGACAAAAAATATTAAGTCAATCTTTCAAAAAGTGTCCCATTGCAGAAAACTTTCAAGGCACAATTGGGAGATGAAGCGATTGAGAAAATGCTTTCTTCAGGAATGCAATTGCACATTACTGAGTTACTGAATTGACGGAGAGAGATTTTGAGAAATTAGAGAGCAAACAGGTAAAGAAAAATGATTAGAAAAAGAAACAATTAGAAGCGGTTGAAGCAAATATTAAGACACCGCCAGTCCAACAGATGACAGAGAAGCCTTGGGTTTTTGTACTGAGAGAAATAGCAGGTTCATGTACCTTAGAGTACAGGTGATCTTGCAGCATTTATGAATAATTTTCCAAAACTAGGAGAGAATCCTGTACAATGGAACATAGAAGTTGAAAGAATTTTAAAAATGTAAACGGTATTGTGGAGTGATTTGAATACATTCTTTGATATTGCCAAGTGATCTGTAGGCCGAGTGCAAAATTGCTGTCAATACCCACATACAGAACCACAGAGAGATGCACGTACTAATGCACCATCTCCTATAGTAATTAATAAATATGATGAGGTGAGTACTTCTGTGAAAGGTAAAGTTCCTGCAAAGGATATACACAGAGTGAAAAAACACAAGATCCAAAAGAATCAGGGCATGACTATCATTAGCGATTGTTGCAGGTGTTTAGACAACATAGTAGACAGGAACATCCTGAGAGGAGTGACATAGGGTTATTTGTATTTTAATTTGTTCTTGGGTTAAGATCAGAAATTATTATGCACATACAACAGAGTTTAATTTGCTGGCAGACAAAATCATTAGATGAGATCCTGAGATTTTCAAAATATTGTAGAGATGAGCAGAAAATGAAGCAGAAGTAACTTAAAGAGAAGATTATGCTTATACAGATGTAATTAGTGCAGAAAGGATTTCAGAATCCATCCTTTCTAGGGGATTCTGGTGGAGTGTAAGGTGGTAAGTTTCAAGCTGGTATGCTAGGTGTTCAAGGAGATATGATGGTTTCACAGGGTAGAGATCAAGGAGTTCCAGATGATCAGAATTCTGGTGTAGATGTTGCAACACGGAAGAAAATTAATCATTGACATTTATGTAATTACATTGGGCATTGGAAGAGGGAGTGTAGAAATAATCCAAACTGAGTAAGTATTGATGGTCAAATACATGTAAGAAATGAAGCACAGATGCATAATGTACCTGTTCTGCAAATATAAGTATCAATTCAGACATAGGTTCCAATAGTGCAGTTCCTGCAAGCTCACAAATATGAATCCCCCTAAATTTAATATGAATCAGATGCCCAGAGGAAATGCAAACCCAGTCTAGACTCTGAATCAGAACCCATTCCAACAGTTCCCTATTTTGGACAGTAAGAGCTTTGGCTCTGATAACTTTCAATGGCAGTGCCTAAGGGGGGAGAAGATTATGTACTTGGTGCAGTCTCAGAGGTAGACCAGAGTGGACCATTTGTTAAAGGTGAGATAAATAGCCACCAAGTGTCATTTCTTATTGACACTGGAGCTATCCATTTGTTGCTCCAATGTGAATTTACCCTAAAAAACAAAAGACAAGATGCAACTGAGAAAACAGGAACAGCTTGTTTCATTAAACATTATGGGGGTTATTACAACTTTGGAGGAGGTGTTAATCCGTCCCAAATGTGACGGATATACCACCAGCCGTATTACGAGTTCCATAGGATATAATGGATTTGTAATACGGCTGGTGGTATATCCGTCACTTTACCGTCACTTTTGGGACGGATTAACACCTCCTCCAAAGTTGTAATAACCCCCTATGTCCGGGAGAGCAGTTACTGAACTGTGATCTGAGAACTGTCTCTCGATGTACATCAGTTTTCAGTAAGGTTTTATAGACTCCTTTGAGTTCCATAAGGTCCAGATAACAAATGCAGGTGGGCCTCGACCTTGCGTGGACCAGCGAGTGAATGTCCAGATGTCTGGCCTGAGAGGTGCATGGTTGCTGCATGTGCTGTGTTCTGATTGACTAAGTGTTCATAACTGCATGTGGTATCTAACTTCATGGAGTTTTTGGGAATGCACGCACCCCTCTGGCCATGTGTTTTGTATTGGGGCCAATCTCCTGGGACCATCTTGGTGTCTTTGCGCCTATCTGTGGGATTTGATTTAAGTTTCCTGTTTGCATTGTTGCCTGCCAACTATGTGTCATCCCATCTGTGACCTGTCAGTCAGTAACCTCAGGCCTAGATCTCAGAGCCTACCTGATCATGTATCTAGTTGTCTGGGTGGCTGGAGAGTTCACAACAGGGGAATCTAATAATGATGATGTGACTTTGTTTGTGTGTCTGAATTTATCTCTGTGTGCATCAACATTAATTATTCAAATATTAACATCCCTCCTTCTAGTTGAATTTTAAACAACACCTTCGAACCCATACGTCATGCTAGCCACATTGTTGGGGGATTGTTGTCCCACTTCGCTAGCTACTTGCATTCTACCCAATTTGAGGACTATGGCCCATATTTATACTTTTTGACGCAAAACTGCGCTAACGCAGTTTTGCGCCCAAAAAATTAGCGCTGGCTAACGCCATTCTGAAGCGCCATGCGGGCGCCGTATTTAATCAATGACGTTAACCGGCGTTAGCCGACCGGCGCTGCCTGGTGTGCGTGAAAAAAAAACACGTACACCAGGCAGCGCCGGCGTAGGGAAAAATGGCGTTTGGGCGTCCAAAAATGGGTCAAGTCAGGCTGAGGCCAAAAAACCGTCTTAACCCGATTTGCGCCATTTTTTTTGGGCGCCCAGACGCCATTAACATGACTCCTGTCTTAGCAAAGACAGGAGTCATGTCCCCTTGCCCAATGGCCATGCCCAGGGGACTTCTGTCCCCTGGGCATGGTCATTGGGCATAGTGGCATGTAGGGGGGCACAAATCAGGCCCCCTATGCCAAAAATTAAAAAAAAAAAATACTTACCACAACTTACCTTTTCTTCCCTGGGGTGGGTCCCTCCATCCTTGGGTGTCCTCCTGGGGTGGGCAAGGGTGGCAGGGGGTGTCCCTGGGGGCAGGGGAGGGCACCTCTGGGCTCATTCTGAGCCCACAGGTCCCTTAACGCCTGCCCTGACCCAGGTGCTAAAATCCGGCGCAAATGCTGGTTTTTTAGTCCCGCCCACTCCCGGGCGTCATTTTTGCCCGGGGGTATAAATCCGACGCAATAGCATCGGAGTCATTTTTTTAGACGGGAACGCCTACCTTGCATATCATTAACGCAAGGAAGGTGTTCACGTAAAAAAATGACGCTAACTCCATGTACTTTGGCGCTAGACGCGTCTAACGCCAAAGTATAAATATGGAGTTAGTTTTGCGTTGAATTTGCGTCGAAAAAAACGACGCAAATTCGGCGCAAACGGAGTATAAATATGCCCCTATGTTTTTACAGCAGGAAACTCTCACTTGCAGGAAACCACACAAAAACAGTAATGCAATGAAAACAGGCAACAATGACATGTATGGACCAGTCGGCCACCAGGGGAGCTAGGCGGACCAGTTTATGAACCACTCCTGCTCAGAGGCACCTCCTTCTTCATGCATGTCTTTTTGTAGTTGGTACAAAGCTTGGATGGCAAGAGTCAGAGTCTTATTGTCCATGTCACTGACAGGTATATAAATGTTCAGCAAGAAGCACTGATCTTTGTGCATACTCCACTCTCCATTGTGGTCATCATGTCCAACATGTACCAATGTTGCTTCACCAGGAGGTGGATGGCTCTCAGTTCTTCTTTGATTGCCTTAAGGCCGAGCTCAATGCTGTTCATCATTTTGAGTGTTTCCCACCAGGTCATTTTCAACCAGTGGGCATTCGCATTTATTTACAAGGAGAAAAAGTATATAAACCCTCCCGCAGATACTTGTGCATCAGAAAACAGTCTGAACTCCTCTGGAATATCCTAGTGCCGAGCCCAGACACAATAATAAGCAGTTCTTTTTTCTCAAGCATAATGCAACAGAGTTATGACCTTCCTTATTGGGTGTTCGTACCGTTCAGACAGATCTTCCCCGGGGATGACCAGAGTTGGGGTGCTTATGGTGACAAGGGAGTAGAGACCACACCATCCAGGAATGAGCTGAGTGTATGTGAACTCATCGCAAGTGTCCATCAGCATGGAGGTTCCCTATTGCATGTCATGAATGTGCAGGATTGTGCCATAGTTTTTGTTCATAATCAGCAGAATTGTTCCTTTGCCTCTGAAACATAAGGAATGCAGAGTGAGTTTCTGTACAATTAGCGGTTGTCCCTTCACTTCTATCCACATATAGCTATTTATCTCAGTGTCCCAGGCCTCCTGACAGACTGTATCTATGCTGTTATTTAGCCCTTCCCTATGAGACCCATTTCCCTTCATATCAATGAAGTGGATGCCCCTGCACTGAAAGTCAATATCTAGGGTCCATTTGTTGTTAACGAAGACACTCTTGGATATAGTAAGAGCCACCCCGGAACAACTGATGGAAGCAGGATAGAATGTGTTTGTGCACTTTTTAGATGGGGTTGCTATCTCCAAGAATCTCTTATCTGGAAAATCTCAGAGCCAAGCAGCATCCTCCCCTTTCTGCGCATCCTAACTAGCTCGGTTTGGATACTGCTAGGCTTGATTTGAAGGTACAGTGCTGGTGAACTGGTCTCTTAGTAGGTCATATTTACTACTACCCTATGGAGCTCTATTCCATTTGGTTATATTTTGGCCCTAATTCAACATAGGTATAGATGGAGAAGCTATTTTGTTTTTTCAGGAGCTTCCTCTTAGGATAAGTAAAGCCTGCCTGCGCCTACTGCTTGTGGTATCAGCAAACAGAGGTAACATGACGTGACTGATGTCTGGGAACCCAAGGCAGTCATGTGCTGATACCAAACGTTGCATAAAAGGGCACTGTGTAGTGTGAGTAGAATGCTAGCATTGGGTGTGGTATAATTATAAGAGATGTGTGAGTGGTCCCTACGCAAGTGTGGTGACATTTTCTGAATAGACACCATTAGACTAGGCTGTTCCTTGAAAATGCATGCAGTACCAATAATAAACAAAGAATGTACACATGCAGACATGTATAACTTTTGATAATCTTGGGATGGATCCAGGGGGGTGCCTTCAGCCTTCCAGTGGTTTCGAGCTTTGGGGTTTTGACAATTCAAAAAAGTTTGTGGTGTTTGATAAGGAAACTTTCAGCAGTAGGTTGGAAAGGTGGACCCACACATCTCTCCCTTTGAGGGCAGCAGATGTGGTGCCCTCAAAGTGAGAGCACCACAGGTTAAGGTCCAGGTTAAGGTATTTGATATAGTATTTTGGCAGTAGTGCACATGGAGTTTGGATGGTTGACGTGTCTGAATAGGAACTTACCTGTTTTGTTTGATTCAGAGAGATACATATGCATTTCGTCCCCTAGTGCTTGAGAGCAAGTCTCTCTGTTCAGTTTGGTCCATGTTTTTGGGATGAGTGTCCTCATCAGTCCACTGGTTAATATCTGGTGTGTTCCTCGGTGCAAACAAGGCTATGGGCAGACAGTGGAGCCACTTCTTGATAAGACTGGTGCAATTTTTTTAAAAAAATTTAAACATTTTTTAGCATGATGTTGAGCCTCTCAACTATGCCATTGCTTTGGGGGTGGTACACTAAGGGTCAGTGGCATGATGGATTTACCTGTGGGCATGTGTCGGTATCTGACGCTGCGCGTGGTATGCGTGGAGCTTCGGGCTTCCCATCGCTCCTTTTCTTCCGGCAATGCTGTTTCCAGTAGCTCCCTCAAGTACAATCTTGCGGTTTCCACGTACAGCTTGTCCTCAGGGTGTTTCTCTTGTAAGGGGTATACACATGCCTCCTCAACTGTACCATAAGATGCCCATTTTGCTGATTGGTTGGCTAATTCATCTCCCCAGGATACGAAATCCTTGCTCCCAGTATACGCAAGCATTTTACCATGGCCACGTATTTAGGCAGGATCAGCACATTGATTATCAAGTCTAGGAGGTCCCAGTATGCAACGGGTGTGCCATCTGAATTCAGAACCTTCGACTTTTCCATTTTCCTCTGCTGGAGTGCACAGTGGTAGCAACATGGGCCAAATCTGAGTAAATAGTTACCATCTTTCCCAAGCTTTGGGAGAGGGCTTTGATTAAAGCTGTCAGCTCTGCTGCCTATGCTGAGAGGTGGGGGAGGTCAGTTAGCTGCACGGTGACCTGTAGCTTTTCTGACAGCGAGTGGCTATGAGCAATTACTACCACTACCCCTCTGTGTATTACCCCTGTCTCTTGATCTATCATGGAGGAACTGCTGATGAGCAGTGCCTCACTATCTAAGATGGGATCCTCTTCTGCCTGGCTGATCCCCTCAGTGTATGTTGCTCAGTCACGGGTCTCCCCCCCAAACCTTGTGGGCTATAAAGGTTGCTTGGTTTACTAGGTGCACCGTACTATCTTTAGTGATGACCTGGAGAGTATGAGTTAAGAGCCCGAAATCCATTTGATTGTCAGTGAGTCCTTGTTCTTTTGTTTGACTGCAAACACTGAATGTTCTGCATACAGTGTCAGTGGTGCTCCATCACAATGGAGGTGCTTTTGTCAACAGCAAAGGGTGCTGCTGCCAGCTCCTGCTTACCAGGAAAGTGGCTCTTCATGACTGAGTCTAAGAACCCGCTGTAATATGCAAGAGGTATGTGTCCCAGGAGATACTTTTGTGTCAGGGCTGCTGAAATGACTCACCCGTCACTGTGGCTCTGTGGCTGAATAAGAATTCCTTCTCATTATCGGGCATTCACAACACAGGGGAGTGTGTGATCTCCGTTTTGAGTTTGCAGAAGGACTCTTGCATTAAAGGCATCTAGCCCAGTTCCTCATGGCCAGCCTTTGCCTTTTTTATGGCCTCGAGTGAGGGGGCAATGAGTGTGCTGTAGTCAAAAACCCACTGCCGGATGTAGTTGCACAGCCCTAACAACATTTGCATGCCATTTTTTGATTCTGGTGGTGGCATAACCCCTGATAAAATGTGCCCGCTCTGAAGTGATCCGCAGACTGGCTACTGAGACCAACTGACTCAGGTAACTGACCTCCTGTTGCATGTACTGCATCTTCCCTTGCTCTACTTTGTACCTTCTCTCAGCAAGTGCAGTTAGGAGGGCTATCATGTCTTAGCGACATGGGTCATCAGAGGGACTGCATACCAAGATGTCATCAGTGTACTGTATCAGGGTGCTATCAGATCAGAAGATAGCAAGGTCCTTCCTCTGTGGTATGTTGGTTAGTACGATGGAAGTGTCTGGCACCAAGGGGAATTCCTAGACCACGTCATTGAGAATGGGCAGGTTTTGCTCGGATGCAAATTTACCTTAAAGAAGTTAAAGACAAGGGCAGGCAAAGCAGGAACTGTTGGCTTAATTAACCACAGTGGCTGGGAAAATGCAGTACAGAGTCAGGTCTGATGACTGTCTCTCAATTGACAGAGTTCTGAGTGTCCTTTTATTCAATTGTTGAAGGGTTACAAAGCAATTCTGTACAATCTTTGTGGAAAGGAATCCTGGCCTAGTTACACAGTCATATATCTACCATCTGATAAAGTGCTCAGGTGAGTTTGAACCTTATGTAGACAAAATACATGCCAGTAGGTGACATGTCCAGATATCCAGCATGGGGAGTGCATGATCACTGTTTGTTTTGTGTCTGTGTTGTGTTACGATTGGCTAAGTGCTCCTAACTTAATGTGGCATCTGACTTTTATGGTGTTTTGGGAATTGGCCCCCCTATGGCCAAATCTTCTAGGCTATTTGTGGTGATGCTGCATACCTTGGGAATCAATGAGGGTTTTTCATGTTTGTGCGTTTATCTGTGGGCTAAGTGTTACACTACCTGTGATCTGTCAATCAGTTGTTTCAGGACTAGGTTGCAGGGTTTGCCTGACCATGCATTTCTGACTAAGGGATGATGGCAAGGTCATGTCGGGTAGACTAGACAACAGTGACACAAGTTAGTTGTTATTCTGCCACATATCATGGCATACATTGACACTGTTTTAATGCATATTAACATTCGCCCCTTGAATTGAATCTTCAACAACCTTATCCACCACATACCTCATGACAGTCATTGTTTGAAGTTTGACCTGTTTCCATTGTGTCTACAATTTTTTCTCTAGTTACTTGCATTCTATCTAATTAGAGGATTGCAATTTTATAGTGGGAAACCCCCATTTGTAGGAAACAACACAAAAACAGCACAGGAACGGGAATTGGCAACAATGACATGCACAGCTGGTTACCACACTGGGCAAGTCAGGAAAGCCAAACAACCAGTTCATATTAATGTCACCTCTCTATTTCTTCATGTCAGCTTGTACACTATGTAGTGCTTGAATGGCGAAAGTTAGTGTCCCAGTTTCCAGGTTATGACCAGGTATAAATGCACAACAGAATGCATTGATCTTGGTGCACACCCCACCCTCCATAGCGGTCATCAAATCCAACACATACCGATGTTGCGTCACCATAAGGCAGATGGCTCTTAGTTATTCCTTGACTGTGTTTAGCCTGAGCTCATGATTGCTGATAATTTTCAGCATTTTCCACCTGGTTATCTGCAACCAGTGGGCGTTCACTTTTGTCTCTAGAGTGAAGTAGTGTATGGATCCTCACACGTTTACCTGTCAGTGAGTATTCTGAATTCTTCCAGAATGTCCTTGTACTGAGCCCAGCCAAAATAAACAGCAGTTCTTTTCTCTCAAGCCTGATGCAACAGAGTTGTTTTTTTCTGTGGTGGATGTTGGGACAGCTCAAACAGGTCTTCTGCAGGGATGATCAGGTTGAGGGTGTGCACAGGCAGGAGGGAGCAGAGGCCCGGCCTTCCAGGGGTGAGCTGAGCATAGGTGAATTCTCAATAGTACCATTAGAAGCCCATCAGAGCGCAGATGTCCCAGTACATACCTTTACGTGTAGCATTATTCCAAAGTTTTTATTAGTGCCGAGAGGGATCATCCCTTTGCCTACGAAACACAATGAATACAGTGTAAGTTTCTTTACAATTAGGGGTTGCCTCTTCTTTCCAACTACGTGTACCTATTTATTTCAGTTTCCCAAATTTCCTTACACACCAAGGGACGCCCTGGGACCACAGACAGAGGTGGGTGCAGATGTGTTTGTGTACTGGTGCCATGGTTTTGCTATCTCCAAGAACCTATTTTCTGGAAAGTCCCAGGGTCGCACAGTGTCCTTCCCTACAGTGCCCTGTCTGCAAAACGTGTCTAGCTCAGTTTGAGTATCATACAGTAAAAGTACAGTGCAGTGGGATTGGTCTCATATCGAGTTATGTTTAGTACTACTCTATGGAGTTCTACCCTATTAGTTTATATCTTGTCCCTGATTTATAAAGGTAAAGGTGGATGAGACATTTTGATTTATTCGGAGCTGCCTCTTGGGAGAATCTATGGTGTGTGGTATCAGCGAACAGATGTAGCTCCATCTGGCCAATATGTGGATGCCCACGGCAGTCATATGCTGATACCATTTGTTGTGTAAGAGTGAGATGGGTAGTGCATGTCGAATACTAACATTAGGTTAAGTGTAATTGTAAGGAATGTGGGAAAAGCCCCTACGAAAGTGATGTAGTAATATCTAGGTAGGCTCCATGTGATTAAGCAGATTTCTGGATATGGATGCATGTAGCCATGCCCTTACAAACGGAGTGCATATAATGGTGCAAGAATACATAACTTTAGGATTTTTGCAGGTATTGGGATGGTTTTCTGGGGAAACTTCAGTGGTCTTCTGGTGATCAGGGGTATCTTTGCTGTGGCTAATTGTTGCGGTACTGGGGGCATCTTTGCTTTGGTATGAGAGTTCATAGAAGAGTGTCCATAAAAAACAGTCCAAAAAAATGCAGTCTTTGTCTTTGCACACCTGGGTCTTATCAGAGTTCTGAAAGGCTTTTTGGATAAGAGCTGTGGATTGTAGGTTAGCTTAGAAAAATATACACCATTGGTTAGTCTCGGGAGATTCCCATGCCTTTCTTTTTTACGTATGTTTTGTACATTTATTTATTTATTTTGGAGGTGGCTTCACTTGGGACAACTATTTTAGGAAGTGGTTAGTGTTTTAGTTAGAGGTCACCTGAGTTTTATTTTATGGTCTATTTGGTCCACTCCTCTCACCATGTCAGAGGACAGTGTTTTTATGGGGCGATCTTAGTGGGGTAAATCCTTAGCTACTTTCTCTAATGTGTGTGTGTGTGTGCAAGTGCTTTAGTATGTGGATGGAACCTTGTGAATCACACGAGCATGAATCGATTTGAAAGGAAGGATGTGTGTCACAATTTGGGGATTTCTGGTGTTCGCAACATGCTCCGAGGACACGGGGACATGTGGATGCCCCTCTAATCCCTGCATATTGTGTGCAATGAGGTTCTTCTTAAGAGAGTTAGGCATTTTAGTACAAGTCCTTTTGCAGAAACTTAGTTTTGGGCTACCTTTTAGGTTTCTTTTTGCGGGACAATGTGCACTTCCCTAGATCTTCATGTGATAGTGTTTTATTGCAGTATGCCGAAGGGGGTTGGAGATGTGCTCTGTGGACCCCCTTATGATTTTGATGCAGCAATGACTGGGATCAGACCTATTTCTTCCCCAGAAGGTGTATGTGGGAGACCTTGTGTGATCTGACTGACAGGCGATACATGGTGGTGACAATAGCTGTGTGCCTAGCACATGGTTGTGATGGTCATTTACAGAGTCCCTTTCCCTCCCGGCACCCCCTCTCCTCAGATTCAGGATGTTTTCAGCCTGCAGCTCCAGGCTGTAACCAGGGACTTCTACCTGGTGATATACTACTGTTGCTGTTTTGGAGGGACATGATCTGACAAGCAGACTTTGAATATTTGGAAGCTTTTTAGGGAGTGGGGGAGGTAGGAGTCAGGTGCCTGATCAGGTCTCCTTGAGCTTGGCCCTGGAGGCTACTGGTTTTGAAGCCACTGAAGCTGGGACTGTGCACCATGAGGGAACTTTAGTCCCGGGCTAAGTGTCGTAGAATGTGTCCCGTTTGATATGGTTATTAGAACCCATCCCAATTGTACTTGGAAAAGGGGACCTGGGTACTTGTTATATATGCTGGTCGGGGGTTACCCTGCCATCTCATGAGACTGCCATCCCCCTGGGGCATGGCCAGCCAACCCTGCCCTGGGGGACCATCAGCAGAGTGGGGCCTAGGTCCCCCAGGCACCTGAATGAGAGATTCTAGTGCAGATCCCACATCAAAAAAATGTACAGCAGCCCTGATTTTTTCCTGAATGCACATAAAGGCATGAGTTTTCTCCTAATTTTGTGTCACTGGTCTTTATTGTTAAAACGAGCTTTGGAGCAGGTGTGAGGTTAATGTAAACATATTGGGAGCCTGAACTTACTGAGTATATGTGTTTTGGGATTGTGTAAAGGCATTGCCTTCCCAGACAGTCACCCCCCCTTGCTGTGGCTGTGGTTCTGGTCGTTGCTGGGTAAGTTCTCTGTCTGCTGGATTCAGGATGCAACTGTGATGAACTGGGATTGGTTTAGTGGATGGGTATTTTTCTGGGACTGGCATAGGCTTCTTATCCCTCTCTGTTTATGATCCGCCTTTAAGCGGCATTAGTCAGCCAAGTGGCCCATTCTGTGGCAACAGTAACACTCTCTGAGGTCTAGCAGTTGCCAGTCCCCCTGACCTCTGCTGTTAGAACTGTGTTGAAACAATTTGGGTTCCTTAGGCAGAGCTCCCTTGAAGACTGATGCCATTTGAACACTTGGGCCAACGCAGCTCCCACAAGGGCAGTCTTTTTAAATTATTTTGGACCAGGTCAGCCGTGTCACTCTAGGTTTGCTCCTGCTTTTCTCTGTCTTTTCCTCTTTCTTCCTATAGAAATGCAATATGTGGGCTTATGATTTCCCACCAAGGTTTGGTGTCAATCCTTCCATGGGGTCCAGTCTACTCTGTATTTTGGTGGGCAGCTCCTTTTTGAGGATGTTGTAAAAGAATGCAATCTGGGGGCTTGTGTTGGTCCATGTCTGTCCTGTCTCTTGTCCCCATAGTTAATTCAATCTGTCTAGAAAGTCAGTCATGGTTTCCCCAGGCTTCATACTCCCCACCATCAATCCTCCTATAACCGGGCAGTCAGAGTACATTTTACTCCGGGCTGCCCTGTGGTGTATGAATGAATTGAATGTGGCCCCATCATGCGCAGTATTGGTCAGCCAGAATGTTGGCATGTGGGCTCAGGAAAACACTGGCCGATGATGCTGCTGAGTAGTCTTTTGACATCACCTATTGCTAGGTTAATTCTGGGTGTGTTCTTCTCAAAGAATTAGATACGTTTTCCTGCCCCATCCATCAATGGGGGTAGTTAGTTCCTGAGCTAACTGTTTTGTCCATTTGCACCCATGGCACAAAGATGGTTCCTGATGTGCTCTTCTGTAACTCTTCTTCTGTGCTCTTCTGTAACAATGGCCATATTTTGGCCAGGGGCAGCTCTGCAGGATTTTCCTCAACATAGCACTTACATATTTTTAGGCATTCCTAAATGTGGGAGAAGTTCCATTCGGGATCTCCCCCTCCTCGCCGGATGCAGTCTTCTGCGATGCCCATGTCCTCTGATTCAACAGCTCCGTCTTTTGGCAAGGGTTTATCATACAGACTCTCCCTTTCGGTCCAGTGGGCCAGCAGGTGGCAAAATGGTAATGTAAAGACCTTGCCTTCCTTTCTAGACACTATCTCTTTTGGGATCAGTCTCTCT
This sequence comes from Pleurodeles waltl, assembly GCF_031143425.1. Classification (NCBI taxonomy): domain Eukaryota; kingdom Metazoa; phylum Chordata; class Amphibia; order Caudata; family Salamandridae; genus Pleurodeles; species Pleurodeles waltl. The sequence goes on from NC_090444.1 coordinate 316,447,994, forward strand.
GACCTGCACGTTCAGGGGGCGCAGCAGATGTCTTCATCTCTGCTCTCCTCATGTGTGCGTAAAGGTGTCCTTTTTCTTCTACCGTGCCTTAATTGGGTTTGGACTAGGCCATTCTGAACTAATTTTGTGCTTGGCCCCTCTCCTTTGCTGATGTTCTGGACTCCTCTGTGTGAAGCCAGGGGTCTAGCTCCACTGCCCCTCAGGGGAGCACACATGGTTCTTTTCTCAATTTGTGCTTTTCCCAGGCAAGAGCTCTGTCTCTCTTTCTCTCCTCAACTCATGACTTTCTTTTAACTCCCACCTGTGCTGCCTCCTTCGATCGGTGCGACACATGCTTCTCCTTGTTGGGAACATTCCGTCAAGCTCACATTCTGTCATCTCTTTTGTTGCCTGGGCATACTTTAGTGGAGTATACTCTGCGGCTCCCTCCCGACGTTGGATCCCGAAAGGCAGGGACCCTTTTCCTCCCCTTCACTGGTGGCCTCACTGTCCAGGACTGCTATGAACCTCCCAGTCACCTGAGGGTTTTCTACCAGACTGGCAGGGGGAGGGGAAGAAACCTTACTTGTGGGTTCTGGGTGATTGCAGGTCAGGTCCACCTTGAAGATGGCCCATAGTTCTAGCAGTGCTTTTCTTTTTGCCTTCTTTCACCCTGCATTTGGCCTGTATGCGTGTCCTCGTGTACTATATTTTGTTGGTGTTGAAGGTTTCACCTCTGGCAAGGGGAACCCACATGCCTCAGTAGGTGCATGCCATTTATGGTAGTACTTATCTAGCTTTTTAGCCTGCCTGCAGAATGCAACTTACATGTGGCATAACCGTGGCTTCATGATTGGTTGGGAACATATTTAGGGGACTGGTACAGTTCTAACTTTTTTTAAGTTTTAGATAGTCCTAAACTCTACTCTGATTGTGGGGGAATATGTACATGGGATTATGTCGGCAATAACTACTAGCTATGATCTCAACTTTAGACAGAGATGTAGCAAACAGACTTTACAATGTGCAGAAATCGACAAAACACCTCCCTTGCGGTGTAAGAATCGCTGCATCGCCTACCGGATTGACACAGCACCTGCTCCTTATACCAGCGCATCAAGGATTTTCAATGCATCATCCCGGGGCATCAAAATATCCCTGCATTGCAGTCAGAAACCAAGGTTTTGCTCCTAGTAATCGGCGATGACCTTGCTGTGTGGAAAGAAACAACACATTGTTTGTGCTGCACCAGAAAAGTCAGATGCAGCACCATATTTTTCAACGCATCTCCTCCGCTGTGGCCCCTGTGCACCTTTATTTTTTATGCACCCCAGGTACTGTGTGTTATAAGGATACAACCACTGATTATTATGGATTGAGACTCATTTGAACCTTTAAAAAGTGATATTTCGGCTTGTGCATATTTGATTGTTGTTGTTTTTATCTTATTTTATTCAGATAAATATTATCTATTTTGTTCAACTGGTGTGGAGTACTTTTTGAGGTGTTTTCACTGTGTTACTGTATGAGTTATTGCACAAATACTTTACACATTTCCTTCTAAGTTAAGCCTGCCTGCTCTGTGCCAAGCTACCAGAGGGCGAGCACAGGATAATTTGTGTTGTGACTTAATCTTATTAGGATTGTGGTCCCTACTTGGACAAGGGTGTATACCTCTGCCAACTAGAGACTCAAGTTCTAACAAACGTCATGTCTAGACCTGACAGCTTGTTGTTGAGGAGGGGTCCCTTGGGGTCCATCAGCCGGCTGATTGGTGTATCCTAATGTGGGGATACCAGGCATCGGAGAGAGCACCTCCATATTTACATACGTCGGGGGAGGTATGGACATCTTTGCTTGCTGATTGTGATTTGGTGTTATTAGCCTGGGCTTCCTTAAAGATAGCCCATAGTTCTAGTAATTCCTCTCTTTTGTCCTTCTTGTTCTCTGTGCAATTTTCTCATATGTGTGTTCTCATGTGTTCAGTTTGGTTGGTGTCAAAGATTCCCTCTTTTGGCAAGGGGAACATGTATGCCCTGGCGTGTGTGTGTGTAATTTGTGGCAAAATTTGCTAAGCCTTTTCACCTATGTGGTAATCTGTTTTGCATGATTTGGAGGCGATTCCAAGATAAATTTAGGTAGTCCTTTCAGAGGATAGCTACTCTTTCAGCTTTTATGTTTTGAGGGGATCTTAAGTGATATGTAACTACATTTTCTGTTTTTAGAGAATTTTACGTTTTTCTATGGTAGCGGGGAAATATGGACACCGGGATTACTAATTCATCTCAGGTAGTGGGCAATTACACACAGGGATTACTAGATCTAATGAGGTCAACATTATTTACCGATACATCAAAATAAACATTTTACAACCACAAATATCAATGCATATGAAGGTTCACAGCCTAGAAAAAAGTGCAATTGTTAACTCAAGCAACTTGAAATTTGGCATGAAATTAGCAAGCTTTACTTTGGCATCGAATAGCAATTGTGAGAATCAGCAACGCCTTCATAGCACATTAAACCATCGACAAACCACAATACATAAGACAAATGCAGTCAAATTAATTTTCCAGTGTCACAATATCAAAATGAAACCATTTTAACAGGCGCAAAAGAAAAGCTGACAAGGCACGAAAAATAAAAAAGGAACAGCCTTGTCAGAAATACCTAAGCCTGCTCATAGAGCATACTATCCTCACGACATTACTCACGACAAAGTAAGCCTAATATTCTTGTTGATATTGGCTTCGGGGTAAAGACAATAACAACTTATGTGGCGAAAGAAAGATATAACTTCAACAACTGTATGATTAGTCTCCTGGTTCCTAATCGTTCTGGTTCCCTAACGTCTGAATTACACTCTATGTCACACCCAGGGGTTATGCATACCATCTGTGTCATGCTCAGTGGTCCAAATAAACACGCCTCTCAGTTCTTTCAGATACTAACAGTGTTAAGAAACTGATAGCACTGACAAAACCCTTTCCAGCCTAGTAAGATAGAAGTGTGGGCCCTATATCACACCCAGAGCTTTTGCATACCATCTGTGTCACGCCCAGCAGTCCAAGTGAAAGGCACCTCTTAAAACAAAGGCACTGACCCTATATCACACCCAGGGCCTACGCGTACCATCTGTGTCACACCCAGCAGTCCAAGAGATCAGGAACCCAAAACAAAAAAATGATTCAAACAATATTCACCTTCCCTGACGCTGATGATAAATAAAGTGACTTTGTGGGTTATTCTTTTTTTTAGTTTGGCACATATCAAATTCTAGGACTAAGGATCTGATGTAGTTTCTTTCCCTTCTGATGGCAGCTTCAGAACAGACATTTGCCCCGTGGATTCAGCAGAACTTTCAATCAATTGTGGCATCTGTTCATCTTTCTTGTTGCGCAAATGTGAATTGATCCAGGAGGGGCCGCCTTCCTTCAGTCTCAGTCGGGTCCAAGGAACCAATCATCTCCTGGCTGGCTCACAAAAAATGTGGCTCTTATGTGAATTTTCCTTAAAAATGAAGGCCCATATTTATACATTTTTAGTGCAGCATTTGCGCCGCTTTTTAATACAAAAGCGGCGCAAACTTACAAAATACAATTGGATTTTAAAGTTTGCGCCGCCTTTGCATTAAAAAGCGGCGCAAATGCGGCACTAAACAAGTATAAATATGGGCCTAAAAGTGTACATCAGTTTTCAGTAAGATTTTAAACATTTATGAGTACCATAAAGTAATTAGACAACATCCCTTTCTTGTTTAAGAATGCAAACAGTTGTCATGGAGTCATAAATAAAGTCCTGATAACAAATCCAAGTGGGCCTCAGCCCTACGTGAACGCAATGTGGGCCAGCGAGTACGTGTCCGGATGGCTGGCCTGAGGGATGCGTGGTTGCTGCATGTGCTCTTTGCTGTGTTCTGATTGGCTAAGTGATCCTAGCTGCATGTAATTTTATGGTGTTATTTTGGATGCATGCACCCCACTGGCCATGTGTGTTTTATTGGGACAAATCTCCTGGGATCATTGTAGTGTCGCTGTGCCTATCTGTGGGATTTGTTCTAAGTTTCCTGTTTGCGTGGTTGACTACCGGCTACGTGTCAGTCAGTAACCTCAGGCATAGGTCTCAGAGCCTCCCTGACCATGTATCTAGTTGTCAGTGGTGACATAGAGTTCACAACAGGAAAAACTAATAATGGTGATTGGACTTTGTTCTTTTGTATGAATGTATTGTTGTGTGCATTGACATTGATAATTCCAATATGTTAGAGCAGTGGTAGTCCCAGAACTACCCATCTCGGGAAAGAAGATCCAAGTTGTAGGAGTTACAAATAACCAGATAAATCCAATTTTAGAAGATAATCTTGTAAAAATAGGCTAATTTGAAGGAACACACCAGTTTATAGAATACGATTCAAGTCCTGTAAGTCTGCTAGGAAGAGATTTGTTGTGCCTGTTGAACTGCACAATTTACTGTACACCAGATGGTCTCTAATTTTAAACTAATGATGAAGATGTTGAATTTAACGTTAATCTCCACTGAATCCAGTACCAACACATATGTGAAAAACATTTGGTGTCTCTTTTCTCACTTGGGGATCACTTTTTTCAACTATGACTCCTTGTTTTTTTTTCCCTACAGTATGATTATAAAAATGATTCAACATTATATGCTGATGCAGCTTCCAAAGCATTAAAAACATGTTTTTCATATATTTGTTGGTACTGGATTCAGTGGAGCTTTTTTGAAAGATACTAGACAGATGATTTGCATCTTCATTTAAGAAGATTTGTTTGAATGAGTTAACCAGTAGCAAGATTTTTCTTCTATTTTTAAATTGATTGAAAATGTGTTTCACATGGATATGTGTTTTGTGATAATTATACCCATGTTCACATGGACATGCTGGGTTGCTCTTCCATTGGTTTAGTGTTAAATTTAACATGGCCTGGCAAGAAGCAACTGTAGGACTGCTTCCAGTGAAGACAGTAGAAGTTAGCCCCTGATTCAAGAAAAATCCTGAATCCTGAAGTGTGGGATTTTACACAAAAAGACAATAGACTAGACAAAGGTGGGGAACTAGTCCAAATCACAGTGAAGCCCAATGCAATCTTTCTGAAAACACCACAATACAGTGTGACCCTAGAGACAGTGGCAGATATAACAACAATAATCAAAGATATGTTGAGGAAACAAATTCCTAGAGGAATTGTTGGAAGCCCTTGTAAGTCTCTGATCACATGCCAAATGCCAAATATCAGATTGTTCAAGACCTCCAAAAGATTAACAAGATTGTTGTGCCACGCTGTCCCATTGTACCGGATCCAGACGCCATCCTTTTTTTAATTTAATTCACTGCAAAATGGTTTACCATTGTGGACTTGTGCCAGGCCCATTTCTCTGTTTGATTGCATGAGGACAGTCAATTCTTGCTCTCTTTTGTATTCAGAGAGCAAAAGTTTCACATAGAACTGAGTTCTACAAGGGTATTCTGAGAGTCCTTAAGAATTTATTCAGATACTGAAGAAAAATCTTAAGTCTCTGCGGATGCTCTGCTATTCAATTCTTGTGTAATAAATTGATGACACATTTGTGGCTTTGAGCACACAAGAGGCTTGCAGAATAGATACCATTGCTCTGTTAAATCACCTAGCAGAGAATGGACATAACAGGACATATTTACAAGCCCCTGGTGCCTCCTTTCACCACATTAGCATCATTTTCTCATGCTAATGTGGCGTTAAGGAGGCTCTTTTGCCTCACCTTATTTACAAAGTGGCGCAATGCATTCATTGGACCACTTTGTAACCCCTTGTGTCACATTATGCCTGCGCCAGGCATAAGGTATGCAAGGGAGCATTCTGGTGCTTGAAGGCCCACAAAAATAGTGCAGTGAAATTTACAAGATTTCACCGCACTATTTTTGGTGTCATTTTTAATGCTCCCATTTAAAATGACATACCCAGAATAACCTATGGGCCTCCTTGCCCTTTGCTGTGCTAGCGTAAACATTTCTGATGCTTGTGTAGCAAAGCGCCAATATAGCATCAAAAATTCTGACGCTATTGGCCTAATGACCGCAACGGTGCACCATATCATAAATGTGGCACTACCATGGTGTCATTATGTTCCGTGGGGAGGGATGCAAGACAAGTGGCACATAATTGTAAATATGCCCAAAAATGTCTCCAAGTAAACTGCAATTTGGTCAAAAAGAAGTCCAGTACTTGGGAAATACCATCAAAAAAGGAACATAAAAGTTGCTGCAAGTGAGAGAAGAGACCATTCTAGAAATGAACCTACCTAGGACACAGAGAAATATCAGAATGTTCCTGGGAATGGTGTGTTACTGTAGATAGTAGATACCAAACATTTACCTAGTGGTAAGCCTTTACTGAGGCTGATACACAAAGATGTGTCTGATCCGCTTCAATGGGACAACAAATGTTTGAATGCTTTCCTAGCACTGAGAGAGAGCTCTGTTGCGCTCCAAGATTACGAATGGTAGATTACAGTAAGATGTTCACATCGTTTTGCAGTGACAGTGAGGGCTGCACTGTCTCAGTGCCTATTCGGATGCATGAAGATTTTTGACGGTCCGTGGCTTAGTTTTCCATTACCCTTGACCCTGAGCCACTGGACTGCCTTCCTTCCTTAAAGCAGTTGGTGCTGTAGATGTCAGTATTGAGACATGTGAAAACATAGTGATGGGGTATTCTTTAACTGTTATAGCCCCGCACTCTGTAGATGTTTTGCTCACAAAAACACAATTTATGTCAAACAAAAGACTTACAAAGTATGAGCATCAAATTCTTGCCACTGTGAATGTAGTTCTAAAAAGATGTCAGATATTAGGTCCACTAACTATGCTGTCCCTTCCTGAGAATGAAGCTGGTTATTGGGACGTTGAACATGATTGTCTAGATGTCATGGATGTATGCATCAAGCCAAGTGCAAGTATAAAAAATGAACCTTTGATTGTGGCTGATTATGTAACCTTTGTGGGTGGCTCATGTCTGAGAACCTATGAAAGTACTTTGAGAGCAGCTTAAGCTGTATAATTCAAGAGGTCATAGAAGCTTCATGGTTTTAATGTCTTACCTCAGCGCACATTACATAACTTATTGCTCATACACGAGCTTTCAGTCTATCAGCACAATTGAGAGTGACTATATTTACAAATAGTCAGTACAGTTTTGGTGTGGTCCAGGAATTTGAACATTTATGGTCACAAAGGGGTTTCATGACTTTATCTGGTACACTAATTTGGACTGCGGAGCATGTAAGAAAATTGCTTGATGCATTGCAAATGTCTACCGCAGATGCAGCAGTCAAAAGTGCAGCACGCAGAAGTGGCAATGGACATGTCACAGTTAGAAACAGATTTGCTGATGAAGTTGCTTGATATTCTGCACTTGTGGCCTGTATATTTAACAGGGCTTATACAAATGAAACTGAAGAGGACACTGCTTTTTCAATGTTGTTGTCCGAAGCTCATACATGGGAAGAGTTCAAGAGATTGCAGGTGGATGTTCCAGAGGCAGAGTAGCAGGTTTGCATCAGAGCAGGACATGAAAAAATTCAAACACCATTTGGTGTTCAGCAAATGAAAGACCAGTGTTTCCAGACAGTTCATTTGGAGTTCAGCAAATGAAAGACCAGTGTTTCTAAACAGACTATTGACTGCCATGATGTAATATTTCCATCACCCAACACATCTAGGGAGAGATGCAATGGCAAGATTATTCAGACAGAATTTGTTTAACCCCAGGTTTAAGATGCTTGCAGAAGAATTGAGACATGCCACACAGGAATGTGCGGAAAAGAGCATCAGTAATCTTGAGCCATGTAGGAAGATCAGGTGGTCTCTTCAACAGGATGCAAATGGATTTCTTGAGATGCCTGTTTGTAATGGTATGAGATATATCCTAATTATAGTGTGTGTTTTCTCTTGATGGATGGAAGCCTACCCCATATGGAAAAATTACAGTCTCACTGTAGCTAAACTGCTGTTGTGAGAGTTAATATCAAGGCTTGGTTTACCAGTTTCTCTGGAGTCAATGAAGTTCTGAGGATGTTGTGTGCAGCTTTACAAGTGGATCAGACATACAGTATGTGTATTCACTTCACTGAAATGGCCTGATGCTTTGCATTTGGTGTTGATGAGTCTTCAAATGACTCCTAACAGGAAGACAGGATTATCACTGCATGAGATCCCAATGGGGCATGCAATGAGATTGCCTTCTCTACCTGCAAATGCACTTGTGAACATTACAGATGACATGATACACGATTATTGGAGGGGACTGGCTGATATGGTGCATTCTGTTTCTTGACAGGTTGAAGCTGTCACTACAAATCTGCATCAAGAGGAGTGTAACACTCTTAGGGCCTCATTATGACCCTGGCGGGCGGCGGAGGCCGCCCGCCAGGATCCCGCCCTCCAAATTACCGCACCGCGGTCAAAAGACCGCGGTGCGGTATTACGAGTTTTCCCCTGGGCTGGCGGGCAGTTCCAGTTAAACCGCCCGCCAGCCCAGGGGAAAACGACCTTCCCACGAGGATGCCGGCTCGTAATCGAGCCGGCGGAGTGGGAAGGTGCGACGGGTGCTACTGCACCCGTCGCGTATTTCACTGTCTGCAAGGCAGACAGTGAAATACATTTTGGGGCCCTCTTACGGGGGCCCCTGCCGTGCCCATGCCATTGGCATGGGCACGGCAGGGGCCCCCAGGGGCCCCGCGACCCCCCCTACCGCCATCCTGTTCATGGCGGCTTTCGCGCCATGAACTGGATGGCGGTAGGGGGGGTCAGAATCCTCATGGCTGCGGAGCGCGCTCCGCAGCCATGGAGGATTCCAATGAGCAGCGGAAAGTCAGCGGGAGACCGCTGACTTTCCGCTTCTGACCGCGGCTGAACCGCCGCGGTCAGAATGCTCATTGGAGCACCGCCAGCCTGTCGGCGGTGCTCCCGTGGTCGGTGGCCCTGGCGGCCACCGGCCGCCAGGGTCAGAATGACCCTCTTAGTCTGGCTGAATTGGCCCTAATATGTATAAAAGTAATGTTTGGAACCAAGATGGAAAGGCCACTTCTAGGTGATTTTCGTCACTAATACTGCTGCTAAGTGTAACAAAATACCATACTAGGTGCATGAATTGTACACTCAAAGAATAAGAAGTCCATGTGAAGAAATACTGGGCCATATTTATACTTTTTGACGCAAAACTGCGCTAACGCAGTTTTGCATCAAAAAAATTAGCGCCGGCTAACGCCATTCTGAAGCGCCATGCGTTAGCCGCCGCCGCTGCCTGGTGTGCGTGGAAAAAAACTACGTACACCAGGCAGCGCCGGCGTAGGGGGATATGGGGCTTGGGCGTCAAGAAATGGGGCAAGTCAGGTTGAGGCAATTTTTTCGCCTCAACCCGATTTGCGCCATTTTTTTCACTCCCAACCCCCTTAGAAATGACTCCTGTCTTAGCAAAGACAGGAGTCATGCCCCCTTGCCCAATGGCCATGCCCAGGGGACTTCTGTCCCCTGGGCATGGTCATTGGGCATAGTGGCATGTAGGGGGGCACAAATCAGGCCCCCTTATGCCACAAAAAAAACAAAAAAAACACTTACCTGAACTTACCTTAATGTCCCTGGGATGGGTCCCTCCAGCCTTGGGTGTCCTCCTGGGGTGGGCAAGGGTGACAGGGGGTGTCCCTGGGGGCATGGGAGGGCACCTCTGGGCTCCTTCAGAGCCCACAGGTCCCTTAACGCCAGCCTTTTGCAGGCGCTAAAAAACGGCGCAAAAGCGGCCGTACGTCATTTTTTTTGACCCGCTCACGCCCGGGAGTATAAATCCGACGCACATGCCTCGGAGTCGATTTTTTAGACGTGAACGCCTACCTTGCATCTCATTAACGCAAAGTAGGTGTCCACGCTAAAAAATGACGCAAACTCCATGGACTTTGGCTCTAGACGCGTCTAACGCCAAAGTATAAATATGGAGTTAGTTTTGCGTCGAAATTGCGTAAAAAAAAACGACGCAATTCCGGCGCAAACGGAGTATAAATATGCCCCACTGTTCTTTGTGCCAGACCCAAGAGAACTGGTCACAGTATCGCTACAAGCTGTACATTTGAAAGGAGCAACAGCAAGAAAGAGAAAGGAGTGAAGAACCACTGACAGTCACACTAATCAAAATTCCTGTGATTGACTGAAAATAGAATTGAGGTTGTGATGGCAATTTAATGTGATTTACATCTCCAGGTTCATCTCAGTCAATGTCAAAGGTCCATTGGCCCATGAAGAATAAATAGCAGCTGGATTTTTTCTGTGATGAATGGTGAAATCTTTCTTCTCATACACTGATACCTTAACTGAGGTTACCACTCTAGCAAGGGCATTACTACCATCTAAATGTGAAAGAAAAGTATTGAACAGTAGTTCTGAAGTTACTCGATGAGAGAAAGAGTGTTACTTTCATTAGAAGAGAGGGCTAGTAAATGGCCATCTTTATTTTCTGGCAAGGTGTTCTTTTAGTGTGGGGTTGCAATCCAGAGTGGATTCAAATTTTGACACTTGGTAGACATTAGGGTTATTAGGAATGTACTCCTCTATAGACTAGACCATTCTAACATAACAATCTCCCCCCCTTCCATTCCCCACTTTACCTCCTTTCCATACCATAGTCTAAACAAATGTGATTCTATTTGGTGTGAATCACATTTGGAGTTGCCCATTCACATACACTACAGTAATAAAATATATCATGTATGCCATATATAACATATTTGAATGTGATATCTATTTTGTCTGTATTTAAAAGCCAAAAATAGCAAAACATACGTTGGCTGCAATTCAAACAGAAGAAATTAGAAGTACTAAACCAACTGTGACAATAATTAACAATTTGAGCAGAAGCGAGAAATATTAAATCTAATACTTAATAGCAATTTAACAAAAAACAAAGATAAATGATTTCTAAGTGTGTAATACTCTTAGCAATTGTTTACACACTTTGCAGCAAAAAAATGAGAATAGGGGGCTACATTACTACTTTATACACACCACACCATATTGTGTAGCCCTTTATTAGGCATTAGTGAAAGTGACAGGGAGCAAAAGCTTTCCTCTTGCTAAATTCTAATCTTAGTTGCTAGAGTCTGTGTCACCCAACGCTTGAATTCCAAACTTGCATGTAAGAAATAAATGAAAAGTAATTTGAAGTGATGGGTTTTAGGTGAACTATGTAAAACACATTGCGAAAATATGCTTGTCGAGATTGCAACAAAAGAGAGGAAGTAGTTTTAGTGATTTGTAGCCATAGGCTTTGGGTACCTTGCAATAACCCCTTTTTCACATTCCTTTAAATAAACTGGAGTACGTTGTTGCTAAAGTCTTGTAAAACTGGATGGCAGTTAATACTGGTGAAACAAATGCTTCCCTTTAAACTCTAGGGAACAGTACTGATGTTTAAGGTCCAGGCATTTCACATAAAGTGCACTTTGGAACTGTGTAAAACCCTTAATCACTGTGGTGCAACAGAAAGGAATGGAAAAATATATTTGTTTGGCAAATGAAAGGGATGAGTATTAAAGTGAATCTAAATTAATCATATAGTAGGAAGAATTGCATTACCTATTAAACCAGTACTGGGACAGTTGAACAATAATCCAATAGTTATTTAGATAAGGGATACAGATCAGGTTTTCACTAGATTGTGTACATACTCAAAGGCCCTTGACACAATGATTTCTACCAGCAATACAATGAGGGACTTTGTTATTCCAACTTAAAAACTAAAATTTTATCAAATTTGCATTGCAAATAATATGGGTTCATTCATTTTCTCTTTGAGAAAAGGTTGTGCCCTGGTATGTGGTACAATTTAAGTGGTTTCATGTGTACATTTATATTTGGCATTGTGGGGGTCATTACGACCCTGGCGGCCGGCTGTAAGTTGGCGGTAACACCGCCAACAGGCTGGCGGTGTTCCGCCAGCAATTATGACTGTGGCGGAAAAGCCACGGCCATACCGCCGGCCCCTCCACTTTCCCGCCAGGTTTCCGCCTGCCGGTCATAATCCCCAGGGCAGCGGTGCAAGCACCGCTACCCTGGGGATTATGAGTCCCCGACCGTCAGCCTGTCCGTGGCGGTAAACACCGCCATTGAAAGGCTGGCGGTAAGGGGACTTGGGGTGCCCCTGGGGGCCCCTGCACTGCCCATGCACTTGGCATGGGCAGTGCAGCGGCCCCCAGGCATAGCCCCGTTTCGCATTTCACTGCCCGAATTTCGGGCAGTGACATGCGCGACGGGTGCAACTGCACCTGCTGCACATCCGCATTGCCGCCGGCTCTATTACGAGCTGGCAGCAATGTTGATGTGACATTTCCGCTGTGCCAGCGGACTGTAACACTGTTACCGTCCGCTGGCCCAGCGGAAATGTCATAATAGGGAGCCAGGAATACCGTCGGCAAAGGCGGTATTCTGTCTCCCGCGGCCTCTGCGGTCTTTTTACAAGACCGCCGAGGTCGTAATGACCCCCTGTGTCTCTTTAAATATGAAAAAAACAGCTCCCACAATGAAATTCCATTCACTAGCACGGAGTGAAGCCTTCTTTTTTCTAATTCAATCTCTCAATTATTGTTCATGTATTAAAGGCCGTTGTAGCATACTCTTTCACTTAAAGGGTTTATTGTAGGTATCATATTTCTACCTTATCTTTTCAAAATGGCTTGAAACACTCCTTGGGCAGAAGTAAAATGAAGTGCATTCTTATTTGGACTTGTGAATACTAATACCACCTTAGAACAGCACATGTAAGGAAGGATGATACACTGTTGATGATCCTCTTCAATAATACATATTGCATTTTAACTTTAACTGGCAAGCGGTAAAGGGCTTTTTACTGGGGAGTTTTATTTTACATCTCTCTATTTATCTATTTCTGCTTAATAATATATTACACCTGTCTCAAAAAAAGACATTTTTCAGAATTGGTTTTGATAATGAAAAAAGGCACACATAGTAATAGGCACAATACTCTTGGAGAGAAACCTTCATTATTCTATTCATGAATTATACTTGAAATTTCTAAGTACCATGGAACCATTGTACCAAATAAAGGTTGTATTCAACATCCTGTTTCTTTGTTTCTAGTTATTCTACAGTGAGCTGCTGCTTCTTATAAAGAACTCAGTTTTAGAACTGAAACAAGTCACTACCTCATGAGTGGGATTTGCTACTGTGGATCCACACTCCTAAAGACATTTATACCCACCAAGAATCACTTTGTGAATACCAGGCTGGCACAATAAAGACAAATCTGGTCGTTAAGCTTTGTTTACAACCAAATGTACCATAATCAATATTCTCTAGACTCTTTCAACTGTATATTGCTTACAATATTGTCTTATTAACAAAAGGTACATTTGGGGATATGTGTGTCTTGATTAGGCACAAAAGTGGAACAATTTATAGTTATATGGACTCTTAAGAACCGTTAGAATATATGCTTATATGACATCTTATTAAAAGAAATGTTCAGCATTTCAATTGATTATTTCATATATAATAATGCATCAACACTTAAAATAACTTTATAATGATGTTCTGACATCAAGATTGTTACTGAGTGAGATGTCATGTGTTTATAAGACGTAATGTGGTGTAGTAGGTTAGGCATGGTAAGTTTCCTAGGAAACACTGTAGTACAGAAGACGGGTGGACTAAAAGGACCTTCAGTTTGGTGTGCTAGTGTAATTTGGTTGTTCAGTATCATGCCTGTCTGCTTTGCCATTTAGTTTTAAGATCCTTAGGGCAGGGCCACTGACATAATGCAGCGATGGAGGCCTGAATAACGTTGCAGGTTGATTAAGTTATTGACAACTTATGGACAAAGGAAAATTTAATTATGTGTTAACAAAAGGGAAATTATGTTGCATATAGTAATTCTAGAAATACCACAGCACTCCTAAACAGTCCACATTTTTACATTAATCCAGATGAGACCGGTGGAAGTGAGATCCTTTTTTTGATGTTAAAAGTATTGACTTAGCAAGTAACAAATGAAATCCACAGCCACAGCCAACACATGTTTCGTCGTCCTGTGTTCTGGGAACACCAAACATCCATCTTTTTCTGTCAATTTGCTCCACTGTTTCATCCATAAACAAGGCCCAACACCTTTTTCCTCCATGACTATATAAGCTGGAGTTCCCTCAGGCGGTGCAGGCTCCCCTTCACTCGCCATAATGTATGTGTCTCTTTTCAGAGCACTCTTAAAAGCTTTGACAAAATGAATCTTTGCGTCTTTTCTTTTGTTTGTATTTAATCAAGAAGTGACTTTAATTCCCACGACACTCTTCACCCACCTTTTTGAACCTATTGCTTCTCACAGACGGCAGCCAATCCGTGCGCGACCCCTCTCGACAACTGACCTATCTCAGTGCGGCACTACTGACGTCACACTCACACACTGCAGCTGACAAAGTCTTGCGGCTCGTCTGCCCCTCACTAGATTCACACCAAACTAATGCAAAAATTACTGCGAGCACCTTAACATTAACAACACAAATTTGCCAGTTTACTACAGGAAGGGTAACACATTCACCTCAGAACTTTACAGAGATTTCACTTGAAGCCTCGGCCACTACTCTCTCCTTCTCAGTTCCCGTACCCGCAAGCAGAATTCGACCCGCAAATCCTACTCTCGACTTGTCAATGGTTTGCTCTAGTGCACTTTAGAACTTGCCAAACCTCCATCGAAGGTTTCACACATACAATTCGACTCAATCTTGACTTGTCAACCACACCCGATTGACCTAATTCAACCGCACAAATTACAACATAAACCCAAGTATCTCCTACTCTTGTCAATTTACTCCAGAGTCTTAGACCACGACGGGTCCGTGCCTGAACAACCAACCACGTGGATCATTTTGAGCACAAAGCGCCACACTCATAAGAAGTACGCCCACTTCCCTACTCTCATACTGCGGAGTACGCCCACTCCTAGTAAAACAACATTTATCTGACCTAAATACACACAAACCTCACAAATCACCTGCAAGATGCATAAGCTGAGCAAGCGCAAATTCTACACCACACATGCTATGACGCCGAGAACATTCCAAACTCACTTAGGCAGGCTCCGAGATCCCGGGAAAGTCATGGTGAATTTAAAAACACATCATACCTCCAATTTGCATTATCTCAGAAAAACAGTCTAAACAATAATTCTCCGCCCTTGGGCCCCAAAGGGCCAAACCGTCGCTCTGCTACCAGAACTGTTAACACGTCCTTTTATGATACTTTATTACACATCAGGACTCGTTTTACGCCAATGAATCTTTTGACCCGGTTGAGAGACACCTTAGGACGAGATAGCTAATCAATATGTCAATCAATACGTCAATAATGTCATCAATATTTATCATAACAATACATTTCAAAGTCATTAATCAATTCAAGATTCTACCATGACCTTGCAGCCATGAATAACCACACCAGTTTAGTAGAATTTTATGAGTTTTATTCCCTACTAATTACAATCTAAGAGCAGATACGTTAATCTCAAAACCAAGAAACATAACAGCATAGTCGCGATATGGCAACTTTGATAAGAATTTATTAAAGCGAGAATCACAAACATCAGAACATAACATAGCGTGAACATAGATCGATTTAGCAGAGTGTCAATAACGCGTCAGTTCAACAAAGCATAAATTCGGTTGTTTGTCTATTTGCGTCAGTTTAGTGAACGCCTGTCCTAACCACTAATTAGCATTAGCATGTTGGGCTTCATGCAAAACAATTTAGAACACCAATTTGGAAAACATCTAACTATGGTCTCTGTCAAAAGTAAGCAGTTGGTACCTAGAAAGGAAAAGCAAACATACAAATCACAATTGCATTGTCATAATTACCCTCCAAAGTTTAGGTCAGCGCACAGGTTCAGTCTTTGTCTTCAGGACATCAGTCAAATCGCCATCAGTCAGAACTCAGCTCCGGGGCAAAAGGGCACTTCCCTCATAAGGAGGTAAAGTGTAAAATGAACAATTCTAAGGGCGAGGATGGTTTTAAATAAACCAACAAGTCACCAAACAGAGTGACAGAGTTTCTGGATAAAATCAATAGCATTTCCTACCTAATTCTAAATGACTCCCTGTGACATGGGTTTTTATCCCTTTTTCGCTATACATTCCCCAAAATTTTATTGGACATTTGTTATACCTATCAGAAAACACATTATGTCACCTAACTCTTCACCCCATATTATTTTACAAGTATTTGATTGGTCTTCATAATTGACGTCTTCAGAGGTGGCACGTCCGGTATGATTTCATCTTTCTGTAATTCTTTGCACATCTTTTGGTCAGTAACTTCATTGTCTTCACCAGTTTGAATGACCTGGTACATTACATTAATCTACATTGTTTCATTTTGTTTGTAACATTTATTCTGCAAGCAAGGAAAAGCTATGGATACGGATCTAACATGGTTACATTCATCTTCTAGTTTGGAGAAAAAAAACATACAGGGTCATGTCCTTTTGTGAGTCAGCACACTGCAAGATAGAAAAATACATTTAATATGAGAGCCAAACAGCTAAGCTCCGGCTCATGCTAACTTAAGGCCTATAAGGATTTTAGCACAGATTCAATAACGCAATCATTAGTACAAACTTATTTGAACATAATATAAACATTTTAGTCATCATTATTAGTCTACGTATACATTGGCGGCCACTCCCCGTGGTCATATTTCAGGTACATGTTTAAGCAAAATTACTAATACAGTTTTATGCGGCAGTATCACACATTAATTCATACACATTTTATGTTAATATGGATTATATAAGCTACGCTCTCTCAGTCCCTCCTCTGATGACGTTCGTCATCACACAAACCTTTCCCTTTTGACCTTTCACTTAATTTTTCACCTTGCGCATAATGCGCATTTCAACATCTTGTCCCTTGTGTGAACTTTCCCAAATTTCATTAAACATTTTCTCCCTTTCATTTTCTTCGTTCCTTTTATTCCTCTTTGTCCAATTTCTTTTATTTTATCATTAATTTTACATGCTCCCCATAAACCTAATAGACAGGCCAAAACAATTAATAGACCCCCTAAAATTTTTGCAAGTACCCCATTCCAAATATTGCTAAACCAGCTTCCTACTCTTGCAATTCCTTTTCCTAATTTCTCCCACACTCCAGGTTCCTTCAAATCCTTCAAATCTGAACTATCTTTAGTTATGTTAGTAAGCATACCTCTAACCTTTTTACTATTGTCAGGTATATATGAGCAACAATGACACTCGTTGAGCATCTTGCAGACTCCACCGCTCTTTGCTAAAAGGATGTCTAAAGCAAGCCTATTTTGAAGAGTCACAGCAAGTTCAGTATCCATCAGGAGTATAGCCCCTGTACAATTTGTCAGCATGTTATCCACAATAGTAGACATCTTTTGAATCTTTATGGAGTTTAAGATAACCCCTACTGAAGGTATTATGGCTCAAAATATGTCACCAACGACAGCAGCCGCTGTCTCTCATTTATGTCTAGCATGTTGTAATTCAGACGTTTTAGGTATTTGCTTTAAGTCATCAATTTGGTAAATCTTTGGGAAAACTATTCCCAAACAACATGTCCCATACCATCCCTTAGGGAGACGGTAATAAGCATTAAGTCCACAGATATAATATATCCCAGGGATCGCTGGATCCTGTCCATTTAACATGAATGTCCATTTACTCTGAAACAAAAACACATGCCTACATTCACTCGTTCCCACAAATAAAGTGTCATGTTAAGATTTCGGCCTATATATACAAAGCCCTCCTACATGTAATGCATCTATGGCTAGTTTGCCTTGCATCTTTATTGCGATGTAAGCATAATCAATTGCATATGTGCGTTTCTCTAACCCCTTTTCCAGTCTCTCTTTCAACGCTTTGCGTCTATCGTCTGTGTGATCTAAAAAGCTTTTCTCTAAAGGAGTCAATAAGCAAGTCAGATTATTGCAGTGTGCATAAGCTGTCCCAAATGTAAGCGTCGGTTCAAAGTAACCTCTAACTAATTTTATACTATGCTCCTTAGCTAACTTATTCAGAAACTCAATCACAGGCACAAAGGAAAACACTACATCCAAATTTGAATAAAAATATTGCACATGTTCTTGATTATAGAATCTTGTTAGTAGCAAACTAAAACTTATCCTGTAGGTTAGTGGAAGACTATGATAGGTGACCCCTTCTTGCACTGATGAAGGAATCTTTGTGCACACATAACAGTTTTTTGCATCCATGGTTTCAACATACTCATTCAGTAAGCGATAGAAGACATTAGTGGAAAGTTCCCCTTTTGAGTTAGTTCCCTCATGCAAATGTCTTGCATCCTGCTCAAACTTTTCCCACAGTGTTAGTGTTGTAGTCTCAGGTCTTGAAGCATTGTTATTCGCTTTCTTATCCATCCACGGCATTCCCACAATCACACCTACAATTATTATTGCACACAGAATAATCAAATCAAATCAAATCATTAACATTTATAAAGCGCGCTACTCACCCGTGCGGGTCTCAAGATGCTAGGGGGAAGGGGGTTACTGCTGCTCGAAGAGCCAGGTCTTGAGGAGTCTCTGGAATGCGGAGTGGTCCTGGGTGGTCCTGAGGCTGGCTGCCAGGTAGGAGAAAGACCTCCCACCTGCCGTGGAGCGGCGGATGCGAGGAACGGCAGCGAGCGCGAGGCCGGTGGAACGGAGGAGACGGGTGGGGGCGTAGAAGCTGAGGCGTCGGTTGAGGTATTCAGGTCCCTTGTCGTGGAGGGCTTTGTGAGCGTGGGTGAGAAGTCGGAAGGTGATCCTTTTGCTGACTGGGAGCCATTGCAGGTGTCTCAGGTGTGCAGAGATGTGGCTGTTGCGGGGTACGTCGAGGATGAGGCGGGCGGAGGCGTTTTGGATACGTTGCAGACGTTTTTAGAGTTTTGCGGTGGTCCCAGCATAAAGGGTGTTGCCGTAGTCCAGGCGGCTAGTGACTAGGGCGTGGGTCACGGTTTTTCTGGTGTCAGTGGGGATCCAGCGAAAGATCTTGCGGAGCATGCGGAGGGTGAGGAAGCAGGAGGAGGACACGGCGTTAACTTGTTTGGTCATGGTGAGAAGAGGGTCCAAGAGGAAGCCGAGGTTGCGGGCGTGGTCTGAGGGGGTCGGTGCGGTGCCAAGGGCCATGGGCCACCAGGAGTCGTCCCATGCGGTCGGGGTGTTGCCGAGGATGAGGACTTCCGTTTTGTCTGAGTTCAGTTTTAGACGGCTGAGCCTCATCCAATCTGCAACGTCCTTCATGCCGTCTTGTAGGTTGGTCTTAGCGCTGGCGGGGTCCTTGGTGAGGGAAAGTATAAGTTGAGTGTCGTCGGCGTAGGAGGTGATGATGATGCTGTGCTTGCATACGATGTCGGCGAGGGGGCTCATGTAGACATTGAAGAGTGTTGGGCTGAGCGAGGAGCCTTGAGGAACGCTGCAGATGATCTCGGTGGGGTCTGAGTGAAAAGGTGGGAGGTAGACTCTTTGAGAGCGGTTGGAGAGGAAGGAGGCGATCCAGTCCAGGGCCTGGCCTTGGATCCCGGTGGAGCAGAGGCGGGTTATTAGGGTGCGGTGACAGACGGTGTCGAAGGCAGCAGAGAGGTCGAGGAGGATGAGGGCGACTGTTTCACCGTTGTCCATCAGGGTTCTGATGTCGTCTGTGACTGAGATGAGGGCAGTTTCAGTGCTGTGGTTGGTTCGGAATCCGGATTGTGAAGGGTCGAGAAGGTTGTTGTCTTCCAGGAAGTTGGTAAGCTGTTTGTTGACGGTCTTCTCTATTACCTTGGCAGGGAAGGGGAGGAACAAGATGGGGCAGAAGTTCTTCAGATCGCTTGGGTCAGCCGTGGGTTTCTTTAGTAGGGCGTTGACTTCGGCGTGTTTCCAGCTTTCGGGGAAGGTAGCAGATGAAAATGAGGAGTTGATGATGGTCTGGAGGAGCGGGGCGATGATGTCGTCGGCTTTATTGAAGATGAAGTGAGGGCAGGGGTCCGAGGGGGTGCCGGAGTGGATCGAGTTCATGGTGGTTTTGGTCTCTTCAGTGTTGATGTGGGTCCAGGCATTGAGGGTGATGGCAGGGAGTGTGGGTTCGGTGTTGCTTGGCTGGGTATGGTGTCCGAAGCTGTCGTGGAGGTCGGTGATCTTGCGATGGAAGAAGGTGGCGAGGGAGTTGCACAGGTCTTGTGAGGGCGTGATGGCGTTGGCGTTGGGGTTGGAGAACTCTTTAACGATGCTGAAGAGTTCTCTGCTGTTGTGGCTGTTTTTGTCCAGTCTGACGGTGAAGAAATTCCTTTTGGCTGCGCGAATCAGGTGGTGGTGTTCGCGGGACAGGTTCTTGAGGGCGGTCATGTTGTCAGCGGTGTGGTCCTTGCGCCAGGCTTTCTCGAGGGCGCGACAGGTTTTCTTCGATCCCTTAAGGGTGTCAGAGAACCAGAGAGGTTTTTTGGTGTTGGCCTGTCGATGCGTGCGTCTGAGGGGAGCAAGGTTATCTGCGCAGTTGGTGATCCAGTTCGTGAGGCTGAGGGCTGCGTCGTTGGGGTCGGTGGTGAGGGTAGGTTGGTTGACGGTGAGCGTGGAGAAGAGCTGTTCTTCGGGGATTTTGTTCCACTGTCGACGAGGGATGGGTTGAGTGCAGAGGTGGCGGGTCTCGCGTCGGAATGTGAAGTGGACACAGCTGTGGTCGGTCCAGTGTAGAGCAGAGGCGTGGCTGAAGGAGACGTGTTTGCTGGCGGAGAAGATGGGGTCAAGCGTGTGCCCGGCGATGTGGGTGGGGGTGTTCACCAGTTGCTTGAGGCCGAGGTTGGCGAGGTTGTCGAGCAGGGCGGTGGTGTTGGGGTCGTTGTTGTGTTCCAGATGGAAGTTGAGGTCGCCTAGGAGGATGTAGTCCGGCGAGGCGAGGGTGTGCGGGGAGACGAAGTCGGTGATGGAGTCGCTGAAAGGGCCGCGCGGTCCGGGGGGACGGTAGATGAGGGATCCTCTGAGGATGGTCCTGGGGTCGGTGCGAATCTGGAAATGCAGGTGTTCTGCGGCGAGGGGGGTGTCTTCGGTGGAGGTGGTGACGCTGATGGAGTCTTTGAAGACGATGGCGATTCCTCCTCCTACTTGGTTGGTGCGGTCTTTCCTGGAAATCTTGTAGCCTTCGGGGATGGCTATGGCGATGTCTGGGGCCGAAGAGGCATTCAGCTAGGTCTCCGTGATGAAGGCGACGTCCGGTGCTGTGGAGTCCAGGAGGTCCCAGAGTTCAACGGCGTGCTTGTGGACGGATCGAGCGTTGACCAGGATGAATTTGAGGAGGTTGATGGCGCGTGGGCTGGTGGTCATGGTAGTTGCGTGGTGCAAGATACGTTTGCAGGAGTGGCAGGTGAAAGGTCCATGGGTACGTTTTGGGTTAGCTTGGAAGCAGGTGTTGGAGCGTCCTGGGTTGAGGGCGTGGAGGTTGGTGGGGTCGTAGCGGAGCAGAGGGGTTTGGGAGTGCTGAGGACCAGGGGTCGTGGCGCTGGGCGCGGGCCAGGTGCGGACGGGCGCAGTATAAGCCCAACCACACACCTTACCACTTTTGTTACTACTTCTATTATAAACCATGTCTGTAAAGAATCAGATAGCAGAAGAATAATCAACTTGAGGACGATATAAAAACTCTCTTTTCTTTCTCTTTTTTTTTCTTTTCTTGATGCAAAAGTCTCTCTCTTTCTGCGTGTATTTACAGCGTTTTACTCACTCCAGGACCTCTTTTGTCAATCAGGTTAGCTGCTTGTCATAATCGGGTTTTTAAAGTCAATTCAGATTATCAGTGTCACATCTGGCAATTTATAAGTCTCTTTCTCTTAGTTTTTCAGTTTTCTATTTCCCTTTTCAAATTTCAGTTTTAACACAGTTCCTTTCCCTGATTGACTTCAGGTACCGTAGTATTGGCCTGGTACTTCTCGATCAAAACAGAACGCTAAGAATTCTTGTTGCCATTCAGATGTCGTTGCATATGCCCATTCAGGACCTGCATACCTTTTATTTGCGGTTCTTTTCCTTTTCAATCTGCGTTCGCCTTGCAATTCTCCTTCACTTGGGTCCTCTATTCTTGTGGTATTGGTTTCTTCTGTTATTGCTTCACCTGGTACGACCTTTTCTTTTGCAGCCTGCTTCTCTGGCCAGTTATCTCCCTTATGCGTCTTTTTCCTGCTTGTCCTTTCAGGACGCTGAACAGCACCCTCCTCTTGTGCTATGGTGTTTTCTATTGATGGACCTGCAACTGGCTCAGGGGATGCCGGTGTACTTTGATCTCTCTCTACTATTTCCCCTTCTTCTTCTTCTGGATCTGTAACGGGTTCAAGCTCTAACCCGTATCCGTCTGCTTCTGGGAGAACCTCTCCTTGATTTAGTTATCCTGCTGCCTCTACTGAGATAGGCACATTGTCACCTCTCTCGAACTCGTTTACTGTTTGAGGGACTAGGCTGTTCTCAGTGGGCTCTCCTGCAGTATCAGTTCCTCCTTGGCTGTTTTCTGGCCCTGAGACTTCTTTCTCTGGACTTGCTGAATCGGAAACTTCAAGCTCCTCATCAGTCGGACGTTACCTTCTTTGTGTGACTGGCATGTATCCAGTTTGGAACGCCTGAACATTTCACAGCAGTGGTTGTTGTCAGTATTACTTGATATGGCCCCTTCCAGCGCGGCTCCAAACACAACTTTCTCACATGCTTCTTGACAACCACCCAGTCACCGGTTTGCATGGTGTGACCTGGATCACTGATCGGTGGCAATGTGTTGGCTTCCACATAGTGGGAAAACGAGCGAACCGCATCAGCCAAACCTTTGCAGTAGTCCAACACCATATCATCCGTGACATTCACAAGAGCATTTGCAGGCACTGCAGGTAGCATCATAGCTCTACCAGTAAGGATTTCGTGGGGTGATAGTCCTGTCTTCTTATCAGGGGTGTTCCTCATCGACATCAGCACTAAGGGCAATGCATCTGGCCATTTCATATTGGTAGCTGCGCACATTTTTGCCATTCTCGACTTCAAGGTACTATTCATCTGTTCCACTAATCCTGATGCTTCAAGGCGGTAGCTACAATGCAGCTTCTGTTCAATGTCTAATGCGACACACAAGAGCTTAATCACCTCATTGTCGAAGTGTCTGCCCCTATCTGATTCTAGAGAGACCGGAAACCTGAACCTGGGTATTGGATCCCTAAGCAGCAGTTTTGCAACTGTGAGACTATCGTTTCTACGTGTGGGGTAAGCTTCAATCCAGTGGCTGAAAACACACACAATCACCAACACGTACTTCAATCCTCCACAAACAGGCATTTCAATGAAATCCATTTGCATCTTGCTAAATGGACCGCCAGCTCTCCCTATGTGGCTCAGAGTTACCACAGTCCCTTTCCCGTCATTCATCTGTTGACAAATGATGCACCTATGACACGTAACCTCTGCGGCATGTCTGAATTTTGGGTTAAACCAGTCAATCTTGAATAACCTGATCATTGTGTCTCTCCCAAGATGTGCCTGCCCATGATAAAGCCTCGCAAATTGTGACAGAAGACTGTTTGCCAAAACCAGTTTCCCTTCCTCTGAGACCCACAAGTCATCAGCTCTTTGTACGCATTGTATTCTCTGCCAGGAGCGTTTTTCCTCTTTGCTAGCACGACCCTGTAGTGTTTTTAGCTCATCTAGTGTATCAACCACCCTTAATGCAAGGTTCAAACATGTGTCCTTTTCAGTTTGCGGTAACAATTCCCACTGATCCTTGAACGATATACAGTTCAATGCACAAAACCTTGTGACTTGATCTGCATAGCCGTTTCCCATGGACACAAAGGGCCTGATTCTAACTTTGGAGGACGGTGTTAAACCGTCCCAAAAGTGGCGGATATACCACCTACCGTATTACGAGTTCCATAGGATATAATGGACTAGTAATACGGTAGGTGGTATATCCGCCACTTTTGGGACGGTTTAACACCGTCCTCCAAAGTTAGAATCAGGCCCAAAGTCTTGTGACTTAACATGAGCATTGCATTTTACCACAGCAATTTCAAGACGCAACTGAATCGCATGTAATAAATCCTTAATTTGTTCACCATTTTTCACAGGAGAACCAGAAGAGGTCATGAACCCTCTCTGTGACCACAATTGGCCAAAATCATGTACAATTCCAAATCCGTATCTGCTGTCAGTATAGATAGTGACTCTCAGATTTTCAGCTGCGTGGCATGCCTTAGTAAGGGCAATTAGCTCTGCCACTTGTGCGGAATACACTCTCTCGAGCCAGGAAGCTTCAATGATACCAGCTATGGTACACACAGCGTAACCGGCTCTCAGCATTCCGAGTGAGTCTCTCAAACAAGATCCATCAACAAACATAATGCATTCATTTTCTTTTAATTGCGTATCTTGAATATCAGGTCGGGCTTGGTACATAGTTCTGTTACCTCAAGACAATCATGCTCCACTTCCTCTTCGTTGTTAATCTCGGTACTTTAAACAGGAAGTAGAGTTGCCAGGTTTAATACAGTATATCGCTTCAGTGAGACATTAGGCGACCCCAAAATAATTGTCTCATATCATGTGAGTCGGGCATTTGTCATGTGCTGAGTTTTGGTTCGCGTCAACAAAATTTCAACTGAATGTGGAACCATTACTGTCAAGGGATGTCCCATCACTATGCCTTCACACTGCGTGAGGCTTTGACCAACTGCTGCAACTACGCGCAAACAACCCGGTAGGGCTGTTGCGACGGGGTCCAAGGTAGCTGAAAAATAATCTACAGGGCAATTTGCACCTCCAGGGACCTGTGTTAAGGCAGACAAAGAATAAGCATCACGTTCATGACAAAACAGTAGAAAAGGTTTCGTGTAATCAAACATACCCAAAGCTGGCGCCCTGCACATGCACTCTCTCAATTCCATGAATGACTCAAGCTCTTATTTGGATAAGGCTATGGTATACGGCTCATCCTTAATCTATTTACCTGTCAGCTTTATCAATGGTTTTAAGATAATTGAAAAATTGGGTATCCACTGGCGACAGTAACCCACCATTCCCAAAAACATCCTGACATCTCTCTTTGTTGTCGGGGGTTTCATTTGCAAAATAGCAGTTACCCTTTCCTTTGATATTCTCCTGGACCCTCTCTCAATCAAATGTCCTAAGTACTTCACCTCTTTCTGACATTACTGCAGCTTCGTTGGCAACACTTTATGTCCATTCTTTCCCAAATGATTCAGTAAGGCAATTGTGTCACAACCTACAGTCATCTTTTGTCCTGGACGCAATCAGCAAGTCGTCAATGTACTGTACTAGTGTCGAATTGAAAGGCAGTACCAAGGAATATAAGTCCTTTTTTAATATCTGATTGAAGATGGACGGTGACTCAGAAAATCCTTGAGGAATTCTGCACCAACTGTACACCTTGTCCAGAAATTTGAAACAGAATAAAAACTGGCTGTCCTCATGAAGAGGTACCGAAAAGAAGGCTTGTGACAAGTCTACAACGGTGAACCATTCAGCATCACACAGAACCTGAAACATGATCACTGCTGGATTTGGCACTATGGGGCAACACTTCACCACAATCTTGTTTATTTTTCTCAAGTCCTGCACAATTCGAACCTTCCCACAAAGCTTTTTCAGACCCATTATTGGTGAATTACATGGGCTGCTCAATACTTCTTTCAGGACTCCTTGTTTTACAAAGTCCGCAATTATTTGTTACACCTTGATAAGAACATCTTGTGCCATGTGATATTGTGGCACCTGGGGAAACACTGCATTTGGCTTTACTTGTACTTTAACTGGTTCCACTCCTTTTATCAGTCTCACTTCCTTTCCTTTCAAATCCCACACTGTTCCCTGTAACTCAGCTGGTCAGTCAGTCACTGTAAGCATCAGGAATAAGGTTATCAAAGGGTAATCTTCATTCGCAGTTTCTGCTTCTGACTCTGAAAACTGACCATCATCCCCTTCATCATCACTGTTTGTCTGCACCTCAATTCCATCATTAGAACAGGTAATCAAGCATTTTGTCTTGCACAGTAAGTCTCTTCCCAGTAGGGATACCGGACTTGAATCGCAGACTACAAATGTATGCAGTCCCTGGAAGTTGCCGATCTCAACTTGCACTGGATCTGTAATCGGATTTGTCAAGTACTGGTTTGCTACTCCGACCACTCTTATGGTACGCCCTGAAAGTGGTAATTTTGAAACTTCTGCACTTCTGACTGTAGAGCGTGTAGCTCCGGTATCAACCAAGAATGAAACCTTGTGTCCCATTACTTTTCCCTCTACATAGGGTCCCCTTTGATCTACTTCTAGGTACGCTGCAAGTCTGCACTCTTCACTGTCTGAACTGTCATCCGACCATTCCTCATTCATTCAACCTTCACCACGCAATGGGAATTGCTGTACTGGATTATTTTGGCTCATCACTTGACCTGTGACCTGCTGAGGAAGCATCACCTGTTGCTGTTCCATTGGAGCTAATGGTAATTGCATTTGCTGTCTAGGTACCATGGGAACCTGCTGTTGTACTTTCTGCATTTGCGCTGGCTGAACAGGCGGCATTTGCATTTGCTGCATAGGCTGTAGCCCTTGCATCTGAACCATGTTATTTTGGAAGTTCGGGTTTTGATTTCTCAATTTTGGACCTCTCATATTTTGCAACGTACCGACATTAGTGCTTTGTTGAACAACACCATCCTGCACCACATTTGGGCATTCCCGCTTCCAATGCCCACCGCCCCGCATGTGTGACATGGAGACATCTTTTTCATCCCTTGCATATCATTTTGAATCACCACAGTATTCAAATCTGGACCGCGATTCACAATACCTCGACCTCGGCCTCTCGGTTGCGCCTGAATCACACCTTGCGGTTGCTGCTGTATCATCTGCTGAATTCCATTTCCCTGCATTCCTGCCTGGGCAGCCCTTATCTGCATCACCATCACTTTCTCCTTTAGTTTATTCTGCTTCAGCTCGATCTCATCACTACAGTATTTCGCATACTGCAACACCTCATCAATCGGCTTCGCTTGCCAACAGATCAAATGATTTTTAATCATCTGGCTAACCTCTGGTCTCAGCCCTTCAACAAATCTGAACACAAGATGGTTCATGTCTTTCGGCTCAATGGTCTCAGTACCACTGTAATGTTTGAATGCCTTCAACAACCTCTCATGGTAAGCATGTATTGATTCCTTAACCTCCTGTGAGGTCCAGTCGATTTTCTGCCAATCAGTCACTTTCGGTGACACTTTCTGCTTCAAAAACTCAATTACTTTGTGATAGTACTTCATCACCTCCTCAGAGGGTGCTCCGGTCACCTTATCCCTTGCCGGCTCCTGCGTCGGCCAGTCTACTCCTCTCTTGCACTCAATCCATAGGTCGGGCGGAACAATGATCTCAAACAAGGTATTCAGGTCTTCCCAGAGACACTTCGCAAGCTTCACAAACCTATCTGCTTGTTGGTACCACTCGATCGGTTTCTCCCTCAACCTGGGATAATCATTTGTGAAAGATAAGATGTCTCCCCTGGACCACAGTACATGAATTAGAACCCCACCAGCTTTTTCTCTCATTGGTAGCATCTTTATTGATTCCGTATCTGGTGAAGTTTTTGCTTTACTCGATCCCGGACTGTCACCTTTCTCCTTATCACTTTTCTTTGCCCGTCTGCCCTCCCACTTTTCTAACGCTCCCCAGATTTGTGCACTTTGCAGTATTTCCTTTAAATGCGCTTTTATTCCGGCAGACCTCATATGATCGAAGTCTTTTGAATCAAAGTCTAACCTGTAACTTCTTTTCAAATGTTTAGTAGTCTCAATATCAATATTGTATTTGGTTGCCAGGTTCGCTAATTTCTGATGTACCTTGACTACTTCTTTAGTAATCTTAGGGCACATATATCTCAATTCTGCTTCGGTGGATGACTCTAATCTGTTTACCCCCATTGTTCCTTCCACTAATTCAGCAGCTTCCATGCCCAGTCTCACAAAGTTCAGGTACTCATCTCTCCCTAACCTTTCCGGTTCCACTGCAGTTACTGTATTCTTTGTGAAGCATAGTTCTTCTCTAACCACTCATTTAATTGTTGTACCATAAAACCTTGCAATGAAATGTTCCCTGCGTGCATCACAGGCGACTGTGAAGCATTCGTACTTATTGTCTGTGGGGTTAGCACTTCTAGCCTTGCCTGTCTCATTGCCTCCAACGGTGCTTCAACCGGGTTAAGGTCTAACAAAGACCTTGGTCTTTCGACCGCTTGCTCTCCTTGGGCCATTAACTGGGGAGTTCTTATGGACCCTCCTCTTACGACATTTTGGGTCATTACTCCCTGATCACATATACCAGGCTTACCTTGTGCATACAATGGCACCGGTGGACCAACAGTAATCGGCAATGATATTGCAGCTGGTGTCTGACCTGGTCCCAAACCTCGTGGAGCAGCGACTCCAAAGGTCTGATCCAGTGAAGCCGGGGCAGGAATTAATGGAGGTCCTGCTGCTGAGTTATATCCCGGTATCAGTTGTGGCTGTGGCTGAGGTAGCAATTGCGGAGTTAGCTCAATCTGCACTAACCTTGATTTTGTATATATATCGGGTCTGGTGGCACTATCAGATTTGTAGTAGTCTCTAGTACTGGGATGTCTGGATAGATTCTCTGTATCTGTAGTGGTGGTTGCAGCTGTATCTGCATGTCTGGCTCAGTGGGTACACTGACACCATTTTGTGTCAAAGCCGTATCACTAGTCTGTACTGTATCAGTAACTACCTTCTCCTGCGTCTGGTTCCCAGGATCTGCACTATTGCTCAGGACATTGTCGCTTACCGCATAAGGTGGCGGGCGATCATGCAATAGCTGATTTAGAAATTCTTCGTTATCTGAATCATCTTCTTCTTCCCAAGATGTCTTAGTTTCTTTATGCTTACTAGAATCTTTGTCTGTTTTACATGTGGCTTTCTTCCCCTGCGTCTCATCTCCCTGTGTTATTGCTGGAAACAATTTTAATCCGTCAACTATTCCCCGTCTCCACATTTTGCTCTCATTATCCCACCTAGCTTCTGCTAGAGTCTTTTCTGCCCTTTTCAGTCTTCTTTGGAACTTTTCTTGTCTCTGTTTAAGAGCCATTAAATCCCAAATTGCTAAAGCCTCATACTGAGCTGGCCTCGGAGGTCAACTTTTGTACACTTAACATCCCCCTTAAATTCTCTAGAACTCTCGTATTGAACATCCCGTGTTCTGAGAACGCCAAACATCCCTCTTTTTCTGTCAATTTGCGCCACTGTTTCCTCCATAAACAAGGCGCAACACCTTTTTCCTCCATGACTATGTAAGATGGAGTTCCCTCAAGCGGTGTAGGCTCCCCTTCACTCGCCATAATGTATATGTCTCCTTTCAGAGCACTCTTAAAAGCTTTGACAAAATTCATCTTTGCGTCATTTCTTTTGTTTGTATTTAATCAAGAAGTGACTTTAATTCCCACGACATTCTTCACCCACCTTTCTCAACCTATTGCCTCTCACGGAAGGCAGCCAAATCCGTGCTCGACCCCTCTCGACAACTGACCTATCTCAGCGCGGCACTACTGATGTCACACTCACACACTGCAGCTGGCAAAGTCTTGCAGCTCGTCTGCACCTCACTAGATTCACACCAAACTAATGCAAAAATTACTGCGAGCACCTTAACATTAACAACACAAATTTGCCGGTTTACTACAGGAAGGGTAACACATTCGCTTCAGAACTTTACAGAGATTTCACTTGAAGCCTCGGCCGCTACTCTCTCCTTCTCAGTTCCCGCACCCGCAAGCAGAATTCGGCCCGCAAATCCTTCTCTCGACTTGTCAATGGTTTGCTCTAGTGCACTTTAGAACTTGCCAAATCTCCATCGAAGGTTTCACACATACAATTCGACTCAATCTTGACTTGTGAACCACGCCCAATTGACCTAATTAAACTGCACAAATTACAACATAAACCCAAGTGTCTCCTACACTTGTCAATATACTCCGGAGTCTTAGACCACGACGGGTCAGTACATGAACAACCAACCATGTGGATAATTTTGAGCACAAAGCGCCACACTCATATGAAGTACGCTGACTTCCCTGCTCTCATACTGCGGAGTACGCCCACTCCTACTAAAACAACATTTACCTGACCTAAATACACACAAACCTCACAAATCACCTGCAAGAGGCATAAGCTGAGCAAGCGCAAATTCTACACCACGCATGCTATGATGCCGAGAACATTCCAAACTCACTTAGGCAGGCTCTGAGATCCCGGGAAAGTCATGGTGAATTTAGAAACACATCATACCTCCAATTTGCATTACCTCAGAAAAACAGTCTAAACAATAATTCTCCATCCTAGGGCCCCAAAGGGCCAAACCGTCGCTCTGCTACCAGAACTGTTAACGCTTCCTTTTATGATACTTTATTACACATCAGGACTCGTTTTAGGCCATTGAATCTTCTGAGCTAGTTGAGAGACACCTTAGGATGAGATAGCTAATCAATATGTCAATAATGTCATCAATATTTATCATAACAATACATTTCAAAGTCATTAATCAATTGAAGATTCTACCATGACCTTGCAGCCATGAATAACCACACCAGTTTAGTAGAATTTTATGAGTTTTATTCCCTATTAATTACAATCTAAGAGCAGATGTGTTAATCTCAAAACTAAGAAACATAATAGCAAAGTCACGATATGGCAACTTTGATAAGATTTCATTAAAGCGAGAATCACAAACATCAGAACATAACACAGCGTGAACATAGATCGATTTAGCAGAGTGTCAATAACGCGTCAGTTCAACAAAGCATAAATTTGGTCGTTTGTCTATTTGCATCAGTTTAGTGAACGCCTGTCCTAACCACTAATTAGCATTAGCGTGTTGAGCTTCATGCAAAACAATTTAGAACACCAATTTGGAAAACATCTAACTATGGTCTCTGTCAAAAGTAAGCAGTTGGTACCTAGAAAGGAAAAGCAAACATACAAATCACAATTGCATTTTCATAATTACCCTCCAAAGTTTAGGTCAGCGCACAGGTTCAGTCTTTGTCTTCAGGACATCAGTCAAATCGCCATCAGTCAGAACTCAGCTCCGGGGCAAAAGGGCACTTCCCTCATAAGGAGGTAAAGTGTAAAATGAACAATTCTAAGGGCGAGGATGGTTTTAAATAAACCAACAAGTCACCAAACAGAGTGAGAGAGTTTCTGGATAAAATCAATAGCATTCCCTACCTAATTCTAAATGACTCCCCGTGACATGTGTTTTTATCCCTTTTTCGCTGTACATTCCCCCAAAATGTATTGGAGATTTTTTATACCCCACTATCTTTAACCTATCAGAAAACACAATAGGTCACCTAACTCTTCATCCCATATTATTTTACAAGTCTTTGATTGGTCTTCATAATTGACTTCTTCAGAGGTGGCATGTCCGGTATGATTTCATCTTTGCACATCTTTTGGTCAGTAACTTTTTTGTCTTCACCGGTTTGTATGACCTTGTGCATTACATTAATCTACACTGTTTCATTTTATTTTGAACATTTATTCTGCAAGCAAGGAAAAGCTATGGGAACAGATCTAACATGGTTACATTCGTCTTCTAGTTTGGAGAAAAAAAAAATACGGGGTCATGTCCTTTTGTGAGTCAGCACACTGCAAGATAGAAAAATACATTTAATATGAGACCCAAACAGCTAAGCTCCGCTCATGCTAACTTAAGGCCTATAAGGATTTTAGCACAGATTCAATAACGCGATCATTAGTACAAACTTATTCGAACATAATATAGACATTTTAGTCATCATTATTAGTCTACGTATACATTGACGGCCACTCCCCCGGTCACATTTCAGGTACATGTTGAAGCAAAATTACTAATACAGTTTTATGTGGCAGTATCACACATTAATTCATAAACATTTTATGTTAATATGGATTATATAAGCTACGCTCTCTCACCAATACTGTGTAATCTTCATCATGGCTCATCCTAGTTAAGGGCCGAAGAGAAAGAGGGCTGCCCCGGTGCATTGATGCCAAGTGCCCTAAAAGTCTTGGATTCCAAAATGTACAGTGAACGACGACAAATCTTTTGCACCCGTGTTTCCAAATTAACATCCGATGATATCTTTAGATGGCAAATGACTATGATAAGTCATGTGCCCAGCAGACGGAAACGATCAAAACGGCATACTAAGTACAGTCAACTGGCAACAATAACACTATCTGATAAAACATCCCCATTTTACATGTTGTATTAATTAGTGACTGAAATGAGACCGCTTAACTTTTCCAAATGATGTAATACAAAGTGTTTGTAAAGAAGAGAACACAATGCCGTAGAAGAGCAGAAACTTCACCAGTTTAGTGTCATTAAATGCATTCCCTACTCGTCTGTGTTACAGCTGGGACAAACAC
Organism: Pleurodeles waltl; assembly: GCF_031143425.1. Classification (NCBI taxonomy): domain Eukaryota; kingdom Metazoa; phylum Chordata; class Amphibia; order Caudata; family Salamandridae; genus Pleurodeles; species Pleurodeles waltl. The sequence goes on from NC_090444.1 coordinate 316,480,478, forward strand.
ACCAACATTCTAAATGAACTCTCTTGCACAGCAGACAGTGCACATTTTGAGGGTGCTGGGAAGGGGGACCCCTGCACTGGCCATGCCACAGGCAGTGCGCCCCTCTGTGACCCCGTGCACTTGTTCTCCTCCAGCCTTTTCATGCAGCTGAACTGCAATGAAAAGGCTGGTGGAAAACAAGGTTGTAATCAGCAGAGCGGCACTGACTTCTGCGCTACTCTGGCTGATTTCAACTTGTACTGCCATCAGCCCGTCGGCATCTGAGATCCTGTTGGGGACATTGGTTGGTTGGAAGATCTGCCTACCAACCTCATAATGTCGCAGTCAGACCGCCATTGCCATGGCCCTCTGACAGCCACTGCGAGGCTGGTGGTCATCGAACTGCCAGCCTCGTAATTAGGCCCTAAATGTTTTCTAGCGCTTAGAAATCAAAAGTGCAACTCTGGACATCTGGGCAAAGCCAAAAGTTGAGACTGACTGCAATGGAGCCCTGCACGGCTACACTGAGCGGAAGGTCTTGATTAAAGTTTTACCTTCATACTTATTCATTTTTTTGAAAAATGTTCCTTGACTGGGACAAAGTCACACCTTGAAGAAGACCTATTCAGATACACTGTGCGGGAGGCCTCAGTCAAGTTTTCTACATTCAGACAGAAATCTTCATCGGGCAGAATGCACCTGGCTCAAATCCTAAAATGGTCACTGGCCACTGGTCAGCTGGGCTATCTTGCAGGACTTGATGTAGGAGACTCTGGTCAGCTCTTTTCTACATGTAGCTTGAAGGGAGTTCCTTCTTTGAGTAGACGAAGCAAGGCAAATACCTTTTCTTGGTGAAGCCCAAAGTGTACAGCTGGTGCAATCATTCTGAGTGCAGTGTCCAGGTGCAGTCCAGGGGTCCAATAGGGTGCTCTTTCTTCATCTTGTATTTTTCCAGAAGGGATCCGAAGTGTGGGGCAGCTCTACCATGTTTATCCTTGCTCCTGGGGTGGCAAGCAGGGAGGTGCTGCTCTCCAATCACATGCAGGCCCTCACCCTCTTAAGTGACCAATTCCAGGGAAGTGTGGCAAAAATCAATCACAAGGAGCAACATTTATCCAAGATGACAAAAATTCAGTCTTAGAGTTTAGATCTGGCTGAGTCTACCCAATGCCATGGCTAACTTTCCCTTAACATACCTCTTTCTAACCCTCCCCTAATCTAATCAGTGGGCAACTGGCAGTCTGAGCTGCAGGACATGGGGAGGTCTAATTGCTGTCCCTCCTTTGAAGTCCAGTTTGGCTGCTCCCTCCCACCCTGTTCTACCATCTGCTAAGGTAGATCTCCTCCCACCAGATGCTTCCTTTGTTTCAGCCCAGGCCACTTCACAACTCATCAAGGCAGCCTGGCTCATGCTGCCAGGTTGACCAATCAGAGAAGGGCACTACAGGGATGAAAGTGGCAAATTTTAGCAAGAGTTCTAAGACTTTATCCCTTTTCAAGTTTCATTAAATTTAACTGTGGCAAGTTGTTGGATTTATCAAAGCTTTTAATTTGATACTAAATGTGCTATATTTAGCTCCCTCAAACGGAAAATAAAACTGTATTATCTGTCTTAGCCTATGGAGTCCATTTACTACAATGGGAAAAAAATAATTTGACTATTGTTTCCTCACAAGGGCTTATAAAACATTGTCTATTAAACCCATGCTCATAGTTACACTGCACCCAACCCTGGGGACACGTAGGGCATACCTTAGGGGTGATTTATATGTATAAATAAAGGTAGCTTAGGACTTTGGAAGCACTTTTAATTTCAAAGTGGAATTTGGAGTTAACTTTAGGCACCACAGCAGTGCACCTATATCTGTACTATCTTTGCTGGGGAGCCTAAACCTACATGCCCTACCATATACTAGTGGTTTATATGTAGGTTGGTACAGCCAAATACAATGCCAAGTATAATGCATATACCATTTTATTCAAAGCACAGGCCTTGGGACTGTTTAGCGTGCCCAGGGCACCATCAGTGTCAAAAAGACAACATTATCAGTGCAGAATGGGGGCAAAAAAGTTAGGCAAAAAGTTAGGGGGCTTCTGTAATCAGCCCAATTTTCCCACAGGTGTAATATAATATGACCATAACAAATTTTTTAAGGATTGAATAATAGGTTTCGGTTTTGAGAATGCTAAGGCTAATTGTAATTATGCTTTAGTCATTCTATAAATGTGTTCCACTAGTCCATTGGCTCTGAGACAATACAAAGGGGTTTTAATGTATTTTTGTCACCACTCTTACTATAAATTGTTTTATTTCTTCAGAAACAAATTGTAATCCATTATCAGTTACGGACAAACATGTAATGATGTTTTTAGTGTTAATGCAATTTACAAATTTTATAGTGACCATTTAGAATAGTCAGCTAGAACTTTTAAAAGCTTCTCAATCAAACGCATGCCATGTGTAGTGGACCAATGATGTGAAGATCTAACTTGTACCATGGCATGTTGGGAACTTGTACTGGTTCTAATGGGGTTTCTCTTGTGTACTTGGATTTGCCACTTAGACTGCATGCATGACAATCTTTAATTAGCTCCTCTGTTAATGAATTAATGTACGGAGAGCAGAAATTTGCTATTATTTTGCTCTTAGTAAGAATTCTTACTAGATGGCCTTCATGAGTTATTTCACATATGCATTCTCTTATTTTCCTCTTAGAGATAATCTTTCCCTCTCTTAGGACACCATCCCCTTGTAAATAAAGTTCTTCCCCTGTATTTCCATAAGTTTACAGATCTACAGGTAGTTTCTCACATGTCTTAGGCCATCCTTTGATGATTTTTTCTTTTATCAACTTTGGTGTCCCATCTATAGACAATTATTTTTCCCATTCAGATTTCAATAAGTATGGGATGTTTACTTGCATGACAGACATTTTCTGCTCAAGGTCTTCACTTGAATTGGTAATAGGTAAGCAGACAAGAAATATGCTGTTGAATTATTTGCACCTGGAACATATTCCATTTTTAAACTGAAACTTTGCAGGCTAAGAAACCATTTGCTGATTCTAGGTGTCGTTTTTTCAACAACACTTTTTAGAGAACACTGCAATCAAAGATTTATGGTCACTCTTTAATACAAATGTAGACCCCTAAAAATAATATATGAAATGGTTAGTTTCCCAAAAGCATGCTAATGCTTCTATTTCTATGGTTGAATAGTTTCATATTGCTTAATTTAGGGTTGTAGACACAAAGGCAACTATTCTTTCTTTTCCTCTAAATATCTGAGAAAGGATAGCTCCTAAGCCTTTATTATCTGTGGTGAGAATAGTGTCAAGTAGGTTGTCAAGATTTCCAGTGCATGGAGCAAGAGTAATAGCTTCTTTAATTTTGTTAAATGTATTATTGTGTCCTTGGCTCCACTCAAATTGGGTGCATTTTTGTTAAAGAGACCTGAATGTTTGAACTAAATCTGAGAAGATTTTTATGAATTCAGACATATATTCTCCTAGACCCAGAAATTATTTGATCTCATCTTTGTTTTTAGGAATAGAGGCTTTTACTACTAAATCAATTGAATATACTTTAGGATTTATGCATTCACTGGAGAGAGTATGACCTAAACAGTCAACTGAAGCAACTCCTATTTTGCATTTGCTTTTCTTGACAGTTAGACCTGTATCTTTCAGTTTGTGTAATACTAAACTTAAATTGTGATGCTGATCTTCTTCATCAGTACCCTAGGTTAAAATATCATCTTGAAAGCAAATAGTTTTATCTCCACCCTTAAGAACGTTTCATAATTCTCTGGAATGCCGCAGAGGCTGAGGCTTGCCCAAAGGGCATTCTCAGGAATTTGTATGTTCTGAAATGCATGATGAAAGTTGTAAGTATTTGTGATTCAAACAGCTGTAAAACTGTGAAATAATTAGCATTATGTAGGACACTCAACATTTCATTTATTTTAGGAAGTGGATGTCTATGCACCAAAATGTTAGCATTCAAACTCCTTAAATTAACACAAAGGTGCTTGCTTTTCCCTTCTTTCTTAGAGCCCAACACTATCGGAGCCAACCATTCAGATCTTTCTACATCTTCTATAATACCTTGTTTTTCCAATCCCTTTAATTCTTTTTTTAGTGATTCTCTCATAAGAAGAGGTACTGACCTAGTTTGACAACAGGTATAGTGTCTGATTTTAGCGTGATTTTCCACAAATATTTTTTTACGTATACCTAGCTTGCCATTAAACACCTCAGGATATTCTTCACATAAATCTCTCCCCACAAGAGATCTGTCTATTAATAGAACTTGTTTGTCATTATTAGAATCTAAAGTTATGCCGAAGTCTCATTGGGGTAACCAGCCCAATTAATTACACCCTTCTTTGGTAATATAAGCGTTTCCTATTATGTGTCATTTTTTAAAGGAAATACACATCCTCACTATACCTTCTACTGGAATAGGGTCCCTTTTTTAACCCCCTGGGTGAACATCTGGACTTTCTAGAATGTATTTCTTTTTTTGATATATCCTGAAAAGTTTGATTATTAATTGATGTGTAAGGTGAACATGAATCAGCATATGCCTTAACTACCGTTCCGTCCAATGCAATGTCACATGAGGGATATCTAATTTTTTTGTTATCATCCTGAATGTGAAAAAATAACTTTTCCCCTTCATTCATTTCACATTCATCCACACAAACCACATGTACATTTTTTCTATTATCTACCAGTATTCACATTTTAGCATAATGCCCATTCTTACCGCATTTTCTGCACTTCACAGTTCTTGTAGGACATGTAGGATAATTGGCAAGATGATTAGACTTACCACATCTCTAACATTTATTTTTGTAATTCCTGGTCTTAACATTAGTTTGTTTATCCTCTGAAATTTTACAACCCTTTTCCGGACTAATTAACATAGCAATGTCTTTGCTATCTTTGTGGTCCTCTTTAGACAATTTCATCTCTTTCACAGAAATGGCAGTATGTTCTATACTTTTGACTATGTTTATTGCCCCTCCTAAATCAGGATTTTGGGATAAAAGTTTCTCCTGAACTTTTTGATAATTTGTACAGTGGCCCAGTTGGTCTCTGATTAATAAGTCAGTAAGGGGACCAAACTCACATATGGATGATAGACCTCTTATGGCTGCAATATATGATGTCACTTTTCTATTCTTGCCTTGTGCTCTAGTGAAAAAGTTATGTCTTTCCAACACCACATTTAGTTTTTCTTTAAAATTAGTTTCTAACTTTTTCTTTGTATTATATATATACATATATATATATACATATTCCTCTTCATTCTCATCCACTTCTCTGGCAACCAATCAATCAATCAATCAATCACGTAATTTATAAAGCACGGTACTCACCTGCCAGGGTCTCAAGGCGCTAGGGGGGCAACTGGTCGAATAGCCATGTCTTGAGGCGTTTCCTGAAAGTCAGGAGGTCCTGGGTCTGGCGTAGGTGGAGCGGTATGGAGTTCCAGGTCTTGGCAGCGAGGTGAGAGAAGGATCTTCCTCCAGCGGTGGTGCAGCGAATGCGGGGGACGGAGGCGAGGGCAAGGCTGGCAGAGCGGAGCTGGTGGACGGGAGTATGGAAGGTGATTCTGTCGTTAAGGTAGGCCGGACCTGTGTTGTGGAGGGCTTTGTGTGCATGGGTGAGTAGTTTAAAGGTAATCCTCTTCGATACGGGTAGCCAGTGTAGGTCTCTGAGGTGGGCATAGATGTGGTCGTGGCGTGGGACGTCGAGGATGAGTCGGGCGGAGGCATTTTGTATACATTGCATTTTCGTTTGTAGTTTGGCCATGGTTCCTGCATAGAGTGTTTTGCGGTAGTCCTGTCGGCTCCTGACCAGGGCGTGGGTGACTGTCTTTCTGGTTTTCGATGGGAATACACTTAAGAATCTTGCGGAGCATGCTAAGGGTGTTGTAGCAGGAAGAGGAGACTGCGTTGACCTGCTGAGTCATGCTGAGTGCTGAGTCCAAGATGATTCCCTGGTTTCGTACTTGGGTGGTGGGTGTGGGTGCGGCTCCTAGGGAGGTAGGCCACCAGGAGTCGTTCCAAGCGGAGGGGTTGCTGCCGAAGATGAGGATCTCTGTTTTGTCTGTGTTTAACTTGAGGCGGCTTGATTCCATCCAGTTGGCGATGGCATGAAGTCCATTGTGGAGGTTGTTTCTTGCGGTTGAAGGATCTTTCGTGAGGGAGATGATCAGCTGGGCATCATTTCTATTTAAGTCTGATATCTTTTCAGAGACTCTACGGCCCATGCAACCCTAGATTGTGCAGCAAAATGTGTTGCTTTCTTACAGAAGAACATTTCTCCCCCATTGCAATTTAATATGATTTAAACATATTTACCCATCTGTCCCATAAAAATCATGAAATCTCTTGTTCACCATTCTTATTTTAAAAAGTATATATATATATATATATATATACTGGAAGATACAGGATCACAAGAAAACAACAGCCAGCCAGGGCAAAAATCTGGATCCCAAAGGATACAATGAGCCACATTAAATGTGATATCCAAGAAAGATGTGACTCAAACAGATGATCTCACTAAAGAACAAAAATATATTTCTACTACAACGTTTCAGCTTCCGCCTTCCTCAGGTAGTACAAGATTGTTTGCTCGGTGGCTGCACAGCTGACACTGGTGGATTTTCAAAAAGCATCATGAGTGAAGATTCCAATTGGAATGTGGAATCAATGCAGTCCTGAGAACTCTTCAGATATGCAGAAATCAAGTGGTATTGTCAGTGATGCTTCCAGTATGGGACTCAGTGTATGGTTTGCTTGTGGACCGAAAGTTTTTTATAGACCTGTACAGTAGATAGATCCTAAATACAATAATAAGAGCACGATTGTGATGGAGTATACAAAAGAACAAAAACAATATCTGGAACTTTACAGACAAAGCTGAAATCAATTATACATCAATAACACAGATGTTTCCTCACTCTTAAGACAAACCAAAACTTGATTTCACTGAAGAAATCAGTGCGTAAACACTAGGTGGGCTCCTTCTACTCAGGGCATAAACACTTGGTGGCTCCTCCTTCCCTCCTGACACTCACTAGACTCTGACCCTTGGATCAATCTTCTGCCAAAGAATTGCTCGCAGGTAAGACAAAGTACTTAAATACCTGCCACTTGCATCATGACTGACAGGAGTACAACAACCACTAGTCCTCAGTGCGGTAGAAATCCTTGTTGTGAGCTCTGAAAAGCGCCAGTCCTCAGAATGGTAGAAACTCTTGCTGCAACTTCTCAAAACTGCTTTTCCTCAGCGCTGTAGAAATTCCTGCTAAGACCAATTCTCCTCAATATGGTAGAATTCTCTACTGTGAGTATCTCTCCTAATCGCGGGATCAGCAACCCGCAGCTAAAATCTTCTCCACACATTCTCCTCCACTGTGAGAGTAGAATATCCAGCAGGCACTTGCTGCAGAAGGAAATACTTCAATTTCTCATTGCGTCCCCACAGCACATTTAACAACTCCTTTCCAGCACTTCCCGGCCAATATCAAAGGCTTCCTTATGCTACTTTGGCCAATAAAGCATTTCAGCCCTCATTACAATAACGGTGGTAAAAACCGCCTACCACTGCGGTGACGGCCACCAAAAGACCGTTGCTGTGGCTACCAGCCGTCCGCCATGTTATTACCACAGCTGGATTTCTGCCACAAGAATGGCGGAAATCCGGCAGTGGCCATACCGGCGGATGGAGGTAAGGTGGTGCTGCTACCACCAGTAGCGCCACACCAATAGAACGCTGCAAGCCATATTATGAGAAATAATACGTCCTGGCGGTGTTCTGCTGGCGGGCACTGCTGACGATAGCAGCGCCCTGTTCCGTCTTCCCTTCATTCTGGAGGAGTCAGAAGTTAGGAATAATCTTCTAGCATGGTCTTCTTCTTCAGATTGAGTTGCTCCTGGTTAAAGAATAGTTTGAAAGCTTGAAGCTGAGGGGCCAGATTTACCCTGTGCACTAACCTGTGATTGGAAAAAAATATACCAGTTAATCCTAACATTCTTTTGTCAACCCTTACTACATTTTGTAGCACATCCTCTTTGTTTTGGTGAACAATTACCCAGAATCCTCTACTTCAACATGGCAAGATCCAGCTTGCACCAAGCTGGTCTCTTTTCATATTATTGGCCACTCTCCTATCTGCCAGGGTTGAAACTGGTTTCCCCTCTTTCTGTACCGAGACTCAATAGGTCAGCCCATCTTATCAACTCGAAGAAACAAGGGGTGGTGCTGAAGCTGCCCTTTGTTCTGCCAACTATTCCTATCGCTGCCATATAGAGTGGGTGAACATCCATTAGTTTTTCCTGGACTCAGACACAAGACATTGCCTCTCTGATCCTCTGAGCCAGAATTGTTAAATCTCTCAGCCAAGGATATGTATTCCAGCCTGGGGGTGTGATAGGTTTTAGAACTGGATTTCCTTCCTACTGTGACTGGACGCTGGCTATCTGGGGGGGTCCTGTGAATTATGAGAGGAAGCCAACACTGGGATCCCAAGTCAAAAGAGGTGGGCTAAAGCCGTCCTTTGTTCTGCCTATTGCTCCTGTACATTACAAGATCATTAATCCTTGCTGGGGGTTAGGAGTTAACACCATTCCTTTTTCCTGCACCCGAGACAGGTCGTTTTTCTCTTAGTCAGGATCAGTGCTGCTCCCAGCCAAGGATGCACATACAAGCATTGTCTTATCTGTTGCTGGGGATGAAAATACACACTGCATCCCACATATGACTTCAAGTTTCCAGGCAAGAGGCACACTCTGGGGAACATTTACAATTGGATTATAAGGAAGGTAAATAGGCCAAGTAGGGTGTCCCAGTGTACAACCCATGTTTTAGAGGGGAACTCCATGATAAGTTACTACTGTTTTTAGAGGTAAATAATCCTAAAGTTAGCAAAATCAGGGTTCAGAAAAAAACATAACATCTTAGTTGATCATGTAGGAATGGCAAACTTTCTACACAACTGTTACCCAATTGGGGGTAAAGGTCTGTTAAGTTTCATTTTTAACTGCAGAAGGAAAGGGTGGCTCCTCCTAGTAGCCACAATATATCCCTCCAAATATTAAGACACCTAAATATTGACCCTTGTCTCCCAAACAGGGCCCCATATAGGCGGAAAACATGATTAAGATAGAAAAAGCACCATGGCAATCTGACAATGCTTGTTTGAAGATGGAGAATCATGTTACAGTACAGATACCAGTAATGAAAGTAAGGGAGAAGAGCCCCCCGGAAGACTCCAGGAGAGAAATTCAATCTCTCCAAATGGGTAAGCATCAGGGACGACAAAAACAAAGAATAAACCAGGTATTCATTTGAGTAGAAATAGAGTACAAATGTGTTGTGATGCATTTGCTTGACATGATATTCTCTCTTTTAAGATTTAAACAGTAATGGCCCTTACAGGAAATTACTCACACTTTGGGCCCAAAGCGTGGACTGACCACTTTGACGACGGTCAGACTGCCACATTATGACTGTGGTAGTTTGGCCACGGTCAGACTGCCAGCACCGCCAGTTTCTCTCCACTGGAGGGATTGGCGGTGCTGGCGGTCCTAATCCACCAGGGCAGCACTGCATACAGTACCGCCCTGGGTATTATGACTCCCCTCTCCATCAGCTTTTACATGCGGTTGCATCGCCATGTAAAAGCTGGTGGAGACCGGGTACAAGGGGTGCATTGCAGACAGTGAAAAGCGCGACGAGTTCTGTTGCACCTTATACAACGCAACATTGCTGCCAGCTAAATTATGAGCCGACGTCAAGTTGTAGGCTGTTCCCCGCTGGACCAGTGGGCGGAAACACAGTTACTGCCCGCTGACCCAGTGAGGAACTCATAATAGGGCCCACAGGAAGATGACTGCACTGGTGGCAACCTGTCTGCGGCAGCCTTTTCCGCCCGCCAAACTCATAATGACCCCCTTTGTCTTGGATGGAGAACCTCTAATAATGTCCTTTGTACAGTCCACTATGTTGTGTGAAAGGAAATTTATATCCCTTCCATGCCTCTTTCTTCAGAATATTGGTGTGGACTGAGAAACCAAGGCCCAGATTTAAGAGGGCCTAGTGCCATTCGAATGACATATTGGATTCATTTTTTTTTAGGCTTTGTGGCGTTAGATGGCCAAAAATGCTGCACCATATTTACAATGTGGTGCAATGCATGCATTGTGCCACTTTGTGACTCTTTATGATACATTATGCCTGTGCCAGGTATAATGTATGCAAAGGGGGCATTCTGAGAGATTTCTTTGCATCATTTTTTTGGGCACTTTTAATGCCTGCTGTGAGCAGGCATTGAAAGAAAGCTCCCATTAATTACAATGGGTCTCTGGGTGCTTTGCAGGATTAGTGTCAACATTTTTTACGCTAATCATGTTAAGCGTCGAACTAGCCTCAAACATTCTGATGCTGGTTTTCTAACTACAGCTATGATGTGCCATATATTAAATACGGCACACACATGGTGGCATTAGGAAGTGTAAAGGGTGCATAGAAAGTAGTGCTGTACTTAGTGTAGCGCCACTTTTCATAAATATGCCCCTAAGTTTGTAATCTTTTTCTCAGTTTACTTAGGCCCTACAATTACCCATGCTAGCTAATAGCTTCTACTGATGCTGAATATTCCTCTGTATAACTGCATTCACAGAATCATTAGTGTGGCCCAGGCTGCGTGGATGTTGAGCTACAAGCCAGGTGTGGTGTCCGTTAGCCCCTCTGGGTACATTTCACACAGTCTTCCTCCATGTATGACAGCCTTTTGTGAGTCGTGAATACATTTGTGACAGTGAAATGAGCACTTATAGGTACAGAGAGTTAGTGCACTCATCTTCGCTTGTATGCAAATCATAGGGAGTTACATTTTGAGTCTTACTGATAGGTAGAAGGAATGTCATGTCACTCTGGATTAATATATGAAATTCATAGGCTAGCTGGATGTTTTGACTGTGATTACAGCAGCAGACTCAGTGGTAGATTAGGCCTACACAGCTTTAGCAAGACTTTGGTCTTTTTCCTAGCATTGATGAAATGGGCACTGCACAACCCTATGTCCAGGAACACACCAGAGCAGATTCAACGCAGATTTAGATATGGTGAGAATCTTCAGTGAGCTTTGGAAAACTATTGTGTCAAGTCCATACCAGTTCGACTGCAGCCTGCTACCAGGTGCAGTTTGTGTCTAAATAGTTAGAAATACCCACCTGCATGGCAGACCAGGTTTCCCACTTCTGTCCATGCTGATCTCTGTTGCCAGTGCTGTTGTGGTGGCTCTATGACACCACAGAAAGAGTAGCCTTAGGAGTCTGCTCTGGTAAAAAGGGCATGTAAAGTTAAACCTCACTTTCCTTGGAAACATGAACCATGGATTGTCTCTACATGTCATTTCCAGAGGGAGAATCTATGTTCTATCTTGCATATACCAGTTATAGAAATAGAATCCTGTGAATAGCTTTTGGTAATGATAATAGTAAGTGCAGAGAGGATGGTCACTCTTTCACTTATTCATGTTTCATTATTAATCATCAGTAGCGCAATTGAAGTTAAACAATTATCGTCAGGTTTGACACTTATTAAAAAAAAATTAACACTTACAGGGTTGATATTGTAAGAGTTCACTGACCCCTATTTAGTAGTGACTAGTGGCAGTACACATTCTCTCTGTGAACATCATTTGCACCGCCGTATTATGGAACTGCTGTCACCAGCTAAAACCTGGACCCAGTAGAGTAAACATAAACATTGTGTACTAAAGATCATTGAATAAAATCACCTGATTTTCTCATCACATGTAGAAAATCTACATGTGAAGTGATAATATTATGGTGACAAATATTTAGACCAAATATTTTTATCAATGTTTCTGACAATTTTTGACATACAATGTAGTGGATCAGTATATTAGGGGTTACTTAGATTAAGGGCTCCCTATAATGCCTTAACAACTAAAAGAACATGGGTCTTCATAGGGGTCAGTTAAGAAATGGATGAGTGGAATAAACTTTCAGGTAAGAACGTGTGATCCCGTGGCATGCCATTTAGGATAAGTGATAGTCACAACTGCAAATGCTGTCACATATTTTCAGACCTACAGTAATGTTAGGGAATATGTTGTATTCAGTTTCTCGGAGAATGATGTTAAACATGTCCACATGTATGCTTTCAAGATAGCCAGCAGCTGGTCAGTCAATGCAGGTCATGGTTATTTACCTAACAGTTATAGTAGCTTTGAAAATGAATAACTCTAATAACTCCACTCCCATGAGTGAATGGGAGTCAAGGAAGGGCTACAGGAAAGAAGAACTACAGGAAAGAATAATGCTTATTGTTGTCAGTCCTGTAGAAATTACTTCTGGGACAGAGACAAGAGAGGCAGGGGAGCTCCCGATAGAAAGAGAAGAAGTGCATGATGGGCGAGGAGAGTGAACTTGACAGTAGCGGTGACAAAAGTATGAAGAGCTAGATTTTGGCAAGAAGGAGAGTGGCACCAAGAAGAGAGCAGGAGGGAGTTAGAAGGCATGGGCCATCGGACAGGGAGGAAGAAGGGAGTGGATACAGGGAGAACCAGACAAATAAACTCAAAAGAATTCCAGCATCTGGAGAATAGAAACTAGCTAGACGCCAAGCATCAGAGGCACCTAAGAACAAAGTCGGAGTGAGTAATTACTTGGGCAATTGTTCTAGGGAGAGGAGGTGTTAACGCGTCCAGCCCTTATAAATTACCTGTACCTGGACACGTTGGAGGTCGGTGAAATCTTTTAACCGAGTCGGGCTCTCCTCATCCTCAATAGTCGAGTCACTCAAATCAATAATCAATAACCGTTGTGATCGATAATCAATACTCAATTAATAGATCAATATAATACATCAGAAATCAATAACAGTTGATATTTCTGCGCACCATGACCTTTCAGTCATGAATAACCACACCAGTTTATTAAAAGTTAGTGAATTTATTTCCCTATATTAACAAAGCTAGCACGATATATATGTGTCTCAAAACCAATTGATATATGTATATGAACATTACTAGCTGTCCATAACGGCGGAAGAAACGCAATCTACGCAAAATCTGAATAATGATACACTCTGTTATAGCAATGCAAATCACCAATGTGACTAACTGTATTTGACTAATTGCGTACATTCGGTCAGCATAACAAGATTTCAATTCTTCATGATACATTGAATGAATACCTCGACTAACCTCTAATTAGCATTGGCATGTGGGACTTCATGCAAAACGAATTTAGTCAACACAAATTTGGAAAAGTTCTAACTAGGACCCTATCAAAATAGCAGTTGGTACCTAAAAGGAAAACCACAATGCATAATACATTTATCCTTTCATATTTACCAAATACAATCAGCATTCAAGAAAAGTCTTCGTCCTTCAGATACCGGTTGATCAGCATGGGGCAAGTTTCAAAGGGGCAAAGTTAAGGGCAAGCTTCCTTGCAACGGCAAGGAGAATAGGGCAAAGTTACTGCATGGGCAAGACGGGGCAAATCAAAGTTAAAGTCTCTAGGGTGAGAATTCTTAAAGTCTCTTTCTCTCAGATAGAGAAAAGGGCATCAGGGTGTCGTCCAAAATGGAGTCTGGCATCAGGCTTCAAACTGGCATCGAGGAAAATGGCTGACTTCTCTTTCTCCGGTGGGTTTAAGTAAGAAACATTCCAAATTCTGTAGGGTCTTCCATTGGAGGGTTCATAGGTTGGCTTCAAATTGTCCAATCAAAATTGTCTTTTACTAGCGCCCATTTATGCATACACTGTCCTTGGCGCCTTGGAACACAAATTGTATCATGGTTTGCCAATTATTTTACTATCTGTACCTTCATTGTCCGCACCTGCAGAGACTGACCTTGTATCAAAGGGGATGTAACCGGCCTAGCACGAAACCTTGGAGATAAGTGTACCAGCCAGTTTCTACTGGAAAAATACAACTTCAAGCAAGAATATATTTCATTAATTCAAGGAAAAAAAAAGAATCACGCAGTTAGAATTTGAAAGCAAGCAACTAGGCCAAAGCCTGTACTAAATTTAAGCTAAGCAAAACAGTTTTCAAACAAGAAATCATGGCATACTTTTGCGATTATGACGGATTAATACATTTTTAATACTTCATGATTAATAAAGCTCGTTTATAATGATGGCGAACTACCCCGAGGGCACAATTTCCCTCGTACATTATTTTGTTTACTTAAAATCACACTTCAATATGTATGTCGGTTACACAGTGTACATGAATATATGTCGAACCCTCTTTTTCTGCGTCATCAATCCCTCCTCTGATGACTAATTATGTCATCACATCAAATCTACCCACAAATTTTATTCCATTAAAATTCTGTATAGTAATTTGGCACTTCAGTCAATTCCCTTTTTCTTTTAGTCCCTTTTGACTTCTCCCTATAAATTTCCACAATTTTTTTCTCTATTTTCTCTTCTCTTTTTCTTTTGTTCCTTGCTTTTAACATTTTGAAAGCTTTCCATATTCCCCAAGAACCTAATAGACAAATTAATATTATTAATATTCCCTTTACTATTTTTAGTAACAATCTGTTCCAAACGTTGCTGAGCCAATTTCCCACAGAAGCAAATCCTTTTCCAATTTTCTCCCAAACTCCGGGTTCTTTCAATTCCTTTAAATCTACACTTTCTCTAGTTAAATTTGTAAGCATTGTTCTAATTTTTCCACTGTTGTCGGGTATATAGGTACAACAGTGACGCGTACCAAGCATTTTGCAAACGCCGCCATCCTTTGCTAAAAGAATGTCTAAGGCAAGCCGATTTTGAAGAGTCATAGCTCTTTCTGCAGCGAGTTCAGCATCCATCAGGATTATAGCTCCCGAAAACTTTGTCAACATGTTATCCACAATAGTAGACAACTTTCGTATTTTGATTGAATTCAATATGACTCCTACTGAAGGAATCATAGCTCCAAATATATCTCCTACCACACCAGCAGCTGTCTCCCTTTTCTGAACATGATGTGATTCAGACAGCCTTGGAAATTTCTTTAAGTCATCTAACTGGTAAACCTTTGGGAACAATATTCCCAAATAACACCTCCCATACCATCCTTTAGGAAGACGATAATAGGCGTTGAGTCCACAAATATAATATACTCCAGGAATAACTGGGTCTTGTCCATTCAGCATGAACGTCCACTTTTGTTGAAATGAGTATGTGTGTTTACATTAACTCGTTCCCACAAAAACTGTGTCATAATATGATGGATATCTATGTATACAAAATCTTCCCACATGCAATGTATCTAAGGCTATTTTCCCTTGTGTCTTTATTGCGGCAAAAGCATAATTATCTACAGACGTCCTTTCATGCAACTCCTTCTCTAATTTCTCCTTCATTTCGTTCTTTCTGTCGTCAGTGCGGTCTAAAAATTCTATTTCTATTGGTGAAAGCAAGCATGTAAGGTTCTCCCTATGTGCGTGAGCTGTGTGGAAAGGGGACATTGGTTCGAAAAATTCCCTCATTAATTTGGCAGACCAATCTCTAGCTATCTTACTTAGGTGCCCTATTATGGGGACATATGCAAATGTAACATCGTAATTAGTATAGAAATAATGAATGTCTTTTTGAGCATAAAATCTGGAAGCTACTATACTACATGTAATTCCATACGTAAGAGGCATGCTGTGATACGTTACCCCCTCCACTACTGAGGTAGGTATTTGTGTACACACATAACAATCTTTCGCATCCATGGTCTCAACATACTCACTCAGTAAGCAATAGAAAACGTTAGATGAAAGTTCCTTCTTATCATGCAAGTGTCTCTCGTCTTGCTCGAGTCTCTTCAGAGCTCTTAGTTCAGTAACGATAACAGGTTTAGAAGTAGAAGCATCATTCGTCTCACTCTCGCCTTTACCATGCATTCCAAGAACTATTGCTACAATTATTAGTACGCATGCGATCAGTAAGCCTCTACACATGTATTTACAACACTTCATTTTACGCCCCTGTGTAGTGAAGCTAGTCATGATCTGTATAGAATCAGAAAGCTGAAGACACTTTATCAAAGCGTATTTGCAGTTTTTTTTGTTTTTTTTTCTAAGTTGCAGGTATTTACAAAGCTGAACGAGTTCAATGTTCACACAGTTTCTTTAGCAGCTTAGTCTCTTATCGGTTAGCAGCGTTGTCTCAAAATCGGTTTCAAAGTCAATCAAGTTAGCAATGTCTTAGCCGGTTGAAAAGTCAATCAGGTTAGCAATGTCAAGTTAGCAATGTCTTAGCCGGTAAAAGAAAATCAATCAAGTGATCAATGGTTTCAATCAACAGAGTCCATAAAGTTTTTATTTCCAAAATGAAGTTCTGCCTCTTCGTTCTCAAGGCTGAGGGATACGAATTCGTCTGACCAATCGTTATTGGCTACGTATGCCCACTCCGGACCGGAATACCTCCTGCTCGGTATCCTTTTTCTTTTCAGTTTTGCATCTCTCTTTGATTCTGTCTCACTGGTACTTTCCTCTTTGGCCAAGTCCTTTTCTTCACTTGATGTTGGTACCACGACAGACACTTCCTTTCTTTTCTCTTTCACTCTTGGCCCTTCACTGTCGTTCAACGTTTCTCTAGTTCTCAGTTTCACTGGTGATATACTTGGTCTTCTTTTTGCACTAGGTCCACTTGATGGGCCTGCGATCTCTTCTGAAGAAGTTTGAGCAGTTTCGTTCTGTTCTGCCTTGTCCTCTCCTTCTGGGGAGTCAGTCAGGTTTTCCTTTTCTTTTTCTGTACCGTCTGCTTCTGGGAAAGCCCTCCTCTGATCAGGCTCTCCTGCTTCTTCACCTCTTTCGAGCCCTTTGTCACTGTTGCTTTCTTCAGGCTCTTTGTCACTTTCAGCTGCTTCAGGCTCTTTGTTACCTTCAGCTGCTTCGTCGCTGTCTGAGGCTCCTCCTTGGTCTTCCCCAAGTGAATCGGTTGCTTCGTCCTCAGAGAATATTTCTCCCTCCTCTATTTCTGCCTGTTCGCTTCTAGTTCTGTTTTGCTCTGCCTCAGCGCTCGGCACTTTGTTATCAGGTACTGGCAGTTTCAGCACTTCAACTTCCTCATCTGTGGGACACAACACCCTCTTTGTGTGACTGGCGTGAATCCAGTTGGGAACTCCCGCACACTTCACAGCGGTGGTAGTCGTCAAAATCACTTGGAAAGGTCCTTTCCAACGGGGTTCCAAACACGACTTCCTCACGTGCTTCTTTATCACGACCCAGCCACCTGCTTTCAGGGTGTGTCCTGGACCTTGGATCGGTGGCAAGGTGGTTGCCTCCACCTGGTGAGAGAAAGATCGAACCACATCAGCTAGACCTTTGCAGTAGTCTAACACCATATCATCTGTAATATTCAAAAGCGCATTTGCAGGAACTGCTGGAAGTCTCATAGCTCTGCCCATGAGAATCTCGTGTGGGGACAATCCAGTCTTTCTGTCAGGGGTGTTTCTCATTGACATTAGTACCAAAGGCAATGCGTCAGGCCATTTCAAATTTGTCGATGCACATATTTTCGCCATTCTCGATTTCAATGTGCCATTCATTTGCTCCACTAGACCTGATGCTTCAGGGCGGTAGCTACAATGCAGCTTTTGCTCAATGTTCAGTGCTGCACAAAGCAATTTTATTACTTCATTATTGAAGTGACTTCCCCTATCTGATTCTAAAGAGATCGGGAATCCGAAACGTGGTATTAACTCTCTCAAGAGTAGTTTTGCAACTGTGAGACTGTCGTTTCTGCGTGTAGGGTATGCTTCAATCCAGTGACTAAAAATGCACACAATCACCAACACATACTTCAAGCCTCCATGCACAGGCATCTCAATGAAGTCCATTTGCATCCTGCTGAATGGACCCCCTGCTCTTCCAATGTGGCTCAAATTTACTACTGTTCCCTTCCCTGCGTTCATCTGTTGGCAAATGACGCAGCGGTGGCAAACTGCTTCAGCAACTTGACGGAATTTGGGGTTAAACCAATCAGTTTTAAATAACCTAATCATGGCATCCCTCCCAAGATGAGCTTGTCCATGGTAAAATCTGGCTATCTGTGTCAAAAGGCTATTTGGAAGAACGAATTTCCCTTCACTTGAAACCCATAATTCATCTAGTCTCTTTACACATTGTGATTTAGTCCACGAGAGTTTTTCATCCTCACTGACACCATTCTGTAGGGATTTCAATTCGTCCATTGTATCTATAACTTTTAGAGCAAATATTTCGCTTTGTTCAAGTTCTGGTTCACTTATCAAATTCCATTCATCCCTGAGCAATTTACAGTTCAATGCGCAAAACCTTGCGACTTGATCCGCATATCCATTTCCTAGGGAAACATAGTCTTGTCCCTTCGAGTGTGCACTGCACTTCACCACTGCTACTTCCCCTGGTAACTGAATGGCATGTAACAATTCTCTTATTCTTTCACCATTTTTCACTGGTGATCCTGAAGAGGTCATGAAGCCTCTCTGTGACCACAATTGTCCAAAATCATGCACTATTCCAAACCCGTATTGGCTGTCAGTGTAAATGGTAACTTTCATTAGTGCAGAAAGTTGGCATGCTCTAGTAAGAGCTACCAATTCTGCTACTTGTGCAGAGTAAACCCCTTGAAGCCAAGAGGCTTCCAGAACACCTGTTACAGTAAATACAGCATACCCTGCTTTCAATACACCCAGTGCATCTCTTAAACATGAACCATCAACAAAAATGATTTGATCATTTTCTTCTAATTTGGTATCTTTGATATCAGGCCTTGGTTTGGTGCAAAATTCAGTCACCTGAAGACAGTCGGGCTCGATGTCTTCAGCGTTCTCAATTTCAGCATTTTCACTGGGAAACAAGGTTGCTGGATTCAACGTAGTGCACCTTTTCAGCTGCACATTAGGTGATCCCAGAATTATTGTTTCGTACCTTGTGAGTCTAGCACCAGTCATGTGCTGTGTTCGGGAACGTGTCAAAAGTATCTCGACTGAGTGAGGGACCATGACTGTTAATGGGTGTCCCATCACTATTCCTTCACTCTGAGTGAGGCTGATACCAACTGCTGCTACGGCGCGCAAACACCCTGGCAGTGCTGCTGCGACCGGATCCAAAGTAGCTGAAAAATACGCTACTGGTCTGTTTATGCCACCATGGGCTTGGGTCAAGACAGACAAGGAACATGCATCACGTTCATGACAAAACAATGTGAAAGGCTTTGTGTAATCAGGCATACCTAAAGCTGGAGCCCTGCACATGCATTCTTTCAATTCAATAAAAGCATCCATCTCATCTCCTTTCAGCTCAATTTCATCCAATGCATCCTTCTGGGTCAGTTTCAGTAAAGGTTTTGCTAGAGTTGAGAAGTTGGGAATCCATTGGCGACAGTAGCTCACCATCCCTAAAAACTTCCTCACCTCCCTCCTCGTCTTTGGTGGACTCATTTGAAGTACACTTGTTATTCTTTCCTTCATTATTCTCCGTGACCCTTTCTCTATTTGATGACCCAAATATTTCACTTTCTTCTGACAGAACTGCAATTTTGAAGGAGACAGCTTATGTCCATTCCTTCCCAAATGGTTCAATAGGGCAATGGTGTCGGCTGTGCAGTCACTTTCTGTCTTGGATGCAATCAGTAAGTCATCAATGTACTGTACTAGGGTTGACTCGAATGGCAATTCTAACATTTCCAAGTCTTTCTTTAGAATCTGATTGAAAATTGACGGTGACTCCGAAAACCCTTGAGGAATTCGACACCAACTGTAAACTCTGTCTAAGAATTTGAAACATAAGAGAAATTGGCTGTCCTCATGAAGAGGCACCGAAAAGAATGCTTGTGACAAGTCGATGACTGAGAACCACTCGGCATCGCAAGGGACTTGAAACATTATCACAGCTGGATTTGGTACTACAGGGCAGCATTTAATTATGATGTCATTTATTTTCCTCAAGTCCTGCACAATTCGGACCTTTCCACTTGGCTTTATTAGTCCCATGATTGGTGAATTACATGGACTGCTTAACACTTCTTTCAGTACTCCCTGTTTTACAAACTCGTCAATGAGTTGGGAGACTTTCATGAGGGTGTCTTGTGCCATATGGTATTGTGGGGTCTGGGGAAAGGTTACATTGGGTTTTACGGTCACTTTCACTGGCTCCACTCCTTTCACCAATCCCACCTCTTTTCCTGTCATATCCCACACTTCTTTTCCGACTGTTTCCCGTAATTCAGCTGGAATATCTGCTTCAGTGATCATCGGAAAAAGGGTAATCAGAGGATATTCTTCATCGACAGTTTCCATCTCATCCCCTTCTACACTGTCCTCTTCTTCCCCATCACTGCTCGTCTGAATTCTAATTCCATCGTTCGAACACATAATCGAACATCCCAATTTGCACAATAGGTCTCTCCCTAACAGTGATATCGGGCTTGAGTCACATACCACAAAATTATGTGACCCTTGATAGTTACCAATTCTGACTTGTACTGGATCTGTGATTGGGTTCGTCAGGTACCTGTTTGCTACTCCCACTACTTGAACTGTTCTCCCTGAAAGTGGCAGATTTGGTACTTCAATGCTCCTAACAGTGGAACGTGTAGCTCCTGTGCCAACTAAGAATGAAACACGATGGCCCATAACTCTTCCCTCCACATACGGGCCCTTTTGATCAACTTCCAAGGATGCTGCAAGCACACAATTTCCCTCCTCATCTGAACTTTCACTCTCCCATGCATCGTTTATTCCTTTCTCACTGTGTAACGGGAACTGATGTACTGTGTCATTTTGATTCATTCCTTGACCCGTGACCTGTTGAGGAAGCATTGCTTGCTGCTGATTCATTGGTGCTAAGGGTATTTGCATTTGCTGATTAGGTACCATAGGAAACTGCTGTTGCATTGGCTGCAATTGTGTCATTTGCACACGAGGCATTTGCACCTGTTGCGGTTGCATGGGTTGTAGACCCTGCATTTGGTTCATATTGTTTTGAAAATTTGGATTCGGACCTCTCAGTTTCGGTCCTCTCATAGTCTGAAATGCATAGACATCATTGTTTTGCTGACCTACACCTTCCTGCACCATCATTGGGCACTCCCGTTTCCAATGCCCGACAATTCCGCACGTGTGACATGGCATCACCTTCTTCATTGCCTGTATACCATTTGGAATCATAACAGTATTCAAATCTGGACCATTATTCACAAAACCTCCTCGACCTCTGCCTCTCATCTGTGGCTGAAACATAACATTTCCCTGTTGCTGCTGCTGCGGCATCTGTTGTTGAAACCCTTGCAAACCTTGTAAACCTGTCTGAGCTGCTCTGAGCTGCATCACCATCACCTTTTCCTTCAATCTTTTCTGCTTTGTCTCAATCTCATCACTGCAGTATTTTGCATAATTCAACACTTCATCGATCGACTTTGACTGCCAACAAATCAAATGCGATTTAATCATCTGGCTAATTTCGGGTCTCAGCCCTTCCACAAACCTGAACACAAAATGGAGCATGTCTTTTGGTTCAATCGTTTCCGTGCCACTGTAATTTTTAAACGCTTTCAACAACCTCTCATAATACGCGTGTATAGATTCTTTAACCTCTTGAGCGGTCCTGTCAATCCTTTGCCAATCCACATTTTTCGACGCAACCTTGGTTTTCAAGTGCTCGATCACCTTGTGGTACAAACTCATTACCATAGGTGATGGCGCACCTGTGTCCCTATCTCTCTCTGGTTCACTCGTTGGCCAACCTACAGCCCTTTTACAATCTTCCCACAAATCAGCCGGAACCACAATTTCAAATAAGGTATTCAGGTCTTCCCAGAGACACTTCGCGAGTTTCACAAATCTATCCGTTTGTTGATACCACTCTATCGGCTTCTCTCTCAATTTGGGAAAGTCATCCGTAAAGGATTGAATATCGCACCTGTGCCATGGTACATGCACAAGTTTTCCCCCTGCTGTCTCTCTCATTGGTAACATGGTTATCAGATCGACATTCTGTTGTTTTTTCTCACTTCGTTCTGAAGTGTTTTCCTTCTTTTTATCCTTTTTCTTGACCCACCTGCTTTCCCACTTGTCTAAACATCTCCAAACCTGTGCACCCTGCAGTATCTCTTTAAGGTGTGTTTTCATCCCTGCGGATCTCATGTGTTCAAAATCTTTTGTCTCAAAGTCTAACCTGTAACTCCTGCTCAGGTGTTTGGTCTTACCTATATCGATCTCATTTCTGTCTGCAATTTCTTGTAACTTCTTATGTATGTTGCTCACTTCTCTTGTAATCCTAGGGCACATGTATCTTAGTTCTTCCTCTGTGTATGATTCTAATCTGTTCAAACCCATTGTTCCTTCTACCAGTTCATCTGCCTCCATCCCTAACCTTATTTTATTCAGGTATTCTTCTCCCTTCCCGCTTGATGTACTCTGTGGGGAGTTCAGGCTGTTGAACCATTGTGTCAACTGTTGCGCGTTCAGTCCCATCAATGTAGCAGTTACATCAACTGCCATCGACGGTTTCTGTAATGCTTCAGTCTGTGAGGTTAACGGTACTAATAGTGGTGGATGTGACCTTACCACGGTTGACGGAGCACAAATTGGAATTGGACTAAACTCCGACAAGGACCCAGATCCATTTGGCAGTGCCGCTATCGGAGTTGTCTCTGGAGTGGTTTCTATGCATCTTCTCCCTGTCCCATTCTGTATCATTAACCCTTGGTCGCTGGTGCTTGAATTTGCCTGTATGTACAGCGGTACTGGTGGACCTACAGTGATAGGTAGAGATATTGCATCTGGATTCTGTCTGTTCCCCGAATTCTGTGGCATGTTAATCCCCACATTGAGGTTCATCATTGCTGGCATACCTAACTGGCTTTCTACCACTCGCACTTCTGGTGTCTGCTTTTGGGGCATCGAGAACTGTGTTGATTCAGCTTGAATCAATGTCGGTCTCTGATAGTTTTGTCCTCCCTGCGCCATTGAATCGGAAGTCATTCCCACATTATGCTCATCACAATAGTGCCTTTGGACCTGTGGCTGATAGTTATCAGCAGGTTTCAATGTTGGCACGTCTGGGTACATCCTCTGAACCCGTGGTATTCGTGGTGAGAAAGGCATGTCAGAACTGCTCGGCCTCTGAGATCTTCTCAAATTTGGCGTCACATTACCCTGTATTGGTTCTGGAGGGGCAGTACTAATGCTTGAGCCTTTTTCGCTTTCCACATATGGTGGTGGGCGATCATTCAGTAATTGTATAATGAACTCCTCATCATCTGACTCGTCTCCCCTTTTCGAGTTTCTATTGCTCTCTCCTTCCCTGGACTGACTCCTGTTTGTC
Source organism: Pleurodeles waltl (assembly GCF_031143425.1). Lineage (NCBI taxonomy): Eukaryota > Metazoa > Chordata > Amphibia > Caudata > Salamandridae > Pleurodeles > Pleurodeles waltl. The sequence goes on from NC_090444.1 coordinate 316,503,817, forward strand.
TTACAGGTGGCTTTCCTTCCTTCCGTCTTCTCTTCCTCGGCAATCGCTGGAAACAATTTAATTCCCTGCAATACGTCTGATCTCCAAACCTTTTGTGTGCTGTCCCATCTAGCATCCGCTAGTGTCTTTTCTACTTTTCTTATTCTTGTCTCAAATTTCTTTTGTTGTTGGTTTCTAGCTATTAGCTCCCAAATTGCCAATACCTCAAACTGTGCTGGCCTTGGGGGTACTTTCATGTCGTATAGCGCAAACCTCAGATTTTCTAAAACCCTTAGGTTAAACGACCCGTGGATAGGGAACGCTACACTTCCATGTTTTTCCGTTAATTTGCACCATTGTTTTAGCCAAAGACACGGCGCTACACCCTTTTCTTCAATGACGATGTAAGCTGGTGTACCCTCAGGCGGTGTTTCTTCTCCTACATTTGCTTTAATATAAACATCCCCCCTCATGGCACTCTTAAATGCTTTGAAAAATTTCATCCTTCCGTCTTTTGTTTTTCTGACAATATGTAATCAATAAGTGACTTTAATTCCCGGAATACTCTTCGCTTGCCTTTCCCCTTCCAATTGCGCTTCACGGACTGCGTCCAATCCGTGCGCGACCCTTCTCACCAACCGACCTATCCCAGCGCGGCTCCTAGTGACGTCACACTCACACACTGCGGCTGACAAAGTCCTGCGGCTTGTCCTCTTTTCATTCGGCTTCACTCATAAACTAATTTCTGCAATATAACGCGAGCACTTAACCAAAAGAATAAAACAGATCTGTCGGTTTACTACAGGAAGGGTAACACGACCGCTTCAGAAACCTTAGGGATTTTTCACTAGCCTCTGCAGTTATTCCATCTTTCTCGGTTTCCCACTTTCGCAAGCAAAATTTGACCCGCAAACTTTACTCTCAACTGATCAATGAACTATTCTAGTGCACTTTAGAATTCGTCAAATCTCAAAGTCGAAGTTTTCTTTCACTCTGCAACATTCATACCGACTTGTTGACCACGCCCGATCAACCTATTAAACCGACCAGATCACAACATCAAACAAGTGTCACATACACTTTTCAACATACTCCGGAGTCTCTTGACCTCGCAGGGCCCGTCTCAACATCAACAACCACGTGGACAATTTTTCCGCTCAAAGCGCCACACACATGTGAAGTTCGACGACTTCCCTACTCTCACACCTTTGGAGTAACACTCCTCTAATATCTTTTAACCCCCCTTAAAATCCTCACAAACTTCTCAATTAATCTGCGGCGATAAGCTGTGCAAGCGCGAAACCCTAACTTCACTCATACCGTCACTAGAAACGCTGAGACCGTTCTCATACCTGCATGTTCCTCATTCGCAAGCTCCGAGATCCCGGGAAAGTCATCGGGGACTTAGGGCATCATCATCTCTCCAACTTGTTTTATCAAAGAAAATTCTAACCTGACTCTGTCTATTGTTCGGATGGGGTCCCAAAGGGCTAAACCATCAATCTCTGCTACCATCTACTGTTAACGCGTCCAGCCCTTATAAATTACCTGTACCTGGACACGTTGGAGGTCGGTGAAATCTTTTAACCGAGTCGGGCTCTCCTCATCCTCAATAGTCGAGTCACTCAAATCAATAATCAATAACCGTTGTGATCGATAATCAATACTCAATTAATAGATCAATATAATACATCAGAAATCAATAACAGTTGATATTTCTGCGCACCATGACCTTTCAGTCATGAATAACCACACCAGTTTATTAAAAGTTAGTGAATTTATTTCCCTATATTAACAAAGCTAGCACGATATATATGTGTCTCAAAACCAATTGATATATGTATATGAACATTACTAGCTGTCCATAACGGCGGAAGAAACGCAATCTACGCAAAATCTGAATAATGATACAATCTGTTATAGCAATGCAAATCACCAATGTGACTAACTGTATTTGACTAATTGCGTACATTCGGTCAGCATAACAAGATTTCAATTCTTCATGATACATTGAATGAATACCTCGACTAACCTCTAATTAGCATTGGCATGTGGGACTTCATGCAAAACGAATTTAGTCAACACAAATTTGGAAAAGTTCTAACTAGGACCCTATCAAAATAGCAGTTGGTACCTAAAAGGAAAACCACAATGCATAATACATTTATCCTTTCATATTTACCAAATACAATCAGCATTCAAGAAAAGTCTTCGTCCTTCAGGTACCGGTTGATCAGCATGGGGCAAGTTTCAAAGGGGCAAAGTTAAGGGCAAGCTTCCTTGCAACGGCAAGGAGAATAGGGCAAAGTTACTGCATGGGCAAGACGGGGCAAATCAAAGTTAAAGTCTCTAGGGTGAGAATTCTTAAAGTCTCTTTCTCTCAGATAGAGAAAAGGGCATCAGGGTGTCGTCCAAAAGGGAGTCTGGCATCAGGCTTCAAACTGGCATCGAGGAAAATGGCTGACTTCTCTTTCTCCGGTGGGTTTAAGTAAGAAACATTCCAAATTCTGTAGGGTCTTCCATTCATAGGTTCATAGGTTGGCTTCAAATTGTCCAATCAAAATTGTCTTTTACTAGCGCCCATTTATGCATACACTGTCCTTGGCGCCTTGGAACACAAATTGTATCATGGTTTGCCAATTATTTTACTATCTGTACCTTCATTGTCCGCACCTGCAGAGACTGACCTTGTATCAAAGGGGATGTAACCGGCCTAGCACGAAACCTTGGAGATAAGTGTACCAGCCAGTTTCTACTGGAAAAATACAACTTCAAGCAAGAATATATTTCATTAATTCAAGGAAAAAAAAGAATCACGCAGTTAGAATTTGAAACCAAGCAACTAGGCCAAAGCCTGTACTAAATTTAAGCTAAGCAAAACAGTTTTCAAACAAGAAATCATGGCATACTTTTGCGATTATGACGGATTAATACATTTTTAATACTTCATGATTAATAAAGCTCGTTTATAATGATGGCGAACTACCCCGAGGGCACAATTTCCCTCGTACATTATTTTGTTTACTTAAAATCACACTTCAATATGTATGTCGGTTACACAGTGTACATGAATATATGTCGAACCCTCTTTTTCTGCGTCATCAGAGGCACAAGATTTTTAATCCATGTATATTTCCCAGAACAACATCTTCAGACAACGGATTATGGCAGGCAAAATTACAGCTATGATGCTGGTGTTGTGTTGAGGACAGCACGTTCAGCACATTAAGGAAAGAAAATAGCACAGAATTTCACAGAGCTGAGGTACACGAGGCGGGGCAAAGAAAACTGGCTAATCACCAAATTACCCAAGAAAACACATACACGACTCACATCACTGGTGGTGGTAACAAAATTTAGGGCCATGACAGAGTAAAACAAGTATTCCCAAGATGGGTGGTGGTGGTCAACTGAAGGACAGACCGACTTGTGTCTGAAATGAACTCTATGTGAAGAACGAAAATCAGCTAGGAACATCTGCTGTTTTTTTCTGTTTGTTTTCTATGTAATAGGGTATTAGGCTGAAAACCATTAATAACACAGATGCTAAGGGAAATGGTTATATCATTAAAAAGAAGTGACTGAGAACCTATGATTTGTCTGAAAAAATAAATAAAGAAGAAAGTACAAAAAACTCGTAGTTCTTGGGTCTAATTGGAATGAAACAGTGGTGTGGAAAGTGGAATATACACATCTCCAATTAGTATGAACCAGTTACTGTGGAGGCCATGGTACGACAACTGGCGGAGGGATAACATAATTTGCAGATAGTAGTTGAGCAGAATGCTAAGGCGGCTCATCAGGATAGAGCGGTTTTGCAAAGCACTTTAAAAGATCGAGCTGCTCTCATCCCTAACATTCAACAATTATAATCAGCTTATCAAGGGACTCATCCTAAAGTCACACCACTCCCTATTCTGAAATGAATATGAAATGAAGAAGTATGTTTCGGAGAGCCAGAATTGGAACGCTTACTTTTATAGAATAAAGATTTGAGAAGTGAAACTCTGGAGAAAATCCCCAGACCCTTAAATTTTATAATCAAGGACCGAGTGGTACATTGGTTAACCCCAGCCATATTACATGTGGAATAATTAGCAGACAATATTTATCTACAGAGAATTTTGGATACCCTTCCCGAAAGTAATGAGTACCGGGAAAATGAGATGGCAGCATTCTGGAATTACTTTAAAGGACAGAAATGAGTAAGCTTGTGCATATCTTTCTTTCCCTGAATTGAAAGCCCAGAGAAGAGCCATAAACCAAATCAATAAATGTGCCAGCTAAACTAAATGTGAGCGATTTCAGGCGCTGTCTAGTACGATTACCAGTATTTTTCCCCTTTAGGCTCCAACAATGCTTCTCAGGGACCTCAGTGTTTCTAATATGGGGGTTATGGTCGGATCCCTAGAAACTGTCCACAGAAAAGGGCCTCACATGAACAAATAGAAACAGGTGAAACAAAAGGCCTGTGCAAAAAACGTGCAAAGCCCCATGAAATACCTGTATGAGTTAGTGAATATATTTAACAAATTCATTAGACTGACTGTTGTGTGTCAGTCATCAAGCTAAATAGATTTATTTTAAAGAGTTGGAAAAAAGGAAGAAGGTTTGGCAAAGTTGTGCACGTGGCAATAGGAGAACATATTGGACAGCTTTTGACCCTTTAGAAACATGGACTAGGGTAGTGCCTACATTAACAGAGGATTTGATCTTGGGTTGTGGTATCGAAGCTTTGAAGAAGCGCTGAAGGCAAAACCCTCCGAGGAGGATAAGAAGTGTTGCAGAGACTCCTTCATCTGGAGTGGAGATTACAAAAATTGCCAAGGAAAGTACATCTAAATGAGCAAAAAGATGGGATAAATATAGAGCAAAGACTTTTTTAGTGACTGTGGAGGAATCCTTTGCTAATGTTTCCACCTTGTCAACAGAATTATCAGAGTTTCAGAGTTGCATATATAGATCATACCTCCATAAAGAATGCCGGAGGATGGTGATGTAAGAACTTGATGAGAATAACCTAACCTTGCCCATAATAGATGTTCCCTTCAAAAGGACATGGATGGATTGGGAGGGTCTTCTAACCCCTTCCTCAACAGGTTATCAATATATATTGGTCATCCAAGATTATTTGCCCCAATAACCAGAAGACATCCCATTGTCTACTTTGACAACCACAGCATTTGCTACAACACTGATCTCTATTTTCTAAAGGGGTATATTCCAAAATGAAACCCAAACCAATCAGGAAACACTTTTATGCTCCAGTAAATGAAACAAATATGCCCTCTGTGAGGAATACATCGAATTAGGACATTAGTATTCCACTATCCATATGAAACGGATGCCTTTAATGGGATTGTTCAACAAAAGGGACGAGACTGGGATAAGAAAATGTCCCTGATTTTATATGTGGTTTGTAGCCACTCCAAAGAGATCAGGAGATTTTCTCCCTTCAAACGTCTCTTCAGCTGACAGCCAAGGTCCATAATAGAAATGGTTGCTGAACATTAGAAGGACAAAGAGCGTGATCGGAAAGCATTTTACAATAAACATTATCTTTTAAACAAATGTTAAATACTTAATGGAGACAAGTAAGACAACATCCGAGTGAAGTCCATAATGGGCAGAATGAAGGACATGATGAATATACCAAATTACTGCAATTTCCCGTAGGAAATGAAGTGTTTATTTTACTCCTCTCAATAGAAAATACACTTCAGGCATGCTGCCAAATAACTTATCAATTACTGCAATAGCTGACCCTGGTTACATTTAAAATAGTGCAACCCCATAAAATGAAAGTGGAACAAGTATACCATATCAATCTTTTAAAGAAATGGGAAGATCACATGACGTGTTGCTAAGGGAAACTGGACTTTCTTATTTAGTGTCCAGTTCACCTTCGTAGATCATGTTAAATACTCTGAAAACAGACACGAGTATTGAAATAGGGATGGGAGCGGAGTTACCAGAGAAGCAGAAAAGTGACATGGCCTGATTTATTGTCAGATACACACACCTAAGTATTGAATCCAGGGGAATACTCAAAGCAGGAGTGTGTGCCTACCTGTGACCAACCTGGCAGCAAAGGGATTTTTATTGTTTAATGGTACTCACCAGTTTGTAGGTAAATGCTGGCCGTGGAGGACATTCAAGATACTATAGGTATGTAGAGAATGGGTTAAGACACAAGTTTCACAAGTTCAAAAACTGCCAGTAAGATCATGGCAAATCTCAATTGTCATTTTGAGCTCTACTGTTATAAAAAAATCCACATCCATACAGCATTGCAGGTAATTGAAGATTCTAACAGAGAGTCATTGGGGTGCTGTCCTTGGGAGAATCTGACAGCCTAAACAGGTAGAGTAAGAGTGAGTGTCAAGCCAGTGCTTTTCAAGATTAGTGGTAAGTTGATGGCAAAAGGTACTGAGACTATTCTAAGAGTTTGTAGCTTGTTGATGTTTGGTAAATACCAAGGCTCCCTCTAAAGGTGAATAGGTTCTTAGGAAGCAAGTTGCCTGGACATTGTGATAGGAACGTTGTTTGCTTACAGGTTTTAAATTGGATGATGTACAGAAACTGAGCAGTCAGTGATAGACATGGATGAAGATTTTTAGTGATCAATCAAGACAAAAGACTCAGGCTGAACTTTAAGGATATCTATAAAAACTGGGATAAACCAATCTAGGACTTGTTGTGTGATAGTTGCAATATATCATGAAGTATTCCAAACATTCACCAGCTATGCCCTACACTTGTTTTCCCCATACCTTTCCAACCACCACCAGTTTGTTAACATGGGCAGAGTTCCCCCAGGGTTCCATTATTTTCCTGTCATCTTTAATCTCTACCTGGAGCAGTCTGGAGTTCTCTGACAGATAACAACATCAAGACTCACAAATATTCAATGGTTCACCACTCCATGTGAAATTTGTCTCTACTTAATACATCAAATGCATCATACACTGCGTGCACATCAGCTAAACTTAGGTGTTCAATGCCCACCTGAAGCACATCCCTGTTTTTAGCCAATAACAAAAAACAGTATAAACATGACTCAATGACCCATCTGGATGGTGGTAACACACTATGCTATAACCCACCAGATTCCACAATGGCACACCTTAAGGGCATTCTATACTCTGAAGCACTCCTCATTAAGGGCCCAAAGAAATACAATACCATCACCCATGTCCTGATGGAACTCCAGTGACTTCCCTTGCAAGCCTGCACCACGTTCAAAGCAAGCAGTTTTGATAAAGCCATCTGGACTAGCAACTCTGCCCATTGTGAAGGCAAGCTAAATATTTCAGGTGGTTGTTTGAACACCCACATCTAGGACACCATCTAGATGCAGATTAAGAAATATAAAAAAAAACATTGTGACAGGCATTTTCCATTTATTCACCCAGCTATGGAACAACATTCCTGTATTCATTAGGTTAACTCTAATGCTACTCCAATTTATGAAAGAAATAACGATGCTCCTCTTTAAGTGACACTGCATCACAATGTATTAACAGTCTACAAACAAATCACCTCTACTATCATTCATTGAGGTTATCCTCGACTTTGACCATGAACAGCACCATACTGCCTTTGAGCTAAGCTTGCGCTACAGAAATAACACATTCATACAGACATACATACATACTTGCATACATACATACATACATACATAAAAACAAAGTTGAGTAATTGAGGGACTAAGGAGGACAAAGTTATAAGCTAGAGGACTATATCAATAGTAAGCATTAGCTTGTCAGTCTGTATTCTAAGTGAATACTTGTGTTCAAAGAGAGTGCAAATGATATACTGTTGAGTTTACTTCATTTTCCAGACTCCTGCAGTGCGCTAGAACAATAAGAGCCTCAGGATGACCTAGAAAGCCCCAATGAAGATCATTTGACTTGAATGTTTTTTTCAGGTAACATTTTATTTTATGCAGCACTGAATATTAAAATAAAGTTACACAGGGTAGGTTGATTACATTTTAATACATTTCCTTCCAGAGTTATTCACTCACAGTTCTGTCGGGTCAACTCTTGCCCTTTAGCGATTAACATTTGGTGGATCTAGTATCACTAAATTAGCACTGGTGAAAGTGAGCATTGGGAGGTACTATTACTGAGCACTTGGGTCCTGAAATTACTGCCACAAAATCTGGAAATATTGATGGATAACCCACTAGAGAGCTTACCTAATTACTAAAGTGTAATTACTGATCCTCATACTATAATCCACTAGTTGTCTTATTGAATCCCTAATGCTGTATCAGAGGTGCCAGAAGGAGAAATAGAGATTATGTTAGCTGACTAAGTTATTGAACCGCTAAAATTCCATAGTAGTTTTCAACTGTATTAATTCCCAAGACTGATGAGAGAAAGTCAGTGAGATGGCTCAGTTCGATACATATCTAATGTCCTGAGTGGATGTATGAATAGAGTGATTAGGATTAGCTAAATATATGACCACCATTGAGGTGACCAAAGCATAATGGCAAATTGCCCTTTCTGCTAGTGCCTGTGGACAAAATAATGCATTTTCAACTCCCTAATTTTCCCAATTTTACTCTTTTTACCTCCATGAGTCTCCTGCTGCTTTTCTATGGTTAACATATATAGGGCCTGATTTAGGTCTCAGCAGAGGGGAATATACCATCACAAACATGACGGATATCCTGTCCGTCTTATTACAATCCCATGATATCCTATGGAGATCATAATAAGGCGGACGGGGTAACAGTCAAGTTTGTGACAGAGTATTCCCTTCACCAAGACCTAAATCAGGCCCATAGTTTTGACATCTTATAAGAAATATGTCTCTGCTTATTTGGATAACATATTTATGTTCTGCCCTGCTTGAGAGGCCCACGTATAACAAATAGAACAATAGTACCCTTCTTGGGTACAGACTGGACTGCAAGCGGATGCAAAAATAGCACATTGCCCCTGTAGTAATCCGATACTCTGGGTATTAGGTTGGGAATCAGAAAAATCAAACACCAAATAAAGAAAATACAAGTAAGACAGATATTAAGAGATCAGCTATAAAGAAATATATAAGAGGAATCTTGTTGTTGATATGTTATTACCAAAGATTCATACCTCACCTTGAAAATTTTACAGACCCCTTAACTAATTTACTGCAGAAAACAGAATCCAATACATTAAAGCCCTCACTTCTTCCAAAGTTTCCCAAAAATGTAAACCAAGTGTGTGCCAAGAACCTATATTGAATTTTCCACACTCCACATCAAAATATTTATACTACACACCGATGCCTCCATTATAGGTTTAGGGACAGTAATTTACAACCACAAGATAAAAATAAAAACGCTATCCTGCCATATTTCATAGTAATAGGAAATTGTTATCAGGGGAATAAAGTTACTCTACTATTAAAACAAGAGTGTTTGGCAGTAAAATAAAAAGTAGAGGCCTTGAACATTAATTATTGAGGGTCATTTTACATTATCTACCCATCATGATCTTCTTGTTTAGATGACCAAGCATTAACACACTAAATCCTCACATTCTACGATGGTTTATGGATTTACAAACTTTTTTTTAAATAATCAAACATCCACAAGGAATAATGGAAAAATATGTTGACTTCCTTTCAAGATATCTTAGATGTTCCTGGCCTACCCAGCCAGGAAGAGAGGAGTGGGTTTATTAAAGGAGAGAACTGATCAACTCTAAAACGAACAAGTAGAAGGGTGTGACAAGGGAAAAGAGAATAACTGACGGGAGGTGATAAAAGTGAGGAAAGCCTAGGATGTCCACAGGAAGGGGAGCAGGAGTGAGGGGGGAGACTTGAGAAGGCCTGGAAGATGAGAGCAGATCTCGGAAAAACTGGACAAACAAAGTATGAAGAGAATTTGGGGACCAAGACCAAAGATCTTGGTACAGAGCTGGAGAAGCACCCATGCACAGAGTTTAGACAAATTAAAGCATTGCACAATTGATCTCTGTAAAAGAAGGCACAAGAAAAGAGTGAAAGGGAACAATTACAACCAAAATCCAACTGTAAGGCAGGGTTTGTACTGAAGGTAGCACATTAAGAAAATAAAATAACACTGAACTTTGCAGAGCTACAACATGTTAGGTGTTTTCTTTTAGAAACTCCATCAGAATTAAATGAGTACTCCTGAACTGGGCTAAGGTGGGCAGAAGAACAACAGTCTGATTAGTGCCAGACAAAAACTCTATAAGATGTACAAAGACCAACTACAAAAATCTGTTTTTGTATAACAAGGAAAATAATTGAAAACCAACAACATTGTTTATGCTGTTAAGGGGACCAATTTGCAGTATTTATTCTGAAACACAATATGTATGTATACAAACTCCCACATTTCATGGGTCTCAATGTAATTGGCCTGAGACCTATATGTCTTGATTTATTCTGATGGTCAACTTGAAGCACAGATAATTTGTGTGCTGCCTGTGTGACAGAGTGCTGGGACTTTCTGGAAGATATATTTGCCTATTTCTTCATGGATAGATGAAGTCCTTTAGCACGGTAAGTCTATGGGGAAGGTGAAATAAATATCATTTATAAGGCGACTCCATTTCAAGAATCAAATCTATCACTTTTTTTGTTTCACTTTTGCCACCCTGAGTGGGATGGGTATGCCCGGACATAGGTCTCATGCACCGTGGGTCACTTGAACCACGCTGTACCCAGCTGTTGCAGGCAGAATTAGGGAAAAAACGGTCCTGGTTTGCTTGTGTTCCTTTACAGGGAGGATCAGGATTGGTAGTTTGAGCTGGACTATTCAGACTATAACAGGGTCAAGACTGATTTGCATATAACTGGATCCAAACTGAGGTAACATGGTGTGCAAAACAGAGATGGATTGGGATGCGGCCCAAGTAATTACCAGTGGCTGCGATTAATTCAAGCATTCCATCCATCACTTTTTTGCATACCTAAATCCTTTGTTAGTCAGACACAAAATCAGTCAGGCTTAACTTAAAGGCAATGTGCAAGGTATTTATGCAGCAGACAAACAATTATAAAGTGAAAACACAACACAAAAAAAATCCCACACCAATTTAGAAAAAATAGAGTAGACTTTACTAAATTATTTGACACCAAAACAACAAAAATCCAATTAGTAGAATGCAACTTTAAAGATTTCAGGTAAGTACCTGCTAGCTGTGGAAGCAGTAGCACATGGTGCCGATCTCATGATACTGTGCATCAATGGTTGTCGCTGTGGCATGAAGAGTTGTGTTCAGTGGAGCTTCATGTTGGCAGATTGTGAGGGTGGCAAGATTTTGGCACAAACCGGCCCGGAAATTCTGCAAGCACCAAATATAGTGCAGGAAAATACCTGAAAGTGGAATTTTCAAAATTGTCATTAAAAAGCCAACTGTACCATTGAGGAGGATTTGTCATTACAATTTATCAGACACTAAAACCAAAATGCTTACCTTTTGCTCTCAATCAAAAGTTAGTACCTATTAAACGTGAGAAGGCGCCCAATGTTTAAGGGTTTTTTGACTACCAGAAATGTAAACTTTAAAAATAACTTTCCATGTTTTAATCACAATACACCCTGGCCTACGGGCTATCTAGGGCCTACCTTAGGGGTGATCTTTATTTAAAAAAGGGGATTGTAAGGCTTGGCAAGGAGGTTATATTGCCAAGTCAAATAAGCAGATTAAATCTGCGTTCAGGCTGCATTGACAGGCCCTGGACATTTTTAAGGGGCTACATAAGTTGGTGGAACAACAAATGCTGAAGGCCCACTAGTAACATTTAATTTGCAGGCCCTGGCTATGTGGTATACCTATCTACATGGGACCTATAATTACATTAAATAGGCCAATCAGGTGAAAGCCAATGTTACCATGTTTAAGGGAGAGAACACAAACACTTTAGCACTGGTTAGCAATTGTAAAGTACATAAAATCTTAAGGCCAACGCAAAAAGAATTTCAACCAAAAGGTGGAGGCAAAGCCAAAATTTGATGGAAGACTACTTACAATTGACAGGTCTGACACTCATCTACTGCACCTCCGGTTTGTGAATGAGTAGAGCACAGTATTTGAAGAGTTCCTGTGAAATCTCTCATCTACTTTTGCTGCTAACTGTTCCCCTTCCACTTCATATAGTTGGGGTTATGTTGGAAAGAACTGTACTCCAGCAATCTGTACTTCCTTCAAAATGAGTTTGCCTGCTTCAGTTCTTTGCTTATCAACTGTTTGTAATGAGATTGTAGCATAACAGCAGCCATGATATGGATGGTTGTGAATGGAGTGGCTAGGCCATGCTGGTACAAATTGTCACTTCTGGTTGGTGCAATTATGCTTATACAATGAGTGAGTGACAGCAGCCACCTGCAATAGATGTCTGAGGGGTGCATGGGACCCTTTGTTTTCCTTCCAGGGGGTTCTCTTTAGGAGATGCACTGAACTGTACACTTTCAGTGCTCCCCCCAAAGGTATGTTTGCCTCTGTGCCATGTCAATAATACAGCACAGTTGCAGAGACAAAATATTTGTCTTTAACTTTCAGAAGGCCAAATCTTTGGCACTTTGAGGTTGATGTCTGTATAAAACGTTGCAATCTTTTGGGGGTTCATTATAGCCAGGAATAGTAAAAAAGTGATTTTGCAGGAAATTTAAATCACTCCTGTGCATAACTCCTTCCCAATCTGATTGTGACACTGCCGTTTTCGTGTCACCAGCCTCAAGACATTTCAATACTAGTCTGCCACCTCCTTACATTTAGGCCGTACATCCTGCAAGGATGACTTGTCCTCCCATGAATATCTCTTCTCCTGGGCCACACTTGCAAACCAAGAAGAGAGTTGCAAATATTTAACCCTTGACAGGGATAACCCAGTCTTAACTTTCAATACTTCCAATGGGAAAATCCCCTGAACTGAGGACAGTTCCCTCAGGTAGTAATGCGTACCGCTCTTAATGGGAGGCTCAGCTTATCTCACAGGAACCCTGGCCTTGGGATAACTAGGGAATCCCAGACAGGCTCAAAGTCTGAATATCAGCAATTGCCCAGAAGCTTTCTGACTCTAAACCATAAGCTCAATGCGGCCCACAGGACTTTAAGCCCTATTTTATTTTTAAAGAATTGGGGCACCAAACTTGTATAGGAACCTTACACCTCCCAGGTCCCTAGCCATATCTCCCAGAATACCCCACCCCCCAAGTTGAGGTGTCCAGAGAACTCAAAAGCATCCTACTATTTTTGCACTGAAAAGACATACAGTACAGATTCAGGTTCAGCCGAGAAAGGCCCCCCTTCACAGGCTTGTGTCTCAGTTGTTTCCAAGCTAACCTTGCCCCCCAAGGCCCAAAATAAGACTAGTTATTTTCTCCAGGATTTTCTAGGGAATGTAAACAGGATGCAATTGAAAAAGTTAAAGGAGGATTGTCATTTTAACTTGATTTACCCATCCATTGATATTTAAAGATTAATTCTTCCACCCGGTGAGTAATACCTCCACATCTTTAGTCACCTTTCTCAGAGTATGCTGCGGGATAGCCTCCAAGTGGTTGACACTAACAATGCCCAGGAATTTAATCTCCATCCGCACCTCCCTTGTCCAGTTTACTACATTCCAGCATATGCTCTAACATAGCACTTTTGGGTGCATTCCCCTTGGCTGATCTGCTCGTTCCATCTAGTACTAGATCTATAGTGATGTTTCAATTTCCTTCTATAAAGATCCTATTCTGGATGATTTCTGTAATTAGTCTGAACAAGTGTGCTACACCTCTTCTCATTTGAGGATTGGATGTATACACTGAACCAATTATCAAATGTTTTATGGTATTTTAATTGTGATAAAAATATAGCATCCATCACTTTTTTGCCAATTAACTCAAATATTGTCAGGTAAGGTCTTCTTGATTAGAATTGCTACCCCATATTTCCTACATATGTGTGTGCCTTCAGTCTGAAACAAGCCTTGTGTGTGAGTATGACTGTGTCTAATGACTTTACTACCCAGTCCTTCTTCACTATTTTGGTCCCTGTCATTGATAAGTGCATTTCTTGTTTCAAGGTGATGTCTGTCTTTCAGTTACTGAGGTATTGTAATATCTTACGCTGCTTAATGAAAGTAGACAGACCATTCATCAAAATTATCTGCAGGTGTTTTGATTTATAAGCTTGTTAGTAAATGGTATAAATCGGATGTATACACTTTAATGGTATCCCAGGTATCTGGAATGTTTAGGTTTGGGAATGTATATAATGAGGGCTTAGGTTCAGAATCCCATTACACTATTTTATCTGTGGATGGGAGATCAGCTCTGTCTCAGTAATATAATAGAACTATGTACCGTGCCCAACATTACAGAGTAGCTATTTAGTGGTTATAAGGAGATTCATATATTGACTGATTGGTCCATAACTCAACTCAACCATTAAGTGGCCCACTAAACTCTGTGTCTAGACTGCCATGAAGTTGTCCTAAGTCTTATGTAGAGGTAAGATATAGGAATATGCAGGATGTGGATATGTAGGGCTTCCTGCATCCTTTTAGCCAAATAGGAAAAACAACACAATGATTACTCTCCCGGATGGTGAAGTAGATCTGTGAGATAGAAATTCATATTATTTGACCAATGCACTTAAAAGATGGAAGATACTGAAGCCCAAATATGGAAAAGAAGACCAAATGTGAAAGACCTACCACATATGCATGGGCATATGAAAATGATGATGGGTAGGAAGTAGAGGATAATCCCCCCCACCCACCTAAGTGCTCTTCCATACTTAGCAGCTTTTGCACACAATCATACAGGGAAAATGTGTTCATACTTTCTTCTACCTACTGTCTTAGGATGTTCTTTTCAGCGGGGAACAATATTTGGCTCTCACTTAGAGCAATATTTTTACCACCTTATTCAGACATTGAATTTCCAGTGTTCTGTGAATTTCACGTCATAGGTCTTTTAATTTTGCCCACCTTCATCTGGTCTCTTGACATTTGCAGGAGCTGTGTCCATTTTTGTGGGTAACACCTCATCCCAAAAATTATTCAGGTCATTGGGCTTCTAGAATTCTAATGTCTTATCACAGAATTTTTCTTGATATTTGTTTCATGGATGTAGTTGTCTCCTATTCAAGTCCACGTCCTTTCAAACAGAAAGAAACCTCCATGTTTTCTGGAAGTCTGTAAAATAATGAGAAAATGATGATGCTGTAACAGACAGGTGACAAATGCCCTCAACTCCTCAGAATTCCTAGAATTATGGGTGTTTTACCTGTAATCGCTTTAAAAATCTAGATGCGCAGAAAATTATATCCCCAGTAGATGGGTATTATGTCTTTCATGTATGCTATCACATCCCTTTTCTCAGAAAGTTCTTTTATAACCTAGGTACAGATCTTGTCTTTCTGTGATCTGTAATCGAGGTCAGTGACTTTAAAAGTTAGTTGCTGAATTTGTTCAGTTTCAGGCTCAGTATTAAATTGGCCTTCAGCACTCTCTAGGCACCTATCTTTAGATTCTACGTGTTGATGGAGGGATGCAAAGTCAGACCTCATTGATTTAACTTTAGTAGACACCTTGGAAATTTGTGAGTCAAATATGCCCATCTTTGCGCAAGTGGTGGATATTTCCTTCAGAACTACATCAAGGTTTACTTCTGGCACATTATTAGACTGCTTTAACAGTCAACTTGCCACTGGCCAGGGCTTTGAAAAAGAGTTTTGTAATGGCCTAAAGGAAGACATGAAAAGAAGAAGCTATCCAAGAAGGTCAGGAAGTGTTGTAGTACTTTATAAATAGGTATTCAAACAGCACAGAGATCACTTTAACTCAAAGATATATTGGTAGCTCCCACTTCAACTGCAGCATTCTGCAACATACAGAGAGAGAGGAGAATACCTCTGGGGATTGTTTGTTCTGCAGGACAGAGCCTCTTCCTCCACAAAAACAATACTGGCTGTAATACAGGCACCCTTGCACTTTTATACAAGTGTGCCTGCATTGATGCTTGGTGGCCACAAATGTGCCAGTGCAGAGACAGCAGGAATGCACAATATTTTAGAGATTATGGTGAAATCCTGCTCTTTCCATTTGATGCAGCTTAGCAAGTTATCTTGCTGCATTGCACCAAATGATGATAAATCTTGCCGAGAGTATTTTAGCTAAGGTCAGTTGGTTCAGATGCCATTCCTGGTGATTTTTATTCCAACAGTATAAGTATAGGTGTTTATATACAAGGTTCTTCCTAGTGGTGAATAGGCTTCAAAGCATGCGGGCATTGCCATTGTGCACTTTGCCACTCTTGCATGCAGCATGTTTGTGTATTATGCCTGCTTGTCTCATCAACTTGACATTTCCACTGACAGTGACATCTTGGGCTTTCACCACAGCTGGATTTATGCATGTTACATCCGGTTGCTATTGAGTAGGGACCTTTCTCAGCAGTACTGGTTGATTTACTCATTTGTGGTGACACCACTGATTCCCATTGCCTTCTCATGAGTACTACGTCCTCTCCTACCTGTATGACTTCATTGTTTGTAACCCACCCTCTAGAGCCTCACTGCCCATTGAGGATATATGACTTCAGGACATCCAGCTTTGCAGCAGGAGATTCAGAATCTGTGAAACACACTTTTCCAAACGTTAGTGCATTTTTACCTTTGTGAATCGTGGAAATATACGCTGTGTGTAGCTTTCATCTGCATGCATTACCTATGACTCCTCTGTGTCCGTTCATTCATCTTTCTGAAACTGCACGAAATCGTCATGAGCTCAACCTATAATGCACAGGCCATATTTACTGCGCATTTTCACTAAGCCTGTTTCTTTTAAATTGTATAGAATAAAATTATTTTGCCGAGAAAAGCTATTCTGATAATATAATGATCATATTTTTTTTGCAATACAAAGTTCGTTATGAAAAATGGTTAGCCACATTTTTTCAAAATCAGATCACATTATGACCTTCATATAGAGTAGTTGATATGAATTACTGCACTTGTAAAACTTTTTTATTTATTTCAGGAAATTCCATGATCACACATTATAGACTAAGGGGCTGATTATGACTACAGCAGTCCCATGACCTCTGTGCCAGCTTTGTTGGTGCGACTGCCGCATTTTGGCTGTCCAAGTGCCTAATTTGGATGGTGGCACTCGGACCACCAGAAGACCGCCGCCACTGTGGTAGTAAGGAGAGATGGGGAAAATAGAAGTGGTGTTGGCAGTGGCACCGCCGTCCATATTCCGACTTGCCTTTCCGACAACCTTTTCATGATGGGGACACCGTCATGAAAAGGTGGACAGAAAGGCAGGAAAGGGTCCTCAAGGGGGCCTCAGGATGGCAATTGCCAATGTTGTTGGCATTGCATGGGCTCCCCTGCAAGTATGATCACAGTACATACTGTCTGCCTGCACAACATGGTGCATGGCAACAGTGCACCCGACTTGCTGGCTGTGCACTCAGTGCAGCCGGCATTGGTGGCGGCAAGCTCCCTCAGCCGGGGCCAATGCCAGCTGCACTGACCGCTGTTGGCCCCACCAGCTCTGCAGGAATGTCATAGTACGGCAGTCAGGAGGCTGCTGACTTGGCACTGTTCTCCCGACCACCTCCATGGTGGTCTGGCGGTCCGACCCCCAGACTCCTAATCAGCCCCTTAGTACTCACACAACGTAAATGCCAGATTAATATGCACAGTTACACTTTATAACCTTACCAATCTTCAGCAGCAGAATTGTGGTGCTAACTTTATGCCTTTAAATAATAATAATTCACTTACAAATCATTTCTCCAAGTGATCACTTATGAGGCCTGGATCATGATCTTCTCTGTGTGGGGTGTCCCCCGTCTTTACTGCAGTTATCAACTCGAAAGCTAATGAGCTGCACGCATTAACTCATGAATGCTGCGCCTGCTCAGTGCAGAGCTAAGTGCCTCTTTATATCCATTTGTAGTGTCTGAAGTTTATAAGTATAAACTGGAATTTCTCCAAATAATTCATGAAATACAGACAGCAGATGTTGAAAAGAGTGAGCAGGGTTTGCTTCTCCTTCTTTTTTCAACTTGTGTTGTGTAAAGTCCATTCATTAACTCTGGGAATTTACAAGCTTTAGACATCACAAATGCAAAAAACACAGGGCAGCAGCTCTGCGTGGATCTAGCGCAGCCCTTCATGATAGGGCTTCCAAGGCTCAGATAAACATGGCAGTCAGTAGTTGCCTATTCTTGCTTCCGAACTCTGACATAAACAGCTCAAGCACTATCTTGGAGATTTTAATAATAAATGTACATGCTGAAGACGGCATATAGCGCTATCATTCACCCTCTATCCTAGTACGGAACAGACATTTTAAGCTTAAGTGGAAAAGTAGACTGGAATGATGATATAGGAAGTGTTTAAAGAGATTATTATCAATTTCTGCCTCAACCGTGATACGGGCCATAAAAATGGAAACAAAGCTTACCACTGTGTGTTATCTGGCGTATTCTAGTGTGATAAGGTTTTAGTCTGGATTGACAATGAGGAAAGATTGTCAAAAATCCATCATCCAATTTGAAGAAGAGGTTTTGCATAACGGCTAGAGATGGGTAAAAGAAGCTAGTAGGTTTTTGAGCTAGACATTAAGGAGAATTTCTCTGAACTCAAGCGACAGGAATTTGGAAATTAATGTTCCAAGGCTGAGCTGAGCTGAGCTGCTGAAGATGGCAAGAAGAACGTGCAGCCATCTACCGCAGTAGCACACGGCAAAATATGAGGCAATGATCCATTAAGCTAAATTCTCTCAGGTAATGTGCGTGCTGGGGGTGCGGCCACATAATTATGATTCACAACATTACCCCAGACTCACCAACATCTGAATCGGAATTGATGTACTTATACCAAGAGGGAGCATTATGCATAGCTGCAACAGTTTTTCTGAATAAGAACTAGAGCCTCTCATTGTGTGTTATGTGAAGGTCGGGTTATAGGCGTAGGGTTGTGGACGAAGAGATACATTATGCGGCTCATTTTTCATTCTAACAATCTAATCAGATATTGCCATCAACCACAAACAGTAAAAAAGCTAGGTTGACTTGGAAATCCTTCACAGTAATGCCTGGGGAGCACGTGTCACTTTAAAGTACCCCACATTTCTAGTGCTGTTTCTGACTTTGAAGGTCCTCTCGCGCAGCGACAGTCTATATTTATAAACTCCCGAGAGCCTCTCGGCGCACCTCGGTTTGGAGTTCAGCTCTCCTGCACGAGCCTGATGAGGCAAGAAGGGAATTGCTTTGCTTCGTTCTCTGCTTCAGAGACATATTTATGTGAGATCAATTGCCAGAGGGCTACATTATTTTTAAATACTCGCATCAAGATGTTCAGATGCATTGTCTCCTGTTGTATTTAATATTGTTTATGCTATTCAAGTCTGGGAGCTGTAATTGTAATCATGTATTGAAGTGTTTGGCTTTTTTCTAGTCCCAAAACATAGCTGGGTTTAAAAACAGTGACAAAATAATGCATGTCGGGGCCTAATGCCGTAGCTAGAAAACAGATCTAGTTTCGGAACACATTGGAGTGCTTGGTTGCCAAGGGCAACGACTTTTAAACGTATGGAAGAAAAGGACTCCATCTTCACAAGTCAAACCCCCAACAGCATGTTTAAATGAAAGTATGAGGATGTCTTTTCACAGCAACAGTGTTCTTTGAAGCATACATTTTGAAACCAGGATAAAAACATTTTGTACTGCAGGTTTTCAAATGTTCGAGCAATATGCCTGTTTCGAAGTTAGCCAAAAGCCAATGCTGAACAATAAAACAATGCAATTAAAGTCATTGATTTTTTGGGACACAATACTTAACAATAGGCAGACACAGCACTTATGGTTCACGGGTTCGCAAACACCCTTCCAGTTCATTTTATTGTAGCTGTTTGTATCTAGCTAGACATGTTTGAAACAAACCTAACCTTTACGTATTCACTAGCAGAGGTTATTATGGGGAAGGCAATTTATTACTGCTTTCAAGTATTAGCAGCCACAGAGAATATTCTGAAATTGCGGATTGTCCCAAGGAGTATTGAAAAAAAGAGGGAGACACGGGAGAAGAGTATTATGCTGTCTCTTTTCTCACTGTTTATTATTTACAGCTCTTAAACACATTACAACAACCGCAATCCAGCACACCCAGGAAGGAAGTGATACAAGTATTTGCAATGCAACGGATCTTGCATTTGCTCGAGTTAGAGCTATTATCGCTGTAAACTTCTAACCGGACTTTTGTTGCCACATCAATTGAAACAACAAAACAAGGGCGATAGCGCTATGTAAAACCCAGCACGATCTCTCTGAAATTGAAAACCTAAAAAATGAGCGCGATTGCGCTATGTAAAACCCAGCACGATCGGGTTGCTTGGAAAATAAAAAGATAAAGTAGAGCAGAAATCAGGCTGAAAACATGGAGCCTCCTATGTTTTCAGTAGTTGGCCGGTGCACTCGAGGAGAGCTAAAAAACGGAAAAGGCATGACGTACGCATGCCTTCTACTAATGAAATTAAGCAAATTTTAAAAGGCAAGCCCACAAACCAATAAAAGTGACAGGCGTGACATGGGCATGGTGTAGGAGGCTGGCCTGGCTTATAGTGGGTAGCATGTGGTACTTACACCTTGTGCCAGGTCCATTTATCCATTATTACTAGATTAGTAGTGTTCTAGCAGCTTAGGCTGATAGAGGTAGCTATAGCAGAGCAGCTTAGGCTGAACTAGGAGACATGCTGTGAGAAACTGGGGCTGATTGCAGAGGCCCCATAACTTTTTGCCCCCATTTTCCACTTTATGCTGGTGTTTTCCTAACTCTGATGGTGCCCTGGGTACTGCTAACCAGTCCCAGGGCCTGTGCTCTGTGTAAAATGGATATGCAAATTAGGCTAATTATAATTGGCTAAGTTAACCTACCTATAAGTCCCTAGTATATGGTAGGGCATGTAGGTTTAGGGACCACAGCATAGGTGGTGCACACCTAGGTGCATTGCTGAGGTGCCCAGTGTCATTTTAAAAGCAAGCCTGCCTTGCTGGCTGCTTTTAAATTAAAGTTATATGCAAATTCGACTTTGGAATTAAAGGTACTTCCAAAGTCTTAAACTACCTTATTTTTACATATAAGTCACCCCTAAGGTGTGCCCTATGTGCCCCTAGGGCTGGGTGCCATGTAACTATAAGCAGGGACTTTATAAAAATAGATTTATAAGCCCTGGTGAGGTAAAAACAGCCAAATTCGTTTTTCCCTCATTGAAGTAAATGGCCTTCATAGGCTAGAATGGGCAGACTTTATTTAAAATTTTAAAGTCTCCTTAAATGTTACATACCAAGAATTTGGTATCAAATTGATTGTTATAATAAATCCCACAACTTCCAGTTGTTGGATTTAATATAACTAGTGCAGGTAAAAAGTTTAGACTTTACCTAAAAAGTTGCCAATTTCAGCTCTGCATTGTTTTTGCTGCTGTGCTCTGATTGGCCAGCCTGCAGCAGCTTCTGCCAGGCTACTTTAATGAGGTGTGAAGTGGCCTGACTTCACACAAAAGAATGTGCTTGGGGGAGAGAATCTCCCCTCAGCAGATGGGGAAGCAGGAAGGGGGAGGGCTGCCAAACTGGTCTTCAAAGGCAGAGAAGGACATCTGGAGCACCCAGCAACACCCCCACATCCTGCAACCCCAGACAGCTAGGTGCCCCCTTGATTAGATTAGGAGAGGGCAGGAGAGGGGTGTGTTTATGATTTTTAGCCACACCAGTGGGTGGGCTCAGCCAGATCTCTCCTCTAAAAATCAGATTCATCCATTTTGGATTTTTAGAGACTGTTGCCTTCTGGGATGGATTTTTGCCACACTTCCCAGGAAGTGGTCATCACAGGGGGACGACCCTGTCCCTGATTGGAGGACCAGGGCCCCCCTGCTTTTCACCCAGGAGCAAGGATAAAACTGGCAGACCTGCACCCACGCCTCAGATCCCCTCCAGAATTCAACAAGAAAGGAACTAAAGAAGAAGAAGGACTGCCCTGCTGGACCCCTGGCCTGCACCTGGACCCTGCACTCAGAAAGACTGCACCAGCTGCACACTTGGGCTTCACCACAAGAAGGACTTTGCCTGGCTTCCACTGGTTCAAGGAGGGACTCCCTGTTTGCTACAGGTGAAAAATTGCTAACCAGAGTCCCCTGCACCAACTCCTGAAAAAGTGACCAGCTGACCACTGTCCAGTGGCCAAAAAGGAGTTTGCGCCAGGTGCATTCTGGGAGTTGAAGTCCGCACCCCCAAGGACCATCACAGAACTTCTGGACCCTTGGGGTGAGCTGTGGACCCCAAAAGAACCTTAAAAGAACATCTGGGTGAAGCCCCAGAAGTTTGGAAAAGATTGGAGAATTTTTGGAAAAAAGCTCCATAAAGTGACCGACCCGACGCGGAAATTCTAGCCGGCTTGCCTCAACCGCGACCCGGCCTGACTTCGTGGTTCGTCCCGGTAAAGAAAAACATCCAAAAAAGAGACTAAGTCCGAACGTAAAAAGTTGACCGGGACCTTCCAGCCATCGTATCCGAGAAGGGCTCCACGGACGTCGGATCAAGATCCAGGTTTACCCCGGTCGAAGGATTTTCATCTCGAAAAAACGACTAAGTCCGAAGGTAAAAATCACCACCGAGGAAACCGACTTCGCGTATCCGGACAAGGGCTCCAGGAGGTCGGATCCAACTAGCAGGTTCGTACCCGGTGAAGAAAAACTTCAAAATAAAGACTAAGTCAGAAGGTAACTTTTTAACCGAGGCTTCCCGCGACCTGTAGCCGAGCAGGGCTCCATCGCGGTCGGCCTGAAAGTTTGACTTTGTCCCGGTCCTGGTGCAACCAGATGACCCGATTGGCGCTTTTTGTTTCTAAGCGCTAGAAAATAATAATACTTTAAAAATTCATATCTCCGGTTCCCCTGAACCGATTTTAATCGTTTTTGTGTCATTTTAAAGATAAAAATATAAGCTAAAAAATTGGTTTTGGATTTTTAAACTGTTTCCTGTGTTTTATTTAATTACTGTTTTGTGATATTTGAATGCTTTACACTTTGTCTCCTAAGTTAAGCCTTGACGCTCGATGCCAAGCTACCAAGGGTAGAGCTGGGATTAATTTACTGAGACCTAACTGTACTTTTGTGGAGGTTTGTGGCTTGTTGCTAGGTGTAGGTACCTACCTGCCCTACCAATAACCCATTTTCCAACACATGCCAAGCTCCTACTATACCACTTATATCAAGTAGTACTATATCATAAGAAAAGACACTACTCAAAGTTACTATAAATAAAGGTACTTTATTTTAGTGACAATATGCCTAAAGTATCTCAGAGGATATACTCCCTTAGGAGGTAAGTAAAATACACAAAATATACACACAGACCAAAATCAGGTAAGTATAACACTTAGAAAAGTAGTGCAAACACTGTAGGACACAATAGAATGCAATAGGAGAAAATAGGCCTAGGGGCAACACAAACCATATACTCCAAAAGTGGAATGCGAACCACAAATGGACCCCAGGCCTAGTGTAGTGTGGAGAGGGTCGCTGGGAGTGTAAGAAAACACTAAGGGTGTCCAAGATAACCCAACCCAAGACCCTGAAAAGTTGGAGTAAACATACCCTACTACCCAGAAAGACAGTAAAGTCGAGATAGGGGATTCTGCAAGGACAACAACTGACTGCAAAGCACTGAAGACGGATTCCTGGACCTGAGGACCTGCAAAGGAAGGGGACCAAGCCCAAGAGTCACGCAAGTGTCCGGGGGGGCAGGAGCCCACTAAACCCCAGATGAAGGTGCAAAAGGGCTGCCTCTGGGTGGAAGAAGCCAAAGATTCTGCAACAACAGAAGATGCCAATAACTTCTCCTTTGGTCAGAAGATGTCCCACGGCGTTGTGGAGGATGTAGAGTTGTTCCCACTCAGAAAGACTGCAAACAAGCCTTGCTAGGTGCAAGAGTCACAGTTGGGGATTTTGGGTGCAGAAGTACCTGAAAAGGCATTCAGAAAATCTGAGCATGGCAGTCATCTCAGCACAACAAAAGAGGGTCCCACGAAGTCGGAGTCCAACTCAGCAAGTTGGGCAATGTAGGACGGAGTGCTGGGGACCTGGGGTGTGCTGTGCACAAAGGAAGTCTTGCAAAAGTGCACAGAAGCCCTAGAAGCTGCAGTTCATGCAGTACACAGGATTACTGTCTGGCGTGGGGAGGCAAGGACTTACCTCCACCAAATTTGGACAGAAGGACCACTGGACTGTCGGGGTCACTTGGATCCAGCTCCTGTGTTCGAGGGACCACGCTCGTTAAGATGAGAGGGGACCCAGAGGACCGGCGATGCAGAAGTTTGGTGCCTGCATTGGCAGGGGGAAGATTCCGTTGACCCATGGGAGATTTCCTCTTGGCTTCCAGTGCAGGGTGAAGGCAGACAGCCCTCAGAGCATGCACCACCAGGAAACAGTTGAGAAAGCCGGCAGGATTAGGTGCTACAATGTTGCTGGTAGTCTTCTTGCTACTTTGTTGCGGTTTTGCAGGCGTCCTGGAGCAGTCAGCAGTCGATCCTTGGCAGAAGTCGAAAAGGGAAGTGTAGAGGAACTCTGGTGAGCTCTTGCATTTGTTATCTGAAGAGGAACCCACAGGAGAGACCCTAAATAGCCCTCAGAGGAGGATTGGCTACCTAACCAGGTAAGAGCCTATCAGGAGGGTTCTCTGACGTCACCGGCTGGCACTGGCCACTCAGAGGTCTCTATTGTGCCCTCACACCTCTGCATTCAAGATGGCATAGGTCTGGGACACCCTGGAGGAGCTCTGGGCACCACCCCTGGGGTGGTGATGGACAGGGGAGTGGTCACTCCTCTTTCCTTTGTCCTGTTTCGCACCAGAGCAGGGGCTGGAGGCTCCCTGACCGGTGTAAACTGGTTTATGCAAGGAGGGCACCATCTGTGCCCTTCAAAGCATTTCCAGAGGCCAGGAGAGGCTACTCCTCTCAGGCCCTTAACACCTATTTCCAAAGGGAGAGGGTGTAACACCCTCTCTCAGAGGAAATTATTTGTTCTGCCTTCCGGGGACAGGGCTGCCCAGGCCCCAGGGGGACAGAAACCTGTCTGAGGGTTGGCAGCAGCGCTAGCTGCAGAGAAAACCCCAGAGAGCAAGTTTGGAGGTACCCGGGGTCCATGCTGGAGCCCCGGGGATGCATGGGATTGTCACCCCAATACCAGAATGGTATTGGGGTGACAATTCCATGATCTTGGACATTTTACATGGCCATGTTCGAAGTTACCAGTTTGAAGCTACACATAGGTATTGACCTATAATTAGTTGATGCGTGTGATGGTGTCCCCGCACTCACAAAGTCTGGGGAAATTGCCCTGAACAATGTGGGGCACCTTGGCTAGTGCCAGGGTGCCCTCACACTTAGTAACTTTGCACCTAAACTTCACTAAGCGAGGGTTAGACATATAGGTGACTTATAAGTTACTTAAGTGCAGTGTAAAATGGCTGTGAAATAACATGGACGTTATTTCACTCAGGCTGCAGTGGAAGTCCTGTGTAAGAATTGTCTGAGCTCCCTATGGGTGGCAAAAGAAATGCTGCAGCCCATAGGGATCACCTGGAACCTCAATACCCTTGGTACCTAGGTCCCATATACTAGGGAATTATAAGGGTGTTCCAGTGTGCCAATCCGAATTGGTAAAATTAGTCACTAGCCTGCAGTGACCATTTTAAAAGCTGAGACAGCATAAACACTGAGGTTCTGGTTAGCAGAGCCTCAGTGATACAGTTAGGCACCACACAGGGAACACATATAGACCACAGACCTATGAGCACTGGGATCCTGGCTAGCAGGATCCCAGTGACACATATCAAACACAATGACAACATGGGGTCTCCACTATGAGCACTGGGGCCCTGGCTAACAGGATCCCAGTGAGACAGTAAAAACACCCTGACATATACTCACAAACAGGCCAAAAGTGGAGGTAACAAGGCTAGAGAGAGGCTACCTTCCTACACACCCCCCCCCCAAACAAAGGACAATAAGGCTAACCTTGGCCAGTTGAGTCTTTATTGTCTAAGTGGTGATAGGTGGAGAGTAGCTCTGCAATAGATTGGTTACTCCCTTTATCATCCACTATATAGTTACTTCCCTGTCAGGATGTGAACCACCCTGTTTGAAGTTTTTTAGCTAGCCAACAATGTGAAGTTATATTCTCAGAGTTTCTATTAGTATGTTTTAGTTTAGAGCAGTGGGAATTGTCCACTGGACCTATATCAATTGATGAGAATGCCAGACAGGGATGCTGTCTCAATAAAGCCATAGCTGGACAAACACTTTGTCCATATGGCTGTGGGAGAGAACAGGGTTGTTGTTTCTCTTGAGTTGGAGAAGGGCAGGGATGCTGTCCTATGAGCTCCACCCTAGGGCAGGGGTGCTGCCTAAGTGTTGTGAGGCAGTGCAGGGTTGCTGAACTAAAGTTCCCCTGGGAGGGTTGAAGGGATGCTCCAAGTTAACTAAAGTGGTGCACTTATTCTCACCAATATTATTTATCCCATAGAGAGGTACATCTACATCAGGGAGTACAGCTGTGCTAGCTGATGGTTCCCTTGGTACAGGTGCCACCCCAGGAGAGGTTTCTCCCACCACAGGAATGGCGTTCTTAATGGCAGGGTGGATACGGTGTACTTGGATGCCCTTTTCACCTGCTGTTGGAGAAGGATCCTGAGTTTTCAGGCCTTTTTCTCTCCTTTGCTTTTTCATTTCAGCTGAAATGAGAGGAAGCAATTCCTCAAGGATACTCAGCATGGCTGCATGGGTATTAAACTCTACCTCAGCCCAACCTGAGGCCGCTAGGTCATTACCTAAGAGACAGTCTACAGGTAAGCTAGTTGATACTACCACCAGCTTAGGGCCAATAACTCCACCCCAACTAAACGGAATTATAGCGAAGGGAAGGAACTTAGTGGAGTTGTCGACATCAATAATCTTGCACTGTTGTCCAATGATGTGTTGTGCAGGAGATACTAGGTTTTCAGTCACCAAAGTGATACTGGCACCTGTGTCCCTGTAGGCCTGAGCCTCAACACCATTTATTGAAACTGTCTGCCTGTACTTATCCCTTGTCAGGGGACAAGCAGCCAGTGTGGCAAGGCCAATGCCACCATGTGTGACAGAAACTGTCTTGGGACTGACTACCCCAGTTTCTATGATGGACCCATAAGTGAACCCAACTACACTCTTATTTTGACTGTTGCCAGAAGTCCCACCACTATTACCACTACTGCTAGGGGCACTAGAGTTTGATGTATTAGTGGTGGTAGGCTCAGGGGGCTTACTTTGGCAGGACTTATCCCCTGGCCTATGGCCTTTATTTTTACACACATAGCACCAAGGCTTTTTAAAGTGTGTGGGTTGTGAAAAAGAGGAAGACGTTTATTTATCCCCACCCCCTGAAGATTGTTTAGGATTTGAAGAAGGATCTTTAGTTTTACCTTTATCCCCAGGCTTATTCTGAGATTTCTCACCATCTTTCTTCTTGCCATCCTTGTCACCTCCTGTATGAACCTTGTTAATGTCATTCCCCTCCTTGTTAGGGGGGACTATCTTATGAAGGTTTCTGGAATCTTGCGCTCTCACAGGATTGCTTTAAAAAATACTGCTGCCGCCACCATGGGGAACTAACCCCAACCTCTGCCTTTCCCTTTCCACATCCAGAGATTCCCTGTCTAAGGCCAGCTGTTGCTGTTTAAGCTTCAGCCTGGCCTCTTCCAACCTCAGCTTTCTGAGTTCCCTTTCCATTAAGTTATCCTCAGGGTGGGAGGCTTGGGAATTGTGAGACACAGAAGAAATGTGGGAATTGGCATAGTTGGACCTGTCCCTAACTGACTGGACCCTAGTAACCTGGCCTTTAGGAGTGAAAGGTGCCCTACTAATGTGTGACCCCCTCCCAGTATCAGTGTCACTAGATGGCCTGCTAGCTGACAGGTCCTTGGAAGAACCCTCCCCAGCATCCTCAGGAGACTCCTCTGAGTCTGGCTGGGTACCCCCCTTCTCTACCTCCTGGGATGGGCCAGACTGGTTCTGGTCACTTTCTAGAAGAAGGCTAAGAAGAATATATTTTGTAGGATTCTTACCAATTGTTAAACCTCTTTCTATGCAGAGACCCCTCAAACCTTTAAAGTTTAGATTCCCATATGTTGCCTGGACAACTGTGGGAGTAAGCTCTACTGCAGACATGACAGAAAAGGTTTAGGAAAGAGAGAGAAAAAAAAGTTTTTGGAACTTTTAAAAGAACAAAGAAAAACATTTTCAAACTTTTGAAAGTTTTCAGAAACTTTTCAGAAGCTTTTTAGAAAGATTTAGAGAAGGAAAGTTAAACTGTTTAGGATACTGTGTATATTCTGAAGTATTTGGTATATGTTTTTCTTATGAAAAGCACCAATGACAAAGTGGTCAAGCAGTTACAAGACGTATCCCACCGCTGCCACCAACGTAGGAGCCTGGCCTGGTTTATAATGGGTACCATGTGGTACTTACACCTTGTGCCAGGTCCAGTTATCTCTTATTAGTAGATTAGTAGGGTTCTAGCACCTTAGGCTGATAGAGGTAGCTATAGCAGAGCAGCTTAGGCTGAACTAGGAGACATGCAAAAGCTCCTACTACACCACTTATATCACACAGTACTATATCATAAGAAAACACAATACTCAGAGTTACTTAAAATAAAGGTACTTTATTTTAGTGACAATATGCCAAAAGTATCTCAGAGGATATTCTTCCTTAGGAGGTAAGTAACATACACAAAATATACACACAGACTAAACTCAGGAAAGTAAAACACTTAGAAAAGTAGTGCAAACACTGTAGGACACAATAGAAAGCAATAGGAGAAAATAGGCCTAGGGGCTACACAAACCATATACTCCAAAAGTGGAATGCGAACCACAAATGGACCCCAGGCCTAGTGTAGTGTGTATACGGTCACTGGGAGTGTAAGAAAACACTAAGGGTGTCCAAGATAACCCACCCCAAGACCCTGAAAAGTAGGAGTAAAATTACCTTACTACCTCAGAAAGACAGTAAAGTCGAGATAGGGGATTCAGCAAGGACAACAACTGACTGCAAAGCACTGAAGATAGATTCCTGCACCTGAGGACCTGAAAAGGAAGGGGACCAAGTCCAAGAGTCACGCAGGTGTCTGGGGGGGGCAGGATCCCACTAAACCCCGGGTGAAGGTGCAAAAGGGCTGCCTCCAGGAGGAAGAAGCCAAAGATTCTGCAATAACAGAAGGTACCGGGAACTTCTCCTTTGGTCAGAAGATGTTGCACGGTGTTGTGGAGGATGCAGAGTTTTTTTCACACAGAAAGACCGCAAACAAGCCTTGCTAGCTTCAAGAGTCATGGTTGAGGATTTTGGGTGCTGCCAGGGCCCAGGAAGGATCAGGATGTTGCTCCTTGGAGGAAGGAGACAAAGGGGTACTCCGCAACAAAGAAAGCCCATGCAGAAGCAGGCAGCACCCGCAGAAGCATCTGAACAGGTATTCAGAAAATCTGAGCATGGCGGTCATCTCAGCTCACCAAAAGAGGATCCCACGAAGTCGGAGTCCAACTCAGCAAGTTGGGCAATGTAGGACGGAGTGCTAGAGACCTGGGCTGTGCTGTGCATGAAGCAAGTCTTGCAAAAGTGCACAGAAGCCCTAGCAGCTGCAGTTCACGCAGTAAACAGGATTACTGTCTAGCATTGGGAGGCAAGGACTTACCTCCACCAAATTTACACAGAAGGACCACTGGACTGTCGGGGTCACTTGGATCCAGCTCCTGTGTTCCAGGGACCACGCCTGAACTGGTGATGCAGAAGTTTGGTGCCTGCGTTGGCAGGGGGAAGATTCCATCGACCCACTGGAGATTTCTTCTTGGCTTCCAGTGCAGAGTGAAGGCAGACAGCCCTCAGACCATGCACCACCAGGAAACAGTCTAGAAAGCCGACAGGATTAGACGCTACAATGTTGCTGGTAGTCTTCTTGCTACTTTGTTGAGGTTTTGCAGGCGTCCTGGAACAGTCAGCAGTCGATCCTTGGCAGAAGTCAAAGAGGGAAGTGCAGAGGAACTCTGGTGAGCTCTTGCATTCGTTATCTGAAGATGAACCCACAGGAGAGACCCTAAATAGCCCTCAGAGGAGGATTGGCTACCTAACCAGGTAAGAGCCTATCAGGAGGGGTCTCTGACATCATCTGCTGGCACTGGCCACTCAGAGGTCGCCATTGTGCCCTCACACCTCTGCATTCAAGATGGCAGAGGTCTGAGACACACTGGAGGAGCTCTGGGCACCACCCCTGGGGTGGTGATGGATATGGGAGTAGTCACTCCCCTTTCCTTAGTCCAGTTTTGTGCCAGAGCAGGGGCTGGGGGTTCCCTGAACCAGTGTAGACTGGCTTATGCAAGGAGGGCACCATCTGTGCCCTTCAAAGCATTTCCAGAGGCTGGGGGAGGCTACTCCTCCCCAGCCCTTAGCACCTATTTCCAAGGGGAGAGGGGGTAACACCCTCTCTCAGAGGAAATCCTTTGTTGTGCCTTCCTGGGACTTGGCTGCCAAGACCCCAGGAGGGCACAAACCTGTCTGAGGGTTGGCAGCAGCGTTAGCTGCAGAGAAAACCCAGAGAGCTAGTTTGGCAGTACCCGGGGTCCATGCTGGAGCCCCGGGGATGCATGGAATTGTCATTGACAATAACATGATCCTAGACATGTTACATGGCCATGTTCGGAGTTACCATTGTGAAGCTACACATAGATATTGACCTATATGTAGTTCACACGTGTAATGGTGTCCCCGCACTCACAAAGTCCGGGGAATTTGCCCTGAACAATGTGGGGGCACCTTGGCTAGTGCCACAGTGCCCTCACACTAAGTAACTTTGAACCTAACTTTCACTAAGTGAGGGTTAGACATATAGGTGACCTATAAATTACTTAAGTGCAGTGTAAATTGGCTGTGAAATAACGTGGACGTTATTTCACTCAGACTGCCGTTGAAGTCCTGTGTAAGAATTGTCTGAGCTCCCTATGGGTGGCAAAAGAAATGCTGCAGCCCATAGGGATCTCCTGGAACCTCAATACCCTGGGTACCTAGATACCATATACTTGGGAATTCTAAAGGTGTTCCAGTGTGCCAATCCGAATTGGTAAAATTAGTCACTAGCCTGCAGTGACCATTTTAAAAGCAGAGAGAGCATACACACTGAGGTTCTGGTTAGAAGACCCTCAGTGATACAGTTAGGTACCACACAGGGAACACATATACGCCACAGACTTATGAGCACTGGGGTCCTGGCTAGAAGGATCCCAGTGACACATAGCAAACACACTGACAACATAGGGTTTCCACTATGAGTACTGGGGCCCTGGCTAGCAAGATCCCAGTGAGACAGTAAAAACACCCTGACGTATACTCACAAACGGGCCAAAAGTGGAGGTGACAAGGCTAGAAAGAGGTTACCTTTTACACATGGTTAAAAGCCCAAAGAGAGATTACAACAGGGATGTAGCGCTTGTGCACTCGACCCTAAAAAACAGAAAAAAAGGTACACCATATAAATAGCTCCAATTACAAATGACTTCCTCTTTTCTTGATGTTCCATGAAGACTAAAAGCCATGTACAAAATGAAATAATAATAGCAAAAAAAAAACAAATAAGCAAAAGCCACATTAGTTCCTCCTGTCTTTTCTACATTACCTCATGCAATGGCTGTCCAATCCCAAGAAAGTAATCTCTTCCAGGCCTTTCAAATTCCAACATCTTTTTTTTTTTCATTTAAAGACGTGTCACTAGAAATTATATATATATGTATGAACAACCCACCCCAGGTTGGGTGTACTTCACTATGGAATAGGAGTATCTGCAATTTTGTTACAAGACATCAGGCTCATATTATGAGTGTTCAAAGCATATCAACAACAGTAATTACTGCATGATTCACATGTGTACAGCAGAATGATTTGAAAGTTGAAACTCTAGATCAGTCTGCTACCTTCAGGATGTCTTCTTACCGAGCCCCGGCTCAGGACATCTGGAAAAATCATTGCCACCCATAGCTAAAGGTGTTCCATTGTGCCCTGCATCCTCTCTAGACAAAGACATTCCCCCTTTTACCCTTCTACTTAGCATTGTTTGCCCCTTTGCAAACACCAGATTCTCCATATCTCACAGGTCGAGCTTATACCCTGACTGTGCCCCTTGCCCAAGAAGTACTCATATACCCAGAAACTGTTTCTGAGAGTCCTGACACAACTGTGAATATCCTGCCAAGGTCCTTGCCACTAAACTTAACTTTCCCCAAAGCACGAAATTGTGCCTGTGACCATAAGGGCTCCCAACATCTGTGTGAATACTGGCTGGCATATAGGACAATACACTGCTGACCCCAACAGAGCTGGGTACCAAGGCAAACACCCCCACAAATGTGTCACTATTACCGCCCTGCTCACTGCCTGGAATTTTGATTGAGGCTTATGGAGATCATGGCAAAAGACAGAAAAGCACATTGCCTTCAGCCGGATCAATCTTGAAGGGCAGTGTCCATTGCAAATTCCTCTCATTACGGCCTCCAAATGAAGAACTTCTTGAACTGAGCCATCCACCTAAAAGCAAACAAAATTATACTGAATGGATCTCAAAGGTACTCAACAGTCCTAAATACTTGCTAATCGAGATTGCACTCACTGCTGTCATAGATGCTTCTTAAATAGCAATTTGCTCCCATTGTGGATGGAACCAGAAGGTTCTCCTCTACCAAACTAATTTCCTAATGGAGACAAAACTCCCAAAGAGCCCTGTTTTTTTTGCTAGAGGTTTTACTCCACGGCGGAACAAACAAACAGCGCGGCGGTCCCCGCCAACAGCCAGGCGGCAGACAATGTACCGCCCACCCTATCACGACCCACCAATCCGCCACCTTCTCCGGGGCGGGAGCACCGCCAATAAAAACACGGCGGAAACAGACTACGAAAGGGAAAACGCTCACCTCCACATACTCCACGCGAGATTCCGGCAGTATGGAACCCGAGTTGCAGGTCATCCCCGCACTCCTATACCTGCTCCTGTACTAGGAGCACGCCCGGCGGCGCGGAAGACATCGGTGAGTACTGCACCTACGACACAGGGGAGGGAAAAGATTACCGGCACACACCCACCCACCCACACCCACTACAACAAACACATCAATGCATTCCCACAGATCACTGTCACAACCCACAAACCCCCCCCTCCGAAATAATGCAAAGACCAAAAGAAGAGATCTTAAACGGGCAGATATATTGAAAAATGGACAGCAGGAATCCAAATAAACTATGTACAAAATATATACAGCTACTAAATGTAGTCCAACAACTGTCCGTGGACCACAGGGGTCCTGAGCAAAGGGGCAAGGCCCAGTCCCACGACAAGAACTCCACGGAGAGAACACTGCAGGGGCATCAGAAAGAAAAAAGGACAGGCACCTCAGGGGGAAGGGAAGGGGGGGCACCTCAGCCACTTGAGTACACGACGCCAGATCCACGAGGGGACTCCATGACCACTGGGCCATCCTGGGGAGTGCAATGCCACAGTCCAAACAGTCCATACAGTGGGTGGCCTGCCCACTGGGCCATCCTGGGGAGTGCAAAGCCACAGTCCATACAGTCCGTACAGTGGGTGGCCTGCCCACTGGGCCATCCTTGGGAGAGCAAAGCCACAGTCCAAACAGTCCATACAGTGGGTGGCCTGCCCACTGGGCCATCCTGGGGAGAGCAAAGCCACAGTCCAAACAGTCCATACAGTGGGTGGCCTGCCCACTGGGCCATCCTGGGGAGTGCAAAGCCACAGTCCATACAGTCCGTACAGTGGGTGGCCTGCCCACTGGGCCATCCTGGGGAGTGCAAAGCCACAGTCCATACAGTCCATAACATACTCCACTGCCACTGGAGGAGGCATGTTGGCCAGAGGACATCCTGCAGCCCTGCCCGAGACAGATCCTGCCCTGCCACGTCTGCCAAAGGGCCAGCGGTTCCTGGCTGGAAGGGCCCAGTTCAGCGGTTCTTGCCTTGAAGGGCCCAGTTCAGCGGTTCTTGCCTTGAAGGGCCAGTTCAGCGGTCCTTGCCTTGAATGGCCCAGTTCAGCGGTTCTTGCCTTGAAGGGCCCAGTTCAGCGGTTCTTGAGACGGCGGTCCCCAGCGGAGCGGTGCTGGAGACGGCGGGGCCCAGTTCAGCGGTCCTTGCCTTGAAGGGCCCAGTTCAGCGGTTCTTGCCTTGAAGGGCCCAGTTCAGCGGTTCTTGCCTTGAAGGGCCCAGTTCAGCGGTTCTTGCCTTGAAGGGCCCAGTTCAGCGGTTCTTGAGACGGCGGTCCCCAGCGGAGCGGTGCTGGAGACGGCGGGCCCAGTTCAGCGGTCCTTGCCTTGAAGGGCCCAGTTCAGCGGTTCTTGCCTTGAAGGGCCAGTTCAGCGGTCCTTGCCTTGAAGGGCCCAGTTCAGCGGTTCTTGCCTTGAAGGGCCCAGTTCAGCGGTTCTTGAGACGGCGGTCCCCAGCGGAGCGGTGCTGGAGACGGCGGGGCCCAGTTCAGCAGTCCTTGCCTTGAAGGGCCCAGTTCAGCGGTTCTTGCCTTGAAGGGCCCAGTTCAGCGGTTCTTGCCTTGAAGGGCCCAGTTCAGCGGTTCTTGCCTTGAAGGGCCCAGTTCAGCGGTTCTTGAGACGGCGGTCCCCAGCGGAGCGGTGCTGGAGACGGCTGGGCCCAGTTCAGCGGTCCTTGCCTTGAAGGGCCCAGTTCAGCGGTTCTTGCCTTGAAGGGCCAGTTCAGCGGTCCTTGCCTTGAAGGGCCCAGTTCAGCGGTTCTTGCCTTGAAGGGCCCAGTTCAGCGGTTCTTGAGACGGCGGTCCCCAGCGGAGCGGTGCTGGAGACGGCGGGGCCCAGTTCAGCGGTCCTTGCCTTGAAGGGCCCAGTTCAGTGGTTCTTGCCTTGAAGGGCCCAGTTCAGCGGTTCTTGCCTTGAAGGGCCCAGTTCAGCGGTTCTTGCCTTGAAGGGCCCAGTTCAGCGGTTCTTGAGACGGCGGTCCCCAGCGGAGCGGTGCTGGAGACGGCGGGACCCAGTTCAGCGGTTCTTGCCTTGAAGGGCCCAGTTCAGCGGTTCTTGCCTTGAAGGGCCCAGTTCAGCGGTTCTTGAGACGGCGGTCCCCAGCAGAGCGGTGCTGGAGACGGCGGGGCCCAGTTCAGCGGTCCTTGCCTTGAAGGGCCCAGTTCAGCGGTTCTTGCCTTGAAGGGCCCAGTTCAGCGGTTCTTGAGACGGCGGTCCCCAGCGGAGCGGTGCTGGAGACGGCGGGGCCCAGTTCAGCGGTTCTTGCCTTGAAGGGCCCAGTTCAGCGGTTCTTGCCTTGAAGGGCCCAGTTCAGCGGTTCTTGAGACGGCGGTCCCCAGCGGAGCGGTGCTGGAGACGGCGGGGCCCAGTTCAGCGGTCCTTGCCTTGAAGGGCCCAGTTCAGCGGTTCTTGCCTTGAAGGGCCCAGTTCAGCGGTTCTTGAGACGGCGGTCCCCAGCGGAGCGGTGCTGGAGACGGCAGGGCCCAGTTCAGCGGTCCTTGCCTTGAAGGGCCCAGTTCAGCGGTTCTTGCCTTGAAGGGCCCAGTTCAGCGGTTCTTGAGACGGCGGTCCCCAGCGGAGCGGTGCTGGAGACGGCGGGGCCCAGTTCAGCGGTCCTTGCCTTGAAGGGCCCAGTTCAGCGGTTCTTGAGACGGCGGTCCCCAGCGGAGCGGTGCTGGAGACCGCGGCCATTCTATGGCCAACTGCTCATTGCCTGGTGGTGCCCTCCTGGGCAGCGGGGATGGTGCTCCTTCAATGCCCACCTGGGCTGTGGGTGGTGGGGCCCTCCTGGGCAGCTGGGCTGGGTCCTCCCTGGGCAGCGGCTATGGGGGTGGTGGGCTCTCCCGGGGCAGCTGTGCCGGTTCCTCCCTGGGCAGCGGCTATGGGGGTTGCGGGCTCCTCCTGGGCAGCTGTGACGGGTCCTCCATGGGCAGCAGGCCTGCTGCCTGACTTCTCCGCCTTGCTGCCCTTGCCCTCCTTAGTCAGGAGTCTGTGGCCCTTTCCTCCCTTTGGAGCTGTGGCTGTTGACGGTGGCTGGCTAGTGTCCTGGGGGGATATAGAACCCGGGCTCCGGCGGCGGCCCTTCCGCCTTCTGCTCCTCTTCCCAGGGGGTGTGCTGGCTGTCCCCTTGCTGCTGGGCGAAGATCCAGACCTGCAGGATGGTGGGCTACAATACCCCTGCACCCTTGTCAAGGGGGCTGCAGGGCTGGTGGTGGCTGAGGTGCTCTTCTTACCCTGACGAGAAGGAGGGGGGGGCTCAGGGTCAGGAAAGAAGGTAGCAGTAGAGAGATAGAGTTTCCTGGGACAATGGATAGTGGTAGGTACAGTGGGTATGGGAGTGGAGGGAGAGGATGTGGTTGTAGGCGAGACAAGTTTGCTGTCTTTGGGTGCAGGTGCAGGAGCGGGAGGCTGTCGTGAGGTGGATGGCTGTTGGGTGGGTGGGTGGCTGCGTTTGTGTGGTGTGGAAGAGGGGGTGACAGACACAGTGGGAGAGGACACAGGGGACGTGTAAATGGCAGTGGGGGTGGTGACTGCACGTGTGCGGACTGTACTGGAGGGTGTGCTGGTGATGGAAACACTGGCTGATGGTGAGGTGAATGAAGGTGTGAGTGTAGACGTCACAGGGAGGGAGGAGGGAGACGAGGAGGTGGGGGTCACAGAGGTGGTAGTGACTGTTGGCATGTCTGCATCGGAATGTTGCTTGTGTGAATGTCTGCGTGATCTGTGGTGCTTGTGTTTGGATGAGCTGCTCTTGGGTGTTGAGGTGTGTGCAGGCTGGTCTGATGGTGTGGGTGGGACAGGCAGAGGAACAGGAGACTGGGAGGAGGGAGTTAGTAGAGGGAGGCAGGAGACAGGGACAATGGCTGCCGTCAGTGCTGAGGCCAGAGCCTGGAACGATCGCTGATGGGCAGCCTGACCCGAATGAATGCCCTCCAGGTACGCATTGCTGCGATGAACCTCCCTCTCCACCCCCTGGATGGCATTCAAAAGGGTAGTCTGCCCAACAATGAGCGTTCGGAGGAGGTCAATGACCTCCTCACTGAGGGCAGCGGGGGTAACAGGGGCAGGGCCTGAGGTGCCTGGGGCGAAGGAGATGCCCGGCTTCCTGGCAGAGCGGGCACGGGGCGAACGCTGAGGGGCTGCTGGGAGGGCGGAGATGGTGCGCTGGGTGGCGGCTGTACCTGTAATGGCGGGGGGCACGGATGGTGCCACCCCCGCAAGGGAGCTCCCTTCCGAGGACGTGTCCGTGTCGCTGCAGGGTCCAGTCGTCCCCGTTGTGGAGCTCCCCTCGCCCTCCGTCTCACTGGTCCAGTCAGACTCTGTGGCATGGCCCTCCTGGGCCATGTGAGATGCAGCTCCCTCCTGCCCCGATGCCACTTCTCCTCCGCCTGATGATGCTGATGCACACAAGCACAGAAAGACAAACAAAAAGGGGGGGGAGAGAGAAATAAAGAGATTTTGAGTACATGGATCACCGGTACAGTTAGCGGACATGACAGACACAGATGCCCCCTGCACTAAGTTGCGCACTTGGGGTCCGCTACGCATTCCGTGGAACATGCCCTACACGCCTAGAGTTGACAACTGCACCAATGGATGACACGGCCCAGGGATGGCTGTACTGACACACTACTGAGGGTGGTGGCTGGGGACACAGGGGCTTACGGGGGTGCCCAGCCTACAGATATCGCCCTGGCCTAGAGGGACCCACAGCCCTCCTCCCCCACCCAGACACCTCCACTGCGCGACAACAGAGTAGATAATGCTTGTACTCACCCCCTTGTGTCTGCTGTGCTGCCCTCACGCGCCCATCCAAATCAGGGTAGGCCACCGCCAGGATCCGGAACATCAGGGGGGTCAGTTGACGGCAGGCACCCCGCCTACGTTGGGAGGCCATCCCCAGCAGAGACTCGGCGGTCTTCTTGGTCCCGCGGTGGATGTCCTCCCACCTCTTGCGGCAGTGGGTGCCCCGTCGATGGTGGACCCCCAGGGTCCGGACTTCCTTGGCGATGGCACGCCAAATCCTGATCTTCTCATGGGCGCGGACCTATGTGACACATACAGGGAGGGAGAAATACCACGTTCAAGTTTGTCTGCATTTTCGTTGCCAGTGGCCCAACGCCCCCCATCCCCGCCAGGCCCCCCTCCAGGCCCCCCGCCAGGCCCAACATGCCCCCCATTCCCGCCAGGCCCCCCGCCAGGCCCCCCGCCAGGCCCAACATGCCCCCCATCCCCGCCAGGCCCCCCTCCAGGCCCCCCGCCAGGCCCAACATGCCCCCCATCCCCGCCAGGCCCCCCGCCAGGCCGAACATGCCCCCCATCCCCGCCAGGCCCCCCGCCAGGCCCAACATGCCCCCCATCCCCGCCAGGCCCCCCTCCAGGCCCCCCGCCAGGCCCAACATGCCCCCCATCCCCGCCAGGCCCCCCGCCAGGCCCAACATGCCCCCCATCCCCGCCAGGCCCCCCGCCAGGCCCCCCGCCAGGCCCAACATGCCCCCCATCCCCGCCAGGCCCCCCTCCAGGCCCCCCGCCAGGCCCAACATGCCCCCCATCCCCGCCAGGCCCCCCTCCAGGCCCTCCGCCAGGCCCAACATGCCCCCCATCCCCGCCAGGCCCCCCGCCAGGCCCCCAAGCCAGCCAGTGGCCCCAAATCCATATTGAATTAAACTCACTTGTTGGTCTGGAGGACCTTCGAGTAGCGCATACTGGGGGAGGACCCCATCCACAAGTTTCTCCAACTCTTCTCCAGTGAAGGCAGGGGCCCTTTCCCCAGGCGCAGCAGCCATTGTCCCTTCCAGACCAAGGTCACAGCAACACTTGCAGTATAGGTCCTCTCCTGTGAAAGTTCAAGTCGCAAGTGAATAAGTAGATAGAAAATGGCGGTCACGTCCGCGGCGGTGCGTACCGCGGCGGTGCGTACCGCCACCGCCGGCGCCCTTCGCCATTGGCTCCTGAAACCCATAGGCTTCAATGTTAACCAATGCGGCTTCGCGCCGCGGTCTTCGACCGCCGACCGCCGCGGTGTGCCACGCCAGCGCATTGACCTCACATCCCATTGTCACACTTCACAGGTCAGGCAGCCGCCATTTCGAGGGTCCACATGGCTCAATTTCAACTGCGTCACACAGGCCTAGGCCTTGCATAGCCACTCAGACACGCCATTCACTGCATAGAGAATCGTTTACTGTGCAAGCTGTGAGTACGTACCTGTGGGTTGCTTGACTGTGTGCTCCATGTTGTCCTTCCTAGGCACCGTCCGCTGGGTTTGGCGAGGAGACGGATGAATCCTCCCGTGTACAGGCCGCTGGTGGACCTGTCGACAATGGAAGCACGCCACATTATCCTGACCTACCGGCTTGACCGTGCCACTATACAAGAACTGTGTGCCCAGCTGGAGCCCGACCTGATGTCCCCCATCCGCCAACCCACAGGGATTCCCCCTCTGGTGCAGGTCCTGTCAGTACTCCATTTCTTGGCAAGTGGGTCATTTCAGACAACAGTGGGAATTGCTTCTGGGATGTCCCAGCCCATGTTTTCTAAGGTGTTATCCAGAGTGTTGTCTGCCCTGATGAAATACGTGAGGAGCTACATCATTTTCCCTGAGGTGGGTGAATTGGCTACAGTGAAGGGTGATTTCTACGCCCTTGGACATATTCCCAACGTCATTGGTGCCATTGATGGGACCCATGTGGCTTTGGTTCCCCCAAGAGACAGGGAGCAGGTGTACAGGAACAGAAAAAGTTACCATTCCATGAACATCCAGGTGGTGTGTTTGGCTGACCAGTACATCTCGCATGTAAATGCCAAATTCCCTGGGTCAGTGCATGACGCCTACATCCTATGGAATAGCAGCATCCCTTACGTGATGGAACAGCTAGAGAGACACCGTGTATGGCTATTGGGGGACTCTGGGTACCCCAACCTGTCGTGGCTACTGACCCCAGTAAGGAATCCCCGGACCAGGGCAGAGGAACGGTACAATGAGGCCCATGGGCGTACTAGGAGGGTGATCGAACGCACCTTCGGCCTCCTAAAGGCCAGGTTTCGGTGCCTGCATATGACAGGTGGATCCCTAATGTACTCACCTAAGAAGGTGTGTCACATCATCGTGGCCTGCTGCATGCTTCACAACCTGGCTTTGCGCCGCCAGGTGCCTTTCCTGCAGGAGGATGGTCGAGACGGTGGTGTTGTGGCAGCTGTGGAACCTGTGGAGAGTGACGAGGAGGAAGACGACGGGGCTGAAACAGACAACAGGGACAGAATCATTGAACAGTACTTCCAATAGGACACAGGTAACAATTCAAACATAATTTAGTAAATGTGAACTACTCTCCTGCATCTCTGCTGCCTGTCTATTTGCCCCAGTGTATGATGACTGAGTTGTGGCTTTTCCCTCCCTATTTCAGATCTGGGATCCCCACTACAAGTCCTGTGCTTCGTTTCCCCATGGACTACAGCTTTGTGGCAGCTGTTTGTTGACTTCACTATGTACAAGGACATATTTGCACTGTCATGTCAATTACAATATTTTGAAATCACAGCCAGACTCCAGATAGTTTTGTGCAAAATAGGTGTTTATTTCAGTGCTCAAAATGGGATGGGTGGTTTCAAGTGGGTGGGGGCTATGGTGAAGGAATGTCCATGGCAGAGTCCAGAGTAACAGTCACACAGGTGCATTGTCCATAGGCCTGTGGAGAGATGGAGCATGGGCAGTTCAAGGATGGACAGGGTGACAATGTGGGACAGTGGGATGACATCAGGTGGTATCCTTTGCTGGCGGGGGTCTTGACATCCTACTCTGTCTTCTTGCGAGATCTCAGGGCCCTCTTGCGGGGTGGTTCTTCTCCTGCAGGAGGTGGGGGTCTGGTGGGCTGCTGTTGTGCAGGGGCCTCCTGTCCACTAGCGCCGGCGGAGGTGGTTGGCTGTTCTTGGTCCAGGCTATTGGCAGGGGCCCTTTGTTGTTGTTGAGTGTCCGTCCTGGTGTTGATGAGGTCCTGCAGCAGCCCTACCATGGTAACCAGGGTGGAGGTGAGGGCTCTGATGTCCTCCCTGTACCCCCGATAGTGTTCCTCCTGCAGTACCTGGATCTCCTGGAACCGGGCCAGTACCGTCGCCATCGTCTCCTGGGAGCGGTTGTATGCTCCCATGATGGTGGTGAGGGCCTCGTGGAGAGTGGGTTCCCTGGGCCCGTACCCCCCCTGTCGCACAGCTGCCCTCCGAGTTGCCCTGTTTCCCTGGGCCTCTGCCCCCTGGCCGATGTGCCCACTACCACTGCCCCCAGGTCCCTGTTGTTGTTGGGGTGGTGGGTTATCCTGGGTGCCCTGTAGTGGTAGACACACCGCAGATTGACGCGCCCTGGAGACAGCGGCATGGGCCCGCTGGGTGGGAGCTGTGCTGGTGTTCCCAGAGGGGTTTGGGTCTGTAGTGGCCTGTGCCTGTGTGAGGGGAACCGACTATCCAGAGGTCCCCGATGGTCCGGGCTGGTCATCAGTGTCCAGGTCGACAGAGCTGCTGTCATCGCTGACGGCCTCTTGGGTGGGGGGTGTGGAGAATTCTGGGCCCTCCGTGGCGGTGTGTTGGCGGTCGGGTCCTGCAGGGGTATAGAGGTATGGTTATAGTTTCAATGTGTGCCATATGGGTGTATCTGTGGGTTCCCGTGTCCCCAAGTGCTGGCATTCGTGTGTGGGGGCTTTGGTGAGGGTGGCATGTGGGGGGGATGTGTATATGCATTGGGCATGCTTTGGTGATGGGTGTCCATGCTTAGTGGACGCATGCAGGCCTAGGTTTTGGGATGTGTGGGTTGTGATGGTGAGACATTGGCAGGGAATAGGTGTGCTGGGGGTCGGGGTGAGGATGGTGGTGGGGGTGAGGGTTGGGGTATGATTTGGCATGCAGGTGGGGGGGAAGCAGTATTGAAGCTTCAACTTACCAGAATCCATTCCTCCGCCGTCAGGATGCAGGATGTTCAAGACTTCCTCCTCCCATGTTGTAAATTGTGAGGGTTGAGGTGGGGGTCCTCCACCAGTCTTCTGCACGGCGATGTTGTGCCTGGATACCATGGAACGCACCTTCCCCCGTAGGTCGTTCCATCGCTTCCTGATGTCTTCCCGATTTCTGGGGTGCTGTCCCACAGCGTTGACCCTGTCGACAATCCTCTGCCATAGCTCCGTCCTCCGGGCAATGCTGGTGTATTGGACCTGTGTGCCGAAGAGCTGGGGCTCTACCCGAACGATTTCCTCCACCATGACCCTGAGTTCTTCGTCTGAGAAGCGGGGGTGTCTTTGGGGTGCCATGGAGTGGTGTGTATGATGTGTGGGGTGGAGGATGTGTAGTTAAGTGTGTTGAGTGTGGTGGTGTGTGTTGTTTTGTGTGTGGATATTGTGTGGGTGATGGTGTAGTGTGCCTCTGTGTGATGGTATTCTGTGATCGCTGATGTGTCTCTCAGTGCTTCTTTTCGGATTTTGGTCGAAGGGGTTTGTGGGTGATGTGGGTGTGTGTTTTCTATTGTATTGTGTGTGTGGGAGTGGTGTGTGTATGTGTATCAGGTGTGTGGAATTCAAATCGTCCAATGTGGCTGAGTTTTGTTCGTTTGTGTGTATTCTGACCGCGGCGGTGTGTACCGCCAATGGAAAACCGCGTTTGAAAGACCGCCGCGTGGATTCGTGGGTCGTAATGGCATGGGCGTATTTCTGTTGGCGTGACGGTGGAGGTTTGGTCACCTCCACTTTTCCGCCGACCGCTGGTCTGGCGGTCTGTTGTGGCTGTCGGATTTTCGGAGGTTTAGCTGCTGCGGCTCAGAATGACCGTGGCGGGTTACCGCGGCGGAATTATGGAGGATTTCTGACCGGCGGTAGGCGCCTTTTACCGCCGCGGTCAGAATGACCACCATAGTCTTTGAGGAAATCACATCTGACTTGTTTATGTTTATTATAAACACTGTTTCGATCAATACTACTGCATTCTGGACTTGTTCTAAAAACAACTACTTTTCCTGACGTAAAAAAAAAAAAAAGAAATCATGTAATCCAGACAAATGATCATCATTAATTGTTATGATTTGAGAGCTGTTGACATCAGCTTTAGTTACTTGGTGAAACACCAAGAGTGGAGGAAGGATTGAAAGAAAGTGACCAAAACCTGTTCATCTGTCCTTGGCAAAGAAATTGGAGATATTTCCTGTGAAATATGGGCACTGTCAAATAAGCACCATTTAAATCCAAGCATACCATCTAGTACTCATGCAGGAGAATGTCCCTCAAACAGATCACCATTTTCATCTTCAAAAGGCGGTTATGAACTAATTGATTGAGGTCTCTTAAGTTTATGACCTATCTGGTTTTGTTGTTGTGCCAAAAATATATTGCTCACATACACTGTGAAATGTCTCTCTGGCATACCTCTGTTGCCTTGGCATACCTCTGTTGCCAACTTTGCTTCAAAACCTGGACTTCAGCAATATTAAATCTACTCTTTCCTGAGAGAATGTCATTACAGGGAAATGTTTGCTGTGAAAATGAATGGAATAGCAATCTATTTGAAACCCCTATACTGTCTGTGGAACCCAAGAGTCTTTGAAAATGTGTTCCTACGTATGTGCAAACAGGTATAGCTTGCCATGCTACTGTTACAAGTGGAAAAGACAGGATCCTAACCCTGGTCTCCCCCATTGTTTGACCACCATAGAAGCCAGACTATCCTACCCTTCTTCATTGTGGGAAGAACAACAGTCTGGATTATCTGAACTGGCATTGCAGTAGGTTCTGAAGAAAGAAGACTGACCAGTGAAGGGACCCCATGTATACTCAAACCCTGTGTCATGGTCATCTTATGTGGGATTAGTACAGACAAAAGCAAGAAACACCTACACTAGATGATCCGGATTTGGACCTGTAAAATGTGGGCATGGTAGTCACCATGCATATGTTTCTAGAAAAAGAACCTCTTTGTGTTGTGCTTTATGTTCAGGGAACTGTAGGACACATGATGAAGGTATTTATACAACATGTTAAAACCTTGAAGAGCGTTGTATTCCTTAAAGTGCATCATAAAAT
The DNA here is from genome assembly GCF_031143425.1 of Pleurodeles waltl. NCBI lineage: Eukaryota > Metazoa > Chordata > Amphibia > Caudata > Salamandridae > Pleurodeles > Pleurodeles waltl. The sequence continues at coordinate 316,547,947 of NC_090444.1, forward strand.
GATACAACATTCCAGAGTACTGCGTTCTTTAAAGTGCATCATAAAAAAACTACATGGACAATGGGCACTGGTTAAGGATCTGGAAGGTTCTTTGAAAGTCAAATGTGAACATACAAGAACTCAGTGGTCATTTTAATGCCATGCCTATAAAAGGCACACACCAAGTGCCACATCCTGCTTGGCAGCTGATTCAGCACAAAGAAGGAATCTGTCCACCAGTACTCTGAAAACCTACCTCCGCATCAATCCTGAAGAAATCAGCATTCGGGTAAAACTTTCATTCTGAGTTCAGCCACCCCACAATGCGTCTCCTTGGAAGACAAAGAAAAGAAGAAGTCTGAAAATAATCTAGATAACTAACGTTTATGTTAAAACTTACGCTCATCACAAGTAAAGATATCATGCCTAGATCCAATGGTGATTAGTGATTAGCGATTAGCATACATATTCGCAATTAGTGGAGGCATGTTCTGGAGGAGATATATTACTTGTGTACAAGAAATTAAAAAGAACTATTGCAGTTGTTTTTGAAGAACATATGAAAATATTAGAGTCTCAAAACTAATACTGGTTGGTGAACTGAGAACACTGTTAACCAAAACCAGCATTTAGAGGCATTGCCTGGATTGCTAAGGCTAGCACTCACAAATAGTTGATAGTAGAAGGATTGGAGAGAATTCTGAGGTATAGTTTGCAAGAGTTAATTGTGTTCACCGTATATGTTAAATGTCTGATTACCGCCAAAGGATAGCGACTGTTGTTTTTGTAATATTTGCAGATCAAATAGAATGATACTGGCACTAGCCTCAGAAGTAGGAGTTGCATCAGTGTGAGGCAACACTCCACAGCTCCACCTTTTGTGACAGCCCTACCAGTCTCTTTTCTCATGATTCCCTATCCCTCCCTTCCTTGTTTTGCTATCTTGGGTTAAGTGTTCATGTCAGTCATTATGGAGAATGCTGAAGGACTTTGCCAGTATTTCTTCTCAGCAGAACTCCAAATAGGTCGCTCCCACTGGACCAGAGGAATCCAGTTTAGATGTTTTGTTTTGACCTGTTCTTTAGTATCCTGAACGATTTGACACATAAAGGAATCCTAGCTAATAACTCTCATGAAAGAGGAATGGGTTTAAGGTGTGAACATACTTACCAGTCTCCTTGATAAAGTCATCCCCTAAAAGATAATCTTCAGTATTTAGACTAAACTTTAAGTCAGCCAGCTCCCATACTTTAGAGTCAATCCTCAACATATGTCCCTTTCTCCTCTCCTAGGAAAAACCTGCATTTGCGTTCTCCTAAAACAAATTTCTTCTTGGCTTACTTTGAAACCATTTCCTGGGTCAAGCGATTCTTCAAAACTCTTTGCCCTCTCTTTGGCACACAATATTCAGGTCAAGGGACCCAGAACGTCCAAGCATTTGTCTTGACAAGAGGCTCAGGCTCTGTCCACCCGTTTCCTAGGATCCTTACTCGTTTTACTTGGGAAAGCAACTATTTTTTCAACCAGTGCTGGGATAAGCACCATTTGTCTCAGCAATATTAAGCTTGGGAAACTACAACCTGATTTATGCCATGGTGCCTCTATTAATAGGACTTTTAATTTGGGCCTCAGCATACTAGTCTACAAATACTTGAGAGAACTAACCCACCGACCTAGGACATTGCAACAGAGTAGGGTCAAATATTGAACTACCCTCAATATCCAATATAAACACTTGAGGCTTATCCATCTCCATTTTTATTCACATTTAGCACATTATCATCATCATAGTGTGCGTCTTCATGATATAAATCCTCAATACATAGATAATTCATGTGTGATAAAGGTCAGCATTTAGAATTATAGAATACTCAAAGCAAAATGACCTTAAGTCCATTACACTTTGCAGAATTGAACCACCACCGAAAGCATAATTCTCTTGATCTTCATTAAGCACCACCATGCACTTGTTTTTGCCAACTTTTTCCCCGAGCAAGGGGTATAGTCATAGAATTATTTATAGCGATGCCACCGAATTACTAATATCATTAGCCACATTTTTAAAAGAAAAATACACCACTTTTGAAACTGAAGATGTTATAGATTATCTAAGAATTCACATTGGTATTTGTTAAATATATGTTGTTCTATTTCAACATCAAAAGGCTCATGGTCCTTTTCACGGTTTTAGTCCATAATTGCTAAATTAGCCCACACAGATCACAAACAAAATCAATTAGGTAATTCTAAACACTTAGGACCACTTAGGACCATGATTCTCGCCTGCTAATCCATGTGATAAAGTGGCACCATTCTAAAATTGATCAAGGTAAAAATTAAATGCACATTTATGAACATGATACGCATCCAAGAAAAATTATTGACACATATATACCATTCACCCAAACTCAAAACTTTCAAAGCTATGTGACATGTATGACACTTAGTAAAAAAGAATGACATTTAGATTGACTAAATGTTGTTTTCAAGTTTACTGACGGTGTTAATTACAGTTGTTCTGCTTAAAAAAAAACAACACAAAGAATGAGTAATTCATTTTGTCCAGTATTAAAATGAACGCAGTTTACATCACACACACACAGTGCTGAGGGAATATTTACAAGCCCTGTGCCCCACATAGTGCAGACCCATATCTACAGGGCCACAAAACGCCACTTTGTGTGACATTCATGGCCTCGTAGATATGGTGTAAGACAATGCAGCACAAGCTGCTGCATTGCCTTACACAGTGTCAGGGAGGCATACCATGTGCATTGCTGTGGGTGCTCACTCAGAACACACATGGGTTTTGATGCATTTCCAGACTTACAAGAGTCTATAAATCTGGGAATGTGTCAAAACTGTACACTTCCCCACGGTAGTCCTTGTTGTTTCCTCTTTCTGCAGCACACACAGAAAGAGGAAAATACCTCTCTGGGAAATTTTGTGCAGGAAGTTGTCCCTTCCTGCACAAAAACAATCCTCTTGACAATTAAATACCCCCGGAATCTTCCAAACACGCAATGAAAAACATGAAACACAGGACGTTGAGATACTTCCTGGAAGTTCTCCTTGCGGACCAAAACCACTGCCAATGCAATGGTTCCCTTAAAACTGACCTCCTCCTCACACATAACACTGACCTGTGGATCAGATCCTATAACAGCTGTCTCCCATCTGCCTATTGTAGGAGGATGGTTTGTAGTGGGTACCTTGGCTACTTACACCTTACACCAGGTCCAGTTATCCCTTGTTAGTGAACGTAGTAGTGTTCTAGCAGCTTAGGCTGATAGAGGTAGCTATAGCAGAGCAGCTTAGACTGAACAAGGAGACATGCAAAGCTCATGCAATACCACTCATAGTTACACAGTACTTATACACAAGTAAAGACAATACTCAGTGTTACCACTCAGTGTTATTTGGGTGACACAGTACCAAAAATATCTTAGAGACAATACTCCTTCTGGAGGTAAGTATTATGCATAATATATACACTACACACCAAAATTAGACAAGTAAATAGTCATAGAACAATGCAAACAGTAGGAAATCCTATAGAATGCAATGGGAGAAAATAGGTCTAGGAGCAACACAGACCATATACTAAAAAAGTGGAATGTGAATCACAAATTCTCTCCTAGGCAAGTGTAATGTGTGCAGAAAAGCAGGAGTAAAGTACTGCAAGTTTTCTTAGGACAAACTACATCTCGTTTTGGGGATTTTGCAGCAGCCAACCAAGTCTGCAAAGAACAACTGCTGGATTATTGGACCTGGAGACCTGCAAAGGAAGGGGACCACATCCAGAAGTTAAAAGAAGTTCCAAGAAGGACAGGAGCCCCTGCCAACCCAGAAGAGGGTGCAAAAGAAGAGTCCCTGGTTAGTAGAAGACTGCAGAAATGCACCCTAGGATGATGCCAGCAGATTCCTGTGTGATGCAAAAGATGTGCCATGGTGTGAAGATCGTTGCAGACAAGATTTTGTGTTGGAAGGTGCCAACAAGCATTGGCTATGGCAAAAGGGCATTTTTTATCAAAATAGTGCTGGATGGACCCAGGAGGGATCTGGGGGCCTCAACTCTGTGTAAGGAGGAAGAGGGGGCTCTCAGTACTTTAGAGAGCCCTCAGGATGCCAGTTAGCACCCCCAGAAGCCTCAGGATCTGTGTTCAAAGGAGGTGCAAAATGCAGTTGATGCAGCACAACAAAAGAAGGTCCCACGCCGCTGGAGAACAACTCAGTGAGTTGAGCGTCACAGGGTGGAGTGCTGAGGACCTGGGCCAGACTGTGCATGAAGGAATTTTGCAAAAAGTGCACAGAGGCCTCAGGAGGCGAAAAAGACACAATACACAGGGGTACTGTCGTTCTCAGGAAAGTCAAGGCCTTACCTCCTCCAAATTGCGCAGCAGGACCTCAGGACAGTCTATGTCGATGATGTTCACCATTTGCGTCCTTAGGAGCACCCTGAACCGTGAGAGGAGTCCCAGGGTACTAGTCGTCGCCTTGGAAGGTGCCTGCTTGGAGCAAGGGAGTGATTCCGTCACTCCACTGAGATTTCTTTGGTTCTTCTGGTGCAGGATGAAGACAGGGAGTCCCCAGAGCGTGCACACTGTGGAAACTGTTGCAGTTGCTGACTTGGAGCTAAGGTTGCTGAAGAAAAGAGTCTCCTGTAGACACTTTGTTGCAGTTATAGCGTTTCTTGGAGCAGGCTGCGGTTGATCCGAGGTCAGAGGATGAAGTAATAGTTGCAGAGGATTCCTGAAGGAAACTTGCAAGCAGAATCTGAAGAGAACCCACAGGGGAGACCCTAAATAGCCCTGAGAGTGGGATTGGCTACCTTATAAGGTATGGACCTTTCAGGAGGGGTCTCTGATGTAATCTGCTGGCACTGGCTAGTCAGAGCCCTCCAGAGTGCCCCCACACCTTTCAAAGCAAGATGGCTGAAGGCTGGGACACACTGGAGGAGCTCTGGGCACCACCACTGGGGTGGTAGTGGACCGGGGAGTGGTCACTCCCCTTTCCTTTGTCAAGTTTCACACGAGAGCAGGGGAAAAGGGGTCCCTGAAGCGGTGTAGACTGGTTTATGCAAGGAGGGCACCATCTGTGCCCTTCAAAGCATTTCCAGAGGCTGAGGAGGCTACCCCTCACCAGCGTGTAACACCTATTTCCAAAGGGTGAGGGTGTAACACCCTGTTCTCAGAGGAAATGCTTTGTTCTGCCTTCCTGAGACTGGGGTACCCAGACCCCAGGAGGGCAGAACCCTGTCTGTGAGGTGGCAGCAGCTGTAGCTGCAGTGCAAGCCTCAGAGAGCTGGTTTGGCAGTACTTGGGGGCCATGTTGGAGCCCCCAGGATGCATGAACTTGGTTCCCCAATACCAGATTTGGAATTGGGGACAATTCCATGATCTTAGACATGTTACATGGCCATATTGGGAGTTACCATTGTGAAGTTTTATATAGGTACTGACCTATCTGTAGTGCACACGTTTAATGGCGTCCCCGCACTCACAAAGTCCGGGGAAATGGCCCTGAACTATGTGGGGGCACCTTTGCTAGTACAAGGGTGCCCTCATACTTAGTAACTTTCCACCTAACCTTCAGCAAATGAAGGTTAGACATATAGGTGACATAAGTTTCTTAAGTGCAGTGAAAATGGCTGTGAAATAGTGTGTGCACTATTTCACGCAGGCTGCAAAGCCAGTCCTGTGTAATGGTTTCTCTGAGCTCCCTATGGGTGGCGAAAGAAATGCTGCAGCCCATATGGATCTCCTGGAACCCCAATGCCCTTGGTACCTAGGTACCATAAACTAGGGACTTATGAGGTCCAGTATGCCAATTGAAATTGATAAATGAAGTCACTGGCCTACAGTGACAAATTTAAAAGCAGAGAGAGCATAAGCACTGAGGTTCTGGTTAGCAGAGCCTCAGTGACACAGTTAGGCACTACACTGGCATACACATTAGGCCACAAAGTATGAGCACTGGGGTCCTGGCTAGCAGGATCCCAGTGAGACAGGGAAAACACACTGACATATAGGTTATTATCTATGAACACCGGGGTCCTGGCTGGCAAGATCCCAGTGACACAGTAAAAACACACTGACACACACTCACAAACAGGCCATAAGTGGGTGTAACCATGCTAGAAAGATGCTATTTTCTCACACCTATCTCTCCAGCATCCCCTTTGGACACAAACTCAAATGCTGTTCCCCCTTCGGCCTCTCGGGCAAACTTTCTATATCTATTTACAACAATGGGAAGATCATGTTCCAAGCCAATAACACAATTATGAACACCATTGAGTTCATCTATCTTACCCTCAGGCCTTTCTACGATCCTCCACGTTCCCCTTCTCCATCCACCCAAAATACCCTTCACCCACTCCCCTCCCTTCCGGTCCACCTGGGCAACTGCTCTCACCACAGACTCTCCTACAAGCTGTTATGCCTTCACACCCCATTGCCCACCACCTATTCCAAACCGTGAAGATCCCTCCCACAATCCTTCTCTACACCATTTGTCTCTAACCTTACACAAACCATTATCTCTTATTCTAGCTGCTATCACCACTCCTCTTTTCTCACCACAGTTGACCAACAAGTTGCCACCCCTATTCTTCCTTTTTAGTCTCCTGCCCCAACATCTCCAATCACCAGACACCAATACCTTCCCCCTCTTACACCTCAACCCAATAGAGCCCATCACTGACAGTCTACCCCAATCTTCCCACACTTACTGTTCACAACTGGCCTCTTTTCAACAAGTGTCAGGAATAAGGCCATGCGCGGTCCAGGTCTCTCCCAAAACTTTATTCGCACCACTTGTCATCCCCTCTTGTTCCAAAGGTGGCCATCATCGTCATCTGCCCTGTGGCAAAGCTCATAGGGCTACAGGTTCAGGACATTGGTGGACAAGATGCACTTATCAGTGCTATTCTATGACACTGTGAAAACAAGCTAATTTTCTCATTCGCACACCTCTCTCGAAGAATGTACTTCCTCACTTAAGCTTTATTTCAGTTTAGTGACTCTCTGTCTTCCCACCACTCCTATTCTCATCATGCCCTGTGGATCCCCCCCACATCTTTCTAGCATACTGAGAGACAGCCTGCTCCCCAGACCCAAACAACCACAACCTCCCCTTGACAACTCAGCCCCACTCCATCTCCTAAACAGTTATGCAGCTTCAAATTCTGCTACCCTCTCCTCCTATCTGCCCGCTACCCCGTCCTCCTACCATCCCGTAGGGGGCTGCCAAATTTCCACTATCATCTCTGACTGCATTAAAACACATACACCACCTCAGTGCACGCTCTCCCCCGGAACTTGATACAAATCCCAACTACCCTCCCAATCTCTCTAACCGGCTCTTAAGGCAAAACTTATAGGCAACCTAAGAAAGAGAAAATATGGTTTAGAGACACATCCAAACTTGACATAGAAGCCATGGCCTTTACGGCATGGAATCCCTTATTGACAAATGTGCAGCACTGAAGTACAAATTATCCAGACTAAAACCCTCTAGTTCCTGGTTCTCTAAAGAGCCTTATGAAGAACAAAGGGCGTCATTCTGACCTCGGCGGTAAAAGGCTCTTACCGCCGGTCAGAAGTCCGCCATTCTACCGCCGCGGTAAACCGCCACGGTCATTCTGACCCACAACTGCCAAACCGCCAAAAACCCGACATCCACGGAAGGCCGCCTCATCAGCGGTCAGCGATAAACTGGAGATGACCAAACCTCCACCGTCACGCCAACACAAACACGCCCATGCCATTACGACCCACAAATCTATGCAGCGGTCTTTTAACCGTGGTATTCCATTGGCGGTACACACCGCCACGGTCAAAATACACACACCTTTACAAAACACAGCCACATTGGACAATTCGAAATACACACACCTGATACACATACACACACCACACCCACACATCCAATCAACTATAAAACACACACCCACATCACCCACAAACCCCCACTACTAGAAATTCGGAGAGAAGGCGAGAGAGAGAGAGAGAGCACAGCTATCGCAAACCCCAACACACAGAGGAACACAACATCATCACCCACACTACATCCACGCGCAAAACACCACACACCACCACACACACCACACTCACCACCACAAACACCCCAAACCACCCCAAAGACACCCCAGGTTCTCGGACCAAGAACTCAGGGTCATGGTGGAGGAAATAATTAGGGTAGAGCCCCAGCTATTCGGCACACAGGTGCAGCACACCACAATAGCCAGGAAGGCGGAGCTATGGCAAAGGATCGTCGACAGGGTCAACGCTGTGGGACAGCATCCGAGAAACTGGGAAGACATCCGAAAGCGCTGGAACGACCTACGGGGGAAGGTGCGGTCGATGGTGTCAAGACACAACATCGCTGTGCAGAAGACTGGCGGCGGACCCCCACCCACTCCACCCGAATTCACATCATGGGAGCAAGAGGTCTTGAACATCCTGCATCCTGAGGGCCTCGCTGGAGTAGGCGGAGGAATGGACTCTGGTAAGTCTAATCCCAACTACTTCACCCCCCCAACCACCAGCTGCCAACCCGCACCCCCACCCTCACCCCCAACCCCCCAGCACACATCCTCCCTGCCAATGTCTCACCAGCACAACCCACCCAACACAACACCAATCCCTGAATGCCAACACAAACCATGGACACCCATCACCCAAGCATGACCACTGCACATACCCATCCCCCCCCAAACCACCCTCAAAACTCCTCCCACAAGGGAATGCCAGCACTGGGGGACAAGGGCACCCACAAATCGCACGCCATGGCACACACAGAAGCAATAACCATACTCTTTTACCCCTGCAGGGCCCGAACGCCAACACACCGGCCAGGAGGGTCCAGATTTGTCCATCCCGCCCCCAGAACAGGCCCCCAGTGATGACAGCAGCTCTGTCGACCTAGAACCTGATGACCAGCCCGGACCATCGGGGACCTCTGGACAGTCGGTTCCCCACACACAGACACAGGCCACAGCAGACCCAACCCCCTCTGGGAATACCAGCACAGCTCCCACCCAGCGGGCCCATGCCTCTGTCTCCAGGACGCGTCAATCAGCGGTGTGTCCGCCACTACAGGGCACCCAGGCTGACCCACCACCCCAACAACAACAGGAACATGGGGGCAGTGGTAGTGGGCACACCGTCCAGGGGACAGAGGCCCGGGGAAACAGGGCAACTGGGAGGGCTGCTGTGCGAGAGGGGGTTGACCGGCCCAGGGAACCCACTCTCCAAGAGGCCCTCACCATCATTATGGGAGCATACCACCGCTCCCAGGAGACGATGGCGACGGTACTGGCCAGGTTCCAGGAGATCCAGACACAGCAGGAGGAACGGTACCTGGGGTTCAGAGACGAACTCAGGAACATCGGTACCGCAATGGGGACCATCGTCCTGGCCCTCAACCAGATAGTCACCACATTGCGGGACCATGTGGCACCCCAAAGGGCCCCTGTCACCAGCCCGGACGATGAACAGCCTACCACCTCTGCCGGCGCTAGTGGACAGGAGGCCCCCACACCACGACAGGCCACCAGAACCCCACCTCCTGCTGAATATCAACCACCCCGCAAGCGGAACCTGAGATCACACAAGAAGACAGAGTAGGATGCCAAGACCCCCGCCAGCCTAAGATACCCCCTGATGTCATCCCACTGTCCCACATTGTCACCCTGTCCAACCTTGAACTGCCCCTGCTCCATCCTTCCACAGGCATATGGGCAATGCACCTGTGCTACTGAGAACTGGACTCTGCCATGGACATTACTCCACCACCACCCATCACCGTTTTACTATCATGGACCTATACGCAGCGCTTAAAATAAATCACCAATTGCACTTCAAATGTCAGGAGTCTGCTTGTATTCTTTACAAATGTATTACACATAACGGTGCAATAATGTTCATTAACATTGTGATGACAACATACCAGTGTCAATAAGCATTAGTCCATGGGCAAACAAAGCAGAAGTCACGCTGTGGGTCATACAGCTCTGAAAAGGGAAGGGAAAGTCAAAAATCAGTGAAAAGGAACTGGGGGGAAACACAGAAAGTAGAGATGCAGGAGGCCAGAAGTAAATGTAAAATGGCGTGGGTGATTCTTACCTGGGTGCTACTGAAAATACTGTTGTATAACTGTGTCCCTGTTGTCCGTGTCGTCCCCGTCGTCTTCCTCCTTTTCACTCTCCACAGGCTCCACAGCTGCTACAACACCACCATCTGGACCATCCTCCTGCAGGAAAGGCACCTGGCGTCGCAATGCAAGATTGTGAAGCATACAGCAGGCCACGATGATATGACACACCTTCTTTGGTGAGTACATGAGGGATCCCCCTGTCATATGCAGGCACCTAAACCTGGCCTTCAGGACCCCGAAGGTCCGTTCTATAATCCTCCTAGTTCGCCCATGTGCCTCATTGTACCGTTCCTCTGCCCTGGTCCGGGGATTCCTCACTGGGGTCAATAGCCAAGGCAGGTTCGGGTAACCAGAGTCACCTATTAGACACACACGGTGTCTCTGTAGCTGTTCCATCACATAAGGGATGCTGCTATTTCGCATGACATACGCGTCATGCACTGACCCAGGGAACTTGGCATTTAGATGGGAGATGTACTGGTCAGCCAAACAGACCACCTGGACATTCATCGAATGGTAATTTTTTCTATTTCTGTACACCTGCTCATTGTCTTTTGAGGGTACTAAAGCCACATGGGTCCCATCAATGGCACCAATGATGTTGGGGATATGTACAAGGGCATAGAAATCACCCTTCACAGTGGCCAAATCACCCTCCTCAGGGAAAACAATGTATCTCCGCATGTATTTCATCAGGGCAGACAACACTCTGGACAAAACCTTAGAAAACATAGGCTGAGACATCCCTGATGACATGGCCACTGTTGTCTGAAAAGACCCACTTGCCAAAAAATGGAGTACTGACAGCACCTGCACCAGAGGGGGAATCCCTGTGGGTTGGCGGATGGGGGACATCAGGTCTGGCTCCAGCTGGGCACACAGTTCATGTATAGTGGCTCGGTCAAGTCGGTATTGAAGTATAATATGTCGTTCTTCCATTGTCGACAGGTCTACCAGCGGGCGGTACACAGGAGGATTCATCCTTCTCCTCGCAAGTCCCAGCAGACGGTGCCTAGGAAGGACAACATGGAGCACAGAGTCAAGCAACCCACAGGTTTGTTCCCACAGCTTGCACAGTACACGAATCGCTATGCATTGAAAGGCTTGTATGAGTGGCAATGCAAGGCCTAGGCCTGTGTGACGCAGTAGAAATCATGCCATGTGGGCCCTTGAAATGGCGGCTGCCTGACCTGTGAAGTGTGACAGTGGGATGTGAGGTCACTGCGCTGGCGTGGCACACCGTGGCGGTAGGCGGTCGAAGACCGCGGCGCAAAGCAGCATTGGTTAACATTGAACCCTATGGGTCTCAGGAGCCAATGACGATGTGCGCCGGCGGTCGCGGTACGCACCGCCGCGGTACGCACCGCCGCGGGCGTGACCGCCATTTTCTATCTGCTTAATCACTCAAGACCTGATCATCCACAGGAGAGGATCTATACTGCAAGTGCTGCTGTGACCTCGGTCTGGAAGAGACAATGGCTGCTGCGACTGGGGAAAGGGCCCCTGCCTTCACTTCAGAAGAGTTGGAGAAACTTGTGGATGGGGTCCTGCCCCAGTATGCGCTACTCTACGGTCCTCCAGACCAACAGGTAAGTACACTGGGTGCACGTTGAATGGGCTATGCCTGGGTTGTGTATGGTGGATGTAAGATGGTGGGGTGGGGAGCGAATGAGGAGTGCAAGGCACGACAGATGAGAGCATGTGCCACATGGCAGGGTTGGGGAGGGGGGGGCAATCACATCTAACATGCAGAAAAATGTTGAAAATTCCTTTCCCACCCTGTACATGTCAAATAGGTCAGCGCCCATCAGAAAGTCGACATTTGGCGTGACATCGCCAAGGAAGTCCGGGCCCTGGGGGTCCACACAAGACGGGGCACCCACTGCCGAAAGAGGTGGGAGGACATCCGCCGCGGGACCAGAAAGACCGCCGAGTCTCTGCTGGGGATGGCCTCCCAACGTAGGAGGGGTGCCAGCCGCCAATTGACCCCCCTGATGTCCCGGATCCTGGCGATGGCCTACCCCGATTTGGATGGGCGCGTGAGGACATCATAGCAGACAAAAGGGGGTGAGTACCAGCACATTCTGCTATCTTTACACGCAGTGGAGGCGTCTGGGTGGGGGAGGAGGGCTGTGGGTGACATTAGGCCAGGGCGCTTTCTGTAGTGTAGTCCCCTCCTTTAGGCATGGCCCTGTGCCCCCGCACCCCACCTCTGTAGGGTGCCAAGTACAGCAATCCATGGTCCAGCATCACCCATGTGCACATATGTTGTCCATAGACCTGTTGGCCTAGTCACAAGTACTGAGTAGTGTACCCCGATTGCGCGGCATAGTGCATGAGGCTCCTGTGTCTGTCCTCTCCGCCAACGGTGTTGACAATGCATGCACTCAACCTGTTTTTATTTCTCCCCCCACCCTTTTTCTTTATCTTCTTGTGCATGTGTGCATTAGCATAATCAGGCGGAGGTGAATTGGCATCGGAGCACGAGGGAGCTGCAACTCACAAGGCCCCGGTGGGCCATGGTACAGACACCGAGGTCACCAGTGATACAGAGGGCGAGGGGAGCACCACAACGGGGACCCGTGGTGACACCAGCGACACCGACACGTCCTCGGAAGGGAGCTCCCTAGCGGTGGCGGCAACATCCGGGCCCCCCGCCTCTACAGGTACAGCCGCCACCCAGCGCACCAGCTCCGCCCTCCCAGCAGACCCTCAGCCTTCACTCCGTGCCCGCTCGCACAAGAAGGCGGGCATCTCCTTCGCCCCAGGCACCTCAGGCCCTGCCCATGTTAGCCCTGCTGCCCTCAGTGAGGAGGTCATTAACCTCCTACAGACCATCATTGTTGGGCAGTCTACCCTTTTGAATGCCATCCAGGGGGTAGAGAGGGAGGTGCATCGGAGCAATGCATACCTGGAGGGCATTCATTCGGGTCAGGCTGCCCATCAACGATCGTTCAATGCTCTGGCCTCAGCACTGACGGCAGCCATTGTCCCTGTTTCCAGCCTCCCTCTTCTAACTGCCTCCACCCTGTCTCTGTGTCCTGTTCCTCAGCCTATCCCATCCACACCATCAGACCAGCCTGCACACACCTCAACACCCAAGGGCAGCTCATCCAGACATAAGCACCACAGATCACACAAGCATTCACCCAAGCAACACCCAGATGCAGACATGCCAACAGTCACTACCACCCCTGTGTCCCCCTCCTCCTCGTCTCCCTCCTCCCTCCCTGTGACGCCTCCACTCACACCTGCATGCACACCACCATCAGCCAGTACTTCCATCACCAGCACACCCTCCAGTACAGTCCGCACACGTGCAGTCACCACCCCCACTGCCATTTACACGTCCCCTGTGTCCTCTCCCACTGTGTCTGTCACCCCCTCTTCCAAGACACACAAACGCAGGCAGCCACCCACCCAACAGCCAACCACCTCACGACAGCCTACGTCACAAGCACCTGCACCCAAAGACAGCACACCCGACTCTCCTACAACCACATCCTCTTCCTCCACTCCCAAACCCACTACACCTACCCTTTACATTGGTCCTAAAAAACTTTACCTCTCCAAACTTAACCTCTTTGCCCCACCTGACCCACCCCCTCCATCCGCTAAGAGTGCCAAGAGCACCTCAGCCACCACCAGCCCTGCTTCAAGTGTCACCATTGTGCACGGGTTTTGGAGTCCACCCTTTCCCAGCACTGATACATCGGCCAGCAGCAAGGGGACAGCCAGCCCCCCCCTGGAAAGAGGACCCGTAAACTCAGGGGCCGCCGCGAGAAGACTGACACGCCTGCCCCCAAGGAGCAAAGTCCTGGGCCGTCACCTGCCACAACATCCAGGGGAGGCAAGGGCCAGAGAGCCTCATCGAAGGAGGGCAAGGGCAGCAGGGCGGAGAAGTCAGCCAGCAGGGGCGCGGACCAGGAGGGCCCCACAAGCCCCATCCCGGGTGTGAGAGAGGACACCCACGGGCCCAGGACTCCGTCACAGAAGGGTCCAGCAACTGCACGGTCGGAGGGCGACTAAGCAGGGAGTCCTGGCCAGGTCTGGCTCCCTTGGATGACTGGACAAGCACCGCTGAAGAGGGCCCCGCCGTGCTGAAAGGCACCGCTGAAGAGGGCCCCGCCGTGCAGAAAGACACCGCTGAAGAGGGCCCCGCCGTGCAGAAAGACACCGCTGAAGAGGGCCCCGCCGTGCAGAAAGACACCGCTGAAGAGGGCCCCGCCGTGCACAAAGGCACCGCTGAAGAGGGCCCCGCCGTGCAGAAAGACACCGCTGAAGAGGGCCCCGCCGTGCAGAAAGGCACCGCTGAAGAGTGCCCCGCCGTGCAGAAAGACACCGCTGAAGAGGGCCCCGCCGTGCAGAAAGACACTGCTGAAGAGGGCCCCGCCGCGCAGAAAGGTACCGCTGAAGAGGGCCCCGCCGTGCAGAAAGGCACCGCTGAAGAGGGCCCCGCCGTGCAGAAAGACACCGCTGAAGAGGGCCCCGCCGTGCAGAAAGGCACCGCTGAAGAGGGCCCCGCCGTGCAGAAAGACACTGCTGAAGAGGGCCCCGCCGTGCAGAAAGGCACCGCTGAAGAGTGCCCCGCCGTGCAGAAAGGCATCGCTCCGCTGGGCCCTTCCTGTCAAGCACCGCTCCGCTGGGCCCTTCCTGTCAAGCACCACTCCGCTGGGCCCTTCCTGTCAAGCACCGCTCCGCTGGGCCCCGCCGTCTCAAGCACTGCTCCGCTGGGCCCCGCCGTCTCAAGCACCGCTCCGCTGGGCCCTTCCTGTCAAGCACCGCTCCGCTGGGCCCCGCCGTCTCAAGCACTGCTCCGCTGGGCGCTTCCTGTCAAGCACCACTCCGCTGGGCCCTTCCTGTCAAGCACCGCTCCGCTGGGCCCCGCCGTCTCAAGCACCGCTCCGCTGGGCCCCGCCATCTCAAGCACCGCTCCGCTGGGCCCCGCCGTCTCAAGCACCGCTCCGCTGGGCCCTTCCTGTCAAGCACCGCTCCGCTGGGCCCCGCCGTCTTAAGCACCGCTCCGCTGGGCCCCGCCATCTCAAGCACCGCTCCGCTGGGCCCCGCCGTCTCAAGCACCGCTCCGCTAGGCCCTTCCTGTCAAGCACCGCTCCGCTGGGCCCCGCCGTCTCAAGCACCGGTCCGCTGGGCCCTTCCTGTCAAGCACCGCTCTGCTGGGCCCGCCGTCTCAAGCAGCGCTCCCCTGGGCCCTTCCTGTCAAGCACCGCTCTGCTGGGCCCCGCCGTCTCAAGCACCGCTCCGCTGGGCCCCTTAATGTCAAGCACCGCTCCGCTGGGCCCTTCCTGTCAAGCACCGTTCCGCTGTGCCCCGCCGTCACAAGCACCGCTCCGCTGGGCCCCGCCGTCTTAAGCACCGCTCCGCTGGGCCCTTCCTGTCAAGCACCGCTCCGCTGGGCCCCGCCGTCTCAAGCACCGCTCCGCTGGGCCCCGCCGTCTCAAGCACCGCTCCGCTTGGCCCTTCCTGTCAAGCACCGCTCCGCTGGGCCCCGCCGTCTCAAGCACCGCTCCGCTGGGCCCCGCCGTCTCAAGCAACGCTCCGCTGGGCCCCTTCCTGTCAAGCACCGCTCCGCTGGGCCCTTCCTGTCAAGCACCGCTGGCCCATTGGCAGTCCCGGTTCTGTGTCGGGCAGGCCTTCACGACGCACTCTGCCCACCATGCCTCCTCCATGACCATTGGTCTCTGTAATCCACCTGATGGACTGTGGCTTTGCACTCCCCAGGATGTAACAGTGGGCAATCCACCCACTGTGGAGACTTGTGAGACTGTGGCTTTGCACTTCCCAGGATGGCACAGTGGGCAACCCACCCACTGTAGAGACTTGTGAGACTGTGGCTTTGCACTCCCCAGGATGGCACAGTGGGCAATCCACCCACTGTAGAGACTTGTGAGACTGTGGCTTTGCACTCCCCAGGATGGCACAGTGGGCATGGTGGACCCTTCGTGGATCTGGCATCGTGGACTCATGTGGCTGAGGTGCCCCCCCCTTCCCTTCCCCCTGAGGTGCCTGTAGTTTTGTCATCTGATGCCCCAGCAGTGTTCTCTCCAACGGACTCAGGTCTCCTGTGTGGGCTTTGCCCATGTGTTGATACACTTTGGCCCACGGACAGTGGAAATTTAAGTGACTGTGCAGGACTTATTGCCTATGTTTATCGGTTTCGCAATGTTCTTACTTGATTTTTTACAATTCATATTGCTATTTTACCATGACTTCAAAGAACCTCTTATATACATAAATGTTGTTTCTCACTTTAATTATGTCTTTGCATTATTCCGGGGGGTTTGGGTGGTGTCACTGTGACTTGGTGCTCTGCATTGGTGTGTAGATAGTTGGGGGGGGGGGTCGCATATGTGTGTGCCCGTAAGCTTTCCTCCTCCCCCCTCCCCTGTGTCGTAGGTGCAGTACTCACCGTTGTCGTCTGCGCCGGCGTTCGTACTCGTGGTAGATGAGCAGGTAGACAATAGCTGGTAGGATGTGTAATTCGGGCTCCATGCTGTCCTCCTTCCTCGTGGAGTGTGTATAGGTGAGCGTTTTCCCGTTCGTAGTCTGTTTCCGCTGTGTTTTTATCGGCGGGGCTCCCGCCCCGGAAAAGGTGGCGGATTGGTGAGTTGTGATAGGGTGGGCGGTACATTGTCTGCCGCCTGGCTGTTGGCGGTGGCCGCCGCGCTGTTTTTTCTGTCCCGCCGTGGCGGTCGGAGTGTTAAAGTGGCGGCCTGTGTTGGTGGTTCCCGCAAGGGTCAGAATACCTTTTTTTTGACCGCCTGCCTGTTGGCGGGTTGGCCGCCGCTTTATCACCGACCGCCAGGGTTGGAATGACCCCCAAAATCTTATCAGAAAATATGAGAAAGGACAGAGAAAAGCACCATCTTTCCTTAGTATGACTAAGCTTTGCATAGTGGGAGAACAATACAAAGACCAAATCCTCAGAGCAAAATCATCCCATATTAGAGCCCTCGTGAATTTCGCAAAGAACAGACCAAACCCCTGCTCAAGGGTATTACACAGTCTACTAACCCCACTATCACTTCGGCTCCCAAGCCATCTGTGGCCCGTTGCAATGACTTCATGGATTTCTGAAATGATTGATTAGCTACCTTACAAATCAATACAACCATGGTCTTCTTTCTCTCCAATATGTGAGCAGGACCTACTATGAACTATCCCCACAGTAAAACCCCCAAACTATCATTAGGAAGCTATTCCAGGATCTATCAGCATATCTCTTGCCACACACATACTTCCCATATGGGCCACCTGGGTCAGTTCCTCTCTTAATCATGGCCACTTCCCTGAATGTCTAAAATGGGTCAAATATTCCACTCTTAAAAAAATAACCTTTTGATCCAGAGATAGTGAACAACTACCTCCCAGTCTCCACTCCCCCATTTTTAGGCAAAGTCTTTGAAAGCTGAGTCGCTATCCCAACTATTCTCACACATCCAAACAAACAACCTCCTAGACACTCTCCAATCAGATTTCTACCAGGGTCACGGTACAGAAACTGTGATCTCCCAAATTGTTGATGATTCCCTTAGAATCCTCGACTCTTGCAACTCCTGCCTCCTGGTCCTCGTGGATCTATCTGCTGCATTTAGCACTGTCACCCATCATAACCTCCTTCATATTCTTGAATTATTTATGGGATGTCGAGGAATGGTCCTCAACTGATTTTCCTCTTACCTATACAATCATTCCCAAATTGTGAAAATGGGCAACTCATTCTCAAGACCGGTCAGGGTTCACCAAGGTAGCTCCCAAGGTTTGAGCCAATCCTCAACAGTCTTCAACCTCTACCTAGAACCACTGTTTGTGATTCTCAGAAACTCTGGGATTTTGTTCCAGCTCTATGCCGAAGGCATCCAAATATACTTGAAAATCTCATCCACTGAGGATGTTGCCCTGCTTTCTAGTACACACTTAATGGTTCCAAACTGGATGTCTAACCACCATTTCAAACTCAACCCAACTAAAACAGAATTTCTTTTGATCTAACCTCCAAAAATAAAAATGCTGTACAAGAATTGATGGCCACCTTTCTCACTTTCTTAGGCTATCCTGCCATTGTCATGAGCGCCAGTTCACTTGGAGTCACCCTGGACAATCATCTTAATCTCCACAGCCACATACCAGCCATGGACAACTGCGTACATCATTAATGCAGACAGCTTTGAGGCATCAGACACATGATTCCAGAACAAGATCTCAAAACAGTGGTGCAGTCTCTCTTTATCTCTAGACTAGGCTTTGGAATTGCCCTTGTCCCAGGCATTCTAAAAAATCATCAAGACCCACTGAAAGCAATACTACTTGCTTCAACATGATTCGTCTTAGGTCTCAAGAAATTTCCCCAGTCTTGCTAACCCTCCAATGGCTCCCCATTAAAGTACGGACCCAATTCAAAATCACTTGCATTGTCGTAGTTTGGACTCTTGCTCTGAGCAAGACTGCTGGTTTAAGGATGACAGTACTTTTGTTTGTAGGCGACTATGCCTTTCCTACAACAAGTTGCAACTGTGGTCCCAACCTTACCGGCTCACTAGCAGCACCTCACCAGAAACACAATAGTAAAAGGTGATTTATGGCAGCCATTACGCATGGACTCGAGAATAAGACATCTCAGGGAGTGTCGTGGTTAAACGGAGATTACCCCTTTCTCATAGATATATCATGTCTCATACAAACACAGGCAATGACAAAGATGCAGTATAGTTTAAATAGTTTTTATTTAACATAACTGAAATTTGCGATAAGTTGCATGGACTGCAATGATTAGGATAATGAATAATGCAAGAAACAGAATTGTGAAGACGAGAGTCATTACAAAGACCCCCACCATCTTGCAATACGTAGAAAAGACATACGAGATGTAATATGCCCTAATACCCTAATGTGAAAGGCCTAACCTCCTACCTAAAGGAGAGCTGGGTTTGTTAACCCTAATCTGCCAATGCCATGTCCATGAGAGGAGCCCCCAACCCTTGTTACCTTGGAATGAGGTCTCTATCTCAGACTCTGCAGGGACACGAAGACTGGGTCAGCGTCAAGACGACTGCAGCATCTTTATCAGCGATGGTGGCGATGCCCTCTGGTCGGAATCCCTCTGATTATCTGTCTAAAGTGTGATGTATTTATACAGATCTACAAGGTCCCCTGACGTAGGTGTGTTCCTAAACAATAGATAACAGACATGCTTGGGACGGCAATTAATATCAACAATCCCTCGAAAGTATAGAGAGGGAAAATCCCTAAGTGTGAACACCTACTGTTTGTTTGTCTTTGGTGCTTGATCTTGACGCCTTTGCGCGGTGACACTGACAATGTTACCCATAACAACTGGCCTAACTATAAACAAGGCAGCCATCTTAGAAGAAATAAATAATTTAATTGGCTATGACAGAGCAAGCTAAGTAGGTTAAAAGTCACTAGGTGACGGGGGCACAAGTCTGCAAGCCAGAGGCTAAGCTAAATCCTGTCATCCCATTAAAACGAACTAGGATTCACTACAGCATCACCCACAGGGCGCAGCACTCCTCCTCACCCTCCTATCTAAATGAGAAACTGAAATTCTCCTGCGAAAATATGGGTTCCAGAAATGCCCAATCCCTGCTCCTTAAACCCCACACCATCAGGCAAGAAAGATACATGAATCAGTCTTTCTTTGGCAACTCCACTAGAATCTGGAACTCCCTGCCTCCCTCACTCTGCCCCACCACTTGCCTATCAACTTTCAAAAAGAAAAGATCTCATACTCCTCTTATTTGAAAGACATCCTTGTTAATTTCACCCTCGACCAGACTTATTTACTTTCTCCAAATCGCCCTGATCTTCTTTGCTTAACTGTTCATTTCCTCTGCACTATTGTTGTAACTGTCTCTTGTGGTAATTTCATTATACATACATTGACTTAAACATTAGAGTTCAATTACTAATAATGTAACCTGATGTGAAACTGTATTCTGTGTGTTGAAAAGTGCTCTGATATAAATTTGCAAATAAATAAATAATCACAGACACCCTTGCACCATGGTTCAAGGGTTCCTGATTGGGTGCTAGGCAGCAATTTGTGGACCAGCCTAGAGAGAAATGCACCATATCTTGGAACTACAGTGCATTTCTGCCCTTTCCATATGGAGAAGGGCAGTGCAGCAAGGTCACTTGCTGCGCTGCCCTGTCCCACATTCTTGTAAATATGCCCCTTCCTTTGAAACTTCTGTAGCAAGGTGAGGGTATGATATGGTATGATTAGTTAGTCTTACCATGGAATACCAACACAATACCCAGTAGTGGACATCGGATTCACTCACAGTAAACTAGCTCAGTCCCTGTAGTGTGGCAGAGAGCAGGTAGATTACTTAGAGGAACATGTTTAAAGCATTTCACATTTCCAATATGGACAATACGTAAGTGACACGACTCAATAGAAATCCAGCACTAATTTAGAAAAAAAGATTCAATATTTTTCTTAAATTAGACACTAAAAGGACCTTTGTAGCTTTTGTACAACTGGAGTTGTGAATTTTAAAGTCTTTAGAAAATACAGTACTGTGCAGATTTGAAGGGCTTCCATTGAAGTCAATGGGGAAAATAGCAGTGTACACTCAGGCACTTGTAGGGTGAGCACAGACGAACCCTTTCGGGAACTAAAGGTTCTGTGGGAACCTAGACCAACATTCAACAGTCAGACTTTCATTACCTTGCTCAGGGAGTCCGGCTGTAGAGGTGACTTGGCTGTCCTTGGTGCTGAACAGTCGGCAGTGGCTGGTGCATTTTGCACTCCGTTGTAAAACTGTACTTAGGGGTGGACTCACGCTCTACACTTTCGATGTAGAGGTCTTCGAGAGGGGCAGGATCAGGAATCAGCAGTTGGATCTTCACTGCCTAGTCCGGTGGCTCTGGCGGCAGAGGTGACTTCTAGCTGTCAATCACCAGGCTGGTTGTGCTGAAGGTGCTTTGCTGCTCCAGTTGAAATCACTTCCTTCAGGCTGCAGTCCCACAGGAGAGGTGTAACTGGCGACATCAGTCTCTATGCTGGGGGGGGCCCTGGAGTCGGTGAACATTATGTAGCTGTCAGTTTCCAGGTAGGCGACAGACAAGCCTTGGTAGCTGCAAGAGTAGTCTATGGGCTTTCTAGCAGCTGGAAGTCATTTGACTGGAAATAGAGGCTTGAAACCTGGCAAGGTGTCACTCCTACTCTTTAGATGCTGAGGACTGAGTTCCTTTAGGTTCAGCCATGCAGAGCCTGTCGGCTTACAGCTCTTCGATCTCAGCCCACCTTTACTCCTGCAGTTTACAGGGGACTGGTACCACCAGTCAGGACGTATTAATTGGATTCTCAGTGTCCACTGGGGTCCTTCTTGCTGGGACCAATGAGTCATTATCTAAGGCACACGTCGGGCACTTGGTTCCTGTACTAGTCTCCTTAGCTTATTCTGTGTCCTCTGCTTTGCCCTGGGGCTGGATTCGAGGCCCTGTTGTTGGTGCAGATGTCTCTTTGTGCTTCTTTCTTCATTTTCAGGTTAGAACCAAGTTCTGGCACCAAGGGAGCCCCTTAAATCCTGGTTTAAAGGGCATTGAATGGTGTGAGGGACAGTGGCCAATGAGCTACTGGTCCCTGCGGCTAATCTGTCCCTGAAAAGATGACTTCCTCTGACAGTACGTCACTCTTCTACTCATAACCCACTATTCTTAGAGTCTCCCTTGGCTGTACAGACCTCCAACCCACCTACAAGGTGTGGCTGGTCCTTTGGAAGTACACACCTTCTGCATAGCTAATTTCCCACCTGACTCACCAGGCAGGGTGGGAAAGGCTTTGTCCTCCACTGGGGAGACAACTACCTGCACATCAAAGGCAGGGGAAGCCTTTGAGACTCACCGCCCTGATGCTTATCTCACTAACCAGCCTAGTTGGGAAGAGATGTGACCTCCTGTCTGCTCAGGACCTTTGTCTTACATCCTGCAAAGGGGCTAGCACCACCAGCAGAAGGTCAGACTTGTCTGTGGAGTCAGCAGCTCAGGAGAGCCCACCAGAACAGTACAGGACTCGATACCTTGGTGGGCACCCTCTAAAGGTGCCACCTGGGCATCTGCTTCTTAATCCTAAACATGGGAATCATGTTCAGGGTTAAAAAAGCACAGTGTTTGGTGCCAAACACAATGGAATTTGGACAGGCCATTGCAGAGCTGGACATCTGAGCAGTGGTCAGATGCCAACCCATGTTATCCAATGGACCGCCGATTACCTGGGTAGGCATCACGTTTAATGTGCCAGCACTGGGGGTATACGTGCTCCTACACATATGTCCTCACTCATGGGACAGTGGATCCTGCCCAGTGGGCTAGAGAAGGCCTGGCTTAGGGGTGACTGACTTGCCCATAGGCAGTAACAGGGACTCTGCCTGCACCTGGTGTGGGCAGAGTCTCAGTCGAGCAGCAGGCTGCTCGTGCAGGCTGACATGGCAGATCTGTAGTCTCTCTTTTACATGGGTTTCTCTGGGTGGCACAAGCAATGCAGCAGCCCTGGTGACCCCCTTTACCACCCTTCCCCTGGGCACCATTTACTAGGGACCTACAGGGGTAGTAAAGTTCTTGTCAATGGGGCTATGCAATTCGACATACAATTTAGGGAAAGAACATTGGTACTGGGTCCTGGTTTGCTGGCCTCAGTACACTGACAGGTAAAAAATAACAGCATCGGACAGCACAAATTGGGGGAGATCATCCAAAAAGGGGCACTTTACAACAACTGCTGATACCTACTTCAGAATTATGCCAGCATGTCAGTATTTCCATTTTACCGCAGCACCTTTGTTCACTTGTTACAGAAATGCACAGAAAGAGAGCACCATTTTTCAGAATTCTGGCTGTTCTGGTATGTTTTCTGATGAAAGAGCCCACATTTTTGAAGTGTGCTAATTCACACTTCTGCCAAAAATAATGTTTTCCTATGTCATGGCACACATGACCCTCACCTACAATATTGTTAAAACTCTTTGACCAAGAGGCATTATAACCAAGTAGTGATAACAGGGAGACAGTCAAATACTCATGCGCAATGCCATTTGCACATGTAAGTAGGGCTTACACTAGTCAATACTCTCATTTATTTAAGTGTGCAAAACCACTATCATATTCCAGCAAATTTGGCTTCATAACCCATAAATGATCTACTCAAATTGGGGTTCTGTGCAAGTAAATCGATTCATGAGGGTGCAGAATGGGGTTTCCATGGTGCAAATGTTCTGAAGGTGTGTGCAAACCAAATGACGTACATTTTCACAGATGACTTTCCAATCTCTATCTACTCTGTAACAGGTCAGAGATTTATTTACAGCTGTCAAATCCAGCGATATATCCATTTCCAGTTAAGGAAATGAACGCAAACTCATTGAAATCAGTGTGCATAAAGAGGAAGGAGTTACTAAATATGTACATTTTTTGCCTGTGATGAAAGGAAACCCTTAAGCATCACTAAGTGCATATGAATGAATGAATGAAAAAGCTACTGAATGAACGAATGAACACAAGTTGATTTGTGGAGAGTCACCAGCTGCCCAGAAGATTCCCTCCATCAGTTGGGCCAGAAACAGAAAATACAAGTTTTCAGCTTTTTATGGAACAATGGAAAGGGTATATTTGAGTGAATCTCAAGTGGGATAGTGTTCCCAAGGGTAAGGCTGTAGGTAGAGGAGGATTTCTTCCCCATCTCGAACACCTAGCATGTGCAACACCTATATGAAGATATTTGGTAGATCAATAGAACAGACCATAGAAAATGGGTTAACATGAATTGAATTAACACAGGCCCTTTTCTACACAATACACACTCTCAAAGGCATTAAGCTTTATTTTGTATGTGGTTATGTACAGGCAATGAGTGCAATTTGCTTAAGAAGAATTGTAACAGGGAGGAAACAAGTTGCACAAGACTTTCACAGCAGCCTCATGAATCTGTTGGATAAGTTAGAGAGGCACTTTAGAGAAGCCAATAAATAGCATATCAAAGTAATTGGTGTATGAAGGAGCTAACCAGTGTACACCAGAATTAGAACTAATGTTGCAGATTTTCTCTTGGCAAAATTTAGGTATGTATATTTTTACATAACAAAATGAGGAATTTTACCACACATCTGCCTGCATGGCAGCTAAGTATAATGGGTCACAATTTGCGACCTGCCTGATTAATAATCTTGAGGTAGGATTAATTGTGGACCATTATGAGGTAGTATTTTATGAAGTGACCTATTAGTAGATAGGTCGGTTTGCAAACTTCCACACTGGTCACAAAACTTCAAGACTCATATTTTGTGACCAGTGTTTTGTATATCTGTCCCTTAGTCTCAAATTTGGAAGTCAAAAATCTTTAGCCCACCAAGGCAGCAGGCTGTAGTCAAAGAGGGCTCTGTGAGCTCAGATAGCCATTGAATGGGGTCCCTATAAAGCCATTAGGTTTTAGAAGGGAAGCTCCAAGTGGGAGAAATTACAATTCTACATCCAGAGAAGTTTCCCCCCAAGTCAGATACTTTTGAAGACTTCACCCAGTCAAGATTGCTTTGTTCGCAGGTGTCACTTTTTTGGAGATGATATTCCTCCAGCTCAGTAAAGGTGCAGGATGTTTCTGAAGAGAACTGCACAAGGATAAATACCAACTCTACAAGGCCCTACTGCAGAGGATTTGCCATTCCCAAATATTTCAGAACAGGAGAAACCTGAATTTTCAGCCCAGAGGCAACATACCTTGGTTGGATCAGCTAATCAGGTTGGTCTTGAACCTCCGGTGGTGCTTGATGCAAAAAAAATGTCTGTCTCAGGTTTTCATGGGCAATAGGAGACATCCTGCCTAGCACAGACATTTATTTCAGGACCTCAGGAACAGCACTTGAGGTCAAAACTCACCCAGAAGATGCCATTAGCAGGGTCCAGGGAAGGTACAGTTAGAACTGGTCAACTAGGAATTTGCTAAAAGGACCTCTTGTAGCTAGTTGTCTCCTTTTAGCTTGAACAGGATGTCAGCCTTATGACCTTAGAGTCCACTCCTTTGTCCTTTGTACAAGCGGAAGCAGGTCCATTCCTACAGGGTTCCTCTTGGTTGACCGACAGCAGGTCCAGCATTCTTCTGTACTTCCTTTGGTCTAGAAAGTGTTCTGAGGAGGGTACTGCAACACCACAGTTAAACCTTTCTCCAGCTTGTGAGTGGTTCCTCCCTAACCAGTAGTGTAAATGTTCCACTGGCTTACCCGACACACTTTTGCATTATTTCACCTTTGCTCTACTCCAAACAATTCTACAGTTCCCTTCTATGCCCAAATCTAAGATGTAGAAATCTTTCTCCCCTTGTGCAGAGCCTACATGTCATGAAGCCACTCAACTGTAATCTAGGTGATTCTGCAGGGGTGATGCTGACTCCCCTAGTTCACCCGAGAACTACTTTCACCCTAGGTTCTAGGATAGGTAGGGCTGTCAAATGTTTCCGAAGGGAAGGGGAGATTGGGTGAGAGGGAGAGGGAGAGAGAGAGAGGGAGAGAGAGGAAAAGCTAGCAAGATCCTGTGGTTTTTAGCAATTCAGAAGGACTGCCATCTGCACCTTGAACAACCTTGATTTCAAGTGATCCCTTCCAGATGTATAGACCTTCTGTCTTGAAAACATCAGGTCCCTAGCTTTCAACAGGAAAGCAGAGATTGAACAATGGGTCTGGAATTCACTTACCACAGCATTCCAATTGGCTTAGTAAAATTGAATTCAAACGCCTACCTAAAAAAGTTCAGCAGATTTTGTAACAGGAATATCTAATCACGAGGTATAGGAAATAATCTTGTAGAGACATTAACAAAGTTTCTTTACCCTTGAATTGTCTTTCTAAAATAATTTTTACTCAGAATAGTCACTAGGTAACACCTCAGGCTAGTATATCAGATATTCAGAGGAATTTCACAGGTTAGTCTCCCAAGAATTCAGAGGAGTTTTAAAAATGTAGAATAGTATTTTACTTTTATTGGTCTCATTTGTACCAAAGAAGACGTAAAGTTTACCTGACATAATATATGAAGATATCTCCAACAGGTAAGCATTTAATGTCTGGTGTCTTGGAAATTGCAATTTAAGCCTCTCTTTACTGATAAAGTCATATTTTAAGTTACAATTTTGAAAATGACACCATTAGAAAAATGTAATTTTCTGCCCTAACTATTCGGCGCCTGCAGCCTGCCCTGCGTCACATGATAGGGTGTAGTTGAAAGTTGGACCTTGTTAATTCTTCCCAGGCAAACACACAATAGAGGGATTAGGTGTGCCTGAATGGGCCATCAAGTGGCAGGATGGAGGCAGAGCTGGGTACAGCCCCACTTGTAACTAAATAAGCTGTGCTCTGCCTTCACACAAAGAATTTGTCACCCCTGCGTTGTTCCTGCAACCAGGCTGAAGCCAGGGCCGATAAAGCCGGAGACTTCAAGCGCATCAACAAGAAAACAATAAAAACTTCTCATACTTCAAACGAGGTACCAGATATAAAAGTAGGGCCCTCAGACCCACTCTTCAGGTCACTTTCAGGACCTGCAGAAGGTCTCTCAGAGGACCTCCTGCTGCTTTGGCATCGGATGTACTCCACAAGACTGTTTTGCTGCACCTGGAAGGACTGTTTTACTGCCTGGAGACTTCCTTGAACCCTAAGAGGCCTGCCCTGCTGCTTGGGCCCTATTTCATCACCTGAACCCAGGACTACCAGAGTGACTTCAAAGGCTAGTTGCTGGCCTCCTGATTAAAGCCTCAGAAACAGACAAGGCCCCAACCATCTTGAACCCGCACCAGAACCCAGTCTGTCTGAGTGAGTCTTAACCCCTAATTGGTACCCTTCCAGTCTGGGCCCTTGCTGGTGGTGATTAAGATGCCCAGATAGCCGAAATCCTAAACTAGGGACTTACAATTTCTTTGGCTAAAAACTATTCTCTGAAAATCAAGAGAAGGCCCGGAACAACCCATTATCTATTTACCCAAGGTGTATCATTTGTCAGCCTGACCTTGCTGCAGCTCCTACTATGTTCCTCTCTGCAGCAGTAAATCCTATTCAGCAGTCCTTAGTCAACGGGTATCTGTCAAGCACTAACCTGTTTGTCCCATGGAGATAAAGTGCTGACCCAAGTTGCATGTCCCCAACTCCACCTAGACGGTGCGTGCTTCCCACTTACTTGTACGTAATGTTCAGCGGGAAAGGGGATGTATGAGAGAGAGAGAAACATGGACATCGCCTGGCAAGATTAGGATGGCTAGCGGTGGTCTACAAAGAGTAGATATCTCCTATGATGAATTAAACATAAGTCAAATAACACTTTCATGTAGCTGATAAACTAAATCTATTCTTCACCAATTCAATCAAGCTAGGTGTACCAGTCAGGGTCCCCTTTCCCGCTTTTGATGGCTCTCCTCTCTTACTAGGGATCTTAAAGAAATAGTATGAAATATGCAACCAGATACATTGTTTAGTCTTCTATCCTAGCTACATGTATTCCCACCTTGTTCCCAATTCTGTGTGGCCCTACAGGAAGCCCTACCTAAAGTGTTCCAGAAATTCAGTGGACAATTTGCTCAATGGATATTGAGGAGACTTTCTAAAACAGTCATACTCACAATCATAGACATGTAACAAGCAATAAAGAATGAAAATCAATTCTAAAGTATTTAGATTTCTATAATATTTATGGATTAATCAGTTTGTTATTTTCAGAAAGAGCACAGTTCAGTGTTTTAACCACACTGAGAGCATAGGGCTCATATACTAAAGTTCACTTTCTTATGTAAATTGTGTCATCAAAGTTACATCACAGTGATAATTGATCATGGAAATAACAGACCTTTGATTCACATTTTGAAACTAGAGTGTACCAAGCACGGAATGTTCTTTTTCATAGGCAAGGATTAGTATCACAAAAATGCTACGTAAAGCTCAAGTATAACAAATATGTTCATAGTACATCGTTAAAATAACAATTGTCCAACATGCGCTCAAATCTGTAATGTCATTGCAAGCTAACAACAATGAGCTTTATTATTCAGCAGACAGCAAGTATTCAAGTAACCAAGGACACTGATAACATGCCCTTCTAGTGCGTGCTGCCCATCTGAACATCTGGCAATCAACTATCTAAGGTAACTGGCAAGAAGCCTTTCAAGTGCGTGCAGCGGGTTACTGCCTTTTGTGATGCTAATCTTCTTGATCTCTTCTGTTCTAGGATCGGAATCCATGACACTGGGCTGTGGAATAGATGATCCAGGAACAAGCGCGGAGGAGCAGAGAATCCCACTCTGCATCTGAAGCATCTGACAGCAAGCACTCGCCTCAAGACTGGTATGGCTTTCAATACTTACTGCATGTGGCCACACCCATTCTGAGTCGTGAGGATGCCACAAGCTCAGACAACAAATAGACACACACTCCAGATTCCTACACAATTTCTAAAACAAGCATTGGCTCAAGTTAATATTTCTCAAAGCAGCAACAATCATTGGCCCATGCAAAGTCAAGTGATTGTACCTAGGGGCACACTTTGCTAAATGCCAGATGTGTGTTCTGGAGCACATTCAGGTTTGCAGACCCAACAGTATCTGACCTCACAGCACTCTTGTCAGCCACTGCCTCTAACTTCATCCCACTGGAGATTTTCAATTTCCAAAAAAGTGATGTCTTAACATGGATCTCTTAATCACAACTTCATCTGATGTCTCCTGGTCAATGATGCTCCCTTCTCAGCCACTACTTGGAGCCTTGCCCCTCTGAAATTTACCATTTTAGAACATGCTCTTTATTATTTCTTTTAAATATGAAGGTAAGCACGACCTTGCCCAATCCACTTCTCGTATCCAACTCATGCTCCATCGTGGTTGGCTATATTTTTTTATTTTGATCCAGTCTTGTGCGACTAGTTGTCTGTTGTCGGCACTTTGATCTTTTAGGTGTTCATTTTTACCTTAAAATTTACAAATTCATAACTCCTGTTCTACTGATTGGATTTTTGTCATTTTGGTGTCAAATAGTTTATTAGAATTTACTCTATTGTTCTAAATTGCTCTGTGATTTGTCTTGTGTTGTGTATTCAATTTAATGCTGTTTGTGTGCTGCATAAAAACTTTACACATTGCCTCTAAGTTAAGCCTGACTGATTTTGTACCAAACTACCAGAGGGATAAGCACATGTTAATTTAGTGACTTTTGTTCTTCACCCTGACAGGTGAATAAGTTCATCAGCTTGGAGAATGGGATGTGAATCAGTCTTCGTGAGTGAATTGTATCTCCTGTAGTCCACACAGTACTGCAGTTCTTGGGTACCAGTGCCACTGGGTTGGACCAGGAACTTCTGGATGGCTCAATCGCCGTCTATATCTTGGCTACCCCATTCTTGAAACTGGGCCTCATCTTATCAGACTGCCTGTAAAGTTTTTTTTTAGCAGTAATGCTGTTCCCTTTGTCAATTTCCTGGGTACAACAGCTTGTGAACCCTAGAGTTGGTGTGACTAACAAGGCAAATGGCTCCAACAACTGGCAACATTCCCTCTGTTGACCTTCAGTCATAGTGGGGGAGTTATCTACACCTTTCACTGATCCATCTTGCTTCTTGAATGCCTGGAGGTCTGCGAACGGTTCACTTTCCTCCTTTACGCCACCCTCGGTCACCATGGGAAAAGTGGTCTTAGACCTCGCAAATTGTGGTTTTATTCTACTGATGTGCAGAACACTGAAAGGGTTCCTGGGTTCCTGGATTAGGTGACTTTAATTTTCTTCCCCTTGACCTCATAGGCCCTGTCTACTGGTTGTGAAGGGCACTGAGTTCTAAGGATTCCACCATCCACACTTTCTGGCCAGGTTGGTATTCAAGCAAATTGGGCTTCTGGTCATACCAATGCTTTATCATCACCTGACAGGCCTCTCAGTGACTTTATTCATATAATGCCCAACCTTGGCTCTGAGGGCTAACATGTAGTTCATAACATCATGTGAGGGGTTCCATTCGATTATCTCATACCCTTCCTTCACAAGACTGAGATGTCCTCTTACAGGGTGGCCAACCAGAAGCTGAAAGAGGCTAAAGCCAATGCCTGCCCATGATACTTCAGTATGAGAAAACTACAAGCATGGTAACAAGATGACCCACTTACCTATCAGAAGCTGTGACAGACTCATGATCATTTGCTTCATAATCTTCTTAAATCACAGAATGTTTGTCTATGGCTAGCATGGTAAAGAGAACTTACAGGTAAGAACACTCTTAGTCCACATGGACCTCATGTGCACTGACATGAAGTTGGTGCCTATATTAGACACTACCTCCCTGGGGAACCCCACTTTGCTAAATATCTTTATTGGTTTTCTGGCCACAATGGGCACAGTCACAGTTCTCATAGTTCCCAAAGCTATGGCCTCAGGGTCCTAGGTGGCATAGTCCAAAAACACCAGGAAAAATATGCTCCCTAGGGCTGTCTTGGGATCAAAAGGACCAATAATATCCGCCTACCCTCTAAAAGTGTCTTACTAATACAGGGAAAGGTTGGAGGGGTGCATGTGCTCCATTCCCTCCTGACTATCCACTGACCTGACAAGTCACACATGACCCGGAGAATGCATATGACTTGATCTTTATCTGGGGCCAGTAAAAGTAGATGACCAGGCAGTCAAAGGAATTGGCCTGCCCCAGTTGTCCTGCCAAGGAAATATCTTGAGCCATCTCCAGAAGAAAGGCCCTATAACATTGCAGGACCACCAGTACTCTGATGGACCTAGGGTCAGGGACCTTAGACTCACAGTACAGGAGACCATTCTCCCAATAAATTAGGTGATAACGATAGATGTCACCATTTTTGGGCTTCAGCATGTGGCAAGACCCTGACAAGTGTGGCACTCCCTCTTCATCTTGCAGAACGCTGTCTGGGACAGACCTCCTGCACCTATGTACTTAGCAAAACCAGGCAAGTCCACCAGAAAAGATTGGTGCTCCTTCTTAGTGTTGGACCATTCCAGGACCATGGGAATCTTTGGGGCTTCCTCTGCCTCAAACCTCCTCTCCTTTTGGTAGGCACCTGGGCCACTCTTTCAGACTCCATATCCATCTCACTATGTGGTCATACATACCCACTCAGGTAATCCCAATATTTTAAAATGTAACATGGGGTCTACTTTTTCAGTTCCTTCAGGACATTCCCTAGCAGACAGTCAAACTGTATAGCTGAACTCGCAGTTACCTTCAGAAAGCCAGAGATGCCACCCCATTACAGAGAAACTAGTGGTATGGAGTAGTGGCTTACTGGTTGTCAACTGTCACTACTTGGTAACCTACAATAGGGACAACCTGCTCTGCAGACACCTCATAGTTGTCATACTAGTTTTGTGTCTTACAGAGCATACACCCTCTGCCCATATATGATACACCACTGCCCATACATCTTGGTGTTATCATGCATTTAGGTTTTGGGTACAATCTGTTTGTCACTCAGGGAAAGTAGGGATACCTCTGCACTCTTTCCTATACTACCTGGGGCAATCTGTCCATGGCAATTATACTGGCAATCCCCAGTGTGGGCTCACTATTGATGGACTTCTTCTTGTTACAGGTGGTGTCTACATTCATAGCACCTGGGCTTGTATGGCCTCATGGGCTTCTTCCCACTAAAAACACCCCTTCTGTGGACTGGATCTCCCTTCCCTAGAAGCTCTTTGTGGTGACTTTGGATATCGCCCCTGTGTTATTGTTCTTCGTTTAATCCTTTTGCATGAAGGGAAATGAAGCAACATTCTTGTGATCCCCCAGTGCCTTTTTTGACACTCTAGTATTGATCCAGGTCAGCTTCTTTCCCGAGCTCCCTGGGCACAGTTAATTTGGAAACTATCAAGTGCAGGTGCAACTCTGTAAAACAATTACTAAACATGTGCTTCTTTACAAATAAATTGTGCAGCCCATCATAATCATTTACTTTGTTGTCCTCCATCCAACCTTCCAGTACCTTACTAGAGGAATTGACAAAATCTATCCAAGACTGTTGTGCCTACTTCTGATTATTTCTAAACTTCAGGCACTACTTCTCTGGGGTTACCCAACCTTACAGACAAAGGCTTCCTTCATGGGGCCATAGGTCATTTGATCAGCAGTGTCTACAGATAGGATTCAGATATCCCTCCCAGCAATGGGCATCTGCTTCCACAGGCAAGCTCCCCAGTTTTGCTCTTGAACTCCATGCAAACTCAGGTCCATCTCATATACTGCAAACCATTTGTCTGTGTCACCCCATTACATAACTGGACACCCACGCATGTGGACTCTTTTATCTCTCTTAGGCACTTCTGTGTCACTGCCACCATCATCACTGGACTCAGAGTCTTATTTGGATCTCAAGTTAAACCCTTGCTTGCTCCTCTCATGTGCCAGCATGATTTATTTGCTCAGCCAGGGCTAATTGCTTTTCCTCAGAAGCTAACCTTCTCTCTTCTAGGGCTAGGGTCACCAGTCAGAACTTTAAATCCCTCCTCACCTGTTTGTCCACAAGCTCTGATAGGGACAAACCATGAGAAGATCCCCTGTTCAGTGCTCTGAACAATACAGGTACAGCTGCCCCTTGGGACAACCAATCCTCTGGCACTGAAGCTCTCTCAATACCATACTCCTCTCTCCCTTCCTTCTCATCCTCATGCTTCTGTGGGAGAGATTTTAGCAGCCAAACTCCTTCCTAAGCTCTGAGGGCAATCTGGAATAGATTTTTGGTATGGCTGCAGTCCTACTGGTGAAAAGGTCAAATATTAAGTGTACTGTGTGGTCATATGAGGTGTAATAGCATAAAGGTGGTGGGGAAGGCATAATAAAATAAAAAAAAGGCAGGATGATATTCTCTAGTAGTTGAGACAGAAAAACTGTCTAGGAAAAGCGATAAAAGAGAAACAATTAGAAAAACATATTATGGGCTCAGACAGTAAATGTAAGTAGTAATGACTGAGATAGAGATGATGTGGTCAGTACCAGTTAACTGGGATAATCTTGTAATCTGAGCAGTAGCTAGCCAGCCATTCTAGTGGCCATCATGATACTAATAACAGTAAGGAGAAACACTTTATTAGAGTTTCGCTCACACCATAAAGAATGTTACACTACAGAGAAATAGAGACCCTGCAGAAAGATTATAGTAATAGAAACAAGTTTGAATGTGTGGAGTCTAATTATTTTATGTGTATTTGCAAAATGGTGCCTATAAGTATGACAGTTTAATTGATATCATAAGAGAAACAGCTCTATGAGAGAAGCCCCTTTATGGGAAAGCATTGTCACAGTGTTATGTCTATTTGGCCATCATGGAGTGGAGTTGAGACAATGTTGTTCAATAGATGTACTGTGAGACCTGATACTCCATGTTGTCGTCACTGCATCCATTCTCCCTCCAGCATATTGGGTGAATCATTTTTGGAGGATATTGGTACTTATGGGGTTAGTTTGTGTTGTTGTTTCACTACAATCCTAGGTGAGTACCTTGTCAAGAATGAATCACAGACGTTTTACATTTTTTCAACTTATACAGTAAAAGGTGGTTGCCTATGGATTATTACAAATATGATAGCTAATCACTCAAACGCTATGTAGGAATTATTAAAGGAAAAGTGTTTGGACAACTATGGTAATTCAAAAGGCAATTCATATAGGTTCAATATAAATCAAGTTCAATTAGAATTTATAGAGACATTTCCAATATATATTATTTTGCTGATATATGATAGCAATTTGAGCCAAGGTTGCATATCTTCTATTATTTCTCTGTGATTGGTAAATATTAGTTCAGTTGGATCCCTATTCTATTTTGAAATAAGTTATGAATTGCCAAGGTTGGTGCAAAAAGGAAAGTGAGGAACAGCATGCGCGGATCCTAAAGATTCTCGCAGGACTCTATTTTATTTAGAGGGGAGAAAAGGTGGGAGGACGCAAAATGAGTAATGAAAGAGATGTTGTTTGTTGACCTTTAAGGTATGTTAAACACATGAGTATGAAACAAAGACATATATCTTCTTATTTCTTATAAACAGTGATGTATTTCTGCATCTTTGTTTAGTCCTTTTTTAATGGTGTTCATTTTGGGGTTTAGTTCACTTTCATGTCTTCCCTGTTTCAATTCACCATCGCCTCCCCTTGACTGTTGCTTACTTTCTTCCAATCCCCCCAAAAATTAAAGTTTCATTATTGAGGTGCTCTTTATTGAAGTGTTATTTAAGCTGAGAGTCTGTTTCTGCTTGGTAATGTTTATGTAGTATTCTTGTACCTGGATTCTTAGTGGTCTGATTGTGCTGTTCAAGTACAGTCGCAGGCATGGTCATTGTACAGTGTATATTACAAACATGATGTTGCAGTTTGTCCAATCCTTGATTGGGAAGTTTATTCCTAGTTCAGGTACAAATTCCTTGATGTGGTTAACAACTCATTTGCAGATATTGCAATTGTGATATATATATAATCCAAACAGTTGATGTTATTTTTCTTTTGTCTATAAATTGCAGAATAGTTGTTTAAGACTTTTAATTTTGTGAAACCATTTGTGAAACCATTTGTGGATAGGTAGTATTCATGGGTGGATAGTTGGTCAGTAGATAGTAGTGGCAATTCAGCATTTTTCTGAGTAGGGGTATCCATTGTAGGAATCTATGTCCAAGTATATTTAATTATCCAGTTCATCTATGGGCTTCACCTTTGTTTGCTCTTGTTCCTGATGTGGTTTCTTGTCTATTCTTTCACTGTGTCTTTCAGCTGGATTTCTTCTTGGTGTTCACATAATTGCCTATAGTGTAATCACAAAGAATGAATGAAAAAAGATAAGAAAAGTAATTTTGCATTTCGCACTATTTTGTTAGCACAAAAATGCCCCCTCACATCTAAAATGGACACAAGAATGTATGCAAGAAATAGAACTAACAGCAACAGAAGATTAATAGCGAGCGCAAGCAGCCACTCTCGCTCGTTAAAGGTACACATAGGGTAGGGTTTTTACACAACTCTCTCCTAACAGTTAATGCTCGTGTTTTAGTACTAAATGCACCACGCACTTAACTGGATTTGAGGATGCTTTTTGTGCTAAGAAATAGCATGAAATGAAACAGAACATAAACAGCAGTGTGAACAGCCAGTTGTGCTTGCTAAATGTGCTCTCATGTTGAGATTTCTTTCTCCCAAATTACTCTTGATTAGACGACTGGCATAATTGCATTATAATTGCTCATTTGCATCTAAGACTAATGCAAAATTACTGAAATTAGTCATATTACTTTGACAAAATGGAACTTCTTCCCAGACCCAATTTTCTTATAAGCTATATTCCTCCCGGTGATCCATCATTTCATTTACTGTTGCTATACATTTATCAATCTTGCAATTGGATTTGATTTGTTGCAATTCACCCTATAGGATATTTCTGATTGTGCTGCGTGGATGGCATCTATCTATTCTGAGGATGGAGTTTGCTTCTGTGCTTTCCCTGTAAAGTCTAGTGTGAATGTTCCCATCAATGATGTTTATGGTAATGCTCAAGAACTCAATCTCTTTAGAGGGTTTATTAGAGGTAGTCCTAATGTTTCATTTGTTGATAGCGATTCTTTGGAGGTATTGGTTTCTGGGCCCTGACAGATACATTGTCAATATACTTGGCCTAGCATATTGTTTGTGTGTGGGGGGGTGTATTTCTCAAATTGATCATCGGTCTCCTTTGGAGTTTTCTTGTGGATTTTCTTTTAGTGTCCTGTAACAAATGATGTTGGATCCTCGTTTTATGGCTTCCCCCATGTAGTCATCTGTATGTAAGAGTATCACATTTCCTCCTTTGTCTGCATTGATTACTGATTCCTGGTTGTTTTAGAGAGTCTTGATTGCTGATCTCTTGTTTAAACTCATATTTCTAAGTAGGAATTTTGGGCCAGATGTTCAAAACTTTTTGCACGTCGCAAACAGCTAATTTTGCTGTTTGCGATGTGCAAAAAGCACATTGCGTGCCCAATCCCTGTTTTGCGAGTCGGTATCCTAGTTACCGACTCGCAAAACAGGACTGCGAGTCACAATTAGGAAGGGGTGTTCCCCTTCCTAATTGCGAGTCACAGTGCGATGCTGTATTGTTTTGTGACTGCGAACGTGGTCGCATAGCAATCGCAGTTACCACCAGTGTCACACTGGTGGTATCCCATTCACAAAGGGGAAGGGGTCCCTATGGGACCCCTTCCCCTTTGTGAATGGCATGAAGAGCATTTTTTCAGAGCAGGCAGTGGTCCGATGGACCACTGTCCCCATGGGACCCCTTCCCCTTTGTGAATGGCATGAAAAACATTGTTTCAGAGCAGGCAGTGGTAATGCATCTTGTTTTCCATTAAGGAAAATGGGCTGCATTACAACAAAAAAACTGCTTTATTTAAAAGCAGTCACAGACATGGTGGTCTGCTGTCTCTAGCAGACCACCATCCCTGTGAGTGCCACCACTCGCAAGGGGGTCGCGACCCACCTCATTAATATTAATGAGGTGAGCCTTTGCGACCCCCTTGCAAGTCGCAGATAGTGTCAGGGACACCCTCCTACATTCTGGAATGTGACTCGCAAATTGCGAGTCAGACTGACTCGCAATTTGCGAGTCGCAATCCAGATTTCTACTACATCTGGCCCTTTATTCTGTGATTGTGTTTGTTGAATACACTGTCAAGTCTTTTGAGACACCTGTTTGGAATATGTCTATTGAGTATTGTTGGAGTATTTGTGGGGTGAAGCTGATTTTTTTTTTATTATGTCAGTCACGTTATAACTAGTATCAATTCCCAATTCTTGAGTCAGGTTCAATGGTAAACTGGTTGTTTCTTCACTTGTTTCGGAGACAGTCAAAACAGTGTGTATATCTTCAAAGCCCTTTACTGAGAATGGACTATGGACAGTATGTCATTCTGGCACTGACTATCATCGTTTGTGGCTGAAAAAACCCACATTTGTTTAAGTTTTCAAATGAATTTAAAGAGATCAATTTTGGTTTTGATCAGATCCCTGAAGGCAGTGGGGCAGAATAATAGTCCTCAATTGATTACTTGGGTCTTGTGTTCTGTAAGAATGGTAGTGGAAAGGTTAATCATTAGTTTGTTTGATTGGCTGTTTCTTTTGCTTGTTCCTTCCTCCTGTTTTTTGTTGAGACGGTTGGTCTACTTTGTTTTGAGGGGTCTTTATTTGGGTTTTTGCATCATTAATTCTTAGGTCCTGCATACTGAGTCGGTGGCATTTGACCTCCTCTAAATGATTGGCACCTAATTTAGAGGTTGTGGCATCTACTCTGCTTCCTGGTGAGTTAAGGAGAAAACTGGATTCCTGCTCAGTTGAGCAGCTGTTTATTTACAGCTTCTTTGTTGGCTTGATAACGTAGTTGCATTGTTTAGCAAATGTGAATACTCATCTTAACTGATAATCTAGTTGGTCTCTGTTAAAGTTTCTGTCTTTTCTTTTGATGTTCTATCTTTTCTTTGTAGTCATCTATGAGCTTGTTCAGGTTTCATAGTTTTTATAGATAATAATGCCCCATCTTGCTCTATTAATTCTTTTGATCAGACTATCCACTTCAGCTTTTTTTGCACTTTTTTCTGCAATATTAATAACCTTCCTGATCATGTTGTTAGAAAGTTCTTTTACATTGTTTTTCTATTTTGTTATTTGTTCTGGGTTTGTGGTTTCAACATGAGGAGATATAAAAACTCTCATGCCCCTTGGCTTATGGTCAGCCTCAAAATACTTTTTAAGTGATGCGACCTCCCTCCTTTTCATGCATTATTTCTTCAAAGCTTTCTCAAGTACTTGAGAGGTACTTTTTGCTGATGAAGGTTTCGGCTTGTTGTGTTTAGAATGTCAACTTGTAGAATAGTTGAAAGCCTCATTAATTCTGTTACCATAATTTGCTCTGTGGTCTCTTTGGCTTGCCATAGGTGTACCCTATTTACTAATGTTTTTTATTATTTTTATCAGTATTAAGTCAGCAAGGTTCCGTCAATTTTTAGATAGATAGGCAGAAGATGTAGATATCATGGGACTAATGGGACCCTGAACTAGCTTGAAATTGAGGATGTCTTACCCTAGAAAGTGGGTATACCCCTACAAACATATTCACAAAGTCAGTCTAGAAGACAGGATAGACAGTTGACATTTTTTAAATCAAGTCTGATGAGATAAATCTCCAGTATTCAATGATTTGATTATGGTTGTGGGCTATACTACACTAATAGTGACTTATTGAAATAGAATATATAATAAGATGAGTCAGCAGCATGTTGTGCCCTCTAGATGGCACACAGGACTAAGATCTGATCAAGGCTTGATAAATTTAAGTATATAATAACAATGAATACAAATTAAATGGCGAGTGTATATCAGATATTTCTTTTATGTCTGACCATACTGTATCCCAATAATGTTAAATACTAAGCCATTTCCATATTACATGAACTATGTCTCTGTTTTCACATCTACACCTCCAAGAGTTTGCATTAGCAACCATTCATGCTTTAGGCAATTTGTGTGGTGTCCACTACCACATGTGTAGGATTTTGTAATAAGATGATTTCAAGCAAGCCTCTCTTAAGACTCTGGTTTTACATTAGCTCGGCCTATTCATCAACATTAAACCAGGTGTCCAGTCAGACTTCCCACCAGTGCTTAAGGGCTGCTGAGTTTGGGACACAGAAAAAGTATTCTGTTATAGTGGAATATATTCCTGGTACTGTGCCTGAGAACCCCATCCACCTGTACAAGGGTGCATGCTTGAAGTGGTGTGTGTGTACTTCTTAGTTGAGGTCAAAGGCAGTGAGCAAGTTGCAGATATAGCCAATACTTGAAGTGTGGTAAACAGGGAGTATTCTGTTTTTAGCACTGGAAAAGATTTTAGAGAGCTGTATTCCAGTATGGAGTCTAGTATGAGAATCCCTTTGTCAATCCCTAATAGCCAGTTTATATCTACACAATCTATCAGTATGGCTCTGGTACGCCAAATACGATCTGTACTAAATATATCTGCTGAGATCCTAAGAAACAAGTGTTTTCTTTTCCATGTATCTTGAGAGGTGCGTAGTATGGGATCCTCTCTTGGTTTCTATGTCAGTGTCCTATGTATGATACATCCAATGCCTTATCTGCATTTGCTGAGTCATTTTCTAGTTTGATCCATAAGGGACTATTTTGTGTGATGGAAGTAACAAAAGCCAATTGATCTGCAAGCTAATATGACCCTGCATGTGTACATTCAATTCTCCTCTCTCAGTCAAGGCGTATAGGCCCTCATCATGACATTGGCGGTAAAAAACGCTTACCACCAAGCTGAGGCCTGCCAACATATCACTGCAGTGGTGAATATCTGTTCGGCATATTATAAAACACACACACCAAACAGACAGAATACAGCCACATTCACAAATCCGCCAGCCCAAAGGTCAGTGGTAAACTGTCAGTGGCAACACCCATACCGTTACGCCACAGAACAACACCCACCACATCATGACCCACGAATCACCACAGTGGACATTCAACGGCGGTGAACCATTGGCAGTACACACCGCCGCGCTCAGAATGGACACCCAAATATTAAACTACACAACATTGGCCAATTCAAAAAACACACCTGACACACATACACATACCACATACACCCAACATGACTATAAAACACACACCCACATTACCCACAACCCTTTATGAATACAAATCATTGCCACCAGATAGACATCAAGACTACTGCGACAAATACACACATACCCAAACATCCCTCTCGCACTCCACCATGCACACCCCATCAGACCACCCAATACCCACACACTTGCACACACCACACAACACCCATGGCCCCACAAAGGCACTCCTGTTTCTCAGATGAGGAGTTGTGGGTCATGGTGGAGGAAATAGTTGGGGTGGAGCCACAGCAGTTTGGAGCACAGGTACAGCAGATATCCATTGCAAGGAAGATGGAGCTATGGCAGAGAATCGTGGACAGGGTGAATACCGTGGGACAGCATCCAAGAACAAAGGATGACTTCAGGAAGAGGTTGAGCGACCTACGGGGGAAGGCGTGTTCCATGGCAGCAAGGCATCAGCTCAGCATACAGAGGACTGGCGGTGGACCCCCACCTCCTCCCCCACAGCTCACAGCATAGGAGTAGCAAGTCTTGGCATTACTGCATCCTTAGGGACTCGCTGTAGTATCCCTCATCCCCCATACCTGCATGCCATCACACCCCCTCACCCTCTCTCCCATCACTCCACAACATCCCGCACACTGCACCTGCACATATGACTAACCACAATGCCAAGCCCTGCATGCCATACCAATGCATGGACAGCCCTCCCGGACCTGCGTGGACACCCATCACCGACTTCAGGAGCAGGAGCTGGATCAACAACCTGGCCCATCAGGGACCACTGGTCAGTCAGTCACCCCAGCCTACTCACAGCCCACCACAGAGACTCCCCCAGTTACCAACACCACAGCACCCACACAGTGCCCCCACACCTCTGTCCCCTGGACACGTCAATCAGCAGTGTACCCGCCTGTACAGAGACCCCAGTCGACACCTCATACCCAAGACAATCATAGACCTGGGGTCAGTGGCAGTGGGCACACCATTCAGGAGACAGGGGCACAGGACAACATGGACACTGGGAGGACCGCCGTGCACCAGGGGGAGGACTGGCCCAGGGAACCGACTCTCCAGGAGGCACTCACCAATGTCCAGGGGGCCTACCAACACTCCCATGACAGGATAGGTGAGATCCTGAACAACATGCAGGAGAATAAGGGGCTGTAGAAGGGCACCATCAGGAGATCAGGGAGGACTTGCAGGCCCTCAACACCACCATGATCTCCATATCAGGATGCTGGCAGACATGGACAACGTCATGAGGCAATGGACTGCACAGCAGCGTGCCCCTATCACTAGCCAGTCTATTGACCAGCCCACAACATCTGCTGCAGCTAGTGGACAGGAGACCCCATCACAGGACCCACAGGCCACCAGCACCCCTCCCCCTGCAGAAGGCAAACAACCCCACAAAATGTTCCCTGTGAACCAGACAGAAGCCAGAGACACTTGCAAAGATCAAGACCGCCACCAGGATATGAGACTCTCCTGATTGTTCCCCTTCTGTCCCACCATGTCACCTTGTCCTATTTGAAATGCCATTGCTCACCTTCCTATGGCACCTTGGACACTGGACCTGTGCTACTAACAGGCTGGAACATTACCCCGGACTTTCCTCCACCATCCCCCCATTCCATTGCACTTTACCCTCAATGTTATAGCACTACAATAAACACCCTTGAACACAATTTGAGTAACACTGTTGTATGTGTCTTCAATGTGCATTTGTGGGAACTGTCACATCGAGTGCAAATGATCTGAACACTGTGATAGCTAACAAATAATGACCTGGAACTGTCTGTAGTGATCACATTAAGACAATGTTGTCATATCACCAACATCTGGAAAATGAGAAGCCATAGGTGACAGTAAGTTGAGTTGCAAAGGAAGTGAATGCCATCATGCTACAGGCACACCGATAAATCAATAGTCAAAGTAATGGTCAATTCCACTGTCTCACCTGTTTGTCATTGGAAGTATTATCGAATAACTGATGTTCTGTTGTCCTCATCCTCTGCCTCCTCATCCTCACTGTCCTCAGGGTTCACTGCTGCCACAGGGTCATCTCCAGTCCCCTCCTCCTGAAGAAAAGGCACATGGTCATCTGAGGGCAAGGTTATGCAACATGCAGCATGCCACTACTATCTGGCAGACCTTTCCAGGTGAGTAGCACAGGGATCTACCTGTCAGATGGAGACACATGAACCTTGCTTTCAAGAGGCCGAAGGTCCGCTCAATTACTCTTCTGGTTCACCCAGGTGCCTCATTATAACGGTCCTCAGAACCTGTCCTGTCATTCCTCACAGGGGTCAGCAGCCACGATAGGTTTGGGTAGCCAGAGTCACCTGCAATCATTGAGGGACAACATTTAGCCTACACAATACTTTTGGGAGAACACCTGAAGGCATCCACTGACAAACAGTTGGTGGGGGATCTGGCTCACCTATTAGCCACACCCTGTGCCTCTGTAGTTGGACCATCACATTTGGGATGCTGCTATTCCTCAGGACAAAGGCATCATGCACCGACCCAGCACGCTTGGCAGTGATGTGGGAGCTATACTGGTCCAT
The DNA here is from genome assembly GCF_031143425.1 of Pleurodeles waltl. Taxonomy (NCBI): domain Eukaryota; kingdom Metazoa; phylum Chordata; class Amphibia; order Caudata; family Salamandridae; genus Pleurodeles; species Pleurodeles waltl. Next base: position 316,590,311 of record NC_090444.1, read on the forward strand.
CAGGTACACCATTTGTACATTCAGTGAGTGGAAACTCTTACGTTTCCTGAACACCTGTTCGTTCTGGTAGGGGGGGACTAATGCAATATGTGTACCATCAATCGCCCCAGTTATATTAGGGATATGGCCCATTGCATAGAATCCTGCCTTCAGAGTGGCTAAATCTTCAAACTGGTGGAAAGCAATGTAGCTGCATATATGTTTCACCAGGACAGATAAGACTGTGACATTCCAGCTGCCAAACCCACTGTGGGAAAGAACCAGTTGCCAGGAAATGGAGCACTGATAGCATTTGCACAAGAGGGGGAATCCCATTGGGATGACGGATAGCTGCTAACGGGTCAGGCTACAATTGGGCACACAGCACTGTAACTGTGGCCCTGTCCAGTCTATAAGTCAGTATAATGTGCCTGTCCTCCATTGTAGCCAAGTCCACAAGGGGTCTGTACACAGGGTTTGTTTTCTCATCCCATTCATCTGCAGCAGTAGGTATCTAAGGAACACAAGAGTGAGTAGGCTGTCACAATTTGAACAATGGAACCACAACCTCAGTGTACATGGTGCATTTATGTGATGGGACAGTGGGAATGGCAAGGTATGTGAAAATCTAGGCAGAGACACAGTAAAAGTTAATCTGATGGTTGTCCATCACCATGACATGGTGACAGCCTGTCCTGTATGTAGGGACAGTAACAACAAACAGCTGTCAGGGCACTCACGAAAGTAAATTTCGGAGTATGGTGATGTAATAGATCCTCTGTATGGAAGGCAATCACGCCAAGCTCTGGTTCAGGATAAATTTATTTCTTGAAGCAGTTCAATCATAATAGAGAAATGTCCTTGAAAATCATATACAATTAGCCACCACAGCCAACACGTGTTTCGTCCAATGAGAGATCCCTCTCACGGACTTCATCAGGGCTTAAAATCAGAGGGGAGATGCAGGTGCCTCCATTTTGTGTTCCTCTGTGCATCTCCCCTGTGTCCTGATACAGCCCAGTGTTCAAGGAGAGCAGAAAGATCTAGATTGCCTAGACCACGATAAGAGTACCATTGAACACAGGACGTACCTGATTTTAAGCCCGGAGCCGGCTTCATCTTTGCTGGGGCTTTCCCGCTGGGCCGGCAGGCGATCTGCTTGAGATCGCCCGCCGGGCCAGCGGGAAAGTTGTGATCACCGCCGCGGTCATTTGACCACAGTGCGGTGTTTGGCCGGTGTCCGCCCAGTGGGTGGCGCCCGCCGCCCGCCGGGGTCGGAATGACCCCCTATGTCCTTGCACTCCCCAGCACAGAGAAATGGGTATGGAGCCCCCTCCAGAAGCAGTGGGGAAGTTCTCGAATTTGGCTGAGGTGCCCCCTCACCCCATCCCCCTGAGGTGCCTGCCTACTTGCAAAATGATGCCCCTGCAGAGTTCTGTGCAGTTGCTATCAGGAGACAAGTTGGGCCATGGCCTGTGCCCTGTGGCCATGCGGGCCCTTTTTACTTTGGACTAGGCACTTGCCCTTTGTGGACAATTGTACATCTATGGTTCATGTGGTGGCTTTTCCCTCGCTTATACATTTTCAGTACTTTCAAAATATGGTCCTTGTTTTATTGTGCTGTGTGTCGTGTGCGATTGGTTTATGTCTGCAGCTGGTTGTGTGTATGGTGTGTGAGTGAATGGTGTGTGTTGTGCATGTGTAGCACTCTCGTTTTCCTCCACCCCTCCCTTGTGTGCTAGGCAGCTGTACTCACCGTCGTTGTCTTTGTCGGCATTGGTGCTCCAGATGAAGCATGGCATAGAAAAACATCATGAAGACTTGAAGTTCAGGTTAAATGGTGGCAGCAGAGTCCTCTGTGTACTTGTTGGTGAGTCTTTCATTTTCTGTCTTCTTTTTCCACCAGGCTTTTGATGGCATTGGCACTGCCCCGGAAATCCTGGTGGTTTTCTTTGTCATAATATGGTGGGCGGTATTTCCACCTGGCTGTTGATGGTGACTGCCAACGGATGGTGTGATACATTGGCTGTCTATGGGAGTTTTCACCACAATGGTCATAATTTGCCAGTAATTACCGCCATCCTGTTGGTGGTATTTCTGCCACTTTATCACTTACCGCCAATGTCATAATGAGGGCATAGTTTTCTCTCTATGAGTCCTGTTCTTTGTTCACTCTAGACGTAGGGCCTCATTCACACAGGTAAACTAGCATTTTCCAATACATTTTTTAACTTTTCTTAAATTGTTTTATTTACATATTTTCTACATCCTTTTATCAAACATTTTTTCTTTACATAATAAATAATTGTATAAACTAAATACCAATATTTATTTATAATTTACACTGTTTAACATCTTTACAATGTTTTTGACATTCTAGTCATGTTTAATAATTTGTCATATTTTTACATACATTTATTATTATTTTTTTACATTATTACCCATTCATTTAACTGGGGAGATAGTCTTTTTAGTTTCATTTTGCGGCTTTTTTTACCACTGCCTTCAATTTCTAAATAATTTGTGTAATTTTTAGTCATTTTCCCAGATTCAGGTCTCTGTAAGGTGCTGCTGTTTGTTGAAACAGGTAAGTCTTTTTTAAGAATTGTTTAAGGGTTTTGAGGGTAAGACAGTGTAGTGGAGAGGTTTAGATGGTACTTATGGTGTTGGTTGTGGGTTTTTGCACATTTAGTTGGAATAATAGTAGTGTTTTTTACCAGTTTGTATTGCTCACTTTCCATACACTATTTCGTATCGTTATGTTAAATTGTGTTATGTTACTTATCTTTTGATTATGAGGGGTTTCTTGTTTACAAGTTTTTGTCTACAAATATGTCCTATGGGCATTGGACGTTTCTAATTTTTTTAAAAAAGGAAATCACTTTTTGTTTATAATAAACCAATGCTTTTTAGTCTGATTTTCTTTTTTTTCACCTTTCCAATAGTGTTTCTTTTTTAAAACATAGTTCAGGTTTTTTATGGTTCCTAGATACTTTGGATTGCTTAGAGGGATTGCTGTTGGATTTTAATTTATTTTTGCATTTTTGGGACTTTTTGGACAACATTTTTCTCATTTTTTTGTAGATTATTATTTTCGACTATGGATTCAGAGGAAAATATGCAGCTACAGAACAATAAGTCTTAGTTATATCATTTATTTTGGGTAGGAAATGATACATTTGAAATAATTTAAACATGACATGGTTTATATTTAGAATTGTGTGGTTCATATGTTGAATTTATTTTATGTGATGGATTGAGTTGTTCACATTTTTATGTTGGATGTTTTTTAATTTGATAGTTTTCACTCCTTTTGCAATCCTACAATTCCTTCTCTAGTGGGAAGGGTGAAGGGAGGCAGTTTTGCTTTCTGTTAAATGTCCTTGTTTTCAGGTGAAGCATCTGTGTTGCACTGCTTGGTAACAACTGTTACTTATGTCCTTTCCATGGAATTTTTATTGTTTTACATTTAAATTTCTACAATACTGTTTTGACCAGCAGTCCACTGAGGCAGTAGATAGGCTGGGCGACTTCCGTTCACATAGAGACCTTGTGGGTGTGGTGGCTAATTATTTTAGGTACCACTTAAGCGTTAAAAGCTATCACCCTAGTGAAACTATCTTGGCACTGCTTCTCACCACAAAGTGGGAGCAGTAAAGTGAGGGTGTTTGAGAAACCAAATGCTAAAGCCAAATCAAAAAAGTAAAAACTGTGCATTGTTGATTATGTGGATGCCTTGAGGGATTTATGTTCCTGCCTTTTGTGTTCCTACTATCAGATATGTCTTTTAATGTCAGTGGCATAGATCACAGATGTGTTCAGTTTCAGCCTCAGTATCCATTCCAGTCAGCTACATGGAGTTTGAAACATTTCTCCAGGTCATTGGGTTCTTTGTATTCCATGGTGTGTCCCTGCACCTTCACCTGCATTGTGGCCAGGTCTAGTAGCCCTGTATCTAATATCCTTTTCCGCAACTGACGCCTGAGTCCCAAGCATCTCATTAATTTATTATTAGTTATTTGAGAAAAATCAGCAGTTAGGTACACTTGCTATTTTTTTATGGGAGTAGGCACTATGCTTTTAGGCCATTGCAGTGACTCAGCACATTTCTTAATGCCTCATAAACCGTACCAGGATTTGTCTTGGGATGTTTGGTTTCAGAATTCCCTCTGCTGCATAACCTATGTGCCATTTAAAACTCCAGAGGTGGCTCTAACTTGATATCCAATAAGTTAGGCAGAAAGTCCTCCAGAAAGCAATGCTTAATTTGAACTTATTGTTTATGGTGCTCGGCACTAGCACTTAAATGTCAACACCAGCACTTACAACAGTCTGCCAAATGGTGGCAATATTTATCTAATTTAGAGATGAGTACAACAGCAGTAGTGTAATAATTCAATATATATTTAAAATGGCTAATATATGCAGCCCAAGTCATTCTTACATCTTTGGGGGCCTGGAATAGTCTGAATAGTCACACTTGTAGGAGTGTGATGATTATTGCTTGTGTTGGTGCTGTCAAGGGCAGTGCTGGCAGGGGCAATGGGTTGTGGAAGTTGCAGTGCCTCCTGAATAGGGCTCTGACATTTATTATTTTCTTTTACAAATTAAGCACTGCAGGAAGAGCTTCATATAGTCCTTTTCCTGATTGTTTGGGACAATTGGTATTGCTACATTGTCTCTCCTGCTATGGTTTTCCAAGTTGATGACTTCATTATGCAGCTTTCACATGTTCAGGCCCCAGTTGGTATGTGATTCCAGACCTGTGACACTTTTTTCATATCCAGTCAAGTATAAAGGGCTATTATGTCTCTATGTAAGGACTATGGGGGTCATCCCGCCTGGCGGGAACCGCCAAATGGCCGCTCCGCGGTCAGAAGACCGCGGAGGCCATTCTGACTTTCCCGCTGGGCCAGTGGGCGCCCGCCAAGGGAGCACCCGCCGGCCCAGCGGGAAAGGCCCTGCAACACAGAGGCCGGCTCCGAATGGAGCCGGCGGTGTTGCAGGGGTGCGACGGGTGCAGTTGCACCGTCGCGATTTTCACTGTCTGCTATGCAGACAGTGAAAATCATGCTGGGGCCCTGTTAGGGGGCCCCTGCACTGCCCATGCCAGTGGCATGGGCAGTGCAGGGGCCCCCAGGGGCCCCATGACACCCGTTCCCGCCATCCTGTTCCTGGCGGTCAAAACCGCCAGAAACAGGCTGGCGGGAAGGGGGTCGGAATCCCCGCCGCCATGGAGGTTCAGCCCAGCCAGGGGAAATCCGGCGGGAAACCGCCGGATCCCTTTTTCTGACCGCGGCTTTACCGCCGCGGTCAGAATGGGCACTGAACTGTTGGAGGTGCTTCCGTTGCCCGCGGCCCTGGAGGTCTTAGACCGCCAGGGTCGGAATGAGGGCCTATATGTCTGCTACAATTTTCAGAACTGCTATGTCATTACTACCCCTATAGACACTCTGTTGTTTGTCAATTCTTTATGTAGTGTGTCTAGCGTGGCCTGTATTCCTTCCCATGCCTCTGTCATTGTTTTCACTGGAGAAGATTGTTTGGGGTCGGCATTTCTGAAAATAGTACCTGTCATCCAGACGTCTGTTTCGACATGCATGGCTTGTAGAGAAGGACAGGAAAAAGTATGAGAAGCACGGTGATTAGAGGATGAAAATGCTCTATGGCATTTTACCTTAGTCTCATTCCATTGAATTTAACCAAGAGTTCTCAACAGTATGAGGTAGGCTAGGCATATGTTCCCTTGAGCTGTTATTGTGAGACACTGTGGGAAAGCCCCTTCAACAATGAAGCCGGCTCCGAATGGAGCTGAAGGGGTGCGACGGGTGCAGTGGCACCCGTCGCGATTTTCAGTGTCTGCTAGGCAGACACTGAAAATCATTATGGGGCCTGTGGCATGGGCAGTGCAGGGGCCCCCAGGGGCCCCACGACACCTGTTCCCGCCATCCTGTTCCTGGCGGTTTTTACCGCCAGGACCAGGATGGCGGGAAGGGGGTAGGAATCCCCATGGCGGTGCTGCGAGCAGCGCCGCCATGGAGGATTCTTTGGGGCAGGGGTAAACCGGCGGGAAACCGCCGGTTGCCCTTTGCTGACCGCGGCATTACCGCTGCGGTCAGAATTGCCCATGAAGCACCGCCAGCCTGTTGGCGGTGCTTCCGCGGCACTCTGCCCTGGCGGGTCAGAATGACCGCCTGTGTAATTTCCAATTATTGGAATGCCCAATCATTCATTTCTGTAATAATTATTTTATTTGAGTGCCACATCGCTAAATCCAGTCACTAGTGTTGTCTCTGTGTTGTAAGAAGTAAATGACAGCAGCATGCACTAAGTATAGTAGTGGCTTCTGTCAATCTTCCTCTTTAAATTTGGGGGTTCCTCTCAGAGTTGGGCATTCATCCGAGTAGGAGATGGTCCCTGTGAGTGAGGGAGGGAAGGTTGCTGTCATAGATTTTTGCCATTTTAGCACAGCAGCATGCTCAAACCATAGTACTGAGGGCACCAGGCACATGCCCACAGAAATGGCTGCCACCCGTATTACTAGTTTGTCCTTTTCTTAAGGAACTCAACAGTCTTTGGGATCCTCTGCCATGCCAGTGTCAGACCTCTGTTTTGAATGTAAGTTCTTTCCATTTATCTATTTAAGCCTGTGGGTCCTACCATCCTCTGCCACCTCTCACTGTTCCATTTCTTCTCTGTAGAACTGCATCATGAGCCTGAAAGCCATGGAGTAGGTCCGCCTTGTTCCTCGCAGTGTTTACTTGTTCTGCCCTTTTGTGGGGGGCGGGAGATATGAAGTAGTGTTTCATCCTTTCTCTGTCTGGTCACAGCTTCAACCCCATAGTCTTATTCTGCTTCTCCACACAGTGGCCAACATGCACCAGCAGTTAATGACAGTGTCAAAGCTCACAATGGGGTGGGCACAAATGTTTTACAGTGTGTATCCACCAGGTAACTATGCAGAGATTGCTGCCACTCTAAAGCCCCCAAGGGGCACCGTAATTCTTCTTTTTAGACCATTAGGGTGGTGTGTCCCTGGAGCTCTAGCAGAGGGCAGGCATTATGCTTAACTCCATCCCCTCCTCCATATGATTACATCTGCAAGTAGTCTTCCTACAGATTCTGCAGTCACTGCATCTTTCTCATTGTCCAGCCTAGGATACAGTGGTATAGTCTGTTAGTATCATCTATTTTAGAGAGGACGAGGAGTATTTCTGCTTGTGCCTTTTGAGGAAATCCAAGATGTGGAAAAATCCATCAAAGTGTTTTCCTCTTCCAGAAAGTTGATTTAGTCAGCTTATCTATTGAGCATTCATGGAAAGTCCAGAGTTGAAGACAGTTCCGTGATTTCATATTTATTTAGCTTTTAGAATGAGCTAGCATTGGGGTCCCTGCTATTAAAGGGTCAAGAGTCAAAAAATGGCATAATATGAGAGGGAGATCAGTGAGAACATTACAAGACCTGTGGGACCCCTGGCTGTTAGATGTCTGCATCCTTTAGGGGCAGATTATATGCTTTGTGACTTAATACTACCTGACCACAACAATCAATTACCTTTTTGCACTCTAATTTGCAATTTACAGAAAAGGAGGGACATCAATTTGCCACCCCATTTCCCATGCAGCTCAAACTGGTTTGCAGTGCAGTCTTCATTATTCATAGTGGAAATAAAGAATCACAATGCACTTCTGTGCATTGCACATTCCATTCAATTTTTTTGTGTATAATGCTCACTTTGTATTGGATACACATGTCTGTAAATGATCCCCATTTTGTCAACTCTATACTCAGTGACCCCGCATTATAGACTGCCCATCTCACTTACCAGACAACAAACTAAAGAAATGATAAATTAAAGTATTTATCTGATGAGCAGTGACAGGCAGTGTGTTAGTAGACTAAGGGCTTTTCATTAAGTCCTACACAAGTGACTCTACTTTAAGTTCTTCTATCGAGTTCTTTGAATTTCAGAACTTTGCACAAACATAGCCAAGAAAACATGGACACCAGTCGTAGGTGTAGGCTGAAGGCTTTATAAATGTGTCTGAAACTTGTGCCCTATTTTTAATATTTTGATCTATCCTGATTAGTAGAACAAATTGGCTTCTTTCCCAAGGAATAACCTTACACTATGACCAGACTTTGAAATCCACCTGGCAGACTCTGGGTTCAAATCAATTACAACTTTGATATGTGCTAGTGCAAAGCTTCTATAGCAATATGTGTATGTGGGTGGCAGCTGGAATGTGTAGCCATAAGATCATATTGTCGCGTAGGCTCTTATTATCCTAATGAGACTACTGGATTTTGAGCAGCAAGATCGTCCACGGTGTGGGGGACTGAGCCTGACCCACTGTGGATGACGCTTGTCACTTCAAATCCGGGTTTTGCTCCAGCTAACTAGCTGTGCCTCATCTCTCCCAAATGGTAGAGACAATTGGGCAGCCGAGCGCATGACATATGAGTACTTCTCAGGGAAGTCGTGGTCACTCATGGCACAACCAGTTCTCTCATACACAGTGCTGTCTCATACATAAATGTCAATAAAGGCAGTAAAAGTTTTAAAGATTGGTTTAATAAAACAACTGCATTTTGGATAGCAAAGCGTGAGCTGCAATAAAAAGGACTACACAACACAATAATATTAAAATAGTGATGATGAGAGTGAAGCACAATAATAAGGCTATCATAGTGCGGCTAGATTATTCTCTCTCTAAGTTATATTTCGAGCACAGCATGTTAAGCTCTAAGCCTGCCTTTCAGGTTCCCCCAGGAGGACATCGACCCTCATACCTGAGCAAAGGCCTGTAATGTGCATCAGCATCTGCAACGGGGCATTCAGAATACAGTTGTGGTTCCCTGGCTGGAATCTCCCTCTTGACGTGTATGAGGACTAGAAAGTGTTTTCATAACTAACACAGCAGATGTTCTAAGAAAATGTCCCTATGTAAGGATGTGTATTTTCTACGAATGTTGGAGACTAAACTTCTACCACGTTTACCGGCAATGTACCAGACTGTAGCCTTGACTGAAGCACAGGGTGATCAAGAATGCATTGTTTGAGAACACAGTGGTGAATGAAGCTAAACAGTGTGATAGAAGAAATTAAAACAAGACCATAAAAACTGGTTATTGTAAAATAACAGTGCAAAGCTGAATAAAATGTATCTAGGGCAAAGTGCACAGCGGCCTAATATGTCCAACTAACGTGCATGGAGCTATACTTAAAATATACTCACATCATCTCATAGAAATAACTGAAATCCCTCATGGGAGCCTCGAATAAAGAGTTTTAACTTAGTTCAAGCAAAATGTATTCAAGTAGAAAATTATTCTGTCTCTGTCTTCTGATCATGCTAAAGATGTACAAGTTAGACAAATGAACTCCCGATAGATGGTGATGCCCCATGAGGCGCTAATGTGAGAACACCTGATACTTTGCAGCTTTCTTGTGCTCTGTACTTCTGTGCAGTTACTAAAGAATTTGGGCAGGCACAACAAACACTGCTAATGAGGTGAAGCTGAAAACGGCTTTACAGATTTAGGTCATCGTTATTGGCGCTCAGGCTGGGAGGTCCCCTGCACTTTCTGGGCTTTGCTTTGGACCGGATGAGGGGTATTTTTTAAATGTGATGTAGTCTCATTTTATGGGCTGGATAATGTTGGGTTACCGCTATCCTCCAGTGCCTCTTGACCAAACAAAGCTTTATGCTGCAGAATTACACATTTTCAGTCAGCTCTGTGAATAACAGACTTCAGATTTTCTTTTTCCAGTCTCACATATCTGCCAAAGTGGACCCTCACAACTAGAGGCCCTCAGGCTCCAACAGCAAATGCAGAATGAAGCCGATTAATGGAGCCCACAGTCCCCCCACTGTTCTCAAGAGTAAGGGAAGGAATTGGGTGACCTCTGTATATACAGCAATAATGCACAGTATGTCTTCCCTTTTCTCAGGATACCTTCACCTCCTATTGCTCATTAAAAGAAGATGCTGAGTCTAGAGTGGCAGGAAATAGTGAAAGTCTCTCACTCTAGCAGATTACTTTTTAAACATAACCATTATCAATGTTATGTTTTGGTGTAAGTAACTCACCCCATGGTATCCAGGCTTAATAGCCAAAAGAACCAATAAGGGTGCAAGAAGATGATCAAGGTAACAACTGCTAAATTATAATAGCCAGGTTTTGATACTTTTTTTAAAGTGATTACATTTTGACAATATCGGATGTTTCCAGGCAGGCAGATTGTTCCAGTGATAGAAGGTAGGAGAAGGCACATCCACCACACCACACAGTATGTTTATGCCATATCAGAGGATCTTAGGTTCTTTGAAGGCTGATAAAACTCGATACTGCTATGTTAATAAGGTGAAGCCCACAATATAGAGCTTGGGCCCGTATTTATACTCCGTTTGCACCGAATTTGCGTCGTTTTTTTCGACGCAAATTCGGCGCAAAACGAACGCCATATTTATACTTTGGCGTTAGACGCGTCTAGCGCCAAAGTATGGGCAAATAGCGTCATTTTTTTGCGTGAACGCCTTCCTTGCGTTAATGAGATGCAAGGAAGGCGTTCCCGTCTAAAAAAATGACGGCGACGCAAATGCGTCGTATTTATACTCCCGGGCAAAAATCACGCCCGGGAGGTGGCGGGTCAAAAAACCCCGCATTTGCGCCACTATTTAACGCCTGGGTCAGGGTAGGCGTTAAGGGGCCTGTGGGCTCAAAATGAGCCCACAGGTGCCCTCCCCTGCCCCCAGGGACCCCCCCTGCCACCCCTGCCCACCCCAGGAGGACACCCAAGGATGGAGGGACCCACCCCAGGGACATTCAGGTAAGTTCAGGTAAGTATAATTTTTTATATTTTTTTATTTTTTTTGGGTGGCATAGGGGGGGCCTTATTTGTGCCCCCCTACATGCCACTATGCCCAATGACCATGCCCAGGGGACACAAGTCCCCTGGGCATGGCCATTGGGCAAGGGGGCATGACTCCTGTCTTTACTAAGACAGGAGTCATGAAATGGCGTCTGGGCGTCGTAAAAAAATGGCGCAAATCGGGTTGAGGCGATTTTTTTGCCTCAACCTGACTTGCCCCATTTTAAGACGCCCTAACGTCATTTTTTCCCAACGCCGGCGCTGCCTGGTCTACGTGGTTTTTTTCCACGCACACCAGGCAGCGCCGGTCTGCTTGCGCCGGCTAACGCCATTCCATAAATACGGCGCCCGCATGGCGCTTCAGAATGGCGTTAGACAGCGCTAAATTTTTTGACGCTAAACTGCGTTAGCGCAGTTTAGCGTCAAAAAGTATAAATATGGGCCTTGGTGTCTAAGATAAAGGAGCGTATTAGTACAACACTTTCTAATGAGTAGCCAATGAAGAGGTTTTTAAATTGAGCTCACAATAGTCCTGCAGGGAAGATGGCAGACAATTCTAGCTGCTGTATTCTGAACTACCTGTAAACACAGCACGAGAGACTCCATAAATGCAACCAATAGTGCAGTGCCATTGTCTAAGTGTCTTGTAAGTGCAATGGATAGGATTTCTAGGAAAAACCCTTCCTGAGCATGTGAAGCATTCCAAAGCATGAAACACTGACTGATGCAACTTGATTTACCATACTGATCTAGTCATTTAGTAGAATACTACACTTTTTTTGATCCGTTCAGGACAGGGGAGGCAACCAAGTTCTTTGGTCTACCAATCATCAGTGCAAGACTTGATGCAAAGGACAATCTCTGTCTTCCTTTAATTGAGATGAAAGTGTTTATGCTTCATCCAAACCGCCAAAGAACACACGCAGTCACAGAATCTGATTCTGGTCACTGTCTGATTGTGTCTGATTGTGTCCAGTACATACCACTAAATTGGTCAACATAGGACAGAATTTTAAAGCCATAGGAAGTCATTCCTACCCTGGCGGTCGGTGTTAAAGCGGCGTCAAAACCGCCAACAGGCTGGCGGTAAAAAAAATGCTATTCCGACCCTGGCGGAAACCGCCAACAGAGACCGCCACTTTAACACACCGCCTGCCACGGCGGGACAAACAAACAGTGCGGCGGTCACCGCCAACAGACAGGCGGGAGACAATGTACCGCCCACCATATCACAACCCACCAATCCGCCACCTTTTCCGGGGCGGTAGCGCCGCCGATAAAAACACGGTGGGAACAGACATTTCAAACGTAAAACGAGGAATCTGGACAGCATGGAACCCGAACTCCACATCCTACCAGCCATTGTCTTCCTGCTCCTCTACCAGGAGCACGAACGCCGGCGCAGAAGACAACGGTGAGTACTGCACCTACGACACAGGGGAGGGGGGAGGAGAAAATATTACGGGGACACACATACGCGACACACCCACTCCCACCCTCACCCACTACAACACACACATCAATGCATAGCAACACATCACAGTTACCCCCCAAGCTCCCCGGAAGAATGCAAACACAGAAGGAAATGATTATAAATTTAGAATTATATTGTAAGACTGAGAATAAAATATATCAATAACTTTATATACATAAATTGTCCAGTCCGATATGTATATCAGCCATTTTTCGTGGGCCACTGGGCCAAAACACATGGGCAAAGCCCACACAGGATACCTGCCTCCAACGGAGAGAACACTGCAGGGGCATCAGATAGGAAAACTACAGGCACCTCAGGGGGAAGGGAAGGGGAGGCACCTCAGCCAGATGAGTCCACGACGCCAGATCCACGAGGGGCCTCCATGGCCACTGTGCCATCCTGGGGAGTGCAAAGCCACAGTCTCTCAAGTCTCTACAGTGGGTGGGTTGCCCACTGTGCTATCCTGGGGAGTGCAAAGTCACAGTCTCTCAAGTCTCTACAGTGGGTGGGTTGCCCACTGTGCCATCCTGGGGAGTGCAAAGCCACAGTCTCTCAAGTCTCTACAATGGGTGGGTTGCCCACTAGACCATCCTGGGGAGTGCAAAGCCACAGTCTCTCAAGTGGATAACAGTCTCCACTGGTACTGGAGGGGGTCTAGTGCCCAGAGTGCTTTGTGCAGCCCTGCCCGACACAGGTGCGGGCCTGCCCCTTCCGCCAATGGGCCAGCGGTTCTTGAGATGAAGGGCCCAGTTCAGCGGTGCTTGAGACGGCGGTGCCCAGCGGAGCGGTGCTTGAGATGAAGGGCCCAGCGGAGCAGTGCTTTAGACGGCGGTGCCCAGCGGAGCAGTGCTTGAGATGAAGGGCCCAGTTCAGCGGTCATTGAGACGGCGGTGCCCAGCGGAGCAGTGCTTGAGATGAAGGGCCCAGTTCAGCGGTGCTTGAGATGGCGGTGCCCAGCGGAGCGGTGCTTGAGACGGCAGTGCCCAGCGGAGCGGTGCTTGAGATGAAGGGCCCAGCGGAGCAGTGCTTGAGATGAAGGGCCCAGCGGAGCAGTGCTTGAGACGGCGGTGCCCAGCGGAGCAGTGCTTGAGATGAAGGGCCCAGCGGAGCAGTGCTTGTGATGAAGGGCCCAGCGGAGCAGTGCTTGAGATGAAGGGCCCAGTTCAGCGGTTCTTGAGACGGCGGTGCCCTGTTCAGCGGTGCATGAGATGAAGGGCCCAGTTCAGCGGTGCTTGAGACGGCGGTGCCCTGTTCAGCGGTGCTTGAGATGAAGGGCCCAGTTCAGCGGTTCTTGAGACGGCGCTGCCCTGTTCAGCGGTGCTTGAGACGGCGGTGCCCTGTTCAGCGGTTCTTGAGACGGCGGTGCCCTGTTCAGCGATGCTTGAGATGAAGGGCCCTGTTCAGCGGTTCTTGAGACGGCGGTGCCCTGTTCAGTGGTGCTTGAGACGGGGGTGCCCTGTTCAGCGGTGCTTGAGACGGCGGTGCCCTGTTCAGCGGTGCTTGAGATGAAGGGCCCTGTTCAGCGGTTCTTGAAACGGCGGTGCCCTGTTCAGCGTTGCATGAGCTGAAGGGCCCAGTTCAGCGGTGCTTGAGATGAAGGGCCCAGTTCAGCAGTGCTTGAGACGGCGGTGCCCTGTTCAGCGGTTCTTGAGACGGCGGTGCCCAGCGGAGCGGTGCTTGAGATGAGTGTCCTGGTCAGCGGATCCGGCCCTGGCATGGATGTCACTCGCCACCTGACATGTGGCTGGCGGGGCCTTCCTGCCCATCTGTCTGGTGGCTTGCGGGCCCTCCTGGGCTGCAGTTCCGGGCCTGTGGGTGTCCTTCTGCCCACCTGGGACGTGGTTTGCGGGGCCCTCCTGGGCTGCAGTACCGGGCCTGTGGGTGTCCTCCTGCACACCTGTGATGTGGCTGGTGGGGCCCTCCTGGCCAGCTGGCCGGCTGCTGGACTTGTCGGGCGTGCTGCCCTTCCCACCCTTCCCTGTTCACCTGTGGCCCTTTCCCACCTTTGGCGGTGTGCCAGGAGGCACCCGACTTCCTGCTGGAGCCAATGTAGGGATTTTTGTCCCTGGTGTCTTTGGTCTCTCGCGCCGGGCACTGGCAATCTTCGGATTCTTTTTCGGGGGTGGGCTGGCCGTGCCTTGGCTCCTAGCTGAACTGGCTTCCCTTGAGGGTGGGGGACTCCACAGTCCATGGCAAACAGTCTTTACAGGTCCCGGTTTTGTGGTGGCTGAGGTGCTGATTGGAGTCTTATGAGATGGACGGGGTGGGGGAGTTGTTGGAAAGAGGTCAAGTTTGGAAAAGAAAAGCAATTTGGAAAGAGAGGGACGGGTAGGTGTAGTGGGTATGGGAGTGGAGGAAGAGGATGTGGTTGTAGGAGTGTGAAGTCTGGTGTCTTTGGGTGCAGGTGCTTGGGCTCGAGGCTGTCGTGAGGTGGATGGCTGTTGGGTGGGTGGCTGCCTGCGTTTGTATAGTTTGGAAGAGGGGGTGACAGACACACTGGGAGAGGACACAGGGGACGTGTAAATGGTAGTGGGGGTGGTGACTGCACGTGTGCGGAGTATTCTGGTGGGTGTGCTGGTGATGGACGTAGTGGCTGAAGATGTTGTGCATGCAAGTGTGAGTGGAGACGTCACAGGGAGGGAGGAGGGGGACACAGTGGAGGCAGTGGGTGTTGGTATGTCTGCATGTGGATGTTGCTTGTGTGAATGCTTGTGTGATATGTGGTGCTTATGTCTGGATGAGCTTCCCTTGGGTGTGGAGGTGTGTGCAGGCTGGTCTGATGGTGTGTCTGGGATAGGCTGAGGTAGAGGGGATTGGGTATGGGTGGAGGAAGTTGGAGGGGGGAGGCTAGAGACAGGGACAATGGCTGCCGTCAGTGCTGAGGCCAGAGCGTTGAACGATCGCTGATGGGCAGCCTGACCCGAATGAATGCCCTCCAGGTATGCATTACTCTGGTGCACCTCCCTTTCTACACCCTGGATGGCATTCAAAAGGGTAGACTGCACAACAATGATGGTCCTCAGGAGGTCAATGACCTCCTCACTGAGGGCAGCAGGGGTGACAGGGGCAGGGCCTGAGGTGCCTGGGGCGAAGGAGATGCCCACCTTCCTGTGTGAGCGGGCACAGGGCAAATGCTGAGGGGCTCCTGGGAGGGCGGTGCTGGTGCGCTGGGTGGAGGCTGTACCTGTTGTTGCGGGGGCACGGATGTTGCCGCCACCACAAGGGAGCTCCCTTCAGAGAACGAGTCGCTGTCACTGACATCAGCACGAGTCCCCGCTGTGGAGCTCCCCTCACCCTCCATCCCACTGGTGTATTCGGACTCCGTTGCATGGCCCTCCAGGGCCATGTGGGATGCAGCTCCCTCGTGCTCCGATGCCACTTCTCCTCCGCCTGATGATGCTAATGCACACATGAACAGGAAGACCACAAAAAAGGGGGGGGGGAGAAATAAAGACATGTTGAGTGCATGCATTGGCGACACCGTTGGCGGAGAGGACAGACACAGAAGCCCCCTGCACTACGCCGCGCACTTGGGGTCCACTACGCAATCCGTGGGACATGGCCTACAAGCCTATGGATGATAACTGCACAAATAGATGACACAGGGCCATGGATACCTGTACTTGACACCCTACAGAGGTGGGGGGCGTGGGCACAGGGCCATGCCTTACGGAGGGGCCTAGCCTACAGAAATCGCCCTGGCCTAGGGATACCCACAGCCCTCCTCCCCCACCCAGACACCTCCACTGCGCGCAAAGTCAGCAGAATGTATTTGTACTCACCCCCTTGTGTCTGCTGTGATGTCCTCACGCGCCCATCCAAATCGGGGTAGGCCACCGCCAGGATCCGGGACATCAGGGGGGTCAAATGTCGACTGGCACCCCTCCTACGTTGGGAGGCCATCCCCAGCTGAGCCTCCGCCGTCTTCCTGCTCCAGCGTCGGATGTCCTCCCACCTCTTCCGGCAGTGGGTGGCCCGTCTGTTGTGGACCCCCAGGGTCCGGACGTCCTTGGCGATGGCACGCCAAATAGCGACTTTCTGGTGGGCGCTGACCTATGTGACATGTACAGGGAGAGAAAAATTGTCATCACCTTCTGCATGCTCGATGTGAGTGGCCACCCATCCCCACCCTTGCCATGTGGCACATGCTCTCATCTGTCGTTTGATGCATGCCTCAATCGCTCCCCTCCCCACCATCTTTCATCCACCCCACTCAACCCAGGCATTGCCCACTAAGCATGGTTCCTGTGTACTTACCTGTTGGTCTAGAGGACCGTAGAGTAGCGCATACTGGGGGAGGACCCCATCCACAAGTTTCTCCAACTCCTCCGCAGTGAAGGCAGTGGCCCTTTCCCCAGTCGCATGAGCCATTGTCTCTTCCAGACCAAGGTCACAGCAGCACTTGCAGTGTAGGTCCTCTCCTGTGGAAGATCAGGTATCGAGGGATTAAGCAGATAGAAAATGGCGGTCACGCCCGCGGCGGTGCGTACTGCGACCGCCGGCGCACATCGTCATTGGCTCCTGAAACCCATAGGGTTCAATGTTAACCAATGCGGCTTTGCGCCGCGGTCTTCGACCGCCTACCGCCACGGTGTGCCACGCCAGCGCATTGACCTCACATCCCACTGTCGCACTTCACAGGTCAGGCAGCCGCCATTTCAAGGGCCCACATGGCTTAATTTCTACTGCGTCACACATACCTAGGCCTTGCATCAACACTCATACAAACCTTTCAATGCATTGGTAATCGTGTTATGTGCAAGCTGTGGTTACGTACCTGTGGGTTGATTGACTCTGTGCTCGCTGTTGTCCTTCATAGGCACATGCGAGGAGATGGAGGAATCTTCCTGTGTACAGACCGCTGGTGGACCTGTCGACAATGGAGGAACGACATGTCATACTGACATACAGGCTTGACCGAGCCACTATACAGGAACTGTGTGCCCAGCTGGAGCCAGACCTGATGTCACCCATCCGCCAACCCACAGGGATCCCCCCTCTAGTGCAGGTGCTGTCAGTACTCCATTTCTTAGCAAGTGGGTCATTTCAAACAACAGTGGCCATATCATCAGGGATGTCCCAGCCCATGTTTTCCAAGGTGTTGTCCAGAGTGTTGTCTACCCTGCTCAACCACATGAGGAGCTACATCATTTTCCCTGAGGTAGGGGATTTGGTTACAGTGAAAGGAGACTGCTATGCCCTTGGACATATTCCAAACATCATTGGTGCCATTGATGGGACACATGTTGCTTTGGTCCCCCCCAACAGGAGTGAACAGGTGTACAGGAACAGGAAGAGTTATCATTCCATGAATGTGCAGATGGTGTGTTTGGCTGACCAATACATCTCCCATGTTAATGCCAAGTTCCCTGGGTCAGTGCATGACGCCTACATCCTGCGGAATAGCAGCATCCCGTATGTGATGGGTCAACTCCAGAGGCACCGGGTGTGGCTATTAGGGGACTCTGGTTACCCCAACCTGTCATGGCTATTGACCCCCGTGTGGAATCCCAGGACAAGGGCAGAGGAACGGTACAATGAGGCCCATGGGCGGACTAGGAGGGTGATCGAGCGAACCTTCGGCCTCCTGAAGGCCAGGTTCAGGTGCCTCCATATGACTGGTGGATCCCTAATGTACTCACCAAAGAAGGTGTGCCAGATCATCGTGGCCTGCTGTATGCTTCACAACCTGGCTTTGCGATGCCAGGTGCCTTTTCTGCAGGAGGATGGTCCAGATGGTGGTGTTGTAGCAGCTGTGGAGAGTGAAGAGGAGGAAGCCGAAGAGGACGACATAGAGAACAGGAACACAGTAATACAGAAGTATTTTCAATGACACACAGGTAAGAATACACACCGGCATATTACATATACTTAACCCCTACTACCTCTCTACTGTCTGTCCTTTTCCCCCAGTGTGTGGTAACTGAGTTGTGACTTTCCCTTCCGTTTTCAGAGATGTGGGCCCCACTGCGTGACATCTGCTTTGTTTCCCCATGGACTACAGCTGTGTGACAGCGGTTTGTTGGCATCACAATGTGAATGAACATTTTGGCACGGTCATGTCTAATACATTTGTTCTAAATCACAGCCAGACTCCAGATTGTTTTGTGCAATAAGTGTGTTTATTCAAGTGCTCTAAATTGGATGGGTGGTTCCAAATCGGTGAGGGGTGATGGTGGAGGATTGTCCATGGCAGAGTCCAGACTATCAGTATCACAGGTGCATTGTCCAAATGCCTGTGAGAAGTGGAGCAGGGGCAGTTTATGGTTGGACAGGGTGACAATGTGGGACAGTGGGATGACAATCAGGGCGGTATCATTTGCTGGCGGGGGTCTTGACATCTTACTCTGTCTTCTTCCTGGATCTCAGGGCCCGCTTGCGGGGTGGTTCTCCTTCTGCAGGGGGTGGGGTTCTGGTGGCCTGTTGGTCTTGTGTCGGGGCCTCCTGTCCACTAGTGCCGGCGGAGGTGGTAGGCAGTTCTTGGTGCATGCTAGTGTCAGGGGCCCTTTGAGGTGCCACAGTGTCCCGCAATGTGGTGACTAACTCATTCAGGGCCACTACAATGGTACCCATGGCGGAACTGATGTTTCTTAGTTCCTCCCTGAACCCCATATACTGTTGCTCCTGCAGAAGCTGGATCTCCTGAAACCTGGCCAGGACCGTCGCCATCGTCTCCTGGGAGTGGTGGTATGCTCCCATGATGGAGGAGAGGGCCTCGTGGAGAGTAGGTTCCCTGAGCCTGTCCCCCCCCCTGTCGCACAGCAGGCCTCCCAGTTCCCCTGTTTCCCTGTGCCTCTGTTCCATGGACCGTGTGCCCACTACCACTGCCCCTAGGTCCCTGTTGTTGTTGGAGTGTTGGGTTAGCCTGGGTTCCCTGTAGTGGTGGACACACCGCTGATTGATGTGTCCTGGGGACAAAGGTATGGGCCCGCTGGGTGTGTGCTGTGCTGGTGTTTCCAGAGGGGGGAAGGTCTGCTGTGGCCTGTGGCTGTGTGAGGGGAACCGACTGTCCCGAGGTCCCCGATGGACCGGGCTGGTCATCTAGATCCAGGGAGACAGAGCTGCTGTCCTCACTGTGGGCCTCTTCTGGGGGTGGAGTGGACATTTGTGGACCCTCCTGCACGGTGACCTGGCGTTCGGGTCCTGCAGGGGTATAAAAATATGGTTATTGCTTCTGTGTGTGCCATAGCGTGCAATGGGTGGGTGCCCGTGTACCCCAGTGCTGGCATTCCTTTGTGGGGCTGTTGTGACGGTGGTTGGGGGGGGGTTGTATGTGTATGTGCAGTGGTCATGCTTAGGTGATGGGTGTCCATGCTTTGTGGATGCATGCAGGGCTAGGTGTTGGGATGGGTGGGTTGTGATGGTGAGACATTTGCAAGGAGTAGGTGTGATGGGTGTGGGGGTGGGGGTGGGGGTATGAGTTGGCATGCAGGTGGGGTGGGGGGGAAGATGTAGTGAAGATGAGACTTACCAGAGTCCATACCTCCAGCTACTCCAGCGAGGCCCTCAGGATGCAGGATGTTCAAGACCTGCTCCTCCCATGTTGTAAATTCTGGGGGAGGAGGTGGGGGTCCGCCGCCAGTCCGCTGCACCGCGATGTTGTGCCTGGATACCATGGAACGCACCTTCCCTTGTAGGTCGTTCCACCTCTTCCTGATGTCGTCCCGATTTCTTGGGTGCTGCCCCACTGCGTTGACCCTGTCCACTATTCTGCTCCATAGCTCCATCTTCCTGGCAATGGTGGTGTGCTGCACCTGTGCCCCGAACAGCTGTGGCTCTACTCGTACAATTTCCTCCACCATGACCCTGAGTTCATCATCAGAGAACCTGGGGTGTCTTTGCGGTGCCATGGGGTGGTGTGGGTGGTGTGTAGGGTGGATTGTGTGGTGCTAAAGTGTGGTGATGTGTATTGTTGTGTTGTGTGAAGTGCATGCAAATATTGCTGGGTGACAGTGAATTGGGCGTCTGGGTGCTCGGATGTCTTTTCTCGGTGCATGTTCATGAATCTCTAGGAGTGGAGGTTTGTGGGTGATGTGGGTGTGTATTTTATATTGTAATGGGTGTGTGGGAGTGGTGTGTGTATGTGTATCAGGTGTGTGTATTTTGAATTGTCCAATGTGGTTGTATTTTGTAAGTGTGTGTGTATTTTGAGCGCGGCGGTGTGTACCGCCAATGGAATACCGCGGTTGAAAGACCGCCATGTGGATTCGTGTGTCGTGATAGTGTGGGCGTATTTTTGTTGGCGTGACGGTGGAGGTTTGGTCATCGCCAGTTTCTCACTGCCCTTTGGTGTGGCGGACTTTTGTGGATGTCTGTATTTTGGCGGTTTGACTGTTGTGGATCAGAATGACCGTGGCGGTTTACCGTGGCCGCGGCGGTGTTATGGCGGTCTTCTGAACGGCGGTGAGCGCCTTTTACCGCCGAGGTTGGAATGACCACCATAGTCCCTTACTACCTTTATCAAAAGGTCCACATAGATGTGCTAACGTGTCCTTTTATGGTATTTTATCACACATCAGGACTCGTTTTAGGCCAATGAATCTTTTGACCCAGTTGAGAGACACCGTAGGACGAGATAGCTAATCAATATATCAATCAATACATCAATAATGTCATCAATATTTATCACGACAATGCAGTTCACTTTAGTCAAAGTCATTAATCAGTTCAAAGACGCTACGATGACCTTTCAGCCATGAATAACCCCTACTTGTTTAGTAGAATTTATGAGTTTTATTCCGTATTAATTACAATCTAATGGCAAATGCGTCAATCTCAACACCAAGAAACATAATAGCATAGTCAGGAAATGGCAACTTTGGTAAGCTTTCATTAGAGCAAGAATCACAAACATCAGAACATAACACGGCGTGAACATAGATTAATTTAGCAGAGTCAATAACGCGTCAGTTCAACAAAACATAATCTTGGTCGTATGTCTATTTGCGTCAGTTTGATGAACCCCTGTTCTAACCACTGATTAGCATTCGCATGTTGGGCTTCATGCAAAACAATTTAGAACACCAATTTGGAAAACATCTAACTAAGGTCTTGGTCAAAAGCAAGCAGTTGGTACCTAGAAAGGAAAAGCAAACAGACAAATTACAAATGCATTGTCATATTTACCCTCCAAGGATTAGGTCAGCGCACAGGATCAGTCTTCGTCTTCAGGACATCAGTCAAATTGCCATTCAGTCAGAACTCCGCTCTGGGGCAAAAGGATACTTTCCTCATAAGGAGGTGAAGTGTAAAATAGACAATCTAAGGGTGAGGATGGTTTTAAGTAAACCACCAAGTTACCAAACAGAGTGGCAGAGTTTCTGAATAAAATCAATAGCATTCCCTAACCCACCTAAATTACTTCTTGTGACATGGGTTTTCATCCCTTTTTCGTAGTACATTCCCCCAAAATTCTATTGGACATTTGCTATACCCCACTATCTTTAACCTATCCTAGAACACATTAGGTAATCCTACTCTTCACCCCATATAATTTTACAAGTCTTTGATTGGTCTTCGTAATTGACGTCTTCAGAGGTGGCACGTTCGGTGTGATTTCATCCTTTTGTAATTCTTTGCACATCTTTTGGTCAGAAGTTCCGTTGTCTTCATTGGTTTGAATGACCTTGTACATTACATTAATCTACATAGTTTAATTTCATTTTTAACATTTAGGGGGTCATTACAACCCTGGCAGACGGTGTTAAAGGTGGGGTAATACCGCAAACAGGCCGGCGGACAAAAAAAGGGAATCATGACCCTGGCGGAACCCGCCAACAAAGACAGCCACTTTAACACAGGGCCCGCCACGGCGGTACAGACAAGCAGCGTCGCGGTTACCGCCAACAGACAGGCGGGAGACAATGTACCGCCCACACTACTACAACCCGCCAATCTGCCACCTTTTCCTGTGCTTGTTTTTCTGCTCCTTTACGACCAACAGCTACGTAGGCGCAGAAGATACCGGTGAGTACTGCACCTACGACACGGGGGAGAGGGGAGGCAAAAGTTAGGGGGACACCCACCAAACAACCCCACCCTCGCATTATACAACATACACACCAATGCATTATCAAAAAATCACAGTAACAACCCACAATCCCCCCGGAAGAATGAAAACACAAAGCCAAATTCGGGCAAACATTGTAATGTGCCAATATACACGTCATAAAAAAATATACAGATATATATCTCAAAATCACTCTTATTTACACATACAATCCGAGAAGTAGTGCAGATATGTACACAACAATGTCCATGCACCAACAGTCCAAAAATGCATGGGCGAGGCCCACAATAGATACCTGACCAAAACCGGAGAGAACACTGCCGGGGCATCAGATGGAAATAAAACAGGCACCTCAGGGGGAAGAGAAGGGGGGGCACCTCAGCCAGATGAATATGAAGCCAGATCCACGACGGGGCTCCATGCCCATTGATGTATCCTGGGGAGTGCAAAGCCACAGTCTCTCAAGTCTCTACAGTGGGTGGCTTGCCCACTGTACCATCCTGGGAAGTGCAAAGCCACAGTCTCTCAAGTCTCACAAGTGGGTGGCTTGCCCACTGTTACATCCTGGGGAGTGCAAAGCCACAGTCTCTCAAGTCTCTACAGTGGGTGGGTTGCCCACTGTTCAATCCTGGGGAGGTCAAAGCCACAGTCTCTCAAGTCTCTACAGTGGGTGGCTTGCCCTCTGTACCATCCTGGGAAGTGCAAAGCCACAGTCTCTCAAGTACATGCAGGTTTCCACTGGTTCTGGAGGGGGACTGGTGCCCAGACTGGATGAGTCTCCACGTGGAAGTACCTGTCCTGTCACTGTCCCAGCTGCACATGGGATAAGGATGCCTGATGTGGCGGCCTTTTCATTCCTACACAGTGCATGCCCTGTTCAGCGGTGCTTTGCCATGGCGGTCTTTGCCCTGTTCAGCTGTGCTTTGACATGGCGGTTCTGGACAGTTCAGCGTTGCTTTGCCATGGAGGTCTTTGCCCTGTTCAGCGGTGCTTTGCCATGGCGGTCTTTTCCCTGTTCTGCGGTGCTTTGCCCTGTTCAGAGGTGCTTTGCCATGGCGGTCTTTGCCCTGTTCAGCGCTGCTTTGCCATGGCGGTTCAGGACTGTTTAGCGGTGCTTTGCCATGGCGGTTCTGATACGGACATTGGTGTGTGGCATGACAATCTCCACACTGGACATTGGTGTGTGGCATGACGATCTCCACACTGGACATTGGTGTGTGGCATGACGATCTCTACACTGGGCATTGGTGTGTGGCATACGATCTCCACACTGGACATTGGTGTGTGGCATGACGATCTCTACACTGGGCATTGGTGTGTGGCATGACGTTCCATCATTGCCCAGCGGGGCTGTGTCATCCTGGCCCCTCCTGGGCTGTGACTCCGGCGGTGGTCTCTGGACCAGTGACGATACTTGTGCCCTCCTGGGCTGTGACTCCGGCAGTGGTCTCCTGACCAGTGAAGATACTTCTGCCCTCCTGGGCTGTGACTCCGGCGGTGGTTTCTGGACCAGTGACGATACTTGTGCCCTCCTGGCCTGTGACTCTGGCGGTGGTTTCTGGACCAGTGACGATACTTGTGCCCTCCTGGGCTGTGACTCCGGCGGTGGTTTCTGGACCAGTGACGATACTTGTGCCCTCCTGGGCTGTGACTCCGGCGGTGGTTTCTGGACCAGTGACGATACTTGTGCCCTCCTGGGCTGTGACTCCGGCGGTGGTTTCTGGACCAGTGACGATACTTGTGCCCTCCTGGGCTGTGACTCCAGCGGTGGTTTCTGGACCAGTGACAATACTTGTGCCCTCCTGGGCTGTGACTCCGGCAGAGGTTTCTGGACCAGTGACGATACTTGTGCCCTCCTGGGCTGTGACTCCGGCGGTGGTGTCTGGACCAGTGACGATACTTGTGCCCTCCTGGGCTGTGACTCCGGCGGTGGTTTCTGGACCAGTGACGATACTTGTGCCCTCCTGGGCTGTGACTCCGGCGGTGGTTTCTGGACCAGTGATGATACTTGTGCCCTCCTGGGCTGTGACTCTGGCAGTGGTTTCTGGACCAGTGACGATACTTGTGCCCTCCTGGGCTGTGACTCCGGCGGTGGTCTCCTGACCAGTGACGACGGTGCTGGCGGTTGTGTCTGGACCACCGGACATGATGGTGCACTTCTCTGCCGTGACACTCACAACAGGCTGGGCAGACTTCCTCTGGACATTCCCCACCTTTGTTGGAGTTACAGCTGACTCACCAATCCCCTTCGATCCCGTGTCACTTGTTGTCCCACCAGGGGTCTTAAGACGGTCCCGTCGTCCACTCTCCATTTTAAGAGCCTTTACAGGGGGTGGGCTGCCAGTGCCTTGGCTCCGGGTCCTACTGTCTGCCCTGGTGGACGGTGCATTCCAAAAACCTGGAACACGCACCACTGGTACTGGAGGCTTTTTGGCTGAGGAGCTACAATGGGACTGATGAATTGGAGGGGGGGTGGGGGCAAAAAGGTCAATTTGAAAGAGGGACAGTTTCGTCCGAACACTGGGATGGGTAGCTGGAGGGGGTCTGGGAGTGGAGGAAGAGGAGGTGGTTGTAGGAGGTGTCACTTTAGCTGTTTTGGGTGCAGGTGCAGGTACTGGAGGCTGTTGTGAGGTGGATGGATGTTAGGTGAGTGATTGCCGGCGTTTGTGTACTTTGGGAGGGGGCGTCACAGACACACTGGGAGAGGACACAGGGGATGTGTAAATGGGAGTGGAGGTGGTGAGTGCAGGTGAGCGGCTTGTGGTGCTGGGTGTCCTGGTGCGAGTCCTAGTGCCTGTAGATGTGGTGCATGCAGGTGTGTGTGTAGACGAGACTGGGAGGGAGGAGGGAGAAGAGGAGGAGGTGGACACAGTGGAGGCAGTGGATGTTGCTGTGTCTGGATGTGGGTGAGGCTTGCGTGAGTGCCTGTGGTGTGTGTGGTGCCTATGTTTGCCTGAGCTACTTGTGTGTGTTGACTTGTGTGCATGCTGGTCTGTAGGTGTGCTTGGGATGGGCTGGGGTACAGGAGATTGGGTCTGGGTGGAGGAAGTTGGAGGGGGGAGGCTAGCACAGGGACAATGGCTGCCATCAGTGCTGAGGCCAGAGATTGCAGGGTTCACTGAAGGACAGAGTGACCAGAATGAATGCCCTCCAGGAATGCATTACCGTGTTGCAACTCCCTTTCTACACCCTGGATGGCATTCACAATGGTAGACTGCAAAACAGTGAGTGACCTGAGGAGGTCAATGGCCTCCTCACTGAGGGCAGCAGGCGTGACTGCGGCAGGGCGTGAGGTGCCTGGGGCGAAGGTGATGCCCACCCTCCTGGGTGAGCGGGCACGGGGCGAACGCTGAGGGGCTGCTGGGAGGGCGGTGCTGGTAGGGGGGGGTGGCTTTACCTGTAGAAGTGGGGCGCACAGATGGTGCCGCACCACAGGGGAGCTCCCATCGGCGGACGAGTCCGTGTCGCTGGTTGGTGATCCGCTGGCCGACGTGAAGCTCCCCTCGCCCTCCGTCCCACTGGTGCATTCAGAGTCTGTGGTGTGGCCCTCCATGGCCACGTGGGATGCAGCTCCCTCATGCTCCGGTGCCACTGTACCTCAGCCTGATGGTGCTGATGTACAAAAGGACAGGGAGAGCAGGAAAAGGGGGGGGGAGACAGAAGAAACAGAGTTTTAGTGCATGGCATTCCGCTACCGTTGGCGGACAAGGCAGACGCAGCAGCCCCCTGCATTACGCCTTGCTCCTGACCTCTGCACATGCAATTTCCGGGACATGGCCTACATGGCAATGGTGGAAATCTGCGCACATGAATGCCACAGGGGCAACTATACCTCAACTTGGCACTCTGCTGAGGTGGGGTTGAGTGCCACATGGCCTACATTACGGAGGGGCCTTGTCTACCTAACTCACCCTGGCCACAGGCCTCCTCCCCCACCTAGACCCCTCTAATGCGCGCAAAGTCCACAGAATGAGGTTGTACTCACCCCCTTGTGTCTGCTGTGATGTCCTCAAGCGCCCATCCAACTCCGGGTAGGTCACCGCCAGGATCCGGAACATCAGGGGGGTCATGGTGCGAAGGGCACCCCTCCCACGTTGGAAGGCCATCCCCAGCTGAGCCTCCGCCATCTTCTTGCTGCAGCGGCGAATGTCCTCCCATCTCTTACGGCAGTGGGTGCCCCATCTCTGGTGGGCCCCCAGGGTCCGGACTTCCTTGGCGTGGCACGCCAAATGTCCCTCTTCTGGTGGGCGCTGACCTACATGACATGCACAAGGAAAGAGGAACAGTCATTACCAACTGCACCGTCAATGTGAGTGGCCCCCTCCCTACTCTGGCCATGTGGCCCATTCATTCCCATGCATTAATGTTCTATGAACTCTGCCCCCTTCCCTCTTCCACCCAGCACTCTCCACCCAGGCCTAGCCCATACAACGTGCTCCCTGTGTTCTAACCTGTTGGTCTGGAGGACCGTAGAGTAGCATGTACTGGGGGAGGACCCCATCCACAAGTTTCTCCAACTCCTGTGCAGTGAAGGCAGGGGCCCTTTCCCCAGACGCAGCAGCCATCATCGCTTCCAGACCGAGGTCACAGCAGCACTAGCAGTGTAGGTCCTCTCCTGTCGAAGGTCAGGTATCTAGTGATTGAAGAGATAGAAAATGGCGGTGACGTCCGCGGCGGTGACGTCCGCGGCAATGCGCATCATCACCGCCAGCGCACCTGTTCATTGGTTCCTGGGACCCATAGGGTCCAATGTTAACCAATGCAGCATTGCGCCGCGGTCTACGACCGCCTACCGCGACGGTGTGCAACGCCAGCGCATTTACCCCACAATCCCATTGTCCCAGTTTAGAGGTCAGACAGCCGCCATTTCAGGGGCCCACATGGCTTCATTTACTACTGCGTCACACATAGCTAGGCCTATACTCAACACACATACAGGAAGGGGTTTTGTCTGGTGTAGTCTTGTGTGTAACTGTGGGTACATACCTGGAGGAATAGTGACTGGTTCTTCGCTGTTGTCCTTCTTAGGCACCGTCAGCTGGGACATATGAGAAGATGGCAGAATCCTCCGGTGTACCGACCGCTGGTGGACCTGTTGACAATGGAAGAAAGACATATCATCATCACCTACAGGTTTGACCGTGCCACAATCCAGGAACTATGTACCCAGTTGGAGCCAGACCTGATGTCACCGCCATCCGACTGGAATCCCCCTTGACGTGCAGGTGCTGTCAGTGCTCCATTCCCTTGCAAGTGGGTCTTTTCAGACAACAGTGGCCATGGCATCAGGGATGTCCCAGCCTATGTTTTCCAACGTGTTGTCCACAGTGTTGTCTGCCCTGCTGAAACACGTAAGGAGATACATCATTTTCCCTGAGGTGGAGGAATTGCCTACAGTGAAAGGTGACTTCTATGCCCTTGGACATATCCCGAACATCATAGGTGCTATTGATGGGACCCATGTAGCTGTGGTCCCCCCCCCACAGGAGTGAACAGGTGTACAGGAACAGGAAGAATTATCATTCGATGAATGTCCAGATGGTCTGTTTGGCAGACTAGTACATCTCGCAGGTAAATGCAATGTTCCCTGGCTCAGTGCATGACGCCTGCATCCTGCGGAATAGCAGCATCCCTGATATGATGGGTCAACTCCAGAGGCACCATGTATGGCTATTGGGGGACTCTGGTTACCCTAACCTTTCCTGGCTATTGACCCCAGTGAGGAATCCCAGGACCAGGGCAGAGGAACGGTACAATGATGTCCATGGTCGGACTAGGAGGGTTATCGAACGCACCTTCGGCCTTCTTAAGGCCAGGTTCAGGTGCCTCCATATGACAGGTGGATTCTATTCTACTCACCGAAGAAGGTGTGCGACATCATCATCGCCTGCTCCATGCTCCATAATTTAGCATTGCTACGCAAGGTGCCTTTTCTGCAGGAGGATGATCCAGATGACGGTGTTGTGGCAGTTGTGGAGCCTGTGGAGCGCGTGGACAGTGATGAGGATGAAGCTGAGGATGAAGAAAACGACAACAGGGAGTCAGTCATACAGCAATATTTCCAGTGACACACAGGTGAGAACATTTTCAGGTTTAACATTACATTAACTTTCACACGTCTACCTCTATCCTGTACCTACATTTCACTCACTATTTGTTAATTGAGTTGTACCCTTCCATTTCAGTTTCACAGGTGTGGTTACCTACGTGTCAACTGCTTGCATCCTTGAAGGGCTTGTGATGTGTGACATTGGTATGTTAGCCTTACAATGGGTAACCCATTATGACACTGTAATTGATAATGCAAAGTTCCAAATCATAGACTGACTCCAGATTTCTTTGGCTTTCAAGGGTGTTTATTTAAGTGATAAAAAAATCAAGGAAGGTTGTAAAATGGGGATGGGTGATGGTGGAGGAATGTCCATGGCAGAGTCCAGTCTATTAGTCTCACAGGTGCACTGCCCATATGGGCATTGGAAGTGGAGCTGGGGCAGTTCCAATCTGGACAGGGTGACAAAGTGGGACAGTGGGGGGACAATCAGGGTGGTCTTATTTTCTGGCGGTGGTCTTGCCATCTTGCTCTGTCCTGTTCCTGGATCTCAGGGCCCGCTTGCGTGGTGGTTGTCCGTCTGCAGGGGATGGGGTGCTGGTCCTGTGGCGGGGCATCCTGTCCACTAGCGCCGGCGGAGGTGGTGGGCAGTTTTTCATCCTGGCTAGTGTGAGGGGCCCCTTGGAGTGCCACAGTGTCCCTCAAGGTCTTTTGAATGTCCGTCAGCACCCCTATGATGGTGCCCAGGGCGGAGCTGATGGTCCTGAGCTCCTCCCTGAACCCCAAATACAGTTCGTCCTGCAGACGCAGGGTCTCCTGCAACTTGTCCAGGACCGTCGCCATCGTCTCCTGGGAGTGGTGGTATGCTCCCATGATAGAGGAGAGGGCCTCGTGGAGAGTTGGTTCCCTTGGCCTGTCCTCCCTCTGTCGCACAGCAGCCCTCCCAGTTTCCCTATGTTCCTGTGCCTCCGTCCCCTGGACCGTGTGCCCACTATCACTGCCCCCAGGTCCCTGTTGTTGTTGGGGTGGTGGGTTAGCCTGGGTGCCCTGTAGTGGTGGACACACCGCTGATTGACCTGTCCTGGGTAGGGAGGTTTAGGCCCGTTGGGTGGGTGCTGTGCTGGTGTTACCAGAGGGTGGCAGCTCGGTGTTGGGCTGTGCCTGGGCAAGGGGAACCGACTGTCCTGAGGCCCACATTGGTCCGGGCTGGTCATCAGGATCCAGTAGGGCAGAGCTGCTGTCGTCACTGTGGGCCTCTTCTGGGGGTGGAGTAGTGTTGTCTGGACCCTCTGGTGTGGTGACGTTCCTTCGGGTTCCTGCAGGGGTATAAGAACATGATTATTGCATGTGTGTGTGTGTAATGATGTGCAATGGGTGGGTGTTTGTGTACCCCAGTGCTAGCATTCCTGTGTGGGGGCTTGTGTTGTGATGGTTGGGGGGGTGTTCTGGGTATGTGCAGTGGGCATGCTTTAGTGAGGGGTGCCCATGCTTAGTTGTGTCATGCAGGGCTTGGTGTTGGGATGGGTGGTTGGTGTCATGGGTACATTACTGAGGATTTGGGGTGATAGGGGAGGGTGTGAGGGTGGGGGTGTGTGATGGCATGCAGGTAGGGTGGGGGATGTGATAGTTAAGATTTGACTTACCAGTGTCCGTTCCTCCACCGACTCCTCCGAGGCCCTCAGGATGCAAGATGGTCAGGACTTGCTCCTCCCATGTTGTTAGTTGTGGGGGAGGAGGTGGGGGTCCGCCGCCAGTCTGCTGCACAGCGATATTGTGCCTGGAGACCGTGGAACGCACCTTCCCCCGTAGGTCGCTCCACCTCTTCCTGATGTCCTCCCTATTTCTTGGGTGCTGTACCACTGCGTTGACCCTGTCGACTATTCTTCGCCATAGCTCCATCTTCCTGGCTATTGATGTGTGCTGTACCTGTGAGCCAAATAGCTGTGGCTCTACCCGTACGATTTCCTCCACCATGACCCTGAGCTCCTCCTCGGAGAAGCGGGGGTGTCTTTGGCGTGACATGGGGTGGTGTGTGTGAGGTGTGGGGTGGTGTATGTGGTGATGAGTGTGGTGAGTGTAGTGGTATGTGGTGTTTAGTGCGTGGACGTAGTGTGGGTGATGGTGTTGTGTGCCTCTGTGTGATGGGGTTGTCAATAGCTGTGCTGTCTCTCTGGCCTTCTCTCAGAATTTCTGGTTGTAGGGGTTTGTGGGTGATGTGGGTGTGTGTTTTATATTGTGTTGGGTGTGTGGGAGTGTTGTTTGTATGTGTATCAGGTGTGTGTATTTTGAATTGTCCAATGTGGCGGTGTTTTGGAGATGTGTGTGTATTTTGAACGCAGCGGTGTGTACCGCCAATGGAATACCACGGTAGAAAGACCGCCACGTGGATTCGTGGGTCGTAATAGCATGGGCGTGTTTCTGTTGGCGTGGAGGTGGAGGATGTGTTTCTGCCAGTTTATCGCTGAACTTTGGTGTGGCGGTATTGTGTGGGTGTCTGAATTTCGTCGGATTCCGTGATGTGTGTCATAATATCTGTGGCGGTCTAACGCGGACGCGACGGTGTATTGGCGGTCCTCTGCACGGCGGTAAGTGCCTTATACCGCCAATGTTGTAATGAGGGCCTTAGTCTGTGGACGAGGGTAGATGGTGAGAACGGATCTAACATGGTTACATTCATCTTCCAAGTCGAAGAAAAAGAATAAACAGGGTCATGACCCCTTGTGAGTCAGCACACTGGAAAATAGAAAAATGCATTTAATATGAGAGCCAGGTAGCTAAGCTTCGGCTCATGCTAATTTAAGTCCTATGAGGTTTTCAATACAGATTTAATAACGCAAATGTTAGTATAAACTTATTTAAATGTAATAAAACATTTTGATTATCATTATTAGTTCGCGTATATATTGGTGGCCACTCATCGTGGTCACAATTCAAGCGCACGTCTAAGCAACATTACTATTATTATAGTTTCTATGTGGCAGCATCACACACTAATTCATAAACATTTCATGTTAATATAGATTATATAAGCTACACTCTCTCAGATGTTAAAAAGAGTGGATATCAAAGAGGACCCCTGTGGTGTTCTGCATGGGTTAGTGATGGACCTAGATTTATAGGGGGTATATACAGCTTGCTATCTGTCCGATAGGAATTTCTTACACCAGGATAAGGCATGGGAGTGAATGCTGATGTCAAATAGCCTCTCAATCAGGAAAGCCTGGAGACTGTATCAAAGGCTGGAGAAAGATCTAATAGAATGAGAGCTGCAGTATTTCCCTTATCTAAGCTGGTCATGGTTCAATATGTTCCTGTAAAGAGAGTGGTTTCTATGCAGTCCTGCGTGGTGCCTTAAAACCCGATTGAGAGAAATCCAGTATGCTATTAATCTCTACATGCTGGGAAAGTTATTTGTTAATTATTTTTCAGTATGTTCATTGGAAACAGCAGCAGTAGGATTGGAAAATAGACAAGTTAGTGGGGTCAGTAGTGGGCTTTACTAGAATCGGAAGAATATTGGCATGTTTCCAGCTCCTGGGCAGCCTGCCAAGATGTTAAAAGATCTGTCAACAAAGGAGCAAATAGAATAGGAAAGAGTCGAATAGATGAGTCGGACGCAGGTCGTCTGGTGATCAAGACTTGATTGAGGAAACAAGAAGTCTGACTTTCTTGTTTGTAACTCTGTCAAAGCGTCCCAAACTACAAGAGATTTCGATAAGTTTTTGATGGCATCGCACCACCAGTGAAGATGGGTCTATCTGACTACCAAAGTTGTCCCAAGTTTTTAACAGCAAATAATTATGACAAAGTTTCACTCTGGCTGCTTGAATTCCTTCAGTGTATTGAACATTTTCAAGGCTGAGGAGTCCTATTATCTGTGTCCTCTTCGTTAAGGAGCTTCTGCGTGACATTTTCAGTTGTTTACGGTAATTGTTTAATGTGTTTTTATGCAAGAGTTTGTCTTTAAGGGGATTTAGCGCGAAGCCAAGCTCTCTCCAGTCTCTTGCAGCCCTGTTTAGCCTTCCTTAACTCGTCGTTGTACCATTTAGCATGATGTCTATTTTGCCTGGTTTCATTGATTTTGTGCAGACTAAGCTGTCAGGTGCTTCTGAGAAGCCTACATAGTAAACTGCAACTGCTTCATCTATGTTTGCCAACATGGGATTTGCTCACGCTTATCTTCAATTTTTATACAAAGTGGCATTGCAAAATCTCCCCCTGTGACCTTTGGTGTTTTTCAATATAACACTATCCATTACCTGAGAATGAGATGTGTGCCTGACTACATTATTTCCTCTACTTCAAGAGAGAAACTGATGGTGATGCAGAAGAAGGGAGATTCTATGCTGGAGTTTGAGCTAATATGGCGGCTCCGAATCCCCATAAGGACAACAGCATAGTGAGCAGGATAAAATCAGAAACTTATCTTTACCAGTAAGTTACTTAATGCTATTATTATACTTTTCAGCTGTTTAAAAACACAGCCACAGCCAAGTGCTTTTACAACCAGACATACGGATTGACTGAGAAAAATCAACCAATTGTGGAAATGACTGCAGACCTGCATGTCAATCAGCAACTAATTAGTTCCAGTTTTTAATACATCGATATCTAGTAGATACTAATAGAATGAGACCGCTATCATGTTAAATGCATACGAGCGAAAGGATGTGCCCTATACACAAAAGTACGTCTGATCTAATGCAAACATATAGGCCTTGTTCTCATTAGAGATCAAAACCAGGTGCAGAGAATGCATTATGTTTTGCAGGTTCCCACAAAGGGAGGGAGATAAGATCGTTCAGCTAGAGAGTTGGCGTCACATATGTCAGAATATAAATCTACTACACAAGCAGACAAGAGTTGATTGTTAAGCATACAGAGATGTTTTAATAGTGTTTTCAAGTCTTTGCTTATAAAATGCAAATTAGAAATGTCTAAACAACATTATACTTGTAAATGTTTGAGTAAGCACCAGCAGGAATCTGTCAGCTTGCTGTAATTTATTGTCAATTTATTGTCAACCTGGGTTTTATAGGGATCATTAGAGACGCTCTTAAAAATCAAAAGATTATGTGCCACAGTTATTGCTCTGATTTTTCTTATGTAACAACTGGTATTTTTTTTTATACAATACAGATTTAAACAGTGTAAAAGCTTTTAGTAAAAACTCTGAGAAACTTAATATATTATATTTTAAGGGCACAAAAAGTAGTTTCGCTGGATACTATTTTAGCTAAAAATGTTCCTCCCAAAGCAAAGCAAATAGTCAATTAACTATTTACAGAACTGATGGAGGGCATTCTAATTATACTGTGATAAAACTTGAGGTTTACAAAAAGTTGCGATCCGCCATTCGGTCTGCCTGTAAATGTATTCAAATAATAGCATTTGCTAAACCAGGCAACATTCGGCAACATATGTGAATGTGTTTCTTAGATATGCGTAAGCAATGCCATGGAAATATTATGAATATTCAGATTGACAAATTATGCATTTCCACACATATATTCGGGCCATTTGAAAACACAGAAATCCACATGTTCAAGATATAAATGTTGTGGCCTCTTGATTAAGGTGATATATTGCAAAAATGCAAATGCAAAGAAAAAACAGCCTAACCAAAGACAGCAGATGAGGGAAAAACATAGTACACGAGATACGGATAAACACCTTTTGCCCTGAAACTAAGGCATTGAAACTGGCAAAAAATAATCAAATGAAAAACATGGTGAACTACTACACCTGCTCCAGGTTGCCAATTTAGTGGCACATTGTCATGCTCACTGATAGTTAATCAGTGAGAACTTGCACAAATCATGTCAAGTATTTAGGGGCAAGCCATGGTGCTTGCATGTGCACATGTTGGATGACTATTATCCTGTTGAAAAATGGATTATTGGTAAGGACAGGTAAGTGCCTACACT
Organism: Pleurodeles waltl; assembly: GCF_031143425.1. Taxonomy (NCBI): domain Eukaryota; kingdom Metazoa; phylum Chordata; class Amphibia; order Caudata; family Salamandridae; genus Pleurodeles; species Pleurodeles waltl. The sequence goes on from NC_090444.1 coordinate 316,624,629, forward strand.
TAGCAATAGGCCACAATCCCCCACTTAGATCCAGTCAGGTCTCACTAAATGAATCCCCGGTCAACCCTTGGTAGCTTGGCAACAACAGAAAATGCTTAAATTAGCAGACAATTGTGTAAAGCATTTAAAAATCACAAAACAGTAAACAAGTAAAACACAAAACACAATAAAAATACAACACCAATTCATAACAATAGAGTATATTTTCATCTTTAAAATGACACCAAAATGATTAAAATTGGATAAGGGAAACTGGTGATATGCATTTTTAAAGAATTAATGTTTTCAAGCGCATGGAAACTAAGGGGCATATTTATGAGTACCTAGCGCTGCCGGAGTGTCACTTTTTGTGACGCTCGGTGGCGAAATGTCGTGCACCATATTTACAAGGTGGGGTTAAGCCACTTTTTTGGCTTAATGCCACTTTGTAAATACAATCCCTTCACATGCAGCCCTTTGAATGGAAGGGGCATGCAATGAGTGTTGCTGTGGGCATGCCACAGCAACACCCATTGCATGTTGACGTGCCTCAGATTTATGAGTGTTGGTAAATTTGAGGCCGCACCAAAATCTAACGCCACCCCTGGGGTGGCGTTAGCGAGGCACAACGAGAAGGGATACTTTTATTCCTCCTCGTTTTTTGATTTTTCTATGTGTGCTGCATTCTGCAGCACACATAGAAAGAGCAAAATGGCAGACATGATTATTTATGTGCTGGAAGGTGGCCCACCCTGCACATAAACAATCATTTAAAAATGACACTTTGGCACTTCGGTGTGAAGGGACAACTTCCCGCACATAAACAATCACACCTCTCAACGCAGACATCCTTGCATGATGGTGCAAGGATGCCTGTGTTGGACCTGGCAGCTAAATGTAGTGCTAGCGTAGGGGACAACATAGGGGTCTGCCACATTCAATTAAATATGGTGCATCCCTGCATTGTGAAAATGACATAGAACGGCACTGCCAATTTTGGCACAGCATCGCGCTCCGTCATTTTCCTACAAATATTGGCCTAAAAGTGCCAATCTGGTCATCTGGTCGCACTAGACCAGGGCAAAATCAAATTTGAGGCCAACTACAATGGATCCCTGCTTGACTACAGCAAGCAGGAGGCCTCAGTCAAAAGTTTACCTCCAGACTTAGGGGGTCATTCCAACCCTGGCGGTCATCGACCGCCAGGGTGGAGGACCACGGAAGCACCGCCAACAGGCTGGCGGTGCTTTCCTGCTCATTCTGACCGCGGCGGTAAAGCCGCGGTCAGAAAAGGGGATCCAGCGGTTTCCCGCCGGATTTCCCCTGCTTGGGCAGAACCTCCATGGTGGCGCTGAGATTCCGACCCCCTTCCCGCCATCCTGTTCCTGGCGGTTTTTACCGCCAGGAACAAGATGTCGGGAACGGGTGTCGTGGCATGGGCAGTGCAGGGGCTCCCTAACAGGGCCCCAGAGAGATTTTCACTGTCTGCATTGCAGACAGTAAAAATTGCGACGGGTGCAACTGCACCCGTCGCACCCCTGCAACACCGCCGGCTCCATTCGGAGCCGGCTTCCATGTTGCAGGGCCTTTCCCGCTGGGCCGGCGGGCGCTCCTTTGGCGGGCGCCCGCCGGCCCAGCGGGAAAGCCAGAATGGCCTCCGCGGTCTTCTGACCGCGGAGCGGCCATTTGGCGGTGACCGCATGGTGGCCGGCTACTGCCGCCCGCCGCGGTCAGAATGACCGCCTTAGTCTTTTTCTTGAAGATTTTCTTCAGCGGGACGAAGTCATCAATCTGATCTGACTTCCCTAGAGCCCTCTTCAGATATGTGTCGCAGGAGACCTGGGTGAAGAATTCCAACTTTGGACTTAGAAGATTTTTCAGGACAGAAATCTTTGTCCAGGCCAAAGCTGAATCTTGATCTGACGCCCCTGGAGCCCTCTTTGGATACACTGCATGGGAAGTTCGTGCTTTGTCACTTTTTTTGAGCTTTTTCCTTCCGATGAGGGTCAACCCTCCTCAGCTAGACAATTTTGATTCAAGGGTATCTGATCACCTTTCCAGGAGACCCCGGTGAAGTCCTGGAAGTCTAGGGCTCTGGAGCTTTTCAGTGAGAGGAACCTGCAGGTCAGGCCAGGTCGCAGTTGAGGTAAGCTGGCTTAACTCACCACAGCGCGTTGGTTCCTTTATGGAGCTTTTTCCCAAAAGTTCTTCAAACTTCTGGATCTTCTTCCAGGAGGTCTTTGAAGGTCCTTTAGAAGTCCCATAGCTCACTCCAAGGTTCCAGAAGCTCTGAGTTGCTCCTTGAGGGTTAGGACTCCAACTCTCAGAATGCCTGATCCAAATTAAAAAATGACCACTAGCCACTGGTCAGCTGTTCATTTCCTTCTGGTTTTGATGCAGGGGACTCTGGATAGCAATTGTTCACCTGTAGCAAGCAGGGAGTCCCTTCCTAAGGCAGTAGAAGACAGGCAAAGTCCTTTTAGTGGTGAAGCCCAAGTGTGCATCTGATGCAGTCCTTCAGAGTGCAGTGTCCAGGTGCAGGTCAGGGGTCCTGCAGGGCAGTCCTTCTTCTTTCGATGTTGTTCCTTGTAGGGATCTGAGGTGTAGGCACAGAACAGCCAAATGTATCCTTGCTCCTGAGTGAAAAGCAGGAGTGGGGTAGCTGTCCTATCACAAGCAGGCCACTACCCTCTTGGATAACCACTTCCAGGGAGCAGCATTCTTTAAAAATCCAAAATGGCAGAAACAGAATTTTGGAGGTTAGATCTGGATGAGGCCACCCACTGGTGTGGCTAAATATCCTTAGCACATCCATCTCCTAATCTAATTAAAAGGTCACCTGGTTGTCTGGGTTTTCAGCGAATGGGGGAGATCCTGGGCTGCTCCAAATGTGTTTCCCTGCTTTGAAGACCAGTTTGGCTGCTATCCCCCCATCCTGTTTTATCATCTGCTGAGGCAGAGCTCCTCCCCCAGGCACTTCCTTTGTTTTCAGCCAGACCACTTCATACCTCACCAAAGTCTGGCCAATCAGAAAAAGGTACTACAGAGCTGAACCTAGTAACTTTTAGGAAGAGTTCTAAAACTATTTCTAGGCAAAAGATTTTAGCCTATGGAGCCTATTCACTACAATGAGGGAAAAACAAATGTGGCTGATTTCCTCAAAGGCTTATAAAACATAATTTATATGGTCCCTGATTATAGTTACACTGCACCCCACCCTGGGGGCACCTAGGGCACACCTAAGGGGAGGGGTGACTAATATGTAAAAAAAAATGTAGTTTATGATTTTGGAAGTACTTTTAATGCCAAAGTTGAATTGGCATCTAACTAATATTTGAAAGCAGCCAGAAAAGAACCTGAATGTATGATGGAACAATGAATGCTGGAACCACACATGCCTGAAGAACGCGGTCGGAACTACGACTGCGTTGTTACCACAAACGCCTTTACCACGCATGCCTTTACAACAATTTTTCATTGTAAAAGCATGCCTAGTAAAGGCATGTGTTGGAATGTCATGTGTGGTTCTAGCATGCAACCCCCCACCTGTCCTAAGGCCCAGAAGTACCCCACCCCTAATACTAAAACTACCCCAACCCCCCACCCCTAAAACAAAACTACCACAGATATCTCCCACCCACCCTGAACCCTAAATCCTTCCCCGACCTCATCCAGCACCCTAAAAACAACTGCCCCTAAAAACAAAACTACCTGGATCCCCCACCCCCAAAAACCAAACTGCCCTGACCCCTCTCCCCAAACACCAAACCACACCGATCCACCAATCCCCACCCCCAAAAACCAAACTACCCTGACCCCCACCCCCCAAAAAAAACTTCCTTGCCTCTGCAACCCAAAAAACAAACTTCCTGACCCCCTCACCTCCCACCCTGAAAAACACTAACTACCCTGCCCCCTTTACCCCCAAAAACATAACTACCCCATCCCCCACCCCCAAAGACCAAACTACCCTGATCCCCACCACAAAAACCAAACTGTCACAACCCCCACCCCCAAAAAATCCAAACTACCTGACCCCCCACCCCCAAAAACCAAACTACCCAACCCCTACCCCTAAAAACACTAACGGACCTGACTCCCCACCCCCAAAAACCAAACTACCCTGACCCCCACCCCCAAAAACCAAACTACCCCGACCCCTACCCCAAAAACCAAACTACCCTGACCCCTACATCCCCACCCCAAAAACCAAACTGCTCCGATCCCCCTAGCCCGGCCCCCAAAAAACAAACTACCTGACCCCCACCCCCAAAAAACAAACTACCCCGATCCCCCATCCCCTCTCCCAAAAACAAAATTACCCCGACCCCCCACTCCTGCCCCTCAAAACAGAACTGCCCCGATCTCCCACCCCTAAAAAACAGAACTACCTCTATCCCTCACCCCACCCCTAAAAAAACAAACTACCCCAACCTCCCCCACCCCAAGCCCTTTATCCACCCCACCCCTAAAACCTCCCCCCAACCTTGCCCCAGCCCCACTTACCTGACCGTGTCCTCTCCCAATACACTCTCCCTTTTTGTCTGCCTTAACCACGCATGTGCGTTGTTCAGCACCTGTGTGGTTAAGGCAGAGAAAAAGGGTGTTATTGTGAATGCAAGCGTGGGTCCGCTTGCGTTAACAATGTAGGTCGTTGTTCCGGATGTTACCCGGGCACCTCAGCAGTGCACCTATGGGGGCAATACCTATGCTGGGGTCCCTAAACCTACTTACCCTACCATATATGAGGGACTTATAGGTAGGTTGATTCTGCCAATTATAATTAGCCTAACTTGTATAGTCATTTTAATCAGAGCACAGGCCCTGGGACTGGTTAGCAGTATTCAGGGCACCATCAGAGTTAGGAAAACACCAGCAAAAAGTGAAAAATGGGGCAATAAAGTTAGGCGGCTTTTACAATCGGCCCAGTTTTCTTACATAATCATTTTCATCAGTGCTTGTATCACATGCTTTGCTCTTCATTTTCCAGGGTTTCACCGACCGTGTGTCAGTATGAAGTGTACAGGTAAAGAGACAAATTTAATTTAAACTCATATCACAATAAAAAAGGTTGTTTTACTTGAAATGTAATTCAGGTGGATATATTATTGTTTCTTTATTTTATGGGTTTTCTAAAAGCCAGTTAGTGGTTAGTTTCTTATGACAAAATATGTCAACATGCACAACCCAGTAGTGAGCTTTATTTTAGATAATGCATCAAGAAGACATTACTCGAATATACCATAGAATATAGAAAAAAACATTCATTTGGATAGAAGGTGTGATTAAGAAAACAATGAACAAATAGGTAGATTTAGAGTGCACGTGGCTACTCAATAGAGTGTCCCAGCACACAAGCCAGTGTACCAGCAGGTCAGGGGACCTCTGATAGTTAGCACTAATTAAAGAGACCTGATCTCAGTGGTTTCTTATAAGCTGATTGACAGGGCAAGAACCGCAGTTCTAGAAGAAGCTTGTTCCAGGCCCTTGCCCATAGGAAAACAATTGATCTACTGCCAATTCTGGCCCGCTGCATAGTTGGAATCACCGCCAATGATTTATTAGCTGATCTCAAGTTGTGAGAAGGGTGATTAAAACTAAATCTAAATCTCAGGTATTCAGCCCCAGATAGATAGAGGGCTGTGAGTGTCAGTACCAGAGCTTTGAACATAATTCTTTTCCTAACAAGCAGCCAGTGCAACTCACACAAGGATGAAGAGGTGTGCAATCTCACCGGCAGGTGGAAAAGGAGGTGGGCTCTCGCATTCTGTACCATCTGAAGTTTTTCTAAAAGATACTCAGGCAAGCCCATGTGAAGTGCATTGCCATAATCAAGCCTGGATGTTATCAGAGTCTGGATGATTGTTTTTTTTTTTTCTGAGAAAGACAGACAATGTTGCATAAAGGATAACCAAAAACAACAACAGGAGGGGCTGTAAGAGGGAAATTTGGAGGATAGACTCCTGGTCCAGTGTGTGGAGCTCCCAATACTGTATAAACCAAAATATTGCACACACAGTTCCAAAAGGCGGGAAATAGTCAGGACCTCAAAAAACGTACCTAATCCTTCAAATATTTGGGCTGCCCATACTAGGGAAAGCAGTTCCGGGGAACCATATCGATCGTAGGTTTGCAGTGGAACCACGTCTTCACATTAACCATAGAGGTTTCTTTCAACATGATGTTTGTCCCTCGAAGAGGCCCCGCATTTAGTTTTTGAAGGGTTCTGCTTCCCTAGTATGGGCAGCCCAAATATTTGAAGGATTAGGTACGTTTTTTGAGGTCCTGACGAATCGCATAGCGAGAAACATGTTGACCAGTAATGTAGAGTAACACAGGGGACCCTGTGTTTACCTCATTCCACTTATACCACTCCCTAGTATGAGAGGCGGTAGCTATAAATAGCATTTTTCACGTTTTATGGGGAGTGTAGACATTATTTTACTATATCCCTAGCCTTTTGTTTTTAATCATGCCAGAGGTACTAACATTTAATTAAAGAATTCAACAGTTCTTACCTCTAGACATTTTTAACCTTTCTTATTCCAATCCTCGTTTTCTACTTTTGACCGGTACGCATTTTCACTCTAAAAGATCTCCGGCAAAGAGCCCCCGTGTGGGGCCCGTCAGGCATTTCAGCGCCGGCTTGACGAGGAGCACAGCCCTATGATGAAGCATGTCACCGAAAGGTGAGTGAGGGCTCGTGCTTACAACCTTTTGGTTTCCCTGATTTGCAGAACCGGTAGAGACTATTTCTCGCCTTTTGGAACTGTGTGTGCAATATTTTGGTTTATACAGCATAAAGGATAACTCCAAGGTTCTTTACAGTGCCACTCTGAAGACGTGGGGGAGGAGCATTATCACGCCACAAGTATATCCAGCAGTTGGATGGTAGATCAGCAACACAAGGACTTTTTTCTTCCCTGCATTACACTTGAGCTGATGTTCTGCCATCCAGCAAAATACTTCCATCAAGCAGCTCCTGATCTGGTTCATAGGGAGCTCACTGCCCCGATCACAAGAGAACAAAAGCTGCATATCATCAGTATAGTAAATAACCTTTGCACCTAGGGATCCTGCGACCTCAGCAAGAGGGGTCAAATATATATTAAAGAGTGTGGTTATTCTCATTGCTGACCTCTGATGGACCCCAACTGATAAATCGCTAGACTCGGATGAGAAGGGTGGAATCCAGATCTGCTGTCCGCAACCCTCTAGAAAAGATAACAGTCAGTTCAAGGATTGACCCCTCATACCCACTGATTACAGATGCTTCAGAAGGCAGGCATGGGGGAACCACGACAAAGGTTGTCATCAGGTCCAGCATTATCAGCCCAGCCTTTTCTCCTATATCCACTGTACCTTTGATGTATTTGCTGACCTCCGGGAGTGCTGTCTCTGTGCTGTACCTGGGCCTAAACACAGACTGACTGAAATGTAGCAGTTTTTGTTAGAGTCAAGATAGCTGGAAAGTTGGAAGTTAACATGTTTTTCCAGAATCTTGGAAAAAGCTGGGAGCAAGGATATAGGTCTACAATTTGCTGGAACCTGTGGATCTGCCCAGGGTTCTTTAGATGAGGAAGGATTTTAGCATTCTTCCAGCTACTAGGAACCTTAGCGACTCAAGTGGAGAGTCCAGTACCTAATTTACCAAGGAATTAATTGCAGGCGCTGCTAACCCAAACACTTTGGGTGGACATAGATCTGAGGAAGAGCCTGATTTCAGAATGCATATTGCCTTTAAGGAGTCGTCCAAAGCTATAGGTTCAAAACTAGAAAGGGGTGCTTCCGAAGGCGGTGGCCTGATTCCATGAATATCATTCACTGTCCTCTCCATCAGAGGGAAAGCTGAGGGAAGACTCGCTTGATTGGGTTGAATTTTTAACTGAAAATAGGAGGCAAGCTGCTCACATCAAACAGTACTAGGTGGGTGGGAGTGAGAGGCTGCAGTAGGCTTGAGAAATTTTTGACTGGGTTAAAAATTTCCCTTGACTTATTCCCGGATTCTATGATTTTCACCAAAAGAAATTTGATTTTTCACTTTTGATGTTAGCATGATATTCTTTCAATGCTAGTTTGTTGTTTTTTTTTATCACATGTACCTCAACTTCCTCTCTGTGAATGGACAAGTGAGCACCAAGGTCTAGCCAATTTTGTTCTTTTTGTCTTAGACGAGAGGAGGGAGGCTGATTTCTCCAAAGCCTTCTTTATCCAACTCTCTGCCTCAATATGTCCCACTAGCAGATGCGTCCCATTATAAAAACTGGAGAAATTCCTCAAGATTAATTTTATGGAAGGCTCTCTTGGAAGAAGGATGATTCATAGCAGAGGAAAGAGCCTTCACTGGAGATGGCCAGGAAAATCTGATCAAACAGTGATCCACCCAGACAATTTTAATCTGTTATTGCTCAAAGAATGTGAATAACTTCTGGAGACTTTGTAATCCCAATATCTGGGAATATACTTTTTAATCCTGAGATCCTGGATCGCTTTGCTCACTTTATCAAATATATTTTGAGTAAACAGTTGTCTCAGAATATTCTTGGTCCTGAGATTGAGTCCCTTCAGATTTTAGATCGCCTTCTAGTTATTATGGATTTGGATTTAATACCTGCCCAATCTGTTTTGGACAGATGGAAATGTATTAATTATTTGCAAAAGGATGGCACATTTTCTTCATCCTTTATTTCCTTTGTTTCAGAATTCCTTCAAACACATGCTGACCATACCCTATCATGTCTCATTGGTTTGGGACACTTTCAAGACTACTGCTTGTGGCTATATTATTCATTATGTATCTAGGAAAAAGAAGAAATGTGCCAAACAACATAAGACATTACTTACTTCCGTCAAATGGTTACAGCATAAATACTACCCATCCAACTCTCCAAGTATTCTTCAAGACTTGGTTACGGCGAAAATGCAGTTTGTTGAATTTTCGACTTACACTACATCTACTATACTACTTAAAAACTGTGTCTGCAAATATGGGATTGTAACAAAGCTGGTAAGTTACTGGCTAATTTTTTCAAGGTTAAAAAACAACAGAACCACTGAGTGGAGTTTTCGAAACTTTTGCTCACAATTTAATGCCACGCTTTATAGCTTCTAGGACTTGTACATTTCAGGAGGCTCTAGTATGCTTTATACATAAAGAGGGTAAAGATCCTACTTCTTGCAAAAACTATTGGGCAAACTCTCATGTGAACATAGATCATAAAATGTTCACCATAATATTGGCTTTACATATAGATTCCTTTTTACCTAAACCAATTGGAAAGGAACAACACAGTTTCACTAAAGGTAGACATGCACCTGGTAACACAAGTTTGGTGTTCAGTGTTTAAGTAAAACCACTCAGTTGTCTTTCCATTTAGTGGCAATCACAATTGATACTGAAAAAGTATTCGATAGCTTAGATTGAGATTTTATGCTTAAATGGTCCTCACACGTATATTGTGGGAGAGAGGTATCACTCTGCCCTTAACTTCCCTACCTATATCCAACACACAAGAATCTCTTCCTTCAAGTTGGTAGAAAACCTGCATGGGTTTTTAAATATTGCCCTCACCCACTATACAGTGGCATGTTTCATCATTAGGCATGCTTCAACATCCAGGCCCAATCTCCTCTTATTATCAGGGATTAATTTGTGCAGCCAAAATTTAAAACTGTCTAAATAGGTGCCCGTTCCAGTCTTTATTCTTAGGCCCCCCCGACAGAATTAAAAACTAAGGGCCATATTTATACTTTTTGACGCAAAACTGCGCGATGCAGTTTTGCGTCAAAAATATTACCGCCGGCTAACTCCATTTCTGTGCCCCGTGCAGGCGTCATATTTATACTTTGACACACAGTGGCGCAAACCACAGGTGTGAGTCATTTTATTTGACGCACACCACAGTGTCACATCGTAAAGGAAAACGACGTTAATGCAGCGGAAACGACTGTGAGCCGATTTACAACACCGCAAACCAGATATGCAGCGTTTTTTGACGCAATAGTGTCAAAACTCGCCGCAAACACAGCCATTTCAGCAGAGGAGAGCCAAAATGGATCCCAGATGCCTGTACAGACCCCAGGAAGATGACAACAGACCAGGAACCATCCAGGAGGACCCACACAAGACCCACGACAGGGAGAAGAAGAAAAGAAAGTGTCGCTTCAGTGCAGAGGAGCAGGAAATTCTGGTTAAAGAGGTGACGGAACACCAGCACCAACTGTTTGATACCTCAATGTTGCCAATCAGTAGGAGAGAGGCAATATGGCACAAATTGTTGACAAGATTAACAGTGTGGCAGAAGTACGCAGAACAGTCATAGAGTGCAAGAAACCCTGGCATGACTGCAAGCGGAGGACCAAGGAAAAGATGGCCAGGAACAGGAAGGCAGCACTGCAGACTGGAGGTGGGAGTCCAGAACCGCAGGAGGCCCTGGACCACATGGAGGAGATAGTCACAGCCGTCATCCCTGAGGAGATTGTCACAGGGATTCAAGGACAGGACAGCGCGGACTACCAGGAGACAACACACATGCAGGGTAAGTCACATGGGGAATTAAAATGCACTAATGTTAACTGCAACCGGAGGGGGGGGATACATTACTACACAATGCATGTAAGTCATCATATACATGGAGTGGCATGGGTAAAGGGGCACAGGGGCATGGCCCGTTCTGTGAAAACCTCGGGCACACCATTACACAACATCAACAACCTTTCCATGGGGGTATGCTGCCATGCCAACGATGTTGCAAAGTTAAAGCCACACCAGGACGGAAGGGCAGAACGTCAAACTGACATCCCATCACACGTCAGCCACTAGACTCCCTACATTAACTAGGGCCCAATTAACAACCTCTAACCATACCAACAACTGGAATGTAACATTGACAACAGTTGCCACTACCACCTCTGCTGTGTGTGATGGTCAAGTAGCCAATGGCAGTAACGTCCCATGGATCATACACACCCAAATTAGAGGGTTTAGGATGAGAATGTTAACAATGCCCTGAAACAAGACAAATGTTCCATTCCTGTCAAATGTGAATGCCCATAGTTGCTGCAAACATCAGCCAATGTCATCAACATTAGGAGGTACACAGCACTAATGTCACATCCATGCTGCATATGTCAGGGTCCATTCTGTGCCTGGGTCACAATGCAACATCTTAAATGTCATACTGCTCAGACAACAGCATTTAGGGGGAGGACACATGTAACTGGTCACTGAAATACACCTGCACAGTCAGAGGAGAAAATAGGACACTGCTACGACTATCAGGGCACTCCAATGTACCACACATTCCCCAGCATCAGCTGTACACATTAACAATGCTGACATCCATATCGTGCCATAACAATGCTATGCATACTACACGCTACATTTCAACAACACATAGGTGGATGTGAAAGATCAGAAACGGAGGCAGGTCCAGATTGTTAAGTGTGCTGCTAGTACCATCAGAGCACCCACAGCCAGTGAAAGGCCTCACCATGAGAATGGAAGTAGGGGGAGGGTTGAGCAGGACAAGAAGGTGGCAAATCACTATTTGGACAGAACCAACACCTTGAGGAGATGATGCTGACAAGTCCACAAACTGACCACAATACATGTGACATGCAGGTGGGGCATAGGCCTTGGAGAATGCCCATCTGAAAGACTGGAGCAATGAACATGAACCAAGACCACAATGTGAAAAGCATCACAAGGCAGGCATGTCACATCACAAATGCCACAACACAGACACACTAATTGTACCGTATTTCATTGCAGAGGACAATGGATCTCCTGCGGATATGCCTGTCCAGGACAACCCTGATGACATGGATGACGAGCTGACAAACATTAGCCACCAGACCCTCCAAGAGGTCCTTGGAACCCTCCAGACCCCACCTTCAGTCACAAGGAGGAGCACAGATACAGCAGCCATCGCAGAGGATCCACCCACCACCCCAATTGTACGACTTGCCAGCTCCAATACAGCTGAGGACTTTGATGACACTGGCACCAGCTTTGAGAGAACTGTATTCGGAGTACAGCGGGAGCTGGCCAAGGAGGTGCGGGTGGGAATGCAAAATATGGCAGCCAGCCTAGAGGGGATGCGTTCGTGCATGATGTCAACTGAAGAACAGGCAGAAGCTATGCTAGGGAGAACAACTATCTTGCAGGAAGTAGAAAAAAGGCTGAAGGAAATCAGCACAGCTGTAATACAGTTGACCCAATTCCCTACAACAGCAATCCTGTCAACGCATGCACGAATGCAACATTGAACCCCTCAGGGCCGACCTGGCTGCCTACCATCATGATGTGGCTGCTGTTCTTAAGAACCAGCAGATCCTCTTTGCAGCAGTACTGCCATTAAGACCCCCACAGGTAGCAGCTACCGGGATGTCTGACTCCACGTCTACAGACACTGATATGCAGTAGATCACTGAATTTTTCCTCCTGTCAAATATCATAGATTGTCAATACAACTGTCCTGAAATAATGTGGGCTGATAACTATGCACAGTGGCCTGTATTCTACCATACTCTGCCCTTCCTGAGGGTAATTTCTGAGTAAAAGAGAAACTATACACCATAATGCTGTGTTGGACAGATTAATGCTTCCTCAGGGGATATCTAAACCATAAAATAGTGCCTTCAAAATGTTGCTTCAATGCAAAACTAACATATGTAACATTGCCCACAAATATAAACAAACACTCACCAAACTGCATGAATGGAGGTGTATGAGTTTACATCCAAATAAGTAATCATGCTGAACAGTGTAACAAATGATCTATGTGAGTTATGTACACTATACTACAAGAGAGCTTACTACCACTCACTTTTTAAGGGTTTCCTTGGACATGAGACTGCAGTCAGACATAACACAGTGTCCCCAATCCTAAATCTGGAAGCACAGTATGTGACATTGAAAACATACATTACGAAAAAAACACACTTTGGGATCCATAGTAACTGTGATTGGTGGTTGCAATGAATGGCCGAATCTTTGCTAAGTAGCTTTGGGGTAGCTGCCAATGTTACAGCTCAGTTTTGATTTGTTAACAGCATAGGACACAAAATGTATTACAAAAGAAACACTGTACACTCATTCCAAGGCCCTGATCTACAAGCATGTGACACATACTGTAAAGGGTTACCTACATATTTATTAAACAGTAAAAACAGAAGTGAAAACTCGGGGTAAAGCCTTACCTACCCTAATCTACTCTAACTACTCATTACCCACAACTGTCCCTAACTAACCTAAGCTAAACTTAGTTATCACATTAAATGAAACATTCTAAACATCAACCCCCCAGCCCCCTTATGAGATGGAACACATGGAGGACAACAGATACTAACCTAAACACATACTATCGTATACTAAACAAATATATATATTTTTTGTTTGAATTTTCAATTTTTTTTGTTATTTTTTTTTTGTAAACACACAAGAACCCCAACATTGCCCACACACTTAAAAATAAACAATATAAATATTCAGACCCCCCACCCACTAACACTAACTAAACTAACATCCTATACTAACCTAACTCTAAGCCCCCTAAACATACAAAGTATAAGAACCAGGAAAGATGAGGGAGGGGAGGGAATCATGTCTGTCTAATTATCTATGTTTGGCCCTCCGGAGGGTCCTCTTGATCAAACGCACCCGCTGGTTGACCTGTCGCACCTCCTGCTGCAGTCGGCTCATCTTCCTGAGGACACAGTCCAATTTTTGCTGCATTTGTCCAAAAGCAGCAGCGTCAATGGCTGCAGCTGGGGTGGTCTGGGTGCCAGCCGAGGAAGTATGGGGCCGTGTAGTGTCCATCGCTGTGGGCTGCCCTGCAGGTGGTGCTGTGGTTGGGCCTGGATCAGTTGCTGTGGATGTTCCTGCAACGGTTACAGCTGCTGGTGGTGCCTCCTGCGTGGTAGTGGTGGTGATGCTGATGGTGGTTGTGGTAAGCATAGAAGTTCCGCTTTGTGGAAATGCCCTCCAGACTCCGGAGGCTCGTTCATGGCGAAATCTGTGGCCCATTTTTCGGTACCCAGACTCGACTTGAAGTATGTGTTGGTACCTCATTGCCCGCCGTTGAAACTCCCTGACTTGGATGGGCGTCATATTTGCAGATGTTAAGACAAATAGAAAATCTAACATTAGGTACTGCATTGTGTGAAATGGCACAAGAAGTAAATCAGACAATACATCTATTGTACTTGTAACAGCTCATATCATCATACAGATCATTGATTGTCCCTGAGGAAGTGCATGGCAAGCCAGCCTACAAAGGTCCTATCACACATAGCACATCCAAACCCTACAAGATGGGTAACAACAGCCATGATTTTGCCATCTATGTTCTGCCAGTTGTCAGCTAACAATCATGCTGCACATCCTCCACCACTGCCAGGGCTACAAATGTCATTGTACTGGATGGAAATCAAGGGCCACATGATCTGCAAGTTGTAAATGGACTTGCCAGTATAGTAATCATGTGCTAAACATGAGTGTGTATACTAGGTTCAGAGAAGAAATTCACTGATTTACATGTCTGTGTACCAAACTTGTATCTTCAGTCCTAGGTACACTATTCACAAACCTATGCCTGTGTTTGAGGGGGGTGGTGGACTAACAACTAATAATTTCTAACAACAAGGACACCCAGGAAGCATAGGAAAGCTGGACATGTGTTTGGCTCAGAACACACACCACAGGTAAGGAGGATCTCCAAATAGGAGACAGCAAACCCTTGACCAATCCTATTGCCACTCATGTTTGGAAATGCAGACCTTTGTCCACATCATTTACTACCAGTAAGCCATGACTTACAACAAACACAGAGATGCAAGAACACCCCTGGATATGAGTTGCATGCACACCTAGGCCATTGCACTCAAGTGCTGCATACTCGTAGCACTACATGTGGAGGTACATGCTGCTAGGAAGTTTAACCTACAGTTTAATAAGTACATTAGTGAATTGGGAAGCACAAGTCTGTGGGTAAGCATTTGGCAATCCCATTCTGGGAGAATTTGGGTCTGACTGGCTGACTAATTCACTAATTTGGTCCAGTGCGACTCTTTCTGATTCAAGTTTTATCCACATGACTCATCCCTATTCACATTGCCGTGCCTACAGGACTGACCTAGGATACCTAAATAAGACAATTGGATAAGGAATGGCCAACTCAAAGATGGTGATAAAATGATATTCCACTCATGGAACAAAACAAATGATTGGCCAGTGCATCACACCTTGCTATGTGTCCAACACACAGGAGTCCATCACACATCACCAGCAAACACAACACATAACACACACAACAACACTTACTGGAGATGTCTGGGTCCTCGAATCGAGCCACCTCACCAACAGTGTAGGGTGCCGGTCCACCTGTAAGGCATGGAAGGGGGAAATGTGCTCAATGTCTGTGCACTGTACAACAATTCCAAATACTATGTGTAAGATTACATCAGAAAGTGAAGCCTCTCAGACATGATGATACTGCATCCTACATAACACGGCTAACATGTACATACCATGGGTCTCCAGTGAGTGATACACACATATCTGCACACATGCGGTGGCCCTAACTATCATGTGTTGGCAAACATGCTCCTTCATTAGTGAGCAGACATAATAATGGAGTGTATTCGTCTCATGTGTATCCATGAGAGACATCCAAAGCCACTTTCCGTGAGGACTGCATTACCAGTCAACCAGCCATTGTGACCGTGACAAATTTATGACACACAGGTAAAATGTACAGAGGGGCAGGGACAGTTGTTAGCCCTCAAGTTGTTACTATTTCTTCATATGAGGTGGCACAGCTATGATGAGTAGCACCAACCATAGAGATATGTACCCATGTGCATACCTTTAGCCAGCCACCCCTAATCGAAATATGGCACTACAAACTCCAAATACCAGTCTAAGATGTTAGCTGAGCGCAGCTAGAACTTGTTCCCTATGTGTCTAAGTCCACATCAGACATGTATCCGAAATGAAGGAGGGACACAATAATCCCTAAGATTTTTGGAATTTCCATGATCGGTTTCCTTACACACTCACCAGACACACATGAGACATATGTTCGGGCCACATTGATATCATCAATTGACGTGAAGACTGCACCCATTTTCAGCCTCATGTTGTGTTTCAAAAGTCAGTCTAGCTGTTGCGTCAACAAATGATGGTAATGATTTAGACATTTCTATACCTCACAGGCAACTGTGGCCTATATCTATACCTAATTGGCTCCTGATCTGTGTTGCTGTTTGACACAAAGGTGGCACTAACTTACATAATGCAAATGTATTCAGTAAGTTTCCGGAGCTCTTGCTTCCTAACAGCTAGCAATTGTGGTCTTTAACAAAGTAGATATATGACCCTGTATGTTTCAGAAGCATTCCACACACTCAACAACATTGCCAGCAGATATTGTAAAAATCAGCTGATGTCACTACAGAGCATTTAAACGTGCACATTAACATGATTTGTACTCACCAACAGGGCTACCAATCACAATCCCCAGGTGGTCCAGCAGATCTTGCTCCCTGGAGGCAAGGTCAACCCAGCGGTGCTTCAGCTGGTTGTCGTTTCTTGGTGTCTTATAAATCCATTGCAGATGATGCAACACCTTTACCCACCTTGGCCTCCGTGCCTCAGTGTGATACCCCTGCATCACCCTTTCACCTGCCTCAATCATTAGGGGTAGGAAATGGCACACCAGCCATATGAATCCACCCAGCTCCTCCTCTCCCATCTTGCCAAGACCAGGCCTACCCAACATCTTTTTAGCAAAAGAGAAATAGGGGATAAAGGAGAACAAAGGAGAAGAGGGGGAAAGTAGAACAGGAAAAATTCAAATAAATAACTAACACAGCCCAACAATACCCAAACTAAACTACCCACAACAGACTCCCAAAAAAACAAAGACAATACTTTACAACAAGTTTTTATTCCCAAAAAGACAATAAAAAGACCACACAGGAGACAAATTCACTAAATATACAGAGACAAATTGAGACACAGCCACACAGTCAGGAAATATCACAGACTGCAAAGTGAAAGTGAAAGTACACCCATTGTACATAATCTGTAAACAGGATGTCCTATTACATCACTTCCTGCCTAAAATGGCGGGCGTTTTTATCATCATGCGTCAAAATATTTTGACGCATACAGTCTGCCCATCATGTTCTTTGATGCACAGGAGTAGATTTGAGCCCGCATCCATATGTTTGGAAAAAGTTTCACACTTAACCAATTTTCTGAGGTACAGTGTGGAAGATACAGCTCAGGGGCAATGGCAATTTCAGGGCATTATGCGTCATTTTTCATCCATAAGCGTCATTTTTTTATGCATGTGCGTCATTTTTTTACGCGTATGCGGCAAAACTTCTGGCATTAACTGGGTTGGGTCATTTTACCATTTTAATCTAATATTACAGTTGTGACAATACTGAGATAGGTTGATTGCACCCACTTTGGCCATGACGGTGTATGGGCAAATGTGACACATCATACTACTGTGCACCATGATCCGCTACTTCATGTACAGGATTTTCACTCTTGACTGACGCAATAGATGTCCAAACGTGTGGCCCACATATCTGTATTACACAAATTGGGCATGTTTGGCGTCAGGAGAGGATAGCAAGGTGACGCACATAAGTACAATACCTCAATGCCTATGGCTCAATGTGTGTGCAATGGCTACTAATATTGTTGTTGACCCCCTGTGTCAGCGTCACAAGATGCATTATTGCAAATATGCTTGTATGAATGTGAAGTCAATGTGTCCAACCCTGAGATGCAAGTCAGTGTGGAAATGAGAGAGGACATTTGTTAGTCATACATGTAGCAACATCTGCTGAGTGCACTTTCTAGTTTTTGGGTAACGTAAACACCACAAATGACAAAGCATGCACCGGATAGATAGCAGACGCTTGTTCATGTCAATGGTCCAAAACTTGCCCATCACATGTCCTGGAATTTTGGATACTGCTTCCTAGAACCCACCATGAGTCAGGCACATGTACAGACTAAGGGGGTCATTCTGACCCTGGCGGTCGGTGATAAAGCGGCGGCCAACCCGCCAACAGGCCGGCGGACAAAAAAATGCAATTCTGACCCTGGCGGGAACCGCCAACACAGCCCGCCGCATTAACACTCCGACCGCCACGGCGGAACAAACAAACAGCGCTGCGGTCACCGCCAACAGCCAGGCGGCAGACAATGTACCGCCCACCCTATCACGACCCACCAATCCGCCACCTTTTCCGGGGCGGGAGCCCCGCCGATAAAAACACGGCGGAAACAGACTTTTCCAATGGAAAACGCTCACCTCGAGACACTCCACGCGGAATCCGGACAGCATGGAACCCGAATTGAACATCATACCTGCTCTCGTCTACCTGCTCATCTACCACGAGTACGAACTCCGGCGCAGACGTCAACGGTGAGTACTGCACCTACGACACACGGGAGGGGGGAGGAAGAAAGGTTATGGGCATACACATATGCGACCCCCTCACCCCCCCAATATGTACACACCAATGCAGAGCAGGAAGTCACAGTGACACCACACAAAGACCCTTTAAAAATACAATGACACAACCAAATTTGGAATAAATTTTCATGTACAAAAAAAGCACCTGGAAATAATTGAGCAACCGTGAAAAATATTTACAAAAACCAAAAAGATATACACATCAGTGTATCACTGAAGTAACAAGTCCTGCACATCCTACGAATCTAACATGTCCGTGGGCCAAGGTTCTGCGAAACAAGGGCAAAGCCCACACACGAGACCGGAGTCCTTTGGAGAGAACACTGCAGGGGCATCTGATGTCAAAACTACAGGCACCTCAGGGGGAAGGGAAGGGGGGGCCACCACAGCCACATGAGTCCACGACGCCAGATCCACGAGGAGCCACCATGCCCACTGTACCATCCTGGGGAGTGCAAAGCCACAGTCTCTCAAGTCTCTGCAGTGGGTGGGTTGCCCACTGTACCATCCTGGGGAGTGCAAAGCCACAGTCTCTCAATGTCTCTACAGTGGGTGGGTTGCCCACTGTACCATCCTGGGGAGTGCAAAGCCACAGTCTCTCAATGTCTCTACAGTGGGTGGGTTGCCCACTGTACCATCCTGGGGAGTGCAAAGCCACAGTCTCTCAATGTCTCTACAGTGGGTGGGTTGCCCACTGGACCATCCTGGGGAGTGCAAAGCCACAGTCTCTCAATGTCTCTACAGTGGGTGGATTGCCCACTGTGCCATCCTGGGGAGTGCAAAGCCACAGTCTCTCAAGTCTCTACAGTGGGTGGATTGCCCACTGTGCCATCCTGGGGAGTGCAAAGCCACAGTCTCTCAAGTCTCTACAGTGGGTGGATTGCCCACTGTGCCATCCTGGGGAGTGCAAAGCCACAGTCTCTCAGGTGGATTACAGAGTCCACTGGTCAAGGAGGAGGCATGGTGGGCACAGTGAACCATAAACAGTGCCTGAGACGGCGGGACCCAGCGCAGCGGTGCATGACATGGCGATGTCCAGCGGAGCGGTGCTTGACAGGAAGGGTCCAGCGGAGCGGTGCTTGACAGGAAGGGCCCAGCGGAGCGGTGCTTGACAGGAAGGGCCCAGCGGAGCGGTGCTTGACAGGAAGGGCCCAGCGGAGCGGTGCTTGAGACGGCGGGGCCCTGTTCAGCGGTACCTGTCTTCACGGCGGGGCCCTGTTCAGCGGTACCTGACTTCACGGCGGGGCCCTGTTCAGCGGTACCTGTCTTCACGGCGGGCCCTGTTCAGCGGTGCTCTTCTGCACGGCGGGGCCCTGTTCAGCGGTACCTGTCTTCACGGCGGGGCCCTGTTCAGCGGTGCTCTTCTGCACGGCAGGGCCCTGTTCAGCGGTACCTGTCTTCACGGCGGGGCCCTGTTCAGCGGTACCTGTCTTCACGGCGGGGCCCTGTTCAGCGGTGCTCTTCTGCACGGCGGGGCCCTGTTCAGCGGTACCTGTCTTCACGGCGGGGCCCTGTTCAGCGGTACCTGTCTTCACGGCGGGCCCTGTTCAGCGGTACCTGTCTTCACGGCGGGGCCCTGTTCAGCGGTACCTGTCTTCACGGCGGGGCCCTGTTCAGCGGTGCTCTTCTGCACGGCGGGGCCCTGTTCAGCGGTACCTGTCTTCACGGCGGGGCCCTGTTCAGCGGTGCTCTTCTGCACGGCGGGGCCCTGTTCAGCGGTACCTGTCTTCACGGCGGGGCCCTGTTCAGCGGTACCTGTCTTCACGGCGGGGCCCTGTTCAGCGGTACCTGTCTTCACGGCGGGGCCCTGTTCAGCGGTTCTCTTCTGCACGGCGGGGCCCTTTTCAGCGGTACCTGTCTTCACGGCGGGGCCCTGTTCAGCGGTGCTCTTCTGCACGGCGGGGCCCTGTTCAGCGGTACCTGTCTTCACGGCGGGGCCCTGTTCAGCGGTACCTGTCTTCACGGCGGGGCCCTGTTCAGCGGTACCTGTCTTCACGGCGGGGCCCTGTTCAGCGGTGCTCTTCTGCACGGCGGGGCCCTGTTCAGCGGTACCTGTCTTCACGGCGGGGCCCTGTTCAGCGGTGCTCTTGCAGTATGTCAAGGGAGTCATACCTGGCCTGGACACCCTGCTCAGTCGCCCTCCGACCGTGCTGTGTCAGGCCCCTTCGGGGAGTGAGTCCTGGGCCCTTTGGTGTCGTCCCTTGCAGCCGGGATGGGGCTTGTGGGGCCCTCCTGCTCCGCGCTCCTGGTGGTTGTCCTCTCCGCCCTGCTGTCCTTCCGCTCCTTAGATGGGGCTCTCGGGCACTTGCCTCCCCTGGCTGCTGTGGCCGGTGAAGTGGCCGGAGTCACCTCCTTGGGGGCAGCCGTCTCTGTCCGCTCACGGCGGCCCTTCAATTTCCGGGTCCTCTTGCCTGGGGGGGGGCTGGCTGTCCCCTTGCTGCTCACCGAAGTGTTACTGCCGCCAAAGGGTGGACTCCACATGCCATGCACCACTTGCACTGTAGAAGTTGGGCTGGTGGTGGCTGAGGTGCCCTTGGGACTTTTCCCAGTTGGAGGGGGTGGGTCGGGGGAGGGAAAGAGGTCAAAACTGGAGAGGTAATTTTTCTTGGGACCAAGGTAAGGGGTAGGAGTAGTGGTGAGAGAAGTGGAGGAAGAGGATGTGGTTGTATGAGAGCCAGGTGTGCTGTCCTTGGGTGCAGGTGACTGGGACGTAGGCTGTGGTGAGGTGGTTGGCTGTTGTTTGGGTGTCTGCCTGCGTTTATGTGTCTTGGAAGAGGGGGTGACAGACACAGTGGGAGAGGACACAGGGGACGTGTAAATGCCAGTGGGGGTGGTGACTGCAGGTGTGCGGACTGTAGTGGAGGGTTTGCTGGTGGTGGAAGAACTGGCTGATGTTGGGGTGCATGCAGGTGTGAGTGTAGACATCACAGGGAGGGAGGAGGGAGTCGAGGAGGACGGGGACACAGAGGTGGTAGTGACTGTTGATATGTCTGCATCTGTGTGTTGCTTGGGTGAATGCTTGTGTTTTCTGTGGTGCTTATGTTTGGATGAGCTGGCCTTGGGTGTTGAGGTGTGTGCAGGCTGGTCTGATGGTGTGGATGGGATAGGTTGAGGTACAGGAGACAGAGAAAGGGTGGAGGCAGATAGAAGAGGGAGACTGGAGACAGGGACAATGGCTGCCGTCAGTGCTGAGGCCAGAGCAGTGAACGCTCATTGATGGGCAGCCTGACCCGAATGAATGCCCTCCAGGTAGGCATTGCTCCGATGCACCTCCCTTTCCACCCCCTGGATGGCATTCAGAAGGGTAGTCTGCCCAACAATGACCGTCCTCACCAGGTCAATGAGCTCCGCACTGAGGGCAGCAGGGGTAACAGAGGCAGGGGCTGAGGTGCCTGGGGCGAAGGAGACGCGCGCCTTCCTGGCCGAGCGGCCACGGAGCGAAGACTGAGGGGCTGCTGGGAGGGCGGTGCTGGTGCGCTGGGTGGCGGCTGTACCTGTTGTTGCAGGGGGCACAGATGGTGCCGCCACCGCTAGGGAGCTCCCAAACGAGGACGTGTCCGTGTCGCTGGTGTCTCCACCGGCCCCCGTTGTGGTGCTCCCCTCGCCCTCCGGATCACTGGTGCCCTCGGTGTCTGTGTCAGTGCCCACCGGGGCCTGGTGACCTGCAGCTCCCTCCTGCTCCGACGCCAAATCTCCTCCGCCTGATGATGCTAAAACACAAGAAGACAAAGATTTAGGGTGGGGGGAGAAATGAAACAAAGTTGAGTGCATGAGTTAGCAATACCCTTTGCGGAGAGGACAGACACAGGTGCCTCGTGCACTAAGTCGCGAACTTGGGGTACACTACTCAGTACTTCTGACTAGGCAAACAGGTCTAGGGACAACACACGCGCACATGTGTGATGCTGGAGCATGGGTAGCTGCACTTGGCACCCTACAGAGGTGGGGGGCGGGGGCACAGGGCCATGCCTAAGGGAGCGGACTACACTACAGAGAGCGCCCTGGCCTAATGTCACCCACAGCCCTCCTCCCCCACCCAGACGCCTCCAATGCGCATACAGATAGGAGAATGTGCGGATACTCACCCCCTTGTGTCTGCTGTGCTGTCCTCAAGCGCCCATCCAAATTAGGGTAGGCCACCGCCAGGATCCGCGACATCAGGGGGGTCATGGTGCGACTGGTACCCCTCCTAGGTCGGGAGGCCATCCCCAGCAGTGTTTCTGCGGTCTTCCTCGTTCCGCGGCGGATGTCCTCCCACCTCTTGCGGCCGTGGGTGCCCCGTCTGTTGTGGACCCCCAAGTTCCGGACTTCCTCGGCGATGGCACGCCAATTATCGATTTTCTGGTGGGCGCTCACCTGTTTGACATGTACAGGGTGGGAAAGAGAAACCGTCACATATCTGCATGTTTGGAGTACATGCCCCCCCCTCCCCAACCTTGTCATGGTTCCCATTCTCTCATCTGTCGTGCGTTGCACTCCTCATTCCCTCCACACCCCACCAACTTACATCCCCCCCCCTCCACACAGGCATAACCCATTCAATGTGCACTGAGTGTACTCACCTGTTGGTATGGAGGACCGTAGAGTAGCGCATACTGGGGGAGGACCCCGTCCACGAGCTTCTCCAACTCTTCTGAACTGAAGGCGGGGGCCCTTTCACCAGTAGCAGCAGCCATTGTCACTTCCAGCAGCACTTTCAGTATAGGTCCTCTCCTGTGGATGATCAGGTCTCGAATGATTGAGCAGATAGAAAATGGCGGTCACGCCCGCGGCGGTGCGTACTGCGGCGGTGCGTCCCGCGACCGCCGGGGCACATCGTCATTGGCTCCTGAAACCCATAGGCTTCAATGTTAACCAATGCGTCTTCGCACAGCGGTCTTCGACCGCCTACCGCCACGGTGTGCCCCGCCAGCGCAGTGACCTCACATCCCATTGTCCCACTTCACAGGTCAGGCATCGGCCATTTCAAGGGCCCACATGGCTTAATTTCTAATGCGTCACACAGGCCTAGGCCTTGCAATGGCACACATACAAACATATCAAACCATACATTTACCTGTACTGTGCAAGCTGTGTTGTACGTACCTGTGAGTGGATTGACTCTGTACTCCATATTCTCCTTCCTAGGCACCGTCCGCTGGGACTAGCGATGAGAAGGAGGAATCCTCGCGTGTACCGGCCGCTGGTGGACCTGTCCACAATGGAAGAACGCAACATAATACTACGATACCGACTTGACCGAGCCTCCATCCATGAACTGTGTGCCCAGCTGGAGCCAGCCCTGATGTCCCCCATCCGCCAACCCACAGGAATTCCCCCTCTAGTGCAGGTTCTGTCTGTCCTCCATTTCTTTGCAACTGGCTCATTCCAGACAACAGTGGCCATGTCATCTGGGATGTCTCAGCCTATGTTTTCCAAGATCTTATCCAGAGTGTTGTCTGCCCTGATGAAACTCATGCGGAGCTACATCATTTTCCCAGAGGAGGGTGATTTGCCTACAGTGAAAGCTGATTTCTATGCCCTTGGACACATCCCCAACATCATTGGTGCAATTGATGGGACCCATGTGGCTTTAGTCCCCCCTAATGACGATGAACAGGTGTACAGGAACAGGAAGAATTACCATTCAATGAATATCCAGGTGGTCTGTTTGGCTGACCAGTACATCTCCCATGTAAATGCCAAGTTCCCAGGGTCAGTGCATGACGCGT
Source organism: Pleurodeles waltl (assembly GCF_031143425.1). NCBI lineage: Eukaryota > Metazoa > Chordata > Amphibia > Caudata > Salamandridae > Pleurodeles > Pleurodeles waltl. Next base: position 316,648,825 of record NC_090444.1, read on the forward strand.
ATGTTATGCGAAATAGCAGCATTCCCTATGTGATGGAACAGCTACAGAGACAGCGTGTGTGGCTAATAGGTGACTCTGGTTACCCCAACCTGCCGTGGCTATTGACCCCAGTGAGGAATCCCAGGACCAGGGCAGAGGAACGGTACAATGAGGCCCATGGGCGTACTAGGAGGGTGATTGAGCGAACCTTTGGGCTCCTGAAGGCCAGGTTTAGGTGCCTGCATATGACAGGTGGATCCCTAATGTACTCACCAAAGAAGGTGTGCCATATCATCGTGGCGTGCTGTATGCTCCACAACCTGGCTTTGCGATGCCAGGTGCCTTTCCTGCAGGAGGATGGTCCAGATGGTGGTGTTGTAGAAGCCGTGGAGCCTGTGGAGAGTGAAGAGGAGGAAGACTCTGAGGACGACACAGACAATAGGGACAGAGTGATACAACAGTATTTCCAGGAACACACAGGTAAGAATCACCCACGCCATTTTACAATTGCTTATAGCCTCCTGCATCTGTACTTTCTGTAGTTCCCCACAGATGTTTTTCATTAATTTTTGCCTTTCCCTTCCCTTCTCAGTGCTGTCTGACTCAGTACCTGACTTCTGCTTGGTTCGCCCATGAAATACAGCGTATTGACATTGGTATGTTGTCATGACTAATTGACAGAACAGAAATTGAACAGTAATATGTAATACATTTGTTAATAATACAGCATGACTCAAAACAGATTTGTGTGCAAAATGTGATTTATTTACAGTGCTAGATATCGGTACATGTGATTCTAAGGGTGATGGGTGGGGGTGGAGGAATATCCATGGCAGAGTCCAGTTCTCAGTCTCACAGGTGCATTGTCCTTTTGCCTGTGGAAGGATGGAGCATAGGCAGTTCATGGTTGGACAGGGTGGCAATGTGGGACAGTGGGAAGACTTGAGGGGGTATGTCCTGCTGGCGGGGGTCTTGACATCCTACTCTGTCTTTTTTTTTGGTCTCAGGCTCCTCTTACGGGGTGGTTGTTCTTCAGCAGGAGGTGGGGTTCTGGGGGGCTGTCGAGGTGTTGGGACCTCCTGTCCACTAGCGCCGGCGGAGGTGGTAGGCTGTTCCTGGTCCGGGCTAGTGACAGGGGCCCTGTGTGGTGCACCATGGTCCCGCAACGCGTCCTCTATCCTGTGGAGGGCCAGGACGATGGTCCCCATTGCGGTCCCGATGATTCTCAGCTCCTCCCTGAACCCCATGTAGCGTTCCTCCTGCTGTGCCTGGATCTCAGTGAACCTGGCCAGTACCGTCGCCATCGTTTCTTGGGAGTGGTGGTAGGCCCCCATGATGGTGGTGAGGGCCTCTTGGAGAGTGGGTTCCCTGGGCCTCTCCTCCCCCCCCTGTCGCACAGCAGCCCTCCGAGCTGCCCGGTTTCCCCGGCCTCTGTCCCCTGGACGGTGTGCCCGCTACCACTGCCCCCAGGTCCCTGTTGTTGTTGGGGTGTTGGGTTAGCCTGGGTGCCCTGTAGTGGCAGACACACCGCTGATTGAGCTGTCCTAGAGACAGAGGCATGGGCCCCCTGGGTGGGAGCTGTGCTGGTTTTGGCAGAGGGGGTCGGGTCTGGTGTGGCCTGTGGCTGCCTGAGGGGAACCGACTGCCCAGAGGACCCCGATGGTCCAGGCTGGTCATCAGGTTCACTGTCGACAGAGCTGCTATCCTCAGTGTGGGCCTGTTCCGGTGGTGGGATGGACACTTCTGGACCCTCCTGGCTGGTGTGTTGTCGTTCGGGTCCTGCATGGGGTAAGAGAGTTTGGTTATTGTTTCTGTGTGTGCAATAGCGTGCGTGTTATGGGTGCCCTTGTCCCCCAGTGCAGGCATTCCCTTGAGGGAGGTGTTGTGAGGGTAGTTAGTGGGGGGGGGGGTTAGTGCAGTGGTCCTGCTTAGGTGATGGGTGCCCATGATTTGTGTTGGCATGCAGGAGTTGGTGTTGGGATGGGTGGGTTGTGCTGGTGAGACATTGTCAGGGAGGATGTGTGCTGGGGGGTTGGGGGTGAGGGTGGGGGTGTGGGTTGGCATGCTGGTGGGGTGGGGGGGATATAGTAGTTGAGATTGGACTTACCAGAGTCCATTCCTCCGGCTACTCCTGCGAGGCCCTGAGGATGCAGGATGTTCAAGACCTCTTGCTCCCACGATGTGAATTCGGGAGGGGTGGGTGGGGGTCCGCCGCCAGTCTTCTGGACCGCGATGTTGTGCCTGGAGACCATCGATCGGACCTTCCCCCGTAGGTCGTTCCATCTTTTGCGGATGTCCTCCCTATTCCTGGGATGCTGTCCCACCGCGTTGACCCTGTCCACGATCCGCTGCCATAGCTCCGCCTTCCTAGCTATACTGGTGTGCTGCACCTGCGAGTCGAAGAGCTGGGGTTCCACTCTTAGGATTTCCTCCACCATGACCCGGAGTTCTTGGTCCGAAAAGCGTGGGTGCCTTTGGGGTGCCATGGGGTGGTGTGGGTGAGGTGTGGGGTGGTGTATGTGATGATAAGTATGTTGGTGAGTGGTGCTTTGTGCTACTATGTGGTGTGTGTGATGGTGTAGTGTGCCTCAGTGTGTCTTGCTATGGATTGTCTGCTGTGTCTCTCTCTCCTTCTCTCAGTAATTATGGTCGCAGGGGTTTGTGGGTGATGTGGGTGTGTGTTTTATAGTTGGTTGATTGTGTGGGAGTGGTGTGTGTATGTATATCAGGTGTGTGTATTTCAAATTGTCCAATGTGGCTGTGTTTTGGTGCTGTGTGTGTATTCTGACCGCGGCGGTGTGTAGCGCCAATGGAATACCGCGTTTGAATGACAGCCGTGTGGAATTGTGGGTCGTAATGGCATGGGCGTATTTCTGTTGGCGTGACGGTGGAGGTTTGGTCATCTCCAGTTTCTCGCTGCCCGCTGATGTGGAGGCTGCAGTGGAGGACGGATTTTTGGAGGTTTGGCCGTTGTGGGTCAGAATGACCGTGGCGGTTAACCGCGGCCGCGGCGGTGTTATGGCGGTCTTCTGACCGGCGGTAAGGGCCTTTTACCGCCGAGGTCAGAATGACCCCCTAAGTGGGTACTGTGTTATTGACAGAGAAAGCCAAAGGTGAACCACAATTGTAATATCACGCCACAGTTGTGGTCGTTTGACAGAGCCACACCTCTCCTGTGGCAGTGGCGGACCAGCAGACCAAGCAGCACATGACCACATATTTCCAGTGTGCAATTGCACAGAGGTGTCTGGTTCATGTGTGTGGGCCAATGTTTATTCTGTATATTTTTAGGGGTCTATGTTGTCACGGTTACGTCCAGGTCTAGTCATGAGTCAGTGGCGGCTATTCCTGTATTTACTGAGCATCTTTCGGAGATCAATGGAAGTAAAGCCAATGAGGATATAAGAACCCACATGGGGATGGTCCCACCCTGTCACTGCAGATGTGTTATGAGACTGTCCACAGGGCAACCTTGGTGTGCTGAGTGAGATCATATCTCAGGAGTCTTGCACCGGCAAGTGTCATTACAGCATTTGTACACAGGTTGGCCTGTAAAGTTCCCACTGCATCTGGGAACATCATAGCCTCTGTGTTGATTAATCTTGCAGCTATTCACCACGCACAGCCCATCAATATGTTGTGAGCAATGTGAATCAGCGAGTGAACTGTCAGGGTCCTAACATGTGTGGACTTCTCATGCACATTATCAGAGGTTGCTGGTTCTGCTGGAGGCACCATACCCAATCCCTGCATACGGCCATGGTACACTGTCACACTTTGTTGCTCATGCATACATGAGACCCAGTCAAGGGATAGGCCATGATTTGGGTATTTGGAGACAAGTTCCCAATTATGGGACGGTAAATAAGCAGATTATGCTAAATAACTTATTTGAGTATGCATTGAAGAACCACCTGACAAAATACCCCCAGAGGAATGTGAGGGTTGGGAAAGCAAGTATGATACATATGTAGCCACAAGGAACCTTTAGGGTAATGCACAGACAGGTGCCAGTCAGGCTGACAGGATACAGGGTCAATTAGGATCCAGCAATTTCACAAGGTACATACACAGTGGTCTGACTAAGACTGGTCGGAGGAAGAACAAGACAGTTGACATGGAAAACTGTGTTTGTCCTGTGTTTTGGAAGGTGACACATAAACCCAAGGGCTGTGTTACTCAGCTTATTTTTCTAGCAATGCATAACATTGTAATTGCAAAGGCAGTGCATGTTCAAATGGCTGGTCTGCATGGAGGTGCTCACAGGTGTGTGCTGCATCAGTTTTTCACAAGTCCTGTAGGTGAGATTTGAGTTTGAATGGCCAACAGAACCTTTCACATGGGAAGCAAACTACAGGTGAGAACAGGGCTTAGAGACTACAAGCCAGTGCATTATTTAACCTGACGTCCATGCAGACAGATGTACAATGACATACCATAGTAAAGGGTTAAGCACACTGGATTAATATTGTTAGTCTGTGTGTGTGTAGAGGAGGGAATATCTGGGTACACATATTACTATTCCAGGGACCTCTTAAGACGGGTGGGGTGAGACCAGGAACATGGGTGTGTCAGGACTTAGGACATGGGCTGACATGTACATGGAATGTCATGTGCGCAATGCTTGTCATATGTGTGGCGCTTATGCTCTCTATGTTCTGCTAATATGGAATTCTAGTCACACATGGTCCTTCCAAAGATAGGTGATGTAACAGTTACTGCTGTCAAGGGTGTGGCCATACATTAATGTTACTGCTGCAATTGCACATCCCCTGCCTCGTGCATGATGCATTTGGTTCCATCATTGACTAATGGTGTCTTAGTTGTGTGCCATATTCTGCAATGAATCATGTTGCCAACATTTATGTGTGAAATAGGTGTGGTCCTCTGCTATTGCCCTTCAAAGGTGAAATGTATAGGATATATGTAATTTACTGTGTGTGAATGTGACTGTTGAATAATATGCATCACAATTGCTTTGGAAATTTCTGTGTCCTGATCGGTATATCAGCAAAGCTCCATGAGGCTACACTCTTATTCTGATAGTTAGAGATGAAGGTGAGCAAAAATGATTACCCAGACCATGATATGGTGATTATTATGCATATGTTGATACAGTGGTGATGGTGAGTTGATTCAAAAGAAATTGTTGACAATATGTTGGTGCCTACGCAATCCTGCAGCTGTGTTTGGTTGGTCCCCCTCATGTTGCTGGCCAGCATCCTCCTCTTCTTCCTCTTCAGGCATTTGTGGCTCTGGTTCTAATAGGGGAATGTTCCTTCGTACACAAATGTTGTGCAGGATGGCACATGTTAAAATGATCGTGCAGACCATTTCTGGTGAGTATAGGAGGCTGCCACCAGTGATGTCGAGGCACCTGAATCTCAACTTCAGGATGCCAAAGGTCCTCTCGACTATGGTGTGTGTCCTCCTATGTGCCTCATTGTAGGCATGCTCTGCTGCAGTCGTTGGGTTGGTAAATGCTGTCATAATCCATGGCTGGATCCCATATCCCTGATCAGCTGAAAGAGAAAATGATTGAGGTCATGTTGATGTAGCTTGCCCCATTAATATCACCTTGCATGGCAGTAGTTGTATTGTGTTGTCTGTGACTCTTTTGTGTTATTGTGTTGATTCCTAGGCTTCAAGGATGTACCATCAGCATTGGGTTGTTTCCTTGGCTGAAAGAGTGTTTGCCTGATGACCGATTGTCAGCAGTATATTTTGGGAGTTGCTGTACAGTGGGTACTCCCTAGTATTGTGACTTGTAATACAGGTGTCCCTGTGTCTTCACTGGGGGTGAGATGATAGTTCCATACACTGATTCAATTTGACAGTGGTGGTAACACGTTGGCATCTATGTAACCTGGACATCCCATACCTTTAGACATATGCAATGGATTAATTTAAACATCAGTGAGACGCTTACATTTTGCAAGGTGACAATTAGCCAAACCTCTCCATACATTGTGATCATTGACGTCTTAACATTTGACTGTACACTAATTTCACATGTGTGACAAATTCACTGCAGACCTATCAAACATGCCTAGCGGTGTCACAACCTCAGTGTGATCCGGTTCACATGTCGCTGTTGTGGTGTATGTGTTGTTTGTCCTAGAGGGTTGCTGTGCAGTGTGTGTATATAAGTAAGTTTCTGTACTTACCAACAAGTAGTCCATTGCCATATCATCAATCCTGGAAGTGTTGATTGATGGTACAGTGACGAAGATGAATGAATCATGTACACTCCCAGGATACTTTGCCACGATGTTGGTGATCAATCCCTGGTGATCCCCAATGGCCTGCACATTGATAGTGTTTGTGCTTCCTGTTGCGGTATACATGTTCAGTTGCAGCAGTTGGCACAAGGCGTACATGTGTGCAGTCATTGGGACCAAGGACATGTGGAAATCCATTAATGAGGTAAAACCCCTGTTTGGTCTCCTGCTGCTTCTGCTGTGTGTTTGGGAAGCAGATGTGGTGGGGTGTGAGTGTGATGGTGGGATCCAGTACCTTGGGCAGGAAGGCAGAGAATGATGGCTGTGAGATCCCAGCAACCAGGGCGCCAGTGGTTTGAAAGGAGCCAATTGCCAACATGTGTAGTACAGCTAGAAGCTTGGTTTCTGGTGGGATGGTGCGGGGTGTCTGCAAGCTGGGTGCCAACTGTGGCTCAATGTTGTGCAGCAGCTGCTGAATGGCTTGCCAGTTAAACCTGTACCGCTGGATGATGTCATGTTCCCTGAGGCCATGAAGGGTTGTCCTGGTGCGGAATATCCTCTCCTGCCTTCTGCGTTGCCTTTGGGGTCCCTGCTGGTGTTGTGGAAGCTGCTGTTGTTGTTGCTGTGCTCTGCGCCTGCATGCATGCTGGATGAGAAGCACCTCCATGTCTTCCTTTTGCTGCTCTGCTGTTGCTTCTGTGTGGTTTCATTAAATACAGGTGTGTTTGCCCCATTTTAAAGCCTGCCCTGACCCAGGCGTTAATTTTTTATGCAATTCAGGCTGTGCGTCATTTTACAACTCCGCCTCCCGGCCGTGCGGGATTTTTGTGCGGTAGCATAAATACGGCGCACAGGTGTTTGTGTAATTTTTTGGCAGAACGCCTACCTTGCATATCGTTCACCCAAGGCGGTTTTCCGCATCCAGAAAATGGTGCACACGGCGGGATTTTGACATCCGCGGGCGTCAAAGTTTAAATATGGAGCAAGGTTTACGTCGATTGTGCGTCAAAATTTTTGACGCACATTCAGCGCAGACGGAGTATAAATATGCCCCTAACGGCCTCATTTATGGGGAAGTGGTGCAGCGCGGTGCTGCCCTAAAATTGCCTGCGCCACACTGCGTCACTTCAGAAATGCAGGTATGCGCCGTATTTACAAAAGTACGGAGCACCCCTGTTCTTCCCCTAGCACTGGTGCTAAATTTAGCTGCTTAGCGCCCACCCAGGCACCTTTGCAACAAAGTGCAAGAGTGCCTGTATTGCAGGAAATTATTGTTCATATGCAGGAAGGTGTCTCTTCCTGCACATAGGCAATCAATAATGGGGATTTGCTAGTTCTATGTGTGCTGTATTCTGCAGCACACATAGTAGCAGTAAATCGTCATTATTTAATGATTGTTTATATACAAGAAGGAACACCTTCTGCACATGACTAATTATTCATGGCATTTTGCTCTTTCTGTGTGTGCTGCAGAATGCAATGCAATTAGAGAAAGCAAAAACTAGGAGAAATAAAAGTATTTCTCCTGGCTGTTCCATGCTAACGTCACACCTGGGGTGGTGTTATTTCTTGTCGCTGCCTGAGGTTTATGATTCCCCGTAAATCTGGGGGAGCACCAAAATGCAATCAGTGTTGCAGTGGAATGTCCACAGCAACACCCACTGCACGCCCCTTTCACGCTAAGTGATGCGTTTAAAGGAGCTGCATTTACAAGACGCCTTGTAAATACGGCGCAGTGCATAGTGCCACCGGAGCGTAACTAAAAGTGACACTCCGTTGGTGATATGGCATTGTAAATCTGGCCCAAAGTTTACAAGCTCAAGCTAAATCTTACAACATCATGTGAAAACAATGAAGTAATAAGAAAAGTATAAGCTAGGGGTCGGGGAAACTCGTGGAGTTTAACTCAGCAGAATTTACATCAAAACTCTGTGAGATTCAGCGGAGTTCTGCAAACAAATGGAAATTGGCATGTTGCACTGCTCATGCTGATTTTTAGCTTTTTAGCTGTGGGAGCTCCTTCCATGCTGAAATATTAGCATAACAGGAACCATGCAGTCTGCCAGAGGGCACTGCTGAGTTAATTTTGCTGCTACTTGGGTAGATTTTCTATTCAAGCCTCATCTTTCTCACTGCGAATGGTTATGACCAGCCACAACAGTTCAATTTGCAGTGACAAAAAGCTACAGCAAAGTCTGGCCCAGCACAAATGTACCCTTACCCGATCAGCTTTGGTTTGCTGTTTAATCCCAGTATTTTGATAGTTATCCTTTGAAAAACAAAATGTTTCTAATGGCTAGGGTTTAGGATTAGGAAGAAGGAGTCCACTTTCACAGCAGCTAAGAATCCAGGATCTTGGGTATAACACTTGGGCGTCAAAACTCACTCGAACAGAGGCCAGCAGCGGGCTTCAGAGCAGGTCCAGTTGTTACTGAATTATAAAAAAAGGGCTTTTGAAGCATGTTGTTTTCCTGTAGTTTAAACAGGAGGTCAGCCCTCTGACCCTTGAAGTCACTTCTGGGGTCCTAGGTACAAGAAAAGCAGGTCCAGTCTTTTCAGGGTTTCAGACAGCAGGATAGTTGTCTTCTGAATCTTCCTCACATCCAGCAGTGTTTTGAGGAGGGTACTGTGAATGTCACATTTATGCCCATTTCCACCCTGTCGTTGAGGGCAACCCCTGACTACACTCTAACCAATGGCGTTAAAGTTCCCACAGATGACCCTACCCACTTTTCCTGTGTTTCCTGCTGTAGACTATCCCACAGTGTCCCTTTCTCTCTAATTCTAACATGGCAGAACTTTACTTCACCTGCTCAGAACTCCCTGTGCCCACAAAGAGTTGTCACTGCAGATTTGAGCAGCATCTCTTCTGTGGTCTCTCTGAGCCAGTTCCTTCAACAGAAGTGTTATGCCAGCCTAACTAGGGACCAGGGACAATAAAGGGGGCAGGCCTAAATGTGAGCTACCTGCGCATGGCAAGGTACAGCCTTCTCACAGGCAAAGCCCCCAAACCACTCAATCAAGGGGAGCACCATGCCTTCCCACAACCAAGGCCCTTTGTCCCTGTCCTGGGAACAATTCACACCCCATTAGCTCCCAGGTGACAGTTGGAATACTTACAAAGTGGCCTTAGTGGTTTTAGGCAAGGAAAATGTTTTTTTTTATATTTTTTATATATACCTCTTCCTTAATAGTAAGTTCAAATTAGATTTTGTCTTACTAATAAAAAGAGTCAGTGAAATATATCTCCACCTGTTACCAAATTCAAATTAGAATAACAAGTAGTAGCAATGTAATCCAGTGTTTCTCTTGGGAAACAGCCAGCCTTCCCACTGTAAAAATAGCATTTGGGCTTTTACACTCATGAAGTTCAGCACTTTTTTTCTACTTTTAAATACCATGTACCATGCCTTTATAAGAACTGTGGCCTACCTTAGTGGTGACATAATAGTTTTTAGAAGAATTGTTTAGACCTGTCAAAACTGTTTATTTTGACAGGTCAAATTGGCAGTTTTAAACTGAGGCCCCTATTTATTCTTTCTTAGTGTCGCATTTGTGACATTTTTTTATGCAAAAGCAGAGCAAACTTGCAAAATACAATTGTATTTTGTAAGTTTGCGCCGTTTTTGCGTAAAAAAGCAGCACAAATGAGGTGCTAAGACAGTATAAATATGGGTCTGATTTTCCAGGCTGCAGTGGTAGGCCTGGGTTCTGCTTTGCTGTGCCACTTCAGGGGGTGGCACAATGTGTTCTGCAGGTCATTGGTCACATTCACCTTACTGGTCCTGAAGACACCTAAGTATCATATCCTAGGGACTTAAGGGTTAAACATGCCAATCAGTTGTATATCAGATTCATCATGGTTAAAGGAGGAGCACATCACTTTACCTCTGCTTAGCAGGGCAAAAGTGCACAGAGCTCTATAGCCAGAAACAATATGGTTCAGCAAAAGGAAACAAAATTAAGGATGACCCTGTAGGAAGGGCGAAATTTCCAAAAGATACCTTCAGAGATACAGCCTGCTGGTTTGCCCTGCTTAGAGATTCTAAGCCGACGACCAATGCTGTGGCATCCCTCCATTACAATTTGCCTGTCTAGCTGACCAATGGAAACATTGTAATAGAGTGTCCCTGCTGGTCAGTCCAGTAGGAACAGTGCTATGGTATAGGACTCGGTCCCCTTAAGGGGGGCCGACCAGCACCCTCAGAATGTGCAGTGTCTGCACAGCAGCAAGTGCACATGTCGAGGCTGCTGGGCAGAGCATGGCCAGTGCAGGGGCCCCTCTGTGGCCTTCCACCAGCTTTTTCATGGCAGGATCCCTGCCATGAAAAGGCTGGTAGAAAGTAGTTTTGTAATCAGCCAGGTGCCTCTGAGTTGAGCGCCGCCATGGCCGGTTGCAAGCTTGACCACTGTCCCCCCCATCTGGATCTATGATACTGGTAGGGATTCCAGTCCTTAAGGCCATCCTTAGGGCCACCCACCAAAGTTGTAATTGGGTGGTCTGACCTCCTGGAGTGTGGCAATCTGACCGTCAACACTAGTATGGCAGTCCTCTGACCACCACACTTGTGATGAGGCCTTAAGTTCAAATATAAAATCCTTGACTGGGCCTTCCCACCTGGATCCATTGAAGTCCACCTCAAAGTGCACCCAGGTCTACCACAACCTCAGACTATCATTAGTAGTTAGGGGCAGATTTAAGAGCCACTCCCGCCTCCTTGCACCACATTCACATAATTTGTTTTAACCTAATGTGGCCCGAGGCAAAATATATTCACACCAAATTGACATTGTGCCACATTGTAGCCCTTTATGCTGCAACATCCTGGTTTCAATGGGCCTCTTGATGCTTTGCAGGATTAGGGTCAGAATGTTTTATGCTAATCCTGCAAAGCGCTGAACTAGCATCAACAGTTCTGACGCTAGTTTCCTAACTAATGCCAAGGTGTGCCATATATTAAATAAGGCACACAAATGGTATGCTTCATGGTATTGAAAACTCCTATACCCCTTATTTTTTTTTTATTTTTATTTTGGAATCAATTTGTTCATTGTGTTCATTAAGATTTACTCTTTTGTCTTATTTCGTTTGGTATTTTTACTGATTGGTGTTTTAACTTTGATAATCTTTTGGTAATGCATAAATACTTTACACATTGTCCAAAGTTAAGCCTACCTTCTTTGTGTCATAGCTATCAGGGGGTTGTGCTCAGGGTAAGTTTGTAACTTTTGGTGTTCACCCTGATGGGATAGTGCTAATAGTTTTTAAACTTGTCACTGGAACTCTGATAAAGTTACCTATGGAAACGGAGAACACTTGATGCACGGGTCCATAAAAAGATCTTGTAAACCTATGATCACACTGGTATTTTGCTATTTTGAAACAGGACATCATTTCTAGATAATAGACTGATGGGAAAAAAAATCAATTTGTCAAACACAGCAGAGTAACAATTGTAACATAAATAGCAAGCACCATGAGATAAGGTTAGTTTGAATTTAGATTAGTATGAATTTAGGTTGCATTATAAATAAGTAGCATATGATGTACACTTGGGCAAATATGTGAAATGGTTGCTACTGCTCAAGAGACTAAGCATTGGCTAACTCTTCTCTATGCACAGACAAACATTCATCAGAATTATAGCTCTCACTGATTCTAGCTAATCACTTTCCTTAACACTATCTCCATCTTTTTTTATAATCTCTTGGAACTGTACACATTCATGAATAATTCTTCAGTCTTTGGAGTGAAGCTGATCCTTTCATTTTCCATTCTTTCCATTTACTGAAGTAAAGTTGATCCAAAATTGTGCAACACATTAAATAGTTCTAAAGGTCTGCATGTAACTTATACTCAGTACTTCAGTCTATTAAAGTTCCCTTCCTGATATGCTCATATCCTTAAGAAAACTTCTAGTATTCTGCTTCACAATTCCAAACACACATTCATGGAAAACACTGTTGTTGTTGCAAATTCTGGTACCAAGTTAGGTCCTTGCTGCAGTAACAAATTATCTTGGTTGCTGAACAATGGGGCTGTCAACCTTGAGGAAACCAATACGAGGAAATTCCAAAATAGCCACCACCATTTTCAAACAATATGAGATTACAGAGGATTCATGAAAAATATGGTTACAATTGAGTACTGAAGCATAAAACGTATTCCAAAAAAACAGAGAAATGCAGATCCCATTTCCCAGAGGATCTAGAGTTCCAGGATCATGGCCTACTTTTCCTTACTCAGAACATACTTAGAGCGAGTGAGTTTCAAATACAGTTATCAGACATCTGCCACAGTGTAGAAGGTAAGCCACGGATCATGACACATTGGCACATCCATCATGTTGCCAAATGAGTTCAGCCTGCATTGATGTACTTGCACAGTCCCCAGTGTCATTGTTTAGCAGTCGCCTGAATATGAAACTAATGCAACATTAATTACTGTTCCCCCTACTTGAGCAAGACACATAGATGTCAAACACCATAGGTGGACTTAACTCTTGTGGATTCCTCAATTACCATCAAGCCTCTTTTTTCCAGCCCTAACTAATGTAATTTGTTTCTTGCATGTATATTTTCCTTATATTATGTAAACCTCCCTATTCCTCCCTCTCTCTTTTTCTCCCTTCCCCCTCCTTTTTCCTCCTCTTTTTTCCTTTATTTCCTCTCTCTTTTTCTTTCTGTCATTTTTAAGTTTTCTTTCATTTTTCCTTTCCTTTCTCTCATACCCCCTCTTCCTCCCTCTCTCTTTTTCTTCCTTCCCCTCCTTTTTCCTCCTCTTTTTTCCTTTATTTCTTTTCTTCTCTCTTTTTCTTTCAGTAATTTGTATTTTTTCGTTCATTTTTCCTTTCCTTTCCCACATACCCCCTCCCCTGCCCCCATCCCTGCCCCCATCCTCCGCATGCCACTTTTTTGTGTGTCCACTATATAAGTTTAGTGATGCCATATCAATAAATCTCGAGGGGCACCCACAATTCAGGGACCTCGTAATCCTTCATTAGGCCACAGACGACCACCATCTTGGAAGGTCGTTGGTCTAGTCTTTCACACTCTGACAAGTCTGGAAGCGTGAGCAGTTCTCCATTACAAATACCGGATCCTTACGGGGATTGTGGTGTTATTCGAGCCACGGAGAGGTGAGGAGTAGGTTTTTGGAGGGAGTGTCGCTTCGAAGAATTAAATACTCACTATGCTCTAAACCGCCTGCAGTGGTAACAACGCGCTCGTTGGGTCTGACCTTCACTGCATATCTATTTATATATATTTTTCAGTGTGTGACTACAAGCACACACCCCTCCTGAGGACCTATGATGCGATTAGCATAAACACATGTATTTTCTCAGAGGTGCCTCATGTGTTTTAAGTGTATTGTAGTGTTTCTTATATGTAGTACATCTTGTATTCGTTTTTATGTATGACTTACTGGCACCACACCGCTGAGAGATGCATTTACGTCTTTTATTTTCCTTTTTCTTCCACAGATTTGCCCAGCAGAGAATTTACACTGATGGGTAGTATTTAATTTAATTGTATATATCACCTTACCAGAGTGAATAGCACTATTACTTCTATTAGTGGTACGTGCACGAGGAGTGATACTATGGAGATCACTTTGGTCCGGATGAGGAGTTTAGGGGTAATCTCCGAAACGTGTGGACCACTAAGGAGGAGAGGTACATAATATACCTACCCTCCTGACACCCCTTTTTAATCATACCACTCCTGTGAGACATATTAAATTAGTAATATCATCAAAAGTGTAGTATTTTTAAATTACCAAGACCCCACCACTCCTATTCTTTTCTAGCATCCACATCGTTGATACCAACAGTGCTCCCATGTATTCCATCGGTGGTTGCACACCTCGTTCTGCAGCAGAACGGGAGGAAACCCAATGATGAAGCATGCCAGCAAGGGGTAACCCTGGTGGGTGAGGCTTTTTCTATCAAAAAAACTTTTTTTCTGTGGAAGTTTTCTACTTCTGGGTTGGATCTCTAAATACGTTTAGCAGTCAACAGCCACAATGGGGGATGTTGCTGCTGCAGATGTCTTACTCATTTCTTTGCTTTCTCTTTGACATGAGAGCTTTCCAATGGCTTGGAGAATGACTCAGCACTGCAAGAACCTTTTAAAAGAATGCACTTTCCTCAGGCATCCTGACTCCAAAAACTATTTTAAAATGCAGAACGTAGGTGCAACCCAGCAATTACAGTAATGGTGGTGCGGTGCCAAACCAATGCAGATCACCTCATAGACTGGTTGGGGTGCACATTTCCATACCCTGCAGTCATGACTCAGCATGCATTATTCATAATAGGGGTCAGTTCCTTGGCAGACGACTCACTCTTCTGCTCTGAATCTGATATTTGTGTTGTCACTGCAAAGTTGGTATCAGAGACAGAGTGAATAATCAGTGCATGCTGATATTTGCACTGTTGTGGTGCCAATGAGCATGTGGTCCCTGATTGTTATAAGTGAAGGTGTAAATTTGGGTATGCACTGAGTTTTCGTGATGCACTAAGCATGCAGTAATTACTATTGAGTAATGGGGCAAATGTTAACTTGTTCTACGATTAAAGAGTGATCGTGCAATCTGGATCATGCATTAAGGATTAAGAAAAACAGCGCTAATGGGGCCATGTCGCCAAGACTTCTAAGTAATGGTGCTAAATTGTGCTGACACACAAGACACCTGATTTCAAACCTGAATATGCATTCCTGATTAATGTTTAAAGCTTGAAAATCTAAACGCTAAGGAATACTAAGTGATGGTACGATTTCAAACTTGCATAAAATATTATCGAGTAATAGGACAACCTGAACATGAACTAAAGACTGTTCAGAGCAACGTTGCAAATATGAACATGCAAAATTGTGGTAATTCATGATATTTTGTATGTTTCCATGCACTAGAATGATGGTGGCAGTTCCTATCATAACGTTGGCCTTTTGGCATGACAGTCCCCACTGTTGGTGCAGTACATTCATTGACCTATGTGTAGTAATCCTCTATTTATTGTGATAATTCTTAATAAAATTTAGTAAAGCCCAGTTGCAATGCTTTCACTCACTTTCAGCAAAGCTCCGGTGGCAGTAGGGGCATGTAAACAAGGCCCTAAATCTTTATATATTGAGGACATTCTTGAAACTATGTGTCAAGCCCTGATGCAATGTTGCATTGGTAAAGTATTGGCAATCCTTACCATTTTTATAACACCGTTACTGACTCATTGCACCATTTACGCCCATATTAGCTAATTATTGCGCACACACAATCATTCAGCAACCCATCAATGCATGAAGCAGAATTTCAATAGTTCGCTATGTGTTCTCCATTCATCCATCCATACTTCCAGTCCTTCGTTATATATCCTGACCACAGAAAAGCACAGGATTGAATGTCACCAAGCCCAAAGTCTAGAAGAGGAAGTCAGAAGTCACATGGAGGCGATTAATCCAACATGAAAAGGAAACATATATTTAGTGACATTGAATTAGAAATACTTTCACAAAAGTTTGTCGAGGGAAATGAAAAACATTTGGGGACTACTTTGTTAACTATTACTGAGGGGGCAAGAAGACACTATGGGGCATATTTATACTCTGTTTGCGCCGGATTTGCGTCGTTTTTTTTAACGCAAATCCGACGCATAACTAACTCCATATTTATACTTTGGCGTTAGACCCGTCTAGCGCCAAAGATCTTGGAGTTTGCGTCATTTTTTAGCGTGGACACCTTCCTTGCGTTAATGATATGCAAGGTAGGCGTTCCCGTCTAAAAAATGACTCCGAGGCATGTGCGCCGTAATTACACTCCCGGGCAAAAATGACGCCCGGGAGTGGGCAGGTCAAAAAAAATGACATCCAGCCGCTTTAGCGTAATTTTTTAACGCCTGGTCAGGGCAGGCGTTAAGGGACCTGTGGGCTCGGAAGGAGCCCAGAGGTGCCCTCCCATGCCCCCAGGGACACCCCCTGCCACCCTTGCCCACCCCAGGAGGACGGCCAAGGATGGAGGGACCCATCCCCGGGAACTTAAGGTAAGTTCAGGTAAGTATATATATATTTTTTTTTGGGTGGCATAGGGGGGCCTGATTTGTGCCCCCCTACATGCCACTATGCCCAATGACCATGCCCAGGGGACATAAGTCCCCTGGGCATGGCCATTGGGCAAGGGGGCATGACTCCTGTCTTTGCTAAGACAGGAGTCATTTCAATGGGGGTTGGGAGTCTAAAAAAATGGCGCTAATCGGGTTGAGGCGAAAATTTTGCCTCAGCCTGACTTGCCCCATTTTATGGTGCCCAAGCTCCATTTTCCCCTACGCCGGCGCTGCCTGGTGTAAGTCATTTTTTTTACGCACACCAGGCAGCTCCGCCGGCTAACGTCATTCCAAAAATAAGGCGCCCGCATGGCGCTTTGGAATGGCGTTAGCCGGCGTTAAATGTTTTGACGCACAACTGCGTTGGCGCAGTTGTGCGCCAAAAAGTATAAATACGGCCCTATGAATTCAAACTCAGCAGCATATTAATGGTGTTTATGTAAAAGAAGCACTGATGACACAAAAACAGTGATCTCTGTTCATGTACCAGAGAGGAAGTGGACACCAGAAGACAGGATGCATCGGCAGCAACTGCAAGGCCTAGCAGAGAAACAACAGCTGCGCCCTTCGAGTAGATGACTGACTCTACTTTTCAGCCAGGATCAAAGCTGGGGTTAGCACCAGTGACAGACATGCACCCACTGTGCCAGGTACAAGTTATAACTTTATAGTTTTATCCTGTATACATGAAATTTGAATGCAGATGTCAGTGCGACATTAACTTATTCCATACTTTCTAACACAAACACACAGTTTTATGGGAATAGAATTCCGTTTAGAGGCCAAATATTGCTCAATTATCTCAGACTCTGGCACTAACAAAATCGTGTCTAAGTACAGAGCCATAAAAGTTAACTTAAAATGTTTTGTGAACTGTGCCACTTTATATGTGCCTGCAAAGCTATGCATTATGCATATTCTTATAGCAGTGGTGTGTTTTCTATCTCTTTGTTGGTCGGGTGAAAATACATAGGAAACACAAACCCTCACAACTTTCAGTAGTTTTGTGGTTATTAGACATTCACAACTATTAGAAATTGAGTCTTTGGTTGGCAGTCAGGTTACCCCCTGTCCAAGCAAGGATCCTCTCTCCACTCAGGGTAAATCACACATAATCCAAATTATCCTGTGCCCACCCTCTGGTAGCTTGGAACTGAGCAGTCAGCCTTAACTTAGAAGGTGATGTGTAAAGTATTTGTGCAATAAATCATAAAATAACACAGTATAACACCACAAAAATACACCACGCTGGTTTAGAAAAATATAGAATATCCATCTGAGTAGATTAAGGTCAAAACAATCAAGATTTGATAAATACAAGTTGAGATATCACTTTTGTAATGATAAAGAGATTCTTTAGTTCTTAAAAGCACTAAGGCCCTCATTACAACCCTGGCGGTAGGTGTTAAAGCGGCAGTAATACCGCCAACAGGCCGGCGGTTAAAAAAATGGAATCACGACCATGCCGGAAACAGCCACTTTAACACTCTGACCGCACGACGGTAGAAACAAACACTGCGGCGGTAATTGCCAACAGACAGGCGGAACACAATGTACCGCCCACCGTATTACAAGGCACCAATCCGCCAGCTTTTCCGGGGCGCTACCAACGCCATCAAAAGCATGGCGGAAACAGGACTTGGAACGAAAACCTCTCGACACCCAACAAGGAACCAGGACACCATGGAGCCCGAGTTACAGGTCCTGCCCATGTTGGTTTACCTCGTCTTCTACCAGGAGCAGTAAAGACTCCAGCGACGACCAAGGTGAGTACTGCACCTAGCACACAGGGGAGAGGGGGAAGAGATTGACACACACACACGCAACACCCCCACCCCACCCTCACCCACAACATACACACAAACACATGCAGCAATTTGACATTTACACCAAGTCACGCTCTGGAAGAACGCAATGGCAAAATGAAAAGGAATGATTGTAACAAGTATAATCATCGAAAAATCAGATAGTCCAAAATTTAAATCATCAGTATATACAAATATGTACAGCAACTACACAAGTCCGGATAGTATTGCAATCATTGTCCGTGGACCAGTGGTCCAGTGGGTCCAAAATGCATGGGCAAAGCCCACACATGAATCCTGACTCGAAACGGAGAGAACACTGCTGGGGCATCAGATTGAAAATAAACAGGCACCTCAGGGGGAGGGGGAGGGAGGCACCTCAGCCGCATGAACGGATGACGCCACTGCTCCACAAGGGGGCTCCATGCCCACAGTTTGGTCCTGGGGAGTGCAAAGCCACAGTCTCTCAAGTCTCTCAAGTGGGTGGGTTGCCCACTGCTTTATCCTGGGGAGTGCAAAGCCACAGTCTCTCAAGTCTCATAAGGGAGGCTGGACACAGGGACAATGGCTGCCATCAGTGCTGAGGCCAGAGCCTGAAATGCTCTCTGTTGGGCTGCCACGCCAGAATGAATGCCATCAAGGTATAACATTTTTTGCTGCAAATGCCTCTCAACACCCTAGATGGCATTCAAAATGGTTGATTGCCCAACAGTGAGGGATCTCAGGAGGTCAATAGCCTCCTCAATGAGGGCAGCAGGGCTGACTGGGGCAGGGCCTGAGGTGCCTGGGACAAAGGTGATGCCCTCCCTCCTGGGTGAACGGGCACGGGAAACTCGATGAGGGGCTGCTGGGAGGGCGGTGCTGGTAGGGGGTGATCTCCCATCAGAGGAGGAGTCGCTGGTGTCTGCTCCTGTCCCTGTCGTGGAGCTCCCCAATGCCTCTGTCCCACTGGTGCCTTTAGACTCTGTAAATTCACCCTCCAGGGCCATGTGAGTTGCAGCTCCCTCCTGCTCCGGAGCCAATGCTCCTCCGCCAGATGATGCTAATGCACACAAGGACAGGGTGACAAAACAAAAAGAGGTGGAAGACACAAGAGACACATGGTCAATGCCTGCAACACCACTACACTTGGCGGACACAACACACAGGGAGCAGCCCTATGCACTAGCGCATGCACTAACAGTGCAGAGGAAAAGCACATGCCCATGGGGGACTCTGTCTAGACCCATTTCATGCACAGCTGGAACCCATAGGAGCCTGACTAGGTGTAGAGGAGAACTACCACCTTTGGGGTTGGAGGTGCACTGAGCCTGCAAAACAATGGATCTACCTTGGCACGACTGCCCTGGCCTAGGGGAACCCACAGCCCACCTCCCCCACCCAGAAACCTCGTCAAGTGCCCTGAGTCAGCTGAATGAGACTGTACTCACCCCCTTGTGGCTGCTGTGATGCCCTCAAGCACCCATCCAACTCAGGATATGTCACTGCCAGGATCCAGTACATCAGGGGGGTCATGGTGCGACGGGCAACCCTTCCACGTTGGGAGGCCATCACCAGCTGGGCCTCTGCTGTCTTCTTGCTCCAGCGGTGCAGGTCCTCCCATCTTTTACAGCAGTGGGTGCTCCGTGTATGGTAGACTCCCAGGGTTCACACTTCCTTGGCGATGGCACGCCAAATACCCTTCTTCTGGTGGCCGCTGCCCTAGAGGAATAGTGAAGTAAAAAAGGATGTTACTCCCCCGTACATTTCTTCTCACACATTGGCCACAAACCTCCCACCCTGGCCCAGAAAAACATACACTCACCATCTTCACATACTGGCCTGTCCCCCCCGTCTCGTCTATCCACAACACTCCATACAATCATGTGCCATCCACCATGCACACAGTTTACTCGCCTGTTTGTCTGGAGGACCGTAGAGTAGCGTGTACTGGGGGAGGATCCCATCCACCAGTTTGTCCAACTCCTCCACAGTGAAGGCAGGGGCCCTTTCCCCAGACACTGTAGCCATTGTCGCTTCCAGACTCAGGTCACAGCAGCACTTGCAGTGTAGGTCCTCTCCTGTTGAAGGTCAGGTATCAAGTGAGTGAACAGATAGAAAATGGCAGTCACGTCCGCGGCGGTGCGTACCGTCACCGCCGGCATACATCGTCATTGGATCCTGGAACCCATAAGGCCCAATGATAACCAATGCGGAATTGCACCACGATCTTTGTCCGCCTACCACAACGGTGTAAGACGCCAGCGCAGTTACCTAATTTCCCCTTGTCTCTCCTTACATGTCAGGCAGCTGCCATTTCAGGGGGCCACATGGCAGGCCAACTAACTGCATCACAGCAATTTTGGCCAGTAATACGGACAGACAAAGGCACACAGAGATTATTTCACGATTGTGCTAAACAGCCTTGTTAAACCTATGTGGTTTATGACCCTCTGCTCACCCTTCTCCTCCATAGGGCACGTCAACTGGGGCAGGTGATGAGATGGCGGCATCCTCTGGTGTACAGACCCCTGGTGGACCTGTCGACAATGGAAGACAGACACATCAGTATCACTTACAGACTTGATCGTGCCACAATCCAAGAACTGTGTGCCCAATTGGAGCCAGACCTGATGTCAGCTATCCGCCATCCCACAGGAATACCCCCTCTAGTGCAGGTCCTGTCAGTGCTCCATTTCCTGGCAAGTGGCTCCTTTCAAACAACAGTGGCCATGGCATCAGGGATGTCACTGCCAATGTTCTCTAACGTGTTGTCCAGAATGTTATCTGCCCTGCTGAAACACATGCGCAGCTAGATCGTTTTCCCTCAGGTGGAGGATTTGCCCACAGTGAAAGGTGACTTCTATGCCCTGGGACATATCCACAACATCATTGGTGCCATTGATGGTACACATGTGGCATTTGTCCCCCTCACAGGAATGAACAGGTGTACAGAAACTGGAAAAACTACCATTCTATGAATGTGCAGATGGTGTGTTTGGCGGACCAGTACATCTCCCATGTGAATGCCAAGTATCCTGGCTCAGTGCATGACGCTTACATTTTGAGGAATAGCAGCATCCCTTATGTGATGGGGCAACTTCAGAGGCGCTGTGTGTGGCTAATAGGTGAGCCCAAGGTCCCCACACAGTTTAAATAGGTGTCTGGGTATGGGAGAGTCCCTAATGTTTGGATGATGTCTAACAGTTGTCCCTCGATATTTGCAAGTGACTCTGGTTACCTTAACCTGTCATGACTACTGAACCCAGTGAGGAATCCCAGGACAAGAGCAGAGGAACGCTACAATGAGGCACATGGATGAAATAGGAGGATAATAGAGCGCACCGTCGGCCTCCTGAAGGCCAGATTCCGGTGCCTCCATGTGACAGGTGGCTCCCTATACTACTCACCGAAGAAGGTGTGCCAGATAATCGTGGCATGCTGTATGTTGAACAACCTGGCTTTGCGACGCCAGGTTCCTTTTCTGGAGGCGGGTGGGCTGGTTTTCTGTCAGCTGTGGAGCCTGTGGACAGTGAAGAAGAAGAGGGAGAAGAAGAAGATATAGACAACCGAAACAACATCATCATGCAATACTTCCAGTGAGACACAGGTAAGAGGATGGCACTGCTTCTCACATCTCATACTACTGTAGGACGTAGCACAAATCTGCCTTTTTACTTCTGTGTATGGACCCTCACATGTCACTTTGGCTTTCCATTTTACAGATCTGGGTCCCACTTTGTGCCCTCTGCTATGTTTACTGCTGCCCAACAACTGTGAAACCATGGTATGTGAACATGAACATTGACATTGCTAGATTTCCGAAAGGTTGCAATTACACATTTGTAAAAGTACAGACTGACTCCAGATTGAAATGTGATTCAAGGGTGTTTGTTTCTGTGCTAATAAGTGGAGGGGTGTGTGCAATGGGCTGGGGTGATGGTGGAGGAATGTCCATAGAAGAGTTCAGTTTCTTGGTCTCACAGGTGCATTGTCCATGGGGGCCTAGGAAGGGGAGCAATGGCAGTTTAAGGTGGACAGGGTGACAAAGTGGGACAGAAGGGTGACAATCAGGAGGGTCTTTTTTCCAGGCAGGGGTCTTGGCAATGTTCTCTGTCTTGTTCCTGGATCTCAGGGACCGTTTGCAGGCTGGTTCTCCTTCTGCAGGGGGTGGGGTGCTGGTGGCCTGTTGTTCCTATGGCGGGGCCTCCTGTCCACTAGCGCTGGCAGAGGTGGAGGGCTGTTCATCCTCCAGGCTAGTGTCAGGGCCCCGTTTGTGTGCCACTGTGTCCCTCATGGTGTTGGCCAGGTCTGCCAGCACCCCTGTAATGGTGACCAGGGTGGTGCTGATGGACTTCAAGTCCTCCCTGATCCCCAGGTAGTGTTCCTCCTGCAGCCGCTGGGTCTCCTGAAACTTGGCCAGTATCATACCCATGGTCTCCTGGGAATGGTGGTATGCTTCCACGATGTTGGAGAGTGCCTCATGGAGAGTGGGTTCCCTGGGCCTGTCCTCCCCCTGTCGCACATCAGTCCTCCCATCTTCCCTGTTATCCTGTGCCTCTCTCCCCTGAACCGTGTGCCCATTGCCACTGACCGCAGGTCCCTGATTATCTTGGGTTGGTGGGTTTGTCTGGGGTCCCTGTAATGGTGGACACACTGCTGATTGACGTGTCCTGGGGACAGTGGCATGGGCCTGCTGGGTGGGTGTTGTGGTGGTGTTTCCTGAGGGGGGAGGGTCTGTAGTGGTTTCTGACTTTGGCAGGGGAACCGACTGTCCAGAGGTCCCTGATGGGCCGGGCTGGTCATCTTGATCCAGGCGTGCAGGGCTGCTGTCATCACTGTGGGCCTCTTCTGTGGGAGGACTGGATATGTCTGGAACCTCCTGTCCGGTGACGTTGGGTATGGGTCCTTGGGGTGTAAATGCATAGTTTTAGTATCTGTGTGTGCCATCTTGTGCATTGGGTGAGTTACCCTGTACTCCTGTGCTTGCCTTGTTGTGTTTTCCATTGTGTGATTAGTGTTTTGGGGTCTGTGTGGGTGTCTGTGCTGGACATGCTTTGGCAATGGGTGTCCATGCTTTGGTGTTGCCTGCAGGCCTTGTGTGTCCACGATATTGACACAGGAGACAGTCCACCTGTAAAGATTACAATTTACAGGGTGTCAGATAAAGTGAGGTCCAGCTTCAAGGATGAAGGTGCCAAGATGCTGGTTCTTGGAGTAATAAAGAAGTCCAGCAGCCCCTGGTCCAGCCCAGAGGTGTTGGTTCCCAAGGCTGCTGCTCCTGGTACCAAGCCAGAACTTAGGTTTTGCGTGGACAACCAGGGTCAAAAAGACAGATGCTGTCACCATCCCCGAGCTGATGAGCACGAAGACAGGCTAGTCACCACCAAGTTCCTTAGTACTTTTGACTTCACTTCAGGGTACTGACAGATTGCCTTGACTAAAGGAGCTCAAGGGAAATCTGCTTTTTCTACTCCAGAAGGCCATTACCAGTTCAGAGTGATGCCCTTTGGGTTGAAAAAGGCCCCTGCTCCCTTCCATCCGTTGGTTAACAGGGTCCTAGCTGGCAAGGATGCCTTCTGCGAAGCCTACATAGAGACATTGCCGTCTATATTTCCAGCTGGGAGGAACACCTTCTCCACGTCAAGGAGGCGCTTCAGGCCCTGCAACAGGCAGGCCTGACCATCAAGGCTAGTAAGTGGCAGATTGGGCAGAGTTCCGTGGTGTACTTGGGACACCTAGAAGGTGGTGGCAAGGTGCAGCCCCTCCAGGCCAAGATTGAAACTATCAAGGCCTGGCAACCACCTAGAACTCAAACAGAGGTGAGGGCCTTCTTAGGACTCACCGGATACTACTGCAGATTTGTTAAGGGATGTGGCACCATAGTAGTCTCCTTAACAGAACAAGACACAACCTTGTGAGCCAGGCCCAGTAGGAAGGCCCGGTAACACTGGGTGACCACTAGCACACGTGCTGTCCCAGTAGCCGGTACCTTAGGTTCACTCTAGAGGAGATCAATCTCCTAATATATGTGGTGATCGCCAGAGGCTTCACCTACTGCTTGGGCTGAGGCCTGTTGCCTCAAACCCTCAAGAGTGGGGCCCTCTTTCTGTGCTTGGCAGAATTTATTAGTTTGTGGGAATGGATTTCCCTCTCCACTCAGAGTCCTCTCCAGTTTGACAAATATATACAGTAGTATGTAGGGAAACTTTGTCTTCTGCACTAACACCTATCTCTAGGGCAAGTTGGCTATACAATACAGTGTGGTGAACCAGTGACATCTGTACTCATACCCCTCTTTAGAACAGCAATATGCAGTGCTGTCTGAGAAGGGAGTCATCTCTCTGCTAGCACATGTTACAAGGGTGAGGGATCTCTAGTAGGACTTTATAGAAAGGTACTTCCCTACTCATACCTCTTCTTATGCTGATAGGTATGCATAGTAGGATGTGGGGAGAAACTGCCTTGTTTCCTGAGACAAGTCTCTTGCATGATAATTCTGCGTATGACAGTGTGTAGAGAGACTGATCTCTCTCCTATGATGTGTCTCTTGGATAATGCTTGTGCAAATTAGGGTGTCAAAAGTGGCTTACCTTTGTGGTCACTCCTCTACCCATTATGAAAAAAGTACAAATAAAGGCCCTCATTACGAGTTTGGCGGTATTTGGGCAAGATCGCACCACCTTATTCGCATTGGTGGCGTAATAGCGACTGCCGGATCACGAGTTACAAAACACAAACCGCCAAAATACAGACACAAAATCAACATTGCCAGGCCAACCCAAGGCAAATGAGTCACTGGTCAATCTCTGGGCCTGCCACACTGACACCATTCCGACCATCATATTATGAATCAACCTCCAGCAAAGCGGAACATGCCTGGCGGACACAGTAGGCGCTTCGCACTGCGGCAGAACAACAAGGCACCGTGGAAAGTGGCTAGTTTAACCATACACACACCACGCACACCTGACCATGCCACCATATAACACCCCCATCAAGGCATTGCGCCAAATATGAGCACCCACAGCCACACCTGAGACCAAGCACACACGAAAAACAGCAAACAAAGATCACACAGTACACATTGCACAAAGTAACATCGCAGCTCACCAGCACACACAGCCATACACCCCCCATTACCACACACCCCACACTCCACCCGACACGATATGCACAACACATTCCCACCCTACAGCATGTCACCCCAGAGGCACCCACGGTTCACTGACAATGATTTGGAGGTCATGGCATACGAGATTATCAGAGTCGAGTCACAGCTCATGGGTGTCCAGGTACAGCAAACATCAATAGCCAAAAAGACAGAGTTATGGCAGAGGATTGTCGACAGGGTCATCACAGTCACCCAAGCAGAAGGGAGGACATCAGAAAGAGGTGGAACGACCTCAGGGGGAAGGTCCGGTCCATGACCTCCAGGCAGAGGATAGCCAGGAACAAGACCAGCGGGGGAGCCCCACCACCTCCCTTCCAGCTGACAAACTGGGAGGAGAAAGTCCTGGACATCATGTATCCTTGTTGAAGTAAGCCTCAGCAAGGCCTACTAGAGCAAGGGGTTCACCTTTCTCTGCACAAAGTCCTCAGACCATGTAGGAAGAAGTTGGCACAGGAACTGAAATAAAATACAAAAGTTTATTAACTTCATGAGGTGGTACTACAGTTCAAACAGCACCCTTAGGTAATGTCTGAAGTAGCACACTGAACTGAGAGCATGGTCCTTTTATACCCACGCAGGGGCTAAAAGGAGGTGGTACAATTATAGAAGCAAGACTTCTATACATATAAGGTCATGTGGAAATGCACAGTCGACAGGTAGGAGGAGCTAACAATTTTCAAGGACTAACAGCTGCAGACCTTACTGAGCATGTGCGAAAGTGGGAGATGCTAAATATAACTTGTCACTAGGCAGATTTCAAGAGTAGTTAACAGAAAGGTAGGACAGAGCACATGGTGAGCACATGGCAGCATGTGGCAGAGAAAATGGCTGCCATGAATACAAAATGGATTCCGCGAAATGTTCACAATAGTTACTAAATACAGATGTCTTCTGCTAATGCTTAATCTAATCGCTGCTAAACTACAACATCCTGAGGGCCTGACTGGCACCAGCAGAGAGCTTGACATTGGTAAGTCAGCAATACCCCCAAGCACCAACCAACCATGCCCAGCATACCACCCCACCACTCACCAACCCACTGTAACCCACCCCACGCCGCACCTCTGCATGCCACACCACCCCACTCCCACCATCCTTACTCACACACCTTGAATGCACAGATGCCAACCACAATGTGAAGAACCACAGCTCCCACAATCAAATCCAAGCCAATGTCTACAGTGCAGCAGCTGGTATTGCTAACACTGGGAAACAAGTCGAGCCACTGCATGCTTTCACAACAAGGACACAACAACAACAGCCACACAACTAACATCCACAGTATCCATCCACAGGTGCCCAGTTGCCACTGACACCCTGCAGAGGATTCCAGGCTCAGACAGCCCTCCCCAGGATGCAGGCCTCACACTATGTCAGGATGAGGATGACTTGACTGGGTCATCTGGGGCCACTGGGAAGTACATCAACGGCACAACCACCCTGGACACACCGGAAGTCCCTACCCATGTGGCAACAACACCACTGTCAGATCCAGAACCCCAAAGCTGTGCGCCAGGGACACATCAATCTGAGTTGTGCCTCATAGTACAGCGGCCAGAGTTTAGGGCATGCACCCCAGACAATAATGGTCCACTGCTACTGGGAGTGGGCACACTGTGCACAGGCACAGGGGGCCAGGGGTAGTGGGAGGGGAACTGTGACCCAATTGTAGGGGTTCTCAAAGACCTGACCACTGACATGAATGAGTCCACCACCCACCAGCAGACCCCTACCACTGGCACATCCCATCACAGCCCTCCACTTCAGCGGCAGCCAGTGGTATGGAGGCCCCGCCACAGGTCTCACAGGACACCAGCATCCCTACCCCTATAGATGAGGAACCCCCACACAAGCGAGGACGTTCAAGTAGACATCCAGCTGGACATGATGCCCAGACCAAGACCACTGCCAGAAGAGGCATATCAGGACCGAGAGGGCAATAGGGCAGGGACACAAGGATGTAGGGAGCTGAGGGGCGCACATGTGCAGGGGTACATAATGATGAGCCAGGCCCGGTCCCTCTGTAGAGGTGCTATCATGTGTGGACTCTGCTGTTCCACAGGATGGAAGAATCATGCACAGAGCGTTGGCCGTCACCTGGCGATGTACTGGTCCGAGAGACAAACCTCCTGCACATTGACGGAATAAAAGTTTCTGTGGTTTCTGTACATGTGTTAATTTCTCCTGGGTGGCACCAGGGCAATGTGGGTGCTGTCAACGGCACCTATGACATGTGGGACGTGTGCCACAGTGAAGAACGCAGCCCTGACAGTGGGCAATTCTGCACATCGGGAGAACCAGATGTAGCTGGACATATGTTAAATCATGGCACACAGTACATCCCTCAGGATGTTTCGGAACATGGGCTGTGACATTCCACTTGCGAGGCCCACTGTAACCTGGAAGGAGTCTAAGGCAAGGTAGTGGAGGATTAACAACACCTGCACTGTGGGAGAGATGGCATTGGGATCGCGTAAGGCAGGCAAGAGATCCAGCTCCAACTGGGCCACTAGTTCCATTATGGTCACACAGTTCAGGCGATAGGTCTGGATGATGTGACGCTCATCCAGGGTGGCAAGGTCTACTAGAGGTCTGTACATTGTTGCATTCCACATCCTCAACCGCGCATAGTACCTGGGAACAGGGTAGAGGTATTCACATGTTGTGCAGCATAGACGTAGGACGCACTAAATTTCACACACATTACACATTCTAAACGTGAAATGGTTGCTGCCTGTCTGCATGCATGGGACAGGTGGAAGTGAGATCATCCTGCTGGCGTAACTCATCATGGCAGTAGGCTGTCAAAACTGCTGTGCCACTCACATTGGCTCACACTGTTGCCAATGGGAGGCAGGAGCCAATGGTGATCTCCGCTGGCGGTGACAGTTATGTCTGTGGCGGCGGTGACTGCCATTTCATGAGCTCATGCTCACTTGACTCCTGAACCTTGTGCACAGAAGACCTCCACTGCATGCCCTGCTGTGTACTGACTCTTGTAGCGAAGATGCAGCATCCCACAGGAGACAGGGCCACTACTGTCCCAGGAATGCCACCCTACATGACTGTGTTCTTCTGTCTGTGTCACCCTGCAGGTCAGCGCCCATCAGAAGAAGGGGATTTGGCATGCCATCCCCAAGCAAGTGCAGACCCGGGAGGTCCATGCCTTGCAGAGCACCCACTGCAGAAAGCAGTGGGAGGACCAGAGATGCTCGGCCCGGAAGACAGTGAAGGCCCAGCTTGGGACATCCTCCCCACGTGGGAGAGGTGCCCGTCGGACCCTGACCCCCCAATGGCCTGCATATTGGCAGTGGCCTAACCTGAGGTGGATGAGCGCTTGAGGGCAGCACAGCAGCCACATGGGGGTGAGCACTCACCTCTGACATGTGTTGATATGGTGGCTCTGGGTGGGCACTATTGGGTAGCTGTGGCATGGATGGTAGGCACACTGATGTCCACCATGCGTTGTGTCCATCTGGTCAGGATTGACATCACAGGTATAAGTAAGGCCATGCAGTCAGTGGTAGCAGGGCAGACTCTCTCAATTAAAACTGTGTGGCCACCTAATTGCTGGACCTGCTTCCAAGCACATGGCAACTGGATCTTCAGAGCTGGGGTGTCAGGGAATTGTGAGTGGTCATGACCAACCACTCTGCCAGGGGTGTATCCATGTCCTCAATCAGTGGTGACAGTCCTTCTTGACATTAGCCAAGGGGACCTGTCAACTAGCCATGCAGGATCCTCTTGGGTGTCCAGTCCTGTGCTTGCTTGTCTCAATTGCCATGGGTGTGGGCAGGTACTGGACAGGTATGGAGGGTATGATATTCCTTATGTAGAGATATGCCTCAGTAAGACCATCAGAGTTTGACATGTGCATTGTTGCAGTTTCCCTCATGGTGTAACCAAGTAGTAGGATGTTCAGAGGTGGGCATAATGTATAATGTCATGACATCAAATGCTCATGTTCTACCCTGTATGACGGTTGTGCTGGCATTGACCAATTGCACCCTGTAACTCTCTTGCTCTCCCCCCCTGTCGCCATTCAATAAATACGGCGCCCGCATGGTGCTTCAGAATGGCGTTAGCCGGCGCTAAACTTTTTGACGCTAAACTGCGTTAGCGCAGTTTAGCGTCAAAAAGTATAAATACGGCCCCAACTGTGCAATAAAATTATTCTTACCTTTTCAACCAGTTACTGTTCCATCTTTATTGCAAAGTAACAATTTTTGTTTTACTCCTCCATATGTTGTGTGACGTGGCACTAATGTTTTTCTGAGCTTCTGTTTTCCATTTTCTCTCTAGGAAAAGACAAAGTAATCAAAAAATATTGTTACATACTGATAAGTAATTGATAACTGTTGGACCTGACAGCCTCAAGGTCCAGCACCCTAACCTTTTGCATACTTACCTCATCTTTTGCTGATGTATTTTTCTTTGCTTTAGGACTCTGAGCACTTTATCACTCCGGAAGGGTGCTAAAGTGCATGTGCACTCTCCCTAAAACATGGTTCATTGGGTATATACCTAATTTACAACATGTCCCAGACCTCTCATTGCAGACTGAATGCAACCCTTGCAAAGCTTTAAACTTCCCTTTCTTTAAAATTAAGTCGCTATTGAGGTATGCTCTAGGTAGCTGATACAGCAGGGTGCTATGAAATTAAAGGGTAAGACACATAGGGGGTCATTCCGACCCTGGCGGTAAATACCGCCAGGGCCGGGGACCGCGGGAGCACCGCCATCAGGCTGGCGGTGCTCCCTTGGGCATTCTGACCGCAGCGGTTCGGCCGCGGTCAGAACAGGAAAACCGGCGGTCTCCTGCCGGTTTTCCGCTGCCCTGGGAATCCCCCATGGCGGCGCAGCTTGCTGCGCCACCATGGGGGATTCCGACCCCCTCACCGCCATCCTGTTCCTGGCGGTTCCGCCCGCCAGGAACAGGATGGCGGTGAGGGGTGTTGTGGGGCCCCTGGGGGCCCCTGCAGTGCCCATGCCAATGGCATGGGCACTGCAGGGGCCCCCGTAAGAGGGCCCCACTTTGTATTTCAGTGTCTGCATTGCAGACACTGAAATATGCGACGGGTGCCACTGCACCCGTCGCACATCCTCCACTCCGCCGGCTCCATTCGGAGCCGGCATCCTCATGGAGGGCTGTTTCCCACTGGGCTGGCGGGCGGCCTTTTGGCGGTCGCCCGCCAGCCCAGTGGGAAACCCAGAATGACCGCCGCGGTCTTTTGACTGCGGTACGGTCTTCTGGCGGTTCCCTCCAGGCGGGCGGCTCCCGCCGCCCGCCGGGGTCAGAATGACCCCCATACTCTTGAGTTTTACATGTCCCAGTAGTGAAAACTCTAAAATTTGTTTCCTCACAACTGAGAGGTCTACCCCTCTCATAGGATCACACTGGAGATTCATAATTACATTTAATACGTTTTAATTCTTGATCTCATATTTAGTACCTATGGAATTGTAATGACAAATCCTCCTAAACAGTAACATCAGATTTATTGTTACAATTTTGAAAATGCCACTGTTAGAAAGTTGGTATTTTCCTGCTCTTAACCCTGTGCATCTGTACCCTGTTTCCAATACACATATGGGGTTTGGTGACAGCTGGGATTATGTCTTCTCTCTGGACAGCCACACACACAGGGAGCTAAGGTGTGACTGATGGACCATCGTCATCCTCATGGGCCATCCCGGGCTAGATTGAAGGGAGGAGCTGGCCACAGCCGCACAATTACACCTGAATAGGCTGTGTCCTGAAGCCATACAAAGGACTGCTTAATCACCTGCAGTGAGGCTGGAGCCAGAACAGGAAGGGAGAACCTCTGTGCACCTCAAAGCCCTTCTTTGAAGTCTTCACCAATTCAAGGGCCCAACTGAGTGTAGGTATTGGACCTTTGAGTCCACCACTTCACTACACTTTTGGACATGTGAAGTTTCTGCCAGGAAGAAGGACTTATGTGCTGCTGAAAGACTGCCATTCTGCTTAACTGCTGCTTTGCTTGACTCCTGCCTTGCTGTGCTACTCTACTGCCTACTGTTTCCTCCCTGCTTGGTTGAGGAGGACTGGATCTGCATCACTTGAACCCAAAGTGACTCTAGGGCCTAGCTGGCTGACCCCCTGATCTGAAGTCTCAGGGACATAACACACTTCCAACAACCTTGCTTCTCTACCTGGACTGTACCATCTGTTTGTCTACCCAGCCAAGTAGTGCCACCCCAATTTTGGGCCATTGGAAGTAGGCCTAAGTTGTTTGCTCCAGAGATGCATTGCCTCGACTGAGGCTACTGCAGGGATTTGACTTGACGCATCGCCTTCAGAACCACCACTGTGTGACACTTTTTCCAATCACAAGGTCATCACACAGCAACCTCGTTGATGATGCCAAAACTCCACATTGTTGTTTCACCGCTCATTAGATTTGACACATCGCCTTGACCGCGCAATGCATTCTTGACAGCAGCCTTCACATCGCAAGGCCCCTCGACAGGATCCTTGACTTCAATGCATCAGGATCTCGCTCTGCAGCTTTGCTGCATTTGAGATCTGGTGCATCTCTGCTGCATGACAGAACCTTGGATTAAGGTATTTTTGTTTAGCAGGCCTAATTAGGTCCTTGTTGCTGGCTCATGCTCCATTGGGGTCAGCCTGAACGTTTGACTTTGTCCCGGTCTAGCACAACCAGATAACCCCTTTTAGCGCTTTAGGCTTCTCGGCACTATATTCACCTAAAACATTTACAAATCAATATCTCAAGTTCTGAAAATTGGATTTTTGTTGTTTTGTTGTTGTTTTATTTATCTATTTTTCTAACTTGGTGTAGTATATTTTTGTGTGGTGCTTTCTGTTTTATGGTATGAAGTGTTGCACAAATACTTTACACACTGCTTAAGCCTGACTGCTACCAGAGGGTGAACAAAGGTTACTTTATGGTTTGCCTGTCACTTACCGTGACTAGGACTGTGGTTGCTACTTGACTGAGGTTCATCCCCTAGGTAGCCAACAACCCATTTTTCAAACACCTGTGTAGTACAGTGTTTTTAGCACATTGTTTACATATTTTTTACACTTTACTACACTATATTTCCCTTAAAAGCCAGAACACAGACTAAGGCCATCATTACAACCCTGGCAGTAAATCCCCCTTTCCGCCGTGCAGAAGACCACCAACATACCGCTGTGGCGGTGGAATTCCGCTACAGGTATTACGACCCACAACTCGGAATGCGCCACATTACAGACACCCACACAAGTCCGCCACACCAAAGGTCAGTGATAAACTGGTGATACCAAAACCGACACCGTCACGCCAACAAGAATACGCCCACAGTATCACGACCCACAAATCAACGCAGCGGTCTTTCAACCGCGGTATTCCATTGGTGGTACACAAATACACAAACATTTACAAAATACAACCACATTGGACAATTCGAAATATACACGCCTGATACACATACACACACCACACCCACACAACCAATCCAATATAAAGCACACACCCACATCACCCACAAACCCTTACTACCAACATTTTAAAAGAACGCCAGAGGGAGAGACTACCTAAAACAACACCAGTATCCACAGACACACAACACCATCACTTACACAATATCCACGCACCTCAAACAATACACACCAACACATCCCCTCACACATCACAACAGACAGCACCTCACACATCACCCACACCACATCATGGCACCTCAAAGACACCCCAGGTTCTCTGAGGAGGAGCTCAGGGTCATGGTGGAGGAAATCGTCCGGGTAGAGCCACAGCTATTCGGATCACAGATGCAGCAGACATCCATTGCAAGGAAGATGGAGCTATGGTGCAGAATTGTCGACAGGGTTAACGCAGTGGGACAGCATCCAAGAACACAGGATGACATCAGGAAGAGGTGGAACGACCTACAGGGGAAGGTACGTTCCGTGGTATCCAGACATCAGATTGCTGTACAGAGGACTGGCGGTGGACCCCCACCTCCTCCCCCACAACTAACAACAAGGGAGGAGCAAGTCTTGGCAATTATGCATCCTGAGGGCCTCGCAGGAGTAGCTGGAGGACTGGACTCTGGTAAGACATATCTTTAATACTCTATCCCCCACACCCCACCTGCATGCCATCACATACCCGACCCTTACCCTCACACCCATCACCCCAACAACCCACAGATAGCCCACTAACACAACCCACACATCCCAAAACGAAGCCCTTTAAGTAACACCAATGCATGGACACCCATCACCAAAGCATGTCCAGTACAGAGACTCACTCATGCCCCAAAATCACCAATCACACAAGGACCAAGCCAATAATGCAAGCACAGGAGTAGAGGGTCACTCACCCATTGCACAAGATGGCACACACAGATACAATAACTATGCATTTATATCCCCAACAGGACCCCTACCCAACGTCACCGGACAGGAGGTGCCAGCAACATCCAGTCCCCCCACAGAAGAGACCCACAGTGATGACAGCAGCTCTGCACACCTGGATCAAGATGACCAGCCCGGCCCATCAGAGACCTCAGGACAGTCAGTTCCCCTGACACAGTCACAAACCACCACTGAACCTCCCCCCTCAGGAAACACCACCACAGCACCCACCCAGCAGGCCCATCCATCTGTCCCCAGGATACGTCAATCAGCAGTGTCTCCACGACTACAGGGACCCCAGGCAACCCCACTAACCCAAGACAATCAGGGACCTGGGGTCAGTGGCAGTGGGCACATGGTTCAGGGGACAGAGGCGCAGAATAACAAGTAAGCAGGGAGGACTGCTGTGCAACAGGGGGAAGACAGGCCCAGGGAAGCCACTCTCCACGAGGCACTCTCCAACATCATGGGAGCTTACCACCATTCCCAGGAGGCCATGGGCACGGTACTGGCCAAGTTTCAGGAGACCCAGCACCTGCAGGAGGAACACTACCTGGGGATCTGGGAGGACTTGAAGTCCATTAACACCACCCTGGTCACCATAGCAGGGGTGCTTGCAGACCTTGCCAACACCATGAGGGACACAGTGACACACCAACGGGCCCCTGACACTAGCCTGGATGATGAACAGCCCTCAACCTCTGCCGGCGCTAGTGGACAGGACGCAACGCCACAGGAACAATAGGACACCAGCAACCCACCCCCTGAAGATGGAGAACCACTCCGCAAATGGTCCCTGAGATCCAGGAACAAGACAGAGAACATTGCCAAGACCCCCGCCAGGAAATTAGACCCCCTGAATGTCACCCTTCTGTCCCACTATGTCACCCTGTCTATCCTGAAGCTGCCATTGCTCCACTTCCTATGCCCCTTTGGACAATGCACCTGTGAATCAAATAGACTGGACTCTGTCATGGACATACCTCCACCATCACCCCAGCCAATTTTACAACCCCCTCCACTTATTTGCACAGGAATAAACACACTTCAATCACAAAACAATCTGGAGTCAGTCTGTGCTTTCACTAATGTGTAATTGCAACATCTCTGAACCATAGCAATGTCAATGTACTTGTGCACATACCAATGTTACGCAGCTGTAGGCCAGGAGTAAACATAGCAGAGGGCACAAAGTGGGACCCAGATCTGTGAAATGGAAGGTCAAAGTGACAAGTCAGTATCCATACACTGAGTGAAAATGACAGACTTATGCTAACTCCAGTAAGAGATGTGGGAAGCAGTGGCATCTTCTTCCCTATGTCTCACTGGAAGTATTGCATGATGATGTTGTTTCGGTTGTTGATATACTCTTCTTCTGCCTTCTCTTCTTCACTGTCCACAGGGTCCACAGCTGCCACCAGACCACCATCTGGCCCATCCTCCTGCAGAAAAGGCACCTGGCATCGCAAAGCCAGGTTGTGCAGCATACAGGAGGCTATGATTATCTGGCACACCTTCTTCGGTGAGTAGTATAGGGAACCACCTGTCAGATGGAGGCACCGGAATCTGGCCTTCAGGAGGCCGAAGGTGCGTTCGATTATCCTCCTAATTCACCCATATGCCTCATTGTAGCGTTCCTCTGCCCTTAGCCTGGGATTCCTCACTGGGGTCAGTAGCCATGACAGGTTGGGGTAACCAGAGTCACCTGCAAATGTCGAGGGACAACTGTTAGACACACACTAACCCTTTGGGAGAACCCCATACCCAGACACCTATGTCAACTGTATTGGGATCATGGCCTCACCTATTAGCCACACACGGTGCCTATGGAGTTGCCCCCTCACATAAGGGATGCTGCTATTTCTCAAAATGTAAGCATCATGCACAGAGCCAGGATACTTGGCATTGACGTGGGAGATGTACTGGTCTGCCAAACACACCATCTGCACATTCATAGAATGGTAGCTCTTCCGGTTTCTGTACACCTGTGCATTCCTGCGGGGGGGACAAATGCCACACGTGTCCCATCAATGGCACCAATGATGTTGGGGATATGTCCCAGGGCATAGAAGTCACCTTTCACTGTGGGCAAATCCTCCACCTGAGGGAAAACGATGTAGCTGCGCATGTGTTTCAGCAGGGCAGACAACACTCTGGACAACAGGTTAGAGAACATTGGCTGTGACATCCCTGATGCCATGGCCCCAGTTGTTTAAAAAGACCCACTGGCCAGGAAATGGAGTACAGACAGGACCTGCACTAGAGGGGGCATCCCTGTGGGATGGCGGATAGCTGACATCAGGTCTGGCTCCAATTGGGCACACAGTACCAGGATTGTTGCACAATCAAGTCTGTATGTGATTAAGATGTGTCTCTCTTCCATCGTCAACAGGTCCACCAGGGGTCTGTACACCGGAGGATGCCGCCATCTCATCATCTGCCCCAGCAGATGTGCCCTATGGAGGAGAACAGCGAGCAGAGCATCATCCAACACTGAGGTATCACACTGTGTTATTTGCAGAAATGTTATTAATCTGCAATGTGCCGGTATCTGTCTGTATTCCCGGCCTAGATAGGTGTGACGCAGTTATTATCCATCCCATCTGGCCCCCTGAAATGGCGGCTGCCTGACCTGTAACGTGGGACAAGGGGATATGAGGTAACTGCGCTGGTGTTGCACACCATCGCGGTGGGTGGTCGAAGACCGCGGTGCAATTCTGCATTGGTCAACATTGGGCCCTATGAGTCCCAGGAGCCAATGAAGATGTACGCCAGCGGTGACGGTCCACACCGCCGTGGATGTGACCGCCATTTTCTGTCTGTTCACTCACTTGATACCTGACCTTCAACAGGAGAGGACCTACACTGCAAGTGCTGCTGTGACCTGTGTCTGGAACCATCAGTGGCTACAGTGTCTGGGGAAAGGGCCCCTGCCTTCACTTCAGAGGAGTTGGAGAAACTGGTGGATGGGGTCTTCCCCCAGTACACACAACTGGACGGTCCTCCAGACAAACAGGTGAGTACACTGTGAGCATGCTGCATGGCCAATGCCTGCTTTAAGTGATGTGGATGGAAGGTTCATGGGGGGGGCTGAGGCCTGCATGTGCAGATGGTGAGTGTATGTGCGTCAGGGAATGGGTGGGAAGTGGTGGGCAATGAGTATGATGGTCTGGATGGGTGAGTAATTTCCTTTCCCCCTGTACCATTCCTCTAGGTCAGCGCCCACCAGAAGAAGTGTATTTGGCGTGCCATCACCAAGGATGTCCGGACGCTCAGGGTCTACCACAGACGGAGCACCCTCTGCCGTAAAAGATGGGAGGACCTGCGCCGCTGGAGCAAGAAGACGACGGAGGCCCAGCTGGGGATGGCCTCCCAACGTGGAAGGGGTGCCAAACGCACCATGACCCCCCTGATGTACCGGATCACACCGGTGGCGTATCCGGAGTTGGTTGGGCACTTGAGGGCATCACAGCAGCCACAAGGGGGTGAGTACACTCTCATTCAGCTGACTCTGCGCACATAACGAGGTGTCTGTATGGGGGAGGTGGGCAATAGATTTCCCTAGGCCAGGGCGAACTTGGTAGGCAAGGTCCCTTGTGAGGCAGGCTAAGTGGTCCCCCAACCCCACTAGTGGTAAGAGCCACCTACACCTAGTCAGGCTACTGTGACTTCCAGGTGTGAAGCAATCGGGCTTAGGCCTCGTACCCCATGGTCAGGTGAAATTTCTAGGAACTGTTAGTGCATGGTGTAGTGCAGAGGGCTGCTCCATGTGTGTTGTGTACACCAATGGTATTGGTGTTGCATGCACTGAACATGTTTTTCTTCTGTCTTCCCCCCCCTTTTTGTGGTCTCCCTATTCTTATGTGCAATAGCATCATCAGGCAGAGGAGCATTGGCAACGGAGCAGGAGGGAGCTGCAACCCACTTGGCCCTGGAGGGTGAAGCAACAGAGTCTGAAGCCACCAGTGGGACGGAGGGCTAGGGAAGCCCCATGGCTGGGATAGGAGCATACACTAGTGACAGCGACTCCTCCTCTGATGGGAGCTCCCTTGCTGTGGCAGGCACCTCTGTGTCCACCGCATCAACAGATACAGCCGCCACCCCCCCATCAGCACCGCCCTCCCAGCAGCCCCTCAGCGTGTGTCCCATGCCCACTCACCCAGGAGGGTGGGCATCTCCTTCGCCCCAGGCACCTCAGGCCCTGCCCCAGTCAGCCCTGCTGCCCTCAGTGAGGAAGCTATTGACCACCTGAGATCCCTTATTGTTGGGCAATCTACAATTTTGAATGCCATCCAGGGTGCTGAGAGGCATTTGCAACAAACAAATGCATACCTGGAGGGCATTCATTCTGGCGTGGCGGCCCAACAGAGAGCATTTCAGGCTCTGGCCTCAGCACAGATGGCAGCCATTGTCCCTGTGTCCAGCCTCTCCCCTCCAACTTCCTCCACCCAGACCCAATACCTTGTACCTCAGCCTGTCCCAAGCACACCATCAGACCAGCATGCACACACATCAACACACAAGAGTGGCTCAGGCAAACATAAGCACCACACATCCCACAGGCACTCACACAAGCACCATCCCCATGCACACACAGCA
The DNA here is from genome assembly GCF_031143425.1 of Pleurodeles waltl. Classification (NCBI taxonomy): domain Eukaryota; kingdom Metazoa; phylum Chordata; class Amphibia; order Caudata; family Salamandridae; genus Pleurodeles; species Pleurodeles waltl. The sequence continues at coordinate 316,687,065 of NC_090444.1, forward strand.
ACATCCACTGCCTCCACTGTGTCCCCCTCCTCCACGTCCTCCTCCTCCCTCCATGCACTACATCCTCAGCTACTACCTCCATCACCAGAACGCCCATCACCACACACTGCTCACGTGCAATCACCACCCCCACTACCATTCACACATCCCCTGTGTCCTCTCCCAGTGTGCCTGTGAGCCCTCCACCCAAAGTACACAAACGCAGGCACACACCCACCCAACAGTGATCCACCTCACAACATCCTCCGGCCCATGCACCTTCACCCAAAGTCAGCAGACGTACACCTCCTACAACCACTACCTCTTCCTCCACTCCCAAACCCCCTCCATCTACCAGTCCCAGTGTGTCTAAAAAACTCTTCCTGGCTAACATTGACTTCTTCCCTACACCTCCCCCCGTCCTTCCCCTAGGGCCAGGCTTTCCAGGTCTCAGCCCAGCACCTCAGCCACCAAATCCCCAGGCACAGTGGTGCCAGCAACTGCGGGGTCATGGAGTGCGCCACCCATCAGGGCTGCCAGTGTGCCATGTAGCAAGGGCAAGGACATTCCGCCACCTGCCAAGGAGAAAAAGGTGCCTACATCCCGGAGGGAGAAGCCGAAACTACCAGCCAGCAAGAGCTCAGCAAAAACAAAAGGGGATAGAGGCAAGACAACTGCGGCACCATCAAAGGTGGGGAAGGGCCAAAAGCAGAAGAGCAGGTCAGGAGAGGGCATGGTGGCACCGACTGAGGGACCAGTGTCACACTTCTGTCCATGCCCACACCAACCTGTACCGCGGCGAACACCGCTAGCTGCCCCGCCACCACAACCGCCACCTGCACCGCCACCAGCACGTCTACAGCCTCAGCGACAGTCCCCAGCCTCTTCCCCAGTGGGCAGCCGTCCGAGGCTGCAGGAGACGTCCTGCTGTGCCCCTCAGCAGGTGCTGACCCATGCACCGCCAGGAGCACCGCCGTCACAGACATCGCCGCAAGCACCACAGACACCGCTGCAAGCACCGCCACTGGCACGTATACATCCTCAGCGACAGTCCACAGCCTCTTCCCCAGTGGGCAGCCATTCGAGGCTGCAGGAGACATCCTGCTGTGTCCCTCAGCAGGTGCTGACCCATGCACCGCCGCCAGCACCGCCGCCACAGACACTGCCGCAAGCACCGCCACCGGCCCCGCGATGTACTCGGACAGTGGCACCATGTCTGACATTGCTACCATCCCCAGTGGTCAGTCGTCCGAGGCTGGAGGAGAGTTCCTGGACCCTGGGCAGATTCCATGAGGCATGACTTACATCACTGTTTGCACCTGCAGGTGGAAGGCAAAGCTGCAGCAGTGTGGGTTATGTCGCTGCCTCCATAGTGTATTATGCTACCTGTACCTCACCAATCTCGAGGCACGTACACCCATGTGAGGGATTTGTACCAGCCACACTGCACGTAGAGCACTCTGGGCAACATGCCCCCTCCAGAATCATAGGAGAGATACATCTACTACCTGAGTCCTTGGCAGGATGAAGCACTCCGGGCACCAGGCCCCCTCCAGAACCAGTGGAGAATTACATTCACTAACTCAGTCTTGGCAGGATCAAGCACTCTGGGCACCAGTCCCCCTCCAGAACCAGTGGAGAATGACATCCACTACCTTAGTCCTTGGCATGATGAAGCACTCTGGGCACCAGGCCCCCTCCAGAGCCAGTGGAGAATGACATCCACTTGAGAAACTGTGGCTTTGCACTCCCCAGGATAATGGGCAAACCACCCACTGGAGAGACTTGAGAGACTGTGGCTTTGGACTCCCCAGGATACAGCAGCGGGCAAACCACCCACTGGAGAGTCTTGAGAAACTGTGGCTTTGCACTCCCCAGGATACAGCAGTGGGCAAACCACCCACTGGAGAGACTGTGGCTTTGCACTCTCCAGCATAATGCAGTGGGCAAACCACCCACTGGAGAGACTTGAAAGACTGTGGCTTTGCACGCCCCAGGATAATGCAGTGGGCAATCCACCCACTGGAGAGACTTGAGAGACTGTAGCTTTACACTCCCCAGGATAATGCAGTGGGCAAACCACCCACTGGAGAGACGTGAGAGACTGTGGCTTTGCACTCCCCAGGATAATGCAGAGGGCAAACCACCCACTGAAGAGACTTGAGAGACTGTAGCTCTGCACTCCCCAGGATAATGCAGTGGGCAAACCACCCACTGAAGAGACTTGAGAGACTGTAGCTCTGCACTCCCCAGGATACAGAAATGGGCATGGAGCCCCCTCGTGCAGCAGTGGCGTCGTGCGTTCATCTGGCTGAGGTGCCCCCCTCCCCCTGAGGTGCCTGTATATTTTTGATCTGATGCCCCAGCAGTGTCCTCTCCGTTTCCAGTCAGGTATCTAGTGTGGGCTTTGCCCATGCATTTTGGGCCCAGTGGTCCACGGACAATGGTTGGTATACTGTTCAGACTTGTGTAGTTGGTGTACATATTTGTATATACTGAATTTAGAATTTTGACTATCTGATTTTTCATGATTACACTGGTTACAATAATTTCCTTTTGTCCTTGCGTTCTTCCAGGGGGTGGGGGGTGTATATGTAATGTTGCTGCATGTATTTGTGCGTATGTTGATGTGGGTGAGGGTGGGGGTGGGGGTATTGCGTGTTGCGTGTGTGTGTCACTCTCTTCCCCCCCCTGCCCTGTGTTGTAGGTGCAGTACTCACCATGGTCATCGCCACCGCTGTTCGTACCCCTGGTAGATGAGAAGATACACCAACATTGGTAACACCTGTAGTTCGGGCTCCAGGGCGTCCTGGTTCCTCATTGGGTGTCGAGAGGTGAGTGTTTTCCCTTCTGTGTACTGTTTCCGCCGCGCTTTTGATCGCGTTGGTTCTGCCCCGGAAAAGGTGGTGGATAGGCATCTTGGAATACAGTGGGCGGTACTTTGTCCTCCGCCTGTCTGTTGGCGGTTACCTCCGTGCTGTTTGTTTTTACCGCCATGGTGTTCGGAGTTTTAAAGTGGCTGTCTATGTTGGCGGTTTCCGCCATGGTCGTGATCCCATTTTTTTTCCGCCAGACTGTTTGCGGTATTACCGCTGCTTTAACATCAGCAGCCAGGGTTGTAATGAGGGCCTAAATGTGGTATGAACAATATCTTGCCCTTCAGAAATTGCACGTGCATTCTGGGTTTTAAGTGGAAATATAGTAAAATACAGTGTTTTGTGCATTTTCTTTTTATATATGGAGTTTAGAAAAAAATATTTAAAGTAGATTATGCTACACTATACTTCACCTTAAAACCCAGAACACAAACTCTATGCAGCTGTAAAATAAAAACAAAAAATTGAAACATGTAAAAGATTAAAAACAACAGTGCAATTCACAATATTTCTGCTTAAATATGACCACCCAAAATAAAAGCCTCACCAGGAAATAAGAAGACAGCAAATACTAGCCGGACTAAATCAAATATAACTTGGCCCTCTACCATGCCCACTCTTTTAATAACATGTGATTTTAGATGGTATGAATGTTGAATGTCTAGCTACAGGATAATGCACTTCTTTGGATATAATAGCTCACATATGTTCCAGAATACGTTTTTTTACTCTATGTTTAGTACTACCCACATACCACCTATGTCAAGGGCACTCTAACAAATAGATGGTAAATGGGGTACTGCATGTCAGAAATTAATTAATCTGCCTCACACTTCCTGGTTTACATGTAGGATATTCTTTGTGCATAATGCTATTACCACAAGCCTTACAATGTCCACAGGGAAAAAATGCCTGTAGATTGTGTTATCTAATTTGAGGAATAGTAGTGATATAATTAGATCTCAAAATATCACAAAAACTCCGTCCTCTTCTCTATGTAATCTATGGTCTTTTCTGAATTAAATTACCAATAGTAGAGTCACTCCTCAAAATATTCAATTTTTTTAAACAATTTTCTTAATCTGTGCAGTATATTCATTGTAGGTCATAATCAATCTGATCTCATCAGTGTCATCTTCCTTTGTTTAGTTGTATTATCAAATAAAGTTTGTATTCTTTTTACTCCTTTGATTTTTTCAGTGGCCTTCCTAATCACCCAATTTGGATAACCCCGTTGCTTGAACCTCAAAATCATATCTTTTTGCTCTCTCTCAAAAGCTTCATCAGTATTACTGATTCTCTTAGCCCTCAGCAATTCTCCATACGGGATACACCACTTCAAATTGTCAGGGTGCCCACAAGAAGCATGCAATAAACTGTTACCTGCCATGATCTTACGGAAGAGTTCTGTATTAATCATCTTATCATTGATCTTAACTTTAGTATCTAAAAATTCAATTGATGATATGCTCATATTGTATGTTAACATAATATTAAAATCATTGTTATTAAGTTTATCAACAAACTTTTTTGCCTCATCTTCAGTTCCTTTCCAAATAATAAACAAATCATCAATATATCGAAGCCACAAAACAGCCTGTTTTGTTTCTGGATACCTTTCCTCATCCTTAAAAATCTCCTCTTCCCACCAGCCTGAAAACAGACAGGCAAACTAGGAGCAAGGAAGGTTCCCATAGCAGTACTGAGGAGTTGTTAATACAATGTTCCATTAACCCCTTCTGTGCCGCGGACGTAGTGGTTACGTCCCGCGGCACAGTGCTGCTGTGCCGAGGACGTAACCACTACGTCCTCGGCACACAGCCCAGAGGGAGCGCTCTCGCTCCCTCTGTGTGCTTCCCTCCCACCCCCCAAAGTCGGGGATGGAAGGGGAAGCCCTTCCCCTTCCACCCCCGAACCCCCCACCCCCTCATAATGACGTCAGCGCGCGATCGCGCGCTGACTTCATTATGGGATCCTCGCCGCACAGGAAGCCATTTGATTCCTGTGCGGCGACGATAGAAGAGGTGAGTTCCTCTTCCCGGTGGGTGGGGGGTTGGGGCTTAAGAGGCACCGGGGAAAAGGAAAGGCTTTTCCTTTTCCCCGGTGTCTCTTTGAGCATTCCTGCTGCCCGATCGCATTGCGATCGGGCAGCAGGAATGCCCACTAGACACCAGGGATTTGTTTTCTTTATTGTTTTTTACTGTTTTTGGCACGCGGGGAGCGGCCCCTTGGGCAAGGGTCGCTCCCCTTTAGGGGGGCAATTACTACGGCCATTTCTGCCCCCCTTGGGGGCAGATTGGCTACTTTTCAGCCAGATCTGCCCCCAAGGGGGGCAGAAAACACTAGATCACCAGGGATTATTTTTTTTTTTTGCATTTATGTGTTGGGGGTGCCCCCTTGGGCAAGGGGCGCCCCCCCCAAGGGGGCAGAGAACTGTTGGCCTTTCATGCCCCCCTTGGGGGCAAATCGGCCTATTTTTTTTAGGTCCATCTGCCCCCAAGGGGGGCAGAAGCCACTTAGGCACCAGTGATTGTGTGTGTAGTGGATGGGGGGGCGCCCCCTTGGGCAAGGGTCGCTCCCCTTTGGGGGGCATGTCTTTTAGGGCCATTTCTGCCCCCCTTGAGGGCAGATCAGCCTATTATTTTTAGGCTGGTCTGCCCCCAAGGGGGGCAGAAACTACTAGAACGCCAGGGATTTTTTTTTATTTGTTTATTTTTGAGGGGGGGCGTCCCCTTGGTCACGGGGCGCCCCCCCAAGGGGGGCATTGACCTGTTGCCCATTTCTACACCCCCTGGGGGCAGATGGGCCTATTTTCTTAGGCCCACCTGCCCCCAAGGGGGGCAGAAGCCACTTAGACACCAGGGATAGTGTGTGTGTGTGTGTGTTTGTTAGTGGAGGGGTGGGGCCTTGGGCAAGGGTCGCCCCCCACTTTGGGGGCACATGTACCCAGGCCATTTCTGCACCCCTTGGAGACAGATCAGCCTATTATTTTTAGGCTGGTCTGCCCCCAAGGGGGGCAGAAACTACTAGAACGCCAGGGATTTTTTTTTATTTGTTTATTTTTGTGGGGGGGCGTCCCCTTGGTCACGGGGCGCCCCCCAAGGGGAGCATTGACCTGTTGCCCATTTCTACACCCCCTGGGGGCAGATGGGCCTATTTTCTTAGGCCCACCTGCCCCCAAGGGGGGCAGAAGCCACTTAGACACCAGGGATAGTGTGTGTGTGTGTGTGTGTGTGTGTGTGTGTGTGTGTGTGTGTGTGTGTGTGTGTTAGTGGATGGGTGGGGCCTTGGGCAAGGGTCGCCCCCCACTTTGGGGGCACATGTACCCAGGCCATTTCTGCACCCCTTGGAGACAGATCAGCCTATTATTTTTAGGCTGGTCTGCCCCCAAGGGGGGCAGAAACTACTAGAACGCCAGGGATTTTTTTTTATTTGTTTATTTTTGTGGGGGGGCGTCCCCTTGGTCACGGGGCGCCCCCCCAAGGGGGGCATTGACCTGTTGCCCATTTCTACACCCCCTGGGGGCAGATGGGCCTATTTTCTTAGGCCCACCTGCCCCCAAGGGGGGCAGAAGCCACTTAGGCACCAGGGATAGTGTTGTGTGTGTTTTTTTTTTTTTTTTGTTGCTTTTTTTTTTTAGGGCTGTCCCCTTTGGCAAGGGTCGCTCTCCATGGGGACACACTACTAAAGGTATTTTCTGGCTTCCTTGGGGTAGACAGGTCTATTTTATTAGTAGGCCCATCTGCCCCATGGCAGAATCCACTTAGGCACCAATTTCTAAATGTTTGATGGTGGGGTGTTTGTCAACTGAAGAAGTCTTTGCATTTGTGATAAAAAATGTTTTCCTCCTTTTTGTTCTAGTTCAAAGCTTTTGCTTTATTTGCTGTGGCTCCTTGCGGTTTTGGCGGTGGTTGACCTGCAGTTTGCACAGTTGCATGTTTTAGGTAAGTAAAAACAATTTACTCCAAAGGAGTATTGTTGCCATGCATGAATGACATGTTTGTAGGGGGTGTACTAAATGCAGGATTGTGTATGAAATTGTCCTTAGGTTTGTGCACAATTATATTTATTTTTTCTTATTTCTAATTTGCCTTTCTTTCTTTATTTTTAGTGGGATATCATTGGTGATTGCTGTGTAGTTGCTGGTGAATCAAGCTTTTTCAGGCAAGTGAGCGGTATAGTTTTTGAGTTTATAACTCTTACTGACAAAGCTACACTTTGTCACTTGTCTTACACAGTGCTGGTTGTTGGTGGTGAATTTGTCCAGTTAATTTTAGCAGGAGATATCATGGCTAGCCGCAGGATGACCGCTCAGCAGGTGGTTGGTATGCTTTTTGAGTCACAGTCTGATCATGACTATGAGACAGACTCTGCATCTGAGGCAGAGGAGGAAGTCAGAGATTCTGGCAGTGATGTTTCTCTTGGAGGGGAATCTTCTGATGATGAAGCCACACTCAGTGCAGATGAAGGGCCTGTTGTAGAGGAGGACATTGATGTGCAAATAGTGCAGCAACCTGGGGCTGAAAGGTTTCCCGTCATAAGACCTGATGTCTGGGTTGCCCCAAACATGCAGCAGCCAGAGTTGCCTGCCTTTACTGGTCTCCCGGGGTGTAACGCCAATACAGAGAACTTTATGCCTATCAATTTCTTTGAGTTATTCATGGATGATGTGTTTTTGGAAGAGATTGTTGAGCAGACTAATTTGTATGCGGAGCAGCATTTGAGGGACAACGCTGCTAGACTTAGGCCACACTCTAGAGCTGCCCAGTGGATTCCCACTAATTTGGAGGAGTTAAAAAAGTTTTTGGGTTTGACTTTTTTGATGGGGTTGATAAGGAAGCCGTCACTGGCTTCTTATTGGTCTACAAGTCCCTTGATGGCAACAGCTATATTTCCAGCGACCATGAGTCGTAATCGGTATTTGCTTCTTCTTAGGATGCTGCATTTTGTTGACAATGCATTAGCCTTGCCACGAGATCACCCAGATTCTGACCGTCTTTTTAAGATTAGGCCTGTCCTTGATCATTTTGTAGATCGGTTTTCGGAGGTCTATGTTCCAGGCAAAGAGTTAAGTGTGGACGAGTCTTTGGTCCTCTTCAAGGGTCGTTTGGTTTTTAGGCAGTACATTCCTAGCAAAAGGGCACGATATGGAATTAAATTGTATATGCTGTCTGAAAGTAGGACAGGATATGTGTATAGTTTCCGTGTGTACACTGGTAGGGATTCCAATATTGACCCCCCTGGTTGTCCTCCCACTTTTGGAGTTACTGAGAAAATTGTGTGGGATCTTGGTAGACGACTGTTCAACAAAGGTCACCATTTGTATGTAGATAACTTCTACACTGGTGTGCAATTGTTCAAGGAATTGTTTAGAGTGGACACAGTTGCTTGTGGCACAATCCGTTCTAACCGGAAAGGCTATCCAAGGGAGCTTGTCTGTAAAAAACTTGAGAGAGGACAGTGCTGTGCCTTGCGGAACGAGGAGCTGCTAGCTTTGACATTTTCAGATAAGAGGGATGTCTACATGCTAAGTACAATCCATGATGAGAGTACTTCCCCTGTGACTGTTTGGGGCCAGGTTGCTGAAGTGCGCAAACCTGTGTGCATTTTAGATTATAATAAGCACATGGGAGGTGTAGATAGAGTTGACCAGAGGTTGGAACCTTATACTGCTATTCGTAAGTCTTACGTTTGGTATAAGAAGTTAGCACTTCACCTCTTCCACTTAGCAACCTTCAATGCTTTTATTGTGTTTAGGGATAGGTCTCCAGAGTTAAAGATGACATTTGTGAAATTTCAGGAGTCAGTGATAGAGAGCCTTATTGTGGTGGAACAGGCCAGAGTTCCTAGAGAAGCAGTGGTGGAGGATGTGGCTAGATTGAAAGATCGCCACTTTGATGAGCACATTCCTCCCACACCCAAAAAAGACTTTCCAGCTAAGAAATGTAGAGTGTGTTTTCGAAGAGGTATCCGGAGGGAGTCTCAAATGTACTGCCCGGATTGTCCTTCAAAGCCTGGGCTGTGTGTCGGTGCTTGTTTTAAGAATTACCACACCCAGAAGAATTTCTGGGAACAATCATGAGTGTAAACTCATGTCTGTTTTGTATTTTCATGTGTTTAGTTTCATGGTTAGCATTTCTGTCATGTTCTTAGTTAGAGCTTTTGTGTTTGTAGTTTTGTAATTCTTTCTACTTAGTTAGGGGTTCCTCTGTTAAAAAAAAAAAAAAAAAATGATGCCATTGTGGGTGGAGTGGGGCTTGGCTGAGAGTGTACATATTGACTTGCTGTTGGCTACTGCAACACACTGCCAGCCAAACACCAGTCCACACACTCCCATCAGCTGGTGTGATTGTTGTATCAGGCACGTGGGCGTATGTAAGTGATGGGCCCTTGAGTGGCGCTGTCTGTCGATGTGAGTGTTGTAATGTGCTGGGCCCGTGGCTGGCGGTGTGAATGGCCTTGTGTGTGTCATGTATGAAAGTTGTGTGAATGGACTGTAAAGCGGTTGGTGCCTTGTCGCGGCTTTACAGCTCACGAGCTGTGAGTCATTGGTTCAGTTTTTTGCCTTTCAGTTACTAACAGTGTATTTCATTTTTGTGAAAGCTCTTGTTAGTAAAATTTGATCCACTGAACCATCACTCACCCTCGTGCCAAATCCAACCAGTATGTGTGGTAAAAATGACGAAACCTGCTCCGCTGTAATCAGGCGTCGCAGCACACCTGTGACACGCTAGGTGCCTCAGGTGGGACCCCGATGATGAAGCATGCCACCAACTTGGTTGGTGGGTGAGGGGTCTTTTTCACATAACCTAACTGTGTTTCTTTTCAAAATTTTAGTGTTTGGCACATCACGGACGTATGTGGGCACATCAAAACGATATATTACAAAACTACCTGTGTTTGGGGGGGAGAGGGCACCTATGTTTTTGGTCCTGTGTGCGGCCTTCATCTAGGGAAACCTACCAAACCCAGACATTTTATAAAACTAGACACCCCAAGGAGTCCAGGGAGGTGTGGCTTGCGTGGATCCCCCAACATTTTCTTACCCAGACTCCTCTGTAAACCTCAATGTGCTTAAAAAAAGCATATTTTCCTGACTTTTCTTCGTAGGATCACCACTCCAGCACAAAATTCCTACTCCCCAGTGTTCCCCTCAGCCTCCCAAGTAAAATGACACCTCACTTATGTGGGTCCCCAAAGCAGAGTCAGTCTAAAGATGTATAAAAGAATATGTCCTTATAAACTTGCTGTGCTATCCCCTCTATCTCTACAAGTTTTGGGCCTTATTCTGTTGCAGGCACCTGGCCCACCCACACAAGTGAGGTATCATTTTTATCGGGAGACTTGGGGGAACGCTGGGTGGAAGGAAATTTGTGGCTCCAAACAGATTCCAGAACTTTCTGTCACCGAAATGTGTGGAGAATGTGTTTTTTTAGACAGAATTTGAGGTTTGCAAAGGATTCTGGGTAACAGAACCTGGTCCGAGCCACACAAGTCACCCCATCATGGATTCCCCTAGGTCTCTAGTTTTCAGAAATGCACAGGTTTGGTAGGTTACCCTAGGTGCCGGCTGAGCTAGAGGCCAAAATCTACAGGTAGGCACTGTTTTCAATGAAAAAATGTGATGTGTCCACGTTGCACTTTGGGGCGTTTCCTGTCGCGGGCGCTAGGCCTACCCACACAAGTGAGGTATCATTTTTATCGGGAGACGTGGGGGAACGCTGGGTGGAAGGAAATTCGTGGCTCCTCTCAGATTCCAGAACTTTCTGCCACAGAAATGTGAGGAACATGTGTTTTTTTAGCCAAATTTTGAGGTTTGCAAAGGATTCTGGGTAACAGAACCTGGTCCGAGCCACACAAGTCACCCCATCTTGGATTCCCCTAGGTCTCTAGTTTTCAGAAATGCACAGGTTTGGTAGGTTTCCCTAGGTGGCGGCTGAGCTACAGGCCAAAATCTACAGGTAGGAACTTTGCAAAAAACACCTCTGTTTTCCTTCACCAATTTGGCTGTGCCCACGTTGCGCTTTGGGGCGTTTCCTGTCGCGGGCGCTAGGCCTACCCACACAAGTGAGGTATCATTTTTGTCAGGAGACGTGGGGGAACGCTGGGTGGAAGGAAATTCGTGGCTCCTCTCAGATTCCAGAACTTTCTGCCACAGAAATGTGAGGAACATGTGTTTTTTTAGCCAAATTTTGAGGTTTGCAAAGGATTCTGGGTAACAGAACCTGGTCCGAGCCACACAAGTCACCCCATCATGGATTCCCCTAGGTCTCTAGTTTTCAGAAATGCACAGGTTTGGTAGGTTACCCTAGGTGCCGGCTGAGGTAGAGGCCAAAATCTACAGGTAGGCACTGTTTTCAATGAAAAAATGTGATGTGTCCACGTTGCACTTTGGGGCGTTTCCTGTCGCGGGCGCTAGGCCTACCCACACAAGTGAGGTATCATTTTTATCGGGAGACGTGGGGGAACGCTGGGTGGAAGGAAATTCGTGGCTCCTCTCAGATTCCAGAACTTTCTGCCACAGAAATGTGAGGAACATGTGTTTTTTTAGCCAAATTTTGAGGTTTGCAAAGGATTCTGGGTAACAGAACCTGGTCCGAGCCACACAAGTCACCCCATCTTGGATTCCCCTAGGTCTCTAGTTTTCAGAAATGCACAGGTTTGGTAGGTTTCCCTAGGTGGCGGCTGAGCTACAGGCCAAAATCTACAGGTAGGCACTTTGCAAAAAACACCTCTGTTTTCCTTCACCAATTTGGCTGTGTCCACGTTGCGCTTTGGGGCGTTTCCTGTCGCGGGCGCTAGGCCTACCCACACAAGTGAGGTATCATTTTTATCGGGAGACGTGGGGGAACGCTGGGTGGAAGGAAATTTGTGGCTCCTCTCAGATTCCAGAACTTTCTGCCACAGAAATGTGAGGAACATGTGTTTTTTTAGCCACATTTTGAGGTTTGCAAAGGATTCTGGGTAACAGAACCTGGTCCGAGCCACACAAGTCACCCCATCTTGGATTCCCCTAGGTCTCTAGTTTTCAGAAATGCACAGGTTTGGTAGGTTTCCCTAGGTGGCAGGTGAGCTACAGGCCAAAATCTACAAGTAGGCACTTTGCAAAAAACACCTCTGTTTTCCTTCACCAATTTGGCTGTGTCCACGTTGCGCTTTGGGGCGTTTCCTGTCGCGGGCGCTAGGCCTACCCACACAAGTGAGGTATCATTTTTATCGGGAGACGTGGGGGAACGCTGGGTGGAAGGAAATTCGTGCCTCCTCTCAGATTCCAGAACTTTCTGCCACAGAAATGTGAGGAACATGTGTTTTTTTAGCCAAATTTTGAGGTTTGCAAAGGATTCTGGGTAACAGAACCTGGTCCGAGCCACACAAGTCACCCCATCTTGGATTCCCCTAGGTCTCTAGTTTTCAGAAATGCACAGGTTTGGTAGGTTTCCCTAGGTGGCGGCTGAGCTACAGGCCAAAATCTACAGGTAGGCACTTTGCAAAAAACACCTCTGTTTTCCTTCACCAATTTGGCTGTGTCCACGTTGCGCTTTGGGGCGTTTCCTGTCGCGGGCGCTAGGCCTACCCACACAAGTGAGGTATCATTTTTATCGGGAGACGTGGGGGAACGCTGGGTGGAAGGAAATTCGTGGCTCCTCTCAGATTCCAGAACTTTCTGCCACAGAAATGTGAGGAACATGTGTTTTTTTAGCCAAATTTTGAGGTTTGCAAAGGATTCTGGGTAACAGAACCTGGTCCGAGCCACACAAGTCACCCCATCTTGGATTCCCCTAGGTCTCTAGTTTTCAGAAATGCACAGGTTTGGTAGGTTTCCCTAGGTGGCGGCTGAGCTACAGGCCAAAATCTACAGGTAGGCACTTTGCAAAAAACACCTCTGTTTTCCTTCACCAATTTGGCTGTGTCCACGTTGCGCTTTGGGGCGTTTCCTGTCGCGGGCGCTAGGCCTACCCACACAAGTGAGGTATCATTTTTATCGGGAGACGTGGGGGAACGCTGGGTGGAAGGAAATTCGTGGCTCCTCTCAGATTCCAGAACTTTCTGCCACAGAAATGTGAGGAACATGTGTTTTTTTAGCCAAATTTTCAAGTTTGCAAAGGATTCTGGGTAACAGAACCTGGTCCGAGCCACACAAGTCACCCCTTCTTGCATTCCCCTAGGTCTCTAGTTTTCAGAAATGCACAGGTTTGGTAGGTTTCCCTAGGTGGCGGCTGAGCTACAGGCCAAAATCTACAGGTAGGCACTTTGCAAAAAACACCTCTGTTTTCCTTCACCAATTTGGCTGTGTCCACGTTGCGCTTTGGGGCGTTTCCTGTCGCAGGCGCTAGGCCTACCCGCACAAGTGAGGTATCATTTTTATCGGGAGACGTGGGGGAACGCTGGGTGGAAGGAAATTCGTGGCTCCTCTCAGATTCCAGAACTTTCTGCCACAGAAATGTGAGGAACATGTGTTTTTTTAGCCACATTTTGAGGTTTGCAAAGGATTCTGGGTAACAGAACCTGGTCTGAGCCACACAAGTCACCCCATCTTGGATTCCCCTAGGTCTCTAGTTTTCAGAAATGCACAGGTTTGGTAGGTTTCCCTAGGTGGCGGCTGAGCTACAGGCCAAAATCTACAGGTAGGCACTTTGCAAAAAACACCTCTGTTTTCCTTCAAAAATGTGGCTGTGTCTACGTTGCGCTTTGGGGCGTTTCCTGTCGCGGGCGCTAGGCCTACCCACACAAGTGAGGTATCATTTTTATCGGGAGACGTAGGGGAACGCTGGGGGGAAGAAAATTCGTGGCTCCTCTCAGATTCCAGAACTTTCTGCCACAGAAATGTGAGGAACATGTGTTTTTTTAGCCACATTTGGAGGTTTGCAAAGGATTCTGGGTAACAGAACCTGGTCCGAGCCACACAAGTCACCCCATCTTGGATTCCCCTAGGTCTCTAGTTTTCAGAAATGCAAAGGTTTGGTAGGTTTCCCTAGGTGGCGGCTGATCTACAGGCCAAAATCTACAGGTAGGCACTTTGCAAAAAACACCTCTGTTTTCCTTCACCAATTTGGCTGTGTCCACGTTGCGCTTTGGGGCGTTTCCTGTCGCGGGCGCTAGGCCTACCCACACAAGTGAGGTATCATTTTTATCGGGAGACGTGGGGGAACGCTAGGTGGAAGGAAATTTGTGGCTCCTCTCAGATTCCAGAACTTTCTGCCACAGAAATGTGAGGAACATGTGTTTTTTTAGCCACATTTTGAGGTTTGCAAAGGATTCTGGGTAACAGAACCTGGTCCGAGCCACACAAGTCACCCCATCTTGGATTCCCCTAGGTCTCTAGTTTTCAGAAATGCACAGGTTTGGTAGGTTTCCCTAGGTGGCGGCTGAGCTACAGGCCAAAATCTACAGGTAGGCACTTTGCAAAAAACACCTCTGTTTTCCTTCACCAATTTGGCTGTGTCCACGTTGCGCTTTGGGGCGTTTCCTGTCGCGGGCGCTAGGCCTACCCACACAAGTGAGGTATCATTTTTATCGGGAGACGCGGGGGAACGCTGGGTGGAAGGAAATTCGTGGCTCCTCTCAGATTCCAGAACTTTCTGCCACAGAAATGTGAGGAACATGTGTTTTTTTAGCCAAATTTTGAGGTTTGCAAAGGATTCTGGGTAACAGAACCTGGTCCGAGCCACACAAGTCACCCCATCTTGGATTCCCCTAGGTCTCTAGTTTTCAGAAACGCACAGGTTTGGTAGGTTTCCCTAGGTGGCGGCTGAGCTACAGGCCAAAATCTACAGGTAGGCACTTTGCAAAAAACACCTCTGTTTTCCTTCACCAATTTGGCTGTGTCCACGTTGCACTTTGGGGCGTTTCCTGTCGCGGGCGCTAGGCCTACCCACACAAGTGAGGTATCATTTTTATCGGGAGACGTGGGGGAACGCTGGGTGGAAGGAAATTCGTGGCTCCTCTCAGATTCCAGAACTTTCTGCCACAGAAATGTGAGGAACATGTGTTTTTTTAGCCAAATTTTCAAGTTTGCAAAGGATTCTGGGTAACAGAACCTGGTCCGAGCCACACAAGTCACCCCTTCTTGCATTTCCCTAGGTCTCTAGTTTTCAGAAATGCAGAGGTTTGGTAGGTTTCCCTAGGTGGCGGCTGAGCTACAGGCCAAAATCTACAGGTAGGCACTTTGCAAAAAACACCTCTGTTTTCCTTCACCAATTTGGCTGTGTCCACGTTGCGCTTTGGGGCGTTTCCTGTCGCAGGCGCTAGGCCTACCCACACAAGTGAGGTATCATTTTTATCGGGAGACGTGGGGGAACGCTGGGTGGAAGGAAATTCGTGGCTCCTCTCAGATTCCAGAACTTTCTGCCACAGAAATGTGAGGAACATGTGTTTTTTTAGCCACATTTTGAGGTTTGCAAAGGATTCTGGGTAACAGAACCTGGTCTGAGCCACACAAGTCACCCCATCTTGGATTCCCCTAGGTCTCTAGTTTTCAGAAATGCACAGGTTTGGTAGGTTTCCCTAGGTGGCGGCTGAGCTACAGGCCAAAATCTACAGGTAGGCACTTTGCAAAAAACACCTCTGTTTTCCTTCACCAATTTGGCTGTGTCCACGTTGCGCTTTGGGGCGTTTCCTGTTGCGGGCGCTAGGCCTACCCACACAAGTGAGGTATCATTTTTATCGGGAGACGTGGGGGAACGCTGGGTGGAAGGAAATTCGTGGCTTCTCTCAGATTCCAGAACTTTCTGCCACAGAAATGTGAGGAACATGTGTTTTTTTAGCCAAATTTTGAGGTTTGCAAAGGATTCTGGGTAACAGAACCTGGTCCGAGCCACACAAGTCACCCCATCTTGGATTCCCCTAGGTCTTTAGTTTTCAGAAATGCACAGGTTTGGTAGGTTTCCCTAGGTGGCGGCTGAGCTACAGGCCAAAATCTACAGGTAGGCACTTTGCAAAAAACACCTCTGTTTTCCTTCCCCAATTTGGCTGTGTCCACGTTGCGCTTTGGGGCGTTTCCTGTCGCAGGCGCTAGGCCTACCCACACAAGTGAGGTATCATTTTTATCGGGAGACGTAGGGGAACGCTGGGGGGAAGAAAATTCGTGGCTCCTCTCAGATTCCAGAACTTTCTGCCACAGAAATGTGAGGAACATGTGTTTTTTTAGCCACATTTGGAGGTTTGCAAAGGATTCTGGGTAACAGAACCTGGTCCGAGCCACACAAGTCACCCCATCTTGGATTCCCCTAGGTCTCTAGTTTTCAGAAATGCAAAGGTTTGGTAGTTTTCCCTAGGTGGCGGCTGATCTACAGGCCAAAATCTACAGGTAGGCACTTTGCAAAAAACACCTCTGTTTTCTGTGATGTGTCCACGTTGTGTTTTGGGGCATATCCTGTCGCCGGCGCTAGGCCTACCCACACAAGTGAGGTATCATTTTTATCGGGAGACTTGGGGGAACATAGCATAGCAAAACAAGTGTTATTGCCCCTTGTCTTTCTCTACATTTTTTCCTTCCAAATGTAAGACAGTGTGTAAAAAAGACGTCTATTTGAGAAATGCCCTGTAATTCACATGCTAGTATGGGCACCCCGGAATTCAGAGATGTGCAAATAACCACTGCTTCTCAACACCTTATCTTGTGCCCATTTTGGAAATACAAAGGTTTTCTTGATAGCTATTTTTTACTCTTTATATTTCAGCAAATGAATTGCTGTATACCCGGCAAAGATTGAAAACCCACTGCAGGGTGCAGATCATTTATTGGCTCTGTGTAGCTAGAGTTCTTGATGAACCTATAAGCCCTATATATCCCCGCAACCAGAGGAGTCCAGCAGACGTAACGGTAAATTGCTTTTGAAAATCTGACATTGCTGGAAAAAGTTACAGAGTAAAACGTAGAGAAAAATTGATGTTTTTTTCACCTCAATTTCAATATTTTTCTTTTTCAGTTGTAATTTTCTGTAGGAAACCCTTGTAGGATCTACACAAATGACCCCTTGCTGAATTCAGATTTTTGTCTACTTTTCAAAAATGTTGCGGTTTCTGGGATCCAGCGTTGGTTTCATGCCCATTTCTGTCACTGACTGGAAGGAGGCTGAAAGCAGAAAAAATCGTAAAAATGGGGTATGTCAACGTAAAATGCCAAAATTGTGTTGAAAAATTGGGTTTTCTGATTCAAGGCTGCCTGTTCCTGAAAGCTGGGAAGCTGGTGATTTTATCGCCGCAAACCCTTTGTTGATGCCCTTTTCAGGGAAAAAACCACAAGCCTTCTTCTGCAGCCCATTTTCCCAATTTTTTTGAAAAAAATGAAATTTTCACTGTTTTTTGGCTAATTTCTTGGCCTCCTTCTGGGGAACCCACAAAGTCTGGGTACCTCTAGAATCCCTAGGATGTTGGAAAAAAAGGACGCAAATTTGGCGTGGGTAGCTTATGTGAACAAAAAGTTATGAGGGCCTAAGCGCGAACTGCTCCAAATAGCCAAAAAAAGGCTCGGCACAGGAGGGGAAAAAGGCCTGGCAGCGAAGGGGTTAAACAAAAATATATTGTTGGTAAGACAATATTTAATCATCTCAACAATCATTTCAGTGTGTGGCAAATACCTTAGCAATCTTGTATGTAAGAAATGTCTACATGCTTGTATGCCTTTTTCATGTTCAATAATAGTGTATAGGGAATAAACATCCAAGGTTATTAATACAAAATCATCTTCCCAAAAGATACCTTCCAATTTTCCCAAAAAATCTTTGGTATCATGAACATATGATGGTAAGATAACTACAAATTCCCTCAAGAAAAAATCAGCATACTTTGAGACATTCTCCAATGCACCATCGCAAGAGGATATTATTGGTCTACCCGGAGGATGGGTCCTATCTTTATGAATCTTTGGAAGAATATATCACACAGGTAATTTGGGAAAATCTTTCTTGAGAAAGCAATATTCCTCCCATACTAATAAACCTTTATCCTTCCATTCTGTCAAAAGTTGCCAGATTCCTGTAATACTTCTGGTATATGTATCTTTGGTAATGGTCATGTAAAATTGTGTATTATTTAACTGACGCATAACTTCATCAATATACATCTGTCTTTCCATAAGTACTATATTACCACTTTTATCGGCCGGACATACAATAGTATCAATGTCATCAGCCAACAATTTAATAGTGGCTCTCTGAACATACGTCAAATTTTGATCATATCTTGGCTTGGACCATGTTCTATGCCAAAACTGTACAAGATTCTGAACAACTATGTCATAAAAGGTATCAATATTATCATGATTCATATTTGGAAAGCATGTAGATCTAGGTTTAAATCTCAAGGGTGCAGTAGGATCATATGTAATACCCAGATTATCCAAAGTTTTATATAAATCCTTCATATTGTTCTGTGTCAACTCATTATTCTCTAGCTCATGAAGCGTTATCAAAGAGTAAACATCACTAATTCACAACACCTCCTGACTATCATAACTATTAGAGCATTCAATACTATTCCTGGTATGATTTTTAAGTTTAAACAATTTCTTCAATTTCAATTTTCTAATAAATTTGAAAAAATCAATCCGAGTCTCTGCATAGTTGTAAAGTTCAGTAGGGCAAAATGAGAGACCCAAGCATAATGTTGATGTATCACTTTCTGTTAATACATAATTCGACAGATTAACAATTGACTTATTCACCATATCGATATCCATTATGTCTGTATGTTGGAGCTTCTTCTTATTTTTCCCACTTGCCCCATATTTAGATCTGTTTTTGTTATGGTTTCTAAGTCTCTCTCACCTCTACTGGCTCCACCCCATCTTCCTCTTCGGCCCGTTGTCCTGCCTCTGTATTTCAGTGTTTCTCCCTTCTGATTTTTGGAGACCTGCCTGCCCTGTCGTAGCAGGAGATACTTGTCTAAAAAGTCACTGGTTTGTTAATTACTTCCACATTAGATATTTCACTATCTGTAGAGCTCGGAGTATCAGTCTCCCTTACACTTTCAAGATCACTCTAAGAGGTTGAGGGCTGACTGTCTATCGCAGGAGGAATGCTTACAGATTTGTATAGATGGTCATATTTCCTGCTGAAAGTCAAAATCCTTCCACTCTCATAATCTCCTATATCTGTATGTAATTTTTGTTGTTTTTTGATCTTAATATCATCTTAAAATGTTCTCAGCTTTATATTCATTGTCTCCATGAATTTCAAAATGGTCTCTTTTTCTGGTCTTAAATCAAGGCCATCCTTCATTCTTTTAATGTCCAATAATAAGGTCACTCTATCTCGCCATCCATATTTTACTAGAATTTCAAGCATGTTGTCTAGAACTAACAGCCCAATTCTCTGCATATTCCTTTAACATTTCAGGAGTAGGAGATTCATATGATGGTATAATAAACATTCTAAGGCCTCTCAGGGCTATTTCTTGATCAACATAATTCTATAAAGATGTAGCTTCCCACCATTTTGATATTTCTAATTTACATGATTTTTCCAATTTATATAGCAATGTATTTAAATCATTGCTGCACTCTTGATCCTTTAAGAGAATCTCCTTTTATTTGAAGTTTTAGCAAATAATGCCTGTGCAGCCAATTTTCTTTCGTTGTCAATGTCATCATTCATTGTACTAGAAGGTCAGTTAAACTAAACAAAAAAAGAAATTCAACACAGAAAAGAAAAAGTGTATATAAAAAAATAGTAAGAGGGTTCCCCACATCTGCAAACGTTCCTGAAGTCCCCCAGTTTCAATACCCAGTTCCCCATGCCGCAACCAGGACGGGCTCAATATTATTTATTTTCGAGGATACAGAAAAGTCTTCTAAGTCAAACACGATGATCCACAATTGAGGACAGGTATAACCCAATAAATTTGTTATCCGTGGAAGGACGACGCTCTATTACAGTGCGCATACCTAAACAATAGTTAAAGCGTTACATACCTCCAATTCCTTTCAGTCCGCCGTGGCACTAAATAGCCCGTCTCCACGTGTACAAATAATGGAAAGATCCGTGTCAAATTATCACGTTGCCCGAAACCGGGTATCGGTCCCGGGAGCCGATCATTTTGCCGGCACCCACCTCCACGTGTGTAAAAGGGATCCGTATCAGAATATAATGTCACCCAATCCCAGGTGACAATACAAAAGAGCTGATCGTTCCACCGGCACCAAACGACGTCCAACATACGTCAGGCTGCAGCTCCTTCCATAATGGCGGCCGGCCATAGTGAGCCCTCCATCAAAACTATAATCCAAATGCTTGTTCCGGGCTCGGGACGGCCCACAAGGGGTGGTGTGAAAAATCAGAAGGAGCAAGCCGGTAATATAATAAGTCAATCCAACAGAAAAATGATAAGAATCGCACACTCAGGACTTCAGGAAATAAAGCAAAAGGCTTTAATCACAATGCGTTTTGGCTGTCTCCGCAGACTTGATCACGTGAATTTCACCTTCAATCAACAGCAGTTAAATAAGTTATATTCAGTTGCGTAGAAACAGGACCAAAGGAGGGAAAAATAGAAATAGAAAGCGAGACATACATAGAATCATTTCTCACAGTGTCTCTTAATAATCTCATACCAGAAAGTAATATCAATACTAAATAATTAATAAATATAGGATATTAAAAGCTATTTATCTAAAAAAACAATTCTAAGACATTTTTTGAAATATTTTCCTAAAAATATTTCTAAATTGTTTTCAAAATATCTTCAATACAAATACATCAAATCTGGGAAAGGGGAGAATAAAAGTAAAATGTATCCATAGTATACAAGGCTTACATATAAATTTTGATAAATTATCGTTTTCTAAAAGCCAATAAATACCTATAAGGATAAACAATATCACTCCTCACCCAGACTCTCTTATCTATACCAGAATTATCTAAAACATTTCCATACCTTCTCTAAAGATAATAAAATCTATGCCTGTCTAATACGACATCACATTTTAGTAATAATATAATTATTCAATGGTAGCTACCAGTAGGCCAGTGCAGACCATGTTCCTTTCAGACATATTAAGAGGCAGCACAATGCCAAGGTTTCCGCCGCGGTCGCACCACCACAGAAACCCTGATGGAAACCAACTCTGTAAAAGGAGACACACCTTCAGGAACACATACCAGTCTGGAGCTGCCATGTAACCTGAACTGCACATCTTCTCTCTGCTCCTGCTCATCCAATGACTCCGGAACCAGTGACAATGATGGAGATACATCATATTCAAAGTTAGGAAATGCAAAACAAAGGATGGCAATGGGCAAAAGCCCCCACAGGTACGCCCAAAAATGGAGATGACAGCAACTGTGAGTACACACACTTACCTATCATAAAATGTCAATGCACCTACACACAACAACATATACATCTAGGACGGCAGGTGAGGACAGCACACACACGTAACCTTACATTTTTCTCTCCCACAAGAGAGTGATGCGTTGATTTCCGGACGGGGCATCTCGGATCTGCGCAGGTTTACATTGATTTTGATGCCCAGTGATGATGTGTGTGAAATCCAGCCACATGGTGATGGAAAGACTGCACTGTAAGGGGTTTGCATCATTTTCAGCATCCGCAAGCGAGTGTTGCGCCGTTTCTCCAGCTCCATTACAGGTGATGAGTCAATTACCCAGCCACGATGCAGGTTGTGCATCAGTTTCATCAACTAGGTGGGTGCAGCGTTGTTTTTACAGGCAGGTGGTGCATCGAAATGTTCCCTGCATGGCTTCCTGTGCATGGATTCCAGTTTGTGTTCTACAGCTTTACCTTCCAAGATGAAGCTGGCAGAACAAATAGGGCACCACTTGGCAGGGCAGGAAACTTACTAGGGCACCACTTGGCAGGGCAAGAGTCTCAGCAGAGATTCCAGGTGCTGGCAGAGGAAGTCTTTGATGGCCCTGAGACTTCAAAACAGGAGG
Organism: Pleurodeles waltl; assembly: GCF_031143425.1. Classification (NCBI taxonomy): domain Eukaryota; kingdom Metazoa; phylum Chordata; class Amphibia; order Caudata; family Salamandridae; genus Pleurodeles; species Pleurodeles waltl. Next base: position 316,708,813 of record NC_090444.1, read on the forward strand.
CAAGCTAAGTTCAAGATCTTGGAGAAACTTCAGAAGCAGGAATATAATACAAAGTCCAGTCTTTGTCCTCTCTTAGGCAGAAGCAGCAACTGCAGGCCATCCCAGTAAAGCACAGTCACAAGCAAAGGGGCAGTACTCCTCCTCCAGCTCTTCAGCTCTTCTCCTTTGTAGAGGTTCCCCTTGGTTCCAAAAGTAGTCTGAAAATCTGGGGTTTTGAGTCCACTAGTTATACCTCTTTCTTCCTTTGAAGTAGGCAAACTTCAAAGGAAAGTCTCTGTTGTTCACAAGATTCCATCTTGCCCAGGCCTGGCCCCAGACACACACCAGGGGGTAGGAGACTGCATTGTGTGAGGGAAGGCACAGCCCATTCAGGTATAAGTATCAGCTACTCCCTCCATTCCAGCCCAGATGACCCATCAGGATATGCAGACTACATCCCAGCTCCCTTTGTGTCACTGCCTAGTGGAGATTCAAAAACAGCCCAACTGTCAGTCTGACACAGACAGGGAGTACACAAGCAGGCAGAGTCACAGAATGGTTTAAACAAGAAAATGACCACTTTCTAAAAGTGGCAATTTCAAAATGACAATTTAAAAAACAACTTCACCAACATATGTGTTTTTAAATTGTAAGTTCAGAGACCACAAACTCCAAATCCCTATCTGCTCCCAAACGGAATCTACACTCAAAAGTTATTTAAAGGCAGTCCCCATGTTAACCTATGAGAAAGATAGGCCTTGCAACAGTGGAAACAACATTTGGCAGTATTTCACAGTTAGGACATGTTCAATTCATCAGTACATGTCACACTTTTAACCTACACTGCACCATGCCCATGGGGCTGCGTAGGGCCTACCTTAGAGGTGCCTTACATGTTTAAAAAGGGAAGATTTGGGCCAGGAAAGTTTGTACACTTGTCAGGTGAAATGGGCAGGTTACAACTGCACACACAGACACTGCAGTGGCAGGTCTGATCCATGTTTACAGGGCTACTCCTGTGGGTGGCACAACCAGTGCTGCAGAGTCACCAGTAGCATTTGAAATACAGGCCCTGGGCACCTCTAGTGCACTTCACTAGGGACGTACTAGTACATCAAATATGCCAGTCGTGGAAAAGCCAACTACACATGCAATTTACACAGGGAGCACTTGCACTTTAGCACTGGTCAGCAGTGGTAAAGTGCCCTTCACACCAAAAACAAAGTCCAGCACACAGTCAAAGCATAGGAAGCAGAGGCAAAAAAGACAGCAGAGACCAAGCCAAGAATGTCAGGTCTAACACTCCACAAACACACATCACAACGGATCTGACATACCTATCCCCACTCACACACAGTGTACAACCACACAAATGCACACAACATAGCAAATAGCACATGTCAACACAAACACCACACAATACCAATACAATAAAATGTCCCCAACAGACACATGCCAATAACACAACACACACATCACTGGGGGATAAATGGCATGCACACAATCACAAATGCAGCCCAGACACAACTGGTAGCACAACCACCACTCAAACCCAAATGCTTACACACAAACAATGTCAGCCAAGACCAAAACCGTCCTAAGAATGAAGATATAACCTTAAAACCAACAACAGGTTGGTCCAGTTAAGTACTAAATATGAATAAATATGATACAGTTTTCAAGGGCAGGGGTCAGTCTAATACCTCAAGAGCAACATGCACAATATGCAAATGTGTGTGCCCCAACTGGACTCCTGACTGCCATGTAACCTCCACAGTTTGGGGCATCAATGGGGCAGTCAGGTACCTCAGAGATTGGGGGCTTGGGGTTTGGGGTTGGAGGGGTTTGGGCTTAGGACTGGGTGGGTGATCTCTGGGCTTGGGTTTTGGAGGGGGTGCTTAGGTCGAGGCTTAGGGGAGGGCAGGGAAATCTTAGGAGGGGTCAACTTCTTGGCGGGGAGGGGCATGGTAACTTGCAGGGGTGGCAAGGGTGGTCTTGGAGGTAGAAGGGCAGGATTTGGGGAGGGACATCCACCATCTAGGGGTTTCATGTGAGTAGGGAAAAGGTGCAACTCTGAGAGGAAAAACTTCTTACTCACACGGGCATGGTCATGGCAAAAGGGTTTGGGAGTGGAGGCAGAAGGAGTAGTTGTAAGAGGTGTCTTGGTGGATGCCTTGGGTGCATGTGTGTGCAAGGTGTGGGTGGTGGGTGTCTGTTGGGTGGGTGAGTGTGGGCATTTATGTGTCTTGGAAGGAGGGGGTGGAGGTGCAGGGAGATGCCATGGTGGATGGGTGACTGTCTGTTGGGGTGGTGACTGCAGGCATGGTGGATGTGTTGCATATAGGTATGTCAGTAGTTGAGATCCAATCTCCCCTGTGGCACTGCCTTCGCTCTCTGGGCCACTGGCACCTCTGTTGTCGTTCATCTCAGCACTCCAGGTCCCATGGACAGCAGCATCCCCACTCGCCTGTGCCCCGTCGCTTTCTCCTGCTGATGCTGATGCACACAAATAGAGAGAGAGGGAGGGAGAGATAGAGAGAGAGACAAGGTCATCACATTCTTCACATACACACATGAAAACATGCATTACTGTGGCTATATACATCTCCTGTCCAAGGTATCCCATATGGGACACCACATATCATACTTCGTGTCACAACATGTCACTTCCATCCATCCCTTCATGTCATATCTCTCACCAAGATCATAATCCATGTAAGGTATTACAACTGGAGCCATCCATCAATTCACCTGAAAACCTATGTCAGCATGCACATCATGCCATTGCTAAAACTGAACATCCATTCTAATCCTGGTCCCATCTTTCCTACCACCATTATGAAAAGCAGTTAACAGTTAACACGACCTCATGCATGTTCACATTCAACTCCTGACCTATCCATGTCCATAAGTCATGTACCATGCAAGTGAAGACAACTCTATTGACTAACTACACTTGACATCACATGCCTAGCAGAACTCTCTGTACAGATCCTACACTATGGATACAATCCCTGATGAAGATACAACATGTTGCAGTCCCTTGCAGGTGTCATCTGAATCTTAGAATACATGTCTGGAGAACAGCCAAATCACTAAATGTATCAAATCCCAGAGGCCTTGTTGCAGTAACCATACACAGATACTCCACATCATACCATACATGCATGTACGGCAACAGTGGTCTACCTATCACACATGATACATCCACTGGCAATCACAGACAACAGTGTAACTGCAACTAAACAAAGAACAACCAACTAATACCTATCATGGCAACTTGTATACCACATGACATGCAGATACAGAGCCACAACATGTCAATATGAGTGAACCGACATCACTCACACCGAGCCTGACATGTGAATGCTAGGTCCACACAACACATATATCCCACTGAAAAGACATGTACACATGGTGCACAGGTGCACCTACACCATTGCCATTGCACTTACAACATATGCCACAATGACATTTCGAAGTATGAAGTAAGGCTGAATCAATGCCTGTCCAACTTGTCCCCATCAGCTAGACTAAGGGAAACAAGAATAGTCCCACTCTCCTAGAGCTGACCCCAAGTGTCCATTGTGACATGATGTAGGCAGATAATACCATGTGTAGCACTAGTATTGCTTGGCCATTGGCAGATATTGCATGAACATTGCACTTTGTCTAAGGGTAGGGAAGCACAATAACTTACCTCCTCTGAAACAAAGGCATTGAGATAATAGTGAGTTGGCCAAAATTAATATGGCATGGCAAAGCATGGTACACAAAAATACACAAAATCAGACACCCGTAGTTGGATGTCCTTCAGTTACAACCTCAACATACCCCATAGTATGAATATGATGGGACAATAGGGAGAGCACCACACACCCATTTGTACAGACAAATTCTGCTCATACCTGTTGACTGAATGAGATGCCAGACTCACATGAAGTCAATACCTGTACCAGGAAAAAAGGTAACTAGGCCCTATACCACATATGTCAGGCACTCTGTAGCAAATACAGATGAAGCACATAGATGGGAGTGATCTACCACCATAGAGCTACATATTCATATATCATGGACAAGGAATTACTGCATAGGTAGGCTGCTACAGCAGGCTACATTAAAATATATATGGCTGGGTGGAGACACATGTGGCACAGTCATGTGTACATCTCCACATGCAGACATAGATGTATCCTGACGGAGGTGACCTATACATACACATGCAATAGCCTAGGGCCAGATCTCTCTCTCTCTTAGTCAGGCAATTAGAGTGCTGTGTAATCCGAGTAGTCAGCATACATGTCGCACCTCCTACTTTGTCACAGCTGCTAAAGTGTGGCAGCAAGCACCAAACGATCACATGGTTATTGTAAGGACTTATCCCCTTGTTGTTGCTGTGCTGCCCCCATATACCCATCCACCTCAGAGTAGGCCACCACCAAAATGTGGACCATTAGGGTCATCAGGGTCCGATGGGCACCCGTCCCTCATTGGGAGGACTTCCACAGCTGGGCCTCTGCGATCTTCCGGACCTAGCATCTCTGGTTCTCCCACCACTGTCTGCAATGGGTGCTCCGCCCGCTATGGACCACCAGGTTCCACACTTGCTTGGCAATGGCACACCAGATCCCTTTCTTTTGATGACTATTCACCTGCATGGATGACACAGACAAAAGGAGAAAGTCATATATAATGACACCATACCAATAGGAATGATCAGTGCACACCAGTCACAGCAGGTTGGCACACATACCCATCCTCTCTGCACACATACCTACATATCATGCCATCTGCATGCATCTACACCCACTCTAGTGCACATGCCTGATGCAACATCACACATAGCATCTATCACACATAGCTAAGGCATAGGACTCACCTGCTCCTCTGGTGCCTGTATAGCTGTTCAAACAGGGGTAGGACCTCATCCACCAGCCTCTCAAGTTCGTCTGGGGTGAAGGCAGGGGTGCTATCACCTGTAGGACGTGCCATGATTGCTCCCAAAGGCAGTGCACAGCAGCTCACGTAGAGGAGGTCTTGCTGTCAACAGTGTCATGAGTCAAGTGAGCAATACTGCAGAAATTTATTGTCAGGGCCGCCACGTACAGTACTGTTACTGCTGGCTGTCATCGCCATTGGGCCAAGTCCACCAAAGACAACAATGTTACCCAATGGCAAGTTGCACAGGAGTTGCCACTGCCTACAGCCATGACAACTTCAGCCGGCAGACTTAGGTCACTTCCAACTGTCCATTACAGTAGATCAGGTGCCTGCCATTTTGGGTACATTTCATCAATGTATGTGTTTAATAATCTACGATATTCTCCTATTTCACCAAAAGAAGTGCCCCCGGGGAGGTGAGCATTAGGCACAAAGCGGGAGTGTCGCTTTGACGAATTTGTGACTACAAGCACACACCCCTCCTGGAGGATCTATGATATGAGAGCGTAGACACTAAAAAGTATCCCAGAAGGCCATAGGTGTTGTTGGGTATTATTTCACTTTAGTTAGGTGTACCACACCATACCACAGAGCATCAAGGGCCACATGTATCAAAGCGTTTTTGCATTTGCCAACGGTGTAAATGGCCGTTTGCGAATGCAAAAATACCTTTCAGTATGCATGAAAGGCATTCGTTATACAATTTCAAGGAATCGCTAAAATAGCGATTCCTTAAAATTGCAAGGCCATTTAGAGAATCACAAATTTCTATTCTCTAAATAAGAAACCGCAAATAAGGAATCCTTATGTGGGATTTCCAAAGCACATGTATCAAGCTTTTCCTTAATGCGAATTGGGCATTAAGGAATCACAATTACCGACAAGTTGAACTTGGTGGTAACCATGTGCAAATTAAAAAAACGCAATAAAAATGCATTTTTTAAATTGACATGTAACGCACACATGCACCTTTGGCATGTGTGCGCCTTACATGTCCTTAAATAATTTTTTGGGGTGCAGCAGAGGGAGCCTTAGGCCCCCAGCACCCTGGGGTTTTGCATTTCCCAAATTGCGAGTTCCAGTTAGGAATTCGCAATTTGGGAAATGAAAACAATTCGTAAATATGGGCCTACAGGCCCATAGGTGCGAATAGGCTCAGAATCGCTATTTGCGATTCGGTAATAGCATTTGCGATTTTTAAGAAATCGCTATTACTGAATCGCAAATATGATACATACCATTTGGCGACTCAGAAATAGTGATTTCTTAAAAATCGCTATTAGAGAATCGCAAAGTGGATTCTTCATACATCTGGCCCTTAGTGTTATTGCCTTTACTAGTGGTAGCCAATCAAGGAGTGACATTAGGGAGTCCACCTTGGTCGTGAAGAGGGGGTTAGACTCCAAAACATGTAGACCAACCAGGAGGTAAGGTACATAATATACCCGACCTCCAATATCCCTTTTTTAACCATACCGCCTCTGTGAGACATATTAAATTGGTAATACCACCCAGAGGCAGGTATTTTTAACTCACCTAAGACCCCACAACTCCTATCCCTCTCAACATTTACATTGATGTAACTACAACCATGCTCCCACACATTCGGTCGGTTGTAGCATGCCCATTCTACAGCAGAATGGGAGGACACCCCACGATGAAGCATGCCACCAAGGGGTAACCTGAGTGGGTGAGCATTTTTCATACCTTTTTTTCACTCTCTAGTCCACCCTGGGGAATCTCTTTTGAGCTGGTCCTTTTTGTAATGTTATATAGGCAATAAGGAGGACAGACTCAGCCCTACAAAAACCTCCTTTTCCCTCTTTGTTATTGTATGTTACGTATGTAGTGCCATCATGTATATGGAACATAATGGTAATATATTCACCAAGTTACTTGATGAGGGAGTATTAATGGTGAGAAGTATGTAAAGCTACTCTGATATACATAGGCCATGGGTATATATTGGTAGAATACAAGACAAATATGTAAATAGTGCAAGAAAGCTACATTTTACACCCATGCACACAAACATTAGTTTCATTTGTACATTCAAATTTACAAGGTAGTCAATGTGCAACATTGTTGCTGAAATCTGTGCATATCTATGGGCTGTACTGTATATGTCAGAAGTGCTATGCATCCTCAACAGATGTTAGGTGTCAGGTAATATACACTGTGTAAATGATGTGTGCATACTGCATAATTCATAGTATATTTACTTCTCTCTACATAGTAATGCCACCATGAGGAGAGTGAGACACCCACCAGTGTACCGTCCACTAGTAGACCTGGAAACCATGGAGGACTGGCATGTCATCCAGACCTATCATCTGAATCGTCAGACCATCATGGATCTATGTACGCAGTTGGAGCCAGATCTGATGCCTACCATTCGCAATCCCTCTGGCATACCTCCCATCATTCAAGTGTTGTCAGTGCTACCCTTCCTGGCCACATGGTCCTTTCAGAATACTGTCGCCTTAATAGAAGGGATGTCTCAGCCCATGTTCAGTCTGTTTTTGAAGGAAGCACTGTGTGCATTGTTGGAACACCTAGACAGCTACATCAGCTCCCCCCTTTATGAGGGTTTGAGCCAAGTGAAGGCAGACTTTTATGATATGGGACACATTCCTCATGTGGTAGGAGCCATTGATGGCACTCATGTAGCCCTGGTCCCTCCCAGTACCAATGAACAGGAGTATAGGAACAAGAAGAACTACCACTCAATCAAAGTACAGGTGGTGTGTCTGGCAGACCAGTACATCTCACTAGCCACAGCCAAGTTTCCAGGATCTGTGCATGATTATTGCATCATGAGGAACAGCAATGCCCCACATCTAATGGCATGACTACAAACAGAGATGGCCTGGCTGCTTGGTAAGCTTACATTGTGAGTTATGCATCCTGTCATCACAATCAGGCCAGTCCCACATACAACAATTGTGTTGTTTGACTATTGTGTACACAGGTTACTCTGGCTATCCATGGCTGTTGCCACCAGTGAGGTACCAAGCCACACCAGGGGAACTCTGTTACAATGATGCCCACGGGAGATCAAGGCATATAATCAAATGTACATTTGAATTCTTGAATGCAAGATTCAGGTGCCTGCACTTATCTGGAGGAGCCTTCCTCTATCTATCCCAAAAGGTATGCCAAATAATCTTTGCCTTCTGAAATCTTGTATGCAAGTGGACAGTTTGAAAGTGAATTGAAGAAGATATGAAAAAATGTATGAGCACTAGAGTATGCAACCACTGCATTCAAGGGAGGTTTTGGGATATGCTGTTGAACTATATCAGATGAAGCAAGCTAAAGGTGCTCAAGTGAGTGGGTGGGAGAAAAATTTAGAAGCTCAATGTTTTCCTCACCTATTTTCAACTGGAGTAAGCAGACATTCTGATGCCTTCCCTGTGCAAATATCTGAAGCTGAGTATATGTCAGTAAGACTCTGGAGTTTGACAAACTATTCCATATGTACTCTATCTGTTATTTGATAGTGATTTGCCTGGACTGTCATACTCTGTTAACCATATTCTTAAGACAGGAGTTAATGTGCAAAATATGAAGAAGACTTTGTGGGAAAAATTCATGACAAAGAAGTACAATTTTATAAATTTGATCACATTCCAACGCGGGACCAAAGAATACTATTATTGTTGTTGTGGTGAGCACAAGTGTATTTTATGAAATAACTTTGGTGCACAAACTTGGTTTTTAACACTCAGTTGTGCGGAGTATGCCTGGGATGGTTTACAGGAGTTTTTGAGAGTATCATGTTCCAATAGTAAAGGCATTGAATTGAAGATACCAGGCTTACTTTGCTCTTTGAATCCTGCAAGTGCCTGCAGGTACTTTGACCACAGATTTAAAGCTCCCTTGTCCTTCATCTGCAATGAAAAAATTCCACCTCTTGGAGAAATTTCTGCGTTTTTGTTTGGCAAAAAGAGTAGCAAGCAAGAGATGCTCCTCATATTCATATGCTCTTGTGTCTAAGGGATGCACTTGAATTTGGTACAGACACAGATGAGTCTGTACTTTCTTTCACTGAACAGTATTTTACATGTAGCATCCCAAACAATACTGAGGGAAAATACCTAAAGCTGCAAGCCCTTCATTTCCAATCACGTAGATGTGGGAAGTACTGTCGGCTAAAATACAGAGCAAAGGGAAAATTTTACACAAAATGTTATTTTGGATTTCCAAGACCTCTTCCAAGACCTCTTATTTCAAAAGGAAGAATTGACAGTTTTATGTCTGCAGTAAAATAAAAACTTAATAGTAAATTACCCAAAAACAGCTACAGGCTCCAAAATATACTATTGACTACAGCATTGTCATTTTGAAAATGTGGAATGCCAATATCAATATTCAATTTGTGGTAGACAGTTCTATAGCTATTGTGCATTATGTAACTTCATATATAACAAAACCTGAGAAGACGGAGATGAAAGATATGTGGTACGAGATCTCTGCTGAAAAGTCTCTAATAAAGAAATAGTACAGCATCAGTTTGAAGATGCCTCAATCAGTTGAATTCAGCTAGTTAATGTTCTAAGTTGATGGGAATTGTTTGGGTGAATCTAGGCCTTGCATTTGAAGTCATTTCCAGAAGTTCAATATCTTGCTGAATTTGAGCCAGACAGTACGGATGCTGTAAAAACAAACATGTTGGACACTTAGGACCATACTTATGAAAAAGTGATACAGTTCAGCAAGTCACTTTGCTGCACTGCATCACTCAAAAGGGGCAGGAATGTGTTGTATTTGGGCAATATATAGCATTCCTGTTCTTTCCCCTGCTCTGACATTAAATAGGCTGCCTAGGGCAAATGCAGGCATTCTTGCACCATAGTACAACAGTTCCTGTGTTGCTTGCAGGATTGTTTTGGTGCAAGAAGGTGCACCTTCCGCAACAAAAACAATCCTGAGAGATGTTTTCTTTTTTTCTACTTGTGCTGCAGAATGAGAACAAATAAAGATATTTCTCCTTGTTTCACTAGTTACATTATTATTGATGAGACCTCAAATGTAATGCTTGCCTTTGTACATTTGATAATGCAAGAGATTTTGAGAGTGGATTTAGGTGTCCTATTTGGAGTAAAACAATTGACAGTTTTTTTTAAATCTACTGCAAATTACACCTGTGAAATGTCCATCTGTATTCAATGCACTGCTTTATGATGACATTAGGAATTATTTAGGAAAAATTGTAAAAGTGAATGTTTGGTTAAATTTCAAATACAGAGAATTGTTTAGAACTATGTGACAAGCATCTGACATTGAATATGGAACTATTTTGAAAGAGATTTGAGTGGGTGTTCTTTCAAATGAGGGAAGCCATACTCTGGAAAGTTGTCTTCTTAGAAACCTGTTTCTAACAAGGAAGACAGCAGCAGAACTAGCTTTCACTTTGGTACAACGAGGTAAACGTATTGCGTGCCTAATGCCTACATTGGAGGAATATGCCTCTTTCCACAAATAATTGCTGGACCTGGTGAAAGAAGACATTTTGCAACTGAAGGCAGTAGATAAAATGGAACACCAGGGTGTCACTGTATTGCTAAATGAAAAGTTACAAGCAAAACTGGATTCATTAGAAAAATCAATTTCACGAATTGCAGTATTGGAGAAATGTTTATGTCTATGCAAAAACTATTAGGTGATTTTGCATTGAAGTTTAAATGTTGAGGAAGGTTTGGTCAATGTTGCCTTTGGTAAAGTTGTTGATTTTAATTATTTCCCTAATAGGAATGAAGTGGAATACTTTGTGATAATCGGATTGACAACATAAAGCAGATTGGAAGGTTTACTTCACATTTTTCCCTGTGAAATATTTATAAGTTTGATGGAAAGAGTTTCCAGTTTTTCTAGCATATTCTGTTACAATTCATTAATCACAAGGTTTACATTTAGATGGTGCACTTAATAATATAGGTAGTACTGTCTTCAAGGAAGGTATGGCATATGTAGCGTTGTCTTGGGTTAGAACACTGTCTAGTTTGTATCTAGTTGCATTTGATGAGAGCAGAGTAAATGTAGGCTCCAGTTACGTTACTGAATTCAACTGATTAAGAAGTGTTTATGCTTCACATTTAGGGCAGTGTCTAGTTTATGAAAACTGACCTATCTATTCCAAGTTTCAAAGCAGTGTAGACATGGTGTTGAAAGAAGAAGATGAAAGAGACGATGGAAGTTGTTAGGAAACAAAAAAATTTAACTGAAGAGATTTTGGGCCAGATGTACGGAAATGCAATTTTGCATTAATTAAACAAAGACTTCTTAGAAATCGCTATTTAAGAAATGCAAAACCAAGAGTGGCAATGGGCAAAAGCTCCCCCCCCCAGTGCACCCAAAAAATAGGGTACACCTCTAGAGCACTCATATGCCTAAGGGGCATGTGTGGGCTCTATTGCAGTTAAAAAATTGTACCTGTTTACCATGGACTTCAAGTCAATGGTAATCATATCTTCTGAATGCCCAAGTTGCATTTATGAAATGCATGTTACATCAGAATAGGAATTGCAAATTGAAATGCCTATTTGGATTTCCTATTCTGGGAATCGCAAATTGCAATTTCTACAGGGTCGAAATCGCAATTTGTGATTCCTTAAGGGGCTTTGTACATAAGAAAATCCCAATTTGCATTTCGTAGTGGCCCAAAATAGTGATTTGGACCATTAGGAAATGCAAACTGGCTTTGTATATCTGGCCCATTGTAGTTTATCATTTGTTAAACTTCTGTAATGTAACCTGCTATGCTAATGTTGTAGTAAATGTTTTGTTTGTACTACCTAGTGTTGTAGATGCAACTAAAGAGAAACAATGGAAGGTATTGTGTTCTTCAACCATTTGCGTATTGAGATAACAAAAATACATTCTCCAAAGGGCAGGAAAGTGCCAAATTGAAGGTAATACAGACCATTCTTGTTCTTTCCCCAAGCTTTGTCTCTATGAAGTACTCCAGTACTACAAATATAGAGTGTGGAGTTCAGCAAAAACTCTGACAACCACCATGTGGTGGAGTTTACCGCCCACCCCTCTGAACAATAGAAGGGAATGCTCAGTGATGCTAAAGGGAAAGTAACTACAAAGAAAAAAATACTTGGCTATCAAAGCATGTCTTATTTAAGAAAAACACACAAAATAACTTCACTGGAACAGACCTGAGCCAGGATGTTCACATTGGAAGCATAGGAGTTTAGTCAACCAATAGGATTCTAGAACTTGTGCTCTACTTGGATGTTTAATAACAACTCAATGACAAGGGTAGCAACCATTTTGAACACTTACACTTACACTTATACATTTTAATTAAAAGAAAATAATGGTTTGCTATGTAGTGGTTGAAAGAATTTAGCCATTTCAATATGGGATTTGCAAATTATTCAAAGCACAGTCGTATACCATGTCTACTCCTGGTGGGTCTGCTCATTTTCCTTTCAGATAGCTCATCACCTTAATGCCTTTTCTACAATGACAATGCTTCTATTTCAACTGTGTTCTTGTTTACAGTGTGGCCATGTTGAGGAGGATGCCTATATCAATAGAGAGCGCTACAGCTTAATTTTAGTAACCCATGCGTTTTTAAGTATTAAAAAAATTAATTCTGCTGATTTCAATTTGCAAAGTTTTTTTGCCTTAATCTAAAATGAAGGCACCATTCTAGTTAATTACATACCATCCCATAGCTAGACTCTGTTCCATTTTAAAGCAGCATTTGTTGATACAACTTAACCATATTTGTATTTTGTCTAAAAATGTTTGCACATTATTTTTACCTGATAGAAAGCGTACTTCTCAATTTGGTCCTAGGAGTGCATGGTAAAGGTGATGAGCAGAAAGGAATGTGTATACACCTCACCGCTGTTTATGAGGTATCAATAAAGTAACTGCAACTCTTCCAGTACAAGCCATTGAGTGCTTCCTTGACCACACAACCCACTAAACCAAGCCTTGTGAGTATTATAATAAAGTTTCAATGTGCTGAAGTGACTGCATCCTAGTTGACTTTTTTTTTTTTAAGTGAACGAATGCTCCTTTAATCCCCCTTGTTTTTCTCCCCCTTTCTAATTATCTTTTTTCGTGTTAGTTATTAAATTCACATGTGTGTGTATGATGAGGTACCTTTACAAGAAATAGTTGCCTAGATGCCATAGGAAGATTAGTACGGGCACATTATTTATCATACTATCATCACTTTAGGCTGCACTGGCTATTAAATCACTTTGCATTTGAGGTTAGTGTGTACCACAGTGTTTCTTTTATGTATCTGTCTCTAGCGCACTCCTTACAGTGGCAGAGTGTGTCCTGGCCTGGTCACCATCCACTGTCAGCAATGGTGAAAGGTCATGCACTGGAGGTCAGCACATGCAGCAACAGAACAGACCCCACCCAGACGCGGAGGTGCTCAGGCTGTCCTACCTGAGGGTGAAGGTTAGTGAGCTTGAGCCATGCCCACCACGTCCGAGAAGCAGAGTACTGCGAGGGCAGAGATAGAGACTGGGGTGGAAGGAAAGGGGAGAGTGAAGGGCAACAATCAGAATTCCGCCACTTGTGGAACTTCATGGAATACCACAGTGTTTTTAGTTAACTCCACGGAATTCCACAGAGTACAGCTCTGCAAGTTTCACCCACCCCTAATTAAAATGCCAGTAAAAAGTAAACATTTACTACTATCTATGTCATTTCAACAGCTCTTCCAAACTCACATAAAATGATCTTGCCTTGCATCTTTATATTGCAGGCTTTAATCAGTAAACAGTACAAAGTACAAAATCATATACCTTATGTGCTCCTACTGCATGTTGCCTGCAGCTATAAAATTTATCAGATTCCTCAATAAAGCCCTATGCTGTTTATATGTAGGGGGTAGCTCTTCAAATTATCTCATTCCTTTCATGCCTACATTACCGCAAGGCCACAATGCAGGTTCTCACATACCTATTTTTACCACAAATGGCTTTCAATTCAATTTAGCTGGATCATGTAATGCTCTTATAAACACCTTAATTTTAAATATTTTATTCTGTTACAATGCTTAGGATTTTATAATTGATAATGATCACATCTTCTCAATGCAGAGATGTAGAGTAATTATGAAACAGTTTTTTATATCTTTATGTTCACTGAGGCCCAGATTTATAAAGAGCCACACAAAGTTGCATTGGTTAGAGGTGAACAAGTTGTATTATGTTTTGCTGGTTTGTTGTTTCATAAATGTGACATATTTTCTAAATGGCTAAAAAAGATGCAGGCATGATGCTAAATGATGCAGCAACCATGCAAAGCTGTTGTTGTGGTGCAGTGCTCTGTACTGCAACTCCTTCATGTCACAAACCAGAGTTGCATGATGAAAGCATGGTTTGCATCACACAAGAGGGAAATGCTTTCAAGAACAATTCTTCTTTGTCACCTCCAAATTACCATTATCTAAAGAGGATGTTTTGTGGCAAGCCATTGTCAACAAAATTAATTCTGTGGCACCAACACAATGGTTTGTCATTAAATGCAAGAAAAGATGCCATTACTGTAAGTGCAGGACTAAGGAGAAACTGGCCAGAACTTCAATGACTACAGGAAGAGGACCAGAATTCTAGAAGGACTTGACCCCAATGGTAGAGAAAATGGTACTGCTGATTTCATCGGACTTGGTTGGAATCTGAGAGTACAAACACAACTGAGTTGGAGACATTACCAACTACTAGGGCAAGTGTCAAACAAAATCATTGTCCATTGATAATCAGGTATTTTCTATATGCGGGGACTTGAATGTTTTGCTTCTCAACATAAAGATTTATCTTTTTATTTTTGCAACTTCTAAATGACTTTCTTATTTTTACAATGTTTAAAGTACTTTTAGCAAACTATTTGACTTTTTTGTATGCCTTTCCTAGTGGGATTTTCTGTTTACTGTTCTGCGCTGCATATTTAAAAACATTTGATAAAGTTGGTGTGCTGTTTTGTCTCAAAGGGAGAGAGCAGGACTGACCCATATATTGACAGATAAGGTGCTGTTGTGCTATCTCGTACTTCTGGTGCACTTCTGCTTGCCTAGTGCCACCACAGATACCCTTGTGGCATGGGCCAAGGGTGCCTGTGTTGTGCTTAGAATAATGACTGTGCTTGAAGGTGTAGCTTTCATACCATAAACTATCCTGTGAGGCTATGCCATCCTGATACATTTGCTACAGAATGCAGGAAAAGACAGGTAAAAATGAAACAATGTACAGTTAACCTAGTATATATAGGAGGGTTACCCCAGGCTCAGTCTTTTGTATTTTTTTTGTTGTCATCAAATTCCTGTCCACATGTCTTGGATGATGTGATTGTTTCTTTATATAAATGTGTGTATGCATATCAATTTACAACACACATCCATAGTATGCTTGCAAAAAGTAATCCTAGGCAGCACAAAAAGTATTTATTTCTGTATAAAGCCATATATTTCAATGATAATTATTTATACATATGTGTTATGAAGTATATGTTAAAGTCAGAGAAATATAATTGATTTGTTTTCCTCATGTTAATTGTTTTTGAAAATGTTAAGATTCATATAATCTAAGGCCCGTATTTACTAAAACATCACCCAGCAGATTGTAGCAATTAAAATTGTTGTGATGTGTTGTCTGGACCTCAAAGAGAACAACATTGTCATATCTCTTAAGACATGGCTTTGTGGAGTTTTCCCCCTGCACTGGTGCATTTTGAGGTGCCATGTGCCACTGCATATACCCTAGCATCATTGTTAAAATGTGTCTGTGTTTTGGTAAAGATATTTGTGTTACAGAAAGGTGTCCCTTCCTGCATGAAAAGGACTCTTAAAGACGTTGTACTCCTTGTATGTGCACTGTAGAATCCAGCATGTGTAAAAATAGTTAGGAAGGAGGCTATATAAAAACATTTGTACTCATTGCACATGCCATAAGGAGGAAACATTTCTGGCAAATACCTATAAAAAAATCATTGTAGATAAGAATTAGCAGCAAAACCCTTGGTTTGTTGCAAGGTCATGCCGATGAGGTATTCATGTAAAAATTGCTTTTATGCAAAGTAATGCAAGGAACCGAATTGTTAACATTCGTGTTACTTTCATTTAAATCAAATGAAAAATTTGAATTGAGTTGTGTCAAAAAGCTAACGCAAACTCAACAAAAAGGCCCTAATTACAACCCTGGCAGTAGGTGTTAAAGCGGCGGTAATACTGTCAACAGGCCTACGGTAAAAAAAATTGAATCACGACCATGGTGGAAACCGCCAACACAGACAGCCACTTTAACACTCCGACCGCCATGGCAGTAGAAACAAACACCGTGGCGTTAACCACCAACAGACAGCCGGAAGACAATATACCGCCTCCTGTATTACAAGTCACCAATCCGCCAGCTTTTCCGGGGCGGTACCAACACCATCAAAAGCATGGCAGAAACAGTACTTGGAACGGAGACCACTCCCCTCACGACACCCAATGAGGAACCAGGACGCCACGGAGCCCGAGTTACAGGTGCTACCAATGTTGGTTTACTCCTCTTCCACCAGGAGCAGCAAAGATGTCGGCGACGACCACAGTGAGTACTGCACCTAGCACATGGGGGGGGAAGAGAGTGACACACACACACAACACGCAACACCCCCAGCCCCACCCTCACCCACAACACCATACACACAAATACATGCAGCAACATTACATATACACCCCATAACCCTCTGGAAGAATGCAAGGACAAAACAAAATGATTGTAACAAGTGTAATCATCTAAAATTCAGATATGGAAACAGGTCTGTAACAGATCAGTACATACAAATATGTACAGCAACTTCACAAGTCCAGATAGTGCTCCATTCATTGTCCGTGGACCAGTGGACCCAAAATGCATGGGCGAAGCCCACACATGATACCTGCCTCTAAACCGAGAGAACACTGCTGGGGCATCAGGTTGAAAAACAAACAGGCACCTCAGGGGGAAGGGGAGGGGGGCACCTCAGCCAGATGATGGTACGACGCCACTGCTCCACGAGGGGGCTCCATGCTCACTGTTTAGTCCTGGGGAGTGCAAAGCCACAGTCTCACAAGTCTCTCAAGTGGGTGGGTTGCCCACTGTTTGGTCCTGGGGAGTGCAAAGCCACAGTCTCACAAGTCTCTCAAGTGGGTGGTTTGTCCACTGTTTGGTCCTGGGGAGAGCAAAGCCACAGTCTCACAAGTCTCTCAAGTGGGTAGTTTGCCCACTGTTTGGTCCTGGGGACTGCAAAGCAACAGTCTCTCTAGTGGATCCTTTTCTCCACTGGTACTGGAGGGGACATGGTGCCCAGAGTGCTTCATCCTGCCAAGGATAGGGTGAGAGGATGCTGTTCTCCACTGGTTCTGGAGGTTCTGGAGGGGGCTTAGTGCCCAGAGTGCTTCATCCTGCCAAGGATAGGGTGAGTGGATGCTGTTCTCCATTGGTTCTGGAGAGGGCTTAGTGCCCAGAGTGCTTCATCCTGCCAAGGACTGGGTGAGTGGATGCTGTTCTCCACTGGTTCTGGAGGGGGCTCAGTGCCCAGAGTGCTTCATCCTGCCAAGGACTGGGTGAGTGGATGCTGTTCTCCACTGGGTCTGGAGGGAGCTCAGTGCCCAGAGTGCTTCACATGGTGTGTGGCAGCTCCCATTCCCGCACCTGGGTGTCAGAGCCACGAGATGTCCTGGGAACAGATGGCATGATACTCCATGGAGGCAGAGTCACACTCCACCCTGCGGCGATTCAGCCTGCCAACTGCTGGTACTGCCAGTGCTGGTTGTGGTGCCTCATATAAGCTGTGCAGGGTCCCTGACGTCTCCTGCAGCCTTGGACGACTTACCACTGGGGATGATGTCCACGTCGGCTGTGGTGGCACAGTCTGAGTACGTTGTGGGGTAGCTGGCACTGGTTGCGGCGGTGTCAGCGGCGTACATGCTGGCAGTGGTGCATGTGTCAGCACCTGTGGAAGGAGACACCAGGACGTCTCCTGCAGCCTTGTACGGCTGCCCAATGGGGATGATGCTGGGGACTGGAGCAGAGGCAGCAGAAGTGGAGGTGGGCATGCAGGTGGCGGTGCAGGTGGCGGTGGTTGCGGCAGTGTCCACAGTAGTACAGGTTGCTGTTCTGACCTGCAGAAGGGGTGTCACCAGACCCTCACAATGAAGCTTTGTGCCCTGAGCTGACTTCCCTTTAGCCTTGTGTCCCTTCCCCACCTTGGAAGTCGCTACTGGGACCTTGGCACTGTCCTCTTTTGTCTTGGAGGAGGCATTACTGCTTGCTTGCTGCGGCTTGTCCTTACGGCATGTTGCCCCCTTCTTCACCTTGGCAGGTGGTGGAATAGGGTGATCACTGGCCTCATTAGGTGGCGCACTGGCAGCCCTGATGGTTGCAGCCCGCTATGTTACAGGACTTGCAGGGACCACAGTGCTGGAGGATTTCGTGGCTGAGGTGCTCGGCTTAGATCTGGAGATCCTGGTCCTAGGGGAAGGACGGGCGGAGGTATAGGGAAGAGGTCAAAGTTAGTGAGGAAAGGTTTTTTAGACACACTTGGATGGAAAGATGGAGGGGGTTTGGGAGTAGAGGAAGAGGGAGTGGTTGTAGGAGGTGTACGTCTGCTGAATTTGGTTGAGGGTGCATGGGCTGGAGGCTGTTGTGAGGTGGATGCCTATTGAGTGGGTGTGTGCTGGCGTTTGTGTACTTTGGGAGGAGGGCTCACAGACACACTGGGAGAGGACACAGGGGACGTGTGAATGGTAGTGGGGGTGGAGATTGCACATGAGCAGTGTATGGTGATGGGGTGCTGGTGATGGAGGTAGTGGCTGAGGATGTAGTGCATGCAGGTGTGAGTGGAGACAAGACTGGGAGGGAGGAGGAGGCCATGGAGGAGGGGGAGACAGTGGAGGCAGTGGATGTTGGTGTCTCTGCATGGGTATGGTGCTTGTGGGAGTCCCTGTGGGATGTGTGGTTCTTATGTTTGCCATGTCCACTCTTGTGTGTTGATGAGTATGCATGCTGGTCTGATGGTGTGCTTGAGATAGGCTGAGGTACAGGGGATTGGGTCTGGGTAGTGGAATTTCGAGGGGGAGGCTGGACACAGGGACAATGGCTGCCATCAGTGCTGAGGCCAGAGCCTGAAATGCTCTCTGTTGGGCTGCCACGCCAGAATGAATGCCCTCCAGGTTTGCATTTGTTTGCTGCAAATGCCTCTTGACACCTTGGATGGTATTCAAAATGGTTGATTGCCCAACAGTGAGGGATCTCAGGAGGTCAATAGCCTCCTCACTGAGGGCATCAGGGCTGACTGGGGCAGAGCCTGAGGTGCCTGGGGCGAAGGAGATGCCCACCCTCCTGGGTGAGCAGGCACTGGAAACTCAATGAGGGACTGCAGGAAGGGTAGTGCTGGTAGGGGGGGTGGCAGCTGTACCTGTTGTTGCAGTGGGCACAGAGGTGCCCGCCACCGCAAGGTAGCTCCCATCAGAGGAGGAGTGGCTGTTGCTGGAGTCTCCTCCTGTCCCCGTCGTGGAGCTCCCCTTGCCCTCCGTGACACTGGTGCCTTCAGACTCCGTACATTCACCCTCCAGGGCCATGTGGGTTGCAGCTCCCTCCTGCTCCAGTGCCACTGCTCCTCCGCCAGATGATGCTAATGCACACAATGACAGGGCGACAAAACAAAAAGGGGGGGAAAAACAGAGGAGAGACATGGTCAATGCCTGCAACAACGCCATCGTTGGCGGACACAACACGCAGGGAGCAGCCCTACGCACTAGGCCATGCACAAACAGTTCAAGGGGAAATCACATGCCCATGGTGGACTGTGCCTATACCCATTTGATGCACACGTGGAACCCATAGATGCCTGACTAGGAGTAGAGGGCCACTACCAATTTTGGGTTTGAACTGGCACTGAGCCTGCCTTACAATGGATCTACCCTGGCATGCTTGCCCTGCCCTAGGGGAACCCACAGCCCTGTTCCCACACCCAGAAACCTCATAAAGCATGCAGAGTTAGCTGCATGAGACAGTACACACCCCCTTGTGGCTTCTGTGATGCTCTCAAGCGCCCATCCAACTCCGGATATGCCACTGCCAGGATCCGGTACATCAGGGGGGTCATGGTGTGACGGGCACCCCTTCCACGTTGGGAGGCCATCTCCAGCTGTGCCTCTGCCGTCTTCTTGGTCCAGCGGCGCAGGTCCTCCCAATTTTTTGCAGCAGTGGGTGCTCCGTCTATGGTAGACCCCCAGAGTCCGCACTTCCTTGGCGATGGCACGCCAAATACCCTTCTTCTGGTGTGCCCCATCCACCAGTTTGTCCAACTCCTCCGCAGTGAATGCAGGGGCCCTTTCCCCAGACACAGTAGCCATTGTTGCTTCCAGACTCAGGTCACAGCAGCACTTGCAGTGTAGGTCCTCTCATGTTGAACGTCAGGTATCAAGTGAGTGAACAGATAGAAAATGGCAGTCACGTCCGCGGCGGTGCATAACGTCACCGCCGGCGTACATCGTCATTGGCTCCTGGAACCCATAGGGCCCAATGATAACCAATGCGGAATTGCACCACGATCTTCGTCCGCCTACCGCAACAGTGTAAGACGCCAGCTCAGTTACCTCATTTCCCCTTGTCACTCCTTACAGGTCAGGCAGCCGCCATTTCAGGTGGCCACATGGCAAGCCAACTAACTGCGTCACAGCAGTTTTGTGCAGGAATACGGACATACAGCACTAAACACAGATTACATCACATTTGTTGTAAACATCCTTGTGAAACCTATGTGGTGTATGACCCTCTGCTCACCCTTCGTACCCATAGGCCACGTCCGCTGGGGCAGATGATGAGATGACGTCATCCTCCGGTATACAGACACCTGGTGGACCTGTCGACAATGGAAAACAGACACATCATCATCATCTACAGACTTGATCGTGCCACAATCCATGAACTGTGTGCCCAGTTGGAGCTAGACCTGATGTCAACTATCCACATCCCCCCTCTAGTGCAGGTCCTGTCAGTACTCCATTTCCTGGCCAGTGGGTCCTTTCAAACAACAGTGGCCATGGCATCATGGATGTCACAGCCAATGTTCTCTAACATGTTGTCCAAAGTGTTGTCTGCCCTGCTGAAACTCATGTGCAGCTACATTGTTTTCCCCCAGGTGGAGGATTTTCCCACAGTGAAAGGTGACTTCTATGCCCTGGGACATATCCCCAACATCATTGGTGCCATTGATGGTACATGTGTGGCATTTGTCCCCCTCCGCAGAAATGAACAGCTGTACATAAATCGAAAAAGCTACCATTCTATGAATGTGCAGATGGTGTGTTTGGCGGATCAATACATCTCCCATGTGAATGCCAAGTATCCTGGCTCAGTGCATGATGCTTACATTTTGACCCCTTATGTGATGGGGCAACTCCAGAGGCACTGTGTGTAGCTAATAGGTGATCCCAAGGTCCCAACACAGATTACGTAGGTGTCTGGCTATGGTAGAGTCCCTAATGGTTGGTTTATGTCTCACAGTTGTCCCTCTATATTTGCAGGTGACTCTGGTACCCCAACCTGTCATGACTACTGACCCCAGTGAGGAATCCCTGGGCAAGGGCAGAGGAACGCTACAATGAGGCACATGGGCAGACTAGGACTAGGAGTATAATTGAGCGTACTTTCGGCCTCCTGAAGGCCAGGTTCCGGTGCCTCCATCTGACAGGTGGCTCTCTATACTACTCACAGAAGAAGGTGTGCCAGATAATCGTGGCATGCTGTATGTTGCACAACCTGGTTTTGCGACGCCAGGTTCCTTTTCTGCATGAGGATGGGCCTGATGTTGGTCTTGTGGCAGCTGTGGAGCCTGTGGAGAATGAAGAAGAGGAGGCAGAAGAAGAAGATATTGACAACCGAAAAAACATCATCATGCAATACTTTCAGTGAGACACAAGTAAGAGACTGTCACTGCTCCTCTCATTTCATACTACTGTAGGACATTGCATGATTCTGCCTTTTTGCCTCTGTGTATGGACCCTGACAGTTCACTTTGGCTTTCCATTTTACAGATCTGTGTACCACTTTCTTCCTTCTGCTATGTTTACTGCTGCCCAACAACTGTCTAACATTGGTATTTGAAAATGAACATTGGCATTGCTATTTTTCTGAAAGTTTGCAATTACACATTTGTGAAAGTACAGACTGATTCCAGATTGATTTGTGAATAAAGGGTGTTTATTTCTGTGCTAATAAGTGGCGGGCTGTGCAATGGGCTGGGGTGATGGTGGAGGAATGTCCATGGTGGAGTCCGGTCTATTGGCATCACAGGTGCATTGTCCAAGGGGGCATAGGAAATGGAGTAATGGCATTTAAAGGTTGCCAGGGTGACATAGTGGGACAGAAGGGTGACAATCAGGAGAGTCTTATTTTCTGGCGGGGGTCTTTGCAATATTCTCTGTCTTGTGCCTGGATCGTAGGGACCGTTTGCGGGGTGGTTCTCCTTCTGCAGGGAGTGGGGTGCTGGTGGCCTGTTGGTCCTGTGGCAGGACCTCCTGTCCACTAGCGCTGGCAGAGGTGGAGGGCTGTTCATCGTTAGGGCTAGTGTCAGGGGCCCGTTGGTGTGCCACTGTGTCCCTCTTGGAGTTGGCCATGTCTGCCAGCACCCCTGCAATGGTGATCAGGGTGTTGTTAATGGACTTCAAGTCCCCCATGATCCCCAGGTAGTGTCCCTCCTGCAGCCGCTGAGTCTCCTGAAACTTGGCCAGTACCGTGCCCATGGTCTTCTGGGAATGATGGTATGCTCCCATGATGTTTGAGAGTGCCTCGTGGAGAGTGGGTTCCCTGGGCCTGTCTTCTCCCTGTTGCACAGCAGTCCTCCCAGGTTCCCTGTTATCCTGCACCTCTGTCCCCTGAACCGTGTGCACACTGCCACTGACCGCAGGTCCCTGATTGTCTTGGGTTAGTGGGGTTGCCTGGGGTCCCTGTAGTGGTGGAGACACTCCTGATTGACGTGTCCTGGGGACAGTGGCATGGGCCCGCTGGGTGGGTGCTGTGGTGGTGTTTCCTGATGGAGGAGGTTCAGTGGTGGTTTGTGACAGTGGCAGGGGAACCGACTGTCCGAGGTCCCTGATGGGCTGGGCTGGTCATCTTGATCCAGGTGTGCAGAGCTGCTGTCATCAATGTTGGCCTCTTATGTGAGGGGACTGGATTTGTCTGGCACCTCCTGTCCGGTGACATTGGGTAGGGGTCCTGTTGGGGGGGAAAGGCATAGTTATTATATCTGTGTGTGCCCTCTTGTCCAGTGTGTGAGTTAAACTCTACTCATGTGGTTGGCTTATTGTCTTTGGCCTTGTGTGATTGTTAATTTTGGGGCCTAGGTGAGTATCTGTACTGGACATGCTTTGGTTGATGGGTGTCCATGCATTGGTGTGACATGCAGGCCTTGGGATTGGGATGTGTGGGTTGTGATAATGGGGTATGTTGGAAAATGGGTTATTGGTAAGGGCAGGTAGGTGTTAATCCGTCCCAAAAGTGATGGTAAAGTGACGGATATACCACCAGCCGTATTACGAGTTCCATAGGATATAATGGACTCGTAATACGGCTGGTGGTAAATCCGTCACTTTTCCGTCACTTTTGGGACGGATTAACACCTCCTCCAAAGTTAGAATAACCCCCTTAGTCTCTTTTTCGGAGATTTTTCTTTACCGGGACGAACCACCAAGTCAGGCCGGGTCGCGGTTGAGGCAAGCCGGCTAGAATTTCCGCGGCGGGTCGGTCCCTCTATGGAGCTTTTTTTCAAAAATTCTCAAATCTTTTCCAAACTTCTGGGGCTTCACCCAGATGTTCTTTTAAGGTTCTTTTGGGGTCCACAGCTCACCCCAAGGGTCCAGAAGTTCTGAGATGGTCCTTGGGGGTGCGGACTTCAACTCCCAGAATGCACCTGGCGCAAACTCCTTTTTGGCCACTGGACAGTGGTCAGCTGGTCACTTTTCAGGAGTTGGTGCAGGGGACTCTGGTTAGCAATTTTTCACCTGTAGCATACAGGGAGTCCCTCCTTGAACCAGATGAAGCCAGGCAAAGTCCTTCTTGTGGTGAAGCCCAAGTGTGCAGCTGGTGCAGTCCTTCTGAGTGCAGGTTCCAGGTGCAGGCCAGGGGTCCAGCAGGGCAGTCCTCCTTCTCCTTTAGTTCTTTTCTTGTTGAAATCTGGTAGGGATCTGAGGTGTGGGTGCAGGTCTGCCAGTTTTATCCTTGCTCCTGGGTGAAAAGCAGGGGCGTCCTGGTTCTCCAATCAGGTACAGGGTCGTCCCCCTGTGATGACCACTTCCTGGGAAGTGTGGCAAAAATCCATCCCAGTGGGCAACATTCTCTAAAAATCCAACATGGCTGAATCTGATTTTTGGAGGTTACATCTGGCTGAGCCCACCCACTGGTGTGGCTAAAAATCATAAACACACCCCTATCCTGCCCTCTCCTAATCTAATCAAGGGGGCACCTAGCTGTCTGGGGTTGCAGGATGTGGGGGTGTTGCTGGTTGCTCCAAATGTCCTTCTCTGCCTTTGAAGACCAGTTTGGCAGCCCTCCCCCTTCCTGCCTCACCATCTGCTGAGGGGAGATTCTCTCCCACAAGCACATTCCTTTGTGTGAAGCCAGGCCACTTCACACCTCATCAAGGCAGCTCTGCGAAGCTGCTGCAGGCTGGCCAATCAGAGCACAGCAGCAAAAACAATGCAGGGCTGAAATTGGCAACTTTTTAGGTAAAGTCTATAACTCTTTACCTGAACAAGTTATATTAAATCCAACAACTGGAAGTTGTGGGATTTATTACAACAATTAATTTGATACCAAATTCTTGGTATGCAACATTTAAGGAGACTTTAAAATTTTAAATAAAGTCTCCCCATTCTAGCCTATGAAGGCCATTTACTTCAATGAGGATAAAACTAATTTGGCTGTTTTTACCTCACCAGGGTTTATAAATCTATTTTTATAAAGTCCCTGCTTATAGTTACATGGCACCCAGCCCTAGGGGCACATAGGGCACACCTTAGGGGTGACTTATATGTAAAAATAAGGTAGTTTAAGACTTTGGAAGTACTTTTAATTCCAAAGTCGAATTTGCATATAACTTTAATTTAAAAGCAGCCAGCAAGGCAGGCCTGCCTTTAAAATGACACTGGGCACCTCAGCAGTGCACCTAGGTGTGCACCACCTGTGCTGTGGTCCCTTAACCTACATGCCCTACCATATTCTAGGGACTTATAGGTAGGTTAACTTAGCCAATTATAATTAGCCTAATTTGCATATCCATTTTACTCAGAGCACAGGCCCTGGGACTGGTTAGCAGTACCCAGGGCACCATCAGAGTCAGGAAAACACCAGCATAAAGTGGAAAATGGGGGCAAAAAGTTAGGGGGCCTCTGCAATCAGCCCTGTTTTCTCACACAAGCCCCCCCCAGCCCACACGCCCAGGAGACTCAGCCCAACCCTGGGAGAGTCTTCCTGGCTTGTTAGGCGAGGAAGACAGTGAAGAAAACTGGCTGTCCCTTTGCAGGGCTTACTCTGCCTTACATCCTCCTGTCATGGTCACTCCGTCTGGGTAGTGAAGCCATCCCAACAGTGAAAGGACCCATCTCAAACTGAAACTTCCCTCTAGGGGGGTCTTCCTCCTCTCTCTCTGCCAACTTGGGTAGTGAGGTGCCCACCTCCCCTACTCCTAACTTTGCTAGGGCAACACCTAGCTTACCCAAAGAGGTCACCCAACACTTGAGCAACCCCACCATGACCAACAGGGTCAGGGGGCCTACTTTGCTATTGGCCCTGGGGTCTGCCTCCCAGGCCAAGTACAGTGCTGCCAGGAAGGCTAACACCCAGCAGAGGCTACTGACAGCTGTCAGTACCCAGAACCACACCCTAAGCTCTCCACTGACAGGTGGCTGAGCTGCTTTAGGGGCAACTTTGGGGTCCTGGAACCCCTCTTGCTGTCTAGAGTGGGGGGCTACCACCTCCTGTGGCAGACACCCTCCTTCCACTCTCCCTTCTGTCAGTGCAGGGGCAACACCCTGCATCTGGGCAGTTGCCTGACTACTCAGGACTTCCTTGGGGTCAGGGGAGGCCTCACCAGTGCCAACTCTGGGCTCCCCCCCTACTGGGGCAGAAGGCCTTTGGCTCCCTGGAACTCTCTTTAAGAGTGGTCTACCCTTCATTTTCTTCTTTCCTTTTCTTGGGGACCCCTGTCTCCTAACTGTAGGGACTGACTCCCCAGGACTTTTTGTTGGGGGGGCACCCTGCGCGACCACCCCATGTGGGACCAGACTCACCTCTGGGTGGTCATTGCCCAGGATACAATCTAGGGGGAGGTCAGCACTGACTACCACCCTAAACCAGTCAAGGATACCCTCCCTCTCTAGGGGCACTATGGCTACAGGTTTGGTGGTGACCTCCCCTGTGGCTATCCTGACTTTCCTTGTCTCTCCTGGGACATATATGTCTGGGGTCACTAACCGGTCACTCACTATAGTGTGACTGGCACAGGTGTCTCTCAGACCAGTGGTAGGGATCCCATTCACCTGAATGGGGTGGAAGTGCCTACTTCCACCCTCAGGGATCACCAGCTTACCATCTGGTCCTGTCTCCCAGCTCAATGCTAGGAGGACTTCATCATCAGAGGAGTCCTCCTCCATGGCTACACTGGACAGCCCAGTGCTAACCACCTTCTTTGGACAGGCTGTATCTCTTTGAAGTGACCTGTCTGCTGACAGTCAAAACAAGCCCTACTGTCCAAGAGCTTTTTTAACCCTGGGTCTCCCTGTCTCTGCTTGTCAGAGTGGGAGTGGGATTTACACTCCTCCTTCTTAGGGTTCTGGGGTACAGAGGGAGTCTCTGTGGTGGGCTTACCACCTCCCTCCTTAGGTTTTTGGGGACCTGCCCCCCCTTCTTGGAGTTTCCCCCCTGGGACTTGACAACCACCCTGGTTCTCAACCACTCATCAGCTGCCTCCCCTAGCTCTCTAGGGTTGGTCTGCTTAGAGTCCACTAGATGCTGGCGTAACCTTTCTTGGGTACAATTGGTCAAGATGTGCTCTCTCATGATCAGATTGTATAACCCCTCATAAGTATTTACTTTGTTACCAATAATCCAGCCCTCTAGTGCCTTTAGTGAGGTGTCTACAAAGTCAACCCAAGACTGGGTACTGACCTTCTGGGTGTCCCTAAAATTGAGCCTATACTGCTCTGGGGTCAGACCAAACTTTTTAGTCAAGCAACTCTTCATACTGGGGTATGAGTCTGCATCCTCCCCCCTCATAGTTAGGAGCCTATCCCTCCCAGAGTTGGGAACTAACTCCCAAAGAAGTGAACCCCAGTACTGAGGCTTGACTCTCCTCATCTGGAGGGCCCTCTCAAAGGCCCCCAGCCACTTATCTATGTCATCCCCCTCTACATAGGCAGGAACCACCCCTTTGGGTAATCTGGGGGAAAAGCCCCCACCCAGGGACACCTCAGCTTCTTTCTCGCTGCCACCATCTCTTTTTTCTTTGTTTGCCCACTTTTTCTTTTCTAGGGCCAGCTTATCTGCTTCCAAAGCTATGTATGCTAGCTGGGCCTCCAGCTCTCTTTCTCTGATGGATGGGTTCTCTCCTCCTGAAAGGACCCCCTTCCTACCACTAGCTTTGGGTCTGCCCCTAGTGACTGTATCTACTGAGGACCGTTCTTCCTCATCCTCACTTGGGCTCAGATGCCTTCCCTCCCCTGAGAGGTTAGAGTTAGCATCCTCCCCTTTTTCTTCCTCCTCTGGAGCTTCCTCTGTGCCTAGCTCTTGGGCCTCAGCCCATGCTGTCAGGGATTTAATCAGGATTTGCTTCCTGAGATCAGTGGTTGCAGGCAACCCTCTTTCAATACACAACCCCCTAAGCTGGACTACTGTCAGTGTGGGTAGGCTAGCCAGATCAAGCTCCATGGTTCCCTAGTTTTGTGTCAACAAAAACTTTTTGCAAAAATTGGAAACAAGAATTTAGAAAAATTACAAAAATTCAATAATTGAAATTAATCCAAATTAATAAAAAAAAAAATTTAAATTAAAAATGTAAAAAAAAATTTGTTTCCACTAAGACAATTTAAAGGATTTTTAATTTGTTTTACTTAAAACTGTAACGTGATACTGAACACAAGTACAGGATCCCACCGCTGCCACCAAAAATGTTGGAAAATGGGTTATTGGTAAGGGCAGGTAGGTACCTACACCTAGCAACAAGCCACTAACCTCCACTTAGGTCCAGTTAGGTCTCAGTAAATTAACCCCAGCTCAACCCTTGGTAGCTTGGCAACGAGCGTCAAGGCTTAACTTAGGAGACAGTGTGTAAAGCATTCAAATATCACAAAACAGTAATTAAATAAAACACAGGAAACAGTTTAAAAATCCAAAACCAATTTATAAAAATAGTTTATATTTTTATCTTTAAAATGACACCAAAACAAATAAAATCGGATAAAGGGAACCGGAGATATGAATTTTTAAAGAATTATTACTTTTCTAGCGCTTAGAAACAAAAAGCGCCAATCGGGTCATCTGGTTGCACCACGACCGGGGCAAAGTCAAAGTTTCAGGCCGACCGCGAAGGAGCCCTGCTCGGCTACAAGTCGCGGGAGGCCTCGGTTAAAAAGTTACCTTCTGACTTAGTCTTTATTTTGAAGATTTTCTTCAGCGGGACGAACCTGGCAGTCGAATCCGACCTCCTGGAGCCCTTGTCCGGATACGCGATGCTGGATTCCTCGGTGGAGATTTTTACCTTCGGACTTAGTCGTTTTTTCGAGGTGAAAATCCTTCGACCGGGGTAAACCTGGATCTTGATCCGACGTCGTGGAGCCCTTCTCGGATACGATGGCTGGGAGGTCCCGGTCAACTTTTTACCTTCGGACTTAGTCTCTTTTTCTGAGATTTTTCTTTACCGGGACGAACCACGAAGTCAGGCCGGGTCGCGGTTGAGGCAAGCCGGCTAGAATTTCCACGGCGGGTCGGTCCCTCTATGGAGCTTTTTTTTTAAAATACTCAAATCTTCTCCAAACTTCTGGGGCTTCACCCAGATGTTCTTTTAAGGTTCTTTTGGGGTCCACAGCTCACCCCAAGGGTCCAGAAGTTCTGAGATGGTCCTTGGGGGGTGCAGACTTCAACTCCCAGAATGCACCTGGCGCAAACTCCTTTTTGGCCACTGGACAGTTGTCAGCTGGTCACTTTTCAGGAGTTGGTACAGGGGACTCTGGTTAGCAATTTTTCACCTGTAGCAAACAGGGAGTCCCTCCTTGAACCAGTTGAAGCCAGGCAAAGTCCTTCTTGTGGTGAAGCCCAAGTGTGCAGCTGGTGCAGTCCTTCTGAGTGCAGGTTCCAGGTGCAGGCCAGGGGTCCAGCAGGGCAGTCCTTCTTGTCCTTTAGTTCTTTTCTTGTTGAAATCTGGTAGGGATCTTAGGTGTGGGTGCAGGTCTGCCAGTTTTATCCTTGCTCCTGGGTGAAAAGCAGGGGGGTCCTGGTTCTCCAATCAGGTACAGGGTCGTCCCCCTGTGATGACCACTTCCTGGGAAGTGTGGCAAAAATCCATCCCAGTGGGCAACATTCTCTAAAAATCCAACATGGCTGAATCTGATTTTTGGAGGTTTCATCTGGCTGAGCCCACCCACTGGTGTGGCTAAAAATCATAAACACACCTCTCTCCTGCCCTCTCCTAATCTAATCAAGGGGGCACCTAGCTGTCTGGGGTTGCAGGATGTGGGGGTGTTGCTGGTTGCTCCAAATGTCCTTCTCTGCCTTTGAAGACCAGTTTGGCAGCCCTCCCCCTTCCTGCCTCACCATCTGCTGAGGGGAGATTCTCTCCCACAAGCACATTCCTTTGTGTGAAGCCAGGCCACTTCACACCTCATCAAGGCAGCTCTGCGAAGCTGCTGCAGGCTGGCCAATCAGAGCACAGCAGCAAAAACAATGCAGGGCTGAAATTGGCAACTTTTTAGGTAAAGTCTATAACTCTTTACCAGAACAAGTTATATTAAATCCAACAACTGGAAGTTGTGGGATTTATTACAACAATTAATTTGATACCAAATTCTTGGTATGCAACATTTAAGGAGACTTTAAAATTTAAAATAAAGTCTCCCCATTCTAGCCTATGAAGGCCATTTACTTCAATGAGGGAAAAACAAATTTGGCTGTTTTTACCTCACCAGGGTTTATAAATCTATTTTTATAAAGTCCCTGCTTATAGTTACATGGCACCCAGCCCTAGGGGCACATAGGGCACACCTTAGGGGTGACTTATATGTAAAAATAAGGTAGTTTAAGACTTTGGAAGTACTTTTAATTCCAAAGTCGAATTTGCATATAACTTTAATTTAAAAGCAGCCAGCAAGGCAGGCCTGCCTTTAAAATGACACTGGGCACCTCAGCAGTGCACCTAGGTGTGCACCACCTATGCTGTGGTCCCTAAACCTACATGCCCTACCATATACTAGGGACTTATAGGTAGGTTAACTTAGCCAATTATAATTAGCCTAATTTGCATATCCATTTTACACAGAGCACAGGCCCTGGGACTGGTTAGCAGTACCCAGGGCACCATCAGAGTCAGGAAAACACCAGCATAAAGTGGAAAATGGGGGCAAAAAGTTAGGGGGCCTCTGCATTCAGCCCTGTTTTCTCACAGGGTATCTGTGGGGTGTTGGGTGATGTGTGTGAGGGTAGGGGTAGGAGTTTGTGATGGCATGCAGGTAGGGTGGGGGTATATAGTAGTAAAGATATGACTTACCAGAGTCCAGTCCTCCTGCTACTCCTGCGATGCCCTCAGGATGCATGATTGCCAAGACTTGCTCCTCCCATGTTGTTAGTTGTGGGGGAAGAGGTGGGGGTCCACCGCCAGTTCTCTGTACTGGTACCTGGTATCTGGATACCACTGAACACACCTTCCCCCATAGGTCATTCCACCTCTTCCTGATGTCATCCTATGTTCTTGGATGCTGTCCTACTGCGTTGACCCTGTCCACAATTCTCCACAATAGCTCCATCTTCCTTGCAATGGAGGTCTGCTGCACCTGTGATCCGAATTGCTGTGGCTCTACCCGGATGATTTCCTCTACCATGACCCTGAGCTCCTCCTCAGAAAACCTGGGGTGTCTTTGAGGTGCCATGATGTGGTGTGGTGGGTGATGTGTGAGGTGCTGTCTGTTGTGATGTGTGGGGGGATGTGTTGGGGTGTGTTGTTTGAGGTGCGTGGATGTTGTATGAGTAATGGTGTTGTGTGCCTGTGGATGCTGGTGTTGTGTTTGCTATTCTCTCTCTCCCTGGGCTTCTTCCAAACAGGTCATTGTAAGGGGTAGTGGGTAATGTCGGTGTGTGTTTTATAGTGGTGTGAGTGTGTGGGTGTGGTGTGTGTATGTGTATCAGATGAGTGTATTTTGAATTGTCCAATGTGGTTGTGTTTTGTAAGTGTGTGTGTATTTTGAGTGCGGCGGTGTGTACCGCTAATGGATTACCGCGGTTGAATGACCACCGTGTTGATTCGTGGGTCGTGATAGTGTGGGTGTAGTTCTGTTGGCATGATGGTGTAGGTTTTGGTATCGCCAGTTTATCACTGACCTTTGGTGTGGCGGACTTGTGTGGGCGTCTGTATTGTGACGGATTACGAGATGTGGGTCGCAATACCTGGAGAGGATTTCTGCCTCGGACATGGTATGTTGGCGGCCTTCAGCACGGCGGTAAGCAGGATTTACCGCCAGGGTTGTAATGAGGGCCAAAGTCTTTGTATATTTTGGCCTAAATGTGAGCCAAATCTTTAATTTCTTAAGCTACATCTAATAAAGATTCTCAGCACATAACTATAAAACATTTCTAGATGTCATTGTTTACCCTGAAATAGGAAACATGTTTTTAGAAATAGTTGAATACTACTGTTTTAGAGGAATGAAATCTCTCCTGAACTCAACTCCAACCTGCCTTCTATTGGATGATGACAACTACAGTGATCCCCTAGAATATATCAATGCTTCTCCTCCCAACCTGGCAAGTGATGACAATGCTACTGCATCTCCCAGTGAAATGATCCAGGTGTCTTCATATCC
Organism: Pleurodeles waltl; assembly: GCF_031143425.1. Taxonomy (NCBI): domain Eukaryota; kingdom Metazoa; phylum Chordata; class Amphibia; order Caudata; family Salamandridae; genus Pleurodeles; species Pleurodeles waltl. The sequence goes on from NC_090444.1 coordinate 316,740,806, forward strand.
AACACCTGCCAAGCTTGCTACAGCAAATCAATTTGTTTTCTCAATTTGTATTTAAATCATAAGTTGGAACTCCAAAGAGGTCCCCACATGCAAATACAATGCAAAGTAATGTGCAAAAAACCCTAAAATTAAAATTTTAAACCAGTATAAAACAATACATTCTCTATAAGTTACATTCACTGGATTTCCTAATACGTGTCATATCACTTTTAAAATATCATCCCAAATCCAAATTAAGGACCTATACATAAGATCTATATGAATATAATAGGAAGACTCTATGAACTCCACACCCTCTGCCCATCAAACAGGCGTACAAATTAATGACATTAGAATGTTTTATAATATATAAGAATCATATTGGGTCATTACCCTGCCAAGATAAGATCAATAACTTTCTCTTGTACCCTACTAAAATAAAATTCTGATTTAAAAAGGACTTGAAATATTTAAAAACCTTTCAACAAAAGAATTCATTTGGCTGGTTGTACAAGATTTCCAAAGCCTTTTTGGCATAGTAAATGTTAAGATTCAGGTGGAGGGGTTCCAACCATATCTTTCTATAAACTGCTAAAACAGGGCAGACAAATGCAACATGCTTAAGATCTTGCACCCCCAATTGACATAAATCACAAATATTCGAACACCCATCCCATTTAGAGGTGAGTTCACGTAGTGGCAGTCTATTCACAACAAGATAATACAAGTCTCACCCCATGTGGAAGATTCCAAGCTAAATATGGCTTAGAGCTTTTAAATGCTACAAATTTAGCGAATGTCATCAATCTCCTCTTTGGCAAACTAGATTCCTGATCTAAAGAAAAACTTTTAGACCATGTCACCTCTTTTAGTTTAAAAAAAAAAAACAATTGAAGGCAAGGAAAGAATCAAATCAGGGTCAAGATCAAGCAGTGGTGCTGCAAGATTAAAATTTCTAAAAAACTTAGGCCCATATTTATACTTTTTTAGCGCTGCATTTGCGTCATTTTTTGATGCAAAAGCGGCGTAAACTTACAAATTACAATTGTATTTTGTAAAATGGCCCGCTTTTGCGTCACAATGCAGCGCAAATGCGGCGCTAATAAAGTATAAATATGGGCCTTAGATTTTTCTCTTAAATTACAAAAAATGTCTATAAAAACTAAGGCCCATATTTATACTTTTTTAGCGCCGGATTTGCGTTGTTTTTTTACTCAAAATCGGCGCAAACTTACAAAATACAATTGTATTTTGTAAGTTTGCTCTATTTTTGTGTCAAAAAATGACATAAATGCAGCGCTAAAAGAGTATAAATATTGGCCTAAATGTCTCAAGGAGGAATCCCTACTTTGAGCCAGGCAGCACACCCGACGATTCACTGCTGCTAGGCCCAGAAAAAATGTACTCTTAATACCAAAGGGCAGCCCTTGAGATCGAAATATTACAGGAGGCAAGGCTTCCTAAAATCTGTCCATCGGTCTTATGAAGAAAACCCATTTAGAAATCTCGACACATTCTATAGCGTAAAGGTGGGTTGCTGGTATCTTTACTTGATAGGCAGTGAGAACATGTAAGAAATTTGCACTTGAGAGAAAACTTTACTGACATTATTTCGAATATGGTCCTGGGCATTGAGTGAGTGGGATAAAATATGCCCCAGAAAACAATATGTTTTTACTCGCTCTAACTCTTGTTGACCTAAGAACCAGGAGAAATTGATCTTGTTACCAGTCCTTTCCCAAAGAAAACAAACAACTTTAGATTTAGATATATTGATTTTCAGGTGGTGCTGCAGAGTGTACTGATTTAAGGCAGCTAAGCGCTTGTTTTAGCCTTTCGGGATAAGATCGATCATGACTATATTGTCCACATATAACAAACTAGAGATAGGTCTGCCTCCAATTTTGGGTGCAAAACCAACTGCATTCGATAGGAAATCTGGCAAATCATAAATATAAAGAGAAAAAGGCAACAGAGCCAAAAGACAACCTTGCTTCAAACCATTTTTTGTAGCAAACTCAGAAGACATGCCCTGCTCTCTTCCTAAAAGAACTTTGCATCAGATGGAAGAGTGCAGAGCAATAATTAAATGTAACAAATTTGGCGGAACACCCATCTCGTGCAGTTTCTTCCATTTGATCTTCCTATCTACCCTATCAAAAGCCGTTGAGAAGTCTATAAAAGCAGCATATACAACTCCACCCCTAAGCTGAACACATTTTTCATTGATAGTTTGCAATATAAAAATATTGTCCAAAGTATTGTGTTCCTTTCTAAAGTCTGCCTGCTCCAGAGGGAGGATTGCATTCTCCTCAACCCAGGAAGTTAGGTGTACTAATGTGATTTTCGCAAAGATCTTACCAGTTCCATCCAACAACACAATTTGGCGATAATTTATAGGGAGGGTTTGTCTCTCTTTTTTATAGAGGGGGACTATGATACTTCCTGTCAAAGACTTTGGAATTTTACCTTGTAAATAACAGGCGTGGAATACCGGGTGAAGAATTTTTGCCCAGAGCTGAGGTTCTATGTCTATGCCTCTGCGTAATAATTGCTCACAATTATCCAAAATCAAATTCACTACAACTTTAGAGGTATACCACACTTTAGACAATAACTCGTCTCCCTTCTGCTCTAGAGATACACAAACAATATCCCAAGTGACAATTTGCCTTAAGTCCTCAATTTCAGCAAAACAAGAGATTAGAAAGGAACAATTTAAAACTAAATCCTGATAAAGGATGCGCTGGCAGCTTTGCGACTGAAATCGATGCACTACCTGCATCGCGGCTGCGAGATCGAGGTCTCGCAGCTGGCAAAACAACGTGCAGCACCCGCTTGCAGCTGCTGATAATTACACAAATCCCATGCAGCGTGGTTTTCTAACACCGTACAACTGGATTTGCACCCCATGATTAGGAAATACTCCTACGACTCTGGGTTACATGATCTCCACATTGCAATTTACCTCTTCTATTGTAGATCTATGAGGCACTCCTGAAGGTCACTCAAGTTGAATATTTGGGGCACAATTCTTCTCATTATTGCCCCCTGCAACTTCAATTGGCCTGGGGCCGAGGCTGTCAAAGCATTCCTAATTGACACCTTCCAGCGGAAGCCCTACTGGATTCTGCGTTTTGTGCCACTCTATCACAGCATTTCACACCATATTTTGCAGACAATGGGTACAGTCTGGAGCACTGGTATAGAACGTGACTCATTCAAAGTAGTCCTTTGCAGACTTAGCATCAAAGCGGTATCCAGTACAAAATTAACATTGCGCAGGGAGCTTCATACTCTTGAAGCGGACTTCCAGAGGTATGAGTGGATGCTACCCACGTACCAGACAGCCGCTGCCCTATTGGCGCTAGCTAGGCTCATCCATAAGACCCTCTTCAAGAAGTTGGGCATACTGGATTACAGGGACTTCCTATCCAGGAAGCTCACAGAGGGTGACAAGGTGGATGTTAGGCCTGGCTCCTCCATTCCAATTATCCTAGGCCCCCTATCAACAATATTTGAGACAGGTTAATTGCTCATTTCCCAAGATGCGATGAATGTTGCTTTTTGTACTTACTATGCCACACTGTATCCTGCACCGCAGGCAGCAGATTCAGCCACAATTTGGTTGCTCCTGGGCATGACATGTCTTCCCCAACTACAGACATCCCTATGGGCAGACTTTGAGGTACCTATATCTGAAGCCAAAGTTTCTGACGTGATAAAACAAATGGCACGTGTTGTTTTATAGCTATTTTAGCAATATCTTAGACATGTTATTCTGGCAAACTATTCCTGTCATTGTGCATGTTAGCCCAGTTGTATATTTATTCAGGATTGCTTTATTTTTCTAGCAATAGCCGCATTTGAGGTGTTGTTTTAATTTAATAATTGTTCTTTCGCCTAGGAAAGCAATACGTCCTCAGCAGGACATTCATTTCACTTTGTGCTTTCCTCAAGGCTTCAGTCAGACAGGTTTACTGGCAAAAGTAGTACGCTGTGTCTCCAACATTCACAGAAACACACATATTCCTATGGGGACCCTTTCTTAGAACGTCAACTGTTTTATTATAAAAACACTCCTTTGTCCCCTACATCTTAGAGAGAGATTTCCGCCAGATGACCACAACTGCATGCTGATTGATGATTGCCTTGCTACAGCTGCTTGCCTAGAATGTCGAACCCTTAGCCTGTATGGGGAAGGTGTCTCTCTAGACTACAGGCTTCCTTACTCAGGTATGAGGGATGATGTCTTCCCAGGGGAGAAACCTGAAGGGCAGATTACGGCTTATTATGCTGTACTCTAACATAGTGTAGGTAGGAGAACTATACCCTCACTCTTAGTGACAGCATGGTGGCACTGTTTTTGTGTTTCACTCTCCTTGTCACAATTTAGCTTTTATTGCGTTTTATCATCCTAGTTATCACAATACATGCCATTTTATCTAAGATGCAGTTACTTCAATAAACTCTTATTGAACTTTATTCTGCTACTGTTTGTCTTTGCCTGCCTGAGACTAATGTGACTGAGAGAAAGGGATAAGATCTGTTTGACCACAATTCCCCTGAGGAGTCCTTCTTGTCATGTGCCCGGTTGTCACAATCATCCCTGCTCTTGGGTGGGGATGAGGCACTGCCTCATTAGGATAATGAGAACCTACACAACAGTGGTAAGACCATTGGCGCGGGCCATTGGCCCATTGAATTTTACTCCACTTTTAAGTCTCAACTTACCCCAAACTTGCTCAAGGTCTGTATCTTGCCTAATTCGGCGGACGTGCTTCCCCCCTCTTTTCTGCAGGCTGTGCTGGTAGTCCTCCCCATGCCTGACAGTAACCCCTATTTATTGGGCTCTAACTTCCTCCTCTTCTTGTTAAACTCAGACTGCAAGATTCTTGGAAAGCTGCTATCCAACTGGTTGATACCCATAGTGCAGCATGTAGTACATCCTGACAAGAATGGGTTTATACCTGGTAGGAACACGTTCGTGAATCTTTGCCACCTTTTTATGTTGATGGATTGGGCACGGTTGTCAGGCACTGACCCCTGGGTCACATCGCTGGACAAAGAGAAGGTGTTTGAAACCCTGTTGTGGAATTATCTAATGCAGGTTCCTAGGAGACTTGGTATTCCTAAAGTGCCTCTCTTTACTACACAACATACCACTCGCTGGGGTGAAAACTGGAAACAATACCTCTGACCCGATCAGCATTGAGTGTGGCATCCATCAGGGCTACCAATAGTTTCCAATTATTTTTGCGCTGCAATGGACTCCCTTGCTTGTGCACTCCTTATGTAGGCCTCGGAAAAGGGCATCCAAAACAAAGACAGGTGGCATATAATTTTCTTATATGGTGATGATACAAAGGTGTACCTCTGTGACAATATTACCACTGTTTCTAGAAATTGAGTTATTGCATCAGTTTGGAAAAGCTCTTCCAAGTGACTGGTGGAGAGGTTGCCCATGCACCGCACTCCCTTTGTCTTTGGACTTCTTGAAATACTTGGGGATTTGCGTTTATAACACCGACAAGGACTTAGTGGATGGCAATATAGGGACAGTTCTGACTGGAGTGAGTCCTCCCTTCCATTCTGGATGACTTTGCCACTTTTCCCTGTGGGAGGCATCACCATATCAAAAATGTTGATACTCCCCCGGGTACTGTAACTTTTCTCTGCCATCCCTGTCCTGCTTTCTAAGATGCTATTCATTAAATTGCACTCACTTTTGATTGCATTGATCTAGGGTAAGGGCAGGAGATGGATGGTCCTAACCACATTGTACACCTTAATTTAGGGGGCGGCTTGGGTGCTGCGAATTACAAATAATATTATGCCTCGGCCCAGCTGCAATGGCCCACTCATTGGTTGGCAGAGCTCAATGTGTCTGAATGGAGACATTGGTTTGGTACAGCAGCGCCGCCTCCAGTGTTGAGATGGCTTTTGAGTTCTGATGAGGTTATCCCCAGAAGAGGAGGGTATATCCTATTGTGAATATTTATGGCATGCTGGAATAATTACACAGTTCAACTCTGCTCTCTTACTCAGTATGCACCTGAGATCTGCCACTGGGTGATGTTGGGCTGCTCAGAGTTAGATTCGAGGTAGGACACAGCCCTATGGTCCGAGGCAGGCCTCACTACCTGGGTTGACCTATACAGTGAAAAGATCCTGAGCACTTTCGAAGGCCTGGTAGATGATTATGGTATACTGCCAGGCTCCTTTCTTATTTATGCTACACTCTCATGACAATTGCACCGTATTTGGCACAGTATGCATGATGTACCAGAGAGCTTGTTATTTCTCCAGGGATTATTAACAAATGGGGATATTCGCTGTGCTGTTACACACTTCTAAAGCGCCTTGCTTACAGACAGGGTGAAGTTAATCCATTCCCTTTGTGCTTACTGGAACACTTCACTCATACGCCTCTCACAGATAAACAATGGGCCCAGGGTATGTGGGTACAAAAACTCATTTCCACCAACTGCAGACTTAAATACACCCAATTCAATTATTTTCACCACACCAATCTTACTTTCCAGCAGTTGGCGTGTATGTACCCAGGTGCCGCAGACACCTGCCCTCGCTGTCAAGCCACTGAGGCAAATAGTTTACATATGGTTTGGACCTGTCCTTTCCTCAGTTCCTACTGGGATGAGATACTTGGTTTTCTCTTAGATGCCTTAGGCTCCCTGCTGCTGAGAGAGGGATCACATTCCTTACCATTACCTTCCATACTGCAGTACTTAAGCATATAAATAAAAGCATTGATTTAGCTTCAGTTCTCGAAGTGCAGGATAGCAATGAGCTGGAAATCCACCCTTGCTCCCCCATCCAACTGTGGCTGTCTGACCTGCGCTCTGGTTTGCTGGCTGAGCAGGAAGCACCGAGCAGAGGTGGAGTGGGTCACTCAGGACCAACCACACCTCCAGACTGTCAAACGTAAGTGGCAGTGGTCGAGGCCACATCTGGCAATAGGCCCCCTGGAGTACCTGGACTGCCCTCTTCAGACCTAATGGTAATTAAGTTGCCCTTATTCACTTCCCTACATTGGTTGCGGGATTGACCGCTGTCAGAGGCTCTGGTTTAGTTTCCGGTTGTCTTGTGGCCTTTGCTGGGGAAGTCACCATACGTTCTGCCAGATGACCCTGGTTTCTGCTATGGTGGCAAACTTTTCTTTTTCTATCTTGACCGCTAACACCACCCAGTGCTAGTTCTCCTTCTCTGCTACCTGCTCGAAGGCTCTCTTGTGAGCCTCCCTCCACACCCCCACTCAAAAATGGGTGGAGGTGGTTACATGCTTTAGTTTGGTTATTTATATTGTTTACTGTTCTGTTTGCTGAATACTGAGCTCGTAAAGTTAATATCTTGAATACCATTGATCAACTGCAGACATTGTGGTTGACTGTGCTTTGCTAAACATGTTATGCACCCATGGATGCTTCACCATACGGCATTGTGTATGTATGCTAGAATATTGACCTTCTCTGGTATTGTATTGCCTGATATTGCTATTATCTTAATTATTCATGTAAATAAAGAAATATTTGGAAAAACAGATGGAACATACATATATAAGTACTGGTCCGCCAATTTCCAGTCCATGGTGGTCGATGAGATCAGCCTCCCATGCCACCATGTCAGCCCATTGATGTTTAATCTGGACATCAGCCTGATCCATGTCACATGTCTTCTGGTGATGCCAGACTCACGCTCTCACCTATCTTTTTATCCTAGGATGGGTAACTCTGGCTGACCCTATTCCCAGAGATCAGCATCCTGGGCAAGTTATGGACTATGAGCCAGATAAGTCCACCCAACTGTGCCTCTGAGAAAATCTTCCCACTCCCTGACATGTCCCTCTTCCTTTCTAATACAATTAAACCCAAAATAACACCTGTTATGAGTATAGCTACTTAATAAGAATAAGCCCCAAAAAGGCAAACTCCCAAAAAACACAGAGACAGATATATAGACAAAACAATATCAATGGACACAAAAGGTATTACAATAACACAAGACAAGGGCAGTTCACACACTGACATGACCAAAAATTCACCACAGGCACAAACACTGTCAGAAACACCTCCCACACCAAGCACAAACTAACAGAGAGTAAGGGAAGGTCAAAGTAACTTCATACTTCCTAGTATGCAGCCTGACATACCCACTGGGCTTATCCCTCCCATTTCCAACAATTGCATCATTTTTTATGAAGCATCACTACTGAAATGGGCATTGGGTGATGGACATTCAGAGCATTGGCACTTCTGCAGCCAGTTGCATGCATTGGCATCAATGCTTGGCTTACGATGACTGCAACTGGTGCAGTGCACCAAGCAACAGGGGTGATGCATGTGTTCTGACCCACAAAGGTGGTCTAATGTGTGGGATCTAATGTAGTGGACTGTGAAATACAGGAAATGACACCTTGGGCACACTTCTATTGGACCTGGAATTATAGCTGCCAAGTTTTAATTTTGCTCATTTGACATTTCAGTGGTCATAGTGTACATATGCATGGCATTTAAATTTCTTAGGTGTGACATTTTGAATGACACATTATTGTGAGGGGAGCAAAATAATTGCTGTTATGTAATGAGACTCATTGTCAAAATCACTTTCTTTTGTGGGCTTTAGAAATCTTGAGTGGGCTTAGGTAGCTGTGGTGATGCTGGACATTGTCCTAAAAGGGTTAGTATACCCAAGAGCATATTTATGGATTTGTGTCACAGGACATCGCAGCAAGTTATCTTGCTGTGCTGCCCTGTGTTACAAGGAAAGGGCAAGAATGCACCACTTCCATGGCAAATGACACATTTCTGTCCTTTCTGCCTGTGCTGGCACCATTTCAGTAACTTAGCACCAAAGCAGGCACCCTGGCACCATGCAAGGATGCCTGCAAGGGCAAGGTCATGCAAGGGCATTCTGCAGCACACATAGAAAATAGAATAAATGAGGAGAAATAGTGATATTTCTCCTCTTTGTACCCCTTCCCAAGGGAGGTGAGAGATGTTGGTGTATCCCCAGGTTTACAAGGTCCTGTAAAACTAGATGTAAGAAATGGGGTCTTTGGTTGGCAGTCAGGTTACCCCCTGTTCAAGCAAGGACCCTCACTCTAGTCAGGGTAAGTCACAAACAATCCAAATTATCCTGTGCCCACCCTCTGGTAGCGTGGCACTAAGCAGTCAGGCTTAACTTAGAAGGCAATTTGTAAAGTATTTGTCCAATAAATCATACAATAACACCATAAAGCACCACAAGAATACACCACACAGTGTTTAGAAAAATATATACTATTTATTTGATAAGATGCAGGTCAAAACGATTAAAATGCAATAAGTAGATGTTGAGATATCACTGTAAAAGTGATATAAAGGGGGTCATTCTGACCCTGGCGGCCGGTGACCGCCAGGGTCACCGACCACGGGAGCACCGCCAACAGGCTGGCGGTGCTCCCTCGAGCATTCTGACCGCGGCGGTTCAGCCGCGACCAGAAACGGAAAGTCGGCGGTCTCCCGCCGACTTTCCGCTGCTCGGGTGAATCCTCCATGGCTGCAGAGCGCGCTCCGCAGCCATGGGGATTCTGACACCCCCTACCGCCATCCTGTTCCTGGCGGGTCTCCCGCCAGGAACAGGATGGCGGTAGGGGGTGCCGCGGGGCCCCTGGGGGCCCCTGCAGTGCACATGCCCATGGTATGGGCACTGCAGGGGCCCCCGTAAGAGGGCCCCACTGTGTATTTCAGTGTCTGCAAAGCAGACACTGAAATACGCGACGGGTGCAACTGCACCCGTCGCACCTTCCCACTACGCCGGCTCCATTCGGAGCCGGCGTCCTCGTGGGAAGGTAGATTTGCCCTGGGCTGGAGGGCGGCCTTTTGGCAGCCGCCCGCCAGCCCAGGGCAAATCTCAAAATACCCTCAGCGGTCTTGTGACCGCGGAGCGGTATTTTGACGGGGGAACATTGGCGGGCGGCCTCCGCTGCCCGCCAATGTTAGAATGACCCCCAAAGTGTCTTAAGTCTCTTAAAAACAATAACGGTCTCTTGCAAGCACAAAGTACCTGATTTGCATTCAAAATCTCTGCAAGGGACCTCAGAGGAGGTGATGCGTGGAAAACGGGGAGGTGTGCAATGGTTTCGTCCCTTCGCACACCGACTTGCGTCATTATTTTCCATGCAGGGGAAGGCTTTGCATCAATTTCTGGTATGCGGACTTGGTTCCTCTTCGGATTGCGGGGTTTTCTCGCACCCCGGGGACAGTATGTGGAATCCTGGGCTTGCGGAGCGAAGTCACAAGCGCTGCGTCGATCCAGTGGGCGTTGTGTGGAAATTTCTCCCGCAAGGCAGGCGCTATGTCGATTCCTCTCTGGAAGTCAGGCTGCGTCGTCCCAGGATGGCTCTGTGTCGATCCAGTGGGTCATGCGTCGAAGTTCCGGTCGCAACGCGCGTTATTTTGGCCCTCTCCTTGCGAAGTCGGGCTGGTCGTTCTGGTTCGGCATGCAGTGAATTTCTCACTGCAGGGCAGGCTGTGCGTCGTCTTTAGCAGGCTGTGCATCAACTTTTTGTGGCAGAAGGAGTCCAGTTGCAGAAGTGAAGTATTTTTGGTCCTGAGACTTCAAGGAACAGGAGGCAGCTCTATCCAAGCCCTTGGAGAGCACTTCCCAGCACAGCCAGGGAGCAGCAAGGCAGCAGGGCAACAGCAAGGCAGCAGTCCTTGTCAGAAAAGCAGTCCCAGTGAGTCCTTCAGGCAGCCAGGCAGTTCCTCTTGGCAGGTCTGGTTCAGGGATTCTTCACCAGTAGGTTTCTTGTCGAGAAGTGTCTGTGAGGTAGAATGTCTACCCCAAGAAGTGTCTAAAGTCTGTGGGTTTGGGTGCTCTTCTTATGCCCATTTTGGCCTTTGAAGTAGGCTTACTTCAAAGGGAAGTCTCACTTGTTTGTGAAATCCTGCACTGCAAGGCCTCAGACACACACCAGGGGGTTGGAGACTGCATTGTGTGAGGGCAGGCACAGCCCTTTCAGGTGTGAGTGACCACTTCTCCCCTCCCTCCTAGCACAGATGGCTCATCAGAATATGCAGGCTACACCCCAGCCCCCTTTGTTTCATTGTCTGGAGAGAGGTTCAAACAGTCCAACTATTAAACTAACCCAGACAGGAAATCCGCAAACAGACAGAGGGCCTGATTCTGACTTTGGCGGGCGGCGGAGGCCGCCCGCCAAAGTCCCGCCGACAAATGACCGCACCGCGGTCAAAAGACCGCGGCGCCCATTCTTACATTTCAGCTGGGCCGGCGGGCGCTCTCCAAAAGAGCGCCCGCCGGCCCAGCGGAAATGCCCCTGCAACGAGGATGCCGGCTCCGAATGGAGCCGGCGGAGTTGCAGGGGTGCGACGGGTGCAGTGGCACCCGTCGCGTATTTCAGTGTCTGCATTGCAGACACTGAAATACTTTATGGGGCCCTCTTACTGGGGCCCCTGCAGTGCCCATGCCATCGGCATGGGCACTGCAGGGGCCCCCAGGGGCCCGCAGCACCCCCTACCGCCATCCTGTTCCTGGCGGGAGACCCGCCAGGAACAGGATGGCGGTAGGGGGTGTCAGAATCCCCATGGCGGCGGAGCCAGGCTGCCAGAGGCTGGCCAATCAGAGCGCAGCAGCAAAAACAATGCAGGGCTGAAGTTGGCAACTTTTCAGGTAAAGTCTAAAACTCTTTACCTGAACAATTTATATTAAATCCCACAACTGGAAGTTGTGGGATTTATTATAACAATTAATTTGATACCAAACTCTTAGTATCTGTCACTTAAGGGGACTTTTAAAATTAAAATAAAGTCTCCCCATTCTAGCCTAAGAAGGCCATTCACTACTATGAGGGAAAAATGAATTTGGCTGTTTTTACCTCACCAGGGCTTATAAAAAAAAAATTATAAGGTCCCTGCCAGCCCTAGGGGCACACTTAGGGGTGACTTATATGTTATACTTATATGCTGTGATCCCTAAACCTACATGCCCTACCATATACTAGAGACTTATAGGTAGGTTTACTTAGCCAATTATAATTAGCCTAATTTGCATACTGATTTTACACAGAGCACAGGCCCTGGGACTGGTTAGCAGTACCCAGGGCAACATCAGAGTCAGGAAAACACCAGCAAAAAGTGGAAAATGGGGGCAAAAACTTAGGGGGGCTCTGCAATCAGCCCTGTTCTCTCGCACATTTGATTTACAGGCCCTGGGAACCTCTAGTGCAGTTTACTAGGGATGTACTAGTAAATCATATATATACCAATCATGGATAAACCAATCAATAGTACAATTTAGACAGAGAGCATGTGCACTTTAGCACTGGTTAGCAGTAGTAAAGTGCTCAGAGTTCAAAAGCCAATAAAAACAGACCAGAAAAAATAGAAGGAAGGAGGCAAAAAGTGTGGGGATGACCCTGCAAAAAGGGCCAGGTCCAGCACTAGGGAAGTGTCAAAATCCATAGGTGTTGTATGGGAACACCCCCCACACGGCCCATGGAACACCTCCCTATTGCAGAGTAAGGCAATGCAGCGATTTGTACTGCCTTACCTTACTCCATATTTATGAGGCCATTCAAAGTCACGCAAAGTGGCTTTGCGTGGCCTCATAAGTATGAGTAGTGGTTTGTGCCACCTTTGAGTCACAAAAAAGGACACAAAAGTTCCACAAGGGCCTCATAAATGTGGGCCCCAGTGTTTCATGCTACTTTGCAAAGCTTGGAACTGTGGTGGTACCACTTGGCACGTCTGAGTGACAGAGGGAAGTCTCCATGTGGTGAATCTGAGTGGTAGTAGTACATTTATGCCCCTGTCCCTTAACAACAGGTGGGCCGCCACATACGTTGTGGAGTCAGTCTGAGTTCAAGGAGTGCTTGTGCCAGGTGGAAGAGGAATTACCCAGCCAGGAGGCAACCAGGTGGCACAGCAAGACAGAAGTTATGAGCTGTCTGATCACACATCCGTTGTCACAGCCATTACCAGGATACACACCTGAATGTGCCCCCCAGTAAAATGTGCATGTGAAGATTGTTCCTAAAGCTTATGGTCACTCTATTCTATTCCCTATTTTACCCAATCTCTTAAATCAATCAATCTGTCAGGAATCCTTCCATATTATGTGTTACAGATGCTTGGGGGTGCACAGACCCAGGATTGTTCATCAACCGCACAATGTATGTGCCACCCAGTCTGAAGATTTACTGGTTTGCTTATTCCATATGATGTAATTCCAATATTGCACATGTGATTGTCAAGCAGCCATGTCTTAACACACAAAAGCTAGACAAGGTTCTCCGTGTAATGTGGGGGCAAAGACACTTCTGCACTCAGGACTTAATCTATCAACCAATTTGCATGGTGCTTATACAATGCACCATGGTAAATGGGAAACACAAATCTATTACAATTATTTTAGCCACCCAGGGCCAGCTTTTGTAGCCCTGAGAAGTGTCATTAATCTCAAATGACGCATTGAATTGCACATCACTACATTGACTGACTCTGCACAAGAGAGAGGCTCCTTGACAGTTGTATGGATGTAGTCATTCAGATGCAAGGTTGTAGGTGCATTTCCAGACTCCAGAAACCAGGTAAACATGGAAATGTGCCAGTTAGCAAAACCTTCCCAGGAGTGGCATAACAAGGAGTTAGACTTTTAAATGTCCATGTTACTTTATTTTTCAATGTATGCTGCGTTCTGCAGCACACATAGATGGTGGAAAATGGCCTACAGGATATTTTGGTTAGCTGGAAGACGCACATCCTTGCACAAATGCATTCCTGCATGTGATACAAGCATCTTTGCTCCATGATGCAAGTGTGCCTGTGCTGGCCCTAGGCAGCCCAAACAGCACTGGCGCAGAGGAAAAGGCAACATTTTTTTGTATACTATTAGATACAGCACATGACATGTCTTTGCTTTCACACTTTGCCATGCAGTAGGGAGACTATTTGTGCTGGACTGTGTGGCCATGCTCATTGTATGCCCCTCTGTTCACAGTCACAGGACAAAGGAGAACTATACTGTGATCCACATGTATCGGCCAAACACATACATCATGATGCAAAGCACACACGCTCAATCATCACACACTCTTTGGTTCTACACTCCCTTTGGGCTGTGCTAAAGTGTTTGAAGGTGAATACACTCTACCAGCACTCACACGCTCACCATGTGCACACTGTTCCACATTGAAACCTTTGTGTTGCGCATGTCTTACACAGGCACATGCATTCTGCACATGGTTTTATCATGCACACATATTTCGATCAACATGATGTTTGGAAGGGGTGAGTATAACACACAGCAACAGACTTTGTAATAGGTAAGTGAGCTGGTAGGCCTCATGTAGTGAACCAGGGTCACATGGCCATGTTCACTATGGCTGTTCAATAATCATCAGACTGCCAAACCCACATGCGCTCTGTCTTACTCCTGCCAAAGGCTGTAGCAGTACATCTACTCTGAGGGAAGATTTTTGTGTGACCCTCTTGGTCTAAGAAGACTACAGTCAATGACACAGGCCTATGTAATGGCACACACTCTAGTGACGTTTATTTCCTTGGGAAGATACATGATTTGTGATCCCCTCAACTATGTACTTCTACATTCAGGGCTGGGGTAAACTACTCTTGTCATGTAGAGGTAAGTTTGTATCCAGATTCCTCCATCACACCATGTTCAATGAGTTAGTGGATGTACACATGTACTTTTGTGTGACTTTTGACATGGACACTTCACACTTTTGGCATCCCTGTATTCTTCAGGTGTTTTGATGTTTGCAAAAACATCTCCATTGTTTTACTTCTTCGGGTAACTCCTTACATTACAGCATCGTCGGTTCATGTTGTTGAATTAAATGACTTTGAGTATTGTTACATTGCTGTGTAATGCATGTTAAATGAGTATTTTAACAAATGTGGCCTGAATTTCTGGCCAGGAATTGGCTCACATGTGTAGCTTTTTGAGGATCCTTACACATGCATGTATGCTTTATGAAGAAACACAATTTTAAATTGCACACATTATACTTGTCTTTTGTCCATGACAACTGTCACTCATGATCTATAATGGTATGTTCCCCCACATTTGCCCCTGTAAAGTGCAGCCATTCTGCATGCTACCACATCAGTAAGACACACTACAATGAGTGTTTTGTCTCAGGTATGGACATAATGGTTCATTTGTGTTGCAACACTCACTGAGTACCATGCGAAACACACATTGCTGCTACAGAACACAATAAGACTGCTAGCTGTGCAGCACTGCTCTGCTCAAGAGCATGAAGAAAGATATGTACTATTTAAATGTGTATATATGATAAGCCTGGCCTGTCGCTTTCATGCAGAACACTGCATCATATTACATTGCTGCGTTGATTGATGAAATGTTTGGAGCCATGGCACCATGATGCTCAACAAGTCTGACAACATGAATGACACATGTTTAGGCCTACTTTTAGTTGAGAAGATATGAGTGAATTGATGTTAACATTGACTGTGACATAAAGACAGCACAATGAATGACTTCAAAAATGTATATTTCTGTCAGTT
This sequence comes from Pleurodeles waltl, assembly GCF_031143425.1. Taxonomy (NCBI): domain Eukaryota; kingdom Metazoa; phylum Chordata; class Amphibia; order Caudata; family Salamandridae; genus Pleurodeles; species Pleurodeles waltl. The sequence continues at coordinate 316,756,357 of NC_090444.1, forward strand.
TGTCCATCGTGGTAAACAATTATAAAAAAAATGTTGAGACAATGTCGTGGTGTCAGCGTCAGCTAGACATTGAGTAGTGAGATTCTCCACCATTGTCATCCTCCTCCCTTATTTGGTCTCTATCTTTTGACTCTTCTGACACATATGTTGTGTAGCATTGCACACACCAGATTTATGTTAAACACCCCAGGAGGAAGAGAATAACAATCTTAACCCAGACATAAGAACACTGAATGTCCTTTCAACCACATTCCTAGTCCTGGTCAGTGCCTGGTTGAACCATTTGTCTGGTTGGGGATGACGAAATGGTGTCATGACTGATGGCTTCAGACAAGACCCTTGGTCAGCTGAAAATAAAAAAACAGAATCAACAGTTAATTATTTTGCACTTTGTATACTGACTAATTCATGAATACTTCTTACAGTAGTAAACCTTATATATATATATATATATATATATATATATATATATATATACACCATGGTATGACACGGTATGACACGTCTCTTCCAGTGATCTGTGTCAATAGTAAAGGTGCCCATACCCTGATACTTTCAACACTTCTACATGCTGGCAATCATGTTGAGGCAGTAGATTATTGTGATAGGTAGCTCTGTAAATTGTGGACTAACCTATGTTATGTGCAATCACTACATGTGCAAAGTGAGAAAATTGTAATCTGATTGTGTATCTTATAAAAAGCACTAGGGCACATGAGATGAAAAGGAACACAAGAGGACCCAGAATTAACATATTCCCACATATTCCTTGCAGTGAAAGATTTAGATTCAGTCCAAGCAGACTAATGGGAACAGAAATTAAGTCAGACGCCAATGAACCTATTGCTCATACTTACTGAGCAGGCTGAATGTAAAATGAAGAGTCTTCAGAAAGAGATAAAGGAAACCAAGGCAGAAATAGCTAATCTCAAATTAGAAGGCACACATCACATAAGAATTATGAGATTTTTAAACAAGTTCTAGATCAATTTCAGGAAGAGATCAAGTAGAGAAAAAAATCCAAGATCCAGAGGATGAGAGAGACGATAAGATGGGAAGAGTGTTTTCCTATGCCAGAAAGAATAATGTAACATTTAGGAATCATAAACCAGTTGAGGGAATACCTTAGATAAAGAGTGTGGCATCCTTTAATGCATCCAGAGCGGGGTCCAGGGAATCAACAATGTCAGATAACACCAGTTATATGACTACAGTGAATTATTTTGTAAAGGAACTGAAAACATGTGATTAGCAGAAACAGTACAGGACAGGGAGGTAAGGATGCAGCATTCAAAGGAAGGACAAGAGGAAAAAGAGGGGGCAGCAGGAGTAGAAGAAGAAGAACCATCAGGAATCATGATGCAATCTCAAGTGAAAGGATCTCAGAAACAATACCAGATTTAGTTAAAGCATGCCATAGAGGGGGTGATGGAGAAAATCAACTTCGGCTCAAAGAAACATAGTAAACAGAGAGATCACGATCTGTTGAGGTGGGTCTTAATTTGGACAGTGAGCTATACACCACACTCTAACAGGTGGGAGATCTAGGTGATGACAGTATAACTCACTAGGCAATTAAAGAGGGGTAGATAACAATATGATACTGATGCATTAGGGTGTATATGGCATATTTCTTGTGATGACGCTGCGTAATTTGGTTACAGTTGCAATATTAGAAAACAAAGATAGAGGAAGGTATTAATAAACTGCATGTTTGATATTCAGGATAGGTAACATGATAGGGTCTTGGTACTACATGTTATCAATTAATTCAAAAGGGGATGGATGGTGTACATGGTGTTCTTAACATTTAAGACGTGAGCAGGAGACTGTTCTGGGTATTATGAGGTGAGAGAGTTTGATGATTTTCTTTGTATACAGAGATAGTGGACTGAAAACAGCTTTTGCACTAGTTAGAGTGGAGTGCAACAGGAATGCATGGGCAGCTGGTTTATGTGCTTGTGACTTTGTTTTGACTGAATGCTTCAAGATAAAAGAATTCGCTGTTGCGGAGGAAACCCAATTAGGTGACTCCTGGCTATGATTAAGACTGAGTGAATGGGAAATTGATTTCAGAAGGGTTGTGAAACGAAAAGCAGGCATTTTGGCTTCTAATGGAAGATTGAAGACATAGCGGTTCAGTAGAATGAAAACTTCAACCCAGTCTGGTGTGTTCCTTATCTAAAAAGAATGCAGTGGTTTGTGTGTTCTTAGCTCTTTCCATAGCCGAGGTTCCTTCACAGCTATATGCCCTTTTTTCCTCAGGTTATTAGTTGGCATTGAGATAGCACAGAGGTGTAGTTGCATCAAAAAATTACCCAAATCTGGTACGCGTTTGCTCGTATGATCTGAATCCTTACCGTGATCTGAGGTTTCTCACAGCTATATGTCATTTTTAACTACGACACAAATTGACATTGCAATAGCACAGTAGTGTTTTTACATTGGAAAACTGCCCAAATCTGGTGGGGATTTGATCCTTGCCAAGAAAGAGCGTGAGTGTGCATAAATGTCGGCACAGAGTGTCGGGGAACCAACATAAAAGCACCATTGAGGTTTTGGATTCCCAGCATGAGAGAATAACAAATGTTATAAGATAGCTTAAATGGGATACGAGTTCTAGTATTATTGTGACTTTGAGAGTTTGTATTCAAGTCAGACGAGTAATTTTTGCGAAAGCAGTGTGAGCGAGTAACAGTGTCGAGGGAACTGAAATAAATAGCACCAACAAGTCTTTTGTTGCTTGTAATCAAGTTGGACCAATGATATGTGTGCTGGCGGCATGAAAGGGTAACAGAGCGTTGGGAGAATTGTAATAAATAGCGCTAGTCAATGTTTAGATTCACAGAGAGAGGGAATCATATAGGTTAAATGAAATATGAGTTTTGGTATCAATGTAAAGTTATATGACATAATTTAAGAAAGACGCATTATCGTCCATGTAACTGACAAGATGGGGAGGTCAAGAGTCAACTGGCATTAGGGGTGGTTTTTGGAGTGGGCCCAAGGAACAGAAATGTGACATCCTAAGCAAAGCCTTATTTTGAGATGAAGGGTGTGTGACTGGTGAGGGCTTGTGCGTATTGATCATAGATTAGTTGCAAGAGAAAAAGCTGCGCAAACATTTCTGGCTTTTTTGTGAAAAATGGGGACTAGTGATAAGGGTGATCAGCAGACATGAATTCATTGGTAAAGGCTGTTTTTTTTATAAGTATGTTCTATCTCGTACCTCCTTTGTAGATTAAGCAATATATAAGCATTACAAGCAAGATCGACTCAGAGTGAAGCTATTTAAAATGAAGATGACTAAAGATTCAAGAAGTTTTATTTTTTTCCCTGTGAAAGATGAATGTAACTTAAAGTGGGAAATGATGTGAAGTAACAAAGTAGGGGATCCCCTGACTCAATTTAAGCACAGGGACTGTAGTAATGTAGAAACCCAAATATTAGAGTGAAATGCCAAGGGTAAATCTGACACTAATATTACAGAAGAATTAGTCAGAGGGAACTTCCAGCATTGGGGGCATACTCTTTAACACTGTAGTCACTGGATGAGGCCATGAATCATAGGGAAGTCCAAATTGAGACTAATTATTTGAATGAATAACTAGTAATATTGACTTGCATAAGTATTGAGGCCGTTAGAGAAATCAGAAATGGTCGAATAATTTTCATTTGATTTGTAAAATGGATTGGCAAATGTATTTTTCTTGCATAGACGCTGCTTGTGGATAGATTACGTTCTATGTTGTGTTTAATTATAAAGAATTCTACTTTCAGCCCCAAAGTAGTGACATCTGTTATTGCAAAATACATGTTCGCTGGATGGAGTTTTCTTGTGATGGTTTGTTTGAATTATTTATATGGACCCATCAAATAGATTTGCACAGTCTTATTGGCACTGGGAAACACAATCTTGGTATGAACTTCTATTTAGGCTGTTGATAATCTAGATGTAATGATTTATCTGAGAACAAAATGTCTTTTTGGTGTGAATTTTGAGAATAAATCTGATAATCTATCAAAGTCATAGTGTTATTACTGCCCCCTTTGACACGTTTGAGTAAAGCACTAGGTAGGTTTGGACAGTGCTATATATATATATATATATATATATATATATATATATATATATATATATATATATATATATATATATATATGTGTCCTTTATGTTCTTGCTTGCCCTCATGACATTGATCCAGCCTTTGATTTGTCCACTTACTTTGTCATGGGATTTGACTGCATACAAGTATTGCATTTGCAACATGTGATATGGAAAATTATACGTTTTGTTGTCTGACTTCAGCTAATGCTTGTTGTCAGACAAGGTATGCGTGTCCTGGTTGCATTCCATTCTATGTTAGTTACTGGGGTATGATATATTTGACAGCATTATGTTAGAGTTTGTGAGTTTAACATTGATGGCTTCATATGCAGGGAATTTCGGCTAGCTACAAAACAATACTGGTGATCTATTACATTGGTTACATATGTCAGTGTGGCTTGATACATATGTACAATAGACTGTATATGTACCTAGACTGTCAGTATGGCTAGGACATATAAGTGTTTTGCAGTTTTGGTCTCTCAATGTTACACTAGATACATTAGATTGACTTTTGTACATTACTTTTTCACATCAATGGAGCCAACACTTACATTGCACGACACAAATGAAAGTTAGAATAACTTCTTCCAGATTTGCTCTAGAAACTACAGTCAACATAAAATTGTTCTGCCTTGTGTGACACACTTACTCATTAACACAGGATTAGTTCACACACCATTATTTTATTTTCAGTTTATCTGGTAGAGAGAATAGGCACACCATTGATTAAACACTCATCTCACTTTTGGACATCATGGTTATTATCTTGATTTGTCAACCAGTGCAGATAATGTGGTTCAGTCAATTCAGACAGTGTGAAATGAGACAATACTCTACAGAGATTTTCTCTTGCTACTGAGATTATAGGATAAATGAAGGTATGACAGAATGGAAAAAACATTGTCTACATGTTGCAGTAAGTTGTTCCCACTGTGTGCACATGACACTATGGGCCAGATATTTGGCAACGTGGCAGAATGCAGCATAGCAAGTGAGCTTGCTGTGTTGCAATGCATCACTGGGAAAGGACAGGAATACACAGTATTTATTTAGCTATACTGTAAGTTTTTGTTGGCATGTTCCATACTTCAGATTTGCTTACCAACAAGTAGGCTAATCCCATGTTGGCAATTCTGGACGTGTTTGTTGATGATACTGTGCTGGAAGATGTAGGCACACTGGTGAACATCCCCAGATGGTCCCTGATTGCCTGGAACTTGATAGAGGAGGTGTGGTTCTGGTTCCTCTACATGTGGGATGTTTTGGCTGGGGGAACCAGTTGAACATGTGTGCAATCCATGGCACCTAATACATGAGGAAATCCCGAATAGCGTAGAAGTCTTGCTTGATCACCAGCTGCTGTTGGTAGGTCTTCAGGAAGAGGAGGTATTGGGCTGTGAGCCAGATGATGGCATCCAGGACAGTGGCTAAGAAGGCAAAAAATTATGCCTGTGATAATCCTCTCTTTCTGTCATGACCTGGAAGGAACCAGATGCAAGCATGTGTGAGCACAGCCATGAGTTTGACCTGTGGAAGAATGTTAGTGGACCTCACAGTTGGTGGCAAGAGACTTGGCCTAATCGTGTTGAGCTATTTGATGCCAGACTCCCTCTTGATCCTGTAGAATGTGATGACCTCATCCTCCCTGAGGTCAATGAGAGAGATGTGCTGCCAGGGCACACTCTCCTACTCCTTCACTGCCTACATTGTAGTGGTCTCCTTGAGACTCCCAAGATCGCAATCTCCATGGAGTAGTTTTGCTTGCCAAAGTGTTTTTGGATCTTCAGGTTTTTATAGCGCAGCCACTGCATTCGATGCACAGAGTTTTTGAAGCATTTCAGGCTTTGCATGCCACATTCAAAAGATGCATCACACATTGCTATAGCCATAAATATCACTGCATTGCAGTTGCATGAGATTTTGCGGGGAATGCCTACCTTGCATATTTTAATTTGTGGATTGCGCAGCTGGGTTAGGCGCAGCTTTTGCCTGAAGCAAGCCTTAAAGAACAATACATTTTGGTAAATGCAGTGTTTCATAGATATAAAGTACTGCTTGCTCTGTTGTTAAGTCAAATGTTTTAGTGCAACACTGGCACAAGCCTCTGTTAAATATGGCCCCTTGTGTGGGGTCAATCAGCAACGTGTGTGAGGACTGGGACACATGTCAATGCTACCTACTCTACAGTTTATTTAAAAAAAAAAACTCTGTTACTTTTCAGCAGCTTCTTGGAAAAGAGGAATTGACAGTTGGAAGCTTTATAGCTAGAAATATGGCAAGGGTTGGTTCTCAACTATATTTACACCCTAATAGTCGGTGGGGAGGCCAGCAAAGCACATGAATACAGGCTGAGGCTTCCTCTGACATTCTGCTGCACTACATAAATAGGCTCATGCAGTGCAGCTATTGTATTTTTATTGGCTCCTATTACTGAAGTGGTAGTGAGCGTGGGCATTGTGAACCCTCCCCACCCATTTCCTGTAGCAGCTACAGTAGGGAAGGAAAGTCAAAAGCTCATAATAAGGGTAAGGAGGAAAGATGTGAAACCAAAAAAAGGATGTATGGTTGAAAATAAGGAAGGGTGAAGGAAAGGTGATAGGAAGTATTAATGGAGGAGAAGATAGATAGATTTGGATGGATGAGTGATTCAATGCATGTCTGGGTGAATGGATAAGTGAATGGAAATTTGGACAAATAGACAGAAGAATCAACTGATGGATGAAAGGCTTTAATAATGGATGAGTAAATCAAAGGTTGGCTGTGTGAGTAGATGGTTAGACAGATGGATGAATTCACATGTGTGAGTGGATGGATCAAATTGCCAATAGATTGATGGGATGGTGTAGATTGAATGAGGACTGAAATAATGAATGGATGACAGAATATAATGGTGAAACAGTTGATATATAAATGGCTGGATGGATGAACGGCTGGATGGATGGAACGGTTAAAGACTGAAAGGTTGGATGAAAGAATAAATGGAAGACAATGTAAAGGTAAAATGGTGGATATCAGTGGGGGAGGGAAGGTTGAAAGAATGAATAGATAGATGCTTGAATGGAAGAGGCAAAGAACGTCTTACACGGAGAGTCAGGCTCACCTGCTTCACTTGTGTGGTGCCATCAGAGCTTTCGTTCACAGTCAGGGGTATTGCATTTTGTCTGGCTACTCCTTGGTAGTGAGTGACTTTTGCTGTACCACAAACACCAACTATAAGAAAGAGCTAAAAGCCAGTAAATTACTATTTGCTGTTTTTTTCTTGATCGTAACCCTTCTCTGATGTTTAACTATCACAAATAGATGTCAACAGTGGAGCCAGTCAGTCTCTTGCTTTGTGTCTACTTTTTCGTCTTCATGTATAACTAATTGTAAATGTCAGCCAAAATACAGTTAAAAAATACTGTTTGTATTCTTTAGTTCTCTTAACCTGTATTGTGATTATGATGGATGTAAAGTCCTTAAATTATAATGGAAATAATCTGAATATGAAAAAACTCAATTACAAGTTGCATCATACTTAAAGCTGTTGAATGAAGAATCTGGCGTTCTTAACAAAACAATGAAATTCGCTGTTAACATTCGCTGTTAACCATGTCGCCTTATTCTTTATATTTCTATGCTTCCCCAAAGCAGTCGACCCTGCTAGGAAATACTACAAAACACTTAGGAATATTTGAAGTATGAGTTGCTCAATGGCGTTTATTTTCAGTCCAACTGAAATGGAAAACAGCCTGTAAGAAAGTATCATAAACAAAGCAAAGGGAATGTGCAAAAGATTCAGAGAAAGAATTGATATAGACTGGAAAGAATGAATTATGAAAAGTTCAGAAAGCAGGTTTCTACGATATGTATATTGTATTCCAACAGCAAACCTGACTGTATGTGTCTTCATCACTGTCTGAAGAAGACACTATCTCATGGTGATCAGTTGTGAACTGATTGTTGTGATTGGCTCCCAAATCAGTGAACTTCACTTACATCACTAAAAGAAATGTGTTAGCGAGTACGGAGCTACCCCAGCTTGCTCACTGGGAATGCGGGAGTGAAGGCACCTGGTACATGGCAGAATTTGTCAGACAAATGTACCCCGTGTTTTCACAGCTCCTGTACAGAGTTGTGGCTGCCCTAGATTTAACATACACCATTTTTACCTAATTCGAATAGAATGCCCTTTTGGAAGACTCCTGGCAGACTCTAAACAGCATGCTCCCAACCCTCAACATAACTCAAGTTGTATTTTTCTTTTTCTTCTAACAGTGAAACAGTTTGAAACTAAGCTCTGAACTAGTCATATCTTGGGACATTTATCCACATGGCATAGGCTCCTCTAGCTTAACCCAAACTGTGATGTTATTTGGGTACTGTGAATTCTCTTTCTTCCTGAGGTGCAGACTATCCATTCTATTTTGCTTGGACTCTCAGCAGCATAGACATTTCTTCTGTTTTTGGGGAGCCCTTGTGCATGGAATTAATTGCCTGTAAAGCACATTGTCTTATTTTAACATGAACTAGCTACATCAGAATTGTTCAGTCATTCAAGATATTCTAAACTATACTCCTATTAATGTTTTGTGACAACAAAGACACCAAACTTCATACATAAATGTTTGAGTCACTGCATTCTTTTCGGAGTCTCAAAATACACAAAATGTAAAATGACATAGAGGCAAAAGATAAAAAACCCTCTACCTTCTGTTCTCAGGCCAATCCTAAAGTACACTTTAGTCAAAAATTTCAGGAAAAAAACACAAATATGCATAAACAGAGGTGCCTTGTGTCAGCTATCCTCATATATTGCTCTGCTCAGCTTTCATTCATATTTTGCGTTTGCCCACCACAGCACTGAGCATGGGGAATGGTCATCCCACTTGAGCCACTACCTCTTATACAATATATATCTATTTATATATATATATATATATATATATATATATATATATATATATATATGAGAGTTGTCCTGAAAAAAAAAGCACACTCGCAACTGGTCATTACGGACTGTAGCAAAGTCATCAACTTACAGAGAATTCTTTGGCATTTTAATTATTTCAGGCTTTGTATTTTCAAACATCTCTGGAGATGTGTTTCTGGGTTAATCCCTTCATCAGCAGAGAACAAACATTTCCTTCCTTTTTCAAAGGCCAACTGCCTGGGTGCTCAGCAGATTTAATTGAGAGTTGTCCTGAACAAAAGCACACTCGCAACTGGTCGTTATGGAATGTAGCAAAGTCAGCAACTTACAGGGAATTCTTTTGCATTTTCATTATTTCAGCCCTTGTATTTTCTGGAAACGTGTGTCTGGGTTAATCCCTTAATCAGCAGAGATCAAACATTTCCTTCCTGTTTCAAAGGCCAACTGCCTTACTGCTCATCAGATTTAATTGCAGGCACCTGATATCAGTTGAATACCAGTTTTGTCCCAGTGGACCTTCGTAAAATTAATTTTTTATGTAGCCAACATTTTTAGGACGTGGCATGTTTGAATTTTTTGTCTTCAAAAGGGCAGTCAAAGGGAGTTACCAGTTGCCAGACAGATTAAGAAATGCATCTGTGGCACCACAACCTGAGCCAATATTTTGAGGTACATTTTGATCTATGCTTTCTCTGGCCTTGAAATGTCAAAAGATGTTTAGCTAAGGAATTAGCTTAGTGTGGTCTCTTGGCAAGAGAGTTAGCAAACAACCAGAATGTGGTGAATATCCCAGGAAAACAAAAAAGATAGAGGCCTTGCTTTAGTTGTCTGCACTGCACCATACATAGGCTTTTAGCTGTATGTGCTGCAGGCACGGATGTCAATGGAGCAACATTTCAAAGTACAAAGTATGCTTTACATTTTAAATATGTTGAAGGGTGCCTAACGGTCATGCAAATATCATTTTTGTAGTACTGTCTAGAAGCAACATAGTCATTAACTGCAGATCCACAGTGAGAAAAACCTAAAATGGACAGAATCCAAAGCAAAAGAAAGAGTCAAGAGACCAGAGTCAATAAAAATCCTGAGTGCCAGCCAGATCTAGGTCAGGTTTTCAAAGGTGCTGGCCAGAGTTTGTCATCTCGCAAGGGTAAACTGCGCAAGTCAAAATAATTTTACATATAGATGGATTTGATTTGAAGAAGTAAGGAATACATGAACCAAGATACTGCAGTTAGAACAAAGGAGAAATGATCCTGATTCCTACCTATACAAAACCACTTCTGTGCACTGGATGGCTTGAAGCCATCGGCACACACAGTGGGAGTGCGAACAATGGTTCCAAGCCGCCCTCTGCATACGAATAGGGAAACACCCTAGTGTCGGCACCAGAGGGATTTCCTTTTAATATTTTCAGCCTTGGTGGCTGGAGAAGAGCTTTTCCAGCATCCAAGATTGCAAATGTCCCTTCCCTGTAATGACGATCGGTGCACTGTGTTGCACTGACATCATTACAGGGAATGTGAAAGTAAAGTGAGCCAATCAGCTCATTTACTTTCATGCCCATCAGTGGTCAGGGGCATGTTCCAGCTCCCTGAGCACTGATTTCAAGACCCTTCTAATGGCACCTTTCCCTAGTGGGAATCCACCACTAGAAGAAAGGGGGGACAGCCTCTTGGGCAAGGGTTTTTGCTCCATGTAGGTATTTTCTTTTATAAAAAGAGAGGTGGGGCTGCCCAAAATGGGCATGACCACGCCCCTACCTCAATTAAATCTGGACCAAAGTCTTTTCACCCCTCCCGGGGGCAGATGAGGCAATAGCCCCCAATCAGCCTCCGCAATGAGGAGCAGAATGACCACTAGACACAAGGGATTATATTTTTAGAAACATCTAGGGGTGGGGACAGTCCTGAATGTGCATGGCAATGCCTCCACCCCAAATAAAGGAGTACAAAGTCTTTCTGTCCTCCTGGGGGCAAATGGCAGTATTTACCCCGATCTACCCCATGGGGGGACAGACAGCCCACTAGATGCCAGAGAATTAAAAAAAGGTAGCAGGGTAGGTACTGCCCACCACCATAGGCATTGTTATGCCCTTACCCCACCTGAAGGGTGCTCCGCTGTGGAATAAAGAATCTCATCCCATGGCAAGCAAGAGCACTTTTGACTATTTTGGGTTTTGATTTTACATATGTGCCAGGAGAACTTGACTAAATCCCAATATTGTCCCACTTGCAATACTGAATGGCTGCACTTTTTGGGATTGGTTAGGTTGCCACTTGGAAAAACCTACCAGACCCAGACACTTCAGAAAACTAGACATCTGGGGTCGTCTAGGGTGGTGTGCTTCAGATGCAGTCCACACCATCTTCTTACCCACAGTGCCCTGCAAACCTCAAACAGTGACCAGAAAACATACACTTTCCTCATATTTCTGGGAGGAAAACTTCTGGAATCTGTGGGGAGCCACAAATTTGCTATCAGATAGCATTCCCCCAAATCTCTTGATAAAAAACTTATCTCACTTCTGTGGGTGGGCCAAGAGATCTCTACACGAAAGTATTGCTGAGCGGAGCTCCGGGAGATTCACTACACATAATTCTGCAGAATCACTGAAAAACTTGGAGGACCTAGAGGTCTTGAAGAAATCACTAAGAGGTGGCATGTCCCTGGAATCCATGTACTGTGGTTCTGGCAGGTCAGTAAATCTGTGCACATTTATCGCTGGTGTAGCTTTTGCCCCCATTTTTTGGCCATGCAAGAAAGTGTGCTATGCATGAATTCAGCAGGGGTGGCTCCTCCGCTATGGTGGAGAAGCGTTGCCTCCCACCAGCAGCACCTACAAACATTTAGAAATAAATCAATAATAAATTATGTTTATTGTTGTTTTTATTTTTAAAGGGGTGGGGTCATGGGGGTGACAGCCATTGAGGGGAGTACACGGAGCACTCCCCTCAGTGCGCATGTATGTTCCAAACACACATGCGCATAGGGCTCTCTCCAACCAGGCACTGTGTTGCTGGGTTGGAAATCAAAGGCCCAGGCTCCCCAGTCTCCCTTGGAGCGGGCGCGCCAGCCAATGATAAAGCTGCTCTGAGCAGTGTCATAATTGGCCACAGGGCAGAATGGGAGCCCGTGCCTGGAGTGCGGCGGAGAGCAGCGCAGTGGCTGGGAACTTCGGGTAATAGGTAAGTTGTTTTTTTTTCTGGACATTTGTTTTGTTTTTGCTTTAGTCCCCTATGCCCCACCACTTCGTCCAGTCAACACTGCGACTTGAATTCAGAGAGGGTGACACACTCCTGAGAGCCTACAAGAGAAGGGGTTAATCAATTTAGATTATGACTGCGGAACAAACACGCTTTTTCTTAAGGTGAAGCAAAACATGACAGTCCTTTTAATAAGAGGAAGTGGGATAAATAAGGGAAATCCCAAGACCATTCCAAAGGGTAAGCAATCCAATGTATTTTTGCTATAACAGACGAGAAGAAGGAAGAGGCAGTATGTTTGCACGTAATACCTTGTATTGGACACTCGCTGCTAACACATTCGGTGATCTGAAGGTCATGTGTTTCAACTCTGACAACGCAGAATTTGCCTTCCAATGTTTTTTGGTCACTAAGCTGTGTATTATAAAATGAACATCTGTCCTATACAGCTCTTAGAATCAGCAAAAGTGCCCTAAGAAATAGTACTGCAGCAGCTACATACTAGCACATCCTTTTACTGATGGTTTGTGGTGAGATTCACAGCTGCCTCCTGTCATTCATCACTGCCCTTGCCATTACAAAAACACATTCCCTGAGTCTGAAGAAGACCTGTCATTGATTTAGAGGCATGTGTCTGCAACAGATTTGGAGGTGACGATTCACTCTCATTCCTGTAAGCTATATTTGTGCGCAACTTGCCTTGCAACACGTTAGTATTCATGTGAAAATAATATCTGTTTCCCAATTGTCAGATTTCACAAAGAATCACATGCTTTTGAATATATGGAAGCATATGAGGGGGGTGCCTACTAAATCCTAGGATCATCGCATACAGATACCATGCTGTTTTATTTTTTCAATGTAAACTGTCAGGATTCTCCAATATTTGTAGCCTTTAGAGGAGCAAAGTTTGTTATTTTATTATTTGGACAGCAAGGAGATGCATGCACTCTCTACACTTATAGATTCTGTTTGGCCAATTACAAATTAATTCTAAACATATTAGGAAGTGACACAGAAAGTTATTTGCACATGCACATTTATCTACATTGTTATTCTTCTAGTAACATTCTTGTTTGCGTACTCCTATACAGGAGTCCATAATTGCACCATTGCAACCTTGGATTTACACAACCCACCATGTTGTGCACTGCACACGTGGCAGGCTGGTGCACAACAGGCCTAGCAGATTTTGCTGCCTACGTCCCTGGCCTGAATTCAGGTCAGGGTAGTAGGCAGTGAAAGAAAGCTGTGGTTGCAGTTTCAGTCCTTGGTTGTGAACCAGTGTGCACAAACAACAGCAACGAAAGAAAAACATGAGGACCTATCTGGGTCTTCCAGGTTTTCCTCCTCTCCCCCTCGTCCAATGGCGACGAGTCTTCAGTGGCTGCCTCCCTCTGGCCTCTGCTTTGGTGTGCACTGCAGTCCAGTCATGGGCTACACAGTATAAGTGCAGTTCCAAAGACTCCGCTGGGTCTGCCAGCAGAACGGAGCTCCCCGCACACCCCTTGTGAAAGGCAATCGGGCTGAACATCCAATGAACTACTTCTTCGCATAAGTGCTGGAAGTAGGGGTGTGAGGGTACTGCAGAACCCCCAGAAATAACCATGCTGTAGTTCGAAAGATGAATGAGCAATAAAGATGCCTTGAAATTTTGTCTTTATCTTGTTACATTTGTTGTGCATTCGATGCCAGAGGTCAGTGTCAGATTGTGTCTTCTGACAAGGGACAAAATTGCTGCTTATTCATTTAACACAGAGACTGAGGTTTATCACAAGAACCTACCTGTTATCCTTGCCATTGACCAGAGGTAACTTCTTATGTCTTTTCAGGCAAGGAGCTGACCAGGACCCGCTGTGTCATCCTCGGCGATTCTGTAGTTGGAGTTCATCTGGCTGAGGTCTGCACGGGGTCAAGCTGGTGATCTTGAAGCCACTCTTCTTGGGTACTGTTAGAAATGGGGTCTTTGGTTGACAGTCAGGTTACCCCCTGTTCAAGCAAGGACCCTCACTCTAGTTAGGATAAAAGAGAATCACCCTCAGCTAACCCCTGCTTACCCCCTTGGTAGCTTGGCAGAGCAGTAGGCTTAACCTTAGAGTGCTGGGCGTAAAGTATTTGTACCAACACACACAGTAACTTAATGAAAACACTACAAAATGACACAACACCAGTTTAGAAAAATAGGAAATATTTATCTAGACAAAACAAGACCAAAACGACAAAAATCCAACATACACAAGTCAAGTTATGATTTTTTAAAGGTTTAAAATAAAAAGAGTCTTTAGGTAGTTGTAACACCACACTAGCGCTGCTAGCGTGAAAATGTACCTGGTTTGCGTCAAAAATAACCCCGCACGGGCGGTGTGCGTCGAAAGTAACCCTGCACGGCTGTGTGCGTCGAAAACAACTCGGCACGGCGGTGCGCGTTGAAAAAGCCAGCCACACGACGATCCGAAAGTCCCGCGGCGCAGGGTGCGATCTCTCAGCCTCCGTCAGCGATGCTGCGCGTCGTTTCTCCTGCTCCGGGCGTCGGTTTTTCGGTCGCGTTTCCTGCGGCGTCGTTTCTCAGCTGCGGAACCGGCGTCGCGTCGTTTTCTCAGCCGCGATCGGATTCGCGTCGATCTTTTCTCCGCACGGTGCTCGGTGCGTGTATTTTTGTCCTTAGGCTGCCAGCCTCTCCTTTCAGGGTCCCAGGAACTGGAAGGGCACCACAGAGCAGAGTAGGGGTCTCTCCAGAGACTCCAGGTGCTGGCAGGAAGAAGTCTTTGCTATCCCTGAGACTTCAATAACAGGAGGCAAGCTCTACATCAAGCCCTTGGAGATTTCTTCTTCAAGATGGAAGGCACACAAAGTCCAGTCTTTGCCCTCTTACTCTGGCAGAAGCAGCACTGCAGGAAAGCTCCACAAAGCACAGTCACAGGCAGGGCAGCACTTGTTCCTCAGCGATCAGCTCTTCTCCAGGCAGAGGTTCCTCTTGATTCCAGAAGTGTTTCTAAAGTTTGTAAGTTTGGGTGCCCTTCTTATACCCATTTTAGTCTTTGAAGTCACCTTTCTTCAAAGGGGACTCACACCTTCTTGTGAAATCCTGCCTTGCCCAGGCAAGGCCTCAGACACACACCAGGGGGCTGGAGACAGCATTGTCAGAGGCAGGCACAGTCCTTTCAGATGAGAGTGACCACTCCACCCCTCCCTCCTAGCAGAGATGGCTAATCAGGAAATGCAGATCACACCCCAGCTCCCTTTGTGTCACTGTCTGGTGTGAGGTGAAAAACAACCCAACTGTCAAACTGACCCAGACAGGGAATCCACAAACAAGGCAGAGTCACAGAATGGTTTAAGCAAGAAAATGCTCACTTTCTAAAAGTGGCATTTCCAAACTCACAATCTCAAAATCAACTTTACTAAAAGATGTATTTTTAAATGGTGAGTTCAGGGATCCCAAACTCCACATGTCCATCTACTCTCTAGGGGAATCTACACTTTAATCATATTTAAAGGTAGCCCCCATATTATCCTATGAGAGAGAGACAGACCTTGCAACAGTGAAAACGAAATTGGCAGTATTTCACTGTCAGGACATATAAACCACATTACTATATGTCCTACCTTATCCATACACTGCACCCTGCCCTTGGGGCTACCTAGGGCCTACCTTAGGGGTGCCTTACATGTAAGGAAAGGGAAGGTTTAGGCCTGGCAAGTGGGTACACTTGCCAAGTCGAATTTACAGTGTAAAATTACACATACAGACACTGCAGTGGCAGGTCTGAGACATGATTACAGAGCTACTTATGAGGGTGGCACAACCAGTGCTGCAGGCCCACTAGTAGCATTTGATTTACAGGCCCTGGCACCTCTAGCGCACCTTACTAGGGACTTACTAGTAAATCAAATATGCCAATCATGGATAAACCACTTACATACAATTTAAACAGGAGAGCATATGCACTTTAGCACTGGTTAGCAGTGGTAAAGTGCTCAGAGTTGAAAAGCCAACAGCAACATGTCAGAAAAAAATAGGAGGCAGGAGGCAAAAAAGTCTGGGGATGACCCTGCATAAGCAAAAGTCCAACACGACCCCCTACCAGCCTAAAGCCAGGGGAGAACAATCAATACCTTGATGTACTTCCCTGATTGGGGCGATAGAACAGGGACCCAGGCCCACAACAGCAGGGGCATGTTCCAGTTCTACGCCTTCCTGACTCCAGTTGGATCCCTCTGTCCATACTCTCAGGGCCCACTAAGCTAACCCATGGGGAACCCTTCTCCACATCTACAGACACCATCTGTGCAACACCTAACTTTACTTTGCTCACAGATGTATTGCAATGGGCAGATAGTACCACCAGGGCCAACACAGTGGTGTTGCCCACTCCACCCCCGGGGTGTGACTCTCGTCCTCCCCCCCCCAGGGGCAACTCTGTCCACCAGGACAGCAAGCCACAGTGGCCCCAGACAACGGCCAGGGATGAGAGCCCGACCTCAGGCCTCTCTAACCACTGTGACTGTGGAGAGTGGGGGGTGGTAGCCCCAGGTGCCTGGCACCCTTTGACCACTCTCTCTTTCACCAGGTCAGGGATGACAACCTGACCCTGGTCCTCCCCTCTGGGGCTCTGTAACCTCCCTGCAGAAGCGGCACCCCCAGAGTCGAAAACTGTCAGGGTGCTTCTAGAAGCAGTCCTGCACAATTCTTCCACCAGTGCAGGGATGTTAACCTGCAACTGATCCTCCAACCTGGGGTCTGTACCTTCAGGTTGGACCAGGGCCAGGGGTGAGGCTTCCCTCCCCCTGCCCTCTCTTCTGGGGTCCTGAACCACCCAACTAGGAGTGGCCCCCCCAGAAGACAACATGGTAGGGGCACTGTTAGCAGTAGCCCCTTCCTCCAGGTCAGGGGGGACACCCTTAACCTGGCCTCCCAATCCAGGGTCTGTACCCACAGACTGGATCACTGCCTGGCAAACCAGGACTTCCTGGGGGGCATACCTACCCCCTACCAGGTCAGAGTTTACCCTCTGAACCTGGTCATCCAACCCAGGGTCACCACCCTGCGGTTGAACCACTGCCTGGCACACCAGGACTTCCAGGGGGGCACACTTACCCCCCTCAAGGGACACACTGTCCCGAAGGGCCACACAAGAGTCTGGCGGGCGCAGGTCCCCTGACCTCTGCCCATCTGACAGAGTCTGGATTCCCCCCAACCCAGAAATGGTCTCACCAAGGTCATTCATGGGAGGCTCTGCTCTCAGAGCTGACCCCTGACCCTCCAGGTTCTCCACTGGGGTCCGCAACCCCCTCTCAACCCTCTGTCTGGACTTCTGCACCCCCTCACTAGGAGTGGTACTGCCAGACACCAGAACTGGTGGGACGCTGGCTACAGCCGCCCCCCCAAGTTCTCCTGACACTGTGGGGTCTCCCTCAACAGATGGCCCTATGGTACAGGCTAGGCTCCCCTCCTGGTGTTCCCGCAGGGAACCCTCCAGGACCTGGGACCGGATCTCGGGCACCTTGGGCCTCAACCCATCCCCATTCCCTCTCCTCTGAGACTGGACATGGGGTCCCTCACCCATCCCACTACACTGGGACCTACCTGGGACACTACAATCCTTCCCTACCTCACCTGGTTGGGAACTACCTAGACCACTCCTCTCAGGAGCACCCCCAAATGCCTCTTCAGACTCTCTGGTACTCACCCAGAAGTCTGCCTCCATTGTAAGCTCCCTGGGGTCAGAGAACTCACACTCCACCTGGTGTTGGCATAGCTCTGGAAAATAAGGACTAGACATATGCTCTCCAGCAATTACATCACTCAGCCCCTCACATGAATTAACCAAAGTACCCTTCACCCAACCATCCAGTGACTCTGCTTTGACAAAGCACCCCACATCACCCTCCTGAGACTGGTGAGACAGTACCTGACTGTCCCTGACACTCAACCCACACTCTTCTGGGATGTCTTCACACTCCATAACCAGGACTTCTACCTGGGGGGAACCCCTCTCCCTGTCACTCTCACCTAGAGTCAGTAGAGTGTCCCTCCCACCAGTAGGAATATGACTCCCCATGCCAGTTCCCCAATCCACCTCAGGGACCCTGTGCATCACTGGAGCTACCTCATACCCCTGAACCTCCTGGCGTGTGTTAACTCCCTCCTTCAAGTAGGGCACCACCTCTCTGGGCATGTGCACTTCTGCAGCATCACTGGATATACAATTGTTGCTGCCACCATTCCAGCTGGACTCAGCCCTCATGACTTCCAGCTCTTTCAATTTAAGCTCGTAAGCATAAATCATTTTTTAAATCTCTAAGTTCCTCCTCCTTTCTTCCAACTCCCAATTGAGCTTTTTCATCTCCCATTGGAACTCCCTCTCTGCCTGTCTGTCCTGTAACTCTTCAGGAGTCAGACCCTTGGGTGACACCCTGCCATCCCTCCTGGGGACCCTCCCCCCAGGCGTAACAGGTTCCTCCACTACACCACTGTGTATCCTCTGCACTTCCCCACCCCTATTCTCCTCCTCTGTGTGCCCTCCAGCCTTCTTGATTGTCACCCAAGCCCTCTGTGCCTGTTGCAGCTCCCCCTCCCTGGTGGAGCTCTCAGTGGGACAGTCAAGATCTTTAAGGAACTGTTTCAATTGAGCAACTGAGTACTCCTTCAGTTTCTCCATTTCAAACACAGCTCCAGCTGTTGCATCTCCAGATTGAGACATGATGGTCACAAGTGCAAAGTTCCAAAAGGCAGAAAAAATAATTTCCCAATGAAGTAAAAAGAATCAGTCAAGGGATCAGCAAAATCATGGAAGTAGAATAAAAAGAGTCCTTAAGAGAAAAATCAAAAGATCACCAAACAAGTAGTATGTGGTCACGTAGTGGTCTGAGATCAAAACAGTAGTGTACACTTAATTACTGTATGTCAAGTACAAATACAAGTCCAATCCCGACCGCTGGTCACCAATGTTAGAAATGGGGTCTTTGGTTGACAGTCAGGTTACCCCCTGTTCAAGCAAGGACCCTCACTCTAGTTAGGATAAAAGAGAATCACCCTCAGCTAACCCCTGCTTACCCCCTTGGTAGCTTGGCAGAGCAGTAGGCTTAACCTTAGAGTGCTGGGCGTAAAGTATTTGTACCAACACACACAGTAACTTAATGAAAACACTACAAAATGACACAACACCAGTTTAGAAAAATAGGAAATATTTATCTAGACAAAACAAGACCAAAACGACAAAAATCCAACATACACAAGTCAAGTTATGATTTTTTAAAGGTTTAAAATAAAAAGAGTCTTTAGGTAGTTGTAACACCACACTAGCGCTGCTAGCGTGAAAATGTACCTGGTTTGCGTCAAAAATAACCCCGCACGGGCGGTGTGCGTCGAAAGTAACCCTGCACGGCTGTGTGCGTCGAAAACAACTCGGCACGGCGGTGCGCGTTGAAAAAGCCAGCCACACGACGATCCGAAAGTCCCGCGGCGCAGGGTGCGATCTCTCAGCCTCCGTCAGCGATGCTGCGCGTCGTTTCTCCTGCTCCGGGCGTCGGTTTTTCGGTCGCGTTTCCTGCGGCGTCGTTTCTCAGCTGCGGAACCGGCGTCGCGTCGTTTTCTCAGCCGCGATCGGATTCGCGTCGATCTTTTCTCCGCACGGTGCTCGGTGCGTGTATTTTTGTCCTTAGGCTGCCAGCCTCTCCTTTCAGGGTCCCAGGAACTGGAAGGGCACCACAGAGCAGAGTAGGGGTCTCTCCAGAGACTCCAGGTGCTGGCAGGAAGAAGTCTTTGCTATCCCTGAGACTTCAATAACAGGAGGCAAGCTCTACATCAAGCCCTTGGAGATTTCTTCTTCAAGATGGAAGGCACACAAAGTCCAGTCTTTGCCCTCTTACTCTGGCAGAAGCAGCACTGCAGGAAAGCTCCACAAAGCACAGTCACAGGCAGGGCAGCACTTGTTCCTCAGCGATCAGCTCTTCTCCAGGCAGAGGTTCCTCTTGATTCCAGAAGTGTTTCTAAAGTTTGTAAGTTTGGGTGCCCTTCTTATACCCATTTTAGTCTTTGAAGTCACCTTTCTTCAAAGGGGACTCACACCTTCTTGTGAAATCCTGCCTTGCCCAGGCAAGGCCTCAGACACACACCAGGGGGCTGGAGACAGCATTGTCAGAGGCAGGCACAGTCCTTTCAGATGAGAGTGACCACTCCACCCCTCCCTCCTAGCAGAGATGGCTAATCAGGAAATGCAGATCACACCCCAGCTCCCTTTGTGTCACTGTCTGGTGTGAGGTGAAAAACAACCCAACTGTCAAACTGACCCAGACAGGGAATCCACAAACAAGGCAGAGTCACAGAATGGTTTAAGCAAGAAAATGCTCACTTTCTAAAAGTGGCATTTCCAAACTCACAATCTCAAAATCAACTTTACTAAAAGATGTATTTTTAAATGGTGAGTTCAGGGATCCCAAACTCCACATGTCCATCTACTCTCTAGGGGAATCTACACTTTAATCATATTTAAAGGTAGCCCCCATATTATCCTATGAGAGAGAGACAGACCTTGCAACAGTGAAAACGAAATTGGCAGTATTTCACTGTCAGGACATATAAACCACATTACTATATGTCCTACCTTATCCATACACTGCACCCTGCCCTTGGGGCTACCTAGGGCCTACCTTAGGGGTGCCTTACATGTAAGGAAAGGGAAGGTTTAGGCCTGGCAAGTGGGTACACTTGCCAAGTCGAATTTACAGTGTAAAATTACACATACAGACACTGCAGTGGCAGGTCTGAGACATGATTACAGAGCTACTTATGAGGGTGGCACAACCAGTGCTGCAGGCCCACTAGTAGCATTTGATTTACAGGCCCTGGCACCTCTAGCGCACCTTACTAGGGACTTACTAGTAAATCAAATATGCCAATCATGGATAAACCACTTACATACAATTTAAACAGGAGAGCATATGCACTTTAGCACTGGTTAGCAGTGGTAAAGTGCTCAGAGTTGAAAAGCCAACAGCAACATGTCAGAAAAAAATAGGAGGCAGGAGGCAAAAAAGTCTGGGGATGACCCTGCATAAGCAAAAGTCCAACAGGTACTATGGGCTGGAGTGGGGGCTGAAGGCCCAGCAGTGGCTAGTCCAGGATCAGCTGCCCTCCCCAAGACAGTTCCTGCAGCAATGCCCCTCCTGGGCACAGAAGGTGCCAGCTACGCCATGTTCCTCACTTTCGATGGGGCCTTAGGTTGCTGCTGCATTTGTGTCTTAGAGAGTGTGAGTCATCCCTGCTCTAGGAGGCCACAGTGGGCTGCAGGCGACAGGGGCACAGATAGCCCAGTGGTGGCAGCTGTATGGTGCTGTGCCTCAGGTTCCGCTCCCACACTCTCTGCTGGTCAAGCAAGGGTATGCTGCTGAGTCACCACCTGCAGCTGGGCAGCCAGGAGAAGGGGCGAGCAAGATAAAGGACATACATGCACTCTTCTGCAGCAGACAGACAAGACCTCTGCTGTTGAAAGACAGAGAGGCTGACATGACACTGAGCAGGGGCTCAGAGCCAAAGTGGAATAGCGGAGAAGGGTGGAACAGGCTTGTTGCTATAGGGTGAGCTCAGCAGTAAACTCCAGTCTGCTGATGCGATATGGAGTTTTTGCTGAAATCCATGCTCCAAGCCGAATGTGGAGTAGCAAAAACTCTAACAACTCCCCCGGCGGAGAGGAGTTTGCCACCCACCCCTACACAAAAGTCCCTAAAGTCCAACATGGAGAGACTAACAATAACGGCAGCTGTGGGATTTAGAGTCATGCTCGGCTGCCACCCATGGAAACCTACCAAATACAGACATTTTTAAAAAGCGGACAACCTAAGGATTCCTGGATGGTGTTAGATGTGTGAATCCTATGATGTTTTCTTACCCACAATGCCTTGCAAACCTCCAACTTTGCCTGAAGTTGCACATTTTCCCTACATTCCTGTGTTTGAAACTTCAACATTCCAGAGGAATCCACAATATTCCTACCACCTAACATTGCCCCACCTATGCTGATGAAAACTCTGCCCCACTTGTGTGGCAGGGCCTAGTGGGTGGTAGGAAATTTGTAGATTCTTGTGTATTCCACAAGATTTGATCACAGAAATATAAGGAAAATGTGTTATTTCAGGCAAAGTTTGAGGTAGTCAGAGTAAAAAAACTACTGGGATCCACTAAAATCATGCCATTTCAGATTTCCCTAAATGTCTAGTTTGCAAAAAAGGTGGCTAGGTTCCCTAGGTACAGGCTGAGCTAGGGTCCAACATCTAGAGCTACCCACATCAGAAAAAGATGGCCAGTTTTCGGTGGGAAAATATCCTGCGTCCATGTTGCATATTGGGAACTAGGCCTACCCATGCAAATGAGGTACCATTTTTATCAGTAAACACAAGGAATACCGTGTGAAAGGGAGTTTGTGCCTCCTCAAACATTCCAGAACCTTCCATCACAGAAATGTGAGGTAAATGTGTGTTTTTAGTCAAAGTTTAAGGTTTGCAAGGAATTTTGGGTGAACAAATGTGGTGAGAGCCACGCAAGGCAGGCCATCGTGGATATGGCTAGGTATCTAGTTTCTGAAACTGTACAGGTTGTCTAGGTTTCTCTAGGTTCCACCTGAGCCACAGCTCAAAATGTAGAGCTACCCACACCAGAAAACTGGAGTCAGTTTTCAATGGAAAAATTTTCTGCATATATGTTGCATTTTGGGCCATTTCATGTTGCACAAGTGAGGTAGGATTATTATCAGGAAAGTTGTGGTAGTATATTCTAGTAGAACAATTGTTACTACCAATTGGATTTTGCTGCATTTATGCCTTTCAAATGTAAGCCAGTGTGTAAGAAAGATGACAGTTTGAAAAATACCCTCGAAATCATTTGCTAGTATGGTACCCACAAATGTAGAAATAACTACTGCTTCTAAAGTTGATATCTTGTTCCCATTTCAGAAATACATAAGTTTCCTTGATACCCATTTATACTCTGCCAACTTCGCTATAGGAATTGGTCTATTCTCAGTACTCAATGAAAAACCATTGTACAGTGCAGCATAGTTGTTTGCCTTAGGTACCTTGGGTTCTTGGAAAACCTACAAACCCTATATTTCCCTGCAACCAGAAGTGTCTAGCAGATGTAATGGTAGACCGCTTTGTCAATCGACCATTGTCTCAAAAAAGTTACAGATGAAAATGTTGTGACAAATGCCTGTTTTTTCCTACTCATTTATAATATTTCTTTATTTCAACAGTTATTTTCCTTTGGAGAACTTTGAGGAATCTACACATAAGACCCCATTCCGGAATGTTGACTACTTTTCAGAAATCTGTAGCTTTTCTGAATCACGCATGGTTTCACGCTGGTTTCCACCACAAACTGGAAGTAGGTTGAGAGCACAAAAATAGGGAAAATACACTGCTTCTTAGAAAAATGCCAAAACTGTAGTACAAAATTAGGTTTTTTGATTCAGCCCTACATGCTCCTGAAAGCTGGAAGGGTGGTGAATTTAGTATAGCAAAACAATCATGGATGCCATTTAAGGGAAAAACAGACACTTTGGGCCTCATTCCAACCCTGGCGGTCGCGGGCAACGGGAGCACCGCCAACAGGCTGGCGGTGCTTCAGTGCCCATTCTGACCGCAGCGGTAAAGCCACGGTCAGAAAAGGGGATCCGGCGGTTTCCCACCGGATTTCCCCTGGCTGGGCTGAACCTCCATGGCGGCGCTGCTTGGGATTACGACCCCCTTCCTGCCAGCCTGTTTCTGGCGGTTTTGACCGCCAGGAACAGGATGGCGGGAAAGGGTGTTGTGGGGCCCCTGGGGGCCCCTGCACTGCCAATGCCACTGGTATGGGCAGTGCAGGGGCCCCCTAACAGGGCCCTAGCATGATTTTCACTGTCTGCATAGCAGACAGTGAAAATCGCGATGGGTGCAACTGCACCCGTCGCACCCCTGCAACACCGCCGGCTCCATTCGGAGCCGGCCTCTGTGTTGCAGGGCCTTTCCCGCTGGGCCGGCGGGCGCTCCCTTGGCGGGCGCCCGCCGGCCCAGCGGGAAAGTCAGAATGGCCTCCGCAGTCTTCTGACCGCGGAGCGGCCATTTGGCGGTTCCCGCCAGGCGGGCGGCGTCCGCCGCCCGCCGCGGTCAGAATGATTCCCTCAATCTGGATCACTTGTACCCTATTTTTCCCTAATTTCTTCAACATATCTGCCATATTTTGCCATTTTTCTCAGTCCCCTCCTGGGGAATATACAAAACCTGGACACCTTTTAATTCCCAGGATGTTGGAAAAGTCAGACCCAAATTTGGTGGGATATCTTATGTAGAAAAGAAGGGCTAAGCACCAACTAGCCAAACAAAGGCCTAGCATTGCAGGGGAAAGGCCACCAAGGGTAAATAGTAAAGCCAATCTTTGTATGTGCAGACTTTCCCACTGAGTCTGTGGCCTCTCTGCAGTGAAATTGTTATTAACTTGTGGTTTATGAATACCGAAAAAAAGGTAAGCTTACACAAAGTGAGTGTCTAGCCAAGACAGCAATGCCCCATGATAATATTCTTTGTGAACAATTGCTCCAAGTCAAGGGTTGTTGTTGACTAGTAAAGCAATATTGGTCAAAGGGCACAGAAGGTTTCCACATTAAAATACTGCTTTGAAGTTGTGGATGTGAAATGGAAGTTAACAAAATAGTTTCTCAGAAGATGAGTAACTTCTGCCTCTGAATTCAATTTAAAAACTGCAGTAAATGTTTTTAGATAAATTCATTATGAAAATGGTCTTTGATGAGCAGGCTTAAGCTTAATCATAAATGATAACTTAATTTTAAGGAAGGCTTTACTAACAGAATAGCTCTGGTTATTGTCTCAAATAATTTAAACTCTTTTCAATGGATATCTTCAATTTAGTAATTTTCTTTCTAATTTATCTGTGGCATTTTTTGATATAAGTATCCTTTTACTACATATTTTATCCTAAACCTTGAGAAGATGAGTGGAAGGAGCCTAAAGTGAGATGAGAAAAATGGATACATTCCCTTTCCACCAATGTATTGTAAAATGTTCTGAATGGTTTCCACGGGAGGGTCAAGAAAGCATACAGCTTCTTGACAAAGTTAGTGTGTTTTGAGCACAACTCCCTCTTCTAGGATAGCAGAAATTCTTCACACTTTCACACACCCCGATAGATCTGAGGGACTCACGCTACTGAATGCAGATTTTACTAAGCACATTTCTGGTCTGCATCATGTGGGTGCAATTTTACCACGATAGCAGAGTATTATCAAATTGAAATCTGGTCTCCCTGATGTAATGTGAATGCCTTAATTGCGTGGACTATGTTGCTATGCAAAGGAGGCATGATCATTCCATCCACTGGCTGTTTTAGGTGATGGCATTTTTCAGTAGTAGATGAACAATGGTAACAAACATTGTCCAATATATTACAGACCATCTTTGCGTGATTGTCACAGCCACCAAGCATATAGTTTTAGTTTATTCTTGTTGCATTTCTTTGCTAGGGCAAAGCTGCAGCCAGAACCATACTAGGGCAAATTGTATGAGAGCTTGGAGGTAGAGAAAGAAGGTTGCAGGTCAACTCATGTTAAAACCCTATTTGTAATCGTGCATCTTCATTGTAGTCTGTGGAGCTGACATAACATGTAGTATGATACTACTATAATGCCCCCTTGTCTGTTGTAGAGCTATATAGGCCCTCATTACAACATTGGCAGTAAAAGGCAGTTACCACCGTGCAGAAGTCTGCCAACACACCGCTGCGGCAGCGGAATTCCGCCACGGTCATTATGACCCACCGCTCGGAATCTGGCAAAATTCAGACACCCACACAAGTCCGCCACAACAAAGGTCAGTGATAAAATGGCGTAAACAAAACCTCCACTGTCATGCCAAATACGCCCACACTATCACGACACATGAATCCACGCGGCGGTCTTTCAACCGGGGTATTTCATTGGCGGTACACACCGCCCCGCTCAAAATACACACACATTTACAAACACTACCACATTGACAATTCCAAATACACACACCTGATACTCATACACACACCATTCCCACACATCCAATACAATATAAAACACACACCCACATCACCCACAAACCCCTACAACAAAATTACTGAGAGAAGGCCAGAGAGAGACACTACAAACAACTACCAAGCATCCACAGGCACACAATACCATCACCCACATAACTTCCACGCACCTCACACAACACACAACTAAATATCACCCCACTTATCACTACACACACCACCCCACACATCACCCACACCACCCCTTGGCACAGCAAAGACACCCCAGGTTCTCTGAGGAGAGCTCAGGGTCATTGTGGAAGAAATCGTCCGGGTAGAGCCACAGCTATTCGGATCACAGGTGCAGCACACCTCCATAGCTAGGAAGATGGAGCTATGGCGCAGAATAGTGGACAGGGTCAACGCAGTGGGACAGCACCCAAGAAATAGGGATGACATCAGGAAGTGGTGGAACGACCTATGGGGGAAGGTTAGTTCCATAGTCTCCAGACACCACCCTGCGGTACAGAGGATTGGCGGCGGACCCCCACCTCCTCCCCCACAACTAACAACATGGGAGGAGCAAGTCTTGGCGATTCTGCATCCCGAGGGCCTCACAGGAGTAGATGGAGGAATGGAGTCTTTTAAGTCAAATCTTAACTATTACACCCCCCACCCTACTTGCATGCTATCAAATACCCCCACCCTCACCCTCTCCCCCATCACTCCAACTCCTCACAAATGTCCCAAAATCACAAACCGCACATCCTAACACCAAGCCCTGCATGCAACAACAAAGCCTGGACACGCATCACCAAAGCATGGCCACTGCACATACCCATTCACGCCCCTAAACCACCATCACACAAGGACCCACACAGGAATTCAAGCACTGGGGTACACGGTCACCCACCTATTGAACACCATGGCACACACAGATGTAATAAACATACTTTTATACCCTTCAGGACCCCTACCCAACGTCACCAGACAGGAGGGTCCACACATGTCCACACCACCAAAAGAAGACGCCCACAGTGATGACAGCAGCTCTGTCCAACTGGATCTAGATGACCAGCCAAGCCCATCTGGAACCTCGGAACAGTCGGTTCCCCTGACACAGTCCACCACAGAGCTTCTCCCCTCTGAAAACACCAGCACAGCACCCACCCAGCGGGACCATACCTCTGTCCCCAGGACAAGTCAATCAGCAGTGTGTCCACCACTACAGGGAACCCAGGCTAACCTACCACCCCAACAACAACAGGGACCTGGGGGCAGTGGGCACATAGTCCAGGGGACGGAGGTCCAGGAACACAGGGGAACCGGGAGGGCTGCTGTGTGACAGGGGGCGGACAGGCCAAGGGAACCCACTCTCCACGAGGCCCTCTCCAACATCATGGGAGCCTACCACCATTCCCAGGAGACGATGGCAACGGTACTGGCCAAGTGTCAGGAGACCCAGCGCCTGCAGGAGGAAGAGTATTTGGACTTCAGGGAGAACTCAGATCCATCAATTCCACCCTGGGCACCATCATAGGGGTGCTGAAGGAAGTCCTCAACACCAAGAGGGACACTGTGGCACAACAAGGGGCCCCTGACACTAGCCTGGACGATGAACTGCCCACCACCTCCACCGGCGCTAGTGGACAGGAGGCACCGCCACAGGACCACCACAACAGCACCCCACCCCCTGCAAAAGTAGAACCACCCCGCAAACGGTCCCTGAGATCCAGGACAAAGACAGAGAACGATGCCAAGACCCCAGCCAAGAAATGAGACCACCCTGAATGTCATCCTTCTGTCCCACCTTGTCACCTTGTCCATCCTCAAACTGCCCCAGCTCCACTTCCTATGCCCATTTGGGCAATGCACCCGTGAGACTAATAGACTGGACTCTGCCATGGACATTCCTCCACCATCACCCCTCACCATTTTACAACTCCCTCCAATATTGAGCACTGAAATAAACACCCTTAAAGCACAAAACAATCTGGAGTCTGTCTGTGATTCTGAAATAGTGTATTAGCAATTACAGTGACAAAATGCTCTTTTAATTGTAATGTCAACATACCTATGTCACACAGCTCTAGTCCATGAGGAAACAAAGCAGATGTCACACAGTGGGACCAACATCTGTGAAATCGTAAGGGAAAGTGACAACTCAGTGACCATACACTGGGTGAAAACGACTGACAGTAGAGAGGTAGTAGTGTTAAAATACATGTAGTAGGCAGGTTTGTATTCTTACCTGTGTCTCACTGGAAGTATTGCAGGATCACAGAGTTCCTGTTGTCAATGTCCTCTTCTTCTGCTTCCTCGTCTTCACTGTCTACAGGCTCCACAGCTGCCACAACACCACCATTTGGACCATCCTCCTGCAGAAAAGGCACCTGTCATCGCAAAGCTAAGTTGTGAAGCATACAGCAGGCCACGATGATCTGGACACCTTTGGTGAGTAGAATAGGGATCCACCTGTCATATGGAGGCACCTGAACCTTGCCTTAAGGAGACCGAAGGTCCGCTCTATAATCCTCCGAGTCCACCCATGGGCCTCATTGTAGCGTTCCTCTGCCCTTGTCCTGGGATTCCTCACTGGGGTCAGTAGCCATGACAGGTTAGGGTAACCAGAGTCACCTGCAAATGGCGAGTGCAACTGTTAGACACACACTAACCTGTAGGGATATCCCAGACCCAGACAACCATTCCCACTGACTTGCTTCCAGGTGCTCACCTAATAGCCACACACGGTGCCTCTGGAGTTGACCCATCACATAAGGGATGCTGCTATTCCGCAGGATGTAAGCGTCATGCACTGAGCCAGGGAAGTTGGCATTCACATGGGAGATGTACTAGTCTGCCAAACACACCATCTGCACATTCATGGAATCATAACTCTTCCAGTTTCTGTACACCTGTTCACTCCTGCGGGGGGTACCAAAGCCACATGTGTTCCATCAATGGCACCTATGATGTTGGGGATATGTCCCAGGGCATAGAAGTCACCTTTCACTGCAGGCAAATCCTCTACCTGAGGGAAAACGATGTAGCTCCGCATGTGTTTCAGCAGGGCAGACACCACTCTGGACAACACGTTGGAAAACATAGGCTGGGACATCCCTGATGCTATGGCCACTGTTGTTTGAAAAGACCCTCTTGCAAGGAAATGGAGTACTGACAGCATCTGCACTAGAGGGGGGATCCCTGTGGGATGGCGGATAGCTGACATCAGGTCTGGCACCAGCTGGGCACACAGTTCCAGGATTGTGGCACGATCAAGCCTGTAGGTGATGATCACATGTCTTTCCTCCATTGTCGACAGGTCCACCAGCGGTCTGTACACCGGAGGATGCCGCCATCTCCTCACATGTCCCAGCGGACGGTGCCTATGAAGGACAACAGCGAGCACAGAGTCAACCAACCACAGCTTACACAGAACACAAATCATAATCCAAAATTCAAACATCTCCGGGGCCAGTGGTGCCTGTAGTCACCGGAATCTGGAGTGCACCGGGCAGCAGGGCAGCCAGTGTGGCACGGAGCCACAGCACGGACAGTCCCCCACCTGTCAAACATCAAAAGTTGGCCAGTGCCCGGCGGGAGAGGGGAGAAGACTGCAGCCACCAATGCCGCTCCCAGGGGTACAGGTGGGAGTGTGGAGTCAGCTGCGACACCTTACAGGGTGGGGAAAGGGCACAAAAAACTCATCAAGTCTGGGAAGAGCAGCACGCAGAGAAGACCGCCATCATCCCCGCTGCCCAGGAGGCCACCGCCATCATCCCCGCTGCCCAGGAGGCCACCGCCATCATCCACGCTGCCCAGGAGACCACCGCCATCATCCCCGCTGCCCAGGAGGCCACCGCCATCATCCACACTGCCCAGGAGACCACTGCCATGGTCCCCGCTGCCCAGGAGGCCACTGCCAGCACCAGCCTTGCTGCCCAGGAGGCCACCGCCATCATTCCCACTGCCCAGGAGGCCACCGCCAGCACCAGCCCAGCAGCCCAGGAGGCCACTGCCAGCACCAGCCCAGGAGGCCACTGGCAGCACCAGCCCAGCTGTCCAGGACAGGACCGCCAGCACCAGCCCAGCTGCCCAGGACAGGACCGCCAGCACCAGCCCAGCTGCCCAGGAGGCCAACGTCAGCACCAGCCCAGCTGCCCAGGACAGGACCGCCAGCACCAGCCCAGATGCCCAGGACAGGACCGCCCGCACCAGCCCTGCTGCCCAGGACAGAACCGCCAGCACCAGCCCCGCTGGGCCATAAAGGACCACCAGCACCAGCCCCGCTGGGCCAGACAGGACCGCCAGCAGCTGAGTCACTACCAAGGACCCCACCGCCACAAGCACCGCTGAACAGGACACCGCTGCCACAAGCACCGGTGAACAGGACACCGCCACAAGCACCGCTGCCAAGGATACCGCCACAACAAGCACCGCTGGCCCATGAGCGCCAAGGGCACTGACGCTACTGAGTCCGTCACGAGCAGGATGAAGCACTCTGGGCATAAGGCCCCCTCCAGAACCAGTGGAGAGATACATCCACTACCTCAGTCCTTGGCAGGATGAAGCACTCTGGGCACAAGACACCCTCCAGAACCAGTGGAGAGATACATACACTACCTCAGTCCTTGGCAGGAAGAAGCACTCTGGGCACAAGGCCCCCTCCAGAACCAGTGGAGACTGTTATCCACTTGAGAGACTGTGGCTTTGCACTCCCCAGGATTGAACAGTGGGCAACCCACCCACTGTAGAGACTTGAGAGACTGTGGCTTTGCACTCCCCAGGATGGAACAGTGGGCAACCCACCCACTGTAGAGACTTGAGAGACTGTGGCTTTGCACTCCCCAGGATGGAACAGTGGGCAACCCACCCACTGTAGAGACTTGAGAGACTGTGGCTTTGCACTCCCCAGGATGGAACAGTGGGCAACCCACCCACTGTAGAGACTTCAGAGACTGTGGCTTTGCACTCCCCAGAATTGAACAGTGGGCATGTGGCCCCCTCGTGGATTTGGTGCCTGTTTTATTGCTATCTGATGCCCCTGCAGTGTTCTCTCCGTCATGTTCGGGGATTGAGTGTGGGCCTCGCCCATGCCGTGTGGGCCCAGTGTTCCATAGACTTCAATGGAGCACTACCTGAACTACTATTCTTGGTGTATATATTTGTTAATAGTGTATATATATTTTTGCGTACTGGATTTTAATATATTACAATGGTTACACTCATTTCCCTTTGTCTTTGCATTCATCTGGGGGGTTTGGGGGGCTGTAAATGTAATGTATCATGCTGTATTAGTGTATATGTTGTAGTGGGTGAGGGTGGGGGTGTTGCGTGTGTGTCCCCCTGTTTTTCCCTCCCCCCTCCCCTGTGTCATAGGTGCAGTACTCACTGTGGGCTTCGCCGCCAGCGTTCGTGGTCCTGGTAGACGAGCAAGAAGATAAGGGCTGGCAGGATCTGGAGCTCGGGTTCCATGGTGTCCGGATTCCTCGTGGGGTGTGTAGAGGTGAGCGTTTTCCATTCGAAGTCCTGTTTCCGCTGTGTTTTTGTTCGCGGTGAATCCGCCCCGGAAAAGGTGGCAGATTGGTAGGTTGTGATACTGTGGGCGGTGCCTTGTCCTCCGCCTGTCTGTTGGCGGTGACCACCATGTTGTTTGTTTGTACCGCCGTGGCGGTCGGAGTGTTAAAGTGGCTGTCTATGTTGGTGGTTTCCGCCACGGTCATGATTCCATTTTTTTTTCCGCCGGCCTGTTGGCGGTCTTACTGCTGCTTTAACACCGACCGCCAGGGTTGTAATGAGGTCCATAATGTGCTCAGAATAAAAGTGCCATTCACATAAGTAAAACTCTGTTTGGGCCTAAGGAAAGATCATTCCTGAAACCGTGGTGGCCATCTTGAACCGATAGGTTGTAAATACCCCATTTTTCCTGCCTGGAATGGGAAGGCCTGAAACTTCTAGCAAGGAGAGACCACAACTTGAGTCCAGCTGATGATAGCAGGAAGCGAGGAACTTCACCAAAGGACTCTGTTGATGTTGAGAGTCGCACCGAGAGCCCACTTCACCAAATCCAGATCGGGACATAGACTCCAACACCCTTGTTTAGTGTACAAGGCCATTTATTAGGACAGGCTTGCTTATCATAATAACACGTCAAAGTAACCATAACTGAATGTCAACTTTAGCTTTAACCTTGTAACTCCCCTTCTTATATCCTCACTTTAAAATGCTACTTATCCTTCACTCACCCAATTTCCACCTCCATTCCCACACATCCCCCTTTTCATTGCATCCCCTGCCTGACTCGCGCCTCCCCCAGTTTGTCATCCTTCACCTGCTTCTTTTTCCCCTGGAAGGGTAGACAATCCCGCATCTGACTCTCCACCCTCCCCATCTACTGCCTGCACCAAGCAACCTGCCCTAAATTGGCATGAAACCCAGCCCCACCCTCACCCCCATCCCCGACCTACTGTCTCACCCTTGACCCATCCTTTCTACATCACACCTGCAGGGCAGGCAGGTGTCTAACTTCCACACAGTGTGACCTGCTAGCGCTGAAGAGGCCGATTCACTGCCCCCACCTCCTTATACACTTCACACCAAGACCCTCCCACGACCGCCTTGGCCATCTACATCCGGCCTGAGAGGTCCCACAGAAAGACAAGACTGTGTCCAGCTCTCCACAGGGCCTATATCGGGACATAGACTCCGACACCCATGTTTAGTGTAAAAGGCCATTTATTAGGACAGGCTTGCTTATAATATTAACACATCAAAGTAACCATAACTTGAATGTCAACTTTAGCTTTAACCTTGTAACTCCCCTTCTTACATCCTTATTTCAATCCACCACTTATACTTCGCTCACCCAATTTCCATTTCCATCCCCACACATCCTCCTTTTCTTTGTATCCCCTGCCTGACTCGGGCCTCCCCCAGTCTGTCGTCCTTCACCTGCTTCTTTTTCCCCCTGGACGGGTGGACAAGCCCGCTTCTGTCTCTCCACCCTCCTCCATCTACTGCCACCCAGCACAAACCCAATTGCAGTTTTGCTGCCTCACCAGCAAGCCCACTGCAACACCTCATGCCTTGCCATCCATCTCACCATGCCAAAATCTTTCTCCCCACAGATTAGTCAGCAAG
This sequence comes from Pleurodeles waltl, assembly GCF_031143425.1. NCBI lineage: Eukaryota > Metazoa > Chordata > Amphibia > Caudata > Salamandridae > Pleurodeles > Pleurodeles waltl. Next base: position 316,789,752 of record NC_090444.1, read on the forward strand.
AATCGCAACTCCAGCATATAATGTGCATTCCCCATTTCCGAGAGCTGCTCACCATCATCCTGGAAAAGCACCTACTCCTCCTCTTTTAAACCCTCATGTGTCAGGAACCCAGATATCCTGCCCTCCACGCCATTTCCTTCTTGGCACCAGTTCTGTCCAGATCAGGCAAGTCCCATGCATGTTGTGTTTCATTAGTACCAAGTCACGTTGCATGTGTTGCAGTAGGATGAGCCCTGAGAGACGGACCAGGTCACTCTCTCCCAGGTGTAACACCAATACATCTGGACATCCCCACATCGGCAACAATGATGTAATAAAAAGAAGCAAATTGCCCCACCTCATGCCACTCTTTCCCCACCATAGCACCTCATCTCTGCTACTTGGGAGTCCCAAAGATCGTCCATAGACCTGCAGCTCTGCGAATTTCACCGCCCAGTGAATAAAAGAGTGCCCGACCACCCACATGATTGCTTTCTGATTATCTGGGCCACTCACGCAACCTGAAAAAGAAACAAGAGTCAGAATGAAAACCACAAGCCCCCCACCCCGCCGTGTGTGACACCAAACTCCAGCCAAGCACGCCCTATTGACAAAACCTGACCGTGCCTGCTCCCATAGCCCATTAAGCCCTTACATATCGCTCACAGCATTTTGATCGTCATCGTCCAATACACCTGATCCTATCCTAATCCCACCCCAACCTGGCCACTTCAGTCGCTGTGCCAATCCTAAAAGAATGAGTACCAGAATTACCCGCCTGTCTACCCAGGTTCCTCAAAACCATTCTCAGAACAGACAACAGCTGAAAAGTTGTGACCTTCATGCCATTCTCAGGAATAAACACACATTCCCTCAGGCTCAACCTGCTCAGCTTAAAAGAGTCCCATTCTCGTACTCGACGTGCTTCCGCCACGCCCCCTTTCTCCACCCATATCCAATTGCCCTTTCCCAACTGATCCGTCTTTGAACGCTGCAACCAAATCCCTAGCCTCTCATCCTGACGCTGCACCTCACTGGCTTTTAAGCCCCCAGCTCTCCCTAACCCCACCAACTCAGACACACAAAAAGCCCCCAAAAACATCCATATCATACATAAATGAAAGAGGGCCACCTCATTGGTATTGAAACAACAAACTGGTAGCACATGCAAGATTTGCAATAGTAACTCAAATGTAATTGCCTCGCAAACAAAAACTGGCCCTATACACGTTCTCCCCCAACCCTTCAATATTTTTTCCAGAATATCATTCCTCGCTGGGTCCCAACTGAAAAACAACTTCCCGTAAAAAGACACACGTGCCAACTTGCCCCAATTGTGGCTGGCGATAAACCCTTCCGAATCAAGAAAACAACAAAACTCAACACCCTAGATTCCAACATTCTTTGTTCCTGTGACCAAAACTGCCACCTGTAGGCTTCAAAATCAAGAAATTCCAACCATGCCAGGCGGTAACTCCTGAGTGTTGAGTCAGCAAGCGACTTCTCCACCAATCTAATGACCATCATGAGCCCCACTCCCAAATGTTTGCCAGGACCACTGTCTTGAGCTCCTCCGCGCCAGGTGCCAAATGTCAGAAACGCTGCCACTGCGAACAAGACAGAGAATCTGCAATGGAATTGTTCACCCCAGGAATATGTGCAGCTTTAAAAAATGATATTCAATGCAACATAAACCTCCTGCGCAACCGCAGCACCCGAAGATCCTTAGCTCTCTGTGTATTCAGCAACTCAACTACCGTCAAGTTGTCCACGTGAAACATCAATGACATGTTTGCCAACTCTTCTCCCCATACCGACAGTGCCACACACAAAATTCAGAAGACCAAGTAGCTGTTGAGCCATGAGCAGATAACTTTTTTGCTTCAGTCTGATTCCCCTCAAGAACAACAGAATCTCATCCAATTTAACGGCCGGTAGGGCGCACCATAAACTCCCTTGTGTCCAGTTCAATGCACAAAAAAGTTAAAACACAACTTGGGCCTTTTTTCCGGGGCTAGCGGTACCCAAAAGTATTTTACCAACCGCTCAAATTGCTGCAGTGCCCTGCCACAAGAGTCTGACTGCGCTGTTCCTATGAATTGAAAATCATCTAAATAATATGACACCGTCCAATGTCCACTCACTTGAACAAAAACCCACTGCAGGAAAGTACTAAAAGCCTCAAAAAATGCACAAGAAATCACGCAGCCCATGGGAAGAACTCTGTCCACATATATCGCACCTCCCAACTGCATTTCTAGCAAAGAAACATTATCTGGGTGAATGAGGAGCAGCCAAAAAGCTGCCTTGATATCACATTTGGCCAACTCTGCAACTTTCCCACACCCCTGGATGAGATTTATAGCATCATCACTGTGGCGTACACCACTCATGTATCTTCTGGCACAATGAAGTCATTCGCCGATGCCCACTCAGGCAATGACAAATGATGTATCAGCCTAAAATACCCACGGCTCTTTTTCGGTACTACCCCTAGAAGTGAGATCATCAAGTTCTCCATGGGCTAGTCATGAAAGGGGCCCGAAATCCTGCCCTCTGCCACTTCCTTGTTCAGTTTTGTTGCCACCACATCCGGCATAGCCTTAGCTGACTGCAAGTTCTCTGCCCATCTCCGACTCCTTGGCCCCTGATAACCTATCGTAAAACCGTACTTAAAACCCCATTCCAACTTTAGCGCTGTGTCCGTATCCGGATGCATGCGCAGCCAATACAGTAACCTTTCCAACCTAATTGAAGTAGGTGTCCTTTGGTCCAGGAGCCCCTTGTCCCTCCTGCCCCTGGTAGATCTCCACTGCTCAGCTGAGCTGGCGAGAGAAAAACATTGCATGACTGGGTGTTTACTCCCACATTTTGAACATTCATGCTTAAATTTACAAGGGTGCCTGGAGCAAAAGCCCTTGTTGAAGTTACAATATGCACCTGAGGTAGATACTTGTGCCTGCTGAGGCATATCCGCCCCTCCCTGAGCGGGACTCTGCTGAAACGGCTTGTATACTCCCGGGATACCACTGGCTGTGTGTGTGGGGATCTCAGAGAGCGAAGATGCCATCCATTGCAGCCATAATTCCAAGTCCACATCCTCCCAGGGCTTCTCAGGGTTTATCCTAACTCTGGCTCTGAATTCCTCATCGTAATTTAGCCAAGCAAGCCCCCAAAATGTAGTTGCACTTTCCGGATAATATCCATGTACTTAAACATGGCGATGGCCCTGTCAAGGTATTTCTCGTAGTATATGCTAGCATAAATCAAAAAGGCAGAGGGGGGTTGTCCATAGTTACTGGGACATGAGCCTTCTGTGCCAGCTCCCACTATTCCTCCTTAGAACCTTCCTTCGCCTGAATATCCCTGTGCAAGAGTTCGAAAACATCCACATACGCTTTCGTCTTGTTTGCCATGTGTGACCCCAATGGCATAGCGAGTCCCATGTGCGGGATACTCTTCTTATGTCCTGCCCCCCCTTGTCCTCATCAGTCTTCTCCCCGCTTGCCGCTACTTCACCTTCTTTGCTTTGTGCCAACAGCATCTCAGTCCCCCCCCCTTTGCCTTAGCACCTGCATCTACTGTACCAGAATCAGGCTGCGAGTGTATCAAGTCCTTGCCCACACCAATAGATATGAATTGTGCCGCACTGGCCCTGCTCTCCTCCAACTGCACCCCCTCCCCTTGTGCAACTACTGTCCCCTTATCAGGCACACTCCCCCAGGGCCCCCCACCCCGGCACCAACCTTTTTCCCCTTCTCTTTGCTGACCTCCTGCCCCCTCCCCTTAGCTACTCTGATGTCCCTGGTTGGGGCCCCAGCCAGCGTGAGATCTAAGGGCTGCCCCAGCCCCAGAAACTCCTCCATATCCTGTTCTGCCCTACCAGCAGGTTCACCCTGCTCTAAGCCCTGTGCGAGTGGGCCTGTGTCATCCCCCTGGGGCCCCCCTATCCCCAAGTTTTCCCCTTCTGGTTCCCTGCCTCCTCTAGCCTCCCCCAGTGGCCCCCCTTCGGTGAACACAGGAGGGTGGGTGGACTCCCTGCGTCCCTGCCCCTTTTTTGCCATTTATGTACTTTCTTTTCCTTTATTAGCCCTGCGGAGTGATATACATTCAGCAGTCGCCGCCGCTGCCACCTGTGAAGCCACGCGAGGCGTGCTCATGTCATGCCTACCCAGGCCTGGTGCAGGACACCAGGCCTGAGCAGGTCCCCTCAGCTGGCTTCGCCAAGCATGCGAAGCGTGCCCCGAATCTCTTCAATATCGTTGCCCATGGCCATGATGTGAAGCGTTATGATTTGTGGTGAAAGAAAAAGCACTTCCCTACCTCCAATGGAATCGGCCTAAGTCCGCACAGCGTAACCTGCTAGCGCCAAAGAGGCCGATTCCCCCACCCCCTTATATACTTCACACCAAGACCCTCCCACACCCACCCCCCCAGTCTATCCCTGACTTGGCTGTCTACATCCAGCCCGAGAGCTCCCGCGGAAAGACTGGACTGCATCCAGCTCTCCACCGGGCCCATAAACACCTAAACACAAATTCAGGGAGAAAAGAAATAAGAGCATTAAAAATGCATGATAACAAATGTATGGTCTACCATTTATCAAATTGGGTAACAAACGCACAAGTAAGTAAACGTGCTTCTTTGAAACTGTTAAGAACATTTTTGAAAATAGAAAATTTAAAGATTGAAGGAAATTAAATTAAACTTCATAAAGGAGTGCTGTCCGGATAACCTTAAGATGCTATAATAGTGTAACTTTTAACTGGGACAAAGCACTGTCAACAAGGAACTAATTAAACTCAGCCAAGAGTTAACTAATATATTTTTATGCAGTGAGGCATGACACCTTAATGAAATAAGCAAGAGAGCAGAAGTAAAATTAACATGGCAGAAGTCGTCCTCCCGGTTGCGCAGTCAACTCTATTAAGCAATCTTCTCTCCATCTCAGATGTTATTTCTTCTCCGCTTGTGCACGGATTCAAAGAAGACTGTAACCAAACACTCCATTAGGTGGACAGTATTTCATCTCTCTTGATGGGAACTAACAAACACAGTGCAAACACATTTTACCACCCTATTATGAAATTCTGCTTCCATAAGTGATCACATGTTAAAGAATGTTTTGAGCTTAGCTGTTGTTTGAAATGTTGTTGTGGTGGTGATCTGTAGGGTTGTGTTTTGGGTTGTTGTACCTTTCTGCATTTTGTTCTTTTGTTTTACTGTGGTTGTTATGATGTGTTCAGTTTGGACAGGGGCAGCTCCTCCTTAACCCCTTAGCTGCTGGAACTTCCCCCCCCCGTGCTGAGCCCTTTTTTGGCTATTTGGGGTAGTTTGCGCTTAGGCCTTCATAACTTTTTGTCCACATAAGCTATAAACGCCAAATTTGCGTCCTTTTTTTCCAACATCCTAGGGATTCAAATGGTACCCAGAGTTTGTGGTTTCCCCTGGAGGAGACCAAGAAAATAGCCAAAATACAGTGAAAATTTCGTTTTTTCCAAAAAAATTGGAAAAAAGGGCTGCCGAAGAAGGCTTGTGGTTTTTTCCCTGAAAATGCCATCAACAAAGGGTTTCTGGTGCTGAAATCACTATCTTCCCACCTTTCAGGAATGGGCAGACTTGAATCAGAAAACCACATTTTCCAACACAAATTTGGCATTTTACTGGGACATCCCTCATTTTTACTATTTTTGGTGCTTTCAACCTCCTTCCAGTTAGTGACAGGAATGGGTGTGAAACCAATGCTCGATCCTGGAAAGCTAAACATTTCTGAAAACTAGACAAAATTCTGAATTCAGCAAGGGGTCATTTGTGTAGATCCTACAAGGTTTTCCTACCGAAAATAACAGCTGAAATAAAAAAATATTGAAATTGAGCTGAAAACAACAGCCATTTTTCTTTATGTTTTACTCTGTAACTTTTTCCTGCGATGTCAGATTTCTGAAAGCAATATACCGTTTTGTCTGCTGGACTCTTCTGGTTGCGGGGATATAAAGGGCTTGTAGGTTCATCAAGAACCCTAGGTACCCAGAGCCAATAAATGAGCTGCACCCTGCAGTTGGTTTTCATTCTATACTGGGTATACAGCAATTCATTTGCTGAAATATGAAGAGTGAAAAAGAGGTATCAAGAAAACCTTTGCATTTCCAAAATGGGATCAAGATAAGGTTTTGAGGAGCAGTGGTTATTTGCACATCTCTGAATTCCGAGGTGCCCAATCTAGCATGTGAATTGCAGGGCATTTCACAAATAGACGTCTTTTTTACACGCTCTCTTATATTTGGAAGGAAAAAATGTAGAGAAAGATAAGGGGCAATAACACTTGTTTTGCTATTCTATGTTCCCCCAAGTCTCCCGATAAAAATGATACCTCACTTGTGTGGGTAGGCCTAGTGCCCGCGACAGGAAATGCCCCAAAACACAACGTGGACACATCCCATTTTTTGACAAAATACAGAGCTGTTTTTTGCAAAGTGCCTACCTGTAGATTTTGGCCTCTAGCTCTGCCGGCACATAGGGAAACCTACCAAACCTGTGCATTTTTGAAAACTAGAGACCTAGGGGAATCCAAGATGGGGTGACTCGTGGGGCTCTGACCAGGTTCTGTTACCCAGAATCCTTTGCAAACCTCAAAAAGTGGCTAAAAAAACAAGTTTTCCTCACATTTCGGTGACAGAAAGTTCTGGAATCTGAGAGGAACCACAAATTTCCTTCCACCCAGCGTTCCCCCAAGTCTCCCGATAAAAATGATACCTCACTTGTGTGGGTAGGCCTAGCGCCCGCGACAGGAAATGCCCCAAAACACAACGTGGACACATCCCATTTTTTGACAAAATACAGAGCTGTTTTTTGCAAAGTGCCTACCTGTAGATTTTGGCCTCTAGCTCAGCCGGCACATAGGGAAACCTACCAAACCTATGCATTTTTGAAAAATAGAGACCTAGGGGAATCCAAGATGGGGTGACTCGTGGGGCTCTGACCAGGTTCTGTTACCCAGAATCCTTTGCAAACCTCAAAAAGTGGCTAAAAAAACAAGTTTTCCTCACATTTCGGTGACAGAAAGTTCTGGAATCTGAGAGGAGCCACAAATTTCCTTCCACCCAGTGTTCCCCCAAGTCTCCCGATAAATATGATACCTCACTTGTGTGGTTAGGCCTGGTGCCCGCGACAGGAATAGATCACACAACGGTCAATGTTGGTCCTTACGTGAGGCAGCTGTTGACCCTGGGGTGATCCATTCCTGACACAGGCACTAGGTGTAGGCACTCAAGTGGGATAGTGTTTTTATCAGGACAGGTGAGGAGTCACTGGGTGGTAGGAATGTTGTGGATCCCAGCATATTCCTGTAGTTTGTGTGAAAGAAATGCGAGAAAAATGTAGTTTTTTTTCAACATTTCAGCTTTGCAGGGTATTCTGGGTAAGAAAACTTTGGGGAATCCACACAAGTCACACCTCTGTGGACTCCCCCGAATGTCTAGTTTCCAGAAATGTTTGGGATTAGTGTGTTTCTCTATATGGCCGCCGAATCCAGGACCAAAAACACAGGTGCCTGCCTTACAAAACCAGTTTGTTTTGCCATAGATAATTTTGATGTCTCCACAATATGATTTGGGTGGTGGAATTTGGGGCTGAACTAAATTGGAGAGCTCCCAAGAGAGCACTCTCTCTCTCTCTCTCTCTCTGCTTGCCACCGCATTCACCTGCTCTCTGGGTTGGCCTAACCCACTATTACCCAGTTGCACGAACAGCTTGCGAAGGGACAGCAGGACGTCCGCATCACCTCCCTCATAATGTACTGGAAGAGGAGTTATCGAATGGGACTCCTCTGACTGAAAAATCACTCCCAGAGTCTGCGCCATTGTCCTATCCCTCAGATGCTGTCTCAGTATCTGATGTCTCAGTCTCTGATCCTATGTCAGAGCGGTCCTCTATAACCCGAGTGCAGGCAGCAGTCATCCATCAAGATGCCATCTCTGCTATTGGCTAAACTGTTGCTCTAAAACACTAGCCTACGTAGACAGTCACAAAATCGATGGTGTGTGTGAGATACGTGCAACAGTAGAGGCCACCTTACCTGCGCTTCTTCCCTCAATCAGCACGTACTTTCAAGACACTCAAAAAACACCTTCTCACATACCATTCGTCACAGTCTTTAGCACCTCCTGCGCCCAGTCCAACAATCATTATTGGTGCTCCCACTCCCTCCTCCTCGGATTCCCTCATTACCACCCAGCAAAAGTGCCCTTGATCTCTCCATAGCCGCCCTCCACCCCGCACATACATTTCATTGGTATTATAGCGCAGGTAATGGCTGACTTTAATGTACTCAGCTATTTACATAAAATACAGATTTGCTCTTTGCAGTAGGCATATAAACCGACTGCGCTTCTTTATGGCACTAAAACTGCCACTAGACAAGTCGGATCCTTTTCCCCCCAGGGAAACCACACACATATTGACAAAAGTGATATATATATGACAGCCAACCACCTGAAACTCAACTCAAGCAAAACCGAAATAATCCTCTTTGGCCCACACAAAAACACCTGGGACCCCTCATGGTGACCCACCACGCTAGGCCCTGCACCCACCCCCGCCAACCACGCACGCAACCTCAGCATCATCCTAGACTCCTCCCTCTCGATGACCCAGCAAATCAACGCTCTCACCTCCTCATGCTTCAACACACTCTGTATACTGAAAAACATTCAAATGGATCTCCACAGAGACCAGAAAAACTGTCACTCACGCACTCATCAGCAGCAGGCTTGATTACGGATACGCCCTCTACGCCGGCACCACTCTAAAACTCAAGCGCAAACTACACGCATCCAGAACTCAGCAGCACGACTCATCCTCGACCTCCCCCGACACGAACACATCTCTCCACACCTCAAATCCCTCCACTGGCTCCCCATTGACAAAAGGATCACCTTCAAGATCCTCATCCTCGCACACGAATCACTCCACAACACAGGCCCTGCCTACCTCAACGAGAGTCACCTTCCACACCCCCACACGAAACGTCCGCTCAGCTGACCTCTCTCTCGCCTCTGTCCCCCGCATCAAACACACCACCACAGGGGGCAGATCCTTCTCCTACCTTGCACCCAAAACCTGGAACGCCCTCCCAACCCACCTTCGCAAGACCCAAAACCTACTTCTTTTCAGGAAGGGCCTCAAAACCTGGCTTTTCGAACAGTGAACCACCCAGCCCCTTTCCCTCCCCCTGTCCCCCCCCCAGCGCCTTGAGACCCTCACGGGTGAGTAGCGCGCTTTATAAATCTCTTTGATTGATATATATAGATCTACCTCTATATATATATATATATCTCTATCTACATAGATATATCTATAGATATATCCATGTACATAGATTTGGGAAACATCCTGAACAACTAGGTCTAAACCACTACTTGCCTGAACCACTACTGCTAAACAACTAAAAAGTCTCTACAACTAAGTACTGAACAACTACTGTCTAAACAACAATTGTGCCTGAATAACAATTGCCTGAACAAGTAAATTTAAGTTAAGGTTTTCTTTTTGTTTTTTATGGTTTATTAGTTGTTTAGAATATATATATATATATTAGTTGTTCAGGCAATTGTTATTCAGGCACAATTGTTGTTTAGACAGTAGTTGTTCAGTACTTAGTTGTAGAGACGTTTTAGTTGTTTAGCAGTAGTGGTTTAGGCTATAGTTGTTTAGGACCTAGTTGTTCTGTCACATATTCCATAGATATATCTATCTACATAGATATATATATATATATATATATATATATTTTTTTTTAGTTGTTGTATGGTATCCTTGGGGGCCAAAATGGCCCCCAGGGAAACCCTACAACATCTAAAAAAAAAAATTGCCCCCACAGGGGGTCACCCTGCCCACGGGCGACCCCCTGTCATTTTATTTTTATTTTTTATTTTATTTTTTGAAGAAAAAAGAAAAAAATTCCCGGGGGGGCGCGATTGCGCCCCCCCCCAGGGGGCACCTACCTTTTTTTTAAATCAAAAATATGCCCGGGGGGGCGGCCCGTTTTCCGAGGGGTCCGCCCCCCCAAGGGTAATCCCTGGCGTCTATTGGTGTTTCCTGGCCCCCGATTGCAGCTGTGCTGCGATCAGGGGCCAGGAAACAGTTTCAGAAGGCCTCGTAAGAAAGGGGAGACTCTCCCCTTTCTTACAAGGCCTTCTGAAATTTTCCTGGCCCCCGATCGCAGCTGTGCTGCGATCGGGGGCCAGGAAACAGTTTTCCCCATCGAAGCAGGAAGCGGCGCGATGACGTCACAAACGGGCGGGTGGGGGGTGGGGAGGAGACACGGAAGCTTCCGTGTCTCCCGGGGAATGGGAAAAAAATTAAAAAATCCTATGGCACCCGAGGATTTATTAATACCCTTCCTGATGTCGGCCACTGGTCATGACCCGCACCAGGGAGGGTGTGTGGGCGTCGGCCAGTGGCCGACGCCTGCACCAAAAAGGTTAAGGGGCGTCGCCCTCCCCCGCCAGCAGCTGCAAATCCTTGAAAAGAAAAGGATAATAAACTCTGTTTATTATCCTTTTCTCTTAAAGGGACGGGGGTCACAGGCTGTGCCGTGCACTGAAGGGGAGGGCTCAGCACTCCCCCTCAGAGCTACATATATGTGCAGTGTACTCTCTGCAGCCCCGCAACTCAGTTGCCGGGCTGCAGAGGGTCTGCTCAGGCTCCTAGTCTGCCTGGGAGTGCCCTGGCTGGGCGCTCCCAGCCAATCCTGATGCTGCTTTGAGCAGCGTCAGGATTGGATGCAGGGCAGGCTGGGAGCCTGTGCCTGCGTGTAGCCAGCCAGCAGGGAAGAGGAGCGCGGCGCAGAATGCCATGGAAAATGTAAGTGATTTTTTTAAATAATTCATTCATTTTAAAGTTTATTATTGTTCATTATTGTCCCCGCGAGCCGCTCATGGATTTGGACTTGTATCATTGGATTGTACCCTCTTATGATTAGTGTTGTTATGTTGCTTTGTGTTTTCTTGCTTTCGTTAGATATGTCCATACCTTCTGCTATATTTCCATCCATGACACTCAACCATTTGCCACTATCTAATACAGTGAAATGGTGCTGCTTCAGCTCCTCAATTATTCAAGACATCACTGAGAATAAAATTGTCAGGTATCATGCCTTAAATGAGCACTTCTACTGCTCACCTTATGTGATAGGTTTTAAAATAGAAGCTGTGATTTGTGTGTTGGGAGCCATTCCATATTTCCATCTCAACAAACTGAAACATGTAAATTTTTATCCTAATTCCAATATTGCTTGTCTCAGGTTCAACAGTAAATAAAGTTAAACAAATTTGATGGTTTGGACAACACCACATCCAAAGGTCAAGTTCACTGTTATGTGCAATACCGATGTAGCTTCACTGTTGTTGGAAAGGGAATGTCCCATGTGTGGGTGATGTGTGGTATGCCTGTCCTAAGAGCCTAATTAAATGTAAACTGGTATCCCTACTTTTGTTTTTGGCCCACACATCAAGCTAATCTAGCATCTCTGCACGAAGCCTAAGCCATAGTAATGTTCTGTGACTTGGAGTTTGCAAAAATGATGCCCTCATGTGTATAGTGACTACAGGGTAGTATGAATCTGGGTGGTGTATACGTCTCATTACTGGGGCCAGTGGAATACATTTTGGATGTCTCTCTTTTAATATGGCACAAGATGGAGTCTGAGAACAGCTTCCCCAAAGAGTGTTCATGTATTATCTGAATTCCTGTGGCTGAGTGTACTGAAGTGAGGGTGGATGGAGACAAGACTCCCTTTACAAAATCAGTTAGGTGCCTTGTAAGCAAAGGGCATCTTATTAATTCTTCCTGAGCTCTGCCATTTGGTAGATGGTAAGAATAAGGTGTTCCATTGCTCACTGCTGAGAAAGATTACTGACCCAACCAATTTTGAAGCCTTAGCCATTCCCTGTCTAGAAGATTAGTATAAATATGGGATCCAGATAACTACACTGTGCACCAATTCCCAGTTCTTCTAGACCAAGGAAGAGACTGCTTCATAGAATACCCAGAGAGCTGTTGAGCACCCATGGCTGGTGTCTGCAAGACAGCCAGTCTACCAAAGGTGAAGTAACATTACCTGATATCCAGGTGCAGTTCCTCCGCTATGGTGGAGGAGCATCGCACTATCCCACGCCAGCTGCAAAACTGTTACAATAAAATAATAATAAACTATGTTAAACTAGGTAAACTACTTTTATTATTGTTTTATTGTGGAAGGGGTGGGGCCATGTGCTTTAACAAACACGGAGGAGGAGTGCACAGCACTCCCGTCAGTACGCATGTATGTTTGACTGGCAGTCTTGGGCTGGCCAAACACACATGCACACTGTGCTCCCTCCAACCCAGCACTGTGTTGCCAGGTTGGAGACAGCAGGCAGAGACTCCAACTCTGCCTCACCCTTACTTGGCGCTCCGGCCAATCCGAATGCTGCCACAGCATGACAGCTGAATTCGGATTGGCCACAGGGCAGACTGGGAGCCTGTGCCTGCAGCTGCTGTGGAGGCTAAGGACTGGCGCAGTGGTGGCAGCAGGGAATCAGGTAAGTGGTTTTTTTAAATTCATTTTTCTCTCACCCCACCGCCCCACCACCACACATCATCTCGCCCCTTCGACGCACTGTTAATCGCTCTTGCTGATATCTGTACTTTCTGTTGAAATGTGGGTCTGTCTGAAGCCACTGGAAGTCTACCTGCTAGAGAAAGAAGCGTGTCTGGCCCTGCATGAATACCTACTGCCTAGGGAAGAAGCTCAGAATGTTGCCAGTTTGTGGAGCACCCAGAAAAAGCTGTCTGTTCCCAACAACAAAACCAAGAGTGACCCATGTTGTCAAGAGACCCTCCACCTTCTCTGCATTGGTCTGCTGTAAGCCACACTAAAGCTAATAAAGAGCAAGTTTCATCATGATGCCTCTCAATTTACCAGGGGCTGATGCCATCAGTGCTGATACTTTAAGACTGAAGCTGCATTGCAACACTGAGTGTGGAAGCACTTATTAGACCAGAAGGTTCACCTGCCAAAGGTTCACCTCATCAAATGACTTGGCCTAGAGCACCCTGCTGTAGAGTTTGAATCACTGTCTGCAGCTGTCTGGTAAGTCTGCAAATAAGTGCTGCTGAACAGATTTGCTTCAGCAGTCTCATCACACAAACCCTACTGCCAGGTAAAACTGATGTGGCAGCCCCCATAATGGATGTGCCTGTGCTGTCAGGGCAGGAGCATAGACTACACCCACTGCACGGATACCACAATACCATAAAACCAGCAGATAAAATCGGGCCTTAACCTCCCCTGGGCTAAGAGTCTAAAGCTTGCAAACTAGTCTGCCACACGTGCATGAGACCTTTAGCAGAGGTGTCAAATAGATGTTACTGTTTTGCACATTTGACCAGTGACAGTATTTGCCATTATAAGCACCTATGCCCAATTGGTACCTGAACGGGAGAACAGGAGTGTGTTGGGGGCTGTAGGCAAATTAGCCCAACCATGGCACTGTGAGAGTACAGGGAGAGAGGATATTGCAGCGTTCCTATTCCTTCTCATGCTTATCCTCACCACTCCCCATGGTGGCTAGCCTATTGCCTAAGCCTTTGAGGACAACCCTGCCTTCTTTGACCTATTAGTCTTTTGGTAGGTTTGTAATATAATTTAGTGGGTGACAAAAGTGGGTAAGCAAATTGTGACTGTTTTTTGTGGCACTTTTGTTATACATAAAACCCTTATATATGGGGGAAACTAATAAGTATTCATCCTGAGAAGATCTTTGTGGCCCTTTCAGAAAAAACTATATTACACAATGTCACCATGCACTTCCAGAATACAGATGAATACTTTATATTGCTTTTGATTCTCGTTGCAATTCATTCTTACTGTGGCTGTTAATTTTCTTAACTAAAGGTATTGAGATGTAAAGCTTTTTATTTAACATTTGTAAAGGCATAGCTCTCATGACACAGATTAAATTGAATTGAAATATCGAGTTCTCCCTAATATAAATTGCACTCCTTGGCAGGAGATCCTGAATGTCTTTATTTTCATCAGAATCAATTAATTTGAGGTGGAGAAAATGTTATATTTATTCAGTCCTTTGTCATTTCAGGGGCATTGGTTGTTTTTACATAAGCATCCCCAGCTCTTTTAACAAGTGCAAACATATTTTTCTTTGCAGAAGTCTGAAAATTCTGCAATCTGATTTTTTTTATTTTTCCACATATCTATGGAATCATTTATTCTCAATTCTTTTAAGTTGCCAGGTCACCATTTTCATGACAATTCATGGCACATCCATCATGTTAGTTTTTCGGTTTAGTTTTTCTTTTTTTAGAGAGTTTCTGATATATGGGGAACTGTGTTGTCATGTGAGTTTTGTCCCAGTGCATTTTCCTCAAGTCATCGTAACAGTTCCACCCTCAACCATCCTCTGCTCTGCCTCTGCTCTGTAAAAAAAACTACAAACATATTTACAAAGGCTTCACACAAGGCATCATAGCAAGTAAAGTTGTCACACTGTGTCCCATGAATGGGAGAGAGCAGAACTGTGCTATATCTACAAAGAAGTCATACAGTGCTGCGTTCTCCATGCACTGACGTACCTGTCCCTGACATGCTCCAAAGTACAAACCCTTGCACCACAGTTCTAGAGTGCCTGTGTTTTAGTCAGTTTTGTTTTTTTGTGCCAGAAGGGGGGGTCCCTTACAACACAAAAAAATACAAAATTATGCCTTAAGGCATTTTCCTCTTCGTTGATGTATTGCAGAATGTAGGGCACATGGAAAGAGGAAAACATAAGGAGAGATGGAAACATTTACTATTGTTTCACCAGCCTCAGGGAGGCACAGGGTTTGCTACAAATTCCTGTCTACTACCCTGTGTAGACAGATAATTCATCTCACAGTCCATGGGTGGTTGCCACGGGTGATTGCATGGGAATACCTGGGTCTGGGATGTGTTTTTGCTCTTCTGGCATGATGACCATTTGGGCAAGGTCTGGGAACTTAATCAACTTCAAAGTGGCCTCCCTGTCACAGACAGATATCATGTGACATAATATCCTTATCCCCACAGTCAGCCAAGCTCCGATTCCAGTAGGGGAGCTCCCCCAGAACTGGTTTGAAGTGAACATACCGGATGGGATCCTCATTTCAATGGCCACACATCTGGAGTGAACACACAGGCTGTGCATAAAGGGAGAAGAGTTTCACTGATTTGGACTTAGGTAGAAATTGCACTGTGGGATTGTTTGCAGTAGGGTACACAGGAAAAAGTCCAAAGTGGGTAGTATAACCACTGGGAATTTTTAACCCATTTGTTAGGAAAGATACAGGAGTCCCCACACCCACTCGCTGGTGCCAGGCATAAATGTGACATCAACAGTACCCTTCTCAGAACACTACTGGACCTGAGGAAGATCAGAGGAGGACTAATTCTGCTCTCTGATACCTGAGAGGAGCTCTGAAGGACTGGGCCTGTTCTCTCTTGTACCCAGGGTAAAGAAGTGGACTCAAAAGATCATAAGGCTTATCTCCTGGTCAACCTGGAGACATGCAACACAAAGTTACAAGAGGCCTTTCCAGCAACTGTACAGCTGACCAATTCTAACTGGACCTGTCCTGGAGCCTACTGCTGTCCTCTGCCTGAGAGAGTCCTGACCTGCAAGTGCTGTTCCTGAGATCCTAGGACCCTTGGCTTTGTCTGCCCAGACATTTCACCCCTGAAAACCTTGGACTTAGAAACTTTTATTACACCAATGGTCTCTGGAAGACCAGGACAAACCTGACAAGCTGATCTGAACAAGGTTCATTGCCACTGGACTGAAGATTTGAGATTCTCCCTCTCTGAGCTTTTCTGCACCAGCAAATCTGATTCAACAGGACCTCGTGGAGCTATCCTACCAAGTGTAGGCCTGTTCAGCTGCATCCTGCAGCCTGTCTCTTCTGTAGGAATCTAAGCTCCAAAAAAGTGACTAAGTGCAACAAATACATCTTGACCAGGTGAAGACACCAAAAGTATCTGGCTGGCAAGTCACCTGCCTAGGATGCAAAATTTGAATTTAGCCCACTCCGAGCTTTCGCTCCAAAAACCAACACCTTCACCAGGAATTCATCCAATTTCTGTCTCACTTTGTGGAACCCTCCTCAGGAACATCCTGCTGTCTTGTGCTGCTGAGGATTTTGGGCTTCTATTTGTGAGACTAACTCCTAAGGATAAAACTCCTGAAAAGGTCAAACCAGGTTGCTGTAGCTAATCTGTACTTTATGGTAGTCAGCCTCAAATCATTCCAAGGTTTTGGTCTAAAATGGCCAGATGACCACAGTTGGCACTGAAAACATTTTAGCACTATTTTTATATAAAATCTTAAAAATTATTGTTTCTGGTTTCTCTTATTGGATTTTTGTTGTTTTTTTGTCATATTTAATAAAACTTTCTCTAATTTAATAAACTCTTACTCTTATGTTCTGTTTTGACTTTATTACTGTTTTGGTACTGGAAAGATACTTCCAATTTGCTTCTAGTTAAGCCTATCTGCTCTGTTACACATCTGCTACAGAGTTGTGCTCATGCTGATTAAGAGTTATATGTATAAGCCACTAAGGCCACCTTGCGCCACATTAGCATAATTGTTTATGCTAATGTGGCCCCACCAGGCCAAAACCCTCATGCCACATTTTTTAAGTGGTGCAATGTATGCATTGCTCCACTTTGTAACCCTTTGCACTACATTATGGCGGTCAGGGCGGAGGACCGCGGGAGCACCGCCGACAGGCCGGCGGTGCTCCAATGGGGATTCCGACCGCGGCGGTAAAGCCGCGGTCGGACCGGCAACACTGGCGGGCTCCCGCCAGTGTACCGCCACCCCATTGAATCCTCCAAGGCGGCGCAGCTTGCTGCGCCGCCGAGGGGATTCCGACCCCCCCTACCGCCATCCAGATCCCGGCGGTCCGACCGCCGGGATCCGGATGGCGGTAGGGGGGGTCGCGGGGCCCCTGGGGGCCCCTGCAGTGCCCATGCCACTGGCATGGGCATTGCAGGGGCCCCCGTAAGAGGGCCCCTAAATGTATTTCACTGTCTGCTGCGCAGACAGTGAAATACGCGACGGGTGCAACTGCACCCGTCGCACAGCTTCCACTCCGCCGGCTCGATTCCGAGCCGGCTTCATCGTGGAAGCCTCTTTCCCGCTGGGCTGGCGGGCGGCCTGAAGGCGACCGCCCGCCAGCCCAGCGGGAAAGTCAGAATTACCGCCGCGGTCTTTCGACCGCGGAACGGTAACCTGACGGCGGGACTTTGGCGGGCGGCCTCCGCCGCCCGCCAAGGTCAGAATGAGGGCCTATGTCTGCACCAGGCATAATGTATGCAAAGGGGGCGTTCCCCCATTAGGGGTGCCACAAAAATGGCGCAAGGGAATCCAACAGATTTCCTTGCATCATTTTTTATGGCACTTTTAACACCTGCTCAGAGCAGGTATTAAAAAGGGGCTTCCATTATTTATAATGGGCCCCTATGTATTCTGCAGGAGCAGCACTAATATTTTGGTGCTACTTCTGCACATCAATGCATCATGAAAAATGGTGCTATTGCCCCCTACCCTGCACCATGGTACACCATATTTTAAATATGGCACACACATGGTGGTGGTAAGGGGGCCGGTAAAGGGAGCAACAAAAATGGTGCTCCACACAGTGCAGCGCCACGTTTCTTAAATATGACCCTTAGTGTCTAGAGTTGTCAACCCTAAAAAGAATTGTCATTCATACTCCAATTGCTTACCCTTATGGTTGAACATCATACACTAACGGATACATTAATAGCCGATGTAATAAGAGTATAAGACAGAGAACATATTTTCTCAAATTGTTCATATTTTACTGAAAGCAAATGTAACAATGTAACAATTGTATGAACAACAGGAAAGACACATTTTGTGAAAATGTTTGCACATAAGTAAATCAAATAATGTAGGACATTTTAAATACTTTTTAACCCCAGCATGTTGTAAATTATCAATTTGAAAAAAAAAAATTGGAACACACAGAACTAATCTGCAGGTGTTGTCTTGTATATGATCTTAACAAAAAACTCCCATGATGTATGAAACACATATTTTCGGTTTCATTATTATATATGTTTCACTGCCTGGTATTACCTGTTCAGTTCTAATTTAACTTGATCTTTTTTTAATTAAGGGCCCAATTTAGAGATTGGTGGAGGCGAACAGACAAGTAAAAATGTTGGATCTCCTGTACTCTGCCATGGAGTTCTGTATGCTCTTTAATGGGATTAGTGGTTTGACGGATACAATTTTGTCCTTTGTGTGTCACATCTACCACATTTTACCTACTCCTACAAAACCAGGATAGCCTAAAAGTATAGATGGATGGAGAGAAAGACAATGGCCATCATTACAACCCTGGCGGTCCAAGACCGCTAGGGTTGTTTTGGAGGAAGCACCGCCAACAGGCTGGCGGTGCTTCCCATGGCATTACGACCACAGCGGAATTGTCGCGGTAGCACTGCCGGGCCGGTGGTTTCCCGCCACAATTGCCCCGGCGGTGTTAATCCGCCAGGGCAGAGCTGCTTGCAGTGCTGCCCAGGGGATTATGAGTCCCCTACCGCCAGCCTTTTCCTAGCAGTTTGAACCGTCAGGAAAAGGCTGGTGGTACGGGGAGTCGCAGGGCCCCTGGGGGCCCCTGCACTGCCCATGCCAACGGCATGGGCAGTGCAGGGGCCCCCTGACAGGGCCCCGTGCAGCTTATCACTGTCTGCTCTGCAGACAGTGAAAAGCGCGTCAGGTGCAACAGCCCCCGTCACACGGCCGCTACACCGCCGGCTCAATTTGGAGCCGCCTCCTGTGTCTCGGGTGAGATCCCCGCTGGGCCGGCGGGGATCTCCAAATGGCCGCGGCAGGGGTGCGGCCGCATTGGCTGCCACCCGGCAGTCCGCTCTTGGAAAAGCCGCCCGCCAAGGTCGTAATGAGGGCCACTATTCCTTCTGTTGTATACATATTCCAGTGAAGGCAACATGGCAATTTTTCCTCCACATCTGTACTGGGGGAAAAACATAAATAGGTAAATCCTTTGCCTGGCCCCATCACAACTTATCCACACATCACCTACTACTCCAAGCCCAGGGATTGTATCTATGTGATTGTATTTGTCAGCGGTGGAAAAACAACAGTAAAACACACCACAAAATATAACTTAAGTACAACTATGCCAATAACCAAGGCAACTTCACTTAGGTTTATATACACCCAAGCACATTAATCAAAATATCCCATTACTCTGTCTGGCCACATTCCTCATGTACCACAATTTTACTACCATTGCTCATAAAAATCTGTAAGGTTTTGCACATTTTTTTACAATGTACATGTGGAGCTAAATATATAGTGCAAACCTACTGTTTTATATTTTCTACTGAAGGATGTGCAGATTTTTAATGATTTTAAATAGAAGTGACTTTTTTAAAATGAGCCTCTACTTGATCCCTGCCTATGCACTTACCACATACTAACCAGCCAACTGAAAACATGTACATGAAAATAGACATTAAAACAACCCACTCATTGCAATGTCATGTGTTTAAATAGTGTTCCTCAGAGCAATTGCAGACTACAAACTCACTTATCAGAGTTTGAACTAATATTGGGATCCTAGGTGTATGCACTTTAAATATAGGACACTATACGAACCTCAACACCTGAAGCCATACTTACAATTTTTTCTCAAATAATAAACAAAACTTACGCACTTCCACTCTACATGCCACACATACCATATTTTCACACTGACAATTACAGTTCCAGTAACCATCAATAGGAATTAAATTAACTATAGCTCGCAAAATGCAACACCTAGGAAATCACACCACTTGGAAATTAAATCATATTGCTAGCATAAGCAGCACACTGAAATACACAACCACATATGGCAAACTTATAATATTTACATCAACACCAAATATCATAGGAAGGAAAACCCAAAGGTTGTAAACAAAAAGAATATATTATTTTGGGAAAAAATGCAATATTATTGTTAATACTTTTGAATCTGAAAAACGAATATCCAAAAAACTCCAACTATCCAACATTTTTGGGGAATGCAGTAGTGCTGGGAGACTTGGAGGCCATGGAGTTGGTGGAGATCTTGGGCGTGTGGAGGAATTGGGGAGAGTGAAGGTATTGAGGCAGGAGGGGGAATTGGGGTATGTATTTTAGAACCATCGGTACCAGAGTGCAGTAACATAGTGGAGTCCTCCAGGATGTAAGTTAGTTTGTGCAGTTGCTTACTGACATCCTGGATGCCATCTAACAATGCCTCATGTTCCATAAAGATGTTTTGCAGAGCCTGCAGTGTGTCCTCAAGTTTTTACTAAATGCTTACATAGTGTGGCACCATACAATTACATAACATTAAGCTTCAAGTCACATCTTTGACTGTGGAAAAGCTTTTACATAAGTATAGATGACCTGATTTTGGATTTGATGAGCGTGGTCCTGTGTCACAGATGTGATGGACTACTCTGTCAACCAAACTGGTGGTCTGCTCCCTCTCCTTAGAGTTTGGTTGACAGTCATATATTGGACAGCACTGCCCCCACTAGCTCTGTTGTCAGAAAGTTTACTTCCAGCTCTCAACAGCTTAGTGTCCATCAAAATAAGGTCATTAGTCTTCATGCCCAATTTACAGCAGACTGTTCCAACTCTGCTCCAGGTTAGGAAAGATTTGAAGACTGGCATTTAAAAATGTAAAATAAAAAACCTACCCCGCAAGGCATTAAGGGGCTCACTTACAAGCCCCATGCGCTGCTGCAGCATCATTTTATTTTTATGCTACCACAGGGCAAACAGTTCCCCACACAGCACGGCATTTCACATGGGTGCAATAGGACCATTGCACTAGTTTGTAAACCCTTAAACAATACCTGCGCCAGGTACAATATATGCGAGGTAGGCCTGCGCCTGCAAAAAGGCCCACAAAAATGGTGCCTGTGCCATTCTGCACATTCACAGCACCATGTTAAAATGATGCTAAATGATTTACAATGGGCTTCCCCTAGCATTTTTGGAGTTGAGTCAAACGTTTTGACGCCAGTTCAGCAATGCTAAAACTCAGTGCCACAACTGCATCAGAATTTCTGACCCAGCTGTGGACACTGTGCACTGTGGAGCACTGTATTGTAAATACAGCGCTACGTTGGCATTGTTAGGGTGGCACAGGGTGGCGCTAGGAAACTGGTGCATCAATCACAATGGACAGTTTCTTGTAAGTGAGGCCCTATTTGTACACAGCCCAACTTCCTCTTCTATTACTGATTGACTTCAAGATTGCTTTTTACCATATACAGTGGTCATTTACCTTTTGGCTAGGTGCACCTATTGAAATACCATATACTTACATAATTAATCCACTTTTAATACATCAAATTTGACATCCATCACTTTTTGGTCAGATTTTACAAAAGGCTAACATTATGTTAAAATATTTTGGTATGTAACATTTTCCTCTACCAGATTCTGCTGGACCATACAATTGGTTGTAGTTGACCTGTGTCCCTCTGCCAGGATCTTCAGCTCATGGAGTGAATTCGGAGGCTTCTTATCCATGGTGGTTCCCAGTAGAAGATATGCAACAGAAAATGTTGAGGAGGTCTTGTACACATGATGATTAAGAAGCAAGTGACCCCATGGTCTGGATAAATGTGTACATTGACGTCACAGATTTTGCATCAATGGACACTTATACTGCACATGATGGATTCCATCAATAAGGTACCCATAAAACCAATGAGGGCCATAGTATGCAGGAAAAAGTGTGCACATCATTGCCCTACTAGTCTCTCACCCATGACTGTAGTGTCAATAGTTCACTAAATTTGGTTCAGCTTAAGAAGCCATCATTTTCAGAACTTCATTGGCAAAAGAATCATCATCTTTTATGGTGCTTATCAATAACAACTATACAGTGCCCATTACTTTCAATTGCTTCCAATTGAAAATGTTAAAAAGTTTAAAAAGTGAACTGTATTTTTTAGTTCTTATTTTTTTTTTAAGTTTGACAGTTAGTTGTAAAAATATATATGCATATATTTATATCTATACATACATATATATATTCCAACCAAAAAATGCTTTAAAAAAAAAAATGTGTAAAAATATTGTTTAATCGATCAAAGTGAACTAACCGTGGTGTTATTTTCATCACAACCAGAGGGAAGTTTGCACATAAGTCACATGTTAAAAGTGTATTAAATTTATGATTCCTAAACAGTTTTGCAATGTTACTTTCTGCCACATATCTAGTAATATCATCAATTAATTGTACTGCTATTTTTAAAATATGTTCATAACCACCAGAGCCACCATGGAGAACGATATGTCAATTTATTGAACATGTTTACAGATTAACAGAAAATGCAGATCATTAGGAACTACAAACTTGACCACAACACCATTGAGACATTGGATCAATAGTTATGTTCAGAGCCATAACCAGACATCAGAATCCAGATTGCCATTCCACCTATTATAAAGATTATAGCTGTGTTAGACTTCTGTGCTCTTTGTCGGGTGCATCTGGTGTTTCTTTTCTCTCCTTTTGGGTCACTTTAGAAGATAAATATGGGAAGATGTTCCTGTAATGAACTTCCCCCTACCTTCCTGTCTGAGATTTGCCTGCAGGCCACCTGCTCCCAAATGCCCTCTGTTCTCTAATGGATACCATTCACACCATCCGTTTTGTGAAGAATTGGATTGTTGGTAGAGGGGGTCTATGTCTTTCTCAAGCAACTGCCACTATCCTTGTCAATGTTCAAAAGAGTCATTCAATTAACCTTTGTGTAACTCTCATGTAGCTTATCATAAATGAAATGCAATGTTTAAAGTATTTATGCAGCACTTAAACAGAAATAAAGTGGAAACGCAACACAAGAAAAATCCCATGATTACTAAGAAAAATAGAATACATTTTAATAAAGTATTTCACACTAAAACAAAAAAAAATCCAATCGGTGTTATCAATGTTTAAGTTTTAACGTGAAAAATAGCGCCTAAAAGATCAAAGCGCCAACCATGAACATCTAGTCATGCAAAACCAGGGTAAAGTGGGAATGTCTGGCCAACCACGATTGAGCACTGGCCGGATGCACAAAGTGGATGGGAGCTGGTCTCTGCTTACCTTCAAACTTAGAATACATTTTGAAGAAAAATGTCTGAGAAGGTAGAGTTCAGGAGGGCAAGAGTTGTCATCATCGGGAGCGGCTTGGTAAAACTGTGATCAAGATTTATGCATTCGGACATAGGGCGTGATTTAATATTGGCAGAAGGGTTAATCAGTCACAATGGGATACCACTGAAATCTAAATGCCATAGGATATAATGGGATTTAGATTTCGGCAGTAGTATATCTGTCAACATTGTGATGGAGTAACTCATCCGCTAATATCTAAATCAGGCCTTTTGTCTCTTTTATAAAAGTCAAAAATCTACAGCCAGACCAGGTTGCAGGCTGTAGCTGATGAAGGCTTCACGAGGCCATATATAACTTCTGCATGGAACCACTGAGCAGGATTTGCTGCTGTGGACAACAATGCAGTGGCAGCTACTGCGAAATCAGGCAGACAGTTGATGCACCTTGAGCGGATTGGTAAGAAAGTATGTCCCTCTTTCTTCTTGGTTCTCAGCAAACTTCTCGGCTGAAAACGTCTTAAGTTCCAAATTTGGATTTGGGCTATTTGAGCATAAAGGGTCCATGAATGGAGGGGCACCACTTGGAGGGTGAGGAGTCATTCTGACTGGGACCAGGTGCTGGTTCAAAATGGTTGGTGCATTTTCTGTCACTGCGCTCTGATCAGGAGGCCAGTCAACTAGCCCTTGGAGTTACTCTGGAATCCCAATGCTAGGGCAGTTCTTTGAAGTACACAGCAGACTACAGGCAGCAGGGAAGTCCTCCGAGAGTACCTACTCAGGCCACGAAGTGAACTCATAGGTGGATCTGAGGGTCCTAATCACATATCTGGTGTCCGATTTGAAGTGGGAGAAACATCTGGAGTCCCCTCCTCACAGACATGTCTGGAATGTCCTGCCTCCTTGCACTGGTCCTAGGTTATCTGGAGTCACAAAAGGCTAATGTGAAATTCTTAAGGTATGGGCTGAGGCAGTAACTTTGAAGTGCAAGTAGAGATGTGCACATCTCTGCCCCTCATCCTGCCAGGATAATCTATTTTGCCAACAAACAGAACCACTACTGTGTGGCTGTCTAGGAGGAATAAACAAAGGCCAACTGCCAACTACACTTTGTCATGTGACCCAGGAGCAAACTGCTGGCACTTAATGGTTAGTGCAAGAAAATGCCAACTTTCTAAAAGTGTCATTTTCAGAATTATGACTTTAAAGCCAACTTTGCTATTAAAGATTATTCTAAATTACAATCCTTTAAATACCAAATATGATATTTCTACCTGTTCCCATACAAACAGTATCACTTATTAAATGTAATTATTTAGCCAAATGTTACTCAATGAGAGAGGAGAGCCTCACATTAGTGAAAAATGAATTTGTGAGTTTTTTTAAAACCAGGACATGTAAAACTTAAAAGTGCATGTCCCACTTTTTAAATAAAATGCACTCTGACCTATGGGCTGTTTAGGGCCCAGCATACAAATGCATTAAACAAAGAGGTTTTGGCCTGGCAACTTTTGTTTTTTCACAAGACAGAATTGACAGCAATAAACTGCAATGGCAGACCTGAGGCACATTTTAAAGAGCTATCTAAGTGGGTGGCAAAAGAAACGTTATAGGCTCACTAGTAGTATTTTATTTACAGGTGCTGGGTACTATAGTACAACTTTACTGGAGAATAAAAAGTTAATTAAGTGTGCCACTTGGGTGTAAGACACTTTTACCACTTTTTATAGGAGAGAGCAAAAGCACATTAGCTCTGATTAGCAATGGTAAAGTGCACTGACTCCTAAAGCCAACAAAAACTAATTTTAGAAAATAGGAGTAGAGAAGACAAAAAGATTTAGGGAAGAAAACACTAAAGAATATCAGGTCTAACAATTAACCCTTGCAGCTAAAAGAGGGGAGAACTACCCACTTTCATGGGAGTTCTCACCACTAACCCAATAAGAACAGGGATGGACCATCTGCTTTGGAGTTGTTAGACTCAAGGCATTGTTCCACCATAATGTCAATTCCCTAGAGGGAAATGGAGCACCAGCAGTTTACGATTCTCACCCCTCATCTGTATGAGTCATCTGAGGGGCATGTGATCTATCTGAACCTGGAAGTGAGTTATAAACAGTTATGATCTCAACTTCTTCAGTGCCCAGAACACAGTAAAACCTTCTTCTTTTAATAGCATTCCACTTCTGTTCCCTAAGGAGTAACCTTCTACTGATGAAGTCCGCAGGTTGGTGTAGCCCCACTGAAATGCTCTGAAGAATCTTGTGCACTATAAACTCCTGGGACAAGTCAGGGGTCGAGAGTACTGGTGCTGCAAGCATGGCCTCTTTAAGGGTGTCAAAAGCTTTGAAGCAGGCCTTAGCCCAGATCACTTTCTTGGGCTGCATCTTGGATGTCAATGGAGTCAAAAGGGCAACAAATATGCCATAACAATTGACAAACCTCCTTTGATATCCTGTAAGGCCCTGATTTCATTCTGAGTCTTGTGGGGTTACCAAACCAGGATGGTCTCAATCTTGTTTTGGAGAGGCTGTCCTT
This sequence comes from Pleurodeles waltl, assembly GCF_031143425.1. NCBI lineage: Eukaryota > Metazoa > Chordata > Amphibia > Caudata > Salamandridae > Pleurodeles > Pleurodeles waltl. The sequence continues at coordinate 316,815,488 of NC_090444.1, forward strand.
TTCCTCTGCCCACCAGGTGTCCCGGATACACCAAAGATCACTGTTCTATCTAGCACTTGCTAGCCTTCATAGTCAGGTCTGCCTGTTGCAGATTCTGAAGAACCTCTTGGAGGTGGAAGTGGTGATTCTCACAGCTTGAACTAAAAACAGCAGTGTCATCTAGGTAGGCAGGACTGAAAGCCTTCATCCAAGCCTGGACCCTGTTAACTAGCCTCTGAAAGGTGGCAGGGACATTCTGTAACCCAAAGGGCATCACTCTGAATTGGAAGTGGCCCTCTGTGGTACATGATGCAGCCCTCTTCTTAGCCCCCTCATTAACACAACTTGCCAGTACCCAGAAGTTAAGTCAAAGGTATTGAAAAATGTGACATCTTGCAACCTATCTATAAGCTTATCTGGTCAGAGGATCGGTGAGCATTAGTCTTTGTCAGTAAATTGACGGTCATATTGTCCATGAAGAACCTGAGCTCTGGCTTGGTGACAAGAGGGGCAGATTTGGGTACAAGCACCACTGGTCTAAACCAGTAACTATTGTAGTTCTCAGTTAATCCTGCCTCAAGCATCTTGGACACTCTTTCCTTGACATTAGCTCTCAGCTTATCAGATAGCCTGCAAATCGTGCTTTTTACAGACATGGTTTAGGAGTCAGTGAGAACAAAGAGGCAAACTGTCCCTGCAACTGGTGACAGTTCTTCTGCTGCCTTGGTGTCTGGGAAGGAGACAGGTTGGTACCTTTCTCTGAACCATTGGGCTCCTTGGACGATAGACACCAGGAGCATAGTGACTTCACACTTTTCATGGTGAGGTTTGAGGCAGGTGACATGGAAGACCTTTAGGAGTTCCTGAGGGTCTTGAGGTCCACAGGGAAGTTGACATAACCCTTTTCATCTTCGTATAAGGCCTAGAGGATCAGTCGTATAAGGGTTGGTACTCCACTGGCTCCATAATCTACACTTTTAGGCCAGGCTGAAACTTAACTACAGTGGCCTTCTGGTCATGCCAGAGCTTCATTACCTCCTGGCTGGCTTCTAGGTTTTCAGAGGCCTTCTCCAAGAAGCACTGCATCTGATTCCAGAGAGCCAACATATAGCTAACTACATATTGGGTTGGCTTCTTCAGAGCATGCTTCTATCCCTTCTTCACTATACCGAGAGGACTCCTAAAAGGGTGGACATACAGGATGTCAAAGAGACTGAGCCCAACTCCCCTATGTGGCACATATGTGTAGGCGAAAAGATGGCATTGCAAGAAATCACCCCACCTCTGCCTCATAGGCTCGAGTACACTCATAATCATGCCTTTAAAGAACATATTGAGCCTTTCATCAAGCTCATTTGTTATAGAGTGTGGAGAACATAAAGATTACTCCACACTCATACCACATTTATTTCATGTAAGCTGACATTAAGTTTGTAGCCCTGCCAAGCACTACTTCTTTGAGGAACCACACCCAGAAAAAAATCCCCATCAGAGCCCTGACCACTAAAGGTGCAGTCAGAGTCCTCAGACGTGTGGCCTCTTGGTACGTTTTGACCTGATCCACCATGGAGAGGATAAACCTATTATCTAAGGCAGCCTCATGTCCAGGGGCCTAACAATGTTGATGCACACCTTTTCAAAGGAGATGCCAATGACAGGAAAGGGGACCAGAAGAGCCTTTAGTTTTTTCCCAATGTCCTTGTAAGGTAGGAAATGACCTGTAGAATGTATCTGAGGTCACCTTTATCTGGAGCCAATAAAAGTGAGTAACAAACCTGGGTAAGGTTTTCTCCTGCCCCAGATGCCCTGCCAGGATATATAATCAGCAAGACCCAGAAAGAAGGCTCTATAGCACTAGGGGGTCACCAACACATGGGTTGTCCCAGGCTCAGGAACCTTAGGCTTACTATGCAGGACTTAATTCTCCCAATATATTAGATGATCTCCAAAGGTGGCATGAGCTGTCTGGGCTGCAGCTTGGTGTTCCTTTTAAGCACTGCATAACTCCTCCCTGAATGTCCCACATTCTGCTTACAAACCAGCCAGTTCAGGCAGTTCTTGAGCAGCAGCAATGTCTTCCCCTTTATATTCTGGTGCGTTTCCCTCTGGCTTAGCCTCCTCCTCAACTGTGGGAGGTTCATGGGCAGATTTCCTATGCCCATTGACCTTGTACTTGGCAGCTACCTGGCTGTTTTTCCAGCCTCCTTGACTACCCTTTTGGGCTGACATGGACCTTGTGGACAGCACACCCACTCAGGCACTCCTAATGTCTTAAAGTGACACTGCAGCTCCACCTCTTTCCAGATGCTGTGCTATAAGTCATTTCCCAAAAGACAATCTACACGCATGGCAGGACTCACAGCTACATTCAAGGAATTAGAGGTCCTACCACTCAGAGCCAATGGAGAAGCAACTCTTACGGTTGGCTTCTACTACAGCCAGGTGGAATATACTAGGGATTACTTGCTCTCAGTCCAATAGATGATGCATGACAGTAGTCAGACTGGTTCCTGTGTCCCTCAGATCCTCCAGCTTCTGCCCTTTGATGGTCACCCACTGCCTATACTTCAAAGTATTTGACGTTATGTGGGCTTTATACACCATCTCCTTGTCACCCAGCGAGACAAGGGTAACCACCGCTGTATTCTCCATGCTAACCAGGATAACCTCTTCCCCAAGCACTGCACTAGCTAACCCTGGTGTCTTCCCAACAGCTGGGGCAGAGCACTCTTGGGACATTAGACATTTCCTTTCATGTGCCCATATCTAAAGTATTCATGGCACTTGGGTTTGAACTTCTCTCACATTATGGCCCTCATTACAACCCTGGTGGTTGGTGATAAAGTGGCGGTAATACCGCCAACAGGCCGGCGGTAATTAAAGCAAAAGTATGACCACGGCAGAAACAGCTCAGACAGACAGCCACTTTAACAAACCGACTGCCAGGCCAAAATCAACAGGCACCACAGTGCTAACTGCCTACAGCCAGGCGAAAGGCAATGTTCTGCCCACTGTATTAAGACAGTCCAATCCACCACCTTTTCTGGGGAGGTACCAACGACATCAAAAGCCTGGCGGAAACACTGCACAGAAGGGAAACGACTCAACTGTGGAGACTCAGGGAACAACCACGCTGCCATGGAGCCCTAGTTTAATGTCTTCTCAATGCTCTTCTACGTGCTGCTCCACTACGAACACCAACAATGGCAAAGACGACCACGGTGAGTACAGCCGCCTAGTACACAGGGGAGTGTGTGGATGGAGATGCCCACCCTCCTGGGTGAGTGGGCACGGGAGACTCGCTGAGGGGCTGCTGGGAGGGCGGTGCTGGTACGGAGGGTAGTGGCTGTACCTATAACTGGTGTGGGCACAGAGGTGTCACCACACTGGGATCCCCTCTCTTGTGCAAGTCCTATCTGTGCTCCATTTCCTGGCAACTGGCTCTTCAAGTCCTCCATTATCCCCAGGTGCTGTCCCTCCTGCAGCCACATGTTCTTCTGCTTCTTGTCCAGAATCTGGCCCAGCGTATCCTGGGAATGTTGGTATGCCTCCTGGAAGGTCGGTGTCCTGGGCCTGTCCTCCCCCTGCCACACAGCAGTCCTCCCAGCTTTCCTGTTGTCCTGTGTCTCTGTCCCCTGAACCGTGTGCCCACTGCCACTGACCCCAGGTCCCTGATTGTCCTGGGTATGTGGTGTGCCGTGGGGTTCCTGTAGTGGTGGACACACTGCTGGTTGACGTGTCCTGGGGACAGTGGTATGGGCCTGCCAGGTGGGTGCTGTGGTGGTGTTTCCTGAAGGGGGAGGCTCTGTGGTGGTTTGAGAGTGTGCCCGGGTATCCGACTTTCCTGAGGTCCCAGATGGAACAGGTTGGTCATCCAGATCTAGGCGACCAGAGCTGCTGTTGTCACTGTGGGCCTCCTCTGTGGGGGGACTGGATGTTGCTGCCACCTCGTCGCTGGGTTACCTGTGGGGATGTAAATGCAGTGTTATTGTTTCTCTGTGTGACATCTTGTGCATGGGTGGGTTGCCCTCTATGGTTGTTATTGCCATGGCAGCTTTGCCTTGTATGAGTTGTTATTTGGTGGGCTAGGTGATTCTCTTTAGTGTGCATGCTGTGGTGGCAGGTATCCATGCAGGTCTGTGAGTGGTGTTCATGCATTGGTGTTGCATGCAGGGCTTGGCCTTGGGATGAGTGGGTTGTGATGGTGGGGTGTGTGGGAGGTGGTGGAGTGATGGGAGTGAGGGTGAGGGTAGGGGTATATGATGGCATGCAGGTAGGGGGCTGATAGTAATAGAGAGTTGACTTACCAGAGTCCAGTCCTCCTCCTACTCCGGCGAGGCCCTCAGGATGCATGATTGCCAAGACTTGCTCCTCCCATGTTGTTAGTTGTGGGGGAGGAGGTAGGGGTCCACCGCCATTTCTCTGTACTGCAAGCTGGTGTCTTGCAATGGAATGCACCTTCCTCCGTAGGTCGTTCCACCTCTTCCTGATTTTATCCCTTGTTCTGGGGTGCTGTCCCAAGGTGTTGACCCTGTCCACAATCCTCTGCCATAGCTCCATCTTCCTAGCAATGGATATCTGCTGCACCTGTGATCCAAATGTCTGTGGCTCTACCCGGATGATTTCCTTCCCCATGACCCTTAGCTCCTCCTCAGAGCGCCTGGGGTGTTGTTGTGGTGCCATGAGTGTAGTGTTAGTGGTGTGGGTGAGGGTGTGTAGGGTGATGTGTTGGGGTGTGTGATGTGAGGTGATGTGAGGTACATGGGTGGTGTATAGGTGATAGTGGTGTGTGCCTCTGGTCTTGTCTGTGGTCATAGTGTCAGTCTTGCGCCAATTGTTTGTAGTTGCAAGGGGTTGTGGGTACTCTGGTTGTGTGTTTTATAGTGGTGTGGTGTGGTGTGTGAATGAGTGTCAGGTGTGTGTAGTTTGAATTGTCCAATGTGGTGCTATTTTGTTTGTGTGTGTGTATTTTGAGCATGGAGGTATGTACCGCCAATGGTTTACCGCCATTGAATGTCCGCCATGGTGATTCGTGGGTCATAATGTGATGGGCGTTCTTCTGTTGGTGTAACGGTGTGGGTTTGTATGCCGCCAGTTTATCACTGACCTTTGGACTGGCAGATTTGTGTGTGTGGCTAAATGCTGACGGATTGGTGTGAGTGTGTCATAATATGTTTAGCGGATATCTGCTGCAGCGGCGGTATGTTGGCGGTAGCCAGCATGGCGGTAAGTGGAATTTACCGCCAATGTCATAATGAGGGCCTATGTCGCAAGAAACCCACTTTTCCTGTGATCAGTTTGGGTTTGGCCAGCATTCCCCTGGAAACTATTTTTGGGGCCTTTAAAGACCTTCTTATTTTTGGGTTTGTCTCACCCCTCTTTTCTCAGTTAGGGATCCTGTTTACGCTTTTGGAAATCCCCCCATTTATCTTCTTGTGGACCCTGGCACTGAGCCAGAGGTCTGCCGCCTTAGCAAGCTCCTTGGGGTCAGTGGATTTACTATCCACTAGGTGTTAGTAGACTTCTGTAAATCAATTGGTGAAAATGGTCTTTCTGTCACTCAAATTGTACATCCAAAAATGTTTCACAAAATCTAAACAGGACTGTTGGGGCAACTTCTGGCTGCCCCTAAATGTCTGTCATACTTCTGACAAGGGTGTTTGTTTATGTTATTTCATGAATACTAGAATGACATCTAACATGATGTGGAATATGGAATTGCTAGATTTGCATTGTAGGGCAGTTGATGGCTGAATGTATCCATGAATGGTTGCCCTGGGGATTCACTGAATAAACTACTACTAATTTATATATATATGCTTGTTTCTTTTTCAGTTCTTCAGACAAACCACAACATTTTGCTGATGAGTGGACTGACCAGCCAAGGACGCATGCCATACTGGGACTGTGACGCTGTCGTGTGCGTTGTAGCAAATAATTGCGGCCCTTGTTTTAGTTGTGGTGGTTCTGGACATGGTGAGCTCTAAGGCCCTCATTATGAACACAGCGGTCCAAACCGCGCTGCCGGTGGTGGCGGTAAAAACCAACAGAGGAGTGGTCCGGACTGCCAAATAATGAACCAATCGAAACAAAGGCATCCAGAAAACCACCCATCGCCAGTAGAGGAGTGCCGACGGCGGAAAGGCCCAAACGCCCTTCAAATAATGAACCACTAGGCCGCCGCCAGTTCTGGGGCGGGAACCACTGCCACTCAAGGCCAGGCGGAAATGAACCATATATAAGGAAACACTCACCAGAGGCCCATATAACGCGCTGTAGCACACATGGATAGAGAGCTGCAGATCATGCCAGCCCTGTTCCTTGCCATATACTCCCACGACCGAGACCGCCGACAAGACGACGACGGTAAGTACCACATCCTACGAAACAAGGAAGGAAATGGCACAGCTACATACCCACCCACTCCACCCACCCTGCAACACCCTCCAACCCTTCACAGCAACACAACCCATACACCCCACAGCAAGAGGTACTTACCCGACACAAGGCAAATCCAACCTGACCATAGTACATACAAATGCCCTAAACCCACAAACAATGAAACAAAAGACCAGGGTTCAGGAGTGTGCCTCCAAACCACAGGCCACACATAAATATTTATTCCAGCTCACAGAGCCAACTATTTCCAACAAGGCCAATGGCCAGTCCATATTGCAAGAAGTCCCATGGGCCACAATGGCCCCAACCTGACTACCAAAAGTGCATGGTACTCCACCTAATGGGGCAACAATGGGGCATCCAGGCACCTCACGGAACGGGGGCAGGGGGTGGTCGGGGTTTAGAGATTTGCGACAGGGGTGGGGCTTTGACTTGCACTTGGAAGGTGGAGGGGGTGTGGGTTTGGCTTTGGAAGGTGGGGTATGTGTTTCGAGCGGGTGGAGCCAGATGGACTTGGCTTTACGTGGGCTTCTTCTTCTCTGGGGAAGGGGCATAGGAATGTGAAGGGAGGACAGGGGCGGGCTGTGAAGTTGAAGGAGTGGAAAGGGCAAGGAGGTATGCATGCTTAGGGACAAGACGGGGTGGACCAGTGGGTTGGAAGAGGTCAGCACAGGGAGGAAAAGTTTTTTCGGAGCAATTGGGTTGGGCCTGAATGAGCGTGTGGGAGTGGAGGCAGAGGGTGTGGACGTAAGTGGTGTAGGGGTGCATGTTGGGGCAGGTGACTTGACAGTATGCTGAGATGTGGTGGATGTGTGATGGGTGGGTATCTTGGTGCATTTGTGTGTTTTTGGAGGAGGAAGGGTGGACACAGTGGGAGAAGAAAGGCTGCCAATGTGGATGTATGTTGTGTGGGTGTCTGCAAGTCTGGTGAGTGTTCTGCATGTGTCAACTACTGTACAGTAGTTGTGGTGAGTGCAAGTGTGGTGTCTGGGGTGCATGTATGGATGTCTGCTATTGTGGTGACTGCAGTAAGAGGAGCAGCAACAGTGACTGAAGGTGCAATGCATGAGGGTGTGCATGTAGAGGGGACAGACAGGGAGTCGGAAGAGGTGGGCACACTAGGCAAAGTGGATGTTGCTGTGTGTGCATGTGTATGTTGGCTGTGTGAATGCTTGTGGTGTGAGGTGGGGTGCTTGTGTTTAGAAGTGTGTTTCTTGTGTGTTGATGTGCTTCACTGCGTGTCAGATTGTGTGGTTTGGATGGGTGAAGGAATTGGGGTGCTGGAAGGGGTAGAGGAGGTTGGAGGGGGAAGGAATGACCAGGGAAACTGGTTGCCGTCAAAGAGGAGGCCAGAGCCTGAAAAGATCTCTGTAGACCAGACACGGCACCATGAATGCCATCCAGTTAGGCATTTGTCTGCTGCATCTCTGATTCTAGCCCCTGGATGGCATTGACGATGGTTGTCTGCCCTACAAAGATGGTTCTCATGAGGTCAGTAGCCTCCCCTGTGAGGGCAGCAGGGCTGACTGGGGCAGGGGAGGAGGTGCCTGGGGTGAAGGAAACACCCACCTTTCTGGGTGAGCGGGCACGGCCAACTCTGTGGGGACCAAACAGGAGGGCAGTGATGGTATGGGAGTGACAGAAGATGTCACTGTAATGGTGTGGCCACTAGGGTCCGCCACCGCCAGGGAGCCCCCTTTGGAGGAGGTATAAGAGTCACTACCTCCAGTGGTAGTTTCCTCCCTCGTGGTATTCCACTCGCCCTCCAACCCACTGGTCCCCTTAGCGTCGGATGACTCTGCCTCCGAGGATCCATGGGCTGCTGCATCCCCACTTGCGGGTGCCTCAGCTCCCTCACCAGATGTTGCTGATGTACAAAAACAACACAAGAGAACAGGGATGGGGAGACCAAACAGGAGAGACACTTTTAAATAGCTGAAAGGAGTGAACATAGTGGCCAGACCTACACCCACCCAGAAGACACCCCCAACAGGCAGCCCCATTCACTATGCCCATGGCCATGCCCCTGACTACTGACCAGAACCCTGCTCTACACCCATCCCCTGAACTACCTAAGGACCCGACGTCTAGGAGACCTGACCAAGACACCCCTACACCCTAAGGGGCCATCATGTAGATGGACAACAGTCATAGTCCCTGCAACTAAGCAGCATGAACCCTAATACACACACAGACATCTATCAAGGGTTAAGATTGTGACATAGGTACTCACTCCCTTGTGACTGCTGTGTAACCTTCAAGCACCCATCTAGGTCTGGGTAAGCCAACTCCAGGATGCGTAGCATGAGGGGGATCTGTGCCCGACAGGCACCCCTTCCACGTTGGGAGGACTCCCCAGCTGGGCCTCACAGATCTTTTGCGCCGCAGGTCCTCCCACCTCTTCCTGCAGTGGGTGCTCTGCCGGTTGTAGACCCCCAGGGTCCGCACGTCCTTGGCATGCCAAAGTGCCCTCTTCTGGTGGGCGCTGACCTAAAAGGGTGACACAGAAATGGAACACAGAGGTCAGGCATTTGCAAAATAGGTATAGCTGGCTATACGTCCACTATGGGACGGACAGTACTGTCAGACTTACAGGACATACGCACGTAGCATGCCATTAGCCATTGCCCATGCAGGCTCAGAGGTGCACACATATATCCTCACAACACGATCTATTACACCTAAACAGTGCCCCCCAAACCCTGACTCACCTGTACCTCTGGCCGTCCGTAGAGCTTGGCGTACAGGGGCAGAACCCTGTCCACTAGTCTCTCCAGTTCCTCCTGGTTGAAGGCCAGAGCCCTTTCCCCTGCAATACAAGCCACTTCCATGACCAGAGACAGGACACAGCAGTACACATAGTGGAGTACCTGTTCGCACAAGATCAGGGAGTCAAGTGAAGTGTGGATGACAAATTTGCGTACGTACTGCGGCAGTGTGCACCGTCACCGCCGGTGGCGATCATGAAAAGCCAGGATTCCCCATTGGCATCCATGTTAACCAATGACGGTGGGAACGGCGGTGGACACCGCCTTACGCTGTTACATCAACTGCTAGCGGAATGAGGTCACTTTCACAACGACAGTTCTGGATTACAGGGGGTTGACATTTTGGCATCAACTACGCATCTATAAAAAAGAAATGCACACAATGCAGGCCCTATTTTTCACATAAAGCACCTATGCATGTGACCATTACACCTTTTCCCTCATTAAGGTGTAGATGAAGATCTGTCAAGCACATCTAACTTATGAGTCCCTACAATCAAGGCCATGTTTCCCATAACAGTATTTGCCCCCAAACAAAAAACATTACTCTCTCAGGGGTCCAGGCTGGACCAGGAGGTACTCCATAGCTCCTGGTGGAGTTTTCAATAGTGTTCCTGACCAACTCTGGACAAGTTTTACCCCAGTCCCTCAGTCTCCCAAACACTCTAATGCTAAATATCTGAGTACCTGGCTACACCAACTGGATACTAGTGGTCATCTAACACAATGTCGTGGAGAGGACAGAGTGTACTCCTTCTTTTCCCAGCCCCATGACCTCCATGTGCACCTTGATCACTGTTCCACACTGATTACCTGGGGAGGACTCACTCTGACCACAATCATCAATTTGTTCAGCTCTTCTTGGATGATGGCCTCCCTGCCATACTGACGTGGTGCCTTTGCCCTGAGATCCTAGTGGATGGGACACTCCAGGCAACCCTCAATGCCTCTTTGTCTTATAAGACAACTGCTGACACTACATCATCCCGTCTGATAGAATGGGACACTTTCAATGTAACCACTGGGGGTCACTGCCTGATTGCAGTAATGAGTGCCAGGAAGCAGCTGAACCGGGACATTGCATGAACAGAATGTGATCTCTTCCACCTTGATGGGCTGGCTGCTGCTTCAGCTTGGATGGGGTGTCCGCTCACTAGGGCAAAGCAGGAACATACAGCTTTGTTTGACTGCTTTCACAATTGTGCTGTACACACCGCCTGTACTCATTCCAGTGCAGACAAATCTGGCACGCTGCTGGCCTGATTATTTAGGCAAATCAGCCAAAGACATCTCATTTTCTCCCTTGCAGTGCCTCCTGCCATGACACTGCACACTAAGAGTGAAGTACATCAAGTCTTCACCCAATACTATGAACACCTGTACATGCCACTGCCAGGGATAACTGACTCAGCTAGTGAGGTCTTTTTCTCAGATGTGGATCTGCCATGAATTCCACTTGACTTGGTGCTGGAGTTCAACAGGGCAATTACTCCATATGAGATTCACAAAGCCATCACACTATTGGTATCAGGAGAAACCTCAGGCCCAGACAGGCACCCCCAGGATTTATATAAAACATATGCCATACTACTGGTCCCCGTCTCCAAACCCACTCGAGCTGCTGTATCCCACAATCCCTCCAGGGAGTACTGATAATAGTCATCCTTAAATCAGGCCATGACCTGACCAACGTGGGTTCCTATGGACCCTTAGCAATGGTCGTCGCAGACAAAAAAATCCTCTGAAAAATACTGGCAAGCAGGACAGCCTCAGTGATACTGCAGCTTGTCCACAAAAATCAGAATGGCTTGATTTCAGGCCGTAGCATTTCACTGAATCTCTGCCATCTCTTCTGGGTCCTGGAGCAGCTGCCAGATCACTGGCCATGATCCAGGTGCCTGGTGATGGATGTGGAAAAGGCCTTCGACTCTTTGAAGTGAGGCTATCTTTTTGCCGTTCTGTCTAAATTCGGCCTTATGCTGAGACTCATCAGGCTCCCACACGTAGGCCCTCATTACAACCCTGGTGGTAAATCCCGCTTACCTCCTCCCCTGCCAACATACCGTGACCGCGGCGGAAATCCGCAACGGGTATTATAACCCACACTGAGAAGTACGCCACTATACAGACACCCACAAAAGTCCGCCACACCAAAGGTCAGTGAGAAACTGGCAATCGCAAAACCTACACCATTGCGCCAACAGGAATACGCGCACATTATCACGACCCAAGAATCAATGCAGTGGTCTTTCAACAGTGGTAAACCATTGACGGTACACACCGCTGCACTCAAAATACACACACACAAAACCACACCACATTGGACAATTCAAAATACACACACCTGAAACACACCACACCCACACACTCACAACACTATAAAACACACACCCACATTATCCACAACCCTTTCAATGAAAAATTTGGAAGAAGCAGAGAGAGAGAAAAGCAAAGACCACACCAGCATCCAGAGGGACACAAAACCATCACTCATAAACCATCCATGCACATCACACCACACACCCCAACACATCACCCTACACATCACATCAACCATCACCTCACACATCCCTCACACCACATCAAGACACCACAAAGACACCCCAGGTTTTCTGAGGAGGAGCTCAGGGTCATGGTGGAGGAAATCACAGGTGCAGCAGACCTCCTTTGCAAGGAAGATGGAGCTGTGGCGGAAAATTGTGGACAGGGTCAACGCAGTGGGACAGCATCCATGAACAAGGGATGACATCAGGAAGAGGTGGAACGAACTACGGGGGAAGGTACGTTCTGTGGTATCAAGACACCAGGTAGCAGCACAGAGGACAGGCGGTGGACCCCCAGCTCCTCCCCACAACTAAGAACATGGGAGGAGCAAGTCTTGGCGATCATGCATCCTGAGGGCCTTGCAGAAGTAGCAGGAGGACTGGACTCTGGTAAGGCAACTCTTTAATATTATATCCCCCCCACCCTACCTGCATGCCATCACATACTCCCACCCTCACCCTCACTCCCATGACTCCACCATCTCCCACACACCCCACCATCACGACCCACCACTCCCACAACCAAGCCCTGCATGCAACAACAATGCATGGACACCCATCACAGATATGCATGTACACCCATCACCAAATCATGTCCCATAGAGAGACTCACCCAGGGCACACAATCACCACTCACAAAAGGGCCAAGGCGATATTGCAAGCACAGTAATAGAGGGAAACACACCCATTGCACAAGATGGCTCACATAAATAAAATAACAATGCATTCACACCCCAACAGGACCCCTACCCAACGTCATCAGACAGGAGGTGCCAGCCATAACTAGTCCACCCACAGAAGAAGCCCACAGTGATGAAAGCATCTCTGCACGCCTGGATCAAGATGACCAGCCTGGCCCATCAGGGACCTCTGGACAGTCGGTTCCCCTGCCACAGTCCCAAGAAACCACAAAACCTCCCCCCTCAGGAAACACCACAACAGCACCCATCCAGCTGGCCCATGCCACTGTCACCAGGACACGTCAATCAGCAGTGTGTCCACCACTACAGGGACCCCAGGGCAACCCTACAAACCCAGGACGTACAGGGACCTTGGGTCAGTGGCAGTGGGCACACGGTTCAGGGGACAGAGGCACAGGACAACAGGGAAGCTGGGAGGACTGCTGTGCGACAGGGGGAGGACAGGTCCAGGGAACCGACCCTCCATGAGGCACCATCAAACATTATGGGAGCATACCATTCCCAGGAGACCATGGGCACGGTACTGGCCAAGTTTCAGGAGACCCAGTGGCTGCAGGAGGGACAATACATTGAGATCAGGGAGGACCTCATCAACATATACACCATCCTGATCACCATAGCAGGGGTGCTGGCTGACATAGGCAAGACCATGAGGAAGGCAGTGGCACAATAAAGGGCCCCTGACACTAGTCAAATCTAGGAACAGCCCTCCACCTCCGCCGCCGCTAGTGGACAGGTGGCCCCAACACAGGAACAACAGGCCACCAGCACCCCATCCCCTGCAGAAGGAGAAAGGAGAACCACACCACAAAATGGTCCCTGTGATCCAGGCAGAAGACAGAGAACATTGCCAAGACCCCCGCCAGGAAATAAGACTCTCATGATTGTCACCCTTCTGTCCCACTCAGTTACCCTATCCACCTTGAACTGCCATTACTCTCCTTCCTATGCCCCATTGGACAATGCACCTGTGACACCAAGATACTGGACTCCGCTATGGACCTTCCTCCACCTTCGCCCCAGCCCCTTTCACATACCCCTATACTCATTACCCCCTAAATAAACACCCTTTAATCACAAACCAATCTGAAGTCAGTCTGATCTTTCACAAATGTATTATTAGAACATCAGCAACAAATAGCAATGTAAATGTTCATTTGCTCATACTAATGTATGACAGTTGTTGGGCAGCAGTACACATAGCAGACGGCAGAATGAGGTGCCAGATCTGAAAACTTGAAATCCAAAGTGAACTGTCAGTGTCCATAGACAGAGGATAAGAGGCTGACTTATACAATGACCTACAGTATTCAGAAATGTGAAGAGGAGTTACAGTCTCTTACCTGTGTGTCACTGGAAGTTCTGCATGATGTTGTTCGTTCGGTTGTCATTATCTTCTTCCTCTGCCTCCTCTTCCTCACTGTCCACAGGCTCCACCGCTGCCACAAGACCATTACCATGCTCATCCTCCTGTAGAAAAGGTACCTGGCGTCGCAATGCCAGGTTGTGCAAAATGCACCATGCCACAATTATCTGGCACACCTTCTTCAGTGAGTAGTATAGGGAGTCACCTGTTAGATAGAGGCACTGGAATCTGGCCTTTAGGAGGTAGAATGTCCTCTCAATAATACGCCTAGTTCGCCCATGTTCCTCATTGTAGCGGTCCTCTGCCCTTCTCCTGGCATTCCTCACTGGGGTCAGTAGTTATGAGAGGTTGAGGTAACCAGAGTCACCTGCAAATGTCGAGAGATAATTGTTAGACACACACTAACACTTAGGGACTACCCCATACCCAGACACCTACTCATACTGTGTGGGGACCTTGGGCTCACCTATTAGCCACACCCGGTGCCTCTGGAGTTGGCCCATCACATAAGGGATACTGTTATTCCTCAAAATGTAGGCGTCATGCACAGAGCCAGGATACTTGGCATTCACATGGGAGATGTACAAGTCCGCCAAACACATCATCTGCACATTCATCGAAGGGTAGCTTTTTCTATTTCTGTACACTTGTTCATTTCTTCGGGGGGATGACAAATGCCACATGTGTACCATCAATGGCACCAATGATGTTGGGGATATGTCCCAGGGCATACAAGTCAGCCTTCACTGTGGGCAAATCCTCCACCTGGGGGAACACAATGTAGCTGCACATGAGTTTCAGCAGGGCAGACAACATTCTGGTCAACACGTTAGAAAACATTGGCTGAGACATTCCTGATGCCATGGCCACTGTTGTTTGAAAGGAGCCACTTGCCAGGAAATGGAGCACTGACAGAACCTGAACTAGAGGGGGGATTCCTGTGAGATAGCAGATAGATGACATCAGGTCTGGCTCCAATTGGGTACACAGGTCTTGGATTGTGGCACGATCAAGTCTGTAGGTGATTATGATGTGTCTGTCTTCCATTGTCGACAGGTCTGCCAGGGGTCTGTACACCGGAGGGTGCTGCCATCTCATCATCTGCCCCAGCAGCTGTGGCCTATGGAGGAGAACGGTGAGCAGAGGGTCATGTACCACATAGGTTGCACAAGTGTGTCTGCCGTTATGTGAGTACATTCGCATGTGGCGTAGTTAGTCCATATATGTGCCAAAATGTGCTGTGATGCAGTTAGGTGCCATGCCATGTGCCCCCCTGAAATGGCAGCTTCCTGACTTGTGAGGATGGACAAGGAGAAATTAGGTAACTGGGTTGGTGTTGTGCTGCGTCGCAGTAGGCGGTCGAAGACCGCCGCGTAATTCAGCATTCGTTATCATTGGGCCCTATGGGTTCCAGGAGCCAATGGCCATGTACGCTGGAGGTGACGGTACGCACCGCTGCGGACGTGACCACCATTTTCTATCTGTTCACTCACTTGATACCTGACCATCAACAGGAGAGGACCTACACTGCAAGTGCTGCTGTGACCTCAGTCTGGAAGCGACAATGGCTTGAGTGTCTCGGGAAAGGGTCCCTGCCTTCACCGCAGAGGAGTTGGACAAACTGGTGGATGGGGACTTCCCCCAGTACACACTACTCTAGGGTCCTCCAGACAAACAGGTGAGTACTCTGTGAGCATGATGTGTGGGCAATGCCTGTTTGGAGTGGTGTGGATGGAAGATAAATGTGAGGGGGGCTTTGGGCTGTATGTGAGGATGGTCAGTGTATGTGCGTCAGGGCATGGTTGGGAACTGGTGGGCAATTAGTCTGACGGTCCGGACAGGGGAGTAATGTCCTTTCCTCCTGTACCTTTATTCTAGGTCAGCACCCACCAGAAGAAGGGTATTTGGCGTGCCATCACCAAGGAAGTGAGGACCCTGGGGGTCTATCATAGACTGAGCACCCACTGACACAAGAGATGGGAGGACCTGCGCCGCTGGAGCAAGAAGACAGCAGAGGCCCAGCTGGGGCTGGCCTCCCAACGTGGAAGGGGTGCCCGTTGCATCATGACCCCCCTGATGTTCCGCATCCTGGCGGTGGCCTATCTGGAGTTGGATGGGCATGTGAGGCCATCACAGCAGCCACAAGGAGGTGAGTACAGGGTCATAAAGCTGACTCTGCGTGCTTTACGAAGTGTCTGGGTGGGGGATGTGAGATGTGGGTTCCCCTAGGCCAGGGCGAACATGGCAGGGTAGGTCCCTTGTTGGGCAAGTTCTGAGGCACTCCAACCCCAATATTTTTAGTGGGCATCTACTACTGGGCATGCTCCTGTGTGTTCTAGGTGTGCAGTATATGACGTTAGACCTTGTATCCCATGGCCTGGTGACTTTCTTATTAACTGGTAGTGCATGGCCTAGTGCATAGGGCTGCTCCCTGTGTGTTGTGTCTGCCAACGGTAATGGTGTTGCTGGCATTGACCATGTGTATCCTCTGTCTCCCTCCCTTTTTGTTTTGTCATCCTGTCATCTGGCGGAGGAGCAGAGGCACTGGTGACAAAGGGAGCTACATCCCACGTGGCCCAGGAGGGTGAAGGCACCAGTGGGACGGAGGGTGAGGGGAGCTCCAAGACAGGGACAGGAGAAGATATAAGCAACATCGGCGATTCCTCTGATGGAAGCTCCCTGGCGGCGGCGGACACCTCTATGCCCATCTCAACATCAGGTACAGCCGCCACCCCCCCCTACCAGCACCGCCCTCCCAGCAGCCCCTCAGCATGCTTCCCGTGCCCACTCACCCAGGAGGGTGGGTATCTCCTTCACCCCAAGCACCTCAGGCCCTGCCCCAGTCAGCCCTGCTGCCCTCAGTGAGGAGGCTATTGACCTCCTGAGAGCCTTCACTGTTGGGCAGTCAACCATTCTGAATGCCATCCAGGGTGTCAGGAGGCATTTGCAGCAAACAAATGCATACCTGGAGGGCATTCATTCTGGCGTGGCGGCCCAACAGAGAGCACTTAAGGTTCTGGCCTCAGCACTGATGGCAGCCATTGTCCCTGTGTCCAGCCTCCCCCCTCCAACTTCCACTACCCAGACCCAATCCCCTCTACCTCAGCCTATCCCAAGCACACCATCAGACCAGCATGCACACACATCAACACACAAAATTGGCTCAGGAAAACATAAGCATCACACATCTCACAGGCACTCACACAAGCACCATACCCATGCACACATACAACATCCACTTCCTCCACTGTGCCCCCTCCTCCACATCCTGTACCTCCCTCCCTGTCTCATCTCCACTCACACCTGCATGCACTACATCATCAGCTACTGCCTCCATCACTAGCATGCCCATCATTGCACACCGCTCACATGTAATCACCACCCCACTACCATTCACACGTCCCCTGTGTCCTCTCCCAGTGTGTCTGTGAGCCCTCCTCCCAAAGTACACAAATGCAGGCACACACCCACTCAACAGCCATCCACCTCACAACAGCCTCTAGCCCATGCACCTTCAGCCAAACTCAGCAAATGTACACCACTTACAACCACTACCTCTTCCTCCACTCCGACACCCCCTCCATCTTCCCGTCCCAGTGTGTCTAAATAACTTTTCCTAGCTAATATTAACATCTTCCCTACACCTCCCCCCCAGTCCTTCCCCTAGTGGCAGGATGTCTAGATCCCAGGCCAGCACCTAGGCCATCAAATCTGAATCCGCTGTGGTCCATGGTAGTCCAGTACGATCTAAGGGGGCACCCGTCAGAGCTGCCAGTGTGCACCGACAGAAAAGAAGGACCACCCTATTCCACCACTTGCAAAGGTCAAATAGGGGCCGGCTTCCAGCAGGGGACAGTCACACCACCCACGCAGCAAGGCCTCACCTAAAGACTGAGTGGACAGTGCCAAGGTCCCTGCAGCGACTGTCAAGATGGGGAAGGGCCACAAGTCAAAGGGCACGTCACCTCAGGGCACGATGTCTCCTGGTGAGAGGCTGGTGACCACCATATCATCAGGGATGGCAGCCACATGTACCACAGTCACCACCGCCGCTCCGACTGCCACCTGCACCACCACCTGAACCGGCACATGCACCGCCACCTGCACCGCCACCTGCACCGCCGCTGCCACAACATCAGGCTGCAGCATCCTCCCCAAGGATCAGCCATCCGAGGCTGCCGGAGATGGTATGGTGTTGCCATCCACCACAGCAGTCCGCCGCAGCCACCACCACCTGCACCACCATAGGCACTGCCACATGCACAGCCGATGCCACTCTGTTGGATGTTAGCCCCATCCCTAGTGGACAGCCGTCTGAGCCTGCAGGTGACGTCCTGTACCCTGGACATTCCACTTGAGACACCACCTCCAGGACTGTCACGAACCAGCAATTGGAGTGTGGCTCTGCCTCCATGGAGTATCATGCTAGCTGTTCCAGGTACATTGCGTGGCTAAGACACCCAGGTGAGAGGATGTCAACTGCCACACATCCGGTGCAGCATCACAGGGCACCAAGCCCCCTCCAGAACCAGTGGAGAAATGCATCCACTCACCCAGTCCTTGGCAGGATGAAGCACTCTGGGCACCAAGCCCCCTCTAGAACCAGTGGAGAAATGCATCCACTCACCCAGTACTTGGCAGGATGAAGCACTCTGGGCACAAAGCCCCCTCCAGAGCATGTGGACAAACCACCCACTTGAGAGACTTGAGTCACTGGCTTTGCACTCCCCAGGACCAAGCGGTGGGCAGTGCACCCATTTGAGAGACTTGAGAGACTATGGCTTTGCACTCCCCAGGACCAAGCAGTGGGCAATGCACCCACTTGGGAGACTTGAGAGACTGTGGCTTTGCACTCCCAGGACCAAGCAGTGGGCATGGAGCCCCCTCGGGGAGCAGTGGCATCGTACCATCATCTGGCTGAGGTGCCCCCCTTCCCCCTGAGGTGCCTGTTTTTTTTTTTTTTCGACCTCATGCCCCTGCAGTGTTCTCTCCGTTTTGAGGCAGGTGTCATGTGTGGGCTTCACCCATGCTTTTTGGGACCACTGGTCCATGGACATTTCATGGGACAGTGTACAGACTTGTGTACTTGATGTAAATATTTGTGTATACTGATTATTTGCTGTTCTCTTGATCTATCTGATTGTTCCAATATAACACTAGTTACACTCATTTTGTTTTGTCCTTGCGTTCTTCTGGGGGTGACGTGATCTATCTGTGATGTTAGTTGATATGTGTGTGTGTATGTTGTTGTGGGTGGGGGTGTTGCATATTGGGTGTGTGTGTCACTCTCTTTTCCCTCCTCCCCTTCCCTGTGTGCTAGGTGCAGTACTCACCGTCATTGTCGCCGCCGCCGCCGCCTTCTTTCCACTTTGTGGTGTGTTAATAGATACAGCAACATGGGTAGTATCTGCAATTCGGGCTCCATGGCGTCCTAGTTCTTCCTTGGGTGTCGAAAGGTGAGTGATTTCCCTTCTGTGTACTGTTTCCGCCGTGCTTTTGATGTCATTGGTACCGCCCCGGAAAAGCTGGCGGATTGGTGCCTTGTAATAGTGTGGGTGGTACATTGTCTTTAGCCTGTCTGTTGGCAGTTACCGCTGCAGTGTTTGTTGCTACCGCTGTGGCAGTCGGAGTGTTAAAGTGGCTGTCTAAGTTGGCAGTTTCCGCCATGGTCGTGATCCCATTTTATTTACCACCGGCCTGTTGACGGTATTACCTGGCAGTCGGTTTTTAACACTGACTGCCAGGGTTGTAATGAGGGCCATAGTGTTTGAGGCACTCATCTGGGCTGTCAACTCACTCCATTTCTTTTCTCCCTGTCTATAGAGCCCCTGGCACACAAACTGCAGACCCAAGGACTCAACTGGGGTAACCCACTGGGGGGCAGCATCTCTCTCTATACCGATGACATGCTTCTTTACATACTTTGTTTTTGATCCCTTGCCTGTGGTTGAGCGCCTGTTAACCTCCGTTGTTGCTGTCATTGCATCAACTGGGATCAGTCTTGCCTATTGCCTTGTACTCCAGCTGGGAGAGACAACAGTGCAGCGGTAGCCAGACCTGATCTGCTACCTCAGTATCTGGATCTGCCATAGCCCCTCAGTATTGGAGGACAGCAACACTTGCCTGGTGGTGTCCTCTCTTCACAGGCAAATCTCTTTCTGGAAGACTTTACCACTGTCGGTGGTGGGACACATTGCCCTGTGCAACATAGTGATGCTGCCCCACCTACTCTATCATTTTACCAAGGGCCCGACTGACCTGCACAAGTCCTTTTTTGCTACACTTGAACTAATGCTGGGTGACTTCATTTTGCAGAATAACTGCCATTGGCTGGCTTTATCAAAATTGTACCCATCGACAGACAGGCAGGCTAGGAGCTCCCAATTTTGAACTCTCCAGCCTTGCTGTCCAACTGCAGTGCGTGGCGCATTGTTTGCTACATGTGATCTAGATGACACAGCGACACAGGCATCCTCCCTGTGGAAGCTGGAGCATCTGGTGCCCTTCTTTCATCCCCTGGTCAGCATTTGCATTCCACCTATGCATCTTCTATCTGTGGCACTTAATTGATTTCATCATTGTTGTAACCTAACCAATGCCTTGGTGTCCTAAGGCCCCATGTTTCAACTACTGCTGACGCTCTCCCCTTCAATTCCCCCTTTCTTGTTTCCCTCCACTCCTTCCTCTCATCCCTCAAGTTCTGAACATTTTCCATAATACTGATGTTCCAACTGTACTCTTCTTGCTGTTGACGGGTGACCTATGTATGGACCGTGTTAAACTAGACGCCTTTGTGCATCGGCCAAGTGCACTTATGCTGTTCCACCTCTGACTTACCTACCTTCTTCTCTCAATAACTATTTACACACACACACACCTGTTTGTATTACTCTCACCACCCTTTGTTCCAAAATGTATACAGATTGTGCCTTATTATTGATCTACTGTCCATGTAACAAGTCACAGGTGTGTCTTGTCAAAGAGACTTAAATGTTTCAAGATGCCTAATAAAACAAGTTTTAAAAAGTCATGGTGAGTTTACAAGGGCAAGTCTTCATTTTCTGAATTTAAAGTTGTGAAGAAATTGGAAAGAAGTTATATTGAATTAGAAGGTGGTTTAAGGTAGAACAGGAGTAGACTGGTAAAGGTGTGTGATGGATGTGAAACATCTAAAAGCATGTTAAAAGGTTATGTTGGTGATCATGGAAATTGTAAGGGTCCATGGCTTTCATCAGGACCAAATATTAATTAGATTACCTGCAACTTTTAAATATTCATCAAATGTAGGTATGATTTGTGGTTCAACTAGTGTCGCAACATTGTGAGCATGGAGGAGAATCTGAAATAATCAACAGACAAGGAGGAAAGAATAATTAATATTATTCATTATATTCGCCACCCATATTCCCTTTGCCCACTCTGTGAAAGCCACATTTAGAGTGCATTAAAAAAAATATAACTTAGTTCTAAGTGAAAAAGGGTGTCATTGCCTTTTTTGTTATGTGCTTTTATTGACTTTATCAACAAAAAAGCTTTGTTTAAGGAATAAGTGGCAGTTAGGGTGTGAACTTAGTTGATTATAGTCCTTGATAAAATGAGAAATTTGATGATGGTCTACAACAGTCCAAATGGAAAATATAGACAGAGAAACTATATACAAAAACGATATACAAAAAAGAAAAACTCAAAGTTCAAATACCTTAATGGGAGCTCTACCTCTATCCCACCACAGGAAAAGCCTTCTATCTGTAGAAATATACATATATACACACAGAATAGTTATGTGTCGAGATAGATGTCTGGACTTAAAAGGAAGCCTTGAAAAAATCCAAATGTAAGGATATGACTTACTTTTGGGGAGGTGATCAAAATCTTCAAAAGAGCTGAAAATACTGTGCCGATCCATGTGAAAAGGATGGCAAAGATGGCTGTGCTTAAATACAGGAAGCTCAAACCAATTGGGAAAAAATGCAAAGCTGGTGTATACAGGCAAATTTAGCCAAACAAAAGAAAAACAGCCAAATGTTTTCACAACAATGCCAAGCGTCCTGCAGCTCTATTGGGAAAAGTCAAACAATGAAAAATGACTTCCCATCCTAGCACTCAACATTCGAATTATGGCCTAGATTTCCTAATGAAAACAAGCCAGATGTTGTCAAAATAGTGTTGAGTATACCACATGTCTGCTTAGAAAAAAAAACAGTGACAACAGACTCTTGAACAAGGCTGTTCTTAAACTTCAACAATATATTCAACATCTATATTTTCCTAAGCTTAAAACAAATGTGTTCAACATTAATATTTCAGATTGTAAGTGCTGATGCTTTAACATTCTTGAGAATACAAATGCTTTTAAAGTAATTCTAAGTGTGAGAAAACAGGGCTGATTGCAGAGGCCCCCTAACTTTTTGCCCCCATTTTCCACTTTATGCTGGTGTTTTCCTGACTCTGATGGTGCCCTGGGTACTGCTAACCAGTCCCAGGGCCTGTGCTCTGTGTAAAATCAATATGCAAATTAGGCTAATTATAATTGGCTAAGTTAACCTACCTATAAGTCCCTAGTATATGGTAGGACATGTAGGTTTAGGGACCACAGCATAGGTAGTGCACCCATAGGCGCACTGCTGAGGTGCCCAGTGTCATTTTAAAGGCAGGCCTGCCTTGCTGGCTGCTTTTAAATTAAAGTTATATGCAAATTCGACTCTGGAATTAAAAGTAGTTCCAAAGTCTTAAACTACCTTATTTTTACATATAAGTCACCCCTAAGGTGTGCCCTATGTGCACCTAGGGCTGGGTGCCATGTAACTATAAGAAGGGACTTAATAAAAATAGTTTTATAAGCCCTGGTGAGGTAAAAACAGCCAAATTCGTTTTTTCCCTCATTGTAGTAAATGCCTTCATAGGCTAGAATGGGGAGACTTTATTTTAAAATTTAAAGTCTCCTTAAATGTTGCATACCAAGAATTTGGTATCAAATTAATTGTTGTAATAAATCCCACAACTTCCAGTTGTTGGATTTAATATAACTTGTTCAGGTAAAAGGTTTTAGACTTTACCTAAAAAGTTGCCAATTTCAGCCCTGCATTGTTTTTGCTGCTGTGCTCTGATTGGCCAGCCTGCAGCAGCTTAGCCAAGCTGCCTTGATGAGGTGTGAAGTGGCCTGGCTTCACACAAAGGAATGTGCTTGTGGGAGAGAATCTCCCCTCAGCAGATGGTGAGGCAGGATGGGGGAGGGCTGCCAAACTGGTCTTCAAAGGCAGAGAAGGACATTTGGAGCAACCAGCAACACCCCCACATCCTGCAACCCCAGACAACTAGGTGCCCCCTTGATTAGATTAGGAGAGGGCAGGAGAGGGGTGTGTTTATGATTTTTAGCCACACCAGTGGGTGGGCTTAGCCAGATGTAACCTCCAAAAATCAGATTCAGCCATGTTGGATTTTTAGAGAATGTTGCCTTCTGGGATGGATTTTTGCCACACTTCCCAGGAAGTTGTCATCACAGGGGGACGACACTGTACATGATTGGAGAACCAGGACCCCCCTGCTTTTCACCCAGGAGCAAGGATAAAACTGGCAGACCTGCACCCACACCTCAGATCCCCACCAGAATTCAACAAGAAAAGAACTAAAGAAGAAGAAGGACTGCCCTGCTGGACCCCTGGCCTGCACCTGGAACCTGCACTCAGAAGGACTGCACCAGCTGCACACTTGGGCTTCACCACAAGAAGGACTTTGCCTGGCTTCAACTGGTTCAAGGAGGGACTCCCTGTTTGC
Organism: Pleurodeles waltl; assembly: GCF_031143425.1. Taxonomy (NCBI): domain Eukaryota; kingdom Metazoa; phylum Chordata; class Amphibia; order Caudata; family Salamandridae; genus Pleurodeles; species Pleurodeles waltl. The sequence continues at coordinate 316,839,018 of NC_090444.1, forward strand.
TACAGGTGAAAAATTGCTATCCAGAGTCCCCTGCACCAACTCCTGAAGAAAGTGACCAGCTGACCACTGTCCAGTGGCCAAAAAGGAGTTTGCGCCAGGTGCATTCTGGGAGTGGTAGTCCTCACCCCCCAAGGACCATCTCAGAAATTCTGGACCCTTGGGGTGAGCTGTGGACCCCAAAAGAACCTTAAAAGAACATCTAGGTGAAGCCCCAGAAGTTTGGAGAAGATTTGAGAATTTTTGTAAAAAAGCTCCATAGAGGGACTGACCCGCCGCGGAAATTCTAGCCGGCTTGCCTCAACCGCGACCCGGCCTGATTTGGTGGTTCGTCCCGGTAAAGAAAAATCTCCGAAAAAGAGACTAAGTCCGAAGGTAAAAAGTTGACCAGGACCGCCCAGCCATCGTATCCGAGAAGGTCTCCATGGACGTCGGATCAAGATCCAGGTTTACCCCGGTCGAAGGATTTTCACCTCGAAAAAACGACTAAGTCCGAAGGTAAAAATCTCCACCGAGGAATCCAGCATTGCGTATCCGGAGAAGGGCTCCAGGAGGTCGGATAGGACTGGCAGGTTCGTCCCGCTGAAGAAAATCTTCAAAATAAAGACTAAGTCAGAAGGTAACTTTTTAACCGAGGCCTCCCGTGACCTGTAGCCGAGCAGGGCTCCATCGCGGTTGGCCTGAAACTTTGACTTTGCCCCGGTCGAGGTGCAACCAGATGACCCGATTGGCGCTTTTCGTTTCTAAGCGCTAGAAAAATAATAATTCTTTAAAAATTCATATCTCCGGTTCCCTTTATCCGATTTTATTCGTTTTGGTGTCATTTTAAAGATAAAAATGTAAGCTATTTTTATGAATTGGTTTTGGATTTTTAAACTGTTTCCTCTGTTTTATTTAATTACTGTTTTGTGATATTTGAATGCTTTACACACTGTCTCCTAAGTTAAGCCTTGACGCTCGTTGCCAAGCTACCAAGGGTTGAGCTGGGGTTAATTTACTGAGACCTAACTGGACCTAAGTGGAGGTTAGTGGCTTGTTGCTAGGTGTAGGTACCTACCTGCCCTTACCAATAACCCATTTTCCAACATTTTTGGTGGCAGCGGTGGGATCCTGTACTTGTGTTCAGTATCACGTTACAGTTTTAAGTAAAACAAATTAAAAATCCTTTAAATTGTCTTAGTGCAAAAATATATATATATATATATTTTTTTTATTTAATTTTTTAAAAATTTTTAATTTGGATTAATTTCTATTATTGAATTTTTGTAATTTTTCTAAATTATTGTTTCCAATTTTTGCAAAAAGTTTTTGTTGACACAAAACCAGGGAACCATGGAGCTTGATCTGGCTAGCCTACCCACACTGACAGTAGTCCAGCTTAGGGGGTTGTGTACTGAAAGAGGGTTGCCTGCAACCACTGACCTCAGGAAGCAAGTCCTGATCAAATCCCTGACAGCATGGGCTGAGGCCCAAGAGGTAGACCTAGGGGAAGCTCCAGAGGAGGAAGAAACAGGGGAGGGTGCTAGCTCTAACCACTCAGGGGCGGGAGGGCATCTGAGCCTAAGTGAGGATGAGGAAGACCGGTCCTCAGTACATACAGTCACTAGGGGCAGACCCAAAGCTAGTGGTGGGAAGGGGGTCCCTTCAGGAGGAGAGAACCCATCCATCAGAGAAAGAGAGCTGGAGGCCCAGCTAGCATACATAGCTTTGGAAGCAGACAAGCTGGCCCTAGAAAAGAAAAAGTGGGCAAACTAAGAGAAAAGAGATGGTGGCAGCGACAGAGAAGTTGAGGTGTCCATGGGTGGGGGAGTTTGCCCCAGATTACCCAAGGGGGTGGTTCCTGCTTATGTAGAGGGGGATGATATAGACAAGTGGTTGGAGGCCTTTGAGAGGGCACTCCAAATGAGAAGGGTTAGGCCTCAATACTGGGGTTCCCTTTTGTGGGAGTTGGTCCCCAACTCAGGGAGGGATAGGCTTCTGACCTTAAGGGGGGAGGAGGCAGATTCGTACTCTAGTATGCAGAGGTGCTTAACCAAGAAGTTTGGTCTGACCCCAGAGCAGTATAGAATGAAGTTCAGGGACACCCAGAAGGTCAGTACCCAGTCTTGGGTTGACTTTGTAGACACCTCACTAAAGGCACTAGAGGGCTGGATTATTGGTAACAAAGTAAATACTTATGAGGGGTTATACAATCTGATCATGAGAGAGCACATCTTGACCAATTGTACCCAAGAAAGGTTACGCCAGCATCTAGTGGACTCTAAGCAGACCAACCCTAGAGAGCTAGGGGAGGCAGCTGATGAGTGGTTGAGAACCAGGGTGGTTGTCAAGTCCCAGGTGGGAGACTCCAGGTAGGGGGGGTCAGGTCCCCAAAAACCTAAGGAGGGAGGTGGTAAGTCCACCACAGAGACTCCCTCTGTACCCCAGAACCCAAAGAAGGAGGAGAGTAAATCCCACTCCCACTCTGACAAGCAGAGACAGGGAGACCCAGGGTTAAAAAAGCTCTTGGACAGTAGGGCTTGCTTTGACTGTCAGCAGACAGGTCACTTCAGAGGAGATGCAGCCTGTCCAAAGAAGGTGGTTAGAACTGGGCTGTCCAGTGTAGCCATGGAGGAGGACTCCTCAGATGATGAAGTCCTCCTAGCATTGAGCTGGGAGACAGGACCAGATGGTAAGCTGGTGATCCCTGAGGGTGGAAGTAGGCACTTCCACCCCATTCAGGTGAATGGGATCCCTACCACTGGCCTGAGAGACACCTGTGCCAGTCACACTATAGTGAGTGACCGGTTAGTGACCCCAGACATGTATGTCCCAGGAGAGACAAGGAAAGTCAGGATAGCCACAGGGGAGGTCACCACCAAACCTGTAGCCATAGTGCCCCTAGAGAGGGAGGGTATCCTTGACTGGTTTAGGGTGGTAGTCAGTGCTGACCTCCCCCTAGATTGTATCCTGGGCAATGACCTCCCAGAGGTGGGTCTGGTCCCAGATGGGGCGGTCGCCCAGGGCGCCCCCCCAAACCAAAGTCCTGGGGAGTCAGTCTCTACAGTTAGGAGACAGGGGTCCCCAAGAAAAGGAAAGAAGAAAAGGAAGGGTAGGCCACTCTTAAAGATAGTTCCAGGGAGCCAAAGGCCTTCTGCCCCAGTAGGGGGGGATCCCAGAGTTGGCACTGGTGAGGCCTCCCCTGACCCCAAGGAAGTCCTGAGTAGTCAGGCAGCTGTCCAGATGCAGGGTGTTGCCCCTGCACTGACAGAAGGGAGAGTGGAAGGAGGGTGTCTGCCACAGGAGGTGGTAGCCCCCCACTCTAGACAGCAAGGGGGGTGCCAGGACCCCAAAGTTGCCCCTAAAGTAGCTCAGCCACCTGTCAGTGGAGAGCTTAGGGTGTGGTTCTGGGTACTGACAGCTGTCAGTAGCCTCTGCTGGGTGCTAGCCTTCCTGGCAGCACTGTACTTGGCCTGGGAGGCAGACCCCAGGGCCAATAGCAAAGTAGGCCCCCTGACCCTGTTGGTCATGGTGGGGTTGCTCAAGTGTTGGGTGACCTCTTTGGGTAAGCTAGGTGTTGCCCTAGCAAAGTTAGGAGTAGGGGAGGTGGGCACCTCACTACCCAAGATGGCAGAGAGAGAGGAGGAAGACCCCCCTAGAGGGAAGTTTCAGTTTGAGATGGGTCCTTTCACTGTTGGGATGGCTTCACTACCCAGAGGGAGTGACCATGACAGGAGGATGTAAGGCAGAGTAGGCCCTGCAAAGGGACAGCCAGTTTTCTTCACTGTCTTCCTCGCCTAACAAGCCAGGAAGACTCTCCCAGGGTTGGGCTGAGTCTCCTGGGCGTGTGGGCTGGGGGGGGCTTGTGTGAGAAAACAGGGCTGATTGCAGAGGCCCCCTAACTTTTTGCCCCCATTTTCCACTTTATGCAGGTGTTTTCCTGACTCTGATGGTGCACTGGGTACTGCTAACCAGTCCCAGGGCCTGTGCTCTGTGTAAAATCAATATGCAAATTAGGCTAATTATAATTGGCTAAGTTAACCTACCTATAAGTCCCTAGTATATGGTAGGGCATGTAGGTTTAGGGACCACAGCATAGGTAGTGCACCCATAGGTGCACTGCTGAGGTGCCCAGTGTCATTTTAAAGGCAGGCCTGCCTTGCTGGCTGCTTTTAAATTAAAGTTATATGCAAATTCGACTTTGGAATTAAAAGTAGTTCCAAAGTCTTAAACTACCTTATTTTTACATATAAGTCACCCCTAAGGTGTGCCCTATGTGCCCCTAGGGCTGGGTGCCATGTAACTATAAGCAGGGACTTTATAAAAATAGTTGTATAAGCCCTGGTGAGGTAAAAACAGCCAAATTTGTTTTTTCCCTCATTGTAGTAAATGCCTTCATAGGCTAGAATGGGGAGACTTTATTTTAAATTTTAAAGTCTCCTTAAATGTTGCATACCAAGAATTTGGTATCAAATTAATTGTTGTAATAAATCCCACAACTTCCAGTTGTGGGATTTAATATAACTTGTTCAGGTAAAAAGTTTTAGACTTTACCTAAAAAGTTGCCAATTTCAGCCCTGCATTGTTTTTGCTGCTGTGCTCTGATTGGCCAGCCTGCAGCAGCTTAGCCAAGCTGCCTTGATGAGGTGTGAAGTGGCCTGGCTTCACACAAAGGAATGTGCTTGTGGGAGAGAATCTCCCCTCAGCAGATGGTGAGGCAGGAAGGGGGAGGGCTGCCAAACTTTTCTTCAAAGGCACAGAAGGACATTTGGAGCAACCAGCAACACCCCCACATCCTGCAACCCCAGACAACTAGGTGCCCCCTTGATTAGATTAGGAGAGGGCAGGAGAGGGGTGTGTTTATGATTTTTAGCCACACCAGTGGGTGGGCTTAGCCAGATGTAACCTCCAAAAATCAGATTCAGCCATGTTGGATTTTCAGAGAATGTGCCTTCTGGGATGGATTTTTGCCACACTTCCCAGGAAGTGGTCATCACAGGGGGACGACCCTGTACATGATTGGAGAACCAGGACCCCCCTGCTTTTCACCCAGGAGCAAGGATAAAACTGGCAGACCTGCACCCATACCTCAGATCCCCACCAGAATTCAACAAGAAAAGAACTAAAGGAGAAGAAGGACTGCCCTGCTGGACCCCTGGCCTGCACCTGGAACCTGCACTCAGAAGGACTGCACCAGCTGCACACCTGGGCTTCGCCACTAGAAGGACTTTGCCTGGCTTCAACTGGTTCAAGGAGGGACTCCCTGTTTGCTACAGGTGAAAAATTGCTATCCAGAGTCTCCTGCACCAACTCCTGAAGAAAGTGACCAGCTGACCACTGTCCAGTGGCCAAAAAGGAGTTTGCGCCAGGTGCATTCTGGGAGTGGTAGTCCGCACCCCCCAAGGACCATCTCAGAAATTCTGGACCCTTGGGGTGAGCTGTGGACCCCAAAAGAACCTTAAAAGAACATCTGGGTGAAGCCCCGGAAGTTTGGAGAAGTTTGAGAATTTTTGTAAAAAAGCTCCATAGAGGAACCGACCCGCCGCGGAAATTCTAGCCGGCTTGCCTCAACCGCGACCCGGCCTGATTTGGTGGTTCGTCCCGGTAAAGAAAAATCTCAGAAAAAGAGACTAAGTCCGAAGGTAAAAAGTTGACCGGGACCTCCCAGCCATCGTATCCGAGAAGGGCTCCATGGACGTCGGATCAAGATCCAGGTTTACCCCGGTCGAAGGATTTTCACCTCGAAAAAACAACTAAGTCTGAAGGTAAAAATCTCCACCGAGGAATCCAGCATCGCGTATCCGGAGAAGGGCTCCAGGAGGTCGAATAGGACTGGCAGGTTCGTCCCGCTGAAGAAAATCTTCAAAATAAAGACTAAGTCAGAAGGTAACTTTTTAACCGAGGCCTCCCGCGACCTGTAGCCGAGCAGGGCTTCATCGCGGTCGGCCTGAAACTTTGACTTTGCCCCGGTCGAGGTGCAACCAGATGACCCGATTGGCGCTTTTTGTTTCTAGGTGCTACAAAAATTATAATTCTTTAAAAATTCATATCTCCGGTTTTATCCGATTTTATTCGTTTTGGTGTCATATTAAAGATAAAAATGTAAACTATTTTTATAAATTGGTTTTGGATTTTTAAACTGTTTCCTGTGTTTTATTTAATTACTGTTTTGTGATATTTGAATGCTTTACACACTGTCTCCTATGTTAAGCCTTGACGCTCGTTGCCAAGCTACCAAGGGTTGAGCTGGGGTTAATTTACTGAGACCTAACTGGACCTAAGTGGAGGTTAGTGGCTTGTTGCTAGGTGTAGGTACCTACCTGCCCTTACCAATAACCCATTTTCCAACAGTAAGTAACATTTCTAATGTACCAGACTGATGAACTATTCCCTACTCAGAAAACAAAATGTTGTGTTCTTAGGCTGTTCTCTGATAAAAGACTCAGGTCCAGGTGATTACTACAAGAGTGTTGCTGAAAAAAAACAGCTTTCTAAGAGAGGCTTACAGTATCCCTTTGTGATCCTAGGGAGCTATTATCGTCATCTGGTCTGTATTGGGTATGTGTAAAATTTGCCAAATGAAAGCAACAGGATATTATCATTGAGCCCTTTGTCAAAGGTCCTCAATTGGTACTCCCACGCTGTTCTTTCTGAAAGAGAACTTGGTCTACATTGTCCTTTTCCATCTAACATTTCAAGTATAATGCACTGCATCTCATTGTCTGTGTGTTTTGCTGCCAAAAAATGACTGCTCATTTTTTTTGTGCATTTCTGACATCAGCCAACCTGATAGTTTTGGTGACTTTCGTTAAGTGGCAAACACTGCATGAGCCGCATGGATAGTGGCCAATGATGGGGTGCAGGCCCCAATTAGACAGAACTGTGGTTGGGTCCTTATGGACTCTCTTCGGTGTGTGTGTACCAAATGATCCCATAGGTTCTTACTTCTTTTGAAAGCAAATCTTTGTTTTGTCCATTTAAAATTTCCTGATCTTATAATGTTCCAGTCTTTATTTATTATCTTTTTTACATGGTTTGAGGCTGCAAAATATGTGGTAACACATGTGAATATGTTTTCATCTTTGTTCCTCAATGATGGCTCTAGGAGATATTCTTGATGCTAGTATCTTGCATGTTTTTGGCACTTGTCCACAATCAAACATTGTTGGGTAATGTCTCTCCTTCAGTTTGGCAGTAAGGTCCTTCGCTTGGATCTTAAAATCTTCTATGTTGCTGCAATTGTGCCGAATCCTTAAGTTTCGACTATAAGGAACATTTTCTCTCAGGGAACATGTGAGGAAACTGTCAAATAGCAACAAGCAGTTTTTTGCTGTAAGTTTGTAAAACATTTTAGTTTTCAATGTCATCTCTTCGGCAAAAAGAGTGACGTTGAGGAAGTCCAATGTCAAATTATGCATAGTGTAAGTTAATTCCAAAATTGGATATTCAGTCAACTTACAAATTCTGTTACTTTGTCTGTGGAGCCTCTCCAGATAGTCAAGATGTCGTCTATGAAGTGAATGGAGACCCCGCGATGTTGCTACCCATGAAATCACCCCACAGTGGTAACATTCACCATTGAAGGTTGAGGGTCTTTTTAAGAAAGATCTCAAAGAGCCTGGAATGATATAGTATGAGGGGTCACTTCTTTTAGTTATTAGTGTTTGGACAAAGGAAGCTGAGTGAACCTTAGAGACAGGTTCTTTCTCCCTCCTTCACTGGTTTATATGAAATGTTATGTTCAGTTATATATTAGAATGAAATTATGGTGGTCATTACAACCCTGGCGGACGGTGTTAAAGGTGCGGTAATACCGCAAACAGGCCGGCGGACAAAAAAAGGGAATTATGACCGTGGTGGAAACCGCCAACAAAGACAGCCACTTTAACACTCCGCCCGCAACGGCGGTACAGACAAGCAGTGCGGCGGTCACCGCCAACAGACAGGCGGAAGACAATGTTCCGCCCACAGTATCACAACCTGCCAATCCGCCACCTTTTCCGGGGCGGATTCACCGTGGATAAAAACACGGCAGAAACAGCTTTTGCTATGGGAACACGCTCACCTTAACACATCCCACGAGGAAGGAGGACACCATGGAGCCGGAATTACAAATCCTCCCTGCCCTTGTCTTCCTACTCATCTATGAACACCGCGCCAGCGGCGGCGAAGACAACGGTGAGTACTGCACCTACGACATAGGGGAGGGGGGAGGCAAAAGTCAGGGGGACACACACGCAACACCCCCACCCCCACCCCCACCCCCACCCTTGCACATTACAACACACACACCAATGCATTTCCAAACAGCACTGTAACAACCCACAACCCCCCCGGAAGAATGCAAAGACAAAACGAAATCAGTTCAAACATTGTAATGTATTAAAATACATGTTTCAAATATATACAGATATATATAAACTCATTTAAAAGTATATACATTACGAGAAGTAGTGCAGATATGCACATCCCAATGTCCGTGCACCACTGGGCCAAAAATGCATGAGCGAGGCCCACACAAGATACCTGTCCACAAACGGAGAGAACACTGCCGGGGCATCAGAGAGAAATACAACAGGCACCTCAGGGGGAAGGGAAGGGGGGGCACCTCAGCCGGATTACAGCACCACACCACATCCACGACGGGGCTCCATGCCCATTGATGTATCCTGGGGAGTGCAAAGCCACAGTCTCTCAAGTCTCTCAAGTGGGTGGGTTGCCCATAGCCATATCCTGGGGAGAGCAAAGCCACAGTCTCCCAAGTCTCTCCAGTGGGTGGGTTGCCCACTGCATTATCCTGGGGAGTGCAAAGCCACAGTCTCTCAAGTCTCTCCAGTGGGTGGGTTGCCCACTGCCATATCCTGGGGAGTGCAAAGCCACAGTCTCTCAAGTCTCTCCAGTGGGTGGGTTGCCCACTGCCATATCCTGGGGAGTGCAAAGCCACAGACTCTCAAGTCTCTCCAGTGGGTGGGTTGCCCACTGCATTATCCTAGGAAGTGCAAACCCACAGTCTCTCAAGTCTCTCCAGTGGGTGGGTTGCCCACTGCATTATCCTGGGCAGTGCAAAGCCACAGTCTCTCTAGTGGATAACAGCCTCCATTGGTTCTGGAGGGGACTGGTGCCCAGAGTGCTTCATCCTGTGGAGGACAGAGGTAGTGGATGGATCTCTCCACTGGTTCTGGAGGGGGAATGGTGCCTAGACTGGATTAGGCTCCCCATGACAGTTCCTGTCCCGTCACTGTCCCAGCTGCACATGGGATAACGATGCTTGATGTGGCGGTCTTTTCCTTCTGCAGGGGTGTTCTGCCCTGTTCAGCTGTGCTTGCCCTGTTCAGCGGTGCTTTGCCATGGCGGTCTCTGGCCTGTTCAGCGGTGCTTGCCCTGTTCAGCGGTGCTTTGCCATGGCGGTCCCTGGCCTGTTCAGCGGTGCTTGCCCTGTTCAGCGGTGCTGTGCCATGGCGGTCTCTGGCCTGCTCAGCGGTGCTTGCCCTGTTCAGCGGTGCTTTGCCATGGTGGTCTCTGACCTGTGCATTGGTGTGTGGCATGACGGTCCCTCATTGACTAGCGGGGCTGTGGCAGCCGGGGCCCTCCTGGGCACTGACTCCGGCGGTGGTCTCCTGACCAGTGACGATACTTGTGCCCTCCTGGGCAATGACTCCGGCGGTGGCGGTGGTCTCCTGACCAGTGACGACGGTGCTGGCGGTGGCGTCCCGGCAGCCGGGAAGGATGCCGCCCTTCTCGGCCTTGCTGCTCACAGCAGGCTGTGCAGACTTCTTCTGGCCCTTCCCCACCTTTGGAGGAGTCACAGCTGACTCTGCAATCCCCCTGGGACACCTGTGAGTAGTTTTGCCTCCAGGAGTCTTCACCCGGTGCCGTCGGCCACTTTCCAACTTCAGATGCTTTACAGGGGGTGGACTAGCAGTGCCTTGGCTCCGTGCCACACTGCCTGCCCTGGTGGCCGGTGCACTCCACACACCTGTAACACGCACCACTGGTACTGGAGTCTTTTTGGCTGCGGCGCTACGACGGGACTGATGAATTGTTGGGGTGGGGGTGGGGGCAAAGAGGTCAACGTTGAAGAGGGACAGTTTCTGACGAACACTGGGATGGGTAGCTGGAGGGGGTCTGGGAGTGGAGGAAGATGAGGTGGTTGTAGGAGGTGTCATTTTAGGTGTTTTGGGTGCAGGTACTGGAGGCTGTTGTGAGATGGATGGATGTTGGGTGTGTGGATGCCCGTGTTTGTGTACTTTGGGAGGGGGCATCACAGACACACTAGGAGAGGACACAGGGGACGTGTAAATGGGAGTGGGGGTGGTGAGTGCAGGTGAGCGGCGTGTGGTGCTGGGTGTTCTGGTGCGAGTCCTAGTGCCTGTAGATGTAGTGCATGCAGGTGAGAGTGTAGACAATACTGGGAGGGAGGAGGGAGACGACGAGGAGGGGGACACAGTAGAGGCAGTGGATGTTGCTGTGTCTGCATGTGGGTGATCCTTGTGTGAGTGCCTGTGGGTTGTGTGGTGCCTATGTTTGCCTGAGCTACTTTTGGGTGTTGAGGTGTATGCATGCTTGTCTGATGGTGTGCTTGGGACAGGCTGGGGTACAGGGGATTGGGTCTGGGTGGAGGAAGTTGGAAGGGGGAGGCTAGAGACAGGGACAATGGCTGCCATCAGTGCTGAGGCCAGAGATTGCAGGGTTCGATGATGGGCAGCCTGACCAGAATGAATGCCCTCCAGGAATGCATTAGTGTGTTGCAACTCTCTTTCTACACCCTGGATGGCATTCGCAATGGTAGACTGCCCAACAGTGAGTGACCTGAGGAGGTCAATGGCCTCCTCAGTGAGGGCAGCAGGGGTGACTGGGGCAGGGCCTGAGGTGCCTGGGGCGAAGGTGATGCCCACCCTCCTGGGTGAGCGGGCACGGGGCGAACGCTGAGGGGCTGCTGGGAGGGCGGTGCTGGTAGGGGAGGTGGCAGCTGTACCTGTAGAAGTGGGGGGCACAGATGGTGTCGCCACCACAAGGGAGCTCCCATCGGCGGACGAGTCCGTGGTGTGGCCCTCCATGGCCATGTGGGATGCAGCTCCCTCGTGCCCCGGTGCCACTGTACCTCCGCCTGATGATGCTGATGCACAAAAGAACAGGGAGAGCAGAAAAAGGGGGAGGGGACGACAGAAGAAAGACAGGTTGAGTGCATGGCTTACCGCTACCGTTGGCGGACAATACAGACACAGCAGCCCCCTGCACTACGCCGTGCTCTTGGCCTCTACAGATGCAATTCCTGGGATATGGCCTACATGTCTATAGTGGACATCTGCACACATGGATGCCACAGGGGCATCTATACCTGTACTTGGCCCGCTACTGAGGTGTGGTGGAGTGCCACATGCCCTGCATTACGGAGGGGCCTAGCCTACGCATTTCTGCCTGGCCTAGGTACACCCACAGCCCTCCTCCCCCACCCAGACCCCTCAACTGCGTGCCAAGTCCCCAGAATGAGGTTGTACTCACCCCCTTATGTCGGCTGTGATGCTCTCAAGTGCCCATCCAACTCCGGGTAGGCCACCACCAGGATCCGGAACATCAGGGGGGTCATGGTGCGACGGGCACCCCTCCCACGTTGAGAGGCCATCCCCAGCTGAGCCTCTGCTGTTTTCTTGCTCCAGCGGCGAATGTCCTACCATCTTTTCCAGCAGTGGGTGCCCCGTCTCTGGTGGACCCCCAGGGTCCGGACTTCCTTGGCGATGGCACACCAAATATCCTTCTTCTGGTGGGCGCTGACCTACATGACATGCACAGGGGAAGAAGAGAAGTCATTACCAACTGCACCGTTGATGTGAGTGGCCCCCATCCCTACCCTTACCATGTGGCACATGCATTCACATGCATTCATGTTCCCTGAACTCTGCCCCCTTCCCTCTACAACCAGCCCTCTCCACCCAGGCATAGCCCATACAACGTGCTCCCTGTGTACTTACCTGTTGGCATGGAGGACCGTAGAGTAGCGTGTACTGGAGGAGGACCCCGTCTACTAGCTTCTCCAACTCCTGAGCAGTGAAGGCAGGGGCCCTTTCCCCAGACCCAGCAGCCATTGTCTCTTCCAGACCGAGGTCACAGCAGCACTTGCAGTGTAGGTCCTCTCCTGTCGAAGATCAGGTATCGAGTGATTGAACAGATAGAAAATGGCGGTGACATTTGCGCCGGTGCGTATCATCACCGCTGGCGCACTTCGTCATTGGCTCCTGGGACCCATAGGGTCCAATGTTAACCAATGCAGCATTGCGCCGTGGTCTACGACCGCCTACCGCGACGGGGTACAACGCCAGCGCAGTGACCTCACATTCCCATTGTCCCAGTTTAGAGGTCAGGCAGCCGCCATTTCAGGGACCCACATGGCTTCATTTACTACTGCGTCACACATAGCTAGGCCTACACTCAACACACATACAGGAAGGGTTTTGTGTTTGGTGTCGTGTTCTGTGTATCTGTGGGTACATACCTGGGAATTTGTTGACTCTGTGGTCGCTGTTGTCCTTCCTAGGCACCGTCAGTTAGGACATTTGAGAAGATGGCGGAATCCTCCATTGTACCGACAACTGGTCGACCTGTTGACAATGGAGGAGCGACATTTAATAGTCACCTACAAGTTTGACCGTGCCACTATCCAGGAACTATGTACCCAGTTGGAGCCAGACCTGATGTCACCAATCAGCCATCCCACTGGAATCCCCCCTGACGTGCAGGTGCTGTCAGTGCTCCATTTCCTTGCTAGTGGGTCTTTTCAGACAACAGTGGCCATGGCATTAGGGATGTCCCAGCCTATGTTTTCCAACGTGTTGTCCAGAGTGTTGGCTGCTCTGCTGAAACACGTAAGGAGATACATCGTTTTCCCTGAGGTGGAGGATTTGGCTACAGTTAAAGGTGACTTCTATGCACTTGGACATATCCCCAACATCATAGGTGCTATTGATTGGACCCATGTAGCTCTGGTCCCCCCCACAGGAGTGAACAGGTGTACAGGAACCGGAAGAGTTATCATTTGATGAATGTACAGATGGTATGTTTGGCAGACCAGTACATCTCCCAGGTAAATGCTATGTTCCCTGGCTCAGTGCATGACGCCTACATCCTGCGGAATAGCAGCATCCCTTATATGATGGGTCAACTCCAGAGGCACCGGGTGTGGCTATTAGGGGACTCTGGTTACCCCAACCTGTCCTGGCTATTGACCGCAGTGAGGAATCCCAGGACCAGGGCAGAAGAACGGTACAATGAGGCCCATGGACGGACTAGGAGGGGGATCGAACGCACCTTCGGGCTCCTGAAGGCCAGGTTCAGGTGCCTCCATATGACAGGTGGTTCCCTATTCTACTCACCGAAGAAGGTGTGCCAGATCATCATCGCCTGCTCGATGCTTCACAATCTTGCTTTGCGACGCCAGGTGCCTTTTCTGCAGGAGGATGGTCCAGATGACGGTGTTGTGGCAGCTGTGGAGCCTGTGGACAGTGATGAGGAGGAGGCTGAGGAAGAAGACATCGACAACAGGGAGTCAGTCATACAGCAATATTTCCAGTGACACATAGGTGAGAACATTTTCATTTTTACCATTATATTAACTTTCACACGTCCACCTCTATCCTGTCTGTCATTTCATACCAGTATTTGGTCACTGAGTTGTACCTTTCCATTACGGTTTCACAGGTATGGTTACCAATGTGTGTCATCTGCTTGCATCCTTCAAGAACTTGTGATGTGTGACATAGGTATGTTGGCTTTACAATTGGAAACGCATTATGACACTGTCATTGATAATACATATTTACAAAATCACGGACTGACTCCAGATTGTTTTGTGGTTCAAGGGTGTTTTTGAAGTGCTCAAAAATGGAGGGGGGTTGTAATATGGTGATGGGGGACGGTGGAGGAATGTCCATGGCAGAGTCCAGTCCATTGGTCACACAGGTGCACTGCCCATATGGGCATTGGAAGTGGAGCTGGGGCAGTTTAAGTATGGACAGGGTAACAAAGTGGGACAGTGGGAGGACAATCAGGGTGGTCTCATTTCCTGGTGGGGGTCTTGCCATCTTGCTCTGTCCTGTTCCTGGATCTCAGGGACCGCTTACGTGGTGGTTCTCTGTCTGCAGGGGGTGGGGTGCTGGTGTGGTGGTCCTGTGGCAGGGCGTCCCGCCCACTAGCGCTGGCGAACGTGGTGGGCAGTTCATCGTCCAGGCTAGTGTCAGGGGCCCCTTGGAGTGCCACAGTGTCCCTCATGGTCTGGTGTATGTCCTTCAGCACCCCTACGATGGTGCCCAGGGTGGAGCTGATGGTCCTGAGCTCCTCCCTGAACCCCAAATACTGCTCCTCCTGCAGGCGCTGGGTCTCCTGAAACTTGTCCAGGACTGTCGCCATCGTCTCCTGGAAGTGGTGGTAGGCTCCCATGATGGAGGAGAGGGCCTCGTGGAGAGTGGGTTCCCTTGGCCTGTCTGCCCCCTGTCGCACAGCAGACCTCCCAGTTCCCCTGTGTTCCTGGGCCTCCGTCCCCTGGACCGTGTGCCCACTACCACTGCCCCCAGGTCCCTGATTTTCTTGGGGTGGTGGGTTATCCTGGGTTCCCTGTAGTGGTGGACACACCGCTGATTGACATGTCCTGGGGACGGAGGTATGGGCCCGCTGGGTGGGTGCTGTGCTGGTGTTACCAGAGGATGGAAGGTCAGTGTTGGGCTGTGCCTGTGCATGGGGAACCGACTGTCCCGAGGCCCACGATGGTCCGGGCTGGTCATCAGGATCCAGTAGGGCAGAGCTGCTATCGTCACTGTGGGCCTCTTCTGTGGGTGGAGTGGAGTTGTCTGGACCCTCCGGTGTGGTGACGTTCCTTCGTGGTCCTGCAGGGACATAAGAGCATGATTATTGCATCTGTGTGTGTAATGGTGTGCAATGGGTGGGTGTGTGTGTACCCCAGTGCAAGCATTCCTGTGTGTGGTTTGGTTTGATGATGGTTGGGGGGTGTTATGGGTATGTGCAGTGAGCATGCTTTAGTGAGGGGTGACCATGCTTAGTTGTGTCTTGCAGGGCTTGGTGTTGGGATGGGTGGTTTGTGTTATTAGTACATTAGTGAGGAGTTTGAGTGATAGTGGAGGGGGTGAGGGTGGGGGTGTGTGATAGCATGCAGGTAGGGTGGGGGATATGATAGTGAAGATTTTACTTACCAGTGTCCATTCCTCCACCGACTCCTCCGAGGCCCTCTGAATGCATGATGGTCAAGACTTGCTCCTCCCATGTTGTTAGTTGTGGGAGAGGAGGTGGGGGTCCGCCGCCAGTACGCTGAACCGCAATGTTGTGCCTGGAGACCACTGAACGCACCTTCCCCCTTAGGTCGTTCCACCTCTTCCTGATGTCCTCCCGATTTCTTGGATGCTGTCCCACAGCGTTGACCCTGTCCACTATTCTGCGCCATAGCTCCATCTTCCTGGCTATGGATGTGTGCTGCACCTGTGAGCCAAATAGCTGTGGCTCTACCTGTAGGATTTCCTCCACCATGACCCAGAGCTCCTCCTTGGAAAACCGGGGGTGTCTTTGGTGTGACATGGGGTGGTGTGGGTGATGTGTGGGGTGGTGTCAGTGTTGATGTGTGTGGTGACGTGTAGTGGTGTGTGGTGTATTGTGGTGTAATGTTGTATGGGTGATGGTGTTGTGTGCCTCTGTGTGGTGGGGTTCTCAGTTGCTGTACTCTCTGTCTCTGTGGCCTTCGATCGTGAATTGTGGCCATAGGGGTTTGTGGGCGATGTGGGTGTGTGTTTTACATTGTGTTGGGTGTGTGGGAGGGGTGTGTGTATGTGTATCAGGTGTGTGTATTTGGGATTGTCCAATGTGGCGGTGTTTTGGAGATGTGTGTGTATTTTGATCACAGCGGTGTATACCGCCAATGGAATACCGCATTTGAAAGACCGCCGCGTGGATTCGTGAGTTGTAATAGCATGGGCGTGTTTCTGTTGGCGTGGAGGTGGAGGTTTTGTTTTTGCCAGTTTTACACTGACCTTTGGTGTGGCGGACTTGTGTGGGTGTCTGTATTTCGGCAGATTCCGAGATGTGTGTCATAATAGCTGTGGCGGAATTCCGCGGCCGCGGCGGTGTATTGGCGGTCTTCTGCATGGTGGTAAGAGATTTTACCGCCAATGTTGTAATGACCCCCTATGTCTAATAGAATGTGGAAGGTAGAATTTTTGGATTCGTATTGTGAGACAATTGTTGACTGGACTTTGTCACAAATGGCTGCTCTGGGGAGTCACTGTTTAAACTACTACTATTTTATACTGACACTTGTTTCCTCTTCATTTCCTTGGGCAAACTACAACAGTGTCCTTCAAGAGTGGATACTGGTGGATCTTTTTCTAAATCATGGGTGATTCTTTGGATGTCTTAGTCAAATCAATGATCAAATATCCATATTTTTGTCTCTGCTACCACCTACTTATTTTTTCACCTGAGCCCTACTATGTTTCTTTGTTCTGTGGTTGTTAGTTATATTGCTGCAACACAATTCATACCTAATCATTTTCTGGATTTTAACAGTCAATAATGAAAGTTGGAAAATGTTTTAAAGTAATTATTATAGTTTAAGTAATTAATTTATGAGTCAATTCGAATATACAGAACATATGTATTGAGCATGTTTTGATGCTGTCCCTGACCTATACAGCAGAAATTCTCCACAAGAATAAGTCTGTAACTTTCCTAGTTTAGTCGAACTACAGCAGTCTGAGAATGTTTGTTAAAACATCTAAAAATCATTTCATTTTCTATCACTAACACAATACCCCACAGCTATCAACAAATGTGATCCAGCTACCAGGCTACACTGAAACAATCTATCCAGCTCTCCTTCTCTGTCTATCTCTAACAATAGTCAAAGGGACTATCCTACAGCAGAGTGAACAACAAAAATAACATGGTACAAAATGCAGTAACCTAAGAAGCACCCTCTCATATCTGCCCTACACTACATTAGGAACCCGTTACTCTTTCCCTTGGACACATTTTTATACATTTTCATTATTAACACAGTTTGCTTCTTCTTTGCATGTTGAAGCCTTCAAAACAATATATTATTCATTTCTCAGAGGTTGATGGATATGACTCCAGTTCCCCTTGCATACTTTACTTTCTTCTCTAAGAATAAAACACATACATGAATGTAATTGCCACTTACTTTCCCACCACATTCACACTATTGTGCCATTCATAAGAAATGCAATTTTGTGAATGTCAGTACATTCTGAAGCAGGTTGAGAAACAAAAAATGCATTCCCTTAATACTGCTTCCTTTGTTAAGACCAATAAGGTTTGTTACACATATCCCCAGACTATGGGCCTGATTACAACTTTGGAGGAGGTGTTAATCCGTCCCAAAAGTGACAGTAAAGTGACGGATATACCACCAGCCATATTACGAGTCCATTATATCCTATGGAACTCGTAATACGGCTGGTGGTATATCCGTCACATTTGGGACGGATTAACACCTCCTCCAAAGTTGTAATCAGGCCCTATCTTCTTGAGTGGTGCCTATCTGACTTTAAGTATCTGGGAGTGGTGATTGCCAGAGATAAAGAGGAGACATTAAGGGGACTACTGTACCTCTTTTTGAACATACTATGCCCTCTGCACTCAACTGACATGACTGGCATGGGCAAACAACAACCTTGTATACAATGGGAACTGCTTACCCTCTTTCTCTAAAGCAGATTTGAAGCACCGACTATGGGGGTCATTACGACCTCAGCAGTCTTTGAAAAAGACCGCCGAGGCCGCGGGAGACAAAATACAGCCGTTGCCGGCGGTATTCCTGGCTCCCTATTATGACATTTCCGCTGGGCCAGCGGACGGTAACAGTGTTACCGTCCGCTGGCCCAGCGGAAATGTCACATCAACATTGCTGCCGGCTCATATTAGAGCCGGCGGCAATGCTGATGTGCAACGGGTGCAGTAGCACCAATCGCGCATTTCACTGCCGAAATTCGGGCAGTGAAATGCGCGATGGGGCTATGCCTGGGGGCCCCTGCACTGCCCATGCCAAGTGTGTACCGCCACGGACAGGCTGGCGGTCGGGGACTCATAATCCCCAGGGCAGCGGTGCATGCACCGCTGCCCTGGGGATTATGACCGCCAGGCGCAATCCTGGCGGGAAAGTGGAGGGGCCGGCGGTATGGCCGTGGCTTTTCCGCCACGGTCATAATTGCTGGCGGAACACCGCCAGCCTGTTGGCGGTGTTACCGCCGGCCGCCAGGGTCGTAATGACCACCTATGAAATTATACTACCTTTGTGTGCAAGCCCAATATGCCTTCCATTGGTATAAACCCAATCCATATATGCCACATCTAGCAGTGGAGGAGGGACACATGAGCCCGATACCATCCACATCCTATTTATGTGCGACATTAAGCATCCCTAACTCAGATAACCTTGCACCTCCTGTGCTTGGTCAGGCTAGCCCGTAAAACTGCGAAAGCATTATTGTACTCTCTGCGTGTCCTACTCAGACACTATCCTCTATTACCTGTTACAAAGGAAGCGGCTTGCCGGCTATTCCTCCAGCAACTGAGCTACCTCCATTGGGGTGACCTCTATGAGGATGGCATATTGAAGATGAGAGAGCAATTTTTTGCGGATAAGATGCCATCTCCGCTGAATGTTTCTATTTACGATAGACTTAGACACAATGAGAAGGCTATCACACCTGACTTTCCCAAAGAACCCAGAAACTGGATGCGCTTCCTACACTTCTAAAAGCAGCAACACCACTACACTTGGCTTCTACATTATACTGTACTCTACAACTGGAGGTGCCTCCGCAGGGGAACATGCGCACGCCTGTTGGCAAGCAGGTATAGATGTAGATCAAACAGATGACATCTGCGGTGAATGTTGTGCACACATTGGAAACTTTGCTTCTTGTAGCCGATTGCGAATCATCCATCACAAAAATGTTCATACAGTATATTATACTCCTCAAAGAGTATTGCAATACGGCCTATGCACGAATGATAAATGGCACCAATGCAGCGGGGGGCATGGATTTCATACGTTTAATATGAGGCTGTGCCACTATTCATGCATATTGGTGGGAGGTGGAGAATGTGATAAGAGATATGACAGGTCAGAATATCATGCTTACCCCACTAATTGCATAATTAGGATATACACAACAGATTGATCTCTATTTCCAGAAATCTGTGGTGCTAGCACTTTTGCTGGCAAAACACAGAATTGCTTGTAGATGGGGCAGGGGAAGGGTACCTAAATTTAAGAAATGGCTAACAGATTTAGGGCCTGATTTATGCTTTTTGCCCATTCAACAGCACCATCCAAGTGCCATATTAAATGAATGGCACAAGCCGGCGCTAAACTTGGGCTAACATCTTCTAAAAAGACGTTAGCTGGGTGGGAGTGTCAGTAGGGAAGGAGGGGGTTGTGCGTCAAAAAATGACGCTAGCCTGGTTAGAGGCAAAAAAAATGCCTTTAACCAGACTAGCACCATTTCCTAGCGCACAACCACAATAAACATGTCTCCTCTCTTAGGAAAGACAGGAGTCATGCCCCCCACCCCAATGGCCAGAACAGGGGACAAGTGCCCCCTGGGCATGGACATTGCACACTTTGCCATGCAGGGGGCCCCATTTTAGGGCCCCCAATGGCACTTTTTAAAAAAGGTTTTCAAATATTAACCAATACTTACCCTACTTACCTGGGATGGTGTTCCTCTGGTGTGGGTTGGGGTGTTCTTGGGGCTTGTGCACCTGTGGACCCGTTCCATGATGTTTAACTATGAAAATGGGTCCACAGGTCCCCTAACGCCTGGTCTAACCCAGGCATTAAATACTGATGCAAAGCAAGCTTTTCACCATTATTTAGCCCCTCCTCCCACCCACGTGTTATTTTAGAACGGGAGGATAAATATGGGGCTATCGGGATAGCACCATTTTAAAGATGGAAACTCCTACCTTGCATCTCATTGATGAAAGGTAGGTGCAAGCATCCAAAAAATGGTGCAAACACCTATATTTTGACGTTAGATGTGTATAACGTCAAAATATAAATATAGAGTTAGGTTTGGACTGGATTAACATCCGAAAAAATTGTGCAAATTTGGCGCAAACAGAGTATAAATATACCCCTTAATATACTGCAACCCAGCTCGACTTATATGCAGAAACACTTCCTCAAATTCCTCAGCCCAAAGATATCTGGGATCCTCTGTGTCACTACCTGTTAACATGCCAGGTGACCTTCTAATCACAGCCATCACAGGAACCTACTTAATGCACTGACTACCTCTATGCTAGGTTAGATTAACATGCTGTTGTAGGAAGTTCATAGTCAAGAGAAATTTGATGCGTATATGTATCATTACCCTTTCATGCATAATGAAGCAAAACCATGGGTGAAAGGATAATAAATCATAAATGCTTACATGGTCATACAAGATCTTTAAAGAAAGGTTTGTTACACATATGAGTCATGCAGAGGTTATAAGTGAACCATTTATTGTAGAGAATGTGTTAACTTTAGCAGGTTTCTGCAAGTCAAGCAGCATAGGTTATGCACTGTTCAAATGTATTTATAACTATGAAACAACTGCAGTTAGGCCTAGCTTCAATTTCTGATATTAATTATCACATTTTAATTCATAGTGTTTTTGAACACCTTCACTATACCTTATCCAGTTTTCCTACCTTAGGGCTAACAGTGCACCCCTTCTTTCACTCGGAATGTGCCTCCAGAGACTGGCTCCTAGTCCTCTTCAGGGACCGCTCATTGGCCTCTAACCACTTGTCAGTATCATCCGTCAGAACAAAATCAAACCAGTCACTCTGTGTTTTTCTTATAGGCAACCATGTGTTCTGTGTTCTCTATGTCTCCTTTTTTGGCCCTGCAATGGTGGCTGTTTTGTGTAGCCAGTGAGTATGTGTTTCAGTGTGTTTGCCTCCTTGTCAGAGTACATTTTTGACTATCTGGTCTGCCCTGATTTTTCGCTTTTGTGCCCCCTGTTTTTTTACCTTTTACTGTACAGGAGCCTCATACTTGTGGACTCACCCACAGTAAACGTGGTAAAATGGACTGTGCATCTTTACAGCCTGTGCTGCCTTGCTAAGGATAGGCTGCTGTGATGCACCAAGGGAGGAGGCCCAGGGCTGGTTACATGTGATCATGTGTGCACACACATGTGCACCTGTGTGAGGGCTGAGTGGGGAGGATTACTGGTGTGCTCAGCCCAAGAACTACACTTAGGTAGCCTGGCTCGTCAGTGTGCTAACTGTCTTTTCACTGTAGGGACACTCCATTAAATGTCAGTGGGGGAGGATAGCCCAGGGGTGCAACTCCAGTCCCCTAGGGTCTACAGAGTCTAGAGTTCCACCAATGTACACTGTAACCTGTATGGCAATAATAATGCAGTAGGTTACAAAGGCATAGTTGTACCTCTTATGGGTCACCAGGAATGTCATCTTTCTCTGACTCAACTCAGGATCAGGGCCAATCACTGCTCTAGCCAGCTGCCTGAGCAGGGCCTTGCATCAATCAGCCTTCTGTCATCCTGTGCCAGGAAATAGGCGGAGAGGACCTGGAAGCAATGTCAGGGAGGAGGGGCTGAGACTTTGAGAGCATATGTGGCACCAACTCCTGGACAACCACATTTTGAGCTTTCCCAGAAGACCGCAGTAAAGAGGGGATGGGGCAAGGACGTGATGTGACACATCTGGATAGGCCAGAGGTGTAGGCATGCTGATCATTTTTGCCCCCATTTAAAAGATTTTGCACAGGGGAGAGCTCTCGGTCTTGGCTGTGCTTCCCTGCAGGATACTGGGACTGAGGATGGGCATCATGAACAATGGGAAAGAAGAGCCCCTGACATTCCGCTGGGCAGGGACTCTGCCCCTGAATGATTTCGGACCCCGTGATGTGCATGCTAAGACCAGGTAAGAACACTGAAGAAAAGCCAGGGCTCCCTTGAAGATTGTGTTGGAGGCTGGGGCCCAGGACCCAACCTTGGGCCTCGGAACAGCAGGAAGGCTGGAAGAAGCACAGATGCACTCCCCGGGTGGCCACTATATCTGCTCCCAGTGGCCGTTTCACTGGTGGGAGCAGGAAGGACAGGGCCACAATGCACATCTGCCCACAGGAGTGAACAGGCCAGAGAGTGGTTGCCAGCTCCTGCAGCAGCTTGGAGAGCCGGCGCGGGCGGTCGGGGTGGGCTTCCTGAGTTTCCCTTCAATGAGTAGGCACCACATAGTGGTGTCTGGGTGTGACCGCACACCCCTGAGGATGAGAGCAGCCAGCCTGGGATCTCTGCACTGATCTCCAACAGGCCTCTTCACAGGGGTGTAAGGGTGGGACAGGAAACCCCCCAAGCCCAAGGGCCACCAGGGGTGGGCTCTCCACGCTGCCCTCTGAGATGGCCATGCAAGGGTTGACCAGGTGGGACAGGACACACCTCCAAACCAAGAGGAACGTGATGCGAGGCCGCATGAGAAAACCAAGGAAAACCAAAGCAAAGTGTCTCTCCCTGGCAGAGCACTCATCAAATATGCCCCACTATACCTCAGGAGGCACAACGTTCTACCCAGTTCCACTCTAAGCTTGTGGTGGCCCCATGAAGATGGGGTCACCAACAACAGGATGCCCACAGGTAGAGGGAGCTGCAGGAGCAGCCTCCCACCCCTACACAAAGTTTTATGTCCCCACCCTACATTGGGTGAGACAAGAGAATGATAACCCCCCAAGGGCCCAATGTATTCATCAAGAACTCCTGCGTGGAACATTTGTTCTTTACTGGTAGAACTGTGCCCTACACGGTCAAAAGGCTGTAATTGCAAGTGTTTTACAGCAAGACTTAAAAGGTATTGCCGCAGTGGGGAGGCCAATGGTATGACTTGTGCAGGGTTCTATAGGAAGGTACCCTTCGGGGTGCAAAATGGTATTACACAATGTTAATCGGGTAATATGAAAGTAATCATAAGCGCACAAATCATTCCAGCGTGCCTCTACATGTTCTTATTCATGCTTATGTGAGTAATGAGACTGACAACCACCACTGATCAACGTAGATGCACTTTATTGCAAGAATTAGGTGCTCTCACTCCAAATTATAGTCAAATATTGCATTTGGATACAAGTAAATGTTTTGCCATGTGGGTGGTTGGATTATATTTCTCCTTGGGGGGGACAAGAATGCTTACTCAATGTCATCCAAAAGTAATTCCATCAATTTGTGTATATTTGTGAATTGTTGCATAGTATTCAGTAGTGTGTGTGTGTAATAAATGTACTTTAACTTTATCAAAAGGAAAAGCACTGACTGGACAGTCTTTTATTGAGTGTTATTCTTGTGTGCTCATGAATGTTGATCACTAGCCCACACCACCTCCCTTGAGTAAGCCATGGACTGCTCTACAATGCTAACCTTTGAGAGTCAAGCGTCACAATGGAGAGTTTGGCTCTCAGTGATGATCGAGTGTGGTCCCATTACTTGTACAGGCCACACAATTATTGACTCACCTTCCAACATTCCTTCTTTGCTGGCCAGATGGCGAAGATCCTTTTGTTGAGCCAGTTTTCATTGTGCATGTTTAGCAGCCAATTTGTCTTTGTTTTCATTGCCTCCTTCAGTGGACATGTGGTGGGTGAGCTAGCTACTGCCATGTTGTGCAGTGTGTGTGTGTTTCCATCCTTTTATTCCACCTTTAAAAACCATTTTCTAGGATCATTGATAGAAGAGGCTAATGACATCTTTGTTAATTTTTTAGGTTTTTTTCCTGATATTTTTATTTGTGCTTGTGGCTGTTTGTAGCACTGTGTTATTTTGACTCATTGATTTGATTTTTGCCTGCCCATCTTTTCTCCCAATATAGCTCCAATTGCCCCTGTAGGAACACAATCATTAACTTTATTAACTGACTCGATTTTTATCTGTTCTCTTGCTATTGGAGGTTTATCGACCTTAGGTGTGATGGCAGAGATTACATTTGCAAATTCCTCTCTACAAATAACACATTTTCCAAAAATTGGGAAGATTTTCCATTGCCACCTAACTCTAAACCAGGTTCTAATGCAGACCCTTACATGATTTTAGGTCTGATTCTGTGGTTGGTAATCATGGAAGTTCCTCAAGTTTTGGAGAACAAGCTAAAGTCTGAGAATAATTGTAGGAAGGTAGGCTCTTTCTAGACTTGTTACCCCCACTTTTGGCCTGTTTGTGAGTATATGTCAGAGTGTTTTTACTGCCTCACTGGGAGCCTGCTAGCCAGGACCACAGTGCTCATACTGGAAACCCTATTTGTCAGTGTGTTTGATATGTGTCAATGGGACCCTGCTACTCAGGACCCCAGTGTTCATAGTTTGTGGCCTATATGTGTTCCCTGTGTGGTGCCTAACTGTATCACTGAGGCTCTGCTAACCAGAACCTCAGTGTTTATGCTCTATCTGCTTTTAAAATTGTCCCTGCGGGCTAGTGACCATTTTCATCAATTTTGATTGGCACACTGGAACACCCTTACAATTCCCTAGTATATGGTACCTAGGTACCCAGGGTATTGGGGTTTCAGGAGATCCCTATGGGCGGCAGCATTTCTTTTGCCACCCATAGGGAGCTTTTGCCACCCATAGGGAGTGCTTACACAGCACTGACACTGCAGCCTGAGTGAAATAACATCCACGTTCTTTCACAGCCATTTTACACTGCACTTAAGTAACTTATAAGTTACCTATACGTCTAACCCTCACTTAGTGAAGGTTAGGTGCAAAGTTACTAAGTGTGAGGGCACCCTGGCACTAGCCAAGGTGCCCCAGCATATTTCAGGGCATTTTCCCCGGACTTTGTGAGTGCGGGGACACCATGACACGTGCGCACTACATATAGGTCAATACCTATATGTAGCTCACAATGGTAACTCCGAATATGGCCATGTAACATGTCTAAGATCATGGAATCTGGTATTGGAGTGCCAATCCCATCCATCCCCGGGGCTCCAGCATGGACCCCAGGTACTGCCAAACTAACTCTCTGGGATTTTCACTGCAGCTACTGCTGCTGCCAACCCACAGACAGGCTTCTGCCCTCCTGGGGTCTGGGCAGCCCAGTCCAAGGAAGGCAGAACAAAGGATTTCCTCTGAGAGGGGGTGTTACACCGTCTCCCTTTGGAAGTAGGTGTTAAAGGCTGGGGAGGTGTAGCCTCCCACAGCCTCTGGAAATGCTTTGAAGGGCACAGATGGTGCCCTCCTTGCATAAGCAAGTCTACACCGGTTCAGGGATCCCCCAGCCCCTGCTCTGGTGCAAAACTGGACAAAGGAAAGGGTGGTGCCCAGAGCTCCTCCAGTGTGTCCCAGACCTCTGCCATCTCGAATGCAGAGTTGTGAGGGCACAATGGAGGCCTCTGAGTGGCCAGTGCCAGCAGGTGATGTCAGAGACCCCTCCTTATAGGTGCTTACTTGGTTAGGTGGCTAATCCTCCTCTGAGGGCTATTTGGGGTCTCTCCTGTGTGTTTCTCATCAGATAATGAATGCAAGAGCTCACCAGAGTTCCTCTACATCTCTCTCTTTAACTTATGCCAAGGATCGACTGCTGACTGCTCCAGTACTCCTGCAAAACTGCAATAAAGTAGCAAGGTGACTACCAGCAACATTATAGCGCCTAATCCTGCCGGCTTTCTTGACTGTTTCCTGGTGGTGCATGCTCTGAGGGTTGTCTGCCTTCACCCTGCACTGGAAGCCAAGAAGAAATCTCCTGTGGGTCGATGGAATCTTCCCCCTACTAATGCAGGCACCAAACTTCTGCATCACCAGTCCTCTGGGTCCCCTCTCATCTTGACGATCGTGGTCCCTGGAACACAGGAGCTAGATCCGAGTGACCAGGAAAGTCCAGAGGTCCTTCTGTCCAAACTTGGTGGAGGTAAGTCCTTGCCTCCCCACGCCAGATAGTAATCCTGTGTAATGCATGAACTGCAGCTGCTAGGTCTTCTGTGCACTCTTGCAAGGAATCCTTCATGCACAGCATAGCCCAGGCCCCCAGCACTCCGTCCTGCATTGCTCAACTCGCTGAGTTGACCACCGACTTCGTGGGACCCTCTTTTGTAGTGTTGAGACAACCACCATGCTCAGATTTCTTGAATGCCTGTTCAAGTGCTTCTGCGGTTGCTGCCTGCTTCTGCATGGGCTTTCTGTATTGCTGAGTGTCCCCTCTGTCTTCTCCTCCAAGGGGCGACCTCCTGGTCCTTCCTGGGCCTTGGCAGCACCCATTTTCTTCAACCAAGACTCTTGCAACTAGCAAGGCTTGTTTGCAGTCTTTCTGTGTGTGTACAACTCTGCATCCTCCAGCACGCCGTGGGACATCTTCTGACTGAAGGAGAAGTTCCTGGCACTTTCTGTTGTTGCAGAATCTGTGGCTTCTTCCACCCAGAGGCAGCCCTTTTGCACCTTCATCTGGGGTTTAGTGGGCTACTGCCCCCCCTTGACACTTGCGTGACGCCTGGATTTGATCCCCTACCTTTGCAGGCCCTCAGGTCCAGGAATCTGTCTTCAGTGCTTTGCAGTCAGTTGTTGCCTTTGCAGAATCCCCTATCTCGACTTTACTGTCTTTCTGGGGTAGTAGGGTAACTTTAGTCCTACTTTTCAGGGTCTTGGGGTCGGGTATCTTGGACACCCTTAATGTTTTCTTACACTCCCAGCGACCCTCTACACACTACACTAGGCATGGGGTCCATTTGTGGTTCGCAATTCACTTTTGGAGTATGTGGTTTGTTTTGCCCCTAGGCCTATTGTGTCCTGTTGCATCCTATTGTATTCTACAGTGTTTGCACTACTTTTCTAACTGTTTACTTACCTGATTTTGGTTTGTGTGTGTATTTTGTGTATTTTACTTACCTCCTAAGGGAGTATATCCTCTGAGATACATTTAGCATATTGTCACTAAAATAAAGTACCTTTAATTTTAGAAACTCTGAGTATTATGTTTCTTATGATATAGTGCTGTAAGATCTAAGTGGTATAGTAGGAGCTTTGCATGTCTCATAGTTCGGCTGAAGCTACCTCTATCAGCCTAAGCTGCCAGAACACTACTAATCTACTAATAAGGGATAACTGGACCTGGCACAATGTGTAAGTACCACAAGGTACCCACTATAAGCCAGACCAGCCTCCTACAATAATTCACCAGAAAAGTATCTTCTATCATGACGTTAGTATGGCTGGGAAATACTATGGCCCTCATTACAACCTTGGCGGTTGGACGGGGCCAACCGCCAAGGCTGTACCGCCAGTCAGCCTCCCATGCGGCCGGAAACCCGCCGGCCGCATTTGGACATCCCCCCTGGGCCGGCAGGCGGAAACAGAGTTCCGCCCGCCGGCCCAGCAGGTATGTCGGCCGTAACATTGAAGCCGGATCCTAATGGAGCCGGCGGCAATGTGGCAGTGCAGCGGGTGCAGCAGCAACTGTCGTGCTTTTCACTGTCTGCCTGAAAATCACAATGGGGCTGTGCCTGGGGGCCCCGCGACTCCCCTTACTGCCAGCCTTTCTACGGCGGTGTCTACCGCCATGGACAGGCTGGCGGGAAGGGGAGTCAAAATCCCCAGGGCAGCTGCCTGGCGGATTCTGACCACTGGGACAACCATGGCAGAAAACCGCCAGTCCCGGCGGTGTGAGCGCTGCGCTACCACAAAATATGGCGATTTGTACCGCCAGCCTGTTGGCGGTACGATCGCCACTTCAATGTAATGAGGGCCTAAGTCTATTATGAGCTTTTCCTACTACAATAATATTACTTTTGTTACCGAACAACCCAGGCCTGTCAGATGTTTTTGCAGATGTTGGGCCAACAAACCCATGAAAGGCACTTTCTCATGACCTTGTTCAATAATTTGTTTTAAATGGCCAGCAGTGAAAGAGAAAACACAGCAGATCCAGCATGTGGTGCCACCTTCTGGAATTGACCATGTTATCTGCCATGTTCTTAATGAATGTAGTAGACTTGTTTAAAATGTAGAGACATGTCTGAGTTTACCTAATTCAAAATCAAGCTGAATCTATGATGCCCAATTAAATTACTCATTTCTTTTCAACATTTACTAAATTCATTAGTACACATGGAAGGGAAACTAAAATGGTGAAAGGCTGATTCTCTTAACCTGGATATGAACCAATAAATTTTAGGCTAAACAGTGGTCTTTGAAGCATAACTTTTAACTGACTGGGAATGCTTCATGAGTTGATTTAAATGCAGACCACCAAAAGTGTGCGTTCTTTTAGTACCTCTTTGTCAAGTTTAACATTAGTGAATCTTACATCTTCATGCATTGCTGGCAGTCTGCTGACTTTTAAGTAGGTGTCCAGGTGTGGTCCTCTGCTATGGTGGAGGAGCATTCCTCCCCACACCCACCAGCAGCAGCAGCTGCAAACTTTTAACAATAAAATGATAAAAACTATATTTTACTATTGTTTTATTGTTAAGGGGGCATGGTGCATGATAGGGACAGAGAGGGAGTGTATAGCATTCCTCTCGGTGAACATGCGTGTTTCGTGGGCCTCCTCAGGCCAGCCAAGCACACTGGGCTCTCTCCCACCCAGCAGAATCAGCTGTTTTTCTTTTCTTTTCTTTTCATTTTTTTTTATTTTCCCCAATCCCCCGCCACGTGCCACCCCACTGCTTTTCCATGCCGCAAGCCACTCCTGTAGATGTCACATTAAAGATACATTATAATTGGTTCAAGATTTATGCTGCCCACAGTCTAGTATTCCCACTTTTAGATGTATTCATAGACTAATTCGGAAGGGTTCTGGCTCCTCAACACACATGTATCTTGAACTGCTGTATTTAATGCAGCAGATGGAACAGAATGTCAATTTAAGTGTAGTGTTATTACCGATAGGAAAAAGTGTCATCAAGTTTGACAAATGGTAATGAAAGCTTTACTCCTTAGCTCCAGTGCAGTCACATAAAGAACCAATAAATAATTAAAGGTTTGATAGTTTTAATGAGTTGCTACAGACAATTTACAAAATCCACTGTTGTTACATTTTCTGCAAAATAACTATTTTTTATATGGCAATCTAGAGGCCGAAAATCAGGATGGATCAGCTGTCATTAACAGAACCCCACTTGTAAATATTTTAAAAGATAAATTTATTTTGTGGCCCAACGAGGCCAAAATCCTATCGCCATATTTACAAAGTGGCGCAATGCATACATTGCGCCACTTTATAACACATTGTGCTACATTATGCCTGCACCAGGCATAATGTATGCAAAGGGGGTATTTCCCCTTTAGGGGGGCAAAAAAATGGTCCAAGGAGCTCAGAGCAGTCTTTAAAAAGTGGCTTCCATTATCTAAAATGGGCCCCTATGTACTCTGCTGGAGTAGCGCCAATATTTATATATATTTCAATATACATCAATAGTATCATGAAAACTGATGCTATGCCCCCTACCCTGAGTAAGGGAGGACTCTGGGTAGGGGGAGCGGGCAGAGGAGACCCTTATTAGTGTCAGGGAAGTAATTCCCTGGCACTGATAGTGCCAACCGCCATGGTTTTTGTGGAAGTACGCTTGCCACGAAAACCATGGCGGTAGGCGGGGTCGTAATCCAGAGGGTGGGATTATGACGGCCGCCAGGCTGGAGACCGAAGTCTCCAGCCAGGCGGCCGTTACCACCCTGGCAGTCAGAGTGATACATTGACGGTTTGCCTTAAACCAAAGCGCCAATGTCATAATTTGGTAAAAGGTACCGCTAGCCTGTTGGCAGTACCTTTCCCCAAATTACCGCTGACCGCCAGGTTCGTAATGAGGCCCAGAGTATCTTCTAGATAATAGCCCTATCATATTATGATTGTATTCAACAGGTAGCGTGATAAGATAATAAAGGAGGCCCAGGGATAGTGATTTCCTTGAGGAGGACATGGGCTTAATCCGTTTTTGCTATTACATATTCTAATAATATGATGTGTATTGTTGTATGACAGAAACTCAGCTCAATAAATTATTACTCTTTTGGGAGGTTGTTGCAATTATATTGTCAGCTAGCCTATACTTCTGCCTGGTATGTTTTTGGAACACTATCTATTTGTGTTATATATATATATATATATATATATATATATATATATATATATATATATATATATATATATATATATATATAAAACTCTAGTTTTTGTAGTGCGCCTATAGTTTTCTACATGTATGTACGTGAATTTTGGGTGGTATTTTTATATCAGGATAAAGAGACAGGTGGCAGCACCCTATAAATGCATACACTGCAAGTGCTAATTTAAACCGTTTCTGCCACAGTTTCAGTGCTTACTGGAGTTGAAGAGCTTGAGGAGTAATAACATAAGTTCTTATTAGGTGATAAATGTTTGCTTATCATGGGAATGTTAAAGTCATGTGTTACTTGTATTGACAAAACTAAAGTAAACAACAGAACATAACACAATACATGCACAAAACCAACACAACAAATTATATCACGCACCAAATGTGCTCATAGTTATTGTCACACATTACCACATCCAGAAACCTACTTTCATAATAAGGTGAAAAACAATGTTTGCACTAAGCTCGGCCTTAATCTACTGCCTATAATAAACAAGCATTTGGAATGCAACAGGTCTCGCATTTCTCTGAGTTAGAGATATTAGCAGTTGTAAACGCCCAACCAGACTTTTCTTGCAACATGAAATGGAAAAAAAGAGCACGATCGTGCTGCTACAGTTCACTCATAGTGAAACCTATCGGTAAAAGTGCAATTATCTACGTAACCGGCAAAAGTACAATTAACTATGCAACAGGGTCGATGTCATGGAAAGCGCTCAACTTCTGCCAGGCGAGATTGAGCTGGGAACACAGATAAAAAGTAGTCCACAAACCGGACGGAAAACAGCGAGCCTTGCATGTTTTCAGTACTTGGTCGCTGCGCTTGAGGAGGGCTAACCACCAGAAAGGGCATGATGTATGCATACCTTCAAGCAGACAAGGCCACGAACCTATGAAAGACACTGACGTGACATGGACGGGGCTCTGAGCCCTTTTTTAACTCCTAAAGCGTCTCGCAAGCGACACACATGCGCAAGCGCATGCAACGCAGACTCGACCCTAAAAGAGGACATAAAAAAGGGCCAGCCAAAAATAGTTTATCATAAGCCCTATATGGGTTAGTCCGTGAATCAATTGTAATACGTTTTCTCTCAAGTTACATCATGAATAACAAGGAAAAATGTTCACAATGGTTTGAGAATTAGGCCCATATTTATACTTTTTTAGCGCCGCATTTGCATCATTTTTTGATGCAAAAGTGGTGAAAACTTACAAAATACAATTGTATTTTGCGCCAAGTTCGCATCAGAAAATGACACAAATGTGGTGCTAAAAAAGTATAAATATGGGCCTTAGTTTAAAAAGTGTTTTCATCCCTCTTGAGCACTTCAGGGGAAGTTGTTGCTTTTCTTGCAAGACTCCATGCTGGGAACACGCTGGCTTCTCAGCTTTTCTGGATGCTCCACACTCTGTGCCATCAGCTTTTTAGTGTCAAACAAATATGTTTGACTCCTCCCAAAGACAGACATTTTAGTGCTAATTATTGTTAGCTAGAATAATGAATATAGGACTTCATAGTATGTAGCATTTTGGTTATATATTTGTATTGTTAGGTAACACGCTTTTTTAATATCTTCTTATTAATTTTACATGCTCTTTGCTTGTCATGCAAGGGCCTCTTGAAGTGAGATATGTTGCATGGTTGGCACATCTAGCACCTTCTCCATTACTATAATTGCTGACTACTATTCTGGAAAGTAGACAAGTCAGACTTTTGGAAATCTGTTTCTGCTACGACTAGAACATCTCTTTTTGCTACTTTCTCTCTTCCAGGTGTGTGTGGTATAAGAAATTGGGTTTCTGTTTTCACAGAGGAATACACCCTGCTCAAGCAGGAACCACAGTGGTAGTCAAGGTACATCACACACCATAAATTAACATGTACTCATCCTCTGGAAGGTTGGCACTGAGCAGTCAGGCTTAACTTCAGAATGAATGTGTACAGAATTTGTGCAACACTTCAAGGTGTAAAACTGTGAAAACACCACACAAAACGATTCCACACCAGGCTAGAAAAATACAATTTAATAAATAAAGCTAGACCAGAATGCCAAAAATCCAATAAGTAGAACTTGGGTTAATAACTTTTAAACATGAAAATATAAAATAGCACTTAGAACCACGTAGCTCCAATATCTGGTTGAGCCAGACGGGACAAAGTGAAAAGTTCAGCCCGACGGCCGACTACAATGGAGCACAGGACGGTTAGAGGGACCCACCGAGGCCCACTGAACAAAGTACTTTAATTTTGTTTACATCAATGCCGAAGATGAAGGGTGCAGCAAAAGCATGTCAATCTCCATCCCACAGAGTAGATGTGGCGATTTCCCCCACCCAATAGAGGACATGCATTGATTTTCTCCACGCAGAGGTAATGATGCGTCGGTTCTGAGATGCAGCGGGTCAGGAGGTGATGTGTTGGGCCAGTTCAGATCCACACAACAGGAGTGATGCGCTGTTTCTAATCCACTCAAAACAATTGTTGCACTGGCTCTGATCCCCACAATATGAGCAATGCACTGGTTTCAATCAAAGCAGCATCAGCAGTGATGAATTGGGTTGACAGGAGATGCACTGGTTCTGCTGGAGCAAGCTTCTTCTGCCTCACTTCCAAGGGCCCAGGACTTGGGTGGCATCACTTGGCAGGGCAGACTCACAGATCAGAAGTAGGTTGGTTGGAAGCATTTAAGTCTCTGAGACTTTGGATCAGGAGACCAGTCGCCTGGCCCTTGGAGCCACTCTAGGCTTAAGTAATGCAGGTCCAGTCCTTCTCACCCATGCTGGGATAAAGCAGGCCACAGGGAAGAACAGCAAGGCAGTAGTCCAGCAAAGCTGCAGTCCAGGAAAGCAGCAGTCCCACAGAGTAGCAGTCCTTTAGCACAACAGGGGTCCTTCTTCCTGGCAGATTATTCACAGGTCCAGACTGAGTTGGTGGTGTCAGAGGTCCAGTACTAATACCCAGTTTCGCCTTTAAAGTGGGGGAGAGTTCAAACACAGGCCTCTGGGATGCACAGAGGTCCTGCCCTTCCTGCCCTGGCTCCAGACTCACAATAAGGGTGATGCAGCCCTTTGTGAGGGGACAGAACACAGCCTATTCAGGTGTAAGTGAGGCCATGGTCACCTCTTCCCTCCCATCCTGCCAGGATGGCCCATAAAGGCCCATCAAGTCACACCTAAGCACCCATTGTGTGTGGCTGTCCATGGGAAATACACAAACCCCAGCTGTCACCCAAATAAGACAAGTGATCAGAGACAAGCAGCAGGCACCAAATAGCTGAAGTAATAAAATGGCAACTTTCTAAAAGTGACATTTT
The DNA here is from genome assembly GCF_031143425.1 of Pleurodeles waltl. Lineage (NCBI taxonomy): Eukaryota > Metazoa > Chordata > Amphibia > Caudata > Salamandridae > Pleurodeles > Pleurodeles waltl. The sequence goes on from NC_090444.1 coordinate 316,872,434, forward strand.
CAGGATTACAATTTAAAATCAAATTTCACCACAAACTGTGATTTTACACTGTGTTTCCAGAGTCTCCAAACTCGAAAAACAAATGTCTTCCAGATTGTGAACTACACCTTTGAGATTTAATAAGGTAATCCCATTGTTATTCTATATGAGAGATAGGCCTTTGTGTAGTGAGTAATGACTTTGGGATTTTCTCACTACCAGGACATATAAATCTTAAAAGTACATGTCCTGCTTTTAAATATTGTTTATCCTGCCCCCTGAGTTATCCAAGGCCTACCTAGGAGGTGACTAATATGTATAAAAAGGAAAATAGCACAGGCCACTCGTCTGAACTTCAGGTGTTCCGATGGGGTGATGACTGGACCCTATGCCCTCTGAGAACTAACGTCGGTAGCAGCATGTGATTGGACACCTTGGACTCATGAGAAGGTGCCTTTATGTTTACAAATTTCTTTTGTGAGCACTCTATCATTCCAAAGCCTGATAGCACCAGAATTTTATAAATGTTCAGAAGCTACACGCTATAGCTAACCAGACCCTCCAAGAGAGCACTATATTTAAAGAAGCTTGTGCGCTATAAATATAATTATGCACTATACAGAAAGAGCACAGTGAAGGTCATTTCTTCTAAAATGACCAGTACACATACCTGGGTATATATGTTTTTCTCTGAGGGACCGATGGTGTGTTATCCTTCCACTGGGAACTGAAACAAGAGGGAGACAATACAAGCTGTTTCCCCAAAAATGATTTGTCTTCAATGCTATGTGTTACAAGTAAAACTTTCTAGACATATCTTTCTTAATCCTGATTCCCTGCAATGGCCTAAAAATTACAAATGGTGGAGATTGTGGACACTCTAGGACATCTGATACAGAATGGAGAACATAGTGCATCAATTACACGAGGGGCAGAGACAGTTTGAATGGGCCTTGGAGAAACACATTGCTCAAGCAGAAATAGACCATACTATCTTTACTAACACCATACGTGCACAAGGCAAGAACCTTCTCAAGATCTCTAAAGGCAAGTCCAACTACTCTCAGGATTATTTCAAGGCAAAGGAGTAACAGCCCCTGGCCCTATGGTACCATTACAAAAGTATGTTGCTGGCGAAGTTCCAATCACCTTATTTCTCATCTTTCAATGTGCTGCTAGGGCCAGTACGTAGCCAGTGGAGAAACGGCCTTTCTGTCTTGTCCCTCTTCTGCATAGTGATGCACAGAACACCTATCATGTGGTGAACACTGATGGAACTGTTATCTATGTGGACATAATTAAAGTAGTGCTAGACAGTCTTGGGGTAGATGAGGAAACCTATAGACTTAAATTCTGGAAGCAAAGGGCCCTCCCTGGAGATACACCAAAAACTCTTTTTTTAAGTTGAAAGATTCAACAGCTAGATGGATCAAGCCTACTGGGGAGACAAAGGAGGAAATAATAAACAAGATATATCTTGAACTGTTCCTGGAGGCTTTGCCTTATTAGACCCAAAAATGGCTGTTGCTCGAATAGAAATTTACCTTAAAAAAACAAAAGACAAGAGGCTGGCAAAACAGTTTGTTTGAATAACAACTGCACCTGGGAGAACAGTTACAGTTACATTAAATGGAATACATGGCTTCTGCGTGGTGTGATATACATTTCTTAGGGTACAATAAACCACTTGCAGCATTCTAGCAGATGTCTAACCTAAGGGGCGTGTGATCGCTGCAGTTTACTATGCGTACTGTGTTCTGATTGGCTATGTGTTCCTAACTACATGTGGCATCTAACTTTATGGTGTTTTTGGGAATTATTGAGGCCAATCTCCTTTGATCATTGTGGTATTGTTGTGCCTATCTGTAGGCTTTGATCTAACTTTCCTGATTGTGCAATTGTCTTCCAGTTACAGGCCACCCCACCTGTGAGCTGTCCATCACTAACCTCAAGCCTAGGTCTCAGAGCCTGCCAGACCACATACCTGTGTGCTGGGGTTGATGGAGAGCTCACAATGAAGGGATCTAATAATGGTGATGCAGCTTTGTTCTTTTATATATAGTACCATTGTGTGTTTCGACATCGACCATTCCGATATTAACATTCCCCCCTCCAGTTGTATTTCCACCTAGACTGTCTTCATGACAGTCACAATGTTGGGGGTTTGCTGTCCCACTTCCCTTGCTACTTGCACTGTACAATTTGAGGACTCCGTTTTTATAGCAGGAAACCCCCACTTGCAGGAAACCACACAGAAACAGTAACAATATGAAATGGATCAACTATGATATGAACAGACTAGTAAGCCACTGGGGGAGCCAGGAGAACCTGTTAGTGAACCACTCCTGCTCAAGTGCACCTCCCTCTTCACACTTTTTTTTGCAGTCGGCGTAATTCTTGGATGGCAAGGGTCAGAGTCCCATTGTCCTTGCCATTGCCAGGTATGAACGTACAGCAAGATGCACCTATGTTTGTGCATAACCCACCCTCCTTTGTGGTCATCAAGTCCAACACATAACAATGTTACATCACCATGAGGTGGATGGTTCTCAGTTCTGCCATGATTGTATTAAGGCCATGCTCTGTGCTATTCATCATTTTGAGCAGTACGCACCTGGTTATTTTCAGCCAGCTGGTGTTCTCTTTTGTCTGCATGGTGCAGATGGGTGTAGACCCTCCTTCTGATATCAGTGCATCAGAGAACAGTTTGAATTCTTCTGGAATGTCTTTGTACTGAGCCCAGACAAAATAATCAGCAGTTCTTTACTCTCTGGCCTTGTGTCAACAGAGTAGTCTTATTCCCTAATGAGTGCTGGTACACTTCTGCCAGATTTTCTCCGGGAATGACTAGGGTCGGGGTGTATATGATGACGTGAGAGCACAGGCCACATTTTTGGGGACAAGCATTGAGTGGGCAAACTAGCTGCATTGTCGGTAAGTGTTCATCACCATGGAGGTGCCACATAGCACGCCTGGAATGTGCAGGATTGTGCCACAGTTTTCCTTCATGCCTATTCATACCATTGCTACTTCTACCCTACCTAATTTGGTGATTGCTTTTTTCCAGCAGGAATCCCCCAATTGCAGAAAACCACAGAAAAACAGTAACATAATGAAAATGATCACAAATGACTTGCACAAACTGGTCAGCCACCAGGGGTGCCAGGAGAAGCAGTTTGTGTACCATTCCTTTTCAGGGCCACCTCCTTCTTCAAACATGTCGTTCTGTAGTCGGTGCAACCCTTGAATGATTAGTATCAAAGTTCCATTGTCAACCTCATTGCCAGGTAGGAACATGCAGCAGGATGCACCAATCTTGGTACAAACCCCATCCTCTATTGTGATGATCAAATACAAGACATACTGATGTTGCATCATCATGAGTCGGATGGCTCAGTTCTTCCCTGATAGCTTTAGGGCAGAGCTCGGCACTGTTCATCATTTTGAGCATTTCCCACTGTGGTATTTGCAACCAGAGGGCATTTGTTTTGTCTGCGGGTTTGGACCCTCCTGGCAATACTTGGGCATCGGTGAACAGTTTCAACTCCTTAGGAATATTCTTGTATTGAGCTCAGCCAAAATAATCAGCAGTCATTTTCCTTCGAACCTGATGCAACAGTGTTGTTTTCTTCCTAAGTGGGTGTAGGTCCAGTTCAGATAGATTTTCTCTATGGATGACTAGGTTTGGGGTATTTATAGTGATGAGAGAGCAGAGGTCACGCCATCCAGGGATGAGCTGGGTGTAAGCGAACTCACTGCACTGCCAGTAGGTGTTTATCAGCATGGAGGTGCCGCATTGCATGTCCGGAATGTGCAGTTGTAAGAAACTAGCCTCTTTCTAGCATGGTTACCCCCATTTTAGGACTGTTTGTCAGTGCGTTTGACTGTGTCACTGGATCCTGCTAACCAGGACCCCAGTGCTTATGCTCTCTCCCCTTTAAATTTGGTTGCTGGATACTGCTAACACAGTATTCCACTCATAATTGGCACACTGGTGCCTCCTTATAAGTCGTTGGTATATGGTACCTAGGTACCCAGGGCATTGGGGTTCCAGGGGATCCCTATGGGCTGCAGTATTTATTTTGCCACCCATAGGGAGCCCATGCAAAGGCTTCTACAGGACTGCCATTGCATTCTGTGTGAAATGGTGCATGCACCCTTTCACTGCCATTTACACTGCACAAGGTCACTTATAAGTCACCCAAATACCATGCCTTCCAACCCTGAAGGCTGGGTGCAAAGTACATGTGTATGAGGGCACCCCTGCACAATCAGAGGTGCCCCCAAGTCATCCAAGACTATTTTCCCAGACTTCATGAGTGCAGCGAGGCCATTTTATGCGTGCACTGTGCATAGGTCTCTACCAATGTACAGCTCCACAATGGTAACTGCGAATATGGCCATGTTTGGTATCAAACATGTTGGAATCATACCCCAAGGCTTTTACGAGCATTGATCGTATGATCTCATGCACTCTGGTGGCTCCTTTGAGGACCTAAGTATTGCCATTACAGCCTTCTGAGGTTTTCCTGGTAGCCCAAGCTGCTGCCACCTCACAGACAGGTTTCTGCCCACCTGTTGCTCAAGCAGCTCGAGCCCAGGAAGGCAGTGTTACACTCTCCCTTTGGAAATAGATGTTACAGGCATGGGAGGGGTTGCCTCCCAGAGCCTCTGGAAATGCTTTGAAGGACACAGATGGAGCCCTCCTTGCATAATCCAGTCTACACCGGTTCAGGGACCCGCAATCCCCACTCCGGTGCAAAACTGGACAAAGGAAAGGGGAATGACTACTCCCCTGTCTATCACCACCCCACGAGCGGTGCCCAGAGCTCCTCCAGAGTGTCCCTGGGTTTTTTCATCTTGGATTCCAAGGTGGTAGGGCACTCTGGGAGCATCTGAGTGGCCAGTACCAGCAGGTGACATCAGAGCTCTCCCCTGATAGGTGCTTACCTGTGCAGCTGACCAATCCCACTTTCAGGTCTATTTAGGGTCTCTCCTCTGGGTTTTTCCTCAGGATCGGATTGCAAGACTTCAGCAGGAATCCTTGGCATCCTTTACTTCACCTTCTACGGAAGAAACTGCATCTGGACCCTCCAGGAACTCTGCAAACTGCAACAAAGAAGCAAAGACAACTTCTGCAACATTGTATCTTCAGCTCTTGCCAACAACTGCAACTGTTTCCAGGTTGTGCATTATTCGAGGACTGCCTGTCTTCAGCCTGCACCAGAAGTACAAAGGAATCTCCCTTGAAGTGAAGGAGTCACTTCCTTGCTTCAGCAGGCACCCCTCTGTAGCGATGACTGGTGGCTTGGGTCCCCTCTTCTGATGAAGTGCATGGATCCAGCATCACAGGTTACGGACTGAAGTGGTCCCAACGGTGGAGAAGTGTGGCTCGATGGTTAGAGCGGCAGACCCTGAAGCAGAGATCTGGCTCAAGACCAGGGTTCAAGTCCCGCTTCGGCAGGTCTTGGGCTCAATTCCCCTTGACCCGATAATTCTCGCCTCGGTGCCTAATCTAATTCACGGGTCCCACTCTGCAACTCTGGGCAATAGCTTGCTTAATCTCCACAACGGCCCCAACAGCGCTTGGATGCCTGGCTTCACCCTGGGGGTGCTCAGGAGTGGGCGCCTCACAGGGAAAAGCCAGGAGGGGTTCCATAGCGGTATGAGTACAGCGCCTTGAGACCCTAATGGGTGAGTAGTGCGCTATACAAGTGCTAATTTACAACGGTCCTGACATCCTACTGTCCAACTTTGGTGGAGGTAAGAGGTTGCCTCCCCACGCAAGCCAGTACTCCTGTGCACTGCGTGTTGTGCAGTTACCAAGGCTTGTTGGCATTGTTCCACAAAGTTCTTTGTGCACCGTGCATCTCCGCCCCCCATCACTCTATCCTGTGATGCACAGCTTCCTGAGTGGTTCTTTGGCAGAGTGGGATCCCTTTGTGTAGTGGTGCATTGGCCTCATTTTGCACCTTCTTTGTCCCCATGCTGTGTGACTCCTGTGCACGCTACCTGGTCTTCTGAGGGCTCTCTGAGTTGCTGAGAGCCCCTCTCTGTCACCCCCTTCTGGGTAGAGGCCACCAGGTCCCTCCTGGTCCCGGGTAGCACCTTTTTCCGCTAACAGCAAGCTTTGCCTGTGCCAAGGGTTGTTGGAAGAATCCAGCAACGCAAACCAAACTGCAATCATCCACCCAACGTGGGACATCATCTACACCAACCAAGAACCCACATCTGTCTTCTTGGGTGCAGTACTGACTGTTCTTCTTCACCAGTGGTTCTTCTTTTGCACATTCATCTGGGTTTGCAGGGGCTCCTGTTCTCCCGGGACTCTTAAGTGCTTCTTGGACTTGGTCCCCTTCTTTCACAGGTCTTCAGGTCCAGGAATCCATCATTGGTGTCTTGCAGTCTCTTCTGGTTCTTGCATAATTTTCTTTCTTGTGTTCTTGTGTATTCAAGAAAACGTTACTGTGATTTACTCCTACTTTCCAGGGCTTTGGGGTGAGTTCTATTACTTACCTTGGGTATTTTCTAATACTCCCAGCGCCCCTCTACACACTACACTTGCCTTGGTGCAAAACCGACTTTTGCATTCCACTTTCTTAGTATATGGTTCGTGTTTCCCCTAGGCCCATTTCTAACTATTGTGATTTTCACTATTTGCACTGTTTTCAAACTGCTTTTACTGCTATTTCTGCATACTGGTGTATGTAATGTGGGCATTACTTACCTCCTAAGGAAATATAGGCACTCATTATGACATTGGCTGTAAATCACATTTACCGCCATGCTGACTGCGGCCAACGTCCCGCCGCCGCGGTTTACCGCTACACATATTATGACCCACACCTAGCAATCCGTCACTATACAGACACACACATGAGTCCGCCAGCCCAAAGGTCAGTGATAAACTGGTGGTACCAAAACCCACACCGTTACGCCAACAGAACTATGCCCACAGCATTATGTCCCACAAATCACTGCAGCGGACACTCAACTGCAGTAAACCATTGGGGGTACAAAATACACACACACTAACAAAACTACACCACATTGGACAATTCAAACTACACGCACCTGACACACATACACAGACCACACCCACACACCCACACACCCACACCACTATAAAACACACTCCCACATTACCCACAACCCCTTACAACTCAAGAAAATTGATAACTGAGGGAGGGACACACCAAGAGCACCCACGGAACCGAAGCCACAGAACACCATCACACATACACAATCCAGGCACCTCACAGCACACACCCCAACACATCACACTACATACCCTCACACACACCACTCACACTCCACCCATGGCACCACAAAGACACCCCAAGTTCTCAGAGGAGGACCTAAGGGTCAAGATGGAGGAACCCATCAAGGTAGAGCCACAGCTATTTGGATCACAGGTGCAGCAGACATCCGTTGCCAGGAAGATGGAGCAATGGCGGAGGATCGTGGACAGGATCAACGTTGTGGGTGTAGGAGGCTGGCCTGGCTTGTAGTGGGTATCAGAGGTACTTACACCTTGTGCCAGGTCCAGTTATCCCTTATTAGTGTAGAAGAGGTGTTTATAGCAGCTTAGGCTGATAGAAGGTAGCTATAGCAGAGCAGCTTAGGCTGAACTAGGAGACATGCAAAGCTCCTACTATACCACTGGTGTCATATGCACAATATCATAAGAAAACACAATACACAGATATACTAAAAATAAAGGTACTTTATTTGTATGACAATATGCCAAAAGTATCTCAGTGAGTACCCTCAGTATGAGGATGCCAAATATACACAAGATATATGTACACAATACCAAAAATATGCAGTAATAGCAAAAGGAAGTAATGCAAGCAGTGTAAAGTTACAATGGATTGCAATGGGAGCACATAGGTATAGGGGCAACACAAACCATATACTCCAAAAGTGGAATGCGAACCACAAATGGACCCCAAACCTATGTGAGCTTGTAGAGGGTCGCTAGGACTGTAAGAACACAGTGAGGGTTAGAAAAATAGCCCACCCCAAGACCCTTTAAGGTAGGTGTAAAGTGCACCTACAACCCCCAGAGAGCACAGAAGTCGTGATAGGGGGATTCTGCAAGGAAAACCAACACCAGCAATGCAACAACAGTGGATTTCCAGACCTGAGTACCTGTAAAACAAGGGGACCAAGTCCAAGAGTCGCAACAGTGTTGAGAGTGGGCAGATGCCCAGGAAATGCCAGCTGAGGGTGCAAAGGAGCTGCCACTGGGTGGCAGAAGCTTGGTGTTTTGCATGAACGAAGAGGATTAGAAACTTCCCCTTTGGAGGATGGATGTCACACGTTGTGAAGAAGCTTGCAGAGGTGTTCCCATGCAGAAAGACCACAAACAAGCCTTGCTAGCTGCAAGGGTCGCGGTTAGAGTTTTTGGATGCTGCTGTAGCCCAGGAGGGACCAGGATGTTGCCACTTGGATGAGGAGACAGAGGGGGCACGCAGCAAATCAGGGAGCCCTCACAAAAGCAGGCAGCACCCGCAGAAGTACCGGAACAGGCACTTAGAAGAGGAGTGAACTGGAGTCCACCCGAAGTCAGAAAAGGGAGTCCCACAACGCCGGAGGACCACTCAGAAGGTTGTGCCCTGCAGGTTAGAGTCTCGGGGACCTAGGCTTGGCTGTGCATGAAGGAAATCCTGGAAGAGTGCACAGGAGCCGGAGCAGCTGCAAATCACGCGTTAACAAGCAATACAGTTTAGTGTGGGGAGGCAAGGACTTACCTCCACTAAACTTGGACTGATGAGTCACTGGACTGTGGGAGTCACTTGGACAGAGTTGCTGAGTTCCAGGGACCACGCTCGTCGTGCTGAGAGGGGATCCAGAGGACCGGTGATGCAGTCTTTTGTTGCCTGCGGTTGAAGGGGTAAGATTCTGTCGACCCACAGGAGATTTCTTCAGACCTCCTGGTGCAAGAAGGAGGCAGGCTACCCCCAGAGCATGCACCACCAGGAAACAGGCGAGAAAGCCGGCAGGATGAAGCGATACAAGGTTGCAGTAGTCGTCTTTGCTACTTTGTTGCTGTTTTGCAGGCATCCTGAACAGTCAGCGGTCGATCCTTTGGCAGAAGGTGAAGAGGGAGATGCAGAGGAACTCTGGTGAGCTATTGCATTCGGTATCTGCTGAATTCCCCAAAGCAGAGACCCTAAATAGCCAGAAAAGGAGGTGTGGCTACCTAGCAAGGAGGATAGGCTAGTAAGAAAGGTAAGAGCCTATCAGAAGGAGTCTCTGACGTCACCTGATGGCACTGGCCACTCCAGTGTGCCAGCAACACCTCTGTTTCCAAGATGGCAGAGGTCAGGGGCACACTGGAGGAGCTCTGGGCACCTCCCCTGGGAGGTGCACGTCAGGGGAGTGGTCACTCCCCTTTCCTTTGTCCAGTTTCGCACCAGAGAAGGGCTGGGGGATCCCTAAACCGGTGTAGACTGGCTTATGCAGAGATGGGCAGCATCTGTGCCCATCAAACCATTTCCAGAGGCTGGGGGAGGCTACTCCTCCCCAGCCTTCACACATATTTCCAAAGGGAGAGGGTGTTACACCCTCTCTGAGGAAATCCTTTGTTCTGCCTTCCTGGGCCAGGGCTGCCTGGACCCCAGGAGGGCAGAAACCTGTCTGATGGGTTGGCAGCAGCAGCAGCTGCAGTGGAGACCCCGGAAAGGCAGTTTGGCAGTACCCGGGTTCTGTGCTAGAGACCCGGGGGATCATGGAATTTCTGGCATTGGGGTGACAATTCCATGATCTTAGACATGTTACATGGCCATGTTCGGAGTTACCATTGTGACACTATACATAGGTAGTGACCTATGTATAGTGCATGCGTGTAATGGTGTCCCTGCACTCACAAAGTCCGGGGAATTTGCCCTGAATGATGTGGGGGCACCTTGGCTAGTGCCAGGGTGCCCACACACTAAGTAACTTTGCACCCAACCTTTACCAGGTGAAGGTTAGACATATAGGTGACTTACAAGTTACTTAAGTGCAGTGGTAAATGGCCGTGAAATAACGTGGATGTTATTTCACTCAGGCTGCACTGGCAGGCCTGTGTAAGAATTGTCAGATCTCCCTATGGGTGGCAAAAGAAATGCTGCAGCCCATAGGGATCTCCTGGAACCCCAATACCCTGGGTACCTTAGTACCATATACTAGGGAATTATAAGGGTCTTCCAGTATGCCAATGTGAATTGGTGAAATTGGTCACTAGCCTGTTAGTGACAATTTGGAAAGCAGAGTGAGCACAACCACTGAGGTTCTGGTTAGCAGAGCCTCAGTGAGACAGTTAGTCATCACACAGGGAACACATACAGGGCACACTTATGAGCACTGGGGCCCTGCCTGGCAGGGTCCCAACGACACAGAGACTTAAACAACATATATACAGTGAAATATGGGGGTAACATGCCAGGCAAGATGGTACTTTCCTACACAACCCCCCCCCAAACGAAGGACAATAAGACTAGCCATGACCTGATGAGTCTTCATTGTCTAAGTGGAAATATCTGGAGAGTCCATCTGCATTGGAGTGGGTACTCCCAGGTCTATGTTCCACTGTATAGTCCACTCCATGTAGAGATATAGACCACCTCAACAATTTAGGGTTTTCACCTTTCATTTGTTTTAGCCAAAGTAGAGGTTTGTGGTCTGTCTGAACAATGAAGTGAGTGCCAAACAGGTATGGCCTCAACTTCTTCAGTGCCCAGACCACAGCAAAGGCCTCCCTCTCTATGGCAGACCAAAGCTTTTATCTAGGGGTCAACCTCCTACTGATAAATGCAACAAGTTGATCCTGGCCCTCAGAATTGAGTTGTGATAAGACTGCCCCTACCCCTAATTCAGATGCATCAGTTCGAACAATGAATTTCTTGGAGTAGCATGGGCTTTTTAGGACTGGTGCAGTGCACATGGCCTGTTTGAGCTCCTCAAAAGCTTTCTGACAGCTAGCTGTCCACAATACCTTTTTAGGCATCTTCTTGCTAGTGAGATCATTAAGTGGGGCTGCAATGGAGCCATAGTTTTTAATGAATCTCTTGTAATGCCCAGTGAGGCCTAGGAAGGCTCTCACCTGAGTTTGTGTTGTAGGGGGAACCCAAGCCATGATTGTCTGGATTTTCCCCTGAAGCGGTGCAATCTGCTCTCCACCTACTAGGTGTCCCAGATAAACCACTTTCCCTTTGCCCTATCTGGCACTTTGAAGCCTTGATAGTTAGGCCTGCCTTTTGCATGGCCTTCAAAACTTTCCACAGGTGGACCAGGTGATCATCCCAGGTGGAGCTAAAGACAGCTATATTGTCCAGATATGCTGCACTAAAAGCCTCCAACCCTTGCAGGACTGTAATGGGAGAAAACGGCCACAGCACACAGAGAGTAATGTCCAACAATTAAACCAGCAAAGATATTGCTGGTGTGGTACTGTAGGTTCGGAGAGGAATTGTGTTGAAATGAGTCTCAAATCCGGTTTGTAGATGTTGTCTTTATTTGTAGATGCTTAGAAAGCATTAAATCATCGTGTAGATACAGCCAACACGTGTTTCGTCACACAGGTGACTTTATCAAGGCTGGGGCCGTTGGTTTTAGAGTAGGTAAGTGGTGGTGTATGGTGACGAAGTATCTCTGTACTTAATGAATAGGGCTGAGTTGGATGGTACAGAAATGTAATTAGAATGGCTGCGCCAAGCAGCTACAGGTACGTAGGTAAGAAGCTTGTTTGGTAATGAAGATTGGGGAGGCCCTGATAAGCCTGAAAAGTAACCAGTAAGAAGCGAAGCGGTGAGCACTCCAGTATTCGTACGAGCGTGTATTGTAGGACTGTATTCACCAACCTCTGAAAAGTGGCAGGTGCATTTTTCAAACCAAAGGGCATTACTGTGAATTGGTAGTGCCCTCCAATAGTCGAAAATGCAGTTTTTGCGTTTGATAATTTGATAATTTGATCTGCCAATACCCTGCAGTCAAATCAAAGGTGCTTAGATACTTGCCAGATGCCAGTGTATCTATGAGCTCATCTGCCCTGGGTATAGGGTGAGCATCAGTTTTTGTTACCTGGTTGAGACCTCTGAAATCTACACAAAACCACATCTACCTTTTTCCATCTTTTGAGTGAGGCTTTGGTACAATCACTACAGGTGAGGCCCATGGGCTTTCAGAATGTTCAACCACTCCTAAGTCAAGCATTTTCTGAACTTCTTGCTTTATGCAGTCCCTGACATGGTCAGGCTGCTTATAGATTTTACTTTTGACAGGCAAGGTGTCTCCAGTATCAATTGGGTGTTCACACCAAGATGTGGTGCCTGGCACAGTTGAAAAGAGTTCAGAAAACTGACCTAGGAGATTTATGCAGTTGTCTTTCTGCTCTGCAGTAAGACAATCTGCCAAAACTACTCCTTCCACTAGAGCATCCTCTTCTGTGGAGGAAAAGAGATCAGGGAGAGGGTCACTCTCTTCTTACTGTCCCTCATCTGTTGCCATGAGCAGGGTGAGATCAGCCCTGTCATAGTAGGGTTTTAGGCGGTTGAAATGGAGCACCCTAAGGGGACTCCTGGCAGTGCCTAGGTCAACCAAGTAGGTGACCTCGCCCTTCTTTTCAACAATGAGATGGGGTCCACTCCATTTGTCTTGGAGTGCTCTTGGGGCCACAGGCTCCAATACCCACACCTTCTGTCCTGGTTGGTACTGAATCAGAACAGCCTTCTGGTCATGCCATTGTTTTTGGAGCTCTTGGCTGGCCTGAAGGTTTTTACTGGCCTTTTTCATGTACTCCGCCATTCTGGATCTTAGGCCAAGTACATAGTCCACTATATCTTGCTTAGGAGCTTTTAAAGGTTGTTCCCAACCCTCCTTTACAAGTGTTAGTGGACCTCTTACAGGGTGCCCAAATAGGAGTTCAAAGGGGCTGAAGCCCACTCCTTTCTGGGGTACCTCCCTGTAAGCAAAAAGGAGGCACGGTAACAGGACATCCCGTCTCCTCCTGAGTTTTTCAGGGAGTCCCATTATCATTCCTTTGAGAGTTTTATTAATCCTCTCTACCAGTCCATTTGTTTGTGGATGATAAGGTGTGGTGAATTTGTAGGTTACACCACATTCCTTCCACATAGCCTTCAAGTATGCAGACATAAAGTTGCTACCCCTGTCTGATACAACCTCTTTTGTAAAACCCACCCTGGAAAAGATTCCCAGGAGGGCTTTTGCCCCTGCAGGTGCTGCAGTGGTCCTTAGATGAATAGCTTCAGGATATCTTGTGGCATGGTCCACTACCACCAAGATAAACCTATTGCCTGAAGCAGTAGGAGGGTCAAGGGGGCAACTATGTCTACCCCTACCCTTTCAAAGGGAACCCCAACCACAGGTAGTGGAATAAGGGGAACCTTTGGAGTGCCACGAGTCTTGCCACTGGCTTGGCAGGTCACGCAAGACTTACAAAAATCTTTTGTGTCCTCTGACATCCTAGGCCAGTGAAACAGGGGGACAAGCCTTTCCCATGTTTTAATCTGGCCCAAATGCCCAGCAAAGAGAATGTCATGTGCCAGAGTTAGGAGGAACTCTCTGTACTGCAGGGGAATGACCAATCTCCTGGCTGCTCCAGGTTTTGGGTCCCTTGCCTCTGTGTACAAGAGGTTGTCCTCCCAGTAAACTCTATGTGAGTCACTATTATCCCCATTTTGCTGCTTGACAGCTTGCTGTCTGAGACCCTCTAATGTGGGACAGGATTGCTGTGCCACACTCAGCTCTTCCCTGACAGGCCCCCCTCCACCCAAAAGCTCAGCAGTGTCTGCTGCCAGCTCATCTTGTGATGGTTCTGCACAGGGAGGAAATTCTTCTTCCTCAGAAGGAGAATCATCTGTAGAGGGAGGGATAGTGGGTAGGAATTTACCCATGCTACCCCTAGCTTTAGGGAGCACTTGGTCCATTGTTCCAGGATCAAAGTCACCCTGTCCTTTTTGCTTTTTGGCCTGAGCCCTGGTTAAAGCAAAAATATGCCCAGCATTGCTGCATGAGCATCCAACTCCACTTCTGCCAAAGCTGATGTCTCTAAATCATTCCCTAGTAGATAGTCTACAGGTAAATCTGAGGCAACCACAACTTTCTTTGGACCAGTAAACCCGCCCCCAGTTGAGATTCACAACAGCCATGGGGTGGCTGTAGGAGGCTGGACTGGCTTGTAGTGAGTACCAAGGGGTACTTGCACCTTGCACCAGGCCCAGTTATCCCTTATTAGTGTATAGGGTGTCTAGCAGCTTAGGCTGATAGATAATGGTAGCTTAGCAAAGCAGCTCAGGCTGAACTAGGAGACGTGTGAAGCTACTACAGTACCACTTAGTGTCATATGCACAATATCATAAGAAAACACAATACACAGTTATACTAAAAATAAAGGTACTTTATTTTTATGACAATATGCCAAAGTATCTTAGAGTGTACCCTCAGTGAGAGGATAGGAAATATACACAAGATATATATACACAATAGCAAAAATATGCAGTATAGTCTTAGAAAACAGTGCAAACAATGTATAGTTACAATAGGATGCAATGGGGAAACATAGGGATAGGGGCAACACAAACCATATACTCCAGAAGTGGAATGCGAACCACGAATGGACCCCAAACCTATGTGACCTTGTAGAGGGTCGCTGGGACTATTAGAAAATAGTGAGAGTTAGAAAAATAACCCTCCCCAAGACCCTGAAAAGTGAGTGCAAAGTGCACTAAAGTTCCCCTAAGGACAAAATAGTCGTGTTAGAGGGAAAATGCAAGGAAAACGCAAATCAGCAATGCAACAACGATGGATTCCTGTCTGAGGGTACCTGTGGAACAAGGGGACCAAGTCCAAAAGTCACAAGCAGCTCGGAGATGGGCAGATGCCCAAGAAATGCCAGCGGTTGGTGCAAAGAAGCTCTTACTAGGCTGAAGAACTGTGAATACTGCAGGAACGACAAGGGCTAGAGACTTCCCCTTTGGAGGATGGATCCCCCACGCCTTGGAGAGTCGTGCAGAAGTGTTTTCCCGCCGGATGGACGCCAACAAGCCTTGCTACACGCAAATCGTACGTTTGGCGTTTTTGGACGCTGCTGGGGCCCAGGAGGGACCAGGAGGTCGCAAATTGGACCTGCAGAGAGAGGGGACGTCGAGCAAGACAAGGAGCCCTCACTGAAGCAGGTAGCACCCGGAGAAGTGCCAGAAACAGGCACTACGAGGATGCGTGAAACGGTGCTCGCCGAAGTTGCACAAAGGAGTCCCACGTCGCCGGAGACCAACTTAGAAAGTCGTGCAATGCAGGTTAGAGTGCCGTGGACCCAGGCTTGGCTGTGCACGAAGGATTTCCGCCGGAAGTGCACAGGGGCCGGAGAAGCTTGCAAAGTCGCGGTTCCCAGCAATGCAGCCCAGCGAGGTGAGGCAAGGACTTACCTCCACCAAACTCGGGCTGAAGAGTCACTGGACTGTGGCAGTCACTTGGACGGTGTCGCTGGATTCGAGGGACCTCGCTCGTCGTGCTGAGAGGAGACCCAAAGGACCGGAGATGCAGCTTTTTGGTGCCTGCGGTTGCAGGGGGAAGATTCCGTCGACCCACGGGAGATTTCTTCGGAGCTTCTGGTGCAGAGAGGAGGCAGACTACCCCCACAGCATGCACAAGCAGGAAAACAGTCGAGAAGGCGGCAGGATCAGCGTTACAGAGTTGCAGTAGTCGTCTTTGCTACTATGTTGCAGGTTTGCAGGCTTCCAGCGCGGTCAGCGGTCGATTCCTTATCAGAAGGTGAAGAGGGAGATGCAGAGGAACTCGGCTGAGCTCATGCATTCGTTATCTAAAGTTTCCCCAGAGACAGAGACCCTAAATAGCCAGAAAAGAGGGTTTGGCTACCTAGGAGAGAGGAAAGGCTACTAACACCTGAAGGAGCCTATCACAAGGAGTCTCTGACGTCACCTGGTGGCACTGGCCACTCAGAGCAGTCCAGTGTGCCAGCAGCACCTCTGTTTCCAAGATGGCAGAGGTCTGGAGCACACTGAAGGAGCTCGGGACACCTCCCAGGGGAGGTGCAGGTCAGGGGAGTGGTCACTCCCATTTCCTTTGTCCAGTTTCGCGCCAGAGCAGGGGCTAAGGGGTCCCTGAACCGGTGTAGACTGGCTTATGCAGAATTGGGCACATTTGTGCCCAACAAAGCATTTCCAGAGGCTGGGGGAGGCTACTCCTCCCCTGCCTTCACACCATTTTCCAAAGGGAGAGGGTGTCACACCCTCTCTCAGAGGAAGTTCTTTGTTCTGCCATCCTGGGCCAGGCCTGGCTGGACCCCAGGAGGGCAGCTGCCTGTCTGAGGGGTTGGCAGCAGCAGCAGCTGCAGTGAAACCCCAGGAAGGGCAGTCTGGCAGTACCAGGGTCTGTGCTACAGACCACTGGGATCATGGAATTGTACCAACAATGCCAGGATGGCATAGAGGGGGCAATTCCATGATCATAGACATGTTACATGGCCATATTCGGAGTTACCATGGTGAAGCTACATATAGGTAGTGACCTATATGTAGTGCACGCGTGTAATGGTGTCCCCGCACTCACAAAGTTCAGTGAATTGGCTCTGAACAATGTGGGGGCACCTTGGCTAGTGCCAGGGTGCCCTCACACTAAGTAACTTTGCACCTAACCTTTACCAGGTAAAGGTTAGACATATAGGTGACTTATAAGTTACTTAAGTGTAGTGTAAAATGGCTGTGAAATAACGTGGACGTTATTTCACTCAGGCTGCAGTGGCAGGCCTGTGTAAGAATTGTCAGAGCTCCCTATGGGTGGCAAAAGAAATGCTGCAGCCCATAGGGATCTCCTGGAACCCCAATACCCTGGGTACCTCAGTACCATATACTAGGGAATTATAAGGGTGTTCCAGTAAGCCAATGTAAATTGGTAAAATTGGTCACTAGCCTGTTAGTGACAATTTGGAAAGAAATGAGAGAGCATAACCACTGAGGTTCTGATTAGCAGAGCCTCAGTGAGACAGTTAGTCACTACACAGGTAACACATTCAGGCACACTTATGAGCACTGGGGCCCTGGGTTACCAGGGTCCCAGTGACACATACAACTAAAACAACATATATACAGTGAAAAATGGGGGTAACATGCCAGGCAAGATGGTACTTTCCTACACAACCCCCCCCCAAACGAAGGACAATAAGACTAGCCATTACCTGATGAGTCTTCATTGTCTAAGTGGAAATATCTGGAGAGTCCATCTGCATTGGAGTGGCTACTCCCAGGTCTATGTTCCACTGTATAATCCATTCCCTGTAGGGATATGGATCACCTCAACAATTTAGGATTTTCACCTTTCATTTGTTTTAGCCAAAGTAGAGGTTTGTGGTCTGTCTGAACAATGAAGTGAGTGCCAAACAGGTATGGCCTCAACTTCTTCAGAGCCCAGACCACAGCAAAGGCCTCCCTCTCAATGGCAGACCAACGCTTTTCTCTAGGGGTCAACCTTCTACTAATAAAAGCAGCAGGTTGATCCTGGCCCTCAGAATTAAGTTGTGATAGGACTGCCCCTACTCCTAATTCAGATGCATCAGTTTGGACATAGAATTTTTTAGAGTAACAAGGGCTTTTCAGGACAGGTGCAGAGCACATGGCCTGCTTCAGCTCCTCAAAAGCTTTCTGACAGTTTGCTGTCCATAATACCTTTTTAGGCATTTTCTTGGATGTGAGGTCATTAAGAGGGGCTGCAATGGAGCCATAGTTCTTAATGAACCTCCTGTAATACCCAATGAGGCCTAGGAAGGCTCTCACCTGAGTCTGAGTGGTAGGGGGAACCCAATCAATAATAGTTTGGATTTTCCCCTGAAGTGGTGCAATCTGTTCCCCACCAACAAGGTGTCCCAGATAAACCACCTTACCCTGCCCTATCTGGCACTTTGAAGCCTTGATAGTGAGGCCTGCCTTTTGCAGGGCCTCCAAAACTTTCCAAAGGTGGACCAGGTGATCATCCCAGCTGGAGCTAAAGACAACTATATCGTCCAAATATGCTGCACTGAAAGCTTCCAGCCCTTGCAGGACTGTGTTCACCAACCTCTGAAAAGTGGCAGGTGCATTTTTCAAACCAAAAGGCATTACAGTAAACTGGTAATGTCCTCCAATGGTAGAAAATGCAGTCTTAGGTTTAGCATCTTCTGACATTTTGATCTGCCAATACCCTGCAGTCAAATCAAAAGTGCTTAGATACTTGGCAGATGCCAGTGTATCTATTAGCTCATCTGCCCTGGGTATAGGGTGAGCATCTGTTTTGGTTACCAAGTTGAGACCTCTATAGTCTACACAAAACCTCATTTCCTTCTTTCCATCTTTAGAATTGGGTTTTGGTACCAGTACCACAGGAGAAGCCCATGGACTGTCAGAGTGCTCAACCACTCCTAGTTCCAACATTTTCTGCACCTCTTGCTTTATGCAGTCCCTGACATGGTCAGGCTGTCTATAGATCTTACTTTTGACAGGTAAACTGTCTCCAGTATCTATAGTGTGCTCACACCAAGAAGTGGTGCCTGGCACAATGGAGAAGAGTTCTGAAAATTGTCCTAGGAGATTTATGCAATTATCTTTCTGCTCAGCAGTAAGACAATCAGCCAAAACTACACCTTCCACAAGAGCATCTTGTTCTGTGGAAGAGAAGAGATCAGGTAGAGGATCACTGTCTTCTTCCTGTCCCTCATCTGTTGCCATGAGCAGGGTGAGATCAGCCCTGTCATAGTAGGGTTTCAGGCGGTTGACATGGAGCACCCTAAGGGGACTCCTGGCAGTGCCTAAGTCAACCAAGTAGGTGACTTCACCCTTCTTTTCAACAATTGTGTGGGGTCCACTCCATTTATCTTGGAGTGCTCTTGGGGCCACAGGCTCCAAGACCCACACTTTCTGCCCTGGTTGGTACTGAACCAAAACAGCCTTCTGATCATGCCATTGCTTCTGGAGCTCTTGGCTGGCCTGAAGGTTTTTACTGGCCTTTTTCATGTACTCAGCCATCCTTGATCTGAGGCCAAGTACATAATCCACAATATCCTGCTTAGGAGCTTTTAAAGGTTGTTCCCAACCCTCCTTTACAAGTGTGAGTGGACCCCTAACAGGGTGTCCAAAAAGAAGTTCAAAGGGGCTGAAGCCCACTCCTTTCTGGGGTACCTCCCTGTAGGCAAAAAGGAGGCATGGTAGAAGGATATCCCATCTCCTGCGGAGTTTTTCTGGGAGTCCCATAATCATGCCTTTGAGAGTTTTATTAAATCTCTCCACCAGTCCATTTGTTTGTGGATGATAGGGTGTTGTGAACTTGTAAGTTACACCACACTCCTTCCACATGGCCTTTAAGTATGCAGACATGAAATTGCTTCCCCTGTCTGATACTACTTCCTTTGGGAAGCCCACCCTGGAAAATATTCCCAGGAGGGCCTTTGCCACTGCAGGAGCTGTAGTGGTCCTTAAAGGAATTGCTTCAGGATATCTTGTGGCATGGTCCACTACCACTAAGATAAACCTATTGCCTGAAGCAGTAGGAGGGTCAAGGGGGCCAACTATGTCAACCCCTACCCTTTCAAAGGGAACCCCAACCACAGGCAGTGGGATAAGGGGTGCCTTTGGAGTGCCACCTGTCTTGCCACTGGCTTGACAGGTTTCACAGGACTTACAAAATTCTTTTGTGTCCTCAGACATCCTAGGCCAATGAAACAATGGTACCAATCTGTCCCAAGTTTTCATTTGACCCAGGTGCCCAGCTAAGGGAATGTCATGTGCCAGTGTTAGGAGGAACTTTCTGTACTCCTGAGGAATCACTAATCTCCTGGCAGCTCCAGGTTTAGGATCCCTATGCTCAGTGTACAAGAGGTTGTCCTCCCAGTAAACTCTGTGTGAGTCACTGACATCCCCATTAGCCTGTTTGACAGCTTGCTGTCTGAGACCCTCTAATGTGGGACAGGTTTGCTGTGCCACACTCAGCTCCTCTCTGGCAGGCCCCCCTTCACCCAAAAGCTCAGCAGTGTCTGCTTCCAGCTCCTCTGGTGTAGGTTCTGCACAGGGAGGGAATTCTTCTTCCTCAGAAGTAGAATCCACTGTAGAGGGAGGGATAGTAGGAAGTGGTTTGCTTCTACTAGCCCTAGCTTTAGGGAGCACTTGGTCCATTGTTCCAGGATCCAAGCTTCCCTGTCCTTTTTGCTTTTTGGCCTGAGCCCTTGTCAAAGCAAAAATATGCCCTGGGATGCCCAGCATTGCTGCATGGGCCTCCAACTCCACATCTGACCAAGCTGATGTCTCCAAATCGTTCCCTAATAGACAGTCTACAGGTAAATCTGAAGCTACCACAACTTTCTTTGGACCAGATACCCCCCCCCAGTTGAGATTTACAACAGCCATGGGGTGGCTTTGTGTTATGTTGTGAGCATCGGTTACTTGGTACTGGTGTCCAAGTATGTGTTGTTCAGGGTGCACCAGTTTCTCAATCACCATTGTGACACTGGCACCTGTGTCCCTGTAGGCCTGGACCTCAACACCATTTATTAGGGTTAGTTGCTTGTACTTCTCCAAGTTATGGGGGCAAGCAACCAAAGTGGCTAAGTCAATAGCCCCTTCAGAGACTAAAGTAGCCTCTGTGGTCTCCCTAATCAGACCAACCCCAACTAAATTACCAAAAGTGAGCCCAGCTACTCCCTTGGATTGGCTATTAGTAGGTTTGCTCCCACCACCACTGCTATTAGTAGGGACACTAGGTTTAGCAGTAGGGGTTGTAGTGGTAGGAGCTGTGGTGCCTTTCTTTGGACAACTGGGATCTGTTGTCCAATGGCCTTTTATTTTACATAAATAGCACCATGGTTTCTTTTCCTTGTTCTGATTAAAGGAGGATTTGGGCCCACCACCCCCACCAGAGTGTTTTTGTGGGCCTGATGAAGACTCATTTTTAGATTTGTCCCCACCCTTGTCAGAAGACTTACCATCCTTCTTTTTGTTGCCATCTTTGTCACCCCCTGTATGAACTTTTCTGTTCACTCTTGTTCTGACCCATTTGTCTGCCTTCTTTCCCAATTCTTGGGGAGAGGTCAGATCAGAGTCCACCAATTACTGGTGCAACAAATCAGACACACAATTATTAAGAATATGCTCTCTCAGGATTAAGTTATACAGGCTGTCATAATCAGTAACTTTACTGCCATGTAACCACCCCTCCAAGGCCTTCACTGCCTGGTCAATGAAATCAACCCAGTCTTGTGAAGACTCCTTTTTGGTATCTCTGAACTTTATCCTGTACTGTTCAGTGGTTAAGCCATAACCATCCAGGAGTGCATTCTTAAGAACTTGGAAATTGTTAGCATCATTTTCTTTTACAGTAAGGAGCCTATCCCTACCTTTTCCAGTAAATGATAGCCATAGGATAGCAGCCCACTGCTTTTGAGGGACATCCTGTACAGCACAGGCCCTCTCAAGTGCAGCAAACCACTTGTTAATGTCATCCCCCTCCTTGTAAGGGGGAACTATCTTATGCAGATTCCTGGAATCATGCTCTTTTGCAGGATGACTATGGGGAATACTGCTGCTGCCACCATGGGTATCTAAACCCATCTTCTGTCTTTCCCTCTCTATTTCTAAAGACTGTCTATCCAAATCCAGCTGTTGCTTCTTGAGCTTCAGTCTGGTTTGCTCCACTCTCAATCTATTGAGCTCCCTTTCTAACAATCTGTCATCAGGGTGGGTGGGAGGGACATTTCTAGATACAGAGGTATGATGGGAATGAACAGAAGGAGACCTGTCCCTTACAGAGGGCACCCTAACAGCTTGGCTACCAGTATAATGTGAGAGCACACCATCAGTATGGTGTGATTCAACCTCTGTACCAACTATGCTAGACTGTCTAGTAATGGGCAGGCTGAGAAGTTTCTTTCCTGAACCTTTTCCTGGGGGAGTCCCTGGATCAGATTGAGAACCATTAGCTACTTTTTCTACAGATTGGGCACTTATGGCCTTATCCTGTACTCTAAGCATATTAATTAACAGTTCTAAAGAAGGATTCTTCCCTACACTCAAACCTCTCTCTATGCAGAGACTCCTTGCTCCTTTCCAGCTAAGGTGATCATATGCAAGTTTGGACAGTTCAACTTTTTGGCCTGTGCCAGACATTTTTTAGAGAGAGTTAAAGTGATAGACAAAGAGAAAAAAAGTTTTCAGAACTTTTTGGAAAGACAGAAAAAAAACTTTTTAAATTTTTAAGAACTTTTTGAAAGTTTAGAAGTACTTTTCAGCACTTAGAAAAGAGTGAAAAGAGGAAATGCAAAACTTTTTGGCTATGTGTATATACACTGACCTTGTTTTGTATATTTTTCTCTTATGAAAAGTACAATGACAAGAGTGGTAAGTAGTCTCAAAGCACTTATCCCACCGCTGCACAACCAATGTAGGAGGCTGGACTGGCTTGTAGTCAGTACCAAGGGGTACTTGCACCTTGCACCAGGCCCAGTTATCCCTTATTAGTGTATAGGGTGTCTAGCAGCTTAGGCTGATAGATAATGGTAGCTTAGCAAAGCAGCTCAGGCTGAACTAGGAGACGTGTGAAGCTACTACAGTACCACTTAGTGTCATATGCACAATATCATAAGAAAACACAATACACAGTTATACTAAAAATAAAGGTACTTTATTTTTATGACAATATGCCAAAGTATCTTAGAGTGTACCCTCAGTGAGAGGATAGGAAATATACACAAGATATATATACACAATAGCAAAAATATGCAGTATAGTCTTAGAAAACAGTGCAAACAATGTATAGTTACAATAGGATGCAATGGGGAAACATAGGGATAGGGGCAACACAAACCATATACTCCAGAAGTGGAATGCGAACCACGAATGGACCCCAAACCTATGTGACCTTGTAGAGGGTCGCTGGGACTATTAGAAAATAGTGAGAGTTAGAAAAATAACCCTCCCCAACACCCTGAAAAGTGAGTGCAAAGTGCACTAAAGTTCCCCTAAGGACAAAATAGTCGTGTTAGAGGGAAAATGCAAGGAAAACACAAATCAGCAATGCAACAACGATGGATTCCTGTCTGAGGGTACCTGTGGAACAAGGGGACCAAGTCCAAAAGTCACAAGCAGCTCGGAGATGGGCAGATGCCCAAGAAATGCCAGAGGTTGGTGCAAAGAAGCTCTTACTAGGCTGAAGAACTGTGAATACTGCAGGAACGACAAGGGCTAGAGACTTCCCCTTTGGAGGATGGATCCCCCACGCCTTGGAGAGTCGTGCAGAAGTGTTTTCCCGCCGGATGGATGCCAACAAGCCTTGCTACACGCAAATCGTACGTTTGGCGTTTTTGGACACTGCTGGGGCCCAGGAGGGACCAGGAGGTCGCAAATTGGACCTGCAGAGAGAGGGGACGTCGAGCAAGACAAGGAGCCCTCACTGAAGCAGGTAGCTTCTGGAGAAGTGCCAGAAACAGGCACTACGAGGATGCGTGAAACGGTGCTCGCCGAAGTTGCACAAAGGAGTCCCACGTCGCCGGAGACCAACTTAGAAAGTTGTGCAATGCAGGTTAGAGTGCCGTGGACCCAGGCTTGGCTGTGCACGAAGGATTTCCGCCGGAAGTGCACAGGGGCCGGAGAAGCTTGCAAAGTCGTGGTTCCCAGCAATGCAGCCCAGCGAGGTGAGGCAAGGACTTACCTCCACCAAACTCGGGCTGAAGAGTCACTGGACTGTGGGAGTCACTTGGACGGTGTCGCTGGATTCGAGGGACCTCGCTCGTCGTGCTGAGAGGAGACCCAAGGGACCGGAGATGCAGCTTTTTGGTGCCTGCGGTTGCAGGGGGAAGATTCCGTCGACCCACGGGAGATTTCTTCGGAGCTTCTGGTGCAGAGAGGAGGCAGACTACCCCCACAGCATGCACAAGCAGGAAAACAGTCGAGAAGGCGGCAGGATCAGCGTTACAGAGTTGCAGTAGTCGTCTTTGCTACTATGTTGCAGGTTTGCAGGCTTCCAGCGCGGTCAGCGGTCGATTCCTTATCAGAAGGTGAAGAGGGAGATGCAGAGGAACTCGGCTGAGCTCATGCATTCGTTATCTAAAGTTTCCCCAGAGACAGAGACCCTAAATAGCCAGAAAAGAGGGTTTGGCTACCTAGGAGAGAGGAAAGGCTACTAACACCTGAAGGAGCCTATCACAAGGAGTCTCTGACGTCACCTGGTGGCACTGGCCACTCAGAGCAGTCCAGTGTGCCAGCAGCACCTCTGTTTCCAAGATGGCAGAGGTCTGGAGCACACTGAAGGAGCTCTGGACACCTCCCAGGGGAGGTGCAGGTCAGGGGAGTGGTCACTCCCCTTTCCTTTGTCCAGTTTCGTGCCAGAGCAGGGGCTAAGGGGTCCCTGAACCGGTGTAGACTGGCTTATGCAGAATTGGGCACATTTGTGCCCAACAAAGCATTTCCAGAGGCTGGGGGAGGCTACTCCTCCCCTGCCTTCACACCATTTTCCAAAGGGAGAGGGTGTCACACCCTCTCTCAGAGGAAGTTCTTTGTTCTGCCATCCTGGGCCAGGCCTGGCTGGACCCCAGGAGGGCAGCTGCCTGTCTGAGGGGTTGGCAGCAGCAGCAGCTGCAGTGAAACCCCAGGAAGAGCAGTCTGGCAGTACCAGGGTCTGTGCTACAGACCACTGGGATCATGGAATTGTACCAACAATGCCAGGATGGCATAGAGGGGGCAATTCCATGATCATAGACATGTTACATGGCCATATTCGGAGTTACCATGGTGAAGCTACATATAGGTAGTGACCTATATGTAGTGCACGCGTGTAATGGTGTCCCCGCACTCACAAAGTTCAGTGAATTGGCTCTGAACAATGTGGGGGCACCTTGGCTAGTGCCAGGGTGCCCTCACACTAAGTAACTTTGCACCTAACCTTTACCAGGTAAAGGTTAGACATATAGGTGACTTATAAGTTACTTAAGTGTAGTGTAAAATGGCTGTGAAATAACGTGGACGTTATTTCACTCAGGCTGCAGTGGCAGGCCTGTGTAAGAATTGTCAGAGCTCCCTATGGGTGGCAAAAGAAATGCTGCAGCCCATAGGGATCTCCTGGAACCCCAATACCCTGGGTACCTCAGTACCATATACTAGGGAATTATAAGGGTGTTCCAGTAAGCCAATGTAAATTGGTAAAATTGGTCACTAGCCTGTTAGTGACAATTTGGAAAGAAATGAGAGAGCATAACCACTGAGGTTCTGATTAGCAGAGCCTCAGTGAGACAGTTAGTCACTACACAGGTAAAACATTCAGGCACACTTATGAGCACTGGGGCCCTGGGTTACCAGGGTCCCAGTGACACATACAACTAAAACAACATATATACAGTGAAAAATGGGGGTAACATGCCAGGCAAGATGGTACTTTCCTACAGTGGCTAACAGTGTTGTTATGAGAGTCTGTCAGTTGGTACTGGTGACCAAGTAGGTGTTGTTCAGGGTGTACCAGTTTCTCTATTACCATGGTAACACTGGCACCTGTGTCCCTGTAGGCCTGAACCTCAACACTGTTTATTAGGGGAAGTTGCTTGTACTTATCCATATTAAGGGGACAAGTAACCAAGGTGGCCAAATCAATGGCACCTTCAGAAACTAGCACAGCCTCTGTGGTCTCCATAACAAGACCAACCCCAACTAAATTACCAAAAGTGAGCCCAGCTACTCCCTTGGATTGGCTATTAGTAGGCTTGCTCCCACCACCACTGCTATTACTAGGGGCACTAGAGGTTGCAGTAGGGGATGTGGTAGTGGGAGGTTTGGTGTTTTTCTTTGGACAACTGGCTTCAGTTGTCCAATGGCCTTTTACTTTACATAAATATCACCAAGGCTTTTTGATTTGATTTGAAGAGGATTTGGATCCACCACCCCCACCAGAGAGTTTTTGTGGGCCTGATGAAGACTCATTTTTAGATTTGTCCCCACCCTTGTCAGAAGACTTACCATCCTTCTTCTTGCCATCCTTGTCACCCCCTGTATGAACTTTTCTGTTCACTCTTGTTTTGACCCATTTGTCTGCCTTCTTTACCAATTCTTGGGGAGAGGTCAGATCTGAGTCCACTAGATATTGGTGTAACAAGTCAGACACACAGTTATTCAGAATATGCTCTCTCAGAATAAGATTATACAGGCTTTCATAGTCAGAAACTTTACTGTCATGTAACCACCCCTCCAAGGCCTTCACTGAACAGTCAACAAAGTCTATCCGGTCTTGTGAGGACTCTTTTCTGGTGTCTCTGAACTTAATCCTGTATTGTTCAGTGGTTAAGCCAAATCCATCCAAGAGTGCATCCTTCAAAACTACAACATTATTGGCATCACTTTCTCTAACAGTAAGGAGCCTATCCCTACCCTTTCCATTGAAAGATAGCCATAGAATAGCAGCCCACTGCCTTTGAGAGACCCCTTGTACCATACAGGCCCTCTCAAGTGCAGCAAACCACTTGTTAATGTCATCCCCCTCCTTGTAAGGGGGAACTATCTTGTGCAGATTCCTGGAATCATGCTCTCTCACAGGATTACTATCAGGAATACTGTTGCTGCCACCATGGGGCCCAAACCCCAACCTCTGCCTCTCCTTCTCCAGGTCTAGGGATTCCCTGTCTAGAGCCAGATGTTGCTGTTTAAGCTTCAGCCTGGTCTCTTCCGCTCTCAACTTTTTGAGTTCCCTTTCTAACATGTTGTCTTCAGGGTGGGTGGGTTGGTAATGTTTAGACACTGAGGATATATTGGAACCAACAGAGGGAGACCTGTCCCTAACAGCTTGCACTCTAACAACCTGGCCTCCAGGAACCAAAGCATCCCTACTATGATGAGAGCTTCTATTACTACCAGCATTGCTAGGTGGTCTGCTAAGGGGCAGATTTGGAAGAGAACCCTGTACACCTCCCTCAAGGGGTTCCCCTGAGTCAGAGTGTGAGCTATCTACTAACTTCTCAGATGAAGTGCCACCTAGGGACTTATCATTCTCAATGAGCATGTTATACTGAAATTCTCTAGAAGGGTTCTTTCCTACCACTAAACCTCCATCAGTGCAGAGACTCCTTAGGCTCTTAAAGTTAAGATTGTCATAAGTAGTATTGACCATTTTAAGAGAAGTTCCTACATCAGACATGATTGAAGAAGGTTTAGAGACAGTGAGAAGAGAGAAAAAGTTTCAGGACTTTTTAAAGAACAGGAAAAAAAACTTTTTCAAACTTTTTCAAACTTGAGAAAGTTTAGGAGTACTTTTCAGCACTTAGCAGAAAGTGTAAGAGAAGAAAAGCAAAACGTTTTGGCTAGGTGTACATACACTGAACTTGTTTTGTATATTTTTCTCTTATGAAAAGTACAAAATGACAAAGTTGTGAGTAGTTACAAGTACTTATCCCACCGCTGCACAACCAATGTAGGAGGCTGGCCTGGCTTGTAGTGGGTACCAGAGGTACTTACACCTTCTGCCAGGTCCAGTTATCCCTTATTAGTGTAGAAGAGGTGTTTCTAGCAGCTTAGGCTGTTAGAAGGTAGCTATAGCAGAGCAGCTTAGGCTGAACTAGGAGACATGCAAAGCTCCTACTATACCACTGGTGTCATATGCACAATATAATAAGAAAACACAATACACAGATATACTAAAAATAAAGGTACTTTATTTTTATGACAATATGCCAAAAGTATCTCCGTGAGTACCCTCAGTATGAGGATGCCAAATATACAAAAGATATATGTACACAATACCAAAAATATGCAGTAATAGCAAAAGGAAGTAATGCAAGCAGTGTAAAGTTACAATAGATTGCAATGGGAGCACACAGGTATAGGGGCAACACAAACCATATACTCCAAAAGTGGAATGCGAACCATGAATGGACCCCAAACCTATGTGAGCTTGTAGAGGGTCACTGGGACTGTAAGAAAACAGTGAGGGTTAAAAAAATAGCCCACCCCAAGACCCTGTAAGGTAGGTGTAAAGTGCACCTACAACCCCCAGAGAGCATAGGATTCATGATAAGGGGATTCTGCAAGGAAAACCAACACCAGCAATGCAACAACAGTAGATTTCTGGACCTGAGTACCTGTAAAACAAGGGGACCAAGTCCAAGAGTCGCGACAGTGTCGAGAGTGGGCAGATGCCCAGGAAATGCCAGCTGAGGGTGCAAAGGAGCTGTCACTGGGTAGAAGAAGCTTGGTGTTTTGCAAGAACGAAGAGGACTAGGAACTTCCCCTGTGGAGGATGGATGTCCCTCGTCGTGAGGAAGCTTTCAGAGGTATTCCCACGCAGAAAGAATGCAAACACGCCTTGCTAGCTGCAAGGGTCGCGGTTAGGGTTTTTGGATGCTGCTATGGCCCAGGAGGGACCAGGATGTCGCCGCTGGGGTGAGGAGACAGAGGGGGCACCCAGCAAGTCAGGGAGCCCTCATAAAAGCAGACAGCACCCGCAGAAGTACCGGAACAGGCACTTAGAATAGGAGTTAACCGGAGTCCACCCGAAGTCAGAAAAGGGAGTCCCACGACGCCGGAGGACAACTCAGAAGGTTGTGCACTGCAGGTTAGAGTGTTGGGGACCCAGGCTTGGCTATGCACGAAAGAAATCCTGGAAAAGCTCACAGGAGCCGGAGCAGCTGCAAATCACGTGGTACCCAGCAATGCAGTCTAGCATGGGGAGGCAAGGACTTACCTCCACCAAACTTGGACTGACGAGTCACTGGACTGTGGGAGTCACTTGGACAGAGTTGTGCGTTCCAGGGACCAAGCTCGTCGTGCTGAGAGGGGACCCAGAGGACCAGTGATGCAGTCTTTTGTTGCCTGCAGTTGCAGGGGTAAGATTTCGTCGACCCACTGGAGATTTCTTCAGACCTCCTGGTGCAAGAAGGAGGCAGGGTACCCCCAGAGCATGCACCACCAGGAAACAGACGAGAAAGCCGGCAGGATGAAGCGATACAAGGTTGCAGTAGTCGTCTTTGCTACTTTGTTGCGGTTTTGCAGGCGTCCTGAGCAGTCAGCGATCAATCCTTTGGCAGAAGATGAAGAGGGAGATGCAGAGGAACTCTGGTGAGCTCTTGCATTCGGTATCTGCTGAATTCCCCAAAGCAGAGACCCTAAATAGCCAGAAAAGGAGGTTTGGCTACCTAGGAAGGAGGATAGGCTAGTAAGAAAGGTAAGAGCCTATCAGAAGGAGTCTCTGACGTCACCTGATGGCACTGGCCACTCAGAGCAGTCCAGTGTGCCAGCAACACCTCTGTTTCCAAGATGGCAGAGGTCTGGGGCACACTGGAGGAGCTCTGGGCACCTCCCCGGGGAGGTGCACGTCAGGGGAGTGGTCACTCCCCTTTCCTTTGTCCAGTTTCGCACCAGAGCAGGGCTGGGGGATCCCTAAACCGGTTTAGACTGGCTTATGCAGAGATGGGCAGCATCTGTGCCCATCAAAGCATTTCCAGAGGCTGGGGGAGGCTAATCCTCCCCAGCTTTCACACCTATTTCCAAAGGGAGAGGGTGTTACAACCTCTCTCAGAGGAAATCCTTTGTTCTGCCTTCCTGGGCCAGGGATGCCTGGACCCCAGGAGGGCAGAAACCTGTCTGAGGGGTTGGCAGCAGCAGCAGCTGCAGTGGAGACCCCGGAAAGGCATTTTGGCAGTACCCGGGTTCTGTGCTAGAGACCCGGGGGATCATGGAATTGTCTCCCCAATGCCAGAATGGCATTGGGGTGACAATTCCATGATCTTAGACATGTTACATGGCCATGTTCGGAGTTACCATTGTGACGCTATACATAGGTAGTGACCTATGTATAGTGCACGCGTGTAATGGTGTCCCTGCACTCACAAAGTCCGGGGAATTTGCCCTGAATGATGTGGGGGCACCTTGGCTAGTGCGAGGGTGCCCACACACTAAGTAACTTTGCACCCAACCTTTACCAGGTGAAGGTTAGACATATAGGTGACTTATAAGTTACTTAAGTGCAGTGGTAAATGGCAGTGAAATAATGTGGACGTTATTTCACTCAGGCTGCACTAGCAGGCCTGTGTAAGAATTGTCAGATCTCCTTATGGGTGGCAAAAGAAATGCTGCAGCCCATAGGGATCTCCTGGAACCCCAATACCCTGGGTACCTTAGTACCATATACTAGGGAATTATAAGGGTGTTCCAGTTTGCCAATGTGAATTGGTGAAATTGGTCACTAGCCTGTTAGTGACAATTTGGAAAGCAGAGTGAGCATAACCACTGAGGTTCTGGTTAGCAGAGCTTCAGTGAGACAGTTAGTCATCACACAGGGAACACATACAGGGCACACTTATGAGCACTGGGGCCCTGCCTGGCAGTGTCCCAATGACACAGAGACTAAAACAATATATATACAGTGAAATATGGGGGTAACATGCCAGGCAAGATGGTACTTTCCTACACAACCCCCCCCGTAACGAAGGACAATAAGACTAGCCATGACCTGATGAGTCTTCATTGTCTAAGTTGAAATATCTGGAGAGTCCATCTGCATTGGAGTGGGTACTCCCAGGTCTATGTTCCACTGTATAGTCCATTCCATGTAGAGATATAGACCACCTCAACAATTTAGGGTTTTCACCTTTCATTTGTTTTAGCCAAAGTAGAGGTTTGTGGTCTGTCTGAACAATGAAGTGAGTGCCAAACAGGTATGGCCTCAACTTCTTCAGTGCCCAGACCACAGCAAAGGCCTCCCTCTCTATGGCAGACCAACGCTTTTATCTAGGGGTCAACCTCCTGCTGATAAAAGCAACAGGATGATCCTGGCCCTCAGAATTGAGTTGTGATAAGACTGCCCCTACCCCTAATTCAGATGCATCAGTTTGAACAATGAATTTCTTGGAGTAACATGGGCTTTTTAGGACTGGTGCAGTGCACATGGCCTGTTTGAGCTCCTCAAAAGCTTTCTGACAGCTAGCTGTCCACAATACCTTTTTAGGCATCTTCTTGCTAGTGAGATCATTGAGTGGGGCTGCAATGGAGCCATAGTTTTTAATGAATCTCCTGTAATACTCAGTGAGGCCTAGGAAGGCTCTCACCTGGGTCTGTGTTGTAGGGGGAACCCAATCCATGATTGTCTGGATTTTCCCCTGAAGCGGTGCAATCTGCTCTCCACCTACTAGGTGTCCCAGATAAACCACTTTACCCTGCCCTATCTGGCACTTTGAAGCCTTGATAGTTAGGCCTGCCTTTTGCAGGGCCTTCAAAACTTTCCACAGGTGGACCAGGTGATCATCCCAGGTGGAGCTAAAGACAGCTATATCGTCCAGATATGCTGCACTAAAAGCCTCCAACCCTTGCAGGACTGTATTCACCAACCTCTGAAAAGTGGCAGGTGCATTTTTCAAACCAAAGGGCATTACTGTGAATTGGTAGTGCCCTCCAATAGTCGAAAATGCAGTTTTTGCTATAGCATCCTCTGATAATTTGATCTGCCAATACCCTGCAGTCAAATCAAAGGTGCTTAGATACTTGGCAGATGCCAGTGTATCTATGAGCTCATCTGCCCTGGGTATAGGGTGAGCATCAGTTTTTGTTACCTGGTTGAGACCTCTGTAATCTACACTAAACCTCATCTCCCTTTTTCCATCTTTTGAGTGAGGCTTTGGTACAATCGCCACAGGAGAGGCCCATGGGCTTTAAGAATGTTCAACCACTCCTAAGTCAAGCATTTTCTGAACTTCTTGCTTTATGCAGTCCCTGACATGGTCAGGCTGCTTATAGATTTTACTTTTGACAGGCAAGCTGTCTCCAGTATCAATTGTGTGTTCACACCAAGATGTGGTGCCTCGCACAGTTGAAAAGAGTTCAGAAAACTGACCTAGGAGATTTATGCAGTTGTCTTTCTGCTTTGCAGTAAGACAATCTGCCAAAACTACT
This sequence comes from Pleurodeles waltl, assembly GCF_031143425.1. Taxonomy (NCBI): domain Eukaryota; kingdom Metazoa; phylum Chordata; class Amphibia; order Caudata; family Salamandridae; genus Pleurodeles; species Pleurodeles waltl. Next base: position 316,904,311 of record NC_090444.1, read on the forward strand.
CCTTCCACTAGAGCATCCTCTTCTGTGGAGGAAAAGAGATCAGGGAGAGGGTCACTCTCTTCTTACTGTCCCTCATCTGTTGCCATGAGCAGGGTGAGATCAGCCCTGTCATAGTAGGGTTTTAGGCGGTTGACATGGAGCACCCTAAGGGGACTCCTGGCAGTGTCTAGGTCAACCAAGTAGGTAACTTCGCCCTTCTTTTCAACAATGAGATGGGGTCCACTCCATTTGTCTTGGAGTGCTCTTGGGGCCACAGGCTCCAATACCCACACCTTCTGTCCTGGTTGGTACTGAATCAGAACAGCCTTCTGGTCATGCCATTGTTTTTGGAGCTCTTGGCTGGCCTGAAGGTTTTTACTGGCCTTTTTCATGTACTCCGCCATTCTGGATCTTAGGCCAAGTACATAGTGTACTATATCTTGCTTAGGAGCTTTTAAAGGTTGTTCCCAACCCTTCTTTACAAGTGTTAGTGGACCTCTTACAGGGTGCCCAAATAGGAGTTCAAAGGGGCTGAAGCCCACTCCTTTCTGGGGTACCTCCCTGTAAGCAAAAAGGAGGCAAGGTAACAGGACATCCCATCTCCTCCTGAGTTTTTCAGGGAGTCCCATTATCATTCCTTTGAGAGTTTTATTAATCCTCTCTACCAGTCCATTTGTTTGTGGATGATAAGGTGTGGTGAATTTGTAGGTTACACCACATTCCTTCCACATAGCCTTCAAGTATGCAGACATAAAGTTGCTACCCCTGTCTGATACAACCTCTTTTGTAAAACCCACCCTGGAAAAGATTCCCAGGAGGGCTTTTGCCCCTGCAGGTGCTGTAGTGGTCCTTAGAGGAATTGCTTCAGGATATCTTGTGGCATGGTCCACTACCACCAAGATAAACCTATTGCCTGAAGCAGTAGGAGGGTCAAGGGGGCCAACTATGTCAACCCCTACCCTTTCAAAGGGAACCCTAACCACAGGTACTGGAATAAGGGGAGCCTTTGGAGTGCCACAAGTCTTGCCACTGGCTTGGCAGGTCACGCAAGACTTACAAAAATCTTTTGTGTCCTCTGACATCCTAGGCCAGTGAAACAGGGGGACAAGCCTTTCCCATGTTTTAATCTGACCCAAATGCCCAGCAAAGGGAATGTCATGTGCCAGAGTTAGGAGGAACTCTCTGTACTGCAGGGGAATGACCAATCTCCTGGCTGCTCCAGGTTTTGGGTCCCTTGCCTCTGTGTATAAGAGGTTGTCCTCCCAGTAAACTCTATGTGAGTCACTATTATCCTCATTTTGCTGCTTGACAGCTTGCTGTCTGAGACCCTCTAATGTGGGACAGGATTGCTGTGCCACACTCAGCTCTTCCCTGGCAGGCCCCCTCCACCCAAAAGCTCAGCAGTGTCTGCTGCCAGCTCATCTGGTGATGGTTCTGCACAGGGAGGAAATTCTTCTTCCTCAGAAGGAGAATCATCTGTAGAGGGAGGGATAGTGGGTAGGGATTTACCCTTGCTACCCCTAGCTTTAGGGAGCACTTGGTCCATTGTTCAAGGATCCAAGTCACCCTGTCCTTTTTGCTTTTTGGCCTGAGCCCTGGTTAAAGCAAAAATATGCCCAGGAATGCCCAGCATTGCTGCATGAGACTCCAACTCCACTTCTGCCAAAGCTGACGTCTCTAAATCATTCCCTAGTAGATAGTCTACAGGTAAATCTGAGGCAACCACAACTTTCTTTGGACCAGTAAACCCCCCCCCCCCCAGTTGAGATTCACAACAGCCATGGGGTGGCTAAGAATGTTGTTATGAGCGTCTGTCACCTGGTACTGGTGACCAAGTAGGTGTTGTTCAGGGTGTACCAGTTTCTCTATTACCATGGTAACAATGGCACCTGTGTCCCTGTATGCTTGAACCTCAACACCGTTTATTAGGGGAAGTTGTTTGTACTTATCCATATTAAGGGGACAAGCAACCAAGGTGGCCAAATCAATGGCACCTTCAGAAACTAGCACAGCCTCTGTGGTTTCCCTAACAAGACCAACCCCAACTAAATTACCAAAAGTGAGCCCAGCTACTCCCTTGGATTGGCTATTAGTAGGTTTGCTCCCACCACCACTGCTATTACTAGGGGCACTAGAGGTTGCAGTAGGGGATGTGGTAGTGGGAGGTTTGGTGTTTTTCTTTGGACAACTGGCTTCAGTTGTCCAATGGCCTTTTACTTTACATAAATAACACCAAGGCTTTTTGATTTGATTTGAAGAGGATTTGGACCCCACCAGAGTGTTTTTGTGGGCCTGATGGAGACTCATTTTTAGATATGTCCCCACCCTTGTCAGAAGACTTACCATCCTTCTTCTTGCCATCCTTGTCACCCCCTGTATGAACTTTTCTGTTCACTCTTGTTCTTACCCATTTGTCTGCCTTCTTTACTAATTCTTGGGGAGAGGTCAGATCTGAGTCCACTAGATATTAGTGTAACAAGTCAGACACACAGTCATTCAGAATATGCGATCTCAGGATAAGATTATTCAGGCTTTCATAGTCATAAACTTTACTGTCATGTAACCACCCCTCCAAGGCCTTCACTGGGCAGTCAACAAAGTCTATCCGGTCTTGTGAGGACTCTTTTCTGGTGTCTCTGAACTTAATCCTGTATTGTTCAGTGGTTAAGCCAAATCCATCCAAGAGTGCATCCTTCAAAACTGCAAAATTATTGGCATCACTTTCTCTAACAGTAAGGAGCCTATCCCTACCCTTTCAATTGAAAGATAGCCATAGAATAGCAGCCCACTGCCTTTGAGAGACCCCCTGTACCATACAGGCCCTCTCAAGTGCAGAAAACCACTTGTTAATGTCATCCCCCTCCTTGTAAGGGGGAACTATCTTGTGCAGATTCCTGGAATCATGCTCTATCACAGGATTACTATCAGGAATACTGTTGCTGCCACCATGGGGTCCAAACCCCAACCTCTGCCTCTCCTTCTCCAGGTCTAGGGATTCCCTGTCTAGAGCCAGCTGTTGCTGTTTAAGCTTCAGCCTGGTCTCTTCCACTCTCAACTTTTTGAGTTCCCTTTCTAACATGTTGTCTTCAGGGTGGGTGGGTTGGTAATGTTTAGACACTGAGGATATATTGGAACCAACAGAGGGAGACCTGTCCCTAACAGCTTGCACTCTAACAACCTGGCCTCCAGGAACAAAAGCATCCCTACTATGATGAGCGCTTCTATTACTACCAGCATTGCTAGGTGGTGTGCTAAGGGGCAGATTTGGAAGAGAACCCTGTATACCTCCCTCAAGGGGTTCCCCTGAGTCAGAGTGTGAGCTATCTACTAACTTCTCAGATGAAGTGCCACCTAGGGACTTATCATTCTCAATGAGCATGTTATACAGAAATTCTCTAGAAGGGTTCTTTCCTACCACTAACCCTCCATCAATGCAGAGACTCCTTAGGCTCTTAAAGTTAAGATTGTCATAAGTAGTATTGACCATTTTAGCAGAAGTTCCTACATCAGACATGATAGAAGAAGGTTTAGAGACAGTGAGAAGAGAGAAAACGTTTCAGGACTTTTTAAAGAACAGGAAATAAAACCTTTTCAAACTTTTTCAAACTTTTAGAAAGTTTAGGAGTACTTTTCAGCACTTAGCAGAAAGTGTAAGAGAAGAAAAGCAAAACGTTTTGGTTAGGTATACATACACTGAACTTGTTTTGTATATCTTTCTCTTATGAAAAGTACAAAATGACAAAGTGGTGAGTAGTTAGAAGTACTTATCCCACCGCTGCACAACCAATGTAGGAGGCTGGCCTGGCTTGTAGTGGGTACCAGAGATATTTACACCTTCTGGCAGGTCCAGTTATCCCTTATTAGTGTAGAAGAGGTGTTTCTAGCAGCTTAGGCTGATAGAAGGTAGCTATACCAGAGCAGCTTAGGCTGAACTAGGAGACATGCAAAGCTCCTACTATACCACTGGTGTCATATGCACAATATCACAAGAAAACACAATACACAGATATACTAAAAATAAAGGTACTTTATTTTTATGACAATATGCCAAAAGTATCTCAGTGAGTACCCTCAGTATGAGGATGCCAAATATTCACAAGATATATGTACACAATACCAAAAATATCCAGTAATAGCAAAAGGAAGTAATGCAAGCAGTGTAAAGTTACAATAGATTGCAATGGAGCACATAGGTATAGGGGCAACACAAACCATATACTCCAAAAGTGGAATGCGAACCACGAATGGACCCCAAACCTATGTGAGCTTGTAGAGGGTCACTGGGACTGTAAGAAAACAGTGAGGGTTAGAAAAATAGCCCACCCCATGACCCTGTAAGGTAGGTGTAAAGTGCACCTACAACCCCCAGAGAGCACAGGAGTGGTGATAGGGGGATTCTGCAAGGAAAACCAACACCAGCAATGCAACAACAGTGGATTTCTGGACCTGAGTACCTGTAAAACAAGGGGACCAAGTCCAAGAGTCGCGACAGTGACGAGAGTGGGCAGATGCCCAGGAAATGCCAGCTGAGGGTGCAAAGGAGCTGCCACTGGGTAGAAGAAGTTTGGTGTTTTGCAAGAACGAAGAGGACTAGGAACTTCCCCTTTGGAGGATGGATGTCCCACGTCGTGAAGAAGCTTGCAGAGGTGTTCCCACGCAGAAAGAACGCAAACAAGCCTTGCTAGCTGCAAGGGTCGTGGTTAGGGTTTTTGGATGCTGCTATGGCCCGGGAGGGACCAGGATGTCGCCACTTGGATGAGAAGACAGAGGCAGTGCCCAGCAAGTCAGGGAGCCCTCACAGAAGCAGGCAGCACCCGCAGAAGTACTGGAACAGGCACTTAGAATAGGAGTGAACCAGAGTCACCCGAAGTCAGAAAAGGGAGTCCCACGACGCCGGAGGACAACTCAGAAGGTTTGTGGACTGCAGGTTAGAGTGTCGGGGACCCAGGCTTGGCTGTGCATGAAAGAAATCCTGGAAGAGTTCACAGGAGCTGGAGCAGCTGCAAATCACGCGGTACCCAGCAATGCAGTCTAGCATGGGAAGGCAAGGACTTACCTCCACCAAACTTGGACTGACGAGTCACTGGACTGTGGGAGCCACTTGTACAGAGTTGTGAGTTCCAGGGACCACGCTCGTCGTGCTGAGAGGGGACCCAGAGGACCGGTGATACAGTCTTTTGTTGCCTGCGGTTGCAGGGGTAAGATTTCGTCGACCCACGGGAGATTTCTTCAGACCTCCTGGTGCAAGAAGGAGGCAGGGTACCCCAGAACATGCACCACCAGCAAACAGATGAGAAAGCCGGCAGGATGAAGCGATACAAGGTTGCAGTAGTCATCTTTGCTACTTTGTTGCGGTTTTGCAGGCGTCCTGAGCAGTCAGCGGTCGATCCTTTGGCAGAAGGTGAAGAGGGAGATGCAGAGGAACTCTGTTTAGCTCTTGCATTCAGTATCTGCTGAATTCCCCAAAGCAGAGACCCTAAATAGCCAGAAAAGGAGGTTTGGCTACCTAGGAAGGAGGATAGGCTAGTAAGAAAGGTAAGAGCCTATCAGAAGGAGTCTCTGACGCCACCTGATGGCACTGGCCACTCAGAGCAGTCCAGTGTGCCAGCAACACCTCTGTTTCCAAGATGGCAAAGGTCTGGGGCACACTAGAGGAGCTCTGGCCACCTCCCCTGGGAGGTGCACGTCAGGGGAGTGGTCGCTCCCCTTTCCTTTGTCCAGTTTCGCACCAGAGCAGGGCTGGGGGATCCCTAAACCGGTGTAGACTGGCTTATGCAGAGATGGGCAGCATCTGTGCCCATCAAAGCATTTCCAGAGGCTGGGGGAGCCTACTCCTCCCCAGCCTTCACACCTATTTCCAAAGGGAGAGGGTGTTACACCCTCTCTCAGAAGAAATCCCTTGTTCTGCTTTCCTGGGCCAGGGCTGCCTGGACCCCAGGAGGGCAGAAACCTGTCTGAGGGGTTGGCAGCAGCAGCAGCTGCAGTGGAGACCCCGGAAAGGCAGTTTGGCAGTACCCGGGTTCTGTGCTAGAGACCCGGGGGATCATGGAATTGTCTCAATTCCATGATCTTAGACATGTTACATGGCCATGTTCGGAGTTACCATTGTGACGCTATACATAGGTAGTGACCTATGTATAGTGCACAGGTGTAATGGTGTCCCCGCACTCACAAAGTCCGGGGAATTTGCCCTGAACGATGTGGGGGCACCTTGGCTAGTGCCAGGGTGCCCACACACTAAGTAACTTTGCACCCAACCTTCACCAGGTGAAGGTTAGACATATAGGTGACTTATAAATTACTTAAGTGCAGTGGTAAATGGCTGTGAAATAACGTGGACGTTATTTCAGTCAGGCTGCACTGCCAGGCCTGTGTAAGAATTGTGAGATCCCCTTTGGGTGGCAAAAGAAATGCTGCAGCCCATAGGGATCTCCTGGAACCCCAATACCCTGGGTACCTTAGTACCATATACTAGGGAATTATAAGGGTGTTCCAGTATGCCAATGTGAATTGGTGAAATTGGTCACTAGCCTGTTAGTGACAATTTGGAAAGCAGAGAGAGCATAACCACTGAGGTTCTGGTTAGCAGAGCCTCAGTGAGACAGTTAGTCATCACACAGGGAACACATACAGGGCACACTTATGAGCACTGGGGCCCTTCCTGGCAGGGTCCCAGTGACACATAGACTAAAACAACATATATACAGTGAAATATGGGGGTAACATGCCAGGCAAGATGGTACTTTCCTACAGTGGGACAGCACCCCAGAACAAGGGATGACATCAGGAAGAGGTGGAATGACCTACAGGGGAAGGTGCGTTCCGTGGTAGCAAGACACCAAATAGCTGTACAGAGGGCTGGTGGTGGACCCCCACCTTCTCCCCACAACTAACAAAATGGGAGGAGGAAGTATTGGCAATCATGCATCCTGAGGGCCTGGCAGGAGAGCAAGAGGACTGGACTTTGGTAAATCAAATCTCTATTACTATCACCCCCCACCACCTGCATGCCATCACAAACCCTCACCCCTACCCTCAACCCCATCACTCCACCACCTCACATACACCCCATCAACACAACCCACCCCTCCAACTACCAAGCCCTGCGTGCAACATTAATACATGGACACCCATCACAGATCTGCATGGACACCCACCACCAAAGCATGCACACTTGAGGCAATCACCTATCCAACCAAATCACCACTCACACAAGCCTAAGCTGCCAGGGCAACACACCCATGCACAAGATGGCACATGCAGAAACATCAACACTGCATTTACATCCCCACAGGTCCCCTACACAAGGTCACCGGAGAGGAGGTACCAGCAACATCCTGTCCCCCCACAGAAGAGGCCCACAGTGATGACAGCAGCTCTGCACGCCTGGATCAGGAAGACCAACCTGGCCCATCAGGGACCTCCTGACAGTCGGTTACCCAGGCACAGTCCCATACCACCACAGAGTCTCCGCCTCAGGAAACACCAGCATAGCACCCACCCAGCGGGCCCATACCCCTGTTCCCAGGACATGTCAATCAGCAGTGTGTCCACCACTACAGGGACCCCAGGCAACCGCACAAACATAGGACAATCAGGGAGCGGGGTCAGTGACAGTGGGCACATGGTTCAGGGGACAGAGGCACAGGACAACAGGGAGGTGAGAGGACTGCTGTGCGACAGGAAGAGGACAGGCCCAGGGAACCGACTCTCCTCGAGGCACTTACCAACATCATGGGAGCATACCACCATTCCCAGGAGACGATGGTCCAGATACTGGGCAAGTTGCAGGAGACCCAGCAGCTGCAGGAGGGACAGTAACTGAGGATCAAGGAGGACCAGAGGGATATCCACACCACATTGGTCACCAATGCAGGGGTGCTGGCAGAAATGGCCAACACCATGAGGGAGGCAGTGTACACCAACGGGCCCCTAATACTAGCCACACCGATGAACAGCCCTCCACCTCCGCTGACGCTGGTGGACAGGAGGCCCCACCACAGGATCAACAGGCCACCAGCACCCCACGCCCTGCAGAAGGAGAACCACACAAACGGGCCCTGCGATCCAGGCATAAGCCAGAGAACATTACCAAGACCCCCGCCAGGAAATAAGACTCTCCTGATTGTCACCCTTGTGTCCCACTCTGTCACCATGTCCACCTTGAACTGCCATTGCTCCCATTCCTATGCCCCATTGGACAATGCACCTGTGATACAAACAGACTGGAACTTTTACCTGGACTCTTCTCCACCCCCCCCAGCCTACAGCAATACCCCATCCACTTTTTAGCACACAAATTAACACCCTTGTAAAAAATACAAGTATTGAATGTCAATTGATTTCGTTTAACAATCTGTAGACATTACAATTCAACTGTACAGTAATATATACATGGGTATGACCTGTAGTTTGCTGCAGTCAGTACATCAGGAGCAAGAGTGGGGCACATATATCTGTAAATAGACATGTCAAAGGGTACAGTAAGTGGTCACAGTAGTGGCAATATCAGCCTACCAGCGACAATTTCCAATACAAAACTGTCAATGGAAGGTGAAATTACAGTGTCTTACCTGTGTGTCACTGGAAGCACTGTCGTATGATTGATGTTCTTTTGTCCACATCCTCATCCTCTGCCTCCTCTTTGTCACAGTCCACAAGCTTCACTGCTGCCACATGACCATCTCCAGCCTCATCTTCCTGTTGAAAAGGCACCTGGCGACGTAAGGCAAGGTTGTGCAACATGCAACATGCCACGATGATCTGGCACACCTTCTTGAGTGAGTAGCACTGGGAACCACCTGTTAGATGCAGGCACGGAAACCTGGCCTTCAGGAGGCCGAAGGTTCGCTCTATAATTCTTCTTGTTCATCCATGTGCCTCATTGTAACGTTCCTCTTCCCTTGTCCTGGGACTCCTCACTGTGGTTAGTAGCCATGAGAGGGTGGGGTAACCAGAGTCACCTGCAAATATCAAGGGATACCTGTTAGCCAGACACTAACCCTTAAGGCTAACCCCATACCAATACACAAACATATACTGGGTGGGGACCAGCGCTCACCCGTTAGCCACACCCGGTGCCTCTGGAGTTGAGCCATCACATATGGGATGCTGCTATTCCTCAGGATAAAGGCATCATGCACAGACCCAGGATACTTTGCATTGACAGGGGAGATGTACTGGTCCACCAGGCACACTATCTGCACATTCATAGAGTGAAAGCTCTTTCAATTTCTGAACACCTGCTCATTTCTCCAGGGGGGACAAATGCAATATGTGTACCATCAATTGCCGCAATGATGTTGGGGATATGTCCATTTGCATAGAGGTCAGCTTTCACTGTGGCCAAATCCTCCACCTGGGGGAAAACAATATAGCTGTGCATGTATTTAATCAGGGCAGACAACACCCTTGTTACCACTATTGAGAACATTGGCTGTGACATTCATGCTGTCAAGCCCACTGTCACTTGGAAAGAACCAGTTGCCAAGAAATGAAGCACAGATAGGACTTGTACAAGAGGGGGGGATCCCATTAGGGTGACGGCTAGCAGAGATCAGTTCTGGCTACAATTTGGCATACAGCTCTTGGATTGTGGCCTTGTCAAGTCTGTAAGTGAGGATAATGTGCCTGTCCTTCATTGTTGCCAAGTCCATCAGGGGCCTGTACATGGGGGAATGTCTCCATCTCCTATTAATCTGCAGTGGTTGCAATCTAGGGGGCAAAACGATGAGCATCTGGGTCAGTATTCAACATTTCCAAAATGTACAGTGCATTGCATGTAGTGACTGAAACAGTATGTTGTTGTATAGGCCCAAATGGTGCCTATGTGTGCTGTGAAACAGTTAGGTGCCATGGCCATGCCTCCCCCCCCCCCTTGAAATGGCTTCCGCCTGTCCTGTGTGGATAGACATGTGGAAATGAGATAATGCCTCTGGCGTTGTGCACCATTGCGGGAGGCGGTCGAAAACCACTGTGCAACTCCTCATTGGATCCCAGTGGCCATGGTGATGTATGCTGGCGGTGACAGTACGCACCGCCGCGGACGTACAACACAGAAAAGGAGCAGGTGGTATATGCCACAATGCTCGCACATCCAAATAAATGTGAGTACAATTTCAATATAAGGAAGTCCTTTGTCACATCAAATGACGGACATATGGTGGGTGCCAGCCCAGCAGGGCACCATACCACCCAAGATGTCCAAAAACCATTGACTGGGGGACAGTCAGTGGTAATGAATAGGAATGCAGAAAGCCAGGGCACACTGCAAGTGATCCTGTGTGGTAGGTCCAAGTGTTAGTACAATCAGAGTCGAAGGCCAAGATGTAGATGAAAGTAGGAATTTATTCACATCAAGTGTGGGTATTGCCAATCTCCGGCCAATAACCCAATGCACCATGAACAGCCCAATATACAGCGAACAGCAGACATGTGTTTCGTCTCCTAGACTTTGTCAAGGCTTAGGAAAGTATCAATGAAAATGTAATTGGGCACTAAGGAAAAGGTGTATCATCCAAACAGAGTAAAGTTCCTGCCTATGAAACGGCCAATGACGTCCAAATGGATAAGGAAAGAGTTGGCCCTAATAAGCCGTTTGTTATAAGGTAATGCCGTGCCGATTGGCGTCAGTGAGTAGAAGGGACGCCGCAGATGTGACTGCCATTTTCTATCTGTTCACTCCCTTGATACCTGACCTTCAACAGGAGAGGACCTACACTGCATGTGCTGCTGTGACCTGTGTCTGGAATTGACCATGGCTCGTGTCACTGGGCAAAGGGCCCCTGCCTTCACTGTGGTGGAGTTGGAGAGACTGGTGGATGGGGTCTTACCCTAGTACCAAATGCTGTATGGGCCTCCAGACCAACGGGTGAGTACCCTGTGAGCACGATGCATGGGCATGAATGCATGGAGTACTGTATGTGAGGGCCTCATGTAAGGGGGGTGGTTGAGGGATCCTGGGCAGCGTGCTGCATGTATGGTGGCCAATGTATGTGTAAGGGGATGGGAGGGATATGGTGGGCCATGAGTGTAACAGGCCGGACGGTTTGACTGATACCTTTTTTCTATGTGTATTTCTCTGCAGGTCAGCGCCCATAAAAAGAAGGGTATATGGCGTGCCATGTTCAAGGATGTGTGGGCCCTGGGGATCTACGGCAGGTGGAGCCCCCACTGTCACAAACGGTGGGAGGACCTGAGACGCTAGGCAAGGAAGACGGAGGAGACCCAGCTGGGGATGGCCTCCCAATGAGGAAGGGGTGCCTGTTGAACCCTGACCCCCCTGATGTTCCGCATACTGGCAGTGACTTATCCAGAGTTGGATGGGCGCTTGAGGGCATCACAGCAGCTACAAGGGGGTGAGTACAGTTTCACATTATACTACCTGTGCGTGGTGGAGTGGTCTTTGGGTGGGGGATGTGGGCTTGTTGGTGCGCCTAGGCCAGGCCCGACATTGCAGGGTAGGTTCCATGTTAGGCAGGGGATGATGAACTCCACCTCCAACCAAGCTACTAGGCATCCATTATTGGGCAGGGCTCCTTGGGTCTCAGCTATGCTGGAATTGGCGTTAGGTATTGCTGTCCATGGCCTGGTGACTAGCATTGTGACTGGGAGCGCATTGCCTAGTGCATAGGGAGGTTCTTTGTGTGTGTGTGTGCGTGTGTGTCGTGTATGCCAACGGTGATGTTGTTGCTGCTATTGCAAGTGTATCCTCTGTCTCTTCCCCCCTTTTTGTTTTTTCATTCTGTCCTTATGTGCATTAGCACCATCTGGCGGAGGAGCAGAGGCACCAACGATGGAGGGAGCTGCATCCCACAGTGCCCATGCGGCTGAATCCACCGATGGTTAGGGCACCAGTGGGGCGGAGGGTGAGGGGAGCACCATAGCAGAGACAGGAGAGGAGAATTCTGAAAGTGATACCCCCTCTGATAGAAGCTCCCTAGTGGTGGTGGACAGCTGTGTGGCCACCCCAACTACTGGTAAAGCCGCCACCCCTGAACCAGCACTGCCCTCCCAGCAGCCCCTCAGCGAGTTTCAAGTGCCCGCTCACCCAGGAGGGTGGGCATCGCCTTTGCCCAGGCACCTCAGGCCCTGCCCCAGTTAGTCCTGCTGCCCTGAGTGAGGAGGCTATTGACCTCCTGAGATCCATCTCTATTGGGCAGTCAACCATAGTGAATGCCATCCATGGGCTAGCAGGACATTTGCAACAAATAATGCATTCCTGAGGGCATTCACTCTGGTATGGCGGCCCAACAGAGATCAATCCAGGCTCTGGTCTCCTACTTGATGGCAGCCATTGTTCCTGTCTCTAGCCTCCCCCCTCCAACTTTCTCCACCCAGTCTCATTCCCCTCAACCCCAACCTATCCCAAGCACACATTCAGACCTGCATGCACCCAAGACAACACACAGGAGTGGCTCAGGCAAGCACAAGCACCACACATCACCCCACAAGCACTCACACAAACACCATCCAGCTGCAGACACACCAACATCCACTGCCTCCACTGTGTCCCCCTCCTTCTCGTCATCCACCTCCCTTCCAGTAGCGTCTACACTCACACCTGCGTGCACCACAACCATGTTCACTACCTCCATCACCATCAGACCTATCACTACACGCCCCTCACTGGCAGTCACCACCCCACATACATGCATATGCCCCCTGTGTCCTCTCCCACTGTGTCTGTGCCCCCTCCTCCCAAAGTACACAAACACAAGCACTCAGACACCCAACAGCCATCCACCTCACAACAGCATCCAGCCCATACACCTGCACCCAAACACAGCAGACAGACACCTCCAACAACCACTCCCTTTTCCTCCACTTCCAAACCTTCACCCTCCTCCCACCCCAGTGTCCCTAAGAAGCTTTTCCTCTCCGCAGTGGACCTCTTCCCTACCCCTCCCCCCGATCTAACGTTGAGCCAGGGTGGTCAGAATCCAGGCTAGCACCTCAGCCACCCAGTCCACAGCCACAGTAGTGTCGGCAGCTACTGCAGGTGTGAGAGGCTCTAAGGAAACACCCATCAGCACTGGCAGTGTTACTGCACCAGCTGCCAAGGGGAAGGGCAAGGATGAAACACTTGCTGGCAAGGGCAGGGGCAAGGAGGCACCACCAGCTTACAAGGGGAAGGACAAGGAGGCACCACCAGATAACAAGGGCAAGGAGGCACCACCAGCTTACAAGGGAAGGGCAAGGAGGCACCACTATATGGCAAGGGCAAGGGCAAGGAGGCACCACCAGCTTACAAGGGGAAGGGTTAGGAGGCACCACCAGATGGCAAGGGGAGGGGCAAGGGGACTTCCCCTGCAGTCAGGAAGGACAGGAGGCCTGGTGCTGGGACTGATTTTAAGCCTCCACAACCAACCATGGTGCTTCAGCGGTCAGAGGCTGCAGGGGAAGGGCTGGAGCCTCACCCCACCACTTGCATCCCAGACACCAGCGCCGCCCCCAGCACCGCTACCAGCACCGCCACCTGCACCGTCACCAGCACCGCTGCCAGCACTGCCGCCAGCAGCAGCACCCCAGTGGGCAGCTGTCTTAGGCTGCAGGGGAAGGGCTAGAGCCTCCCCCCACCACTGGCAGCCCCGATACCAGCACCGCCACCAGCATTGCAGCCAACAACAGCGGCCTCAGTGGGCAGCCGTCCGAGGCTGCAGGGGCCCCACCACTGGCAGCCCCAACACCAGCACCGACACCAGCACCGCCTCCTGCACCGCCACCTGCACCGCCACCTGCACCGCCATTTGCACCACCACCAGCACCGCCGCCAGCAGCAGCAACCCCAGTGGGCAGCCAACCATGGCTGCAGGGGAAGGGCTAGAGCCTCTCCCCACCACTGGCAGCACCAACACCAGCACTGCCACCACTGAGCAGCCATCGCCGCCGGCAGGCTTTGTGTAGTCCTGCCTCCATGGACTGTAATGCATCCTGACAACTACAAATCATGTGGGTCTGACACCCAGGTGAGAGACTGTGACCTTGCACTCCCCAAGATCTGCATCACAGGGCACAAAGCCCACTCCAGAACCAGTGGAAGAAGGCATCCACTCACCCCCCTTCTTGCCAGCATAAAACACACTGGGCACAAAGCCCCCTCTAGAACCAGTGGAAGAAGGCATCAACTCACCCCCTCCTTGCCAGGATGAAGCACACTGGGCACAAAGCACCCTCCAGAACCAGTGGAAGAAGCATCCACTCACGCCCTCCTTGGCAGGATGAAGCACACTGGGCACAAAGCCCCTTCCAGAACCAGTGGAAGAGCCACCAACTAGAGAGACTATGGCTTTGCACTCCCCAGGACCAAGCAGTGGGCAAACCACCCACTAGAGCGACTGTGGCTTTGCACTCCCCAGGACCAAGCACAGGGCATGTAGCCCCCTCCAGGACAAGTGGTGTTGTTCCATCTTCAGGCTGAGGTGCCCCCACCCCAGTTCCCTATCCCCTGAGGTGCCTGTGTATTTTTGACCTGATGCCCCTGCAGTGTTCTCTCTGTGTTGATGCAGGACAGACAGGCGGAAGACAATGTACCGCCCACTGTATTATGACAGGCCAATCCGCCAGCTTTTCCGGGGCGGTACCAACAACATCAAAAGCACAGCGTAAACAGTACAGTGAAGGGGAACCACTCACCTTTCGATACTCAATGAAGAAGCAGGACACCATGGAGCCTGAACTGCAGGACCTCCCCATGCTGGTGTATCTACTAATACACCAGGAATTTGAAAGAAGGTGGCGGTGACGATGACGGTGAGTACTGCACCTAGCACACAGGGGATGGGGGAGGAAAAAGAAAGTGACACCCACACGCAACACCCCCATCCCTACCCTCACCCACAACACCATACACACAAACACATGCAACAACAGTACATTTATCCCCTGTACCCCCCTGGAAGAACGCCAGGATAAAAGGAATTGAGTCAAATCTTTCATATATTAGAAATAGGCAGATAAAGTAAACGATTTGAAAAAACAGTATATACAAATATTTACAATATGTACAGAAGGCAGTACATTGTCCTTTGCAAATGTCCATGGCCCACCGGGCAAAAAAATCATGGGTGAAGCCCACACTTGACTCCTGCCTCAAAATGGAGAGAACACTGCAGGGGCATCAGGACAAAAACACATAGCACCTCAGGGGGAAGGTGAGCGGGACACCTCAGCCGGAAGATGGTACTGCCCCAGTGCTCCTCAAGGGGGCAATATGCCCATAGTGATGTCCTGGGGAGTGCAAAGCAGCAGTCTCTAAAGTGGGTGGTTTGCCCACTGCTTGGTCCTGGGGAGTGCAAGGCCACAGT
Organism: Pleurodeles waltl; assembly: GCF_031143425.1. NCBI lineage: Eukaryota > Metazoa > Chordata > Amphibia > Caudata > Salamandridae > Pleurodeles > Pleurodeles waltl. Next base: position 316,919,595 of record NC_090444.1, read on the forward strand.
CTCTCAAGTGTGTGGTTTGCCCACTGCTTGGTCATGGGGAGTGCAAAGCCACAGTCTCTCAAGTTGGTGACATGTTCCACTGGCTCTGGAGGGGGCCTTGTGCCCAGTCTGCTTCATCCTGCCAAGGATTGGGTGAGTGGATGCATTTCTCCACCGGTTCTGGAGGGGGCCTTGTGCCCAGCCTGCTTCATCCTGCCAAGGATTGGGTGAGTGAATGCATTTCTCCACTGGTTCTGGAGGGGGCCTTGTGCCCAGTCTGCTTCATCTTGCCAAGGATTGGGTGAGTGGATACATTTCTCCACTGGTTCTGGAGGCATCGTGGCCAGTGATGCTGCACCTGGGGTGTAACAGTTCACATTGCCTCACCTGGGTGTCTGGGGCATGAGATGTGCAGGGAACAGGTTGCATGATACTCCATGGAGGCAGAGCCACACTCCATCCTGTTGCGACTTAGGCTGCAAAATGCTGGTAATGCCAGTGCTGGTGGTGGTGCCTCAAGTGGTGGGTGCAGGGTCCAGGACATCTCCTGCAGCCTCGGACGGCTGCCCACTGGGGATGCTGCTGATGTCCGATGTAGTGGCAGTGCATATGGCAGTGCAGGTGGTGGTGCCTGCAGCGGTGTCTGCGGTGTAGATGCTGCTGGTGCTGCCCATGATGCAGGTGCTCGCAGTAGTGGAGGGAGACAACAGGCCGTCTCCAGCAGCCTCGGACGGCTGCCCACTGGGGATGATGCTGGTGACTGTCGTTGTGGCAGCAGCGGTGCAGGGGGCGGTGCAGATGGCGGGGTAGGTGGTGGTGCAGGTGGCAGTCATTGCGGCGGTGCTCACCGTGGTGCAGGTTGCTGGCCTGTCAGGACAAATGGTGTTCACCAGTCCCTCACCTGGAGGCTCCGAGCCCTGAAGTGACTTGCCCTTGCCTTTGTATCCCTTCCCCACCTTGGTAGATACTGCTGCGACCTTGGCACTGTCCTCTTTTGTTTTGGATGAGGCCTTGCTGAGTGGGTGGTGCATCTTGTCCGTGCTGCATAACGGCCCCTTCTTAACCTTGACAGGTGGCTGAATCGGGTGGTCTTTAGCATCTGTAAGTGGCACACTGCCAGCCCTGACAGGCACCCTGTTCGATCCTCTTGGACATCAAGGGACCACAGTGGACGCCGACTTGGTGGCTGAGGTGCTGGCCTGGCATCCAGACATCCCGGCTCTAGGGGAAGGACGGGGGAGGTGTAGGGAAGAGGTCAATGTTAGCCACAAAAAGTTTTTTTTGACACACTGGGACAGGAAGATGGAGGTGGTGTAGGAGTGGAGGAAGAGGTAGTGGTTGTAGGAGGTGTACGTCTGCTGAGTTTGGGTGAAGGTGCATGGGCTGAGTACTGTTTTGAGGTGGATAGCTGTTGAGTGGGTGTGTGTCTGTGTTTGTGTACTTTGAGAGGAGGGCTCACAGACACACTGGGAGAGGACACAGGGGACATGTGCATAGTTGTGGGGGTGGTGATTGCTCATGAGGGGTGTGTTGTGATGTGCTATCTGGAGATGGAGGCAGTGGCTGATGATGTAGTGCATGCAGGTGTGAGTGGAGATGCTACTGGGAGGGAGGTGGACGAAGAGGAGGAGGGGGACACAGTGGAGGAAGTGGATGTTGGTATGTGTGCATGGTGCTTGTGTAAGTGCCTGTGTGATGATGTGTGGTGCTTATGTTTTCCTGAGCCACTTTTGTGTGTGCATGCTCGTCTGAAGGTGTGCTTGGGATAGGGTGCGGTAGAGGGGATTGGAGCTGGGTACTGGAAGTTGGAGGAAGGAGGCTGGACACAGGGACAATAGCTGACATCTGTGCTGAGCCCAGGGCCTGAAATGCTCTCTGTTGGGCCGCCATGCCAGAATGAATGCCCTCCAAGTATGCATTTGTTTGTTGCAAATGTCTCTTGACACCCTGGATGGCATTCAGAATGGTGTGGGATCTCAGGAGGTCAATAGCCTCCTCACTGAGGGCAGCAGGGCTGACTGAGGCAGGGCCTGAGGTGCCTGGGGCAAAGGAGATGCCCACTTTCCTGGGTGAGCGGGCACGGGAAACATGCTGAGGGGCTGCTGGGAGGGCCGTGCTGGTAGGGTGGGTGGAGGTTGTACCTGTTGTTGGGGTGGGCACAAAGGTGTCTGCCACTGCCAGGGAGCTTCCATCGGAGAAAGAGTTGCTGTCACTGGTATCCCCTTCTGTCCCTGTCATGGAACTCCCCTCGCACTCAGTCCCACTGGTGCCTTCACCCTCAGTGGATTCACCCTCATGGGCCATGTGGAAGGGAGCTCCCTCCGTTGCTGGTGCCTCTGCCCCTCCACCAGATGATGCTAATGCACATAAGGACAGGGTGACAAAGCAAGAAGGGGGAGATAGACAGAGGATACACATGGTCAGTGCCAGCAACACCACTACCGTTGGCGTACACAACACACACTGAGCTGCCCTATGCACTAGGTCATGCCCAACCATTCACTATGGTAGTCACAAGCCCATGGGGCACAATGGCCAATGCCAGCATCTGCACACATGACACCCACAGGACCCTGCCCAGTAGTAGTTGGCCACTTGTACCATAGGGGTGGGGTGCTTCAGAGCCTGTAAACAAGGGACCTACCCTGCCATGATCGCCCTGGCCTAGGGGGTACCCACAGCACACATCCCCCACCCAGCTAGTTCCTAAAGCGTGCAAAGTCAGCTTTCTGAAACTGTACTCACCCCCTTGTGGCTGCTGTGATGCCCTCAAGTGCCCATCCAACTCCGGATAGGCCATCGCTGGGATGCGGAACATTAGGCGGGTCATGGTGCGAAGGGGAACCCCTTCCAAATTGGGAGGCCAGCACCAGCTGGACTTCCGCTGTCTTCTTGGTCCTGCGGTGCAGGTCCTCCCATCTCTTGCGGCAGTGGGTGCTCTGCCTGTGATAGACCCCCAGGGTCCGCACATCCTTGTCGATGAGACGCCAAATACCCTTTTTCTGGTGGGGGCTGAGCTAGAGGGAAAAGACAGCAGAAATGTAATTACTCAGGCGTCCGGACCGTCATACTCATTGCCCACCAGTTCCCACCCATGCCCTGACGCACATACACTGACCAACTCTCATGCAGCATTCAGGCCAGGATGCCTTAGCACCCCCCAACATGTGGCTTACATCCACACCACTACAAACAGGCATTGCCCACACATCATGCTCACAGTGTACTCAACTGTTTTTCTGGAGGACCGTAGAGTAACGTCTACTAGGGGAGGACCCAATCCACCAGTTTCTCCAACTCCTCCGCAGTGAAGGCAGGGGCCCTTTCCCCGGACACTCTAGCCATTGTCGCTTCCAGACTTGCAGTGTAGGTCCTCGCCTGTTGATGGTCAGGTAGCAAGTGAGTAAATAGGTAGAAAATGGCGGTGATGTCTCCGGCGGCGCGTACCCTCACCACCGGCGTACATCGCCATTGGCTCCTGGGACCCATCGGGCCCAATGATAACCAATGTGGAGTTGCACGGTCGTCATCGGCCACCTACAGCGATGCAGAACAACACCAGTGCAGTTACCTAATTTCCCCTTGTCCATCCTCACAGGTCAGGCAGCCGCCATTTCAGGGGGGCACATGTCATGGCACCTAACGGCGTCACAGCACATAGTGGCACATATAATGACTCTCAAATTCAAACACTCCTTCTGTGACACAAATTCAAACACAGTTGTGCTATCTATGTGGAAAAATGACCTTCTGCTCACCGTTCTCCTCCATAGGCTACAACCACTGAGGCAGATGATGAGATGGCGGCATCCTCTGTTGTATAGACCCCTGGTGGTCCTGTCGACAGTGGACGACAGACACATATATACAGACTTGATCGTGCCACAATCCAAGAACTGTGTGCCCAATTGTAGCCAGACCTGATGTCACCTATCCGACAGCCCACAGGAATACCCCCTCTATTGCAGGTCCTGTCAGTGCTCCATTTCCTGGCAAGTGGCTCCTTTCAAACAACAGTGGCCATGGCATCAGGGATGTCTCAGCCAATGTTCTCCAACCTGTTGACCAGAGTGTTGTCTGCCCTGCTGAAACACATGCGCAGCTACATCGTCTTCCCCCAGGTGGAGGATTTGGCAATGTGAAAGCTGACTTATATGCCCTTGGACATATCCCCAACATCATTGGTGCCATTGATGGTACACATGTGGCATTTGTTCCCCCCGCAGAAATGAACAGGTGTACAGAAATAGAAAAAGCTATCATTCGATGAATGTGCAAATGGTGCATTTGGTGGACCAGTACATCTCCCATGTGAATTCCAAATATCCTGGCTCAGTGCCTATATTCTGAGGAATAGCAGTATCCCTTATTTGATGGGCCAACTCCAGAGGCACCGGGTGTGGCTAATAGGTGAGCCCAAGGTCCCCACACAGTATAAGTAGGTGTCTGGGCATGGGGTTGTCCCTAATGGTTAGTGTGTGTCTAACAGTTGTCCCTCAATATTTTCAGGTGAATCTGGTTACCCCAACCTCTCATGGCTACTGACCCCAGCGAGGAATCCCAGGACAAGGGGAGAGGAGCGTTACAATGAGGCACATGGGCGAACAAGGAGGATTATTGAGAGGACCTTCGGCCTCCTGAAGGCCAGGTTCCGGTGCCTCCATCTGACAGGTGGATTCCTGTACTACTCATCCAAGAAGGTGTGCCAGATCATTGTGGCATGCTGTATGTTGCACAACCTGGCCTTGAGAGGCCAGGTGCCTTTTCTGCTGAAGGATGAGCCTGGTGATGGTCTTTTGGCAGCGGTGGAGCCTGTGGACAGTGAGGAAGAGGAGGCAGATGAAGAAGGTGTGGACAACAGAACAAACATTATCCAGCATTACTTCCAGTGACACACAGGTAAGAGACTGTAACTCCTCTTCACATTTCAGTATACTTTTGGACATTGTACCTGGCAGCCTCTTACCCTCTGCCTATTGCCACTGACTGTTCCCTTTGGATTCCCTTTTTTCAGATCTTGCTATGTGTACTGCTGCCCACCAACTGTCATAATTGGTATCAGTCAATGAACATAGATGTTGCAATGCTTTGAGACTGTTGTAAGAATACATCTTTCCAATCATTACACTGTCTCCAGTATGGTTTATATTTAAATTGTGTTTATTTTTTGTGCTTAATAGTATGGGGGTACCGGCAAGGGGCTGGGGTGATGGTGGAGCAAGGTCCATGGTAGAGTCCAGTCTCTTGGTATCACAGGTGCAATATACAATGGGACATACGAAGGGGAGTAATGGCAGTTCAAGCTGGACAGGGTGACATAGTGGGACAGAAGGGTGACAATCAGGAGAGTCTTATTTCCTGGCAGGGGTCTCGGCAATGTTCTCTGTCTTCTGCCTGGATAGCAGGGCCCATTTGTGTGGTTCTCCTTCTGCAGGGGGTGGGGTGCTGGTGGCCTGTTGGTCCTGTGGCAGGGCCTCCTGTCCATTAGTGCCGGCGGAGGTGGAAGGCTGTTCCTGGGTTTGGCTAGTGTCAGGGGCCCTTTGTTGTGCCACTGCCTCCATCATGGTCTTGCCCATGTCAGCCACCACCCCTGCTATGGTGGCCAGGATGGTGTAGATTTTTGTGAGGTCCTCCCTGATCCCCAGGTCACTCTTGCAGCCGCTGGGTCTCCTGTAACTTGGCCAGTAGCGTGCCCATGGTCTCCTGGAATGGTGGTATGCTCCCATGATGTTGGAGAGTGTCTCGTGGCGGCCCGGTTCCCTGGGCATGTCCTCCCCCTGTCACACAGCAGTCCTCCCAGCTTCCCTGTTTTCCTGTGCCTCTGTCCCCTGAACTGTGTGCCCACTGCCACTGACCCCAGGTCCCTGACTGTCCTGGGTTTGTGGGGTTGCCTGGGGTCCCTCTAGTGGTGGACACACTGCTGATTGACGTGTCCTGGGTACAGTGGCATGGGCCCGCTGGGTGGGTGCTCCGTGGTTGGTTGGGACTGTGGCAGGGGAACCGACTGTCCAGAGGTCCCTGATGGGCCAGGTTGGTCATTGTGATCCAGGCGTGCAGAGCTGCTGTCATCACTGTGGGCCTCTTCTGGTGGGGACTGGATGTTGGTGGCACCTCCTCTCCGGTGATGTTGGGTAGGGGATCTGTTGGGATGCAAATGCATTGTTATTGTATCTGTGTGTTCCATCTTGTGCAATGGATGTGTTTCCCTGTATAATTGTGCTTTACCTGTTGCCTTGGCGTTGTGTGATTGCTGACTGTGTGGGCTGGGTGATTCTCTCTACTGGGCATGTTGTGGTGATGGGTGTCCCTGCAGGGCTGTGATGGGTGTCCATGCATTGTTGTTGTACAGAGGGCTTGGTATTGGGCTGGGTGGGTTGTGATAGTGGAGTATATGTGAGGTGGTGGAGTGATGGGGTGAGAGTATGAGTGGGAGTTTGTGATGGCATGCAGGTGAGGGGGATATAATGGTAAATATCTGACTTACCAGAGTCCAGTCCTCCTGCTACTCCTGCGAGGCCCTCAGGATGCATGATCGCAAAGACTTGCTCCTCCCATGTTGTTAGTTTTGGGGGAGGAGGTGGGGGTCCACCGCCAGTCCTCTGTACAGCAATCTGGTGTCTTGACACCATGGAACGCATCTTCCCCCGTAGGTCGTTCCACCTCTTCCTGATGTCATCCTTGGTTCTTGGATGTTGTCCCACGGTGTTGACCCTGTCCACGTTTCTCCGCCATAGCTCCATCTTCCTTGCAATGGACGTCTGCTGCACCTGTGATCCAAATAGCTGTGGCTCTACCCAGATGATTTCCTTCACCGTGACCCTTAGCTCTTCTTCAGAAAACCTGGGGTGTATTTGGGGTGCCATGGATGTGGTGTGAGTGATATGTGTGTGGATGTGTGAGGTGATGGGTGGGGTGATGTGTTGGGGTGTATACTGTGATGTGCGTGGATGGTGTATTGTGATGGTGTTCTGTGCCTCTGATTGAGTGTGTGCTCCTTGTTGTCTCTCTGTGCTTGCTCTCTTTTTTTTGTTGTGAGGGGTTGTGGGTAGTATGGGTGTGTGTTTTATATTGGATTGGGTGTGTAGGTGTGGTGTGTGCATGTGTGTCAGGTGTGTGTATTTTGAATTGCCCAATGTGGTGGTGTTTTGTAAGTTGATTCGTGCGTCGTGATACTGTGGGTGTATTGCTGTTGGCATGACGGTGTGGGTTTTGCTATCGCCAGTTTATCACTGACCTTTGGTCTGGAGGACTTGTGTGGGCGTCTGTATTGTGGCGGTATTCTCTGTGTAGGCCATAATACCCGTGGCAGATTACCACCTGTGGTCACGGTATTTTGGCAGCCGTCGGCACGCCGTTAAGCGGCATTTACCACCAGGGTTGTACTGAGGGCCTCAGTGTTTTTTATCATTTCATGTGTGTGAGTACTATGTGACAACAGTGGCATTGCATGAGCTTTCCATGTGTCCTAGTTAGGGCTTGACTGCTCATCCACACTACCCCTAGACAGCCTGGCTTCTAGACACTGACTACATTTCACAGGTAAGGGATAACTGGACCTAGCATAAGGTGTGAATACATTTGGTCCCCACTACAAATCAGGTTGGCCCTCTACAGCAGAATTGTGCCGCGATTCTCGTTTGTGCACAGCAGAATGGTTCCTTTGCCTCTAAAACATAAGAACTACAGTGTGAGCATCCATACAATTAGGGGTTACCCCTTCCCTTCTATCCATGTATACCTATCTATCTTAGAATCCCAGATTTCATGAGATGGGTATCTATGCTGTTATTAAACCCTCCACTACGAAACTCATTCCCCTCAGTAGCATCAAAATGGATGGCCCTACACTGAAACTCCATGCCTGGGGTGCACTTGTTGTTAATGAAGACAGCCCAGTTATGCTAAGGGCCACCCTGGGACCACAGATGGAAGTGGGAGTGGTTGTGTTTGTGCATTGGCTTGATGGTTTTGCTACCTTCAAGAATCCTTTTCAGGAATGTCTCGGGCCAAACGGTATCCTCCCCTATAGTGCCCATCCAGCGCATCCTATCTTGCTCAGTTTGGATATCACTAGGCTCGGTGAGAAGGTACTATTCTGTTGGGCTGTGTCTTGGCTCTAATATTACATAGGTATAGGTGGAGAAGGCATTTTATTTGTTCAGGGACTACATTTTGGGTCAAGTAAAGCCTGTCTCTGCCTACTGCATATGTTATCAGCAAACAGACGTAACATCACCTGGCTGATGTCTTGGAGCCCACGGAAAACATGTGATGATGCCAGGTGTTGCGTAAGAGTGCACTGTGAGGTGCGTGTGGAATTCTGGAGTTCTGATCGGTCTAATTATAAGCAACATGGGAGAGGTCCCTATGCAAGTGCGGTGAAATTTTCTGAATGGAATTCATGAGACGAGGTTGCTCCTTAGCATGCAGTACCCATAATAGACTGACAATGTTTATATGCAAAAATACATAACTTTTTGAACATCCTGGGATTGATTAATTGGAGATGTCTGTAGCCATCTGGTGGTTGCAGTTTTGTAGATTTGACAGTTCAAAAAAGTTTGTGGTGCAGTTTGTAGTTCCGGATTTGGGATTGCTGATGTGGTACAGTTCAGGAAAAAGTTCAAGATGCGGGTCACAGTAAGGTGGTCCTTTGAGATTATGTGATCACTGAAGAAAGAAGTGACGACGCACTGTAAATGTGGTGCATGTGCAGGTTCGATTGCAGACCTGTTGGAAAGGAGCTTGGTTTGGTTTGCGATTTGAAAAAACATTGCATCCTTTTATGTCATCAGCAATTTATTTTTTCTAGGAATTTCTGCATTTTTGGCATTTCAATGAGATACCTGAAGGTGGCCCCACTCGAGGTACCTAATTTCAAAAAAATGGGTAACTTTTATGAACATATTCATTCTATGGATTATTGGACCTCCTGTCAAAGCCCAGCTCACCTGAGTTCTTGTTCAGTTCTGATGGAGGTTGAAGACAATCCGACCCCACCCTGAAACTGCTTGTTCCAGCACACTAGTTTTTAAAACAGTGCACTAAGAACAGAAGCTCAAGGGAAGGGGGGAAGTGGATAAAATAAAAAAGAGAGACAACACCGTTCTTGCGTTTCCACTGTTGAAGTGCTGCACAAATCTGCGGCCCTTTCTGACTTCTGTAGAAACTGGTGCCTAATGAAACATAAACAAAGAACAGATAAGTGCAACCTATTCCTAAATGGGTTCCTGACTATCCCTTTATTTATTAGAAATTCTCTTCTAAAAGTACCTCTTGGATCCTGGTCTCTAGTTTCCAGGTTTGGATTGTGTTACTGCTCTGGGATGTGTTTTCTATTACTGTAAAGCTTCTAAAACATTAAACAAATACCGTTATCAGAATTACCAATATCAAACATTCATCATAATATAACTAAAGCCTAAATTCCCCATAGCAGACTCACTTTTCCCATATTTCCAGAATCTTTTATAAAACAAATACTGTACTTTTACATCAAAATACAGCATGTAATTTGTGCAAGTCCTTGATTTACTGTTTGCCTTGCTGTTAATGGTTTCCACTGTTCGATTCTTAAAAGTTCCATGAGAAAAAACAATGTTTGCTTCACAAAGTTCTGCAAAATATTCTTGTAACAAAGAGTTTGAATCACAATGTTCGTGGAAGGTATTTCGTTTCAAATTGTCTATACACGAATCCAGAAATTGTTGTCAAAGTTCTTTCAGGTAATAAAAGGTTTTGCACTTACTTGTTGCTGGCAAGAGATACTGATCAGTCTAACCTTGTCTTCTTTCTCTTTTGCAGGTTATTCATAGGAGAGAGGCTGAAGCAAGGAGGAACCGGAAACCGGAAGAAGGAAGAGCCAGAAGCTGCGCCCATTGAAGTCAATGAAAGTCTGTAAAGAGCAGGAGTGCCAGCGCTTAGGGATCTGTTCTCAGGTAAGCGGGAGGTAGACGAGCACAAGCACTGGGTGAGGCTCGGGGATGCCTTTTATAGACAGGGCTGGGTGTGGTTTGAAGGGCTGGGTGTGGTCCTCACATGCTGCACATGTTCTTGGAAGGTGTGCAGAGCTGGGTGTGGTTTGAAGAGCTGGGAGTGGTCCTCACATGCTGCACATGTTCTTGAAAGGTGTGCAGAGTTTCAGTTATTATACAAATGAGTTGGATTAACACATGGCCTAGGGAGGAGTATTTTAAAGAAGCCTTGGTAAAAGCAAGGCCCAATGTGTAAACAAAACAGCACATTAAACAACATACACAGAAGCCTAGGGGGGGAGGGGGAGGTGAGATAACAAGAAAGGCTTTCAATAGTAAGTTTAAAAGGGAGCTATTACAGAACCCACTAGTGCAGTGAGAGGGGACATGCTCTTTGCTGTGTACAAACCCTAACACCTCCCCCTTCTCTGTGCCTGACTAGGTGTGCAGCTTTTAGTATGTTTTACAGGGTGATCTTGTGAGCATGTGGGTAATTTTAATTATTTACTGGTGGTCTATCTGTGTCACACACCATCCAGTACCCATCCAGTACCCTAGTGTGTGCGTGGGGGTGCCATCAGCGTGGGCAATGTTTTCGACCTACACATGCTCACGGCATGTATAAAGAGGAGGCATGTTGCATTAAACATTTGTCATCAATTGCGACGTGCCCTGAGGGCATGTGTGTACCTCTCTAGTCCCCACATGCGGTGTGCAACATGACCCTCCCTAGTGGAGCCAGGTCTCTTGACTACGCCCCTTTTCTAGAGGCTTCTTTTAAGCTTTTGGGCTTCTTTTGATTGGCCTTTGGGTGCTTCCCTAGATCTTTGCAGGATTTGTTATCTTAATTGTCGTGAACTGAAGGGGGTCAGAGAGTTGTTCCATGGCCCCCATGTGTCTCTGATATTGCGGGTGTCTGAAATTGGGACTATTTCTTCCTCTTAGACTGTGTGTTCAGCTATTGTGTGTTGGCTGATTTGTATGCCTAATACTGAAGTGAGGATATTTCTGTGTTGTATCCTGCTCGGAGCTGTGATGGATCTTTTCACACTCCTTTTTTCCCAACACCCCCTCTCCCTCTGATCATATTTTTTTGGAGCTGTGGTGCACGTATGTTACCTGGAAAACCTTGAGGGAAAGGAGGAGGAAAAATATTGCTGCGTGGAGAGTCCAGTACAAGGCCAATAACTAATTGAAGGTCACCCAAATAGAGTAATGGACTGAGGCGGCTGGTTGTTTTGTGAAACCTCACCCTCTAGTAACACAAATAATGTTTAAATCTCTAATGCTGTCTTATTGGTCCTTATTTTGACTTTTGGGTACAGTGAATTTTGAGGTTTGTATGAAATGGAAGCCTCACACTAGTGGTTTTTACGTACTCACACTTGGGTTCTGCGATTGAGTAAAGGTATTGCTTACTCAAACAGTTACACCTCCCTGCTGTAGTTGTGGTTGTGGTCCCGCTCATTGTTGCGCTGGATTCCCTGTTTGTAGTTGCTGATGCTATGTGTCGGTCCAACTTCCAGACCTCTGTTGTATTAGTGCTGTGGTGGACTGACTTCTCAGCTGCTGAGTTTAAGGTGCATTCAGGTTTTCCTGGGCTCGGTTTTGTGGATGGAATTTTTGCAGAGACTGGTCCTGGCTAATTAATTTCTGCTTGTGATATTCCTTTAGGTAAAATCTGTTGGTCATGTGGGCATTGTTTGGCAATAATAACAATTTATGATGTCTGAAAGTTGCCAACCTTCCCGGCTTCTGTTGTTATATCAATAGTGAAACCCTCTGGAGTTAGGCAGTGGAGGTCCCATCAGAAATGGTGCCATCTGCACGCTTGCAGCCAATGCGGCTCGCTTGAGGGCAGTCCTTTGTGTAGGACCAACTTAGTGGTGCCCTTCTGGGCCTGCCCCTGTTTTTCCCTGTCCTTTTACTGTTTCTTCTTGTGATAGTGCAACATGTTACTTTGTATTTTCCTCTGGGTTTAGTGTCTAGCCCCACTTCACTGTGCAGACCACTTTGTGTTTTGGTGGGAAGCCCCTTTTTGACAATATTGCAAAAGAATGTAACCTGGGGGCTTGTATCCATCCATGATTGTCCTATATCATGTCCCCATCGTTCTCTCATCCTATCCAGAAAGTCTGTTATAGTCTCCCCAGGTTTCATCGTTGCTGCCATTAACCTTTCTACATCTGGGCAGCCAGGAAACATTTCCCTCAGCCCTGTCCATATTTGGTGCCTCTATGAATTGACTGCAGCCTCATCATGCTCAGTGGTTGTCAGTGTGATTGCTGGTTTGCGGGCTCGGGCAAACACAGTGTTGGTTTGCTCTCTGATAATACTGCTTAGCAGACTTTAAACATCACCTATTGCTAGGGCTATTCCAGCTGTGTTCTTCTCAAAGCATGAGATACATTTTCCCACCCCATCCAACAACGGGGCAGTTTGGCTCTTAGCCCTTCCCTATCCATCTGAGCACATGGCAGACAGATGGTCCATGACTCACTGCACCAGGCTACCTTGGTCTATAAATTCATGGTCTGCCCCGCTCATACATTGGCGCTCCGGTGAGACTCGGACCCCAGCAAAAAGCCTCTCCTCTAATTCTACCTTGGATTCTTCCTCAACAAGGGATACCTACCCCTGCCCTCCTCTAGTGGAGGGTATGTTGCTCTACTCTCTCGTTGAGCTTTGAAAGGGCGGATTTTCTCTCACTCTCTCCTTAGTTCACTCCTTTCCTCTAAATCCTACCTTGATTGACTTCTTTGTTTGGAGCTATGTGCTGTTCTTTTTGGTCTAGACCTGCCCTCAAACTCACTTCTGCTGTTTCATCGGCTACCAGAGTATATCCTGTGGCTCCCTCCTAGTCATCGGATCCTGGAGGACTGGAACACCTCACCTCACCTCCGCTAGGTGTCTTTCCATCCAGAGCCACTATGAATCTCCCTGTCACTCAGGAGTGTTCCCTGGAAACAGTGGGAATGCGTGTTTTCCATGCCACTAAGGTTCAGTAGGCTGAACGGGGCAGATGGGGGTCGAACGTTAGGGAGCTGAAGGTGGTGGTAAAATGCCAGGGTGAACTGGGGTGGTGCTGGGATTGTCTGGGCTTGTTAGTCGTTCATGCTTAGACCTAACAGCTTGTTGTTCGGTAGGGGCTTTGTGGGCTCCCTCGACTGGGAGTTTGGTGAAATTCTAATGTAGGGATATCAGGCATCAGGGAGAGCACCTCCATTTCTACAGATGGCTGGGGAGGTGTAAACATCTTGCTTGCTGACTGTGGAGTAGTGTTAATGGTCTGGGCCTCCACGAAGATGGCCCATAATTCTGTTAATGCTTCTCTCCTGTCCTCTTTTGCTCTGTATGTTATGTGCATATGTGTGTTCCCATGTGATCAATTTTGGACTGAAAAACACACATACCTTAGTGTGTGTGTGTGCCATTGCAGCAAAACATGTTTAGCTTCTTAGCCTATATGGGAAATCTGGTTTTCGTATGCTTTGGGGTGATTCCATGATAAATGTGGGCAGTTCTTAGGGGATCGTTACACTTGTAGGTTTTATGAATTTATGGAATCTTAAATTATGCATGTCTAACTTTTCAGTTTTTTTAATGGAATCTTTAGCTTCTCTTTTGGTAGTGTGGAAATATATACATGTGGATTACTAGCTCTAATGAACTCAGCATAATTACAGATGCATCAACATAAACATTTAAGAAACACAAATAACAATGCATATGAACGGTCACAGCCTAGAAGAAAGTTCAGTTGATAATTCACATTTCACAAAATTTGGCATCAAAATAACAAGCTTTTCTTTGGTATCACATAGCAATTTGTGATAATTAGCAAAGTCTTCACATAGCACATTGAGTCACCAGCAAAACACAATACTCAAGACAAAACACAGTTGCTTTAATTTATAAGATAAACAAAAATGAATACACTGTTCCTGGCATAAAGAATGGGAAACCCACTGGTTTAGGAGCAAGAGCCCTCACACATCCTTTCGGATGTCATGCTTCATCATCGGGGTGCTCCTCGTCAGACCGGCGCTGCAATGTCTGACGGCCTCCCTGTGAGGGGGCTCTTTGCCTGAGATCTTTTATAATAACCGCAGTGGTAGAGTGTGGGGGGCTAAAACCTGCAAGTAGGTAGTAGCTCAAGACGGAGAGGATTAAAATTGTTTCTATACCCCATCAAAAGATCACTGATTTAATGGTCAACAAGGGGATAAGACCAAGATTAAAAACAACTTGAGAGTGAACGAAGAGATAATGCTCAAACACTTTCTAGAATAATAGGGACAAGAAACTTTCTCAAAGCCACCTAAATACTGGTCAACATGTTTCGCATCTCTCGGTCTAACAGATCCTATGACGCTTCTTCAGGACCATCAAAAGAAACTTCTCCTGTTATCACAAGAAATAAAGTACCTAATATTGTTTAACAAAATCAAAGTGAAATAAGTCAAACTAAACGTCACAGTCACTTACAATGAAGCGTACTGGCCAACCGGTCAACTAAACAGGTAGTAAACAACTGTAGGTCGCCCTGGAAAAAGTAAAACATAGAATAAAAACCAGCAGGAATAATGGCGGTACAAACGTGACTGGTGCTTGATTAGTGCCCACATTTGGTGAGAAACCACAATACACAGTGTAAAAACTGTAAGAGGGCTTACCATCCCCAACTGTAGGAACGGCTCCTTAGGAGGTACACACAAGAGATTGTCGCTACTAATTAGAAGAAGACAAGAGAAATCACAAATGTATACACCCCTGACAGTCTAGCAACTATTGACAAAAATTAAATTAGCTCCTTTAATCAGATCAGAATAGATAATACAGAGGCACTGTAGTATACATCACAATAAATGAAAAACACATAAACCCATTTCAAGACGTGCTCACGATCTTTATAGAAATTATGTCTATGAGAGACTCATGAATACATTTGAAGGAAAAGCTGTTGGTTTTAGCCCACAGGAGACATGGAAAAAAATCTCCATTGTGACACCAGGGACAAAGTGTCGTCACCAGTAAAAAGCGCTTAACAAGACCCAGAGGCCAAGTGTTAGTAAAACAACTATCATCGAGGTGCCAATTATTTACCCACGGGGCTAACTCAAGTATCAAAAACACAGCGTGCACTCGTTCAGACAGAGTACAAAGAGGGAGGGTGAGGTACTCACATCTTCCTTCGACAATCTCTGCCTCTGCCACCTACTCCAGCTGGTCCTCCTGTATGGATACACATTGCTGGCGGGTGCAGCATTTTAAAGCCGGGGAACGTGGAAGTAATCGCATTTCTCCAGCGTCAGTGTCAACAAAATAGACAAAGGACCACCGAATCACAGTCCCGAGACGCCACCATCACAAAAAGCGGACTAAAAATGTACAGCTGAAAATGCCTTAATGTGTAAAGTCTGAAAATGCATGGGGCAAGGTTACTAGGTGAAAATAAATTAAAAAAACTGGGTAAACAGTCAAAACAGACATAACTGTAATGTCAAAAAAACTTTTTTAATGGTCATGGGTTAAAAGTTCAGAGACCGGAAAGAGGTCGAGGTCATAAAGTATAACCATGCACAATAGAATGGATATTCAATTCTACAGTAAAAAAACTAAAATGCAGGGAGGTTTGCAGAATGGAACGGTCTCAAAACTGATTTCCACTGGAATGGGGTCAATAAAGACAGAAGGTCTGATAGGCCTACTGAGATAAAGTTATCCATGGGATATCATCGTTTAGGCCTGTGATATGAAACCGGAGTCTGTACACCCAGCGTTGTTCAAGTTTAAATAACGAGCGTGTGTAGTCTCCCTGAAAACTCGGGGCGTCCAGGACCACCCATCTCAGATCATCAGGATCATGGGGAGCTTCAAGGAAATGGGAGCAGAGTTTTGTAGTAATGCGCCTGCACCTAATATTGCTATGGTGTTCGTTTACTCTTAACTTCACGGGTCTAGTGGTCATGCCTACATAACGTAAACCACCGGGGCACGTGATCAAATAGACACAGTTTCTAGTGTTGCAGTTGGTATGTTTAGTGAGGCGCCAGTTGCCAAAAGGTTCAAGGTCAAGGGCCTTGATAGAGTTGGTCAAGGGGCAAACGTTACATTGCCCACAAGGGCAGTGACCCGACACTGGAGGGAGATTCCAAAGTGTTGATTGTGAATTGTCCCAAGAAGTGCTACGGAGACGAGTATGCACCACTAGATCCTTAATGTTTTGGGTCCTTTTAAATGCAAAAAGAGGTCTAGGGATTGTCTCTCCTCCACTTGTTAGAATTGTCCACCTCTTAATGATTAATCTCCTGACATCATTGGATGCTGGAGTGAACACTGAGACACAAGTCAGCCGCGGAATACGCTCCTTATTCTCACTACATAAAAGAGCTTCATGGTTGTTATTATGAGCTCTCTT
Source organism: Pleurodeles waltl (assembly GCF_031143425.1). Classification (NCBI taxonomy): domain Eukaryota; kingdom Metazoa; phylum Chordata; class Amphibia; order Caudata; family Salamandridae; genus Pleurodeles; species Pleurodeles waltl. Next base: position 316,935,969 of record NC_090444.1, read on the forward strand.
GTGGGCTTGTTTCACAATACGTGCTGGGTACTGACGTGTATGCAGTTTAGTTTGAAGGTTATCAGCTTGAACTTCATAAACCGTTGATGAACTACAGTTACGTCGTAACCTAAGAAATTGCCCGAAGGGTAGGTTGTCACGTAGGGCTTTAGAGTGACGGCTTCTCTTTTGGTAGTGTGGAAATATATACATGTGGATTACTAGCTCTAATGAACTCAGCATCATTTACAGATGCATCAACATAAACATTTAAGAAACACAAATAACAATGCATATGAAGGGTCACAACCTAGAAGAAAGTTCAGTTGATAATTCAAATTTCACAAAATTTGGCATCAAAATAGCAAGCTTTTCTTTGGTATCACATAGCAATTTGTGAGAATTAGCAAAGTCTTCACATAGCACATTGAGTCACCAGCAAAACACAATACTCAAGACAAAACACAGCTGCATTAATATATAAGAGCCACAATATCAAACCAACACCTTTTCAACTGGCATAAAGAAAAACTGACAAATTACTAAGTGAGGACTTCGTAAAAAATACTGTAGCCTGCTCCTAACACATACTACTGTGTGACCATGGGAAGCTCAGCGCATTGTACAGGACTAAGTGAGTCTGACAATCTTGCTGATATCAGCTCTGGGCAGAGATAACAACAATGTATGTGGAAAACAAAAGGAATAATGACAACCATAGGCCCTCCTTGGCTAAACACAAGCTGTGCCTAATCTCTTGGAACCTAATCTTTTTCTTCCCTAATGTCTGAACACATCCTATATTACACCCAGGGGTCATGCGTACCATCTGTGTCACTCTCAGGGTTCACAGCGGTGTGTACATATTCCTATGTCACACTCAGAGATCAAGTGTACCAACTGTATTTTACCCTGTGGTCCAATCAGAGCCCTAAATCACATCCAGGGTCATACATACCATGTTTATAAGGCCCAGCTGTCCAAGTGGTAGACACCTTGCAAAACTGAGATGCCAGCCCTATATCACACCTATGGCCTCTTTGTACCATCTGTGTCATACCCAGTGGTCCAAGCAATCACCCCTAAGTCATACCCAGGTGCCAAGCAACAAAACAACATTCAAACAATTATAAAAACATTCACCTTTCTAGTGTGCTGGCTATCAGAAAGATGACTTCTATGGTTTACGTTTCTTCCTAGTTTGCCATAACCAAATTCTACAACTGAGACTGATGTAGTATCTTTCCCTTTTGATGCAGCTTCAGGATGAACCTCCAACCGGCAGATTTAGCAGAACTACCAATCAATTGCAGTGTCTTCCCACCTTTCCTTAGTGCGCAAATGTGAATCTGTCCATTCGGGTTCCCTTCCTTTGGGAAGATACGAGTCTGAGGAATCAATCAGCTCCTGTCTGGCTTGCCAAAATGTTGCTTGAATGGGAATTTACCTTAAAAAACTAAAGACAAGAGGCATCTTACAAAACAGGAATAGTTCCTTTAATTAAACATTACGGTTGAGAAAACAGGTACAGACCTGGGGTCTGCGGACTGTCTCAAAGTACATGGCTTCTGAGTGGTGTTATATACTTTTTTCTGAGTACAATAAAATACTTACATGTATAAGTCCTCATAGATTACTCTACATATTTCCCTGAGGCAATACCCGTAAGGGCTACTACCACTAAAGCCATTGCACAACATTTGATAGTTGTCTTTTCCCACATGGAGTTCCCTCCTGAGATTCTCACTGATCGAGGTTGTCCTCTTTTTCTAAAGCTTGATGAAACAAGTTTGCACTAAGTTAGGAATTTAGCATTTAAGAACATCTGTATATTATCTACTAACAGATGGTTTGATGGAATGATACAACAACAGCCTCAAATTAATTCTAAACAAATGTTGTCAGGGGATGGTAAAGGCTGAGGCCAGGTACTACCCTTGGCTCCTTTTGTTCTCTGTAGTCAAGTACAAAACAATTCTCACCATTTGAACTGCTTTTTGGAGATTAATAACAAAGTGTGGGTGTAGGAGGCTGGCCTGGTGTATAGTGGGTACCTTGTGGTACATACACCTTGTGCCAGGTCCAGTTATCCCTTATTAGTAGATTAGAGGTGTTCTAGCAGCTTAGGCTGATAGAAGTAGCTATAGCAGAGCAGTTTAGGCTGAACTAGGAGACATGCAAAGCTCCTACCATACCACTTATATCATATAGCACTATATCATAAGAAACACAATACTCAGAGTCACTAAAAATTAAGGTACTTTATTTTAGTGACAATATGACACAAGTATCTCAGAGGATATACTCCCTTAGGAAGTAAGTAATATGCACACAATATACACACAAACCAAAATCAGGGTTACTAAAAATGAAGATGCTTTATTTTAGTGACAATATGCCAAAAGTATCTCAGAGGATATACTCCCTTAGGAGTATGCACAAAATATACACACAAACCAAAATCAGGTAAGTGAACAGTTAGAAAAGTAGTGCAAACACTGTAGAAAACAATAGAATGCAATAGGAGACAGTAGGCCTAGGGGAAACACAAACCATATACTCCAAAAGTGGAATGCAAACCACAAATGGACCCCAGGCCTAGTGTAGTGTGTAGAGGGTCACTGGGAGTGTAAGAAAACACTAAGGGTGTCCAAAATACCCCACCCCAAGACCCTGAAAAGTAGGAGCAGAGTTACCCTACTACTCCAGAAAGACGGTAAAGTTGAGATAGGGGGTTCTGCAAAGACAACAACTGACTGCAAAGCACTGAAGGCAGATTCCTGGACCTGAGGACTTGTAAAGGTGTAAAGGAAGGGGACCAAGTCCAAGAGTCACGCAGGTGTCCGGGGGGGCAGGAGCCCACTAAACCCTGGATGACGGTGCAAAAGGGCTGCCTCCGGGTGGAAGTAGTCAAAGATTCTGCAATAACAGAAGGTGCCAGGAACTTCTCCTTTCGTCAGAAGATGCCCCGCGGCGTTCTAGAGGATGTAGAGTTGTTTCCACGCAGAAAGACTGCAAACAAGCCTTGCTAGCTGCAAGAGTCGCAGTTAAGGGTTTTGGGTGCTGCCAAGGCCCAGGAAGGACCAGGAGGTCGTCCCTTGGAGGAGGACACAGAGGGGGCGCTCAGCAATAGAGAGAGCCCACGCAGAAACAGGAAGGACCGGCAGAAGCACCTGAACAGGCGTTCAGAAGATCTGAGCACATCGGTCATCTCAGCACAACAAAAGGGGGTCCCACGAAGTCGGAGTCCAACTCAGCAAGTTGGGCAATGCAGGACGGAGTGCTGGGGACCTGGGCTAGGCTGTGCACAAAGGAAGTCTTGCAAAAGTGCACAGAAGCACTAGCAGCTGCAGTTCATGCAGTATACAGGATTACTGTCTGGCGTGGGGAGGCAAGTACTTACCTCCACCAAATTTGGACAGAAGGGCCACTGGACTATCGGGGACACTTGGATCCAGCTCCTGTGTTCCAGTGACCACGTTCGTCAAGATGAGAGGGGACCCAGAGGACCAGTGATGCCGAAGTTTGGTGCCTGCGTTGGCAGGGGGAAGATTCCGTCGACCCACAGGAGATTTCTTCTTGGCTTCCAGTGCAGGGTGAAGGCAGACAGCCCTCAGAGCATGCACCACCAGGAAACAGTTGAGAAAGCCGGCAGGATGAGGCGCTACAATGTTGCTGGTAGTCTTCTTGCTACTTTGTTGCGGTTTTGCAGGCGTCCTGGAGCAGTCAGCAGTCGATCCTTGGCAGAAATCAAAGAGAGAAGTGCAGAGGAACTCTGGTGAGCTCTTGCATTCGTTATCTGACAAGAAACCCACGGAGAGACCCTAAATAGCCCTCAGAGGTGGATTGGCTTCAGAGAAAGGTAAGCACCTTATCAGGAGAGGTTTCTGACGTCACCTGCTGGCACTGGCCACTCAGAGATGTCCATTGTGCCCTCACAACTCTGCATCCAAGACGGCAGAGGTCTGGGACACACTGGAGGAGCTCTGGGCACCTCCCCTTGGGAGGTGCTGGTCAGGGGAGTGGTCACTCCCCTTTCCTTTGTCCAGTTTCATGTCAGAGCAGGGCTGGGGGGATCCCTGAACCGGTGTAGACTGGCTTATGCAAGGAGGGCACCATCTGTGCCCTTCAAAGGATTTCCAGAGGCCAGGAGAGGCTACTCCTCTCAGGCCCTTAACACCTATTTCCAAAGGGAGAGGGTGTAACTCCCTCTCCCAGAGGAAATCCTTTGTTCTGCATTCCTGGAACTGAACTGCCCAGGCCCAAGGGGGGCAGAATCCTGTCTGAGGGTTGGCAGAGTGTGGTAGCTGCAGAGAAAACCCTGCAAAGTTAGTTTGGCAGTACCCAGACTCTATGCTTGTCCCCGGGGATGCATGGAATTGTCCCCCAATACCAGAATGGTATTGGGGTGACAATTCCATGATCCTAGACATGTTACATGGCCATGTTCAGAGTTACCATTGTGACGCTACATATAGGTATACTATGTAATATATGTAGTGCACACGTGTAATGGTGTCCCCGCACTCACAAAGTTTGGGGAAATTGCCCTGAACTATGTGGGGGCACCTTGGCTAGTACCAGGGTGCCCTCACACTAAGTAACTTTGCACCTAACCTTCACTAAGTGAAGGTTAGACATATAGGTGACTTATAAATTACTTAAGTGCAGTGTAAAATGGCTGTGAAAAAACTTGGACGTTATTTCACTCAGGCTGCAGTGGGAGTCCTGTGTAAGAATTGTCTGAGCTTCCTATGGGTGGCAAAATAAATGCTGCAGCCCTTAGGGATCCCCTGGAACCCCAATACCCTGGGTACCTAGGTACCATATACTATGGAATTATAAGGGTGTTCCAGTGTGCCAATCAGAATTGGTAAAATTAGTCACTGGCCTGCAGTGACAGTTTTAAAAGCAGAGAGAGCATAAACACTGAGGTTCTGGTATGCAGAGGATCAGTGATACAGTTAAGCACCACACAGGTAACACATATAGGGCACACTTTATGAGCACTGGGGTCCTGGCTAGCAGGCAGTGACACAGACAAAAACAAACATAAATACAAGTAAAAATGGGGGTAACATGCCAGGCAAGATGGTACTTTCCTACAGTGGGAGAAAGACACAGACAATGAGACAGGTTCACTTCTAGACTATGCCATTCAGCTGAAACCCCCCTTGGAAAAGTTATGGTCATTGGATCATGAAAACCTAGAAAAGAGTTGGCAGAGACAAAAGCTTTTCTTCGACAAAGGAAACAAATTGAGTGAATATACTGTTGGGGATTTTGTCCTTGTTCTTTTACCCTCTTCTAACACAAAAATGAAGACTGAATGGCAAGGCCCCTTTAATATAACATAAAGAATTGGGCATTTTTACCTATCAGCTACAGACGTCTCTAAATAAAACCCAAATCTATCACACAATTCTCCTAAAGAAGTGATTAGGCCCACTCCCTAAAAGTGTGCATGTCCTGCCAAGGGCAATACTCTTGCAGAAACAGATATCAATAAAAACCCTTAGTCCTAAAGAAGCAAAGACCTTGCCTGAAGTCCTCACATTCTTTTCTGACATCTTTTCAGACCTACCGGGTAAAAAAGAGTTGACTGAAAATGCCTTGCTAACCCCTTAAGATGTTGTGGTTAAACAACAATCTTATTGGATACTAGAGGCCCACCATACAGCACTCCAAGTAGAGTTTGAAAACATGCTAAAAATGGGGGTCACTGTCCCTTCCACTAGTAACTGGCACTCTCCCTTCATTTTAGTGCCCAAGATGGATGGGAGTTAGCATTTTTGTATTGACTTCAGGCCCAATAACAAAATCTCCAATTGGATATCCCTTACCAAGGGTTGATGAGTTGATTGAGAAACTGGGGAGGCATAATATATCACTACTATCGTTTTGACAAAAGCCTACTGGCAAGTACTCTTGAGGCCTTGTGATCAGAAGAAAACAGATTGTGACCCCTGATGGCATTTATCACTTTATAATACTCCTGTTTGGTCTTCATGAGGCTCCTGCCATCTTCCAAAGGCTCACGAATACCCTATTAAACAAAACCAAGGGTATTCATCAGCCTACCTGGACGGTATTGTTATATTTAGCAAAACATGGGAAGAAAATTTACACCATCTCCGTTGAATTTTCACCGAGCTACGAAATGCACACCTTCATATTAATGCCAAAAAATCACAGTTTGCGTACAGCAAAGTGAAACAGCTGGGAAATCTCTCGACAGAGGGAGTTAATGAAAGCCAATTAGAAAAAATCAAGGCCATAACAACATCTCTTTTACCGAAACAAAAAAAAGATATGAGGGCTTTTTTAGGGCTACTGTTGCCGCTTCATTCCACAGTACTCGCGACTATCTGCCCCCTTGACTGACCTATTAAAGAAAACTGTCCACCTGAAATCCTTGATACAACTCTCAACTGCTGTTTATGAGCCTTTTTGTGAATTGAAAACTGCCCTTACTACGAGTCCTGTATTGGTGTCCCATAACTTCGAGAAAACTTTTCTTCTCCAAACAGATACATCTGATGTCAGCGTCAGGGCTGTGCTTTCGAAGACAGATGAGTTGCGCCCACAGTTTATGGTTGCAGGAAGTTGATTCCCAGTAAACAAAAATATTCCACCATTGAGAAGGAATATCCTGTGTTTACCCTAAACTTTAAAAATTCATAACTCTGCCACTACTAATTTGATTGTTGTCATTTGGGTCTCAAATAATGTATTTCAATTTACTTCATTTTTCTAAATTGGTGTGGAATTTTTCTTGTGCTGTGCTTTTGTTATTTGTGTTTCACCACTGTTTTTGTGCTGCAAGAATACTTTATACATTGCCTCTAAATTAAGCCTGACTGCTTTTGTGAAAAGCTACTAGAGGGTTAAACACAGGTTAATTTTATAAATTTTGTGGTTCATGCTGATAAGGATGGTGGATGTTGCTTGAGCAGGATTTAACACCCCACTCAACCAACAGCACAGTTTCTGACAAGAGACATTTGAACAATAGCTGGTGACCCACTAGATTATTAACAGATATATGCTTACAAAATCTAAACTACTTTGAGCTCTAGTTTTGTTGCTGCTCGAAACCACGTTTAAACATACGGTTCGTTGCATTTTCCTTCTCTAAAACAAACTTAATAATACCTCTGTATACTAGGGCTTAGTACACTCGCATATTACCTTATTTTTTTAAATCATAATTATTTATTTTTATAATCCATTTTTGTTTAATATCAGTTCTTACATTACTCTTCCGTAATAGGCCTTAGTGTTTATGTAAAGTCACCACGAACTCTAGAAACCGCAGCCTAATACTTCTGTCCGTTGCTACACAACTGTTTTGAAGAGTAGCAGATTTTGTTAATACGATAATTATTTAATATTGTTTCATTCAAGACGATGGTAATATATTTGGATCTTTCTCTGTTAGATTTCACAAAACAGGTGTCGCTGACTTTGTTTTGTCCTCTTCCTATGCGCATTATTTAATTACTAAGTGGTGCATCTGTTTATCCATATTTAGAAATTTCAAACAATGTAAAATATACATCCTTTGTCGTATTAATTGCAGCCTTCTCCTATGCAGAACAAATAAAAATATTTGATTAAAAACATATAAAACAGTTTGTATTTTATTGCTACTTTTATGTTATTGCGTGTGGATATTTTTAACAATGAAGGTCTCTACCTATTTTAAGAAGCAAGGGTTTTGCATGTACTCGACCATTTTTCCAAGATATTGGCCACCACCCAGTCAATAATAGAAATTATACATTGTTTTAGCCGTGGTTACCAAAAAGAGGGTGCTGCCAGAAAAGCCAGGATATGTATCCATTTTTTGCTCTTTTAATATAACATACTTAAGTGTGCTTTGATTAAAATTTCAATCGGGTTCCAACTTCAAATATGTTGTTTTCTACCAAGAAAGCAAGATACCCACCAATAAGCTTTATATGATGATTTTTTGTCGTTTATCTGACACAAAAGCTATTTCCTTTTTCCTTGGTGGAGCGGACCCGACAATAAATCTTTTCGAATTGTTTGTATAAGTTTCAAATTATGAATTAAGTTCATTAACATGTACATTTTGAAATTATGATTTCGAAAATCTAACATCTAGAATCGTTTTCATGTCGTAATGATTTTTTTTACTCTTTGCCCCAAGCCTAATTATTATTCGGGCCATAAAACAAACTTCCCTGTTCGTTCATAAAACAAGCAAGACTGGTGTTTTGTTGTGAAAATTCCAGTTACGTAAAACATTCAATTTTCAACTATGCAGTGTAAATATCCCTGCACGTATAAAGGTATGTATATCGTACTGGTCGTGGGTGTATATAAAACAACGGAGATTTTTTCAATGGATTCGGCAGAGTGAACAGTGGCAGCAGAATCTGGATTTGTATATGACAATACAATGTTCAGTGATGCGATATGTTCCTCTTTGATTTGTATTGCAGACGTCTTTTTACGGGAACTTAGGGGATGAAAATGATGTCATCGTCCATGTTCTGAAGCTACAACTCTGGACACCAATACAAAGAATTTGAGAACAGTGTACGTACGCGTAGTCGTGTCTCCACAGATCACTTTTAAGATATTGGTTGACAGTTCAAAGGCTGAATATGTATGTATAGCCATAGATACTAGACTACTAAACTGTGAGGTAGTATTTGGCATCATACGGTGCCTGCTAGTTTATTAAGTGTATGCAGTTTCTGAACATATGTGCCTCTTTATCAAGTGAGGACACTATGTCGTAGGTGCTGTTAGGGGCACCGGGGATGTATGGGAAGATGGCTTTTGTATAGAAGTCTGTCTTGACTTTCTCCTGATTAGGGCCTAGTTTGGGAAAACATAGGTTCTTTAGTTTGATAGAGAGCTTTGGTTTCAAAACACATGGCAGGAACTGCAGCACACTCACTATGTTTGGATATTGGTGCCATTACATGGAGTACAGAAAATAACTGAACATGAACTGGCAAACTGCATTTCACCTTCATTTGGTTGCCTTAGGGGAGGGTGTTGTTTGATTCAATTGCCTCACTAGAATGTCCCTGTATCCAAAATTGGGTTATCAATTTAGAGAAAGTCAAGCCTACCAACTCAATAAACCCACTCTTTTTAGGTCAAAACACAGTTCTTAAAGAATCTTGACTCAACCCCCAATAGGTATTTCACAGGCAGCAGGCTATCTCCAGAGACCTTTGATAAGTTCAATCAGTACTTTAGGACAATGTCTCTTTTTGAATGGTCACTCCCATTTGTTTTAACTAATGCTACTTTTTTTTTACTCCGTGCACTGAGACTCTGCAAACCAGGTCGCAGGTTCTCTGACCTCTAAAACATGTAGAAACTGACAATACTCCTAATTGGCATATTTACCTTACCTATCAGTCTCACGCATATGGTGCCAAGTCTATCCAGGGCCTGTAAGTTAAATGTCACTAGTGTACTGAAGAACCTATTGTGCTCTCCAATACAGGAGCAGTGCAAACATGATTGCAGGCCTACCATTGTAAAAAGCCTTTGGTATTTTTAAAGTTGCAATTCAAACTGCCAAAATAAATCTTTTTGATAGGTCAAAACCTTCCCTTTAAATATCAATCTCATCCCTAGGTAGGTTTTATAAGCCCTTAGGCAGGTTGCATGGTATTTAAAAGTGACACATGTAGATAGGTAATGTTAAACGTGTCCTTACAGTGAAATGCTCCAAAAGCTTTTTCAATGTAACAGGGTTGGCTGTTCCATAGGAAGGTACTGGGAAACAATATTACATTTAATAAGGTTAACATTCTATCAAGTCACTACAAGTTTTATTCTGAGACTTTTTAAGTGTTTATTACAAGCCCAATTCACTGATAAAGTCAGATTTGAAATACATATTTTTGAAAATGTACTTTTAGAGCATTACCTTATTCCCTGCCTAAAGGCCCTGAAGGCCCATTTGCATGAGCTTTAGCTGTCACTTGGCAGCTGAATAAATTTGTGGTGAGGTGTGAAAAACAGAGCAAAACGAAGGCTTGGGTGTAGTGAGGTGGTTCAGTTCCTCTGGTAGGAGGACCATCTAATCTGTGCCCAGGAACTTGATTAACTTCAAAGAGATCTACCCTGTCACAAGCACATATTAGCTGGCATCTGGGCAGGGTCCTTCTTTGTTTTCCAGACAGGCAGGCAGGCACCAATATTAGTGGGAGAGGAGCTTCGCTTAAAACTGGTTTAAAGTGACCACACACAGGGGATTACTCATTTCCCCGGTCACACCTCTAGGGTGGACATACAGGCTCTGACAATGTGGATGGAGGTTTCACCATCTTGAGTTTGAGAAGAGAGGGTCCCTGGAGGATTGTTTGCAGCAAGGCAAACAGCAACTGCTGCAAATGTGGTTATGGGTAACCTGGGAGGTTTTTCCCCGTTATTTATGGAAGGGCTAGAAGTCAACCCCACTCACAAGCTAGTAAAAGGCATAAATATGGCACCCCTTCGCACTCTCCTCAGAAAATGGTGGGGCTTGTGGAAGGCAGAAGAAGGACTGCACCTGTTGTTGGAACCTGTGAAGTAACCTGAAAAGCTGTACCTCGTCCCACTGTTACTGAGCACAAAGAAGTGGACTTCAAGGGTCAGTTGTCTGACCTCCTGTTCATCTACACGGACACAACAAGCAGCAAGAAATCCCCTTTCCTGAAGAGCCCAGCTGACCAGTTCCAACTGGACCTTCTGTGGACCCTGCTAATGGATTCTTCTAGAGTACGTCTCGACCCCTACGTGCTGTTCCTAAGGTCCTGGGATCAGTGGCTGTGGCAAAGTGAACTACTCCTAACATACAGTGAAACCTGCATCTTAGAAATGTTTTAACACCTTAGGGAAAACCAGGACAAACCAGCCAAGCCAATCCGACAAAGGTGGTTTGTCACTGGGCCAAAGATTCAAGCTCTTCACATTTTGGAGCAAATCCATTTTAGTGGGATCTCACAGAGAAGGCATCTGGTGTGGTGGAGCCCTATTTAGCTACAAATTGCAGTCATGCCCACTGGAGGAATCCAAGCTCCAAAAAAGTGACCAAAACTGAACGTTGGAATCCTCATCAGGCAAATGCACCAAAAGCAAATGGGCACCAAGGAAATTTCCTTGGGTGTGAATTTTGAATTTCTCCTGCTCTGAACGTTCCTGTCAATAGCCAATTGGCCTTGTCTGAAGGGTATCTGGCCATGTGGAGACCTTCTTTGCCACAACCTGCTGCCTTGTTCCACTTATGTTTTTTAACCTCATTTTCAGAGGATGTGGACCTGATTTAGAGTTTGGCAGAGGGGTTACTCCATCACAAACGTGACAGATATCCCTTCCTCCATATTACAGTTTCCATAGGCCATAATAGGATCATAATACGGAGGATGGGATATCTGTCATGTTTGTGACGGAGTAACCCTCTCTGCCAAACTCATCTGGCCCTAAGTCTGAAGGTAAAACATCTGACTGGGTCTAACTGCAGTCAGCCTTAAACCACATCTAAGTCCCGGTCAAATGCAACTAGATGACTACAATTAGTACCTAATGTGTTTTTGCATTGTTTTCATGTAAAACTTGAACAACTTTAAAAGTTATATCTCTTCTTATCTCTGTTAACATTTTTCTCTATTTTTATAAATTGAAGTTGGATTTGTATTTGTGTTTTGCTTTTGAGTTTTTAACTGTTTTGGGATTTCTAAATGATTTACATATTTTCTCAAATCAAGCCTGTCTGCTCTGTGCCATAGACTCCAGGCATTGAACTCAGGTTTAAATTACTGAAACCTTCACTGGACCTAACAAGAATAGTGAGATTATTGTTTGCTGTGGACTACGCTGATCCAACTAATAATCCACTTCCTCACAAGTGTCAACAATATTGAATTGAAGAACACAGCACAATAAAAATCCCAACCAACTTCCAAAAATAAATAAAAAATGAAAAAGGATACAAAGATCGTATAGTAGGATAAGGGGGACCAAACACATGAACTGTGAATGTTTAAGGTAAAAAGCTCCAAGAAAAAGTGAAATGTTACTGTTGGTGCTTACCACAACTGAGGGGTATTACAGGCCAAATGTGATGGAATAGGTTTATGGTTGTCCAAATCAAAGTGTTGACCTTTAGAATTAAGGGCTTGTTTAGTGTTAGCAGAATGGGATACTTCGTACCAAATGTGACAGATAGCCTGTTTGCAGTATACCAAGTACATCATATCCTATGACACTTGCCTTACAGTGGATGGGACATCCGTCACATTTGTGACAGTGTCTGCCATCTGCCAAACTTTAAAGCAGGTCATTAGTCTTCACCTGATGGAAAAGGGTCTTCTAAACATTCCCTTGAGGCCCTAGCTCTTCGGGTCACGCTTCAGATCAACCATGAGTCTTTCTAACCAGGTCTCCTGAGCCCTCTTGAAATCAGGAGCCCTTCTGCTTTTAGTGTCCCTTATGTAGATAAAAAGGAGACCAACCACATGTCCATTGTAGTGCAGTTCCAGCCCCCTCATCCCAGCAAGATTCCGGAATCCATGCGTTCCTTGAGTCCTTTTGATTGTTCTTTTCTTTCAGGAGTCAAACTAGTGTTACGAGAAGGTGGTGTTTAAAGGTTCCAGATTTTTCCTGTGTACTAACCAGAGATGCTAGACAATCTACAATTCAATCCTATGTTCTCCCAGTCCCTTCACCTCCTTATGCAGCACTTCCTCTTTGCCTAACTGTTAATTTACCTTGGATTGCCTGATTTAACATGGCATGACCCAATTACCAACTGGCAGAATTTTCTTCAGCTTCTTGGCCATTCCACTTCCTGACAGGGTCATAGTAGGTTTTCCCTCCTACTATGGCTGGAGCCTGACTATCCAGGAGAGGTTTAGGGATGGAGAAGAGAATCCCTCCCTGTCATCTGCAAGTCAAAAAAGGTAGCGCTAAAGATGCCCTTTGTTCTGTCAACTGCACGTCTACTCCTAGACAGCTAATCATTTCTTCTAAGTGGTCAGAAGTTAACATCCATTGGAATTTCCTGGGCTCAGAGATAAATCATAGTTCTCTGAGCCAAGGTTGGTAACTCTCTCAACAAAGGGTGTGTAGTCCAGCTCAAGAGGTGTAGTGAGTGGCAGAACTTGTTTAACCCAGTTCTGTCTCAGTCCAAATTACATTTTTCACAAAAAGACTTTGCGAATTAAGTTATCAAAATCTGATATCACCTGTAAGAAACTGATTATTAGTTGAAAGAGGTGGAAGGCCCACTCACATGATATGCACATTCCTTGTCAGGGTGAACCACAAAGGTCACTATATAAACCTGTGCTTCAACCTCTGGTAGCTTGCGTGAAAGGAGTAAGGCTCAACGTATAGGCAATGTATTATTTATGAAGTACTCAAACACAATAATACGAAAAGAACAAGAAAAACCATGAACTATTTTAGGGAATACTAGAGTAAAATGTAATCAATACAACAACACGAAAAAGACACAAATACTGTAAGTAGAATCCGAGATATACATTTTTAACGTTTCAGGTATAAATTGCATGAAGATTTACAAAGCGCCATTCATGGTTACCTGATCATGCTGGAATGGGTCAAAGTCACAAGTTCAGGCCAACCATGATAGAGCGTGGGTTGGATAGAGAGATGAAGTTTACTGCCTGAATGTCCATGCAAGGCACCCCAGCTGGAGTATCAAATTGATGGGGGCTATGAGGAGGTCAATGTCAGTGTGAGGACCAACTGCTGCTGCAGTTTTGAGTTGGCAGGAGGGATGGATGGTCCCTGTTTGGTACGAAGAGTGGGTTGCCAATGGAACTTTGTGTTGGAGGGAGAAGCTGCAACTGTTGTTCATCTGAGAAGCCCGCTCTTGGTTGCGAAGACCCCAAACGTCCAGATATTTACTTGGAGTGCAGACTTTGTACACTTGAAGCAGGAAGAGTACATTCTGATGCCTTCCAAGCACCCAGGACATGGGGTCAAGACGCACTCCAGCAGAGGCCGACAGCATGGTTCAGCAGGTCTAATAATGCTGGTCAGCTGGGAATGTGCAAGGAAGGCCTTTTGAACCTTGTTGTGCCACTGGAGCTCAAACATCTGGTTGGCCAACTGGCCCTGGGAGTCATTTCTGGGAATCCTGGGTTCAAGGCAAGCAGCTCGAGTCTTCCTTCTTCAGACAGTAGGTCAGTCCTTCTTCTGAATCTTCCACAGACACAGGACAGTTCTGATGAGAGGTTTTGAAGGTGTCACATTTATACCTTCTTAGAAACTGGGTTTCTTTTTGTCAGAGGTATGCACCCTGTACAAGCTGGGACCACAATCCTAGTCATGGTAAAACACAAACACACACTAGATTAGATTGTGCTCACCCTCTGGTAGCTTGTCCCAGTGCAGGCAGGCTTAACTTAAGAGGCAACCTCAAACAATAAAACAGTCAAAACAGCACACAAAAATAATTCATACCAAGTTAAAACATGGAGCTTAATTTATTGAACGATACAGGGCCAAAATACCCAAAATCCCAAAAATAGAACAGGAGATATGATTTTTTTATGATAAAAGTGTGATATAGTGCTTAAAAGCATAAAGAGCCAACCAGGATATCTGTTCGCACTAGACCAGGTTCAAGCCAAGAGTTCCGGGCAACCGTGAGGGAGTGCTGGTCAGATACATTCCCAGATAAGTCACGCTGAAGTTTACCTGCTCAAGAATTAGACCACAAGTCCTGTTTATTTGGAAGAAGTTCACTGGGAGCAAGGATAGCATCAGTGGTGGTGCTCTGAAGGCGCGACGAGTCAGCTGGGCATCGCAGAAAGGTGGGCTGGAGCCTCATGGTCACGAGCAGGGATACTTGCTGTGTGAAAAGATGAACCTGTGGAGGCTCATGCTCGCTCTTCGAGCAAATTACACGGTTCTGGTGCAAATGGGCCCCTTCACAGTTGTGAAAAGCCCAAAAGCTTGATTTCAGGAGCCAAAAATCACTTCCAAGGGCCAAGGACATGAAAGGTGCCTCTTGGACATCAGTAGCTTATTGCAGATGGGTCCAGGAGCTGTGGGGAGCCTGATGTGTCCTAAAGACTCTGACCAGGAGGCCAGCAGACTATCACTATGGGCCCTGGGTCCATGATGAAAACTGCAAGTCCAGTTCTCCTTCCCCTGTCAAGAGAGCAGCACGCAGAAGGTCATGACAATAGGTCAACGTTTTCTTGTAGAGCAGCAGACCAGCAGAGTGGCAGTCCTTGGAGCAGCACAGCAGTCCTTGTTCCTGGCAGAATATCCACAGGTCCAGATGTGTACTTAATTTGGTGGTGTTAGAGGTCCAGTATTTATACCCAGTTCTGCCATTGAACTGGGGGAGACTACAAAGAAAGGTATTTGAATTGCACAGAGGTCTTCTCTTACTACCCTGCCTCTAAACTCTCTACTAGGGAATATGAAGCCCCTTCGGTGGGGACAGGACACTGGCTATTCAGATATGTGTCAGTCTCTCCCTCCCATCCTATCCAGGATACCTCATGAGGCTGGAATGGCCCATCTGTCACACCTAAGCTCCCATTATGGGTGGTTGTTTAGAGGGAATACACAAGTCCAGCTGTCACCTCATCCCAGATGTTTATTGGAGACAGGCAGCAGGCATCCAATGACTAAAGTAAGAACATGGAAACTTTCCTTAAGTGGCATTTTCAGAACTGCAACTTAAAATCTGACTTCACTATAATGTGTGATTTTAAATTATGAGTCCAGAGACACCAACACTGACAAACCTATTTCTTCCAGACTGTGAATGACACTTATAGAATGTAAGAAGGTAATCCCTATATTACCCTATGGGAGAGATAATTCTTGCTGTAGTGAAAAAAAACTTTAGGAGCTTTTCAGTTACATGACATATAAAACTTAAAAGTACATGTCCTGCTTTTAAATACAAAGCACCCTGCCCTCTGAGTTGTCTGTGGCCTACGTTAGGGGTGCCTTATATGAATGAATAGGGAAGGTTTGGACCTGGCAAAAGGGTCTTTTTGCCAGGTCAACTTGGCAGTGTAAAACTGCATTTAATATACATTTCCTTGGCACATGTAGTGTACTTTACTAGGGACTTATAAGTAAATTAAATATACCAATTGGGGTTAAGCACAGCACTTTAGCAGTGGTAACATGCACAGAGTCCTAAAGCCAGCAAAAACAGGGTCAGGAAAAAGGAGGAGGTAGGCAAAATGTTGGAGAGAAGACCACCCTAAGGATATCAGGTCTAACGTACCTAGAGCCAGCCTTATGCAGGGGAAGTTCCTGACCTACTCCCAAACTGGTTCTGCCCAGTTCCTCCACTTACCCTGGGTTTGACTCCGAACTGTCTAGGGTAACAAAGGCAGGGACAGGCCTGGTGTCAGGTTACTTTGTAAGTACTGCAGGTATGGTCCTTTGAATTTTAATCAGGGCAGTGCGAAACTCCTCCTCATCCATCCTGTCCAGAAGATCCACTCCCTTTACACTCAGGCCTCTTTTGTCCCCATGACATAGGAATAAACAATAAAGCATAGAAGAGCTATAACAATCATGTGACCCTAGGCAATGGTAGAAAGACACATTTGGTTTAAGCAAAAAATACCAACATTCTAAGGGGCATATTTACAAGAAAGTCATGCATCGGCCCTGATGCAGCCACTTTCTTTGCATCGCCCTGAACCA
Organism: Pleurodeles waltl; assembly: GCF_031143425.1. Lineage (NCBI taxonomy): Eukaryota > Metazoa > Chordata > Amphibia > Caudata > Salamandridae > Pleurodeles > Pleurodeles waltl. The sequence goes on from NC_090444.1 coordinate 316,952,640, forward strand.
CCTAATGACACCATGGCTGTGCCGTATTTACAATACTGTGCACCATGGCAGTCGTTAGGACCATAGCATCAAAACTTTTGATGCAATTGTGGTGCTTTGCTGCACTAGCGTCAAAAATGTTGACACTAGTGCAGCAAAGCACAGTGAGGGCCATTGATTAAAATGGGTGTGTCGTTTTAATGCCTGCTTTGAGCAGGCATTAAAAATGACAAAAAACTGGTGCAGTGAAATGTTGCCAATTTCACGGCACCATTTGTTTGGGCCTTCCTGTGTCGGAACGACCCTCATGCATACATTTTGCCAGGCATAGAATTACGCCACTTTGTAAATGCAGCGCTGTGGAAAAGCAACTTTAGCACCACATTTGCTTAAAAAAATATGTTATGGAGGCGCAAGGTGGCGCTAAGTTCTTGTAAATATGCCCCTAAACGTGGCACTTTCAGAATGGTAACTTAAAATCTGACTTTACCAGTAATGAGGATTTTAGATTACAATTAATTTGAGTGGAATAAATATTTCTCTATCTCTTCCCAAAGTAAAGGTACACTTATTAATTGTATTAAGGTGATCTAGTGTTAGTCGATGGGAGAAACAACCTTGCTGCTGTGAAAAATAATTTACATCCTGCTGTATGAGCTACATTAGTTGCGACTTAAAAGCATTTATGAAGGGAAGTTTAGGCTTTGCCCAGGTGAAACTGAAATTTACAACTGCACTACAGGCTGCTGTGGCAGGCCTGAGACATGTTTTACTGTGGTACCTCATGGGGTGGCACAATGATTGCTGCAGCCTACTGGTAGTTCTTACTTACAGGCCCTGGGTATATGTAGTAAAATTTACTGAGGACTTATTAGTCAATTAAATATACCAATCAGGTGTAGGCCAATGTTACCATCAAAAGAAGGCTGATTTCTTACATAATTGCACTGAACTGGCAAATTTTCAATCTTTATGCACATTTGTAAAGAGATTCTTTTGCCCAAGTGACGGGCACTGGCTATTCTTGCAATGTAGTCATTAGTATATAAAAGTCTTTCTTGTTCTTAAATTGACAAATTGTTAAAAGACCAATGTCAGGGCCAAAAAAGCCATTTCACAGACAAAAGGCCGTTGCAGATAATTATCTGCCTTAACCAATGCAAACACGTTGTTATTTAAATGTTTGTTTTTACATTGACTGATACTAGAGGAGATCCCTAATATATACACTGCATGGCCATTTGTTGATGACACTTATGCATACTTTCACTAGGAAATTTATATTCTGAATTACGTCTTTTGTGGGTCATTTGCATAATGAGTGAATTCAGTTTCTTTAGCTAACTTCTTTCAACATTGAGGGATTTTTCGGACATACGCTTCAGGCAAGTTCTAGTCTGTTGTTAAATTGTGCTTCTATAGTACTCTGACTTTTCCAAGATGGCACTGACAGTTTCAAGATTTAGCACGTGACCAGCCTTAACCGATCTACATGCTTATAGCGTTTCTGTTTTGGAACTCAGGGACTTTCTGCATTGATTGGGGAACATGCTAGTTGGAGTGCTTGTGACCTCTTTGTTGAAGTGGGTGGAACAGTGTTTTAATGTCTCTTATGAATTTTCTTCTTTGTCTATGTTGACTGATCCCTTTCTCGATGATGGTTTTCCCTTGTGAAATGATTACAAAACGTTGAGGTCATTATTATCCACATTCTTTGGGGTAAGCTGTGACTCCTTATAATTGTAGATGCAATTGCAAATGTAAGTTTCTTCCTCTTCTAACAACCTATATATTTTGTATTATTTTTGCAATTAGATTATGGCATTCTGTTAAGTGACATTGTGTTTTATATTTAGACACTTATGGTGTGGTTTGGCACCGAGCATTTCTGGTTAGAGTTATATTTCTCTGTCTGGATACTATAAAGGGAACATAGACACATACACACCTGTGGTAGTTTGTGTGGTGGCACTTTTCTAGCTTTTAGGTTGCACTAACATGGTGATTGATACTCATTAATGACACTTTGGCGTACCAATTATTTTCCTTTAAGATTGTTTTGATATTTGTGTTTATGAATTAGGCTCTTCAGGGGCCCGTCCATTTGGCTTTGCTTGAGTCATATAGTCCTGATTGTGGTCTCTTGGACTGTTTAGCCATTTGAGACCAAAACATCGACAGTGCATCCACACAAAGTGCCTGATTATAAGCTTGGAGGATGGGATACTCTGTCACAAATGTGACGGATATCCTTTCCACACTATTGCAATTTTCCATATATCCATTGGAACTTGTAAAGCTGCAGGCGGGATACCCGTCACATTTGTGATGAATGGAACTTGTAATACGGCGGGTGCTATATCTGTCACTTTTATGATGGAGTATCCCATCTGCCAAGGTTGTAATCACGCTCTAAGTCTGAAGATTCGACTTTGATCATTTTCAAACATACGTTGGATGTTCATTGTATCTTGATTAGAAAGTCTGTATCATATTAGGTGGATCTCCATTGATCTTCACAACACAACCGTTAACTTGATCTGTGTGATTAATGAAGGTCATTTTTGTTTTCTATAGCACTGTATTAAGGACCTTGACTAAACACTGTTAAAATTGATTAGAAGTAATACATTGATATGTGTAATGGACGATAGCATAAGGTGGGTCCAGGAGAAGGTGAAAAGTGTGGGGCGACCATGTAGAAAAGGCACATTTTCTACACCATCCTCCTCATGTTTCCCAAAATGTTTCATCCTGGCATTGCAGATTTCTTCCCTTAACAGCAGCCACCTGTCATCTTCCCTCGCCAGTGTCAGCATTTGCAGTATCAGTCAGTATTTTTAATCATCCACTGTGACTTTCGTTGGGGATGAGGTTATTTTCTAATGGTTTTATCTTATTTAAAATAGCTGTGCTAAGTGCTTGCGCCTACTGTCTTTCAACAATGTTTGTGAAAGTCCTCATTTGCGCTGCTTTGTGCCATTTTAATGCACATGCTTTAGCATTAGTATAAATAGGTGGTTGTTCTTGTTGAAGGTACCCACTCTGCATGCTTTTCTAACTATTTTGCCTAACACAATTCAAAGCATTTTGGTGCTGCACTTTCATTAATTTTCGATGCAAAAACGTATTTACTCTCAAGCAGTGATTAAAGTTGCCAGTTGTGTCAGTGTAAATATCATGAGCACCCATGCAGATACGATCGTAGATTGTATTTGACACAAAAAAACGTAGAGCACTGTTTTTGGAAATCTTTTGGGCCTCAATGAAAGCTATTGTCTCATGGTTTCTAATGCTGCTAAATGATATTCTGATAAAGACATTCCCATGGCATGCCAGATATTCTATGTTATATCTTCGGAGCAATGCTTGAGCTCCATAGCTGTAATTCTCATCATTCACTCAGCTATTTGTATGTGAAAGGCATCATAGTTTTGAAAAAGGTAGGTACCTTACTTTTGTTCCGATTCAGCAATAGGTTATTTGTTCAATTTCAGTTTTAGTGTAGTATTTTTGAATGTGCTTATGTATTTCTTGTTGAAGCCTTCTATTGGATGTTTTGGGTAAACTGAGTTGCATTGGTATTCGAAAATAACGTGAAACACAAACAATTATTGAAAATGCTCTATTGGAATATATTCTGTTGCAAGGGTGTAAGGATGAACTTGAATTTGAACCCTTTTCTACATGAAGACGGTTGATTCTTGAGAGGACCAATCCCACAAAATATAGAATCAGTCGTTTCTGATGGTTGACATTTGCAAAAGTGTCAATATTGTGTAAGATGGCTACCTGCCTATGCTTTCATTAGAGCAGTACATGATATGATAAAATCCGTTGCAGAATAAATCCCATTAAAAAAATAGCATTCTTGGGTGAACAATGGCTCAATCTAATGTGAATAGGCCAACCAATGTGAGCTCCAAAAGGAGCAAGGGATGAGCAAACCCAGAAACACAAATGGCATAGCTGAAGTGGTAAACTATTACAATGCATCATTAAGCAGTTTTCTTCCACATTACCTTAATCAAACATCTCTTTTCTCCCTTCTCCAATCTCAGTTCTTCTTTGATCCATGTTAGAGAGATGCCTCTTAAACCCATCGTCAACTCTCCAACCTGTTTACACCACGCTAAATATTCTTCCTTTATAATTTTAATAGAGTGTTCTGCAGCTTTTGTTAAAGTTGGGTTCGCTTGTTGTCGCTCTCAGCTAATTTTCCTCAGTATTTCAGCCTCTGCAGATTTTCAATCTGTGGGGTCTGCACTTTCTTGAACTTTGTCTTTTCTTTCCAGCTGCTCTTACTCTGTAACCAGAGGTGATCAGAGTCCTGACTCTTTGTCGATTCCTACAAGGCACAACAGAGTTCTGGCTTTGGCCATCTATTATTTCCTATCTACACATCTCCTCTTACTTCTCTTACGCCTTCATTTGTACTGTCCTTCTATTCTATGCCGATCTCTCTGATAATCTACCCTTTAAATCTTAACAATTCTCTCTCTCATCTAGACTGTTGTATTTCGCCATTTCTCAGACTAGCAGAATTTTGTGTTGATGCCCTGTTTCTTAATCCTTAATCGTTTCCGTTGTATTCCATTCTCTACTATTTCCTTCTCTTTGCCACTCCTTCAGTTCTTGAGTGTTATGTTTTCATTGTCTTTAAATGAATTCATGTTCCTCAAATCCTCTTGTATACCAGTAGCGATAGTCATCATTCTGCCTTCAAATTCTTGCTTCTTCCTCACCCCTATCCTGATGTGCCCAATTGTCTGCCCATTCATTTTCACTGCTGGGACACAAGTATCAGACCTCATTGCCTCTTTCCTTCAGTTATGCCATTGACATACAATGCTTGTGTTTTTCTAAAAAATAAAATCTCCTGCAGTTGTCCTAGCATCATTAGGTAGGATCCATTCGTCACAATACAAATGTACGTTTTGTTCTTTCGAATCAGCCCTTTGCAAACACACTACAGTAATTAAATAAGATGAAAAGTAGCCAGCACTTACCTACTCTTGTATTTGCAGTAATTTACTCATAGGCCCTTTTGCCTCACAACCGTCAGAGAAATCAGTGACGTTATAATGCACAATTGTCGGGATGTTTTATAATAAATGTTAAAAGCAACACAGTTGGTAATGTCTAGTACGTCTGTGTGAAGGTACTTTAAAAGAAAACAAGTGTAAAATAAATTGATACTACGGCTTAATTATCAGCGTTGATCGTTTAAAGTATTAAAAGTGAAAACACTTCTACTAGCAATGAGAGACCATTTCTTGCATATCCTTTGCCCTTGTCCACAACGTCCTCTAATTAAGTAATAGAAAGATACATTTCAACTATAATTTAATTAGCTCTTTTCTGGCGTGCTATTATTTTGCTGGATGAGACCCTATTTGCTGTTGAAAACGTTCTAAGGCCCATATTTATACTTTTTTAGTGCCGCATTTGCGCTGCTTTTTGACGCAAAAACGGCGCAAACTTGCAAATTCCAATTGTATTTTCCAAGTTTGCACCGTTTTTGCGTCAAAAAGCGGCGCAAATGCGGCGCTAAAAAAGTATAAATATGGGCCTAAATGTTTAGTTTAGTTGACAGAGCTTGCAAGTTATCATTGAATATTCCTCTAAATAAGCGTTAACCGCTTCGCTTCGGGGCTAAACTGCTCTGTTTTTCGTGTCCAGATTGTCTGCATCAAAAAACAGAAATAACGTTTCATGGATTTTTTTTATACCATCTGAGAATGCCTTGTGTTCGAAATGGGTTCTTTGGATTGCAGTTAGGTTACCCTCTGTCCAAGCAAGGACCCTCACTCCAGTCAGGTTAAGTCCCACATAATTCAAATTATCCTGTGCCCACCCTGTGGTAGCGTGGCACTGAGCAGTCAGGCTTGACTTAAAAGGCAATGTGTAAGGTATTTGTGCAATAATCATGCAATAACACAGTAGAACACCACAAAAAAACACCACACAGTGTTTAGAAAAATATATAACATTTATCTGGCAAAATGTTGGTCAAACTATCAAAATGCAATAAGTATATGTTGAAAATGTCACTGCAAAAATGATATAAAGTGTCTTTAGGCTCTTAAAAGCAATAAATGTCTCTTACAAGCACAAAGTACCTGGTTTGCGTTCAAAATCTCCGCAAAGAACCGCAGACGAGGAGATGCGTGGAAAACAGGGAGGTGTGCTTCGATTTCTCGGGCCCCACACAGCAATGTGTTGTTTATTTTTCACGCAGGGAAGTCTTTGCATCGATTTCTGGTGCTTGGTCTTGGATCCTCTCTGGGTTGCAAGGTGTTCTCTGGATGTCGGGCTGCGTCGTTGTGGCTCAGCTGTGCGTCAATCCAGTGGGCCATGCATCGAATTTCTGGTCGCTGCCCTGCGTCCATCTTCTTGTTGTGAAGTCGGGCTGCGTCGTTCCGGTTCGGCATGTGGTGAATTTTTCACTGCAATACAAGCTGCACGTCATTTCTGGCAGGCTGTGCGTCGATTTTCGCCGCACAACAAGTTCTTCTTTCAGGAATGAAGTCTTTTTGGTCCTGAGACTTCAGGGAACAGGAGGCAAGCTCTATCCAAGCCCTTGGAGAGCACGTCTCAGCACAGCCAGAGAGCAGCAAGACAGCAGGGCAACAGCAAGGCAGCAGTCCTTCATAGAAAGCAGTCAGGCGAGTCCTTTGGGCAGCCAGGCAGTTATGCTTGGCAGGTTGCAGATTCTGGGTCAGGTTCTCTTCTCCAGGAAGTGTCTGTAAGGTAGAGTGTCTACCTCAGAAGTGTCTAAGTTGGTAGGGTCAGAGACCCTGTTTAAATACCCAAATGTGCCTTTGTAGTGGGGAAGGCTTCAAAGAGTGGCTTAGAAGTGCACAAGATCCCCTTTCAGTTCCATCCTGTCTGCCTGGGTCCCAGTAGGGGGTGTGGCAGTCCTTTGTGTGAGGGCAGGCTACTGTCCTTTGACAGGTAATTGTCAAGCCCTTACCCTCCCAGCCCAGGAAGACCCATTCAAAATGCAGATGCATGCAAGTGAGGCTGAGTATCCTGTGTTTGGGATTGTCTGAGTGAATGCACAAGGGAGCTGTCAACTAAACCTAGCCAGCCGTGGATTGGAAGGCACAGAAGGATTTAAGTTTAGAGAAATGCTCACTTTCTAAAAGTAGCATTTCTAAAATAGTAATTTAAAATCCAACTTCACCACTAAGCAGGATTTTTGTCACCGTTCTGTCCATACTAAATATGACCTGGCTACTCCTTTCGGATCAGATTCTACCACTCAAACAGTATATGAGGGTATCCCCAATGCTATCCTATGAAAGGAGCAGGCTTCACACAGTGTAAAAACGAATTTAGGAGTTTAACACTACCAGGACAAATAGAACACACATGTCCATGTCCGGCCTTTTACTTACATAGTACCCTGCCCTATGGGCTATCTAGGGCCTACCATAGGGGTGACAGATGTAGACAAAGGGGAGTTTAAGGCTTGGCAAGTACTTTTAAATGTCATGTCGAAGTGGCAGTGGAACTGTACACACAGGCTCTGCAGATGCAGGCCTGAGACATGGTTAGGGGGCTACTTATGTGGGTGGCACAACCAGTGCTGTAACCCACTAGTAGCATTTAATTTACAGGCCCGGGCAAATGTAGTGCACTTGACTAGGGACTTACACTTACATTAAATGAGCCAATTGGGTATAAGCCAATGTCACCATGTTTTAAGGAGAGAGCATATGCACTTGAACACTGATTAGCAGTGGTAAAGTGAGCAGAGTCTTAAAACCAGCAAAAATGAGGTCTGAACAAGAAAAGGAGGAAGGCAAAAGGTACTCACAATACCACAAGTTATTGGGTCAGAACGATGACAAATGCATCAGACAACTGGTATACTGAAAAGCATTCTGAAGATTGCAAGCTAGCAGTCAACATGTATTAAATATGCTGCCCTCAAGTCTTCCAATACAAATCAGGGGCCAGATTTATCAAGGTTTTGCATCGCCCCCCTGCGCCACGTAAGGGGTCAATGCAAAACCTAAGTGAGATGTATCAATCCACTCAAGGTCACTTTGCATGCTCTAATATGGCTTGATAAATCTGCAGTAACACAAGGCAGCATATATTATTGCCTTACGTTAGTCTGCCCCAGGGTGGCGTTCCATTGTGGAGTGTGGGTGATCCCACACATCCACCCATGGATTTTGGCTCATTCCCAGATTTACCATTAGTGGTAGACCTAGGAATGCATCAAAATGCTTCTCTTGCCTAAGTGAGGCGTAAATATTTCTACCTGTTCTTTCCTCTTTCTATGTGTGCTGCATATTGCAGCACACATACAAAGAGGAAATGCCTCTGAGGATTGTTTTTGTTCAGGAAGGTGTCCCTTCTGGCACAAAAACAATGCTGTCTACAATGTAGGCACCCTTGCACTAGGAGAAGACAGGAATGTGCCTTGTATTGTTAAAACCAGCACATTTTGCCCTTTCCCTTTCACACAGCGAGGGGCAGCAAGGTGGCTTTATGCATTGTACTGCATGAAAAAATTATAAATATGTGGCCATGGCTTTATTATGTCCTATGTGAAATAGTGCAGAAGACCTGTTTGGTAAAGGAGAACATATACGTTATTACAGGATTTAAAGGTCAGGAATTGGTCTAAAACAGATAAAAACTGACATTCCCTGCATGCTGCTATTATGGAACAACAGAACTTCCAAAAATAAATTTAATTAGTCTAAATAATACATATTAATTTCTTCATTTATGCTATCATTGTAAGTTTGAAATTCAGTGACATCTGATGTATCACTGTTAAGGTTTGCAAAGAGAGTTCACATTAATAATCATACTTCCCCAAGTACATTAGTACCCAAAATACAGCATGAACTCATATATTACTAAATCAAAAGCTGTAAGGGAAATTTACTAGTGTTAAAATCATCACCTAAATCCACATCAAAATCTGGCAAATTCACCCCCTTACATTACAAACTTGAATAGACAGGTGGCATACACTTACCAGAGTTAACTAAACTGATAGTGCTCAATTTTCAATTTTATTTACTTCATTAGTTGGAACTCCGAATAGGTCCACATTCATGGATGATACATAAAATTACATACAACAAAATTGAACTACAAACTCCTATATAAAACAAGAATAAAACACTACATTATCTGTAGAAAAATAAATACATCCACAAAACTCCCCATCAAGCTTAAATTACATAGGGGGTCATTACGACCTCAGCGGTCTTTTCGCAAGACCGCCGAGGTACCGCCGTGCTGAAGACTGCCAGTGGTGGCGGTCTTCCGCTCGGCGTATTATGACCGTTGGTAGCCTGCCGTCCTTGTTCCGACGGAGAGCCGCCAACAGCCATACTGGCGGGAGGCGGGGAAGTGGAGGTTGCTCCACCTCCACCGCCACGCCAACAGAACACCGCCCAGCGAATCACGTCCTGTGCTTCACCGTGGTGGTGTTCTGTTGGCGGTGTGGTGTCGACGGAGCTGCCCCCATGGCCCCCGTCCCCTCCCGGAGGATCGTCGGACCAGGTAAGTCGATCGTCCGTGAGGGGAGGGGGATGGTGGGGTGTTGTGTGTTGCGTGGGTGCATGGGGCTGTGCGTGTGTGTATGTAGAGGGGGGTGTGAGTGCGTGTATGTCTGTGGGTATGTCTGTATGGATGTGTGCGTGTATGTTTGAATGTGGGTGTGCGTGTATGACTGTGTGTGTGGATGTAGGCATGTATGTCGGCGTGTGTGCGTGTAAGTATGTAGGTGGTGCGTGCATGCGTGTCGTGTGGGTATGGGTGAAGTGATGTTGGGGGTCGGGGTGGGGAGGGGGGCCCTGCCACCTTTGGGGGGTGGCAGGGGTGGTGGGGGGGTAGGGGAGGGATATGGAGTGGGGGCGGGGGTTGGGGGAGACCCCTATCAGTGCCAGGGAAGGAATTCCCTGGCACTGATAGTGCTTACCGCCATGGTTTTCATGGCGGTTCAGACCGCTGGAAAACCACGGCGGTAAGCCGGGTCAAAATACCGCCAGCGGTATAGTGACGGACGCCGGGCTGGAGACCCAGGTCTCCAGCCCGGCAGTCATCTGCGCCCTGGCGGGCGGAACGGAGAAGCGGCGGATGACCATGGCGGTTACCGCCATGGTCATAATACAAAAAAAAGACCGCCGGCCTGTTGGCGGTCTTACCGCCGCTTCCCTGCCTTCCGCCAGGGTCATAATGACCCCCATAATCCTTGTCAAACAGTACTATACTGTAGACATATAAAGTGCATCAGACTAAAAGATCTATCTTCCATATAAAAAGACATTAATCTCAACCCCTCTAGCTCTTTTCGATGTCGTCTATAATGCACATCGTACAGTGTAAGAAATGAGTACGCAGGGGTAAGCCACTGTTGTCACATTCCCGAACACATAATAGTATTGGCTTCCATAGGGACAGATAAAAACATATACATAAAATCCAAAATAAAATAATCTGAAGAATACAAGACAGCCAATCCTCTGCCCATCAGACATATATTACAGCACATTATCATTAATATGCTCTACTAATCATGGGAAAACCCCTCTACCTTATTGCACAGTAAAGTTCGTATAAAATGCCTCCAGACTGCCGAGGTAGTTCATTTACATTCATATTATAACCACAAGTATGTAAAAGCTCAATATAAATTCAAAAACGACTTAAACATTTTTAAAATCCTAAAACAGAATAATTCGTTAAGTGGGTTATACAAGATTTCCAGGGCCTCTCTGGTAGAAGAAATATTAGAATTCAGATAGAGGGGTTTCAACCATTTTTTCCTGAATGTTGCCAAAGCAGGACAAACAAATAAGACACGCTTAAGATCCTGCATCCCCAACTGGCAAAGATCACAGATGTTAGAAGATCCTTCCCATTTGGAGGTTAATTGTCTAAGTGGCACTCTATCTAATTTCAACAGAATGAAAAATCACCTCACCTCATGTGGGAGATTCCAGGCAAGGTATGGCTGAGAATGTTTAAAAGTCGCTGATTTAGTCAATGTAAGGAGTTTTCTCTTTAACAGGACTCAAAATCTAGGGAAAAACCTTTGGATCATGTCACTTCTTTCAAGGTTTCTTTAAGAACAGAAGACGGTTATAATAAAATCAGATTAGGTTCTAGTTCAAGCATTTGCACAATGAGATTTTAGTCTCTAAAAAATTTAGGCTTGTCTCTTAATCTGCTGATAATTTCTGTAAAAGCTAAGGCCATCATTACAACCTTGGTGGTAAATGCTGCCTACCGCCGTGCTGATGGGCGCCAACATACTGTGACTGCAGAGGTAAACCGCCATGGGTATTATGACCCACACAGAGAATACCGCCACAATACAGACACCCACACAAGTCCTCCACACCAAAGGTCAGTGATAAACTGGCGATAGCAAAACCCACACTGTCACGCCCACAGGAACACACCCACAGTATCACAGTATCACGAACCACAAATCAACAACGGTAAATCACTGGCGGTACACACTGCTGCGCTCAAAATGCACGCACACTTACAAAACCTCACCACATTGGACAATACAAAATACACACACCTGATCCACATACACACACCACACCCACAAACTCAGACCACTATAAAACACCCACCCACATTACCCACAACCCCTTACAATGCCATTTTTGAAGAAGCAGAGAGAAAGAAAAGCTATTCCCAGGAGACCATGGGCACAGTACTGGCCATGTTTCAGGAGACCCAGCGGCTGCAGGAGGAACAGTACCTGGGGATCAGGGAGGACGTCCATTAACACCACCCTGGTCACCATGGCAGGGGTGCTGGCAGACATGGCCAACACCATGAAGGGAGACAGTGGCATACCACTGGGCCCTTGACACCAGCCCAAACGATGAACAGCTTTCCACGCCTGCCGGCGCTAGTGGACAGGAGGTCCCCCCACTGGAACAACAGGCCACCAGCACCCCATCCCCTGCAGTAGAAGAACCACCCCGCAAACGGTCCCTGCGATCCAGTCACAAGACAGGGAACATTGCCAAGACCCCCACCAGGATATAAGACTCTCCTGATTGCCACCCCTCTGTCCCACTATGTCACCCTGACCACCTTGAACTGACATTGCTTCACTTCCTATGCCCCATGCACCTGTGATACAAAGAGACTGGACTCTACCATGGATATTCCTCCACCATCACCCCAGCCCATTACACATCCCCCTCTACTTATTAGCACTTAAATAAACACCCTTGAATCACAAAACAATCTGAGGTCAGTCTGTACTTTCACCAATGTATTATTACAACCTCTTAGGCAAATATCAATGTAAATGTTCATTTGCACATACCAAAGTATAACAGTTGTTGGGCAGCAGTAAACATAGCAGAAGGCAGAATGTGGTACCCAGATCTGTGAAAAGGAAAGGCAAAGTGAACTGTTAGGGTCCTTACACAGAGGTAAAAAGGCTGACTTATGCAATGACCTACAGTAGTCCGATATGAGATGAGCAGTGCCAGTCTCTTACCTGTGTCTCACTGGAAGTACTGCATGATGATGTTGTTTCGGTTGTCAATATCTTTTTCTTCTGCCTCCTCTTCTTCACTGTCCACAGGCTCCACAGCTGCCACAAGACCCACATCAGGCCCATCCTCCAGCAGAAAAAGCACCTGACGCCGCAAAGCCAGGTTGTGCAACATACAGCATGCCACGATCATCTGGCATACCTTCTTGGGTGAGTAGTATAGGGAGCGACCTGTTAGATGGAGGCACAGGAATCTAGACTTCATGAGGCCAAAAGTCCGCTTAATAATCCTCCTAGTTCGCCCATGTGCCTCATTGTAGCATTCCTCTGCCCTTGTCCTGGCATTACTCACTGGGGTCAGTAGCCATGAGAGGTTGAGGTAATTAGAGTCACCTGTAAATGTTGAGGGATATCTGTTGGACATACAACTACCCCATACCCAGACACCTATTCATACTGTGTGGGGACCTTGGGTTCACCTATTAGCCACACACGGTGCCTCTGGAGTTGGCCCATCACATAAGGGATGCTGCTATTCCTCAAAATGTAAGTGTCATGCACAGAGCCAGGATACTTGGCATTCACATGAGAGATGTACTGGTCTGCCAAACACACCATCCGCACATTCATTGAATGGTAGCTTTTACGAATTCTGTACACCTGTTCATTCCTGCGGGGGGTACAAATGCCACATGTGTATCATCAATGACATCAATGATGTTGGAGACATGTCCCACGGCATAGAAGTCAGCTTTCACTGTGGGCAAATCCTCCACCTGGGGGAAAACGATGTAGCTGTGCATGTGTTTCAGCAGGGCAGAGAACACTCTGGACAACACGTTAGAGAACATTGGCTGAGACATCCCTGATTCCATGGCCACTGTTGTTTGAAAGGAACCACTGGCCAGGAAATGGAGCACTGACAGGACCTGCACTAGAGGGGGGATATCTGTGGGATGGCTGACAGCTGACATCTGGCCTGGCTCCAATTGGGCACACAGTTCTTAGATTGTGGTACGATCAAGTCTGTAGTTGATAATGATGTGTCTGTCTTCCATTGTCAACAGGTCCACCAGGGGTCTGTACACCGGATGATGATGCCATCTCATCATCTGCCCCAGCGGATGTGCCCTGTGGAGGAGAATGGTGAGCAGAGGGTCATGTACCACATAGGTTGCACAAGGGTTTTTGCACTAATGTGATTAAATCGGTATGTGGCGTTGTCTGTCAGTATTTGTGCCCAAATGTGCTGTGAAGCAGTTAGGTGCCCTGCCATGTGCCACCCTGAAATGGCAGCTGCCTCACATGTAAGGAGGGACAAGGGAAAATGAGGTAAATGCGCTGGCGTTGTGGAGCGTCGCGGTAGACGGTCGAAGACCGCCGCGCAATTCAGCATTGGTTATCATTGGTCGCTATGGGTTCCAGGAGCCAATGACGATGTACGCCGGCGGTGACGGTATGCACCGCTGCGGACGTGACCGCCATTTGCTATCTGTTCACTCACTTGATACCCGACCTTCAACAGGAGAGGACCTACACTGCAAGTGCTGCTGTGACCTCAGTCTGGAAGCGACAATGGCTCGAGTGTCTGGGGAGAGGGCCCCTGCCTTCACTGTGGAGGAGTTGGAGAGACTAGTGGATGGGGTCCTCCCCCAGTACACGCTACTCTACGGTTCTCCAGACAAACAGGTGAGTACACTGTGAGCATGATGCGTGGGACATGAAAGCGTGGAGTGGTGTGGATGGAAGATTCATGTTGGGGGGGCTGAGGCCTGCATGTGAGGATGGTGAGTGTATGTGTGTCAGGACATGGGTGGGAGGTGGTGGGCAATGAGTATGACGAACCGGACGGGGGAGTAAGTTCCTTTCATACTTTACCTTTCCTCTAGGTCAGCTCCCAACAGAAGAAGAGTATTTGGTGTGCCATTGCCAAAGAAGTGCAGACCCTGGGGGTCTATCATAGACGGAGCACCCACTGCTGCAAGAGATGGGAGGACCTGCGCTGCTGGAGCAAGAAGATGGCAGAGGCCCAGCTGGGGATGGCCTCCCAACGTGGAAGGTGTGCCCATCGCACCATGACCCCCCCTGATGTTCCGTATTCTGGCAGTGGCATATCCGGAGTTGAATGGGTGCTTGAGGGCATCACAGCAGCCACAAGGGGGTGAGTAGAGTCTCATTCAGCTGACTCTGCGTGCATTACAAGGTGTCTGGGTGGAGGTTGTGGGCTGTGGGTTCCCCTAGGCCAGGCGGAGCTTGCTAGGGTAGGTCCCTTATTAGGCAGGCTCTGTGGCACTCCAACCCCAATAGTGGTAGTGGCCATCAACAACTAGTCAGGCTCCTGTGGGTTCCAGGTGTGCAGTAAATGGGGTTAGGCATAGTCCCCCATGGGCAGGTGATTTTTCCTACAAAATGTTAGTGCATGGCCTAGTGCAGAGGGCTGCTCCCTGTGTGTTTGCCGGCATTGACCATATATCTCCTCTGTCTCCTCCTGCTTCTTGTTTTGTCACCCTGTCCTTGTGTGCATCAGCATCAATTGGCGGAGGGGCAGTAGCACTGGAGCAGGAGGGAGCTGCAACCACATGGCCCAGGAGGGTGAATGTACGGAGTCTGAAGGCACCAGTGGGACGGAAGGCGAGGGGAGCTCCACGACAGGGACAGGAGGGGACACCAGCGACAGCGACTCCTTCTCTGATGGGAGGTCCCTTTCAGTGGCGGGCACTTCTGTGCCCACTGCAACAACAGGTACAGCCGCCACCCCTCCTACCAGCATCACCCTCCCAGCAGCCCCTCAGCATGTTTCCCGTGCCCGCTCACCCAGGAGGGTAGGCATTTCCTTCGCCCCAGACACCTCAGGCCCTGCCCCAGTCAGCCCTGCTGCCCTCAGTGAGGAGGCTATTGACCTCCTGAGATCCCTCACTGTTGGGCAGTCAACCATATTGAATGCCATCCAGGGTGTCAAGAGGCATTTGCAGCAAACAAATGCATACCTAGAGGGCATTCATTCTGGCGTGGCAGCCCAACAGAGAGCATTTCAAGCTCTGGCCTCAGCACTGATGGCAGCCATTGTCCCTGTGTCCAGCCTCCCCTCTCCAACATCCACTACCCAGACCCAATCCCCTCTACCTCAGCCTATCCCAAGCACACCATCAGACCAGCATGCACACACATCAACACACAAAAGTGGCTCAAGCAAACATGAGCACCACACATCCCACAGGCAGTCACACAAGCACCATACCCATGCAGACACACCAACATCCACTGCCTCCACTGTGTCCCCCTCCTCCACGTCCTCCACCTCCCTCCCAGTCTCGTCTCCACTCACACCTGCTTGCACTACATCCACAGCCATTATCTCCATCACCAGCATACCCATCACTACACACTGCTCACGTGTAATCACCACCCCCACTACCATTCACATGTCCCCTGTGTCCTCTCCCAGTGTGTCTGTGAGCCCTCCTCCCAAAGTACACAAACGCCGGCACACACCCACTCAACAGCCATCCACCTCAAAACAGCCTCCATCCTATGCCCCTTCATCCAAACTCAGCAGACTTATACCTCCTACAACCACTACCTCTTCCTCCACTCCCAAACCCCCTCCATCTTCCAGTCGCAGTGTGTCTAAAAAACCTTTCCTGGCTACCATTGACCTCTTCCCTACACCTCCACCCCCATCCTTCTCCTGCGGCCAGGTTGTCTAGAGCCCAGACCAGCACCTCAGCCACCAAAAAAAGCATCTACTAACCCAGTCCTTGGCAGGATGAAGCACTCTGGCACAAAGCCCCCTCCAGAACCAGTGGAGAAAAGCATCCACTAACCCAGTCCTTGGCAGGATGAAGCTCTCTGGGCACAAAGCCCCCACCAGAACCAGTGGATAAAAGCATCCACTAACCCATTCCTTGGCAGGATAAAGCACTCTGGGCACAATGCCCCCTCCAGAACCAGTGGAAGACGCCACCCGCTAGAGAGACTGTTGCTTTGCACTCCCCAGGACCATGCAGTGGGCATACCACCCACATGAGAGACTTGAGAGACTGTGGCTTTGCACTCCCCACGACCATGCAGTGGGCAAACCACCCACTTGAGAGACTTGAGAGACTGTGGCTTTGCACTCCCCAGGACCATGCAGTGGGCAAACCACCCACTTGAGAGACTTGAGAGAATGTGGCTTTGCACTCCCCAGGACCAAGCAGTGTGCAAACCACCCACTTGAGAGACTTGAGAGACTGTGGCTTTGCACTCTCCAGGACCTAGCAGTGGGCAAACCACCCACTTGCGAGACTTGAGAGACTGTAGCTTTGCACTCCCCAGGACCAAGCAGTGTGCATGGAGCCCCCTCGAGGAGCAGTGGCATCGTCCCATCATCCGGCTGAGGTGCCCCTGCCCCCTTCCCCCTGAGGTGCCTGTTTTTTTCGACGTGATGCCCCTGCAGTGTTCTCTCCGTTTTGAGGCAGGTGTCATGTGTGGGCTTCACCCATGCCTTTTGGGACCAATGGTCCACGGACATTTAATGGGACAGTGTACGGACTTGTATACTTGCTGTTAATATTTGTATATACTGATGATTTAAAGTTATCTTGGGCTATCTGACTGTTCGAATATTACACTTGTTAAAGTCATTTCATTTGGTCCTTGCGTTCCTCCAGGTGGTGACGGGTTGTATCTGTGATGTGATTGGATATATGTGTGTGTTTACTGTTGTGTGTTGGGGGTCGGAGGTGCAGGTGTTGCGTGCGTGTGTCACTCTCTTTTCCCACCTCCCCTCCCCGGTGTGCTAGGTGCAGTACTCACCATCGTCGTTGCGGCTGTCTTTGATGTTCCTGGTAGATGAGGAGGTAGACCAGCACCGGCAGGACCTGTAACTCAGGCTCCATGGCGTCCTGGTTGTTCGTTGACTGTCGAGAGGTGAGTGGTTTCTCTTCCACAGACTGTTTCCGCCGTGCTTTTGATGGCGTTGGTACCGCCCCGGAAAAGCTGGCGGATTGGTGCCTTGTAATAGTGTGGGTGGTACATTGACTTCCGCCTGTCTGTTGGCGGTTACCACCCGCAGTGTTTGTTAAAGTGGCTGTCTGTGTTGGCGGTTTCCGCCATGGACGTAATAAATTTTTTTTTCTGCCGCCCTGTTGGCTGTATTACCACCGCTTAATCACCGACCGCCAGGGTTGTAATGAGGGCCATGATCTTGGTCGCTGAGTGAACAGGATAACATTTCCCCCCCAAAAATAGGTTTTTACCTGCTCTAACTTAGGTTGACCCAGGAACCAAGAATTTTTATTTTTTTTACTAGAGCTTTTCCCTAGTTGAGACTTAGATATATTAATTTTCAAATGATACTGCATAGTGTATTGATTTAAAGTTGCCAGATGCTGATTTAGACATTTCGGAGTGAGGTCAATCACTGTTACATCGTCAGTGTATAAGAGGCAGGAGATAGAACGCCCTCCAATTTTGGGTGCACAGCCATCAGCATTCGATAACGAGTCAGGCAGGTCATAAATATATAAAGAAAAGAGCAAAGGAGCCAAGAAACAACCTTGCTTCAATCCATTTTTTGAAGGGAAACCTAAAGACATGCCCTGCTCTCTTCCTGGAAGAACGTTGCACCAGGTTGAGAAGTGCAAAGTTATGACAAAATGTAACAAATGTGGTGGAACCCTATCTACAACACACACATTCCTACTGTCAAAAGGACTTCAGAGAGATGGAATCTGCCTTGTGTAGCCCCTTTCAGAAACTGCATGCATCCTTGCCCCCTTCCAGCTCCAAACAAGTGACTAAGGGCCAGATGTAGGTAGGAAAAAATTAGTGAGTCGGAAATTGCGAGTCGTTGCGACTCGCAATTTCAGACTCGCTAAATGGTATCCAAGAAGAAAAGGCGACTTCACTTTGCGACTTGCAAATGAAGTCGCACCACAGATTGCGAGTCCGCTTTTTGCGACCGCGCTAAAAACTAACACGCAAATTGCGAGTGGGTGTCGCAAATTGCGACTGTGCTGCAAATTGAATGCAGGTCCAGCAGAACACTCTGGAAAAACTTCCTGGCTCCTGATGATGACATCACAGCCAGGAAGTTTACTAATACACCTGGGAGGAGGGAGGACCACACCCAT
Source organism: Pleurodeles waltl (assembly GCF_031143425.1). Taxonomy (NCBI): domain Eukaryota; kingdom Metazoa; phylum Chordata; class Amphibia; order Caudata; family Salamandridae; genus Pleurodeles; species Pleurodeles waltl. The sequence continues at coordinate 316,971,246 of NC_090444.1, forward strand.
TTGAAACTGCTGAACTGCAAACAGGAGGAACAGCAGCTACCATGGCAGACACTCCTAGAAAGCGCAAATTGAAATTTGCAGAAAAAGAACTGGAGGTGCTGACTGAGGAATGCTGTCAGCACCATGAACAACTTTTTGGGAGGGCAGCCCTCAGTGTGCAGGACAAGGTAAACTCCCTGGGTGTGAGCCACTGGAGCATAGAAGAATTTAAGAAACGGTGGTATGACCTGCGCTCCCGGACCAAGGAGAGGGTGGCAGAGCAGCTCCGGGAGATGAGGGGCACTGGAGGGGGACCATCCACTATACCACCACACACACCCCTGGAGGAAAGAGTGGAGGACACCTTGGAGCCAGAGGCAGTGTGCGGGATGGGAGAGCTGGACACATTAGCAACAGGACAATCAACCGGTGAGTACCATGAGACATGCATGTACACCCATATATGCCATACCCCCACCCACCTTGTACACAGCAGCATGCACAACCAAAATAGCTCCATTTCAGAGTAGCAACCACCTGCATGGTGCATTATGGGCAATGTAATCAAGTAGGCAGTTGATAGGCAACAGTTTATTAGGAAGTAGATAACAGATGGTAGATACTGACAGTGTGTTCCCTATGTCCCACAGGTCTCCCACACGACACCACCTCCAGCCACAGCGTCCAGGGGCCACAGGTCAGCCACCAGCCTGCACAGGACTCAGGACCAGCCACCACAGAGACCTGCACCACCCAAACACAGTCCCCTCCTGATGCACCAGTTGCCATACTGGTGAGTGAGCCAGCACCCGGTCCCAGCCACAGTGCCGGTGCACAGGACACGGAGCCTCCACTGCGTCGCAGGCGACGTCTAAATGTCCCTCCAGTGCCGCAGTCTGAGTCAGGGGACGCTTCCATGTCGGCCGCCGAGGCTGCACTCCTACGTGGTCAGCGCCTACAGACACGGGAGATGAGGAACATATCAGGGGCCATGCGGCGCATGGAACCGAATCAGAACACAGGGCTGAAACTGGTACACACAGAGCTGCAACAACTCAATACCCATGTTGGCGACCTTGCACTCTCAATGAGACAACTGGTGGCAGAACTCATCACTGAGAGAGAGGGTGCAAGGCTCCGTGACAGGCAGCTCATCCACCGGTTAGATCGCATGTCTGCCTCCATCGTCAGGCTGGCAGTGAACACCACTGGCCTGTCACGGCGCCCGGTCAGCCTCCAGGTGGACATGGGCCACTTTCGCAAAAACAACAACAACAAGTGATGGACGGAATGCTGAACATTGTCAAACATTCACCCCCAGTCACAGATCTGGGTTTAATCCATCGTTTTTTTGCTGCCCATGCCATTCCAGTTTGGACCCAGCCATATGCAAATCAGTCTTGACCCTGTTCCCCATGGGAACAGTCCAGCCCGAACTGCTAGGCCAGGTCTTCCCTGGACTGGAAACAAGCATCCTGGGACCGGTTTCGGGGTTTCACCCCTCATCAGCCAGGCTAGCTTGAATCCAGTGGCATGGGAAGCACGGGACCTACGTCTGGGCATGCCCTTCCCACTTAGGGCGACAAATGCAAAAACAACAAGTGATGGACGGAATGCTGAACATTGTCAAACATTCACCCCCAGTCACAGATCTGGGTTTAATCCATCGTTTTTTTGCTGCCCATGCCATTCCAGTTTGGACCCAGCCATATGCAAATCAGTCTTGACCATGTTTCCCATGGGAATAGTCCAGCCCGAACTGCTAGGCCAGGTCTTCCCTGGACTGGAAACAAGCATCCTGGGACCGGTTTCGGGGTTTCACCCCTCATCAGCCAGGCTAGCTTGAATCCAGTGGCATGGGAAGCACGGGACCCACGTCTGGGCATACCCTTCCCACTTAGGGCGACAAATGCAAAAACAACAAGTGATGGACGGAATGCTGAAGATTGTCAAACATTCACCCCCAGTCACAGATCTGGGTTTAATCCATTGTTTTTTTGCTGCCCATGCCATTCCAGTTTGGACCCAGCCATATGCAAATCAGTCTTGACCCTGTTCCCCATGGGAACAGTCCAGCCCGAACTGCTAGGCCAGGTCTTCCCTGGACTGGAAACAAGCATCCTGGGACCGGTTTCGGGGTTTCACCCCTCATCAGCCAGGCTAGCTTGAATCCAGTGGCATGCGAAGCACGGGACCCACGTCTGGGCATACCCTTCCCACTTAGGGCGACAAATGCAAAAACAACAATTGATGGACGGAATGCTGAACATTGTCAAACATTCACCCCCAGTCACAGATCTGGGTTTAATCCATCGTTTTTTTGCTGCCCATGCCATTCCAGTTTGGACCCAGCCTTATGCAAATCAGTCTTGACCCTGTTCCCCATGGGAACAGTCCATCCCGAACTGCTAGGCCAGGTCTTCCCTGGACTGGAAACAAGCATCCTGGGACCGGTTTCGGGGTTTCACCCCTCATCAGCCAGGCTAGCTTGAATCCAGTGGCATGCGAAGCACGGGACCCACGTCTGGGCATGCCCTTCCCACTTAGGGCGACAAATGCAAAAACAACAATTGATGGACGGAATGCTGAACATTGTAAAACATTCACCCCCAGTCACAGATCTGGGTTTAATCCATCGTTTTTTTGCTGCCCATGCCATTCCAGTTTGGACCCAGCCATATGCAAATCAGTCTTGACCCTGTTCCCCATGGGAACAGTCCATCCCGAACTGCTAGGCCAGGTCTTCCCTGGACTGGAAACAAGCATCCTGGGACCGGTTTCGGGGTTTCACCCCTCATCAGCCAGGCTAGCTTGAATCCAGTGGCATGGGAAGCACGGGACCCACGTCTGGGCATACCCTTCCCACTTAGGGCGACAAATGCAAAAACAACAAGTGATGGACGGAATGCTGAACATTGTCAAACATTCACCCCCAGTCACAGATCTGGGTTTAATCCATTGTTTTTTTGCTGCCCATGCCATTCCAGTTTGGACCCAGCCATATGCAAATCAGTCTTGACCCTGTTCCCCATGGGAACAGTCCAGCCCGAACTGCTAGGCCAGGTCTTCCCTGGACTGGAAACAAGCATCCTGGGACCGGTTTCGGGGTTTCACCCCTCATCAGCCAGGCTAGCTTGAATCCAGTGGCATGGGAAGCACAGGACCCACGTCTGGGCATACCCTTCCCACTTAGGGCGACAAATGCAAAACCAACAAGTGATGGACGGAATGCTGATGGACAGTGATGTGGCACGTGGACTGGGACGTCTCAGCCACGCCGTAGATCTCATGGAGGCACGACAGGTGGCAAGGGGCCCGGCAGACACGCCGCAGGACAGCGAGGAGGGCTCCACCGTTAGCAGTGTCTCCACCAGTGACACCAGGGTGTTGCGCAGTGGTAGCGCAAGGCAGGGCACTGCTGACACACCAGGAACTAGCCATGCTGGGCGAGGCCAGCGTATAGTGTGAGCTACGAACTGTGTAGAGGCACATGAGGTTAATGTGTCCTCATGCCAGGTGGACTTTTACAGCCCCTGAACTGTAGTTCATGTACATAGTTTTTTTGGTGCACATTATTAAATTCCTTGTTTGTTCCACTTCACACCTGGACTCATTGTGTGTGACATTAGTGCGTGTGGTGAGAGTTAACACGTACCTTCCAAAGTATTGGTTTACAATGTGGTCCCGTCTCAGTCTGCCTTGATTTGCAATGCTTCTATCCCCATGATGGCGATGTGGTAGCTCTTGCTCGTCATCCTCCGAATCTGGGTCTTCTGGGGTGAGAGGTAGCCCACGTCTGGTGGCAATGTTGTGCAGTATAGCGCATGCGCCAACTATCTTGAAAGCTGTTACTGGGTTATACTGGAGGGCACCTCCACTTCTGTGGAGACATCTGAATCTTGCCTTCAGCAGTCCAAAGGTCCTCTCTATGAAATTTCGGGTCCTCCTATGGGCATTGTTGTATCGCCTCTCAGTCTCATTGCTGGGTGTTAAGTACGGGGTAAGTATCCATGGTCGTAGTGCATATGCACTGTCACCTGTTTGGCACAAAATGTACAATGTTAGCTGGGCATAGATGGGTTCCACATTGACCTGTGTGTATGTCTTCAAGGTGTATTCAGCTATACCTAGGAGGTATCCGTCTCCAAACTCCCCACGTTGTAGGCGTTGGTGTATCCCACTGTGCCTGAAAATGTAGGAGTCATGTGTGCTCCCTGGAAATTTGGCTACCATGTCAGTGATAACATAATGGGCGTCACATACCACCTGGATGTTCAGTGAGTGGGTACACTTCCGGGTGCGGAACAGATATTCAAAATTTGCAGGTGGGCATATTTGTATATGTGTCCCGTCTACACACCCTATGACATGGGGGAAGTTGGCAATCCTGTAGAATTCCCACTAGGTGCTGTTGATTTCTGCCTCATTCCTGGGTAGGTATATGTATCTGGACATGTGTGTGAGTAAGGCATCTAGGAATGCTCTGAAGAACCGTGAGAGTGCACTTTGGGATACCCCACCTGCCACGGCAATGACCACCCTGATAGCTACCCGAGGCCAAGAGGTGCAGTGAGCATAGCACTTGCACATGTGTAGGGATGGTGCAGCCGCGCACAGTCTGGCGTTGAAGCTGAGGATTGAGTAGCTCTATTAAATCTAGGATTGCTGCACTGCTAAGTCTGTATGTCTGCCTGGTTCTGTATATCTTCTCCTGTCTCTGGCTCCTCCTCCTCATCTGCTGTGCGGCAAGGGCTCTCCTCCTCCTTGCTATCACATATATCTCCGCCATCTTGAGTAACCCAGGTGCCTTCTGGGTCTCCTTTTATACTTTGGTTCTGGTTACCACCTGCTCTGACTTAGTGGTAAATTGGAAGTGCAAAATGGGCTTTTTGTGACTAGTCGCAATTTGCGAGTGGCTATTGCATTTGGTTTGCGACTCGCAAATTGCGACTTCCTATTTGCGGGTCGCAAAATGGGGTCGCTATTTTTGCGAGTCGGTAATGGCTCGCGTCGCAATTTGCAAGTCGGAAATGGGATTTTTGCATCCCGTTTCAGATTTTGCGGGGTCGCAAATTGCGATTCGGGCCATTTGCGACTCGCAAAAGTTTGCTACATCTGGCCCTTAGAGCCTTATTACGAGGTTGGCGGTCTTGTGACTGCCAAACTTGAGGTGGGGGTTGGATCGTCACACTTTTGTGGCCAAGGAAGGTCCCTTGTTAGGCAGACTCTTTTAGCGCTCTCTTCCTGAAGATTTTAGCATTCACAATTACAACCTCATCACAAATTTAGCAGTTGGACCAGCAGATCACTGAAACCACGGGGAGGAGTCTGTCAAGCCAGTAGCCTCTCCCCAATCATATTATATTTTTCCACTGGGCTGAGTGGAGAAAACATTTTATTAAGACATTCCCGATGGTCAGCCCGATGGAAACAGTGCCTTAAGGGAGCAGAGGCCAATGCGCTCACACAACAGCACTCTCAGAATGCGCACTGTCTGTAGCAGAGTGTTCTGAAGGGGTACTGGGGTTCCCACATTTAGGCCCAGTGCAAGCCTTTGGGTGAGGAAAACCCGTGGCCATTCTTTAACGAATGAGTTTCCAGGGGTGACCCTATCCATTTCTGCAACATCTCCTGTGTCTTTTACTGTAAAATAAAAAAATTGTATCCCTCTTTCGCTAAGATCAACAAGTCAGAACTCTCCTTCTCATGGCCATAACAGCCTCTGCCTAGCCAGAGGTGTAGTTATTCAAATGGGTAAAACTTCACATATGTCCACTTAAAACTGGTTCTGGGGTAGAGTTCTCTTCTACTGGGATTATAGCCAAGCTGGCTAGCAAGACAAAGGGGAATCAGGCCTAGGTGTGAACTCGATCTTCCAGTGACAGGGTAGGTATCCTTTGAAGATCAGGAAGGGGCCAGGCACAGCCCTTCAGACCACCCTGTTTGGGAAAGACATCTCTCACACTCAAACCCTTTGTCTACTGTCTAAGCATAATCCACATCTCATCACAGTGGAATCATTCATCAGGATATAATGGCAAAAGGTGTGTTTGGTTTAGGCAGGAGAATGACAATTTTCTAAAAGTGTAATTCTCAAAATAGTAAAATTAACTCTGACTTGAATATTAAGTTGGATTTTAAATTACTCTTAAAATAAGTCCCTGAATCATGTAGCTGCTCCCAAGCTGAAATCAAGCATTATAAAGAGTTATAATGTAATGTAGTTGTTAAACCTGATAGCATTTGTTGTGGTCTCCCACCAATCGTTTTGCCTTTTTCCCTTCCTGTTTAGTGAAATCTGTTTGTTGGCTTAAGGATTCTTTGTACTTTAGCACTGCTAACCATTGCTGAAGTGCTCGTGCTACCTCATTTAAACATGGTAAAACTGGCTAAGACCCAATTGCCACATTTCATTTACTTATACGCCTTGATTCAGTCAACAAGACTCATGCTCAACTGAGACCCAGAACTGATGAGCTCATTGACAAATTAGGGGATGTCAAGTTTCTCAGTACCTTTGATTTGACAATAGGGTATTGGAAGATTGTACTGAGGGGACTAAGGAAAGGTCAGCTTTCTCCACAACAGAATGGCACTTCCAGTGCAAAGTTATGCCCTTTGATTTGAAGAATGCCCCTTACTCCTTCAAAAGATTGGTTATCCGGTCTAGGCTGGGTTGGAGAATGTCAGTGCTGCTTACCTACAGGGTATTGATATCTTCAGTTCCAGGAGAGGTGACTACCAAAAAGAAGTGCTTCAGGCCATGAAACAGGCAGGCCTGACTATCAAGGCAAGTAAGTGCCAGATAGGGCAGGACTCTGTGGAGTACTTGGGCTACCAATTTAGTGGAGGGCATGTACAACCCCCTCTAACCCACATTTGTGGCCATTTTGGCCTGACAACCTCCCAGACCAAAGTCAGAGCTTTCCTAGGCATCATTGGGTATTGCAGGAGATTTATCAAGACATCTTGCACCCTTGTTGCTCTCCCTCACTGAGCAGACTTTTAAGAAGTAGCCAAAGAAGGTGATCTGGACAGAGCTGCTTTTAAAGGTATTTGTCAGTCTGTAGAGATCCATGTATTTAGCACCAGTACTCAAGGAAGCTGACTTTAGTGAAGATTCCATAAGTAGACAGAGGCGTCAGAGAATGGTATATGAGGATGTTCTTTCACCGCTGAATGATGAGTTCCTGGACCAACCTGTAGCCTTATTTAGGCCTTATTTAGCAGGTGAATACCTCCCAGGAAGCTAAATATGAGTACAATTGAGAGGAAAACATTTGAAGTGTTCTGTGCACTGAAGAAACCATTTGAGTATTATTTACTGGTTCAGACAGACCATAGACCCTTCAGATGGCAGATGCAAATGCGAGGGGAAAATCTTAAACTGTTAAGGTCCATCTCCCTAAGGGGTATGGACTTTACAATGGAACATCATCCTGGGAGTGACCATGCCAATGGTTATTGTCTTTCCAGGTTTTTCTGCACTAAAGATGCGAACACCAGGAGGATAGGTCGTTTTTCCTGCATTCTGTGAGGAGGACCCATGTAGGAAATTACCATTTTGTGTGGTGTAGCACCATATTCTATCCTTCACTGTTTTTGTTGGTGTTTCTCTCTGTGCAGTTTAACCCTGATAACCAAGGGTAAAGTACTTCTGCTCCCCTTCAACATGATGAAATTAGCACACCCCTAATTGGCATGTTTAACTTACATTTTTGCCCCTAGTACATGGTACAACCTGGATCTAGGGCCTGTATGTTAACAGCAAATAATGAACTGCAGTGCCCATTATGCCATCCACTACAAATCCAATGTTTTCCTATTGAACACTCAGTCTTGCTACAGTTAAAATAGCTTTTGATGTTTTTCACTGCAAGGATGTTTAACATTAGGCTTTGCATGGCATACTTTTAAATGCTGTGTACCCTGCATTATAGGCAATAAAACCTATTTTAGAGTAACAAGTATATAAAACAAAGGTCTTGAATGGTCAAAAGGATTTATTTTGACAGGTTGAATTTTACTGGTGTCCACTAGTGCCATTGACCTTACAGGCCCTAGGGACACTGTATACCATATACTACGGACTTACAGGGAAATTAACTATGCCACTTAGGTCCCAGATTTACTAAACCTTTGTGCTGTCATTACATTGTGGCAACACAAATGCTTAAGTAAGATTTACAAAGCCATGCCAGGAGCATTTTGCACCACCTTACGTGACTTTCTAAAGAAAGGTAATGCAAACCAGCTGCTTTATTTTAGTATATTTCATAGTGGTAGACATTTCATGGTTGGAGCATGGGCAATCCCATGCATCCACTCATGGAATTTGATGCAATCCTGGGTACAAAAATCTGTAAACCTGGGATTACATCAACATTAGTCACCATGACTATCGTGTATGAAGGAGAAATATGTTTATTTCTCCTTGTTACTTCCTTTTTTAAGGTGTGATGCATTCTGCATCACAAATCGAATGAAGAAATTACCTCTTGGGAATATTTGTGCAGTAAGGTATTCCTTCCTGCAACAAAACAATCCTGCCTGTAATGCAGGCATCCCTCTTCCATGGTGCAAGGATGCCTGAGTTAATGCTAGACAGCCTCAAGTGCACTAACACTGAAGAGCATTCTATCTTAATAGATATGGTGCCGTTCAACTCTCTCCCATTTATGCAACAGAGCACAGCAACTTTGCTTGCTGCTCTGCATTGCATGAACATTCACTAAAGGTACCCTTCAGTGTACGCCTATTTCATCATGTTGAAAGAAGAAAAGTCACTTTACCTCTGGTTAGTGGGTTTAAAGTGCACAGAGTTCTACAGCCAGCAAAGACGGTGAAGACAAAAATCGGGGAGTACTTTCTGTAAAAGATGGCCATTTTCTACATCCACAATAATGTATAAATTTGTATTGAGGTACCCATGACATAACTAAGAACTGAAAATGTTGTATTTTACTCATATCTAACAATGTTACCCTCTTTATGGACATCTAGTTTGGCCTCCAAGGGCCTGATTATGAGTAGGTCACTATTTTCTGACCCCAGCGTAAACTCTTGTTTGCACTGGGTCAGAATTGTGTGATTAACTTTATTTAATGCATCCAATAATTATCTGATGTGTTAATAACTCAACCTTCATTAGGTTTCATCAGGTCAAACCTTCCAGAATTTACCAGGATTTAACAGGGGAAAACTTACAGGATTTACTGTATCATGGAGATTTTATTACATGAAACACCAAAATCCATGTTATTCCCCAGAAACTTGTAATAGGTGCTATTTATTGCACCCACTAAATGTTGCACCAGTGGAATCATTTATTTATTTATTAGGTGTGATAAATCACAGCTATACTCATAATAATGAAGCCCCAGGTTTATACATTTGGTAGTAATAAACCTCATACAAGTGACATTGTAAGTAGAGGATGAGGTGATACTCAAGTGTTGTAAAGCCCTTAAAGTCTGACTCCATTTTTGAGTAGGCCCGACTCCATTTTGGGGAATGGGAGTTGTCAATTTGTCCAATTTATGCAGAATCATTGGATGTCTGCCTTTGACATAGATGTTGTCTGAACTTATTCCAAGAAATGAGACAATGACATAGATATAACACCTGATGTGACATCAGTGTGGGACAAATGTATTGTTATCACAATGTCAAGGTCAAGTAAGAGCAAACTCAAGCGTATAGTCAAAACAGTATAGTCTGAAATGACGACCATTTACCTTGCGTGATCATTAGGATACACCTTGATACAAATAATGTATGTCAGAAACCCCGAACCTTTGTCAAAATTTCCAATTACAATCCTTGATACTACGAAAGGGCTGCCACATGACCAACTGTCAGGAAAGGCCCTTATTCCAGATTATCACATAAATACTGCAGGAGACACACTCGATACAGATCAGTTGCTGAGTCTAGGGGAAAGGATGCTGCTGCGACGTGTGCTTTTGTTTCGCAAGAAAACTGCCATCACTCTTCTGCTACAAAAGGTATGCAATGCATTGCTTCTCGGAAAGAATGTCTAGATTGTAGGTTGTACTTTCTATGATCTCCTAGTGTAGCACATAGAAGTAGGTTTTATGGCATTAGCATGTTAGAAATGTACATTTTATTCTTGTTCGCAATGTGCATTCTCGCTGTTTTTATGGTATTCTCTATGGTTATTTTAAATGTGCTGAAAAACAGGATGGTATTATGAAGAGCAAATAAGGTTTGTTTTCACTACCACAGTGTCCCAGATCTTAGTTTAGGGATTGTTAGTAACCCGGAAGCAATTATGCCACTTCAGCAACATATTGGGTAGGATCCTGCAGGGCTGAAAACACTGTCAGTACTGATGCTTTGAACCAAGTATACCTCTGTCACCCATGACCCAAGCAAACCTTGCAAAGTCAGACTCTGCACAACACAAGATAAGAAAAGGGGAAATGAAAATGGCAACAGCAGGAATACAAACAGTGGGTTAAAGGGTTTGTGTTAAAGCTAATTTCAGGGACAGGCATTCCCGAGATTTCATAATCTGAACAAAATAGTGGAGCAGCAGTGTGAAGAACGGTTATACATCAAACATGTATCCCTCCCTATCCAATCTCTATACTGGAGTAAAGGTAGTGCAGTGTATGCACAATGTCAGTTTCAGCAAAGAGGCATCCAGAGAAGCGTATGAGCAGTATATAAAGTATTAAAGGAACAATCACTGAATGGAGAAAAGGAGAGAAGAACCCGTAATAGAGTGACACCCATATAACCTGTACTAGATGTTGTCTCATGGAAAAGTTAATTAAAGAGCAGTGTGTGACTGTGCCGATCTAAACAATGTGCCACACAGTCTTCAAACATAAGTGCAATTGTGTAATCTTTTGAGTCATTTGTGCAGATAGATAGACCAATATTTGATACAAAACCAGCAACAGTGTAATCGATTCCACTAAAAGAATGTATGCCACTCAAACCACTTGTGCAGGAAACTCCTTCTCTGACCATTACAGAAACTGCTGTCAAAGATGCTACAATGTGCTTCGAACACGCATATACATTCTGTCAATTTAGGAATTAGCAATAACAACTTAATTTAATTTTAAGAGATATATCTAGATCAGTTAACATTTCTTCTTGAACTTTTTGCTTGTCTCTCTTACGTGTGTGAGCTAACTGTGAAGTAGATGCCATAAATTAACTACATGTTCAATATACCTATTATCATTTTGTTGGGTGATGTTAGAATGTGGAAGTCAAGCGAGGCTGACTGTGGCATGTAATTATGAGTGAGGTGTGTGAGAATGTGCAGTGTGCTCGTCCAAATCATACAGTTAGTAACATTAGGGGCATGGAATCTTCCCCTTAAGTAGATGAATGGCAGCTATGTATCCAGTATCAATAGCACAGTGGGCTTTATATTCAGAAGCTTGTTTATTTCATATGTCCATTGGCACATTTCTCTGAGAGGTAGGTTCAGCATGGGGGACTAGTGCATCTAGGATTAAATGTTTTCTTGTGAGCATGTGTGAGTCTCGCCCTATTGAAATGTTTTCTCTGATGTTTGTACAGTAGAGTATCATTTGTGTGGTCCAAAAAAATAAACATGCATGGTAAAATCCAAATTTATTGATTTGTGTTTACAGATACCAAACAGACATCATTATAATGCTGCTCTTCTCTGATAACAAAGCCCTGATCTGTATGAAGGCATTGCCTGATGCTGTATTCATTGTCACTAATTGAAAGGAATGATGAAGACTGCATGAAGGGAACCTCAGTCCTTAGTTTAGTCACATGCTCAAAAAGATTTCATATTTCCCCATATATGCAGTTTCAAACAAGGTTGCAGTGGCTGAGTTCAGGTAAATTAAACTCCCATGGCTGCTCCTGAAACAATCAGCATTCAAAAAATGATAAAGTTATGTGTATCACACACATCCATTTAGGTCTAGAGTGTCTTGTATTATGCCCCCTGTTGGCCAAGCAGCCACAATACCACATTTTTCTTTACCATTTCTCCCTGGTGTCTATTGGGCTTTCTTCACTCCACCATGGTGGCAAATTGGGGGTAAACCAGCCAAACCTGCTCCTAGGAAAGCAGAAAAACGTTGGGCCTTTTTGTGAGATAGAACAACGTCCCAATGCCGGGATAGGCCACCTCCATCCCTTCCCTATTTTTGTACAATGCCTTGTTGTTTTGTGCATTTTCTGCCCCCCTGCCTCTCCTGAGTGGGAGGTGGGGAGGGGGGGAGGAATTAGGGCACACAGATTGTACCATTTAAAAACTGGGGTGTGGTACTGAAAATTCTGGACCCGTGTTATAAACATCGTCGTATCACAACGATTTTGGTATCAGCAGACCGAGAATGATTAGAATAGTATGCACAAGCATTGTATTCATATTCGGGTAACGAAATCACCCGAATATCAGAGTTTCCGTCCTGAACCCTCGTGTTCCATTTAAACTACAGCCATATTGTGATTGCCCTCACATAGGCCAATGACTAAATGCTGAAAACGAGTCTGAAGGACACGTACATCTTTGCTGACTCCTCTGTGACCTGGGCAAGCTGACTCCACTGCCTGAAGCCAAACCTGTTCGGCCAGTTTCTTTCCCAGTGGCCGAATGAGATTAGTATCAAGGGTCAACACATCATAAAACCTTTCATCACACACAAACCATGCCTAATCTTACACACACCTGTCCCTGTTTCTTTCTTTATGACTTGCTTTACAAGGAGGAGGTGCCTGTTTATATTGGGGGTCCATTGATATCTGATGAAAGTACTGAGCCTTGCCAGGTAATTGATTGAGGGCTGGACAAACTGAAATATGGGCTTGTCATCATAACCCTGCTATTTCTTTGTAGTGAAAATATGTGAATGGTCAACTGTAAAATAAGGAATGTTTGCCCAAAGCATAATATTTTGTATAAAAGAGAAGGTTAGCTTTGCAAGAGGAGCAGTCTCCTGAGAATATACACCGTGTTGTACTTCTAGGATACCTGTTACTGGCTGCAGCCAATAAACAAGATCTTTGACTTCACCAAGAAGACTCTGTGTTTCTGTAGTCTGAAACAGGAAGGACTCGAAGTCTTAGGGTGTGTTCCCTGGCACCACTGGGTTCTGAAAAACCCAGTACTTCAGGGGGAGCAGTTGCCCACGCATAGTCTAGGGGCTGCTTAGCTCAGGGCTCGAGGGGCATAGGTTGTGCAAAGTGAAAGCAGACTACACTTAATGGTGCGGTCTTCTTTCGCTTTACTTTGTGTGATGGCAAGCGTGGTGTATCACAACACACACAAAATACTATTTCAGGGCACAAAGGAAGATTTTTTCTTATATTCCATCTTTTTTGTTAAAGAAACTCCTCCAGGTGTAATCTATCAGATACATTACAGAAGCACCAAAATGGGAGAACCGTTCACATCCATTGCAGTGGGAATGTATTGCAGGACGTGATTGATTTATCTATTGCAGTAATAATATTGTTAAATTCATGAGTGACAAAACCCTGCCCTTTAACTGATCATTGTGATTGGGATGTCATATCTAGAAGAAGAATTTTTGATGATAATCATATTGTTAAATACTGCAACCCAACTAAAATATTTTAGTGGTGCTTGAGGGCATTTCCTCTAGGAAGCAAGCAAAAACGTATTCTAAGTAGTGCCTTTAAGTGTCATCCCATTAGACTTGTGCATTGTTAATCACTGCAAGGATGTCCAACATTTCCAGTGCAGGTTAGGTCAGGAAGGGGGCTAGTCATTCAAAACAAATCCCTAAAAGATGCTCTCTGCTGAGTTTGTCAGAAAATAAATACCTTAATGAAAATCAAACGATGTTGGTGACCAGAAAGGTCGAAGATGGCAGTTGATATAGATCAGTCAAGAAAGTTTATAACATTATATGATCATTGCTCCTTTTTATTTTCTCAAAATACTCTACAAAACATTGTTAACATTACAATGATGTTCAGATTTTGCTTCCAAGGCAAATTATGACAAGTACCTGGGCAAAACGTGAAGAGACTTTAAGTTGCAAAATCATTTAGCGTTCACAACATCCTTCTGTTGCATTAGGTGTACCCACATTCCAGTTGGAAGATCACTCTCCGACGGTTAAAATGAAGGGCAACTCTTTCTTGTTTCTGACCGGAGCACATGGCACTGTGGGGCATATTTCCTGATGATACTGGTGTCATTAAATCTAGTATGATTTTTTTTGTCGCTAGCCAGGCTGTTTCCCCGCTTTGTTGCCCACCTTGTATAGTTTTCCCTGGTTTATGGTAAATGGATCCCCCTCCTCATTCTGAACGTGAGTTCTCAGGTCTTCTCTAAACCCTTCCATCTTGTTCACTAGACCTGGGGAGAGATGTAGTGCCACTGTATCAGCTTAGACTCCAACTCTCTGCTTTGTCTGTCTCTCCCCCTCCTTTTCCTCACCACATGTGTAATAAACTGAACCCTTAAGACTGGATTATAAGTTTTGCACAGATCCACCTCTGAGTCCATGGTGCCTGAATTATCTTGGAAGTAAAAGTTGTTGGCCTTAATGATCAACTTCTTAATATTCCAATCCATCAATTTCCATAGGTCAAGCTTCCATTCTCCAATTGTATTGAATGTTTTCAAGTAAGTGTGTGACTATGGGCCAGTGGTCAAGAAGGATGCATGCCTGAATCTACCCAGCTGGTGGTGTGGCACCACAAAATAGTCTAGTCTGGATATTGTGTGTATAGTATTGGAGGAAAGGAATACTGTTGTGTTCCAGGATGTACATCCCACCACCGATCTGCCATCCCCACAATGTCTCTGAACAACAGCTCGACTCCGGTCTGTCCTCGGTCTATCCCCTGTTGTTTTCACTCTTTCTATTTACCCTTGTAGGGTTAGGTTGAAATCACCTCTGGTTAGGATTAGGGCCTTCAGTATTTCTAGGGGGAATTGCCACAATTTGAGCACCAGGTTCTCTCCATTCCACTGCCCACTCACTGCCACTTGACACCCAAGATTATCCATTCAGGACTGGGTGACTTGCAATAGGAGGGATTTGCAGACCAAGATTCCACCTCCCCTAGAAATTGTCAGAAATCCTGCATGTCCCGGCAGTATATCTGCCCCAGTTCAGAAACCCAGGGCTGTTGCCCATCAGATGGGTTTCTTGCAATAGGATAATATTTGGGTCCTGTCTAGGAAAGTATTTCCATACTAACCCTCTTCAATTTCCTGCCCACGCTGTTCACATTATAGGAAAGTACATTTAGGGTGAGACACAGAGGTGGCTGGTGTGGTGTGCAACCAGACATGTAGAATTTCCGTCAAGCACAGACCAACATCTGTGACTCATTGGTAACTGATGCATGAAACAATATGCTTCTAACTGGCTCCTCCACCCAAAAAGCCTTATGCCACGGATTTGAAACTACAACTTACAACCCCAATGCCTGAGGTATCTATTACTGCAACATGTTAAACTGATGAACAACTATCCTACTCTGAAGTAGGGGCGTGGCCTCAAGGAGCATTAACAAATCACCAATATCAGTTTACACAGCAAGGTTCTGCCCTGGTTAGGCCATCAGCCCAGTGTATCAGGGTGTCCCCAGTGACTTTGTTGTTGTTAGTGCTTTTGTGTACTTTTATAATGTGTATTCAATGAGTCTTGTGGAATTGTTAGAATGCTCTACAGTGTTTTTTAAATTATTTTTATTATGTGAATTTGATAAATTTTTGTAATGGTTTTTATTAACCGCACAAATAAAGAATTTTCTTGAATACATTGCCAGTGTTAATGTCAGGAATCCCCAAGGTACCTCCTGCGTTATCTGTCAGCATCCCCAGGGTTTAGGGTTAAATCATATCTCTGTTCTTGGTTAAACCTTCATGTTTCTAAGTAAACATAATGTGCTGTGTTACACAATTGGTTTTATCAATGCTTGTTCTACCAATGCTTAAATCATATCTTTGTTCTTGGTTAAACCTTCATATTTCTAAGTAAACATAATGTGCTGTGTTACACGATTGGTTTTATGAATGCTTGTTTTTCCAATGCTTGTTTGCTAATGTGAGCAGTGAAGACATGTGCTTCTAATTGGGTGTGTGACTCATCCACTCAACTGCTTTCCTGATTGGCTATAAATAGCAGAGTGAAGGGTGCCTCCCTGCTTGGCTTTGTTTTGCTTCCTGATCTCAGCATCTGATTTGGCAGTACAGCTCCTGCTGTCATCCTCGTACTCAGGACTTTTGAGGCAATTCTTTTCTTCGTTCCTGTACCAGCTGACACCAGGCATTCCTCCAGCACTCCGGAAAAGACTGCAACTAAGTGACTAGTATTCTCCAGGGAGTTTGTTCTTTGAGCGCCGCGCTTTCCTAGAACAGCTGGTGTATTTCAGACCTTGTATTTTGGCAGAGTGCTTATCTTGAAGAGACAAATGCATTTCTGAAAATTCTACATTATTATTGTAGTTATGTGCCTAAATGTGCTTCAGGAAATCTGCTTGAGCTCAAGTACTACAAAAAGGGACAGTGCAATTTTAAAAGAACATTTTACGTGACTTTTCTTTCTTTAAATAGCATAACTCTTGGATTTAAATTGTGTCATTCATGCCTGTGTTTCAGGTTTGAGGAATTTGTGTTTGAAGGGTTTTCCACACACACAATGAAACCAAACTGTGCCACCCTAGCTGTTTAAACCCAGAGTGGGCATTTGTATTTCTAGGATTGTTTTTGTTTCTTTTAGTTTAACCCTATGCATGCAGGAAAGTTATACGTGATATAATTAATGCCCTTGTTTGTCTTTCTTGTGCATGATAAGTGCAACCACAGTTCTAATTGTAGTGTGCAACAGTGAATCTCTGTGAAGCCAGGCCTAGTGTCGCAGTACTTATTGTTATGGTACTCAGTTTGGGTTTTTGGTAATGCAGTGTTAGTAATTGTGCCAACAGTTATTATTATCCAAGAAAAGTGCTGGAGCGTCCTGGTGTTCTTCTACCACTCCTGTGCCCATATCAGAAAGAGAGATTTAGTTTCAAGGAAGTTGAGTGCACTAACTCTACTATCACTCTGTCAACAACGACCTGCCCCCCGAAGATACAGGGTGCCTGGCTTGACTGGCAAGACGTGGCAGTGTTTTGTCTCTTTCTCTTCCACTCCCCCTTCCTTTTGGGACACCTGCCGGGGTTTCTGTGCCTACCAGTAAGTGCCGAGAGATATTCCAGGAGGTCAGGGGGCATACCATCGCCCCTGTAGACATCCTGCTTTTCAGGTGAGTGGCCCGTCTCGACGGTTAACAAGCATACATCACATCCAAATACACAAAATTTGAAAGCACATATATGGAAATTATTATTATTGAAGAATTGGAATCTGCTTATAGACACCATGCATTACATGGGCATTGGCTAATGTTGGGGCTGAAGGAGTCATATATGGACCTCCTACAGAAAAATAAAGGCCAGATTCATAAAAGTACTGCACTGGGATTTACCAAGTCATGCAAGTCTACCTAGCATGGCCCTGCATGGCTTGGTAAATCTGGAGTAGCACAAGGCAGGCAAAGTCACTGCCTGATATTACTCTTCGTGGTTGGGGGAATTTCATGGGTCATGTCTTGGTTTTCCCACGCATCCACTCATGTATTCTGAGGCATTCTCAGACTTACATTCACTGGTAGAATTGAGAACGTGTCTGAATTGTATGCTTTCCCACCAGAGGTACAACAAGGAGGAATATCTTTATTCCTCTCGATTGTTTTCTTTGTAAAGATGGCTTTTGTGCAGGAAGGCATCCCTTCCTCCAAAAAAGCAATCCTGCCTGTAACGCAGGCACCCTTGCTCCATTATGCAAGGTGTCAACCACATTGGCACTAGGCTGTTGATTATGCACCATGATAGGCAGAGGACAGAAAGGCACCATATGTTGATAGATATGACACATTCTTGCCCTCATAGCGCAGCACAGAAAGTTTTCTTGCTATGCTGTGCTGAGTGAAATAATGATAAATCAGCACCCAAGTTCATAAAATATAAATGCAGTTTCAGGCAATGTACCTACTAAGCAAGATGAAATCCCAGAATAGATTGATCATAAAAGTAATTAAAGTAGATCTATCCTCCTGCAATGCCCAATGATAAACATAGAATATTGACAGTGTGTCTTCCTTTTCGAATGGTGCCACCGACTGATGAATGTGGTGCCATTATAACCATATTTGATGTCATATATACCATTACACAAGGTACACCCTCACTTGCGGTGCACCCTCTATTGATTTTTTGCCAACCTCTTGATGGCAAACACAACCAGAAGGTGAAACAGAAAGGACAGACTATATTACCATCAAAGCAGGAGTCCAGTGGAGTGGTTAACATGAGGGACACTGTGAAAAGATTAAAGTCCTCTTGCAATTAATAAATTGGTAGCCATTTGTCACAATCTTCACAGGACTCTGGGGAGATATACTCTGCAGATTGAAGGGCTAGCTGAGCTGAGTATTGTAGAAAAGACAAGAAAGCTTGGAAGGCTACTCTGAGGATACAGAACACAGTATAAAATAAGAGGAAAACATTTCAAAATCTTAAACTCATTATAAAAAGAAACAAGCGGCAGGATTTACCATTTAAAAGAAAAAAACATGATTCAAAGTATGAGAATACTTCTAGAGAATTGAACATGGCCATGTCACATCTCACTGGGCAATGGAAGTAATAATAGTTAGGCCCATATTTACACTTTTGTAGTGCGCATTTTGCACCGCTTTTTGATGCAAAAGCGGTGCAGACGTACAAAATACAATTGTAGTTTGTAAGTTTGCGCTACTTTTGCGTCAAAAAATGACGCAAATTCGATGCTACAGAATTATAAAATGGGCCTTATAGTCTTGAGGAGCACCTGGTCACAACTCTTAATAATAAATACATTTAAATAGAAACATTGAATGGACAACCAAATTCTCCTGATAGGTTTACAACAAGGAGTTACAAATTAAGGATGATGCATTGTGTGCTATAAAAGTATTTTTGGTCACACTTGTTAGAAGCCTGTAATCTCATTCTAGCCTAGGATGAGTCTTTCCCATCCTTTGTAAAGGACTTACAATGTGAGGAGAAACTAATACTGGAAGTGTAATTTTCCCTAGTGCTTCAGAATCTGAGACAAATATGCATGTGAGTGAATTTTAATACACATGCTGACGTTGTTTAGAAATCAAACAGGTTTGAATACATATTCTGTGATACATGTGATTCATCTTGAGAGTGAGTCACAATATAGGCTCAATATAGTTTGAAGACAGGGGTAAATCACCAAATGAAAATGAACCTGACACAACTGTAAAAGTATCAGGGAGTGATAGTACCTTGTCTTTCAAGTTTGAATGTTCTTCTCTTTGTGGTGATTAAGCAAGATAGTTCTCATTGTATTGTACTAGATTATAGAAATTTGAACCCTCATCAACAATTTCAAAGAGCTGGAATGATTAACAATTTATTAAGGAAAACAAAACAACTCTTGACATTGCTGTTGGGCTTTTTACTTGCAACTAGGTGCCTGATTCACAATACTTAATGAATTTAACATTTGGTGGTATTTGAATATAAAATAAACCTCTGTAAATCAAAGATTTCCTAGGTTCATGTAATATTTTTGGGATATGAAATATCTAGTGAAGGCAAAGGAGTAGCACCAGATTTCTTAAAGGGATGTGGCACACTGCCAACCCCAAATACATTGGAAAAATGCAAGCCCTTGTGACATTCTTGAATTTGGGAAGGGCTTATCTGTCACATTACTCTGAATTGATGAAGTTGTCATGTCACATTGTATACATGTTTAATATAATGAGGGCAAACAAACACCATAGATTAGAAATGAAATTTCTATTCAGCAGCTGAGGAAGTATTCACTCTGACAGAGAAAAGACACACTGCTGTGCAGATGCTCATTTTAAAGTAGCAAGGGAAAACAAATTATAATAGTTACTCCAATCTTAACCTTAGAGGCAGTTTTCAAAGCAAGCACACTGAATGCTCACACACTTGTACTGGGTGCAATAAACCTTGTCAAGATATGAGTGATGTAAAACTTGAGTATAATCGAACACTAAGAAAACAATCTTTGTAAGAATATCAACAAGCAATAAAAAAAGACTCCTCACATACTACCCATACTTGAGTATGCAAGTGTTTCTTTATGGATGGCTCTGCACAGCTTAATGTTGGCACTAAGCAAAAATACTTTGTGGAAGGTGCTGCTGTTCTGGTAGTTTTCAAAGATGTCACCTTCAAGGCACTACAAACTCACACTAAAGTATTTGGTTATTCCACTGCACAGATTCATGTTCTCTTCCTAGCTCCTTAGAAGTCACTTATTGTGTTCTATTCTTTTTTTGTGTACAGGGTTACAATGTTGAACTAGTTCATTTGTGCTAAACAGATTCAGAGATTCAAAAAGTAGATTGATAAAGGCTGCACAACTTTAGGGAAAGATAGTTGTCTTGTGGGATAAGCTTCCTTTGGTTTGTGTAGAGCATATTATGGCCCATAAACACAAAAAATATATTGATACCAAAATGAATATAATCGGATAAGGGAGACCAGAGATATTAATTTTTAAAGTATTAATGTTTTCTAGCACATAGAAAAAAAAAAGCCCCAATCTGGTCATCTAGTCGCACCTCGACTGGGGCAAAGTCAAACTTTCAGGCCGACCGCAATGGAGCCCTGCTCAGCTACAGCAAGTGGGAGGCCTCGGTCATAAGTTTACCTTAGGACTTAGTTGTTTTCTTGATGATTCTCTTCAGCAGAACAAAGTCACAAATCTGATCCGACCTCCCTGGAGCCCACTTCGGATACGCTTCGTAGGAGACCTTAGTGAAGATTTCTACATTCAGACTTAGACAATATTTTGGGATGAAAATCTTCATCTGGGTCAAAGCTGAATCTTGATAAGACGTCCCTGGAGCCACCCTCAGATATTCTGTGTGGGAAGTCTTGGTCAACTTTTTACCTTTGGACTTTGTCACTTTTTTGGAGCTTTTTCACTTCGATGTCAGACGACCCTCTACAGCAAGCCGCTTTTGAGTCAACATCATCCTGTTAACGCGTCCCTTTATGATAATTTATTACACATCAGGACTCGTTTTAGGCCACTGAATCTTTTGACCCAGTTGAGAGACACCTTAGGACGAGATAGCTAATCAATATGTCAATCAATACGTTAATAATGTCATCAATATTTATCACAACAATACATCTTACTTTAGTCAAAGTCATTAATCAAATCAAGACGCTACCATGACCTTTCAGCCATGAATAACCACACTGATTTAGTAGAATTTTATGAGTTTTATTCCCTATTAATTACAGTCTAAAAGCAGATGCGTTAATCTCAATACCAAGAAACATAATAGCATAGTCACGATATGGCAACTTTGATAAGCTTTCCTTAAAGCAAGAATCACAAACATTAGAACATAACAAGGAGTGAACATAGGTCAAATTCAGCAGAGTGTCAATAATGCGTCAGTTCAACAAAGCGTAGTCTCGGTCATTTGTCTATTTGTGTCAGTTTTGGTGAACACCTCTCTTAACTACTGATTAGCATTCGCATGTTGGGCTTCATGCAAAACAATTTAGAACAACAATTTGGAAAACATATAACTATGGTCGCTGTCAAAATAAGCAGTTGGTACCTAGAAAGGAAAATCAAACAGACAAATCACAAATGCATCGTCATAATTACCCTCCAAGGTTTAGGTCAGCGCACAGGATCAGTCTTCGTCCTCAGGACATCAGTCAATTCGCCATCAGTCAAAACTCAGCTCCCGGGCAAAAGGGCACTTTCCTCATAAGGAGGTAAAGTGTAAAAATGGACAATCTAAGGGCGAGGATGGTTTTAAGTAAACCAACAAGTCACCAAACAGAGTGACAGAGTTTCTGGATAAAATCAATAGCATTCCCTAACCCACCTAAATGACTCCCCGTGACATGGGTTTTTATCCCTTTTCCATTGTACATTCCCCCAAAATTCTATTGGTCATCTGTTATACCCCACTATCCTTAACCTATCAGAAAATACATTAGGTAACCTAACTCTTCACCCCATATTATTTTACAAGTCTTTGATTGGTCTTCATAATTGACGTCTTCAGAGGTGGCACGTCCGGTATGATTTCATCTTTCTGTAATTCTTTGCACATCTTTTGGTCAGCAGTTCCATTGTCTGCACCGGTTTGAATGACCTTGTACATTACATTAATCTACATTGTTTCAGTTTGTTTTTTAACATTTATTCCACGAGCAGGGAAAAGTATGTATGAGAACGGATCTAACATGGTTACATTTGTCTTCTAATTTGAAGAAAAAAAGAACAGGCAGGGTTGTGTCCTTTTATGAGTCAGCACACTGCAAAATAGGAAAATACATTTAATATGAAAGCCAAACAGCTAAACTTCGGCTCATGCTAACTTAAGGCCTATGGGGATTTCAGCACAGATTCAATAATGCAGTCATTAGTACAAACTTATTTAAAAGTGATAAATAAAAAAAATAAATTTTGGTCATTATTATTAATCTATGTATACATTGGTGGCCCCTCCCCGTGGTCACATTTCAAGTGCACATTTAAACAAAGGTTATTATTATTATTGTTTCTATGCAGCATTATCACACATTAATTCATAAACATTTCATGTTAATATAGATTATATAAGTTACGCTCTCTCAGTCCAATTGCCTTTCCAGGAGGCCTGGTGAAATCCTGGAAGTCCGGGGCTCCGGAGCTTTTCAGCAGGATGAATCTGCAAGTCAGGTTGGGTCGCGGTCAACATAGGCCACCTTGACTCACGACGGTAGGTCGGTCCCTTTATGGAGCTTTTTTCCAAAGGTTCTCCAATCTTCTCCAAATTTCTGGATATTCTTCCAGGAGGTCTTTCAATGTCCTTTAGGAGTTCACAGCTCACCCCAAGGTTCCAGAAGCTCTGACTTGCTCCTTGAGGTTTAGGACTCCAAGTCCCAGAATACACCTGGCTCACACTCTAAAATGACCACTGGACAGTGGTCAGCTGGTCAGTTTCTTCAGGATTTGATGCACGGGACTCTGGTAAACTATTATTCACCTGAAGCAAGAAGAGAGTCTCTTCTGGAAACAGTTGAAGCCAGGCAAAGTCATTCTTGTGTTGAAGCCCAAGTGTGCAGCTGGTACACTTCTTCCTTCAGAGTGCAGTGTCCGGGTGAAGGTCAGGGGTCCAGCAGGGCAGTCCTTCTTCTTCTGATGTTCTTCCTTGTAGGGATCTCAGGTGTGGGTGCAGCTCTACCATATTTATTCTTGCTCCTGGAGTAGAAAGCAGGGAGGTTCTGGTTGTCCAATCACAGGCAGGACCCTTCCCCTCCATGACAACTTCCTGGGAAGTGTGGCAAAAAATCAATCCCAGGGAACAACATCCTTCAAAAATCCAACTTGGCTCAAACTGATTTTTGGAGGTTAAATCCGAAACACACCCCTCTCCTGCTCTCTCCTAATCTGATCAAGAGGGCACCTAATTGTCCGGGGTTGCAGGAAATGCAGGAGGTCCTGAGCTGCTCCAAATGTCGTTCTCTGTCTTTGAAGACCAATTTGGCTGCTCTCTCCCCATCCTGTTTCATCATTTGCTAAGGCAGATCTCCTCCCTCAGGCATATCATTTGTGTTCAGCCCAGGCCACTTCACACCTCATCAAGGCAGCCTGGGCAGGCTGCCAGAAGCTGGCCAATCAGTGAAGGGCACTACAGAGCTGAAGTTAGAATCTTTTAGGTAGAGTTGTAAAACTCTTTATCTGCACTAGGTATATTAAATCCAACAATGGCAAGTTGTGGAATTTATTATAACAATTAATTTGATACCAAACTCAAGGTATCTGTCTCTAAAGGGGGGCATTTGTTAATTAAGATAAAGTCTCCCATGTTAGCCTCACAACGGTGAGGGAAAAACAAATATAGCTGTTTTACCTCACCAGGGTGTATAAAACAAGTTTTATAAGGTCCCTGCTTATAGTTCCATGGCACCCAACCCTAGGGGCACATTGGGCACAGAGTAGTTTTAATTCCAAAGTCAAATTTGCCTGCAACTTTAGTTTAAAAGCAGCCAGCAAGGCAGACCTGCCTTTGAAATGACACTGGGTACCTCAGCTGTGCACCTATGAGTGCACTACCTATGCTGGGATACCTAAACCTGCATGCCCTACCATATTCTAGGGACTTATAAGTAGGTTGATACTGCCAATTATAATTAGCCTAATTTGCATATACACTTTACACAGAGCACTAACCCAGGGACAGGTAAGCAGTACCTAGGGCACAGCCAAGTGTCAGTAACTACTAGTATCTGTCCAAAAGGTTTGGGGGTGACCAGGGCAAAAAGAAGGACTTTCCTACACCTACTGTTCTTGCATCCATTTAATCCAGATTTGATTGGCATTGTTGACCAAGCCAGTCGCACACTGTAATAAGCTTTGACTGTGAGGATGCTGGACACAAGATTATTATGGTACTACAAACTATATCAGGCTCATTGAACACTCAAATAATTTGCCGATGGCAGCACTAGAAAGTTTTGCACCTATATACCTGCCTAATTTGGTGCTCCTTTTAAAAGTTAAAGTGCAAAATGTTTCAAATTACTCATGTGTCAATCTTTTGTAGAATCTCCATGGTTTAAAAAGAAAACATGCTAAGAAGAAGAGTTGTTTTTTATTCCTCCTCTATCAAAGTTAAAGCTGCTTACTGGAGGCTCCCACTGGTAGGAATACTTGTCCAAGAAATGATTCTGCAGAAAATACCTTTGGACTGTTAAACAGACCACCCATGCAGGTTCTAGGTGTGGGAGGCACATGCATCCCAATCCTGCCACCACTGCTTTTTCAGGAGAAAAATAGAAATAGTGAACCCCTACCGATGCCAAAGCCCCGACATATTAGAATAGTATGTCTCCACTTACATTCTAGAGTCACACCTAGAAGAGATCAGTTGAGCTATGATAGTCTCTCCTGTGTGATGGACTGCTGATTCTCTAGCTTTTCACTGAATAAACCTAATAAATACAGTTAATCCTGATTTGGTATACGCATTGACTTTAGAAGTTGAACCTGATTAATAAACGAGTACAACCACACCACTGATACAAGAATCTCCAATAGTACAAGATTTGATTGCTTTGAAAGAAGTTGTAATATCAAAGGATGGTCCAAAACCCGAAGAGATGAGAGTTGTTCTTCTTCCATGTCTTCTGGAAATGCCATATGTGAAGTCACCAAGTGGCAATTGCAATTTATGATCACCTGTTGCTGGGATACTCGTGGGGACATCCATCCACCATGGTCATATATTTTGATTTCTCTGGCAAGTCTGGTATTGGAAATTGAGTTGTTTGTTGGTTGGAGTGTTTGATCTGGTCAAGCTAAAGCCACTCTCCCCTGAAGGGTGAACCACAAAAAGTCACTAAATTAACGTGTGCTTAAGCCTAGGTAGCTTGCACAAAAAGCAGTCAGGTTTAGTTTAGAGTCAATGTGTAAAGTATTTATGCAGTACACAAACATTAATAAAGTAAAAATACAACACAACAATCTCAAACCAATTTAAAGAAATACTGTAATTTAAAAAAAATGTATTGACACCAAAATGAACAAAATCCAATTAGGAGAACCTAAGATGTACATTTTTAAAGTTTACAGATCAAAATAGGGCCTAAAAGAGAAAAGCACCAAACATAGACACCTCATCACGCTAAACTGGGGAAAAGTCAAAAGTGAATGCAGACTTTGATGGAGCATGGTTCCGTTTCAAGAAGTGGACTGAGACCGATCAGCACTTACCTTCAGACTTAGAAAATGCTTGAAGAAAAAGTATCTGAGAAGGTGCAAGTTCAGTGTGGCAAAGTTGCACAATGTAAGAGGATGGAGTGTCATCATTGGAAAGCTGTGAAGAAGAGCTGAGGTGAGGATTTTTATCTTTGGACTTAGTTGCTGAAACGGAAGTCAGAAATCTCCAGCGGGATGAAGCAGAAGGCTGTAGCCAAAGACAGCTCCATTATGTATGATACCCCTTTGGTGAAGGACCCCTAAAATGGATTTGCTGCTGTGGAGATGAACTTAACAGGAGAAGCTGCAAAGTCAATTTGACTGGTGGTGCACCTCAGGCGGATAGGCAAGTAAGTTGGTCTGGGTCTCCTTTTGGTTCTCAGAGCACTTTTTGGGCAAATATTGTCTAAATCCTCAGTATTAGGCAGTGGCCATCTGGACAGCCTTTTTATCACAAACAAGGGTCTAGGAATGGATAAAGATCTCTTGGGGGTTTAGGACTCACTCAGGCTGGGTACAGGTGGGTTTGCAAGATGGATGGATCATGTTATGTCCTTGTGGTTCTGAACAGGAGGCTAGCAAACTAGCCCTTGGAGTCACTACTGAAAGTCCTGGGTGCACGAAAAGATGCAGCGCTGGCCTCTGAGAGTTCAAGGCAGGCTGCAGGCAGGCAGCAAATCAGTCGTCCTGGGTGCTACAGCAGAGTGCACAGCAGGTCACAGTAGAAGGCAGTCCACTGTGAGTCCTTCCATAGGTCCAGTAGTGAACTGAAGAGTGTGTATAAGAGCCCTATTTGTATACCCTGGTACCCTGCCCCTAGAATGTGAG
Organism: Pleurodeles waltl; assembly: GCF_031143425.1. Classification (NCBI taxonomy): domain Eukaryota; kingdom Metazoa; phylum Chordata; class Amphibia; order Caudata; family Salamandridae; genus Pleurodeles; species Pleurodeles waltl. The sequence goes on from NC_090444.1 coordinate 316,997,875, forward strand.
AAAGTTTCAGGAAAGGTTATTTGAAGTTCTAGGAGTTTCCCACCTTCCGTCTACAAGCTGGCTGCACTCAAACTACAGTGTTGTTAAGCCTATTGTGAGAAGACAAGACACAGCCTATTCAGGTGCAAGGGAGTGCCTCCACATCCTGCTGTTGATGGGCCATTCAGGATTTTCTAATCTCACTTTTGTGTGACTGTGTGGGAGGAATTTACAAAGTCCTAACTGTCTGCTACACCCAGTCATGTGACCCAAGGCAGGCTGCAGGCACAAATATCTAAAGGCAGGAACATGTCAACTTTCTAAAAGTGGCATTTTCATAATTGTAATGAAAAATTCAACTTTACCATTAAAGATGGTTTATCTTTACAAGTTAATAGGTACCAAACATGACATATCTACCTCCCAAAATAATACCAACATATGTTAACATGTTTAGCAAACAAATAATTAAAAGAGTAGAATGATAAACAGTGAAATTGGCAAAGCAATAGAAAACAGTGATAAACATGAGTGTCTGGTTGCATATACACTTGTATATACACACTACATACTGTTTGAAATCCCTAAATGACTGCAAACTACACAACACACCTGAAAACCAGAAACACAACACCAATGCTTTCATTGAAGAACAATTATGTTATGCATCTAATTTTGGTATACAATTTATGTTTTTTGATTGATCACTCTCTGATTGTAAATATTCAACAGCAAAATGAACGATCACACCCCCTTCATAAATACCTGGTCACTTTGTTACAGATTTTAGAAGCTTAGAATCTGTGATGCTACAACCTCAGGCAATGCACCACAAAGGTCCTTCCTGATCCACCTGGCGTGCATGCTGACTAGGGACTTCATTGCTGCACAATAAACACAATTTGTATCCAGGTACAAGCTTTGCTTCATTTCTTCAAGGCCCTTTCCATATAATTTGACACAGGACCCCCACCACCTTTCTCATGCCGGGGACGTGGCCGGGTACACAGACAAGGACAACCCCAAGACTGTTACCAATGTGAGGAAATCAAAACTCGAAGCAACCAATACTGTTGGTAGACCCATCAGCAGAGCTACCCCTTCTGAAAACTCCAAAATGTTAACAATACTTAACAATCCAGACACCAATTTCCCTAAGCTCACATTTCTGTACTCAGTAAAGGCTTAACATATGCTTCAATAACCAGCAATTATTTTTTTAGTTGAACATAGAACTAAACAAATTCATAAGGAAATCAGACTTCTTTTATTTTTAAAAGAGAAAGAATCACAAACAATGCAATGACAGAGGGCTTTTAGATCATCCTTTACCTCCTGTCCACTACTAGCATGACCCTGCAGGAAATTGAAACATTTGTGAATATTGGTTCGAGGCAGGATAATTGTTTCCAAACCTAAATACAATACATCACATAACATATCAGTAAAGATGAGAGAAATGCCTTTAACAAATAAAAATAAATAATGACATCATAGATTGTCCCAGTGACAAAGGCTGAAGTATCATTATCTTGCGTAAAGTGGTTTAGAACAATTAAATTCATAGGCAACGGTCTAACCCTGATTACTTCTTCAAGTTACCTGTTAACCCTACAAAAGATATTATCATATTCTTGAAATTACTTATGAACAGGGGCGGCTCCTTTGCAATGGCGAAGCAGCATCACCCCCCAGGCTAAGCCAGGAGCTGAAAGATAAAACTATATTTCATTATTGTTTTATCTTTCAGATGCTAGTTCAGCCATCAGCAGGTGCAGAGAGGGACGGAGCTGGGCAACAGGAGGGGGGAGTGGAATATGTGCACTAAGTGCGCATGCGTGTTTGCCCAGCTCAGGCCGGCCAAACGCACACATGCACACTTAGGTTTCTACTGCCTGGCTGTAGTACACACCCAGACTGGAGAAACTCCACAGACTCCCACATAGAGTTTGAGTGGCAGAACAAGCCCACAGACCAATCCTGCCCCTGCTTTCATGCTAGGTTTAGCAGGAGAGCAGTGCCAGGATTGCTGGAGAGGCTGCGCTTGTGTTGCAGTGAACGCTGGGACACCAGAAGAAGAGAAGAGTAGCAATGCGCCAGGAGGCAGGCGACAATGGGAACAGGTAATATTTTAAAAAAATATGTTTTTATTCCTCCCTGTCTCTCCCCACGCCTGCCCCTCCCTTAAGATTTGCAGCAGACCATGCTGATTACGAAGGCCATAATGCAGATTACTTGAATTACCGTGAATTGTCCGTTCACAATGAAACCAATGGACCTACTTCAATCACATGCATCCTCCCTTATGGTACACAAGGATCATAACCAACCTTCCAGACATCCTAGTCTTTTTAGTTGTTGCTTTAGTATTGAACCTGTGTCAATCATTAAACACAAGCATATATCAGGCACAGTATGGACTTCATTATTAGTACTGGTAATTACCCCTTTGAACTTGACAATCAGATCTTAGCATTGTTGGGGGGCAGATTTACTAAGATTTTGTTTAAGGTTGCGTCATTTTTAGGTGCAGGCTCAACACAAAATGTATTTGGGGTTTTTAAAAGCAAGGGCTTGTGTCAGGTAGGCTTTAATGTATGGTCCATGGGTGATTCATCCACCCACGTATTCTGACACAAACATATATTAACAAAGACTTGTAAACATGGGTTTGTACCAAAATGGAGCACCTACCCAAGGCTGGTGTGGCGGGGAGAAACATCCTTATGTCTCCTCATTACTTCCTCTTTGCATATGTCTTGCATTCTGCAGCACACATAAAAAGAGGAATAAACCTTGAAGGATAGATTTAGTGCAGGAAGGTGCCCTTTCTTCCACACAAACTACCCTGATCACAACGTAGTCACCCTTGTGATTTGATGCAAGAGAGCCTGTGTTGGCACTAGGCAAAAGTGTGCCAGCACTAGAAAAGAGCAGAACTGTGCAAATCTGTGAAAATAGTGTGCAGTTCTGCTCACTCCTTTTCACACAACGTTGCATAGCTATTTCGTTTTCTGAGCTGCGTAGCATTAAATGTTAATAAATATGTACCTGGATATCAAATCACTTCACACAAACATCACAGAGTGAACCTCTCAGAGCATTGACCACCGTTCTCAGTTAATGTCATTTACCCACTAATATGCTTACCACCTTTGTAATTGCTCTTATGGATTGGCACTTACAAAAAATATCTTCCTTCCAAAATACTTTTTTCTCCAAACTAAAGTGGTCACTGGAGTTTGTTTTGCTTTCAACCTGGCTAAAATACTTAGGCCCATATTTATACTTTTTGACGCAAAACTGCGCCGGCGCAGTTTTGCGTCAAAAATATTACCGCCGGCTAACGCCATTTTGGTGCGCCATGCAGGCGTCATATTTATACTTTGACTCACGGCGCCGCAAACAACAGGTGGGAGTCATTATTTTTGACGCACACCGCGCCGTCAAGTCGTAAAGGAAAACGACGTTAACGCGGCGGAAATGACTGTGGGTCGATTTACGACACCGCAAACCGGATATGCGCTGTCTTTTTTTGACACAATAGCGTAAAAAAAAACAGCGAACACAGCCATTTCACTAGAGGAGAGCCAAAATGGATCCCAGATGCCACTACAGACCCCAGGAAGATGACAGCAGACCAGGAACCAGCCAGGAGGACCCACACAAGAACCAGGACACTTTTAAGAAGAAAATAAAGTGTCGCTTTAGTGCAGAGGAGCAGGAAATTCTGGTTAAAGAGGTGACGGAACACCAGCACCAACTGTTTGTCACATCAAAGTTGCCAATCAGTAGGAGAGAGGCCATATGGCAACAAATTGTCGACAAGATTAATAGTGTGGCTGAAGTACGCAGAACAGTCATCGAGTGCAAGAAACGCTGGCATGACTGCAAGCGCAGGACCAAGGAAAAGATGGCCAGGAACAGGAAGGCAGCACTGCAGACTGGAGGTGGGAGTCCAGCACACCAGGAGGCCCTGGACCACATGGAGGAGATGGTCGCAGCCGTCATCCCTGAGGAGATCGTCACAGGGATTCAAGGACAGGACAGCGCAGACTACCAGGAGACAACGCACATGCACAGTAAGTCACATGGGGAATTATAATGCAATAATGTCATCTACAACCGGGGGGGGGGGATACCGACCACTAAATGCATGTAAGTCATCTAATACATGGAGTGGCATGGGTAAAGGGGCACGGCAGGGGGGCATGGCCCATTCTGAGAAGACCTGGGGCACACATTACACAACACCAACAACAGTCCCATGGGGGCATGCTGTCATGCCAACGATGGAGCAAAGGGAAAGCCATGCAAGGAGGGAAGGCCACTACGTCAAACTGACATCCTGGCACACGTCAGCCAACATACCCCCTACATTAACTAGGGCCCTATTAGCAATCCTCTAGCCATACCGACAACTGGAATGTAACTGCGACAACAGTTGCCACTACCACCTCTGCTCTGTGTGCAGCTCAAGTAGCCAATGGCAGTAACCTCCCCATGGATCATACACACCTAAATTATGGGTTGAGGATGACAACTGCAACAATCCCCAGAAACAAGACAAAGGCCCCACTACTCTCAAATGTCAATGCCCATGGTTGTCGCAAACATCAGCCAATGTAAACAACATTAGGAGCTACACAGCACTAAGGACACACCCATGCTGCATATGTCAGGGTCCATCCTGTGCCTGGGTAACAAGGCAACATCCCAGATGTCATACTGCTCAGACAACAGCATTGAGGAGGGGACACATGTAACTGGTCACTGAAATACACCTGCACAGTCAGAGGATAAAATAGGACACTGATACGACTATCAGGGCAATCCAATGTAACACACATTCCCCAACATCAGCAGGACACATTAACAATGTCAACATCCATATCGGATCATAACATTGCCATGCATAGGATATGCCACATGTCAATTACATTTAAGTTGATGTGAACGATCAGAGATTGGGGCAGGTCCAGATTGTTAAGTGTGCTGCCAGGGCCATCAGTACACCCACAGCCAGTGAAAGGTCTCACCATGAGAATGGATGTACACGGATGGTTGAGTAGGAAAAGAAGGTGGCAATTCTCTATTTGGCATAAATCAACACCTAGAGGCGATGAGGCTGACAAGTCTGATAACTCAATAACATACATGTGACACACAGGTGGGCCATAGGCCTGGAAGAATGCCCATCTGAAGGACTGGAGAAATTAACACAAAACAAGATCACAAAGTGAATTCATCAAAAGGCAGGCACGTCACATCAAAATTGCCACAACACAGACACACTAATTGTACCCTGTTTCATTGCAGAGGAAGATGGATCTCCTGCCGATATGCCTGTCCCAGATTTCCCTGATGACATGGATGACGAGCCGATAAACATTCCCCAGGAGACTATCCAAAAGTTCCTTGAAACCCTCCAGACCCCACCTTCAGACACAAGGAGGAGCACAGAACAAGCAGCCATCGCAGAGGATCCACCCACCACCCCAATTGTAAGACCTGCCAGCTCCAATACAGCTGAGGACTCTGACGACACTGGCACCAGCTTTGAGAGAACTGTAGTTGGAGTACAGCGGGAGCTGGACAAGGAGGTGCGGGTGGGGATGCAAACTATGGCAGCCAGCCTTGAGGGGGTGCATTCATGCATGATGTCATCTGCAGATCAGGCAGCATCTATGCAAGCCCTAACATCCATACTGCAAGGACTACAAGAAACTGCCACAACACCTCGCACCCCAAACCTTCCACTGCATGCACGAATGCAATCATGACTCCCTCAGGGCCGACCTGGCTGCCTACCATCGTGATGTGGCTGCTATTCTCAAGAACCAGCAGACCCTCCTTGCTGCAGTACTGCCCTTAAGACCTTCACAGGGAGCAGCGACCGGGATGTCTGACTTCACTTCTTCTAACACTGAGGTGTGTGTTGCCCCATCACAGCCAACAACAACAAGGACAAAGCAGGAAACACACACATCAGAAGAAGAAGACATGGAACAGATCACATTCACAAGGAAAATGACCTGGAAGCACTAGTCCCTGCCACATGGCCCACATTTACCAAGGTCCTGCGCATTGTAACTTGCCAGTCTTGCAACAACTTTACTCGAGCACTGTTCTGCAAACCACTGTATATCTTGTCACCCAGCCCAGTGATTGTCTCTCTCCTACTCATTGCCAAATCCTGTCCCTCTGCACTGTCTGAAATATCAACCCCAGCATGTCAAAAGCATTTCCGTAACCCCTTGTGTTGGATCACAATTTAAAATGTCACTATAATGGACTCACAATCATGGACAATGCACAGATAGCACTACAGCATGTTTCAATAAATAGCACTTACACAACAAATCTGTCTCTGGGTAATGTGACATATCAACTGTGAAGTAGATAACTGAAATGTGCCTACTGTCAAATTACGTAGCTTGTCAATACAACTGTCCTGATAATATGTAGTCAGAGAATTCTGCACAGTGCCTATGATTGCATCATACTCTGCCCTTCCTGAGGGACAAATCGGATGAAGTGAGAAACCATATACCACCATGCTGTGTTGGACAGAAGAATTCTTCCTCAGGGGATAACTAAGTCATCAAATAGTGGTCACAAAATCTTGTAAACTTGCAAAAATAACACAATAAATATGCCACACTAATCTAAGTAAACACTACAAAAACTGCACAAATGAAGGTGTCTGAGTTAACATACAAATAGGTAATCATGCCGAACTGTGTCACAAATGATGTATGAGGGTCATGAAGACAAGAATACAAGATTGCCAATGAGAACTCATCTTATAAGGGTGTGCATGATCATCACACTGCAGTCAGACCTAAAACTGTTTCCCCAATATCAAGTCTGGAAGCACTGTTAGTGACTTTGAAAACACACTTATCAACAGAAACACATTGGGATCCATGTTAACTGTGATTGGTGGTTGCAACAAAGGGTCGACACTTTGCAAGGTAGCTCTGGGCTAGCTGCCAATCGTACAGCTCAGTTGGGATTTGTTTGTAGCATAGGACACAGATGTTATAGTACCAAATTGATGTACACTGAATCCAAACCCACGATCAAGTACCATTCAACACATACTATTAAGAGGTAACCAAATATTTATTAAATGCTAACCACAGATGAGGAAACTGAGGGAAAAATCTTACCTACCCTAATCTACCCTGACTACTCATTACCCACAACTGTCCCTAACTAACCTAAGCTACACTTACTTATCACATGTAATGAAACGTTCTAAACATCTACCCCCCACCCCTCTTATGAGACGGGACACATGGAGGACAACACATAATAACCTAAACACGTACTATACTATCCTAAACAAATATATATTTTTTTGGTATATATATATTTTTTTTAACACACAAGAACCCCAACATAGCCCACCACCCACCCACACACTTAATAAGTAAAAAGAATTAAGAATGAGGACCCCCCCACCCCCACACACTAACACTAACTAAACTTACAGCGTATACTAACCTAACACTAAGCCCCCTAAGCCCACTAACTATAAGAACAAGGAAAGAGGAGTTAGGGGAGGGAATCATGTCCATCAAAAAAAGTGTCTACAGGTTGGCCCTCCGGAGGGTCCTCTTAATGGACTTGACCCGCCGGTTTATGTGCCGCACGTCCCGGCTCAGGTGGCTCAACTTGCGCAGCACTTTGTCCATCTTATGTTCCATTCTGTTGAAGGCTGCTGGGTTAACAGATGGAGCAGTGGCAGTCTGGATACCAGTGGAGGAGGTCTGTGTGGGTGTGGTGCCAGGTCTAGTGGGCTGTCCTGCACCGGTGGCAATTCTGGGGCCAGGAAGTCCAGCAGATGTTGGACCAACAGTGGCAGCTGTGGGTGGGGCCACCTGGCTCTGATTGGTTTTTGTGCTGGTGGTGGCTGTGGTGGGCAAAGTAGGCCCACCCTGTGGGAAGGCTCGCCATGCCCCGGAGGCCCGTTCAAGGCGATATCGCCGGGTCATCCTCCGGAACCCCGACTCCACCAGCAGGATGTGCTGATATCACATGACCCGGCAGTGAAATTCACGGACCTGGTCTGGAGTCATGTTAGCAACTGTGAAGACAAATGCAGATATTCTACATTAGTAACTGCATTGTGTGAAATGGCACAGCAAGTTAATCAGACATTACATCTACTGTACTTGTAACAGCTCATATCACAATACAGAGCATTGAATGTCCCTGAGGAAGTATATGGCAGGCCAGACTACAAAGGTCACATCACACAAAGCACATCCATAACCTACAAGATGGGTAATAACTGGCTTTTGACTTGCAATCAGAGTTCTGACAGTTATCATCTAAGAATCATGCTGCATATCCTCCGCCAAGAGCTGGGCTACAAATGTCAATGTACGGAAAGCAAAACTAAAGCCACACGGTCTGCAAGTTGTAACTGGACTTGCCAGTATAGTACCAAGTGCCAAACCTGAGTGTGTATACTAGTATGCAACCAAACCGTCACTTATTCACATGTATGTGTAACATACTCGTAGCATCAGTACTAGGTACCCCATTCACAAACCCATGGCCGTGTTTGAGGGGGGGCGGTGGATACACAACTATAATTTGCCAACAACATGTACACCGAGGAGTGTATAGGAAACTCCACACATGTTTGTCTCTACAGACACACCACAGGTAAGGTCTAACTACAATTAGGAGTCAGCAAACCCTAGAGCACTCATAGGGTCAGGGATGTCAGGAAATGCAGAACTTAGTAAACAACATATACTTCCAGTGAGGCCTGACTTACATCAGACACAGAGTTGCCAGAACACCCATGATCATGAATTGCATGCACACCTAGGCCATTGCACTCAGGTTCCACAGACTTGTTGCACTACATGTGGAAGTACATGCTGCTAGGAGGTTCTACCTACTGTTTCAAAATAACATAGGTAAATAGGGAAGCAGATGTCTATTGGAAAGCTGTTAGCTCTACCAATCTTAGAGAAAGTGGTTCTGACAGGCTGACTAAATTGGGGCTGACTTCCATTGTGACTCTTGGTGATACAAGTGTCATACACATGACTATCCCCTGTACTCACAGTGGGGCCTACAGGGATGTCCTACAATCCCTACATGGTACCATTGGATACGCAAACTCAAAACATGTGAGAACTGCATTCCCACTCATGGAACAAGAGAAAAGCTTGCCCAACGCATCACACCTTGCTATGCGTCCAACTCACACGGGTCCATAACCAGCAAACACAACACATAAGAGACATATCAACACTTACTGGAGTGGTCGGGGTCCTCAAATGTCGCCAGCTCTCCCACAGTGTAGGGTGCCAGTCCACCTGTAAGGTATGGAAGGAAGAAATGTGCTAAAAATCTGTGCACAGTGCAACAATTTCATAAACATTTACAATGTGTAGGCTTAATAATGAAATGGCAGCCATTCAGACATGATGGTACTGGATCTGATATATCACAGCCAACTTGTACATAGCATGGTTCTCCTGTGACAGTTACACACATATCTGCACACATACATTGGCCCTAACTATCATGTGATTGCAAACATGCCCCATAATTGGTAGCACTAAAAATATGGAGTGTAATCGTCTCATCATGTGCATCCAAGAGAGACATCCAAAGCCTGGTTTCTTGAGGATTACCAGTCAAAAATGCCTTGTGGCCATGACACATTTATTGCACATAGGCTCAATGTACAGAGGGAGGGGCAGGGACTTTTGTAAGCCATCCTGTTGTTACAGTATAGTCAATTGATGTTGCCCAGCTATGGTGATTTGCACCAACCATGGAGATGTGAGGCCATGTGCATACACTTGGACTGCCATCCATATTTGGATTGTGGCTCAACTAATTCCAACAAACATCTTAAGATGTTATCTGAGGGCACCTTACACCTTTTCACTATGTTTTCAAATCAAGAACTGACATGTATCCAAAAAGATCAAGGAACACAATAATCCCACACATTCATAGAACTTCTGTGAACGCTTTCCTTCCACACTCACCAGACTCACATGAGACATATGTCTGAGCCACTTTGCTATTATCAATTGACGTGAAGGCAGCACTCATTTTCAGCATCATGTAGTGATTTTAAAGTCAGTCTAACAATTGCGTCAACATAGTTGGCCTAAATGTTGGTACATCTGTACTTCTCTGTCAATAGTACTCTATATAGACATGATTGGCTCATATTTTGTTAGCTGTTCTGACAAAAAGGCCACACCAATTTCCTTCATGGAAAAGTAACCTGTAAGTTTGCTGAGCACGTGCTACCTGACAGCTAGCAACTGTGATCCTTGCCATAGTGCATCAATGATCCCCTTATATTTCCCCAGCATTACACACAGTCAGCAAGTTAGCTGGCAGACATGGCACTAATCCCCTGATGTCACTACAGAGCATTTAATCGTGCACATTACATAATTCATACTCACCAACAGTGCCACCAATCATGATTCCCAGGTGGTCCAAGAGATCCTGCTCCCTGGTGATGAGGTCAGCCCACCGGTGCTTCAGCTGGTGGTCATTCCTCTGGCTGGCATACACACGCTACAGGGGATGCAGCACCTTTCCCCACCGGATTCTGCGCGCTTCTGTCGGATACCCCTGTATCACTCTGCCTGGATCATGAGCGGCAAGAAATGTGTCACCAGCCAGAGGAAGCCCCCCAACTCCTCTTCCCCCATCCTGCCAAGACGTGGCCTACCAGACATACTTATAAGTGATTATATGGAATAGGGGTAAAAGAAATAGAAAGGGGAAAAGGGGGAAAGTAGGGGTACAAAGACTGAAAAAAAGTAAACCTAAACACTAAAAGAGCACAACTATCCCCAAACTAACACTACCCACAACAGACTCCCACAAACAAGAAAAACACAAGATAAATGGACAAATGTAGACAAAACACAGTAGTACAGTATACACAAACAATATTTATTTCACAAATGGACTTTACAGATAGCACACAGGACAAAAACAGCACAAAATCTCAGGACAACACTCTCTACACAGCCACACAGTCTAGAAGGATCATAAACTGCAAAGTGAAAGTGAAAGTACACCCACTGTACATGATCTGTAAACAGGATATCCTATTACATCACTTCCTGTATGAAAAGTCCCGCCTTTTTCGCGTTATGCGTCATTTTTTGTTTACCAAAACTGTATTTGCATCATTTTTTTTTACGCACAGATGTGAATATGAACCCGCATCCCCATAATGATACATGGACTGTACAAATATCTGGATGCTGGCTAAATTTCACTCCTGTGTGTCCAAAAAAATGACGCAAATATAGTTTTGGTTGTCAAAAAATTATGCACCCCACTAGGGACGTCAAAATTACAGTGCATTAACTGGTTGGGGCATTTTTACTTGTTTTTTGGTTATTTTACATTTGGAACACATCAGAGATTGGCTAATTGAAGACAGTATAGTGTTGATGGTGTATGTTCACATGTGTGACATCATACGGCAGTGGAACATGATCCACTACACCCTTCACAGTATGTTTACAGTTGGCAGACGCAATAGATGGTCATAAGTGTGGCCTACATTTATGTGTTGCACAAATTGTGCATGTTTGGCATAAGGAGAGGATAGCAATGTGACGCACATATGTACAATACCTAAATGCCTTTGGCTCAAAGTGAGTGCTTTGACAACTAATGTGTTGGTTGACCAAGTGTGTGTGTATCACATGAAGCATAATTGTACATATGGTTGTATGAATGTGACGTCCATGTGTCCAATCCTTAGATGCAAGTCAAATTGAAAATGAGCGATACATGTAGTCATACCCCCGTAAACACCCGTAAAGTGTACTTCCAAGTTTTAGGGTCACGTAGACACCACATGTGACATAGCATGCACCAGATGGATGGCAGACGCTAGTTCATGGCAATGGTCCACATTTTCTACATCCTATGTCCTAGAGTATTGGTAACAGCTTCCTAGGCACTACTTGGAGAATCCCACAGTGAGTCATACACATGCATTGAGGAAGTGGGTACCATGTTGTTTGCACAGACAGACAAGGGTGAATCTCATATGTATGATGACACCACAGTTGAGGCCATAGAAGTGAGCCCCAACTATCAAGTGGCTGTGGTGGACCAGCATACAAGACAGCACGTGTCCACTTATTTCCAGTGATCAATTGCACATAGGTGTCTTGTTCATGTGTGTGGTCCAATGATGATCCTGTAGATTGTTTGGGGTGTAATTTGTCACAGTTCGGTCCAGGACTCATCATGAGTCAGTGGCAGCTATTCCTGTATCTACTGAGTATCCTTGGTTGATCAATGGGAGTAAAGTAGATGTGGACATGTGAACCAACATGTGGATGGTCCCATTCTGTCACTAAAGACGTGTAATGAGACAGTCAACAGGGCAACCTTGGTGTGCTGAGTGAGATAACGTCTCAGGTGTCATGTTCCGGCAGGTGTCATTACAACATTTGTACACAGGTTGGCCTCTGCACTTCCCACTGCATCTGGGAACATCATAGCCTCTGTGCTGATTATTCTCGCAGCTATTCACCACACACGGCCCATCACTATGTTGTGCACACTGTGATGCTGTGTGTGAACTGTCAGGGTCCTGACATTTGTGTATTATTCATGGACATTATCCGAAGTTGCTGGTTGCTGAAAGCCCCGTACCCAATCCCTCCCTACGGCCCTGGGACACTGTCACACTTTGTCATTCATGCATAAATGCAACCCAGACAAGGGATGGGCCATGAATTTTGCTTTTCCAAGATGATGTAACTCAAATGGTACAGTTAAAAGGCAGATGATGCTACACAATGTATTTGGGTATGCATGGAAGAAGCCCATGCCCAATGCCCCCTGATGAATGAGAGGTTTGCTAACGCAAGTGTGGTACATATGTAGACACAGGGATACTTTAGTGTGACACACAGACAGTTGCCAGTCAGGCTGACAGAATGCAAGGTGATTCAGGATCCAGTTACTTGACAAGTTATGTAATCAGTGGTCTGACTGAGACTGTTTTGAGGACAAACTAGACAGATGACATGTCAAACTGTGTACATCCTGTGTTTTTGAAGGTGACAAATGAACCCAAGGGCTGTGTTACACGGCTTAATTAAAATCAATGCTTGACGGTTTATTTGACATAATGGCAACTCCTATGCTGTTCCAGGCATCATCAGGGGCAGTGCTTTTTTAAATGGGTGGTGTGCATGGAGGTGATCACAGGTGTGGGCTGCATCTGTTTCTCACCAGTCCTGTAGGTGAGACTTGCATTCTAAGGTCCAACAGACACTTTCACAAGGGGAAGCAATCTACATGTGCTAACAGGGCTTTGAAAGTAGAAGACAGTGTATAAATTGACCTGACGTCCTTGCAGTCAGATGTTCTATGACAATGGCATACCATAGGAAAGGGTGTAGCACACTGGTTTGCTAATGTTGGTCTGTGTGTGTGTAGAGGAGGTAATATCAGGGTACACATCTTAGTATTCCAGGGACCTCTTCTGACAGGTGGGTTGTGACCAGGTGCAGGGGTGTGTCAGGAGTTAGGAAATGGGCTGACATGTACATGGAATGTCATGTGCGCAATGCATGTCATATGTGTGGCACTTGTGCTGTCTATGTTCTGCTTCTAGGAAACTCTAGTCACAGATAGTCCTTGCAAATATTGGATGCAGTTGGACTTACTGCTGTCAAGGGTCTGGTCAGGCATTCCTGTTACTGATGCCAAAGCACATTGACTGCCTCATGTATGAGGCTTGTTTTCCCCTTATTGAGTGATGGTGTCTTAGTTGTGTGCCATATGCTGCGTTGGTCCTTGCTTTCAACATGTATGTGTGAAATAGTTGTGGTCCTCTGCTATTGGCCTTCAAAGGAGATATGTACATGATATATGTCATTAAGAGTGTGTGTGTATGTGACCATTGTATGTTAGGCATCACATTAGCTCTGGGATGTTCCGTGTCCTACTCAGTATCTCAGCAATGCTCCATGAGCCAACACTCTTATTCTGATAAGTAGAGATGAAGGTGTGCAAAAAGGAATAGCCAGACCATGATATGGTGATTACAATAGGTGTTTATTTCAATTTGTTAACTAAAGTGGTGAAGGTGATCATACTCAGAAGAAATTATTTACTATCTGTTGCCGCCTGCGTATACCAGCGGCTTTGTTCTGTAGTTCCCCCTCCTGTTGCAGGCCAGCATCCTCCTCTTCCTCCTCTTCAGGCATGTGTGGCTCTGGTTCCAGGAGGGGAATGTTTCTTTTGATACAAATGTTGTGCAATATTGCACATGTGAGGATGATCCTACAGACCATCTCGGGGGAATATAGGAGGCTTCCACCAGTGATGTCGAGGCAGCGGAACCTTGACTTGAGGATGCCGAAGGTCCTCTCGACAATGCTGCGTGTCCTCCTATGTGCATCGTTATATGCACGCTCTGCAGTAGTACTTGGGTTGCCAAATGGTGTCATAATCCATGGCTGGATGCCATACCCCTGATCAGCTGCAAGAGAAAATGAATGGGATCATGTTGATGTAGCTGGCACTATTGAAAAGACCTTTCATGGCAGTAGTTGTCTTGTGTTTTCTGTGACTCTTTTGTGTACTAATGTGGCATCCTATGCTTGTACGCTGTACCATCTGCATTGTGTTGTTTCCTTGGCTGAACGAGTGTTTGTCTGCTAACCGTTTGTCAGCAGTATGTTTTGGGATTTGCAGTACAGTGTGCCATCCCTAGCATTGTGACTTGTGATACAGGTGTCCATGTGTCTTCACTGGGGGTGAGATGATAGTTCCATGCACAGTTAAAATTGAAAGTGTTGTTAACACGTTCATATCAATGTACCCTGGACATCCCATACCTTGAAACTTATGCAATGGATTAATGTAAAGGTCATTGGGACACTTACAATTTGCAAGGTGACATTTAGGCAACCCACTCCACACTTTGTGATCTTTGACGTCTTAACATTAGGCTGTACACTAATTTGAGATGTGTGACAGGTTCAATGGTGACCTAAGAAACATGGCTAGCGATGTCACAACCTCAGTGTGATTCTGTCGACTAGTTGCTGTTGTGGTGTATGTGTTGTGTGTCCTGGAGGGTTGCTGTGCAGTGTGTATATAAGTAGGTTTTTGTACTTACCAACAAGTAGTCCATTGCCATACCGTCCATCCTGGAAGTGTTCATTGATGGTGCAGTGATGGAAGATGTATGAGTCATGTACACTCCCAGGATATTTAGCCATGATGTTGGTGATCAATCCCTGGTGATCTACTATGGCCTGCACGTTGATGGAATGTGTATGCTTCCTGTTGCGGTAGAGGTGTTCAGTTGCAGCAGGTGGCACAAGGCGTACATGTGTGCAGTCGATTGCACCAAGGACGTGTGGGAAGCCACTGATGAGGTAGAACCCCTGTTTTGTTTCCTGCTGCTTCTGCAGTGTGTTAGGGAAGCAGAAGTGACGGGGTGTCAGTCGAATTATGGCATCCAGTACTTTGGGCAAAAAGGCGGAGAATGATGGTTGTGATATTCTGCCAACCAGGGCACCAGTTGTTTGGAAAGAGCCACTTGCCAGCATATGAAGTACGGCAAGCAGCTTGGTTTCTGTTGGGATGGTGCGGGGTGTAACCAAAGTGGAGGCCAACTGCTGTTCAATGTTGCGCAGCAGCTGCTGAATGGCCTGCCAGTTCAACCGGTACCTCTGGATGATGTTGTGTTCCCTGAGGCCCTGAAGGGTGGTTCTTGGGTGGAACATCCTCTCCTGCCTTCTGCACTGCCTTTGGGGTCCCTGCTGGTGTTGTTGTAGCTGCTGTTGTTGCTGCTGGGCTCTGCGTCTGCGTGCACGCTGGATTAGTATCACCTCCATGGCTCCCTGTTGCTGCTCTGCTGCTCTGCTGTTTGTTCTGTGTGTTCTGATTAAATACAGGTGTGTTTGCCCCATTTTAACGCCTGCCCTGACCCAGGCGTTAATTTTTTACGCAAATCGGGCTGTGCGGCATTGTCTGGCTCTGCCTCCCTCCGTGCGTCATTTTTGCCCAGCCCTTTAAGCCATTTTTTGGACGGGAACGCCTACCTTGCATATAATTAACACAAGGCGGGTTACCGCATCCAAAAAATTACGCACACGGCGGAATTGTGTCGTCCTTGGGCTCGGGCGTCAAAGTTTAAATACGGGGCAACGTTTGCACTGATTGTGCGTCACAATTTTTGACGCACAATCAGCGCTGACGGAGTATAATTATGCCCCTTATTGTATATTTTGAGGCTAGCCATACCTTTAAAATGAACAGTCCATTTAAACAAAGTATTAGAATGTGGCACCCTACAACAAAAACAAAGGCCCATATTTATACTTTTTTTTGCGCCGCATTTGCATCAGTTTTTGATGCAAATGCTGCGCAAACTTAAAAAATACAATTGTGGCCCATATTTATACTATTTTTGCGCCGCATTTGCGTGATTTTTTTACGCAAAATCGGCGCAAACTCACAAAATACACTTGTATTTTGTAAGTTTGTGCCGCTTTTGCGTCAAAAAGTGATGCAAATGTGGTGCTGAAAAAGTAAAAATATGGGCCAAAGTGTTTGATCGAGTCAGGGGCTGCTACAGATTTACCCAGTATTTTAAGGTGGATCAACATTATTCCTGTACATATCTAAGTTACAAAGCATACTGATAAACAAATAGCAAGTTTGCTTGTTCTTTCAGTAAAGTGTAAAAAAAGGCAAGCTTTATGTAAATATGTTTGGGAAAGTAACTGAACGGAAAACCTCTCATATTTATTACATATCACCCATTCTGTCTAAATGAAATGCAATAAAATTTACAGTACCAAATCACAGACTTCTGAAGAGAGGATATTCAAAGTGATTGCTGACTGGCATGAGGAAACGTGTATGGCTGTACCCAGGAGAAACATTACTTGTATCCAAGCAAAGAAATATCAACAGCACTATAAAACCAGTTTTTTTCCTCTCAGCAATAGCAAACAAATCAATAGGCGCAGGGCCACATTAAACTCTTTCAAATTTACCCTTTAAAAAGAACACTTTTCTGTTGTAAGAGGGACAATAACAACAGAGAGTGTGTGCCTTCACTCCATACTGGCACGGGGTACGGCACATTTACGTGTCATTTAAGGTGTGGCTCATGTACAGCTATCAAACACATTCAAATACACATATTGTTCTGAAGAATCATGCAAACTGCAGTTCTACCGATGTGGTATACACCATCTGGCACCCAAGTAAAAAGATATATATATGATAGACGACTCAGAAAATCCAAGGTAAAATCATTAAGCACATGAGCAGAATAGGAGTCGGGTAGCAATTGCTCCACCCCTATAACAAATGCAACATGAAGATCAACAGGAACGTTTCCAAATCATTGAAGAGAACCCCCCAAATCCACATAGGTATGACACTGGAATCCTATTGCAGGCTTTAGCTAGTCGGTTGTAAGATCGCCTTAATATTGTCAACGATGGAACTCAAATAGCCTGAAGAACTCTACTTTGTTGCTTGTTTGAGGGACCTTATGAATTGTGCAACTGTTTAGGAAATGTAGCTGTGGAATAAATCAATTGCATATTCTCAAGAAAATTGCAGGGTTAATTCGTTGGATCAGAGTTATTTAAGGGTCCTGTAATGGGTAATGAACACTTCACACAGTGTTCAACACCCTGCTACCTAACACGTGTCTATGTTGTAGATCATATTGGATTAGAATCAAGCTACAATTATAGAATCGCTTCAGAGCACCTCCAAAACTTAACACTTCCTTACAGTAATAAATAGTCCAACAATGTGTGTGTCTTCTTTCTGGTTTATTCACAACGTTTCCAGTGATCCTTGAGTATATACAACAGTCAATTAGTAGATTTCCAGTTGCCAACACAAGCGTTTTGTCTGATGCAGACTTTTTCAAGGATTATTTGTTTCTGTAGGCAATATCCCAAATGTGCATGTAGGAAAGTGTGGTATGGCGCAGTGAGGCTGGTTTGGCTTCACTATGCAGTATCTTCATGTTACCCCCAATAAGTCCTGTGGATTCACACTAATAAATCCCTAGCTAAGTCCTGTTAATTTGGCTTCGAGCCTTCAGGCTTTACTAGAGGAACATGTATTAAGGATTTCAAAGTATCAGCATGAAAAACAAGTAAATGACATGACTCAAAAGATATCTAACACGAATTTATGGAAAGGAAGCAGATTTTTAATATAAATTTAGACACCAAAACTAAGACAATCAGATGAATATAGCCAGATTTATGGATTTTAATCCCTTCAATAAGAGTGTCATCCTGTAGCCGACACCTGCATAGCCTCACCAGTGCGGGTGTCGGCTACTGGGCAAAAATGGGAAGGGTTCTAATGGATCCATAGGTGTGCGCACTGGAGGATTCAATTTTTCAAAAAAAGAGCTGCAGCAACATGTAATCGCTTCTGTGTTAGCTACCTGCCCCCTCCCACCCATCTGTGACATCAGCATGCTGCAAGGTGCTCTGAAGTCACAGTTTCATCAATAGAGCCAGAGGAAGGATCAGGTAAGTGCTCCCTCCTGCTCCGGTGGGGAAAAAAAGCCAAAAATCTTCTCCCTAGGTTTCAGGGAGGCCACGTTTGGAAAAGGAGAGTCTCCCCTTTCAAGCAAGGCCTTCCTGAAGCTATTTACTGATTGTGAATCATGGTCATGTTCCACAGTTGGGAAACTTGGGATCTTGGTTTAGGGGGAGGGCATTCAGCCAATATGGTAATGAACCGATTGCTCTTGAGTCACAAATAAAAAAAACATAATGCTGTTTTTCCCCTGGGGAGTGATTGTAAATGAATACAAAAAAAAAACCCTAAAGAAATTGACAGGAGGTCGGCCGTCCTTGTTTAAGGGCTGACCCCCTTGGGCCTTAACAATTTTTTCCAAATGTCTGTTTGCCCTTGGTGTGCAGATAGTGCCGCTCCTGGAGAAAACACACATTTGTAAAAAAAAAATATACATATACTGCTACTGACAAGTAAGTCTACCATCTGCAGATTATGCAGTAGGAGGTAGATTTATGTGCATAAGCTGTACATATGTGTTTGCATGCATTAAAAGGTACTGCAAAAAGGTTGTCTGATCATATTTCAGTTGCATATTTCTGCATTTCATTGCTAAACTGTTACTAATATGGTGAATTATTTGTCCAGACAGTATTACCATATTTACAAGTTTTCAAATAAAAGATGATGAAGTAATACTATTTAAAAATGTGCTGCATTATGCTGCATAATTTTGTCAACCGTGTGTTATCATTTGGTGCTCCTAAACATAATTCCAGTGACCTTGATGACAGCAGAGTGAGATTTCACAAGGAACCTGCCTGCACACAAAGTTGCAGTGGCTCTGTGTGAATGTGTGTTTCTTGAGATCAAAGGTAGCTTCAAGAGAACTGTAGCTTCAAGAAATTACATTTATACTGGCAATGGCCCAGCATATCCACCAACAATAAAGTATTACATAAGCCATGACAAATATATTCTGTGGAATTGGGTATGTGGCAAGGAGAATAATTCTGGGCCTTTTTTGTCTTTTTCTTTGTGCCTTTGGAGAATCTGCAGATTTGTCAAAAAAGTAAGTTTTTGTTCGTATACTGTTGCACACATCTCATAGACTCCCACCCGCTGACTGATTTAGAACAATACTTCTGTCTTCTATGTAGGACAGAGTAATAGCAGGAGGTTTTTAGCCAGTCAACAGACATGTCATTTCGGTGAATGACTGCTGCCCAGGCCCTAACTTGGGTTATGGAGGACAGTCCTGAGGCAGTATCAGAAACTGAGACAACAGATACTGAGATAGCATCTGAGGGAGAGAAAAATTGAGCAGAATATGGGAGGGATTTTTCAGTCAGCTGAGTTCAATCTGATGAATCATATTCCAGCAATTCTGAGTGACATGATTGTGGCAGGCATTCTGCAGCGAAGTGACCATAGCAGGTTAGATAAACCCAGAGAGCAGGTACATAAGGCGGCCAACGCAGATGGAGTGCTCTCTTGGCATCCTCCAATTTAGTTCAACCCCAAATTCTGCCTTTCATCAATGCAGCTAATTGTTTGCCAAACAAAAATTGTGCAGCAAACACATTGGTGGTCATTACAACCCTGGCGGTCGGTGTTAAAGCGGCGGTAAGACCGCCAACAGGCCACTGGTAAAAAATTTGCAATTACGACCGTGGCGGAAACCGCCAATAAAGACAGCCACTTTAACACTCTGACTGCCACGGCGGTACAAACAAACAGCTTGGCGTCACTGCCAACAGACAGGCGGGAGACAATGTACGGCCCACACTATTATGAGAGGCCAATCCGCCATCTTTTCCGGGGTGGATTCATCGCGGATAAAAACACGGCGGAAACAGGAATCCCAAAGGAAAAACGCTCACCTCTACACACCCCACGAGGAACGAGGACGCCATGGACCCGGAACTCCAAATTCTCCCTGCAATAGTCTTCCTGCTCCTCTACCAGGAGCACGAATGCCGGCGGCGAAGACCACGGTGAGTACTGCACCTACGACACAGGGGAGGGGGGAGGGAAAAAACAGGGACATACACACGCAACACCACCACCCCCACCCACTACAACATGCACACTAATGCATATCAATACATCACAGTTACGCCCCCCAAGCCCCCTGGAAGAATGCAAAAACAATAGAAAATGAGTGTAACCATTGTAATATATTAAAAGCAAGTACGCAGAAACATATATATACACCATGTACAAAATATGTACCAAGCATAGTAGTCCAGGTAGTGCTCTAAGAAAGTCCGTGGAACACTGGGACCACACGGTATGGGCGAGGCCCACACAAGATCCCCGACCATGACGGATAGAACACTGCAGGGGCATCAGAGAGCAACTAAACAGGCACCTCAGGGGGAGGGAAAGGGGGGGCACCTCAGCCACTTGAGTGCACAATGCCAAATCCACGAGGGGGCCACATGCCCACTGTTCAATCCTGGGGAGTGCAAAGCCACAGTCTCACAAGTCTCTACAGTGGGTGGGTTGCCCACTGTCCAATCCTGGGGAGTGCAAAGGCACAGTCTCTCAAGTCTCTACAGTGGGTGGGTTGCCCACTGTCCAATCCTGGGGAGTGCAAAGCCACAGTCTCTCAAGTCTCTACAGTGGGTGGGTTGCGCACTGTTCAATCCTGGGGAGCGCAAAGCCACAGTCTCACAAGTCTCTATAGTGGGTGGGTTGCTCACTGTTCAATCCTGGTGAGTGCAACGCCACAGTCTCACAAGTCTCTGCAGTCGGTGGGTTGCCCACTGTTCAATCCTGGGGAGTGCAAAGCCACAGTTTCACAAGTGGATGACAGTCTCCACTGGTTCTGGAGGGGGCATGGTGCCCAGAGTGCTTCATCCTGCTAAGGACTGAGGTAGTGGATGGATCTCTCCACTGGTTCTGGAGGGGGCATGGTGCCCAGAGTGCTTCATCCTGCTAAGAACAGAGGTAGTGGATGGATCTCTCCACTGGTTCTGGAGTGTGCTTTGTGTCCAGAGTGCCTCATTCTACCCGTGACGGACACAGTAGCGTCAGTGCCCTTGGCGCTCATGGGCCAGCGGTGCCTGTGGTGGCGGTGCTTGTGGCGGCGGTGCCCTGTTCAGCGGTGCTTGAGATGGCGGTGCCCTGTGCAGCTGTGCTTCGGATGGCGGTGCCCTGTGCAGCGGTGCTTGAGATGGCGGTGCCCTGTTCGGCGGTGCCCTGTTCAGCGGTGCTTGAGACGGCGGTCTCCATTGCAGGGTCTCAGCTGCTGGCGGTCCTTCATGGACCAGCGGGGCTTTTGCTGGCGGTCTTTCTTTGCCCAGCGGGGCTAGTGCTGGCGGTCCTTCATGGCCCAGCGGGGCTGGTGCTGGCAGTGGCCTCCTGGGCAGCTGGGCTGGTGCTGGCGGTGGCCTCCTGGGCAGCTGGGCTGATGCTGGCGGTGGCCTCCTGGGCAGCTGGGCTGGTGCTGGCGGTGGCCTCCTGGGCAGCTGGGCTGATGCTGGCGGTGGCCTCCTGGGCAGCTGGGCTGGTGCGCTGGCAGTGGCCTCATGGGCAGCTGGGCTGATGCTGGCGGTGGCCTCCTGGGCAGGTGGGCTGGTGCTGGTGGTGGCATCCTGGCCATCGGGGATGATGGCGGTCTTCTCCGCTGTGCTGCTCTTCCCAGACTTGCCGGGTTTCTTGTGGCCCTTCCCCACCTTGGAAGGTGTCACAGCTGACTCCACACTCCCACCAGTACCCCTGGGAGCAGCTTTGGTGGCTGGAGTCTTCCCCCTCTCCCGCTGGGCACTGGCCAATTTCTGATGCTTCACAGGTGGGGGACTGTCTGTGCTGTGGCTCTGTGCCACACTGGCTGCCCTGGTGGCCGGTGCACTCCAGATTCCGGTGACTACAGGCACCACTGGTCCCGGAGATATTGTGGCTGAGGTGCTAGTTCGGGACCTGTGAGACGGACGGGGTGGGGGAGGTGTGGGAAAGAGGTCAAGGTTGGACAGGAAACGTTTTTGGGACACACTGGGACGGGTAGCTGGAGGGGGTTTGGGAGTGGAGGAAGAGGTGGTGGTTGTAGGAGGTGTACGTTTGGTGACTTTGGGTGCAGGTGCATGCGCTGGAGGCTGTCGTGAGGTGGATGGCTGTTGGGTGGGTGTGTGCCTGCGTTTGTGTATCTTGGGAGGGGGCATCACAGACACACTGGGAGAGGACACAGGGGACGTGTGAATGGTAGTGGGGGTGGTGACTGCACGTGAGCGGGGTGTGGTGGTGGGTGTGCTGGAGAGGGACGTAGTGGCTGTAGAGGTAGTGCATGCAGGTGTGAGTATAGACGAGACTGGGAGGGAGGAGGGAGACGAGGAGGAGGGGGACACAGTGGAGGTAGTGGATGTTGGTGTGTCTGCATGTGTGTGATGCTTGCGTGAGTGCCTGTGGGATGTGTGGTGCTTATCTTTGCCTGAGCTTCCCTTGGGTGTTGACGTGTGTGCATGTTGGTCTGTAGGTGTGCTTGGGATAGGCTGAGGTACAGGAGATTGGGTCGGGGTGGAGTAAGTTGGAGGGGGGAGTCTAGAGACTGGGACAATGGCTGCCATCAGTGCTGAGGCCAGAGTCTGAAAAGCTCGCTGAAGGGCCGCCTGACCAGAATGAATGCCCTCCAGGAATGCATTGGTTTGTTGCAACTGCCTCTCTACACCCTGGATGGCATTCAAAATGGTAGACTGCCAACAGTGAGGGACCTGAGGAGGTCAATGGCCTCCTCACTGAGAGCAGCAGGGGTGACTGGGTCAGGGCCTGAGGTGCCTGGGGCGAAGGTGATGCCCACCCTCCTGGGTGAGCGGGCACGGGGCAAAGGCTGAAGGGCTGCTGGGAGGGCGGTGCTGGTAAGGGGGTTGGCGGCTGTACTTGTAGATGCGGAGGGCACAGATGTTGCCGCCACAACAAGGGAGCTCCCATCAGAGGACGAGTCGGTGTCGCTGGTGTCAGCTCCTGTCCCGCCGTGGAGCTCCCCTCGCCCTCCGTCCCACTGGTGAATTCAGACTCCGTAGTGTCGCCCTCCAGGGCCATGTGGGATGCAGCTCCCTCGTGCTCCGGTGCCACTGCTCCTCTGCCTGATGATGCTAATGCACACAAGAACAGGGAGACCACAAAAAGGGGGGGAGACAGAAGAAAGACATGTTGAGTGCATGCATCACCGCTACCGTTGGCGGACACGACAGACACAGAAGCCCCCTGCACTACGCCACGCTCTTGGGCTAAACTGTTCAATTCCTGGGAAATGGCTTACAAGGCTATGGATCACATCTGCACACATAGATGACACAGGGGCATGACTAGGTGTACTTGGCACTCTACAGAGGTGGGCTGGGGTGCCACATGGCCTGCCTTACAGAGGGGCCTTGCCTACGGAACTCGCCCTGGCCTAGGGAAACCCCCCAGCCCACCTCCCCCACCCAGACCCCTCCACTGCGCGGAAAGTCAGATGAATGAGAGTGTACTCACCCCCTTGTGTCTGCTGTAATGCCCTCATGCGCCCATCCAACTCCGGGAAGGCCACCGCCAGGATCCTGAACATAAGGGGGGCATGGTGCGACGGGCACCCCTCCCACGTTGGGAGGCCATCCCCAGCTGAGCCTCCGCCGTCTTCTTGCTCCGTCTGTGGTAGAAACCCAGGGTCCGGACGTCCTTGGCGATGGCACGCCAAATATCTTTTTTCTGGTGGGTGCTGACCTACATGAAATGTACAGGGGAAAAAGAGAACTTATTAAGAAACTGCACCGTCAGTGATTGGCCCCCATCCCTACCCTTGCCATGTGGCACATGTGGCACATGCATTTACCGTATTTCATGCACGCAACACTCTTCCCCCTTCCTTCTTACATCCAGCCCTCTAAACACAGGCATAGCCCATACAACATGCTCCCTGTGTACTTACCTGTTTGTCTGGAGGACCGTAGAGTAGCGTGTACTGGGGGAGGACCCCATCCACGAGCTTCTCCAACTCCTCCAATGTGAAGGCAGGGGCCCTTTCCCCAGACACTCGAGCCATTGTCTCTTCCAGACCGAGGTCACAGCAGCACTTGCAGTGTAGGTCCTCTCCTGTCGAAGATCAGGTATCAAGTGATTGAACAGATAGAAAATGGCGGTCACGTCCGCGGCGGTGCGTACCGTTACCGCCGGCATACATCGTCATTGGCTCCTGGGACTCATAGGGTCCAATGTTAACCAATGCAGAATTGCGCCGCGGTCTTCGACCGCCTACCACGACGGTGTACAACGCCAGTGCAGTTACCTCACATCCCATTGTCCCACTTTAGAGGTCAGGCAGCCGCCATTTCAGGGGCCCACATGGCTTAATTTCCAACTGCGTCACACATACCTAAGCCTAGACTCAACACACATACAGGCCACCTTTTGTGTATGATTGGTGTTCTGGGTAAACTGTGGGTACGTACCTCTGAGTTGTTTGACTCTGTGCTCGCTGTTGTCATAGGCACCGTCCGCTGGGACATGTGAGGAGATGATAGCATCCTCCGGTGTACCGACCGTTGGTGTACCTGTCGACAATGGAGGAGCGACATTTGATTATCACATACAGGCTTGACCGTGCCACAATCCAGGAACTGTGTACCCGGTTGGAGCCAGACCTGATGTCAGCAATCCGCCATCCCAGAGGAATCCCCCCTCATGTGCAGGTGCTGTCAGTGCTCCATTTCCTTGCAAATGGGTCTTTTCAAACAACTGGCCATAGCATCAGGGATGTCCCAGCCTATGTTTTCCAACGTATTGTCCAGAGTGTTGTCTTCCCTTCTGAAACACATGCAGAGCTTCATCGTTTTCCCTCAGGTGGAGGATTTGCCTACAGTGAAAGGGGATTTCTATGCCCTAGGACACATCCCTAACATCATAGGTGCCATTGATGGGACCCATGTGGCTTTGGTCCCCGCCACAGGAGTGAACAGGTGTACAGAAACCGGAAGAGTTATCATTCTATGAATGTACAGATAGTATGTTTGGCAGACCAGTACATCTCCCATGTGAATGCCAAGTTCCCTGGCTCAGTGCATGACGCCTACATCCTGCGGAATAGCAGCATCCCTTATGTGATGGGTCAACTCCAGAGGCACCGTGTATGGCTATTAGGTGGGCACCTGGAGGCAAGTCAGTGGGAATGTTTGTCTGGGTCTGGGGATATCCCTCCAGGTTAGTGCGTGTCTAACAGTTGTCCCTCACCATTTGCAGGTGACTCTGGTTACCCCAACCTATCATGGCTACTGACCCCAGTGAGGAATCCCAGGACAAGGGCAGAGGAACGCTACAATGAGGCCCATGGGCAAACTAGGAGGGTGATCGAGCAGACCTTCGGCCTCCTGAAGGCCAGGTTCAGGTGCCTCCATATGACAGGTGGATCCCTATTCTACTCACCAAAGAAGGTGTGCCAGATCATCGTGGCCTGCTGTATGCTTCATAACTTGGCTTTGCGACGACAGGTGCCTTTTCTGCAGGAGGATGGTCAAGATGGCGGTGTTGTTGCAGCTGTGGAGCCTGTGGACAGTGAAGACGAGGAAGCAGAGGAAGAAGACATGAACAACAGGGACTCAGTGATCCAGCAATATTTCCAGTGAGACACAGGTAAGAGTACAGACCTGCCTACTACATGTACTTTAACACTACTACCTCCCTCCTGTCTGTCGTTTTCACCCAGTGTATGGTCACTGAGTTGTCACTTTCCCTTACGATTTCACATATGTGGGTCCCACTGTGTGACATCTGCTTAGATCCCTCATGGACTAGAGGTGTGGGACATAGGTATGTTGACATTTCAATTGAAAGAGCATTTTGTCACTGTAATTGCTAATACACTATTTCGAAATCACACACAGACTCCAGATTGTTTTGTGCTTTAAGTGTGTTTATTTAAGTGCTCAATATTGGAGGGGGTAGTGAAATGGTGAGGGGTGATGGCGGAGGAATGTCCATGGCAGAGTCCAGTCTATTAGTCTCACAGGTGCATTGCCCAAATGGGCATAGGAAGTGGAGCTGGGGCAGTTAAAGTATGGACAGGGTGACAAAGTGGGACAGTAGGATGACAAGTAGGGTGGTCTCATTTCTTGGTGGGGGTCTTGGCATCGTGCTCTGTCTTTGTCCTGGATCTCAGGGACCGTTTGTAGGGTGGTTCCCCCTCTGCAGGGGGTGGGGTGCTGGTGTGGTGGTCCTGTGGCGGTGCCTCCTGTCCACTAGCGCCGGCGGAGATTTTGGGCTGTTCATCGTCCATGCTAGTGTCAGGGGCCCCTTGTAGTGCCACAGTGTCCCTCCTGGTGTTGAGTACTTCCTTCAGCACCCCTACGATGGTGCCCAGGGTGGAGCTGATGGTTCTGAGTTCCTCCCTGAAACCCATATACTGTTCCTCCTGCAGGCGCTAGGACTCCTGAAACTTGGCCAGTACCGTTGCCATCCTCTCCTGGGAGTGGTGGTATGCTCCCATGATGGAGGAGAGGGCCTCATGGAGAGTGGGTTCCTTTGGCCTGTCCGCCCCCTGTCGCACAGCAGCCCTCCCAGTTCCCCTGTGTTCCTGGGCCTCCGTCCCCTGGACCGTGTGCCCAATACCACTGCCCCAAGGTCCCTGTTGTTGTTGGGGTGGTGGACACACTGCTGCTTGACGTGTCCTGGGGACGGAGGTATGGGCCTGCTGGGTGGGTGCTGTGCTGGTGTTTCCAGAGGGGGGAAGGTCTGTGGTGGCTTGTGACTGGGTGACGGGAACTGACTGTCCTGAGGTCCCCGATGGGCCAGGCTGGTCATCTAGATCCAGTTGGACAGAGCTGCTGTCATCACTGTGGGCCTCTTCTGTTGGTGGTGTGGACATGTGTGGACCCTCCTGTCCGGTGACGTTGGGTAGGGGTCCTGCAGGGGTATAAAAGGATGGTTATTACATCTGTGTGTGTCATGGTGTGCAATGGGTGGGTGACCGTGCACCCCAGTGCTTGCATTCCTGTGTGGGACCTTGTGTGAGGATGGTTTAGGGGGTTTTATGGGGATGTGCAGTTTCCATGCTTTAGTGATGGGTGTTCATGCTTTGTTGTTGCATGCAGGGCTTGGTGTTGGGATGGCTGGTTTGTGATTTTGGGACATATGTGAGGAGTTGGGGTGCTGGGGGTGAGGGAGAGGGTGGGGGTATGTGATGGCATGCAGGTAGGGTGGGGGATGTAATAATTAAGATTTGTCTTACCAGAGTCCATTTCTCCACCTACTCCTGCGAGGCCCTCAGGATGCAGAATCGCCAAGACCTGCTCCTCCCATGTTGTTAGTTGTGGGTGAGGAGGTGGGGGGCCCGCCGCCAGTCCGCTGAACCGCCTGGTGGTGTCTTGAGACCACGGAACGCACCTTCCCCCATAGGTCGTTCCACCTCTTCCTGATGTCCTCCCGATTTCTTGGGTGCTGTCCCACTGCGTTGACCCTGTCCACTATTCTTCGCCATAGCTCCATCTTCCTTGCTATTGAGGTGTGCTGCACCTGTGATCCGAATAGCTGTGGCTCTACCCGGACGATTTCCTCCACCATGACCCTGAGCTCCTCCTCCGAGAACCTGGGGTGTCTTTGCCGTGCCATGGGGTGGTGTGGGTGGTGTGTGGGGTGGAGTGTGTGGTGATAAGTGTGTTGATATGTAGTGGTGTGTTGTGTGAGGTGCGTGGAAGTTCTGTGGGTGATGGTGTTGTGTGCCTGTGGATGCTGTTGTTCTTGCTGGTGCTATCTCTCTCTGGCCTTCTTTCGGAATTTTTGGTCGTGGGGGTTTGTGGGTGATGTGGGTGTGTGTTTTATATTGTAATGGGTGTGTGGGAGTGGTGTGTGTATGTGTATCAGGTGTGTGTATTTCGAATTGTCCAATGTGGCTGTGTTTTGTAAGAGTGTGTGTATTTTGAGTGCGGCAGTGTGTACCGCCAATGTAATACCGCGGTTGAAAGACCGCCGCGTGGATTCATGTGTCGTGATAGTGTGGGCGTGTTTCTGTTGGCGTGACGGTGGAGGTTTTGTTTTCGCCAGTTTATCACTGACCTTTGGTGTGGCAGACTTGTGTGGGTGTCAGAATTTTTGCGGATTCCGAAATATGGGTAATAATAGCTGTGGTGGAATTCCACAGCGGTGTGTTGGCGGTCTTCTGCACAGCGGTAAGCGGCTTTTACCGCCAATGTTGTAATGACCGACATTGTGTGCCAAACAATTTCTGAGGGAGCGTGGAAGCACTCTATGGCATCATTCTGGGGCACACAAGTGTACTCCCACTTCACATGAGGAGTTGCAGATATTTTGAACGCCTTACATTCAAAACGTGATGAGTGCATAAACCAAGCTTACAGTCTGATTGGCCTAATTGTGCGGCGTGGGAAACCCCCATCTTCACACCATATGTGAGCAGAGATGTTTTTCTGCTAGTATACCATATGCTACATTTCATTGACAATTCTGCTGCATTGCCCCAAGGCATGACAGATTTGTTCAAAATTCAGCATGTCGTGGAACATTTGCTTGCCAAGTTTCCAGAGACTTACAATCCCAGACAAAATATAATGATTGATGAGTCCTTGACCCTGTAAAAAGGGCGGCTGCTTTTCAGGCAGTACATTGTGAGCAAAAGAGCTTGCTACGGTATCAAGTTGTACATGCGGTGTGAGAGCTCTACTGGCTATGTGTACAACTTGAGAGTGTATACAGGGAAGGACTAAACCCTGTAGGTTGCCCTCCCATGCTAGGAGTCAAAGGAAGGGGTGCATGGAAGTTTGCCCATCCACTCCTTCACAAAGGTTATCTCCTTTATGTGGACAACTTCTGTATGGGAGTAGAGCTGTACAGTGAGGGGTACAAAGCTGGCACTTTAGCATGTGATACAGGTGCTTGTTTGCCAGACGCTCCCCAAAAAAACCCAGAGCACTGCATTGCTTTCCAATAAAGTGCTTGCATTCAAGTTCTCTGATAGACATGATGTGTACATGCTCACTCCAATTCATGATGAGAGCACTTCCCCAGTTTGGATCAGATAGCTGAAGTTCACAAGCCCACCTGTATACTTGACTACAAAAAGTACAAGGATGGTGTGGATAAGAATGACCAATTTCTTCAACCACACAATGCGAGTGGTAAAACTTGCACTTGGTGATAGAAGCTGTTTACCCACCGAATCCAGATAGTAACCTACAGTAATTATGTTGTTTACCACCATACCCCTATTGGAAGACTCATGTCTTTCCTTGACTTTCTGTTGCCCATCATTAAAAGTCTTACTCCTTCAGAAGCAGCAGCCTCCAATTCATATCCTCTGGAGGATGTGGAAAGGCTGCAGGATCAACACTTTGCTGTTCGCATTCCTGGATCACCTAAAACATGCAACTTTTTTGTGATTGTAGAGTTTTCTCTAAGCAAGGAAAGAGTCATGGGAGTTGTGTTTACTGTCCCTGGTGCCCATCACAGCCATCCCTCTGTTTACTACATGTTTTGTATTGTGCCATACAAAAGCGAGGTATTAGGAAATTGACTGAGGTGGAGTTCCCGTAAAGGCAAACTTTTCAATGGCTGTGCATAGATATCTAGCTTCTATGGGCCTCTACTTTACTAGGCAAGCATTCACAGTTTTGTTTTCCTGTACTTGAGGAAATCATGAACTTGCTTATGGTTTGCTCGACACCTTAATCTGCTGTCAGAATGGTAGGTGTTCTGTTTTCTGATTGACAAGTGTATTATAGTACCCACATTGCACATCATGGTGTATGGAACATAAGTCAAGTTGTCACGGAGTACCATGTAAAGCCTTGACTAGTTTTTGAAGTGCTATTTAGGTAAGTTATTTATCTGACACAAGGATCACACTGGTTGCCCACCGGAACCAAAGTAAGTGTAATAATCCATAAACTTGTTTTGTGGGACTCATTCAGCAATGCTTCTACTTGCTTTGAAAGTGTGTGAATTCAATTAGTATCTTGTATCATAATCAATGTTATTGAAAAAGGATACATGGTCATTTCTTTCATGTTGATAATTTTCATATCTTTAATAATTGTCCAATATTCTTTTCAATATGCATCAAAACTAGTGCAGATGACACAGTGCTCAGATATTGAACTAGCATAGAGCAAGACATTGAGCAGATTCAAAGGTTGCATATGATTTTATATCAAACACACATAAATAGGGATCCTGTCTGTACCTATATGCTATCTCTGAACCATAAAATGTTTTGAAAGCAACTTAGGGAGGGGATATCCACGATATGACCCGTAGTTAGACTTCAGGTCTCATCGGGACAAAAGTCATCTGACTAAAGTTCCAGAGAGACCGTGAAATTTTGCAAACTTCAATAAAGCATTCTGTAAGCAATACATGTAAGACTATTTCAAGACAGATTCTACAATGTATATCATTCTGTGCAGTTAGTTGGAATGCTCTGATGGGGTAAACAAATTATTCAGGAGAAGTCCACTTTTTTATTGTGTGGAGAAAGTCCTGAAACCTATACATACAGGAGTACTCATAAAAAAAAGGCAATGCAAAATAGACCTCACAGTTCTTTAGACAGCCCCTTAGAGGTATAGAGGTAAATAAATTACTCGAGAAAATCACACCTTTGCATTGTGTAACACCAGCAACATGACTGCAGACCGTGTCACACTGATTATTATACATGTTACTATATGAGTTTACACACTTTCAAAGCAAAAATAGAAGTGTTGGTCCTGCAGTACATTTGCTTGGCTTATTACTTTAGGGAAATTAGGCAGTATACCCCAGCATGTTTGCCTTAGTTTCAAAGGTACATATGCTTACTCTGTTCGAGCAATGTAGGCCTCAGAAGGCACTCTTGGACACCCTCAACATGCATCCACAAACTGGAAAGTGTTGGATTTACCACAGTGAGTGCGCGAAAGATGCATGTAAGACATGTCTTCCGAGCCTCATATGGCTGTCATGAGATCTATTAGTAAAGGTTCACTAGGCCTGCGCTCAGTAACATTCAAAATAGACATGGTTACTTGACTGCTGGTAAAAATGTACTGAAACAGTTTATTCATTTGTGATGGTTGTGGTTGCACCAACTGTCAACATGTCTGGACATGTTTGTTTATAGAGGTTTGTTTGTGGTGTGTGTGTGTGCAATTTGGTTGATAACTGGTTGAATGGGGATTACTTCCTGCAGTGTATGAATCTGGTGGGCCCTTGAATGCCATAGTAAGTTGTGAGTGCACTGATCTGTTAGTTTGGGCCCATGGCCAGTGCACAAAAGTCTTATGTGTGGTGTGTGACTGGAATTTGAATGGACAATAAAGTGGTTGGTGCTGTGACTTGGCTTTATGGCTCACTTTTAACTGTCTTCACTTCAGTATTCAGGTACTTTGATTAGTATTTGTGCTGAGAACCTAGCATTTATGGAGGTACTGAAACCAAACTATGAGTGGTGAATTATCTTTAAAAATGTAGTACCAGATTTATGTCTGTGGTGGCGAGGGTATTCCCCTGCAATGGTGACAGAGTATCCTTACCATGAAGATAAGAAGACAGTGGTCTGGCCCCCGGATATATATGCGGATGGAACATTGGTATAACCGTGAGGAAGACTATTCCATCTCTGGCGTGGTTGCACCTGCTCTGGACGGAATAAGGGCCATCTGCGGCTGACCGCTATGTCTGCCCACCTAATTAGATGTGCAGACATACAGATCAGTTTTCACTGCCCATCACCACCTGGAAAGCCATGGTGGTAAGGGACAGTGAAAATTGTCTAATGCCCGCCTTGTCATGGGCAATAACTCCAAAAGCGACAGATGCATTTTTCTTTCAAAAAGAAAATTTAGCTTTGGAATTTTGTTTATGAAAATTAAACAAGTAAATTGATGGACGGCTCTGTCATATTGATGGAGTAGTCCACCAACTGTGAAAAGGCATTGACAGGAATCGCCATGACAGCGACTCCTGTCAATATTTTTGAATTGACTACCAGCTTGTTGGTCATTTCAAAATTTGGTGGGCTGAGTAGGCTCAGCATGGCAGACGTTAAGTCCACCGCAAGGGCGATGGAGTTTTCTTTGTCAGGCAAAATGTAAACATGGCCCTTAGTAAGATGTCCTCATTTGTTTTTGCAATCTATACACTCCAAGGTGTTCAGCATGATGTAACCTGAATTAATTCTGTTCACTGTTCCATAATTCTGTACTAAACCTGAAAATGTGTACATGGCTAACATTACTCATTTATTTACATTTTTTGTTTGATATTTCTGCAATCTGTTGAGATACACAAATTGACAACCAACCAGCCAAACCACAAGTCTCCACATGTATACCAAACACAATTGTTGCCAGTGGCCCCAGTATCCATGATTAGAAAATGCTAAAAACAAAACATAGACGCATCACATTTTTGCATTGAAAAAATACCTCCTTTGCAATGTGGGTAGCTGTGGGTTTTGGTCCCTAGCTCAGCAGGCACCTAGGCAAACCTGAACATTGAAAAACACTAGACAAGCATGGGTGTTCCGGGGTGCCTGACCTGTTCGGCTTGCACCAGGTCATTTTATCCAGAAGCCCTTGCAAATGTCAAACTTTAATAAGAAACACACATTTTCCTCATATTTCTGTGACAGAAAGATATGTATTCTGCAGGACGTTACAGGTTTCCTAACACCCTGAGTAACCACATATCTCGAGATAGGAATGGTACCCCACTTGTGTGAGTGGGACAAGGGTCCTAAATAGCTATTTTGAGAGATAAGCAATAGGGTTAGCGGTTGTATTTGGGGCCGTGCTCTGGCACCACTCATTCAAACATACAAACCACAGTCATTTTTTAAAACTGGACAACCAGAGGAGTCTAGGATGATGTACCTTGAATTGATCCCACACTGGTTTCTTAACTACAATGCTCTGCTGACCGCAAACTTTGTCTGAAATGACACATTTTCCTTCCATTTCTCCGAAAGAAACTTCCATAGCAATCTACACAATTCCTACCACCCAGCATCACCCCACTTGTTCTGATGAAAATATTGCCCCCCACTTGTGTGGGTGAGCCTAGTGTCTGCCACAGGAACTGGTCAAACCAAGATTAGTGGGAGCCCTTGACTCGATGTTTATTGGGGGAACTGGATGAATGTTTGTTTGAAGGGAAGGTTGAGGATCTCCACAAATTCCAGAACTTTCCATTACAGAAATGTGAGGAAATTGTGCATTTTCAGTCAAAGTTTGAGGATTACAAAGAATTTTGGCTAAAAGAAAACCTGGCGAGAGCCATGTAAGTCACCCTACCTAGTGTCTAGTTTTAATAAATGTACATTTCCTAGGTTTTGACCGGTGCCAGCTAAGCTAGGGTAAAAAATTTACAGCTACTCACAATGCAAAAAAAGGGTCAGTTTTGAGTGGAAAAGTGTGATGCGTCCATATTGTGTTTTGGTGCATTTTCCTTTCATGGGCCCTAGACCTACCCAAAACATTGAGGTAGCATTTTTATCAGGAGACTTCGGAGAATGCTGTGTGCAAGGTAGTTGGTGGCTTCCCACATTTTCCAGAACTTTTCATCACAGAAATGAGAGGAAAATGTGTTTTTTGGACAAGGTTTAAGGTTTGCAAGGGATTCTTGGAAAAAAACCTGATGAGAGCAAATCAAGCCACCCCTCCAGGGATACCCCTCGGTGTCTAGTATTTAAAAATGCACAGTTTGATAAGTTTCCATAGGTGCCGTCTGAGCTATGGTCCACAACCTACTCCTATACCCACATTGAAAAAAGGGTTACTCTTTAGTGGAAAAATGTGATGTGTCCATGTTGTATTTTGGACTATTTCTTGTCACAGGCACAAGGCATACCCACACAAGTGATGTACCAATTTTGACTTGTGGGAGTATAGAATAATCGAACATTTGTCATTATCGATTAGAGAGCTCACTGCATGTGTGTCTGTTAAATAAAACTCACTGCATAAAAAAGAAGACATTTTGAAAATACCCTCTAAATCATATGCTAGAATAGATACCAACAAATTCAGGGATGAACCAATAACCACTGTTCCTGAACTCTGTATCTTCTGCCTATTTCAGAAATGCATAGGTTTCCTTGATACCCATTTTTCACTCTACATATTTCACTATAGATTGGTCTATATTTAGTACACAGTGAAAAACTATTGTACAGTGCAGTTCAGTTGTTGGGTCTGGGTAACCTGGTTTCTTCAAGAACATACAAACCCTATATATCTCAGAGCTATAAGCATCTAGCGGATGTAAGGCTACATTGGTTTTGTATATCAGCCATTGTGACAAAAAGTTACAAATGAGAATGTTGTCACAAATGTCCATTTTTTCCTACCTATTTTCAATATTTCTTTAGTTCAACAATTATTTTCCTTAGTAAAACCTTGAAGGACCTACGCATATGACAACTTGCTAAATTTGAAA
Organism: Pleurodeles waltl; assembly: GCF_031143425.1. Taxonomy (NCBI): domain Eukaryota; kingdom Metazoa; phylum Chordata; class Amphibia; order Caudata; family Salamandridae; genus Pleurodeles; species Pleurodeles waltl. Next base: position 317,032,825 of record NC_090444.1, read on the forward strand.
TTGTGCCTACTTTTCAGAAACTTATTTCTTTACTGATCACCCATAGGTTTCACACTGGTTTCCACCATAAATGGGAAGTAGGTTGAGAGAACAAAAATATATAAAATGCCAAAACTGCAGGACACTATTAGTTTTTTTTATTCAGATCTGCATGTCCTTGATAGCTGACAAGATGGGACATCAGCACAGCAAATATGTTGTTAATGCTATTTTTTGGAGAAAAAAAAACAGACTCTTTCAACCGGAGCAGTTTTTTTTTTCTATTTTCCTAAAAAAAAACTCACAATGTTGCTATATTTTAGATATTTTCTGGGATCCCTCCAGTGAAATCCACAAACCCTGCCTATCTTTAGAATTCTCAGGATGTTGAAAAAAGTACTCAAATTTGGTGTCTATACCTCATGTGGAAAAAAGTGATGGAGCCCGAACTACCCCAAAAAGCCAAAAACAGGGTTCCATACTGGGGGATGGGGGTAAACCCCATCAATTAAGAGGTTAACGGTGAAACAAATCAGTGCACTACACTCTTTGCAAACCTTTAATGTTGTTGTCAATGGGCAAATGTACTACTGACACTCAATGACCTGCAGGTCGAGTTCAGTGGAAATCACTGGGTGGGAAGGTAAGGCAGATCCCAGAACCAGTGTCTGACCGCCAGTTGAATTTTACTTGACTCTTAGGGCCTGGTTGCAAAGTTGCCCTAGCTGTCCCTGGTACTGAGGGGCATATTTGTACTTTGTTTGCTCCAAATTTGCATCTTTTTTTGTGCAAATTTGGCAAAACTTATCTCCATATTCATATTTTGATGCTAGACACGTCTAGTATCAAAATATTGCAGTTAGCACCATTTTTTGGATGTGTGCACGTACCTTGTGTCAATGAGATGCAAGGTAGGTGTTCCCATCTAAAAAATGGTGCTATCCCCATAGCCTCATATTTATCCCCCCGTACTAAAATGATGTGTGGGTTGGAGGAGGGGCTAAATAATGGTGCAAAGCCTGCTTTGCACCATTATTTAATGCCTGGCCGTGTGGGACCATTTTCATGGTTAAACACAATGGAATGGGTCCACAATTGCCCTCCCCAAGCAGAAGAAACATCCCTACCCACACCAGAGGGACACCAGAGGATGTGGGACCCCATCCCAGCTAAGTAGGGTAAGTATTGATAAGTATTTTGTATTTGTTTTTTAAAGTGCCATCGGAGGCTCTGACTTGGGGCCCCCTGCATAGCAATGGGTGCATTGGCCTTGCCCAGGGGAACCTGGTCACCTGTGCTGGCCATTGGGGTGGTGGGCATGACTCCTGTCTTTTGTAAGACAGGAGTCATGTGTTAGGATGGTTGTGTGTCAGGAGATGACACTAGGAAGGTTAACAGCAATTTTTTGCCTCTGACTAACATAGCGTCATTTTTTGAGGCAAAACCCCCTTCACCCTTACCACCATCCCCACCCAGCTAAAGTAATTTTTACTGATGGTTGCCCAATCTTAGTGCCGGCTTGCGGCATTCCATAAATTTGGTGCCTGGCTGGTGCTTTGTAATGACGCAAGCCGGTGCTATATTTTTCTCAGCAAAACTGCTTTTGCACAGTTTTGCGACAAAAAGTATAAATCTGTGCCTGAACGCTGGAGCCGCAGGTGCTGGTTTTGCTGCTTGTGTGGTGCTGGTGAGGAAGGGTATGCTAAATCTTGACAATGGGGCCACTAAGGCACTGGGTCGAAGATGCAGCAGGATTCCCTTGAGGCACAGCATGAAACAAAGGTGCTGGTACCCCAACTGGAGACCAACATTGCCTTAGTAGTAGCAAACTCAGCCTTTGGTCGCTTTGATGTCCTGGAGACCGGGGAAAACAGAAGCTGCCTAAAACTTGCTGGAGGTCAGGACTATGGCCCTCATTACGACCCTGGTGGTCGGTGATAAAGTGGCGGTAATACCGCCAACAGGCTGGCGGTAACTACTGCCAAATTATGACCATGGCAGAAAGATCTCCGAAAGACAGCCAATGTACCACACCGCCCGCCAGGGCGGAAACAACAGTCATCACGGCGGGAGCCGCCTACAGCTAAGCAGAAGTCAAAGTTCCGCCCACCATATTATGACAACACAATCCACCACCTTTTCCGGGGCGGTACCAACGCCATCAAAAGCCTGGCAGAAACACATTACAGAAGTGAAAGGACTCACAATTGGAGACATAGGGAAGAACCACGCCACCATGGAACCAGAACTGCAATTATTTCCAATGATCTTCTACATTATGCTCCACCATGAACACCAACGCCAGGGAAGACGACGATGGTGAGTACAGCCTCCTAGCACACAAGGGAGGGGGGTTGGAAAATGAGAGTGACAACACACGCACAATACACACCCCATACACACACAACCAGCTGCACAAGAAAACAGCTTTTTCCCCATAAATTGGCTGATTTATGGAAGGACAACAGGAATTGACTAAAGTGATTGTAATAAGATCAACACAAAATGAATAATACATTTGCCAATGCAACAGATATGTACAATGTACAAAAAAAGGGACACTGCCCAGTCCTCAGTTCACAGGGGCCACATGGCCACAGTGCAAAGTCCAAGGCCCTACTCGTTACCTGCACCAATACAGAGAGAACACTTCAGGGGCATCAGTTGGCAAATAGGCAGGCACCTCAGGGGGAGGTTGGGTGGGCACCTCAGCCAGATGCGGAAGCAAGACCACTGGCTCTGGAGGGGGCAACATGCCCTGTGGTTGGTCCTGGGGAGTGTAAGGCTATAGTCTCTCAGGTGGGTGACTTGCCCACTGGTTCTGGAGGGGGAAACAAGCCCTGTGCTTGGTCAGTCCTGGAGAGTGCAAGGACACAGTCTCTCAGGTGGGTGATTTGTCCACTGGTTCTGGCGGGGGCATCATGCCCTGTGCTCTTTGTCGTGGGGAGTGCAAGGCCAGTCTCTCAGGTGGGTGACTTGCCCACTAGTTCTGGATGGGGCAAGAATCCCTGTGCTTGGTTCTGGGGAGTGCAAGGCCACAGTCTCTCAGGTGGATGACTTGCCCACTAGTTCTGGAGGGGGAAACAAGCCCTGTGCTTGGTACTGGGGAGTGCAAGGCCACAGTCTCTGGAGTGGGTGAATACCCCACTGGTTCTGGAGGGGGCAACATGCCCTGTGCTTGGTCCTGGGGAGTGCAAGGCCAAAGTCTCTGGAATGGGTGACTTGCCCACTGCTTCTGGGGGGGTCACCATGCCCTGTGCTTGGTCCTGGGGAGTGCAAGGCCACAGTCTCTAGAGTGGGTGACTTGCCCCCTGGTTCTGGAGGCGACAGGCTGCACAGCAGCCCATGGAGGCTGGATCACATTGTGTCCGCCGGCAGTGACGGCTGCACTGTGGTGGTGGTGGTAGTGGGAGGCTCCTGCTCAGCACCTGCACCCTGAGATGGCTGCACTGTGGTGGTAGTGGTGGTAGTGGGAGGCTCCTACTCAGCCCCTGCACCCTGCGATGACTGCACTGTGGTGGTGTTGGTGGTAGTGGGAGGCTCCTGCTCAGCCCCGGCACCCTGTGATGGTTGCTCAACCATGGTTGGCGGTGGGGGTCTGTGACAGCTGCTGGTGCAGGCTCCTTCCCCTTCTTGCTTGCTGGTGCAGGCTCCTTTCTCTTTCTGCTTGCTGGTGCAGACTCCTTCCCTCTTGCTTGTTGGTGCAGGCTCCTTCCCCTTCTTGCTTGCTGGTGCAGGCTCCTTCCCCTTTCTGCTGGCTGGTGCAGGCTCCTTCCCCTTTTTGATGGCTGGTGCAGGCTCCTTCCCCTTCAGTATTTGTGGCCTGGAATCCTTTCTACCACGAGTAGGTGCAGATGAAACTGGGCCTGTGGACTGTGTGGCTGAGGTGCTTGGCTGGGTTCTTGATACCCTGGCCATACATGTAGGACGGGGGTAGGTGTAGGGAAGAAGTCAATGGTGGAAAGGAAAAGTTTTTTAGGGACATTGGGGCGGGAAGATGGAGAAGTAATGGGAGTGGAGGATGAGGGAGTGGTTGTTGGAGGTGTTTGTCTGATGGATTTGGGTGCAGGTGCATCGGTTGTATGCTGTTGTGAGGTAGATGGCTGTTGGGTGTCTGAGTGCTTGTGTTTGTGTACCTTAGGAGGGGGGGCAGACACAGTGGGAAAGCACACAGGTGACGTGTGCATGGATGTTGTGGAGGTGTCTGCCAGTGAGGTGTGTGTTCTGCTTGATGTGGTGATGATGCAGGTATTGTATGATGATGTAGTGCATGCATGTGTGAGTATGTACGTAACTGGTAGGGAGGTGGAGGAGGAGGAGGAGGGGGAGACAGTTGAAATAGTGGATGTTGTGTCTGCAACTGGATGGTGTTTGTATGAGTGCCTGAGCGATGAAGTGTGGTGCTTGTGTTTGCCTGTGACACTCTTTGGTGTTGTCCTGTGTGCATGGTTCGGGGGTGGAGGCTGTACCTGTAGCTGGGGTAGTCACAGAGGTGTCCGCCACCACCAGCGAGCTCCCATCGGAGGAGGTATCAGAGTCTGTATTTTCCCCTCCAGTCTCCACCGTGGTGCTCCCCTCGCCCTTCGTCCCACTGGTGCCCTCAGCGTCAGTGGACTCTGGCTCCAGGGTCCTGTGGAATGCAGCTCCCTCCTCCGCCAGATGATGCTAATGCATGTAAGGACAGAATGACAAAACAAGAAAGAGGGGAGAGAGACAAAGGATACACTGGGTCAATGACTGCACCAACACCACCGTTGGCATACACAGCACCCTCACACACAGGGAACAGGCCTACGCACTATGCATTGCACTACCAGTGGTATTGCTAGCCACCAAGGAATGTGGAGGAGCACACACCGCCAACTGCAGCACACCCGAGACCCATGCAGGCTTAGTCAGTAGTAGATGCTAACAAGCTAGGTCGGCAGTATTTTCCCTTCAGACCTTTAGCCACCAGAGGACCTACACTGCTATGTCTGGCCTAGCCTAGGGGCACCCAAGGATACACAACCACCACCCGGATACCACCCCACCAGGCATAAGTTGTAATGATAGCCACTGTACTCACCCCCTTGTGGCTGCCCTGTTGCCCTTAAGCGCCCATCCAGCCATGGATAGACCACCGCCTGTATGCCACCCATCAGGGGGGTCAGGATTCGACGGACACCCCTTCCTCGTTGTTAAGCCATCCCCACCTGGATCCACGGTCTTCCATGCCTGGCGTCTCAGGTCCTCACACCGTTTGCGACAGTGGGTGCTCCACCTGCCATAGACCCCCAGGGTCCGCACATCCTTGGTGATGGCATGCCATATAACCTTCTTTTGATGGGCGCTGACCTGCAGAGGCAATACAGACAGGAGAACACCATTAGACAACCTGTCCATCCTGACACACAAATGGCCCACCATACCCGTTTACAGCACTATTGGCACACACATAGCACAGCACTCAATGTGTACCCAGCCAGGAGGACATCCCTCACCCCTTACACAGTGCCATCACACACACCTCCATACATGCATGCCACATGCATCGTGCCCACAGTGTACTCACCTGTTGGTCTGGAGGGCCATTCAGCAGTCCATATTGGGGTAGGACCCCATCCACCAGTCTCTCCAACTCTTCTGAAATTTAGGCTGGGGCCCTTTCCCCGGTCACACGGGCCATGGTAGTTTCCAGACACAGGTTACAGAAACACATGCAGTTTAGGTCCTCTCCTAAGAAAGGTCAGGAAACAAGTGAGGAATCAGATAGAAAACGGCAGTCACATCTGTGGCGGTGCATACCGTCACCGCCGGCGTAAATTACTATTGGCAACTGTACTCCATTGGGCCCAATATTAACCAATGAGGAATTGCACCACGGTTCCCGACCGCCTCCCGCCATGGCTCACAACGTCAGCGGAATTACCTCACTTCCACCTGTCCCTCCACACAGTACAGGAGGACGCCATTTCAGGGAGGGGCAGCCCTATGGAATAATGCTGCGTCACAGGAGAAATAGGCACGTACTGGACAAATCACAATGACGCATTACATGTTTGCAGAATGCAAACTACTGTGTGGCTCCATTGTTCAGTTTGTGACAGGCCCCTCACTCTTTGATCCCATAGATTCCTACCACTGCGGATGAATAGGAGATGGAGACATTCCCCCATGTACAGATCCCTGGTGGACTTGGCTAATCTAGAGGACAGGCACATAATTCTCACCAACCTGCTATTCATCACCCCACTGGGATCCCCCTCTTGTGAAAGTGCTATCAGTACTCCATTTCCTGGCAACTGGTTCTTTCCAAGTGACAGTCGGCTTGGCAGCAGGAATGTCAGAGCCAATGTTCTCAATAGTGCTGGCAAGAGTATTGTCTGCCCTGATAAAACACATGTGCAGCTACATTGCATTCCCCTAGGTTGAGGATTTGGCCACTGTGAAGGCCAAGTTTTATGCAATAGGACATATCCCCAATATAATTGGGGCGATTGATGGAACACATATTGCATTTGTACCCCCGCCAGAATGAACAAGTGTTCAGGAATCATAAGAGTTTCCACTCCATGAATGTGCAGATGGTGTGCTTGCCGGACCAATACATCTCCCATGTCAATGCTAAGTATCCAGGGTCGGTGTATGATGCCTTTGTCCTGAGGAATAGCAGCATCCCAAATGTGATAGCCCAACCACAGAGGCACAGGGTGTGGCTAATAGGTGAGCCCTGGTTAACACCCAGTATGTTGGTGTGCTGGTATGGTGCAGGCCATATAGGATAGTGTGTGGCTAAATGTTGTCCCTCAATAATTGCAGGTGACTCTGGTTTCCCAAACCTATCACGGCTGCTGACCCCTGAGAGGAATGCCAGGACAGGGGAAGAAGAATGTTATAATGAGGCACATGGGTAAACCAGAAGGATAATTGAGAGAACATGTGGCCTCCTGCTTCCATCTAACAGTTTTGGCATGCTGCACGTTGAACAACCTGGCCCTCAGACGACATGTGCCTCTTCTGCAGGAGGAGGAGACTGGAGATTCCCCTGTGGCAGCAGTTGACCCCGTGGACAATGAAGATGAGGAGACAGAGGATGAGGATGAGGATAGCAGAACAACTGTAATCCGTCAGTACTTCCAATGACACACAGGTGAGACAGTGTAACTTTATATTTCAATGGCTTTGGTTGTATTCTGTGTGGCATTAGCATGCTGGTATTTCCCAATTCAATGCCCACTTACTGTTCTCTCTGACTATTCGTTTTGCAGATGTTAGTGATATGACAAATATTCCTGGTGTGATCACTACAGCCATTATTCTATGCTCATTCTATGTACAGTTCATTTGCAATGGTTGTACCTGTTTCAAACAATACATATTTGAAATACATGACATACTTGAAATCAAAGGGTGTTTATTGAAGTGCTAACATATAGGGGGAAAGTGCAATAGGATGGGGTGATGATGGAGGAAAGTCCAGGGTATTTGTCCAGTCTGTTTGTAGCACAGGTGAAATATCCAAGGGGACATAGGAAGGGGAGCAATGGCAGTTCAAGGTGGACAGGGTGACTGTGTGGGACACAAGGGGGACAATCAGGAGAGTCTCATTTCCTGGAGGGGGTCTTGGCAAGTGTCTCTGGCTTCTGTCTGGATCGCAGGGAACACAGATTAATTATTAGAAGGGAGAATATTAATATAGGAATGGCGCTCACGTTAAGTTTCTGACACAATCTCAAATCAAACACAAAATCTTTCTAATAGCGCGGTGCTCCCGGAAGGAGGATCCTCCCCATGCCTCCACACTTCTCAAAGAGAAAATCAATGTTCAAAATTCCCGAGGCATTCGTGTGAATCAATGTTATTGTCCGTATCAGTAATAGTACATTCGATCTTCCTCTTGACACGAAATTGTCCCAATAAATAGTAGTCAACAGCCAGTAGTCTGTGTCAGTTCCTTTTGTTCTTTATTTAAAGAGAGGCAAACAAAAGCAATCTTGAGTCAACAGTAGCAATCATAGATCAACAGCCAACACGTGTTTCGACTTGCAGAAATTATCGCAAATGACTTCATCAGGGCTGCAAGTACAATATTCAGTAAAAAGTCTTAGAAGTGAAATGTTCATAATTTCACAAATGAAATGTGATCACAAATAATTATTCTGTAATCCATTACCCACATCAAAATGTTTTTGAAACACTTATGAATGATGTCAATAGAATACGAACATAATTTGTGATTGAAAAGCGTGAAAAGATAGTAATGCGAAAGCAAAAATTCCACGGGCGGGCTCAATTATTCAAAATGTCTTAATGAGGAACATTAGACCACCTACATCATGCTCAAGTCATTAAAGTGATGTGATTAGACTGGTGAAAAAATCTATGTTATGTGTTGAAAAGAAAAGTTCGAACAATGTGCCGACATACAAAATATTTGTAGAATTAGTATGGAAAAACATGGCACCAAGAGACGCATATCAAAGAAATGTATCAGAACACGTCTATGATTACAAAGATCAAAGTAAATAGTATCTATCCAAGTCCCGAATGAAACTCAAAGTGCATACCTTTAGAAACCAATTAGCGATTGAGAAGCTCCATGTGAAACATAATGCCCCTGATATACTCATGGCATGTTTTCCAATCTTGGTTATCTAAAAAGATATTATGATATTTTATTTAGCCCTTGATGTGACTTGAATATCAAAACTCCTAAACCGCTATGCGAAGAACATCACTCTCACTTACCAAAGATTACAATACATGGCTCCAAAAATGCAACCAACAGAAGTGTACTTCTGTTACCGTCTCCATGCGTGTTTGCGAAGGCCGGTGAAACTGAGCCGACGCTGGAGCTGGGCATTTGAAGCAAGTCTGAAACAGTGGAAATAAAGAAAGGACTGGCGATCCCAATGTGCGGGCGCCATGTTGAAAGTACAAAAATTCAACCTAGCATAATCTTGTGTTACTCAAGGGCCGGTATGACCGAAAGGTCAGTGACTAATATGTAAAGGAAAAAAATATAATATGAATATATAAAAAAAAAAATGTAAAAGTGGAAAAATAAAAATAGAAAATTAGTAAGTGGAAAAATCCAGCAAAAACTGACGATTACCAAATACGGGCACCATGTTGAGAGTATGACCATAAAATCAGGAAAACTATTGACTAATGAGTAGGTAACTGTTCAAAAGCATGATTGATTCAATAGTGCCACTGCGGCTAACTTCTAGTACCTATAATATTAATAAAGAAATGCCATATAAAACTAAATAAAAGTGACATGTTCAAAATTTTAGTGATAAGAGAAAAGGGTAATTAGTTAGTAAAGCTAAATATTCAATAACTAGAAATTAATTAAGAATTGCCATAATGTTCTCACATCAATAATTAGTAGAGTGTACATCAATTAAATATGTTATCAAGTATACAATCATCATCATCTTAGTATAGTATTAGATAGTTAGCAAAGTGATGTGAATACATTTGAAAAATACAGTCATCCATTGAAAATGAGTCTGCGGTGCAGCCCTTATTTTATCAGGTCACACAATTATTGATTCTAAGTTAGAAAATCCACCATAATTTTGCGAAGACAATCATAAGTAAACCTGTGTTCTATATTGCGTAATCAACAATCAATTCAGTCCAACACATCAAAATTATTACCCAAAGAAATATTCCATTTCGTGGTCCGTGTTTAGACCCGCCTCCACTGCTCTAAGTTTCAAAATCCACATTGCTTCCCACTTTCTAAGGAATAATTCCCTGTTACCACCACGGGGATCCTTTCCTACATGTTCAAATCCCCAAAAATCGAAATTCTTCACTGAACCTTGCTTTGAACATTTTTTGTATGTGCTACAATAGGGTAGCGTACATCATCCTGTCTCAGAGCCCCATAGTGTTCGCTGATCCTGATCTTCAATGTTCTAATGGTGCTGCCCACATAGATACGTTCACAATTGCAAGTAATCATATAGATAACAAAATTGCTGTTATAAGTGATATTTGAAAGAATATGAAACTGTTTGTGAATCGAACTATTGAAAGATGAAATACCATATCTTGCCCATCTGCACATGCCACAATGGCCACACTTATAAAAACCTTTCTTACGAATGGTAAGCCAATTATCATTAGGTCTACTATTGGGGTAACTAGGACATAAAATACTTTTCAAGTTCCTCCCTCTGCGATACGTGAATGAGGGAGTGTCAGAGATGGAGGTTTTCAAAATTACATCTGCTTGAAGTACATGCCAGTGTTTTTTCATACATCTGTGTAATAGTGCAGAGGTCTGTGTATAGTTCACAATGCAGCAAATTTCGTCACTACTCCGCTTAGGTTTATGGCTTAGAGTGTCCTTTCTAGATACACTCATGATCCTATTACGTGCTCGTTTTAGAATGTCTTGCCTAAACCGTTCTTCCATGTCATCAATACATTTCAAAAACTCACTATCATTACGACAATAACGTCTGGCACGTATCATTTCCCCATATGGTATAGATTCTATCTGATGTCTTGGATGTGCGCTGGTAGCGTGAAGAATGGAATTACATGCTGTACTTTCCCTAAATAGTCGGCTTTCAATTCTATCATTCACAATAAATAATTCCACATCCAAAAACGCAATATTGGAAGTGCTATATTGCCATGTGAAATGAATATTCAAATTGTTTGAGTACAGATATTCACAGAAACCATTCAATTCCAGTAAATCACCCGTCCAAATCATTAGACAATCATCAATATATCTGGCCCAATATAGAATATTCTTTATTCTACCAGACCCGCCAGGAACAGGATGGCGGTAGGGGGTGTCAGAATCCCCATGGTGGCGGACCGCGCTCTGCCGCCATGGAGGATTCTCCCGAGCAGCGGAAAGTCGGCGGGAGACCGCCGACTTTCCGTTTCTGACCACGGCTGAACCGCCGCGGTCAGAATGCTCGACGGAGCACCGCCAGCCTGTTGGCGGTGCTCCCGTGGTCGGTGACCCTGGCGGTCACCGACCGCCAGGGTCAGAATGACCCCCTATGTCTCCATTGCAGCCCCTCTTAATGACCTCACTTCTAAGAAAATGCCTGAAAAGGTATTGTGGACAGCTAGCTGTCAGAAAGCTTTTGAGGAGCTGAAACAGGCCATATGCACTGCACCTGTCCTAAAAAGCCCATGTTACTCCAAGAAATTCATTGTTCAGAGTGATGCATCTGAATTATGGCTAGGGGCAGTCTTATCACAACTCAGTTCTGAGGGCCAGGATCATCCTGTTGCTTTTATCAGCAGGAGGTTGACCCCTAGAGAAAAGCGTTGGTCTGCCATAGAGAGGGAGGCATTTGCTGTGGTCTGCGCACTGAAGAAGTTGAGGCCATACCTGTTTGGCACTCACTTCATTGTTCAGACAGACCACAAACCTCTACTTTGGCTAAAACAAATGAAAGGTGAAAACCCTAAATTGTCGAGGTGGTCCATATCTCTACAGGGAATGGACTATACAGTGGAACATAGGCCTGGGAGTACCCATTCCAATGCAGATGGACTCTCCAGATATTTCCACTTAGACAATGAAGACTCATCAGGTCATGGCTAGTCTTATTGTCCTTCGTTTGGGGGGGGTTGTGTAGGAAAGTACCATCTTGCCTGGCATGTTACCCCCATATTTCACTGTATATATGTTGTTTTAGTGTATGTGTCACTGGGACCCTGCCAACCAGTCTGCCCTGTATGTGTTCCCTGTGTGATGACTAACTGTCTCACTGAGGCTCTGCTAACCAGAACCTCAGTGGTTATGATCTCTCTGCTTTCTAACTTGTCACTAACAGGCTAGTGACCAATCTCACCAATTCACATTGGCATACTGGAACACCCTTATAATTACCTAGTATATGGTACTGAGGTACCCAGGGTATTGGGGTTCCAGGAGATCCCTATGGGCTGCAGCATTTCTTTTGCCACCCATAGGGAACTCTGACAATTCTTACACAGGCCTGCCACTGAAGCCTGAGTGAAATAATGCACACATTATTTCACAGCCATTTTACACTGCACTTAAGTAACTTATAACTCACCTATATGTCTAACCTTCACCTAGTGAATGTTGGGTGCCAAGTTACTTAGTGTGTGGGCACCCTGGCATTAGCCAAAGTGCCCCCACATCATTCAGGGCAAATTCCTCGGACTTTGTGAGTGCGGGGACACCATTACACGCGTGCACTATACATAGGTCACTACCTATGTAGAGCGTCACAATGGTAACTCCGAACATGGCCATGTAACATGTCTAAGATCATGGAACTGTCACCCAAATGCCATCCTGGCATTGGGGAGACAATTCCATGATCCCCCGGGTCTCTAGCACAGACCTGGGTACTGCCAAACTACCTTTCCCGGAGTTTCACTGCAGCTGCTGCTGCTGCCAACCCCTCAGACAGGTTTCTGCCCTCCTGGGGTCCAGCCAGGCTTGGCCCAGGAAGGCAGAACAAAGGACTTCCTCAGAGAGAGGGTGTTTCACCCTCTCCCTTTGGAAAAAGGTGTCAGGGCTGGGGAGGAGTAGCCTCCTCCAGCCTCTGGAAATGCTTTGATGGGCACAGATGGTGCCCATCTCTGCATAAGCCAGTCTACACCAGTTCAGGGATCCCCCAGCCCTGCTCTGGCGCGAAACTGGACAAAGGAAAGGGGAGTGAGCACTCCCCTGACCTGCACCTCCCAGGGGAGGTGCCCAGAGCTCCTCCAGTGTGCTCCAGACCTCTGCCATCTTGGAAACAGAGGTGCTGCTGGCACACTGGACTGCTCTGAGTGGCCAGTGCCAGCAGGTGACGTCAGACACTCCTTCTGATAGGCTCTTACCTGTGTTGCTAGCCTATCCTCCTTCCTAGGTAGCCAAACCTCCTTTCCTGGCTATTTAGGGTCTCTGCTTTGGGGAATTGTTTAGATAACGAATGCAAGAGCTCATCAGAGTTCCTCTACATCTCTCTCTTCACCTTCTGCCAAAGGATCGACCGCTGACTGCTCAGGACGCCTGCAAAACCGCAACAGAGTAGCAAAGACGACTACTGCAACCTTGTATCGCTGATCCTGCCGCCTTCTCGACTGTTTTCCTGGTGGTGCATGCTCTGGGGGAAGCCTGCCTCCTCTCTGCACTAGGAGCTCTGAAGAAATCTCCCGTGGGTCGACGGAATCTTCCCCCTGCAACCGCAGGCAACAAAAGACTGCATCGCCGGTCCTCTGGGTCCCCTCTCAGCACGACGAGCGTGGTCCCTGGAACTCAGCAACTCTGTCTAAGTGACTCCCACAGTCCAGTGACTCTTCAGTCCAAGTTTGGTGGAGGTAAGTCCTTGCCTCCCCACGCTAGACTGCATTGCTGGGTACCGCGTGATTTGCAGCTGCTCCGGCTCCTGTGCACTCTTTCAGGATTTCCTTTGTGCACAGCCAAGCCTGGGTCCCCGACACTCTAACCTGCAGTGCACAACCTCCTGAGTTGTCCTCCGGCATCGTGGGACTCCCTTTTGTGTCTTCAGGTGAGCTCCAGTTCACTCCTCTTCTAAGTGCCTGTTCCGGTACTTCTGCGGGTGCTGCCTGCTTCTGTGAGGGCTTCCTGACTTGCTGGGTGCCCCCTCTGTCTCCTCATCCAAGTGGCGACATCCTGGGCCCTCCTGGGCCACAGCAGCATCCAAAAACCCTAACTGCAACCCTTGCAGCTAGCAAGGCTTGTTTGCAGTCTTTCTGTATGGGAACACCTCTTCAAGCTTCTTCACGACGTGGGACATCCATCCTCCAAAGGGGAAGTTTCTAGCCCTCTTCGTTCTTGCAGAATCCACAGCTTCTACCATCAGGTGACAGCTTCTTTGCACCCTCAGCTGGCATTTCCTGGGCATTTGCCCAATCTCGACTTTGTAGCCACTCTTGGACTTGGTCCCCTTGTTCCACAGGTACTCTCGTCCAGAAATCTACTTTGGTTGCATTGATGGTGTGTTCTTCCTTGCAGAATTCTCCTATCACAACTTCTGTGCTCTCTGGGGAATATAGGTGCACTTTACACCTACTTTTCAGGGTCTTGGGGTGGGCTCTTTTTCTAACCCTAAGTGTTTTCTTACAGTCCCAGCGACCCTCTATGAGCTCACATAGGTTTGGGGTCCATACGTTATTCGCATTCCACTTTTAGAGTATATGGTTTGTGTTGCCCCTGTACCTATGTGGTCCTATTGCAATACATTGTAATTTTACACTGCTTGCATTACTTCCTTTTGCTATTACTGCATATTTTTGGTATTGTGTACATATAACTTGTGTATATTTGGCATCCTCATACTGAGGGTACTCACTGAGATACTTTTGGCATATTGTCATAAAAATAAAGTACCTTTATTTTTAGTATATCTGTGTATTGTGTTTTCTTATGATATTGTGCATATGACACCAGTGGTATAGTAGGAACTTTGCATGTCCCCTAGTTCAGCCTAAGCTGCTCTGCTATAGCTACCTTCTATCAGCCTAAGCTGCTAGAAACACCTCTTCTACACTAATAAGGGATAACTGGACCTGGCACAGAGTGTAAGTAGCCCTTGGTACCCACTACAAGCCAGGCCAGCCTCCTACAGTGGGGCCACCTATACCTGAAACTATAGGTCTACCTGGAGGGAATTCAACATTTTTATGTATCTTAGGCAGAGTATACACACAAGGATTTCTAGGTCTAAAATCACAAAGATACAAATATTCATCCTCATCCAAAAGCTGTATGTCAAAACATTGTCTTAGAAAACTATTGATATTGTTAGTCAATGTAGGCATGGGGTCCGTAGTAATTCTCTCATAGCACATCTGATCCGCCAATTGAGAATAAATTTCCTGTTCATAATCATGAGTATTTATTATCACAATATTACCACCCTTATCCGCCTCCTTAATGGTAATATCGTTGAGTTGTTTAAGAGATTTTAATGCTAAATATTCCTCATTACTGAGATATCTGTGGTAATGTCTATAGCGTGTCTTACATTTTAGTTCTAGTCTGTCCAGATCCTGCCAAACCAATTTGTAATAAGTATCAGTACGGTTACCACTAGATAGGTTAGGAGTCCATCTATATTTTACTTAAAAACCACTTATCATGGTACCAGATGGAATATTTAGATCAGCAAGTATTTGTGGGACAGTAATTGAATCCTGTTCATAGTCAGTAATGGACAGTAACGTGGCCGTATCATGATTATCCTGAATAGTCACTGGACTAAAGTCTTGAGTAAGGTCATGTAGAGCAATTGATGCTTTGTTTTCAGGTTGACTACTGAAAAATTTACTTAAGTTTTAAGCGCCTAACAAACTTTAAAAAATCGATCTTTACTTTGTAGAAATAACCAAACTCCCTGGGGCAGTAGCTTTAGCCCTTACTTAGTAAAGTTAAGATAATACTTTATCGGATAGATTCCTGATAGAAATTGTCCATTCAATATTATCTATTGTTTTCCCTTGTTCCAAGATCTTGTTCTCATCCCTTTTCTTTCTACTGCAACTTCCTCCTCTCTTGCCCCTCCTTGTTTTACGGGGTCTTCTTTCCTCCGATTCATCTTCCATTGGCCCTGTCTGATTCTTTGAACTTCCCTTAAAAAGGTGGCGTGCCAACATTACCCATCTCCTGTTGTCGTGCAACATTGTCACTCACATCAGATTCACTGCTACTGATTGATGGAATATTTAATGAGGATTGGGAACCTAAGGACTGTTTGTGAATTGTCAGCCTTCTTAATGAGATGATCATATTTTTGAGAGAAGGTGAATATTCTACCATTCTTATAATCCATCTCATCACAGTAATCTCCTTTTGATGTATGTCAATAATCTCATTAAGAATTGCATAATTCTTAATGGTTGCTTCCTCTAGATTGAGTGCCTTAATGTCATCTTCTAAATTGGCAATCTTCAACTGTAACTTAAGGACCTTCCTATCTGTATTCTCGATAAGAATGTTGATCAATTTCATTGAACTGGAAGTCAGTTCCTTCTCCCAACACTCCAGAATATCCTCATCTAGATCGTCGAAAGTGGGGAAAATGTGGGATCTCAATCCCCTCGGTATCCTATTTAGTTTTACATATTGTTTAAGAGTGGCTGCGTCCCACCACCTTGAAACCTCTTGTTTCTTAAGTTTCTCCAGTCTCACAAATTTTTCTTTTAAACCCTGTTTTGGTTTATGAGTCCCACCCACATTAACAATATTTATATTACCATCTGTTTCCATACTACTAAATAGATCTGCCGCCAATTTATCATGATCCATAACGACCAAAAGAATAAAAGATTCTAATAAACAAGGCTCAGTCACCGGAGCTGCCCTCCTATTAAGAAAAATGCAGATTAATTATTAGAAGGGAGAATATTAATATAGGAATGGCGCTCATGTTAAGTTTATGACACAATCTCAAATCAAACACAAAATCTTTCTATTAGCACGGTGCTCCCAGAAGGAGGATCCTCCCCATGCCTCCACACTTCTCAAAGAGAAAATCAATGTTCAAAATTCCCGAGGCACTAGTGTGAATCAATGTTATTGTCTGTATCAATAATAGTGCATTCGATCTTCCTCTTGTCACGAAATTGTCCCAATAAATAGTAGTCAACAGCCAGCAGTCTGGGTCAGTTCCTTTAGTTCTTTATTTAAAGATGAGGCAAACAAAGGCAATCCTGAGTCAACAGCCGCAATCATTGATCAACAGCCAACACGTGTTTCGTGGTGCTGTGCACCAGGGGAAGGTCCCCAGCACTCCACCCTGTGACACTCAGCTCGCTGACTTGTCCTCCGGCGGTGTGAGACCTTCTTTTGTTTTGCTGCATCAACCACATTTTTCACCTTCTTTGAACCCAGATCCTGTGGCTTCATGGGGTGCTGGCTGACATCCTGAGGGCTCTCTAAAGTGGTGAGAGCCCCCTATTCCTCCTCACATGCAGCACCATTTTGATGAAAAATGCACTTTTGTCGTAGCCAAGGCTTGTTGGCATCTTCCAACACAAAATCTTATCTGCAACGATCTTCTCACCGTGGGACATCTTTTGTATCATGCAGGAACTCGCTGGGATCTTCCTAGGGTGCATTTCTGCAGTCTTCTACTAACTGGGGACTCTTCTTTTGCACCCTCTTCTGGGTTGGCAGGGGCCCCTGTCCTTCCTGGAACTTATTCCGACTTCTGGACTTGGTCCCCTTTCTTTGCAGGTCTTCAGGTCTAATAATCCAGCAGTTGTTCTTTGCAGACTTGGTTGGCTGCTGCAAAATCCCAAAAAGAAGGTGTAGTGTGTGCTAAGGAAACCTGCCGTACTTTAATCCTACTTTTCTGGGCTCTGGGGTGGGGTAATTTACTTACCTTTATTGTATTCTTACTCTCCCAGTGATTGTGCACACACTACACTTGTCTAGGGGGGGTAATTCATAATTCACATTCCACTTTTTTAGTATATGGTTTGTTTTGCCCCTAAACCAATTTTCTCTCATTTCATTCTATAGGATTTCCTACTGTTTGCTATTTACTTGTTTAATGTTGGTGTCTACTGTATATATTGTGCATAATACTTACCTCCAGGGGTATTGCCTCTAAGATATTTTTGGTACTGTGTCACCCAAATAAATACCTTTATTTTTGGTAACACTAAGTATTGTCTTTACTTGTGTATAAGTACTGTGTAACTATAAGTGGTATTGCATGAGCTTTACATGTCTCCTAGTTCAGCCTAAGCTGCTCTACTATAGCTACCTCTATCAGCCTACGCTGCTAGAACACTACTACATTTCACTAATAAGGGATAACTGGACCTGGTATAAGGTGTAAGTACCAAAGGTACCCACTACAAACCAAGCCAGCCTCCTACACTCTGGAATCAGTCTCTGGTCCAAGTTGAGTTGCAAATGTTCAGTTGCAGGGTGGTTGCCACAGGTGGAGTTTATTGAGCCTTTGCTTTGTACAGGTCCCAGAGTTGCAGGCTTGGGTCTTTACTTTGCCCTTTGTTGCAAGCTGATCAGATTTGAGGTGCTAGTGGATAGGAGCCCCTTTAATCCTGGACTTAGGAGTGTTAGGGGTGTGTTTGCTTGTACCCAATGAGTTACTAGCCCCAGGGGATAATCCACCCCTGAGGAGACTTCACTGACCTTTTGGCCAGCATCCATTGCCTCCTTCCGCGTGGCCACTGCTGCTGCTGCCGCTGTCTCCTAACAGAGACTACCAGCTCTGTGTTCGAGGCCCGCCTTCACCCGCAGGCACTCAGGTCTGTTTGTCTTTTTCTATTTCATTTTTTCTTCTTTTTTCTGTAGTCTGTTTTTTTTCACTTTTCTCACTCTTTTCTGCTTTTGCACTTCTCTGCTTAGTGTGCGCTTTCCCACATTCCCGTAGAGTTTCCCCGCCGCAGCTGCCCCTGCGTCCCCACCCTTGTAGCGCTAACTGCCCTCCTGCCTCCCAGCTGACAAATCCCTCCCCTTCTTAAGGGTGGCAACTGCACAATGATGGGTGACTTTGCTGACCTTTTGGCCAGCGTTCATTGCTCCCTTCCGCGTGGCCACTGCTGCTGTTGCCGCTGTTTCCTGACAGAGCCTACCAGCTCTGTGTTCGAGGCCCGCCTCCACCCGCAGGCACTCAGGTCTGTTTGTCTTTTTCTATTTCATTTTTTTTTTCTTTTTTTCTGCAGTCTGTCTTTTTTCACTTTTTTCACTTTTTTCACTCTTTTCTGCTTTTGTGCTTCTCTGCTTAGTGTGCGCTTTCCCACATTCCCGTAGAGTTTCCCTGCTGTAGCTGCCCCTGCGTCCCCACCCTTGTAGCACTAACTGCCCTCCTGCCTCCCAGCTGATCAATCCCTCCCCTTCTTAAGGGTGGCAACTGCACAGTGATGGGTGACTTTGCTGACCTTTTGGCCAGCATCCGTTGCTCCCTCCAGCGTGATCACTGCTGCTGCTGTCTCCTAATAGAGCCTGCTGGTTCTGCATTTGAGGCCCACCTCCACCCACAGGCACCCACCTGCGTGTCATCCCTGGTGGCCTAGTGGCCATTTGCATCTGTCAAGTCTGTCTGCCTTTTTCTCTTCCATTCATTTTTCTGTTTTCTGGCTTTTTAAAACTTTTCTCACTCTGTGTCTGCTTTTGTGCTTCTCTGCTTAGCGCACGCTTTTCCACTTTCCCGTAACTCTTCCATGCTGCTGCTGCCCTCATGGCCCGCCCTCATAGTGCTTCCCGCCCTCCCACCTCTCAGCTGACCAATCCCTCTCACCTTTCCTTCCCTTCCTAAGGGTGGCTGCTGCGTAGTGAGGGGCACCTTTACTGACCTTTTGGACAGTGTCCATCGCTCCCTCCTGCATGGCCACTGATGCTGCTGCCACTGTCTCCTAAGAGAGCCTGCCGGATCTGTGTTCGAGGCCCTCCTCCACACACAAGCACCTACCTGCTCCTCATCCCTGGTGACCTAGCGGTCATCTGCATCTGTGAAGTCTGTTTGCCTTTTTCTCTTTTATTTCTTTTTTCTTTATTATGGCTTTTTTTCACTTTTCTCACTCTGTTTCTGCTTTTGTGCGTCTCTGCTTAGCGTGTGCTTCCCACTTTCCCATAGTGCTTCCCTGCTGCTGCTGCCTGTGTGGCCCCTCCTCCCACCCTCATAGCACTTCCAGCCTTCCTGCCACCCAGATAACCAATTCCTCCCTCCCCTTCTTAAGGGTGGCCCCTGCACGGCAGTGCTGATGCTGTCCTGAATGCATGCCAAAGGCAAGCCCGTCTGCACCCGTCTGCGCCCGTCTGCATGCCTGGACCTCGGCCAGCACCACAGACCCTGGATCTTACACCATCCACTGATACGACACCGGAAACCTCCATGCACTGAACCCTGGATGCCGGATCACCTGCCACCATGCTTCCCCCAAAGACACCCACAGACCTTTCTCCTGCCACTACTGACACCTCACCTTCTCTGCATGCCAAACGCCAGACTGCCCAGCGGCAGAACTGCCAAAACTGCCTCCAGACCTCCTCAAGTGCATCCTCCTCTGCTCTCTTCACAAGCACGCTGTGGTGCTTTGGAATCTGATAGATGCCACCCGCCCAGCCTTTGCCTTCCTCACCGAGAAATGGACAAACTCAACCTCCAGACCGGACATCGCCATCGCCAGTAACTATAACCTGCTCCTATTGGACCGACCCTCCAGACCAGGAGGCGGTATAGCCATCACTGACAAGACCGCCCTTCAACTAACGATCAACACACAGGAATTCTCCTCCCTCATGGAGCACCTCCACTTCCAAGTGCACACTACGCCGAAGAGCACCATCCATGGCACCCTCATCTACAGACCATCAGGACCATGCCCAGATTTCAGCAACTCTATCATTGACATCGTCCCTGCACTCCAGGATTCAAAGCACACCTGCAGGAGGCTGGAGAAGAAATGGAGGAACAGCAAATCCCCGGAGGGCCTTGCAGCCTTCAAATCAACCACAAGATCCCACCATGCCCTCATCATATCCACCAGGAAAATAGCCCTGCGGGACGACATCAACACCACCACCCACAACACTAAAGAATTCTTCAACATCTTCAAAGAATTTGCCAAACCACAAGCCAAGATCACCAAAATCCCTCCATCTCAGGACCTCTTTGAGAGACTAATCACCTTCTTACATCAGAAAATCAAGGACATCTATGATAGCTTTGGACCACAAGACTCTCTGAACTCACCAACAACACCCCAACCAGGATCCACCAAACTCACACAGCTCATGCACGCTCGGACCCACCTCATGACAGACAAGATTCGCTCCATCATGAGCAGCATTACCACTGGAGCCCCTACCAACCCCTACCCCCACCTCCATCTTCAACAAGGGCAGTGCCTCAATCGCACCCAAGATCTGCAAGACCATCAACTGCTCCCTAGAGTCAGCAGCTTTCAACTGCTCCCTCCTCAGCCATGGCCAAACAGCAGCCCTTATCCTACTAGATCTTTCAGCCTCATTCGATACAGTGTCCCACCGCACCCTATGCGCCAGCCTCCACTCAGCAGGCATACGCGGCCAGACCCTTTGATGGATACACTCTTTCGTGACAGGCAGAACACAGAAAGTCAGGCTCTCACTGCACCTGACAGAACCTACAGAACTCAGCTGTGGCGTACCTCAAGGATCCTCTTTGAGCCCCACGTTGTTCAACATCTACATGACCCCGCTTGGCCCAATCATCAGGAACTATGGTATGAACATTGTCTCCTATGCTGATGACACACAGCTGAGCATCTCCCTGACTGAAAACCCCTCAACAGCCAAGAAGAATTTTAAAGATAGGATGGAAGCAGTCACCACCTTGATGAAGGAGAGTTGCCTCAAGCTGAACTCCAACAAGATCGAGATCCTCATCATGGGACCCTCCTCCTCATTCTGGGATGACTCCTGGTGGCTCTCAACACTCGGTAGCCCACCCACCCCCCACAGACCACGTACGAAACCCTGGTGTCCTCCTTGACTCAACATTCACCATGACCAGGCAGGTCAACTCTATCGCATCCACCTGGTTCCACACCCTCTGACTCCCATGGAACATCTTCAGATGCATACCAACTGAGTGACGAATGACCGTGACACACGCCCTGATCACACGCAGACTTGACTACTGCAACACCCTCTATGACAGAACCTCCAAGAAGAACCTAGCAAGCTGCAACAAAACCAGCTTACTGCCACTAGACTCGTCCTGCACCTCCCCCACTGAGAACACATCACAAGACACCTGAAAGACCTCGACTGGCTCACCATTGAGAGGAGGATCAACTTCAAACTCCTTGTGCACGCCCACAGAGCCCGCTACAACATCGGACCTGATTACCTCAACCACCATCTCACCTGGTACTCCCCTTCCAGACCTCTCCACTCCTCCCAGCAATCGCTCGCCAACGTACCCTGCATAAAGAAGTCCTCGGGTGGAGGAAGATTTTTCACCTACCTGGCAGCTAAAGGTTGGAACACCTTACCTCTCCACCTCAGACAGTCGCCATTGCTACCTAAATTCAGGAAGTACCTCAAGACCTGGCTATTCGACTGACCCCTGAGGACATACCCCACAGTGCCTTGAGACCCTATGGGTGAGTGGCGCGCTCTAGAAATGAGTGATTGATTGATTGATTGAGTTACCACCTACTGTGGAGTGTGGCACCTTTTCTACCCCGAAACCTCTATTCTGCCACTTTTAAAAATAGCAGAAACCATCTTCGGCTGTACAGACCAGGTAGCCCACCTCAGGGGTGTGGCTAGCCTCCTGCTGGTGTAAGGCTCTTGACTGCCTAATTTTCCCACATGCCCGGGCTGCAAATGTGCGTAGGTCAGGGGTTGGCTTTGTCCCCCTGTAGGAGGTACCCTACTTGCATATCAGAGGTGGTGTGGGTGTTGAAGTTTACAGATAGGATGTGCCACTTCACTAGTTGTCCTGCCAGGGAGGGAAGTGACCTTTGTTTCTCACTTCTAGGAGTGTTCGTACCTCCGGGCAGGGAGTCAGATTCCTGTCTTGGTGGCAGCAGGTTCAGGCTGTCAGTCAGAACAAAGGAAAGGCTGGGGCAACCAGGTGGGCAATCTCTAAGGTAGCCACCTGGGTGCATGCCACATCAAATCTGACCTGGGAAACAAGTCAGATTTGATGGGACAAGTTGTTTGATACCAAACATGACACCTTTCAGTAAGGCCAAAATGAAGATGGCAGCCTTGGGATGCCCAAATGCCAGCCTTTATTATTCTATGGCCCAATGAATACTTACATTAACCCTTAATGTAAAGAGGCTGGTATAGGGATGTATACATTTGTACTTTTATGTCCACACCTTAAGTAAAATGCACCCTTCCTCCTGGGCTCAGGAGGCCTACCTTAAGGATGTTTGACATATATAAAAATAGTGCTCTGGCCTTGCCATTTGTGGTAAAGGGCAAAGTCGAGTTTGTAATGCTCATGCAGTCTGCACAGGTAAGACTGCTGTTGTCTGTTTCTTTGGGTCACTCAGGGTGGCACAATCAGTGCTTCAGGCCCTGTTGACCCCTTTAACTCCCATGCCATGGGTACCACTGGTACTATTTACAAGGGATTTATAAGGGGGGTAAAGTCTTGGCCAATTAGGGTTACCAATTCACATGCATCATATTTTAGGGAGAGAGCACTGGGGCCTGGTTTGCAGGCTCCAGTGCACTTTCATAGTCATAACCATCAACCCCTTGGTGATGATACTGTGTGCCAAATCTAGAATGTTGTCGCCAGCCAGGACCTCTGATGAAGAGGTTGATCTGAGGATTCTCGCTGGCAATTCAGTTTTTGAAGACTGAGGGTCATCCCTTCTTGGGGAGTATTAAGGATGCATCTGTGTATTACCAGATGTGCAGTTCAAGAAATACCTCGTAATTAGGTGTCCCACAAACCCCTGCCCCAAAATTCAAATATATCTAGGAGCTTTAATGGATAAATAGGCAATGGGGGGAATGTGACAACTGCACAGTCAGTCGAAGACTTTGACCCTTACATACCTACTATATAGATGTGATTTAGACCTACATACTCAACGGAATACATTTTGATACATGTCCCACCATATAATAGCTTTTATGTTTTGTAGACAAGCAATAGACACTAATTGAATAGAGTATCTTGCTTACTTTGTGCGTGACCAGTTGAGCTACTTGATATTGGACCTTCGGTTTGAAAAACAGCAATTATGTCTTAGTAAAATGTACAATGGTGTGTCCCTGGAGCACTGGTTTACAAACATGTACTGTTTGAAATGAAATGCTTGTGAGCAATAAAGAACAGCTAATCAAAGTAACGCTGCTCTCAGAATGCAGCATAAACATAATTAACGAGTAGATTGATAAATAATACTGCTGGCAGTGATTCATTTCTTTTACAATTAAAAAGTAATTATTTGTCTAAGTAAACAGTGTGATAATTCTATTCATTATGTTGAGCAAATAAGGTTGCATAGCTCAGGCTAGAAGGCACCCTTTGTCCTTTTGCTAATGGAGACGCTCATTTTATTGAAAAAAAATAGGTTAATACTGTAGTGCTAACAGGAATATCAAAACAACTGGCTGAAGAAAAGAATTTGAAACAATGGCGCTATTAAAACTGTAGGGGCACGCCATCTTGCTCTCCACAGGGAAACACAGTTTTGCTCAGTTTGTGATTTGAGGCACATGAGAGACAATTAGTAAAGCATAGCATGTTTCTTCTTGGTAAGGCACTTATTGCAAATTGAGTCATTACTCTTCTTAAAATATAGCAGTTTATCCCAGGGTTATTCTAGATGAAATAGTAGCCATGATTTAAATGCATGCAGTTAGTATCCTGTAGGGAGATAAGCCAGGGGTGTACCCTACTGAAGGACACCAGAGGATTGCATCTCATCAGGGAGACCATGGGCCAGATTTACAAGGCCCTAGCGCCTCTTTGCACCACCCTAGCGTCATGTTTTTTTCACGCTAATGTATTGTTAAGGAGGCCATTTCCCTTCGCCAGATTTATACTTTGCATCCCTTTGTGACACATTATGCCTGCACCAGGCATAATGTATTCAAGGGAGGTATTACCCCATAGGGAGGCCCATGAAAATGGCACAGTGAAATTTACATTTCACTGCGACATTTGTAACGCTATTTTTAACCCCTGGTCAGAGCAGATGCTAAAATTATATTCCCTTTACTTTTAATGAGACTCCCTTTACTTTGCAGGATTAGAGCCACAATTTATGGCGCTAATCCTGCACAGTACCACAATAGTGTCCTAAATTATAACACTATTGTCCTAACATGCGCCATGGTGCACTGTATTGTAAACATGGCACACACATGGCCTCGTTAGGGAGGCGCAATGATGTGCAAGAAAAGTGGCTCATCACAGCTGATGCACCACTTTCTTGTAAATCTGGCCCCATGTTCCAATCCTTTGCTTTTATTTTGTAAATAATTGGTTTTCTTTGTGGTAATCCAAATAATTCAGTTAAAAAGTACATGCACTACAACTCCAAAAATGCACTTTTTTGCTAAAGAAAAGGCAACATCTGAAAAAGTATGTTCCTAATGCAGTTGAGACATCAGATAGATCTTCAAAATAGATTCATTGCAGTGCTTCCAGTTGACTTAGTAAAGAAATGCACTGGGCCCTTTTTAGGATATTTGGGGCCTTTTTTATAGTTAAGCCTTCATAACTTTTTTGTAGATATGCAGACAAAATGTTTGACTCACTCCCCACATGATGCAGATTATGAAGGTACCCAGGGGTTATCTTTACCCTCGAGAAGCATCGAAATCTAGCCAATATATGGGAAAAATGTGCTGTGCAAGAAAGTGTTTTTATTTTTTTATTTTAAATTGCATTAAGAAAATGCTTGGTGTGCAAATATTATAAATAAAATTTTTTTACACATACGTCTTTTGTAACTTTCCAAGTGATGGTCCATATCTTGTTTTTGTGGTTTCTATATGTGCACTGTGTTTGGGAGAATGAGGTGTGCAAGCCATGGGTGGAACAACAAATACTTATAAAGAAGGCTCATGTTTACAAGTGGCCTGAGCCACTGGTGCATCACTTTTTCTGATGCACCAGTGATGCAAGCTGCTGACCCATTACTTCAAGGCCATGCAAAAAACACTTTGCACAAATAAGTTCTATTCCACAAACACAAATAAGGTCTATTCAAGGTGTCAAATTAATCCTTGCTTAAGCCTTGATAGCTTGGCTGCAAGCAGACAGACTTAACTTAGAAGACAGGTGTGTAAAGCATTTAAAAACACCAATCCAGTGAATAAATAAAGACTAATAATAACAATCCAACACCATTTTAAAAAATAGAGAATGTCTTTATCTCTAAAATGATAGCAAATCAACAAACTTCGAATGTAGGGAACCAGAGATCTTCATTGTTGGAAAGTGGGTTATTAGCAGTGATAAGTAGGGACTCCTCACTAGTAATAAGGCCACATTCAGAATGCAAGTTTCAGTCTGGGTCTCAATAAATTATTCCCATGCCAATTCCTGGTAGCTGGCAATTAACAGGCAGGCTTCACTTAGAAGACAGGTGTGTAAAGCATTTCAAATCAACAAAACATTAAATATGTAAAACACAACACACAATAAAAATCCAACACCAAGTTATTTCTATCTTTAAAATGGCATCAAAACAAATAAATCCAATGTAGGGAACAGAAGGAATGAAAAGGAATAAATCAAAAAATGTGCTTGCTAGTGCTTAAAAAACATTTGCGCCAACTGGGGACATCTGCCCCTGCAACCTCAATTACGTATGCATGAGTACTAGAAAAATCAAGATAAGAATCAATGAACATCATAGCAAACTAAGATGCAGACGGGCCACCACTAAGATGTCAACCTACTTCATTGAAAAGGGACATACAGTACAAGATTATCAGTGGGTCGCTATGGAACACCTAAAAGAAAAGAAGAGTCTAACTATGAGTCCAAACTGTTTACCAAGGAACAACAATGGGTCTTTAAGTCACAAACTAATGAAAGAGGGTTGAATGATGACATTCCTTTAGGCCAAGTTACACCATGACAAGGAGTTGAGCATCCTCCCTTATAATTTTTGACATTCCACACAGCTATAGGTACGTTCCACAACAATGGGGGAAACAATGCTTTTATTATTGAATATACACTGCAGGCCTCTTTTTCATCTATGCCTATTCTGCTCTATAAGCCCTGATACAGCATTAGTGACTTATGATCCATCCACTATATCCATAATTCAGGACCTCAGCTGTGCACAGACTTATACCCCAGAGGTCTAATTTACCCCTGAATTAGATTTTGTTCAGAGTCCCTGCCTCATCCTTTTGTCTTTCTTTTTCTTTTTCCATCCCTATTCCTCCCTCCCTCTCCTTTTTCCACTCCCACTTCCTCTATTTTTTTTAGGGTGTTGTTTCCCATTTTAAAGCTCACCATGGACCGGCAGTATTCCTGCCAGGCAATCCAATTAGCCGCCTCAATTTAGGAGGGATCCACAATGGAACATACTTTATGTTCCATCTGGGGCCCCCATCTTTGTAAGGTTAGCAGTCTAGATGTTAGGCATTCGCAAGAGGATGTATAATTGGCTGCAGATGAGCGGCATTCACTGAGGCTGATATCATTCAGACCTCGGCCAGGAGGAAGATGGGTTGTTGAGCAGGAGTGACCCTTTGGAGTAGTAGGTACCATTCTGGTTTAAGCAGCACGGGAGACAAATACTCTTTTACCCTTGCAATTTACAGAGCAATACAGCATGATTCTTGTGTTTATCTTTGAGGAGTGTAACTACAAGTGCACACCGCCTCCCCCCTGGAGGATCCATGACATATCATAGTTTTCTCTAAAATGTACGTGATGTGTTTTTATGTACTATATGTTTTTTCTCTCTTGTGTGTCTCAGTGTGCAGGCACCACTGTGTGCTTTTCACCCTTATGAATTCTGAAAATAGTATTCACATGTGACTTTCTCATTTTATCGGTGTTATATTATCATACTAGGCACAACATTTATATACAATTATGCAAGATACTGCCATGTGATGGCGGGCTAACTCTCCATTTATGAATTACAGGTTAAATACTGAAGTTCACACTAAGGAGGTGTAGTATGGTTATACATTAACACATTGGGGATGTGTATTAGCACATTCCCCATAGAAGGAGTGGCACCAGGGAGACTCTCTTGGCCCTGATGAAAAGCCCGGATAGGCTTAAAACATGTAGACCACACAGTAGGAAGGAAGGTTCATTAAACATCCCCCTTCCAATCACCTTATTTTTTACCATACCAACACTAGGGCAGTTATT
This sequence comes from Pleurodeles waltl, assembly GCF_031143425.1. NCBI lineage: Eukaryota > Metazoa > Chordata > Amphibia > Caudata > Salamandridae > Pleurodeles > Pleurodeles waltl. Next base: position 317,060,607 of record NC_090444.1, read on the forward strand.
TAAACGTTAGCTTACCTGGGAGGCAGTTATTTATAATCCTTTTTATGACCCCGCCACTCCTAATACACACTATCATAGTGGTTCATATATGAAGTGATCCCACGTAATCCGCTGGAACAGGAAGAACCCAATGATGAAGCATGCCACAAGGGGTAAACCTGATGGGTGAGGGTTTTCTAAGGAAACAAATCAGTTTCTTCGAGATATTTTCTGGAGGGTTAACCCTGTAGATAAGGGTTGGGCTTTTGTTTGCCTTAAGATAAATGATCATGTAGGGGAGTAAGCCCTTGAACCTTTCCTCCTTACTCCCCCTTAGTTCATTTTATGCACTTAACAGGGACCCAGTCACGATATGAGGCCAACTGCGATGGAGCCCTGCTCAGATACACTGAGTGGGAGGCCTTGGTCAAAGTTTTACCTTCAGACTAAGTCATTTTTCTGGAGCTTTTCTCTTTTCGTCAGAAGTTTCCTCGACAGAGAAAAGCTTCAGAGCTTCAGTGGGACAAGCCTGATATTCAGGTCAGGTCGCGGTTTGGGACTACGTTTTCCAGAATGCACCTGACAAATCCACAAAGGTCCACCTGAAGGTGGTCAGCTGGGTCCTCCTTGTTGGGGATGTTGCTAGTGAAGATCTTTTAACCTGTTGCTGTCAGGGATTCTATTTCTTCTCTCTCTTGAAGCCAGGCAAAGTCCTTAGAGCTGTAGTTTCTCAGTCTGCAGCAGGTGCAGTCGTGCAGAGTGCAGACTTTGGAGTGGCAGACCAGGGTTCCAAGAGGACAGTCATTCTTCTCCTTCTAGTTCAGGCAGTGTTCTGACTTGCTGGGCAACTCTCCCATAGTTATCCAGTGTTATTTGACTGGCAAGCAAGGACACCCCTGACCAATGGGGTGACCACTTCTTGCATAGTGTGTCAAAAATCAATCCCAGGAAATACTATTCTTTCCAAATCCAAGAGGAAGGAAATCTTTCCTTGAGGTCAGGATCTGGCCAAGCCATCCCACTCTTGTGCCTCATTTCCCTAAACACTCCCTCTCCAGTCCTTCTGCTAACCTCATCACTGGAGCTCCCATCTAGTTGGGGAGGCAGGATGTGGAGGTGTGCCTGTGCCATGTCCAAAGTGTCAGTCTCCCTCTGAAGACCATTTTAGCTACCCAACCCCATTTCTGCCTGTTGCACTGCAGCATGCAGATCTCTACCCACCAGATGTCCCATTATCTCAATGAAGAAAACTTCACACTTCATTAAGACAGCTTGACTCAGCCCGGCAGAAGCTGTCCAATCAGAGAAGAGCAGCTGGAGAGCTGCATCTTAGCTTACAGAAAAAAAGTTCTATACATTTGTTTCTGTTATAGTTATAATAACTCTAAGAGTGGCAAATTGTTGGATTTATTCTAACTAACATGTTGAGTCCAAGGATGTAAATTGGAGCCTATTTCTAGTGAAAGGTATACCTTTATAAGCCTATGGAGCTAAGGCCTGGGAATGTATAAAAACACCCAAAGTAAGTACCAGAAATGTCCCCAGTGCCCAGGTGCAGAGTGGTTATCTACCCAGTCATCCTATAGGCTAATATAGAGATGTTGCGATTGGAGTTTTAAGGATTCAAGACCCTTCCCAGAGGACCCCAAGGAAATCAGGTGGCACAAGGGAGGTTGAATAGTGCCCCACCCATGGATACCTAGAAAAGTGGAATACCTATACCAGGGAACCCAGGTGCACAGGTGTGAATTGACATTGGAAATCTTTGTTGGAATGAATGGGAGCCTTGTTTGTTCAGCTGCTGTTGTGACCCATGGACCAGGTCGGTGAAACCCAAGGACCGCTTCCAGACATGAAGAACCTGAAAAAGAAGGGGACAGAGTCCAGACCACTCAGAGATGTCCAGGAGGTGCAGGTAGGCAATATCCACCCTCCTAGAGATGAAGTTCCTACAAGTCAGTGAAGAAATATGTCCAGAAGTCCAGCTGTGAAGTCTAGGTGCAGGAAGATCCTTAGCATCACACACAAGCTGTCCCTGTCAGTCGCCGGATTGCAGGGGGGTCAGCGGTCAGGAGGACCATCAGCATTGGCAAACACAAAACAAATTGCAGAGAACTTTGCAGATTTTTTGGGGACCAGCAAGGTCCAAGAGACTCGACCCTTGGAGGAAACTCAGGGTTGGCCCTCAGTACACAGGAGGCCCAGGAGGAATCACTGGAGCTCCCACAAGTGACCAACTGGCTGCAGGCATAGGGAGTCACAAAAAGGTTTCAGCAGCACAACAAAGAAGGAGTCCCACACTGCAGGAGTTGCAGGATGGAGGTTGTTCTTGGAGTTGCAGAGTGCTGAAGGCTGGGGCTTTGTGGAGCTTGAAGAACTCCTGGAGGAACAGCCAACAAGCCTTGGTAGGAGCAACAGTAGCAGTGCACAGGGGTTCCTTCCCAGTGACTACAGCAAGGGTCCACCATCTCCCAAATTGGTCAGGAGACAGGTTTAACCCAGAGAGAACCACAGAACCACCTGTGTTGCAGAATCTTCTGATGTCCGTGGGACAGCAGGCTCCACCAGCCAGTCGTTGTCATCTTAAGGTGGCTGCAGATCTAGGGGAGTGATTCCTTCACTCAAAGCGAGATTCCTTTTTGCTTCCTGATACACACCGAGTCCTTGAGACCCTGGAGGATGAACAATCATAGATATTGCAGAATCCTTGCAGGAGCCAGAGAAACAATGGTGTAGTGGGAACTGGATAGAGTTTTATTTTGGTTCCAATGGCAGGCCATCAACAGTTTCGAAGGTCAGGAGCAGAAAAGTCTTGCAGAAAGTTCCTTTGTATAGTCTTGCTTGATTAATTTGCAGACCCACTGTTGAAGTAAGCCTCAGCAAGGCCTACTAGTGCAGGGGATCACCTTTCTCTGCACAAAGTCCTCAGACCATGTAGGAAGAAGTTGGCACAGAAACTGGAATAAAAGACAAAAGTTTATTAACCTCATGAGGTGGTACTACAGTTCAAACAGCACCCTTGGGTAATGTCTGAAGTAGCACACTGAACTGAGAGAGCATGGTCCTTTTATACCCACAAAGGGGCTAAAAGGAGATGGTACAATTATGGAAACAAGACTTGTATACATGTAAGGTCATGTGGAAAATACACAGTCGACAGGTAGGAGGAGCTAACAGTTTCCAAGGGCTAACAGCTGCAGACCTTACTGAGCATGTGCGAAAGTAAGAGATGCTAAATATAACTTGTCACTAGGCAGATTTCAAGAGCAGTTAACAGAAAGGTAGGACAGAGCACATGGTGAGCACATGGCAGCATGTAGCAGAGAAAATGGCTGCCATGAATACAAAATGGATTCCGCAAAATGTTCACAATAGTTACTAAATACAAGATGTCTTCTGCTAATGCTTAATCTAATCACTGCTAAGACGACCCTTTCAGCATTAGCTGAAGACATTCGTCTTTCTGGGATAATCTAAATATTCATCCTGTATATTTATGCTCATCATTTCAGCTATTTCCTTATCTAACATATGTTGTGCCTTCATTTCTGTAATATTTCTTTTGGTAGGCATACAAGCAGTAATACACATGGAGCAGAACATTGGACCACACTGAATACAGATACAGCATGTAAAGAATATTGCAATTATTACACACAGGACCTTCCAACAGGTAGTTGGTAATATCCATAGTTACCACAAACAAAATATGTATTATGTGAAGCTGTAAAACTACTATTATTTACACTCTCAATAGTTAAAATCAAGGTACAATCGCTTATCCCTACTGGAATTCGTCCAATGCTTCGTATACATAAATCTGCTTTAGTTTTTGTAACAGAAATCACAAATTGTTCTTTCTTGTCAGAGTCTCGTATATTTGTGAAGACATATGGTATTGAAACATTGTCCGGTTGATACTCTTCAGATTCCCATTTAGTTCCTTTAGCTTGGGGATACCCATCTTTGTCTTGGTAGCATACTTTATTAAGGCGAAAAAGAAGTACGCCCTCTGTACGTTTTCCAGATGCAAACAAAAGCATGTACCAAGCTTGACAAGAACCATTGTGTGAAAAAGGAAGAGGAATGAAAGGTGTTCCTCCTTTCTTTTGATGCGCAGGTATCATTCCACATACCCAACTGTTAGTAGTATTTGTAGCATTATGAGTATGATGCAACATCTGAATGAAAGTATTATTGAAGTACGATTGACAGTGCTTCTGCTCCTGATAGGGAAGTGTAAAGTAATAGTGATCCTCTGGTACTGGAGTAGTGGCAACAAAAAACTCACGAGCAGGAGACTTCTTTTCAATAAACCAGGTGATTGTTGCTGTAACGACCAAAACAACAACAAACCCCATAATACTAATGATCAATTTGTTATTCATTTTAGCAACAGTGATAATCGACCCTTTCAGAAATGAATTAAAAACAATCGTTGGAGCTCTGATCCCTGGGCAGCCGCTGATTTCTTCACCACGGGCCAAGACGGGTGTCACTACTCTAATGCACGGCTGATCCACCCCCCTTGCCACATTGGCTCTCTGTTTCACTAACCCAGGGCGGTAGCTCAACCAGTCTTTTCAAAACAATTTTCAGATTCTTTCCTTGGTCTCAAATTATATCGCAACACTCCAGAAGTCGTATGGTCCGGGAAGACCTCTGCAGATTCGTCAGGTGATATAGCACGGCCTTTCTCCGTAGTCAAAATCTCTCGATGATCGGTCAGCACAGCAGGTTCCACCAAGGTAGGTAGCACTCTCTTGCAGTGAGTACTATGGACCAAATTCTTTCGGTTCGTCACTCGAACTGCTGTCCTTGTCGCAAGGAGCACCTGTTCTGGGCCTCGCCACCTTGGTTCCAAGCTGCTTGATCTTTCAAAAGACTTAATCATCACCTGGTCACCAGGTCGGAGTTCATGGCCTTCACCTGTAGATCTGTCAGGAAGTGCTTCTCGAACCTGTTGATGAATAGAAACCAAATTGTCGGTTAACTGTGCCAAATAATCATTCATCAGGACACAAGGTACATCATATACAGATTTTGGTTTAGGAACTCCCCAAATATTCATTGGTCTCCCAAATACTACTTCATAGGGGCTAAGGCCAAGTCGGGAGTGTGGCACTGACCTAATAGACAATAATGCCAATGGTAATGCATCCGGCCAAGTTAAGGATGTGGAAGCCTGTATCTTCGCTAATTTCAGCTTCAATGTAGCATTATACCTTTCCACCAACCCTGCTGATTGTGGGTGGAAAACCGCATGGAACTTCTGTTTGATCCCTAATCCTTTCAGGACATACTTAATAACTTCCCCAACAAAATGAGGTCCGTTATCACTCCATAAAAGTCTGCAAACACCAAACCTAGGGAAAAATTATTTCAAAAGCACCTTCGCTGTGGTAATGGCAGTATTATCCTTTGTGGGGTACGCCTCTATCCATTTACTGAAGGCACAAACCACCACCAAGACATACTTTAAATTGTTGCAGCGTTCAAGCTGAATATAATCCATTTGTAGAACTTCAAAAGGTGCAGTTCGTGTAGCAAACCCTCCTGCAGGAGTACGTGTCCCTTTTCCAGGATTGTATTGTAAGCAGATCAAACAAGACTGTACTACTCTCTTAGCTGTACTGGAAATTTCTGGATGCTCCCAAACTTGCGTAAGCAACTTCGTTATTATTGAAGCTCCAACATGTGCCAGCCCATGTGCCATCTGAACCATAGGTTGTCCAAAAGCTATAGGCAAGTTCCATTTATCCATCTGCTTATTCCTCCAACAGCCCTCATCATCCAATTCTCCATCTTTAGACCATTGCTCACGTTCTTTCACAGAAGCAGATTTCTGTATATCTAATACGTCTTGTCTAGCATTATGCCAACGTTCAGCTTGTGACTTCACTACATACATAGAAGTAGTACTTTGCTGCATCGCAGTCTCACGTGCTACACGGTCTGCAAGAGCATTACCTTGCCCTATCTTATCGGTCACTTTCTTATGTGCACTACGTTTCACAATAGCTAGTTTATTTGGATATGTCAATGCAGTCAAGAGGTTATGCACTAATTCTCTGTGCATTATCTGCATCCCGTGGGATGTGAGAAAACCTCTCTCCTTCCAAAGCAAACCAAAATCATGAGCCACTCCAAAAGCATAGCGGCTGTCTGTGTAAATGTTCACACTTAAATCAGTACTAAGCTCACATGCTCGTGTCAAAGCTATTAGTTCAGCTGCTTGAGCTGACTTCTGTGGTATACGAGCTGTCTCCACTACCGTGTGTATTGTGGTGATTGCATATGCAGCTGAGGTCGTACCATCTGGCAACTTCAAACAAGAACCATCAACCCACAGTTCCCCGTCTACATCTAAAAGGGGCGTATCTTGTAAATCAACACGACCCTTTGTCTGTTCTTTGGTAAGGAATATACAATCATGTGTTTCTTGTGACTGAGGCTGAGTCACCGGATATGGCAACAAAGTAGCTGGATTTAGTGTCGCACATCTCTTCAGTGTAATGTGAGGAGCCAACAATGTCAACTCATAACCTGTCATACGGGCGCTAGTTAAATGTTGTGTCTTTGTTTGATTTAAAAGAGCATCAACCGCATGGGGTACTAGCACCAACAGCTTATGTGACAGAACTATCCCTTCACTCTGACGTATTGAGACAGCTGTTGCGGCAACTGAACGAAAACACCCAGGCAACGCTCGAGCGACAGGATCAAGTACTGCTGAAAAATATGCACAGGGATGCTGCTTATCGCCATGTGTCTGTACTAAAACTGACAATGCACATCCATCTTTCTTGTGTACGTAAAGTGCAAAAGGCTTCATGGAATCTGGAGTACCTAACACTGGTACAGAACAAAGGGCTTGTCGCAGCTGCCGGAAAGCAGTCTCACATTCATCTGTCCATGGGAGGGGCATTGGAGTATCTTTAGTAAAAAGTGCTAGCAAAGGTTTGGCAATGTGTGAAAACCCTAATATCCATTGCCTACAAAAAGAAGTATGACCAAGGAATGCACGAACATCTTTCTGAGTAGAGGGTACTGGTGTGTCTAAAATTGCTTGAATACGATCTGATGTAAGTGCACAGCCCTCCTTAGACAAAAGGTGACCTAAATAGGTTACCTTTGGTCTACAATATTGCAATTTCTTTCGTGACACTTTATGATGGTGTGAAGCAAGAAAAGAAAGTAAGGACAAAGTGCACTTTTCACATTGCTCCGGGGTATCAGCTGCCAACAAAATATCATCAACATATTGTATGAGAGCCACACCTTCAGGTAAAACAAAAGAATCAAGGTGTCCAAAGTCATAGTACAAGAACTAATTGCTCCCTCAACTTCCTCATAAAAGGCGGCTGGATTTTTCCGCGGGTCAGGTATTGCTGTTTTAAGTGCCATTACATCTGCCCTATTCCAAGGAGTATACACCCAATTATAAATAAAATAACCCTTAGCATCAACAGAAGTTTTATCATCACTTGTACCCAATCCTTTAGGAGGAACATACAAAGGCGCGGCCTCCCACATTGGTTTAGCGTGAACTATCATAATCTTATCTGTTTCAAAGATGGAAGCTCCCTTCGGTCTGAGATGCTCGTGCAACTGCGTCCGCAGCCCTTTTCTCTTCTTGCAAACGGACTGCCACAATACGTAATTTCATTAAAAGCCTGATTGCATCAGCCACCTGGGAGAAAACAAAAAGACCATCACGCATTTGCTTATGATCAGCTGCTACATCATCGGGCTCTAACTCATCAGAATATTTCCGATATAGTTCAATAACTTCTGAGCCAAATGCCTCAGTAAAATATAGCTGCTCCTTTTCCATCCACCCTTTCATGTTGTCTAAAAGTTCAGAAGCAGAAACAACGCTACGAATTGTTTTACGAGCAATAGATCTAAGCTCAGACGAACGGTCAGCAGGCAGCATAGAGCGACTGTCCTGCATCTTCCGTTGCTCCGAACTGGAGACTTTAGGTAACTCATGAGGGGCAGAAGGGACGACATACGGAGGTGGAGGGCGATCTAGTAACAATAAATCATCATGTGATTTATTAAAGATAGGATAGAGAGGTTGCCTAACAGTGTATTGGCCAGTTACCTGTAGCTTACGTTCTTTCTCTTTAAGTCATTTATTTCTTTCTTTCTCATTTCCAATGCTTTCACATATACATTCTTCCGCTGCTCTTTCTCAAGCAAGGCTTGCTCACGCTTCACTCGTCCACGCGCTTCTTTCTCCCACATTCGTACACAGTCAAACATATCTTGCCTAGACTTTCGCTTACACATACATTGTTCCACATACTCAATCTTTCGCAAATCAAATGACCCATGCATAGGCCAACGTAACTCAGGATCCGCGCGGGTGTATTTATTCCATAATGTGCTGTACATTATAGAAGAAAGACCATGTTTAACATACATATCTCTATTTGGCGTCCCCTCTGGGGGTGCCGGTTGCGATTCTTCCAATCTCAAATTGGTACCATTACAAAAGCAACACATCCTACGAAGTGCGCTAAAAACAGGCATGCCAAAAATAGTGCAGAATATGCAATATTATAATCAAAGTAGCACTTAAGGTGCCGTTCAAATCAAAATTAAATTGGAGAAAATTCTCCTCATTACCTGCCTATATAAATTGCAATTTATATATCAAATCCAAAGAATACAAATTGACTAGTCACCCAAATCACGAGAGCCACAGTAAGTAGTGCTAAACTACATTACCAAACACAGGCATCAAAACCCACAGCAAGTGCCGTAAAACGGCTCTTATCAATCACAGGGTGTCCAGGTTCCAACTGCCAAGTTCTAAAATCGACCAAATGGTCACTGCATGACGAATGAACAAAAAGGATCTCAGTCGAGGACCGGCGCCACCTGGATGGTCAAGTCAGAAGGAAGGGAAAAACGCTGTGGTTGCCAAGACTCGGGTCTCCTCAGGCATTGATCATCCGCAGCCAGATCCCAATCCTTCGTCGCGACCAATCCGTTGGGCGTCCGAGTCGCTGATGAGTCCCTGTTTGGGCGCCAATTTGTTGAAGTAAGCCTCAGCAAGGCCTACTAGTGCAAGGGGTTCACCTTTCTCTGCACAAAGTCCTCAGACCATGTAGGAAGAAGTTGGCACAGAAACTGGAATAAAAGACAAAAGTTTATTAACCTCATGAGGTGGTACTACAGTTCAGACAGCACCCTTGGGTAATGTCTGAAGTAGCACACTGAACTGAGAGAGCATGGTCCTTTTATACCCACACAGGGGCTAAAAGGAGATGGTACAATTATGGAAACAAGACTTGTATACATGTAAGGTCATGTGGAAAATGCACAGTCGACAGGTAGGAGGAGCTAACAGTTTCCAAGGACTAACAGCTGCAGACCTTACTGAGCATGTGCGAAAGTAAGAGATGCTAAATATAACTCGTCACTAGGCAGATGTCAAGAGCAGTTAGCAGAAAGGTAGGACAGAGCACATGGTGAGCACATGGCAGCATGTAGCAGAGAAAATGGCTGCCATGAATACAAAATGGATTCCGCAAAATGTTCACAATAGTTACTAAATACAAGATGTCTTCTGCTAATGCTTAATCTAATCACTGCTAAATTACAACACCACCCTGTCAGAGGCCTCTGCACAACATATTTCCACACTTGAAGAATCAAGTGGACACCTGGGAAGGAGCTGGACAGGGGGTGGTCACTCCTCTGTTCTTTGTGTTTTTCACACCAGAGTAGTGTTTGGGGGTTCCTGCACTGGTGCAAACTAGTTTATGCAAGGAGGGCACCAAATGTGCCCTTCAAAACAGTCTGGTGGTGCTGAGAGGCCACCCCATCCCAGCCCCGAGACGCCCATTTCAAAGGGAGAGGTGGTCACACCTCTTCCCTATAGGAAATCCTTTTTTCTGCCTTTTCCTTCTCAAGTTAGGCTCTTCAACAGAAGGGCAAAACAGCTGCTCCAAGGAACCCCCAGTGTACATGGTATTGTGTAACTAACACTGGAATCAGTGTTGTTGCATGATTCCAACATGTGTGATACCAAACATGCTTAGGTTAGATGAAGCAATTATGGATTTGGACTACTTGTGTTGACCATTGTCCACTGCATACCTTAAAATGGCTTCCCTTCCACTTACAAAGCCCAGGAAATGGTGCTCATGCAGGAGTTGCCTCACACTCAGGACCATGCACCCTGTCATTTGGCTGGAGGGCCTACCATAGGGGTGACTTACAGTGTCCAAGTGCAGTTACAGTGAAATAAGCCAAGCCCTGAAGCTGAAGTGAAAGGTGCATGCACTATTTCACGCAGGCTACAATGGCAAGCTTGTAGACACAGTTTGCACGGGCTTCCATGGGTGGCATAATACATGTTGCATCCCATGGAAGACCCATGGTGTTGCCAATAGTGGGGTGTAAAAGTTACCATGTAACCACATTTAGAAGAGAGAATTCTGACATTGGGGTCCTGGTTAGCAGGATCCCAGTGTACTACAGTGTAAACACACCAACAACAGGCAAAACAAGGGGGTTACTATGCGAGTAAGATGCTATTTTTCTACAATAACTTCCTTAGGATTGTGGCATATTTTTGTCCCAGAAACCACTAGCTGAAAAAAAGGTTCAGGTGTGACTAACTTTCCCCTACACTCCGCTTTCCAGCCCCCTGCCTGATCCAATTAGAAAGGCTCCCATCTGGCTGGAAGTGCAGGAAGTGTGGGAGAGCCCTGCTCCTTTACTATCTGTCCTTCTCCCTTTGAAGACCAGTTTAGCTACCCAGCCCCCTTCCTGCCCTGGTATCTGTACCAAGGGATGGTTTCTTTGTCTTAGCTCAGGCCACTTCACACCTCATCAGAGCAGCTTGGCTAAGCCTGTGAAAGGATGACAAGTAAGAAGAGCCTGCTACAGGGTTGATTTTAGGTAACATTAGAACAGTAGTTCTATAACTACTTTCCTGCAATTGTTATAATAAATCTAACCTTGGCAAGTTGTTTGGTTTATTGTTACTATTATTTTGACACTTTGAATCAGAGCCAAAAGTAAGATTTTATTAAAATTGATTAAAACATTCCCATGTGAGCTTATTGAGTTGGCAGTGCTGCAGTGGGGAAAAACAAAATTGGCAGCTTTTCCCTCACCAGGGCATATAAAACATCTGTTATAATGTCACTGCTTATTGTACCCTATCAATGGGGCACCTAGGATAGATCTTGAGGGTGATATATATGTAGAAGTAAGGTATTTTAAGACTTTGGAAGTACTTTTAATTCCAAAGTCAAATGTGGACACAGTTTTATTCTGAAAGCAGGCTGCAGGGCTGACTGTAAATGACTGCATCCACCACAGCAGTGCACTCTTAAGTGTTTTAGGTCCACTAGGGTATCTAAATCTACATGCCCTACCAGATACGAGGGAGTTACATGTTGATTGTCAGTGCCAATGATAATTATACATAATTACCATATACCTTTTAAACCAAGCACTGGCCTTGGGCCTGGTGAGCAGAGCCTAGGTCACAATCACAGTCAGAAAAAACCCAGTATGAGTCACAAACGAGGGCAAAAGGTGGGGGACAAAAGTCCTGTTTTCACACACAACACCCCGAGGTAAGTTCATGTTGGAGTGGCTTGCATGGATCTTATTATTTTCTTCAACATGATCACCTTAGACAGGTAAGGCCTAAAACAAACTATGCGCCAAAACTATGATTTTTACTTTGAATATACATTGATTCTTGGGATGTAGGTAGTTGCAACATTGGATCCAGGGCACAACTGGCAATGAGGGGAATCACAGAAAAAATGGATACTGGAGAAATACATAATGATATGTCTTGTATAGATTCTATTACCCTTTCTTTACCGAATTGTCCTCCAAAATGACATTTTGGGTGAAATCAGAGAATTTCCTCCTTTTTTATGCAAAGAATTGCAGAATCAATCTGGAACATCAGGAGTTCTCCCACCCAGCATGCTCACATTTTTCTTAATAAAACATGCTGACCCACACCTGTAGATGACTTGTTGCAAGGGAAATGAAAGCACCAAAACCAAAATGTTTCAACATTTAATTTTTTTCTCTGAATGTTCACTGTTTTTTTTCCTTATTTGGATTTTTTTATTTCCAAATAAACCACATGTCCTTCATACATTCGAAAGAAAAATATATACCTGTTCCAACTCATGACATCAGTACTCAAGTCTGATGCAACCCTACAAAGCATGAACAAAAAAGAGAAAAAAAGCATCTCCAATTAGTACTTACAATCCATCACTCCAATAAGCATTCACTAAAGTATTACGTGAATCAGCTTGTGCACTAAAACTGTTTTCTAAATGAATGCTGCCATTTTTATAATTCTGTACATTAGGACTCTGCTAACAAGGCCCCAATGCATGTGCCTTTACCTTTCAAATGTTTAAATTGCCTATACACCTGATTAGCTGAGTTAGCCTAGCTGTAAATCTCAAGAATATGCTACGAAAGTGTACCCAGGGCCTGTAAGTTAGATTTCACTAGTAAACTGCAAAACAGATTGTAACCGCACTAAAATGACAACAACAAAAAAGCGTGTCTCTTGGCCTGCTCCTGCAGACTAGGTGTGCAGCTTTTAAACTGGGAAATCAGCCATGAAAATTCAACATTTTGTCAGGAATAAACCACCTGTCTTCTACTTCAAAGTCACACCTAACATAGGCTTTAAATACTCACAGGGCAAGGTGCATTATATTTAAAAAGTAGGGCATGTGTAATTTATCTTTTACATATCCTGGCAGTGAAAAACCTCCAAAGTCATTTTTTTTCTGTGGTAAGATTAGATCTTGCATAACAAAGAACTGGGTTACATTTGAACTCCTCATAATGCTTAACTACAGTTTAGGAGTAGCTAGATAAATGTGTCAGTGACTAATTTTAATAGTAATTTAAAATCCAGCTTTATGATCACATTGGATTTTATATTACTATTTTGAAAATTGTACATTTAGAAATTTGTAATTTGGCTGCGTGAGCCAAATGTGCCTTTCTTCCAGTGTTCAGTGTCACACAGGAGCTGAATGGCTCCTTGATTAAGTGTGAAGTGACCCCCAGAGCTGAACAAAGGAAGATGAGCCACCCTTCTCCTGACGTGATGGCCTTAGGGGCTATGTCAAGGAACTTAATTTTCTTCAAAGGATGGCAGACACTCACTGGCGGATGTAGTTCACTCCTAGGCCTGCCCCACTATTGCCCTGCTATCAAGCCAGGCACCACTCCTCAGTGTGAGAGGAGCTGCACCCGAAACCAGACCACATGGGAAGGTTTGCTCATTTCCCTGGACACATTTCTGGAGTGGGCACTGGAGCTCTATACAAGGCAAGAATAGTTCTGCTGTCTCGGATTTAGGTAGAGAGGGGAACTGAGGGATAGTTTCCAGTAAACACACAAGAAGCACTGCAAAAGAGGTTAGGGTCATCACTGGGAACTTTTATTCCATTGGTTATTGAGTGGTCAGGAGTTTCCCTTCCCACAAGCTGGCACTGGGCATAAATATGGAACCTCTAGTATCCTCATCAGAACACTGCTGGAAGAAGCACTGCATCTGCTGTGAGTAGCACACTAGGGACTGGACCTGCCCCCACTTGTACCCATGGCCAAGAAGTGGACTCCAATGGTCAGTTTACCAACAGTATATAGGCACAGCTAAAATATTGCAGAAAATTTAATTTGTTTATGTCAAGAATATTGAGGACAAAAATACTGTGAAGGTAAGTTTCTATAGGCAGGAAAAATTTGAATATATATAGGGGGTCATTCCAACCCTGGCGGTCGGTGTTAAAGCGGCGGCCAAACCGCAAACAGGCTGGCGGTAAAAAAATTGCAATTCCGACCCTGGCGGAAACCGCCAACAGAGACTGCCACTTTAACACACCGCCCGCCATGGCGGGACAAACAAACAGCGCGGCGGTCACCGCCAACAGACAGGCGGGAGACAATGTACCGCCCACCCTATCACAACCCACCAATCCGCCACCTTTTCCGTGGCGGTAGCCCCGCCGATAAAAACACGGCAGAAACAGCCATTTCAAACGGAAAACGCTCACCTCCATACACCCCACGAGGAATCTAGACAGCATGGAACCCGAACTACACATCCTACCAGCCATTGTCTTCCTGCTCCTCTACCAGGAGCACGAACGCCGGGGCAGAAGACAACGGTGAGTACTGCACCTACGACACAGGGGAGGGGGAGGCAAAAATTACGTGGATACACATATGCGACACACCCACCCTCAACCACTACAACACACACATCAATGCACAGCAACACATCACAGTTACACCCCCAAACCCCCCGGAAGAATGCAAAGGCAAAAGGAAATGTTTATAAATATAGAATTATTTTGTAAGACTGAGTATAAAATATATCACACATCTATAACTTTATATACATAAATTGTCCAGTCCGATATGTCTATCAGCCATTGTTCGTGGGCCACTGGGCCAAAACACATGGGCAAAGCCTACACAGGATACCTGCCTCCAATGGAGAGAACACTGCAGGGGCATCAGATAGGAAAACTACAGGCACCTCAGGGGGAAGGGAAGGAGGGGCACCTCAGCCAGATAAGTCCACAACGCCAGATCCACAAGGGGCCTCCATGGCCACTGTGCCATCCTGGGGAGTGCAAAGCCACAGTCTCACAAGTCTCTACAGTGGGTGGGTTGCCCACTGTGCCATCCTGGGGAGTGCAAAGCCACAGTATCTCAAGTCTCTACAGTGGGTGGCGTGCCCACTGTTCAATCCTGGGGAGTGCAAAGCCACAGTCTCTCAAGTCTCTACAGTGGGTGGCTTGCCCACTGTTCAATCCTGGGGAGTGCAAAGCCACAGTCTCTCAAGTCTCTACAGTGGGTGGCTTGCCCACTGTTCAATCCTGGGGAGTGCAAAGCCACAGTCTCTCAAGTCTCTACAGTGGGTGGGTTGCCCACTGTGCCATCCTGGGGAGTGCAAAGCCACAGTCTCTCAAGTCTCTACAGTGGGTGGGTTGCCCACTGTGCCATCCTGGGGAGTGCAAAGCCACAGTCTCTCAAGTGGATAAAAGTCTCCACTGGTACAGGAGGGGGACTAGTGCCCAGAGTGCTTCGTGCAGCCCTGCCCGACACAGATGCGGGCCTGCCCATTCCGCCAATGGGGCAGCGGTGCTTGAGATGAAGGGCCCAGTTCAGCGGTGCTTGAGACGGCGGTTCCCAGCGGAGCAGTGCTTGAGATGAAGGGCCCTGTTCAGCGGTGCTTGAGATGAAGGGCCCTGTTCAGCGGTGCTTGAGACGGAGGTGCCCAGCGGAGCGGTGCTTGAGATGACGGGCCCTGTTCAGCGGTGCTTGAGATGAAGGGCCCTGTTCAGCGGTGCTTGAGACGGCGGTGCCCTGTTCAGCGGTGCTTGAGATGAAGGGCCCAGCGGAGTGGTGCTTGAGACGGCGGTGCCCTGTTCAGCGGTGCTTGAGATGAAGGGCCCTGTTCAGCGGTGCTTGAGACGGCGGTGCCCAGCGGAGCGGTGCTTGAGATGAGTGTCCTGGCCAGCGGATCCAGCCCAGGCATGGATGTCACTCGCCACCTGACATGTGGCTGGCGGGGCGTTCCTGCCCATCTGTCTGGTGGCTTGCGGGCCCTCCTGGGCTGCAGTTCTCGGCCTGTGGGTGTCCTCCTGCCCACCTGGGACGTGGCTTGCGGGGCCCTCCTGGGCTGCAGTACCGGGCCTGTGTGTGTCCTCCTGCACACCGGGGATGGGGCTGGTGGGGCCCTCCTGGCCAGCTGGCCTGCTGCCGGACTTGTCGGGCGTGCTGCCCTTCCCACCCTTCCCTGCACGCTTGTGGCCCTTTCTCACCTTTGGCGGTGTGCCAGGTGGCACCTGACTTCCTGGCGCCAATGTAGGGATTTTTGTCCCTGGGGTCTTTGGTCGCTCGCGCCGGGCACTGGCAATCTTAGGATGCTTTTCTGGGGGTGGGCTGGCCGTGCCTTGGCTCCTAGCTGAACTGGATGCCCTTGAGGGTGGGGGACTCCACAGTCCATGGACAACAGTCTTCACTGGTCCCGGTTTTGTGGTGGCTGAGGTGCTGATTGGAGTCTTATGAGATGGACTGGTGGGGGAGTTGTAGGAAAGAGGTCAAGTTTTGAAAAGAAAAGCAATTTGGAAAGAGAGGGTCGGGTAGGTGTAGTGGGTATGGGAGTGGAGGAAGAGGATGTGGTTGTAGGAGTGTGAAGTCTGGTGTCTTTGGGTGCAGGTGCTTGGGCTGGAGGCTATCGTGAGGTGGATGGCTGTTGGGTGGGCGGCTGCCTGCGTTCGTGTAGTTTGGAGGAGGGGGTGACAGACACACTTGGAGAGGACACAGGGGACGTGTAAATGGTAGTGGGGTGGTGACTGCACGTGTGCGGAGTGTTCTGGTGGGTGTGCTGGTGATGGACGTAGTGGCTGAAGATGTTGTGCATGCAAGTGTGAGTGGAGACGTCACAGGGAGGGAGGAGGGAGACGAGGAGGAGGGGGACACAGTAGAGCCAGTGGCTGTTGGTATGTCTGCATGTGGATGTTGCTTGTGTGAATGCTTGTGTGATGTGTGGTGCTTATGTCTGGATGAGCTTCCCTTGGGTGTTGAGGTGTGTGCAGGCTGGTCTGTAGGTGTGTCTGGGAAAGGCAGAGGTACAGGGGATTGGGTCTGGGTGGAGGAAGTTGGAGGGGGGAGGCTAGAGACAGGGACAATTGCTGCCGTCAGTGCTGAGGCCAGTGCGTTGAACGATTGCTGATGGGCAGCCTGACCAGAATGAATGCCCTCCAGGTATGCATTACTCTGGTGCACCTCTCTTTGTACACCCTGGATGGCATTCAAAAGGGTAGACTGCCCAACAATGATGGTCCTTAGGAGGTCAATGACCTCCTCACTGAGGGCAGCAGGAGTGACTGGGGCAGGGCCTGAGGTGCCTGGGGCGAAGGAGATGCCCACCTTCCTGGGTGAGCGGGCACAGGGCAAACGCTGAGGGGCTGCTGGGAGGGCGGTGCTGGTGCGCTGGGTGGCGGCTGTACCTGTTGTTGCGGGGGGCACGGATGTTGCCGCCACAACAAGGGAGCTCCCTTCAGAGGACGAGTCGCTGTCACTGACAACAGCACGAGTCCCCGCTGTGGAGCTCCCCTCGCCCTCCGTCTCACTGGTGAAATCCGAGTCAGTTGCATGGCCCACCATAGCCATGTGAGATGCAGCTCCCTCGTGCTCTGATGCCACTTCTCCTCCACCTAATGATGCTAATGCACACATGAACAGGAAGACCACAAAAAAGGGGGGGAGGAGAAAAAAAGACATGTTGAGTGCATGGATTACCGCTACCGTTGGCGGACAAGACAGACACAGAAGCCCCCTGCACTACGCCCGCGCACTTGGGGTCCACTACGCAATCCGTGGGACATGGCCTACAAGCCTATGGACGACAACTGCACACATAGATGACACAGGGCCATGGATACCTGTACTTGGCACCCTACAGAGGTGGGGGGCGGGGGCACAGGGCCATGCCTTACGGAGGGGCCTAGCCCACAGAAATCGCCCTGGCCTAGGGATACCCACAGCCCTCCTCCCCCACCCAGACACCTCCACTGCGCGCAAAGTCAGCAGAATGTATTTTTACTCACCCCCTTGTGTCTGCTGTGATGTCCTCATGCGCCCATCCAAATCGGGGTAGGCCACCGCCAGGATCCGGGACATCAGGGGGGTCAAAGTACGACTGGCACCCCTCCTACGTTGGGAGGCCATCCCCAGCTGAGCCTCCGCCGTCTTCCTGCTCCAGCGTCGGATGTCCTCCCACCTCTTCCGGCAGTGGGTGCCCCGTCTGTTGTGGACCCCCAGGGTCCGGACGTCCTTGGCGATGGCACGCCAAATCGCGACTTTCTGGTGGGCGCTGACCTATGTGACATGTGCAGGGAGAGAAAAATTGTCATCACCTTCTGCATGCTCGATGTGAGTGGCCCCCCATCCCCACCCTTGCCATGTGGCACATGCTCTCATCTGTCGTTTGATGCATGCCTCAATCGCTCCCCTCCACACCATCTTTCATCCACCCCACTCAACCCAGGCATTGCCCACTAAGCATGGTCCCAGTGTACTTACCTGTTGGTCTGGAGGACCATAGAGTAGCGCATACTGGGGGAGGACCCCATCCACAAGTTTCTCCAACTCCTCCGCAGTGAAGGCAGGGGCCCTTTCCCAAGTCGCATGAGCCATTGTCTCTTCCAGACCGAGGTCACAGCAGCACTTGCACTGTAGGTCCTCTCCTGTCGAAGGTCAGGTATCGAGTGATTAAGCAGATAGAAAATGGCAGTCACGCCCGCGGCGGTGCGTACCGCGACCGCCGGCGCACATCGTCATTGGCTCCTGAAACCCATAGGGTTCAATGTTAACCAATGCGGCTTAGCGCCGCAGTCTTCGACCGCCTACCGCCACGGTGTGCCACGACAGCGCAATGACCTCACATCCCACTGTTGCACTTCACAGGTCAGGCAGCCGCCATTTCAAGGGCCCACATGGCCTAATTACCAACTGCGTCACACATACCTAGGCCATGCACCAACACTCATACAAGCCATTCAATACATTGGGAATCGTGTTATGTGCAAGCTGTGGTTACGTACCTGTGGGTTGCTTGACTCTGTGCTCGCTGTTGTCCTTCATAGGCACCGTCCGCTGGGACATGCGAGGAGATGGAGGAATCTTTCCGTGTACAGACCGCTGGTGGACCTGTCGACAATGGAGGAACAACATGTCATACTGACATACAGGCTTGACCGAGCCACTATACAGGAACTGTGTGCCCAGCTGGAGCCAGACCTGATGTCACCCATCCGCCAACCCACAGGGATCCCCCCTCTAGTGCAGGTGCTGTCAGTACTCCATTTCTTAGCAAGTGGGTCATTTCAAACAACAGTGGCCATATCATCAGGGATGTCCCAGCCTATGCTTTCCAAGGTGTTGTCCAGAGTGTTGTCTGCCCTGCTGAAACACATGCAGAGCTACATCGTTTTCCCTGAGGTGGGGGATTTGCCTACAGTGAAAGGTGATTTCTATGCCCTTGGACATATCCCCAACATCATAGGTGCCATTGATGGGACACATGTTGCTTTGGTCCCCTCCAGCAGGAGAGAACAGGTGTACAGGAACAGGAAGAGTTATCATTCCATTAATGTACAGATGGTGTGTTTGGCTGACCAGTACATCTCCCATGTTAATGGCAAGTTCCCTAGGTCAGTGCATGATGCCTACATCCTGCAGAATAGCAGCATCCCGTATGTGATGGGTCAACTCCAGAGGCATCGGGTGTGGCTATTAGGGGACTCTGGTTACCCCAACCTGTCCTGGCTACTGACCCCAGTGAGGAATCCCAGGACAAGGGCAGAGGAACGGTACAATGAGGCCCATGGGCGGACTAGGAGGGTGATCGAGCAAACCTTTGGCCTCCTGAAGGCCAGGTTCAGGTGCCTCCATATGACAGGTGGATCCCTAATGTACTCACCAAAGAAGGTGTGCCAGATCATCGTGGCCTGCTGTATGCTTCACAACCTGGCTTTGCGCCGCCAGGTGCCTTTTCTGCAGGAGGATGGTCCAGATGGTGGTGTTGTAGCAGCTGTGGAGCCTGTGGAGGGTGAAGAGGAGGAAGCCGAAGAGGACGACATAGAGAACAGGAACACAGTAATACAGCAGTATTTTCAGTGACACACAAGTAAGAGTAGACACTGGCATATTACATTTACTTAAAGACTCCTACCTCTCTACTGTCTGACTTTTTGCCCCAGTGTATGGTAACTGTGTTGTGACTTTCCCTTCCGTTTTCAGAGATGTGGGCCCCACTGCGTGACATCTGCTTTGTTTCCCCATGGACTACAGCTGTGTGACAGCTGTTTGTTGGCATCACAATGTGAATTAACATTTTGGCACGGTCATGTCTAATACATTTGTTTTAAATCACAGCCAGACTCCAGATTGTTTTGTGCAATAAGTGTTTTTATTCAAGTGCTCTAAATTGGATGGGTGGTTGCAAATCGGTGAGGGGTGATGGTGGAGGATTGTCCATGGCAGAGTCCAGACTATCAGTTTCACAGGTGCATTGTCCAAATGCCTGTGGGAAGTGGAGCAGGGGCAGTTTAAGGTTGGACAGGGTGACAATGTGGGACAGTGGGATGACAATCAGGGCGGTATCCTTTGCTGGCGGGGGTCTTGACATCTTACTCTGTCTTCTTCCTGGATCTCAGGGCCCGCTTGCGGGGTGGTTCTCCTTCTGCAGGGGGTGGGGTTCTTGTGGCCTGTTGGTCTTGTATTGGGGCCTCCTGTTCACTAGCGCCGGCGGAGTTGGTAGGCAGTTCTTGGTGCATGCTAGTGTCAGGGGCCCTTTGAGGTGCCACAGTGTCCCGCAATGTGGTGACTACCTCATTCAGGGCCACTACGATGGTACCCATGGCGGAACTGATGTTTCTTAGTTCCTCCCTGAACCCCATATACTGTTGCTCCTGCAGATGCTGGATCTCCTGAAACCTGTCCAGGACCGTCGCCATCGTCTCCTGGGAGCGGTGGTATGCTCCCATGATGGTGGAAAGGGCCTCGTGGAGAGTGGGTTCCCTGGGCCTGTCCCCCCCCCTGTGGCACAGCAGCCCTCCCAGTTCCCCTGTTTCCCTGGGCCTCTGTCCCCTGGACCGTGTGCCCACTACCACTGCCCCCAGGTCCCTGTTGTTGTTGGGGTGGTGGGTTAGCCTGGGTTCCCTGTAGTGGTGGACACACCGCTGATTGACGTGTCCTGGGGACAGAGGTATGGGCCAGAGGGGGGAAGGTCTACTGTGGCCTGTGGCTGTGTGAGGGGAACCGACTGTCCCGAGGTCCCCGATGGACCGGGCTGGTCATCTAGATCCAGGGAGACAGAGCTGCTGTCCTCACTGTGGGCCTCTTCTGGGGGTGGAGTGGACATTTGTGGACCCTCCTGCGCAGTGACGTGGCGTTCGGGTCCTGCAGAGGTATAAAAGTATGGTTAATGCTTCTGTGTGTGTCATAGCGTGCAATGGGTGGGTGCCCGTGTACCCCAGTGCTGGCATTCCTTTGTGGGGCCTGTTGTGACGGTGGTTGGGGGGGAGGGGTTGTATGTGTATGTGCAGTGGGCATGCTTAGGTGATGGGTGTCCATGCTTTGAGGACGCATGCAGGGGTAGGTGTTGGGATGGGTGGGTTGTGATGGTGAGACAGTTGCAAGGAGTAGGATGTGATGGGGTGAGGGTGAGGGTGGGGGTATGAGTTGGCATGCAGGTGGGGTGGGGGGAAGAAGTAGTTAAGATTTGCCTTACCAGAGTCCATTCCTCCGCCTACTCCAGCGAGGCCCTCAGGATGCAGGATGTTCAAGACTTGCTCCTCCCATGTTGTAAATTCTGGGGGAGGAGGTGGGGGTCCACCGCCAGTCCGCTGCACCGCGATGTTGTGCCTGGATAAAATTGTAAATTAGCACTTGTATAGCGCACTACTCACCCGTTAGGGTCTCAAGGCGCTGTACTCATACCGCTATGGAACCCCTCCTGGCTTTTCCCTATGAGGCGCCCACTACTGAGCACCCCCAGGGTGAAGCCAGGCATCCAAGTGCTGTTGGGGCCGTTGTGGAGATTAAGCAAGCTTTTGCCCAGAGTTGCAGAGTGGGACCCATGAATTAGATTAGGCACCGAGGCAAGAATTATCTGGTCAAGGGGAATTGAGCCCAAGACCTGCCGAAGCGGGACTTGAACCCTGGTCTTGAGCCAGATCTCTGCTTCAGGGTCTGCTGCTCTAACCATTGAGCCACACTTCTCCACTAAATACCATGGAACGCACCTTCCCCCGTAGGTCTTCCACCTCTTCCTGATGTCGTCCCGATTTCTTGGGTGCTGTCCCACAGCGTTGACCCTGTCCACTATTCTTTGCCATAGCTCCATCTTCCTGGCAATGGTGGTGTGCTGCACCTGTGCCCCGATCAGCTGTGGCTCTACTCGTACAATTTCCTCCACCATGACCCTGAGTTCATCATCAGAGAACCTGGGTTGTCTTTGCGGTGCCATGGGGTGGTGTGGGTGATGTGTAGGGTGGATTGTGTGGTGCTAAGTGTGGTGATGTGTATTGTTGTGTTGTGTGAAGTGCGTGCAAATATTGCTGGGTGACAGTGAATTGGGCGTCTGGGTGCTCGGATCTCTTTTATCGGTGTGTGATCACGAATCTCTAGGAGTGGAGGTTTGTGGGTGATGTGGGTGTGTATTTTATATTTAATTGGGTGTGTGGGAGTGGTGTGTGTATGTGTCTCAGGTGTGTGTATTTTGAATTGTCCAATGTGGTTGTATTTTGTATGTGTGTGTGTATTTTGAGCGCAGCGGTGTGTACCGCCAATGGAATACCGCGGTTGAAAGACCGCCGCGTGGATTCGTGTGTCGTGATAGTGTGGGCGTATTTCTGTTGACGTGACGGTGGAGGTTTGGTCATCGCCAGTTTCTCGCTGCCCTTTGGTGTGGCGGACTTTTGTTGATGTCTGTATTTTGGCGGTTTGCCTTTTGTGGGTCGGAATGGCCGTGGCGGTTTACCGCGGCCGCGGCGGTGTTATGGCGGTCTTCTGAACGGCGGTAGGCGCCTTTTACCACCGAGGTTGGAATGACCACCATAATGTTCAATCATATGTATCTTGATTTATATATATATATATATATGAATAGTATATCTATCCATCTGTCTATAAAAATTTAGAAATCTGTATATATGTATGTATATCTATATATATATCTATATACATCTCTCTCTCTCTCTCTCTATATATATATATATATATATATATATATATATAGATAGATATACATATAGATATATATATATATATATATATATATACTAAGTTATAGTTACCTTAGAGCCCAAGTTATAGTTTCTTGAGGTAAGTACGGTGGTGGTGATGGGTGGATGGGTGTATTAACGTACAATATTTATATATTACTTTACATTATGTGTGTATGTAAAAATATATATGTGTATATAAATGTGTGTATGTATAAATATATATATATATATACAATATATACGTAAGCACATATGTGTATACGTTTATACATGTATACACACACACACACATATATATATGTATATAAAAATATATACAGATTATTAATTTCTTTTTTTACTTCTCAGGCACCATAAAACTACAGGAACCCAACGTGTTTCGGTTTATGCCTTGGACTGGGCAAACTCGCATGCCTCCATCTGTGTGTCTTTAGGCATTTGCACTGACCCATGTATCAAAAGGCTACCTTCACAATGTCTCTGTCTGACCTCCAGCGCGTCACCGTTACTACCCACAGCATAATGGATAATATGCTTTCTGCACATATTCTTTCAGATGCCACAATATTCTATACCAGCATAATGCATGTACATATTGTTATAACGATTTTATACCAGACATCGAGATTTGTTTGCCAGAAATAATTTCTCAAATGTACCGAGTAATGCGTGATGACAAAACATGATAACAACTTCAAACAACCGTGGATGCCATCAGCACTAGTAGTATGTTTGTTGTAGCAGGACAAAGATTATGAAATGTAAACTGAATGTAATAAATATAATTAATACAAGACCGTCCATAGTCATATATGATTATTTGCTTAAAACAATAAGGTGCCTCGATAAAAACCAACATCTCAATGTAAACCAATTTTATCCCTGTCATTGCTATGGATAATCCGCTGATGACAACACAGATAGCCACATAGAGTGTTCTAGTATTCAAGGATGTTAATTATACTTCCCATCTCTAGTCACTAAGCTATGAACATGCTTGTATCTAAACACATCATATTGTCAGACGTCACCATACATATCGCCTTCAATGATGATATTCCTACATTCAGATCCAGAATATAATGACGTGCCAATCTACATAATGAATAAAAAGAGAACAATTTAGTATTCTCAAACATGTTCATTTCCCTGTCTTTTACTGAATTCTATGTATGTTGATATCCTAGGCCACTCATTTGTCGGTGAAATGCAAAACAGTCTTGTGCAAATAATGCATGGAGTGTGACTCTGCTCCCCTATGAACACCCAGCAGCAATACAATGTATACAATGCGTCACCGCACAGGTTCGTTTCGTGCAAATTCCACAGTAGTGTTTCCATTGTCTCAAATTCACACTCAGCAGCCATACAATCTACATAAATTGTCATAGTGCGTATAAGATTGCAAAACCACTAATTCGTGAGAAATCTAATATTAGTCTAGCAATTTAAAGTGTCATTGTGCACGCAAGCCCCAATTCACATTCACATTCTCTATTTTCATGCCGGTTGGACATCTCCCAGCACCTTATCACAGACGAGATTCCAGCACTCCCAAAAATTAATGCATGAACATAATGCGTGGGAGAAAATTATATGTAAGGAGGCCAAGTGCTGGTCATTTGAAGGTGAGAGGCAGTTACATAAAGTGACAAAGTGCAATACTATGTCATCCAATGTGCAAAATCGTTAGATGATATGCTGTTCAGAACTTGACTTCATAATTCACGGATCTAACGTGGACTGCATATGCTCCATTCTATTCGTACACTAAGGGGTTAATATACAATCCAATAATGCACCTATAGTACATCCTACATATTTATGACAAGTTAAAGTTTCCTAAATCCTCAATGATTAGAGAAAGGTGGCCATCTCTGCTTTTATCTTACCACTACTGCATGGCCTATGATTCACTGTGCCCCACCTTTTACACTTAGATGTTCACACCATCATTGTGGGCCATACGATAAAACACCTTCCAGGGATCACCAATGGTCCAAGACATCTGTCCCCAAGCATCACCACCGTTATAAATGTACATGGAGTTCTGCAAATTGTGGCCCCAGAGTCAAAAATAACCCAACAGGATGATCATCCTTGATTCTTCTTTTCATAGCTCCAATTCCAAACCTCCATTTCAAGAGAGGGCCCTGATATGCTTGATACCACAATTTTTCAAATTGCTGGGGTACCCTTCATGCTCCTCCCAAAATGTTTTGCCATGGAATAGTTTCTATATTGTTTTTTTAATGGCCCTAAGATGTGGTAGGATGCAGACTCACACTTTATCAATGGTGCTGCTACCATATCTCATCCAGCAGTGATGTTCAAGTGAATACAACAAAATCTGTGTTAAGTGTGATTCTTCCAGTAATTCCTGGAGATTTTCGCTTGAACATCTCATATGCCTTCTTGTTAATACCATGTGAATACACCTTGCATCTATCTCATTTCCAAAAGTCCAGATTTTTCTTTGTCAACTATTTCTCCTTCTCCTCATCGACATGCATGCTTTTTGTGAGTATGTCACCCAATGACTTGGCTTTCCGATAAGTGATATGTGGATGTTGATCTTTTTTACCTTTGATTTGCTCATCGTGTGGGAGGATGGTCCAATTTCGTTTTAATATAAACCTTATGAGGTGATGCTTGTTGTTGTACTTCAGGAAAAACCTTTTCTGAGACTGATTTAGATCTGTATCGCCTCCTGTGTTGGTGTTCTGGGACTTACTTTTTGCCTCTGCTATGCAGCAGCTCCTATCTATCTTTAGTAACCTCTCTCTGATATGGCTCATCAAGCATCTTGTTTTAAGGTAGGCAGATGTGGATTAAAGAATAGTAAATCTATACCTACTGTTGGAAACGTCCCTTTCTGCAGCATCACCCCCAAACATTTTGGTTTTTTCCCTCCAATTCTTGTTGGCCTTAGGACTTTAGCACTGCTAACCAGTGCTAAAGTGCTTGCGCCCACCCCCAAAGCAGGGTCTGTAAATTAAAAGCTACTAGTGGACTTGCAGGACTGCTTGTGGTACCCACTTAAGCAGCACTTTAAAACAAGTCCCAGGTCTACCATTGCAGCATAAATGCAGTATGACACTGTCATGTTGACATGGCATTTAACAACCCTTGCTAAGCCATAAACTCCCCTTTTATTAAATTTACATCACCCCTAAAGTAGGCCCCAGGTTGCCCATAGGGCAAAGTGGTGCGTAAATAAAAGGTGGACTATATGCTTTCTAATTTTATATGCCCGAGTTGTGAAAAACTTTCAGATTTGTTTTTCATTATAGTAGGGTAACATTGGGGATTCCTTGTTACATTTAATAAGCTGTGATTCTTAATTGAGAAGGAGTAGTACGTCATGTTTAGTGCCTATGGAATTGTAATAATAAATCATCTTAATGGTAAAGTCGGATTTATTGTTGCAATTTAAGAAATATCACTTTTAGAAATGTGCAGGCTGGGAGGGAGGAGCTGACACTTACACCTGAATAGGCAGTGTCCTGTCCCCACACAAAAGGTTTGCATACTCCCCTGCAGAGAGTCTGGAGTCAGGGCAGGAAGGGAGGACCTCTACCCCAGTTCAAAGGCACCACTGGCTATTAGAACTGGACTTCCGAGTCACCAACTCAGTATACTTCTGGACCTGAAGAACCCCTGCCAGGAAGAAGGGCTGCTGTTCTGCTACAAGGAATAGTACTCTGCTGGACCGCTGCTCTGGAAGAACTGCTTTCTTGCTGTGCTGGGTTGCTGCTTTTCTTGCCTGGGTCAGAAGAACCAGACCCACATCACTTTAGCCCAGAGTCAGAGTAACTTCAAGGCCTTGTTGGCTTGCATCCTGTTATTCTGAAGTCTCAGGGACACAAAAGATTTCCAACTCATCACTTCCAGCACCTGGACTTTGCTTGCCCTGCCAAGTGGTGCCAATCCAGTCCTGGGCCCTTCGAAGTGGGTATAAAGTGCTTCTCCAGTCCACAATCCACACATTGATGCTGTTGCACCACTTAGAACGGCATATCTCCATCCATGCCGATGCATTGCTGCTTCTGCGAGGATCGCGGATATCGCATCGCTGTCGAGGTCAGCGCATTGCTGATGCTGCAAGGATCGGGAACACCACATTGCAAACTGTGTGACGCATCACCACTATTTCTGATGCATCTCAGACTTTGTGCGACTCGGAGCTGGCACATCACCTACATCTTCAGGATCAGTCCTGGCGCATCGCTTCCTTTGCTGCTCGCATCTTGCTGTTGACGTCTATGCATCTCCGAAGCAAGGTACTGTTTCAAGTGGCCAAGGCTGGCCCCGGTATCCAACCTGCACTCCATTGTCGTTGGCCTGTCCTTTCAAATTTGACCCGGTCTAGAGTGACCAGAAAGCCCTGGTTGGCACTTTATGGTTCTAAGCACTACAGCTAAGTTTATTCTTCAAAATGTTATATCTTGACTTCTACTAATTGTATGTTTGTTGATTTGGTCTTGATTTGTTCATTAAATTAAGCTGTATTGTTCTAACCAGGTATGGTACGTTTTGTATGATGTTTTCACTGTTTACTGTTTGAAGTGTTGCACACTTAACAAGTTGCTTGTTAGGTTAGGCCTGACTGTTCTATCAGGGTGAGCACAGGTTAATTTTGAATGTGTTTGTGACTTATCCTGAATAGGATTATGGTTCCTGTTTGGACAGTGGCATACCGGTGCCAACCAGAAACCCAATTTATAACACTTACCTTCTCAATACTTTGTTCCTCTGTAAACTTTGGACAATATCCAGTTCATAGAATATTTTTGTTTCTGATATTCTGTCAGTGATCCTGGGATGACGTCTTGTTAAGCTACAGAGACAAGAAATCTGCAACAAAGCCCACTTTCCAGAAGAGCCCAGCTGACTAGTTTCAACCTGATCTTTCTTGGAATGTACTGTTGGCTTCTGTTGGATTGAGATATGACCCCCAAGTCTTGTCACTGGGGTCCTGGAACCCTTTGGATGGTGTATTCCTCTTGATCAAACTGCAAAGGCTGGGAATTAGAAATGTCAGCAAATCTTTTTCTCCCCAAACGTACAGGCAGTAGATTGCCACTGCCATTGAGCCGAAGCTGTCAAAGTTGCATCACCAACTTGCCGGGTTGTCCCACTGAAGGAGATCTGACCTCCAGCCAGAAAAAGTTGTAAGTCTGAAGTAGAGGGCTTCATCATGAGCATTGCTGAGCCAAAGCCGATCTATTTTGAGATCTTTCTGGGTACAGACACTAGACTTGACCGGCTCAGAGCTTTTCCTTCAACAACCTCATCAGGACCCCACTCTTCAATCACCCCTCCATTGCCGAACCCAGTCTCAGGTTCTTCTTGCAGCTTGTCCCTCTGATGACTTGTCTACAACCACCTTTTCTCCAGAAAAGCACATAGGTAACCTTTTGACATTGTACCTCCTTGGGCCCTGTATTGGACCTGTGTTGTCGACCTTAAACCTTTATTTTGTCCTTGTCTAGCATGGGCAGTTACCTATGTCTGGTGCTTTGTACTTTCAAGTGTTTTGTTGCTAAAATGTATTTAAAATTTAAAAACTTCCTATTTAAGGTTTTGTTTTGGTGCAACTTTGTTCATTAAGATATTATGGCCCTCATTATGACACTGGCGGTAAATCCAGCTTACCGCTGCGGTGACGGCCGCTAACTTACAGCTGCGCTGACGAATATCTGTTACACACATACACACACCAATCCGACAGAATACAGCCACATAAACAAATCCGCCAGACCAAAGGGCAGTGCTAAACTGGCGGTCCCAAAACCCACACCGTTACGCTAACAAAACAACCCCCATCACATTATGACCCACGAATAACCATGGCGGACATTCAACGGGGGTAAACCATTGGTGGTATACACCGCCGTGCTCAGAATTGACAACCACATACAAAACAACACTACATTGGACAGTACTAAAGACACACACCTGACACTCATGCCCACACCACTATAAAACACACACTCACATTACCCACAACCCCTTACGTAAAACAATTGCCAGTAGGAGACTGAGAAGGAGAGCACTGAGACAACTAGACATACACACCACATGCACCTATAGACCCCTCACGCACTCTACATCACACACCCCACCACATTACCCAACACACCCTCACCAACACACATCACACAACACCCATGGCACCACAAAGGCACCACAAAGGCACCCAGTTTCACTGAGGAGGAGTTAAGGCTATTGGTGGAGGAAATCATCAGGGTAGAGCCACAGCTCTTTGGAGCACAGGTGCAGCAAATATCAATAGCAAGGAAGATGGAGCTATGGCGGAGAATTGTGGAAAGGGTCGACTCCTTGGGACAACACCTAAGAACAAGGGACAACATCAGGAAGAGGTGGAACGACCTACGGGGGAAGGTACATTCCATTGCAATAAGACACCAGCTCGCCATACAGAGGACTGGCAGTGGACCCCCATCTTCTTCCCCACAACTCACTGCACAGGAGGAGCAAGTACTGGCAACTCTGCATACTCAGGGACTTGCTGGAGTTGGCAGAGGACTGGACACTGGTAAGTCAACGTACAATGTACAACAGTTATCACCCCCATACCTGCATGCCATCACACACCCTCACTCCCATCACTCCACCACATCCCACACATGCCACCAACACATCTCACTAGTCCCAATGCCAGGCCCTGCATGCAGTACCAATGCATGGACACCCCTCCCAGCCCTGCATGGACACTCATCACTAAAGCATGCACAGCAGAGGTAAACTAACATAACACAACACCCCAACAAACACAAGCAAAAGCTGGCAGGGCAACACCAACCATAGAGGGGAAGCTACAGAAGTACAAATGTCATACACTTGAAGCATTATACATCATTTACATCCCCACAGGTACCCTAGCCAATGTCACTGGAGAGGAGGTGCCACCACAATCCAGTCCCCCAACAAAACAGGCCCACAGTGATGACAGTAACGCTGGACTTCTGGATCTGAATGGCCTACCTGGCCCATCAGGGACCTCTAGACAGCCGGT
Organism: Pleurodeles waltl; assembly: GCF_031143425.1. NCBI lineage: Eukaryota > Metazoa > Chordata > Amphibia > Caudata > Salamandridae > Pleurodeles > Pleurodeles waltl. Next base: position 317,090,466 of record NC_090444.1, read on the forward strand.
CACCCAAGCCTACTCACAGACTACCACAGAGCCTCCCCCATCAGGAACAATCACCACAGCACCCACCCAGCTTACCCACACCTATGTCCCCAGGACACGTCAATCAGCAGTGTACCCACCTGTACAGGGACACCCGGCCACACCTCGCACACAAGACAATCAGGGACCTGGGGTCAGTGGCAGTGGGCACAACGTTCAGGGGACAGAGGCACAGGCCAACAGGGACACTGGGAGGACTGCTGTGCTCCATGCTCCAGGGGAAAACAGGAACAGGGAACCGACTCTCCAGGAGGCACTCTCCTAGATCCTGGAAGCCTACCAACGTTCCCAGGACACAATGGTCCAGATCCTACACAACATGCAGGAGAACAGGTGGCTACAGGAGGGACAGTATCAGGGGATCAGGGAGGACTTGCAGGCCATTAACAACACCCTGATCTCCATAGCAGGGGTGCTGGCAGACATGGCCAACATCATGAGGGAGGCAACAGCACACCAGCGGGCCCCTACCACTAGTCAGTCATCCGAACAGCCCTCCACTTCTGCTGCCGCTAGTGGTCAGGAGACCCCGCCACAGGACTCACAGGCCACTAGCACCCCTCTCCTGAAGAAGGTGAACACCCTGCAAACGTTCTCTGTGACAGAAGCCAGAGACACTTGCCAACACCACCACCAGGAAATGAGACTCTTCTGATTGTCCCCCTTGTGTCCCACTCTGTCACCTTATCCAACTTGAACTGCTATCTTTCCCCCTCATGTCCCCATGGACACTGCATCTGTGCTACAAACAGCCTCAAACAATACCCTGGACTTTCCTCCAACACCCCATTTCATTGAACTTTCCTCCATATATTTTAGCACAAGAATAAACACCCCGGAATAAAACTCAATTACTAGTATTTCATGTATTGCCAATTTGTTTTCATTGAAACAGCTACACCCGTTGCAAATGAACTGTACATAGAATGAGTATAGAATTAAATACCTGTTGCTGGATGTTGTGATCACATAAGGACAATGTTGTCATATCACCAACATCTGTAAAATGAATATCCAGAGGTAACAGTAAGTAGAGGAAAGACGTGGGTAATGCCAGCATGTCAATGCCACACAGAATCTGGCAGACATTCTTGGGTGAGTAGCACAAGGATCCACATGTCAGATGGAGGCACTTGAACCTGGCCATCAGGAGGCCAAAGGTCCTCTCAATGATCCTTCTGGTTCACCCATGTGCTTATTATAACATTCTTCTGCCCTTGTCCTGGCATTCCTCACAAGGGTCAGCAGCCCTGATTGGTTTGGGTGACCAGAGTCAAATATTGAGGGACAAATTTAGCCACACAATATCCTATATGACCAAAAGCATAGGCATACACCAACATATACTGGGTAGGAACCAAGGCTCACCTATTAGCCACACCATGTGCCTTTGTAGTTGGGCCATCACATTTGAGATGCTGCTATTCCTTAGGATAAAGGCATCATGCACCGACCCAGGATACTTAGCATTGACGTGGGAGATGTACTGGTCCGCCAGGCACACCATCTGCACATTCATGGAGTGGAAACTCTTACGATTCCTGAACACCTGTTCATTTTGCTGAGGTGGGGACAAATGCAATATGTGTTCTGTCAATCACCCCAATTACATTGGGGATATGTCCCATTGCATAAAACCCTGCCTTCACAGTGGCCAAATCCTACACCTGGGGGAAAGCAATGTAGCTTCACAAGTGTTTTACCACAGCAGACAAGACTCTTGCCAGTACGATTTAAAACATTGGCTGTGATATTCCTGCTGTCAAGCCCACTGCCACTTGGAAAGAACCAGTTGCCAGGAAATGGAGCACTGATAGAACTTGCACAAGAGGGGGGATCCCAGTGGATGACGGATAGCTGAGATCAGGTCAGATTCCAACTGGGCACACAGCTCTGTGACTGTGGCCCTGTCCAGTCTATAGGTGAGTATAATGTGCCTGTCCTCCACTGTAGCCGAGTCCACCAGGGATCTGTACACTGTGATATGTCTCCATCCCCTATTCATCTGCAGCGGTAGGTATCTAACAGACACAGGAGTGAGTAGGCTGTCTCATTTTGACCAACTATACCACAACAGCAGTCCACATCATGCAAACATGTTTGGGGACAGTGTAATTTAAAAGTATGTGCCTATATATCCTTTGATGCATTAATAATCAATAGGTATGCCCCCCCCCGAAATGGCAACCGCCTGTCCTGTGTGGAGGGACAGGTGGAAGTGAGGTAATTCCGCCGACAATGTGAGCCGTGGCGGTAGGTGGTCATGCACTGCTGTGCATTTCCTCATTGGTTTATATTGGGGTCTATGGGGTACAGTGGGCAATGGGGATCTACGCATGAGGAGACGGTATGCACGGCCGCGGACGTGAATGGCATTTTCTATCTCCATCCTCACTTGTTTCCTGACGTTCCATAGGAGAGGACCTACACTGCATGTGCTGCTGTGACCTGTGTTTGGAACCTACCATGGCCTGTGTGACCGGGGAAAGGGTCCCAGCCTTCACTTCGGAGGAGTTGGAGCGACTGGAGGATGTGGTCATACCCCAGTATGGACTGCTGTATGGACCTCCAGACCAACAGGTGAGTACACTGTGGGCACGATGCATGTGGCATGAATGCATGGAGTTGTGTGTGAAGGCATCGTGTAAGGGGTTGGGTTTATGTTCTCTTGGCAGTGTACATGTTGTCTGCTGGCCTATGTGTGTGCCAATGGTGATGCAAACGGGTATGGTGGGCCATTTGTGAGTCAGGCTGGACTGTTTGTCTAATGGTGTTCTCCTGTCTGTATTGCCTCTGCAGGTCAGTGCCCATCAAAAGGGGTCTATGGCAGGTGGAGCACCCACTGTCGGAAATGTTGGGAGGACCTGAGATGCTGGGCATGGAAGACCACAGAGGCCCAGCTGGGGACGGCCTCCCAACGAGAAAGAGATGCCCGTCAGACCCAGACCCCCCTGATGGTCCGCATACTGGCGGTGGCCTACCCTGAGCTTGATGGGCGCTTGAGAGCATCACAGCAGCCACAAGAGGGTGAATACAGTGGCTATCATTACCACTTATGTCTGGTGGGGTGGTATCCGGGTGGTGGATGTGTGTCCTTGGGTGCCCCTAGGCCAGGCCAGACATAGCAGCGTAGGTCCTGTGGTGGCTAATGGTTTCAATGTAAAATACTGCTTACCTAGCTTGATAATATTCACTTCCGGGCAGGGCTGCATGGGTCCCAGGTGTGCTGCATTTGGCGGTGTGTGCCCCTCCTCATTCCTTGATAACTAGTCATTTCACTGGTAGTGCAATGCATAGTGCTTAGGCATGTTCCCTGCATGTGAGGGTACTGTGTACGCCAACTGTGGTGTTGGTGCAGTCACTGACCCAGTGTATCCTTTGTCTCTCTCCCCCTTTCTTGTTTTGTCATCCTGTCCTTATGTGCATTAGCATCATCTGGCAGAGGAGCAGAGGCACCGGTGACAGAGCGAGCTGCATCCCACAGGACCCTGGAGGCAGAGTCCACTGATGCTGAGGGAACCAGTGGAACGGAGGGCGAGGGGAGCACCACAGCGGAGACTGGAGGGGATGACACAGACTCTGATACCTCCTCCGATGGGAGCTCCGTGGTGGTGGTGGACACCTTTGTGACCATCCCAGCTGCAGGTACAGCCGCCACCCCGTACCAGCAGCGCCCTCCCAGTAGCCCCTCAGTGAGTTGCCCGCTCACCCAGGAGGGTGGGCATCTCCTTCACCCCAGGCACCTCAGTCCCTGACCCAGTGAGCCCTGCTGCCCTGAGTGAGGATTCTATTGACCTCCTGAGTGTCAGGAATCCCCAAGGTGCCTCCTGCGTTATCTGTCAGCCTCCCAGGGATTAGGGTTAAATCATATCTTTGTTCTTGGTTAAACCTTCATGTTTCTAAGTAAACATAATGTGCTGTGTTACACGATTGGTTTTTATCAATGCTTGTTTTATCAATGCTTGTTTGCTAATGTGAGCAGGTGTAGACATGTGCTCCTAATTGGATGTGGTGTAAACATGTGCTTCTAATTGGGTGTGGTGACTCATCTACATATGGAAACTCAACTGCTTTCCTGATTGGCTATGAATAGCAGAGTGAAGCATGCCTCCCTGCTTGGCTTTGTTTTGCTTCCTGATCTCAGCATCTGATTTGGCAGTACAGCCCCTGCCGTCATCCTCGTATTCAGGACTTTTGAGGCAATTCTTTTCTTTGTTCCTGTACCAGCTGACACCAGGCATTCCTCCAGCACTCTGGAAAAGACTGCAGCTAAGTGACTAGTATTCTTCAGGGGGTTTGTTCTTTGAGCGCCTCGCTTTCCTAGAACAGCTGGTGTATTTCAGACCTCATAATTTGGCAGACTCTTATCTTGACGAGAAAAATGCATTTCTGAACATTCTACATTATTATTGTAGTTGCTTGCCTAAATGCGCTTCAGGAAATCTGCTTGAGCTCAAGTACTACAAAAAGTGACTGTGCAATTTTAAAAGCGCATTTATGTGACTTTTCTTTCTCTAATAGCATAACTCTTGGATTTAAATTGTGTCATTCCTGCCTGTGTTTCAGGTTTGATGAATTTACTTTTGAACGTTTTTTCACATACACAGTGAAACCAAACCAAACTGTGCCACCCTAACTGTTTAAACCCACAGTGGACATTTGTATTTCTTGGATTGTTTTTGTTCCTTTTAGTTTAACCCTGTGCATGCAGGAAAGTTACACGTGATATAATTAATGCCCTTTTTTGTCTTTCTTGTGCATGATAAGTGCAACCACAGTTCTAATTGTATTGTGCAACAGTGAATCTCTGTGAAGCTAGCCCTAGTGTCGCAGTACTTATTGTTATGGTACTCAGTTTGGGTTTTTGGTAATGCAGTGATAGTAATTGTGCCAACAGTTATTTTTATCCAAGAAAAGTGCTGGAGCATCCCAGTATTCTTCTACTGCTCCAATGCCCATATCAGAAATAGAGATTCAGGTTCAAGGAACTTGAGCGCACTAACTCTACTATCACTCTGTCAACAACAGCCTTCCCCCCTGAAGTTACAGGGTGTCTGGCTGGATCGGCAAGACATGGCAGTGATTTGTCTCTTTCTCTTCCACTCCCCCTTTCCTTTTGGGACACCTACCCGGGTTTCTTTGTCCACCATGAAGTGTTGAGAGGTGTTCCAGGAGGTCGGGGGGCACACCATTGCCCCTGCAGACATCCTGCTTTTCAGGTGAGTGGCCCCGTCAGAACACTGAGATTCATCTCTGTAGGGCAATCCACCATTGTGAATGCCATCCAGGGGCTGGCAGCCCAGATGCACCAATGCAATGCATTCCTGAAGGGCATTCACAGTAGATTGGTGGCCCAACAGAGATCGATTCAGGCTCTGGCCTCCTCTCTGATAGCAACCATTGTCCCTGTCTTTACCCCCTTCCAACTTCAACTTCCTAGTCCCATTCTCCTCAACCCCAACCCATCCGAAGCACACAGACAGACGAGCATGCACACAAGACAGCACACAAGAGTGGCACAGGCAAGCACAAGCTCCACACTTCATCCAACAGTCACTCATACAAACACCATTGAGTTGCAGACATAACAACATCCACTTTCTCCACTGTCTCCTCCTCCTCCGCCTCAACCTCCCACCCACTTACGTCCACACTCAAACTCACACCTGCATGCAATACATCAATATCCACTACCAGCATCATCACCACAACAAGCAGAGCACACACCTCACTGGAAGACACCTCCACAACATCCATGCATGCGTCCCCTGTGTCCTCTCCCACAGTGTCTGTCCCCCCAAAGGACACAGACGCAAGCACTCAGACACCCAACAGACATCCACCTCACATCAGCATACAGCTCATGCACCTGTACCCAAATCCAGCAGACATATACCTCTGACGACCACCCCCTCATCCTCCACTCCCATTGCTCCTCCATCCTCCCACCCCAACGTCCCTAAAAAGCTTTTCCTTTCCATGATTGAGGGTAGCACTGACACAGCCCAGCACCTCAGCCAAACAGTCCACAGGGACAGTCGTAGCACCACTTACTTGTGGTGGTAGGGATACCAGACCAACAACACTGAAGGGGAAGGAGGTAGCACAACCTGGGATGAAAGAGAGGAGTCCAGCACCAGCTGTGAGGAAGGGGAAGGAGCCTACACCAGCTGGGAAGAAGGGGAAGGAGCCTGCAACAGCTGGAAAGAAGGGGAAGGAGCCTGCACCAGCTGGGAAGGAGCCTGCACAACCAGGCAGAGGCCTAAGAGGCCACCCACCCATGCCAGGAAGGGTGAGGGATCACCAGCCCATGACCAGGAGGAGAAGAGGCACTCTACGCCAGCAGAAGCTGTCAGCCAACCACCGCCACCACCACCATCAGCTGTCACAGGACCCCCACCGCCAGCTGTGGATGTGCTGCCATCACAGAGTGCAAGGCCTGTCCAGGAGCCTCCCTCAACCAGCACCAGCATGCAGCCATCACAGAGTGCAGGGGCTGCCCAGGAGCCTCCCCCAACCATCACCAGCATGCAGCCATCACTGCCGGCAGATGCCATGTAGTCCATCCTCCAGGGGCTGACCCCTCCAGAACCAGTGGGAAAGACACCCATTCCATAGACTGTGGCCTTGCAATCCCCAGCACAGTGATATGGGCATGTTGCCCCCTCTTAACCAGTGGGAAAGACACCCATTCCAGAGACTGTGCCCTTGCACTCCCGGGACAAAGAGCCAGGGCATGCTGCCCCCTCCAGAACCAGTGGGAAAGCCACCCACTCCAGAGACTGTGGCCTTGCACCCCATAGGACAGTGATATGGGTATGTTGCCCCCTCCAGAACCAGTGGGAAAGACACCCACTCGAGAGACTGTGCCCTTGCACTCCCCAGCACAGTGATATGGGCATGTTGCCCCCTCCAGAATCAACGGGAAAGACACCCACTCCAGAGACTGTGGCCTTGCACTCCCCAGGACAAAGAGCACAGGGCATGTTGCTCCCTCCAGAACCAGTGGGAAAGACACCCACTCCAGAGAATGTGGCCTTGCACTCCCCGGGACAAAGGGCCAGGGCATGCTGCCCCCTCCAGAACCAGTGGGAAAGCCACCCACTCCAGAGACTGTGGCCTTGCACCCCATAGGACAGTGATATGGGTATGTTGCCCCCTCCAGAACCAGTGGGAAAGACACCCACTCGAGAGACTGTGCCCTTGCACTCCCCAGCACAGTGATATGGGCATGTTGCCCCCTCCAGAATCAACGGGAAAGACACCCACTCCAGAGACTGTGGCCTTGCACTCCCCAGGACAAAGAGCACAGGGCATGTTGCCCCCTCCAGAACCAGTGGGCTTGTTCCTGCATCCAGCTAGGCCCCCCCCGAGGTGCCTGCCTATTTGACAACTGATGTCCCTGCAGTGTTCTATCTGGATTTGGGCAGGATTCGAGTTGGGCCTAGGCCCTTGCCCTGTGGCCGTATGGGCCCTTTGAACTATGGACTGGGCAGTGTCCCTTTTTTATACAAGTGTACATATCTGTTTCAAGGCCAAATCGGATTATTAATTTTGATGTTGAACTGATTACAATCACTTTAGTCAATTCCTGTTGTCCTTGCATTATTCTGCAGAATTTCGGGGTCAGATTGTTTTTGTATTGCATCTGGTTGTGTGTATGGTTTTGTGTGTCGGGTGTGTGTTGTGTGTGTGTGTGTGTCACTCTCTTTTTCCTCCTACCATCCCTTGTGTGCTAGGCGGCTGTACTCACTGTCGTCATCTTCGCCGTCGTTGGTGTTGCAGGTGCAGCATAACATGGAAGATCATCGGGAAAACTTGCAGTTCTGGTTCCATGATGGCGTGGTTCTTCCCTGTGTCTCCAAAGGTGAGTCCTTAGACTTTTGTGCTCTGTTTCTGCCAGGCTTTTGATGGGGTTGGTACCGCCCCTCAAAAATGTGGCAGTTTGCAAGGTCTTAATATGGTGGGTGGAACTTTGGCTTCGGCCTGGCTGTAGACGGCTACCGCTGTGGTAACTGTTGTTTCTGCCCTGGCAGTCGGTGTGGTACATTGGCTGTCTATCGGAGATATCACCACCATGGTCATAATTTGGCGGTAGTTACCTCCAGCCTGTTGGGGGTATTACTGCAACTTTATCACCCACTGTCAGGGTCGTAATGAGGGCCGATGTATTTTTACTTATTGGAGTGAGATATTTAATGAGTTGTGTTCATGACGTTTTGACTGGTTTGGTACTTCTAAATGCTTTACACATTTTCTTAGGTTAAGCCTGTCTAACCTATGCTGCCTGGGAATCAGCTCAGTATTAAATTACTGACACCATTACTGGACCTAACAAGGACAGTCACATTATGACTGGAGGGGGATTACCACTCACCCCAACTAATAGTACACTTTCTCACAATCATCCAGATGTACCTTGGAGGCAATAAGCTCAATACCAATAGTTTTCACCTCTCAATATTTTTACCTTTGCAGCCTTTTCAACTACATTTATGAAAAGTTGTAATGCCTTTACTTCTGAGAGAAGAGATTCCATAGAACCAGTCTGATAATTCATTGCTGAAGAGGTGTTTCCAGGAGGTTTAGCTTTTCCCAATAGAACCTCTAACACAAATTAGTGTGTGGTCGTCATGCGTGACATAAGTTGAGTCACATCCAGTTGCAAAAAGTAAAGCCCTTTTGACTATTTTGCCATGTTCCAACTCGTGCCAAAACAACTCACATAGGTTATGGGTAACAGCAAACCACATAGACTGTACAAGAGATGGAAATTAGTAAGAAAAATAGGCATCCATGTTTGGAGTGCTGATTATGCAGCCTTATTTTTCAACAGTGGAAGAATTTTCAAAGGTTGAGGAGTTGCAATAATGTGATCATAGGTCCCATTGAAAATACAGTCATAACCTCATCAAGGCCTAAATATTCAGCAGACCTACAGTTTCAAATGACTGTAAGTTTGTCTTCAGCAAAAGCAAATGCAAGACCTATTCACAATGGGCACCTTCCCTCTCTAGAAGCGGCCAGAGGAGGGTGGCATGCTTTCTGTGAACACTGGAGAGATCAAGAGAGTTACCTGCAGATCAGCTGCAGGCCCCAGGTGACCACACAGCAAAATCAAATGATAGACTCTCAGATTGCATATCCCGTCTTACTTAGGTAAACCAAAACTCCTATACCTGTCTATAGGAGTCCAGGATGGCATGGATTGCATGGAATTATTCAGTCATTAATTAAAATGCAAACATCAAACTATTATTTTTGATAGGGCATAGATGCAGAATTTGAGGGCAATACTGGCAGGCACATATGGAATTGTATCAACTCAGGGCGTTTATAAAGAAAAGAGTGCTTGATGAATTCAGCATGGTGTTGCTTGAAAGGATGCCAACATGTTTTCTATCACAGTATGCCCTGCAAATCCCACATCTATTTCTCCCAGAACAACAATTTCCTCTCAATTTCCCTAGGACATGCCTGTAGATTTATGATATGGGGTTGGGTGGTAGCAAGGAAAGTTTACAACTTTGGACATTACTTAAAATCTATCTGGGGGAATACACAATTGGGTAATTGCCATCCATCCAAAAATATTTTCAATGGAAGATTTCCCTACAAACGTCAAATATCTGATGAGATATTAGTTGAATTATTCTGATAACAGGATTTAGGTGTGAGGATTCTCACAAGCTACATTTTGGGAGAAGGACGATTTCGATTTGGGGACCAAGAACAGATCCAGCATGCAGTAGAGATGTTCTTGTTAAGAGACTTCTATCAAAATAAAAAGCAGTTGAGTAAGAAAACATGGTTTATGATGGGTTCCAAGAACATCTGTGGATTAACCCTTATCTACTTAAAGAGAGTACAATTAAAGCCAGAATTTGTTGATTGTAGTGATGGAAAAGCAAGTTTTGAAGAAAGGACAAACTAATCTAGTATTGTAAGGAGAGTGGATTCCACCCCTAAAACAACGACTGAGTCAGATAATGTTACCATTTCTCAAATAGGAAGCAAAATTTGAACTCTGTTTAGATTATTAAGATCTTAAATCTGATAACTTATTTAGATTAGTTATAAAAATTGCTGGATACAATGAACATCACTTTTTCATCATTCCTCAAATTTATTTAACCCAAGTAATAATTTTGTGAGATGTTTGAAATTCTGTGTGATCTCCGCTTCCCTGCAAACTTTGCTCACAAATATGCATACCACGTGTGCAAAATTGAAGGCATATTTGTAGAAAGTCAGCTTATCCATGTGTCTTGTCAGAAGAATATGTTTCTATTTATTTATTTTTACAACAAAGCAACATCCGGTAGAATCACCAGGTGCCTGATTGAGAAAGTTAGCTTACACTTTTGAGTAAATTACAGTTTTGAGTAAGTTTACTTCTTTTGGCTATAAAAATGAAAAAGGGGTGGAGCCACATTTATGAGCATAAGTTACTACTGCCAAGGTAGTAGTAAGTCCAGCACTATAAACAGCCAGACATTGCTGCAACACCATCCAATGGAAAATAATTGAGATAGGGATGGGAGTCTAGGGTTAATTTTATATAGCGTGGAGGAAGTGATCGAGAGTCCATTGTAAATTAAAAAAATAATGTTTGGACGGTGGTAGCTGCTCTAGAAGATTTCCGTGTTTTAATCCAAATTCTTTTCCATATTGGAATTGAAAATGAAGTATGTAGGTCAGACTCCCATTGTAGTTTGACAGCTGTTTTGACTCAGTTCTTATATATTTGGGATGCTGAAAGAGAATTGCACAGTAAAGGGGATATGCTAGAAGCCTGAGGAGTAGAGGTAAGAGTATTCGGGAGGTGATCCTATGTTTATTTGATCACAGAGATTAATGACTTGTACTTAGCTTGATATGGGGGGAATTAAAGCATGCTTGAGATCAAACAAAAGGAAGGCACGTATTCTGTTTGAGGCCTTTTACATTCAAAGCTTTCCCCAAAAAGTTTTTATTATTTAGTTTAATAAGTTTAATATGCCATATTGATGAATGTAGACATTGTTCTGTTGTATTCTGATGGAAGCTAAAAATAGGTTGAGAAGTTTACATATATTTTTAATAATATGGGAAGAGTTAAGAATAAAGGATTGTGAGGAAAAGATAAGAATTGTCTGGCAGAAGAGGGGTGTAAAAACATTTTTCAATATCTACCCATGGAGGAGGGATTATGGAGTTGGTTTCAATCAGTGAAAAGGATGCTTGTTTAAGAAAAAATACTATATAGTACAAGCGAAAATCAGGAAAAATAACAGCCACCAAATGCTTCAGACATTTTAGTTCCTGAAGGGACATATGTGATTTTCTGTTATTACATAAACACTTGGATAAAGAAGAGTATATATATATATATTTTTTATTGAAACAGGAATATTTATAGGGGTTTTAGAAAGATAAAACAATATTATGGGGGCTATCATTATCTATATCGTATCTAAGTGACCCCACCACATAAGAATAATGGATTCCATCGAGACGTAAGAGTTGTTAATGTTGCATGGACTTCTTTCAGGTTAAGGGATAATTGAAGGATTAAACCATAGTCCAAGATATTTGATTTTATCTGTATTTCAGTGAAAGGATAAAGAAACAAAGAACAAATGAAAACATTGCATTATTTAAGGAGGGACGTTCTCACTTATCAGCATTTAATTTATACCTTGGGAGGTTTGCAGCTTCACTTAGGAAGGCTGCCAGCGAGGATTGGGGTTGTGAGAGGAAGAGCAAAATGTCATCAGTATACACAAATGGTTCCCAAACATTTTTGGCCCGTGGCTCTCTTTGTCGCGTGGGCTCTCATTATCCTAAATGAGACTACTGGATTTCTAGGCAGCAGGATCGTTCACGGTGTGGGGGACTGAGTCAGACCCACTTGGAAGGACCTCTGTCACCCTAAACCCGGTTTTGCGCCGGCTAACTAGCAGTGCCTCATTTCTCCAAAAGGGAAGAGATGATTGGGCAGCCGAGCGCATGACATCTTTGGAACTTCTCACGGAAATCGTGGTCACTCAGATCCAAACCAACTCTCTCATTTACAATATGATCTCATATACAAATGACAAAGGCAGTATAAGTTTTATATAATGTTTTAATAAAACAACTGCATTTTAGATATTAAGGCTGAGCCGCAATAACCAGAACCATACAACACAGTAGGATTGAAATAGTCACTAGGAGAGTGAAACATAAGAACAACGCTATCATGGTGTTTAACAATTTCTACTCTCTCTCAGCTAGTTCTATTTCGAGCACAGCATGTTAAGCTTCTAACTTGCCTTTCTGGATCCCTAGGGAGACATCAGCCCTCATACCTGAGCAAAGGCCTGTGATCTGGTTCAGCATCTGCAACGAGGCAGTCAGCGTCTAGTTGTGGTTCCCTGGTCGGAATCTCCCTCTTGCGTGTATTGGGACAAGGAAGTGTTTTTATAACTAACATGTCAGCGTGATCACAAAATGTCCCTACGCAGGAATGCTAAAGACTAAACTCCTACCACGTCTATCGGCAATGTACCAGACTGTATCCTTGACTGAAGCACAGAGTGAACAAGAATGTGTTATGGAGAACTCCAGTGCTGAAGTAGGCTAAACAGTGTGATATGAAATATAAAACAAGACCGTAGAACTGGCTATTTGAAAAATTACAGTACGAAGCCGAATAAAAGCATTTAGAGCAAAGTGCACAGAGGCTCTAAGCTGCGAGCAAATGAATAAAATACATCCAGGGCAAAATGCACAAAGGCCTAAAGCCTGAAGCTAATGCGCAAAGGATATGTAAAACTGACCACACTACATCTTGACCTATTGGCCGTTGGCCGCGGCTTCCCATTATGTTACTATTTTTTGGCGGGTAGGTGATGAAAGCCTGGCCTCTGGACAACCTCCATGTTTCTCCCTGAATGTAATAGGGATGAAGCCAATTAAGGTTTTTTAATCATAGATGTAATCCTATTCTATCTACTGCAGAGCCCCATGCAGTGTCAACGACTGACTGGAGGGACACAGGGTTCTTGAGAGAAGTGAACTGTTAATGATTATTAATATTGCCATCGCCTCTTACCACTCCACCAACTCTTTGCGGATAAGTTCATCAGCACTGTCTCCTTTACCTTTGTCTCATTTTGGTTACCCATGCTCTCCCCACACTAGCAGCTACTAAAGCAGTTTCTTTTTGTCCTACAAGTGACTCCAAACCAGCCAGTGGAAAGCAGTAATCTGCATTTAGTCCCACAATGCACCACAGCCAAAATGATTTTACTGCACAGTGAACAGCTACAATTTTAAATTGAAAAGCAACTAAAGCAGGTACACAAATGGTCAAGCTGCTTGACACCAAACATTTCATACATACAGACCTCAAGCACAGATTCCAGCACATTACATCTGCTTGATGGCTGTTTCGCTAACTGAGTACAAAAGACATGCTGAAGGGGCAATATCTACAAAAGAGGAATTATCACAATCAGCCATTCGTTGTTTGCTAATACTTATATGACCAAGAGTGTTGCAGTTCAGCAAAAGATTAAGGCCAACCCCTGCCCTTAATTGATTGAGAAACAGAATTCTGATATTCATTTCAGTCTCAAAAGAACAGATGTTAAATGACTAGATACCTAAACATTGGCATGCATGTATCATGACATGAATAGAAGACACAAATAATTTACGTACCAACCAGACATCAAATGCTTTTTTCTCTTATGTTAAATAAATAAAGAGCGATAAGTTACTTACATAACACACATTTAGCCCCGTAGGACATTTAAAAAAGCGTTCTGAGGCTTTGGTAGGGTGGGAAAATGCTAGATCAATGCCACAATGCAGTACAAGGCACAACAAAAAACTGAGCAGCTATTTCAGTGTCCGTATAAAAAATGGTCCACATCATGTGTTTAATCTTGGAAAGAAGAGAACAAGTCTGCTGAGCATTAAAGGGAAGTTTTTTTTAGCATGGGCAGTGAGCTGCCTCAGCTCATTAAGGGCGAGTGTATTTCATGCCATGATGATATGGGAACATTATGGTGTGATAATTGTGTGATAAACTGCAGCACTGTGGTAACTCCAAAATGTTCAAAGCTGGGGTACAAATGTTTTGTACTAACAGGGATTCAAATGCCATTTCAGGCAGTACCTTAACGAAACCTAAATCAGCATGATTAATATTCTGATCTTTCACAGATATATTTAAATCAAATAAAGACATGACTATGATCGGTTCCACGTCATTATTGTGGCTTTCAGCCAAAGGTAGTAAGTATGCAGGTTCGGCTTGAAGTTTTTGTAGTTTGTTCCCTACAATTCTCATCTTGAATGTCACCCAGGGGAAATAGGTACAGCTGAGAACAGGTACTGTACACTATCCACATGCTAGCAATTCAATGAAATAATCAAGCAGAGATTACATGCGGTCGATTAGCTATCTCTAGCCAGACCTTTTAAATATCTTATTGATTCCTTCCAAACATGCAGTTCTAGTAAACATTGCATTAATTTGCTTATGTAAACAGCTTTTCAAATGTTGCCAAGTATCAGTCTTCATATGCTTCTACAATGTCTGCATTTCATTTCCTATAATGATTTACTGTTAGAAATGGGGTCTCTGGTTGGCAGTCAGTATGCACTCTGTCCACGTAAGGACCCTCAGTCTAGTCAGGGTAAGGTAGATACATAACTAGGATAACCCCTGCTCATCCTCTTGGTAGCTTGGCACAAGCAGTCAGGCTTATCTCAGAGGCAATGTGTAAAGGTATTTGTGCCAAAACACACAGTAATACAGTGGAAAAACTACAACACGGACACCACAGCTGTTAGAAAAATATCCAATATGTAGCTAAATCAAACAAGACCAAGACGACAAAAATCCAACATACACATGTCAAGTTATGAATTTTAAAAGTAAAAAGAGTCCTACTCCATAGAAAACAATAGAAACATTGTTGTTACACAAAGTACCTGGTTTACATAAAAAATAAAGCTGCAGGGCGAGTGTGCGCCAGAAAAGTAACCAATGTGTTGATTCCTTACTCGCAAGTGAGGCGGTGCATCATTTCTTCTCCGGTCTTGTAGGTAATGAGTCGTTTTTCTCTCCTGCAAGAGAGCGATGCATCGATTTCCAGACGGGTTACCTTGATTCCGCAGACGTTCACAGCAAAATGAGGGCAAAAAGTGAGGGGGCCTCTGCTCCCAGTTTTCTCAAACTGCTTTAATTGTTTCATAGTTGAGTATTTTTTAAATCTATTGCACTTTGGCTTTACATAAAGATATCTGCTTGGCTGTGGTATGGATGGCGATTTTTTTGAGCTTTACCTACATTTTAGTCCAACATGTCTAAAGCAAGACACGCTCCACTTCGTCTAATGTTTTAACCCCTTATCATACTGTGCAGCGGTTCGCAAACTGTGCCATTGGTGTGCATCTGTTTGTGGTGCCCCTCGCAAGTTTTTTCCAGCACATCTGGTTTCACACAGATTTTAAAACACTGATATAAACTGAAACTGTTTGTCCCCATATTGGTAACCCTTAATTTCTGCTTTTAATCCGATTTTGAATAAGAGGACTTTAGGACATGAATAAATAATAGAGGAGAAAGAAGGCATCCTTGCAGAACATCTGGATGAATTGTAATAGTTGGGGGAATGAGGCCATTCAATATGATGGAAGCTTTGGGAGAAGAATATGAGAAGGAGATAATAGAAGTAAATAAATTTTGTATTAGAGCCCAACCAAGAAAGAGTAGGAACATTTAAAGACCAGCTAACTTGCTGAAATGTCTTTTGGGCGTCCAAAGAAATAGCTGTTAAATAATGTTTAGATGATATGGACTTAATTAAAACATTCAAAAATAATCTGCTGCTGTCTGAAATATGCCTACCTTTCATAAAGCCAGATTGTTTCATTCCTATTAAGTCAGGTAATAAAGGGTCCAATCGAGGGCGAGAATTTTCACAAAGATTTCATAACCCAAATTAATAAGAGAAATTGGTATATCATTTTTACAGAATGTTGTGTCTTTGTTCTCTTTAGGGAAAATACATATTAAAGCATCTTAGAAGGAACCCCCAGCAGATTTAGAGGATATGAAATGAGTAAAAAGCTGATGTAGTTTGGGTTTAAGAAGTTTGGGAAAATATGCATTAAATTCAACAATGAAACTGTCAAGCCCTGGGGCCGTCCTCTTTTTGATGAAACAAATAGCAGTGAGAATGTCATCAATACAACTGTTATCATACAATGATGTGAAATCTATATTAGAATTGGAGGGTGGCTGGACAGAGGATAAATACCGAAGTATATCATCCTGGTTAGCACTGGATTGAGGAGTGCAGAGAGTCTGGATAACATTTGCAAAGAAAATCTTAATTTTTATGGATGTTGCGGTTAGTGGAGTTCAAGCTAGAGTCTATTATGGTATGATCTTTTCTTAAGTTTGAGGTAACTAACAAAAAGTTTTCCAGCCTTATTTTGTCCTCCGTAATATTGGCCACTAGATTTAAGGAGAATTAAGGTGGCGTTCTCTATGGAAATTTGACTAAAAGCAAATTTAGAATTCATGAACTCTTCCAGACAAGTTTTAGAGTTAGAGAGGCGATAAGAGAGTTCCAATTGTTTACCACAGTTCATAATTAGAATTAAATTTTAGGAGGAGGACTTTTTGTGGGCTACAAAGGATATGATGAAATCCCTACAAGCAGCTTTAAAGATGTCCCAGATGGTCTGAGGGAACATATCCATTGACTCATTCTGAAGGAAAAAGATGTTTGCAAACTGCTTGAAATGTTGTGTACATTTACAGTCCTGAATAAGGAATTTATTCAATCTCCATCATTTGGTAACAGGAGCAGCTGGAAGAATATATAAATCTAGACTGACAGGGGCATGATCGGAGATTAGTAAGTAGCCGATATCTGAATGCATATTGTGTTGGGCAAGAGATTTGGAGACAAACAAATAGTCAACTTGAGATTGGGAAGAATGTGCCGGGGAGAAAAAAAGTGTATTCTTTGAGTGTAGGGTTACAGAGTCTCTAAGTATCAATAAGGGATTTCTGTTTCACAGTGTATGTGAATTGGGAATGCATGTGTGATGTGATAAGCTTATATTAAGAGTGTTGATCAAAAAATAGATCCATCACCATATTACAATCACCACCAACAATTAAATATTTGTCATTAAAAGACAGCAAATTAGATAATACCTCAGGGTATATCTGAGGTAGTGGGTGCATAAACATTAAAAATAATTATAGGTATTTTATTAATAATCTTGGGTGCAGAAACCCACCTTCCCATAGAATCGGAGTCGAAGGAATGAACTTGAATATCTAAGGATTAACATAAGATAGCAACTTAATTGCATTGCCCTGTACCAGGGAAGCTAAGCTGTGACCCACCCACTGTCGTTTTAAGTTTAAAAATTTATTTGTCAGGTACATTCATTTTTTGCAATAAAACCATATCACCTTTTAGCTTGGAAATATGATGTAAAACCGTCTGACGCTTTATAGGCAAGCCTAAACCTATAATGCTCCATGAAATTTTTAAAGCCATTTAAAAAGTTGTAAAAACGTATTACCTTGGGTATGTAATGATACAAGACAAAAACAATAATAACATATAAATAGTTAAATAAATCAAATAATAAGCAATGAAATAGGATCAGAAAAGCACAGTATAAGACAATTTTGGGTTGTCATGAGGAAAGAAGGAGAGTAGAAAAAAAGAGGGTAAAACAGGAGAAGGAAAGTAGAACTACAGCACACTGGAAAGAGTAACAAAAAGGACATGCCTACATGACAAACAGAAAGCTGAGTGTGGTGGGACCATTGAAAAGTGATGATCACAGCCGACGCCTTAATGGCCGACAAAGGAGAGGAGACCAAAACCACATAAAATGGTATCTGTAGAACCTTGACAAAACCTGGAACATGCCTAAAAGAAAGAATAGAAGCATAGTAAGAACCAATTACAACATATATAACGTGAGGAAAAAAACATGACATATAGCATATACTGGCAATTAGAAAAGTGATGACTAGAAGATTTGCAAAAATTCAGAAAACCATAAATCAAGTATCAATAAACTTGGAGGTGTCAATCACCTCTCCTCTGCAATTAACAATACATTTTTGCAGTAAGATGGGCTCTTCATATGTAGTAGTCTTGTTGTTGTATGTTGCTTTTAATAAATAGAGGTGAAATAAACCAAATCTGCTGTTGAGAGAGGGGAGTGCTGATTGCATATCAAGAAACCTTTTCCTTTTGTCTGCTGTGGCAAAACCCAGTAAAAAATAGGTAATGTTGGGACCATGAAATACATGGCTTTAGCTGTTTTGATGACTATAAGGAAATCCAGATAATCTTATAAGTAAAGGATCACACCTCTTTGTTTGTGTGAAATTGAGGCAGCAATAGGAGAAAGCCCTATTATATGTGCTCTAAGTATGTTAAGAAAGGAGGAGGTAGGTAGGGTGGTCTTCAGATTTGGGAATAATACATAAGATAAAGAACCTTCCACACTTTCAGACAGGCTATAAATGTGCAAATTATTCCTCTGTTTTGATTTTCTATGTCTTCAGCATGTTCTTTTAAAGACAAGATTTCAGATTGCAATGACTGTACAGTTACCACAGTGTCTTTGCGCTCTTCAACCCTTCGTACCACCTGAGTAACTCTATCATCCACATAAGACCATATTTCATCTAGAGTGCGAAGTTTCCTGTTAGTGCCTTTCCTGTAAGGTTTTAATGCCCAAATTTACTCAAGCAAAAGCTACATTGAGACCATAGTGGTGGCGTTTATGGAGGAGGGAGGGCCTCTTTTAGCTCTCATATGTGTTGAGGTATTAAAAGTTGTATGTAACTTAGATAATAGTTTTTGCCTGAAGTGGTGTGATAGTCTGACTTACTAGAGGGAGAGTCCTGACAGGCACCCCAGAGTCATCCATATCCTTCAAAACAGAGAAAGGGTTATGAGAGGCAATGGCAGTACTATTCTTAGTATTCAGTGGTTTACTGATGCTAATTTGGATTGGTTTCTGGATCTCCCCATTTATAGCTGAAGTAGCCATTGACTGAGAAAAGCACAATTTGTAAGAGCACGTAGCAGACATGTATTGAGAAAGAATATTAGTAAAAGTGTCTCCTTACATTAGATGAGTAATGTTGAAAATTGAGTGAGTTAACTGACCACATAGCACTGCCAATGCCTCATAATATTTATATGTGGAGAAGCTGCACTCTCAGGTAATCGAAAGCCAAGTGTAACATTGTTAGGCACCTATAAGGAAAACAAAATGGTGGGTGGAACTTACTCATCAGTGCACCTTCTGTATTTTGGAAATAAATCCCATAAAATGGGCAGAAATTAGGCTTTCCTACAGGCCTTTTGCGGTTCTGAAGTTTCCCTCTGTGCTACTTTGCATGCCAGTCCATGAAGGCTCTTTAAGTAAAGTGTACCCATCACCCCACCGTGGCCGCTATGGAGCTCAAGAATATGCAGCTATCCTGAGTCGTGCCAGAACTCAATAGTCCCAAATTCCTTCATTCAATGAGATCTCTGTGATGTTCAATCTTCTCTAGCTTGCTCCAAATATATATATATATATATATATATATATATATATCTTCACACCAACTTGACAATTACGTCGAAGACGCGGCACTCACAGGATTGCACAAATCTTCATTTAATATATAGAATGATACCAAACAAACCAACACCAACGTGTTTCGACCTTCACGGTCTTGATAACAGTAATTCCACAATCCAAAGTGCCCTATTTATACTAATCTTCTAAGCCATGCCTTTATGTGGCATTCTGGGATATGTAGTTTGCAATATGTGTATATATATACTGACTTGAAACTTAATACAATCAATTATAAACACCAACCCAATACATTTTCATACACCCACCAAGTTCCCATGACAAAGAAATCTAATATTAAAATAACAAGGATTAAAATAACAGATACTCTACTTCAATCAATCATAATTTCTACTGTCATCCATTATCCAGACATGTCACAAATATATATAATTGTGATTATATATTATTTCAATCTCTAGTACCACATATATATAGTTACAAATCATGTCCTAATGCCTCATTATCGGGTCTAGTACCCTACTACTAGAACTTTTTGCTATACTATTTTATACAGGTAACATCCCCAATTACTTGTTTCATCAATAACACAATTATATAACCACAATTATAAATGACAATATAATTCTTCACAGTTTATCCCAAACAGGATCGTAGTTTTTAGTCTAATGATATATCTGGACTCCAAACGTCTCAGTTTCTGAACTCTGTCACCTCCTCGTTCATATTTTCGTATTGTAGCAATATTTCATAGACAACCAATCTAATCCTGGATGACTTTTCAAATGCTTGGTCATGGCATAGGTGGTATCATCATTCTGCACTGCTCTGATGTGTTCCAAGATACACTTTTTTAAGGGACATATAGTACTCCCAACGTATCTGAGACCACACCGGCATTCTAAGACATATACCAAGTGCCTTCCTAAGTAAGAAAAAATTGAGTGGATTTAATAGTTCGTGAATGTTACCTGTCTCTCTCAAGGTGAAATACTATGAAGACAAGGTAATATGATCAGCCGCTGTAATCGGCAATAGAGTGAGTTGCAAAACGGGAAGCCATACGCCAAAAATTTATCACACTGGAATGTTGTTGTTGTTGTTGAAATTCTGGCAATGTAATGTGTTTGTTGATACAAGATACGCGCCTTTCTAAATAAGAGTAAATCGGGCTTAAAAAATTGTCTTTCTGCTATATTTGTACATTAGTGTGGGGATTTCCTCTTCCATTTTAAACCATTATGAGAGCTCTAATAAAAAGTACTGTATTTGATGATGCTATCTTCTAGGAGCCATGTCATTCCTTGATGCCAATGCAACTTCTAAGGAACACTGAATAGTGTGTAGGCCTTAGGAAATAAGGACAGTGTTATCTTATTATCAGATATGCATCACAAACCATCTGTGCGTTTATAGTGTATTTCTGTCTCTGATTGGAGAATATCTGTTCCAAGGATTAGTGTGGTATTAATGTTAAATGGATGCAGTCCAAAGCACCTATGATATTAGGGAATTCCCCCAATTGCATAAAAGTTTGCTTTCATATTGTTTACAGTTTGCGGATCTCTGAATAATATAATTTATTGTGATTTCAACCTCAGTAGAACTACCAGTACCTGTGTAATAAATTGACTAAATGTGGGCTTGGCCATAGCAAGCAGATAGCCCAATGGTGCCTGAAATCGATTTGTTGTAAGGAAATGAGGCAGAGACAGTAACTTTATAAGAAGTGGTATAGCAGTCTGTAAGCCAATGTTGGAAAGCAGTGGGACTCCCAATACAACAATATCCCTCTGATATGTGGCATGATGAAGCACTGGTCATTGATGCTGATCTACTTCCTCATCTTATTGCAGTATAATAATTGTTTGAATCTGGTTTACATTGACCATGATCTCTTGGTCAAATCTTCTCTCACAAATGTGCCCAATGAACAGCTTTGTATGTTTGTCACTGAGTAGTTAAAATTAGGGCCATATTTCCATAGAAAAGGCATTTTCCATCTACCTTAGCTCTTTTTGTGAATGTTTTAGGATGATCAAGGAGGTGCTGAGAAAAAGGAGGGGTCCCAAAATATGTTTTCACCATGCAATTTTCTATAAGTATATTGAACAGCGATACCTCAAAACTGGCTGAACGGAATTACACCAGTTTGTCAGAAAGATAGATTTTAGTTAGTATAGCCTACTTTTGTGATTTAATAGATATCTGTTAACATGTTTTTAGAAATTAAAGCCACAGTGCCAACTGATCTTAAGATAAGATAAGAACCCTCTGGCTCCCACAACCCTCAACAAAGATGTGGCAGCATCCATTTCAGTAATCAGGAACTCAGTCCTCTGACCTACAAAAAAGTATAAAACATCTTATAGCATTCATACCCTGTCTCTTAGGCCGGTTGTGCCCCCCAAAGAATCCCTTCAAAGAACATCATCAGATCCATGGGGCAAAGGGCTTTTACCCTTTTTTAAAAATGATCCCCCGCAGGTGGTCCCAGGGCCTCCGGTTCAAGATAGTTTACAATTTTTCGGGGGTATGCGTCCCCTTTACTCAAACCTTACAGAGGCATTGGAGACTCCAGCAACCAGGATTAATTGTTTATTTGCAGGTAGAGAGGAATGCATTCCCCTTCCTTGAGACTTCAAGAGGCCCTTGGAACCCTATTCCTGGGGCCGATGTAGAGATTTATCTGAGGGGGTGTGCAGTCTCCCTTTCTGAGCTGTTGATAAGCCCCAGGGAGCCCATCCTATGGGGCTCAGGACCCGATAAAGAAGCAGTGTCCTGTGGACCCATCCCCTAGGACACAGGACACTGCATACCCTGCCCATACTCTCCTAAACAAAACACATCTTTGAAAAATGATGTTCCTGCCAAGGCAGGAGCAAAGTAAGATGACAACTCCCACTGGCACTTATGGGCGAAGGAGCAGAGAGGGGCTTCATGGAAATTGAGGCTCCCCTATTGCTCCAAAGTAGGAAGTCTTGGAAGCCCTGGATGGGCAGTGAGGCACCCACTTTTAAAGGAAGGGTAGTACCCTTGGGTACCGGTAGGCCTGCTTTTTCAATTAAAGAACATTTTTTGGTTTGCTAATAACTTTGACCACATTAGATGAATCTTTACCAAATTTACCTCCCCAAAAAAAGTTCATCCACTTCAGCTCCTTCCTTGAAAGTATTGGGGCAAAATCCATATCCATTTTGCATAGACTTATTGAGGCAGGGTTACAGCAAAAACTGCTGAATGGAATTACACCAAATTCAGCAGGAAGCTATATCTTGGCCCAAAGATTGTGCTTCTTGTGATATCGGGTCTTGACTTTGTGAAAGAGATAAAGATATGTGGGGGGAGCAGAGCAATACCCTGATCCCCCAGACCCCTTAGGAGGAACATAGAGGGACCCCCCTTGGAGCCCCCCCAAAAATACCATAATCCCACGAGACTCACAGGATTGAAAAAAATGGTGGCCGGGCCGCATTTCATTGGTTTATGCCCAGGGTAGACTACCCCTGGACTTTTGTTTTCATATAGGGGAGGAGGACCGTGTGTTCTCCATCTCACTGTGCCTCTAAAGTGATGCAGATAGGAAAACCTGTGTTTGTTTTCACTTGCAGGAACAACTTCAAATCTCCCGCCAAGCAATACCAAACACCAAGCCTACTCCAAGCGGGCGGGAGTTTGGAAAATTCCCCCACCCACTTGGAGCAGACCCTAGATCTGTTTCCCTGCCTGAAGTGATATGCGTAGGCAAATTTCTAGATACTGCTCCCGCTTCCAGGGAGCAGCATTATTAGCTGCTACCTAAGGGCAGGAGCCATGCAAGATTCCGCTGGATGGGGGGGAGTTGGCTGTGCGGTAAATGCGTCCCCCCCTACACCCTCCAATGAGGTTATGGTGGGGCCTTGAATGGGCACCAGGGCACCCACCCTTAAGTGTGATGGGCCACAGAGGATTGGGGTCCCCAGACCAAAATTGGCTGGGGTAAGGGGGCTTCATGCCCCCTCCCCCTTGATTATGTTGCAAGCCCCTGAGGTTAGTGTTCCTGGGGCTACAATTAACCTGTGGAGGGAGGCTCATTGTCTCCTCCCCATTGAATAAGCGATGAGTCCCGAAAGATAAGGTCCCTGGGCAGCATAAGGTCCCTGGGCTGAAATTCGCCCAGGAAGGAGTCTGCATGACCCTCTTCCTTTATTATGTTGCTGGGCCCCTGGGGATAGGGTCCCTGGGGACAATTGGCTCAGGGACCAGGGCGTTATGCCCTGCTCCTTTATCATTTTGCTGGGAGATGGAGTCCTCAGGCCAAAATAGGACAGGGGAAGGGGGCTGTGCGATCACTCCCCCTTCCAAATGGTGCTGGGCCCCAGTGGGTGGGATACCCAGGACTGAAATCCACCTGAGGATTGTGGCCTGGTGCCCTCTTCTCAAAAAAATTGCAGTGGGCTTTGAGGATGAGGTTCCTCAGCTTTGGGAGATGGGGTCTCCAAGGCTAGGCCCTTGGCCTACCCCCAACGGGCCATGTGCAATATGGAGTTGACTGCATTGGGGAGTTGCTGCAGCCAACCCCCTGCATCATATGCCGCTGCTTGGAGTTGTATTTGCATATGAAAATTAAGTATTACTGTATGTTAAAAAACCTAGATATTCACTGAAAAATACACAGGTTAAAGTATAGTTATAGTGAAGTGTGATAAAAGGACCTGTTTTATTGAAGGAAAAAGCCTTAGCAATTCACTTGAAAAAAAACAAAGTAATGTAGTTAGGTGAATATGTTAGTGACAAGATTAACGTTTTGAATTAAATAACCCCAGATATTCACCAGTGATAATTTAACAGTGCTAACTACGACTTGAACTCCCACCACGCACTGCTTATGACCTCCATATGACATTACTCATGACATGTTCTATGATATCATTTATGACATCGCTGATGACATTTGAAATGACATTGTCGCATAGGCTCTCATTATTCTAATGAGACTACTGGATTTTGAGTGCAAGAATTGCCTGCGGTGTGGGAGACTGAGTCTGACCCACTACAGGTGACACCTGTCACTCCAATCCAGGTTCTGCTCTGGCTGACTAGCAGTGCCTCATCTCTACCCAAGGGCAGGGATGTTGGGCAGCCGAGCGCATGACATAACTGGTTTCTCAGGGAAGCCGTGGTCACTCAGGTCTCATCCATTTCTCTCAGTTACATTAGTCTCATATACATAATGACAAACAGAGGCAGTATATATTTCAATAATGCTTTAATACAGCGACTGCATCTTAGACAGCAAAGCGTTGACTGCAATAACCAGGACAAGCTTAAAATTGCAATACAAAAGGATGATGGATGGAGTGTTGAACAATGCAAGCACTCACCCCCAGTCACAGATCTGGGTTTAATCTATTGTTCTTTTGCTCTCCATGCCACCCCAGTTTGGACCCAACCATATGCAAATCAGTCTTGACCCTGTTCCTCATGGGAACAGACCAGCCCAAACTGCCAAGCCAGGTCCTCCCTGGACCGGAAACAAGCATCCTGGGACCGGTTTCAGGGAATCACCCTTCATCAGCCAGGCCTGCTTGAATCCAGTGGCACAGTGAGCAAGGGACCCACGTCTGGCATACCCTTCACACTTAGGGCAACTTTAGCAACACAAAAGGATGATGGACGGAGTGTTGAATAATGGAAACACTCACCCCTAGTCACAGATCTGGGTTAAATCCATCGTTCTTTTGCTCACCATGCCACCCCAGTTTGGACCCAGCCATATGCAAATCAGTCTTGACCCTGTTCCTCATGAGAACAAACCAGCCCAAACTGCCAAGCCAGGTCCTCCCTTGACCAGAAAAAAGCATCCTGGCACCGGTGTCAGGGGATTAAAATTGTGACAAGGAGAGTAAAACATAGAAATAATAATGCTACCATATTGTCACGAGAGTCGACAGACTAATTCCTACCTAGGCTATAATAGAGCACAGCGTGTTAATCTCTAATTCTGCCCTTCAGGTTCCCCTGGGAAGACATCATACCCCATACCTGAACAAAAGCCTGAAGTCTGCATTAGCATCTGTAGCAAAGCATTCAGCAATCGGCACTCTGTCTGGAATCTCCCTCTAACGTGTAAGGGACAGGGAAGCGTTTTTATTTAAAAAAAACTGTTATTCAGAGAAAATGTCCCTACTTAAGAATGTGTGTTTCTCTATGAATGTCAGAGACTAAACATATACCATGTTCACCGGCAATCTATATTGCTGCAGCCTTGGAAGAAGCACAGAGTGAGAAAGAATGTCTTGTTTGAGAACAGAGTGCTGGCCTAGGCAACAACAGTAAGATACAGAGAAAATATAACAAGACCATAAATGTGGCTACTGTAACAATAATAAAGCAAAGCCGAATAAAATATATCTAGGTTAAAGTGCACAGCGGCAGGCATAGTATATTTAAATAACGTGCATGAAGCTATAACTAAAATGGGTACACAACCCCTCCCCTTGTCGGTTGAAGGTGGTTCAAAGCCTAGGTATACTTAAAAGCTACTAAGCTCAACCTAAGAGATCTATGTAAAAAATTTCAATAATGACAAGTTAAAAGGACACATGAGTGTATAAAAGGAAAATTTAAAACTGTTAACATGTGGCATAAAAGGGTCCGAATTTCAAGAGTCAGAGTTATTTTTTAGAATTTCCAATCGATTCGAGGACTATGGAGGAGAAGAAATCTTGCACTTCGGCAGATGTTAAAATTGGAAAGGCATCACCCAGAAGGATCAAGGAGAAGTTGTGTTCCTCAGTCTGAGCCTCAGCCAAGGCAGCATTCCGTCGTGTGCCCAATGATGAGGCAAGAGCCTCATCCTCCAAGAAGGGCAACTCATAAGTAGCTTCCCCTAGCAGACTCACCCCCAACGGGCATGTCTGGTAATGAGCCCTCAGCGAGAACATCAACAGATCAGCGTCCAATGAAAGTATGCACTGCGTAGAAAGGCAAACTTCCAGTGCTTGTTCGAAAAAGCACCAGAGGCACCGAAACACGGGCTGCACACAATGCAAAACCGGACTGAATGACAGGGACCAGTCACACTCCAATTGCTCCAGGAGTGTTGCTCCAAAATACTGCATCATGCGTTCACGACACAGCTGCGCTGATGGAAGCGCTTTCGTTCCTTCCTGTTGTGGCGGTGCAGTCATTGCACATGAAAACTAGCAACAGTAAGATGCTAGCTATTATAGCCAAAGGTATTGCAAATCCCCCCAAAATATTGGAGAATATTAAGTGGATTGCTGATGGTATTAAACCGAATATGGAGGAGAATGTGTGAATGAAACCAGAACCAACAGCCTTAAAGAAAATTGCCATTCCAGTAGTACTGGATGCATTAAATATCTGTCCCAGGAGTTCACCACAGTGTCTCGGAATGTTAGTACTTAAAAGGGACTATATCTCTGCTGACAACCTTGCCACCTGAAGTGCGTAGGTCTCGCGTGCAGATGTAAGAGCCACATGTTTTTGAAACAATAAAACTTTGAGTCTGCTCAACTTGTAAAAATTTGCATTAGAAGTAGCAATATGAGGCCAAATGTCCGCTACCTCTTTTATTTTAGTGGGAGGAAAGAGTACGTTCCCTCAGCATGTAACAATCTTAGAGACCGAAACAACATAAACTCGCATCCCACAACAGTCTTCACCATTGAGGAGGACATAGTTGCCGTTTGAAAGCACCAAAAACGTAGGTCATATCAAGGGGACTGGAACTCCCTTCAGATAACATGCCAAGTTTGCTGCAGACGTTTTACAAACCCCATGCAAGAACAGCTGTTTAAAAACCATTGAATGGCTAACAGAAGTCTCGCATTCACTACTGCTAAGAAAGACTTCTTTCATTCCAATGAGACATTTGTACGAGAAGGGAAACTCCCACACCTCATGAATGTAACTATCTCCCAGCCTTTCATATATGCCTACCAGAATGTGTTTTAAACAGGAGGTGAATTGTAGTGTGGAAATAGGCTGGTTGATGACCCCATGTATTAACCACTCAGAAGATGGTATTTCAGCCACAGTAAAAGGCAACTTTTCAAATTTTCGATGTTTACCATGACATAAGTCACTTCTTTCTTAGCCATTAGTTGTTGTCGCGTTAAGTTAAAGAAGAAAATATTTCCCTTGCCCTGACATGTTGCCAGGGAACGCAACCCGCATTCAATGTTTGAAGTGTCCAACTCAAATGCATAATGGATCTTAGCTGACTCTGTCCATGATGTAATGAAGATGTATCTGTTTGAATAATGTTTATAGCAGAATAGGCAATGTTATTTAAGGTGTATGTCCGGTCGGACAGGGGATTAATTCCATTATCTACAACAGCCAATGCCTTTTTTAAATTTTCTTGGTCTATTTGCCTTAACTGCACAGCAGCTTCTTGTTGTGAAAGCTTCCACATTTCATTATATACTTCATATAATAAGCATTTTCTACTCTGTTTTCTGGGGCCTAACAGGAAGGGTTGTAAGTTGGTGTTATTAGACAGGAGACTGAGGTGTTCTCTAACCGTGTCTAGTGAGGAAGTCTTTCACGATTGCTGGCATAGTTTCCCTACACTGTATATTGTTACTAAACCCGCATATTCGGATGATATATAGTGAGGGTCCAGGCTATTAGTTCTAAAACTCCCCCAGGAGTTGATAAAACGTTTGTGACACCCATTGGTATCTATTTTGCACAATAACCACCTGCCTGGACGTGTCAGTGAAACATAAAAAATGCCATTCTGGATCCATTCATTGATCTGTTGCATTTATATATTTTTGCCATTTAGAAAATTTTGCAGGAATGCTGGGCGTGTTCAATTCCTTAATCTTTGCTAAGCCTAAACAACTCATTTGTTGTACAGTTTAATTTAAAAATATCATTTGAACAGGTATCAGTCATACTCAAAATAAAGGTTCCTTCCCCCGTATTTGCCAATGTCTAGTTCCCCACACACTTTTTAGGTCAATCGACTTCAGCCAATATTCATAGCCTTCTATAGTCAACAGGGAAACAAAGGAATATGAATATATATATTTCATATTTGTCAATAGTATGTGTATGTTTTCTGTAGGTGGCAATTAAAAATAAAATACGACTCTGCATGTTTACAATCGCGCCCAGAAAAATATGAAAACTGTTCAGAATATGTTTTAGAACTCCCTTGTGGTGGAGTCGGACAATGTTCCCATTGTGTATAATTAAAAACAGTTTTAGGGCTGCTTGCTCTGTGGGTGAAATGTTGCCCATACTAATTATAGCAAAATGCATCACTATAATTCTCTTTAGATTGATAAACATCTTTGTTTTCGAATACCGTATAATCATGCTATTCAGACATCATAGAATCAACTGTTTTCACATCCCAATCATCAGAAACAACCTAGGGTATTTTCATATTGTTCATTGAAAGTTTAAACACATATGATATTTGAATGACCTCCGTGGGGCCGTATGTATCAAATGTTACTTTATCCCAAACAATCCCATGAGGAATTGGTATAGCGGAAATGTTCACAAAAGACAAGTCTCTGCGGACCTTGTGAGAAGAAAAATGTGATTTTAGAACCTCACCCACCAGTTCAACTGTTGATTTTACAGGAAGAAAATTACCATGTATTAACAAAAAGAAAGTGATGACAAACCCATTCCAAAGCAGGAAAGCTAGTACAGTCAAGGAAAGTCACAGATAGTTCCATGGAAAAATGAAATATGTTACTTTAAGCCAATTTATCAGCTTACGTGTTTTTGAGAGTTCAGGTGTCGAAGAGCTGAATGAGTCCGAAAAGTCATTGTTGATGTATACAAAGTATCCAGAAGCAGTTTGTGCAAAAACTGGGGCCGTATGTGTTGTTGGAGTTGGTGTTTCCCGCGGTGGCACAGAATAAATAGCACCATCCATCTGTGTTAAAGCTGTATCAAATCGATCAACTATTTCTGTATTATTTGCTGTTAGTGGAACCAATGCAAGATCATTTTCCACCTTCCCCAAGCTCGGAGAGGTCTCAGCGTTGCTGTTTACAACTTGTAGAGGAACTTTTTAACCACTAGTGTGAGGGATTCCTGAACTACTGGCTGTTCCTTTCGGTCAGCTGTGCAGGATCGGCCACATGGTGTAATTTGACATTGTCGATGGAGACAAAACGATTTTTTTTGGCACCTGCCAACTGAGGTAGAATGACAGTTCTGGTACAGTATATTCCCAAGAGTGGGACCGGTGCACGATAGGAAAGGCCAAATTCCTTTTTCATTTACTAGATCCCCCACTCTAGGAATACAGCTGGTAAGAGTCACAGGTGCATCCTTAATTCCTATGGAGGCAGCACTGGCAGAAGAGTTGTCATCACAGAACTGTTGTAATTCCTGTAAGACAGTGACGCTTTCATTTATGTCAAAAGGTCTTTCCGCTACCTCCACGCCAGGACCATCAAGATCTGGAACATACATTTGATTTCCACACAGGCACTCATATGACGTACGACCTCCAAGGGACCTTCTAGACAGATTGTTAAGTGCTCTCTGGACTCCATACAGGTGATTAAGCCAACTACGACCTGTACCTTAGACTCTGGCTGTTAAGGATTGCTTTAAATCACGGTTTAATTGCTCCCAACACTATTTCCCTCAGGATGAAATGGAGACGAGTACTGGAGTTGGACCTCCAATGAAGCCATGGGTTCGTTGAAAACCTTTCAGGCGAAAGAATGGCCCTGGTCCGAGTGGAAAGCCGCAACTGCATATGTACTGATAAAGACTTTCAAATCTTTAATAACAGTCCAAGCACCAGCCGAGCATTGTGAGCACACCCATAGAAATCTGGAGCAGGAGTCTACAGTGACTAGGATGTATTTGTATGCACTGTCCGGTGTTAGGGGGCCGCAATGGTCCAAGTACACACATTGTAAAGGTTAGTTAAAAATTAGGAGGGGTGTCTGCGGTGGGCACTTAGCAGTGGAAACTTTAATTTGTTGGCAGATATCACAAAAAAGGACATACTGCTTGGCCTCCTTGTATAGGCCTGGCCACCAAAAACAGGCTTGTAGCAATGATATCGAAGCCGCCACACCAGCGTGGGCAGATGCTGCCCCCTCATGCGCTGCTTTAATCAACTCTGGTCTTATATCTTTATTGGTAATTTCTCTAACCCCTACGCCTGGTATCTTAACTTCAGCATTTAGGCAGCCTCCCATTCAGTAGGAATATTTAGCAGGAAATGTTTTTGGACAGGGCATACCATCAGCCGTAGCCTTCACAGCTGCCCATATGTCTGCGTCCGGTTTCGCTCCTGAGCGGGTTACTGCAGCAACTGTGGCTGTAGCAACTGCTGACTTTGCAGCTTCATCAGCCAGTGTTTTGCCAGCCACGTCTATTCCAACGCACTGGTGTCCAAGTGTATGTAAAACATGGCCATTTCATAGCGATTCCTTCAGGTCTGCTACTTTCCCCCACAGTAGTCTCTGCCAATTGCAGGTTGTGCAGAGCCATCGGTGTACATGACTCTATGATATTGTTCAATAGGCAGTGTTTTTTCTGGAAATGGGTATTCTAGTTCATATTGCAAAAATTCATGAGTTTGTAATTTTGGGTCAAAAATGTAATCTACATCAGTGGCGGTCAAAGACGTGGCCCATTGGATCCAACGTGGATGTAATGCTTTTGCGTTAGGAAAGCTGGCTTTTGTGACAGCCTATAGGGCTGGGATTGGAGAAACAACAACAATGCGTTCGCCCTGGGCTAGAGGTCTTTCTTTAATGACAGCCATCTGAACAGCAGTGAGAATTTTCTCAGTGGGAGCAAAGCATTGTTCTGCTGTTGAGTACAAATGTGATTTGTAAGCAATCAGTACTGTCACACCCTCATCAAAGGTTACATAGGTGAAACCAATGGCACCAGCAATTACTCTGATGACCAAGTGTGTTTTGTTGTCCCTTGTGTGTAGATGTTGTGCTGCAAGCTTGTCTGTCTGCAGGTCTCTGAGAATGCATGTGTGTTCGACTGTCCAAAATGTACTTGAAAACACCAGCGAAGACGACCACGTGTGTACAGCACCTAGCACACAAGGGAGGGAGGGAAGAAAAAGAGAGTGACACACATACGCAACACCCCACCCCCACCCCAACACCATACACACAAACAGATGCGACAACATTAAATATACACCCGTAACCCTCAGGAATAACGCAATGACAAAAGGAATGGAGTAAAATGAGTGTAATAGTACAATTTTAGATAAATACATCTTTAAACAATAAACAGTATGTACAATATATTCAATATATACAAAAGGAGGGACACTATAAAATGTCCCTGGCTCACTGGGCCATAACACATAGGCCAAGGCCACACTTGACTCCTGCCTCAATATGGAGATAACACTGCAGGGGCATCAGGTTGAAAACACACAGGCACCTAAGGGGGACGGGGAATGGGGGGCACCTCATCCGGAAGATGGTACAATGCCACTGGCCTGGAGGGGGCTCCATGCCCACTGCTTGGTCCTGGGGAGTACAAAGCCACAGTCTCTCAAGTGGGTGGTTTGCTCATTGCTTGGTCCTGGGGAGTCCATAGCCACTGTCTCTCAAGCAGATGGTTTGGCCACTGCTTTGTCCTGGGGAGTGCAAAGCCACAGTCTCTCTAGTAGGTGGTTTGCCCACTTCTTGTCCTTGGGAGTTCAAAGCCACAGTCTCTCAAGTGGGTGGTTTGCCCGCTGCTTGGTCCTGGGGAGTGCAAAGCCACAGTCTCTCAAGTGGGTGGTTTGCCCACTGCTTGGTCCTGGGGAGTGCAAAGTCACAGTCTCTCCAGTGGATGCCTTCTTCCACTGGGTCTGGAGGGAGCCTTGTGCCCAGTGTGCCTAATACTGGCAAGGAGGGGCTGAGTGGATGCCTTCTTCCACTGGTTCTGGAGGGGGCCTTGTGCCCAGTATGCCTTATCCTGGCAAGGAGGGGCTGAGTGTATGGCTTCTTCCATTGGTTCTGGAGGGGGCCTTGTGCCCAGTGTGCTTCATCCAGGCAAGGAGGGGCTGAGTGGATGGCTTCTTCCACTGGTTATGGAGGGGACCTTGTGCCCAATGTGCTTCATCATGGATGGTACAAGGTCACAGTCTCTCACCTGTGTGTCACACCAATAGGTGTTGCAGGGGCCAGGACGCACTGCAGCCCATGTAGTCACCACTACACACTTCTCGCCAGCGGTGACGGCTGCTCAGTGGATGCCAGTTGCGCTGCAGGTGGTGGTGCTAGCAGTGGTGGTGGTAGCCTCCAGGCCTTCATTTGCAGCCTCAGATGGCTGCCCACTGGGGCTGCTGCTGCTGGTGGCATGGCATGTGATGGTGCTGGCAGCATGGCATGTGGCAGTGATGGCCGCAGGACAGGTAGTGGTGCTGGCCGTGGTGCATGGGGCAGTGCTGGCAGTGGTGGTGGTAGCCTCCATGCCTTCACCTACAGCCTCTGACGGCTGCCCACTGGGGTGCTGCTGCTGGCAGTGGTGCTGCTGGAGGCAGTGCATGTGGCGGTGCTGGCCATGGGGCAGGTGGTGGTGCTGGACGTGTTGCAGGTGGCGGTGCTGGCAGTGGTGGTGGTAGCCTCCATGCCTTCACCTGCAGCCTTGGATTCGCCCAATGGGGCTGCTGCTGCTGGCAGTGGTGCTGCTGCCGGCAGTGCATGTGGCGGTGCTGGCTGTGCTGCTGGCCGCGGTGCAGGTGGCGGTGCTGGCAGTGGTGGTGGTAGCCTCCAGGCCTTCACCTGCAGCCTCGGACGGCTGAAGTGCCATGGCTGGTGTTGTGTGCCCCTTTCTGCGCTTGGCAGATGGTGGTGCCTCTTAGTTCTGCCAGGTGGTGTCTTTTTCTTGCCCTTGCTGGCTAGTGGTGCCTCCTTCCCCTTGCTGGCTTGTGTCCCCTTCTTGCCCTTGCTGGGTGGTGGACCCTTCTTGGCCTTGGCAGGTGGTGCTGGCATACTGGCTGGGCTGACGGGTGACTCCTTGGAACCTCTCACACCTGCGGTTGCTGCAGAAACCACTGTGGCAGTGGACTGGGTGGCTGAGGTGCTGGGCTGGGTTCTGGCCACCGTGGCCCGAGGTGAAGGACAGGGGGAGTGGTAGGGAATAGGTTAATGTTGGTGAGGAAAAGCTTCTTAGGGACACTGGGGTGGGAAGAGGGTGAAGGTTTGGATGTGGAGGAAGAGGGAGTGGTTATAGGAAGTGTCAGTCTGCTGTGTTTGGGTTCAGGTGCATGGGCTGGATGCTGTTGTGAGGTGGATGGATGTTGGGTGTCTGAGTGCTTGCGTTTGTATACTTTGGGAGTAGGAGCACAGACACAGTGGGAGAGGACACAGGGGACATGTGCATGGATGTGGGGGTGGTGACTGCCAGTGAGGGGTGGGTAGTGATAGGCATGCTTGTGATAGATGTAGTGGATGAGGATGTAGTGCATGCAGTTGTGAGTGGAGACGCTACAGGGAGGGAGGTGGACGAGGAGGAGGAGGAGGACACAGTGGAGGCAGTGGATGTTGGTGTGTCTGCATGGATGGTGCTTGTGTGAGTGCCTGTGAGATGAAGTGTGGTGCTTGTGTTTGCCTGAGCCACTTCTGTGTGTTGATTTGGGTAATTGCTGGTCTGAAGGTGTGCTTGGGATAGGCTGGGGTTGAGGGGATTGGGACTGGGTAGAGGAAGTTGGAGGGGGAGGCTGGAGACAGGGACAATGGCTGCCATCAGTGAGCTGGCCAGAGCCAGGAATGCTCTCTGTAGGGCCGCCACAGGAGAGTGAATGCCCTCCAGGTATGCATTTGTTTGTTGCAAATGCCCTGCTACACCCTGGCTGGCATTCAGGATGGTTGACTGCCCAACAGAGAGGGATCTCAGGAGGTCCATAGCCTCTTCACTGAGGGCAGCAGGGCTGACTGGGGCAGGGCCTGAGGTGCCTGGGGTGAGGAAGATGCCCACCCTCCTGGGAGAGCGGGCACGGGAAACACGCTGAGGGGCTGCTGGGAGGGTGTGCTGGTACGGGGTGGCAGCTGTACCTGTAATTGGGGTGGGCACAGAGGTTTCCGCCACCGCCAGGGAGCTGCCATTGGAGAAGGTGTTGCTGTCAGTACTGTCCCCTCCTGTCTCCGTCGTGGTGCTCCCCTCGCCCTCCGCCCCACTGGTGCCCTCACCGTCAGTGGATTTGGCCTCCAGCCCCATTGTGGATGCAGCTCCCTCCGTTGCCGGTGCCTCTGCTCCTCCGCCAGATAATGCTAATGCACGAAAGGACAGGGTGACAAAACCAAAAGGGGTTGGAGAGACAGAGGATACACTTGGTCAATGCCAGCAACAACACTACCGTTGGCGTACACAACTCACAGGGAACAGCCCTATGCATTAGGCCATGCGCTACCACTTACAATGCTAGTCACCAGCCCATGGGGTACAATGCCTAACGCCATTAGCTGCACACCTGAAACCCACAGGACCCTGCCCAGTGGTAAATTCCCACTAACATTATTGGGATTGGAGTGCATCTGAGCTTGTCCATCATTGACCATACCCTGCCATTTTGGCCCTGGCCTAGGGGCACCCACAGCCCACATCCCCCACCCAGTTAATACCTTAATGCGTGCAAAGTCATGATTCTGAATCTGTACTCACCCCCTTGTGGCTGCTGTAATTCCTTCAAGCTTCCATCCAACTCCAGATAGGCCACCGCCAGGATGCAAAACATCAGGGGGATCAGGGCACGATGGGCACCCCTTCCTTGTTGGGAAGCCAGCCCCAGTTGGGCCTCACCATCTTCCTTGCCCAGCGGCACAGGTCCTTCCACTATTTGCTGCAGTGGGTGCTCCGCCTGTCAAAGACCCCCAGGCTTCGCACCTTCTTAGCGATGGCATGCCAAATACCCTTTTTCTGATGGGCGCTGACCTGCAGAAAAAAAAAATACATGAGGCTTACACACACAACAATCCATAAATTCATGGCCCACGCATCATGCTCACAGTGTACTCACCTGTTTGTCTGGAGAACCATAGAGTAAAGGGTACTGGGGTACGACCCCATCCACCAGTCTCTCCAACTCTTCCGAAGTGAAGGCTGGGGCCCTTTCTCCAGACAGTCAAGCCATTGTCGCTTCCAGACACAGGTCACAGCAGCACTTGCAGTGTAGGTCCTCTCCTGTGGAAGGTCAGGTAACAAGTGAGTGCACATAAAGAAAATGGAGGTCACGTCCTCAGCAGTGCGTACCATCACCGCCGGCGTACATCGCCATTGGCTCTGGAACCCATAGGGCCCAATGATAACCAATGCAGTGTTGCGTGGCAGTCGTTGACCTCTGACTGCAACGGTGCACACCGCCAGGTAAATTACCTCATTTCCACTTGTCCCTCCTCACAGGTCAGGCAACCGCCATTTCAGGGGGGCACAGGACATGGCACCTAACTGCGTCACAGCAGACATTGGCACATCAACTGACTTACAAGTTCACATACTGTTTCTGTAAAGCAAAAATGTGCATATCAATGTTGAAATATGTGTGAATATGACCTTCTGCTCACGTTTTTCACCCTAGAGTTCAACCACTGAGGATGAAGAGGAGATGGAGACATTCCCCCGTGTACAGACCCCTGGTGGACCTGGCGACAATGGAGGACAGGCACGTTATCCTGACCTACATACTTGATAGGGCCACAATCCAAGAACTGTGTGCCCAATTGGAGCCGTACCTGATTTCAGCTGTGCGCCACCCCACAGGTATCCCCCTCTAGTGCAGGTACTGTCAGTGCTCCATTTCCTGGCAAGTGGTTCCTTCCAAGCGACAGTGGCCATGGCATCAGGGATATCTCAGCCAATGTTCTCAAACGTGCTGACCAGAGTGTTGTCTGCCCTGCTCAAACACATGTGCAGCTACATCATATTTACCCAGGGGGAGGATTTGGCCACAGTGAAGGCTGACTTCTATGCACTGGGACATATCCCCAACATCATTGGTGCCATTGATGGTACACATATTGCATTTGTCACCCCCGAAGTAATGAACAAGTGTTTAGAAATAGAAAAAGCTTTCACTCTCTGAATGTGCAGATGGTGTGTTTGGCGGACCAGTACATCTCCCATGTCAATGTCAAGTATCCTGGCTCTGTGCATGATGCCTTTATCTTGAGGAATAGCAGCATCCCATATGTGATGTCTCAACTCCAGTGGCACCGGGTGTGGCTAATAGGTGATCCCATGGTCCTCAACCAGTTTATGTAGGTATATAGGTGTGGTTTTTGCCCTGAGGGTGAGTGTGTGGCTAACAGGTATCCCTCGATATTTGCAGGTGACTCTGGTTACCCCAACCTCTCATGGCTACTGACCCCAGTGAGGAATGCCAGGACAAGGGCAGAGGAACGTTACAGTGAGGCACATGGGCGAACAAGGAGGATCATTGAGTGTACCTTTGGCCTCCTGAAGGCCAGATTCTGGTGCCTCCATCTGACAGGTGGATCCCTGTACTACTCACCCAAGAAGGTGTGCCAGATCATCGTTGCATGTTGCACAACCTGGCCTTGGGACGCCAGATGCCTTTTTTGCAGGATGGTCGTGTGGCAGCAGTGGAGCCTGTGGACAGTGATGAAGAGGAGGCAGAGGAAGAAGATGTGGACAACAGTACTACACTAATTCAACAGTACTTCCAGTGACACACAGGTAAGACACTGTAACTTCACCTTCCATTGCAGTTTTGTGTTTGACATTGAACATGGTAGCCTGATTTCCCTATTTCTATGATCACTAACTGTACCCTTTTGCATCTCTATTTTCAGATCTCTGTGCCCCACTCTGAGTCATGGTGTGTTTACTGCTGCCCACTACAGGTCATACCTATGTAAATAGTGCAGTACATTTGAATTGCAATGTTTACAGTTTGTGAAACTAATACATATGTCAAACAATTGAGAGTCCACATTTGAATTTGTTCCAAGGGTGTTTATTTAGGTGCTAATAAGTGGAGGGGGTATTGCAATGGGCTGGGTTGCTGATGGAGGAAAGTCCAGGATAGAGTCCAGTCTATTTGTATCACAGGTGCAGTGTCCAAGGGGGCATAGGAAGTGGAGCAATGGCAGTTCAAGGTGGACAGGGTGACAGAGTGGAACACAAGGGTGATAATCAGGAAAGTCTTATTTCCTGGCAGAGGTCTTGGCAATGTTCTCTGGCTTCTGCCTGGATCGCAGGGACTGTTTGCGGGGTGGTTCTCCTTCTGAAGGGGGTGGGGTGCTGGCGGCCTGTTGTTCCTGTGGTGGGGCCTCCTGTACACTAGCGTCAGTAGAGGTGGAGGGCTGTTCTTCGGTGTGGCTAGTGTCAGGGGCCCGTTGGTGTGCCACTGCCTCCTTCATGGTGTTGGCCATGTCAGCCTGCAACCCTGCAAGGGTGACCAGGGTGGTGTGGATGTCCCTCGGGTCCTCCCTGATCCCCAGGTACTGTCCCTCCTGCAGCCACTGGGTCTCCTGAAACTTGGCCAGTATCTTATCCATGGTCTCGTGGGAATAGTGGCATGCTTCCAGGATGTTGGTGAGTGCCTCATGGAGAGTGGTTTCCCTGGACATGTCCTCCCCCTGTCGCACAGCAGTCCTTCCAGCTTCCATGTTGTCCTGTGCCTCTGTCCCCTGAACTGTATGCCCTCTGCCAATGACCCCAGGTCCCTGATTGTCCTGTGTTTGTGGGATTGATTGGGGTCCCTCTAGTGGTGGAAACAATGCTAATTGATGTGTTCTGGGGACAGAAGGATTGGCCCACTGGGTGGGTGCTGTGCTGGTGTTTCCTGAGGGGGGAGGCTCTCTGGTGGGTTGAGACTGTGCCTGGATAACTGACTGTCCAGAGGACCCTGATGGGCCAGGTTGGTCATCGTGATCCAGGCGTGCAGAGTTGCTGTCATCACTGTGGGCCTCTTCTTGGGGGAACTGGATGGGGCTGGCACCTCCTCTCCGGTGACATTGAGTGGGGTTCCTGGGGGGATGTAAATGCAGTGTTATTGTTTCTGCCTGTGCCATCTTGTGCATAGGTATGTTTCCCTCTATGGTTTTTATTAGCAAGACAGCTTTGACTTGTGTGAGTTGTGATTGATTTGGCTAAGTGATTGTCACTAGTGTGCATGCTATAGTGATGGGTGTCCATGCAGGTCTGTGATGGGGGTCCATGCATTGGTGTTGCATGCAGGGCTTTGTCTTGGGATGGGTGGGTTGAGATGGTGGTGTATATGTGAGGTGGTGGGGTGATGGGGGTGGGGGTAGGGGTTGTAGTTTGTGATGGCATGCAGGTAGGGGGGTGATAGTAGTTGAAAGTTGACTTACTAGAGTCCAGTCCTCCTGCTACTCCTGCCAGGCCCTCAGGATGCATGATCGCCAAGACTTGCTCCTCCAATGTTGTTAGTTGTGGGGGAGGATGTGGGGGTCCACCGACAGTCCTCTGTACAGCTGTCTGGTGTCTTGCAACCAGGGAACGTACCTTTCCCCGTAGGTCATTCCACCTTTTCCTGATGTCATCCCTTGTTCTTGGGTGCTGTCCCACAGCATTGAACCTGTCCATGACTCTCCACCATAGCTCCATCTTCCTTACAATAGATTTCTGCTGCACTTGTGAGCGGAATAGCTGTGGCTCTACCCGGATGATTTCCTCCACCATGACCCTTACCTCCTCCTCTGAGAACCTGGGTTGTCTTTGTGGTGCCATGGGTGTAGTGTGAGTGGTATGTGTCTGGGTGTGTGGGGTGATGTTTTGGAATGTGTGCTGTGAGGTGTGTGGATGCTGTATGGATGATGGTGTTTTGTGGCTCAGATTCAGTGGGTGCTCCTGGCTTGTCTTTCTCTCTCACTTGCCAAAATCTTTGGTCCATTAAGGGTTGAGGGTAGCGTGTGTGTGTGTTTTATAGTGGTGTGGGTGTCTGGGTGTGGTGTGTGTGTGTGTGTCAGCTGTGTATAGTTTGAATTGTCCAACGTGGTGTAGTTTTGTATGTGTGTGTGTGTATTTTGAGTGCAGTGGTCTGTACCACCAGTGGTTTACCGCGGTTGAATAAACCACGCTGTGATTCGTGGGTGATGATGCTGTGGGCATATTTCTGTTGGTGTAACGGTGTGGGTTTTGGTACCGCCAGTTTATCACTGACCTTTGGGCTGGCAGACTTGTGTGTGTGTCTATATAGTGGCGAATTTCTATGTGTGGGTCATAATACGGGGAGCAGTATACCGCTGCGGTCACGGTATGTTTGCGGCAGTCAGCATGGTGGTAAGCTGCACTTACCGCCAATTTTGTAATGAGGGTCTAAATCGGTGTGGTGACAGCTTTCATTAACATTTTGGTTCTGCAGAAAATGTTTCCAACAGGAGAAAGATTCCATGTAGTACATACTAACTTTTATAAGCAGCCTTTAGTTATTAGAGAGAACTGTGTCAGCATGTTTAGTTTTACTTTACATAGAGGAGAGTGTGCACCAGGTACTAACCTCTGCAGGCAAGCTTGTTAACAGCGTGTTGCAAAATGAAATCCCTTCATAGATTAACGTTGTTTACTCAGTTCTCTACTGATATCAACTTAATTTCTTAAAGTAGGTTTAGTGTATGCCAGGAGTTTGATACAATTAAACGTTGTCCTTATTAGGTTATTTATTTTGGAATTGGCATTCACTATTTCAGATTTCTCAAACAGTTATGTACTGCTTGAATACCATACTCAATTAGGGTTTCCAAGATATCTATGTTTGATTGTTAATATGAACCATGTTACATGTAAAGTTTATGCTATAGGGTCAATGTTGTACATAGTGCTTGTTTTCAGCACCTAGGGGAGTTGTTTCCGTGTGGTAGTAATGATGTCTGATCTTCACCTGAGCTGTTTTGTACTAACTATCAGACTTCTAATGCCACAGTAATTCATACAGCAATATGGAGGAAAAGCCAGCTTAAATGATGTCATCCATGATATTATCAATGATTTCATTTATGATGTCATCTGTGATGTCATAAAACATGTAATGAGTGGTGTTATATGTGAGGTCATAAGCAGTGTATGGTGGGGAAGCAAGTTATAGTTCGTACTGCTAACTATAACTGGTGAATGATTTCTGTGTTGTTTAGCTCAAAACATTAATGTTATCCTGAGCATAGTTATCTAACTATAACAACCCTGCAACCTTTATTTCTTAAGTGAATATACATATATATATATATATATATATATATATATATATATATATATATATATCTTCTTTGGCCATGCACAGCGGGGGTTCACCACAGGCCTTGCAGCCCACTCCCTGCCTATAACCACACACGCTACGCACGGCCAGGGTTGGCCAATCTTACAAT
Source organism: Pleurodeles waltl (assembly GCF_031143425.1). Taxonomy (NCBI): domain Eukaryota; kingdom Metazoa; phylum Chordata; class Amphibia; order Caudata; family Salamandridae; genus Pleurodeles; species Pleurodeles waltl. Next base: position 317,131,439 of record NC_090444.1, read on the forward strand.
ACAAGGAATGTTTAAGATTCAAAGCACTAGTGAACAAACAGACACACCAACATGTGATGGGGAGTTAGAATCCACAACATGCTGAGTGTCAGTCCAACACCTTTATCAATAGATCACAAGTGACTCTGCTGTCCTAGGCATCAAAACATAGCTATACCATTCGAACCAAACATCTTGCTAGCATGCCACGTTGAAGTCATTATATAGAGAGACCATTGCAATACCAATCTTTCTCACTTTCTCTTCCATCCGAATATGGGATGGAAGAAAGAGAGAAAGTCAGAGATTGAAAGAGAAACACTTAGAGGGAGGTTTTGTCAGAGAGAAATTGAGAGGGAGAGAAAGAGTTTTTCTAGATTTGATTAATAATATACTTAGAATGAGATATTTAAGACAAATTGAAAAGAAAATACATTTGTCAATTAAAAAGAGTGAGATCACCTTTCAGTTTGTACCTTAAACATTTGAAGTTGAAAAGAATTTCAAGCAAGAAATGACCCCGACACACCTCTACTAGAACCCTCAAGGCTAGTTTCTAAGACCTTAACTACTACACAACACGTTACTCCTAATAATGCAGTGTCCAGACATTACTATGACACTCAACCAAAATATTTTGCCAGGAAAAAGACTGCAATGTTTCATCACAAGGAATGTTTACCATTCAAAACACTAGTAAATAAACAAACACAATTTCATGGGATGACAGGATCTGCTTTTACCATACTGAATGACAGTCCAAGAACTTTACCAGTAGGCCACAGGTGAGTCTGTTTTGCTGTGCATCAAAACGTAAATATAACATCCAGAGCAAACATCTTGCTTGTGTGACACTTTGAAATCATTATATGGAGAGACCATTGCTATTGTTATTGCAATGGTCTCTTGCTAGACCTGTCAGCCTTAGGTTGGCCTTCCCCCAAACATTTTGCCTGCGTGACTCCATTTTGTCTGGATTTTTGCTCTGTTGGCTTTAGGACTCTGTGCACTTTACCACTGATAAACAGTTCTAAAGTGCATGTGCTCCCTCCCCTAAACATGGTTTGATTGGCATATAGCTAATTGACATATTTAATTTGTATGTAAGTCCCTTGGAGAGTGGTATACCATATACCCAGGGACTGTAATGTAAATGCTACAAGTGAGTCTGCATCACTTATTGTGCCACCACGTAATTGGCACCTAAAAACTTGTCCCAGGCCTGCCATTAAAGCCTGAAGGCAGTGTCCCACTGCCATGTTGTCTTGGCATTTAAAACCTCTTACCAAGCCTAAACTCCCCTTTTATAACACATAAGTTACCTCTAAGGTGGACCCTAAATAGCCCATAGTGCAGGGTGTTTTGTAATGAAAAGGTAGGACATGTATGTTCTAGTTTTACATATACTAGTAGTGAAAAACTCCCAAATTTGTTTTCTCACTACTAAGAAGCGTTCACCTCCCATGGGGTCACATTGGAGATTCCTTATTAAAGTTAATAAGTTGTAATTCCTAAACCAGAGGTGGTAGATATGTCATGTTTCACACCTATGCACTTGTAATGATAAACCCTCTTTAATGGTAAAGTTGGGTTTATCATCACAAGTTTGAAGACACCACTTTTAAAATGTTGACATTTTCCTGCCCCTAGCCCTGTGCATGTAACCTGCCTTAGATCACATGACTGTTTGTAACTGACAGTCACACGATAGGGGAAATAGCAGAGCCTGAATGGGCCATTAACTGACTTGATGGGGGTAGAGCCAAACACAGGCCCACTTGCAGCTGAATAGATGAACCCTTTTGGAAATCTCTCTCAGACCTGCTCCTCGTTTCACTTCTAGACCTATGGAAGGCCCCTCAGAGGACTGCCTGCTGCTGTGACCTGCTGTGCACTCTGCCAGACTGATGCTGTACCTGGAAGGACCTCTTTGCTGCCTGGAGCCTCCTTTGGACCTATAGAGACCAGCCCTGCTGCAGAGCCCTGCATCACCACCTACAACTATGACTCCAGAAGTAACTCCAAGTCCTAGTTCAGCTGGTCTCCTGTTTTGAGCCACAGGGACATAATAGGCTCCCACCATCTTAAACCTGCACCTATTCCCAGTCTGAGTGATTTTTGCACACCAGAGAGGTGCCCTTCCACTCCTGTGCTCTTGGTTGTGGTGCTAATAGTGCCCAGATGGCCATTTTCTAAAACTATGGCTTGCTCTGTTGAATCTTAAATTTTAAACAATTCTGAAACTCTGGTTCTACTAATTGGATTTCCTTGGTTTTTGTGCCAAGTAATTTATTAAAGTGTTCTCCATTTTTCTAAATTGGTATGAGATTTTTACTAGGTTGTGTGTTCACTCTGTTATTGTCTGTGTACGGCAAAATTACTTAACACATTGCCTCTAAGTTTAGCCTGACTGCTTTTTGTGCTTATCTACCCAGGGTTAAGCACAGTTTAATTTTGACTTTTCGTGGTTCACCCTGCAAGGGATAGTGGCTGTTGCTTGACCATGGTTCACACCCCAGTCAGCCAACAACCCAATTTCTCACATTAGTGTTCAGTGGAGTAGATGAACACTTATGTTTTTGTAGTACCATACAGTGATTGCCGTTACACAAAAATCCCAGAGAAATAATTGGATATCAAGACGGACTTTTTAAAAATCTCCTCAGTCTCGATTGCCCGTTTTTGTTTTTTTGCAAATTTAACTGACCCTACCTTCCTCTGCAGCTATAGAGCTGGATCTGAACAGTGTTGACAGCCTCAACAAGACTGAGCTGCAAAAGCTATGTGAGGAGTGGGCGCTAACATTGGGCAGTAAGGATCCCAAGGTGGACATACAGATAGCCCTCCCGGCCTATGAGGAAGTGAAGAGTCTGCAATCAGCAACAAAAGAGCAGATCCAGCAAGAGATCTGGGACTGGATGAGGAAGAGGACGAAGGCCCCCAGGAGAACCACCGATTTCTGGAGGAACATCCTTGCCTCCAGGAGAAGAAGCAGGATACCTAGGATGGGACAGGGAGCAGTATATATTCCAGAGGCCTGCCTCAAGTAGAGTTTCAGGACAGGAGGGTGGAGATGAAGCTCAAGTTGTAGCTGGAACTGGCCAGACTAAGGGTGGAGGAGAAAAAGGTCATGCTGGGTCATGAACTGAGCCTGAAGAAGCTGGACATTAAAGCCAAGCAAGGGGAGTCTAACAGCAGTGATGGCTGAGAATCAGCAGTGTCTACTGGAGAGGTGGGAGTCCACATTCCAGTTATGGGGTGGGGATGATATAGATAAGTGGCTTCCAGCCTATGAGGTCTGTATGAGGACTCCTAAGGTTTTAGTAGAACACTGGGGAGGTTGCGTGTGGAAGTGACACACTTCTGACTCTAAAGGTAGAGGACCATAATAGGTATAACTTCATGAAGCCCATTCTTCTTTCTAAGTTTGGATTGACTACTGAGATGTATAGACAGAGGTTCAGGGACAGCCACAAGCTTCCAAACCAGGCAAAGATGGACTTTACAGATTATGCAAGCAAGGAACTGAAGAGCTGGGTGAGGGGAAGCAACATACATTATTTCAATTGGCTTTACAAGCTGATTCTTGGGGAGCATATACTCAATAGTTGTTTTACAGAGCTGTGCCAATACCTGGTAGACAGCAAGCTGACTGACCCCAGGAAGATTGCTGAGGAGCTGGACCTCTAGGCTAGCACCAGAGTGTCCAAAACGACATCTGGGGGTATTCCTAAAAAAGTGGTCAGGGTACCCACCAGAAGAAAGAGGGGGAGATAAAAAGAAGGAGTCCGTTCAAGGCCCCCAAAATTGTTCTCAAGGGAAAGGCCCCCCCATCTCAATCTGGCCACCACAAGAAAGGCTTCTCAAGTAAAAACAAATCTAACACCAAGTGCTATGAGTGTTATGAGTATGGGCATCACAAGGGTAGCCCCAAGTGTCCCAAGAGGGCACCGCTTCCCATTGGAGGTAAGCTCCCAGGGTTGGTGAGTATAGTGCTTGGGGAGAAGAGGGTCCCAGTTAGCAGGGGGGAGTCAGTGAGATTACCCCAGTGTCCCTGGATGATGAAGAGATGGGACCCAAAGCCCACATGCATTCCAGTACTGCAAAGTACAGGCAGTGGGTGACCATCAATCAGCAGAGGGTGGAGGCCCGGAGGGATACAGTTGTGAGTATCACTACAGTAAGGTTTCATCTGGTGTCCTCAGAGTAAGCTATTCCCAATACATTCCACCAGGTTGTAGTAGCTGACATCCGGGAGAGCACTACCCTGTGGCTCTAGTTCCCTTTGAGTGGGGGGGTATCTCAGATCTTCTGAAAGTTGCTGTGAGCCCTGCCATTCCTGTATACTGTTTACTAGGAAATTACCTGGAGCACTCTGCTTGGAAGGAAGAGGAGCTCAGGCCCCACCCAGGAATGATGGAGTTGCCCGAGTCAGTCTGTATGACCACCAGGTCCATGGCTGCCCAGAAAGGGAGTCAAAAGGGTCTGGAGCATATAAAAATGGCCCAGACAACAGCTAGAAGAGCAAAGGGCAGGGTTGTGGGAAACCAGCCCCTGTTTCTCTCCTAGAGGAGGCAAATGGGGTGCCAGAGGAGGCTACCCCACAATCCACCGAAGAGTACCTTTGATGACCTCTCTAAGCTTGCTGGATGGCAGGCAGAAGGGTGACCCACCAGGGAGGAGTTCTGTCAAGCACAGAAGGAGTGTCCAACCCTGGAGTGAATGAGGCAAGAAGCTAAAGCCCAGGCAGCTGGTGAAACCTCTGTAGATCACCGTATTTATTGGGAGAATGCCCTTCTGTACATGAACCCAAGGCACCTTTGCATGGGGCAACAAGAGCCCTTGTTGTTCCCTGTTCCCTGCTAATCTCGTGCCTCAGACACCCAGGTGAAGGAATGTGAACTGCCACACCCCAAGTGCAGCATCACTGGGCACCAAGCCCCCACCACAATCAGTGGAGAAATGCATCCACTCCCCTATCCTTGGCAGGATGAAGCAGACTGGGCACAAAGCCCCCTCCAGAACCAGTGGAGATGCCACCCCCTTGAGAGACTATGGCTTTGCACTCCCCAGGACCAAGCAGTGGGCAACCCACCCACTTGGGAGACTGTGGCTTTGCACTCCCCAGGACCAAGCAGTGGGCAAACCACCCACTTGAGAGACTTGAGAGACTTGAGAGACTGTGGATATGCACTCGCCAGGACATCGCTGTGAGCATGGAGCCCCTTCGAGGAGCAGTGGCGTAGTACCATCTTCCAGCTGAGGTGCCCTCCCCTTCCCCGTCCCCCTGAGGTGCCTGTGTGTTTTCTACCTGATGCCCCTGCAGTGCTCTCTCCGTATTGAGGCAGGAGTCAATTGTGGGCTTTGCCCATGATTTTTGGCCCAGTGGGCCACTGACATTTACGAAGTACAATGTATGGCCTTCTGACCAAATTGTAAATAATTTTATGTACTGTTTTTGGATTTGTTAGGTATATCTGCCTATTTCTAATATATCAAAGATTTAACTCAATTACTTTTGTCCTTGCGTACTTCCAGGGGGTTACTGGGTGTAAATGTGATGTTGATGCATGTTTTTGTGTGTATAGTGTTGTGGGTGAGGGTGGGGGTTGTCACGTGGGCTCTCATTATCCTAAATGAGACTACTGGATTTCTAGGCAGCAGGATCGATCACGGTGTGGGGGACTGAGTCTGACCCACGTGTAAGGAACTCTGTCACCCTAAATCCGTTTTTTGCTCCGGCTAACTAGCAGTGCCTCATTTCTCCCAAGGGGAAGAGGTGATTGGGCAGCCGAGCGCATGACATCTTTGGAACTTCTCAGGGAAGTCGTGGTCACTCAGATCCAAACCAACTCTCTCATTTACAGTATGATCTCATATACAAATGACAAAGGCAGTATAAGTTGTATATAATGTTTTAATAAAACAACTGCATTTTTGATAATAAGGCGTGAGCCGCAATAACCAGAACCGTATAACACAGTAGGATTGAAATAGTCACCAGGAGAGTAAAACATAAGAACAACGCTATCATGGTGTCTAATAGTTTCTACTCTCCCTCTGCTAGTTCTTTTTCGAGCACAGCATGTTAAGCTTCTAACTTGCCTTTCTGAATCACTGGGGAGACATCAGCCCTCATACCTGAGCAAAGGCCTGTGATCTTGGTTCAGCATCTGCAACGAGGCAGTCAGCATCTAGTTGTGGTTCCCTGGTCGGAATCTCCCTCTTGCGTGTATTGGGACAAGGAAGTGTTTTTATAACTAACATGTCAGCGTGATCACAAAATGTCCCTACGCAGGAATGCCACAGACTAAACTCCTACCACGTCTATCGGCAATGTACCAGACTGTATCCTTGACTGAAGCACAGAGTGAACAAGAATGTGTTATGGAGAACTCCAGTGCTGAAGTAGGCTAAACAGTGTGATATGAATATAAAACAAAACCGTAGAACTGGCTATTTGAAAAATAACAGTACAAAGCCTAATAAAAAGCATTTAGAGCAAAGTGCACAGAGGCTCTAAGCTGCAAGCAAATGAATAAAATACATCCAGGGCAAAGTGAACAAAGGCCTAAAGCCTGAAGCTAATGCGCAAAGGATACGTAAAACTAACCACACTACATCCTCCCCTTGTCGGTAGCAAGTGGTTCCAATAATATAAAAGTATGCCCCAGATATAAACAATACATAAAAATATATATTTCGACAAGGTCAGAGGACAACAAAGTCATAAATTTGGGAAGCATGTGACGATAAAGCCAAATTCAATATAATGTCAATTTGTGAGGAGAAAAAAAAAAATCAAATTGTCAGACAGAAGCAATAGAAAGCAGGAGCTCCTCCACTTCGATATATGTCAATATCGGAAGATCCACGCCAAAAAGTACCATGGAGCAGGTGTGTTCCAAAGCCCCAAAACCATTCAGGGCGGCACCCCGTGCAGGGCCTATGAATGAGACAATACCATCTTCCTCCAGGAAGGGAATCTCATAAACTGCCTCACGAAGCAAACGCAACCGTAGTGCACAAGTCTGGGAATGAGCCCTAATCGGGAACATCAACAGATCAGTATCGACCACTGGAGGGCACTGCAGTGAGAGACAGAGAGCCATTGCATGTTCAAACGAGCACCAAAGGCACCGAAACACGGGTTGCACACAATCCAAAACTGGTCGGAATGACAGGGACCAGTCACACTCCAAATGTCCCAGGAGTGTTGCTTCAAAATGCTGCATCATGCGTTCACGACACAGCTGCGCTGACGGGAGCATCAATATAGGATCTCGTCGTGGCGGGACAGCCATTGCGGAAGAACAGCAGCAATAGCAAGACTCCAGCCAGTAAAGCCAAAGTAATCGGGAAACCCCCAAAAATGCTTCCGAAAATAGAGTGTATAGCCGAAGGTATTAAACCGAATATGGAAGAGAAGGTGTGAGCAAAACCAACACCAACGGCTTTGAAAAAATGTGCAATTCCAGCAGTGCTGGACGCATTAAATATACGTCCCACAAGTTCACCCAAGTGACTCGGAAAGTTCGTATTCAAAAGGGACTGTATTTCCGCCGACAACCTTGCCACCTGAAGTGCGTAGGTCTCGCTAGCAGATGTAAGGGCCACATGCTTTTGAAACAATAAAGCCTTTAGTCGACTCAACTTGTCGAAATTTACCTTGGAAGTAGCAATATGAGGCCAGATGTCTGTTCCCTCCCTAATTTGAGTGGGGGGAAACAACACATTCCCGCAGCACGTAACGACCTTGGTGACAATGACCACGTAAACTATTCCGGCACGCATGCCACAGCAGCGTTCGCTGTTAAGAACAATGTAACTGCCATTAGAAAGCACCGGGAAAGTGTTTCAAATAACCGGAACTGGAACTCCCTTCAGATAACAAGCTAAGTTAGCAATCGAAGCGTTACACGCCCCGTGAAAGGACAGCTGTTTACAAACCATGGAATGGCTGACAGAAGTTTCGCATTCACTACCGCTAAGAAAAACCTCCCTCAAACCATTAATACATCTGTATAGAAAGGGAAGCTCCCACACCTCGTGTATGTAACTGTCTCCCAACCGTTCGTATCTACCCACCGGAATGTGCTTCATACAAGAAGTAAATTGCAGAGTGGAGATAGGCAAATTAATAACCCCATGAATCAACCACTCAGCTGACGGAATCTCAGCAACTGTAAAAGGCAGTTTCTCCAATTTTTCAATATTTAACATGACATATTTCGCTTCCTTTTTAGCCATCAGCTGTTGGTGACGAGTCAAATTAAAGGAAACAAAGATCTCTCTGGCACAAATGTGCTGCCACGGAACGCGACCTGCCTTCAAGGTCTGTATAGTCCAACCCAGCTGCATGATGGACCGCGTCTGACTCTGCCCATGATATAAAGAAGACATATCCGATTTAATAATGTCTATAGCAGAGGAAACAATGCTGTCAATTGTGTAAACACGGTCAGAAAGGGTATGCATCCCATTATCCACAGCAGACAAAGCCTGTATCAGGTTTTCCTGATCAATTTGCCTCAGCCGGGACGCTGCCTCTTGTTGTGAAAGCTTCCAAATCTCATTATATACTTCGTATAAAAAACGTTTCTTCCGAGGCATCTTAGGTCCTGACATAAATCTTGTAAGTCAGTATCATTAGACAGTAACGTGAGATGTGATTTAACTGCATCCAGCGTGGATGATTTTAACCATTGCTGACAAAGCTTTCCCACGCTATATGTAGTTATGATATCAGCATGTTCTGGTGAAATGTAGCGAGGGTCTGTCCTACTAGCCCTGAACCCCCCTGAAGAGGTGACAAAACGTTGATGACACCCATTAGTGTCTACAGGCCATAACAACCACCCGCCTGGATGTACCAATGAAGTGTTAAGCGTACCATCCTGGACCCAGTGTGTAAACTCACTAAACGTGGCATTAACATATCGCTGCCAATTGTTCAATTTGGAAGGGACAGGTATACCAGGCAAATTCAACTCTTTAATCGTTGCTAAGCCCAAGCAGCTAGTCTGTTGTACTGTGTCATTGAGGAAAATCATCTGCACAGGGATAATACATGCCCTAAATAATGTGTCCCTCCGTTGCATTTGCCAATTTTTCGTTCCCCAGACACTTTTTAAGTCAACAGTCTTAAACCAATATTCATACCCCTCAACCGAAAGTTTAGATACAAACAAATTTAAATACAGTAATTTAGTATCGGTCAATAACATTTGCTTATTAGCATACGGAGTAGCTTTAAAATAGTAAGACTTAGCATTTTGTTGATTATGCCCAGAAAAATATGCAAATTTATCATAATACGTTTTAGAACTCCCCTGTGGAGGAGTTGGGCAATGTTCCCATTGCACATAATCAAATATGGACTTAGGGCTACTTGCTTTATGAATAAAGTGGTGTCCATAATAGTTGTAGCAAAACATGTCACCATGATTATCTCTAAATAGGTAAGCATCTTAATCGTCATAGACAGTATAATATTGCAATTCTGTCAGCATAGAATCTACTGTCTTCACATCCCAATCATCAGAAACAATGCCTGGTATAACGATATCATTCATTGATAACTTGAGAACATACGGTATTTGAATCAATTCAGTGGGACCATATATATCAAACATCACTTTATCCCACACAATCCCATCCGGAATCGGTATTGCAGAAATGTTTACATTGGACAAGTCTCTCCGAACCATATGAGATGAAAAATGTGGTTTTAACACCGTCTCCACGTGCTCAATGTCAGATCGTTCAGGAATAAAATGACCATGTATTACTAGAAAAAAAGTAACCACAAATCCCAACCACAAAAAAAGAGTCATTACAGCCATAAAAAGCCACAAATAGTTCCAAGGAAAAACAAAATATGTGCGTTTAAGCCAATACAGCAGCTTACGTGGACCTCGGATTGAAGATAGTGAGGACGAGGAGTCTGACACGGCATCATCAGTGTTGTTGAAGAAGCCAGAGGCAGTTCTTGCAAAAGGTGCAACTGCGAACAAAGAAGCAAATGAAGGCTCTCGCCTTGGCACACTGTGAACCACATGTTCAGAAACATCAGTAGAACATACAGCGACTTGATCAAAAGATTCCAAATTAATCGTTGTCTGTGGAACGATCGCAAGATCAGCGTCCACCCTCCCCAAGCTCGGAGAGGAAACAGCATCAGTGCAAATCACCTGCAGCGGGACTTCTTCCCCAGTAGTGAGAGGGATTCTGGAACTACTGGGTGTCCCTCTTGGTCTGCTGTGCAGAATCGGCCACATGTTGTAACTTGACATTATCAATGGAAACAAAGCGAGTTCCTTTGGCCCCGTGCAGCGGCAGTAAAATTACAGTTCTCATGCCGCTAACCCCTAATACAGGGACTGGTGCTCAATAAGAAGGACCAAATTCTTTCTTTACTGCGACCTTTTCACGCACTAGATCCCCAATCCTGGGTATCCAACCAGTAGGCGTTACTGGCTCATCCTTAATTCCTGAGGAGGCAGCACTTGCAGAAGAGTTATCTTCACGGAATTGTTGTAAATCCTGCAAAACAGTGACACGATCATTTATGTCAAAGGGCGTATCTGCCGCCTCCGCACAAGGACCATCTAGATCAGGAACATACATTTGTGTTCCAAACAGGCACTCATATGAAGTACGACCCCCTCAGGGACCTTCTAGGCAAGTTATTAAGTGCTCTCTGTACTCCATACAGGTGGGCTAGCCAACTACGATCCGTACCTATAACTCTGGCCGTTAAGCATTGCTTTAAATCACGATTTAAATGCTCCACAACAGAATTTCCCTCTGGATGAAATGGAGACGAGAATTGGAGTTGGACCCCCAACGAAGCCATGGTGTCCCTGAATGCCATAGAGGCAAAAGCAGGGCCCTGGTCCGAATGAAAAGCCGCAACTGCAAATGTATCGACAAAGATGCGCAAATCTTTAATAACAGTCCGAGCGTCAACCGAGCGCTGTGGCCAGACTCACACAAATCTGGAGCACGAATCTACAGCAACCAAAATATATTTGTATGCACTATCTGGCGTCAGAGGACCACAATGATCAAAGTACACACACCGTAAAAGTTTATTTGAAATCAGAAGGGGCGTCTGCTGCGGGTGTCTAGCCGACGAAGCTTTAATTTGTTGACAAACGTCACAACAAAGGACATACTGCTTTGTCTCCTTATAGAGACCAGGCCACAAGTAACGAGCCTGTAAAAGTGAAATTGTGGCAGCCACACCAGCATGTGCAGATGCCGCCCCCTCATGTGCTGCAGAAAGTAATCGAGGTCTCTCAATTTTATTGGGCATTTCACGTACACCAATGCCTGGAATGTTAACAACAGCATTTAGCGCACCACTCAAGCAGTAACTATATTTAGAAGGAAATCCTTTAGGAAAGGGCATGCCATCAGCCGTAGCCTTTATGGCAGCCGAAATCTCTGTGTCTGGTTTGGAACTCGAACGAGTTACTGCGGCCACTGTGACGACAGCCACTGCCGACTTTGCGGCTTCATCAGCCAAAGTATTCCCAGCAACATGTATTCCAACGCGCTGGTGTCCAAGTGTATGTACAACATGGACTTTAGGAAGCGTTTCTTTCAGATCCGCAACCTTACCCCACAACAATTTGTGTTTAATGGTGTTGCTTTTAGAATCTCTGAACCCATTCAACTTCCAATAGTGTAAATATTCATTGAAAGACTGAACACAGTAGTAGGAGTCACAGACCAGCAAGGTTAAAGTCGCCGGATCCGCATGTTCCAATGCTAACAATAGAGCTTTGAGCTTATCCAGCTGTGCCGTACAATCTCCCAAAGTTTGTGTATAGGTATGTCGGGGCAGAACACTTCCCCCTCCATAGTGCCACTCACCACCGCACATGCAGCAGAATACTGTTGTTTAGTCCCAATCGCTGGTTGCGCAGAGCCATCGGTATACATGACCACCTGATATTGGTCAATAGGCAATGTGCCAGCAGGAACTGGGTATTCCATTTCATATTGAAGAAATTCTTGAGTCTGCAGTTTAGGGTCAAATATGTAATCTACATCAGTGGCTGTCAAAGACGTAGCCCATTGTATCCATCGCGGGTGTAAAGCTTTCGAATTAGGAGCACTCGCTTTTGTAACAGCCTCTAAGGCTAGAATCGGGGAAACGAAAATGATGCGTTGGCCCTGGGCAAGAGGACTTTCTTTAATCACAGCCATCTGTACTGCAGTGAGTATTTTCTCAGTTTGTGCAAATCGTTGTTCTGCAGCAGAATACAAGTGGGACTTGTATGCAATCGGGACTGTCTCACCCTCATTAAAGGTGACATATGTAAACCCAACAGCCCCAGGTATCACCCTGATGCTAAGAGATCAGTTTGCAAATCTCGTAGTATATGTGTATGCTCAATCGTCCAAAATCTATTCGAAAAATTCGGTCGAATCAACTCGTATAAAGGTTTTATACCCGTAGCATAAACAGGAAGGTAAGTTCTGCCAAAATTCAGAAACCCCAACAATGACTGGAGCTTCCGAACCGGATTAGGAGGCTGCAATAAAGCACATTTCTCAAAAAAATGTGGCGCTAAGCTCTTGCCCTCACTCGACAACTCATATCCCAGGAAAATGACGCTGAGGAAGGCAATCTTCGATTTCTTAAAATTAAACTTATAGCCAATTTCAGCAAACCCCACAACAATGCGTGCTACACGCCTGAGATGCTGCAGAATCTTATCGTCTGTCAAATATATGTCATCATCATATGATAACGCTTCAGGGTCCAACTTGTGCAGAATTTCAGTAACACGAGCTGAAAATAGTCCCGCGCTATTCTTATACCCCTGAGGCAAACGACAAAACTTTTTCTGAGAGCCAAACGCACTGAAACTGGTATAGTCCCGACTTTCGTGCGCTATATTTTGGCAGAAAAATCCATTCGAGATATCTAATGTTGTTTTGTATTTTTTACGCACTATATTATTCATAAGCGCAGCGCTATGTGAATTCTGTATTGCATACGTGCGTGTATGTCCATTTAAATGTCTGTAATCCACCACTATCCTATATGAATGGTCCGGTTTAGCAACTGGAAATAAGGGATTATTCATCAGCGAGACACAGGGTTCAATTACACCCTGGTACTCCAATTGTGTAAGAATATTCCTAACCGATGCCCTTGCCTCAAATTTGATAGGATACTGCGGCTGTGGCTGAGGTTCGCCCTTTATTGGAATTACATGATAAGGTGATTGTCTATCCCACCCCACATTATTTCTATATAGGGTGGGGGCTTGTGCTAGAGCCCATGTTTTACTATAGGACTCCGCTAGTTCTCTTGGAACAAGTGGTGAGAAGGAAGGTGTAATAACCTCTTCCCCAACCGGACAGTCGCGAACAAAGTCAGGCGGCCAATCTTGTTCGGCCAGCAGAACGTCATATGATTTTACCACATGGTCCCAAAAGATGGCGTGTACAATGCGTTCAATGTCCCCTTCTAATTGCAGAGTCACGTTATATACTCTATCAGGATCAGAGACTCGCATATCCGCCGTTTCGACTTGTATGAAGTCATCGGCTGCTTTCACCTCCAGATGCTCTAGAAGACTCCGGCGAACTATTGTGACCTCTGCCGCACTGTCTAACAGTGCCAACGCCCATGTCTTGTTCATCAAGAGAACTCTCTTCTTGAGCGGCATGTCTAACTGAGACTGCTGCCAATTTCTTCTTTTTAAATTGTTGCTTTTGTTGGAGTGGTTTCTCTTCTTGTTTAATAGAAACCTCCGTTGAGCGTTGTGATTCATGTCTCGGTTTCACGTACTCAGTTCTCCGCTCTGACCGCCCACCTCTCTCACTTCTCTTGTCCGAGGAGTCCTGAAAGGAACGAGATTGGCATGATTCAGTATATTGATATCTATCAGGTGTCTTCAAATTATCCCTATTCCTGAGATTATACCTATTCTGCCGGGTCTCCGGTTGCGGAGACTGTCCCCCATCTTTCTTAGGTGTTTGCTGTTGTTTCTTTTCCCAGCGCTTTTTAGTACCCTCAGGTTGCTGTTGTTTAGCATTGTCTTTATTATTTTTACCCTATAATTGGGGTTTTTGTGGTCTAGCCCCTAGGCTATCGCGACCAATACTAGAATATGTTTCTGCAATTATTCTCGGGAGTTCCCACTCTTGATTAATCTGCGGAACGTCCCGAAGACGCATTCGCACTGCTAGTGCTGCTGCCTCTCCCTTGAGATTACTCAAAATAATAGAAGAAACCGCGGCAAAATTGCCCATTAACTGCATGCCCAAATCTAAGGCAGGGGCAGCCCCATATTCATCTTGAATTTGTTTAAGCACTTCCTATAAATTAGCTAATGTCGGTGTACCGTGTGCCGTATTGTAGAGCGCGGCAAACACAGTGCCCCAAGTATTACAAAGGTCCACCGGAGGAACCATCCCATACGGCAAACACATCGTCAATATTCTATGTTTATGCTGAGGTCCCGTATGGGGAAATACTGCTTCCAGCGTATTAATTTTTTGCTCCAGCCAAAATGGAGTTTCCTCACGTTTAGCCGGTACTTTACCCATAACTGAGTGTACAGTGGCCGGATTAATACCCAGAACCACTGCTTGTGGGTGCGCCGGAGCAGCACGCGCTGCATTAGTATTTAATGCCTGCATGACAAACTGAACCAGTCTTCTGTATGTAGCTGCCAAATCCATATATAAACGACGCACGTCAGCCACTACCAAATTAGCAACCGCAGGATATGGTGTGTAAGTAGCCAATAAAGGCCAGGTAGGACCTTCATTACTTAAGGGACATAACCTAACCAGTGCTACTGTGTGTGGGAGGGCGCCATCAAGCCAATTATGGTGTTCTTGATAAGATAAAGGTATCTCTAAGTATGCATAAGCCCTGTACTGTCCAGGGACATTCGCAACAGTGTATTCATGAAAAGTGTCTGTACCCCCATCAACTGCTGGAAACACGACCCAAGAATAACAAAGTTCTGTTCTATAGGCTGCATGGGCATCCACCACAAAAGTGACCGGACCCCCCTGGACCGTCAGTCCATGTGCTATCAGATGTCCTGTGAGCGGTTGTCGCATATTAAGCGCTATATTCACTACATTAGGATTCGCCATTTGTAAAAACAGCACTAGGTCAGAGAAGGCACACCAATATCGGGGTTTTCCTTTCAAAGTTCAAGCTTGAACAACCAACCACTAAGTAATAGGATGAACCTATCCCGTGGCGGCGGAAATCCTCAGCCCCACGGATGTCTCCGCTTACGGAACCGAGGAGTCAATATATATATGAGACCGAGAGAGTCAGCCGGACCTAAAAATTAGAGCCAGACCAATCGTTGGCGGCGCCATGTCGCGTGGGCTCTCATTATCCTAAATGATACTACTGGATTTCTAGGCAGCAGGATCGATCATGGTGTGGGGGACTGAGTCTGACCCACGTGTAAGGAACTCTGTCACCCTAAATCCGTTTTTTGCTCCGGCTAACTAGCAGTGCCTCATTTCTCCCAAGGGGAAGAGATGATGGGGCAGCCGAGCGCATGACATCTTTGGAACTTCTCAGGGAAGTTGTGGTCACTCAGATCCAAACCAACTCTCTCATTTACAGTATGATCTCATATACAAATGACAAAGGCAGTAAAGTTTTATATAATGTTTTAATAAAACAACTGCATTTTAGATAATAAGGCGTGAGCCGCAATAACCAGAACCATACAACACAGTAGGATTGAAATAGTCACCAGGAGAGTAAAACATAGGAACAACGCTATCATGGTGTCTAATAGTTTCTACTCTCCTTCTGCTAGTTCTTTTTCGAGCACAGCATGTTAAGCTTCTTACTTGCCTTTCTGAATCACTGGGGAGACATCAGCCCTCATACCTGAGCAAAGGCCTGTGATCTTGGTTCAGCATCTGCAACGAGGCAGCCAGCGTCTAGTTGTGGTTCCCTGGTCGGAATCTCCCTCTTGCGTGTATTGGGACAAGGAAGTGTTTTTATAACTAACATGTCAGCGTGATCACAAAATGTCCCTACGCAGGAATGCCAAAGACTAAACTCCTACCACGTCTATCGGCAGTGTACCAGACTGTATCCTTGACTGAAGTACAGAGTGAACAAGAATGTGTTATGGAGAACTCCAGTGCTGAAGTAGGCTAAACAGTGTGATATGAATATAAAACAAAACCGTAGAACTGGCTATTTAAAAAATAACAGTACTAAGCCTAATAAAAAGCATTTAGAGCAAAGTGCACAGAGGCTCTAAGCTGCAAGCAAATGAATAAAATACATCCAGGGCAAAGTGCACAAAGGCCTAAAGCCTGAAGCTAATGCGCAAAGGATACGTAAAACGAACCACACTACAGGGTGTTGTCACTCTCTTTTTCCTCCCCCCTCTCATGTGTGCTGGGTGCAGTACTCACCATGGTAGTCGCCGCCGCCTCCTGTGATATTCCTCATGCATGAAGAGGTAGACCAGCATGGGCAGAATCTTTGAACTGAAAGTGGTCCTCTGGAGTAGAAAATGCTGACCTCTCCTTAGCTCCTGGACATAGGGCAATCTGCCAGTACCCTAAGGTCAGATCAAAGGTGCTCAGGAACTTAGCAGTCCCCCTACCTATCAATGAACTCATCAGCTCTGGGTATGGGGTGAGCATCAGTCTTAGTAATTGCATTTAAGCCTCTGTAGTCTACACAGAATCTCAACTCCTTTTCCTACCTTGGAGGTTAGGTTTGTGTACCAGCACCACTGGACCTGCCCAATGACTATTGAAGGGCTCAATTACCCTTAGCTCCAACATCTTAGCTACCTCAGCTTTTATGTTGGCTCTGACCTAGTGTAGGAGGCTGGCCTGGCTTATAGTGGGTACCTTGTGGTACTTACACCTTGTGCCAGGTCCAGTTATCCCTTATTACTAGATTAGAGGTGTTCTAGCAGCTTAGGCTGATAGAGGTAGCTATAGCAGAGCAGCTTAGGCTGAACTAAGAGACATGCAAAGCTCCTACCATACCACTTATATCATATAGCACTATATCATGAGAAACACAATACTCAGAATTACTCAAAATAAAGGTACTTTAATTTAGTGACAATATGCCAAAAGTATCTCAGAGGATATACTCCCTTAGGAGGTAAGTAAAATACACAAAATATACACACAAACCAAAATCAGGTAAGTAAACAGTTGAAAAAGTAGTGCAAACACTGTAGAACACAATAGAATGCAATAGGAGACAATAGGCCTAGGGGCAACACAAACCATATATTCCAAAAGTGGAATGCAAACCACGAATGGACCCCAGGCCTAGTGTATTGTGTAGAGGGTAGCTGGGAGTGTAAAAAAACACTAATGGGGTCCAAGATACCACATCCCCAGACCATGAAAAGTAGGAGTAAAGTTACCCTACTACCCCAGAAAGACAGTAAAGGCAAGATAGGGGATTCTGCAAAGCTAGCAAGTGACTGTAAAGCACTGAAGACTGATTCCTGGACCTGAGGACCTGCAAAGGAAGGAGACCAAGTCCAAAAGTCATGCAAGTGCCCGGGGGGGGCAGAAGCCCACTAAACCTGAGATGAAGGTTCAAAAGGGCTGCCTCCGGGTGGAAGAAGCCAAAGATTCTGCAACAACGGAAGGAGCCAGGAACTTCTCCTTCAGTCAGAAGATGTCCCACAAGGTGCTGGAGGATGCAGAGTTGTTTCCACGCAGAAAGAATGCAAACAAGCCTTGCTAGCTGCAAGGGTTGTGGTTGAGGATTGTGGGTGCTGCCAGGGCCAGGAAGGACCAGGGGGTTGCCCCTTGGAGGAGGAGAAAGAGGGGGCACTCAGCAACAAAGAAAGCCCATGCAGAAGCAGGCAACACCCGCAGAAGCATCTGAACAGGCGTTCAGAAATCTGAGCATGACGGTTGACCCAGCACAACAAAAGAGGGTCCCACGAAGTCGGAGTCCAACTCAGTGAGTTGGGCAATGCAGGACGGAGTGCTGGGGCCATGGGTTAGGTGGTGCACAAAGGATGTCTTGCAAAAGTGACAGAAGCCATAGCAGCTGCAGTTCACGCAGTACACAGGATTACTGTCTGGCAGGGGAAGGCAAGGACTTACCTCCACCAAATTGGACAGAAGGGCCACTGGACTGTCAGGGACACTTAGGCCCATATTTATACTTTTTGATGCAAAACTGCGCTAACGCAGTTAGGCGTTAAAAAAATTAGCGCCGGCTAACGCCATTCTGAAGCGCCATGCGGGCGCCGTATTTATTCAATGACGTTAGCCGGCGTTAGCCGCCGGCGCTGCCTGGTGTGCGTTAAAAAAAACGACGTACACCAGGCAGCGCCGGCGTAGGGGGAAATGGAGCTTGGGCGTCAAGAAATGGGGCAGGCAATTTTTGCGCCTCAACCCGATTTGCGCCATTTTTTTTTCACTCCCAACCCCCATAGAAATGACTCCTGTCTTAGCAAAGACAGGAGTCATGCCCCCTTGCCCAATGGCCATGCCCAGGGGACTTCTGTCCCCTGGGCATGGTCATTGGGCATAGTGGCATGTTTTTTTTTTTTAAACTTACCTGAACTTACCTTAATGTTCCTGGGATGGGTCCCTCCAGCCTTGGGTGTCCTCCTGGGGTGGGCATGGGTGACAGGGGGTGTCCCTGGGGGTATAGGGGGGCACCTCTGGGCTCCTTCAGAGCCCACAGGTCCCTTAACGCCTGCCTTTTGCAGGCGCTAAAAAACGGCGCAAAAGCGGCCGTACGTCATTTTTTTTGACCCGCCCACTCCCGGGCGGGATTTTTGCCTGGGAGTATAAATCCCACGCACATGCCTCGGAGTCGATTTTTTAGACGGGAACGCCTACCTTGCATATAATTAACGCAAAGTAGGTGTCCACGCTAAAAAATTACGCTAACTCCATGGACTTTGGCGCTAGACGCGTCTAACGCCAAAGTATAAATATGGAGTTAGTTTTGCGTCGAAATTGCGTAAAAAAAAACGACGCAATTTCGTCGCAAACGGAGTATAAATATGCCCCTTAGATTCAGCTCCTGTGTTCCAGGGACCACGCTCGCCAAGACGAGAGGGGACCCAGAGGACCGGTGATGCAGACGTTTGGTGCCTGCGTTAGTAGCGGGAAGATGCTGTTGACCCACGGGAGATTTCTTCTTGGCTTCCAGTGCCCTCAGAGCATGCACCACCAGGAAACAGTCGAAAAAGCTGGCAGGATGAGGCACTACAATGTTGCTGGTAGTCTTCTTGCTACTTTGGTGCGGTTTTTCAGGCGTCCTGGAGCAGTCAGCTGTTGATCCGTTGCAGAAGTCGAAGAGAGAAGTGCAGAGGAACTCTGGTGAGCTCTTGTATTTGTTATCTTAAGAGAAACCCACAGGAGAGACCCTAAATAGCCCTCAGAGGAGGATTGGCTACAGAGAAAGGTAAGCACCTATCAGGAGGGGTCTCTGCCACTCAGAGGTGTCTATTGTGCCCTCACATCTCTGCATCCAAGATGGCAGAGGTCTGGGACACACTGGAGGAGCTCTGGGCACCTCCCCTTGGGAGGTGCTGGTCAGCGGAGTGGTCACTCCCCTTTCCTTTGTCCAGTTTCGCGCCAGAGCAGAGCTGGGGGGATCCCTGAACCGGTGTAGACTGGCTTATGCAAGGAGGGCACCATCTGTGCTCTTCAAAGCATTTCCATAGGCCAGGAGAGGCTACTCCTCTCAGGCCCTTAACACCTATTTCCAAAGGGAGAGGGTGTAACACCCTCTCTCAGAGGAAATCCTTTGTTCTTCCTTCCTGGGACTGGGCTGCCCAGGCCCCAGGGGGGCAGAAACCTGTCTGAGGGTTGGCAGAAGCAGTAGCTGCAGAGAAAACCCCAGAAAGTTAGTTTAGCAGTACCTGTGCTCTATGCTCGAGCCCCGGGGATGCATGGAATTGTCCCCCCAATACCAGAATGGTACTGGGGGGACAATTCCATGATCCTAGACATGTTACATGGCCATGTTCGGTGTTACTATTGTGACGCTGCATATAGGTACACGCGTGTAATGGTGTCCCCGCACTCACAAAGTCCGGGGAAATTGCCCTGAACAATGTGGGGGCACCTTGGCTAGTGCCAGGGTGCCCTCACACTAAGTAGCTTTGCACCTAACCTTCACTAAGTGAAGGTTAGAAATATAGGTGACTTATAAGTTACTTAAGTGCAGTGTAAAATGACTGTGAAATAATGTGGACGTTATTTCACTCAGGCTGCAGTGGCAGTCCTGTGTAAGAATCGTCTGAGCTCCCTATGGGTGGCAAAAGAAATGCTACAGCCCATAGGGATCTCCTGAACCCCAATATCCTGGGTACCTAGGTACCATATACTAGGGAATTATAAGGGTGTTCCAGTGTGCACATCAGAATTGGTAAAATTAGTCACTAGCCTGCAGTGACAATTTTAAAAGCAGAGAGAGCATAAACACTGAGGTTTTGGTGAGCAGAGTGATACAGTTAGGCACCACACAGGGAACACATACAGGGCACACTTTATGAGCACTGGGGTCCTGGCAAGCAGGATCCCAGTGACACAGGCAAAAACAAAAATACATATAAGTAAAAATGGGGGTAACATGCCAGGCAAGGTGGTACTTTCCTACACCTAGTCGGTAAATCTACACACATTGTTTCGTACAGGTATGCTGTCACCAATAATAATGTTATGGACACACTAAGCAGGACACACTAAGCAGTGAGCCCAGGGGTCAGGAAAAAAAGCAGAGCAAACTGTTCCATCACTTGTTTCCAGTCTTTTTGCTGCTGTTCTGTCAGCTTGCAGGAGAGTACCACTCCCTCCACTGACCCATCTTGTACATTGGTAGAGAGGAGGTCTGCCAGAGGTTCACTCTTATCTTCCTTTCCCTCATCTGTGGCCATAAGCATGGTCATGTCTGCTCTGTCTTTGTGAGGTTTAAGTCTGTTGACATGCAGGATCCAGTAGGGATTCCTGGGGTAACAAGGTGTACCAGGTAGGTGACTTAACACTTTCTCTTAAGCATTGGGTATGGCCTAGTCCACTTCACCTGGAGAGCCCTGGGAGCCAGAGGCTTCAAAAGACACACCAATTGACCAGGGTGTCACTCAGGCATGGTAGACTTCTGGTCATGCCAGAGCTTCATGAGCTCTTGGCTGGCCTCCAATATACTGCTTGCCATCTTCATGTACTCTGCCATGTGAGACCACATGTGTAGCACATAGTTGATCAGATTCTTCTTGAACTGCTTGAGTGGCTTCTCCCAAGACCCTCTCACAAAACACAATGGGCATCTTATTGGGTGCCCAAACAGGAACTCAAAGGGGCTGACGCCAACCCCCTTTTGGAGAAAAACCCCGTAAGCAAACAGTAGGCATTAGAGGAGAACATCCCATCTCTTTCTGTCTGTGTTTGTCAGATAAACCCATGATCATGCTCTTCAGGGTCTTGTTAAATCTTTCTACCAGACCATTAGTCTAGGGATGATATGGATTTGTGAACTTATAAGTAACACCACATTCATCTCACATCGCCTTCGGATAGAAAGGCATAACATTTGTGCCTCTATCTGAGACCACCTCCTTGGGGAAACCCACTCTTATAGACACACCAAGTAGGGCCCTTGCCACTGTAGGAGCAGTGACTGTTTTGAGGGGTATTGCCTCTGGATACGTGGTGGCCTGGTCCACTACCACCAAAAGGTATTTATTGCCTGAGGCAGTTGGTGGGTCTAGGGGACCAACAATATCAATCCCCAACCTCTCAATGGGAGCCCCAACAATTGGCAGTGGTATTAAGGGAGCCTTTGGCTTGCCCTCGGTCTTGCCACTGGCCTGACAGGGGACACAGGAGATACAGAATGCCTTCACTTTTGCTAACATGTTGGACCACTAGAAATGTTTGACCAGCATATTCCAGGTCTTTGTCTGCCCCAAATGTCCTGCCAAGGGGATGTCATGACTTAAGGTGAGGAAGAATTCCCTGTAATTCTGGGGGAACACCACTCTCCTGGTTGCCCCTTGGTTTGGGGTCCCTTGCCTCAGTATGGGTAGCTCTATCATCCTATTAATCTCTGTTAGGTTCACCCACTCCTTGCAATTCTGCCAGGTCAGGCAGAGATTGCAGGGATGGATTCCCTCCCTTAGAGGTCGAATCCTCCCTATAAGGATTGGATTCCTCCTGCACCTCTGTAGTCCCTTGGGCTGGCAGGCCATATCCAATGCCCTTTCTCTTGCCTCTACAGGCTTGGCCCATTGTTCCAGGGTCCAAGTGTCCAACACTTCCCTTTTGTGCTGCCTGTGACCTGGTCACAGCACACACCCATTAAGGTAGGTCCAGCATCTGTGAATAGACCCTGCTCTCCACCGCTGACCATTCAGATGCTTCAAGATCATTTCCCAGTAAACACTCTACGGGAAGGTCAGGAGCTACACCTAACCTGGTCAGTGAGCTGCTCTGCCATCGCGTAGCTCCACCAGTGAGAACAGCCCATCTGTCTTGAACTCTGACCCCGGTGAGAAGTTCAAGGCCCTCCTCCACCCTCAGGCTCAGGCCTGCGCCTCATCCCTAGTGTGTAGTGGGAGAGCTCTGCACTTCTGCTAGGCTGCCCTCTACCTCTTTTTCTCCATCCTCTCCCTTTGTCTTTTTCTTTTAGTGTGTGCTGCTTTGTGCCTTTCGCTTTCTGTACTTTTTCTTTCATTTTTCTTGCATTCTCTATTTTTTCACTCATTGTCGCTTCGCTCTCTCTTCTCCTTCCACCTCCTCTCCCCCTTTTTTTGAGCCATTTTCTTGTTATCGCCTCCCTGCTGTCCTCTCCTCCCTCCTATTTAGTGGTGCCCGCTTCGCGTTCTGAAGAGCAACCTCACTGACCTGGTCAGTGTACTGCTTTGCCACCGCATAGCTCCAACAGTGAGTTCAATCTGTCTGTCTTGAACTCTGACCCTGGTCAGACGTTCGAGGCACTCCTGCACCCGCAGGCACCTGTGCCTCATCCCTGGTGTCTAGTGGAGGAGCTCTGCTCTTCTGCTAGGCTGCCCTCGGCCTCTTTTTCTCCATCCTTTCCCTTCGTGTTTTTCTTTTAATGTGTTCTGTTTTCTGCCTTTCGCTTTCGGTACTTTTTCTTTCATTTGTCTTGCATTCTCTATTTTTTCTCTCATTCTCGCTTCTCTCTCTCTTCTCCTTCAATCTCCCTGCTGCTGCTACCCCCGCGGGCCACCCCCTTTTTTCACACCGTTTCCCACTTGTGCCTCCCAGCTGTCCTCTCCTCACCTCTCTCCCTACTTAATAGCGGCCGCAGGGCGGCCATGCCACTGGTGCGCCACTGGCACACCTGAGGCAAGCCCGTCTGCGGCTGTCCATGACCCGACCGTGACCAGCGACCCCTGGACCTGCCACTCACCACCTCTATACACCAGCAGCACTCATTGCTCTAATCCCAGGACGAAACAATTGTAAGCAGACATCACCAGCAGACACCCACGGACCCTTCTGCTGCCTCTGTTACCGCAAATCCCACACTACCACCAAGACCTTGGACCCGGCACAACCCACCCACACCAACACACCGATACCAAAGACACTGATATGAGACTCCTCAACATACGCTCCCTCCACAAACACGCCTTCGGAAATCTGGGACCTCATGGAGAACACCACCCCGGACATTGCCTTCCTCACCAAGACCTGGACCAATACCACCTCAGGCTCGGACATTGCCATTTCCCAGGCATACAGAATCAACCGGAAAGACTGCCCCAGCCACCCCTAAGGGGGAATCACCATCATCCACAAGCCCAACATCCATCTGAGCACACACTCCAAAGACTCATCAAGCCTGATGGAACACCGCCATTTAAAACTACAGACCAACTCGACATCCACCCTCAGGGGAACCCTCATCTACCGCCCACCTGGATCCCCCCCTTCGCCGACTCCATCACGGACTGCATCACCGCACAAGCCATCACAGCCACCAAATACACCCTACTAGGAGACCTCAACTTCCACCTCGATAACCTAAAAGACCCCAACACTGCATCCCTCCTAGACAACCTCCACAACATAGGGCTCCAACAGATTGTGACGGAACCAACAAACTCAACAGGACACACCCTCGACCCCATCTTCACAACAGGATCCTCTGTGACCTTGAGCCACACCTCCAAACTTCCATGGAGAGACCATTGATGCATCCATTTCACCTTCAGCGAACCCACTGTCATCAGACCCAAGCACCAACCATCCCATAGAAGCTGGGCAAGAATCATCTACGACCAGCTCAATGTCACCCTCACCAACACTGCACCCTCCATCGCACACAACGATGACCCAAACACCGTAGCATGCAACTTTAACAAATGGATCGCCGACTGCACCAACACCATAGCCCCACTCAAAAAATATCAACAGCACCCACGCCAAGAAAGCCAGATGGTTCACCGCAGAACACAGAAGCCCAAAACAACTTCAGAACCGCCACCACAGCACACCACCAACTCGTCAGAAACACCAAAAAGAAAGCTATACTAGACAGAATCTCCTCACACAACAGCAAGGAACTCTTCAGCATTATCAAGGAGTTTGCCAAACCCAACAAAGAAACAACTTACATCCCAACCTCACAAGCCCTCTGTGACAGACTCAACACTTACTTCAACCACAAGATAAAGAACATCTATGACATCTTCAACAAGAACAACTAACACCGAATCCCGACACCAATAAACCAATGATCACCAACTGGACCCCCCTCACCACAGAAAATACACTCAAGATAATGAAGTCTATACACTCCGGGGCCCCCACGGACCCATGCCCCCAACTCTGTCTCATCATCAACTGTTACCTAGCTACGGCCACCTTCCCTGATGAATGGAAACATGCCGAGATGAATCCCCTCCCAAAGAAACCCTTGGCAGACCCCACCGACTTCAAGAATTTCAGGCCCATTTCCAGCGAAAGTCATTGAAAAAGCCATCAACAGCCAACTGACCACCTTTATCAAAGACCACAACATCCTCGACGACTCCCAATCCGGATTCAGAAAAAACCATAGCACCGAAACAGCCCTCCTGGCCGCAACAGACAACATCCGACCGCTCAGCGGCCTTCGACATGGTCTCCCATCACACCCTGATATGCTGACTTCACAAAGCCAGCATCAGAGACCTTGACTGGATTCAATCCTTCCTCTCAGGCAGAACTCAAGGAGTGAGACTCTCCCCCTGCCTTTCGGACCCAACACTGACCACCTGCGGAGTTTCGCAGGGATTCTCCCTCAGCCCCACGCTGTTTAATGTCTACATGGCACCACTGGCCACCATCGTCAGAAGGTACGGAATCAACATCGTCTCCTACGCAACTTTCCGAGAAGGCATGGAAGCAGTTGCCAACTGGATGAAAAACAGCTGCCTTCAACTCAACACGAACAAGACAGAAGTACTCATCATGGGCCCTCAACCAGAGATGTGGAACAACTCCTGGTGGCCACCTATCCTTGGAACCCCTCCCACCCCCACGAACCAAGCCGGCAACCTCGGGATCATCCTGGACTCCAAACTCAACATGGACCGCCGGATCAACTCAGTCACTTCCACCTGCTTCCACATCCTCTGCCTTCTACACAAGACCTTCAAAAGGATCCCCCTCGAACACAGAAATACGTCACACACGCCCTCATTACCAGCAATGCGCTCTATGCAGGGATCAACAAGAAACTCAACCGCAAACTACAGAACATTCAGAACGCCACTGCCAGACTAGTTCTAGACCTGTCCCGACACTGCCACTTCTCTCAACACCTACACACACTACCCTGGCTCCCAATAGAAAGAAGAATCACCTTCAAGATCCTCACCCATACAAACAGAGCCCTCCACAACACCAGACCAGCCTACCTGAACAGGAGACTCAACTTCCACATATCACTACCCTACACTCAGCCCAGCTCTCTCTCGCTGAGGTACCCCACATCAGGAAAACAAGAACGGGGGGACGCTCCTTCTCTCACCTCGCAGCCACCACCTGAAACGCCCTTCCGCTCCACCTCAGGGAGACCACCCCTCTCCTCAACTTCACGAAGGAGTTGAAGACATGGCTCCCCATTCCAAGATTACCATAGCCATGGAACTTGTTTCTGTTGTCTGCATACGTCACCTGGTAGAATACATCATGTAGGACCTGCTCTGGAGAAACCAGTTTCTCTGTGACCATAGTCACACTCATTCCTGCATCTCTCAGAGCCTCCACCACAGTCCCATTGCCTTTAGGCCTCTGCCCGTACTTCTCCATGCTTGGAGGTAAGGAGGCCAGGGCTGCAACATCCACCCCTTCCACGAACACTAAGGTGACCTCTATATATCCTAACCCTTCATCCTGGAACAGAAAGTATCTCCTCTTTTGTGTCCTGGTGGGTGACACTCAAAACACTTCCCTTCCCTTGCAAGTTCCTGGGATTTCCCTTCCTTAACAGGGCCATGATGCTTCCCGTGATACCACCTCCCCTTGGAATGGCATGGCTTGGGGCTCCCCTTCTCTGTGCAGGTTTTGGAGACTCTTGTGAGGACTCTTTGGACTTTTTATCTTCCTTCCCCTGGGCTATCCCCTGGGAAGGACCCCATCCTCTTTTTTTCTGATCACCCCCTGAGGGTTTGTTGCAAACTCTGGCTCTTAATCATTTATCAGCTGCCCCTCCCAGGTTCCTGGGCTTTGACAGTATAGAGTCTACCAGATACTGGTGTAACTTATTTGAGATACAATTAGTCAAGAGGTGCTCCATGATGATTAAATGGTATAGCCTCTCTCTTAGGTACCTGCCTTGTTGCTCTATACCCAGCCTTCTAGGGCCTCTTCTGAGGTATCCACAAAGTTAGTCAAGGATAAGGTATTGACCTTCTGGGTGCCCCTAAACTTCATCCTGTATTGCTCTTGAGTAAGACCAAACTTCTAGGTGAGGCCTTTCTTCATGCTGGGACAGGACTCTGACAGGATCCTCCCCTAGGGTCAGCAGCCTTGCCCTCCCAGATACTGTGATCAGCTCCCATAGGAGTAAACCCCAGTACTGAGGTCTAATTTTCATCATCTTGGAGAGCCCCATCAAAGGATGTCAGCCACTTGTCATTGTCGTCCCCCTCTTGATAGCTAGGAAAAATCCCCTAAGGGAGTCTAGGACAAAATCCAGCATCCCTAGACACCTTAAGGTCTTTCTCACTGCCACCATTTTTTTCTCCCATTGCCCACTTCTTTTCTAGGGCCAACATCCCTGTTTCTAGTGCCATTCAGGTGAGTAGGGCTTCCAGCTCTCTTTCCCTGAGGGGCAGATTCCCTCCTTCTGAGGTGTCCCTCTCCCCCAAATGGATCTAGGAAGGGGCCTGGTTACTGTATGGAGGGGTGACCCCTCTTCCTACCCATCACTGAGGTGTAGATGTAATCCCACCACTGAGAGGTTGGACATGGCATCCTCCCCCTCCTCTCCCACTTAAGCCTCCTCTGTGCCTACCTCAATGTTTTCTGCCCAGGTCGTAAGGAAGTTAGCCAGCTCAACCTTCCTAATGTTTGTGAATGCTGACAACCCCTTTAATGTAAACAACTCCCTAAGCTGGACTACTGAGTGTGGGTAGGCTAGATCAAGCTCAATGTTATTCCTATGTTTTGTGTCACTTAGAAAAATACTTTACAAAAATTGAATAAGGAATTTAGAAAAATCACAAAAAATAATTTTTTGAAATTAGTCTAAATTAAAAATGAAAAAACATTCTTGCACTAGGACCATTTAGACCATTTTGAATTTGCTTCACTGAAAACTGTTTTCTGATATCAAATACAAATACTGGATCAGACTGCTGTGCACCAAAAATATTTGAGAATGGAATTTTGGTAAGGACAGGTAGGTACCTATGCTTAGCAATAGGCCACAAACCCCCACTAGGTTCAGTCAAGGTCTCAGTAAACTAATCCTTTTTAAATATTTGTTAGTTTGGCCCACGAGCAGTTATGCTTAACTTCCAAGACAGGTGTGTTAAGCATTTATTTTCAACAAAAGAGTAAATAAGTAAAACACAACACACAACAAAAACCCAACACCAGTTTATAAACATAGGAAATATTTTTGTCTTTAGAATGACACCAATGACAAAAATCCAATGCAGGGAACGGAAGATTAAATGTAAAAAATGCTAACGCCTAAAAACCAAAAGCACCAACTAGGGATATATGGTTGCACTCATCTGGGGCAAAGTCAAAGTTTGAGGCCTACCGCGATCGAGCCGTACTCAGCTATACTGAGCAGGAGGCCTTGGTCAAAAATTTACCTTCTCACTTTGTCCTTTTCTTGAAGCTTTTTGACTCATCGTTGGGCAAGGCTCCTCTTCAGGCCAGGCAGCGATGCGACAACAGTGGCTTGCTTCAGATCGGGGACCTGGTCAACTCCTGGAAGTCCTGTTGAAGGGGAAAAGCTCCGGATCTTCAGTGGGATGAACCTGAAATTCCAGCTGGGTCATGGCTTGTCATCGCCGGCTTGCCTCTCATCAACGGGTTAGGCACCTTATGGAACTTTTTTCCAAAGTTGCTCCAAGGTACTCCAAACTTCTGGATCTTCCCCAGAAGCACCTTTAGGATCCTCAAAGTGTCCACAACCTTGCTTCTAGAAGCTCTGAGTTGCTTCTTGGAAGTTGGGACTACAGTTCCCAGAATGCACCTGGTCAGAATCCTCCAACGGCCAATGGACACTGGTCCACTGTACTATTCTTGCAGGACTTGATGCAAGGTACTTTGGTCAGCTTTGTTACACCTGTAGCTTACAGGGAGTCCACTCCTGGAGTTGCAGAAGCAAGGCAAAGTCCTTTTCTAGTTGAAGCCCAAAGAGTGCAGTTGGCGCACTCCTTGTGAGTGCAGTGTTCAGGTGCGGGTCAGGAGTCAGCAGGGCAGTCCTTCTTCTAGTACCTTTTTGCAGCAGGGATCTGAATTGTGGGGCAGCTCTGCCATATTTATCCTTGCTCTGCTGGGTGGAACGCAGGGTGTGCTACTTTCCAATGAGGTGCAAGCCAACACCCTTTGGGGTGACCACTTCCTGGGATGTTTGGCAAGAATTAATCCCAGAAAGCAACATTCTTTAAAAACATGGAGGAAATCTCTCCTTGAAGTTTACATCTGGCTGAGCCCACCCACTGGTGTGGTTACTTCTCCCTTCCACACCTCCTCCAGCCCCTCTCTTAATCTAATCAGTGGGGCTTGTAGCTGTCTGGGGGAGTAGGAAATTGAGGAGGTCCAGTTTTGGTTCCAAGTGGCTTTCCCTCCTTTGAAGACCAGTTTGATTACTCTTCCCTAATTCTGATCTGCAATCTGTTATAGCCGTTCTCCACACCCAGATACTTCCTTTGTGTCAGCCGAGGCAGCCTGGCTCATGCTGCCAGAGGCTGAACAATGAGGAAAAGACACAGCAGGACTAAGGCCCTCATTACAACCCTGGCAGTAAATCCCACTTTCCGCCATGCTGAAGGCCGGCAATATACCGCTGCGGCAGCGGAATTCCGCTACAGGTAATATGACCCACATCTCGGAATCCGCCACGATACAGACACCCACAAAAGTCCGCCACACCAAAGGTCAGTGATAAACTGGCGATACCAAAACCCACACGGTCACACCAACAGGAATACGCCCACACTAGTATGACCCACGAATCAACGCAGCGGTCTTTCAACCGCGGTAATCCATTGGCGATACACACCGCCGCACTCAAAATACACACACATTTACAAAACTAAACTACATTGACAATTCGAAATACACACACCTGATACACATACACACACCACACCCACACACTCACACCACTATAAAACACACACCCACATTACCCACAAGCCCTTACAACGGAAAATTTGGAAGAAGGCCAGATAGAGATTAGCAAAGATAACACCAGCATCCACAGACACACAACACCATCAGTTATACAACATCCATGCACCTCAAACAACACACACCAACAGATCCCCCCACACATCACAACAGACAGCACCTCACACATCACCCACACCACATCATGGCACCTCAAAGACACTCCAGGTTTTCTGAGGAGGAGCTCAGGGTCATGGTGAAGGAAATCATTTGGGTAGAGCCACAGCTTTTCGGATAAAAGGTGCAGTACACCTCCATTGCGAGTAAGATGAAGCTATAGCGGAGAATCGTCGATAGGGTCAACGCAGTGGGACAGCATCCAAGAACACGGGATGACATCAGGAAGAGGTGGAATGACCTACAGGGGAAGGTGCATTCCATGGTTTCAAGACACCAGATTGCTGTACAGAGGACTGGCGGTGGACCTCCACCTCCTCCCCCACAACTAACAACATGGCAGGAGCAAGTCTTGGCAATACTGCATCCTGAGGGCCTCGCAGGAGTAGCAGGAGGACTGGACTCTGGTAAGTCACATCTTTACTACTATGTCCCACACACCCCACCTGCATGCCATCACATACCCCCACCCTTACATTCACTCACATCACTCCATAATCTCACATATGTCCCACTATCACAACCCACACATATAAGTACCAAGGCCCTGCATGCAACACCTATGAATGGACCACCGTCACCAAAGCATTTCCAGTACAGATACCCACACAGACCCCAAACCAACTATCACAAAAGGGCAAATACAATGATGCAAGCACAGGAGTAGAGGGTACCTCACCCAATGCACAAGATGGAACACACATATACTAAAACTGTGCATTTACACCCGACAGGACCCATACCCAACATCACTGGACAGGAGGTGCCAGACATATCCAGTTCCTCCACAGAGGAGACACACAGTGATGACAGAAGCTCTGCACGCCTGGATCAAGATGACCAGTCTGACCCATCAGGGATCTCGAGACAGTTGGTTCCCCTGATGCAGTCCCAAACCACCACAGAACCTCCACCCTCAGGAAACACCACCACAGCACCCACCTAGCGGGCCCATCCCTCTGTCCCCAGGACACGTCAATCAGCAGTGTGTCCACCACTACAGGGAACCCAGGCAAACCCACTAACCCAAGAAAATCAGGGACCTGTGGTCAGTGGCAATGGGCACACAGTTCAGGGAACAGAGGCACAGGATAACAGAGAAGCTGGGAGGACTGCTGTGCGACAGGGGGAGGACAAGCCCAGGGAACCTACTCTCCACGAGGCACTCTCCAACATCATGGGAGCTTACCACCATTCCCAGGAGACCATGGTCACGGTACTGGCCAAGTTTCAGGAGACCCAGCGGCTGCAGGAGGAACACTACCTGGGGATCAGGGAGGACTTGAAGTCCATTAACACCACCCTGGTCACCATTGCAGGGGTTCTGGCAGACCTTGTCAACACCATGAGGGACACAGTGGCACACCAATGGGCCCCTGACACTAGCCTGGATGACACACAGCCCTCCACCTCCACCGCCGCTAGTGGACAGGAGGCACCGCCACAGGACCAACAGGCCACCAGCACCCCACCACCTTCAAAAGGAGAACCACCCTGCAAATGGTCCCTGAGATCCAGGAACAAGACAGAGAACATTGCTAAGTCCACCGCCAGGAAATAAGACCCTCCTGAATGTCACCCTTCTGTCCCACTTTGTCACCCTGTCCACCTTAAACTGCCATTGCTCCCCTTCATATGCCCCATTGGAAAATGCACCTGTGAGACCAAGAGACTGGACTCTGCCATTGACATTCCTCCACCATCACCGCAGCCCATTTCACACACCCCTCCAATTATTATCACTGAAATAAACACCCTTGAATCACCAAAAAATCTGGAGTCAGTCTGTGCTTTCACAAATGTGTAATTGCAAAATCTCTGGAATATAGCAATGTCAATGTACTTGTTCACATACCAATGTTACACAGCTGTAGGCCAGGAGTAAACATAGCAGAGTGCACAAATTGGGACCCAGATCTGTGAAATGGAAAGCCAAAGTGACAAGTCAGGGTCCAAACACAGAGGTAAAATGGCAGACTTATGCTAGGTCCTACAATAGTATGAGAAGTGGGAAGGAGTTCCATCTTCTTACCTGTGTCTCACTGGAAGTATTGCATGATGATGTTGTTTCGGTTGTCTGCATCTTCTTCTGCCTCCTCTTCTTCACTGTCCACAGGCTCTACAGCTGCCACAAGACCTGCATCAGGCCCATCCTCCTGCAGAAAAGGCACCTGCCGTCGCAAAGCCAGGTTGTGCAATATACAGCAGGCCACGATGATCTGGCACACCTTCTTCAGTGGGTAGAATAGGAAGCCAGCTGTCAGATGGAGGCACCGGAATCTAGCCTTCAGGAGGCCGAAGGTGCGCTCTATTATCCTCCTAGTTCACCCATGTGCCTAATTTTAGCGTTCCTCTGCTCTTGCCCTGGGATTCCTCACTGGGGTCAGTAGCCATGACAGGTTGGGGTAACCAGAGTCACCTGCAAATATCGAGGGACAACTGTTAGACATACTCCAAAAATTAGTGAATCTCCCATACCGAGACAGCAAATGGGACTTTAGGCTCACCTATTAGCCACACAAGGTGCCTCTGGAGTTGCCCCAGCACATAAGGGATGCTGCTATTCCTCAAAATGTAAGCGTTATGCACTGAGCCAGGATACTTGGCATTCACATGGGAGATGTACTGGTCTGCCAAACACACCATCTGCACATTCATAGAATGGTAGCTTTTCCGGTTTCTGTACACCTGTTCATTCCTGTGGGGGGGACAAATGCCACATGTGTACCATCAGTGGCACCAATGATGTTGGGGATATGTCACAGGGCATGGAAGTCACCTTTCACTTTGGGCAAATCCTCCACTTGAGGGAAAACGATGTAGCTGCGCATGTGTTTCAGCAGGGCAGACAACACTCTGGACAAGACGTTAGAGAACATTGACTGGAACATCCCCGATGCCATGTTTACTGTTGTTTGAAAAGATCCACTGGCCAGGAAATGGAGTACAGACAGGACCTGCACTAGAGGGGGTATTCCTGTGGGATGGCGGATAGCTGACATCAGGTCAGGCTCCAACTGGGCACACAGTTCCTGGATTGTTGCGCAATCAAGTCTGTAAGTGATAATTATGTGTCTGTTTTCCATTGTCGACAGGTCCATCAGGGGTCTGTACACCAGAGGATGCCGCCATCTCATCACCTGCCCCAGCGGACGTGCCCTATTGAGGAGAACGTTGAGCAGAGGGTGACACAACTAGTTATCACAAGGCTATTTAGCAAAAACATTACATTTTCCCTATGTGTCTTTGTCTGTCCGTATTCCTTGCCTAAATAGGTGTGATGCAGTTATTTGGCCTGCTATGTGGCCCCCTGAAATGGCAGCTGCCTGACCTGTAAGGTGGGACAAGGGGAAATGAGGTAACTGCGCTGGTGTTGTACACTGTTGCAGTAGGGGGTCGAAGACCACGGCGCAATTCAGCATTGGTTATCACTGGGCCCTATGGGTTCCAGGAACCAATGAAGATGTATGCCGGCGGTGACGGTATGCACCGCCGCGGACATGACCGCCATTTTCTATCTGTTCCCTCACTTGATACCTGACCTTCAACAGGAGAGGACCTACACTGCAAGTGCTGCTGTGACCTGTGCCTGGAAGCGACAATGGCTACAGTGTCTGGGGAAAGGGCCCCTGCCTTCACTTCGGAGGAGTTGGAGAAACTGGTGGATGGGGTCCTCCCCCAGTACAGGCAACTGTACGGTCCTCAAGACAAACAGGTGAGTACACTGTGAGCATGGTGGATGGCACATGATTGTATGGAGTGTCGTTGATTGGGGGGTGGGATAGGCCAGCATATGAGGATGGTGTGTGTATGTATGTCTGGGCCAGGGTGGGAGGTTTGTGGGCAATGTGTGAGAAGAACTGTACGGGAGAGTAACATCCATTCTAACTTCACTTTTCCTCTAGGTCAGCGCCCACCAGAGGAAGGGTATTTGGCGTGCCATCGCCAAGGGAGTGCGGACCCTGCGTGTCTACCATAGACGGAGCACCCACTGCCAGAAAAGATAGGAGGACCTGCACCGCTGGAGCAAGAAGACGGAGGAGGCCCAGCTGGGGATGGCCTCCCAACATTGAAGGGGTGCCCGTCGCATCATGACCCCCCTGATGTACCGGATCCTGGCGGTGGCAAATCCAGAGTTGGATGGGCGCTTGAGGGCATCACAGCAGCCACAAGGCGGTGAGTACACTCTCATTTAGCTGACTCTGCGCGCTTGATGAGGTGTCTGGGTGGGGGTGATGGGGTGTGGGTTCCCCTAGGCCAGGGCAGACACGCAACAGTAGATCCATTGTTTTGCAGGCTCATTCCCACTCCAACCCCAAAGGTGGTATTTGCCCTCTACACCTAGTCAGGCTCACATGGGTTCCAGCTGTGCATGAAATGTGTCTAGACAGAGTCCCCCTTGGGCATGTGCTTTTCCCCTGCACTGTTAGTGCATGGCTTAGTGCATAGGGCTGCTCCCTGTGTGTTGTGTCCGCCAACGGTAGTGGTGTTGCATACATTGACCATGTGTCTCTTCTGTCTCCCCCCCTTTTTGTTTTGTCACCCTGTTCTTGCGTGCATTAGCATCATCTGGCGGAGGAGCAGTGGCACCAGAGCAGGAGGAAGCTGCATCCCATATGGCCCTGGAGAGTGAAGTAACGGAGTCTGAAGGCACCAGTGGAACGGAGGGCGAGGGGAGCTCCACGATGGGGACAGGAGCATACACCAGCAGCAGCAACACCTCCTCTGATGGGATCTCCCATGTGGTGGCGGGCACATCTGTGCCCACCGCATCAACAGGTACAGCTGCCACCCCCCCTACCAGCACCGCCCTCCCAGCAGCCCCTCAGCGTGTTTCCCGTGCCCACTCACCCAGGAGGGTGGGCATCTCCTTCATCACAGGCACCTCAGGCCCTGCCCCAGTCAACCCTGCTTCCCTCAGTGAGGAGGCTATTGACCTCCTGAGATCCCTCACTGTTGGGCAATCTACCATTTTGAATGCCATCCAGGCTGTTGAGAGGCATTTGCAGCAAACAAATGCATACCTGGAGGGCCCAACAGAGAGCATTTCAGGCTCTAGACTCAGCATGGATGGCAGCCATTGTCCCTGTGTCCAGCCTCCCCTCTCCAACATCCTCCACCCAGACCCAATCCCCTGTACCTCAGCCTATCCCAAGCACGCCATCAGACCAGCATGCATACTCATGAACACACAAGAGTGGACATGGCAAACATAAGCACCACACATTCCACCGGCATTCACACAAGCACCATCCCTATGCAGACATCCACTACCTCCACTGTGTTCCCCTCCTCCATGTCCTTCTCCTCCCTCCCTGTCTTGTCTCCACTCATACCTGCATGCACTACATCCTCAGTCACTACCTCCATCACCAGCACGCTCATCACCATGCACCGCTCACGTGCAATCACCACCCCCACTATCATTCACACATCCCCTGTGTCCTCTCCCAGTGTGTCTGTGAGCCCTCCTTCCAAACTACACAAACGCAGGCACACTACCATCCAACAGCCATCCACCTCACAACAGCCTCCGGCCCATGCACCTTCACCCAAATTCAGCAAACGTACACCTCCTACAACCACTACCTCTTCATCCACTCCCAAACCCCCTCCATCTTCCCATCCCAGTGTGTCTAAGAAATTCTTCCTACAATTGTTTACCTCTTCCCTACACCCTCTCCATCCTTCCCCTAGGGCCAGGCTGTCCAGGTCCCAGTTCAGCACCTCAGCCACCAAATCCTCAAGCGCAGTGGTCCCAGCAACTCCAGTCTTATCGCGGGCGCCACCAATCAGAGCTGCCAGTGTGCCATCTAGCGAGGCCAAGGAGCAGGCCATTCCGCCACCTGCCAAGGTGAAGAAGGTGCCCACATGCCAGAGGGAGAAGCCGCACCTAACAGCAAGCAAGGGCTCCTCCAAGCCAAAAGGGGACAGTGGCAAGGCACCAGCAGCGACATCCAAGGTGGGGAAGGGACACAAGCCGAAGAGCAGGACAGGGCACGGTGGCTCCGGATGAGGGACCAGAGTCACCCCTTCTGTCAACCAAAACATCAACCTGTACGGCGGTGGACACCGCCACCTGCACCAGCACCGCCACCAGCAACACCACCTGCACGTCTGCTGCCTCAGCAACAGTCCCCAGCATCATCCCCAGTGGGCAGCCGTCCGAGGCTGCAGGAGACGTCCCGCTGTGTCCCTCAACAGGTACAGACACATGCACTACCGCCAGCACCTCTGCCACAGACACGGCCGCAAGCCCCGCCGCCAGCCCTGTGATGTGCTCAGACAGTGCCACCACAGCTGACATGGCAATCATCCCCAGTGGGCAGCCGTCCAAGGCTGCTGGAGTCGTTCTGGACCCTGCCCAGCATACATGAGGCATGACTGTAAGAGGCTGGACTGGCTTGTAGTGAGTACCAAGGGGTACTTACACCTTGCACCAGGCCCAGGTATCCCTTATTAGTGTAGAGGGGTGTCTAGCAGCTTAGGCTGATAGAAAAGGTAGCTTAGCAGAGCAGCTTAGGCTGAACTAGGAGACGAGTGAAGCTCCTACAGTACCACTAGTGTCACTTGCACAATATCATAAGAAAACACAATATACAGATATACTAAAAATAAAGGTACTTTATTTTTATGACAATATGCCAAAGTATCTCAGTGAGTACCCTCAGTATGAGGATAGCAAATATACACAAGATATATGTACACAATACCAAAAAATGCAGTAATAGCAATAGAAAACAGTGCAAACAATGTATAGTCACAATAGAATGCAATGGGGGCACATAGGGATAGGGGCAACAGAAACCATACACTCTAGAAGTGGAATGCGAACCACGAATGGACCCCAAACCTATGTGACCTCGTAAAGGGTCGCTGGGACTGTAAAGAAACAGTGAGGGTTAGAAAAATAGCCCACCCCAAGACCCTGAAAAGTGGGTGCAAAGTGCACCTAAGTTCCCCAAAGAGCACAGAAGTCGTGATAGGGGAATTCTGCAGGAAAGACCAACACCAGCAATGCAACAAAGATGGATTTCCAGACGAGGGTACCTGTGAAACAAGGGGACCAAGTCCAAAAGTCACGATCAAGTCGGGAGTGGGCAAATGCCCAGGAAATGCCAGCTGTGGGTGCAAAGAAGCTGCCACTGGATGGTAGAAGCTGAGGATTCTGCAAGAACGACAAGGGTTAGAAACTTCCCCTTTGGAGGATGGATGTCCCACATTGTGAAGAGTCGTGCAGACGTGTTTTCCCGCAGAAAGACCGCAAACAAGCCTTGCTAGCTGCAAGGGTCGTGGTTAGGGTTTTTGGATGCTGCTGTGGCCCAGGAGGGATCAGGATGTCACCAATTACGTGAGGAGACAGAGGGGGCGTCCAGCAAGACAAAGAGCCCACTCAGAAGCAAGCAGCACCCACAGAAGTGCCGGAACAGGCACTACAAAGTGGAGTGAATTGGTGCTCACCCGAAGTTGCACAAGAGAGTCCCACGATGCCGGAGGACAACTCAGGAGGTTGTGCAATGCAGGTTAGAGTGCTGGGGACCCAGGCTTGGCTGTGCACAATGGAAATCCTCGGAGAGTGCACAGGAGCCAGAGTAGCTGCAAAACACGTGGTTCCCAGCAATGCAGTCTAGCGTGGGGAGGCAAGGACTTACCTCCACCAAACTTGGACTGAAGAGTCACTGGACTGTGGGAGTCACTTGGACAGAGTTGCTGAGTTCAAGGGACCTCGCTCGTCGTGCTGAGAGGAGACCCAGAGGACCAGTGATGCAGTTCTTTGGTACCTGCGGTTGCAGGGGGAAGATTCCGTCGACCCACGGGAGATTTCTTCGGAGCTTCTAGTGCAGAGAGGAGGCAGACTACCCCCACAGCATGCACCACCAGGAAAACAGTTGAGAAGGCGGCAGGATCAGCGTTACAAGGTTGTGAAGCTATACATAGGTAGTGACCTATGTATAGTGCACGTGTGTAATGGTGTCCCCGCACTCACAAAGTCTGGGGAATTTGCCCTGAACAATGTGGGAGCACCTTGGCTAGTGCTAGGGTGCCCACAAACTAAGTAACTTAGCACCCAACCTTTACCAGGTAAAGGTTAGACATATAGGTGACTTATAAGTTACTTAGGTGCAGTGGTAAATGGCTGTGAAATAACGTGGACGTTATTTCACTCAGGCTGCAGTGGCAGGCCTGTGTAAGAATTGTCAGATCTCCCTATGGGTGGCACAAGAAATGCTGCAGCCCATAGGGATCTCCTGGAACCCCAATACCCTGGGTACCTCAGTACCATATACTAGGGAATTATAAGGGTGTTCCAGTATGCCAATGTAAATTGGTAAAATTGGTCACTAGCCTGTTAGTGACAACTTGAAAAGAAGTGAGAGAGCATAACCACTGAGGTTCTGATTAGAAAGACTTGTGAGACTGTGGCTTTGCACTCTTCAGGATACAGCAGTGGGAAAATCACCCACTGGAAAGACTTGAGAGACTGTGGCTTTGCACTCCCCAGGATACAGCAGTGGGCAAACCACCCACTGGAAAGACTTGAGAGACTGTGGCTTTGCACTCCCCAGGATACAGCAGTGGAAAACCACCCACTGGAAAGACTTGAGAGACTGTGGCTTTGCACTTCCCAGGATACAGCAGTGGGCATGGACCTCCCTCGTGGAGCAGAGGTGTCGTCTATTCATCCGGCGGAGGTGCCCCCCTCTCCCTCCCCGAGGTGCCTGCTTTTTTTCCATCTGATGCCCCTGCAGTGTTCTCTCCGTTTCAAGCCAGGTATCTTGTGTGGGCTTCGCCCATACATTTTGGGACACTGATCCACGGACAATGGTTTCATTTATATCCAGACTTGTGCAGTTGGTGTAAATACTAATTTTTGAATTTGCCCTATCTGATATTTCAATGATTACACTTGTTACAATAATTTCCTTTTGTCCTTGTGTTCTTCCAGGGGGTGACAGGGTGTATATGTAATGTTGCTGCATGTATTTGTGTGTATGGTATTGTGGGTGACGGCGGGGATGGGGGTGTTGTGTATGTGTGTGTCACTCTCTTTTCCCTCCCCTGTGTGCTAGGTGGAGTACTCAATGTGGTCGTCTCCGGCGTCTTTACTGCTTCTGATACAAGAAGAGGTAGACCAGCATGGGCAGGACCTGTAGTTCAGGCTCTATGGTGTCCTGGTTCCTCGTTGGGTGTCAAGAGGTGAGTGGTTTCTGTTCCAAGTCCTGTGTCCGCTTTGCTTTTGATATCGTTGGTACCGCCCCGGAAAAGGTGGTGGATAGACTTGTTGTAATACAGTGAGCGGAACCTTGTCTTCTGCCTGTCTCTTGGCGGTTACCGCCGTGGTGTTTGTTTCTACCGCCGTGGCGGTCGGAGTGTTAAAGTGGCTGTCTATGTTGGCGGTTTCCGCCATGGTCATGATTCCTTTTTTTTCCCGCCGGCCTGTTGGCGGTATTACCACTGCTTTAACACCGACCGCCAGGGGTGTAATGAGGGCCTAAATTTGGTAACTTTCATAAAGAGTTCTAAAACTCCTTCCCTGTGCTAGGTATGTTAAATTCAACATTAGCAAGTTGTTGGATTTATTGTAACATTTCATTTGGTACCAAACTCACTATGTTAACCTATGGGCCACATTGACTGCAATGAGGAAAAACAAATTTGGCTGTTTTTTCCCTCACTAGTCCTTACTTATATTTACACTGCACCCAAATCTGGGGGCACTTAGGACAGACCTTAGGGGTTACATGTATGTAAACGTAAGGTAGATTAAGACTTTGGAAGTACTTTTAATTATTTGAAATTCAAATTTGGGATTAACTTAAAAACATCCAGCAATGAAGGCCTGCCTTTAGAGTGACACTTGATACCACAGCAGTCCACCTTTGGGTATACTATCTATACTGGTGTTCCCAAACCTACATGCCCTACCATACACTAGGGACTTACAGGTAGGTTATCAGAGCCAATTATAATTAGGTCTTATTTGCATATACACAGAGCATTGGCCCTGGGACTGCAAGGGCACAGTCAGAGTCAGTAGCCTCCAGAATCAGTACAAATGTTTGGGGGGATGATCAGGGCAAAAGGGATGACTTTCCCACAGTGGTCCTTCTGTTGTTGACAATATATCCTTGAAATACAGTGCAAGTACCAATGCAGATCACTTTGGTTGAGTTGCGTGATCTTGTTTATAGAAGATGTTTATTAAATACGCATGGTCAGCATTGGGATTTCACTTTTTTTTTTACTTCTAGAAAGTGGGCATGTCTAGGTTCTAAAATGCTTTTTTTGCCTGTAAATTAAGCTTCATTCCACTGGTTGAGGAGGAAGAGACATTTTGGGGCCTGGAATAGATAGATTGGAGGAGAAGTTTCTGATACTTGGCCTCTCGGAGCCACAGCATGGCCCCACTAAAGATAAAGATCTACATGCCACAGCCTCAGGCAGACAGGGAGGACATTTAAGGAAGACATGTGTAGTATAAAGAAGAAGCATTGGAACCACACTGGAACACTAAAGGTACACTTTAGTATAACTAGAGGTACTACCTATCAGAAAAGGGGAGTTGCATGAAGGGCGACGCAGGACTGGTACTGCTGGACCGCATGATGTGCACAGCCAGGGGAAACTGTTGTGTACAGGCGGATAACTCTTCGGGAAAGGGATCCGCACACCCTTCCTTTGTTGTAGCTGACCTTAGCCAACTGCCTACTGCTGTGTAGAAACCCAAAATGTACACTCCGAGTGCAGGTTGGTTCACCCCCTGTTCTCTGGGGAGGTCTCAGGGACATCAAAGACCACCTGTGAGGTACGCTCCTCCTCTGCCGGTATAATAGTGCCCTCTTCTGCACCTACATCGTATACAGGACTCTACCTGGCACTAGTGGCATAAGCGTGGACTAAGTATTGTACCTGGAGACCAGAATTACCCAGTGCGAAGTGTACCAAGTACTGCCCGCACATCAGGTGAGTGGTCCTTCATTGTGGGGACCACTGCGTGCCCAAACATCTTGTGGTGTGAACGGGATCACCCGGTGCGGGACCCTTCATGACCCATTGTTGTTGAGAGCATCGCATTTCTCTCGTGTGTCCCTCGGCTGCACTCACATTGTGTGCTTTGCCCCATTCATAGGTGGCAACCCATAGAGGTAGGGGTGAAACCGTGGCTGTGCTATACTCTGCCTCATGAGGCATGGCTGAACTTGCGTCGAAGTGAGTGACCAGGGAGTCTAATGCGATTAAAGTCATTGTGTACCAGACATAGGACATCATTATGAGTTTGGCAGATGGCAAAGGCAGCCCGCCAAACTCAAACCACCCAGAGATCGCATGTGTGGTCCAAACACCGCCGGCCCTGTGGTGAACAGGGCCTTAACATTGCTGCTGTCTCATAATTGAGCCGGCCGCAATGTGGCGGTGCGGCAGGTACAGCAGCACCCGTCGCACATTTCACTGCCCGTAATTCAGGCAGTAGAATGCGCAAAAAGACTGTGCATGGGGGCCCCTTCATGGCCCATGCTAAGTGCATGGGCAGTGCAGGGACCCCAGGGGGCCCCTTATGCCCCCATTTTGCCAACCTTTCCATGGCGATGGTGTCGCCATGGAAAGACTGGCAGTAGGTGCACTTGTAATCCTGAGGGCAGCACTGCTTGCAGGTGGCCAGTGGGAACCTGGTGGTGTCGGCGGTCTGACCGTGGAGGCTTCACGCCAGACTCATAATAAGGTCCGTAGTGCCTCATTTCAGGGAGGTACGGAAACAAAGTTTCTTGTGTGAATAGATTGTCTAGACCGACTCAAGTCATTGAGCGCTAGACATTGTGCCTCATTCCAGAGGGCTGCAATATTTACGTTCTTTGTGGGAGCATCTGGGATTGTCTGGTGTGGTCAAGTCATCACGCACCAGACTAGTACCTCTTCCGAGGAGGTACCACATTGGGAATTGTCTTTGTAGTGATCTTTGGTCAAGTATGGTCATCAGGCTCCTGATGTTGTGCCTCATTTTTGTTGAGGCACAACACTGAGCACTTTTCACATGGGATCGTAACCGTCTGGTGGAACTCAAGTCTCCATGCCTGTCTGTACAGGTGGTGGCAACCTAGTAACTATTTGTGTATAACCAGAGTTATCGAACGTTACTCAAGACAACATGCCCTAATGCTATACCTCAGTTCCGGAGGCGCAGAAGTCAGTAACTATTTGGTAACATTGGATTGACTGGCTGAGCTGAGTACAGCGGTCGCTAGCAGGTGACCACAGTGACCCTCCCCCTTTGTGATGCAGACATCAGAGTGAACCTCCTACTGAGAGTCCAAATGTCACCTTGATAATTGTTGCCATATTGGCTGTTGTCTTTCCTCCTCCCCCACCTTGTTCCCGGGATCCAATTAAATTACTTTGGCCTAATACCTAGGGTAAGGATGACTCAGTCTTTATTTCGTGATGGGGCTGGATAGCTGAAGCTGGTTTGTGAGAGGAAGGCGGTTTGGGACTCAGGATGTCTCCAGACACAGTGGCATCCACTAGCTGGATATCAGGGAACCCCATTAGGGTGCAGGGAAAGAGAGTGCATATAAGTGTGTGTGTGTGCACAAGCTGACTTATGCCCATGACACTGCACGGTGGTGCAGATTGGATGTGCAGGAGTGAATACGAGTGAATGTGAGGGCAGCACTGTGGTGTTGTTGGTCACGTTCTTCTACCAGTGAATTCCTGAGGATGGTATTATGATTTACTAGTGTGGCCTAGACTGCAGTGTTATGTGGAAGTGTTCCAAACCTTGTATGTACTTGCTGCTAACATTGGGAAGCAGGATGCACCCTAAATTTATATGTTACATTGAAGTTGGTAAACTCTAGGGTGGGTATTGTGATGACAATGTTTGGCACCGCATGAGGGTGCGGTGAGGGAAAGTATAGTTTTCTAACTTGTACATGCTGTCTTTAGTGTTACACACAGTTGGGCCTAATATTGTGAATTCTATTGCTACAAGTAATTTATGCCCTGATTTACATGATGTTCATGCTGTGTTAACAATGTCTGTGTTGAATACAATTATTATATACCTCCACAGTGTGTGAATTCTCATTTGTGCCCTTCAGTGTTGTTGTGGTGGGGACGTGCTGTGCCAATGGTTTAAACATAGCCTCTGAATAAGCGTTACTGCTCTGTGCCAAACTACCCAAGGGTGAGAGCAGGTTATACAGAGAGTGTAATCACCCACCCCTGATGGGAGTGACAGGTTTGCTCTGGCTAGGGCCTTGCCTCAGTGAACCAGAACGTGCTGCCTCCAACGACTGCTCTCAGGGGTTCCTGCTAATCAATACTGCTTTCAAATATTTGCACCTCACTACACACTTTGGGGCTACATAGTGGATATGTACAAGTGTATGCTGAAAAGTGGCATGTTTACAATCCCTCAGCACAAACACATACAGAAATAAGCCATTGTATATGATTGTGCCACATTACTACCTGGAATAGCTACACAATGGCAGTCGATATTTTACAGGGCTTCTGTTCTGGAGTGCTGCTTTTCTGGTGTAAATGAGTGAGAATAGTGACTTGTAAAAATGAGGGGGTATATGCATGAGCACCTAAAATCATGCCATAGAAAACCAAAGAATACTATAAAACTATAAAAAAAAGAGGCAGCATTATATAAGTTCGGGTTTATTGATAAACGCCGTCTTGAGTATTGTACCATCAAGCCCTGGGGACATTATGGCCATCATTACAACCCTGGCGGTTGGTGATTAAGTGGCAATAATACCGCCAACAGGCTGGCGGTAAATACTGCCAAATTATGACCATGGCAGAAACAGCTCAGACAGATACTTTAACACACCGACCGCCAGGGCAGAATCAACAGGTACCACGGCGGTAACTGCCTATAGCCAGGCGGAAGACAATGTTCCGCCCACCATATTATGAGAGTCCAATCCGCCACCTTTTCCGGGGTGGTACCAATGACATCAAAAGCCTGGTGGAAACACTGCACAGAAGGGAAACGACTCACATGTGGAGACTCAGGGAAGAACCACAATGCCATGGCATGTCTTCCCAATGCTCTTCTACGTGCTGCTTCGCTACGAACTCCAACGATGGTGAAGACGACCACAGCGAGTAC
Source organism: Pleurodeles waltl (assembly GCF_031143425.1). Lineage (NCBI taxonomy): Eukaryota > Metazoa > Chordata > Amphibia > Caudata > Salamandridae > Pleurodeles > Pleurodeles waltl. The sequence goes on from NC_090444.1 coordinate 317,175,564, forward strand.
AGCCGCCTAGCACACAGGGGAGGGAGGGAGGAAAAAGAGAGTGACACACACACACGCAACATCCCCGCCCCCAACACCACACACACAAGCAGATGCAGCAACATAACATACTGACCCCTCAGGAATAAGGCAAGGACATCTACAATAGAGTAAAAAGGGTGTAGTATGATAAAATAGTAGCAATGCGTGCATCCAAATAAAAAAGTATATACATATTTACAAATGAAGGGACACTGCCCAGTCCTCAGTGTTCCTGGGCCACAGGGCCACATTACAAAGCTCAAGGTCCCACTTCACTCCTGCAACAACACGGAGAGAACACTGCAGGGGCATCAGGTTGAAAATAGGCAGGGAACTCAGGGGGCCAGGGAATGGGGGGGGCACCTCAGACGGAAAATAAACAATAAACAGTATGTACAATATATTCAATATATACAAAAGGAGGGACACTCTAAAATGTCCCTGGCCCACTGGGCCATAACACATAGGCCAAGGCCACACTTGACTCCTGCCTCAATACGGAGATAACACTGCAGGGACATCAGGTTGAAAACACACAGGCACCTAAGGGGGATGGGGTCCTGGGGGGGCAACATGCCCATTGCATTGTCTGGGGAGTGCAAGGCCACAGTCTCTCAAGTGGGTGACTTGCTCACTGGCTCTGGAGGGGCAACATGCCCAGTGATCTTCATCCTGGAGAGGATGGGGTGAGTGTATGGCTTCTCTACTGGTTCTGAATGGGGCACCGTGCCCAGTGAGCTTCATCCTGGAGAGGATGGGGTGAGTGTATGGCTTCTCCACTGGTTCTGGATGGGGCATTGTGCCCTGTGATGCAGATCTTGAGGATTGCAAGGTCACAGTCTCTCAGCTGGGCGTCATACCCACACAATTTGGCCAGGACGCACAATAGCCCATGGATGCAGGACTACACACTGTACACCGGTGGTGACGGCTGCTCAGTGGTGGCAGTGGTGGTACTGCTGCTAGTAGTTGCGGGGGGAGGATCCAGCACATCCCTTGCAGCCTCAGACAGCTGCCCACTGGTGCTGCTGCTGCTGGTAGTGGTGGGCGGAGGTTCCAGCCCAGCCCCTGTAGCCTCGGACGGCTACCCACTGGTGTTGGTGGTGGTGGCGGGAAGCTCCAGCCCATCCCCTGCGTCCTCGGATGGCTGCCCACTGGTGATGGTGGTGGGGGAAGCACCAGCCCATCCCCTGCAGCCTCGATGGCTGCCCACTGGGGCTGCAGCTGCTGGTGGCAGTGCTGGCAGTGGTAGGGGGAGGCTCCGGCCCATCCCCTGCAGCCTCAGATGGCTGCCCACTGGGGCTGCTGCTAGTGGTGGTGGTGCTGGTGGTGGTGCTGGCGGAGCTGGTTATGGGTGGAGGCTCCAACCGATCCCCCTTAACCTCAGACAGCTGCCCACTGGTGCTGCTGCTGGTGGTGCTGGAGGCGGTCTTTCTGGTGGAGCTTGTGCTGGTAGTGGTGGGGAGAGGCTGCAACCCATCCCCTGCACCCTCGGACGGCTGCCCACTGTTGCTACTGCTGCTGGTGGTAGTGCTGGTTTCGTTGCTTGCAGAGCTGGTGGTGGTGATGAGGGGAGGCTCCAGTCCATCCCCTGCAGCCTCGGACGGCTGCCCACTAGTGCTGCTGCTACTGGTGGTGGTGCTGGTGGTGGTCTTGCTGGCAGAGCTGGTGGTGGTGGTGGGGGGAGGTTCCAGACCATCCCCTGCAGTCTCGGACGGCTGCCCACTGGTGGTGCTGCTGCTGGTGGTGGTTCTGGTGGCAGTCTTGCTGGCGGAGCTGCTGGTGGTGGTGGGGGAGGCTCCAGCCGATCCCCTGTAGCCTCGATCGGCTACACCACCATGGTTGGTGGAGGGGTTTCCAACTGAGTCACAGCATCAGGCCCCTTGTCCTCACTGCCTGCTTGTGCAGACCCTTTGCCCTTCCTGCCAGCAGCTGGTGCAGGTTCCTTGCCCTTTCTTCCTGCAGCACTTGGGGCTGGCTACTTGCCCTTCCTTCCTGCAACACTTGGGGCTGGCTCCTTGCTTATCCTTTCTACAGCACTTGGGGCTGGCTTCTTGCCCGTCCTTCTTGCAGCACTTGAGGCTGGCTCCTTGCCCTTCTTTCCTGCAGCATGTGGGGCTCCCTCTTCGCCCTTCCTTCCTGCAGCACTTGGTGCTGGCTCCTTGCCCTTCCTTCCAGCAGCACTTGGTGCTGGCTCCTTGCCCTTATTTCCTGCAGCACCTGGGGCTGCCTCCTTGACGTTCCTTCCTGCGGCACTTGGGGCTGCCTCCTTGCCCTTTCTTACTGCAGCACTTGGGCCAGGCACCCTTTCCGTCTGGCTGGCTGGTGGCTGGGATCCTTTCCCACATGGAGTTGCTGGGGACACTACTGGGCGCATGGACTGGGTGGCTGAGGTGCTTGCCTGGGTTTTGACCACCCGGCCTGGCGTGAAGGACAGAGGGAGGGGTAGGGAAGAGGTCAATGGTGGAGAAAAAAAGCTTCTTAAGGATATTGGGGCAGGAAGAGGGAGAGGGTTTAGGAGTGGAGGAGGAGGGAGTGGTCATAGGAGGTGTCAGTCTGCTGAGTTTGGGCACAGGTGCATGGGTTGGATGCTGTTGTGAGGTGGATGGCTGTTGGGTGTATGAGTGCTTGCGTTTAAGTACCTTGGGAGGAGGCGGCACAGACACAGTGGGTGAGGACACAGGGGACATGTGCTTGGATGTGGGGGTGGTGACTGCCAGTGATGGGTGTGTTCTGATAGGTGTGCTGGTGATGGTGGTAGTGGATGAGGATGTAGTGCATGCAGGTGTGAGTATAGACGCAACTGGGAGGGAGGCGGAGGACGAGGAGGAGGGGGCCACAGAGGAGGCAATTGATGTTGGTATATCTGCATCTGGATGGTCTTTGTGTGAGTGCCTGTGTGATGAAGTGTGGTGATAGTGTTTGCCATGTCCACTCATGTGTGTTGTCCTGGGTGCCTGCTCATCTCACTGTGTGCTTGGGATAGGTTGGGGTTGAGGGGAATGGGATTGGGTGGGTGAAGATGGAGGGTGGAAACAGGGACAATAGCTGCCATCAGAGAGCCTGGATTGATCTCTATTGGGCCGCCAAGCCAGTGTGAATGCCCTCCAGAAATGCTTTGGACTGTTGCATTTGGGCTGCCAGCCCCTGGATGGCATTCATAATGGTTGACTGCCCAACAAAGATGGATGAAAGGAGTTCAATAGCCTCCTCACTCAGAGGGCTAACTGGGGAAGGGCCTGAGCTGCTCGGGGTGAAGGACATTCCCACCCACCTGGGTGAGCTGGCATGGGAAACTCATTGAGGGGCTGCTGGGAGGGCGGTGCTGGTATAGGGGTGGCAACTGTACCTGTAGCAGGGGTGGGTCCAGAGGTGTCTGCCACCAGCAGGGAGCTTCCATCGGAGGAGGTATCCATGTCCGAACTGTCCCCTCCAGTCTTTGCCATGGTGCACCCCTCACCCTCCGTCCCACTGGTGCCCTCACCGTCGGTGGACTCAGCGTCTTGCGTCCTGTGGGATGCAGCACCCTCCGTCGCTGGTGCCTTTGCTCCTCTCCCAGATGATGCTAATGCACATAAGGACAGGGTGACAAAGCAAAAAGGGGGGGGGGGAGACAAAGGATACACTTGGTCAACGGCAGCACCAACATCACCAATGGCGTACACAACACACTCACACACAAGGATTAGCCCTACGCACTAGGCAATACACTACCAGCTACAATGCTAGCCACCAGGCCATGGGTAGGGACACATACCGCCAACTGCAGCATACCTGAGACCCACAAACCCCAGCCCAGCAGTGGATGCCTACTAGCTAAGTTGGAGGAATTTCATTTCAGAACCCTGCCCAACATGGGACCTACCCTGCAATGTCAGGTCTGTCCTAAGGGCACCCACAGCCCCACATCCCCCACCTGGAAACCACCCCACCAGGTGTAAGTAATGAAGGGCACTGTCCTCACCCCCTCGTTGCTGCTGTGATGAGCCCATCTAGCTCCGGATAGGCCACTGCCAGCATGCGGGTCATCAGGGGGGTCAGGGTTTGACAGGGACCCCTACCTCGTTCAGAGACCATTCTTAGCTGGGCCTCCGCCGTCTTGTGTGGCCCGCATCTCAGGTCCTCCCACTGTTTCCGACAGTGGGTGCTCCGCCTGCCGTACAGCCCCAGGGTCCCCACGTCCTTGGTGATGGCACGCCATATACCCTTCTTTTGATGGACGCTGACCTGCAGAGAAATAGACACAGGAAAAGGTATTAGTCCGACCGTCCTGCCTGTTACTCTCATGGCCCACCATGCCCCTTCCTATGCATACATGCTGCACTCTGCCCAGGGCCCATTGACCAATCCCTCCCTACAGGAGGCCTTCACACACAGTGCTCCATGCATTCAAGCCCCATCCATCGTACTCACAGTGTACTCACCTCTTGGTCTTGAGACCCATGCAGCAGTTGGTCCTGGGGTAGGACCCCATCCACCAGTCGCTCCAACTCCGCTGAGGTGAATGCAGGGGCCCTTTCCCCAGTAACACGCGCCATGGTAGGTTCCAGACACAGGTGACAGCAGCACATGCAGTGTAGATCCTCTCCTGTTGAAGCTCAGGTAGCAAGTGAGTGAACAGATAGAAAATGGCGGTCACGTCCATGGCTGTGTGTACCGTCACTGCTGGCGTACATCATCATTGGCCACTGGACCCCATAGGTCCCAATAAGGAGTTGCACGGCAGATCTCGACTCACTCACGCAACGGCGCACAAAGTCAGCGGAATTACCTCATTTCCACCTGTCTTTCCATACTGGATAGGCCAACGCCATTTCGGGGGAGGCAGCTAATGGATCCTAACTGTTTCACATTTCACAATTTCACATTCTGGACATATGCCACCAAAATATTGTAACAACCACAATATGCATTGAACTGTAGTGGTTACAATGTACAGATAATGACCATCTGCTCACTCTTTTACCCCATAGAATGCAACCGCTGCGGATGAATAGGAGATGGAGATATCCCCCCATGTTCATACCCCTGGTGGACTTGGCAACAATGGAGGACAGGCACATTATCCTCACCTATGGACTGGACAGTGCCACAATCACAGAGCTGTGTGCCCAATTGGAGCCTGACCTAATATCTGCTATTCGTCACCCCTCTGGGATCCCCCCTCTTGTTCAAGTCCTATCTGTGCTCCATTTCATGGCAACTGGTTCTTTCAAAGTGACAGCAGGCTTGGCAGCAGGAATGCCACAGTCAATAGTGCTGACCAGAGTGTTTTCTGCCCTGATTAAACATATGTGCAGTACATCCAGTTACTGTGCCTCCTGCAGCCACATGTTCTCCTGCATCTTGTCCAGGATCTGGCTCAGCATATCCTCTGAATGTTGGTATGCTTCCAGGATCGTGGTGAGTGCCTCCTGGAGCGTCAGTTCCCTGGGGCTATCCTCCCCCTTTTGCAGAGCAGTCCTCACAGCTTCCCTGTTGTCCTGTGCCTCTATCCCCTGACCATGTGCCCACTGCCACTGACCCCAGGCCCTTTATTATCCTGTGTTTGTGGGGTGTTATGGGGTCCCTGTAGTGGTGGACACACTGCTGGTTGACACGTCCTGGGGACAGAGGTATGGGCATGCTGGGTGGGTGCTGTGGTGGTGTTTCCTGAGGGGGAGGCTATGTGGTGGTGTGAGACTGTGGCTGGGTAACTGACTGTCTGGACGTCCCTGATGGGCCAGGTTGGTTATCCAGATCCAGGCGACCAGAACTGCTGCCATCACTGTGGGCCTCTTTTGTGGGGGAAATGGTTGTTGCTGGCACCACTTCTCCGGTGAAATTGGTGGGGTACCTTTGGAGATGTAAATGCAGTATCATTGTTTCTGTGTGTGACATATTGTGTCGGGTGGGTTGCCCTTTATGGTTGTTATTGCCGTGGCAGCTTTGCCTCGTGTGAGTTGTCATTTGGTAGTCTAAGTGATTCTCTCTAGTGTGCATGCTGTGGTGATAGGTGTCCATGCAGGTCTGTGAGTGGTGTCCATGCATTGGTGGTGCATGCAGGGCTTGGCATTGGGATGAGTGGTTTGTGATGGTGGGGTGTGTGGGAGGTGAGGGAGTGATGGGCCTGAGGGTGTGGTCGGGGTATGTGATGGCATGTAGGTAGAGGGGTGATAGTAATAGAGTTGACATACCAGAGTCCAGTACTCCTGCTACTCCTGCCAGGCCCTCAGGATGTATAATTGCCAAGCCAGGCTCCTCCCATGTTATTAGTTGTGGGGGAGGAGGTGGGGGTCCACTACCAGTCCTCTGTACTATGAGCTGGTGTCTTGCTGCAATGGAACGCACCTTCCACCGTAGGTCATTCAACCTCTTCCTGATGTCATCCCTTGCTCTGGGGTGCTGTCCCAAGGTGTTGACCCTGTCCATGATTCTCCGCCATATCTCCATCTTCCTAGCAATTGATATCTGCTGCACCTGTGATCCAAATAGCTGTTGCTCTACCTGGATGATTTCCTCTACCATGACCCTTAGCTCCTCCTTGGAAAATCTGGGTTGTTGTTGGGGTGCCATGGGTGTAGTGTGAGTAGTGTGGGTGAGGGTGTGTAGGGTGATGTGTTGGGGTGTGTGATGTATGGTGTGGGGGCGGTGTATATGTGATGGTGGTATGTGGCTCTGGTTGTATGAGTGCTCTTGCTGTCTCTCTCTGCTGGCAATTATTGGTATTCATAAGGGGTTGTGGGTAATGTGGGTGTGTGTTTTATAGTGGTGTGGGTGTTTATATGTGTGTCAGGTGTGTGAAGTTTGAATTGTCCAATGTGGTGCTGTTTTGTTTTAGTGTGTGTATTTTGAGCACAGCGATATGTACCGCCAATGGGTGACCGCCACTGAATGTCCGCCGTGATGATTTGTGGGTCGTAATGTTGAGGGTGTAGTTCTGTTGGTGTAACGGTGTGGGTTTGGATACCGCCAGTTTATCACTGACTTTTAGGCTGGTGGACTTGTGTGTGTGGCTGAATAGTGACAGATTGGTGTGTGTGTCATAATACGGTTAGCGGATATCCGCCACTGCTGCGATATGTTGGCGGCAGTCAACATGGCAGTAAGTGGAATTTGCCACCAATGTCATAATGAGGGTTATATGTTCTCCAGAACAGGCTGTGTATACAGCATGTCAAGTGTAGTGTTCGATTGGTACAGACCAACCCCTTATAAGTGCCCAATCATGTACGTCCTTCACCTATGCTCAGAGGAAGTTGCCCGCATAACCTTGCCTGCAGGCAGACCGTGCGGCCAACACCCCACCACCCAAACCCATGCTGTGCATAGCCCTTTTGCCATGCATGTTAGGAGTTAGCCGCAGATTCTCTAGGTTTGAGAATAGGGATGAGAGGGTATATCTGGGGGTGAGGGTGTCTGTCAGATTGTCTGTTTGAGTTTGAGAGTGCGTACATCAGTGTTTTAGTGGGTGCGTCAGTCTCTGCATAGGTCTGTGAGTGGCTGCATGAGGGTGTCAGTGGGCTTGTGAGTGGGTGCGTGAGTGTCTGAATGGGTCTGTGAGTGGGTGCGTGTCTGAGTGGGTCTATGAGTGAGTGCGTAAGTGTCTAAGTGGGTATGTGAGTGGGAAAAATTGATCGAAAGAGAGACAGAAAGAGAGAAAGAAAGTGTGAGAGAGAGAGAGTTTTTTAGGCTTTAATATCTCATATACCTGGAATGAGATATTTTTGTTGGATTTAACAAAAAAACGTATTTAATATTTTGTCAAAAGGATAACTTTTTAGTTAAAAAAACAAAAAAGAAATGAGTCCAGCTGAACTCAAACTGAAGGTCTTCACACTGAGCTATGGGGGTTTTCTTTTCTTTTTTACTTTTTTAGCCCATTATGGGCTATGTGGGACTGCGAGGGAGCTCTCAGGGGCTCCCTCCATGGTCCCTACTTTGTTTTTTAATTTTTTAATTTGTTTATTATAATGCTCTTACAGGCTACCTGGCACTGCTGAGGAAGCCTTAAGACTTACCTCGCAATGCCAATGCTTCAGCAAGCACGGAACTGCTTTGAGAGCAGGTCCGTAGTTGCTAAACCATTTCATCTCTGTCCCACGGGTGTAGGGAACAGAGATGAAACTTCCGATTTTGACAACGGGACCTGCTTTGCAGGACAAACCACAGTAAACAGTAATGTCCCCGGGGGTGGGTACCCCGAGACATAGCAGGGGCTGGCCTTGGGGGGTGGCTGTCCCTTGTCTATCTGTGGCACTGCGAGGGAGGCCGAGTGGCCGCATGGCCTTGTGCCCCCCCTCCATCAAGAATTTAGCCCCTGGGTGGTGGTCCATGCTTTGTGGGGGTCCTAACGGGACACCCTTTCCTTTTGTAAACATTTGTCCTGGGGGTGGTGGTCTCTTGGGTAGTAGGGGGCAGGCTGCCCCCCAGTACAAATGTAGTGTTGCCCCAGGAGTATGGTCCCTGGGGCTGCAGGGGTGGCGTGCGCCCCCGCTCTAAATAACTTGTTGCCCTGGGTCCCCATGCATTAATTATTAATTAAAAGATCTCCCCTGGGAGGTGGTGGTCCCAAGGGCAGCAGAAGGGGGCCAGGAGCACCCACTTCATTTTTTTTTTTTAAAGGCCCCCGGGACTTGGTCCGCCCAGGGGAATAAAGCTAACAAAGTGCAGAAGCTTATGCATTGTTTTTTTTTGTTTTTTTTATTTGGCAAGCAGATTTGTGGATCCGCTGCGTCTCCACTCGTGAAATAAAAAAAAAGATTTTTATCCCACCAGAGCAAAGTGGTCACGGTGTTCGTACCCTGGCCCCTTTTGTTTTTTTTAAACTTTTTTGGGGGGACTCAGCTGAAGCCTATCTCACGATGGCTGACAACATTTCAACAGCTTCTTTTGTTTTTGTTGAAGTGTTATCAGCCAATCAGATATCAACACTATCGTTCGCGTCCCTAGTTATACAAATTTGTTTCCCCTTACTTTCTCAAAAACTTCTCAATGGAATTACACCAAAACAAAACAAGCACTCTTTCTGTACGAGAACCTACCTTCCTGCCTCATTTGGTGTAATTTCGTCAAGTAGTTTTTGCGCTATCACTGACAAATGAATGGGGAAAACATGTTTTTGGACCATCCTTTTTTCTGAACCTTCCCTTCATGGATCAACCCGAACCTTTTCAGACAGCAGCTGATGGGACTGGCAATTTTTTTTGGAATGTTTTGTGAAGATTCGGCAAGCGGTGCCAAAGATATAGCTAAGTAAAAAACTATTTTTATATAGAAACTAGGTTGTAACTATAACTACCTAGCGAGGACTGCCACTAGGTCATATATATATATATATATATATATATATATATATATATATATACATATACATATACATATATAGATAGATATATGTAGAGAGAGAGAGAGAGCTATAGATATATAGACATATAAAAACACATACACTACCTATTGCTGATCGCCACTAAGTATTTATAGTTAGGGCCTAGTTTCCTCAGACGGAGCATATTTTGTTTTGCCAGTAACTTTGGCAACGCTTGACGAATCTTGATGAAACTTTCAAAACGTATACTTTGGTCAGTTCAGCTGCAGTCATGAAAGTTTCAGGGTGATCGGTCAAGCAGGGGCGGAGAAAAAGGGGAGTCTCAAAACACGTTTTCCTCATTCATTTTTCCATCGGACCTTTAGACACGCTTACAGCTCAAACCACTATACAGAATTACACCAAATTTGGCATGAAGCTAGATTATGTTCTTCAGTCTATGCTTTTTTGTGGTTTGATGCACATCTGTTCAGTAGTTTTGGAGTAATTTAGGGCCAAAAAATATAGCTATCTAGGGATGTGGATACTCCATGGACCCAACTGTCCCCATGCTGATATCTGATTGGCTGCCAACACTTCAACAAGTGTTGGTAGCCATTTTGGGACTCGGCTTCAGCTGAGTGCCAGAAAAAAAGCCCAAAAAAAGAAAAGGGGAAAGGGTAGACTCACAGTGAACCCTTAGCCTTGGTGCTGAGGTGTCCCTGAGGGACCCTGCGAAGACTAAAAAGCATTTCTCTTTTTAAACAACATCACAAAAATACGCAGATGAATCCGCTGATTTTTTTTAAAATGTGGCACAAATCAATCTCTGGGAGCAACATTCCTTCAAAATCCAGGATGGCAAAAATTCAATCTTAAAGTTGAGATCTGACTGAGTTCACCCACTGATGTTGCTAAGTTTCCCTTCACACACCCCTTTCCAGCCCTCTCACAATCTAATCAGGGGCACCTGGTTGTATGGGGCTGCAGGAAATGGGGGAGGTACAGTTGCTTTCTCAAATGTCCTTCCCTCCTTTGAAGTTCAGTTTGGCTGATCTCCCCCCATCCAGTCCTTCCATCTGCTTGGGCAGATCTCCTCCACCATATGGTTCCTTTGCTTCAGCTCAGACCACTTCACACCGCATCAAGGCAGCTTGGCTCAGAATTCCAGAGACTGACCAATCAGAGAAGGGTGCTACAGGACTGAAGTTGGTAACCTTTAGCAAGATCTCTAAAACTCTTTCACTGTTCAAGTTATATTAAATTGAACAGTGGCAAGTTGTTGGATTTAATATAACTTTTAATTGTAAATGAAACTTGCTATATTTAGCTTGTTCCTATGGAAAATTAGATGTTATTCTTTTAAAATAAAGTCTCTCTAAATTAGCCTATGGAACCCGTCCACTGCAATGAGGAAAAACAAATGTGGCTATTTGTCCCTCACCAGGGGTTATAAACATATTTTATAAAGTCCCTGCTTATAGTTACACTGCATGTCTATTGAACATTTATATTCCAGTATATCTGTCTTGAACTAGGTGTGGGATGTTGTATTTTCAAGATATTATGAGAAAGTTTAGTCTTCGTGTTTTGAAAACATAGGTCCAATTGCATTTCACGTTATTACTTGTTCTATTGCCCATTTTTCCCTCTTTTTCCATTATTCCTTTTTGTCACTTTCTTTTCTTCTTCTCTTTTTTCCTATGTTGGTGTATGAGTGATAATACACCATACCCTTAAGCCACAAGGCTTGGTTATGTCATTGATTTAAAGGTGATTATGTATGGGTCAAAATTTGAAGATATCATTTTCTTCTACATTTGTTTTGAAAAATTATTTTGACAATATAAATCATGCAGGATGGTTATGAAATTTATTGAAATGCCATTGGGCTTTTATAATTTGACTGGGGATTAACTGAGAAAATAAGCCAATTTATGTTTTATTTTGTGTCAGAGTACCTTGGTTCGATCTCCTCAGGAGCAGAAGATAAATCTTCAGTCTCAACCCAGACTACTCGCAACGAAATAGAATCTCCGTTTTGGGTACCCTGGAGGGGGGAAAGAGGAATGGGGTTTAGAGAGACTGCCTCAGAGATAGTGTTTTTTTTAATACTCAGTTTTCCCTTCACTTCTTATCTTAACTTGATAACAGCAAATGCAAAATTAGAATTACAATTACTAGGGGCACACTATTGTAACTACATCATTCATTTACATTTGCTAATGATTATGTTCACTCAACAAATTATTTCTCACTCTCTTACCCTGAGCCCCCTGAGGATATTGCCTCTCTCTTTCTCTATTACTGTTGAATGTTGAATAATAGAAGTTTTTAATAAATAGTTTTCTTAGAAGATGGTCTCCGTTTTTTAAAGTGCATAATAGCTTACTTCGCAGACTTCGTGCTGATATATAGACGTTTACTTCGTTTGACTGCATGTTCTTTTGAATAGTAGCTATATGTATATATATATATTGACTTTCATCTATATATAGATATATATAAATATATATATATATTAAATATATATATATATATATATATATATATATATATAATATATATACATATATATCTATGTATAGATGAAAGTCAAGTATGATAGTATAATGCATGAAGACTGTATTTTCTGTTGTCTGTTTTATGTTTATCTATTCTGTTTCGAATAATCTGTATACTTCTTTAACTTGTTGTGTTGATAATATTTTTATATTCTTTGGATGTTCACAAGAAATACTTTCAGCCAGAAACTCATTCATAAGCTGCAAAAACTTTCTGCCTCTGCTTCTAAACAATTAAATATTATCTGTAGTTATCTTGAATAGTCCATGAAATGCATGCGAAGCAAAGTTTGCCTCAGAAAACATTTATCTCACAATGAGTGCTTTCTCAACACATCTGGATTCCTGTCAGGTCACAGTTGAAGTGCGAAGCTCTCTAGCGGCGTGCGCGTATCATAGCAGGGAAATTGAGTGCAACACTAGAATGACAACTTAACGTTTGAACTTCTCATCGGCCATCTTGAATTCCGTTCTTCCACATTTTCTTTGCAACGTGAGCAGCACGACTCAACAAACGTTTCTCCATGAAGGACATCGCTTTTTCCACTGTGGATACTTCTTTACCAGCACTCCTATAGCTTTTCCTGTATGTTTCGCTGTTATTACTTGGCAAGTTTGAGAGTTCTTGACAGTACTCCCCCTCAAGGAACAGTTCTCCAATTTAGGTTTGTTTGGATAAGTTCTGTGGAAGTTATTTATTAATCTTGAGGCGTGCACATTATCATGAGGTTCCTAGGATCTTTCTTCCGGACCATAACCTTTCTATATAATTAAATAGTATAACTTGCCTTTTCCCATCGTGGAATCTAAAATTCGATTAACCTCATACTTATCTGCAGAGTTAATCTGGATAGGATTCGGAGGAGTGTTTAAATGCAAATTGGGAGGACTGTTCTTTAGCAATGAAACATGGAAGACTGGATGTATTTTTAGATATGATGGTAACTGCCATGGGCTTGATCAGCTTGTCTACCTTAAATAGACCAATGAATCATGGCTGAAATTTTCGGTTTCCTTTGAGATGTAAATGTTGTGTGGATAACCAGACTCTGGGGGTCATTCCAACTTTGGTGGGCGGCGGAGGCCGCCCGCCAAAGTTCCCCCGTTGAAAGACCGCTCCGCGGTCAAAAGACCGCGGGGGTCATTTTGACTTTCCCGCTGGGCCGGCGGGCGACCGCCAAAAGGGCGTCGCCGGCCCAGCGGGAAAGACCCTGCAACAATGAAGCCGGCTCCGAATGGAGCTGGCGGAGTTGCAGGGGTGCGACGGGTGCAGTAGCACCCGTCGCGATTTTCACTGTCTGCAAAGCAGACAGTGAAAATCTTTATGGGGCCCTGTTAGGGGGCCCCACGACACCCGTTCCCGCCATCCTGGTTCTGGCGGTGTAAACCGCCAGAAACAGGCTGGCGGGAAGGGGGTCGGAATCCCCATGGCGGCGCTGCAAGGAGCGCCGGCATGGAGGATTCTCTGGGCCAGGGGTAATCCGGTAGGAAACCGCCGGATCCCCTTTTCTGACCGCGGCTTTACCGCCGCGGTCAGAATAGCCCTGGAAGCACCACCAGCCTGTTGGCGGTGCTTCCGTTGCCCTCCGCCCTGGAATGAGGGCCTCTGTCTCCTCTTGTAAAAATTGGACTCTCTCTTCTTTTCTTATCTGCCTGAGATTTATATGAGTTTTTTGCTCGAGTTATATTTTTTTCTAGAGCTAACTAAGGTGGTCTGTAATCTCTTTATTATTTCTTCTACTACTGGAACTGTGTCATCTTCTTTACCTAAAATGACATTAGGATGCCTGCCTTGATTTAGGTAAAAAGGAGTGAACCCAGTGGTGGAATGCACAGCATTATTATAAGCAAATTCACCTTCTCAAACCAACTCCGGCCATTTCCTTCTCTTGATCAAGTAAATTGAGTCTTAAATATTGTTCTAATTCTTGATTCACTCTCTCTGTTTCCCCATCTGTTTCTGGATGATAACTGGTAGAGAAACGTGACTCGATTCCTAATCGCTTAGTGAAAGCCTTCCAAAAGTGGGAAACAAATTTGGATCCCCTGTCAGAAACAAGGATTTTTAGAATCCCATGAGCTTGTACTATATGTTGTGAAAACAACTCGGAAACTTGTGGGACTCAAGGAATTTCTTTTAAATGAATGAAATGTGCCATCGTGGTGAAAATGTCCCAACAAACTAAGATAGTAAACCTTGACTTCTAGGGAGATCTACAATGAGGCCCATAGTAACAGTATGCAAGGGTGGGGTTCTGTGGGTAATGGTCTTAAAAGACCTTGTGAAGCTGTTCTGTTGGATTTTCCTTTTTGACACGTTTTACAAGTTGGCACATATTGTCTTCTCTGAGTTTTCATTTGTGGCCAACAAACATTTTGCTGTATCAAATCTTGAGTGTTTTGAACCCCTTTCTGTCCAGCCAGTTGATCATCATGGCAAGCCTGAAGAACCTTTTCCTGTAATTCTAAAGTTGGTATATACAATACATCCTTATAATATGGTAATCCATCCTTGTTAGAAATGGGGTTTTTGGTTGTCAGTCATGTTACCCCCTGTCCAAGCAAGAACCCTCACTCTAGTCAGGGTAAGTCACACACAATCCAAATTATCCTGTGCCACCCACTGGTAGCTTGGCACTGAACAGTCAGGCTTAACTTAGAAGGCAATGTGTGAAGCATTTGTGCAATAAATCATACAATAACACAATATAGCACCACAAAAATACACCACACAGTGTTTAGAAAAAATATATAATATTTATCTGGATATTTGCAGGTCAAAACGATAAAAGATGCAATATGAATTTGTAAAGATATCACTGAAAAGTGATATAAAGGGGGTCATTCTGACCTCGGCGGTAAAAGGTGCTTACCGCCGGTCAGAAGACCGCCATAACCCCGCCGCGGTCGCGGTAAACCGCCACGGTCATTCTGACCCGCAACTGGCAAACCACCAAAAACCCGACATCAACAAAAGTCCGCCACACCAAAGGTCAGCGGGAAACTGGCGATGACCAAACCTCCACCGTCACGCCAACAGAAATACGCCCATACCATTCCGACCCACAAATCCCCGCAGCGGTCTTTCAACCGCGGTATTCCATTGGCGGTACACACCGCCGCGGTCAAAATACACACACCTTTACAAAACACAACCACATTGGACAATTCAAAATACACGCACCTGAGACACATACACACACCACTCCCACACACCCAATTAAATATAAAACACACACCCACATCACCCACAAACCCCTACGATCACAATTGGGACTGAAGGACAGAGAGAGACAGCACAGAATAGAGTACACCATCACACAGAGGCAAATCACAACATCACCTACACAATATCCACGCACCAAACACCACAAACCACCGCACTCACCACACTCTACAACACATACACCACCCCTCACCTCATCCACACCACCCCATGGCACCCCAAAGACACCCCAGGTTCTCTGACGCAGAACTCAGGGTCATGGTGGAGGAAATAGTTCGTGTAGAGCCCCAGCTCTTCAGGGCACAGGTGCAGCACACCACCATTGCCAGGAAGATGGAGCTATGGCAAAGAATAGTGGACAGGGTCAACGCTGTGGGACAGCATCCACGAAATCGGGACGACATCAGGAAGCGGTGGAACGACCTACGGGGGAAGGTGCGTTCCATGGTATCAAGGCACAACATCGAGGTGCAGAAGACTGGCGGCGGACCCCCACCTACTCCCCCAGAATTCACAGCATGGGAGGAGGAAGTCTTGCACATCCTGCATCCTGAGGGCCTCGCAGGAGTAGGCGGAGGAATGGACTCTGGTAAGTCAAATCTTCACTACTTCATTCCCCCCACCCCACCTGCATGCCAAATCATACCCCCACCCTTACCCTTACCCCCACCCCCATCACACCAACTCCTTGCTAATGGATCACCATCACAACCCACCCATCCCAAAACCTAGCCCTGCATGCGTCCCAAAAGCATGGACACCCATCACCAAAGCATGCCCACTGCACACACCCATCACCCCCACAAGCCACCGTCACAAAAGCCCCCCAAGGGAATGCCAGCACTGGGGGACACGGCCACCCACCCATTACACGAAATGGCACACACAGAAGCAATAACCATACTCTTATACCCCTGCAGGACCCGAACGCCACCACACCGCCACGGAGGGTCCAGAGATGTCCATCCGACCCCCAGAAGAGGCCCCCAGTGATGACAGCAGCTCTGTCTCCCTGGACCCAGATGACCAGCCCGGCCCATCGGGGACCTCGGGACAGTCGGTTCCCCACTGACAGCCACAGGCTACAGCAGACCTAACCCCCTCTGGAAACACCAGCACAGCTCCCACCCAGCGGGCCCATGCCTCTGTCTCCAGGACACGTCAATCAGGGGTGTGTCCACCACTACAGGGCACCCAGGTTGACCCACCACCCCAACAACAACAGGGACCTGGGGGCAGTGGTAGTGGGCACACGGTCCAGGGGACAGAGGCCCAGGGAAACAGGGGAACTGGGAGGGCTGCTGTGCGACAGGGGGGGACAGGCCCAGGGAACCGACTCTCCAAGAGGCCCTCTCCTCCATCATTGGAGCATACCACCGCTCCCAGGAGACGATGGCTACGGTACTGGCCAGGTTCCAGGAGATCCAGCTACTGCAGGAGGAACAGTACATGGGGTTCAGAGAGAAACTGCAAAACATTAGTTCCGCAATGGGGACCATCGTCGTGGCCCTTAACCAGATAGTCACCACATTGCGGGACCATGTGGCCCCACAAAGGGCCCCTGTCACTAGCCTGGACCAGAAACAGCCTACCACCTCCGCCGGCGCTAGTGGACAGGAGGCCCCCACACAACGACATGCCACCCGAACCCCACCTCCTGCAGAAGAAGAACCACCCCGCAAGCCGTACCTGAGATCTCACAAGAAGACAGAGTAGGATGCCAAGACCCCCGCCAGCAAAGGATACCCCCTGATGTCATCCCACTGTCCCACATTGTCACCCTGTCCAAACTTAAACTGCCCCTGCTCCATCCTTCCACAGGCATATGGACAATGCACCTGTGAGACTGAAAACTGGACTCTGCCATGGACATTACTCCACCATCACCCATCACCATTTTACAATCATGTTCCTAAATTTAGCACTTTAATAAATTCACTTATTGCACTTAAAAAATCTGGAGTCTGCCTGTATTTTTAACAAATGTATTAGACATAACGGTGCCAAAATGTTCAGTTACATTGTGATGACAACATACCACAGCTGTAGTCCATGGGCAAACAAAGCAGAGGTCACGCAGTGGGGCCCACAGCTCTGAAAACGGAAGGGAAAGTCAAAACTCAGTTAACAGGAACTGGGGGGAAACACAGACAGTAGAGAGGCAGGAGACTTTAAGTAAATGTAAAATGGCGGGGTTGATTCGTACCTGTGTGCTACTGAAAATACTGTTGTATCACTGTGTCCCTGTTGTCTGTGTCGTCCCCGTCCTCTTCCTCCTCTTCACTCTCCACAGGCTCCACAGCTGCTACAACACCACCATCTGGACCATCCTCCTGCAGGAAAGGCAGCTGGCGTCGCAAAGCCAGGTTGTGAAGCATACAGCAGGCCACGATGATATGGCACACCTTCTTTGGTGAGTACATTAGGGATCCACCTGTCATATGCAGGCACCTAAACCTGGCCTTCAGGAGGCCGAAGGTTCTTTCTATAATCCTCCTAGTTCGCCCATGGGCCTCATTGTAACGTTCCTCTGCCCTTGTCCTGGGATTCCTCACTGGGGTAAGTAGCCACGACAGGTTGGGGTAACCAGAGTCACCTATTAGCCACACACGGTGTCTCTGTAGCTGTTCCATCACATAAGGGATGCTGCTATTTCGCATAATGTACGCGTCATGCACTGACCCAGGGAACTTGGCATTTACATGGGAGATGTACTGGTCAGCCAAACAGACCACCTGGACATTCATCGAATGATAACTTTTTCTGTTCCTGTACACCTGCTCACTTCCACTGGGGGGAACCAAAGCCACATGAGTCCCATCAATGGCACCAATGATGTTGGGGATATGTCCAAGGGCATAGAAATCACCCTTCACTGTAGCCAAATCGCCCACCTCAGTGAAAACAATGCAGCTCCGCATGTATTTGATCAGGGCAGCCAACACTCTGGACAAAACCTTAGAAAACATAGGCTGAGACATCCCTGATGATATGGCCACTGTTGTTTGGAATGATCCACTTGCTAAAAAATGGAGTACTGACAGAACCTGCACCAGAGGGGGAATCCCTGTGGGTTGGCGAATGGGGGACATCAGGTCTGGCTCCAGCTGGGCACACAGTTCCTGTATAGTGGCTCGGTCAAGTCTGTATGTCAGTATGACATGTCTTTCTTCCATTGTCGACAGGTCCACCAGCGGTCTGTACACAGGAGGATTCCGCCATCTCCTCGCAAGTCCCAGAGGACGGTGCCTAGGAAGAACAACATGGAGCACAGAGTCAAGCAACCCACAGGTACGTAACCACAGCTTGCACAGTACACGATGCGCTATGCATTGAATGGCTTGTATGATTGGCAATGCAAGGCCTAGGCCTGTGTGACGCAGTAGAAATGAAGCCATGTGGGCCCTTGAAATGGTGTCTGCCTGACCTGTGAAGTGTGACAATGGGATGTGAGGTCAATGCGCTGGCGTGGCACACCGTGTCGGTAGGCGGTCGAAGACCGCGGCGCAAAGCAGCATTGGTTAACAGTGAACCCTATGGGTCTCAGGAGCCAATGACGATGTGCGCCGGCGGTCGCGGTACGCACCGCCGCGGTACGCACCGCCACGGGCGTGACCGCCATTTTCTATCTGCTTAATCACTCGAGACCTGATCATCCATAGGAGAGGACCTATACTGCAAGTGCTGCTGTGACCTCGGTCTGGAAGAGACAATGGCTGCTGTGACTGGGGAAAGGGCCCCTGCCTTCACATCTGAGGAATTGGAGAAACTTGTTGATGGGGTCCTCCCCCAGTATGCGCTACTCTACGGTCCTCCAGACCAACAGGTAAGTACACAGGGAGCACGTTGTATGGGCTATGCCTGTGTTGAGTGGGGTGGATGTAAGATGGTGGGGAGGGGAGCGAATGAGGAAGGCAACGCATGACAGATGAGAGCATGTGCCACATGGCAAGGTTGGGGGGGGGGGCACTCACATCGACCATGCAGAAAAGTGATGATATTTCTTTTCCCACCCTGTACATGTCACACAGGTCAGCGCCCATCAGAAGATTGACATTTGGCGTGCCATCGCCAAGGACGTCCGGGCCCTGGGGGTCCACAACAGACGGGGCACCCACTGCCGCAAGAGGTGGGAGGACATCCGCCGCTGGAGCAGAAAGACCGCCGAGGCTCTGCTGGGGATGGCCTCCCAACCTAGGAGGGGTGCCAGCCGCCAATTGACCCCCCTGATGTCCCGGGTCCTGGCGGTGGCCTACCCCGATTTGGATGGGCACGTCAGGACATCACAGCAGACACAAGGGGGTGAGTATCAGCACATTCTGCTATATCAGCGCACAGTGGAGGTGTCTGGGTGGGGGAGGAGGGCTGTGGCTATCTGTAGGCCAGGGCGGTTTCTGTAGGCTAGGCCCCTCCGTAAGGCATGGCCCTGTGCCCCCGCCCCCCACCTCTGTAGGGTGCTAAGTACAGCTATCCATGGCCCGGGCTCACCTATGTGTGCATTTGTCGTCCATAGACTTGTAGGCCAAGTCACAATAATTGAGTAGTGTACCCTGAGTGCGCTGCGTAGTGCAGGGGTCTTCTGTGTCTGTCCTCTCCGCCAACGGTGTCGCCAATGCATGCACTAAACATGTCTTTCTTTCTTCTTCCCCCCCTTTTTTTTGGTTTTCCTGTTCATGTGTGCCTTAGCATCATCAGGTGGAGGAGAAGTGGCATCGGCGCACGAGGGAGCTGCATCTCACATGGCCCCGGAGGGCCATGCAACTGACTCGGAGTACACCAGTGAGACGGAGGGCGAGGGGAGCTCCACAACGGGGACCCGTGGAGACGTCAGCGACACCGACACGTCCTCGGAAGGGAGCTCCCTTGTGGTGGCGGCAACATCCGTGCCCACCGCAACAACAGGTACAGCCGCCACCCAGCGCACCAGCTCCGCCCTCCCAGCAGCCCCTCAGCGTTCGCCCCGTGCCCGCTCGGCCAGGAAGCCGGGCATCTCCTTCGCCCCTGGCACCTTAGGCCCTGCCCCAGTTACCCCTGCTGCCCTCATTGAGGAGATCATTGACCTCCTCCAGACGCTCATTGTTGGGCAGTCTACCCTTTTGAATGCCATCCAGGGGGTAGAAAGGGAGGTGCATCGGAGCAATGCATACCTGGAGGGCATTCATTCGGGTCAGGCTGCCCATCAGCGATCGTTCAACGCTCTGGCCTCAGCACTGACGGCAGCCATTGTCCCTGTCTCCAGCCTCCCTCCTCCAACTCCCTCCACCCAGTCCCACTCCCCTGTTCCTCTGCCTATCCCAGACACACCTAAAGACCAGCCTGCACACACATCAACACCCAAGGGCAGGTCATCCAGACATTAGCACCACAGATCACACAAGCATTCACCCAAGCAACATCCACATGCAGACATGCCAACAGCCACTGCCTCCTCTGTGTCCCCCTCCTCCTCGTCTCCCTCCTCCCTCCCTGTGACGTCTCCACTCACACCTGCATGCACACCACAATCAGCCAGTCCGTCCATCACCACCACACCCACCAGAACAGTCCGCACACGTGCAGTCACCACCCCCACTGCCATTTACACGTCCCCTGTGTCCTCTCCCAGTGTGTCTGTCACCCCCTCTTCCAAACCACACAAACGCAGGCAGCCACCCACCCAACAGCCACCCACCTCACAACAGCCTCTGTCACAAGCACCTGCACCCAAAGACAGCACACTTGACTCTCCTACAACCACATCCTCTTCCTCCACTCCCATACCCACTGCACCTACCCTTCCCATTGCTCCTAAAAAGTTGTTCCTCTCCAAAATTAACCTCTTTGCATCACCTGACCCACCCCCTTCATCTCGTAAGAGTACAAACAGCACCTCAGCCACCACAAGCCCTGCACCTACTAGGACCATCGTTCAGGGCTATTGGAGTCCACCAGCTCCTAGGGCAGGAACATCGGCCAGCAGCAAGGGGACAGCCAGCCCACCCCCTGGGAAAAAAAACAAAAAAGGGAAGGGCCGGCGCGACAGGCCTGAGACGGCTGCCCCCAAGGACACCACCCTTGCACCGTCACCTGGCACATCCACAAAGGAAGGCAAGGGCCCCAGAGATTCGGCGAAGGAGGGCAAGGGCAGCAGGGTGGACAAGTCCGGCAGCAGGCAAGCTGCCCAGGAGGGCCCCACCAGCCCCATTTGGGGTGTGACGGAGGACACCCACGGGCCCAGGACTCCAGCACAGGAGGGCCCCGCAAGCGAAAGGTCGGATGGCGACTGAGCGGGAATTATTGGCCAGATCTGGTTCCCTAGGAACACAAGACAAGCACCGCTGAACAGGGCCCCGCCGTGACAAGCACCGCTGAACAGGGCCCCGCCGTGACAAGCACCGCCGAACAGGGCTCCGCCGTGACAAGCACCGCTCCGCTGGGCACTGCCGTCTCTGAACTGGTCCGCTGGGCCCTTCCTGTCAAGCACCGCTCTGCTGGGCCCTTCCTGTCATTCACCGCTCCGCTGGGCCCTTCCTGTCAAGCACCGCTCCGCTGGGCCCTTCCTGTCAAGCACCACTCCGCTGGGCCCTTCCTGTCATTCACCGCTCCGCTGGGCCCTTCCTGTCAAGCACCGCTCCGCTGGGCCCTTCCTGTCAAGCACGGCTCCGCTGGACCCTTCCTGTCAAGCACGGCTCCGCTGGGCCCTTCCTGTCATTCACTGCTCCGCTGGGCCCTTCCTGTCAAGCACCGCTCCGCTGGGCACCGCCGTCTCTGAACTGCTCCGCTGTGCCCTTCATCTCAAGCACCGCTGGCCCATTGGCAGTGCCGGATCTGTGTCGGGCAGGGCTTCACGAAGCACTCTGGCCAACATACCTCCTCCATAACCAGTGGAGTCTGTAATCCACCTGATGGACTGTGGCTTTGCACTCCCCAGGATGGTACAGTGGGCAATCCACCCACTGTAGAGACTTGAGAAACTGTGGCTTTGCACTCCCCAGGATGGTACAGTGGGCATGGAGGCCCCTCGTGGATCTGGCGTCGTGGACTCATGTGGCTGAGGTGCCCCCCTTCCCTTCCCCCTGAGGTGCCTGTGGTTTTATTATCTGATGCCCCAGCAGTGTTCTCTCCGATGGAATCGGGTCTGGTGTGTGGGATTTGCCCATGTGTTTATGCACATTGGCCCACGAACAATGGAATGTAGCCAATATGTGCCGGACTTTTGGACTATGTATATATTGTTCATGTTGTAATATATTTATTTTATATATTTCATATTTCACTTAACTTCACATATGCTATAATATACTTCAATTTTAATGATCTTTTTATTTTGTCTTTCCATTATTCCGGGGGGTTTGGGGGGTGTCACTCTGACTTGTTGCTCTGCATTGGTGTGTGGGGATTTGGGGGGGGGGGTGTGTTGCGTATGTGTTTGCCCGAAACCTTTTCTCCTCCCCCCTCCCCTGTGTCGTAGGTGCAGTACTCACCGTTGTCTTCTGCGCCGGCGTTCGTGCTCCTGGTAGAGGAGCAGGAAGACAATGGCTGGTAGGATGTTTAATTCGGGTTCCATGCTGTCCAGATTCCTTGTGGAGTGCGTATAGGTGAGTGTTTTCCCGTTCGTAGTCTGTTTCCGCCGTGTTTTTATCGGCGGGGCTCCCGCCCCGGAAAAGGTGGCGGATTGGTGGGTCGTGATAGTGTGGGCGGTACATTGTCTTCCGCCTGTCTGTTGGCGGTGACCGCCGCGCTGTTTGTTTGTCCCGCCGTGGCGGTCGGAGTGTTAAAGTGGTGGCCTGTGTTGGCGGTTCCCGCCAGGGTCAGAATTCCATTTTTTTCACCGACCGCCAGGGTTGGAATGACCCCCAAAGTGTCTTAAGTCTTTAAATAGCAAAGAAAGTCTCTTTCAAGCACAAAGTACCTGGTTTGGAGTTGAAAATCTCTGCAGAGGGCCGCAGAAGAGGAGATGCATGGAAAAATGGTGTGTCCCGGGGTCTGTGCATGGATTCCTCGGCTTGTTATCCGGCTGCGCGTTATTCCGGGGGGCTGTGCGTGGAATTTTCTTTCTCACGGCAGACGTCACATCGATTTCCTCTCTGGAAGTCGGGCGGCGCTGTCCATGCGAGGCCGTGCGTCGAAGTTCCGGTCGCACCGCCGGCGTAGTGTCGAGCGGCGTCTTTCCGGATCGGTGTGCGGTGAATTTTTCACTGCGGAGCAAGCTGTGCGTCGACATTTTCGGCGCACAAGGAGTCCAGTTGAAAAAGAGAAGTCTTTTTGGTCCTGACACTTCATGGCTCTATCCAAGTCCTTGGAGTGCACTTTTTTCAGCAAGACAAGAGATCAGCAAGGCAGCAGGACAACAGCAAGGCAGCAGTCCTTTGTAGAAAGCAGACAGGTGAGTCCTTTGAGCAGCCAGGCAGTTCTTCCTGGCAGGATGCAGGTTCTGGTTCAGGTTTCTTCTCCAGCAAGTGTCTGAGGTGGTAGGGCAGAGGCCCTGTTTTATACTAAAATGTGCCTTTGAAGTGGGGGAGACTTCAAAGAGTGGCTAAGAAGTGCACCAGGTCCCCTTTCAGTTCAATCCTGTCTGCCAGGGTCCCAGTAGGGGGAGTGGGCAGGCCCTCCACCCTCCCAGCCCAGGAAGACCCACTCAAAATACAGATGTATGCAAGTGAGGCTGAGTACCCTGTGTTTGGGGTGTGTCTGTGTGAATGCACAAGGAGCTGTCAACTAAACCTAGCCAGAAGTGGATTGTAAGGCACAGAAAGATTTAAGTGCAAAGAAATGCTCACTTTCTAAAAGTGGCATTTCTAAAATACTAATATTAAATCCAACTTCACCAGTCAGCAGGATTTTGTATTACTATTCTGGCCATACTAAATATGACCTTCCTACTCCTTGCAGATCAGCAGCTACCACTTCAACAATGTATGAGGGCAGTCCCAATGTTAGCCTATGGATGGAGCAGGCCTCACAGTAGTGCAAAAACGAATTTAGGAGTTTTACACTATCAGGACATATAAACTACACAGGTACATGCTCTGCCTTTTACCCACACAGCATCCTGCTCTAGGGGTTACCTAGGGCACACATTAGGGGTGACTTATATGTAGAAAAAGGGGAGCTTTAGGCTTGGCAAGTACTTTTAAATGCCAAGCCGAGGTGGCAGTGAAAGTGCACACACAGGCCTTGCAATGGCAGGCCTGAGACAAGGTGAAGGGGCTACTTAAGTGGGTGGCACAACCAGTGCTGCAGGCCCACTAGTAGCATTTAATCTACAGGCCCTAGGCACATATAGTGCACTCTACTAGGGTCTTACAAGTAAATCAAATAGGCAATCATGGATAAACCAATCAACAGTACAATTACACAGAGAGTATATGCACTTTAGCACTGGTTAGCAGTGGTAAAGTGCCCAGAGTTAAAAAGCCAACAACAACAGGTCAGAAAAAATAGGAGGAAGGAGGCAAAAAGTTTGGGGATGATCCTGTCAAAAAGGTCAGGTTCAACAATCCTTAATCACTCTTTCTGGAGCTTCTTTGGACCACTTCAACATCTTTCTGGCGTTAAGGTTTCTTGAATTTCTTTGGTCAGATCTGCATTATGAATGGTTAACATAAACTTCTCTTTTGGAATGATCAGACATTTTTCTGGAGGTTCTTTGGATGCATCGACATCAATTCGTGACAGAGCATCTGCCTTGCCATTAGCTTTCCCAGGTCGAAAGGTGATGACATAATAGAAGTCTGCAAAATAAAGGGACCAACACAATTGTCTTGATGTTAATGTACAAGCTGACTATGAAAACTGTAAATTTCGATGGTCGGTGTAAACAGTTACTTAATGTCTAGCTCCCAAAATGTAATTTCTCCATTCACGAAGGACTGACAAAAGCTCCTCATCAGCAATAGAATAGTTTACCTCTAGCGGAGTTAATTTTCGAGACAAAAAGGCAACTGGATGCAATTGCCCTGTATTTTTATGACGCTGAGATATAATACCTCCTATAGTGATGTCTGAAGCATCTGCTTCCACATAATAAGGCTCATCTGGATTGGGGTGAAGCAATATAGGGGCTGTGGTGAAGGAGTCTTTCAAAAATGTAAAAGCAGCATTGGCTTCTTTTGTCAACTCAAACCTCACTCCTTTTTTTTACAAACAATTGATGGGAGTGACTTTTTGAGAAAAATTGGATATGAATCTTCGATAGAAGTTGCCTGATCCCACAAAGCTTTTGATTTCTTTAATGTTGCAAGGAGGAGGACAATCTTGAACGTTTTTTATTTTAGTTGGATCCATATTGACTCCTTCTGGTGACGCAACGAATCCAAGGAACTCTACTCGTTCTCCATGAAATTCACACTTTTACAATTTCACATACAGATTGTGCTCTTACAGTCTCATGAGGATGGATCGAACATGTGAAACATGTTTTTGTAGATTGTCAGAAAAACTCAAGATATCTTCTATATATACCACAGAAATTCTGTCAAGAAATTCTCGTAATATATAATTTACAAAATGCTGACAAGCCGCAGGAGCATTACATAAACCATATGGCATCACTTGATAGTCAAATAATCCAGAACGAGTTCGGAAGGCTGTTTTCCATTCATCTCCAGATGCCACTCGTATCAAATGATATGCACCTCGCAGATCTTACTTGGTGTAAACTTTAGAGTTTTTTACTTGATATAGAAGGGTTGACACCAAAGGCAATGGATATCGGTTCTTGATAGTGACTTGATTAAGGGCTCGAGAATCAATGCAAGCTTGGAGTACCCCATCTTTCTGAGTATGAAAAACAACGGGAAGGATACTGGAGATTGAGAGGGCAAATAAAACCATTGGCTAAATACTGATCCAAATACTCTTTCAAATATTGGTTCTCTGCTTCTGTTAATGCGTATATTCGACTACATGGCAATATTGCCCCCGGCTCCAATTCAATTTTGCAATCATAGGGTCAATGTGATGGAAATTTCTTAGCCTCTTTCTTGTCAAAGACGGTAATGAAATCTTCATATTCTTTCGGAAATTCTGTTAATTCAAGAGCACAAATCATTGGAGAATGTTTTGATAAACAGGCCGCTTGTGACTTTATAAACGTCCCGACTTGATTGTGGAAACAATTCTCTTTACAATAAGAAGAGTTTATTTCTACTGTTCGTTTACTTCAATCAATTTAAGAATTTTGCTCAGTAAGCCAGGTTGAACCCAAAATTAATTGAAATTGCTGAGCATCTATTAAATTAAAAATTATCCGTTCTTGATGGCCACCAAAACCTTGTAATTGAATTGGTTCAGTCTCATGAGCATCTGGTCCTGAAGAGCGACTGGTAACATCTACTGCTCTTACTGCTTCCAAAGCAGTTCTCTTGACAAACTGAATTCCCATCTTACGAGCATATTTGATGCCATAAAAATTACCTGTAGCTCCAGAATCAATCATAACTGATATTCCTTGAATTTCCTTCTCATGAGTCTTGACTGACACAGTTTGCACCAAATGTGGTGCTGCCATCTGTAAAGTATTTGCCACTTGTTGTTCTGAGGGAGTTGTCTTGGTTTCTGCTTTTATCAGGGCAACTCCCACTACTGATGGAGCTGGCCTTTTCCCGACTGCCCTGTCTTTGGTTTCTTGGGACATTATTCAACGAAATACCCAGATGCACCACAATATAAACACAGCTCATTCGTTCTTTGCTTTTCCTTTTCTTCTTTAGATAGCGGTCCTCGTATTGAACTAATTTGCATTGCTGCTTCTCCTTCTCCAACTTTCATTTGATCATTCTTTACTCAATAGAATCTCAGTGGGAGAGGCCAATCATCTCTCCTTTTTTCAGCTCTCCCTTCAGTTAACCGATGGTCAATTTATAATGCAATATCAATTAATTCTGAAATTTCAGTGGGTCAATTTGGAACTTGTTCCAACGTATCTTTCAATTCATCTTTTAACCCACAATAGAATATTGCAGCTCTTTTTGACTCTGGCCAATTAGTTTCTACTATGAGTTTATTGAAATTCACTAGATAAGCTACTAAATCTTTATTTCCCTGCTTGATTTCCTAGAGCTCATTATCTGTGGCTTGAGCTGCTGTTCAGCAATTGAATATTCTTAAAAACGCATGTTTGAAATTTTGAAAATTAGATAAAACTGGATTCTTTCTGGAAACAATTGGCATGGACCATGCATCTGCATCACCTGTCAGATAAGACAATATAAATGCCACCTTGGATTGGTCTTCGGAAAAAATAATAGGTCTACATGAAAAATGCAATAAGCATTGAGTTAAAAAAATGTTTGCTTAATTTGGATCTCTACTAACACGTTCAGGTTGTGCCAGGGGAATTATGGGAGAAAAAGCATGAATTACTTGAGTAGATATACCTGTGGACTGTGAAGCACTAGGAGTCTCTGAAAATGCTGAGTCACTAGACTTGGAAGTATTTCCTAACTAATTTATTCTTTGTTTTATCTGTACTGTCTCTTCTATGGTATTGTTTAACTGTTTCTGCAATCCTTCCAAAATGGTGGCTAGTGCCTTGACATCAATTGCTTTGGCCATTCTGCTCAGGAGGCAATCTAACTTCCCAGTAATAATAGGGAGGGCACGTCAATCTGTCAGAGTACCTTGGTCCAGTCTCCTCAGGAGCAGAAGATAAATCCTCAGTCCCAACCCAAACTACTTGCAACAAAATAGAATCTCCGTTTTGAGCACACTGGAGGGGAATGGGCTTTAGAGAGACTGCCTCAGAGATGGTGTTTCCTCTTAATACTCAGTCTGCCAATCACTTCTTATCCTAACTAGATAACAGCACCTGCAAAAATTACAATTACAATTACTAGGGACACACTATTGTAACTACATTATTCATTTACATTTGCTAATGATTAGGTTCACTTAACAATTATTTCTCACTCTCTTACCCTGAGCTCTCTGAGGATTTTGCCTCTCTCTTTCTCTATTACTGTTAAATGTTGAATAATAGAAGTTTTTAGTAAATAATTTTCTTAGAAGTTGTTATCCGTTATATTAAATGAAGATAAGCTTACTTCTTAACCTTCGTGCTGATATATATATTTTGAGTTCATTTGACTGCACGTTCTAAAACGATTTTGAATAGTTGCCATATATATATATATATATATATATATATATATATACATACATATATATATATGTATATATATATATATATATATATATATAGCTATATATAGATGAAAGTCATGTCTGATAGTATAATGCGTGAAGATTGTATTTCCTGTTGTCTGTTTTATGTTTATCTTTTCTGTTAAGAATAATCTGTATGCTTCTTAAACTCATTGTGTTTATATTCTCTAGTAAACCTTTCAAACTCTGATTGATAATGTTTTTATATTCTTTGGATGTTCACAAGAAATACTTTCAGCTGGATACTCATTCATAAGCTGCAAAAACTTTCTGTCACTACCACTGCTTCTAAGCAATTAAATATTATCTGTAGTTATCTTGAATAGTCTGTGAAATGCATGTGAAGCCAAGTTTGCCTCAGAAAACGTTTAACTCACAATGAGTGCTTTCTCAACACATCTGGATTCCTGTCAGGTCACAGTTGAAGTGCAAAGCTCTCTAGTGGCCCGCACGTATCGTAGCAGGGAAATTGAGTACAACACTTGAACTTCTCGTCGGCCATCTTGGGTTCTTTTTTTCTTAATTTTAATTGCAACGTGAGTAGCACGACATGACAAACCTTTCTCCAGGAAGGACATCATCCACTGTGGATACTTCTTTACCAGCACTCCTATAGGTTTTCCTGTACGTTTCACTGTTATTACATGGCAAGTTTGAGGGTTCTTCACACTTTGTTGGAGAGAATACCACATCTGGTATTGGGCTCTGACGAAGACAGTGAGGGTCGATACACATGAGCTCTGACTACAAATTTTTCTATGGCATTATCCTGGAGTGCGGGCTTCTTTCCTGGATGAACACTGAGTGAAACAAAGGATTGTTTGTATATTATATTAGCGGGTCCTATGCCCGATTGCCCTGCACTAACCCGTATATATATATATATATATATATATATATATATATATATATACACCTCTGTTATATTGTATGCTTACTGGAACAGGGATCTACCATCACAGTTTAAAAGTTTATATCATAATTTTGAAGGTTGAAGAAATTAATAATTACTTTGCTTCTTCCTCATGTTCTTTCTCCAGGAAGTTCACATCAAACCTTTATCCGGTAAGGAAGTCTTATGCCTCACCTTTCTTGCATGACATAAATGCACTTTTTAGACAGGGAGTCAGCAGCCCTACAGAAGTCTGCAGAGCAGTATTGGCCATTTATCTAGCTCTAAACATGTTGGAAAGGTTAATGACAGTCTGACTCATCAATGTCAGATACAACCGTTGTTAATATGCAATTTTAATCATATCAAGAGCACTCTATAATAAAAGGGTACTTTTGGTTATATCCTTAGATATTTTCATACAACACCTGGACCCCTGTATTGTCCTGTTCCAGAGAATATCTAAGAACTCACATCCTGGGTGAGTCCACTAAAGTGGCACTGTCCTACCAAAATGAAGCATGCCATGAGAAGTTGTTTGGGTGAGGAGACCCTCAAACACCTTGTTTGATGAAGGACACCATTAGGGACATGGTTCTGGGCTTCAAAAGTGATAGGACACCGACCCAAGTACCTTTTGTGAAGTGTAGGATAATAGGAGGGCGTGCCTTAGAAAATATTTTTCCTCATTCTCCCCTGTGTTCAAAGCAACACAATATCATAGAGGGGCCACATGTGTAGCTCTGTGGTGCCATCTTGAACATATTCATTATTTACTACAACACAATAAAAACACATAACCCTCATACACACTGCATGCATGTAGGTGTGATGTATTACATTTAGATAATAGCCCCTGTTTAAGCAATTTCAAATATCTTTGTTGCAGCTGATGATGGTTATGCTCTCTCTTTCCATCTCCTCACACCCTACAGACATCTAATCATATTACATCCACAGAGATACAATAGGGCATACATACAAAAATGAGCTATTATTTACCAAACTTTTAGGATCCCTAAGTTGTTTTTCACGGTGGGGTTGGCATGCTTCCTAGAAGCCCTAGAAGTTGTGTGCATGAATGTTGTAGCCATGTGACTGGACTTAAATATTGATCTTGACCCTGATGCACACTCACATCCAGGGATGGTATATAGAATAGAGGTCATAGTATACTGCCATTATGTCATTCACATAGAAAACTATGCTCTAGTTCAGTGGTTCTTAGCCTTTTGCTATGCTGAATCATTACTAGGATACGAGGACACTCACTGTATATTTTTGGAATTCAGGGATCATTGCCTAATTAAGTTCAATTAATTGAATTGCAAAACAATACACTAAAATATGTAAACAAGCATTCATCAAATACACAAACAATATAATATTTTATTTTATTCACAAATATATATTTTTTAAATGTTGGTTTTATTGGAAATGTACAAGCTTTTCTAAATTCAGCTGAGGCCATTCATCCTCCATACCATATTCTGTACTTCCACTGCTCCTACGAATCAAAAGAAGGACAGCCACTTAATTTTTAGCTTTCATTTTCAAATTGCTCCAAATTTACAGAACAATTTAAACATTTTAATTTTACATTTCACTTCTTTATTTATATACACCTTATTTATCTGTTAAAGTTTCTGCTCGCAGTCGCAGACACCCTATGCTTGTTACAGTGTCTGCTCAGTTCTTAAAATGTCATTCAACATCATGACAGTGATGGATGGATGAGCAAAGGGGATCACATGGTTAATACTAGTTTTGCAATTTGGGAATTTTATTGTGTTGTTGATATGGCTGCAATTTTCAGAATATGTAAACTGAAATGCTTAGCATTTCCTTTATAGTTTTATTTTAAAAAATGGAATAAAGATGGGTTGATTTGATTTTGAATCCTTTGCTGTCATGTACAAATACACTCTAACCTAAGATACACAATGTGAGGAAGATGTTCTGAAATATATTCTAAACATGTTATTACAGGATTGTGAGAAAATACAATCCTCATTGACAAAACTTCACTAATAATTTCTATGCCTAAATCCAAGACAATGTTGCAAATTACAATTCCTTACTATATGGAAGTTATAAATAGTATAGCCATAAACCTCTGCTTGCTACATGTTTTATAAAGGCTGCACAATATCAGTTCTTATACTTAAAGGAATAATATAGGTATACTCAGTACTGAACATATGAATTTAAACTTTCTATCTTTTTTCCCTCCTTTTCAGCAGACAGAGCTGGCCATAGATCATTAGAGAAAGACCAATGGAAAGGAGAACATCCTTGACTGCCAGGTGGTCACAAAAGTTATCAAATACAAGTAAAAATAAGAAGCCGACTGAAGCAGGGAGAGGGAGTCTGTTCTGAGACTAAGAAGATTCCTCAAAAAGACTCCCACCAGAAACACTATAAGATATCTGTCAGACCTTATCCTAACTTGCAGGAGAAATATGTTTGCGGGTCTAAACCATTGACCTTAAACCATAAAAATACTATATTCATGTAGGACTTAGGATAGTTTACTCTCCTGTGCATGTCTGTCTTCCCTGTCATTTTCTGTCAAACAATATCTCTTGATGTTGACTGTGGGGACTGAAAATGTGGATAGAGCCAATTGCGGAGGCATAGAATGAGGAATCCACCATCCAAGAAGACACAGTTATTAGGATTTCTCCTAGTCTTGAGATCAACCGGTGGTGTTTGAAGAACAGTCCCCACCACCATCTGGGGATCCATGCACTCCTTAAATTGGGATGTTCAATACCATTGTAGCTTCTAGCTACAGGTCCTACACAGGTATCATCTCCTCCTACAGGTGTCTGCCCAGAACAACACTAACATTGAGAGACACTTTAGTCTTCAAACCCCCCTTGTTCAGCCCAGCCTATTTCCCTAGATTATTGTGCGGTCCTGAGAGGTTCAGGGAACAATCTTTAGAGATAGCCAAGACATAGTTGTTGAGGTCCAGTTACTCTAAGAGATGGTCACTGAACAGCTCCTAACATTATATGACCTTCTGTCCTCCTTGATTGCAAGTCTAACATTGTGTCTGCATCCCTGACCTGCCCACCTCTCATTGTCCAGCCTCCAAGTTCATCTATAATCTCTTTTTCCTCTGTTACCCCACTATTTCCTTCTTGCACTAGGATGTCTGGTTCAGTTACAATCTGCCATT
This sequence comes from Pleurodeles waltl, assembly GCF_031143425.1. Lineage (NCBI taxonomy): Eukaryota > Metazoa > Chordata > Amphibia > Caudata > Salamandridae > Pleurodeles > Pleurodeles waltl. The sequence continues at coordinate 317,207,886 of NC_090444.1, forward strand.
TAACATCTGTGTTAGAGTAAAAGTTTACCATTGCTGTTTCCCAGATCCGGAAACTTGACTCAGACACCCCTATTGACTTGGTGGAATTAATTTATTACAGATTTGGACAGTCAGCTTTGATCCTGAACTTTGAGTTTTTGGACACAAATAATAATTATTTGTATGAACCTATTATTTTTTCTCTTTATTGGCAAATGTATAATTTGAAGCAAATGATTTTTAAAATATTTGCAGATTACTGCATTGTAAGCCAGGCAAAAGACATGTGTAATTTTTAGATGGTGCATTCAATATCATACTGAGATTTTTAAATGCTATACGCTTTTCAGGTAAAAAAAAAAACAGAACTTATTTTGCATTTTCCTATGTAGTGACTTCAACATTAAACATTCGTCATAGATGAAACATAGACACATTTTTATGTAAAACGTTATGCAGTTATTTATTTTACAGAAGGGTTCTCTGTGTGCATGTTATTGTTGAGAGATTTCACAAAATAAATTATTTTGGGGAATTTATCATACCACTTCACCTTAACAGCATGGGTTCGGAGGTTGTGTGAGACTGTTTTAGCCTTGTGTGTGGTGATTTGGTGGTAGATGAGCTGGTGGGAGATGATGTTAAAGTAGTGGAGGTGGAGATGATGCATGTGGTTGTGACAGAGGTGTGAGGTAGGCATGTGCTTTGTTCCCTCTAGGTTGAGGTGCCTCTGTAGAATCACTGTGCATGTGTTAGCGACACAATGTGGCAAATAAGTGTTTCACTATATATGGTATGGTAACCTACGACTTCATGAGGGAATACAAGCAGTCTATCTAAGAGTCAATACAAAGCAACAGTCATTCAAAAGAATAGCATGTGCTCATTGGTCCATAATATCTTAAATTAGTAAACGTTATAGTGCAAATCCTTAGATAAATGTGTGACGAAGAAGCAGCGAGTACACCACCCTTTATTGTTGTATATTCCAATCTCTTCTACAATCAAAAGAACGGAATTGAATTCCTACTCCCGAGATATTCTGCTGTTATCGGTACAGGACTGTATGATCAAATAAACACTGTGATTCTTTTGGATCTACATTACAAATAAAGAACGTTGTGTAAATTCATGAACCTATGAATGTTATGGTGCCTTTGGTTGCTCAGAGGGTTGATATGTTGTGTAATGAAAGCATTGCTCCTGTTTCAAGAGTTTAGGTTGCCTCCCTCGGCCTCCTTGAGCACCAGATTATTTCATCTTAATTTCAGAGTACGCTAGGGTTTTGCACCTCGTTTGTCCTGGGCAATCTCATCAGGATTTGGTACAGTACTAGAAGTAGAAATAGATGCTGTAGCAGGAGGTAGATGGGACTATAAAATGGATTAATAACTTGAATATCAAGGCTTGATTTGACTACACCTACAGGTCAGTACAACCTCATTGCAAAATATAGTTAAATAAACCAAGAAATATAAATCATCTGTAGTGTGGTAGTGTATTTGACAGCATACGGGTGTGCCTTTGTGATGTCCAACTGCGCTTGCAATGACTCTTGCACCACCAGAAAGAACCAATCTACTGGAATGAGTTGCTCTATACATATAGTAAAAATAAACAAAATATATTTGAAACATCTTGGTTTTTAAAGGCTATGTGTTGGAGAGTAGTTTGAGGGATATGTATGTGATGATGTGCCTAACAATTTAGATATAGGTGAGTGAATGTAGGTTTGTTTTTAGTGACAGAGAGTGGAGTTTAGAATTGTCTTGACATCACATTAGTGTTATTGGAAAGAGGTAGCCCATGTAGTAAGTGGGTATATATTGTGGAGAGGACAGCCTCCTCAAGTGTGTTTGAGGCACACACATGATGCAGGTACCCCTCCAGAAAAAGAGTGTGCCAGAAGAATTCTGGGAAATGTCTTCTTTGCTCCCTCCATTGCACATGACTCTTCCCCTAATTCATGAACTGAGTCCGTTCCCCTCCTACAATAAGGTTGCATTCTGTGTTCCAATGAGGGTGAATAGAGGCAGACCTTGTAGTTGTCGGTAGTTACCACAAATTTAATTATGATGGCTTTTTCCTCTGCAGTGAAATTTATCTTCCTCTTTAGAAGGGCTGCCTCCTTCAGCAAAGCAGCAGGATTTAAGAGATGAAGAGAAAAGAAGAGGAGCAGTTGGTGTGGGCAGCATTTGGGGTAGAATGGTTGTTAGGTGTACGCGATTTAGTTCAGGTGTTTATATTGTCTTATTTCATTCCAAGCACAGATCTCCTTCTTGTATACAGAGCTCTCCTTCCTAGTTGTGGAGGTCTCACCCCAGGTGTAGAGGTTTTCACCAATTGAGTGCAGAATGTAAAATACGGTCATGGAGTTACTAATAATGACTTAATAGTTGAAAATGATGTCTATGCAAACTCCATCCACTAAACTGAGGCACTGGAGACATGTAAGTTGGTACTTCATAGTAATGTTACATGTTGAATTGGTGAATAGCCAAAAGTATTTAAGTTACCACAGAGTGTAAGAGTAACTTTTCACCCGAATACATCTACAACAATTTACCTTTGAGAACGAGTACTTAAGTCAACACTGCCATCGTAAACAATTTCCGGTTGCATGAGTCACCAGAGAATTTACATTGCATTGGTCGAAGGTAAGAAAAAAAAATAATATCATAGAGATGCTAGGAAAAACTCCCAGCACACCAAAAGTAATGCTTTGTGTTTTGAGGCTTTTTTGTCTTGAGGCTTTTTTGTCCTGGATTCACCTTAGTGCCTTGCTTCACCACAGTTATGTTAGCTTCAGGCATGCAGCCTGCACCCTTTTACCCAGTTACATATTTCACCATTATTATTATAATTTTATTATATATCAGCATGGCTTACTTTTAAACAGGGATGATTTTATTTGCTAATCAGCTGCTTTTTTGTGAAAGCATTGTTGTGAGTTCCCTTGCACAACATTTTATTCCGTGCCTCTGCTCAAGGCTGTACAAGTACTTAGTATTGCCGGCCCAAAAGTATGGAGCCAACCTTCCAAACCTAGACACATTAACACATCAGGATTGTTCTGAGACCCAACACATTTTGTTATAAAACACCACACAGGCCAAAGGAAGTTAGAGGGGATTCCAGCCAGAGGCAATTACATGCTGTTTGCCATCTTGTCAGCAGCTACACTGACCCTGGATTTGTCTTACCTTTAATCATGAGTACTGCCAGCAGAACAATGGAGTGACTCCTGCCGCACTCCAGGTATGGGGTCAGGACTCCTCCTTTAGGCAAGAATGGGCAGAAGGTCTACACACCAACATGCCCTCAGGTTCCCTCAAGTTCAGAGATTAGGGAGTAGGTAGGAATCACTAAATTCATGCTTATTCCAGGATGTTGGGACTGTTTATATTTTTCACACTAATGGTCACAACGAGTGTTATGTCTCTAGGCTGCCATAAATCATCCTTACTACTTAGGTTTGGGTGAGGTGCTGCTAGCTAGCTGATGCAGTCAGGCTGACATCTTCCATCCAATGTGAGACTGACCCAGTCACTCATACGCGTTGTGGCTGTCATCCTAAACTCAGTGGTCTCAACAGTCTTATTACCATGGTAAAAGTCCTACAACATGCTGCCACCAATGTTGGGCAGGCACTAATTTAACAGATCTCCAGAGTATCTCTGTCTTTCCCTAAAGGAGCCCTAGTTACCTGATATAGAGACGTCCGTTATGTTAAGGAAAATCCTCCTCAGCTAATCCTTCGGCTATAGGTTGTTCAAACTTCAACCTTAAAAGGATTCCCCATTTTGGTGTTCCCAATTATGAATACTGTCTTTTACCAGTAAACATAACAGCAATCCGTAGACTACCAGTCACACAGCATTTACTTGCCAATGTCCTCACCAATGAAAATGGAGTGGTATTCATGGTAGAGGGACATGATGCATACCAAACAGATAAACTGTATTCATGGGTCACTTTTCCTGCACTAGACACAAACAGACGTTCATTTCATACATACAGAGTAACACATGTACCTCAATGGTGAAGAGCATACCAATATTTAGAGATACCTCTAACTTATCAAGAACATCTAGATTGGTTCCAAGGCACCCTTCCTCATGTAGTACATGGTAGATTAGGTCCCTTAAGCAATGATGGACATACAGGGCCATCACATCCCAATATACAAGCTATGCCAGTAGCAGAACTTTGCACATTATATAATGACCTTGTATGTATAGATAGACGCTTAATACAATTCATGATTTGAACATTAAAGACAGCCCCAGTGAGGGCTGCTCCAGCTGGTCATCAATTGGCTATAGCAGGAATAAATCTGCAAACTGTAAAAACAGTAATGGGTAAACCAAACACCAAACAGGGGTAAATGCCGTTTGGGACTGCACAAAAAAAAAACAAATCAGCTGAAAGCAGTATTTCCCAAAGATGAACATAGACTTCTCACAATGTGCTTGCCATTTGGGATGGTTCCCTCAATAGGTGACTGTACCACAAGAGGCTCAGTCTTCGCTGCCATTTATACCACTACTTGTGGTACATCAACACTTGCAATTCTTCTGAAAGTGTTAAAACAAATTTAAAATGAACATGGATAGCCCTGCTAAGGGATGAAGTTAATGCACAAGTTTGAAACAATGTACTCAATTATTTTAATAATGTTAAACAGTAAGCAGCAGCATTGGGAATACACCATGTACTCAGACATGTTTCTCAAAAAGCCCAGGAATGTGAGCTGCCAAAGATTATTTCTAAAACGTTTACTAGTATTGGTTGGAATAGTATGGAAGCCAGACCAAATAAAACCACAATTGCATAGTAACTCCAGTAAAGACAATACCAAGCAAACATAAGAAGGCTCCAAAAATCTCTGGGATAAACAAAAATCTAATAAAGATAAAAAGGGGTCAAAGAGGAGACCCTCTGCATTAGGAGACATTTAAAAAATTATATAATTTAGGAAATAGGGAAACTTTAAAAACTCCAGACAGATATCAGTATATTGATATTTGCCCATCTCGTTCCTTTCAGGACTCATCAACCAAATGGAGCAAGAGAGGAGGGTGGTCAGAACACCAAAACAAGTATGTGAAACAGAAAAATAAGTCACAGCGCACTTTGGAGATCTTCATAAAAAAGAAAGAGAAACTTCTACAGCAAAATCCCCAGTTTAAAAAGAAAAAAGTTATGTCTATTGCTACTAAAGATGCAACACTGATAGGTATAGGTTTGCACCTACCACTTGAAATAAGACCACCATCCCAACATAAGGGCCAGTCAAGGTTTCAATACATTAGCCCCTGGCTCAACTCTTGGTAGCTGGCTGCGAGCAGGCAGGGTTAATTTAGGAGACAGGTATGTGAAGTACTTAAAAACACCAACACACTAAAAAAGTAAGACAGAACACACAATAAAATTCCCACACTAATTTATAAAAACAGGAAATATGTTTATCTTAAAATTACATAAAAATGACAAAACTCCAAAATAGGAAATCGGAGATATGAATTTTTAAAAATGAAATTTAAAAAATGTGCTTTCTAGTGCTTAAAATCAATTAGCACCAGCATGGGACATCTGGTCATGCAAGACCAGGACCAAGCCACAATTTGATCACTGATCAGGAGGCCTCATCCAAAGTTTTACCCTCGGACACAGTCGTTTTTCTGGGGCCTTTTCTCTTCTTGTTGGGCAAGGCTCCTTGTGAGGCCAGGATCCAATGCTATTGTTTGCTTGGCTCAGTGAAAGCTCCCGGTCAACTCCTGAAAGTCTTGATGACAGTGAAAGTGATGGTGACGGAAATTTATAAAGAGAACATCTACTCAGGAGCATCCCTGCACTAAAGGCCTACTCAGATGAAAAACAATTAGGCCCTCATTACGAGTGTGGTGTCTTAAGACCCCCACACTAGTGGTGGTGGTCTTACCGCTGTGGTCCCTGCGATAAAGACTGCCACATTATGAGTTTGGTGGTTTGAGCAAAGCTAAACAGCCACAACGCGGTCGAACCGGCAGTGCCACCGGTGAGCTCCTCTGGGCCGGCGGCATGCCTAAGACCACCGGCCATATTATGAGGCAGCACACAGCAAGGCTTTTTGCTGCAGTTACCCCGCCACAACAATCCTGATGGTAACGCACCCGGTGACAGTAATCCCCATTCCTGTCACCAGCACACGCATCCACAGACATCCACACACTCGTAGACACACCGAACCGCATGCATGCATCCAAACACCCCACCCAACCGCATGCATACATCCAAACACCCCCACCCAACTGCAAGCATACATACAGACACCCCCACCCAACCGCACGCATACATGCAGACATCCCTACCCAACTGCATGCATACATACAGACTCACACACCCAACCGCACGCACACGTCAATACCCCCCATCCAACCACACACATACAGACAGACACCCCCACCCAACCACATGCATACATACAGAAACTTCCACCCAACCGCATGGGTACATCCAAACACCCCCACCCAGCCACATGCATGCATACAGACACCTCTTTCCACCTGCACACATACATTCAGATACCCCCACCCAGCCAAACACAGACATGCAACCCCACTAGCTCGCACACAAACAGACATGCAACCCCACTCGCTCGCAGGCACACGCACCGCCCTCTGCATTACTACACACCCCCACCCTCTACATTCCTACACGCGCACACCCCCACCCTCCGCATACATTCACACCCTCAACATCAATCACGCATACATTCACACCCCTCCCATCACCCTCCGCATTCATACACATACACTCCTTCGAGTCAGTCCATCTACTTGTCTGGGCCAAATAGCAGCCCACATTGAGGTGGTTGTCTGGGAGGGTGTGAATGTCGGCGATTCCAACGCGAATGCTGCACTGCCCTGCAAGGCCCGCCGTGCCATATTACTGCTTGTAATATGGCGGCCAGAGTCCTTCCGGCATGGCAGTGCTGGTGGTGGAACAGCCTCTCACCTGCCATCTGTCAGGCTCACAGTGTCGGATTTCTGCTTGTTTATGGGTGGAAATCTGTAGGTGACTCATAATACAGCAGTCTTCAGACCGCCAACACTGGGGGTCTTTTGGCGCACACTTTGACAGCGGTCTCTGCAAAAGGCTGCCAAAGTCGAAATGAGGGCCTTAATGTACAAAAAGCCAGGTCTTGATCTTTTTCTTAAAGTAAGCCTCATCATTTGTTTGGTGCAAATCAAGGGGTTATGTGTTCCAACTAAGCAGGCCAAGGAAAGAAAAAGAATGGCTGCATGCCATAGTCTGATAAATCCTAGGGATCTTAGCCAGAAAGTTGCCAGCTGAGGATTATAAAAAGAAATTCTGTCTGAGAGATAAACAGGATCAGAGCAAAAAGGGCTCTATGCATTAGAAGTGCCAATAAAAAAAAGGTCCTTTTTTCAATGGGAAGCCAATGCAAATTACACCGATGCATGGAATTATGTTCCTGTCTCAAGAGACCAAGGACCAACTGAGCTGCTACATTCTGAACAATCTGGAGTCTAGTTAGCAAATATTTAGGCATCCCTGGATATAGTGTATTGGCATAGTCTAAATGGGACATCCCCAGAGCCAATATCACAGTAATCTTAATAGAGGAGGATAAAAGATACAAAAGTGTCTTGGTCATCAGTAGGATATCAAAACATACACCAACTAAAGAAAAAATGTTACTGTGAAAAGACATCTTATTGTAAAATATAACGCATAGACAGGGGAAAGCTCTGGAGCTTCAGTGGGAGGAACCTGACATTCATGCCAGGACGCTGCTCGTCAGCAGCGGCTTTACTCTCTACGATGGGTCAGTCACCTTAGGAAGCTTTTTCAAAAAGTTGCTCCAGACTTCTCCAAAGTTCTGGAGCTTCTTCCGGAAGTTTCACTTGAGGGTTCAAGTCCCCCAAACACACATCCAAGGGTCTAGAGGCTCTGAGATGGTCCTTGGAAGTTTGGAACTACAATTACCACAATGCACCTGACCAATCCTTATACGTCCACTGGACACACTCCTGGTTGGAAACTTGCATGGGAGATGGGTGCAGGAAATCTCTGTTAACGTGTTGTTTTCAGGGAGTCCACTTCTTAATCCTTTTGGAATCAACTCAAAATTCTCAGGGCTGGTGTTCCCAGTGTGCAGCATGAGCAGTCCTTCAGAGAGTTGTCCTTTGTTGTGCCAACCAGGTTTTCAGAAAGTAGGGCAGTCCTTCTTCTCCCTGTAGTTTCAGGCAGTAGATCTGAGTTGCCAAATAGCTGTCACATATTTATTCAGTGGTCTGGGGAGGCAAGCGGAGGGCACCCCTGTCCAATGAGATGCAGGGTGCCACCCAAATGCAAGTCAACTTCCTCCAAAGTCCAGCATATTCTTGTCCCACACAGCACTGCACTTTAAAAATCCAAGATTGAGGATTCTTCTCCAGGGGACTAAGACCTGGCTAAACCGACCTACTGGTGTGGCTTCTTTCCATTAACACTCCCAATCCAGATCATTTGTAAATTCCATTCCTTGGTCTGCCATGTGTTTGGCGATATAGGAAGAGAGGTTGGCCTGGCTGGCATTCCTATCTGTCCTGTCCTCTTTAAAGCCAAGTTTGATTTACCCAGCTCCCTTTCTGGCCTGTGCTCTGCAGCTGTGTAGCTTCCCCCACCAGATAACCTATGCTTCATGCAGGCCACTTATCAACCCATCAAAGCTTGCTGGCTAAGCCTGTTAAGGCTGATGAATCAGGAGAGGCTGCTAGACTTCTGAATTTACTTCTCTTCTGCAATAGTTATGATCATTTCAACAGTGACAATTCACTGTATTTATCATTACCAATCTTCTGAGTTCTTGAATGATATTGCTAGCTTCTTCTTAGCAATATTTATACTTAAATAAAATATTAACATTTTAGCCTATGAATCTAGGTATCTAAAATAGTGAAAATAAAATATCCAGTTTTGTTCCCTCACTAAGGCATATAAAACATATTTTATAACAACCCTTCTTATAGTTACAGAGCACCCTACCCCTGGGGCTCCTAGGGGACACTTTGGGATGATTTACATGCAAAACAGGGCAGAGTACCACTTTGGAAGTACCTTTAATTCCAAAGTCAAATCTGAATATAGTTCACTTTTAAAGACAGTTTGCAAAGCAGGGCTGCCTTTAAAAGTGACAGTAGTCAACACAGCAGTGCACATTCTAGTGCAAGAAATCTACTGGGCCTCTAAACCTCTCTGCCCTCTTATATACTAGGGAATTAAAGGTAGCTTAAATCTCCCCTTGCCCTGTTATATGGCAGGGACTTACAGGGGTCTGTAATTACCAATTGTAATAATACTTTATTGCGATATACCCTTTTAATTAGAGCACTGGCCCTGGGCCTGGTTAGCAGAGTCCAGGGTAGAGCCAGAGTCAGTTACCACCAGTATCAGTCAGAACAAATTGGGCTGAACAGGGCTAAAAGGGTGACTTTCTCACATACACATATTGAGAACACTACTGAAGAACAGGATGTGGGCAATGACTCTGCTAGGCAGCACAGCAGAAGTCACAATAATCTTATAGAACTTCTGGATGTGACACTGACCAATGACTTCCTTTAAGCAGAAACAGTGAACAGGCGCATCTCCCCATTCGACTGGGTTTATAAATCACGTATACAAAATGTGGGAGACATAAAGCGCACCATTACAGTACTTTTTAGAGCTGACTGGCACTCAGTTATGATATCCTCTAAGCAGAAAAAGATTGGCCACCTGAATTTATTTGTACAGTTCCACAATAGAAAGAGGTAATTTTGCTTTCTTTCTCAGTCCTCCTTCCAGACGCAGTAAAAGAGATTTACTATGCAGATTGGGCATTGGCACAAGCACCAGCACTGTACCACAACCATGTGGGTTGGATAGGGATCCCCCTTACCATGTTATGCCAAAAAGGTCTAGTCCACAAATTCATCTTCAATATCCTATAAAGCACAAGGCTAAAGTACCAGTGAGAAAAATTCTCTCTCAACTCGAGTACCAGGGATTAATTGAACACTGGGTGTAAACATAAACAATTGCCTTTTTCCTGTAATAAAATCAGACCATTCATACAGAATAGTCTTAGATTACAGGTGCTTAAACAGTTATACATGCACACAGCACTCATAAACAACATAGGGGGTCATTCCGACCCTGGCGGTCCATGACCGCCAGGGCCGGGGACCACGGAAGCACCGCCAACAGGCTGGCGGTGCTTCCAGGGCCATTCTGACCGCTTAGCAGACAGTGAAAATCACGACGGGTGCTACTGCACCTGTCGCACCCCTGCAACACCGCCGGCTCCATTCGGAGCCGGCTTCTATGTTGCAGGGGCTTTCCCGCTGGGCCGGCGGGCGCCCTTTTGGCCAGAATGGCATCCGCGGTCTTCTGACCGCGGAGCGGCCATTTGGCGGTGACCGCATGGCGGGCGGCGACCGCCGCCCGCCGCGGTCAGAATGACCGCCATAGTGTGCAAACAATACAAAACAATTTTGGATATGTCCAATGGATTTTTCTGCCAAAACCTAGCACCTGAAGCCTTGATTTAAGAGCCTTCATAGCTCTGGGGTCTCAAAGAAAATTTATTATACTCCCTCAAGGGTAAAAGAGCAGCCCAGGATGGTTTGCTACCCGTGTGAGATCAATATCCTGAGGATTTGTCCTATGTTGACAACATCTATCTGACGGATGACGATCTCAACACACCCTTAGTCCTGGTGGATCGCATTGTTTTGGGATTTGCAGCATTAAGCTACAAGTTCAATTTCAAGAAACCAAAAAGGAAAGACCACTAGCACAGAGAAAACCCATTATCGTTGTTGCCCCAATACCAGCCCTTGATGCTGTCACCAAAGCAATTGTTTTGAACGCAAAGACACTACATTCCCATTGGAGTCAATGGGTTATTTCCCTGACTGCCACTGTTGTTGATCCCACATTACAGACTCAAGAATCTTTATAATATGAACTAAAATACCCAATGACCACTAATACTGAATCATTATTTACATTGATGGTTCAGCTCAACCAGCTGTAGGTACTAAACATCAATACTCTATCACTTGCGCAGCTGTTTGCAGGGTGAGGGATAGTCAGTTCCTGACTATGATGACACTGCCAAATCTGTAGTTGCTAGGGCATCTGTCCCTGTGTTTACTCATGCCCAGATGAGGGTGGGGAATGAAACATTGGCTATTGTGAAAGCTTCAGCTGGCGGCAAGCCCTTACTGAAAGCATACCCAGCAAAATACTCCTTCTACCTAAGTGCTCAAAATAGTGCATTTGCAACATTATTGGGATTGGTGATTGTGTGAACCCCAACCTAGATCGAAGACAAGATCTAATCAAAGCAGCACAAGAAGGGGTTCCTGCTTCCCATGCTGGTGTGGCAGGTACCATCTCACGTATGCAAAAACGTTGTTGGTGGCCAAGTCTATGCAAACAGACCAAGCAGTATGTCCTTAACTGTGATATTTGCCAACAAATAAAAAGATCCACCATTAAACGCCCACTGCTGACACCCCTCTTGGTTTCCAACAAACCACTACAATGTGTGTACCTTGACCATTGTGGTCCTTTACAGTCTGATGGTGCACACAAATACATTCTAGTTGCTATATATTCATGATCCAGATTTTATAGGTGTGGCCACAACGATCAGCTGACGGTGGAACTGTTATTAAAGATTTTCAAGTCTTCATTGTAACTAGTTTAGTTGTGGCATTCTAGGGCCCTGCTTTTGCCTTTAAGGCATTCAAAGACACCATGGCAATGATAGGTGCTGCATTGCATTTCTCATCTCCCTATCATCCTGAAGGAAACGTGATTCTGGAGCGGAATAACTGAGACCTAAAGCAATCCTCAATAGCTAGATTATTAGGTCCAGGTCATAGTTGGATTCTTCACCTGTACAGAATCCAGACAGTGCTAAACACTCTGCCTAGAAGGTCTTTGGGAGGATGTGCCTCTTGTGAAGTCCTGTTTGGGATAACTATGCATGTCCCAGATCTAGATGGTACTGGCACAGCGGCAGCAGAAATGCCTTTTGACATAAATGAATGTGTCACTGTCTTGCAGAAAAGATGAAAATTAATCTGCACATTCCAACACCTTGTGAATAAGGGATTTGCTAACATTCACAGGCTGGATTCCTAGCAACTAACAAGTTTTGTTATAAAAATACACCACAGGCCAAAGGAATGTAGAGGGGATTACAGCCAGAGCTATCACATGCTGTCTGCCATCTTGTGGACAGCTACACTGACCCTGGATTTGTCTTTCAGCTAATTGGGAGGATTGTCAGCAGAATGACGGACTGACTATTGCCGCATTTCAGGTCTGGCGTCAGGACTTCTCCTTTAGACGGGGTTGGGCAGCAGGGCTACACACCAAAATGCTCTCCGTTTTAGAGATTAAGGGATAGGTAGGAACCACTAGATTCATGTTTATTCTAGGATATTGAGACTGTTTATATTGTTCACACTAATGGTCACAATCCCTGCTGTGTTATGTTTTATGCTCCTAATAATCTCAGCTCTTGTTTTATATACTAGGATATAATTGCTTCAATAAAATGTATTGAAACTCTTCCTGCATATCTTTGTTGCCTTCATGTGTATGAGACCCTATGTACATGAGATAAAGGGGTGTGATCTGTCGAACATGACTTCCCTGAGAAGTCTGAATTTTATGTCTCTAGGCTGCCAGAAATCATCCTTAATACTAAGGTTTGGGTGAGGTGCTGCTAGCTATCAGACATAGGGGGTCATTCTGACCCTGGTGGTAGACTACCGCCAGGGCCAACGACCGCGGATGCACCGCCAACAGGCTGGCGGTGCATCCATGGGCATTCTGACCGCGGCGGTACCGCCGCGGTCAGAAACGGAAAACCGGCGGTGTCCCGCCGGTTTCCCGCTGCCCTGGGGAATCCTCCATGGCGGCGCTGCAGGCAGCGCCGCCATGGGGATTCCGACCCCCTTACCGCCGCCTGGCTCTGGCGGTTTTGACCGCCAGAACCTGGCTGGCGGTAACGGGTGTCGCGGGGCCCCCTAACAGGGCCCCACCAAGATTTTCAGTGTCTGCCAAGCAGACACTGAAAATCGCGACGGGTGCAACTGCACCCGTCGCACCCCTTCCACTCCGCCGGCTCCATTCGGAGCCGGCATCCTCATGGAAGGGGGTTTCCCGCTGGGCAGGCGGGCGGCCATCTGGCGGTCGCCCGCCAGCCCAGCGGGAAACTCAGAATAACCGCGGCGGTCTTTTGACCGCGCAGCGGTATTCTGGCGGTTCCCGCTTGGCGGGCGGCGCTCAGAATGACCCCCATAGTCAGGCCGACAGAGTCCATCTGGTGTGAGACTGACCCACTCACTCATTCACTGTGGTGCTGCTGCCCTAACGTCAGCAGTCTTACTCCCATGGTAAGAGTCCTACAACAGTTTCTAAACAACTAAAAATAATTGAGCAAATTTACAAGCACCTAGCGCCTTCCTGCATCACATTAGCATAATTTTTTTACGTTAATGTGGCATTAGGAAGGCTTTTTTGCCGCGCCGTATTTACAAAGTGATGCAAAGCTTGCATTGCGCCACTTTGCATCCCCTTGAACCACAATATGCCTGCACCAGGCATAATGTATGCAAGGGGGGCATTCTGGCACTAGGAGGCCTGCAAAAATGATGCAGTGAAATATACAAGATTTCACTGCACTATTTTTGGCATACTTTTTAATGCCTACTCAAAGCAGGCATACAAATGACACACCCATAGAAACCTATGGGCCTCCTTGCACTTTGTTGCACTAACAGCAACATTTTTGACGCCAGTGCAGCAAAGCGCCACAATAACGTAAAAACATCTGATGCTATTGTCCTAATGACTGCCATGGTGTGCAGTATTGCAAATACATTGCACCCATTGTGTTGTTAGATGGGACAGGCCAACCAAGCAAAAGGTGGCAGGTAGAGACAAATTAAATACTAAGTAATAAGAACAGACCTCTATTCTGTACCTTCTGAGTTTATTTCTTACTCACATTTATTTCAAATCGATTTTTGATAACAAAAAAGGATGTGGGAAGACATCAAACTTAAATACACTACATAAATGACCGTACACACAAAAAATGACTTCACAAAACGTTCACATAAAACCTCATCACAAATATGACAATATAAGAAAACAAAGCCCTATGTATTTGACTCGTGGTCACTGTTATAACTCCACATGTGATCCACTTCTGAATGCTAAGGACCTGGGCTTTTAAGTGCACTCACTTAACAAGGTGTTATATATTTCTTTCACATAAGTATAATCCAGTGCAACTTAAGTCTTTACAATATATTCCAATTTTTTTATCAAGCCCAATACACTTGCAATACATAAAGTCGGACGCCGACCGCTGGGGGTCGCGTAACTAGTTAGCATGGAGGAGTCTCGTTCGTTATCGGAATTAACCAGACAAATCGCTCCACCAACTAAGAACGGCCATGCACCACCACCCACAGAATCGAGAAAGAGCTATCAATCTGTCAATCCTTTCCAAAGGATGGGACAGGAGCAGAGAAAGAAAATTGGTGCATCAGTACTGATGCACCAGTTTCTTGTAAACATGCCCCCAGATCTTCTGGTCTGCCATGATACGGTGAGCCAGTTGGTATTACACGTTTAGTGAGAATGAAATGCTGACAGGAGAGGAAACTATACATTTGATAAGTGGGTCACTGAAGGGCTGTTAATGGAATGAGTTCTGTAGCCCCAGTGGTTTAGCAAGATTTTTTGACCATGTTCCATTTTGTTTTACATATATCTATGTCCAGTATGGAAAGGTGAGGTACTTGTTAAACTTGTTGAAAACATATTGCTGAGTAATCGCCATTGATCCAAATTTAAGAGCCAGTCTAGGCTGTTGGCAGGCTGCAATGGTTGCTCTCTTAAGAGAATAAATAGCAGTCTCCCAAAACATTTCAACACAATGATGTGTCTTTCATGCTCAATTAATTTAGTGTCAAGCTATGTGTAGTGGCTTCCTAGCATATGACATCAGCACTGACATTGCTGAATGTCCTCACACCCTCTACTTCTGGCACTCACACTTTCCATAAACCGATTTTAGACCTCAGATGCACATCAGAGAGTGTAAGTGTATAAACATGAATTGGGGGTTGGCTAATCTAAGCGTTCTCATAGTTGAAGAACCACTCTGGACTGCATTTTGTCTTACAGTAAATGCAATATGGGAGATTGAAAATTATTGTCAGCAAGACGGTCAAAATATTTATGGGACTTTAGATTGTGTGAAAGAAATGTTGTAAAAAAATGATATTTTTACTTTTGGTTTTGTAAACCTTTCCTATCCAGCTGGCATCTAGGCTTATGTCATGTGTGTCAATTCCAGTCCATCGACGAATTTTTAGTCGAAAGCACTTTGCATGTTGGAATTTCCGAGCTCATTCCTACAAGCATTGTAGTTGTTATCCTTTTTAAATGTTCAGTCGAATATATGAGGGTTAACATTCTATTGTCATACCTGCCACATAAGGATGATTGCCCTTTGTAGAGGTGCTCACCTCCCCAATTTTCTTCACTAAAATCGTAGTGTTATTTATTAGCACGATGTTTGTCTGCGCACAGTTAAGCTCCTCTTGGGCAAAGCCTGGGCACCCCTGACATCAATTCAGGCCCCTGCAGAAAGGCTGTCACCCACTTTTGATCTTGGGTACTCATTTACAACTGGAACTCTCTTTGGGTCTTTGCAAGAGCTGTTATGTCCTCTTGGGAAGATACGTTCATATACACCTGCATAAAATCAGCTGAAGGGGAAAATAAATGTTCATTTTATTTACAAAAAGGAAAGAAGTTCCATGTATGAACGCAAGGGTGTTGATTAAAGGACTGATCGTTTGCAGTTTCCTTGTCTGCGAGCTACTGGCTCAAAGCATTTATAGACTGTGCCACCAATCCATTTTCCCATGATTTTTAGTGGAGCGGCATGGTTGACTGCTAAATGTTGCTGGCAATTATAGAAAAACAGGAAGGTATGATTCACCTTTGTCTAAGATTTATAGCGTATTGTTGATTATGTGTAACATTACTGTGCTTTTTGTAGTTGGTTCTACAGTCTAATTGGCAGTTCGATGTTTTCTGCTATGAAGTCTTTAAGACTCAGGATCCCAGGACATTTGAAATGGGTTGGAAGTTTTTAAGGTCTCCAAGGACCGAGAGGGGATTTTTAAGAAGGGGAGTTACCCATCCAATATTTAGATGGTCAGCGACCACTCCTCCAGTTAGAAAATAGTTTAATTGCCTTTCTTAGAAAAGGGAGAGGGAAAGACACATCATTCACTGCGTCAGCATAAGGTCAGGGAAATAGTAGTAAGACTTCAGGCGAGAAACTATGGCCCATATATTTTTTATTTTTTTGCGTCGCACTTGCGCCACTTTTTTTACGCAAAAGCGGCGCACGCTTAAAAAGTACAATTGTATTTTGTAAGTGTGCGCCGCTTTTGCGTCAAAAAGTGATGCAAATGCGGCTCTAAAAAGGTAAAAATATGGGCCTATGTTCTTCAGATTCCTTTCAGCTACCGCTTTGAAAAATGACTATTTTTCGGTAGTTTTGCAGTCACAGACCTTAGATCTTTTTCTTTGACCTATACCAATGTTTTATAGCACAAGAGTGAATGGGTGAATTATTAGGTAGGTTCAACGTTCAACTGGAATGGGTGATACAGAAGTAAACAGGCAATTATGGCTATTATTAAGTCAAATATAGGTCCATATTTATACTTTTTGACGCAAACCAGCACTGGTGCTGGTTTGCGTCAAAACATTTACCGCCGGCTAACGCCATTCCTACGCACCAGGCGGGCGCCTTATTTAAGGATTGACATTAGCCGGCGCTGGGGGCTGGTCAGAGTGAAAAAAAAAGACTCAAACCAGGCAGCGCTGGCATAGGGAAAAATGGGGGTTGTGCGTCAAGAAATGGTGCAAGTCAGGTTTGAGTAAAAAATCATGGCTCAAACTGGACTTGCGGCATTTTTTGACGCACAACCCCCATTGAAATGACTCCTGACTTAGCAAAGACAGGAGCCATGCCCCCTTGCCCAATGGCCATTAGGCACAGTGGCATGTAAGGGGGCCCAAGTTAGGCCCCCCATGCCACTTTAAAAAAATAAAAAAATTATACTTACCCCAACTTACCTGTACTTACCTGGGATGGGTCCCCCCATCCATGGGTGCCCTTCAGGGGTGGGTGAGGGTAGCAGGGGGTGTCCCTTGGGGCAGGGAAGGGCACCGCTGGACTGCTTCCATGGTCAGAGACCATGGAAATTGGCCCACATGTCCCTTAACGCCTGCCCTCACCCAGTCGTTAAAAAACGGCGCACATGAGGCTGTGCGCTGTTTTTTAAGGCTCACCCCCTCCTGTGCGTCAAAATAATGCAGCAGTATAAATAAGGCGCACAGGCCTTAAAGTAATTTTTTTGGATGGGAACGCCTACCTTTCAGGGTCTTGGGGTGGGCTATTTTTCTAACCATCACTGTTTTTTTACAGTCCCAGCGACCCTCTACAAGCTCACATAGGTTTGGGGTCCATTTGTGGTTCGCATTCCACTTTTGGAATATATGGTTTGTGTTACCCCTATACCTATGTGCTCCTATTGCAATCTACTGTAACTTTACATTGCTTGCATTACTTCTCTTGCCATTTCCTGCATAGTTTTGGTTTGTGTACATATCTCTTGTGTATATAACTTATCCTCATACTGAGGGTTCTCACTGATATACTTTTGGCATATTGTCATAAAAATAAAGTACTTTTATTTTTAGTAATTCTGTGTATTGTGTTTTCTTATGATATTGTGCATATGACACCAGTGGTATAGTAGGAGCTTTACATGTCTCCTAGTTCAGCCTTAGCTGCTTTGCTATAGCTACCTAATAACACCTCTTTTACACTAATAAGGGATAACTGGACCTGGCACAAGGTGTAAGTACCTCTGGTACCCACTGCAAGCCAGGCCAGCCTCCTACAGCCCCCGATGAGCATTTTCATGGAGGTTGCCCCACGGGGCGTTAGGAGATCGGGTCTTTCGGGAGGAGATCCGCGCTGCGATAGTAGAATACTATTGGGTGAACCAGGGCTCTGTTTCCTCGATGGGCACTTGGTGGGAGGCCTTCAAGGTAGTGATACGTGGGCTCTGTCTTGCCAAACAACATGGTGTCACGACTGGCTGACCTGGGGAGCCGGCTGACTACAGACGGTTCCAGCTGTCTCCTGGCCAAAATAAGAGAAACATTATCTCAGTATGAGGAGGTGGCACTTCAGGAGGTCTGTTTCTTAGGGAAAGAGGCTAGAGTGAGAAGATATGGAGAGGGTGATAGAGCTGGTAGAATACTGGCTGCAATGCTTCCCAGGCCGTGGGCTGGGAATTATATTGTAGAGCTGACTGATCTGGCTGGCATACAACATACCGGAACTGAAGAAGTCAAGTGTACTCTAACTGATTTTTATTCAAAGATCGTCTGCCAAGTCTTACATTGATTATTTTGATGATATCAGCCTACTTTGGCTTGAGAACTCTAATCTGCAGTTCCTAGACACCCCCTTCTCAGTCGACGATGTAATTCAGGCTCTACGTAGCTTGCCGGGAGCAACTCTAGAATTGGATTGGCAGTCGGTGGCTTTCTACAAAGAATACGCTGACATTTTAGCACCACACCTCCCTGAAGTATATGCTGAGGTGCTTGAGAGAGGCATTCTTCCGGCCTCTCTATGGGAAGCCCTTATTGTTACCATTTCGTCCGTGGGGTGTGGATGCAATGCACGGCAGGGGCTTGGATGGTGCTGCTGCGGCGCGCGGGACGCCAGAGCCTTTTGCGCCCTCAATGCCATTGCAAGATATTGCGGGCTTGCCTCTGTCGGGTGACGGCCAGTTCTGCGAGAGCCTGCGCAAGATAAATATGGTCACCCTGGGATCTTGGTTTCCGGAGGGGTAGTTTGTTTCCTTGGAGGCTGTGCTGGATGTAGCACACAACACTGCGTTGCATCAACTCTTTTACCTCAGGGTGCAGGCTATGCTGCAGGTGCGATACTCCTGCTTCCCTGCAGTGCCTCCGGTGTGCCAACCGCTGGAGTTTATTTATACAGTACAGTCTCCTCATAGGCTTATTACACATCTCTCTGTCAGCATGCAGACGCCTGTGCCCCTATCGAGTCCAAGGCTCGGATCTCTTGGGAGACAGACATCAGGGAGACTCTTTCGGACAAAATGTGGCGATATTGTTCCACGCAACTTCTAGAACTCTCCCCAACTATAGATTACACCTTATACATTTTAACATTTTGCACTGCTTATACTATACTCCAAGTTGATTAAGGAGAATGGGTGTCAGAGCTGATGACTGCTGTGAGAGATGCCATGCTCCTGAGGTGACTTTTATGCATGTGGCGTGGTGATGTGGGGCATTGCAGGGCTACTGGACAGAGGTGCTGCATGAGATTGGTGAGATGTTTGGAATTGTGCTGCCGCACTCCCCTAAACATGCCCTCCTAGGTTATGGGAAGGAGATCTCCCCAGAATGCCGGAAATTAGTGGGGATGCTGTTGCTGCTGGCTAAACGTAGGGGAGCGATGTGCTGGGGGAGGCAACAAGCTCCTCGCTCTGGAGACTGGCTGAAGGATTCTGCGTACTGTCAGGAACAACTAGAGGCATACTGGGAGTTAATACCTGAATATTTGCGTGATATATGGGTCCCCCTACGATTCTTTCTGTAGTCCCAATAATTAGATGGCACAATGTTGCTCTATGTTTCCTAAGAGGCTCCGAAATCAGACTCACCCCCTCTGAGAGGATACGTGGTATCTCCTTTTCTATTGAGAACTGTTGGCTGCTTTCCCTCTCCACACTTTCTTCCACATCTTTCCTTGTTTGGATGTAATTATCAAGTTATTAATCATCCTTGATGCAATAATACATAATTGCGCTGATTTTCCCTTTCTGATCAATATGCTGCTCTAATCACCCCCCAAGTTCTGTGGTGGGAACCATCAATATTGTATGTTTTGATGTAGTGTATTGTTTTGTTGGTCTTATTCGTATGACTGTATTTACTGATAAAGTCATAAATAAAAAAATAAAAAATTTAAAAAACCTATATGGGCATCTTAATCATTATTGTTTCTTCTACCTTAGGTTTGCAGGAAATACAATAATGAACTTTCTTGGATCACAGTACAGTCTCTCTTTCTGACCTTGCACTTAAATGCATATTAGAAAAACAATATCTACCTCCATGTCTTTGCAAGGTATATTTTCTCTCACTCAAACAGAATATGAAACATGCCTAAGGTGGAGATCCAATGGATCAGAACTTGATGCATGAGGGATTTTACCACTTGATCTCATTTGTGCTTTAAAGGAACAGCTAAAATGTGTGCAAACCCTGAGACCAGTGACAAGTCAGTTGAGAACTACATCATATTGTAGTGTGGTTAGTTTTACGTATTCATTGCGCTTTAGCTTCAGGCTTTAGGCCTTTGTGCATTTTGCCCTGAATATATTTTATTCATTTGCTGACAGCTTAGAGCCTCTGTGCACTTTGCTCTACATGCTTTTTATTAGGCTTCGTACTGTTATTTTTCAAATAGCCAGTTCTACGGTGTTGTTTTTTATTCATATCATACTGTTTTGCCTACTTCAGCACTGGAGTTCTCCATAACATATTTACTCTGTGCTTCAGTCAAGGATACAGTCTGGTACATTGCCGATAGACGTGGTAAGAGTTTAGACTTGGCATTCCTGCGTAGGGACATTTTGTGATCACAATGACATGTTAGTTATAAAATCACTTCCTTGTCCCAATACACGCAAGAGGGAGATTCCGACCAGGGAACCACAACTTGACGATGACTGCCTAGTTGCAGATGCTGAACCAAGATCACAGATCTTTGCTCAGGTATGAGGGCTGATGTATCCACAGTGATTCTAATAGGCAAGCTAGAAGCTTAACATGCTGTGCTCTAGATCAAACAAGCAGAGGGAGAGTAGAAACTGTTTGACAATATGATAGCTTTGTTTTTATGTTATACTCTCCTGGTAACTATTACAATCCTACTGTGTTGTATCGTTCTGGTTATTGCGGCTCACGCCTTAATATCTAAAATACAGTTGTTTTATTAAAACATTATATAAAACTTATACTGTCTTTGTCATTTGTATATGAGATCATACTGTAAATGAGAGAGTTGGTTTGGATCTGAGTAACCACGACTTCCCTGAGAAGTTCCAAAGATGTCATGCGCTCGGCTGCCAAATCATTCCTTCCACATGGGAGAAATGAGGCACTGCTAGTTAGCCGGAGCAAAAACCGGATTTAGGGTGACAGAGTTCTTTACACGTGGGTCAGACTCAGTCCCCCACACCGTTATCGATCCTGCTACCTAGAAATCCAGTAGTCTCATTTAGAATAATGAGAGCCCACGCGACATGGCGCCACCAACGTTTGGTCAGGCTCTAATGATTAGGTCCGACTGACTCTCTTGGTCTCATATATATTTTGACTCCTCGGTTCCGTATACGGAGACATCCGTGGGGCTGAGGGTTTCCGCCGCCACGGCATAGGTGCTTCCTATTGCTTAGTGGTTGGTTGTTCAAGCTTGAACTTTGAAAGGAAAAAAACCCCGATATTGGTGTGCCTTCTCTGACCTGCAGCCGTTTTTAATAAAATGGCGAATCCTAATGTAGTGAACATAGCAATTAATATGCCACATCCGCTCACGGGACATCTATTGACACATGGACTGACAGTCCAGGGGGGTCCAGTCACTTTTGTGGTGGACGCCCATGCAGCCTATAGAACGGAACTTTTTTATTCTTGGGTCGCATTTCCAGAAGTGGATGGGGGAACAAATACTTTTCCCGAATACACAGTTGCGAATGTCCCTGGACAATACAGGGCTTACGCTTATTTAGAAATACCTCTATCTTACAAAGAACACCATAATTGGCTTGATGGCGCCCTCCCACACTCAATAGCACAAGTTAGGTTAGGTCCACTGAGTAATGATGGTCCTACCTGGCCTTTATTGGCTACATATACACCACATCCTGCGGTTGCTCAATTGGCAGTGGTTGAAGTTCGTCGTTTATATACAGAATTAACGGCTACATATAGACGATTAGTTCAGTTTGTGATGCAGACATTAAATACGAATGCAGCGCGTGCTGCTCCAGCGCACCCACAGGCTGTGGTTCCGGGTATTAATCCGGCCACTGTACACTCAGTTATGGGTAAAGTACTGGCTAAACGTGAGGAGACTCCGTTTTGGCTGGCGCAAAAAATTAATACGCTTTAAGCAGTATTTCCCCATACGGGACCTCAGGATAAACATAGAATTTTGACGATGTGTTTGCCGTACGGGATGGTTCCTCCGGTGGACCTTTGTAATACCTGGGGCACAGTGTTTGCCGCGCTCTACACTACGGCACACGGTACACCGACATTAGCTAATTTACCGGACGTACTTAAACAGATTCAGGATGAATATGGGGCTGCCCCTGCCTTGGATTTGGGCATGCAGTTGCTGGGCAATTTTGCCACAGTTTATTCTATTATTTTGAGTAATCTCAAAGGAGAGGCAGTAGCACTAGCAGTGCGTATGCGTCTTCGGGATGTTCTGCTGCTTAATCAGGAGCGAGAGCTTCCGAGAATAATAGCGGAAACATATTCTAGTATTGGTCGTGATAGCCTGGGGGCTAGGCCACAAAAACCCCAGTTACAGGGTAAAAATGATAAAGATAATGCTAAACAGCAACAACCTGAGAGTTCAAAAAAGCGCTGGGAAAAGAAACAGCAAACACCTAAGAAAGATGGTGGGCGGTCTCCGCAACCGGAGATCCCACAGAATAAGTATAATCTCAGGAATAGGGATACTTTGAAGACGCCTGATAGATATCAATATACTGTTACACGCCAATCTCGTTCCTTTCAGGACTCCTCGGAAAAGAGAAGTGAGAGAGGTGGGCGGTCAGAGCGGAGGACAGAGTACGTGAAACCGAGACGGGATTCACAACGCTCGGCGGAGGTTTCTATTAAACAAGAAGAGACACCGCTGCAACAGAAACAGCAATTTAAAAAAGAAGAAAGTGGCAGCTGTCTCAGTTAGACATGCCGCTCAAGAAGAGAGTTCTCTTGACGAACAAGACATGGGCGTTAGCACTGTTAGACAGCGCGGCAGAGGTGACAATAGTTTGCCGGAGTCTTCTAGAGCATCTGGAGATGAAAGCAACTGATGACTTCATACAAGTCGAGACGGCGGATATGCGTGTCTCTGATCCTGATAGAGTATATGAAGTGACTCTGCGATTGGAAGGGGACATTGACCGTGTTATAAACGCCATTTTTTGGGACCATGTGGTAAAATCATATGATGTTCTGTTGGCCGAACAAGATTGGCCACCTGACTTTGTTCACGACTGTCCAGTTGGGGAGGAGGTTATTACACCTTCCTTCTCACCACTTGTTCCGAGAGAACTCGCGGAGTCCTATAGTAAATCATGGGCTCTAGCACAGGCACCCGCCTTGTATAGAAATAACGTGGGGTGGGACAGGCAATCACCTTATCATGTAATTCCGATAAAGGGCAAACCTCAGCCACAACCGCAGTATCCTATAAAATTTGAAGCTAGGGCATCGGTTAGAAATATTCTTACACAATTGGAGTATCAGGGTGTAATTGAGCCCTGTGTCTCGCCGATGAATAATCCCTTGTTTCCGGTTGCTAAACGGACCATTCATATAGGATAGTGGTGGATTACCGACATTTGAATAGTCATACACGCACATATGCAATACAGAATTCACATAGCGCGGCGCTTATGAATAATATAGTGCGTAAAAAATACAAAACAACATTGGATATCTCGAATGGATTTTTCTGCCAGAATATAGCGCCCGAGAGTCGGGACTATACCTGTTTCAGTGCGTTTGGCTCTCAGAAAAAATGTTGTCGTTTGCCTCAGGGGTATAAGAATAGCCCAGGACTGTTTTCGGCTCGTGTAACTGAAATGCTGCATGAGTTCGACCCTGAAGCATTATCATATGTTGATGACATATATCTGACAGATGATGAGATTCTGCAACATCTAAGGCGCGTATCGCGCATTGTTGTGGGGTTTGCTGATATTGGCCTTAAGTTTAATTTTAAGAAATCAAGGATTGCCTTCCTCAGTGTCATTTTCCTGGGATATGAGTTGTCGAGTGAGGGCAAGAGCCTAGCGCCACATTTTTGGGAGAAATGTGCTTTATTGCAGCCTCCTAATACGGTTAGGAAGCTCCAGTCATTGTTGGGGTTTCTGAATTTTGGCAGAACTTACATTCCTGATTATGCAACGTGTATAAAACCCTTATACGAGTTGATTCGCCCGAATTTTTCGAGTACATTTTGGACGATTGAACATACACACATACTGCGAGAATTACAGAGTGATCTCTTAGCAGTTACACACTTACACACACGGGACAATAAGACACATTTAGTGATCAGGGTGATACCTTGGGCTGTTGGGTTTACTTATGTCACCTTTAATGAAGGGGAGACTGTCCCGATTGCATACAAGTCTCACTTGTATTCTGCTGCAGAGCAACGTTTTGCACAAACTGAGAAAATTCTCACTGCAGTACAGATGGCTGTTATTAAAGAAAGACCGCTGGCCCAGGGTCAACGCATAGTTGTCGTTTCCCCGGTTCCGGCCTTAGAGGCTGTTACAAAAGCAAGTGTTCCTAATTCGAAAGCTTTACACCCGCGATGGATACAATGGGCTACGTCTTTGACAGCCACTGATGTAGATTATGTATTTGACCCTAAACTGCAGACTCAAGAATTTCTTCAATACGAAATAGAATACCCTGTTCCTGCTGGTACGTTGCCTATTGACCAATATCAAGTGGTCATGTATACTGATGGCTCTGCGCAACCAGCGGTTGGGACTAAACAACAGTATTCTGCTGCATGTGCGGTGGTGAGCGGCACTATGGAGGGGGAAGTGTTCTGCCCCCGACATACTTATACTAAAACCTTGGGAGATTGCACGGCACAGCTGGCTGAGCTCAAAGCTCTATTGTTAGCATTGGAGCACGCGGATCCGGCACTTTTAACCTTGCTGGTCTGTGACTCCTACTACTGTGTGCAGTCTTTAAACGAATATTTACACTATTGGAAGATGAATGGGTTCAGAGATTCTAAAGGCAACACTATTAAGCATAAAATGTTGTGGGGTAAGGTTGCGGATCTGAAGGAAACGCTTCCTAAAGTCCATGTTGTGCATACACTTGGACACCAGCGCGTTGGAATACACGTTGCTGGGAATACTTTGGCTGATGAAGCCGCGAAATCGGCAGTGGCTGTCGCCACTGTGGCCGCAGTGACTCGTTCGAGTTCCAAACCAGACACAGAAATTTCAGCTGCCATAAAAGCTACGGCTGATGGCACGCCCTTTCCTAAAGGATTTCCTTCAAAATATAGTTACTGCTTGAATGGTGCGCTAAATGCTACTGTTACAATTCCAGGCATTGGTGTACGTGAAATTCCCAATAAAATTGAGAGACCTCGATTAATTTCTGCAGCACATGAGGGGGTGGCTTCTGCACATGCTGGGGTGGCTGCCACGATTTCACTATTGCAGGCTCGTTACTGGTGGCCTGGTCTCTATAAAGAGACGAAGCAGTATGTCCTTTGTTGTGACGTTTGTCAACAAATTAAAGCGTCGTCGGCTAGACGCCCGCAGCAGACGCCCCTTCTGATATCAAATAAACCATTTCAGTGTGTGTACTTGGATCATTGTGGTCAGCTGACACCAGATAGTGCATACAAATATATATTGGTTGCTGTAGATTCGTGCTCCAGATTTGTATGGGTATGGCCACAACGCTCGGCTGACGCTCAAACTGTTATTAAAGATTTGCGCATCTTTGTCGATATATTTGCAGTTGCGGCTTTTCATTCGGACCAGGGCCCTGCTTTTGCCTCTAAGGCATTCAGGGACACCATGGCTTCGTTGGGGGTCCAACTCCAATTCTCGTCTCCATTTCATCCCGAGGGAAATTCTGTTGTGGAGCGTTTAAATCGTGATTTAAAGCAGTCCTTAACGGCCAGAGTTATAGGTACGGGTCGTGGTTGGCTAGCCCACCTATATGGAGTACAGAGAGCACTTAATAACTTGCCTAGAAGGTCACTGGGGGGTCGTACTTCATATGAGTGCCTGTTTGGAACACGAATGTATGTTCCTGATCTAGATGGTCCTGGTGTGGAGGCGGCAGATACGCCCTTTGACATAAATGATCGTGTCACTGTTTTGCAGGATTTACAACAATTCCGTGAAGTTAACTCTTCTGCCAGTGCTGCCTACTCAGGAATTAAGGATGAGCCAGTAACACCTACTGGTTGGATACCCAGGATTGGGGATCTAGTGCATGAAAAGGTCGCAGTTAAAAAAGAATTTGGTCCTTCTTATCGAGAAACCTGTCCCTGTGTTGGGGGTAAGCGGCACAAGACCTGTGATTTTACCGCCGCTGCGAGGGGCCAAAGGAAATCGCTCTGTTTCCATTGATAATGTCAAGTTACAACATGTGGCCGATTCTGCACAGCAGACCAAGAGGGACACCCAGTAGTTCCGGAATCCCTCTCACTACTGGGGAAGAGGTCCCGCTGCAGGTGATTTTCACCGACACTGTTTCCTCTCCGAGCTTGGGGAGGGTGGATGATGATCTTGCGATTGTTCCACCGACGGCGATTAATATGGAATCTTGTGATCAAATTGCTGTACGTTCTACTGACGTTTCTGAACATGTAGTTTATAGCGTGCCACGGCGAGAGCCTCCATCTGCTTCTTCGTTCACAGTTGCACCTTTTGCTAGAACTGCTTCTGGCTGCTTCAACGACGCTGATAATGATGATTCCGGCTCCTCGTCCTCGATGTCTTCTGTCCACGGTCCACGACGGCTGCTGGGATGGCTTAAACGAACATATTTTGTTTTTCCTTGGAACTATTTTTGGCTGTTTTTGGCCGTGATGACTATTTTATTATGGTTGGGATCTGTGGTTACTTTTTTTCTGATAATACATGGTCATTTTCTTCCTGATCGATCTGACATTGAGCACGTGGAGACTGTGTTAAAACCGCATTTTTCGTCTCATATGGTTCGAAGAGACTTGTCCACAGTGAACATTTCTGCTATACCAGTTCCGGATGGAATTGTGTGGGATAAAGTAATGTTTGATATACATGGTCCCACTGAATTGATTCAAATACCGTATGTCCTCAAATTATCAATGAATGATATTGTCATACCTGGCATTGTTTCTGATGATTGGGATGTGAAGACAGTAGATTCTATGCTAACGGATTTGCAATATTATACTGTCTATGACGATGAAGATGCTTACCAGTTTAGAGATAATCATGGTGACATGTTTTGTTACAACTATTATGGACACCACTTTATTCATAAAGCTAGTAGCCCTAAGCCCATGTTTAATTATGTGCAATGGTAACATTGCTCGACTCCTCCACAAGGGAGTTCAAAAACGTATTATGAAAAATTTGCATATTTTGCTGGGCATGATCCACGTAATGCTAGGTCCTACTATTTTAAGGTTACACCGTATTCTAATAAGCAAATGTTATTGACCGATACTAAATTACTGTATTCCAATTTGTTTGTATCTAAACTGTCGGTCGAGGGATATGAATACTGGTTCAAAACTGTTGACTTGAAAAGTGTTTGGGGTACGAAAAATTGGCAAATGCAAGGCAGGGACACGTTATTTAGAGCATGTATTATCCCTGTGCAGATGTTTTCCTCAATGACACAGTACATCAGACTAGCTGTTTGGGCTTCGCGACGATTAGGGAGTTGACTTTGCCTAGTATACCTGTCCCTTCTAAATTAAAAAATTGGCAGCACTATGTGAATGCTACTTTCAGTGACTTTACACATTGGGTCCAGAATGGTACGCTTAACACTTCATCGTTACATCCAGGCGGGTGGTTATTATGGCCTGTAGACACTAATATGTGTCATCAACGTTTTGTCACCTCTTAAGGGGGGTTCAGGACTAGTAGGGCAGACCCTCGTTACGTTTCACCAGAACATGCTGATATTATAACTACATACAGTGTGGGGAAGCTTTGTCAGCAATGGTTGAAGTCATCCACACTGGATGCAGTTAAGTCACATCTCATGTTACTGTCTAATAATACTGATTTACAAGATTTTTTTTGTCAGGTCCCAAAGTACCACGGAAGAAAAGGTTCTTATACGAGGTTTATAATGAGATTTGGAAGCTTTCACAACAAGAGGCTGCAGCCCGGTTGAGGCAGATTGATCAAGAAAATCTGATGCAGACTTTGGCCCTCATTCTGACCCTGGCGGTCTTTGACCGCCAGGGCGGAGGACCGCGGGAGCACCGCCGACAAGCCGGCGGTGCTCCAATGGGGATTCCGACCGCGGCGGTAAAGCCGCGGTCGGACCGGCACCACTGGCGGGGTCCCGCCAGTGTACCGCGGCCCCATTGAATCCTCCGCGGCGGCGCAGCTTGCTGCACCGCCGCGGGGATTCTGACCCCCCCTACCGCCATCCAGATCCCGGCGGTCGGACCGCCGAGATCCGGATGGCGGTAGGGGGGGGTCGCGGGGCCCCTGGGGGCCCCTGCAGTGCCCATGCCACTGGCATGGGCATTGCAGGGGCCCCCGTAAGAGGGCCCCTACATGTATTTCACTGTCTGCTGCGCAGACAGTGAAATACGCGACGGGTGCAACTGCACCCGTCGCACAGCTTCCACTCCGCCGGCTCGATTCCGAGCCGGCTTCATCGTGGAAGCCTCTTTCCCGCTGGGCTGGCTGGCGGTCTGAAGGAGACCGCCCGCCAGCCCAGCGGGAAAGTCAGAATTACCGCCGCGGTCTTTCGACCGCGGAAAGGTAACCTGACGGCGGGACTTTGGCGGGCGGCCTCCGCCGCCCGCCAAGGTCAGAATGAGGGCCTTTGTCTGTTGTTGATAATGGCATGCATACCCTTTCTGAACGTGTTTACACGATTGACAGCATTGTTTCCTCTGCCATTGACATTATTAAATCGGACATGTCTTCTTTATATCATGGGCAGAGTCAGACGCGGTCCATCATGCAGCTGGGTTGGACTCTTCAGACCTTGAAGGCGGGTCGCGTTCCATGGTGGCACGTTCGTGCCAGAGAGATCTTTATCTCTTTTAATTTGACTCGTCAACAACAACTGATGGCTAAAAAGGAAGCAACATATGTTATGTTAAATATTGAGAAATTAGAGAAACTGCCTTTCACGGTAGCTGAGATTCCGTCAGCTGAATGGTTGATTCATGGGGTTATTAATTTGCCTATCTCTACTTTGCAATTTACTTCGTGTTTGAAACACATTCCGGTGGGAAGATATGAACTATTGGGAGACAGTTACATACACGAGGTGTGAGACCTTCCCTTTCAGTACAGATGTGTTAATGGTTTGAAGGAGGTTTTTCTTAGCGGCGGTGAATGCGAAGCTTCTGTCAGCCATTCAATGGTTTGTAAACAGCTGTCCTTGCACGGGGCGTGTAACGCTTCGATTGCTAACTTAGCTTGTTATCTGAAGGGAGTTCCAGTCCCGGTTATTAAAAACACTTTCCAGGTGCTTTCTAACGGCAGTTACATTGTTCTTAACAGCGAACGTTGCTGTGGCATGCGTGCCGGAATAGTTTACATCGTCGTTGTCAACAAGGGGCGGACATCTGGCCTCATATTGCTACTTCCAAGGTTGATTTCGACAAGTTGAGTCGGCTAAAAGCTTTATTGTTTCAAAAGCATGTGGCCCTTACATCTGCTAGCGAGACCTACGCACTTCAGGTGGCAAGGTCATCGGCGGAGATACAGTCCCTTTTGAATACTAACTTTCCGAATCACTTCGGTGAACTTGTGGGACGTATATTTAATGCATCCAGCACTGCTGGTATTGCACATTTTTTCAAAGTCGTTGGTGTTGGTTTGGCTCACACCTTCTCTTCCATATTCGGTTTGATACCTTCGGCTATACATTCTATTTTCGGAAGCATTTTTGGGGGTTTCCCGATTACTTTGGCTTTATTGGCTGGAGTCTTGCTGTTGTTGCTATTTTTTCGCAATGGCTGTCCCGTCACAACGAGATCCTGTATTGCTGCTCCCGTCAGCGCAGCTGTGTCGTGAACGCATGATGCAGCATTTTGGAGCGACACTCCTGGGACATTTGGAGTGTGACTGGTCTCTGTCATTCAGACCGGTTTTGGATTGTGTGCAACCCGTGTTTCGATGCCTTTGGTGCTCGTTTGAACATGCACTGGCTCTCTGTCTCTCATTGCAGCGCCCTCCAATGGTCGATACTGATCTGTTGATGTTCCCGATTAGGGCTCATTCCCAGACTTGTGCACTACGGATGCGTTTGCTTCGTGAGGCAGTTTATGAGATTCCCTTCCTGGAGGAAGATGGTATTGTCTCTTTCATAGGCCCTGCACGGGGTGCCGCCCTGAATGGTTTTGGGGCTTTGGATCACACCTGCTCCATGGTACTTTGTGGCGTGGATCTTCCGATATTGACATATATAGAATTGGAGGAACTCCTGCGTTCTATTGCTTCTATCTGACGATTGGATTTTTACGAAATTGACACTATATTGAATTTGGCTTTATGATCACATGTTACCTAAATTTATGACTTTGTTGTCTTCTCACCTTGTCGAAATAATTGTTTTAGGTATTGTTTATATTTAGGGAATCCTTTTATATTATTGGAACCACTTGCTACCGACAAGGGGAGGGTGTAGTGTGGTTAGTTTTACGTATTCATTGCGCTTTAGCTTCAGGCTTTAGGCCTTTGTGCATTTTGCCCTGAATATATTTTATTCATTTGCTGACAGCTTAGAGCCTCTGTGCACTTTGCTCTACATGCTTTTTATTAGGCTTCGTACTGTTATTTTTCAAATAGCCAGTTCTACGGTGTTGTTTTTTATTCATATCATACTGTTTTGCCTACTTCAGCACTGGAGTTCTCCATAACATATTTACTCTGTGCTTCAGTCAAGGATACAGTCTGGTACATTGCCGATAGACGTGGTAAGAGTTTAGACTTGGCATTCCTGCGTAGGGACATTTTGGGGGTCATTCTGACCATGGCGGTAATTACCGCCATGGCGGAGGTCGGCGGCAGCACCGCCAACAGGCTGGCGGTGCACCGCTGGGCATTCTGACCGCGGCGGTTCAGCCGCGGCCAGAAACGGAAAGTCGGCGGTGTACCGCCGACTTTCCGCTGCTCGTCTGAATCCTCCATGGCGGCGGAGCGCGCTCCGCCACCATGGGGATTCTGACACCCCCTACCGCCATCCTGTTCATGGCGGCTCTCCCGCCATGAACAGGATGGCGGTAGGGGGTGCCGCGGGGCCCCTGGGGGCCCCTGCCGTGCCCATGCCAATGGCATGGGCACGGCAGGGGCCCCCGTAAGAGGGCCCCAAAAAGTATTTCAGTGTCTGCCCAGCAGACACTGAAATACGCGACGGGTGCAACTGCACCCGTCGCACCTTCCCACTCCGCCGGCTCAATTCTGAGCCGGCATCCTGGTGGGAAGGTTGATTTGCCCTGTGCTGGCGGGCGGTCTTTTGGCGGCTGCCCGCCAGCACAGGGCAAATGTCAGAATCACCGCCGCAGTCTTTCGACCGCGGTGCGGTGTTCTGACGGCGGTACCTTGGCGGACGGCCTCCGCCGTCCGCCAAGGTCAGAATGACCCCCTTTGTGATCACGATGACATGTTAGTTATAAAATCACTTCCTTGTCCCAATACACGCAAGAGGGAGATTCCGACCAGGGAACCACAACTTGACGATGACTGCCTAGTTGCAGATGCTGAACCAAGATCACAGGTCTTTGCTCAGGTATGAGGGCTGATGTATCCACAGTGATTCTAATAGGCAAGCTAGAAGCTTAACATGCTGTGCTCTAGATAAAACAAGCAGAGGGAGAGTTGAAACTGTTTGACAATATGATAGCTTTGTTTTTATGTTTTACTCTCCTGGTAACTATTACAATCCTACTGTGTTGTATCGTTCTGGTTATTGCGGCTCACGCCTTAATATCTAAAATACAGTCGTTTTATTAAAACATTATATAAAACTTATACTGTCTTTGTCATTTGTATATGAGATCATATTGGAAATAAGAGAGTTGGTTTGGATCTGAGTAACCACGACTTCCCTGAGAAGTTCCAAAGATGTCATGCGCTCGGCTGCCAAATCATTCCTTCCACATGGGAGAAATGAGGCACTGCTAGTTAGCCGGAGCAAAAAACGGATTTAGGGTGACAGAGTTCTTTACAGGTGGGTCAGACTCAGTCCCCCACACCGTTATCAATCCTGCTACCTAGAAATCCAGTAGTCTCATTTAGAATAATGAGAGCCCACACGACAATATCTTCGAAGATGGTTTGCACGATCACATTAATGCCATAGACTAAACAGAGCATTCAGAGGTCCTCCATCTGCATTACTCTAACATTCTTACTGACATTGTCACTGCCATTGTCACTAAACCAGACATTTCTGGAAAACATAGTCCCAGTTGAATTCAGATTAGTACGACCTATGTGAACCCACCATGTTTTCTTAGATAGAATGTCCAGATATAGCCCTACCACCTGGTGCTCCCACACGAAAATAAGAAAAATCATATGCCACTTAAAAAATTAATCTTGTTCTCGATAGCTGGGAAGATGGTGATTTCAGCACAGCAAATTTTAGGTGGGGTTATCCTTAGAAACAAAATATACACTTTTACAAATTTGACCCAAGTTCCTATTGTGGAAAAAAAACAACCTTTATTTATCCAAATTATTAATCCAAAGTGCCGGAAACATCAAAAAGGGCTCAGCACTGTTGGCAGAAATCACTCAGCTGCTAAGTGGTAAATGGCAGGAAGAGTAAGTTGCTACAGTAGTTTTACTTTCTTTGGCACTTTCCAAAATGGATTTCGGGAAGAAAAATGTTGACTAAGCAGTGCTTTTGAACAAAAAACTCCCCTCAAAATGAATTTTGCTGAAATGTTGTGCCCAGTGGCGATGCAAAAACATTATGTACATCTAATTGACACACACAAGTGCACTCTTTCTCTCTTCTATGTTGTGAAGGTCTTAAAAATATTGCTTATTTTGCAAAATATTGTGTTTTGAATATGCCAAACAATTTGCACTTCTTTCTACCTCCCCTGCCTCTTAAGCCCCCTCTTACCATGCTTCTCACATAATACGTTTTATTACGATGTGCCAACATGATTGTAAGGAAATCCGAACCTCATACCCCTCTAATCTTACTGACTAAGCTAGGCCCATGGCTGTTCTCACTGCAAATGTAGTATATTCTCTCCGCAAACAAGCAAGGCCTCTGACTTGCCCTGAGCCAGAGCAGCTGATAATTTTACGGCCCTCTTCTATGAGATTAAACATTAATTAAAATTATCATCACTTACTCATCACTCCACAACTAGTCATGTGGCTCTCCACCAGCGGATTATGTGCGTATCTTTTCCGTGGAACTATTCTGGGCTTCCACTAGAACCTGTGACAGAGTGCACCTGACCATCATAGTCCTGACCCCTTGATTTAGCTCTGTAAAAAAAATTGTTGTCCAGAGAATTTTATCTTTGATTTGTGTTTTTGTATCATTAGAGAAGTAATTTTCCTTGGGTAGACATTGCTAATCTGTGCCATTTTTTTCTGGATGACATTTTTAAAAATGATGGATGTGTTGCAGTGATGATGTAATATGTCAGGAACCATGAGCCCTATATACTTCATTTTGGTGTCAAAACATAGGTTTTGAGGGTCAAGTAGTTATATGAAGACAAAAATAACTCCTCTGAGCAATCATTCCACCATTTTCCAAAATGGCGGATCTATAATGATGTGTTTTAGCCGTCATATTGCCAATTTATGTTAATATTGTTTTTGTTTCAGGTTTTCCATTGTTTCAAGTTTGTAAATATGAGTGAAACAGGTGGTAGCAGAGGATCTTTACCTCCTGACAGAGTGATGCAAACTACAAAATCTGAGGACTCCTTCAAAAAAGAAAAATGTGTCATATGCCATACAAATCTGAAAGAAAAGCTAACATCAAAGGCGGCTGGACAGAAGAGAGTTTCAGATGCTGCAGAAATACAGCAGGACAAAGTTCAGAAAAGACTGCAACTGGTGGGTAAAGAGGATCAAATATTTTATCAATGTAACAACAAGTGCTACAAGTCATATACAAATGAAAAAAAAGAATGGCAAGAAATTGTCAAAAAGTAGCAGAAACCAGTGAATCACAACAAGAATCTGAGAAAACAAAGACAACCAAACTCAATGACCACCCACTTAGAAGATTGATAGCTACCCCTCATCCACTTCCAACAACTGATTAGAAAGCAGAGGATCTTCAATGTATTATTTGTGGTTTAGCCAGAACAAAGGCCAAAGAGATTGACAAAAGAACAAAGTACATAGTGTGTGATTCTTAAAGGGCAAAATGTTCTTATCGGCAGTGAGTTTCTTTCAAGCTGAAGCTTTCAGCTGAGTAGCTGATCGAAAAAGTGAGGTGAATATAGTTGTAGTGGATATGTATGCCCATCTGAACTGCATGCGTGCATACGTTCGAAAATATGAATGTACTTAGAGCTCCCAGCAGCAATATAACTGGCAGCCTTCAATCAAGTTTGCACTCTTTGAAAAAGCAAATTAAGTTTTAAAGCCACTCTTGAGTGCCAGCTACGGGGTTCACACTTAGTGAGATCAAATAAATTATGGTCAGCATTGATAAAACTGTATTGATCCACAATAATGAAATTAAGATTTTTCTGTGGAGAATGTATAATGACAGAATTCTTTTTTGACAGTCTAACAAAAAAGTATGAACCACTTGTGGTGTTCTCAGATGATTTAACTCCTGAAGTTCTTGTTGCCAAAAAATCACAGAATTCAATAAAGTCAGTAGGAACCATATTAAGAAATCTTCAGAAAGATTTCGATTTTAGACATAATGACAAATTTTGTGATGCCCTAGAGTTTCCGCAAATCATTGGAGCTAATCACATGAATGAATGTGATTAATATATCAACAAGTTATAATGACATGGACCGGAGCAGAAACTTGTTAGCAGCTTATGCTGTAAACTCTTGTGAAGCTGACAGCACTCCACTTCCATGTCACTTTACCAGGAAAGCATTTGCAATTGCTTATCTTTATAATTTTGATTTTGAAGACAGCTCTCCTTTGTCTGGAAAATCCAGTACACATGACACTGCCTTGGTGGTTTACAAGATTGTACCAGTGAAGTAGCTGCTGGAAAACAAGTTTTCCCAGCTGTAGGCATAAACAAACACAGCTGCACACTTATCACCCAACAGCCTTAGGTATCAATACGTTCCAGTCTACCAGAAAGTTTCAAAGTGGCTGAGGACATGGATCTTCTTCTACCTGATGCTGTGGTTCGCAAAGCTGATCTAACTGAATTTATCATGTCACTTATTTGGTGCAGACTAAAGGATGGAGAAAAGTCAGTCCCACCGTGGGCTGGAATTTAGGGTCTGATCTCCCAGAATATTGTCCCACTGAAGAAGGTTGGGTTTTACCAGTAATACCATCTCCAGTCCCAATCTATACAACAATACACAGCTCTAAAATGTACATTTTTAGCTTGCAGGCAAGCCTATCCTGCTAATTTTCTGGTCTTTATCCTATGATGGGCATTTTCCATATGACAAAAGTATTGTTATGGTGTGCAGGAAGTTATCTAAGTAGATGAGGCATTGGCAATCATCTTATTGAATCTTTGTAAGCAAAACTGTCCAGTCAGTATAGAGTGAAACTCATTATGTCCATTTGTTGAAAGGTATGCTCATCATATTTAAGGCTATTAAAACATTGAGTTTTAATGCTTTCTGGAACAAAAATGACAAATTAGGTTTTGCACATCTTATCTCAGAAGTGAACAAGGCACAGGTGCACTTCATTCAAAAGACATAGGCCCTCATTACAACCCTGGCTGTCGGTGATAAAGTGGCATTAAGATCACCAACAGGCTAGCAGTAATACATGCAGAATTATGACCACAGCGGAAACAGCTCATACAGACAGCCACTTTAATGCACCGACCACCAGGACGGAATCAACAGGCACCACAGTGGTATCGACCAACAGCCAGGTGGAAGACAATGTTCCGTCCACTGTATTATGACGCACCAATCTGCCACCTTTTCAAGTGCGGTACCAATGACATCAAAAGCCTGGCGGAAACACTGCGTAGAAGGGAAACGACACACCTGTGGGGACTCAGGGAAG
Organism: Pleurodeles waltl; assembly: GCF_031143425.1. Lineage (NCBI taxonomy): Eukaryota > Metazoa > Chordata > Amphibia > Caudata > Salamandridae > Pleurodeles > Pleurodeles waltl. The sequence goes on from NC_090444.1 coordinate 317,244,288, forward strand.
AACCACACCACCATGGAGCCCGAGTTGCATGTCTTGCCAATGTTGTTTTATGTCCTGCTCCACTACGAACACCAATGATGGTGAATACGACCACGGTGAGTTCTGCCGCCTAGAACACAAGGGAGGGGCAGAGGAAAAAGAGAGTGACACACACACGCAACACCCCCACCCCCAACACCATACACACAAGCAGATGCAGTCACATAACATATTCACCCTGTACCCCTCAGGAATAATGCAAGGACAACTACTATAGAGTAAAAAGAGTACAATAAGATAAATTAGTAGCAAGACGTGCATCCAAATAAAAAAGTATATACATTTTTACAATTCAAGGGACATTGCTCAGTCCTCAATGTCTATGGGCCACAGGGCCACATCACAAAATCCAAGGCCCCACCTCACTTCTGTAACAACACAGAGAAAACACTGAAGGGGCATCAGATTGAAAATAGCCATGCACCTCAGGGGACGGGGAATGGGGGGTACCTCAGCCAGAAGATGGTACAATGCCACTGGTCCTGGAGGGGGCAACATGCCCTGTGCGCTGTCCTGGGGAGTGCAAGGCCACAGTCTCTCAAGTAGAAGGCTTCTCCACTTGTTCTGGAGGGGGCAACATGCCCTGTGCTTGGTCCTGGGGAGTGCAAGGCAACATTCTCTCAAGTGGGTGACTTGCCCACATGCTCTGGAAGGGGCATTGTGCACTCTTCTTGGTCCTAGGGGGGTGCAAGGCCACAGTCTCCCAGGTGGGTGACCTGCCCACAGGCTCTGAAGGGGACATTGTGCCCTGTGATCTTCATCCTGGGGAGGATTGGGTGAGTGGATAGATTCTCCACTGGTTCTGGAGGGGGCATTGTGCCCTGTGATCTTCATCCTAGGGAGGATGGGGTGAGTGGAAGGCTTCTCCACTGGTTCTGGAAAAGGGCATCGTGCCCAGTGAGCTTCATCCTGGGGAGGATGGCTTCTCCACTGGTTCTGGAGCGGGCATCATGCCCAGTGAGCTTCATCCTGGGGAGGATGGGGTGAGTGGAAGGCTTCGCTGCTGGTTCTGGAGGGGCATTGTGCCCTGTGATCTTCATCCTGGGGAGGATGGGGTGAGTGGAAGGCTTCTCCACTAGTTCTGGAGGGGGCATCGTGCACAGTGAGCTTCGTCCTGAGGATGATGGGGTGAGTGGATAGCTTCTCCACTGGTTCTGGAGGGGGCATTGTGCCCTGTTATCTTCATCCTGGGGAGGATGGGGTGAGTGGAAGGCTTCTCCACTGGTTCTGGACGGGCAGCCTGCCCAGTGAGCTTCATCCTGAGGAGGATGGGATGAGTGGATGGCTTCTACACTGGTTCTGGAGGGGGCATCGTGCCCTTTGATCTTTATCCTGGGGAGGATGGAGTGAGTGGAAGGCTTCTCCACTAATTCTGGAGGGGGCATCGTGCCCAGTGAGCTTCATCCTGGAGAGGATAGGGTGAGTGGATAGCTTCTCCAATGGTTCTGGAGGGGGCATCGTGCTCTGTGAGCTTCATCCTGGGGAGGATGTGGTGAGTGGAAGGATTCACCACTGGTTCTGGAGGGGGCATCCTGCCCAGTGAGCTTTATCCTGTGGAGGATGGGGTGAGTGGGAGGCTTCTCCACTGATTCTGGAGGGGGCATTGTGCCCTGTGATGGAGATCTTGGGGAGTGCAAGGTTACAGTCTCTCAGTGGGGTGTCATACCCACAGGATTGGCAGGGGCCAGGCCGCACAACAGCCCATGGACGCAGGACTGCACAGAGGTGGCAGTGGTGGTGCTGCTGGTGGAGTTGGCAGTGGTGGGGGGAAGCTCCAGCCAATCCCCTGCAGCCTCGGACGGCTGCCCACTGGGGCTGCTGCTGCAGGTGGCGGTGCTGGTGGCAGTGCTGGTAGTGGTGGGGGGAGGCTCCAGCCCATCCCCTACAGCCTCGGACGACTGCCCACTGGGGCTGCTACTGCTGGTGGCGGTGCTGATGGCAGTGCTGGTAGTGGTGGGGGGGGGCGGCTCCAGCCCATCCACTGCAGCCTCAGACAGCTGCCCATTGGTGCTGCTGCTGTTGCTGGTGTTAGTGGCGGTGCTGGTAGTGGTGGGGGGGCGGCTCCAGCCCATCCCTTGCAGCCTTGGGTGGCTGCACCACCATGGTTGGTGGTGTGGGCTCCGACTGAGTTCCAGCACCAGGCCTCTTGTCCTTTCTGCCTGCTGGTGCAGGCCCATTGCCCTTCCTTTCAGCAGCTGGGGGTGGAATCTTTCCCTTCTGTTCTGCAGCTGGGGGTGGCCTTTCCCTTCCATTCAGCAGCTGAGGATGGTACCTTTCCCTTCCTTGCACCAGCTGGGGGTGGCTCCTTGCCCTTCCTGGCAGCACTTGGGGCAGGCACCCTTTCCGTGTGGCTGTGGACTCTACTGGGCCAGTGGACTGGGTGGCTGAGGTGCTTGCCTGGGTTTTACCCACCCTGGCCAGACGTGAAGGACGGGGGTAGGAGGGGTAGGGAAGAGGTCAACGGTGGAGAGGAAAAGCTTCTTAGGGACTTTGGGGCAGGAAGAGGGAGAAGGTTTGGGAGTGGAGGAAGAGGGAGTGGTTGTAGGAGGTGTCTGCTGTGTTTGGGTGCAGGTGCATGGGCTGGATGATGTTGTGAGGTGGATGGCTGTTGAGTGTCTGAGTGATTGCATATGTGTACTTTGGAAGGAGGGGGCACAGACACAGTTGGAGAGGACACAGTGACATGTGCATGGATGTGGGGGTGGTGACTGCCAGTGCGGTGTGTGCTCTGATAGGTGTGCTGGTGATGGTGGTAGTGGATGAGGATGTAGTGCATGCAGGTGAGAATGGACACACAACTGGGAGTGAGATGGAGGAGGTGGAAGGGAATACTGTGGAAGCAGTGGATGTTGGAATGTAACCATCTGGATGGTGTTTGTGTGAGTGCCTGTGGAATGATGTGTGATGCTTGTGTTTGGTGCGCCACTCTTGTCTGTTATCCTGTGTACATGCTCGTTTGCCTGTGTGCTTGGGATAGGTTGGGGTTGAGGGGAATGGGTTTGGGTAGAGGAAGTTGGAGGGGGGACGGTGGAAACAGGGACAATGGCTGCCATCAGAGAGGAGGCCAGAGCCTGGATTGATCTCTGTTGGGCCACCAAGCCAGTGTAAATGCCCTCCAGAAATGCATTGGACTGTTGCATTTGGGCTGCCAGCCCCTGGATGGCATTCGCAATGGTTGACTGCCCAACACAGATGGATCACAGGAGGTCAGTAGCCTCCTCCCTCAGGGCAGCAGGGCTCACAGGGGCAGAGCCTGAGTTGCCTGGGGCGAAGCAGATGCTCACTGAGGGACTGCTGGGAGGGTGGTACTGGTACAGGGGATGGTGGCTGTACCTGTAGATGGGGTGGGCACAGAGGTGTCCACCACCACCATGGAGCTTCTATCGGAGGAGGTATCCATGTCCGAACTGTCCCCTCCAGTCTCTGCCGTGGTGCTACCCTCGCCTCCGTAACACTGGTGCCCTCGCCGTCGGTGGATTCGACATCCTGGGTCCTGTGGGATGCAGCTTCCTCCGTCGCCGGTGCCTCTGCTCCTCTGCCAGATGATGCTACTGCCCAGAAAGACAGGGTGACAAAACAAAAAGGGGGGACGAGACAAAGGATACACTTGGTCAATGGCGGCACCAAGAACGCAGTTGGCATACACAACACACTCACACACATAGAACAGCCCTACACATTAGGCAATGTATACCAGTCACAATGCTAGTCACCAGCCCACGGATAGGGACACCTAACGCAAATTGCAGCATACCTGAGAGCCACAGACCCCTGCCCAGTAGTGGACACCTACTAGCTTGGTTGGAGGACTTTCACATAAGAACCCTGCCCAAGATGGTACCTACTCTGCAAAGTCAGGCCTGGCCTAGGGGCACCCACAGGCCCACCTACCCCACCTGAATACCACCCCACCAGGCGTAAGTAGTAATGAAGGGCACTGTACTCACCCCCTTGTTGCTGATGTGATGCCCCCAAGCACCCACCCAGCTCTGGATAGGCCACTGCCCGTATGTGGGCCATCAGGGGGGTCAGGGTTCAACGGGCACCCCTTCCTCATTGGGAGGCCATACCCAGCTGAGCCTCCATTGTCTTCCATGCCCAGTGTCTCAGGTCCTCCCACCTTTTCCGACAGTGGGTGCTCCGCCTGCCATAGACCCCCAGGGTTCACACATCCTTGGTAATGGCACGCCATATTCCATTCTGTTGATGGGTGCTGACCTGCAGGGAAATACACACAGGGAAAGGTATTAGTCTGGCCGTCCTGCCTGTTACACTTATGGCCCACCATGCCCCATCCCATCCCCATTAGCACAAACATGGCCCAGCATACATGCTGCACGCTTCCCAGGGCCCAACTACCCAGCCCCTACATGAGGCCTTCACACACAGCTCCCCATGCATGCACGCTCCATGCATCTTGCTCACGGTGTACTCACCTGTTGGTCTGGAGGCACATACAGCAGTCGGTACTGGGGTTGGATCCCATCCACCAGTCGCTCCAACTCTGCCGAGGTGAAAGCAGGGGCACTTTCCCCAGTCACACGAGCCATTGTCGGTTCCAGACACAGGTCACAGCAGCACATGCAGTGTAGGTTCTCTCCTGTTGAAGGTCAGGTAGCAAGTGAGTGAACAGATAGAAAATGGCGGTCACATCCGCGGCGGTGTGTACCGCCATCGCCGGCGTACATCACCATTGGCCACTGTACCCCATAGGGCCCAATGATAACCAATGATGAGTTGCACCGCGGTTCTTGACCGCCGCCGCAACGGCGCAAAACGTCAGCGGAATTACCTCATTTCCAACATGTCCCTGTATACATGACAAGTGGACGGCATTTCAGGGGGGGGCAAGCCATGGATCCTAACTGCGTCACAGTACACAAATTCATATTATGGACATATCCCAACACAATATTGTAACAATCACAATATGCATTGCACTGTAGTGGTTACATTCTATAGATTATGACCAGCTGCTCACTCTTTTGCCCCATAGATTGCAACCGCTGTGGATGAATAGGAGATAGAGACATCTCCCCATGTACAGACCCCTGGTGGACTTGGCAACAATGGAGGACAGGCCCATTATCCGCACCTATAGACAGGGCCACAATCACTGAGCTGTGTGCCCAATTGGAGCCTCACCTGATATCTTGTATCCGTCAACCCACTGGGATCCCCACTCCCTTGCAAGTGCTATCTGTGCTCCATTTCCTGGCAAGTGGTTCTTTCCCAGTGACAGTGGGCTTGGCAGCAGGATTGTCAAAGTGTTGTGCCCTGATAAAAAATTTGTGCAGCTACATTGTTTTCCCACAGGTGGAGGATTTGGCCACGGTGAAAGCTGAATTCTATGCAATGTGACATATCCTCAATATCATTGGGGCAATTGATGGAACACATATTGCATTTGTTCCCACCCAGCGAAATGAACAAGTGTTCAGAAATCAAAAGAGTTTTCACTCCATGAATGTCCAGATGGTGTGCCTGGCGGACCAGTACATCTCCCACATCAATGCTATGTATCCTGGGTCTGTGCATGATGCTTTTATCCTAAGGAATCGCAGAATCCCAAATGTGATGTCCAACTCCAGAGGCACCGGGTGTGGCTCATAGGTGAGCCCTGGTTCGCACCCAGTGGATGTTGGTGTATGGGTATGGTGTGGCTCCTAAGGGTGAGTGTGTGCTAACAGTTTACCCTCGATATTTGCAGGTGACTCTGGTTACCCCAACCTCTCGTGGCTAGTGACCCCTGTGAGGAATGCCAGGAGAAGGGCAGAGGAACGTTACAATAACGCACATGGGCGAACAAGAAGGATTATAGAAAGGACCTTCGGCCCCTGAAGGCCAGGTTTTGGTGCCTCCATCTAACTGGTGGCTCCCTGTGCTACTCACTCAAGAAGGTCTGCCAGATCATTGTGGCATGCTGTATGTTGCACAGCCTTGCCTTGCACCACCATGTGCCTTTTCTGCTGGAGGACGAGGCTGGAGATGGCCGTGTGGCAACAGTGGACCCTGTGGACAGTGAAGATGAGGAGGCAGAGGATGAGGATGAGGACATCTGACGTTCATTCGTTCATCAATTCTCCCAATGAGACACAGGTAAGACCGTGTTATTTAGCATATCATATACAGTTTGAGGTGTGACATTGTCAGTGGCAGGCTGTGGATTCCTACTTCTATGCCCACTCACTGTACACTTTGGCATCTCATTTTGCAGATGTTGGTGCCCCACTATAGCTCCTGGTGTGTTCAGTGCAGCCAACTACAGGCCTTTCCTATGTAAACATTACTCTTCAGTTGAATTGCACTGTTTGAACCTTGTTAAACGAATACATTTTTAAATCATTTGACATACATCATACTTGTATTTTATCAAAGTGTGTTTATTGCACTGCTCCGAAGAAGAGGGGCAGTGCAATGGGCTGGGGTGATCATGTAGGAAAGTCCAAGGTAGAATCTAGTCTATTTGTAACACAGGTGCAGTGTCCAAGGGGGCATATGAAGGGGAGCAATGGCAGTTCAAGGTGGACAGGGGGACAGAGTGGGACTGTCTTTACTGTGGGCCTCTTCTGGGGGGGAACTGGATGTCGGTGGAACCTCTTTGCCAGTGACATTGGCTGGGTTACCTGTGGCGATGTAAATGCAGTGTTATTGTTTCTGCGTGTGACATCTTGTGCATGGGTGGGTCACACTCTATAGTTTTTATTGCTATGGCAGCTTTGCCTTGTGTGAGTTTTTATTTGGTGTGCTAGCTGATTGTCTCTAATGTGCATGCTTTAGTGATAGCTGTCCATGCATGTCTGTGAGGGGTGTCCATGCATTGGTGGTGCATGCAGGGCTTGGCATTGGGATGAGTGGGTTGTGATGGTGGGGTGTGTGGGAAGCGGGGGAGTGATGGGATTGAGGGTGAGGGTGGGGATATGTGATGGCATGCAGGTAGGGGGTGATAGTAGTAAAGAGTTGACTTACCAGAGTCCAGTCCTCCTCCTACTCCTGCCAGGCCCTCAGGATGCTCGATTGCCAAAACTTGCTCATCCCATGTTGTTAGATGTGGGGGAGGAGGTGGGGTCCACCGCCAGTCTTCTGTACAGCCAGTTGTTGTCTTGCTGCAATTGAATGCAACTTCCCCCGTAGGTCGTTCCACCTCTTCCTGATGTCATCCCTTGTTCTGGGGTGCTGTCCCACGGTGTTGACCCTGTCCACGACCCTCCGCCATAGCTCCATCTGCTTAGCAATGGACATCTCCTGCACCTGTGATCCAAATAGCTGTGGCTCTACCTGGATGATTTCTTCCACCATGACCCTTAGCTCCTCCATGGAGAATATGGGTTGTCGTTGTGGTGCCATGGGTATAGTGTGAGTGGTGTGGGTGAGGGTGTGTAGGGTGATGTGTTGGGGTGTGTGATGTAAGTTGTGTGGGTGGTGTATAGGTGATGGTGGTATGTGGCTCTGGTTGTATGAGTGCTCTTGCTGTCTCTCTCTGCTGGCAATTATTGGTATTAATAAAGCGGTGTGGGTAATGTGGGTGTGTGTTTTATAGTGGTGTGGGTGTGTGAGTGTGGTGTGTGTATGTGTGTCAAGTGTGTGTAGTTTGAATTGTCCAATGTAGTGCTGTTTTGTTTGAGTGTGTGTATTTTGAGCGCAGCAGTATGTACCACCAATGGTTTACCACCATTGAATGTCCGTCGTGGTGATTCGTGGGTCATAATGTTGTGGGTGTAGTTCTGTTGGCGTAACGGTGTGGGTTTTGATTGCACCAGTTTATCAAAGACCTTTGGGCTGGCGGACTTTTGTGTGTGGCTGAATAGTGATGGATTGGTGTGTGTGTGGGTCATAATATGGGGAGCGGATATCCGCGGCGGCGGCGGTATGTTGGCGGCAGTTGGCATGGCGGTAAGTGGGATTTACCACCAATGTAATCATGAGGGCCATAATGCTGTAATGTTATTTGTGTTATGAGCACTGACTCCACGGTGCAATTAGCAGCATACCATCACATTAGTGACCACCTGCTTCATTTTGCCTATTGACTTTATTTTAGCATTAGCCACTGCACCGTTAAAAGCTGAAAGTATTTTTCCATGCCCACGTTATACAATGTGCTTTTTGCTTATATTTTTCATTATGCATGTCTGCGTGTTCTTTCTCACCAAGGGCTTAGGAAGATAAGAATGTGCTGGGATGATGTTTATGGTATGGCAAAGAATGGTTTTGTTTTGAGAGAGGGCACCTTGGGATCTTTTCCAATTCCAACATGTTCCTTTCAAAACTGACCTGAAGTAGCCAGCATTTTTAAATAACCAATTGCAAAGCGAGGGGGGGTTTCTAGAAATCTCCTCTCTGGCTTGTTTAAGGTATATAAGAGTCCCAGGATTGGCGGTGGGGAGATTCAGAGACCTCAGTCAGGATTGAGACGTCAATGCCTGACATCTTCCATGAGGATAAATCAGATCTCTCTTTATCCTGACAGTTGATCTGGGGTCTACGGCTTGAAGTGCTGGGAGAAAGATGATGGAACAACTGTGCCCCATGGTGACGAATTTTTACTTTGCATTATGTATGAATATATATTATTTATATATATATATATATATATATATATATATAGGTATCTGTATCTTTGCATGTATGCATTTGCTGTTTATAGATTGAAGATTCTTTGTACATGTTTTCATTTCATTGTTGCGCACATTTTAAACCTGCACTTTCAGGTGTACTGACCTTCCTTTATGTGTCTTGCAGAGTGATTTAAAAAATGCCTTATTTAGACTAAAAGGTGCATTCCAGAGATTCTTTTCAGTGTGTGTGTATTTCAGCTTGGTCATTAGTGAAGCAAAACAAATCCAAATTCAGGCAATGTTCAACAAAATCTAATCGAAATCAGAAAAACAGGTTTGTAGAGTCTGTCCAAGAATGTGAAGAAAAATTAAAACTTTTCAAGTTCTGGGGACGTTTTATAAACATAATAGCTCTAAGGAAACATTTGGTACGTGCTGATCGGGAAGGTGATTGGGAGCTCCACATGAAGACTGAAGAGTGACTGATTACTATGTTTCACAAATTTGATTGCACAAACTACCTGAGATTTGGGTCCTGGTATTGGAAAAAGGGAAGAAACTTGAGTTGGAAAAACCATACCTCTACAGAAAATTAATCCAAAGACTTTTTGAGGTGCGAGACAGGGAGGGAAGTTTCAATGCTGTGACTCCAGATATGAAACTAGAGCAGGTGATCCAGAGATCACAGCAAAGCTCCAACGGAATTATTGGTCAGACACATAAAAGTGAATATGTTGCTCAATGGCAGCTAGGTTACCATGAAGTCCTTTCTATTTGCAATATTTTCAGAGAGATGATAAATTCAACATTAATGGACCATTCCTCACCATGAACTTGTGGGAAAGAGAGGGGAACGTTTTCATAAACATGTTGACAGCCTTCTTCATTTCATGCAGCAAGGAAGAAACCCCTTTGAAATGACTGAGCATAAGAGACAACACAACTTTCTGAACAAACAATATTGGATAACATTATAAAGATACGTCTACTAGATGTCCAAGAACATGGATCAAAACTTTATGCAGAACTGAAGCAGCAGAGATTTGTATTGTAAGGGAAAAAGCTGTTTAACCTAATCACTAACGCTAAATTTCCATGCTTTAATTGCCATAGTAAGTGTTTCTTCCAACCAGCAACTACAAAATAGGTTACAAAAAATACACCTTTTGCAAGCACATAGTGAGATGGATGTAGGAAAAGAAAGGGTGGATTTATCAAGGGCGTTCTGTCACATGATCTTCTTCCACAAAACACATTATTTAATGGAGTGGCTGCAACCAAACCAGTAAAGCACAAACTCGTACAAGTGCTCGGAAAAAAGCTTTCACTTGAAGAATTTCAATTCAAAAAGGTGTCCTCCTTGAAGACTGCTCTTGTTGTGAAATATAAGTCACAACTGTGAAAGGTCAACAGTTCATCCATGCAAAACTTCGAAGTGGTTGTTCAAGCTGTTCTACAGATATCAAAGTCAGTGCGCACCATGCAAGAACTGCACATTCTCTTAGACAGTTATCTTGAACTATCTGTTAAAGAATATGAGAAAATCAGACAAATGTCAACAATTGGAGCAATTGACCTTTACTGCATCAGAAATTTGACCTACCTGTGCCAATAAGTTCGGGTCATCAACATCGAACAAGATGAACATAGAGATGTTAACTCTCCAGAACATTGCTGATGCTTCAGGGAACACTGAATTTCCAAATATTGCAAGTGGGATGATTGTCAATGAGGAGCTGGTGCCTGCAGAGACATATTCAAAAAGTACGGGCCCTTTTGTTCAAGAACTTAACAGCATATTGGAGGAAGCTGACCATAATGGTGTGCCACATGTTGAGTAGGCAGTTTAAAATGGTTCCAATCGACTCACTGTACTGTCAATTGTCACAGATGTTATAAGTATGCTACTTGGATTTGTTGCAATGTTCATTAGTAAAGGATTGTCAGAGTTATTAATTTGGTATGGAGTAGACGAGAAAGGACAATTAATCCTTCTTCATATTCTGTATAAGAAACTTAACCCAGAAATGCCCAATTTTCTCATCTAGACACATATTCTTATGGGCAATAACACTATGAGAAAACTGGAACAAAGCTTTGAGCTTTTACAGCTTAACCTGTGAAGTTTCTAAAAAAAATTGCTAGGACAGGAGAAGAATGTAACTTTAAAGACATGGAAAATTACCTTGTGCGGAAAATGAGTTCTGACTGTCACACATTTGATGATCGCCGGTAGAGGGAGTTCAACAGATCAGTCCCACTAAGTGACCTTCCACTGATGTCATATTCTGTGTGTGGACACATTAAAAGAGTGTTCCACTTATTCAGAAGCTGTGTAAATGTTTTGGATCATGCATATGTAGAGAACGATGCGTGTGAATTTGGTTGGGAAGATAATGATGGGGTGCTAAAACCTACAAAAAATCTAAAGCCTCTAGCCACAGAACTTGCATGTACATGAACTTGTAACACTGGGGCCACAAAAAGATGTCCCTGTCGATATGCTCTCCCCAAATGTTCAACATTCTGCAAATGCATCACAAGCAATTGCAGAAACAAATATTAAAGTGAACTATAAAAATGTGTTTAAAACAGAAGTGATAAACATAATGTTTTATATTTGGATCATAAACATTGTTTAGGGTGTACATAAAAGGATTAAAACACTATTATTTGTTTCATTTCTATATATGTCTCTTCTTCCTCTATTATAGCCACCATTTTGGAAAATGATGGAAGGGTTTCTCTGAGAAGTTATTTTCAGTCTTTATAAGACTAAAAAACACCCCAAACCTATCTTTTGATCCCAAAATGAAGTATGTAGGTCTCAGGATGCCTGAAATAATACAACATTACTGCAACACATCCACCATTTTCAAAAATGTTGTTCACAAAAATGTGGTCTTGATCAGTAATGTCTACGCAAGCTAAAATAGTTCTAAATAGGTTATCTAAAAACACAAATCAAAAATGAAAATCTCTGGACAACAATTTTTTGATGGAGTTATAACAAAGGGGCTTGGATTATCACTGAGAAGTGAATACAACATGGACTCAAGGTGCCAGGAATGCTTTACTGCCTAGAAACAGTAACTACTGCACAGCAGAGTTCGTATAATCGTATGCAATGGAGGTAAATGTGGCGAGGAGTTACCCGTGTAGTGAAGCTTCTCATGCTGTGTGTCAATATGTTATTGCTACTGACTTCAAATCAAGGCACACCATTCTAATGATATTCACACACTTTAGAATATAAACTAAAGGTTGTGAATAATTATTGTCTGTATAGAATGTTTTGTTTCATTGTGATATGGGCCAAGTTTTAGGTAATAGTCTTGCAAACGCAGCAAAGCAAGTAAAGTTGCTGCTTTGTTTTGTATGAAAAGAAGAAAGCTGAACAGTGCCATATATATATGTTATGACATTGTTTTTCTCTCTCCCTGCGCTAAAACAGACACCCTTGTGCCATAGAGCAAGAGAGTCTGTCTTATGGGAAGAAGACATTTTGGGCCAGATGTAGGCAGGAAAAATTTAGCGAGTCGCTAAATGTAATGCAAGAAGAAAACGCGACTTCAATTTGCGACTCGCAAATGAAGTCGCACCACAGATCGCGAGTCCGCTATTTGTGAGGTCGCTTTTTGCGACTGCGCTAAAAACGGACACGCAATTTGCGAGTGGGTGTCGCAAATTGCGACTGTGCCGCAAATTGAATGCAGGTGCTGCAGAACACTCTGGAAAACACTTTCTGGAACATGATGATGACATCACAGCCAGGAAGTTTACAAATACACCTGGGAGGAGGGAGGACCACACCCATTTAAACAGCAGAACTGCAAACAGAAAGAACAGCAGCTACCATGGCTGAGACACCAAGGAAGCGCAAACTTAAATTTGCAGAGAAAGAGCTGGCGGTGCTGACAGAGGAGTGCTGCCAGCACCATGACCAACTTTTTGGAAGGGCAGCCCTCACCGTGCCAGAGGTGGAGAAGAAAAGAATCAGGACGGACATCCAAGGCAAAGTGAACTCCCTGGGTGTCAGCCATCGGAGCATAGAAGAACTCAAAAAAAGGTGGTATGACCTGCGCTCCCGGACCAAGGAGAGGGTGGCAGAGCGGCTCCGGGAGATGATAGGCACTGGAGGGGGACCGTCCACAATACCACCACCCACACCCCTGGTGGAAAGACTGGAGGAGACCCTTGAGCCTGAGGCAGTGTGCGGGATGGGAGAGCTGGATACATCAGAGCCAGGACCATCAACCGGTGAGTACCATGATACATGCATGTACTCTCAATAATGCCATACCCCCACCCACCTTGTACACAGTATCATGGACAACCAAAATAGCTCCATTTCAGAGTTGCAACCACCAGAATGGTGCATTATGGGCAATGTAGTCAAGTAGGCAGTTGATAGGCAACAGTTTATTAGGAAGTTGATAACAGATAGTAGATACTGACAGTGTGTTCCCTATGTCCCACAGGTCTCCCACAAGACACCCCCACCAGCCAAAGCATCCAGGGGCCACTGGTCAGCCAGCAGCCAACAGATGAAGCAGGACCAGCCACCACTGAGACCTGCACCACCAACACTCAGTCCCCTCATGATACACCAGTTGCCATACTGGTGTGTGATCCAGCACCTGGTCCCAGCCACAGTGCCACTGTAGAAGACACGGAGCCTCCACTGCGTCGCAGGCGACATGTAAATGTACCATCACAGCGGCAGGCAGAGTCAGGGGACGCCTCCATGTCACGTGCTGAGGCCGCACTCCTACGGGGTCAGCACCTGCAAACACAGGAGATTAGGAGAATTACAGGGGCATTGCGGCGCATGGAGTGAAACCAAGGCAGTAGCATGCAGCTTGTGCACACGGAGTTGCAACAAATGAACACACATATGGGCGACCTTGCACTCTCCATGCGACAACTTGTGGCTGGACTACTATCTCAGACAGAGGGTGCAAGGCGTCGTGACAGGCAGCTACTGAACCGGCTGGACCGCATGTCTGCATCCATAGTCAGGCTGGCGGTGAACACTACTGGCCTTTCTAGGCGCACGATCAGCCTCCAAGTTGACATGGGCCACTTTGCCAGCGATGTGGCACGTGGACTGGGCCGTCTCAGCCACGCTGTTGATTTAATGGAGGCACAACAGCTGGCCAGGGGCGTGGCCGACACGCCGCAAGACAGCGAGGAGGGCTCCATCGTCAGCAGTGTCTCTGCCAGTGACACCAGGGTGTTGCACAGTGGAAGTGCAAGGCAGGGCACTGCTGACACCCCTGGTACCAGCCATGCTGGCCGAGGCCGGCGTAGGATATGAGCTCCACACTGTCCTGGGGTTGGGGCACATGAGGTCAATGTGTCCTCATGCCAGGAGGACTGTTACAGCCCCTGAACTGTTGTCAATGTATATAGTTGTTTTTGGTGCACAAAATAAATCACTTGTTAGTTCCACTTAACACCTGGACTCTTTGTGTGTGACATTAGTGAATGTGGTGACAGTTAGCACGTACCTTCCAAAGTATTGGTTTGCAATGTGTTCCCGTCTCAGTCTGCCTTGATTTGCGATGCTTCTATCCCCATGATGGCGATGTGGTAGCTCTTGCTCTTCATCCACCGAATCTGGGTCTTCAGGGGTGAGAGGTAGCCCAAGTCTGGTGGCAATGTTGTGCAGTATAGCACATGCGACAACAATCTTGAAAGCTGTTATTGGGGTATACTGGAGGGCACCTCCACTTCTGTGGAGGCATGTGAATCTTGCTTTCACCAGTCCAAAGGTCCGTTCTATGATATTTCTGGTCCTCCTCTGTGCACTGTTGTATCGCCTCTCTGTCTCATTGCTGGGTGTTAAGTATGGGTTAAGTATCCATGGTCAAAGTGCATATGCACTGTCACCTGTTTGGCAAAAATGAACAATGTTAGCTGGACATAGATGGGTTCCACATTGACCTGTGTGTATGTCTGCAAGGTGTATTCAGCTATACCTAGGAGGTATCAGTCTCCAAACGCCTCACGTTCTAGGCATTGGTGTATCCCACTGTGCCTGAAAATGTAGGAGTCATGTGCACTCCCTGGAAATTTGGTAACCATGTCAGTGATAACATAATGGGCGTCACATACCACCTGGATTTTGAGTGAGTGGGTACACTTCCTATTGCGGAACAGATATTCCAGGTTTGCAGGAGGGCATATTTGTATATGTGTCCCGTCTACACACCCTATGACATGGGGGAAGTTGGCAATCCTGTAGAATTCCAACTTGGTGCTGTTGATTTCTGCCTCATTCCTGGGTAGGTATATGTATCTGGACATGTGTGTGAGTAAGGCATCTAGAAATGCCCTGAGGAACCGTGAGAGTGAACTTTGGGATTACCCACCTGCCACGGCAATGACCCCCTGATAGCTACCCGAGGCCAAGAGGTGCAGTGAGCATAGCACTTGCACATGCATAGGGATGGCGCAGCCGCGCACAGTCTGGCGTTGTAGCTGTGGTTTGAGTAATTCTATTAAATCTAGTATAGCTGCACCGCTGAGTCTATATTTATCATAAATCTCCTTCTCAGTTTGTTGGAAAAGTGTCTGCCTGGTTCTGTATATCTTATCCTGTCTCTTGCTCCTCCTCCTCCTTTGCTGTGCAGCGTGGGCTCTCCTCCTCATTCCTATCACATATATCTCCGCCATCTTGAGTAACCCAGGTGCCTTCTGGGTCTCCTTTTATACTTTGGTAATGGTTACCAACTGCTCTGAGTTAGTGGTAAATTGGAAGTGCAAAATGGGCTTTTTACGACTAGTCGCAATTTGCGAGTGGCTATTGCATTTGGGTTGCGACTCGCAAATTGCGACTTCGTATTTGCGAGTCGCAAAATGGGGTTGCTATTTTTGCGACTCGGTAATTGCTTGCATTGCATTTTGCGATTCGGAAATGGGATTTTTGCATCCCATTTCCGATTTTGCGGGGTCGCAAATTGCGATTCGGGCCATTTGCGACTCGCAAAAGTTTCCTACATCTGGCCCTTTGTGCTTTAAGGGGTTCCTTGTACAAAAAACTATGCTTCATGCAGGTTTTCAACTTTTTATGTATACTGTACAATGCAGCACACACGCAAAGTGGGAAAAATGAGAAGAAATCAAAACATTTCTTTGCCTTACGAATGGCTTGATGAGTGCAAGGTTTTGACCGAAATCCCTGTCTATAACTCTTCATAAATAGGTCATTTGCATCAAAACTCTTGGTTGAGAGTAAGGGAATGCCCATGCACCACCCATGGAGTGCCCTCTTGATGTAAAGTAAATCTCTCCTCGAAGCTTTGTGCCAGGTTTGTGTTAAAAAAACTGTAATGCATACTTGGATCAAAGTGTTGTCAATCTGGGCCCATATCTGTTAGCTTCCACAAGAATGGCACTTTTTAAATTAAAATACAAGAGCTAGTGATAGATGACCAGGATCAAAATGGTGCACAGGATTACATAGACGTAATTTGCCTATTTACTAATTATGATGGCAGTTGTTGACCAAGTGGAGCACATTTTACAGATACTGTTTTGTGAATTTTACAACCAATCAACCGTCATGATTACAGGAGTAAAGAGGCTTTTTACCATCCATGCTTTCCACAAACAGGATCATTGTTCACACCAGTTTATTAGTTGCATTTTTGCCACATCATACTTCCATAATCCATGAAATATGGCCATTAGAAACTTAGGGCCTCATTTACGAGGCCCTAGTGGCACACTGCTCTTCTGGAGGGTATTGTTTTTACTCTGGTGGCGCAGTGTGCCAGACCAAATTTACAAGGCCAGGAAAAGCCACCTTGCTGGCTGTTCATGGCCTTGTAAATATTGACCCCCTTTCATGCATAACATTGTGTGAAACGGGTGTTCGATGGGTGTTCTCTGGGGTTTTCCCACACAACACCCATGAACCCAAAGGAATCTGAAGCATTCCCAGATGTGCAATTATCCGAATGCGTCAGATTCCTATGCCACCCTAGGGGTGGCATAAGAGTGAACCAACCCATTTTCTCCTCTTTCTGTGTGTGCTGCATATAGAAATGTGTGTCCCAGTGCAGGGGGCAGGACAAAAAAAGTGTCTTATTTTGTTGATACACCACATTTCTGCCCTTTCATAGAGGCGCAGGGCGGCATAGCATGACACTTGCTGCGCCGCCGAGCGCCACGAGCGTTATAAATTAATTATAATTTACCTTTGTTAACTTACATTTTAAACTACTTATAACATATGCAGCATTATCTGTGATTCTTTGTGTATCTTACGTTTCTACAATATTTTTCTTAAAAGTGTTGTATTTCATGACTATAAAGAAGCTGGCTATTTTCACTGCCTAACATTTACTGGAAGCACGTGCAAAATGCCATCTGTTTCCGTCAAAGAGAAATCAAAAGACAACATGACGCGCCTGACAGCATGTAGATTTCTATTGTACGTTACTAATGTCATTGGGGACTTATCTGTTGTTTGATGTAATGCTGCATATCTTGCATGATCACATTTCAACTGCCCATTCATAATTACTCGCACATTACGTTTTATCAGCCAAGGTGAACTAAAAATGACATCGTATGCCTCAGTCTGATCCACGAAATTAATTTAAATTAGCTTTAGAAAACAATATTTACAGATATATTGTTCTTGGCTCTGATACAATAGTCACGTCCGTAATCTGACTGCTTCTCATCCAAGTGCAAAAACATGAAGTCAGGCATGCTAGGTCGTGTTTTTCGCATTGGTGTAGCTGCCAATTTACTTTGGTCTGGCCCAGCCTGCTAAAATACTCAAGAGGCTATTTAGAGACTGGTTTAAAAATCGGAGTGTGAAAACATGCTGGACAAATAACACTTCCTCTAAGTGTATTCTGCACTAATAACATCTCCTGTGGATATACCTTTCTTGTTACATATGTACCAACGGGGAGATGGACGGTCTTTTCCCAATCCGTGATTACAGTCACACCATGTAAAAGCTGGTGTAAACTGCAAACACAATCCAAGGGTATTGTGAAGTTTGTCATACATTACCCACTCATATAAGGCCTGAGTTAGGAATTGTTAGGTGGGCCGTCAGTCCACAACAGCGGATGACAGTCGTTGTTTGTTCAGTTCCCAGCTTTGGAGGCTGAGCTTTTACCCCAGATGAAATTCCCACCTGCATGGTTGGAGTTATTTCCACTATAAAATGTCTATGAATGAAAACCTACCATAAAATGATGGCAAAGTGAAACTGCTGCCATGAATGTGGAAGCGGGTATATACCTGGAATAGACTTACATACCCTACATTAAAATGGTTTTCCTGGGGTGCTGAGATTTTTCTACACACGTGAACCATTTCTAGCTCGCCATAGTTTACATGATAGTATTGCACTGAAGTAATACATCCCCAAGTGCTTGATTGCCAGCCACATTCATTTGTTTGGTTGGTCTTTTATCATTTCCGGTGGTATCATGTTCTTAATTTTAGCCACTTTATGGTGGGGAACAAGTGACTGCTCTGCCACTGCGATCACTACGTTCCTTACACTCTGAACAGAAAGGCAGGTAGGACATCAATCATTATTTGTCAGAGGTGTTGTTAAATGCCTCTTGGGTTTCAGGCTGTTAGACCTGGCAGCTCTTGGCATGGTTTCCCTGTACTGTTTTGCTTCTGTCCTCCTGTTCTGGACCCTTTGCTGTAATTCTTTTCTTCTGGTTTTGATACTCTGGGCACTTTACCACTGCTAACCAGTGCTAAAATGCAAGTGCTCTCTGTCTAAAAGATACTTTTAACCAGTTTTCTATGATTGGCACATTTGGTTTATTGGTAAGTCCCTAGTATAGTGCACCATGTGTGCCCAGGGCTTGTAAATCAACTGGTACTAGTGGGCCTGCAGCACTGATTGTGCCACCCACCACATGAGTAGCCCTGTAAACATGTCTCAGACCTGCCACTGCAGTGTCTGTGTGTGCAGTTCTACACTGCCAAGTCAACCTCCAAGTGTACCCACTTGTCAGGCCCAAACCCTCCCTTTTACTACATCCACATCACTCCTAAGGTAGGCCCTATGTAGCCCCATGGGCAGGGTGCAGTGTATTTAAAAGGTAGGACATGTATTGCTGTGTTTTGCATGTCCTGATAGTGAAATACTCCCATATTCGTTTTTCACTATTGCAAGGCCTATCTCTCCCACAGGTTAACATGGGGATTGCCTTTAAATATCTTTTAAGTGCAGTTTTCCTTTGGGAGTAGATAGTAATCTGGAATTTGGGGTCTCTGAACTCACAATTTAAAAATACGTATTTTGGTAAACTTGTTTTTTAGATTGTCTGTTTGAAAAGGCCACTTTTAGAAAGTGGGAATTTTCTTGCTTAACCATTCTCTGCCTCTACTTGGCTGCTGAATACAAGTCTCGGTCAAACTGACAGTTGGGCTGTTTGTAAATTCACTCTAGACAGTGACACAAAGGAAGCTGAGGTGTGTCCTGCATATCTTGATGAGTCTTCCTGGGCTGGCATGGGAGGGAAGAGCTGACACGTGCACTTGAAAGGGCAGTGCCTGTCCACACATAATACAGACTCCATCCCCCTAGAGCATGGCTGGGGCAGGGCAAGGAAGAAACTGAGCTGTGTTCACTACAAAGACTTTCCTTTGAAGTTTGCCTGCTTCAAAGGCAATAATGAGTATAAATATTGGACTGCTGACCTCACAACTTTAGATTACTTCTGGATCAAGAGGAACCTCTGCCAAGGAGAAGAGTTTGATGCTTGAGAAGGACCTGCCACTCTGTCTGTTGCTTTGCTGTGCTAGCCTGCTGCTGCTGCGTCTGCCTCAAGAGGGAAAGGACTGGACTTTGATTTCGGAGATCCTACTTGTGAAGTTTCCCCAAAGGCTTGGACTGAGCTTGCCTCCTGTTAAAAAGTCTCAGGGACTTTAAAGACTTCACCTGTCAGCACCTTAGTACTCCCATTGAAGACCCTGACTTGCCAAGTTGTGCCAATCCAGTTCCTGGGCCCCTGGGAGTGAAAGCTGGCTAGAAACCAAGAAAAACAGGCAAACTGGCTCCGGGTCACTCCAGAACCAGCACTGCTGCATGACTCCATGCCACTGCCTGCATTTCTAAGCTTTGGTCCCCGCTGGAGAGCGATGACAAAGACTGATGCTGCAGGCCCAATGCCACTGCAGCCTCGCTGAAGTCCTGTACATTGTGAGTCCTGAGTGCCTTGTCACCGAAGTCTGTGAAACCTGACTCCACTGTGGCGCCTGTAGCCCAGTAGCATGACTACAACCCCAAGAGGTCACCCCACTGCGTCTTGGCCTGCCAGATTCATTGACCCCACGAAGCATAAGGAACCAACGTCTCGCCTGATACTTCACCACCTCTCCTGTTCTGCAGTAAGAAACCGATGCTGCACTGTATCCACCGATACCTCACCTCCCTGACTCCATGCACAAGTTTGTTTTCCTCGTTACCAAAGGTACTGTACCTGGGGGGCAGTATGACTTCTGGACCAGCTCTGCCCTACCCGTGAGTGGGGTCAGACTGTTGGAAACGACTCCATGAAAGATGTTGTAATAGCCCCAGTTGGAGCTATTGTGCTTCTAAGTGTTTTTATTGGGATTCAACTTTTTAAAATTCATACCTCTTCTTGTACATGTTGGATTTTTGTTATTGTGGTTTTGTTTGATTTAGATAAATACTGGCTATTTTTCTAAAGGAGTGTGGAGGCATTTTGTCATGTTTTCACTGTGCTGCTCTGTGTGTTTGTACAAATACTTTACATATTGCCTCTGAGATAAGCCTGACTGCTTGTGCCAAGATAACAAGGTGGTGAGCAGGGGTTATCTGAGTTGTGTATCTTCCTTATCCTGAATAGAGTGAGGGTCCCTACTTGGACAGGGTGTAAACTGACTGCCAACTAGAGACCCCATTTCTAACACAGGCCTATTACTATTCTATTGTATTCTATTTTATTTTGTAAACATGAACATGTTTGTATTCAGTGTATCCTGTATAACAGGTTTCACCAAAATATCCTCAAGATTCTTGCTCAATATTACATTTTATCCTGTAGTACAACTGGTTATTGCTTTTATAATATGAATGACACCAAATTCATTGTCCTATTTCAATTTTATGTCTATTTCATTTAAGATTTATGATAACAGCACTCTTCCGCTGGAATTGTTTAATAAACACACTGATAGTAGTCTCTAAAGATCATGGTCAAGATCTACTTCTTCCTTTGTGGAACAGCACCCAAAGTGTCAAAAAATACTTGTAAGGTTTTGAATCACTATTGCCTCTAAATATCGTGGAGTTATATTTTCCTTAAAACATCACAATATCATGCATAGCACCTTTTTAGGGCTAATGTATTGTAATCAGCTCAGCGCGAAATGGAGGTAGATAGCAATTCAGCTGCTAGTTAAATACATTTGTGTAAGTTATATTTGTTTATGCTGTCAAGCCATCTTCAAGCATTACCAGAGGAAATATCTATAGTATTTACAAGTACTTTTATGCTGCCCTGGTCAGCTAAAAATACCACTTTAAAAGGATTATCAGGGCCCTAACCCCATTGAATATAGGAATAATTGAAGTCCCACCAGCTCAAGCCAATTTCATCTTCTAAGGCCCTCAATATGAGTAGGAGGTTACATTCTGATAAGTGTGTACCTCAGGTTAGAAGTTGTGATTATGTGATGAATACTGAGGCCATACGATTTTCAGTGTCCCTTAAAATTCTGTAAGAAGGCTGAAGGCATTCTAATTCACATTCAAAGATATTGCATGGCGCCACTCCTTTGATGGAAGTCTATCACTAAAATATTTATAGTCTCAAAAGACTTACTTCATCTGTAAAATACGTTTGCACTTTGCAGGATGATTACTCATTTATTCTGATACCACCACTGTTCTGTCCTATTGCTTTTTGGTTGCACACTACCTCAACTTACATATAAGGAATTAAGTACATTTTAGTGTTTTCATTAGTCCAGTCTGTTTTCCGATAAATATTTTTCTCTGAATTAAGTAGTCTTCATTATTAATCATATTTCTTCTGAGTACATTTAGATTCTCTGCATCACCAAACAAGTAGGATTGGAGTTGGACCTGTAAGACCGGTTCAGCCAATTTGTGCATCAAAACATGCATTCATTTTGGGATGTTTGTCAGGTTAATCACACACAGTACTTCTAGTCCTCTGATTCTTGGGAATGAAAATAAAATAGCCACATGAAGCTGTTTTAATGTACAGCCATTTTTGTACATCTACCACTAACGCTGCTGCCCTGCAGACCATTGATGTTCAATGAAAACATGCTGATGTTACGCATGCTGATGTATGCTGACTCTGCAATGATCTTAGGCTCAGACGAGGTGAGGCGAGAAGGCCAGAGACAAAGACGCTGGAGGCCGGCAGAAGCAGCTAGAAAGGGACCTGCCTCTGTTCCATTGCCCCTCTGCTGCCAGTGACCATCAGTTGGTGAAAGGGAGATGCGGTTGGAACAACAAGAGGGATTGTTGCACTCATGCACCTTCCGAGGTTACAGCCTGTGAACTGTCCTGAGGGGAGCTGAAGGAGCTCAGAGAGATCATGTGGGGATCTTTGCTACTCAGCCTCTTGGTTTCTTGTTTGTCTGCTGGCCTCTGATGGGAGCACTCAGTGACTGATGTTCTGGTCCTCTGGCCTGATTTGTATGAGTAGTCGATGCAAGGAACCTGGGTGAGCAGTGGACAGTTGTGTTGATCAATGGGGGAGCTGCAGAGAAGTCAACATCTCCAGAGCCTACTGTGACTCACATAAGCAGTTGGGGTGCAGCCAGGGTTCACATGCCGCAGTCTCCTGAGACATTCTCACCCCTGACTTGCCTTCTCCTCTGTTGCCCCTATTGTGCATGGTACAGTCCTTGGTTATGACTTTGTAGTGGCGCCCTCCCCTTTTGAGCCTAGAGAGTGTTATTTGCCACCATCATATGGGTGCACAGGGCAGGGGGGATGAGTAGAGGTTAAGGCAGAGTTTGCTAGGGGAGCCAGCTGGTGGCCCCTTTGTGGCTTGTGGGGTGTAGTTTGGGTATATTTGTGGTACGTGATGCAGCCGAGTGAAGTTGAAGAAGTTGGTGACCTGGATGCAGCAATTTTGGTTGTATTTAACTGCCAGCATCTAGAACTGGCGCTAAAGCCAGCATCAGGTTGTACCAATACTCATTGACTTTCAGATTAGTATTTGCATACCATTATAACTCTTCCATTCTCCCATCCACTTGTTTACTTAACTATCTTGGCTACCTGGATTTGCTTGCTCTTTTTTGCCTGTAGCAGTGGCTTTTTGTAGCTGAGGCCATCCTTTCATTAAATAGCCTGATAAGATGACATTTAGGAGATTATGTTCTGGTCAATTGATTGCTAAAACAAATTAATCTAACTCCTCTAATAACCTCCTGAAATTAAAAAAGCTTCATCTGTCAAAAGAAGTTTCAGTTGTCTAACCTGAAGTATCATCCTTCAATTATTGATTTTTTTTTAAATAGCGGTAATGAGGAAGGGAAAGAAGAGATGGCCACTGGAATAGATCAAGTAGCTAACTCCCTCATGCTCTGCATTGTCTCGTGGGGCTTCTACATGTCAGGCAGCCCAAACTGGTCAACATTTGTGTAGTCCTCTTTCTGTAGTAGAAGTAATGGAAGACGTTGAGAGCTGGGGCAATATCTAGAGTAAATATTCCTTGTGGTGACCTTAAAATAGATTCGGTGTACGCTGAAATACTGGTTTCTGTTTCAAATCGTCATATGGACTGGAACTTTGTAAGTGGCTCGTCTGACACCTGTGGGCTGGTTCTAAGTCCTGTTCAGGTAGATCCTTTGGACACTCATCATGGGAAAGATAACTCTCCAGTTGTAGAAAACATGTCTCACATGGAGAACCCATCAAGCCCTATGTTCATGCTTATGGTGGGGAGCTTGGTGCGCTGGAAGACGTTACTCTGCCAGACATAGGTGTTTTTAACAACAAGAATCAGATGAGGGAGGCATGTTTGAAATTGCCCACTGCTTCGTGGGAATGGACTTGGGTCTGATTTCACAGTACCTGCTCAGTCTCTCTTCTATTCCGGCTTTGTATAACAGAAAGGCTTCTCTGAGGATCTCTTCAATTCAATGAACTGAATGAATTGTGAATCATGTGTGTCCTCGGGGGCACAAGTGTTTGTTCAGCCAATTAAACTGGATGAGGTAGGAAGGTGAAATGCCTCATCTGATATTTGGTTTTGTATTGAGAACGTTTTATTGTCAATTTTATCCTTATTAAATAGATCGGCCTCTAGCTCTGATCAAGTGTTGGAAATGTTGTCTCCAATTCTACTGGGGGTTCAGCACCTTGCCTCCTCTGGTTAATATAAAATGCAGGGACAAAAGGTAAAATAGGTGAAATCACAGCTCACCCAAACTAATAGGGTGGTGAATAGTGGGCCACAAAACATGGTATTCAGGTGGGTAAGCCTGGTGGTCTAGGGATTCCTACTTCTGGTTTAACAAATGGGAAAACTGGGGCCAAACAGGAGGTCAATATTGTGTTTTCATTAAAGCATTTGCTTCAGGGTTGTTGTCAGGATGAGCATGGGGTTAAAGCCATGGAAATTCCCCTACCTGTTTTTTCAATTTTTAACAAAGAGGGTGACACATTCTGGTGGCGCTCCTCCCTATCATGATCAATCTTCTGTTGTTTTACCAAGAGCACCCTCAAATGGTGACCTATAGGAAATGGGGGCCACTTCGGGGTGCTTTTGGGTAAAACACATCAATGGAAAGAAAATGCAGGTCTAAACAATTAATGTTTGCAAGTGTTCCAGAGGAGTCTCCTGATCACCCAATAAGAAATGTTGACTAATGCTCCTTTACATCTAGGTGTGGTGCCCGATTGTTCAGAGTTTTATAGTCCACACCCACATTCAAATACATCAGAGGTGCCAGACTCAAACATCTCCTGATAGGAAAAGGGGTTATTCACCACTTGGGTGATCCATGATGGCATGAGTGAGGTTCATCAAAAGGGTGGTTGTGGGAGTGGGGCAGAGAATTTCAGCCCTTTAAGGGCAGAAGTAGGACATAGGGGCTCCCCAGTGGTGTGGGGGCATATTGAGAGGCCGTCATTAGTCTCCCTCTTTGGGTAATTGCCCTCCTGGCTTGAAACAAGGTCTGTTTGACCTCTCAATGGAGAGGCTCAATCACTTTTCCCTTTGTCACAGCCCCCATATATAAGGACTGCATCAAGGTGTAGTAATCATACAGGGTGTCTAGACATTGGTGTTTTGTTTAGTATATTTCATCACTCGGTATGATAGTGAGTTGGGCCAGTTGAGTAGGAATTTCATTTTACAGTTATTATTGAAATCGGGGCCCTGATTTTGCTAACAAGTAAAGGCATCAACAGTGTTTGTATAGATCCCACCTGCCTCTCTTCCAAGTTCATGTGTAACATTTAGCTCTAAGATTGTCATAAATTTGATCTTAGGAAACATGGATTACTTTCGGAAAAGAGAAATTTATGTTTTTTCCGGTCAAGAAAAGTAATGAGTTTAATTGTGATAGCTTAATTGTGGATTCACAAGGGATCACACAGGCCCTAAATTGCAGGAGGGGGACCGTCAATTTGAAGAACATTATTATTTCTGTAGGTAGAGGCATTGGGAAGAGAGTTATAAGCATCATGGAAAACGGGGACCCATGTTTATGGGAACCCAGGAAGGTAGATGAGTTATCTAGCTGGAGTTGGGTAGCTGGCACACTGAATGGGGCAAAAACCTTTAAAGCTTCTACTGTTGCTGCTGTAGCCCTTTGGATAACTATTATCCTGGAACATGTTAGTTCTAGGACAATCTAATCTGACATTTAATTTAGTGCACCTTAAGCCATTAATTATTTGCTTGCTGGAAACCTGAAAATGTTGTGATTTTAAGTATGAGTATTTCTTTGTTTTCTCTTGTATAGCCAAACCTTCTGCAAAGGCAATTCCAGCAGAGGAATTGATATAATATTTAACAATTATATTAGTTGGAATCTAAGGGTATTTGCTCACCCCTCTAATCTTTGCCTGTGCTTAAATTTAGCATTGTCTAATGTGAATGGAGGGCTGTCATATTTTTGACTTTTGAACACATCTATCTCCCCTGGTAAGCCTCAGGATAACCTAGTCGATTCCATGTTTGCATTTGTTCACAGGATTAGTGTTCTGGAGGAATGTCCTTTGTTTATCATAGTAGGGGACTTTAATGCTAAAGTTTAAAATTATGCTTGCATTATGTTTGGTAATACCAAAATGGATGAGGTGTGGTGTATACCTGAGGCTGTTGTAGCTGAAAAAGTTAGATCAGATACGTGGGCTTCATGTTTTCTGGAAAACATGAGATTTCACACATTTATTTTCGCAAATGGTAGATTTCCTGAACATTCTCCAGCCTCTTATATCTTTCATTCCCCTCGAGTGCAATCTCTAATCGACTATATGGTTGTATCTCATCAAATGTTTGGAGTGTTTACAAAATTGGAGGTTTTAGGGGCTGATCTAAGTGGCCATAGTATTCTTTCAGTGCCCATTAATTTAGAGCTTAAGATTGTTTATTCCTGGAATTCTGGGAAAGCTAGGTAGTCTCTAATAAATCTAATGGGCACACTTTATTTTGGCCATGTGATAAAATAAAGAATCTGGACATATTATTAAAATAGCAAGGCCCTCCTGACTTGTCACTAGATTATCCTATCTCCTGGTTCGAAAAGCAGTTGACCTTTTTCTGACAATTTGTTTTAAAGTTGGAAGTGAAGGAGCTAAGTCACCTGTTAAAATCTCCCTGTCCGCAAATAAGGTGAATTGTGAAAAAATCTCTCTAGTTATGAAGCAATTTAAATGATGATGCAGAAAGAAATTAATTGCCTTAAGCGCATTGGAAGTAGACTGAAGGTGGCTGAACAAAGGAAGGAGGGGCACAGTAAATGGACTCATGTGAGGGAAGTCACTGCTTCATTTATTTCTTGTAAATATTGTGCTATAGCAGCCCAATTCTGCAACTCTAGAGTTACTGCTGCAGCTATTCCAATATCTGATGACTAGTGGACCCAGTACATATCACAACTAAATGGCCACTTTTTTTAAGTAGCAGTGGTCAGTTTGTGTCTAGTGTTGAAGCAGATTCATTGGAAATATATAGCCCACCATCTTGAAACTGAGAATGAGAGATTCATTAAGGGAGCTAGAACTTCAGGCTCCATAGGCACTGATAAACTCCTGGATGCTGCCAGTAAACAGGCTGCTTCTTTATGGATGATTTTTTTATGTGCAGTGTTCCAGTGCTGCTACCTGTCTTGTGACATTCCACCTTCCTGGAATGGAACTTTTATGATACTCTCATATAAAAAAGGATTGAAGGTCTACCCTACCAGTTATACAAAAATTGTATATTACTTCATCTTCAGGTATGGGCATTTGGCAATAACATCATACCTGCTGAACAGGCTGGCTTTTATAAGAACAGTGGTACCCTAATCATTTTACAGCCCTTCAAACCTTAATTGGCATTGTAGGGGCATGCCCATGTAGTCTGCTTTATTGATTTATCCATAGTGTTTGACAGGGTTGACCAAGGGACCGTGTGGAAAAAAACTCTCTGCTCTAGGGATTCCTGCCCATCTCTTCAAGCTAATAATTGCCTTGATTTCCTCTACTTGGACTCAGGTTTTGATAGGAGGTAATCAGGTTTGTCCTGTAGTATGGTAACGCACAATGGCTTAACGCAGGGGTGCCTGCTTGGGCATCTCCCTTTTACGCTTTACCTTCATGATTTGCCTTGTAGAGTTGGTCGGATAAAGGGGGATCCACCTAATTTTGCTTTAATGAATGTTGGTTGTCTCCTGTATTCTGACAATATTATTTTGCTGGATTTAACCCCAATAGGCTTTCATAGGCATTTCTGTGTGTTGGAGAAATATGACGAAGAGCACTTTCTAAAAGTAAACATATGTAAGTGTAAAGTTATGACTTTTAGAATGAGGGGGTGTCGAATCAGGAACCATTTTAAGTGGTTCCTGGGGAATGTCAAGTTGGAAGTTGTGCAGTTTTATTCTAACCTCAGCAAAAGATCACATAAATCACTGCAAAAGTAAGCTCTTGTCATTGTTTACTGCCATTATCAGATTGTACAAGTGCTGTGTGCAAAGGCACTTTGCACATGTTTGTTCAGTCTATTAGACACAAATACTACAGTTACTGAACTATGCCTGTCAAGTACTGGTCCTTCTTTGAGAAACTAGAGTGGCACATATGGCACCAAAATTGTAATCTGATTTCCTTGATTTTCCCATCTGCTCTTCTCATTGAATTTGGATGACGGTTTACAATCGTGCTTGCTATGGCAGCAGTCCTGAGAGGGGGAACAGTTTATTGGGTAGTGAAATGGGTTCTATCTAAACAGCATTAAACCTTGACATTTTTCATAGCTTGAAAGGGAGAAGTGCACTTTGTTCTAATTATATAAAATCTCTGTGTGAGAAAGTCATCTTTTTAGCCCTGTTCACCTCAATTTTTTCTGACCGATACTGGTGGTAACTGACTCAGACTGTATCTTGGGCTCTGCTAACCAGGCCCAGGGCCAGTGCTTCGACTAAAATGTTATATGGTAATTAGGTATAATTACAAATGGCAATGACAGACCCCTGTAAGTCCTGAGTATATAATAAGGAAAGGGGGATTCAAACTACCTATAGAGGCAGGTTTAGAGGCCCAGTAGATTTCCTGCGCTGGAATGTGCACTGCTTTGTTGTCTGTTCTCACTTTTGAAGGCATCCCTGCATTGCAGGCTGCCTTTAAAAGTTAAATATGTGCAAATTAAACTTTGGAATTAAAGATACTTCCAAAGTGATAATGGACCCTATTTTTACATTTTACTTTTTTACATTTTTACATATGTCTCCCCTAGTTGCCCGAGAGGGAGAGGAGTGCCATGTAGTTATAAGCAAGGGCATTAAAAAGTGTTTATAATATGCCCTGGTGAGTGAAAAACTGCCAATTTAGTTTATTTCACATTGTAGATACCTAGCTTCGTAGGTTAACATTCAAATGTTTTATTTAATTATAAATATTGCTAGGGGGGAGCTAGAAATGTCATTCAATATTTAAAAGATTGGTAACGATAACTCCAATAGTTTGCCACTGTTGAATATATCACAGCTATTGCAGAAAAGACTTCCTTTTCCATGAGCCAAACCTCAGCATTCTGGCAGCCTCCCCTGATTGGTCAGCATTAACAGATTTAGCAGGCTTCTTTGATGAGGTGTAAGTGGCCTGCATAAAGCAAATGTTACCTGGTGCAGCAGAGCTCCACAGCTGCAGAGCACAGTCCAGAAAGGGGGCCAGGTGAATCAAACTGGGCTTCAGAGAGACCAGGACAGAAATGAATGCCAGACAGGCCTGCCTCGGCTCCCTGTACCTCACAGCTAGATGGCAGGCCAAGGAATGGAATTTGCAGATGGTCTGGAGGGAGATTGTTAATGGAAATGAGCCACCCCAGTAGGATGGTTTAGCCAGGTCTTACTCCTCTGGAGAAGAGTCCTCCATCTTTGATTTTTAGAGTACAGTGCTTTGTGGGACAAGAATATGCCACACTTTGTGGGAAGCTGACATGCTTTGGGGTAGCACCCTGCATTTCATTGGTCAGGGGTGCCCCTTTGCTTGACCCCCAAACCAGTGAAACAATATGTGAGAGATGCACAGCAGCATGGTTGTGCTGCCTGAAACTACAAGGAGAAGAAGGACTGCCCTACTGGAACCCTAGTCTACAACCCAAAGGGCTGCTCTCTGAAGGACTGCTTCTGCTACATACTGAGAAATACAGACCTGAGGACTTTGCCTTGCTTCCAAAAGGATTATGGAGTGAACTCCCTGAAAGCAACAGGTTGAATGAGCTTTCCTGTAAGATGTCTCACAAGAAATCCCCAGTCTGGAGTGTTTCCAGTGGACTTTTAAGCATTTGGGCAGGTGCATTGTGGGAATTGTAGTCCAAACTTCCAAGGAGGACACTTTGAACCCTCAAGAGGAACTTCAGGAAGAATTTCCAGAAGTTTGTAGGTTTGGAGCAACTTTTGGAAAAAGCTCTTTAAGTGTACCAACCCAAAGTAGAGAATCAATTTGATTACCTTCAACCGTGATCCAGCCTCAATTTCAGGTTCATCTCACTGAAAAAGCTCAAGACTTCCAGGATTTGAGTGGGGCCTTCCAGAAAAGCAATCTAATGAGATCACATCGAAATCAGCTTGCCTGAGAGGACTGCATGATGACAAAAGAAAAACAACTAAGTCTGAAGGTTAAACTTTGACCGAAGCCTCCCGCTCAGTGTATCCGAGAAGGGCTCCATCACGGTCAGCATTAAATTGTGACTTGGTCCCAATCCAGAGTGACAAAATGTTTCTGGTTGGCATTATTGGTTTTTAGGCAGTAGAAAACACATTTTTTTTAATTTAATTTCAAAATATGTATCTCTGATTTCCTATACTGGATTTCTGTTGTTTTGGAGTTATTTTAAAGATAGAAATGTTACCTATTTTTGAATATTGCTGTGGGATTTTTGTTGTATGCTCTGTCTTACTTATTTACTATATTGGTGTATTTAAATGCTTTTCATATCTGTCTCCTGACGTAAGCCTGCCTGCTTATGGCCAGCTACCAAGGTTTGAGCCAGGGGCGGATGTATTGAAACCTTGACTGACCTTATGTTGGGGTGGTGGCCTTGTGATAGGTACATGAGTATCCCTACTAATAATTTTTCTTCCAACACTCTTGAAATGATTGAGATTAGCCAGAACTTGGTTGTCCCTTTTTGAAACCTTCTAAAAAACTATTTTATACAGTGAGTAGGAAAGGGGTATTCTGTTTTGTTCACAGTATATAAGGAATGAAATTATAATAGAGTGTAGCATCTGTAAAAAACCCAATCATCCTGTTATTAAGAAGACGAAGGGCCTGGTTTAGATGTTGGTGGTAATGCTCTTGCCATTGATTTTTCAACAGTAAACCCATCCGCCGTCATGACAGTTCCCCCTAAGGAAGGTGTCAGTGGGAGCAGAAGCGAAAGACCACCAATGGTCTGCCATCACTGCCAAGAATCATCACCCACATTGATGGCGCCATAGGCAAAAGCTACTGGCGGCAGGACAACAGACCCTTTTACTGCTGAGCCAATAATGATGTGAAGTCTCACTGATGCAACTGTGGTGGCTGAACCTCTACACCTGATAGGGCAGTTTGGTACCTTTGCCTTGTCCAGTTGATGCTGAAAACACAAATACAATAGATGGAGAGTATCTCTGAGATTAGAATTAGTACATCACACAACATTTGCAACAAATTCAGCAACCCCCATCTCAGCTCCCATACCACGTATGCCTTTGTCACTTATACACTTGTAGTTCACTCCATAACAAAGGGTTTCAGCAGCATGAGTAAACACACAGATCTAGCTATATCTCTGAACCACTGCAGCACAGAGCTAGAAGTGGTTAACTTCTCCCAAAAGGTAAGACTTTTGGATGGAAATTGTCTGCTTAAAATGATACACCACAACATCTATTTGATGTTACCTTCCACAAGCAAAGTTCCCTTTCAGTGTTATATTGCTCTCTATTATCAATTTCTCCTCTGAGCAGGACTAAGGACACCAAAATGTTGTCTGTGCGATTTACAACTCTCTTACCAATGTGGACACATTCCTGTTTGTAGCAAACAATACCTTTTGTCATAGAAATTCAAGTTGGCAATCACAGACTGATTTACATACACATTTGTGAATGACTAAGGACTCAGGTCCACCTGCTACTATCCACATTAACTTAATGGAAGTTTGCTGAACAAACTGCTTTCAAACATGTGTCAGATAAGGAATGATGCCACTGTACACATAATACCAATACTTTTGGTGCAGATGCACATTCTCACATTTTCAGAGCACCAACTTTGCAGTGCCAAGTCTGATACATCAGCTGCTTCATAATTGTGCCGTTTGCTACAGTTACCAGCGATGACGCCTACATTCACTACACATTTTGTGATGTACCATCACACCTGACCCAATCATGATAAGGGGTATGTTTTGTAAAACTGTCCCTCATGTCATCTAGTAGCATCCTTCAGCACAAAGCCATATACCATATAAAACATCAAACAGTGTCTGATCAACTTACATCTCCAGAAATCCTTACTGGCCTTGGATGTGTGTCAAACCTCAAAGTTTCATGGCATACACCATAACTGGAAAGTAAATAAGTAAAACCAATACAATATCTACAGACTTACCCCCTTGTTGCTTCTGTTGGGCCTTCAACTGCCCATCAAGCTCTGGGTAAGCCACCACAAGGATGCGGGCCATGGGGGGTGTCAAGGCGCGGCGCACCCTCCTGGATTGGTGGGAGGACTGCCTGTCTTGGCTCTGGGCTGACATTCTTGTTGGCCGACACAGGTCCTCCTACCTCTTACAACAGTGCAGGCTATGCCACTTGTGGACCCACAGGTTCTGCACCTTCTTTGCAATGGCCTTCCAGATTTCCCACTTCTGATGGGCGTTGACTTGTGTACATGACTTGACAGAACAAGAAAAGAAAATTCAGTGTTACTGTTGGGCAGTACTGCTGTGACATTACATTTAGGAAATTCACACGCACATTCATCAAACAGTTACTATTTTTTTTTTATCAGCAAATTGTTACAGGTAGGGTGGAAATACTGATTGTCAGTGATCTCATGTGCACCATCAATACTTGCTAGCTTCTCATGGTACCCAATCAGGCCTACAACATCATCTTAGCCACACCTAGGCAACCAATCCTGTTGTGAGAGTGACCCCTGATTACTCACAATCATTCTCAGCTACTAAAGGCCAAACTGCCTGTTCAGTCCTTGCACATAATCATAATCGCAGCTACATTGGCTTCCTGCCTAAAATCCCAAGAGTCAGAACCCATGGTCGGCATCACGTACAGTGATGCGGGCAAGATAGAAGGGCTTCTATGTGTCAATGACAGCAGGAATTTGTGGGTTTTGGAATGGGACAGACTGAGATGGATGAGGGTACGCCAGTGGCATCTGAACTTGCTGCACTTAAATAAGTTTGCCTATATGTGGCTCCATGAAAGGTTTAAATCATGCAGAGAAACCTAATACACAATACGTGCTGGAATCCCATGTGACAGTACAGCATCAGACAACTTCAGACCATCTACAATTTTCCCTCAACATCATTTTCATTTCAACATTGGCTGTATGTTATCAATCATACTACTGGTACACTGTCTACTGGACACTTTTGCATCAAGATGTAATCACCCACTTCTTCACCTGAGTGTAAGTTTACCTTTACAAATGTTAAGCTCCAATATTACTACAACCTGTGACATAGAAAACATATCTGTCTGCTATGATAATTAGGATTGGTCAGTGGAGGAAAGTTCAAGGCAAAGATGTTGGTGGATCAGAGTTTCCCTGCATTGGGTAACGTGGTCATTGACATAGATGAAATGTGCTTGTGCTAAGAATGTGTGTCCTCATGACAAGTTCAATTTAAATAATTTGTCTCTTGTTATTCTGTTTCAGGGTTCTTCACCATGTCATCTTCATTTGGACATATCAAATTGTACATTTGCTGTGATATGTTGCTGTTTGGAAGTACAAAGTGAATATGTGTTGCTCCTGAGACAGACACCCACATTTAGATGGGTAAATCTTTTCCAGCAACAACCTGCACTCTGACAGTATGAAAGCTCTGAAACTTTTATCTGACCGGTTTTCTGAGTGATACTGCCATCAAGGCAATGTTTTCCACTTGAGTTGCTCAACCCACATGTGTATGTTCTTCCTTCACATTGGCTACATCTTCAATTTGTGGACAGTGGAGGTAGCTGTTAATGTGTTTCATCATTGGGGAAAGTACAATTTGTTACCAAACCATTGAATGCTGAATGTGTCATTGTACCAGATACTGCCAGAGTGTTCTCTAGTGGGCATGTGGCCTCAAATGTTGTCACTGCCATGATGTAGATGAACGGTATTATTGATGTAGGATGCCTATTGTGAGAGCACACTATATGGCTCCAACTGTGGTCATGCATCACTGATAGTTTGCATATTTAATTTGTTCTATTGCATATTCCCTTTCCTCCATGGTTTCAAGGTGGTTGAGCATATAACCCCTAATGACACAGACTGTTGCGATTAGGAGTGCTTTTTGTAACCCAGACTCCATTGCTACAAAGACCTGTTGCCAACAATAGTATGTTCCAAATACATTGTGAGTTGAGTGTGTTTTCTTTCAATAAATTGGATAGCACTTTACCTCTTTGCAATTGCAGCATTTTATCCCAACTGAATGTTCTAAAGGTTTTGCAACATGATGTTGGAAGATGGACATGACAGAGGAAATGTCACAAATAATCCTAGAAGAGTCTTGTACCCTGTGTCCATTACACAAGAGTGAGGTGTATTACAAAATGATGAAATAAACAAAAAAGAGTTTATCGTGGTGGATGGAAACAATGTAGTAGAGCTGAAAACAGTTTGAAGTCCAATATCCAAAATACTAATGTTCTCAGAAAAGGTAAAGGTGTCCAGGAAATAGTCCACAGAGTAAATGGTAGGCACACAAGGAAGAAATTAGGTTTTGTGTTTCTTGGAGGTATTAGTGTTGGTCTCACCATCCTTTCCTGCCGGTCTGGATGACCGTCTCCTCTGGGGAACAGAGGGAGAGCAGAGGTGCAGGAACTGGGCTGGTAGGAGCAGGCTCCTCATGTAGCAAGGCCTCTCTTTTTGTGGCTGGCAGTGGTGTGCTTTGTCCAGGTGGGGTGGGATGACAGGCAGGGCATATGGTACAGGAAAAGCCCTGTACATATGGTGGTAAATATTGAATAGCACCCCAGTCAGGGTGCTCATTTCTTCACTGTGGGTCTGTAGTTCCAAGATACGCTCCCTCTGCAACTCCTTGATTTCCTTGAGCTAATTTACATCCTGGACCATCATGTCTTGGGACTGTTAGACAGATCCCAAGACTTGGTTGATGGTGGTCTTGCTAACAAAAACCCCAGTGGCCTCTCTTGTCTGGCCCATAAATTCTCTCCCATGAGCCCTACCCCCACTAGCCTGCAGTCTTGAGAAAATGTGCCTAAAACCATTGGGTCCTGGCAGAACTGGAGGCTGTGTTGTTGGTGTCTCAACAGGAGCCATGACGTAGGGCACATGATTGGTTTGTAGGTCCTCAGTGTACAGAAAGTGGGTGTGTCCTCATGCTGAGGTGTACTGCAGCTGTGGTGGGAGGTGTAGATGTGGTCCAAGTTTGACTCACTGGAGCTATTTGGCCAGACAAACCATGTAGACCAGCTGGCTCGTGGTCATCCTGACTGACAGCAGTGGAGTCCTCAATTAAGGCTTGCTCCTAGGCCAGAGTGGAGGTGTCTTGGCTGGCAGACAGTGGTACACTGGACAGGGTGTTTGGACCTGTGAAGGTTACTTAGACTATGTAATTAAAATATAGTTTGTGCATTTTATGTGTCTTTGTCTACAAAAAGGCAAGCCTAAAAACTAGAAAGAGAGTGATATTCTAATTAGGCCTTTGTGTTATTTTCAACATTATACCTATGCATCCTGATTTACACAGATGACAGTTCGAGTGCTGACATTGTGGCGATGTTCTTATTTCAGATTCATAGGTTACAAGTGACAGACATTGAACCCAACACAGTGGTGGGTTGATTGGAGTACTGGAACATTCCAAGGCTTAGAAGATTGCAATACATTGGATACAAAGTGGCTCGTAATGGACATGAAACTGTAATTGGTCTTCATATCAACAGTGCAATGTAACTTGTGTGTGGCTACTAATTCTGTTGAGCATGCCACAACACAGTTTGGAAATTTTGGATTCAAAATACAATGAATAATGTACGAATTTTCATCCATTCAATGTGGCTTTGAGCATGTACCAACATGGTTGAGACAAGAAGTCATATTCTAATCCATAGCATGACATGGTGACTGTCAAATGCATTAGTTTTTGTAATGTTTGCACATATCGAAGTAAAGAACAGTGGAACAGCATTCCATTCCATTATTGTTTTTTAGATCCAACACAGAGTATCATGGTAGTTGTAGTCCTATGTGGATGCCATAGACAATACTTGTTTGAAGACTAAATTACACATATCACTTTCAATGACTATATAGGAGATAAACAAATATTTGCAACTTGTACACACACATGGATATGATGTAACTAGGAGAAAATACCACTTACAAACACCATCATTTCTTGTGAAAATTGATGTAGATTTGAACCTGTTTTTTGAAGCACAACAATATACATTGATAGACAGTAATGGGCAGAGCCCATGCAAAGGATGATCCATGGGGAACTCCACCCAATCTGACTATGCATATTGCATTATGTTAGAAGGAGAGCTGCAACCATGCTGCTAGTAATTTGTATGACACAACATACTTTGTTAAGTCAAAATTAGTTTTATCTAAGATTCTAAGGCTGTTGCAACATTCTAAATGTCTCACTAAAGGGCAGCAATCCATTACTGATTAGGGAGACATACATAGGTCTGACATGCCTGTCTGCACTCCTCCAGGGATTCCAGTCAAGCCTTCACAATGGAGAATTGCAAGACCTCCTCTTCCCAGGGAAAGAGTTGTAATGGAGGGACAGGAGAACTACAGACAGTTTTCTGGGCCTCCAGGTAACGCTTGGACACGAGTGAATAAACTTCCCCCCACAGGTTGCTCCACCTCTCCCTAATCTCCACCTGTGTGCACAGGTTGTTAGCTACAGCATTCACTCTGTCAAATATTCTGATCTGGATTTGTCTTCTCTAGGAATTGGTAGTATTTTGGACTGCTCTAATGATTTCATTAACTATGACAGAAAAATCTCCCTCGGAAATACTGCAGTTTCTCCTGCCTGCCATAGGAAATTATCGATAAACATTGAACTAGTGCCCAAAACAATGAGGGAGAATCAACTAAACATGGTTTTAACACAAAATATAGAGGGAGTGTAACACAGAAAAAATTCCTGCATCCAAATGCTCTGCTGCAGTGTGATGGCAAAGAACCATGGTCTGAAATGTAGTGTGTTTAATAGTCTGTTTTACAGGTGTTCACACTTGTCCAATTTACAACAGGTGTGGGCTACTAGCATCCAACCAATTGCCACAGCCATATTACTATACTGACCGAGTCCCGCAATGCACTCCTGCTGTCATGGGCCCACCACTAACACACCGCCAGCACAACTGTGTGATCTAAATACGTTTGGTGAGATGCGGCTGCAAAGACTGTGACAATGTGCTAAATATCACCATTGGAGTCCCACGCATCAGCTGTGGGATGCAGCTGCTGCAATGAAGTACACTTAGTTGTGCGGTCTTTGGCTTCGCCACAATACATCTAAATACGGGGGAAGGAGACCGCCGACGTGACAGTGTTTCCACGCCCTCCACCCACATGGCTTGGCAGTAATACTGCAAAGATCTAAATAGGGCCCTAAATCTGCTTACGCTATGAGGTATCACAGGAATATGGGAAGGCATACCAAAGAATGAGAAGTTTTGTGATCTTTGCCTGAACAACGTCCAAGAATTAAACCATGTGACTTTTGAATGTCCATCCCTTCATTTTGTAAGTCTCCACCTTTTGAGACCATTCTTTCTGAAGTATAATGTAACCTCTGCAGTTGAGGCTCACCCGTGCTAATTTGCCCCCGAACTGAGATGCTTTGCACAAAAGTTTTAAAAGTTTTTTTTAAAGCTTTTCAAATGTGTTTTAATTTTCGTATGTATATGTGTAAATATACACTCTTTTTCACTCAAATTGCTGAGGACAACAAATGTTATTATGTAATCAAATGTGTAATAACATTCCACATCTATTCTACTCTATAGGAGCTTATGTAGATCATATTTACCAGGAAGCATCCCAGCGTTGTTAGCCACCACAGAGTAGTAAGGGGATCTAGTCATTTTGAAAGAGGTATGTCTTAAAAGCTTTTCGAAAAGGAATGCTCTTTTTCAAGAGAGCGTAGAGAGAGAGAGACTCAGTTTGGCTGTGTTGTAGGAAAGCAAACACCCTCCATATTTAATTTTCTTGATGACAAGGGTCTTTTAAAAAAAGGCCTTAGTGGAATGCAGTAATCTCCCAGGTGTCTAAAAAGATAACAGGAAACCAGAAATCAATGGCCTGTTGTCACATAAGGCCCTGTGGGCAGTATACAATCACTTGAATTTGATCCTCTGTGGTATGGGGTGCCAGTGTAGATGACAAATGGCCTGCTGGCGAGATTGATGTCTTGTTATGTTACACAGAATTTGTGCCACAGAGCTTTAAACTACCTGAAATTTCTTTAATATGGCTTTGGGAGTGCCCAGATACAATGAGTTGCCATAGTCCAGGCATGACAAAATAAGCACTTGGCCACCAACCTATTTGAAATAGAAGGAAGAAGAGGCAGAATCTTAGGTAAAATCCTCGGAATTCCAAAACAGATGGTCGCTAGTTTTACAACCTGGGAGTCAAATGTTAAAGATGTGTTCAGCCATAGTCCCAGACTTTCTGTGGCTGATCTAGGAATCGGAGGAGGACTTGGACACACAGGCCAACTGATGGCAATAGAAGGGTTCCTGTTGTTCCCTAGGATCATCAGCTCTGTTTTAGTCTGCATTATTGGACGATATCAGCCAACGGTTTCATATATAGATGAAATAGGTAGGGCTCAGCGAGGAGCCCTTGGGTACACCTCATTTGAAGGGGAAAATGTCTGATGTACATTGATTTTCTCCTCAAAATATACCACCTGGGCTTTTTTATTTCAGCCTTGTAAACTGCAATAGTGTCACAATATTTCTGCTTGAATAACTCCCCATAATCTCACCTCCAGATCCTTTCAGCACTTTTACACTTTTGTTTAAGCATTTCAAGATTGGGAGTATACCATTGGGTGAAATTTTGATTGAATGTCACCGGTATAAGTTTTTTTCAAGTGCACTAAATTGAGCGTGGATGCCAGCCAATCGGAACTTCTGTCATTTGTTAGGGCCAGGTCAGGCCCTAGCAGAGGTCCAGAGGACTGAAATGCGTATCTGCAGACATCAGTGGGTAGTTTTGACTGGACTCATCTTGTTTTTGCAGGCAGGTTTGTCATTTGTAGATGAGTGACAAATATCCAGGGTAACTGTGAATGATTCCTGACACCCTTTGTGATAGTTGAATAGCCTTCAAATCCTATAGAAGACTGATGATGGCCTGGGCGTTAGCTAGTTCTTTTAGATGAAGATTTCAATCCCCCAAAAGGGAAAACATTTCCTCTAGTACTAGCACTCTGTCCAGCTACTTCTGGAAGGGAGATAAGAAAATTCCCACATGGACCAGGGGCTCTATGTAAGAAAATCCCAGAGAAAGTAATTGTAGGGGATAAAATCATATCAAAGGACATGCTTTCGCGGTCTGCTATATGTGCGGAGTCTGTAGTGCAGCTAAACTCATCCTTGAGAATGATAGCTAGCCCTCCTCCCTTCTTGTACGCACGGTCTTTGTGTGTTATATATTAGTACAGGGGTAAGGCCCGAACAAGATCCGGCCCTGACCCACCATAGAACCACGTTTACGTAAGTAAAAGAGCATCCAGTTTCTTGCCATCTATCAGGGCAAATATGTATGATTGAGATCTGGGAGAGATCTATAACTGATTAGAAACATACTCTGACTAGCTTTATCAGAAGTGTGCTCCTTGGATAGCCCATACCCACAGCAAGGGGAAAGAACATTTTTTACAATATGTTTCACCACTATAAACGTTAAAAGAGTGCAGACAATTTTCTTTAAGATTTTCTTGGAACTCCGTTATTTGCAAGGGGGAGTTGAATAAGTTACTTACTGAGGAAGATGCAGGGTTCCTGGCCCCGGTCCGATTTGGGTGCAGATAGGCTTGCCTTTGGCTCACCTTCAGCACGCCAGTGGCGCGTCCAGGCACTGCCTCTCATTTTTATAGGGAAGACAACTGCTGGAGCGTTAACAAAAAAGGCTTCTCACAGCAGCAATCAATATTAAAATAGTAATCTTAGAGCTAAATAAAAGCACCTTTAAAATAATACATTTTCCTCCATACAGCACTAAAAACATGCAATTCCCTGATTACTTGTAAGACAGAAAAATTCCCCCTGTGTGCAATGTTAACCGCGTGTCTACGCACTGCCCACAATTTTACGGGGAAGGCAAAACCCTGGAGTGCTAAAAAAAATGGCTTCTCCCAGCGGCACCAAAAGTGAAAGTGCAATCAAACATGCTCTGTATTAAGTGGGATGCTTTAAAGATGTAATTGATTTCTGGCGCCTCAGTACTTGAGCTGGCAGAACTGC
The DNA here is from genome assembly GCF_031143425.1 of Pleurodeles waltl. NCBI lineage: Eukaryota > Metazoa > Chordata > Amphibia > Caudata > Salamandridae > Pleurodeles > Pleurodeles waltl. The sequence goes on from NC_090444.1 coordinate 317,284,316, forward strand.
GCATTTTGTACCACGTTAGCAATCATTTGCTTATTTGTACGTTATTCGTTGTATTTTAAAATAGAGTGTACTGTATTTTGCACTGTCTAGAACATGGAACTGTATTGCCTAAATGCTCTTGCATATTTGCATTATATTAGATCTTGGGCCTTTCTATTAGAACATTGTATTTTGGATTTATGTTGCGTGTTTGCACTTAATTAGCTGGTATGTTGCCTTTGTGATGGCGTGTTGTACTAGAACCGGTTTTTACACAGAGTTAGGCCATTAGAAAATTAAAGCTATGGATTTTCATATATTCATTTTGAATGGATGAAATAAAATATCTTTTAATGGCAGCAATATGTTTTCTTTTTAATTGTTTCTATTGTGAATGTTTGAATACTATATTATTGAAGACAAGGATGTATTCCTGTGTTCTTTATGTGAATCTCTGTTGAGTTCCATAACACAACAAATACAAATTGAATTGAATTGAATTCTATATCTTTCACCATCTTAAAATCCTCTCTGCACATTTAAGAGCCAAGAGCACAAAGAGCCACAACATAACTTGAATGTATGTATGTGCTGATATTTTAAAAACTATTTTGCTTATCGTTTGTATGCATCAGTTGAAAAATATTTGACTGTACAGCTTTTTGTATTCCCCTAATACAACAGTGAAACCTAAAGCCACATAATCTTGATAAATAGTATTATCTATAAGAATTGAAATGAAAATAATTAAGATATTGTAACATTAAGGCTAGATTAATACACATTATCTTTATTTCATGTGAGTAATCCACTCTGTCCTGAATCCCTTAAACTACCTTAATATTTAAGTATACAATGTTTTACTTAGTTAGAGTAACTTTCGTTTTAGAGTTACAGCAGATGCTGCAATATTTTATTTTACAGATTGTAACTAATCACACTATTGATCATACCATTTATTTGAAAAACTGAATCTCTGGGTAATCATCCATAGACCTTCATTGATACTTCTCTTACTTACTCACCAACAACGGTCAATAGACCAACATTTGATCAATTAAGCCAACAAAACACTTGCATTTTATGCAGTTTCCCCAGGCTCATCTCTCTCATGTCTACTCTTAGCAGGAGACTTGGGGCCTGATTATAAGTTTGGTGGTCCGACTGACCCAGTGTTGGCATCTGACCACCATATTATGATGCATACGGTAACATAGACAAAAGACCGCTGTGGTTTCTCCCTCACCTTCAGCAAATACAAGCTGCCACATTGGCAATATAAGCCAAAGCGTCTATCATAAGGCTGGCCTCCAGTTCAACCCCCATCCCAATCACAATGTTGCCTTCTGCTGATGTGACTCCGGCAATCCACCCACCACACTTGAGTGGGCCAAACCGGAGGGATATAAGGCAGAAACTCACCTGTAGGTAGTGTCACACATCCTGTGCCACCTAGGAGCTGATCCTACATGACCTGCTGCTGCTTGTGTTGCTCAATGATACACAAAATTGACATCCTAATGGACCCAAGCGACGGTAAGCCAAGCACCTACCAATTTCTTCCAACTATACAGCAAATTGACAGGCCATCATTGATCTGGTATGTGGGCTATGCACCGTGGCCCAAATATATGTCATATGCCTCAGGTCAGAGTTGTACACAATGGAAGTTCCACTCACAGCCCCGTGGTGCTCCCTTTGGACAGGCCACTGGCACTGCACCACCGCACACTACAAAACTTGACATGTGTGCACATCCCAGTTTGAGGGACTGTGATGTGTTCAAAAAAGTGTGTCACACAACCGCAAAACCTCATCAATTTTACACCTACAAACTGAAGTGACACCCTCACATAGTTTACATGTCATGGTCTGTCGTGACAGAATATATACATCTGCATGGATGTGCCATTGAACCCTAACACAGCTTCCCTGCAAAACCCTTGTAACAGACTCACACGTATCACCATATTGTAGGAGAATGTAAGATAAATGGGATGCAGAATAATTTGTTTGGCAAACATCCAAAGCACACAATATAAACAATCCCTGCAGAAAAGATATGGTGGCATCAGGGGAACCTTAGGAAGGCTGCTGCCCTGGGACACATTTCACTTTGCACATGCCTCAAAAACACTATTTGCAGAGGAACTGTGGCCTTATGAATATCAGGGACAACCAATAGTATAACCAGGTGGCGTGCCCATGTGGCAAATGTGTAAGTGCAAGTCTTGCAAGCAAGCGCACCAGTAACAGCATGGGTCACACATTTAGATAAAGTAGGTGTAAGGTACACACATTAAAATGGACACATCAATTCAAATGTATAGGAAGGTCATACAATTGAACATCCTCCATTTGTGGACAAACAAACCTTTAGCTTGCACACATTAAACAAATACCCAATCTACATTAGGTACCCAAGAGATGTTGACATTGGTAAAGCCAATAAGAAATACTTACTATATGAAACAACACCCAGTGCAATTGGATTATATCTCACACATCCATCCACCGAGCATTTCCTTTTGTCCTGGGTGACTCCAGCACTGATTCAAAAGTCATACTTTAACAACCACATCAAATGGGTCATCAATCAGGGTGAAACACACACAACTGTAGTCACACATCACAAATTACTCATGAACATCAAAAAGGTAGAAAAGTAATGGCAGGACCAATGTGTAGTAAAGAAAACAACTGAACTTTATTTACAACACTCCAAACATAGAGAAAAGGCCAATTGGTAAAAAGTGTGCAGAACACTCTGCTGTGTCCCACAACCTGCCTCACAAATCACTGCCACAGGAACCTCCACAGGAAGGGGCATCTAGTGGGCATTCCAGGCACCTCCTTGATCACCTATAAGTGGGGCTTGCATTTTGGATGAGTGTGTTTGGTCTTGGGAGAGGTAGGCTTCACTTTGGGAAGAATTGGTTTGTTTTTTGGTTAGGGTGGGGTATGGATAGGTGTGGGGGTCAGGTGTCACAGGGGAGTATTTGGACATGGAAGGGATGGTTAAGGGTGTGGGTGGGATCCTTTTTGCTTTGGGAATGTGGGGGCTTCACAGGGGTAAGGGCAAGGCCAAACAGGTAACTTTTTCTGAGAAAATGGGGAGGGTATACAGGACAGATTAGGAGCTGGGAGGTTGAGGAAGTGTTTGTGTCAGCTATGGATTTGGGTTTTGTTGGTGCTGGTGTGTGATATATGTTTGTGTTCTGCTGGTGTATTTTGCATGTGTGGGTATATGCATCTCTTGGTTGACTGTGACATGGCTGTGATGGATATGATGGGAGTGGTGGATATGTGTGTGTGGATAGGGGTAGTATCTGAAGGTATGTGTGAGTGTTGGCCTTGTAAGTGGGTATTGGGGTAGTGTCTGGGGCTATGGTGGATGTGGTAGCTGTGGCTGTTGATGTCGTGGTGCTGGGGTGGCATTTAGGGATATAGTGGATGTGGTGGCTGTCTTAGTGGGTGTTGGGTGGAGTCTGGTGGTATGGTGGTTGTGGTGGCTGTGTCTGTGGGTGTTGAGGTGGCATCTAGTGGTATGGTGGAGGTGTATGGCATTCAGAATGGCAGTCTTACCCACAGAGATGCTCCTCAGGAGATCAATAGCCTCCTCGCTCAGGGCAGCAGGGCTACCTGTCTTGGGGGATCGGGCTTTGACAACTTGGTGGGAGCAACAAGGAGGGTGGAGATGGAACTGTGGCTCGTGGAAAAGAAAGGAGCAGGTGTAGGTCCTGAGTGTTCCCCCACCACTGGGGAATATCCACTGGAGGATGACTCAGAAAAAGGTGATGTGGAGCTGGTCTCCTCAATGGCACTCCCCTAACCCTCTGGGCCACAGGGTCCCTCTGTATTTGATGTTTTATGACCCGAAGGTACTGTGGCCAACTGCTTCCACACTGATGTCAGCCCTGTCTCCTCCACTTGCCCGTGATGATGCTGAAATGACAACTACAAATAGGGTCAGTTCATGTGCCTAAACACACTTGAACAACTGCTTTGATTACAATAATTACCATAATGTACAGTAGCCCCCAGCCTCAAGGTCATCCAAAGAGCCTCCAACATTTGCAACTCTGCATGCATGCATGCTACATGAACTGTAAATAACTGTACACAGGAAAGTCAGAATCACAGACACTTCAATTGAATGAGTGAAGCTGTCCAAACATAATACCCATAGATCAAGTAGGAGACTTTGTCACCATGATTGGTTTGACCCTTGTAGCACCCCTCACTAACTTGTTGATCAAAATGCCTAGGAGATTTGTCTACAAATATCCACAGCATAATGAATCAGTTAGTCCTAGGGAAATTACCTGTCTCGATTCGTACTGCTGAGAACACCCTTCCAACATTGCCTAGCTAGAAGGCAATAGTCCATTAAATGTTGTTGTGGCTCCAGCGAATCTTTAACATCTGAAGCGGGCATTTAACATGTTTCTCAATGGGATGGCACATCACTGTACCTTTTTGTCATGCAAACACAGATTCCATTGGATTAGTGAGTGTACACACTCACAAATGATTCCAACATTTCTGTATGTCACTTCCTGATACATGTCAACAATCAGGTAATGGACCTTCATCAACTGACATATGCAAATGACTTAGCCAAATGATTCCACATCACTGGCATGGAAATGCACATTGTGAGTAAGTACTGTAGGTCTACTTGTCATGTCCTTCATTGCTTGTGTGATTTGTCATCTTAAATTTCATGGAGTAACGGGTTAGGGTGTGTGTGACCCAACAAACAATGTTGACACGCTCCTGTCTGTGGTACCACATGAACTGTATACCCATCATATACAACTTATTTTCCAGATATTTTGGCATGAACACATGTCCCATGAAGACAGTTAGATCATGTATAAAACAGTAGTGGAAATGATTCTACAAAAGTGCAAGGTATACATGCCAACATGTAGGTACAAATACTGATGCCAATAGAAATGGAACCCAAATCATTTAACTGTACATTCCCTACTTACCAAGAGAAATGATGCCCAGTGACTGTATACAGAGGACAATGTATGCTATGTCACATGTATGGAGGCCACCTAAAAGACAGTAGTGAGGCACCAGCACTTTTGACACACTGCAGACAAGTGGCCTGTTGGATACAGATGCCAATCGCCTCTATTGAGCAGACCTATGGCTGAGTTCAGTGATCTATTACCTCATGCTGTTTGATGTTGGGGCTGACACATTGAGGGCAAATAGACTGTTGGGTACAAATGTCACCCACAACACTAAACAACACGAGGTGATCGACCACTGCACTCAGCATGTGTCTGCCCAAGAGAGTATATTGGTAGTGTACTGGTCACGAGAACAAGAGGCAAGGCATATCACAATTCATCATCTACCATACCTACACAAACAGTAACTCATCTTCGGTATCACACATAGGCCATCTCCAATATTCATGTGGAGATGGCTGCCTCTAACACATCAACCTTGCAATGTAACAGGTAAGAATCTGCCCAGGACTCACTCCCTTATAGCTGTTGTGCTCCCGTCAAACATCCTTCAACCTTTAGGTAGGCCACCACCAGTATGCGGGCCAACAGCGGTTCAGGGTCCAGCATGCGCCCCGCCCACATTGGGAGGACAGTCCCAGCTGGACCCCTCATATCTTCTGTGCCCAGTGTCTCAGGTCCTTGAACCTTTTGCAACAGTAGACTCTCCGCCAGGAATGGCTCTCCAAATCCTTTGCTTCTGATGAGTGTTGACCTGTATGGATGCAATAGACAAATGAAGAGGTCACAATTGTACTTTTTGGGGGTAACTGGTTGTTTAACACACATTTACGAAACAGCTAGCACAAGCATTTTGTAATTGTCAATTTTCAACATGTGGAAAACACACATAGTGTACAGGGACTTAAATACATACTTTTAGAATCATCTGCTGACTATCCACAAACCTGGTCATGGTCTACACTGACTAAGCAAGCCCAATGACATCATGTAGCCTAGGGCCAAGTAACATGCACTGTGATGTGAGCCACTAGGAAACACAACACACCATCATGATATTTTGAAGGGTCTGAACACTTTTACATCCAGCACATTGACTCACTGTACACAGTCCACACAGACAACTACCATGGTATAGACTACACCATAATACTCAGGTGACAATGAAAGGGCTGGCATGTGTGTCATTGAAGGCTTCTTCTCTCTGGATGTGTGGAAATGTGGTCTACATAATGGAATCTCATACTACTTCTGAGTGGGTTTGTCTGGTATATACTGGTATCACAGGAGACACGTCTTACCATGTGTGGCACTCCTACTGAGATGACATTCAACATACCAAGGTATGTTTGGCCTGATTGGTTGCATGTAACAAAGCTAGTGATTTACATGTCATGATCTCCCTTGCTCTAACCAACAATCTGCACTGTGGGTTTGTCACTAGTGCAATAGGCCTGTACTGTATAAACATGACATCCGGAAAAGTGACAAAAGACATGTGGGAGTAAGGGGCCTGTCATTAGTCAATGACACACATTGACAACGAGGGTCAATGGAAATAAGCACCAGGTCAGGTATTTACCTAAGTCCCCATTCCTAATGTAGTAAATGTAAAAGCATTCAGGCCAAATCTTGCTTCTGAAAACTCATTTTGCCCACAGCCATGGACCAGAAGGTCTACAGGGAGTTACTGGGCACCAGCCTGGACTATGTCTCATACTGTGAAAAGGCTTTGACCAGCCTTGCTCTCTGCAGGGTGAGCACATAACCTACATGTACAGCACATTTCCATCACTTCCATGTATAACAGAACATCCTGTGGCGATCCTATATATGAGTTGAGGGTTGTGTGGCAATCTGAAGGGCTCAGTGATTTTTGCATTGGTCTCTTATACCACAGTTTGCTAAGTCCTGATGTGGGCTGAGTGATTTCTGGGGCTTTGCATATTGCTAACAACATTCTCAACTAACTCAAACAGTACACATATACAGGTCATGCTGTAATGCAAACACACTTACCGTGTTATTTGCTATCATCAGATTTATCATTGTTTGAATGTAAAGTTTTCTTATTAAGATATATAAATAGAACACAAGGAGGATCTAGGGCATGTCACACATCACACAACACAATTGTAATTTGAAGTACTCAGAGTACAGGGTTCTATAATCTATAACCTGTACATCCTATGTATGGACCACAGATTGTAACAACAGACACCAAAATAACCCACTGGGACTCAGAGGGGGTTATTCTAACTTTGGAGGAGTGTTAATCCGTCCCAAAAGTGACGGTAAAGTGACGGATATACCACCAGCCGTATTACGAGTTCCATAGGATATAATAGACTCGTAATACGGCTGGTGGTAAATCCGTCACTTTTCCGTCACTTTTGGGACAGATTAACACCTCCTCCAAAGTTAGAATAACCCCCAGAGTCTCATTTAGCCCATGAGAAAGGATAAGACGATTTTGAACATAGTCAAATATGTATGTGAAATAGTTACCTGTTCCTCTGATGAGCCATAGAGCTAACCTTGCAGGAGAAATAAGTTTTACCAGTTCCTTTGGGGAGAAGCCAGGGGCCCTTTCACCTGCTTGGCCTGGCACTATTACTCCCAGATGTGGCACACAGCAGCTGAAGTGGTGGAGGCATTGATGGCAGCAGTGTCAGGAGACAAGTGAGTTATTTTCCAAACTGCGGCATACATGTACGCCACGTGCGGGGTCCTCACTGTTGATGAGCACAGCCATTTGGCCGTGACCATCACAGTCAACAATGTTAGCAGATAGATGTGACCACCACGGTTGAAACCACCCACCACGCGATCTTCTTCTGCCGGCGGTGGGAGAGTCCTAAAGTCCAATGGACGATGCCAGGCCTCCGCCATTTTGACAGTTGCAACTACAGTTCTGGTGACTGTTAAATGCATCACAACATCACAACATCTATTGATATGTAGTAGCATCTCAACATACATAAAGCTCCATTGATATGTAGACTTCCCTGCACAGTCATCAGTGTGGTGAGTTGCTGGTCACAGATGTCATATAAACACAGTGCACTGTACCCCTCAAGTGACGGTATTTTTAATGGTCGGAACATACTTTACCATATCAAGGGATACAAGAGGAGCAGATTGGAGTGGTATGTGCACATATATGCTGCAGACACATGTCTAGACAACCGAGGGAATCATAGCTGGTCCTTGAGTAGTAGGCAGTTTTGGTGTTTAAAGGGTGTAATGTATTTCCAGTTAGTAATGTTTAGTCACATGACTTTGGTTTTACTCATCAGATATGTTGGTCTGGACAGTGTGACTAATGCTCCAGCTCTTTTTATTCCACAAATAGGCATCCTGGGAGAGGAAGGATGGGACAACCTCCGGACAACTGTCCATTTCCAGACCTCTAGACCATGAAGAATGTGACATAGTAAAGCAGTTCTGTTTAAATAAGCAACCAATCCAAGATTTATATTATCAGTTGGAGCCAGTTCTCATGCCTCAAAACAATATTCCAACATGTATACCACCCATTGTGAGACTTATGGCAGTATTACACTTCCTAACAGCTGGGTCATTTCAAGATACAGTGGCTATATCTGATGGTATGTCACAACCTATGTTCAGTGGTGTTTTAAAAGACGTGCTATCAGCAATGATGAAACACATTGACAGCTATATCGGGTTCTCTAGATGTGAGAATTTAGCCAATGTGAAAGTTGACTACAATGCATTTGGTTGCCTCCCACATGTTGTGGGAGCCATTAATTGCACCCATATTGCATTGGTGCCACTGCATGCAAGTGAAGAAGTCTATCGCAGCAGGAAGCACTTCCAATCTATCAATGCGTAGGTTGTACATTTCAAATGTCTGTGTCTGATTCCCAGATTCAGCCCATGATTCCCTTTTTATTTGGAACAGTACCATACCCAGCTGATGTCACAACAGCAACCGGAGTGGGCCTGGCTTGTTGATAAGTTAGATCTGTTGTGATCTTGTGTGTGCAATGTCAGGTGCTGCAATCAGGAAGTTTGTGAATCATTGTGGTACTTATGTCTCATTGCAAAACAGGAGACTCAGCATATCCTAACAGATATTGGTTGTTGACATCTCTGAGGAATCCAACTACACCAGGGGAAGTCTACATCAATGAGGCCCAAGGAAGAACAAGGTAGCAAGTTGAGCGGGTTTTTGAGCTCCTGGAGGTCAGATTTTGCTGTCTCAACCAGACTGGGGGAGCACTGCTCTACTCACCTGGGAAAGTGCGTCAAACCACTGTGGTGTGCTGCATGTTCCATAACATAGCCCTGCAAAGGAATATCCCTTACATCCCAGAGGAGAGGAAGCCTGCGATACCACTGGGGATGATAGGGGTGAAGAGGAAGGAGATGACTTGCAACATGATCCCACCAACAGCTTCTTCTTATGAGTGTGAGTATGTCATGTGATGTCATGACTTTGACTGTTCAATGAACTCAGATTGTGATGATGTGAGGACAATGTTTGTTCAAAATGTTAGGAAGCTGATGCTCTGGCAAAATCTGGCAAAGAGTGTTCGGTGAGGAAGGTTTTGAGACATCCTCCATTGTTGATGTTGCTTTGTTTATGCCAGATTTTTGCCATGGACTGCGCTCTCCAGATGTTTTCTATGTGAATTGTGTCATATGTATGATTTCATAGCTGAACTCCTTGTATTTGTGCTTTTTCTGTACCTCCACCATGGCATCTTCATTTGAGCATTTCTGAGAAGTGGCATTAGCAGCTACACGATGGTGTTAGGACTTACAAGGTAGACATTGTGTATACAAAATCTGTGCCAAGAAAGCATGCACAGTGATAGACTCCATTGGACGTGTTCCTTGCCGTGTGGTGGCCATGATGCATTATTTGTGCCATTGTGGCTTAGACAATATGTATTTGTAGGCCTAACTCACGTTGGTTTACCTTCACATTGGCTAAATACTCATTTTGTAAGAACTGTATGTAGCTGTTAATGTGTTTCATCATTGCAGGCCAAAGTGCCTGTGGCACATTACTGACATTTGTTTGTGTCATACAACCATATGCAGAAGCACTGGATTGTAATGACCCTGTGTTCATGAACTGTTGTAATGCCATATGTCTGAGTCTTACTTTATATGATGTTGGATTTCTTTTGTGACGTTGATGATATGACTCCAGCTGATTACATCAACCAAATTCTTTTTTGCCTATTCTATAGGACAATGTTTGATATAACCCTTCATTCCGTGTTCTGGAGGTCTATACCTGTAAATATGATCACTTACAAAAGGCTATTCAAGATTGCCCTCCTGAGAAAGCCCCTGGCCCAGACAAAATTCCTGCTGATTTATACAAAGCGCTTCCAGATTGTTGGGGGCCATTGCTCACCAACGTTCTGAGATCTGTTATGACAGGCCCACTAGTAGACACGTGGAGAGAGGCGATTATTGTACTGATTTTCAAGAAGGGGGATAGGGCAGATCCTTTATGCTATCGACCAATTTCTCTGTTGGACAGCTCAGTTAAAATCTTAGGTTGAGTGATTTTAAATAAGTTGGAAAACTGGGCAACTGAATCTCACTGTCTATCAGAAGTCCAATTTGGCTTTCGACCTGGGTTGGGTACAGTAGAACAAACATTTAACCTGACTCTTATAGTCCAAAAATATACGAAAGTCAAAAAGGGGTACGTACATTTAGCATTTATGGATTTGTCTTGTGCTTTCGACACAGTCAACAGAGAGAAACTGTGGACAGTCATGTTAAATATGGGAGTGGGCAAAGACATAATTATTCTACTTAGCAGACTTCATGCTTGTACATCGGCTCGAGTTCGCTACTCTCAGGAGGGTGGTTTAACAGAGAAGTTCCCTTCACTTAAGGGGTTTAGACAGAGTTGTGTGCTGGCCCCTTTTCTTTTTCTTCTTTATATAAATGGGCTAGAGAAATCTCTCTCTGAATTGGGGAAGGATCTGCCAATTATTAGTAACTCCCCGATTCCAGTATTAATGTATGCGGATGATGCCGTACTCATATGAAGGACAGCAAATGGTCTTCAGATTTTATTGAATGCTTTTAATACATTCATGGGAAATCTTGGTCTTAAAATCAATAGATCTAAGTCATTTGTGATGAAGACTGGGCCACAGTTAGCAAAAACTAAAAAAATTGTCTTGGACAGGGAAGAAATACTTAAGGTCCCATATTTTAAGTACCTGGGGGTTCCCATTGTTGTAGATTTTAATTGGAAAATTTTAGTAAATATACGTTCAATACAATTTCAGAAAGCTATAGAAGCAGCTTTTAGATTTGCAAAAAGGTTGCGACACAAACCTGTAAAAGAGATGATGACTGTCTTTTCTAGCAAATGTCTCTCTATTTTGACATTTGGAGCTGGGGTTTGGGGATATGCAGAATGAATGCTTAAGCCTCCAGATTGTAGAAAATAAGTTTTTAAGAAGGCTATTAACAGTCCCGCAATCAACTTCAGTAACTTTTTGCCATGCATATGCATGAGATGCATATCCAGCTATATAAAGCTCCAACCCATATTACTATGGATAACAATTTGGTCAAAACCAGAAGCTTTTTTATGTAGAAGGGTGATACAGGATTGTCTTTTATTATCACGCCCATTGGACATACCTTGGCTCAGATATGTCCACTCCTCTCTTCTTTCTATAGGACTAAGGGAGTTATTTTATAAGCCGGACCTTCTGACAATGCGGGATATCAAAAAGGTAAAGGAAATATATTGGCAGAAAATGTACGACTTGGAGCCGATTTTGGCCACGAATAGAATCCAGGCGAGGAACCAGATACAGCAATCGCACCGAATGTTATATCAGTCTTGCGCGACATAGGTTCTTACTTACTAGGCTACGTCTGAATACATTACATTACTTGGTAGCATTTCCTACACGTGGAACTTGGTTTAAGAAACTTCCACCATGCTGCTGCGATGGAAAGACATTCCAAAGTACTTTGCACTTTATACTCTTTTGCACTTTTTATGATACCCCAAGAAAAAGGTTTTTACGTCCGTTATTTTTATCTAAAAGTATTGGAACTACCCAGCTTGCTTACTCTTATTTACACAATTTGGGAAATGTAGACATAATACAGGCTGTGTTAAATTTTATATATGCTGCTTTCGGAAATCGAAATACGAATCAATAATGTTTTTATTAATTTAATGATCATGAAATTTGTATGTTTGTATTTATTGGATGTCTTTTATGGTCTATTTTGTACTGAATAAAGTAAATTGATGATGATGATGATGATCACTTACATAGTATGAATCAAACATGTAGGATGTTCTATGTTTCTGGCATCTTGGCAGCTATTATAGGAACAATGTAATAAAAATCTTCTAACACAAGACAATTGTATGTATGTGTTGGTGTGACATGGTTGTGATACTAAGCTAAACATTGTGTACATGCAACATATCCCTGCTTCCATAAGTAGCACGCGTTTTCATTGTATGTTTTATATTTTTACATATCTACATTGGTAAATGTGAAATTTAAGACAGCAGACAATGAATTTGTGACTGGTGAATGTATTGCAGTGCTGAGGGTGAAAACAAATGTGTGGCAAAAAGTAACATAAATGAAAAGTGAAGAGGTCAGTCATGGTGAATGAAATCATAGGAGTAGATGCCATACCATCAGATGTCTAAAGGCTGTAGTACTCCTCCCATCAGGAATGGAATGGGGACCAGGATCAGCCCACAGAGTGAATGTGTACACTAAGGATGAGGTTTCTTGCTGGCAGTGGTGGGTGTCTTGCCATTTGCCCCTCCTGGATTTTTACCTGGATGTCCACACTTGGGAGGGTGGGGGTTTCAGCTGCTCAGAGGCAGGGGTGTCTGAGAGTGATTGGTGCTCTGGCAGAGTCTCCTTTCCTGTGTCTGCTGCAGATTTACTTGGGCTTGATACAGTTGACTCACAGGAAGGGATATATGTTGGTGGAAAATCCCTGCTCAGGATTGTACTGATGCCCCTTGGAGTTCGGTTAGCACCTGGCCCATCACACCTTGAGACTCATGATAGACCCCCAAGACTTGGCTGAAGGTATCCTGGTCATGAGTGGTCCCAGTGCCCTCGCAGGGGGCTCTATTCACAAAGGTAAACTCAGACTTTTGGTCTAAGTTTAGACCAAAAGTCAAAGTTTATGACCTTTCGGTATTCACAAAGGAAGGTTATGAGAAGTATCTTTACGCCCACACTTGGGGAAGAATTTCCGCACTATGGGCAGAATCTCTGCCCTGATCTCAGAGATTCCACTCCGCATCCAGAGTGTAATCTTGGCACCTCCAGAGTGTGGACATAAAGACACTACTCATAACTTAGCTTTGTGAACACCAAAAAGTCATAGTTTTAGTCCAAGCTTAGTTTACCTGTGTGTTTACCATTGTGAATCAGGCCCTCTGCTGGCCCACAGAATCCCTCCCAAAGACCCCACCCCACATGCGTGTGGCCTTGGCATAGGGTGAGCTCTCCAACGGTTTCCTGGACCCTCAGTGTCCAGGACTGAGGGCACAAGATAGATGTTAGCAACTGTGGTAGGTACACAGGTTGTGGGGCACGCTGTTGTCAGTGATGTTAAAGCAACTGGGGTGGGAGGTGTTGTTGTGGGCACAGTGAGACTCACTGTTTTCATCTGACCAGGCTGTCCAGATGGGACGGGATCATCATCCACATCCACAGGTCCAAGAGTGTTGTCATCACTGAGGGCTTCATCCAGAGATGGGTTGGAAGTCTGGTAGGTGCACAATTTCTGACCAGGTATTGTGTCAGCTCAACCTCATGAGAAACATAGTACATTGTTAGTGGTTGAAGTGTGGAATCTACAACCACATGTTTTGCGTCACTGTAAGTAAAGACCTTGGACAATCTTAAGTGGTAGGTTTCCTGATTGTGCTATGCTACCATAGTATTGAAGTTGTTGACATTGCATGTGTGACGCTTGCAGAAACTATTAGACTCAAGCAGCTCATTAGATTTGCTGATCAGTTGCACTTCAAATAAGGTAATTAACATGACATCTTAGAAACAGTTAAATCAACATAGAGGAAAGGAGACATGTGTATTTGACCAATCCAATGCCTAGTTGTGTGAGATACAGGCAAACACAACTTTGTTGTATATGTAGCTGTAGCCTTCATATGAGCAGTGCTGAGTCATGTGTTAGCTGCCAATACCAATCTGATGAAGCAGCTTAATGCCTTAGGAAACTTGATGTACAAAATTGGCAAGGTGGCATTCCTGTCCTCAGTAGTTTCATTTTGGTATACCTGGGCAAGACCAAGCTAGGTAGACAGACGTGTTGCTGAGTTGACATGATATATAGCTTGATCTCCCCATGTGAGTGATTTGAGAGATGACACACAGGTGTATTTGAACAAGTGCAGAAAGGCCTGATGGTTAGAGGTAAAGAAGCAGAGCTTACTAGTAGTTGTAGTCATGTCACTCTGTACTTCCCAACATTTGACAAATGTTTATTCCTACATATCTATTGCAACACTGCAGTTAGGATGGATCATTCATTTACATTTTGAAACATACCATGGGTCCTGGAATCATCTAATGATATTGAAACACTTACAGAATCCATCCCAACACATGGCTTTTAATTGTGATTGATACATATGTACGACAAAGCACATTGACAAGCTTATGTCTCTGGAAGTCTGGATATTGCATGTTGGGAAAATGGATGAACAACACACTGGCAAAAGGTGAAATGTGAACATACCGGACATTGATGTTTTGTGATAGTTTTTGTGTAACTTACCCAACTCCACTTCCACAACTATTCCTCTCAAGAAATCAGGATGCAGGATGGCCAAGACCTTCTCCTTCCAGGGAAAGAGTTGTAACTGGGCACCTGGAGGACCAACAGTCTTCAGGGACTCTATGTGTTGGCTGGAGGCCATGAAATGCACCTTTCCACTCAGGTCTTTCCACCTCTTCCTAATATCCTCCTTTGTGTGTAAGGTGGTGCCTATAGCATTCACTCTGTCGACTATCCTTGGTCACATTTCCATTTTCCCCCTGAGAGGAGTATGCTGGATTTGGGTTCCAAACAATTGTGGTTCTACTCTTACAATTTCATCAACCATGACTTTTTTGGGACATGCCATGGATGTAAATTAAAGTGGGTGACAGGGACATAACAAAAAAGTGATATAGGAAGTAAATGTACAAAAGTGCATGAAACGTGTTAAATGGGATGGTGAAAAAAAGGCTGCCTTATCTAACAATGATGAGAAAAATGGTGGTCTCTGGTCTCTTTCTTGCAATTGAGAGGCAAAGGATCATGCTCTAGGAAGGGGTGTTTTTATAGTGTAACTTGCATGTGAGTCCATTAGGCCAATGTATGTCAGCTGCGCTATTTTTTAATCCATCCAATGGGCACTTGTCAAGCTTTGCTGAATGTGTAACACAGTAGTCAACCACTGTCAGCTGACCACCGCAAGGAGACTGCCACGTCAACTGTGTTTTTGTAATAGAATCAGTGGTTCCATGTGGCCACGATGGCGAAGGACTTCACACCACCAAGATTGCAGGCTGCCACTCACCTGGAAATCAGCCATTTGTTTTGGCAGATGGACGTTCAGCCTGCATACTTCATGATACGGTGGTCTGGAGACCGCCAGCGCAGTGGCCTTTTTGGTACTGCCTTCCTGGAGGTCTGGCAGTCCGACCGCCAAACTCGTAATTGTGCCCTTGGTTAGGAATTGGGAATAAGAGGCAGTGCACTGGATTGAATTCACTGTTTTCTCAAAGACGACAATCTGTGTGTTCCATTGGATCATTGTAGATCTGATACTGAAATGTTGAATTGTGCAGTGCCTCAAGCCTCTACTCTCTCATGCTAATGATTAGTATCTACTTGAATCTGTTAGCCCTTTCTTTGCAGTCCATAGCTTTGGGGTTTGAATGCAACTTGATGACACTTGAAGTCTGAATGATTTACATGATCAAGCATGTTTATTTGCTGTATCTGCATGCCTGAAGACATTCAAATATGGACGATTGCTCTGCTGCTAACTCCACACCCTGCACTGTATGCAAGGGATTTAAAGATCGCATTTGATTTCTGTCTCTCATTGCATCTTAATTTTTCTGCAGTAACTAGAGCTCTCATTATCATCTTTATCTCAACTGTGTCTAAATTCATCACAGAGCTGTTAAGCACTTTACCTCTTAGTCTACTAATTCAGACAGTAGTATTTTTCTGGCTGCTGTATAGTTGGACAGTATAGCTCAAAACAATTTGAATACATTGCAAGCTGTACAACACCATATATTTCATATAACCATTGCTCATTGACGGATGTCAGTTGTTTGGTAACCTGCCAGTTAGATTACTGTTTAAAGTGGTATGCTTAAACCAAACATGTGGTGTTAGGATGCAGAGTGTGGTTGTGGCCACTCTTTGGAATGCATTGTTTTCAGATCTATGTCACACTACAGTTTTTCAATCTTTAAGACATAACCCAAAAGAATACACCACATTCCTATTTTTCAAATGATTTAGCTTTATGTTTTAAGTATTTTTTATTTCATTGTGTGTATCTACTATATACATATTAAATTTTGATGTAAATACAAATGTGTCTTAAACTAAATAAACTGAACTGAGTAAAAGACAGAGTAAAATACCTGACACTCCAACCAGCATCTTGTTCTTAGACCATGTGCTGTACTGGAAAAGAAAAGATTGCTTTGCATATGTCGCACCAAAGCTGACATTCTAGTATTAGCAGAGGCGGCCTCTCTACGTGGATGGAGGAGCGTCGCCCGCCAACAAAATGCCCCGTATAAAATAAAAATAAAATGGTAATAAACTCTGTTTATTACCATTTTTTTTCCAACACCCTGTCCTGAACCAAGTGTCAGGACAAGGTGTGACAATTCCTGTCGATGAGCAGCAGGGAACTGTGCACATGTTTAATGTGTGCCTGTCCCTTTGGCTTAAGACAGCTGGGTTAGAGAAGGCACATGCCTCCGGTGCTCTGGTGAGTGCTGAAAAAGCCCGCTCCCACCAATCCTGAAGCTGGTTTCATGCTGGTTACCAGCATGAAACCAGGTCAGGATTGGCTTGTGCAGTTTCCTGGCTCCCATGACCTCACTCATCAGAGCTGTGAGAGACAACGCAATGCGAGGAGAGACCTTCACCAGTTAGGTCCCTTTTTTGCACTTTTATTTTTATTTGTTTGCTACCCTCCTGCCCCCCCATTGTGAATATGAGCTGGCCACCACTGAGTAGTAGTGGCAACTCTGTCTGACTTGCTATCCATCGACTGCCAAGCTGATCTTTGAACTCCTTCACCAACATCCCTGAAAATAAGGAACCTGGGGATACTTTGTATATTTGAGCTTTTGTTTGCTACATAAGAGAATGCAGAGGTCACAGGTCTCTATATCTAACTCTCCATAATAGAAAGTATCACCTTTTTTCCAAACCTCTAACCATGTGGAGCTCACAATAACAATGACTATGGGCCAGATGTGCAAAATACGTATTTTGAATTTCCTAAATAGTGACTCCTTAAAAATTGCTAATTAGGAAATACAAAAGAACAAAGCTATGAACAACTAAGAATGGAGCAATCAGTAACCCAAATTAAGGGCCTCATCATGAGTTTGGCTGTCCAGACCACCCTGTTACAAGTTGTGCAGGCAGGACCGCCAACCACCAAGCAACAAAGGCAGAGGTGCAGTGACCTGGATATAGGCAGCCGACCTCCAGCGCTGTCAGCGCTGTAGCCAACCACCGAGCATATTACAATCACACAGTCGCAGTGATAGTCCCTTCATGGCAGTCAGCCAATGGTGGTCAGGACCATGGTGGTTGACAGTCAGCAAAGTAACAGACAACTGTTCATTGGATGAATTAAAAAACAACACAGATGACACGCATTGGCCAAGTGTACACATCTGCAAAACACACTATAAAACATACCTGTAGGACATTTGCTCCCTATATAGTGTACTAAAATGAAGTACACTGTGCCGATAGTCTAGTGGATCCCCAAAGATGTGAAGAGGCAGCAATAGATAGGTCTAGAGATCTACCTCTGGTAATGTGAGCAAGCAGCTAGGTTTATCAAGGAGTCATGTTAACCATTTGTTCTACTCACAGAGGCAACAAATGAGGCACACATTCAATGAATAAATGTGAGACCAATTTAGAAAAATAACATTTGTTTTTATAAATGCTTTGAACCAAAGAACTTTGTTATAAGTTAAGGAGTTTGGAAACTAAAAATACCTTTTCACTTTCAAAAATAGATAGTGCAGGTTCCATAGTCTCCAATGTTAACCTATATTGGGAAACAAAATGCAGTTTTGCAGGTAAATCCACAACTTATAGTTCCGGTTTTTGGGGTTTTAGGTCAACACCAAGTGAGGTTCAGATCAGCACTAAGAGTACACTCACAGTAGCAAGGGTCCAGCCGGGTGCAGAGGTCGAATTCTGAGTCGGTGCCCAATATTAACAGATGGAGTGTGGGGGTGCTGAAGATGCACTGCTCACAGGTGAGTGAAAGCGGCATCAGAGGTTGGTCTCTTGGGGGTTTAAGGTATGAACCGAGGGGCACAAGGCAGCACCAAAATTACACCCTCAGCAGTACAGGGGCAGCTGGGTGCAGAGTGCCAACACAGCATTGGGCGTCCAATGTTATTCTATGGAGACAGGGTGTAACTGAAGATGCTCCTAGGTGAGTAGAACGAGGTCAGGAGTTGATCTCCTGGAGCTGAGGTAAATGCCACAAGGCAGCACCAAACTTGCACCCTCAGAGGCACATGGGGCTGCTGGGTGCAGAGTGCCATCACAGGGTCAGGCTCCCAATGTTAACCAATGCAGGAAATCACTTTCAGAAACAAGCTGCAGGATCTGGCCAGGGGGCTGGGAGAGGTCAACCCACAGCTGCCCAGGTAAGTTAAGATGCCAGGAGGCATCGGGGACATCAACAGTGTAGCTTCCCAAGGCCCAGGGGCTCTTGGTGCAGTAGTGTCTTTTAGCGTCAGAAACAGGTTACAGGCAGGTCGTGGCCAGGGAAGCCCTCCAATTTAGGCTGCAGGCATTGCTGTGGAGTCCGGCAGGGGTCAGCCCATGATGGACTCTGAGAAAGAAGCACTGGGGAACCTTCACTCGACTAGTGGGTCACTTGCACTCAGACTATGGGCATCAGGTGCAGAGGTGGTTCTAGGCGGCAGTTTCGCAATTCCTCAGGCAGACTTCTCTCTTCTTTGAAGATATGTCTTTTGGACCTGCTGTCTACGGGAGTTCTTATTCATTATTGAAGGTAGGTAGTCCTCCCAAGGCTTTGGAGGTCTTGGGCCTTCAGGACAGTCATCTTTTGGGTGCAGGTTTCTTTGAAGGCGGCAGATAGACCGATTGGGTTGAGGCCAAGTTAGTTGGTGTCTTCAGTCTTTTCTGCTGGGCAACTTCTGTTTTGTCTCACTCTTATTAGGTCAACGGGAATCTGATTGTAGGGTTCAGGGGTTTCCTCCTAAATACTGAATTTAGGGGTCCTACAGGGGATCACTCAAAAAACAGGAGGGACTGGGAGTTTAACTGGTCCAGTGTACATACTCCCTTTTCATACAGTATCAATCAAAAAAAATACACTGTTCCAAAAGTTACAAAGCAACACGGAAAAACTCTATAGGTCTCAGGTATGGGTTAATTCAGAAGCAAAGGCCCTCCGTATCATCATTAGGCTTGCTCCACGTCAGACTTGTACTGTAATGTCTGACGGGACCCTTATGGGGGCCACTAGGCCAAAATTATGCAACAAATCTGAAGGGTAAAGAAAAGTTGGAGAGAGCAGAATAGGTCTTAAAATTGGTTCTGACACTCCCGTGAGAAACCAAATTTATTAGTGCAAGGAAGTGCTGGTCAAGGTTAAAAACAAAGATAGAGTTAATGGGAATAATGATCCTTTACTAAAAAAAAAACTGGTGGTCAGAAAGACATTACTTTGACCACTCCAGAAAAAGTCAACATGTTTTGCGCCTTCCAACATCCAAAGGGATCACTTGGCACTTCATCAGGACTAAATAAATCCTCTCCAAAAAGAAAAACTCTTTGGTCAAAATTCATAACAAAACATACATAGCAGTGAGAATATACTCCCAGCAGTTCACTGTAGTTTAGAGGAACTGAACCATACCTGTAGTTGAAAACAAAAAGGAAACCATGACAAAACATAACATATATCCCAAATATTTTTGGGGGAATCACACATATTAGTGATGATCAATATAAACAAAACGGTAATGATGATGGTGAAAAATGGCAGTACAGTGTAAGGATGATATATCAAATAAATAGAGAAATGCTTACCATCCTTGATTAGGGAAAACGTTCATAGGAAGCGTAAGTTAAAAATCACTTGTGGTTTCTAGAGTGACATGTTAGAAACATAGTATGCATTCTACATTTGTCAAATTCATTACTGATATCAAACAATACGTCATATGAAGTACAGCAAACCGGTATTGAGGAAATCTACATATTCTCATAAAGTGAACAAACAAAACACTGACATTGTCTAATATCTCCTTAGTAGTAATGGTCAAAAATTGTCAGAAGATGAAGAGGGCAGTAAACAGCTCACAAAGTGACTACTAACATGCAGCCACAATGACAGTGATCGCGTTATTATGAACAACGAAAACGTGGATAATCAGTAACATCTGAACTGGGCCGTAAAGGTGATTTACCGAATAGGAGACCCATTATTGTTAGAAAATGTACAAAAGGCAATGGCAGCCCTGTTCCCATAGAATCATGGGAGACCGGACACCAACTAAGGAATAGCGTCTCTGCCGGGCCACCTTCTTACATTGTTCTGAAACCTTCCCCGAGCAGGACTCGTGTTATCTGGACCCTGCCCCCAACAGGGTACAGCAAACTCGAAACAACGTCTTTGAATCTCAGGACGTTACTTGGCCCCACCTTTTCCACTCTGATTGGGCGCCTAGCTACCTGGCGTCCTTTATCTCCTAGTGATGATGCACGATGGAGGAATTTAAAAAGTAGTGTCCACCTCAGTTCTTCCACTCTAGGGGTGGGACTGGCATAAAATGGGCACACCTCCTAATTTACTTAGTTTTCTGCCAGTCCTGCTACAAAGTGGGTGGTTAGGACCGGGGGGTTGGCCTCCTCCACCATCTGGAGATGCCTGGGTTGCATTTCAATAGTGGCAAGGTCTTTGAAGCTTCCCGCCCTGGAATGTCCATCCTGCCTGTGAGAGAAGGTTATACCTCTGCCCAGAGTAGGTCTTTGCTCTGAGTCCTCAAGAGCATTGTCTCTCACCTCGGGGGGGGGCAGAAGGTGGCTGCACTGGTATTGACAAGTCAGTGCTCACACTAGGAGTTGGAAGGTTTGCAGGGAGCATCTCTAAGGTGTCCTCTGAGTGCATATATTAATAAATCCATCACTGGTTTCAGTGAGGGTTTATTAATATGGGATGTTTAATACAAACATCCCTATTGTCAGTACAGGCGTCATATAGCTGGTGAACTTGTAATGATCAGAGTCTAGCACATGTACTTGAAATGGCTTCACTGTTCACTTACTATGAATGAGAATTAACAAAGACATAGCAGGGGCATATCTGATCATGCAGGTATGCACTCTCAGGCAATATAATGTATCCTGCCTCTAGGACTGGAAGACCTTCCAGAGGGATGACTTACATACATTGAATGCAGTGTGTAGGGGACATGGCACACAGGCTGTGTGCCACGTTATGTTTTCATTATAGGTCGGCATCAAGATACCCAGCCTGCAAAATCAGCACCGGGTGCACTTAGGTAGAGGGTCCCTGAGGGTGACACAATCTGTGCTGCAGCCCTCAAGTGCCTTCCTTTAGTAGCCTATGTCCTAGTTACCAGAGGTACCATTTACTAGGGATCTTACAGTGGCAACTAAAGGTTTGCCAATTAGGAAAAATGAATAGTTGTAGGGAAAGAGATCTGGCACTGTGGACCTGTTTAGCAGGGACCCAGTGCACTTTCAGTCAAAATTGCACCCAAAACCAGGCAAAACATGGGGAGGGTGGCCATGTCAAAGAGGCACTTTCCTACAATACCCCTTCACAGACCACAATCTTTTGCATTTACATGACAAGACAAAGAAGCCCGAGCAACTTTAATCCATAGAGTTTTCAGATTAGGCACCTCTTTTTTTCACCATCCCATTGAACACCCTGTGCACACTTTTGTCCATTCACACCCTATTGCACTTCCCCTGTTAAGTAAGTCCCTGTCATCCTTAATATTTTTTTCCACCATGTTACATTCAAAAAATCCCTGTTTTTCGGAAGCTAATTTAAGAGTAATGGTGGATGAAATCATAGTAGTAGAGCCCATTGCTTTGAGCATAAGTCCAGCACACTCTTCTCAATAGGAAAATGGAAATGTGGGACAGGATAGTCAACAGAGTGAATACTGTAGGCACCACCCTGCACACAAAGGAGGACATTAGGAGAGGTGGAATGACCTCAAGGAGACAGTCCATTCCTTGGCATCCAGGCACCAGCTACAGGCCAAGAAGACTGACGATGGCTCTCCCAGTACCCCATTAATACTCTTTCCGTGGGAGAAGGTCTTGGCATCCTACAGGCCTGAAAGGAACACCTGAGGGAGTGGAGCGTGGTAAGTCACAACACAAAAAATGTCAACAAAATGCAATGTCATGCGTACTCACAGCTCACCTTTACCCCCTATCTTGTTCATGTACCTCACCAGCATTCAATACCCAGAGTATCTGAGTTTAAACACTCTCAATGTATATCATTGGACCCAACATTACAGTTAACAAGGCCCATTACATGCCATATTTCCAAATGGGGACTGGAAATCTGACAATATCGGAAACACATGTAAGGATCCATGGCATGTCCCAAAATGACAATGTATGCTCAAACATAAATGCAACATGCATACAGATAAGCAAAACACAACAGTTGTCAAGTATTGGGGAATAGTGAGAGTGACTTGACTGCATGTCCCAGGAGGCACTATTTCAGCAACTCCAACCACCGGCCTAGTGTTCTCTTGTCCAAAGACCCCTGTTTGTTAACTCACAAATGAACTTCACTCATGTGGGGGAATAACATTGGTCAAGTTGGTGTTGAGAGTGAGGTGACTGCAAAAAACAATAGGCCCTGTGCCAGTAACTCCAACCACCAGAACAGTGGTCACATGCCTCAGTGCATCTGTTTTTCAACTCACAAATAAAGTGTACTCACCTGGGAGCGATCAAGCAGAGATTATGCTCAAATCAGAGACAAGTCTGTCTAACTAGCCCCATTTTGACTTGCTAACCCAAGATTAAACTATTTAGGACAGGAATGACAGCTTACCCAGACAACAAATATTCTTAAGGTGTCAAGATACACCACCAAATTGGCAGCAGCAGCAGACACATTGACACAGCACTGTGCACATGATGACTTTATTCGCGTATGCAACAAATTCCTGGGTCTGCCAGCATCCCACTCAAATAGGTCTCCATTTGATCAGAGCCATATGTTGCCCATCCACTGTGTTGGCTGCACTGGTGTCAAGATGTCATTTTCAGGTCATTCTCCTGAGTACAACATATCTGCACATCTCAGTGGCTGCTTGAGTCTAAACGAGTTGGCATGCTTCACACATGTCATGTCAATTCAACCAATATCACGGTTTCTTGCCACAATTCGATTAACTAGTGCTTAATTTTGTACAAGGTCTCTGCTTACTGTAACTCTAAACTGTTGGAGGTAGATATTGCAATACAACCAGTAACAATGTACATTTTACATCAACAGAAGGATCTGCCACTTGGCACACAGAGGCCACAGAACAGACTGGCACTACCCCTCTCGATGAAGCCCTCCTTGACGATGACACTACTGGATGTCTGGATATGGAAGAAAGTTCTAGCCCTTCTGGGCAAACTGGTTAGATGGCAACAGTGGGTCTCGCTGTGCCCACAACGTCATCTCCCAGTCCTGTTGCTTCAACATCTGAGGCAACCATTTGCCCCCTCCAACCTGTGTCTTGAACACAGAGTCTACCATCTCATGGCCCCCAGTCCTGGATACTGAGGTGCAGCATAACACTTCGGAATATGAGGGTCCAGGACATAGCTGGTGGTGGCACCCTGTGGCAAGGGCGCAGGCCCATGGGGGGTGCGTGGGAGGGATGCTGAGGGCCAGTGGGGAGATGCCACGGGGGCTGATCTTGGCCAGGAGACCATCAGCCACATCTTGGGGGGTCTATCAGGAGTCCCAAGACATAATGGGCCAGGTGTTGACCAAACTCAGGGAAATTAAGAAGCTGCAGAGGGACATGCATAGGGAGATGTGGGAACAGATAGAGGCCCACAATACCAACATGGCCTCCCTAACAGGGGTGTTGAGGGACATGCATACCACCCTGAGCAGGGCTTTCCAACACCAGTCCACCCCTTCCTTTGGCCAATCAACAGCAGGACCATCAACATCGGTGCCAGTCACTTGAAGGGCGGCCCTGCCAGAGGAACAACAAGGCCAAGACACCCCTGCCTTTGTAGGAGCAGGTCTCCCCCATTGCAAGCGGGGATGCCTAGCAAAGTATCCAGGAGGTGCGGATGGCAAGTATCCCACCACTGACATTAATAACCCTCTTTATTAGTGATCTCCTTTTTTTCCTACACATTCACTCTGGACTGATCCTCAACCACCTACCATTTACAATGGGGGAGTACGCTGGACTTTAGACTCCCAGTGGTGTGGCATCTACTCCAACGGTTTCAATTACAATGACTGACCCCTTCACATTTTGTTTGTTGATTTATGTCACATATATTTTCTTTTAGTCATAGCTGCCAATAAAATCACCCTTCACTGATTCTTTGTCTGCTGAATTTTATTTCATATTTAGCCATGTAGATATGTCATGGCATGTGAACCATACAATAATGATCTAAACTACTTGTTCAAGAGAAGGATATGTTGCATGTACATAGTGTCCAGCTCAGGGGAACAACCCTCCCCCACAAACACATGCATACAAATGTCTCCTCAAACTAAACATTTTTTTACAGTGTTCAGCACATAGGCTGTCAATTTGTCAGGACTATTGAGTATTAAAAATGATTGACTCATACTGAGTAAATGAACATGTTGACAGGTACAGACCTCCAAACCACAGAAGGAAGACATTTGTCAGACATTGCCCTGTAGAATAGGCAAACCTTGATGTGGTTGATGTTAGCAGCTTGATGCTTATCACATACCACCCTAAATTAATTCAACATCACATAATCCAAGATACCGACAAATAGCAGTACAACAGACCCAGATCACAGTGCCAATGCCCATGTATCTGGTGGTACGTCATTAACACAGGTGCATGTTGTGGCACAGGCACTGTGGCCTACAAAGACAAAACACATCTGCAGCTACATAGAGGTCATACAAAAAGAGTGTTTAGCCAATGTGAAGGAAAAATGACTTGGTTGTAAGCTAGCACTACATATTTGATGTCTATACGATGACACACATGATGCATCAGGCCCACCATGGCACACAAAACAAGTCCAATAGATACTTCTGACCTTCCCACAAACAGTGTACAAGCTGTCTTGGCACAGGTCTCATACTCCCAAACTCTGTGACCTACATTACCTGGAACAATCCATGTCCACTTCGTATGACCGAACACCATCACATACTTGCCAAAGTCACAACTACAAAATGCCCACATGAAGATGTCATGGTGAACATACCAGTACAATGAACAAAACCAGGAGTAAAGGCTTGAAACCATACATATGACACAAGTCACATAGCAAGCATCTGGAAAACAAAGTACATTGCAAGGAAACTGACACAAACAAAGCAACATCATCAAGATAGGGATGTTTATAAGGCTATTTCATCAATCAGCCTTTGGCTTATTATTGCAGAGTATTTGCTCCCTAGCTGTATTTAAAGCACTCAACTCCAAACATTCTCACAACTCCAAGTAATTGTACAGTTACAAGACATACTTACACTCATGAGAAGAAGCTGTGGATGAGATTTTTTCTCAAATGATCTTGTTCCTCTTTGCCACTATCATCCTCAGTTGGCATTTCAGGATTCCAACCGGTGGCACTGCAGGGTCACCCTCCTCTGGGATGTACGGGATATTCCTCTGCAGGGTGATGTTGCAGAGCATGTCACAGTGATCTGACACACTTTCCCGGGAGAATAGAATAGGGCTCCCCTAGTTCTTCCATGAGCCTCACTGAAGCGGACTTCCCTTGGTGTAGTTGGGTTCCTCAGTGACATTAACAATCATGGACAATTTGGATATGTTGATTCTCTTGTTAAGGAATAGGGCATAAATGAATCAATGAGTCCCTCACTTCATGATTGAAGCACCTGACATTGCTCACACACAATCCGGACAGACGTGACTTACCAAACAGCCAGGCTGTCTCTGGGTGCAGTAGTGACATCAGCTGGGGTATGGTGCTGTTTTGCATTATGAAGGAATCATGTGCTGATCCGAGATAACGGGCACACACATTTTAGATTTAGAGGTTTGCCAAACAGACAACTTGCACGTTGATGAAATGGCAGTTCTTTACGTTGCAATAGACCAGTTCATTGCCCTGCGGTGGCACTAATCCAACTTGGGTGCCATCAATGGCCCCCATCACGTGTGCAAATCCATAAAAGTCAGCCTTCACATTGACTAAATCCTCATTTGGGGTAACTTGATATAGCTGTCAATGTGTTTCAACACTGCTAACAGGAAATCCTTCAACACCAGACTGAACATATAGTGGAACACACCAGCAGATAGGGCCATGGTATGTTGGAAGAACCCTGTGGCCAGGAAGTGCAAAACTAACATGACTTGTACAATGGGTGGTACGGAGTTTGGATTACTGTTAGCTGGCAGTAGATCTGGCTCCAACTGACGGCATAAGTCTGCTATTGATTGCCGATCCAGGTGGTATAACTGAATTATATGTCACTGCTCCATGGTCTAAACATCTGGCAATAGACAGTAGACAGGAGATTGTCACATCTTCTCTATCCCTGACCTGTGTGTGCCAAGACATGATTTGTAACATTAGTCTGTGTGTTCGCATCATACATGATGGATGCCAGTAATATCATGCGATAAAGCATTTCTGACTGGATATAGATGACACACAGTACACATCCCAGCTGGAAACTACAAAAGGGTCATTAATGACCCCCACGGTTGTCAAAAATGTGTCCATACATGGATTTGGGCAAAATTCAACTATCTGCCACACAGTTACCCCTCGAAATGTGAACATATTTTCCAACTGCCAAAAAAGACCATCGGCGGTGGTAGAACGTGCACCGCCATCAAATGCCATCCATGCCCTGCAACACACTACACTGGTGGTTGTGTAATAGGACATACATGTCAAGACAGTATAAGGATGTTTGTGATGCTACAACACAGCTATTGTAGGTATGACACAGGTTACAAAGCCACATACAGTATTTCAGACTGCCAACATGGCGGATGCCTGAACTACTCCACTGCGGTGATGGAAGTCGTTTGAGTGGTAGGCGGTGCCAACCACGGCAGACACAGCCATAGGCGGTCACGGCCCAATGACTATGTCTGTCGGCCTTGATGACCGGGTACATGGAAGACTTGACAGTCATGTTATGCAAATTCACTCACTTAACTCCTGACACTGCTGCCAGCAAGACCTCCGCTATTTGAGCTGTTGTGTGCCACCTCTGAGAGCAATCATGCCACATCCAGCAGGTGATAGGGCCCCTACCTTCTCTTCAGAGGACCTGGGGAGGCTTGTTAATGAGGTCTTTTCTCTGTATGGACAGCTCTGTGGATCACCAGAGGAGCAGGTTAGTGCCTCATGTACACAATTGACTCTGTTCAACACCATCCTCTCCCTCCTCACAGGCTACAGTGTGGCTCTGTGTGTAAGTCAGACTTCTTGTGCACCTGTTGTTGCAGTTTGTGTGGCATTAATGGGATGTACATTGTGCAGGTATTGATGGCCATTATTCTATATTGTGTTCATTAACATTGTGTTGTGTGATATTATTTGTGCTCCTAGATTCTACTTGTGTTGGATGCACATAACTAGGCAAAGGGACTTTACTGCCATCAGACTGCAGAGACCAGGGCCTCTCACATGTATCTCACAGTATGGGACTTAGTCCAGGCTGTGGGAAAGTCACTGTGGCTATGCAACTGTGGTGCTGTGTCCACTCCCTGTACACCAGCATATCCTGTCATGTGGACTTTATGATGTTCTAGTGGCAAAGCTTGCCCAAAATGCCTCAGTCCATTGACTAGATTAAGGATGGGTATAAAGGTATATCCCAGAAGTAGTCCATATGTGCACTTTTCTCATTGTGAATGTGTGTCTTTGACACATGACAGGTTCCCTACTCCCATAGCTCTATTGTCACCTTTACAGAAGTCATAATTTTCCTGTATAGGCTTATTGAATGAATGACAGTCCCACAGTGCAGACAGTGGGGGTCATTATGAACCCCGGTGGTTCAGCCCGCCATGCCAGAGGTGGATGAAAAGACCGCCACCGGCATGGCGGGCTGAACCGCCATGTAATGAACACATTGCCTCCGACAGGCAGCCTGATGATGGAGTGAATCATTATCCAACAGGGCAGCGCGCTGCTGCCCCTCGGATAATGATTCCTACTGCCACCAGCCTTTCCCTGGCAGTTTCTCCCACCAGGGAAAGGCTGGTGGAAGGGGTGCTCTGGGGCCTTTGCATGTGCAGTGCAGGGGCCCCTGTGCAGTGCCCCATCGCGCAGGTCACAGCTCAATTTACGGGCAGTGACCTGCAGGACGGGTGCAGCTGTACCCACCGCACACAGGCATTGACGGCAATGTCCCAGCCATGCATTCTGCTTAGCCGGCGGGCGGAAACAATGTTTCCACCCGCCGGCCCAGCAAAATGTTCTTTATGCGGCCGGCAGGGTCCCAGGGAGTCTGGGGGTCAGTTAAATAACCGCCAGCCTGAACACACCATGTTCATTATGAGGGCCACTGTGTTGATTCCTGGGAGGCCATGACACGTAAGTCAGTAACTTGGGCACATAGAAGAAATTGTACAATGTATACCTTTGTATGTTGGACACCATATCTGTAGGTTAGACACATATGTCCAAAGGAGTGTTCTGTGGTATAGGTACACACCACTTAACCCCTGCCCCCTGAAATTGCATGAGCCTGTATTTGGTAGGCCACATGTCAACACATGCACAAGAAAGACACTTTCTGTACCCACCATTCCAGCCCCTTCATTGTCACTCAAGTGTAAGGGTGAAGTCTGTACTATGGAAGTTGCCTGTATGGACACTGCAGTGAGTCAATCTCACGGAGTGTTAATGTGTTGTTCCATTCAGGCCTAAGGAGTTTACCCTTCAGAAGCCTCTTGTGTGTGTAGTGTTTCATTGTGGTCACATCACAGTACATGTTGCTGGAGCATGGGCTACCTGATGTGAGGAGGCTTACTTAGTCATTGTAGGCCATGAGCGGGGAAGTGGGTCAGTCTGTAGATGCATACAAATCCCTGTAGTCATGTCCCTGTACTTATTGGCTTGTGTGCTTTACACTTGTGGAGTGTTGACAAATTAAACATTTTTAGCTTGATGTTTCTGACATGTGTGTGACACAACCATTCGCGCAAAAACTTTAGATTGTAATTGGTTAATTTGTCTCTTGCATCCATACAGGTAAACGCCCATCAGAAGAAGGAGATATGGAGTGCCATTGCTCTGAAGGTGTGGACAGCCGGTGGAGCACCCACTGTCGCAAGTGGTGGGAGGATCTGAGACACTGGGCCCGGTAGATTACAGAGGTCCTGCTGGGGCTGTCCTCCCAACGTGGGCAGGGTGCACATCGGCCTACCCCCCTAATGTTCCACATTGTGATAGCCTACCCAGAACTTGCGGAGTGTTTGAGGGGAGAACAGTAGCCACAAGGGGTGAGGACAGGGCATATTCCTGCCTGTCATATTGCGTTAATATGTTAGGTTCTGACATCACCCCCTGATGAATAGGGATGAGCCATGTGTGACACAGTAGATGAGTAACTGTTTGTGTAGATATGTGATAAAGTGCATACTGAAGTGCATTGCCTATTGGCCCAGGGACCCGGGACTCAACTGGGTACAATCCACAAACAATATACTCTCAAGGGACAACACATGGCTGTGTACATTCATCCATCAAGTAATGTGTGTTGTTGTGGGTGTAAATTCTCACTACAGACCACTATTCCTCAGTGTTACAGGCTATACGAAAGGAAGTGATGGATCTCTGTCCTCAGCCATGTGTCTGGTCAAATGGGTATAATGGCATCTGCCTCACAGAGGATACTTGTCTTCAGCATGTGACGAGTACTGGTGCCTCACTACTGTCAGTAATGTGAAGATGGCCATCACACATGTGACACAGCACATATTGTTTATTGGGTCAGCTACAGATCAATACTTTTCCTTGGTAAGTGAGGAATGTCCATTTACATGATTTGTGTATCATGACTGTTGCCAACATATCCTGTTCCTACATATTAGCACATCTCCCTTTCTCTTTTGACAAAATGTCTACACTGCTGTTTCATGCATGGTCTACCTGTTTTCCATGGGATGCTTTCTATATACCCTCACATATATGTGCATGCCAACCTGTGTTTAGGATAGGACATTTTCAATGGGGCTACATTTCATGTAGTACCACCGACAGGAGTATGTCATCATTGATTGTTGGCTGACACATACTCTCAACTGTCATAGCATATAATTTGGCATGTACAACTGTAGTAGCAATGAGGGACAAGATGTATATGACTAGATTTTGTATTCACAATGTCCATTTCTATGCCAAATGTGTAGCATATCTGAGCAACATTAGTACTACCTCCGTGACTCCATTAGGGCAAATTGCACATGGTGAAGTGTGCATTGTTGGTCCAGTGTGCCATGAGTATTTCTTTGTCACCTTTGCTGGGCACTGTACTATTGTCAGTAATATGTCAGGTTTTAGGAGCATCGTTTCTTATTTTTGTGTTATTGTGTATGTGACAAATGGATGTCTGCATGACCTTGCGTGGGATCTGTAGAAATTAATTTGGCATTGTGCTACTGTTGCATGACAACAGATAACTGAGGTATGATTCATGAGGCAAATAATTCAAGGTGATGCGGTCTCCTACTTGTTCAGTAGTTGCTGTGATCACACAACTTCAGCCATGAAATTAAAGTTGTCTGAGATCAAGATTTTCCTGTGGCCAACTGTTGACAGTTCAGATGGCATGCATGTATATAATATGGTACATGAAGGAGCCACTTTGATGTAGTTTGTTGCTGGGACCTACTTGATGACATGGTAATGTTTGCTAATCACAGCTGTTGTTCAAGTACGTTCAGAAACATGTGGTGATGCTCTTCCTCTTTGTATTTGCATCATCAGCCCAGGCAAGCAATGGAGACAGGGCACAACCAAATGGGGAAGCATCTGGCAACTGTACTTCCAGTCATCACACCATTGACACGGGGGGAATCAGTTGCCCAGAGGGTGAGTGGAGTGCCACAGAAGAGACAGGATTAATGTCTATCATTAGATTCAACCTCTAGTGGCCACTCGCTAGTGGGGGCAGACCAATCGGGACCTACTCCTGTACCATCTTTGTCCACCACCCTCAGTTCTATCACCATCCTCCCTGTTGCTCCCCACCCAATTGGCCAAGCCCGCTAACCCAAGATGGTAGAAGTCTCCTTTGCCACAGACACCTCTGCCCCAGCCCCTGTTAACCCTGCTGCCCTGAGTGAGGAGGCTATTGACCTCCTGAGGAGCATCTCTGTGGTGCAGACTGCCTTTGTGAATGCCAGCCAAATTCAGCAGACCAATGCCTTCCTGGAAGGAATTCATAGCGCTATATCTGGCCTACAGAGATCTTTTCAGGCTCTGGCCTCCTCAGTGATAGCAGCTAGTCATCCCCTACATTCCTCCCCCTCTTCCTCCATCTTCCCAAACCAATTTCCCTGTTCCCCTACCTTTCCCAAGCACACCAACATATCTGCACATGCCCAACTCAACACACAAGCAGCACACATCGACACAAACACCACAAGACACACTGGTATGGAGGCACTAAACATACACCCACAAACATGACATCAGCCTCTACTTCACCAAACACCCTACCACCCCCACCAACCCACATACCACATCCAGCTTACTCACAGGCACTACCACAACAGACAGTGACACATCCACCACACCCACCATATCCGCAGACAACAGCACAAAACACACAAACAAACTCACCACATCCACCATACCCACAGTCATCAGCAGAGCACACAGACACATCCAGCGTGCCCACAGACACCACCCCAATAGACACACAAACATTCACAACATCCAGAATACCCACAGACACCACCCCAACAGACATGCAAACATCTACAACATCTAACATACCTACAGACACCACCCTAATAGACACACACACATCCACCACTCCCACATCACCCAGAGCCTCCATCTCCTGGCGCCCAAAACATACAAAAGCTTACTTTCACACAAGCAATAGACACCACCCACACAGAAGCATACCTCACACATGCACACACCCAATACATCTACACTCATGCACCAGACAACCACTCCCTCAATCTCCAAATACCCAACCCCTTCAGCAATCCATCCTGAAGGATAGTTTCCTTTTGACCCTTGCACTATCCCCTGTTACCTCCAAACACCCTTCTGAGCCCAAGAGGCCCCAACCCTCATCCCAATTGATCCCTTCCACATCAAAGACCTCCCCTGTCACACCTACTCCCCCCTGCAAGCACCCATACCCCCTAGAAGAATAAGCCCACTCCTCCATAGAAACCGTCTACTCCTCCCAAACCTAGTCATCCGAAATTCAACCCCACCCCACCCATGGATGATCCTTGAGGTGCCCATACCTGTGGAGGTTCTCTGGCAGTTGCTGGAGTCAAGTGTGGGCACAGTACTGTGCAGAGACTTTCAAAAGGACGGGCCAATGACCTTTGATTCTCATTATTCCGGTTTCAATAAACCCAGGTTGTTCTTTTTTTGGTCCGAGTCTGTCCTGCAATTCCTTTTCAAAGTTTATGTTGTTCCTCATTAACTTGTGTTGTATGCCTACAGTTGTATGTGTTTCTCTCTGATCCTTTTGCTGTTGTTTGCAATATCTGACTTTGGGGGCAGTGCTGTTGTCACCAAAGACAAAGGTAGATGTTGACTGTATGGATATGTGGGTGTTAATCCGAATGGGGTGTCATTGCATTGTGTTATTTTTGGTATGGTAAGTATTTCATCTTGCGTGATTCAGTATCAGCATTTATGGTTTAAAGGTGTCCCCCTGATTTGGATTGTAGAACAGTCTCATGGGTGGAAGCTTGAGTTTTGTTTGTCCACACATGGAGGGTGTTCAACTGTGCTAGCTACCTTTGCATTTGACTGTGCATGTGTCCATTTTGCTGTGTGTGCCTTGCAGCTACTTCCGCTAAATGTATGGCCCATGCGGTTGCAGTTGTATGTGCATTCCTGACTTGCACTTCCACATTATGCAGATAGGCATGTCACTTGGCTCTAATATTGCTTGTTGCTAAGATACCTGAAGGGCAGTTTCCTGTGCAAATGTTGTTTTAGGGGCATGGGCAAAGTGCAATGTGTCTCAGGCCAGCAACCTTCCATGAGTGCTCCTGTTGCCACCATCACTTCTGTGCAGGTATTGTTGGCATAGTGTGCTCTGGATATTTGTCTCACTGACTATTGTGCCTCCCATTGTCATTGCATTGTGTTGCAATATAGGTGATGTGTGGGTCCATTGCAGGGCTGTTTCATGGGGGGGGGGTGGTCTTTGGTGACACAATACACCACTTACATCTCCACAGGTGCCCCAGCCAATCTCAGAGGCGAGGAGGTCTCACGGATACCTAGTCCCCCACTAGAAGATGCCCCCAGTGACAGCAACTCTGGAGTCCTAGATCTGGATGAACTTCCTGGCCCATCAGGGACCACTGGTCAGTTGGATACCCCAGCCCACACACACTTCACCACAAAGCCTTCCCCTCAGTATCCAACACCACAGCAGCCACCCAATGTCCCCAGACCTATATCCCGAGGGCACGTCAATCAGCAGTGTGCCCACCTGTACAGGGACCCCAGTCCACACCTCACAGGCAAGACAATGAGGGTCCTGGGGTCAGTGGCAGTGTGCACACCATTCAGGGGACACAGGCACAGGGGGCCAGGGACACTTAGAGGACAGCTGTGCACCAGGGGGAGGACAGCCCCAAGGAACTGATTGTCCAAGAGGCACTCACTAATGTCCTGGGGGCTTACCAACAATCCCAGGACAAGAAGGGGCAGGTGATAGACATTGTGCAGGAGAACCAGCGGCAGCAGGAGGAACACCACCAGGTCAAGAAAGAATTGCAGGCCCTGAACACCACCATGGTCTACATAGCAGGGGTGCTGGGTGATATGGCCAATATCATGAGGGAGTAAAACATCACACCAGCAGGCCACTTCCACTAGCCAGCCAACTGACCAGCCCTCCACATTTGCTGCAGCTAGTGGACAGGAGGCCCTGCCACAGGACCCACAGGCCACCAGCACCCCCCTGCAGAAGATGAACCACCCCGCAAATGGTCATTGCGACCCAGACAGACACCAGAGACACTTGCCAAGACCAACACCACCGCCAGGAAATATGGCCCTCCTGGATGTCCCCCTTGCCTTTCACTGTGTCACCTTGTCCACTTTTAAATGCCATTGTTCCCCTTCCTATGTCCCCTTGGACACTGGACCTGTGCTACAAACAGACTGACCCAGTACCCTGGACTATTCCCAACCACCACCCACTCTATTGAACTTCCCATTGTAGATCAATTTTTAATAAACACCCTTGGACACAACTTGAGTAATAGTGCTTTATCTACAGGTAATGCCAAAAGTTTAGAACTGTAATGAACTGCATGAACCTGTGTAAATGTCCAGTAACACGTTGACCCATCCAACAAATGTTCCTCAGCAGTCTGTACACAACACAGCAGTGCACTGTTGGAACAACACTAACATCCGCAATAAGGGAAGATATGGGTTAAAGTCAGGTGGGATGAAAAGGGAATGACTGGCACCATGCTGCAGTCACACAGTAAAACACAAAAATGTAGTAGTGCTCAGTTCAACAGTCTTACCTGAGTGTCATTGGAAATACTGCTGGATCACATGTGACCTGTTGTCCACATCCTCCTCCTCTCCCTCCTCCTCACTGTCCTCAGTGTTCACTGTTGCCACAGCTGCATTGTCACCCCCTCCTTCTGCAGATAGGGTACGTGCCGTCTGAGGGCCAAATTGTGCAACATGCAGCACAGAACAATGATTCTGCAGACCTTCTCAGGGTAGAAGCATAGGGATCAACCTGTCAAATGGAGGCACCTGAATCTAGCTTTCAGTAGACCGAAGGTCCTATCTACAAACCTCCAGGTATGCCCATGGGCATCCTTGTACCTATTTTCAGCCCCTGTTCTCGGATTCCTAACAGGGGTCATGAGCCAGGACAGGCTTGGGTAGCCGGAATTACCAGCAAGAAGCAAGGGATACACATTAGCCCTGCACAATGGCATGGGCCATGACTCCTGAAGGCATACACTCACAAACTTTGGGTGGGGACACAGGCTCACCTATTGGCCACAGTCTGCGTCTCTGTAGTTGTGCCATCTGCTGTGGGGCACTGCTATTTCTCAGGACAAAGGCATCATGCACTGACCCTGGATACTTGGCGTGGGAGATGTACTGGTCAGCCAGGCACACCATTTGAAGATTGAGTGAATGGAAACTCTTCTGATTCCTGTACACTTGTTCATTGGCCTGGGGAGACTAAGGCAACATGGGTCCCGTTGATGGCTCCAATCACATGAGGTATAAGTCCCATTGCATAGAATTCAGCCTTCACAGTGGGTAAATCAACTACCTGGGGGAATGCGATGTAGCTGCACACGTGTTTGAGCAGGGCAGGAAAAACCCTTGCAAGCACAATAGAGAACATTCAATGTGACATCCCTGAAGCCAAGCCCACTGTCACCTGGAAAGAGCCAGTTGCCAGGAAATGAATCACTGAGAGTACCTGCACAAGAGGGGGTATTGCTGTGATACTACGGAAAGCAGGTAGCAGATCAGGCTCCAATTGTGCTCTGTGTTTGTAGCCCTGTCCAGACACTAGGTAAGTATGATGTGCCGGTCCTCCAGTGTAGCCAAGATTACATGGGGTCCGTACATGGGTGCTTGCCTCCTCCTATTCCTCCACAGTGGTTGGTACCTAAAGGACCCAAATGTAGAAAAGGAGTGTCAAAAGGTACCATGAACACACTACAGCAGTTTACACAGGGCATGTTTGTATGTTTAACACTGGAAGTGTGTAGGTGAGTACATTCGACTACAATGACGCACGTATTAATCTGTACATGTGTACGAGCATTAGAAAATGGCACCCACCTGTCCTGTATTCCGCTTGTGTTGGCGTCAAGGTGTCTGCACTGCTGTGCAATACCTCATTGGCTAACAAGGCCCTGACTTACCACAGAATGACATCTCCACTGCGTGTGCTGATGTGACCTGTGTCTGGAACCTGCCATGGCTCGTGCTACAGGGGAAAGGGCCCCAGCCTTCATGTCAGAGGAGTTGGAGTGCCTCGTGGACGGTGTACTACCTAATATGGCATCCAGACCAATAGATAAGTACACCATGGGTACGTTGCATGCAACATGACTGTATGGGGATGTGTGTGTGTGCTGGCAGTGTGTCAAGTGGGGGGGTATGGCTGGTGGCAGCATCAATGAAGGGGTACGGGTCATGTGTGTGCCTGATGAGGGGAAATGCTTTTTGTGGGCCATATGTGTGACAGGCTGGATTGTCAGGTTAATGGTGTACCCCCTTCTGTGTTTCCTCTGCAGGACAGCGCCCATTAGAAGAAGGGATTGTGGCTTCCCATCGCCACAGACATGCAGACCATGGGGGTCTATAGCAGGCAGAGCATCAACTGAAGTAAACGATGGGAGGACCTGAGACACTGGGACCGGAAGACCGCGGAGACCCAGTTGGGGATGGCCTCCCAAAGAGGGAGGGGTGCCCGTAAGAACCTTATCCCCATGATGGCCCGCATACTGGTGGTGGGCTACCCAGAGCTAAAGGGCACTTGAGGGCATCACAGCAGCCACAAGGGGGTGAATACATAGAGTATGTCAACCATCTCTGTTGCCTGGCATGTGATTTGGGTGTAGGGGATTAGTCAGTGGATACCCCAAAATGTCAGTTCAGGTATAGCTGCGTAGTCCAGCTCAGGATAATAGGGTGAAAAGCATGTCTTAGATAGCTAGGTAGGTGGCTTCTCATGTCAGGCAGGTCTTAGCTGGTCCTAGTTAGTGTGTAGCTGGCAGTGTTTGGCTCCTACCTGCTGTGGTACTTAGCCAATGGCATGCCAGTGTGGTCCATACTGCCCATTCGCAATTTCAGTGTGTGATAGTGACGTGCCTGCCATCTGTGCTGTTGGTAATGAGATTGACCCTGTGCTCCCTTTCTCTCTCTCCCCTCTCTCTCCTTTTGTCATCCTGTCCATGTGTGTATTAGCATCATCTAGCGAAGGAGCAGGGGCACTGGCGAGTGAGGGAGCTGCAGCCCACAGGACCCAAAAGGCAGAGTCCACTGACACCTGAGGGGACCAGTGGGATGGAGGGCGAAGGGAGCACCACAGCGGGGACAGGAGATGACACCACTGACTCCGATTCGTCCTCCCATGGGAGTTCCCTGGTGGTGGCGCACCCTTCTAGGACCACCCCAGCTACAGGTTCAACTGCATCCCATGTACCAGCACCGCCCTCCCAGTAGCCATCCACTGAGTTGCCCGTGCCCGCTCACACAGGAGGGTGGTCATCTCTTTTGCCCCAGGCACCTCAGGCCCTGCTCCACTCATCCCAGCTGCCATCAGGGAGGAGGCTATTGACTACCTGAGATCCATCTCTGTAGGACAGTCAACCATTGTGAATGCCATCCAGGAGCTGGCATCCTAGATGCAGCAATGCACTGCCTTCCTGGAGGGCATCCACAGTGGGTTGGCTGCCCTACAGACATCATTTCAGGCTCT
The DNA here is from genome assembly GCF_031143425.1 of Pleurodeles waltl. Classification (NCBI taxonomy): domain Eukaryota; kingdom Metazoa; phylum Chordata; class Amphibia; order Caudata; family Salamandridae; genus Pleurodeles; species Pleurodeles waltl. The sequence goes on from NC_090444.1 coordinate 317,322,512, forward strand.
GGCCTCTTCACTGACACAGCCAGTGTCCCTGTTTCATCCGTCCCCCCTCCAACTACCACTACCCCGTCCCAGTCTTCTCACACTCAACCCATCCCATGCACACATTCAGACAAGCCTGCCCCCAAAACAAAACACAAGACTCGCACAATCACAAGCAGCACACTTCAGTCCACAAGCACTCACACAGCCAACAGACAGATGCACACGCATCTTCCACTGCCGCCACTGTCTCCCCCTCTCCTCCTTCCTCACAGTCACATCCTCAATCACACCTGCATGCACTGCATCAACAGTCCCAGATCCTGCCACCTGCACAGCCTTGCCCACAGTCACCACAACAGCAGACCCTGTCACAATTTGCATGCTTCTTACCACTACAGTGTGCCAGTCTCGGAGCACCACCTGGTTTCTTGCTTGTTCTGAATTGACCAAGATTAAGGGAGTCCCTTTCCAGTAGCCACAGTGCTGCGGACAGTATAACGCCTAGCAGGCTGTAACCTCTAGAAGGAGTCCAAGAGGAAAAAATCCAATATTGGGAAAAAAACTCAGATCACAGGAACTCCTGAAAAGAGGCACAAGGACAAAAACAGAGAAAAAATAGCGAATCAGGAACAACAAAAGCTGCAGGCAAAATCAGGATAGGCTCAACTCACAGGAAGCAGGAGAGAGGAGCACCACCAGGACGGAAGTGTTTGCAACGTAAGGAACAGTAGATCTTCTATACTTGTATACTGACAAACAGGAAGTGACATGCAAGAAGAGCTAAAGACACCATCTTGGATTGGGAAAGCCACATACAGGTGAATGGAAAAAAAGCCATAGTAGAAAAGTTGGTAAGCAATGCATGCAGGGAAGTAAACACAGACTCCTGGGAAGAAGAAGATATGGCAAAGGAAGGAGAAAAAAAGAAAAGAAAAAGAAAAGAATAAAAAAGAAACCCAAAAAGCAGGTGAGCAAAATTATGCGGCCACGAATGGGGTAGCATGACCCAGAGCCCAAGAGAGGACTTCAAGACCACTCCGCGGCCCAAAAAGCAGGTTGCAGCCCAAAAAGCGACCCATGGCAGAACTGGCCACCCGAAATGCGCACTGCCGATGTGACCGTGGCCCGTGAGGGGGATGCCGCTGGTCTCCTTGGCATCACAGACCCGCTGACATGTGCCCCACACACCACACACGCAGTCACCACCACCACCTCATGCAGCACACCCACCTCACTTACAGACACCACCACAATATACATACACATTTCATGTTTGTCCTCCCCACCCTGTCTGCCTCCCTTGAGTAACACACACAAGCTCAAACTCAGACCCCTAACAGCCATTACCTCACACATGCACACTGTCCATGCACCTGCAACCAAGTCCAGCACACCTCCTCCTCCAACCACTCCCTCTACCTCCACTCCCATTACTCCTCCCACATCCCACCCTATTGTCCCTAAGAAGCTTTTCCTTACCCATCTTGACCTCTTCCCTCCCCCTCCTGCCAGTAAGGTGAAGAACACACCACCCCAGGCCAGTGCCTCAAGCACCCAGTCCGTCCCAGCTCCATCCCAAAGTCCCCAGCTACCACTAAGGGGCACATGAGTGAAAAGCTGGACTCCCACAGCATGGATGCTCCTCGCCCCCTAAATGGAGGGCTAAAGTGCTGCCCTCTCCCAAACAGACTGGCAAGACCATGGGACGAGCTCCCAAACCCAGGGTCAAGGAGGGACCAACTATGTCCCTGCCCAAGAAGGCCCCCCCAAAAACCAGATGCCAAGGAGGTCGCACAAAAATCAAAGGCTAAGGAGTCCCCATAAAAATCAAAGGTAAAGGAAGCCCCCCAAAAATCCCTGGACCAGGAGGCCCACAATGTAGTGGCTGTAGGAAAGTACCATCTTCCTTGGCATGTTACCCCCATTTTTCACATGTATGTCAGTATGTTTTTGCCTGTCTCACTGGGATCCTACTGGTCAGGACCACAGTGCTCATAATTTATGGCCTAATGTACATGCCTGTGTAGTGCCTAACTGTGTCACTGAGGCCCTGCTAACCAGAACCTCAGTGCTTATGCTCTTTCTGCTTATAAATTTGACAATGTAGGCCAGTGACTTCACTTACCAATATCAATTGGCATACTGCACCCCACTTATAAGTCCCTAGTATATGGTACCTAAGTACCCAGGGCATTGGGGTTCCAGGAGATCCAAATGGGCTGCAGCATTTCTTTCGCCACCCATAGGGAGCTCAGACAAACATTATACATGACTGCCATTGCAGCCTGCGTGAAATAGCGCACATACTATTTCACAGCCATTTTCACTGCACTTAAGTAACTTATAAGTCACCTATATGTCTAACCTTCACTTGCTGAAGGTTATGTGCAAAGTTAATAAGTGTGAGGGCACCCTTGCACTAGAAAAGGTGCCCCCACATAGTTCAGGGCCATTACCCCGGACTTTGTGAGTGCGGGGACACCATTACACGTGAGCACTACATATAGGTCAATACCTATATGTAGCTTCACAATGGTAACTCCAAATATGGCCATGTAACATGTCTAATATCATGGCTTTGTACCCCCATTTCCAAATCTGGTATTGGGGAGACAATTACATGCATCCTGGGGGCTTCACCATGGACCCTCAGTACTGCCAAACCAGCTCTCTGAGGCTTGCACTGCAGCTACAGCTGCTGACACCTCACAGACTGGGTTCTGCCCTCCTGGGGTCTGGGCTGCCCAGTCCCAGGAAGGCAGAACATAGCATTTCCTCTGATGAAGGGTGTTACACCCTCTCCCTTTGGAAATAGGTGTTACAGGCTGGGGAGAGGTAGCCTCCCCCAGCCTCTGGAAATGCTTTGAAGGGCACAGATGGTGCCCTCCTTGCATAAGCCAGTCTACCCCAGTTCAGGGCCCCCATCTTCCCTGCTCTGGTGTGAAACTGGACAAAGGAAAGGGGAGTGACTACTCCCCTGTCCATCACCACGCCAGGGGTGGTGCCCAGAGCTCCTCCAGTGTGTCCCAGACTTCAGCCATCTTGCTTTGCAAGGTGTGGGGGCACTCTGGAGGACTCTGAGTGGCCAGTGCCAGCAGGTGACGTCAGAGACCCCTCCTGATAGGTCGATACCTGATGAAGTAGCCAATCCCCCTCGCAGGCCTATTTAGGGTCTCTCCTGTGGGTTCTCTTCAGAGTCTACTTGCAAGTTTCCTTTAGGAATCCTCTGCAACATCTTCAGACTCTTCTGCTGTCAGATCAACTGCAGCCTGCTCCACACTGTAACTGCAACAAAGTGTCCACAAGAGACACTTTTCTTCAGGAACCTCAGCTCAAAGTCAGCAACTGCAACAGTTTCCATGGTGTGCACATTCTGGGGACTCCCTGTCTTCATCCTGCACCAGAAGGACCAAAGAAATCTCCTGTTGAGTGACGGAGTCACTCCCCTGTTCCAAGAAGGCACCTTCCAAGATGACGACCAGTACCCTGGGACCCTCTCACAGTGACGTGTGTGCTCCTAAGGACACTGAGGGTGAACATCTTCAACATAAACTGTCCTGAGGTCCAGCTGATGCAATTTGGAGGAGGTAAGACCTTGCTTTCCCCGAGAGCGACAGTACCCCTGTATACTGCTTCTTCTTCACCTCCTGAGGCCTCTGTGCACTCTTTGAAAAATTCCTTCATGCACAGCCTGGCCCAGGTCCCCAACCCTCCATCCTGTGATGCTCAACTCGCTGAGTTGTTCTCCGGCGGCGTGGGACCTTCTTTTGTTGTGCTGCATCAACCACATTTTGCACCTCCTTTGAACCCAGATCCTGCAACTCCTGTGGGTGCTTCCTTGTGTCCTGAGGGCTCTCTAAAGTACTGAGTGCCCCCTCTTCCTTCTGACACAGCGTTGAGGCCCCCACGTCCCTCCTCAGTCAATCCAGCGCCATTTTGATGAAAAACACTCTTTTGTCGTAGCCAAGGCTTGTTGGTGACTTCCAACACGAAATCTCATGTGCAACGATTTTCACACCGTGGGACATCTTTTGCATCATGCAGGAACCCACTGTCATCTTCCTAGGGTACATTCCTGCAGTCTTCGACTAACCAGGGATTCTCCTTTTGCACCCTCTTCTGGGTTGGCAGGGGCTCCTGTCCTTCATGGAACTTATTTTGACTTCGAGACTTTTTCCCCTTCATTTGCAGGTCCAATAATCCAGCAGTTGTTCTTTGCCGACTTAGTTGGCTGCTACAAAATCCCCAAAACGAGGTGTAGTGTGTCTTAAGGAAACTGGCAGTACTTTAGTCCTGCTTTTCTTTGCTCTGGTGTGGGGTAATTTACTTACCTTTACTGTATTCTTACTCTCCCAGCGTTTCTGCACACACTACACTTGTCTAAGGGAGAATTCGTGGTTCGCATTCCACTTTCTTAGTACATGGTTTGTGCTACCCCAGACCTATTTTCTCCCTTTGCATTTTATAGGATTTCCTACTGTTTGCACTGTTCTATGACTATTTACTTGTATAATTTTGGTGTCTAGTGTATCTATTGTGTATAATACTTACCTCCAGAAGGAGTATTGTCTCTAAGATATTTTTTGTACTGTGTCACCCAAATAAATACCTTTAGTTTTGGTAACACTGAGTATTGTCTTAACTTGTGTATAAGTACTGTGTAACTATAAGTGTTATTGCAGGAGCTTTGCGTGTCTCCTAGTTCATCCTAAGCTGCTCTGCTATAGCTACCTCTTTCAGCCTAAGCTGCTAGAACACTACTACATTTCACTAATAAGGGATAACTGGACCTGGTGTAAGGTGTAAGCACCCAAGGTACCCACTACAAACCAGGCCAGCCTCCTACAGCGGCCTATAGCAGCATCCGGAACCAAAGGCGAAGGAGCAGCATCTGGAACCAGAGGCCAAGGCGCAGCATCCGGAACCAGAGGCCAAAACGCAGCATCCGGAACCAGAGGCCAAGGTGTACCATCAATAACCAGTGGGCAGCCAGCCCCCTCCTCATCCTGTGGGCAGGAGGCCCCCTCCAGAACCATTGGGCAGCCAGCCCCATCCTCAACGTGTGGGCAGCCAGCCCCTCCTCATCCATTAGGCAGGAAGTCCCCTCCAGAACCAATGGACAGCCAGCCCAATCCTCAACCTGTGGGCAGCAAGCCCCCTCCTTATCCTATGGGTAGGAGGCCCCCTCCAGACCAGTGGGCTAGGAGCCCTCTCACAATGTGTTGCAACACTCCCGCACCCTACCCCTGGACCACTGAGGTGCCTGCCCATTTCCAACATGATGCCCCTAAATATTGGAGTCCCGATGTTGGGGCTTGGACTTTGCCCTGAGGGCTTTAGCGACTTTTGACTGGCATTTGGGCCTGCATTTATTTATTTCTGCAGTTGTGCATGTTTTTACATTTTAGACATTCATACAAATGGAATACAGTGGTTGGAACTGTGTATGTGTCCTGGTTTTATTCCAGGGTTCTCTCACTATTTATTCCTGTGCATGTGTTTCTGGGTGTGTGGTATGTGTATGGTGTGTGTTGTGCGTGTGTGTGTCACTCTCCCCCCTTCTTTCCCATCCTTGTGTGCGAGGTGGCTGTACTCATCGTCATAGTCTTTGTTCGCGTTAGTGCTCCAGGATGGCCATGGCATGGTACAGCATCAGGAATATTTGCAGTTCAGGTTCCATGGCCGCCACTGACTCCTGTGTGTCCCTGGAGGTGAGCGGCTCTTTTTAAATGATGTGTTTCTGCCAGGCTTTCAGTTTCATTGCTGCCATGCCGGAAATCGTGGCGGTGTGTTCTGTCATAATATGATGGGTGGGTCCTTGTTTTCCCCTGCCTGTAAGCGGCTACCGCTGTGTTCGGTGTTCATACTGCGCTAGTGGTTGGTGTGGTACATTGGCTCTCTATGGGAGGGGTCACCGCCATGGTCATAATTTGGCAGTCATTACCGCCATGTTAACCCTGGCGGTCAGAAGACCGCTAGGGTCATATTGACCACCTAAATGTGTATTATTAACTATTCTCACTCCAATCTAAACCATTTAGTGGAAAACTAAAGCAGTTAAATGTACTACTCCCCTCAAACCTAAACCACTTAGGGGAAGGTGATGGAAACTAATGGGTTAAAAGATACTATTTCTACTTCAATCTAAACCATTCTAGAGAATGTGCCTAAGAGTGTAATTAGCATTAAAACATCTTAAATGTTATTAAAAAAAGATATTTTACAAATGATGAAATATTAACACCAGTTACAATAAATTAATAAGTAAAGATATGTCTGTAAATGTATGTGCATATGTATATGTAGCTATGTGTATTTCTCTCTCTCTCTCGGTCGCCACTAGATAGTAATTGTTTCTGCATAAAATCATTTTTTTTACTTGCCTTTCTTTTTGGCACTATTTGACAAATCTTCACAAAAGTTTCCAAAAAAATGTGCCAGTCCCATCAGCTGCTGCCTGGAGTTTTGGGGTGATGCGCCTGGAGGGGGCAAGAAAGAGGTGGGGTCCTAAAGCACATATTCTCCATTAATTTTTCTTTAGGGAATTGTGAAAAGCAATAGCGCAAAAACTGCTGAACGGACTTACACCAAATTTGGCATGATTGTAGGTCCTGGTCCAGAAAGATTGCTTGTTTTGTTTTTGTGTAATTCTGTTCAGTAGTTTTAGAGAACATTAAGGAAAATTCAATTTGTACATCTAGGAATGCAAATAATTCTCAACCCCTTCCGATCTTATGCATCATTAGAACTGATTGGCTGTTAACACTTCAACAACAGAAGTCGTTGAAGTGTTTTCAGCCACCTTGGGACTCGGCTGAAGCTGAGTCCCAAACAAAAATGAAAAAATACAGAAAAGGGTCCAGGTTACAAACACCCTGACCCCTTAGCTCTCGTGGTGGAGTCTGAAAGGGACCTCCAGGATAAAAAGCATTAAAAAAAAAATAATTATGAGGGGACCACCCCATCCCCGGGACTAAGTCTTTGTATGAGGGGTGCCCTGCAGCTCCCCTCTTGGAGCCACATATAGCCGTAGGGAGCGCCAGCCCTCTGGGCCAACTCCTGCTACGTTCTGGGGTGCCTACCCCAGGACATACCTGTTTGCTATAGCTTGGTTGCAGGGCTGCAGCTAAGCCACAGCAAACACTCTGCTGTTTGACAGCGAGAATTTTAAAGAAGGTTCTACTGTCAAACAGCAGAGCTTTCATCTCTGTCCCCTGCGGTTGTGCAGTCCATAGTGATAAAATGCTTCCGGCAAGTTCAGAGCTGCTGTCAAAGCAGCTCTGTGCTTGATGAAGTAATGACACTGCAGGGGAAGCCTTAAGCCCTGTAAGGGCTTTTGATTAAAAAAAAATTGTAATGATATATATAACAAACAATACATAAACAGGACTCACAGTCCCAGAAAGCCCATAATATGCTTTAAAAAATCACAACTCCCTTAGCTCAGTGACACTGACATTTGGGGGCTCCAGTTCAGCTGGACTCATTTCCCTTTTTTTTTTTTTAAACACAGAAAATACATTTTTAATATAATAAATACATTTTTATTTAAATTGAACACAAATATCTAATTTTAAGTATATGAGATACTAAAGCCTTAAAAACTCTATTTCTTTCCCTCTCTCTTTCTCTTTCAATCAATTTCTCACAGACACTTATGCACCCACTCACAGACCCACTGAGACACTCATGCACCCACTCACAGACCCACTCAGACATTGACACACCCACTCACTTACCCACCGACACCCTCATGCCCCCACTTACAAACCTCTGCACACACTGACACACCTAGTAAAACACTGATGTATGCATTGTCACAAACAGATAGACAATCTGAAAGCCACTCTCACCCCCAGGTACATACTCTCACACCTAATCTCACACCCAGAGAAGCCACGGCCAAATCTTGCCGTACATGGTCAAATCGCTGTGCACATGATGGTTTTGGAAGGGTAGGGAGTGTTGGCCGGAAGGCCTGGCAGCAGGCCAGGTCTTGCGGGCAACGTCCCCTGTGCACGGGTGAAGGCTGTGCATGGTGCAAGGCTTCGTGCCTATAGGGTGTTAGCCTGTTGCCAACTGCCAAAGCACATTACCAAAAGCTGTGCGCTGCGGTGGTTGAATTTACGTATGTTAATTTAAATTACTATACGGTAAAAAACCATAGAAATTCACTAAAATAAACAAAGGGTACAGGGACGTTATAGTTAGGCAATAGAAGAAAAAAAACTGAAATTCACTTAAAAAAACAAAGGTAACTGGGACATTATAATTAGGCTCACATTAAAACCGTACCAAACCATAGAAATTCACCAGTTAGAGTTAACTCAAGTAACTGTAACTTGTGCCCCAAGGTAATAATAACTCATGCCCTTGCCATGCACTTCTAATTACCTCACAAATTACAGCAATCATGCCATCTTTCATAACATCATTGATAATATCAATGTAATTTTTGCAGTAAATATTTTTGACAAAAAAAGTGCATGGCGGGGGCATGAGTTATAGTTACCTTAGAGCATGAGTTATAGTTACTTGAGGTAACTCTAACTATAATTGGAGAATTTCTATGGTTTGGTAGGGGTTAAAATGTGAGTTTTTCACATATATATATATATATTACCTAGTGGCAGTTGCCACTGTGTAGTTATAGTTTTTTGACCTAACTATATCTTTGCCACCGTTTGACGAATCTTTATGAAATTTTCCGAAAAAAGTGCCCTGGTGATTTTTGTTGCACACAGAAAGTTTTGGTGTGATCTTGCAAGAGAGGGCAGAGAAAAAGGGGGTTCAGGAAGGATCTCAAGACCTGGCTTTTCAATTGAGCAGCACACCCACAAACAGGACCTTGAGGCCCTAGAAGGCGATTAGCCGCACTTTTTGAAGTTACTGATTGATCAAAAACATTGCGTTTCCCATGTTAATTAGACAAGACCTCAGCCTGAACCACTGAACTGAATTACACCAAATTTGTCAGAAATCTAGCTTTTGGTACACAGATTACACTTTTGCATATTAAGTGTAAATCCATCCTGTAGTTTTGGAGATACTAAAGGGAAAATAAATGTGTATATCTCCGGTTGCAATGACTTTACGAATAATAGCGAGCATGGAGCTGCAGAGCTCTGATTGGATACCAACACTTCAAACCAGTGTTGGCAGCCATCTTGGAACAAATCCCACAAACAAAGAGGAAATGAGGTAGGGTAGAAACAACCTAACCCCTTAGCTCTGGTGCTGGGGTCCCAGTGGGACCCCGGCAGGGCAAAAAAGCACTTAAAAAAAAATAATGTTGCAGTGAATTTGCAGCATTGCTAACAATTACCAGTGAAATTTCTTTTAAAAAAAGATCTGTCTCCCATCCTTGTTTTTTAAAGCCCCCCGGTGGCCCGAATCCCAGGGGGTGGACCTCTTCCAGAGCTTATTACTGCTCCGGGGACCACAACCTCCCAAGGGGTTATCATTTCTAATATGCAGGTGGGCCTCATGGACCCCCTGCAGCCCCGGGGTCTGCCACTTCTCCGGGCTTTACTGAAATATAATATGGGGGCCGTGCCTGCCAGACCCAGACACGCCACCTCCCAGCATTTGAGTGGAAGAGAATGCAGGCAGCCATGCACACCCCCCGCAGGCCCAGGGACCAAAACCTCCCTTGGGTTTTAGGGAGACATAATGAGGGGGGGCACATGCCCCCCACAACCGCAGGGTTCACCACTTCCCTGGGGATCTAGTTAAATATAGTGAGGGGGCACGTGGCCCCACTGCAGTCCCGGGGACCACTACCTCCTGAGGTTCTAGTTAAATACAGTGATGTGGAGAGTGGCCCCCATGCAGCACCGATGATAGCCACCTCCCTGGGGCTAAATTCACAGTTGGAAGGGGGCTGCATGGCTTCCTTCGAGGAACTGATGATGGCCCTGGGGACCACCACCTCCCAGGGCCTGCTACTGCTATATCCTGATGGTGCCTACCGCTGGAACATAGCTGTTTGATTTTTCTTACCAAGCAAATACAGACAAAGGCCCTCATTACAACCCTGGCGGTCGGTGATAAAGCGTCGGTAAGACCTGCCAACAAGCCGGCGGTAAAAAAAAATGAAATTATGTCCATGGCGGAAACCGCCAGCACAGACAGCCACATTAACACACCGACCGCCACAGCGGTAGCAACAAGCATCGCTGCGGTAACCGCCAACAGCCAGACGGAAGACAAGGTTCCGCTCACTGTATTACAACAGGCCTATCCATCACCTTTTCTGAGGCGGTATCAACGACAACAAAAGCAAGGCGGAAACAGATCTCAGAAGTTAAAGAACTCAGCTCTGGACACTGAGGGAACAACCACTGCGCCGTGGAGCCCGAACTGCAGATCTTCCCCATGCTGGTCTACCTCCTCCTACACCAGGAATACCAAGGCCGGTGATGATGACCACGGTGAGTACTGCCACCTAGCACACAGGAGGGGGGGAAGAAAAAGAGAGTGACACACACATGCAAAACGCAACACCCCCACCCCCAACACCATATACACAAACAGATGCAGTAACATTACATATCCACCCCGTACCCATCAGGAATAATGCAAGGACAAAAGGAAGTGATTCAAGTGAGTGTAATAAGATTAAAATCCAGAAAAACTTCCTCAAAATTCAAAACAGTATTTACGGATATACAAATGGAGGGACACTGCCCACTCCATAATGTCCGTGGGCCACAGGGCCACATCACATAGGCCAAGGCCCCATCTTACTCCTACATCAACACGGAGAGAACACTGCTGGGGCATCAGGTCAAAAATATACTGGCACCACAGGGGGACGGGGAATAGGGGGGCACCTCATTCGGAAGATGGTACAACATCACTGGTCCTGGAGGGGGCTACATGCCCTGTGGGATGTCCTGGGGAGTGCAAAGCCACAGTCTCTCAAGTGGGTGGTTTGCCCACTGCTTGGTCCTGGGGAGTGCAATGCCACAGTCTCTCAAGTGGGTGGGTTGCCCACTGCTTGGTACTGGGGAGTGCGATGCCACAGTCTCTCAAGTAGATGGCTTCTTCCACTGGTTCTGAAGGGGGCCTTGTGCCAGGTGATGCAGATCTTTGGGAGTGCAAGGTCACAGTCTCTTAACTGGGTGTCAGACCCACATGATTTGCAGTGGGCAGGATGCATAACACTCCATGAAGGCAGGACTGCAGTCCATCCACCGGTGGCGACGGCTGCACAGTGGTGGCAGTGCCGATGCTGGTGTCGGTGCTGCCATTGGTGGGGACGGCTTCCCACTGGGGCTGCTGTGGTTGACAGTGGTGCTGGTGGTGGTTCTGTCCACCCTGCCCACTCTGGCCTGACGTAAACAACGGGGGAGGGGTAGAGAAGAGGTCAAGGGTGGAGAGGAAAAGCTTCTTAGGGACACTGGGGTTGGAAGAGGGTGAAGGGTTGGGAGTGGAGGAAGAGGGAGTGGTTGTAGGAGGTGTCTGTCTGCTGTGTTTGGGTGCAGGTGCATGGACTGGATGCTGTTGTGAGGTGGGTTTGCGTTTGTGTACTTTGGCAGGAGGGGGCACAGACACAGTGGGAGAGGACACAGGGGATGTGTGCATGGATTTGGGGGTGGTGACTGCCAGTGAGGGGCGTGCAGTGATAGGTGTGATGGTGATGGAGGCAGTGGGTGTGGATGCAGTGCATGCAGGTGTGAGTGGAGATGCTACTGGGAGGGAGGTGGACGAGGAGGAGGAGGGGACACAGTGGAGGCAGTGGATGTTGGAATGTCTGCATCTGGATGGTGTTTGTGTGAGTGCCTGTGGAATGATGTGTGGTGCTTGTGTTTGCCTGAGCCACTCCTGTGTGTTGACTTGTGTGCATGCTGGTCGGTATGTGTGCTTGGGATAGGTTGGGGTTCAGGGAAATGGGACTGGGCAGAGGAAGTTGGAGGAGGGAGGCTAGAGACAGGAACAATGGCTGCCATCAGGGAGGAGGCCAGAGCCTGGAATGATCTCTGTTGGGCCGCCACACCAGAGTGAATGCCCTCCAGGAAAGCATTTGTATGTTGCAAATGCCCTGCCAGGCCCTGGATGGCATTCACAATGGTTGACTGCCCAACAGAGATGGATCTCAGGAGGTCAATAGCCTCCTCACTCAGGGCAGCAGGGTTGACTGGGCAGGGCCAGAGATGCCTGGGGCGAAGGAGATGCCCACCCTCCTGGGTGAGTGGGCATGGGAAACACGCTGAGGGGCTACTGGAAGGGCGGTGCTGGTACGGGCGGTTCCGGCTGTACCTGTAGTTGGGGCGGCAACAGGGCTGTCCGCCACCACTAGGAAGCTTCCATCGGAGGAGGTATCACTTTCAGAACTGTCCCCTCTTGTCTCTGCCGTGGTGCTCCCCTCGCCCTCCATCCCACTGTGCCCTCACAGTTGGAGGATTTGGCCTCCTGGGCCCTGTGGGATGCAGCTCCCTCTGTCACCGGTGCCTCTGCTCCTCCGCCAGATGATGCTAATGCACAGAAGAACAGGGTGACAAAACAAAAAGGAGAGGAAGAGACAGAGGATGCACTTGGTCAGTGCCTGCAACAACACCATTGTTGGCATACACAACACACAGGGGTCAGCCATACGCACTAGGCGATGCACTACCAGTCACAATGCTAGTCACCAGGCCATGGACAGTAATACCTAACGCCAGTTGCAGCATACCTGAGACCCACAAAGCCCTGCCCAGTTGTGTATGCCCACCAGCTTGTTTGGAGGTGGAGTTCATCGGCCCCTGCCCAACATGGTACCTACCCTGCAATGTCCGGCTTGCCTAGGGGCACCAGGAGGCACACATCCCCCACCCAGAGACCACCCCACCATGCGCAAGTACTATATTGGGAACTGTACTCACCCCCTTGTGGAGGCTGTGATGCCCTCAAGCGCCCATCCAGCTCCGTATAGGCCATCACCAGTATGCAGAACATCTGGGGGGATCAGGGTTCAACGGGCATCCCTTCCTCATTTGGAGGCCATCCCCAGCTGGGCCTCCGTCGTCTTCCCTGCCCAGCGTCTCTTGTCCACCCACTGTTTGTGACAGTGGGTGCTCCGCCTGCCGTAGACCCCCAGGGTCTGCACGTCCTTGGCGATGGCACACCATATACCCTTTTTCTGATGGGCGCTGACCTGCAGAAAAATAAACATAGAAAAAGGTATCAGTTATACCGTCCAGCCTGTTACACTCATGGCCCACCATATCCCTCCCATCCCCTTACGCATAGACATTGCCCTCCATACATGCAGCACACTGCCCAGGACCCCTCAACTACCCCCTTACACAAGGCCCTCACATACAGCAATCCAGGCATTCCTGCCCCATGCATTGTGCTCACAGTGTACTCACCTGTTGGTCTGGAGGCCCATACAGCATGTGGTACTGGGGTAAGACCTCATCCAGTCTGATGGCCGCTGACCTGGACCAGCGGTGAAGGCAGGGGCCCTTTCCCCAGTGACTCGAGCCATGGTGGCTTCCAGACAAAGGTCACAGCAGCACTTGCAGTGTAGGTCCTCTCCTGTTGAAGGTCAGGTAGCAAGTGAGTGAACAGATAGAAAATGGCGGTCACGTCCGCAGCGGTGTATACCGTCACCGCCAGCGAACGTCACCATTGGCTACTGCAACCCATAGGGCCGAATGTTAACCAATGAGGAGTTGCACGGCGGCACTCGACCGCTTCCCGCAACGGCGCACAATGTCAGCGGCATTACCTCATTTCCACCTTTCCATCCACACAGGACAGGCATTTGGCATTTCAGGGTGGGAAGGCCATGGCACCCAACTGCATCACAGCAGACATAGTCACATTTTGGGCCTAAACATCAATATACTGTTTCTGTCACAACATGCACTGCATTGTACATTTAGAAAATGTGGGAAACTGACCAGCTGCTCCTCATTTTTCCCCCTAGATTACAACCACTGAGGATGAATAGGAGATGGAGACATCCCCCCCGTCTACAGGCCCTTGGTGGACTTGGCAACAAAGGGGGACAGGCACATTATCCTCACCTACAGACTTGATAGGGCCACAATCCAAGTGCTTTGTGCCCAATTGGAGCCAGACCTGATCTCAGCTATCCGTCAACCCACTGGGATTACCGCTCTTGTGCAAGTCCTATTTGTGCTCCATTTCTTGGCAACTGGCTCCTTCCAAGTGACAGTGGCCTTGGCAGCAGGAATGTCACTGTCAATGTTCTCAAACGTGCTGACCAGAGTGTTGTGTACCTTGATGAAACACATCCACAGCTACATCGTTTTCCCCCAGGTGGAGGATTTGGCCACAGTGAAAGCAGATTTCTATGCAATGAGACATATCCCCAACATTATTGGGGCAATAGATGGTACACATATTGCATTTGTCCCCCCCCCGGAGAAATGAACAGGTGTTCAGAAATCAAAAGAGCTTCCACTCTATGAATGTGCAGATAGTGTGCCTGGCGGACCAGTACATCTCCCATGTGAATGGAAAGTATCTTGGGTCTGTGCATGATGCCTTTATCCTGAGGAATAGCAGCATCCCATATGTGATGGCTCAACATCAGAGGAACCGGGTGTAGCTAATACGTGAGCCCATGGTCCCCACCCTATGTATGTTGGTACATGGGTGTGGGGTTGGCCCTAAGAGTTATTGTCTGGCTGACAGGTTTCCCTCGATATTTGCAGGTGACGCTGGTTACCCCAACCTCTCATGGCTGCTGACCCTGTCAGGAATCACAGGACAAGGGCAGAGGAACGTTACAATGAGGCACATGGGCGAACAGGAAGAATTATAGAGCGAACCTTTGGCCTCCTGAAGGCCAGGTTTCGGTGCCTCCATCTAACAGGTGATTCCTGTGCTACTCACCAAAGAAGGTGTGCCAGATCATCATGGCATGTTGCATGTTGCACAACCTTGCCTTACGTCGCCAGGTGCCTTTTCTGCGGGAGGATAAGGCTGGAGTTGGGCATGTGGCAACAGTGGAGCCTGTGGACACTGACGAAGAGGAGGCAGAGGATGAGGATGTGGATAACAGAACATCAATCATTCGACAGTACTTCCAGTGACACACAGGTAAGACACTGTAACCTTACCTTCCATTGCAGTTTTGTGTTCTATATTTTCACTGGTAGGCTGCTGTTCCCACTACTATGACCACTTACTGTACCCTTTGACATGTCTATTCACAGATATCTGTGTCCCACTCTGGCTCCTGGTGTATTGACTGCAGCCAACTACAGGTCATACCTATGTATACATAACTGTACATTCTAATTGAAATGTCTACAGATTGTTAAACAAATACATACATAAATCATTTGACATACTCCATACTTGTATTTTTTCAAAGGGTGTTTAGTTAAGTGCTGAGAAGTAAATGGGGATGTGCAATGGGCTTGGGTGATGGTGGAGGAAAGTCCTGGATAGAGTCCTGTCTATTAGTATCAAAGGTGCATTGTTCAATGGGGCATAGGAAGGGGAGCAATGGTAGTTCGAGGTTGACAGGGTAACAGAGTGGGACACAAGGGTGACAATCAGGAGAGTCTTATTTCCTGGTGGGGGTCTTGGCAATGTTCTCTGGCTTCTGCCTGGATCGCAGGGACCATTTGCGTGGTGGTTCTCCTTCTGCAGGGGGTGGGGTGCTGGTGGTCTGTTGTTGCCTCCTGTCCACTAGCGCCGGAGGAGGTGGAGGGCTGTTCATCGGTGTGGCTAGTGGCAGGGACCCATTGGTGTGCCACTGCCTCCCTCATGGTGTTGGCCATGTCTGCCAGCACCCCTGCAATGGCGACCAGGGTGGTGTGGTTGTCCCTCATGTCCTCCCTGATCCCCAGGTATTGTCCCTCCTGCAGCCACTGGGTTTCCTGCAACTTGTACAGTATCTGGCCCATTGTCTCCTGGGAATGGTGGTATGCTCCCAGGATGTTGGTGAGTGCCTTGTGGAAAGTTGGTTCCCTGGGCCTGTCCTTCCCCTGTCACACAGCAGTCCTCCAAGCTTCCCTGTTGTCCTGTGCCTCTGTCCCCTGAACTGTGTGCCCACTGGCACTGACCCTAGGTCCCTGATAGTCCTGTGTTTGTGGGGTATCCTCGGGTCCCTGTAGTGGTGGGCACACTGATGATTGACGTGTCCTGGGACAGAGGTATGGGCCCGCTGGGTGGGTGCTGTGCTGATGTTTCCTGAGAGGGGAGGCTCTGTGGTGGTGTGAGAGTATGCCTCGGTAACCAACTGTCCGGAGGTCCCTGATGGGCCAGGTTGGTCATCCAGATCCAGGAAAGCAGAGCTGCTGCCATCACTGTGGCCTCTTCTGGGGGGGTACTTGTTTGTTGCTGGCACTTCCTCTCCAGTGACTTTGGGTGTGGGACCTGTGGGGATGTAAATGCAGTGTTATTGTTTCTCCGTGTGACATCTTGTGCATGGGTGTGTTGCCGTGTATGGTTGTGATTGCCTTGTCAGCTTTGCCTTGTGTGAGTAGTGATTTGATGTGATTGTCTCTAATGTGCATGCTTTAGTGATGGGTGTCCATGCAGGGCTGTGAGTGATGTCCATGCATTGGTGTTGCATGCAGGGCTTGGTTTTTGGAGGGGTGGGTTGTGATGGTGGGGTGTGTCGGAGGTGGTGGAGATGGGAGTGAGGGTGAGGGTGGGGTATGTAATAGCATGCAGGTTGGGGGGGTGATAGTAGTAAAGATTTGACTTACCAGAGTCCAGTCCTCCTGCTACTCCTGCCAGGCACTCAGGATGCAGTATTGCCAAGACTTTCTCCTCCCATGTTGTTAGTTGCGGTTGAGGAGGTGGGGTCCACCGCCAGTCCTCTGTACTGCTATCTGGTGTCTTGCTACCACGGAACACACCTTCCCCCGTAGGTTGTTCCACCTCTTTCTGATGTCATTCCTAGTTCTTGGGTGCTGTCCCACTGCGTTCACCCTGTCCATGATCCTCCGCCATGGATCCATCTTCCTAGAAATGGATGTCTGCTGCAACTGTGATCCAAAAAGCTGTGTCTCTACCTTAATGATTTCCTCCAACATGACCCTTAGCTCCTCCTCAGAGAATCAGGGGTGTCTTTGTGGTGCCATATGTGTATTGTGAGTGGTGTGTCTGAGGGTGTGTGGGGTGATGTGTTGGGGTGTGTGCTGTGACGTGCGTGGATGGTGTATGGGGGATGGTGTTCTGTGGCTCTGGTTGTGTGGGTGCTCTTGCTGTATCTCTCTCTCTAGTGGCAAATGTTTTTAGTCGTAAAGGGTTGTGGGTAATGTGGGTGTGTGTTTTATAGTGTTGTGAGTGTGTGGGTGTGTGTATGTGTGTCAGGTGTGTGTATTTTGAATTGTTAAATGTAGTGTTGTTTTATATGTGTGTGTGTATTTTGAGCGCAGCGGTATGTACCGCCAATGGTTTACCGCAGTTGAATGTCTGCCGCAGTGATTCGTGGGTCATAATGTTGTGGGCGTAGTTCTGTTGGCGTAACGGTGTGGGTTTTGCTACCACCAGTTTATCACTGACCTTTGGGCTGGCGGACTTGTTTGTGTGTTTGTATAGTGACAGATTGCTATGTGTGTGTCATAATATGGGTAGCGGTATACCGTCGCGGTATTTTGGCAGCAGTCGACATGGCAGAAAGCGGGACTTACTGCCAATGTCATAATGAGGGCCAAAGTCTGCTTTCTGACAGCGGGAGCTGTCAAATAGCTCCTGCTGGCAGAAAGCAGTGTTTTTATCTGTTCCCCTGCTTGCAAAGATATGTGCATGGAACACACAGATTAAACATTGCTGCCACAAGCAGGGAGCTGCTATCAAAAGCAGCTCCCTGTTTGTGGGACCAATGCTGGCTCCCACAGGATGTGCGGAGCCAGCTAGGATCGCTGGGCCCTTGAAGCTCCCCCCACAGTCCTGTCATTCTCTCTCTTCCATTGCTTGGCAGTGTGTTAGTTTATTCACTTTATTCACTAGTGTTTTGACTGTTAAACCTTCCTAGTGATGGAACAATCACGTTTCTTTCCTATCACATGCATGGAATGAATGTCATAGGTATGTCTGGAAGCAGCAGGGTAAGGAGTCACCTTTAATGTAACCATTAAGGTCAGGGACCCTCACACTGAAAGTTGAGGATTCTACTACAGGTGTGTATGTGGTCTCTTCCCTTCTTTAATTCATTTTAAACTTCAAAAGTTAAAGGTTCATACCGAAAGGTGATTTCACTAATTTTAAATGACAAAAACACTTTTTCTTGTTAAGTTGTTCTACAACATCTCATTCTATGTGTCTCATTCATCGAAGCCTAAATAGCTTTCTCTCTCTGAACCTCTCAATTACTTTCTCTCTCTTAAAGTTGTCAACCGCTGCCACCCACGACCAAAGCACGTACATGGCAGTGGTTAGATTAACATAGTAATGAAAATTACTATACATTAAAAAAACATAGAAATTCACTGAAAAAAACAAAGATTACAGAGACGTTATGGTTAGGAAATGGAATTTAACAAAACATAGAAATTCACTTAAAAACTAAATGTTACTGGGATGTTATAGTTTGGTTCGGAATTTACGTACAAAGCATAGAAATTCGCCAGGTATAGTCAGAGTTATCTCAGCTAACTATAACTCATGTCCTAAAGTAAATAAAACTCTCACCCTTGTAATGCACTTCTAATTACCCCACAAATTATGGCATTCATGACATCTTTGATAACATCATTGATAATGTCACTGTAATACCTGCAGTAAAATTATTGATCAGGTAACTGTACATGGCGGGGCATGAGTTATAGTTACCTTAGGCCACTAGTTATAGTTACTGGTGGTAACTCTAACTATAACTGATGAATTTATATGATTTTGTTCAAGTAAATTCAGAACCTGACAATAATGTCCCTGTAAACTTTTTTTTTTTAAGTGATATATATATATATATATTTTAAGGGGCTTTTTTACAAGCCCCTTTCTGCCACCAGTTGCACACAGTTCAGACCCATATTTACAAGGCCACGAAAAGCCACCCTGCAAGGCTTTACATGGCCTCATGGACATTTTGTCTCTGCATTGCCTCACAATAATTTTAATAAATATTTATTAAAGCATTTCATTATTACTTATTGTTACAACTAAAGCATACACTCAATTATATTTTTATATAAATTAAAAAATACTACATTTTCCCAAATAAATACATTAAAATATATATTTTATTCATAAAACATCAATAAAATAAATAAATACAAGACAAAAAACTTGAAAACAATATTCCCTGAAAAATGTATATATAGTAGATGTATGTATGCATAATTTATAAAAATCATAACAATTTAATAAATATTACAATTTTAGTAAAAAGTTTTCTAACATATAAAGAATATACACATACAGCACACAGTGCAGTAAAGAAAAATAAATAACCAGTAAAATGATATTTTAAACAGCAATATTTTATAAAAGAAATATTTTACAATAATTTTAAAAACAACACAATAGTCTTACCTATGAATACAACCATACATTCCAGAAAGATGGTTTGTATTACTTGTGGAAAGCCTATATTCATTTCAAGCACATTCAATTTATAAACCACAGGTAAGGTGTCAGCTCTGTGTCCTATATTTATGAAACTATTGTGAAGTAAAGAACAAACTACCCAAAAAGTAAAAAAAAAAAAGTTTGCATTGTGTTTGGTGCTCTAGATGTAGAGCGGATTATGATATTTAAAAAAAAAATCCCCTCAAATGAACCATATAAACATAACATCTGTTTTTCTATAAAGGGTTTTCCCTGATCAGAAATGCTGTTGGGTTGATGCACAAAAGTAAACTTCCACTTTTGTTTACAATTAATTTCTAATCAAACATGTATTTTTCCAGTAGTATCCTTCTGACTGCGGAGTCTCGGTACAGAAAAACATAAGACTGTCCTTTCTTCTTGAATGTATGATGGAACAACGCATGTGCCAACCACGCATGTCTGAACAATGCAGTCGGCACAACGACGTGTTGTTTTCACAAATGCCTTTACCATGCATGGCTTTAGAATGATTTTCATTGTAAAGGTATGTCTTGTAAAATCATGTGTGGAACGGCATGCATGATTTTTCGCATGCCATCCTCCGACCCGCCCTAAAAATACAACTACCCCGATACCCCTAGCCACCATGAGCCCTAAAACCTACCCCAACCCCAACCAGCCCTAAAAATAACCAACCCACCCACAAAAATAAAACTACCCCACTCCTAAAAACAAAATTACCCCAATCCCTCACCCCCACAAACCAACGACCCACCACCCCACCCCCAAAAACCAAACTACCCGACAACTTATCCCCCCAAAAAAACTACACCGATCCCCCAACCTAAAAATGAAACTACCCTGACCCCCCACCACCTACCCCTAAAAAACAAACTACACTAACCGCCGCCCCACCCCCAAAAACACTAACTACCCTCACTCCCCCACCCCCACACCCAAAAACACTAACTACCTGACCCCAAAAACAAAATTACCCTGATCCCCCACCCCACCCCCAGAAACCAAACTACCCTGACCCCCACCCCAAAAACCAAACTAACTCAACCCCCACCCCAAAAACTCAAACTACCCTGACCCCCACCCCCAAAAACCAAAATAACCCCGATCCCCCACCCCCAAAAAACCAAACTACTCTGACCCCCACCCCCAACAACTAAACTCCCCCGATCCCTCCACCCCCAAAAAACAAACTACCCGGATCCCTTACCCCCATTCCCAAAAACAAAAGTACCCTGACCCCTACCCCTAAAACAAAACTACCCCGATCCTAAAAACAGAACTGCTCAGATCCCCCACCCCTAAAAACCAGAGCTACCCTGATCCCCCACTCCCGCCCCTAACAAAGCAAGCTACCCCGACCTCCCCCACCCCATGCCCTTCATCTATCACCACCCCTAAAAACTACCTCCAAACCTGTCCCACTTACCTGACCACATCCTCTCCTGATGCACTCTCCCTTTTTCTCTACCTTAACCACGCATGTGTGTTGGTCAGCACATCCGTGGCTAAGGCAGATAAAAAGTGAGTCGTTGTTAACGCAAGCATGGTTCCACTTTCATTAACAATATAGGTCATTGTTTCGGAGTCATTGTTCTGGAGTTTCACCTTTCTTCTTATATGTGAAGGCTCCTCAGTCATAAAGATTCTACTACTAAAGTACTTTTCTGAATAGCAAACAATTGTATTCTTACACAGAAGTGTAAGTTTACCTTTGTGATTCAGGCTCTATGATTTGCAGAGACAGACATGAAGTGGAGTTTAAATCATGGCATTCTGGCAACTATCCTTAACAAAAAGGCAATAGTATTCATAGCTAGAAACAAAAGATTTGGTCACGTCCTCACCTGGAAGAACAAAGAAGGGTAATTTTCCACCACATAAGTAAGTTGTTGGGGGTCTGAGATTTTTTAGGACTGATTTCAACATTGCCATGTGGCCTTAAACATCAAATTCCAAGGGTCACTTTTTAATGTTGTCATATCTCAAATTTTACATCAAAGATCAAACACCTCTAAATCACAATTCACCAGTCTATATGTAGGCTGTAATAAAGTATTTCCTAGAAGAAGTTCACTTATAAACAATATTTACCTTTGCTCCAAATTTCATCCAGGAGAACATAACAGAAATGATCTTCCCATTGATTCACTAATATTAATCTTGTAATGTGATAACATATATAAGAGTCCTACATCAGGATTTGTAGGTAAGGGGCTGGTGAAAAACATACCAACAAAACGTGTCTATTGCTTACCATCATTGTCTAGCACCACACTAAAGTTAAATATTTATAAGCGGTCACATACCATCAGTCAGCAACATTAACCAACAATACCACTGCCTTAAATGTTGACATTTAAGCTTAAACCTAAGGGCCTCCATGAGTTTTGCAGTGTGACTGTCAGACCCCCATGGTGGTGGCCACCAAAAGACCGCCATGGTGATGGTCAATACAGACCACCCTATTACGAGTTACTCAGCCAGGCCTGCCAAAAGACAGCCAAAATCCTGACACCGCCAGGGCTCTGGAGGGTGAGAAAGAACCGGTCTGATCACTAGTACCACCAGCCTGACAACCAACCTTCAAACCTATTGCAAGTTGAAAATTGACATGGCGGTCTTCCAATGGTGGGGCAAACTGCAGCAATTGGCTGTCCCCACAGAAATAAAACAGCACCACAGTGGATAGATTTGACAACAACACAGCTGACAGACATTCACACACATAACACACCTAGCAACCGCAGTATAAAGCACACCCTTTCATACACAACAATCCTTTGCATCTCCTACACCAAACACAAAAGACAGAGCAACATCAGAGCAAACAAACCCATAGGTTAGGAACCCCACCATCTCACACAAAGCACATATAACACATCCTCACAACACCCCCAAAACACATATTTGCACCTCATCACAGAATTTAACCCATCAACCTCTCATCACACAGCACCAACAAATTATTTTCCTCATCACTTCTTTACTTCCACTATGTCAACCACAAAAACATCCACGTTTCACAGATGACGAGTTAAGAGTCATGTTGGATGAAGTCATTAGAGTAGAGCCACATATTTTTGAAGCACAAGTCCAGCAGACCACTACCACTAGGAAAATTGAAATGTGGCAAAGGATAGTCAACAGAGTGAATTCTGTAGGCAGCTACCCACACACAAGGGATGACATCAGGAAGAGGTGGAATCACCTCAGGGGTAAGGTAACTTCCATGGCTGACAGGCACTGGCTGTCGGTCCACAAGACAGGCAATGGTCCCCCGCCTGCTCCCCCACAGTTCACATCTTGAAACAAGAAGGTCTAGGACATCATGCATCCTGCAGGTTTGACAGGAATACCTGGGGGAGTTGAGTCGGGTAAGTCACATGAACAACATTTGCCCGCCAAAATGGATTGGTATGCATGCTCATGGACCACCTCGCTCCACCTTCAATGTCATACCACTTAACAGTCCATAACCTATCCATTAACCCCTTTCTGACCTCCTACTTACCAATCACACCTAAATGGGGGAACAACATCTCTGTATAGTGTAAGTGTAGTACAGGGATTGACAGCACTACCACTCCGAGTAGGCACGGTTCAACTATCACTAAGACCAGAACAGTAGAGCCCAATCCAAATCACTACCTTTGTCAACTCCACATTGGAGTGTACCCACCTGAGAGGATTCAAACTGTACAGTGTATGGGTAGGACAGGCCAAGACAGCAATGCCAAGGTCAGCAGGCACTGGTAATGTCACTCTATTCAGCCAATACTGTGTTCACTGCTACTAGGACCATTCCCCCTCTACTTAGCCTTTGCCATGTACTCACCACTGGGGATATTAACTGGATAGGGTGTGGGTAGGACAGGCTAAGACAGCAATGCAAGGTCAGCAGGCACTAGTAATGTCACTACACTCAGCCAATACTATGGCGGTCATTACAACATTGGCGGTAAAAGCCGCTTACCGCTGTGCAGAAGACTGCCAACACACCGCTGCGGCCGCGGAATTCCGCCACAGCTATTATGACCCACATTTCGGAATCCGCCAAAATTCAGACACCCACACAAGTCCGCCACACCAAAGGTCAGTGATAAACTGGCGAAAGAAAAACATCTACTGTCACGCCAACAGAAATACGCCCACACTATCACGACACACGAATCCACGCAGTGGTCTTTCAACCGCAGTATTCCATTGGCGGTACGCACCGCCGAGCTCAAAATACACACACATATACAAAACACTACCACATTGGACAATTCCAAATACACACACATGATACACATACACACACCACTCCCACACACCCACACCACTATAAAACACACACCCACATCACCCACAAACCACCACAACCAAGAATTCCGAAAGAAGGCCAGAGAGAGATAGCACCAGCAAGAACAACAACATCCACAGGCACACAAGACCATCAACTACAGAACTTCCACGCACCTCACACAACACACCACTACATATCAGCACACTTAACACCACACACTCCACCCCACACATCACCTACACCACCCCATGGCACGGCAAAGACACCCCAGGTTCTCGGAGGAGGAGCTCAGGGTCATGGTGGAGGAAATCGTCCGGGTAGAGCCACAGCTATAGCACACCTCAATTCCAAGGAAGATGGAGCTATGGCGAAGAATAGTGGACAGGGTCAACGCAGTGGGACAGCACCCAAGAAATAGGGAGGACATCAGGAAGAGGTGGAACGACCTACGGGGGAAGGTGCGTCCCGTGGTCTCAAGACACCACCTGGCGGTTCAGAGGACTGGCGACGGACCCCCACCTCCTCCCCCACAACTAACAACATGGGAGGAGCAGGTCTTGGCGATTCTGCATCCTGAGGGCCTCGCAGGAGTAGGTGGAGGAATGGACTCTGGTAAGACAAATCTTAATTATTACATCCCCCACCCTACCTGCATGCCATCACATACCCCCACCCTCACCCTCACCCCCAGCACCCCAACTCCTCACATATGTCCCAACATCACAAACCGCCCATCCCAACACCAAGCCCTGCATGCAACAACAAAGTATGGACACCCATCACTAAAGCATGGCCACTGCACATACCCATAAAACCCCCTAAACCATCCTCACACAAGGTCCCACACAGGAATGCAAGCATTGGGGTACACGGTCACCCACCCATTGCACACCATGACACACACAGATGTGATAACCATCCTTTTATACCCCTGCAGGACCCCTACCCAATGACACCGGACAGGAGGGTTCCCACATGTCCACACCACCACAGTGATGACAGCAGCTCTGTCCAACTGGATCTAGATGACCAGTCCTGCCCATCGGGGACCTCGGGACTGTCGGTTCCCCTCACCCAGTCACAGGCCACCACAGACCTTCCCCCCTCTGGAAACACCAGCACAGCACCCACCCAGCGGGCCCATACCTCCGTCCCCAGGACATGTCAATCAGCAGTGTGTCCACCACTACAGGGAACCCAGGATAACCCACCACTCCAACAACAACAGGGACCTGGGGGAAGTGGTAGTAGCCACACGGTCCAGGGGACGGAGGCCCAGGAACACAGGGGAACTGGGAGGGCTGCTGTGCGACAGGGGCGGACAGGCCAAGGGAACCCACTCTCCACTAGGCCCTCTCCTCCATCATGGGAGCATACCACCACTCCCAGGAGACGATAGCAACGGTACTGGCCAAGTTTCAGGAGACCCAGCGCCTGCAGGAGGAACAGTATATGGGTTTCAGGGAGGAACTCAGAACCATCAATTCCACCCTGGGCACCATCGTAGGGGTGCTGAAGGAAGTACTCAACACCAGGAGGGACACTGAGGCACTACAAGGGGCCCCTGACACTAGCATGGACGATGAACTGCCCACCACCTCCAGTGGCGCTAGTGGACAGGACGCCCTGCCACAGGACCACCACACCAGCACCCTACCCCTGCAGATGGAGAACCACCCCGCAAACGGTCCCTGAGATCCAGGACAAAGACAGAGCACGATGCCAAGACCCCCGCCAAGAAATGAGACCACCCTGATTGTCATCCTACTGTGCCACTTTGTCACCCTGTCCATACTTTAACTGCCCCAGCTCCACTTCCTATGCCCATTTGGGCAATGCACCTGTGAGACTAATAGACTGGACTCTGCCATGGACATTCCTCCGCCATCACCCCTCACCATTTCACTACCCCCTCCAATATTGAGCACTTAAAGCACAAAACAATCTGGAGTCAGTCTGTGATTTCAAAATAGTGTATTAGCAATTACAGTGACAAAATGCTCTTTCAATTGTAATGTCAACATACCTATATCACACAGCTCTAGTCCATGAGGAATCTAAGCAGATGTCACACAGTGGGACCCACATCTGTGAAATCGTAAGGGAAAGTGACAACTCGGTGACCATACACTGGGTGAAAACGACACACAGTAGAGAGGTAGTAGTGTTAAAGTACATGTAGTAGGCAGGTCTGTACTCTTACCTGTGTCTCATTGGAAATATTGCTGGATCACTGAGTCCTTGTTGTCCATGTCTTCTTCCTCTGCTTCCTCGTCTTCATTGTCCACAGGCTCCACAGCTGCAACAACACCACCATCTGGACCATCCTCCTGCAGAAAAGGCACCTGTCGTCGCAAAGCCAAGTTATGAAGCATACAGCAGGCCACGATGATCTGGCACACCTTCTTTGGTGAGTAGAATAGGGATCCACCTGTCATATGGAGGCACCGGAACCTGGCCTTCAGGAGGCCGAAGGTCTGCTCGATCACCCTCCTAGTTCGCCCATGGGCCTCATTGTAGCGTTCCTCTGCCCTTGTCCTGGGATTCCTCACTGGGGTCAGTAGCTATGACAGGTTGGTGTAACCAGAGTCACCTGCAAATGGTTAGGGACAACTGTTAGACACGCACTAACCTGGAAGGATATCCCCAGACCCAGACAACCATTCCCACTGACTTGCCTCCAGGTGCTCACCTCATAGCCACACACGTTGCCTCTGGAGTTGACCCATCACATAAGGGATGCTGCTATTCCGCAGGAAGGAGGCATCATGCACTGAGCCAGGGAACTTGGCATTCACATGGGAGATGTACTGGTCTGCCAAACATACCATCTGTACATTCATAGAATGATAACTCTTCCGGTTTCTGTACACCTGTTCACTCCTGTGGGGGGGGGGACCAAAGCCACATGGGTCCCATCAATGGCACCTATGATGTTGGGAATGTGTCCCAGGGCATAGAAATCCCCTTTCACTGTAGGCACATCCTCCACCTGAGGGAAAACGATGTAGCTCTGCATGTGTTTCAGAAGGGCAGACAACACTCTGGACAATATGTTGGAAAACATAGGCTGGGACATCCCTGATGCTATGGCCACTGTTGTTTGAAAAGACCCACTTGCAAGGAAATGGAGCACTGACAGCACCTGCACTTGAGGGGGGATTCCTGTGGGATGGCGGATTGCTGACATCAGGTCTGGCTCCAACTGGGTACACAGTTCTTGGATTGTGGCACTGTCAAGCCTGTATGTGATAATCAAATGTCGTTCCTCCATTGTCGACAGGTCCACCAACGGTCGGTACACCGGAGGATGCCGCCATCTCCTCACATGTCCCAGCGGACGGTGCCTATGAAGGACAATAGTGAGCACAGAGTCAATCAACTCAGAGCTACGTACCCACAGTTTACCCAGAACACAAATCACACACAAAAGGTGGCATGTATGTGTGTTGAGTCTAGGCCTAGGTATGTGTGACGCAGTTGGAAATGAAGCCATGTGGGGCCCTGAAATGGCGGCTGCCTGACCTCCAAAGTGGGACAATGGGATGTGAGGTAACTGCGCTGGCGTTGTACACCGTCACGGTAGGCGGTCGAAGACCGCGGCGCAATGCTGCATTGTTTAACATTGGACCCTATGGGTCCCAGGAGCCAATGACGATGTATGCCGGTGATGACAATACGCACCGCCGCGGACGTGACCGCCATTTTCTATCTGTTCAATCACTTGATACTTGATCTTCGACAGGAGAGGACCTACACTGCAAGTGCTGCTGTGACCTCGGTCTGGAAGAGACAATGGCACGAGCGTCTGAGGAAAGGGCCCCTGCCTTCACATCGGAGGAGTTGGAGAAGCTCGTGGATGGGGTCCTCCCCCCAGAACACGTTACTCTACTGTCCTCCAGACAAACAGGTAAGTACACAGGGAGCATGTTGTATGGGCTATGCCTCTGTAGAGAGGGCTGGATGTAAGAAGGAAGGGGGGAGAGTGCTGCGTGCATGAAAGACGGTGAATGCATGTGAGACATGGCAAGGGTAGGGATGGGGGCCAATCAGTTTGACGGTGCAGTTGGTAATAACTTCTGTTTTTCCCCTGTACATTTCATGTAGGTCAGCGCCCACCAGAACAAAGATATTTGGCGTGCCATCGCCAAGGACGTCCGGACCCTGGGGGTCTACCACAGACGGAGCACCCACTGCCGGACAAGATGGGAGGACATTCGCCGCTGGAGCAAGAAGACGGCGGAGTCTCAGCTGGGGATGGCCTCCCAACGTGGGAGGGGTGTCCGTCGCACCATGACGCCCCTGATGTTCAGGATCCTGGCAGTGGCCTACTCAGAGTTGGATGGGCGCTTGAGGGCATCACAGCAGACACAAGGGGGTGAGTACACTCTCATTCTGCTGACTTTGCGTGCAGTGGAGGGGTCTGGGTGGGGGAGATGGGCTGTGGGTTTCCCTAGGCCAGGGCGAGTTCCGTAGGCAAGGCCCCCCGTAAGGCAGGGCCATGTGGCAGCCCAGCCCACCTCTGCAGAGTGCCAAGTACACCTAGTCATGCCCCTGTGTCATCTATGTGTGCAGATGTCGTCCATAGCCTTGTAGGCCATTTCCCAGGAATTGAACAGTGGAGCCCAAGAGCGCGGCATAGTGCAGGGGGCTTCTGTGTCTGTCGTGTCCGCCAACTGAAGCGGTAATGCATGCACTGAACATGTCTTTCTTCTGTCTTCCCCCACCTTTGTGGTCTCCCTGTTCTTGTGTGCATTAGCATTATCAGGCGGAGGAGCAGTGGCACCGGAGCACGAGGGAGCTGCATCCCACATGGCCATGGAGGGTGACACTACAGAGTCTGAATTCACCAGTGGGATGGAGGGCGAGGGGAGCTCCACGGCGGGGACAGGAGCTGAGACCAGCGACACGGACTCGTCCTCTGATGGGAGCTCCCTTGTGGTGGCGGCAACATCTGTGCCCCCGCATCTACAGGTACAGCCGCCACCCCCCCTACCAGCAGCCCTTCAGCCTTTGTCCCGTGCCCGCTCACCCAGGAGGGTGGGCATCACCTTCACCCTGGGCACCTCAGGCCCTGCCCCAGTCACCCCTGCTGCCCTCAGGGAGGAGGCCATTGACCTCCTCAGGTCCCTCACTGTTAGGCAGTCTACCATTTTGAATGCCATCCAGGGTGTAGAGAGGTAGTTGCAACAAACCAATGCATTCCTGGAAGGCATTCATTCTGGTCAGGCGGCCCTTCAGAGAGCTTTTCAGACTCTGGCCTCAGCCCTAATGGCAGCCATTGTCCCCTTCTCTAACCTCCCCCCTCCAACTTCCTCCACTCCGACCCAATCCCCTGTACCTCAGCCTATCCCAAGCACACCTACAGACCAACATGCACACACCTCAACACCCAAGGGAAGCTCAGGCAAACATAAGCACCACACATCCCACAGGCACTCACGCAAGCATCACACACAGGCAGACACACCAACATCCACTGCCTCCACTGTGTCCCCCTTCTCCTCGTCTCCCTCCTCCCTCCCAGTCTCGCCTACACTCACACCTGCATGCACTACCTCTACAGCCACTACGTCCCTCTCCAGCACACCCACCACCACACCCTGCTCACATGCAGTCACCACCCCCACTACCATTCACACGTCTCCTGTGTCCTCTCCCAGTGTGTCTGTGACGCCCCCTCCCAAGATACACAAACGCAGGCACACACCCACCCAACAGTCATCCACCTCACGACAGCCTCCAGCGCATGCACTTTCACCCAAAGTCACCAAACGTACACCTCCTACAACCACCACCTCTTCCTCCACTCCCAAACCCCCTCCAGCTACCCGTCCCAGTGTGTCCAAAAAACTTTTCCTGTCCAACCTTGACCTCTTTCTCACACCTCCCCCACCCCATCCGTCTCACAGGTCCCGAACTAGCACCTCAGCCACAACATCTCCGGGCCAGTGGTGCCTGTAGTCACCGGAATCTAGAGTGCACCGGCCACCAGGGCAGCCAGTGTGGCACGGAGCCACAGCACAGACAGTCCCCCACCTGTGAAGATCGCCATCATCCCGATGCCCAGGAGGCCACCGCCAGCACCAGCCCACCTGCCCAGGAGGCCACCGCCAGCACCAGCCCAGCTGCCCAGGAGGCCACCGCCAGCACTAGCCCAGCTGCCCAGGAGGCCACCGCCAGCACCAGCCCACCTTGCCAGGAGGCCACCGCCAGCACCAGCCCCGCTGGGCCATGAAGGACCGCCAGCAAATGCCCCGCTGGGCCATGAAAGATCGCCAGCACTAACCCCGCTGGGCCATGAAGGACCGCCAGCGAAAGCCCCGCTGGGCCATGAAGGACCCCCAACAGCGGAGACACTGTAATGGAGACCGCCATCTCAAGCACCGCTGAACAGGGCACCGCTGAACAGGGCACCACCGCCTCAAGCACCGCTGATCAGGGCACCGTCGCCTCAAGCACCGCTGAACAGGGCACCGCCATCTTGAGCAACGCTGAACAGGGAACCGCCGTCGCAAGCACCGCTAAACAGGGCACCGCCGCCTCAAGCACCGCTGAACAGGGCACGGCCGTCTCAAGCACCGCTGCACAGGGCACCGCTGCCTCAAGCACCGCTGAACAGGGCACCGCCATCTCAAGCACCGCTGAACAGTGCACCGCCGTCTCAAGCACCGCTGCACAGGGCACCACCGTCTCAAGCACCGCTGAACAGGGCACCGCCATCTCAAGCACCGCTGAACAGGGCACCGCCGTCTCCAGGGCCTTGTGATGAATTCCGGCGTCAAAAAGGCATGCACGGAGGGTTTGGTGGCATTCAGTGTCGAAAGCTGCAGAGAGGTCTAGGAGGATGAGGGTGACAGTCTCTCCCTTGTCCACTCTGGTCCTGATGTCATCTGTGCAGGCGATGAGGGTGGTCTCAGTGCTGTGGTTCTTGCAGAATCCAGACTGGGAGGAGTCGAGTATGTTGTTTTCTTCTAAGAAGCGAGACAGTTGAGCATTTACTATCTTCCCAACGACCTTTGTGGGGAAGGGGAGAAGAGAAATGAGATGGTAGTTTGTGAGGTCTTCCGGGTCTGCTTTGTTTTTTTTAGAAGAGCGTTGACTTTGGCATGCTTCCAAACGTCTGGGAAGGTTGCGGTGTCAAAGGAACTGTTGATAACGGCACGGAGCTGGGGAGCGATGATTTGGCTGGCCTTGTTCAAAATGTGGTGGGGGCAAGGGTCTGTTGGGGAGCCTGAGTGGATGGAGTTCATGGTTTTGCCGATTTCTTCGTCGTTGGTGGGGGTCCTGGTGTTTAGTTGGTTGGTGCAGGAGGGTGTTGTGGTGTTGGTTGTGTCGGTGGTGGTGATGGTGGGTACTGATGCTGTGAAGCTGTTGTGTATGTCTGCAATTTTGTGGTGAAAGTAGTTGGAGAGGGAGTTGCAGAGCTCTTGGGAGTGTGGAGGGTCGATGGTGCTGGATTTGGGTTTTGTGAGTTCTTTGACAATGGCAAAGAGTTCCTTGCTGTTGTGTGTGTTGTTGTCTATGCGTTCTTTGTAGAAGGACCGTTTGGTGGTCCGGATGAGTTGGTGGTTGTTTGCGCATGGGTGTTTTGAGGGCGGAGAAGTTGCTTCTTGAGGGTGCTTGGTGCCAGGCTTTCTAATTTTACAGCATTCTCTTTTGGAAGCCTGGAGTTCTGTGGTGAACCAGGGGGCGGTCTTGACTGTTGTTGTTTGTCTTCAAAGGGGTGAGGGAGTCTGCGCATGTTGCTTGCCATTGTGTGAGTTTGTGGGCAGCAGTGTTGGGGTCGTTGGTGATGGGAGGCGGAGCTCGTGTGAGGTTGGCGATTAGGTGTTCTTTGGAGAGCTTGTTACACTCGCGGTGGGGTGTAGTGTGTTGTTGGTGGTGGGTGGGGGATTTCATGAAGGAGCAGTGGACACAGTGGTGGTCAGTCCAGTGGAATTTTGTGGTGTGAGTGAAGGTGATGTGGCTGCTGGAGGTGAAGATGGCGTCTAGTGTGTGTCCAGCTGAATGATGGGATGAGGTGACCAGTTGCTTGAGGCCGAGGTTCTTGAGGTTGTCCAGCAGGGCTGTGGAGTTGCAGTCGTAGGTGCTTTCCAGGTGAAAGTTGAGGTCACCAAGGAGTATGTAGTCTGTGGAGGTGAGGGCGTGGGAGCTGATGGTATCTGTGATGGAGTCGCAGAATGGGGGGCAGGGTCCTGGTGGTCTGTAGATGAGGGTTCCTCTAAGGGTGGTGTTGGCGTTGATGTGTGTTTGAAAGTGTAGATGTTCTGAGTTGTCTAGGGTACCGTTGGTGTTGGTGGAAATTTTGATGGTGTTTTGTGTATTATGGTTTGTTTATGCGGTCTCTTCGAGTGATTTTGTAACCTTCTGGGATGGCTATGGCGATGTCAGGTTCTGATGAGGGGTTCATCCATGTTTCAGTGAGGAAGGCGATGTCAGGAGAGTTTGATGTGAGCAGGTCCCAAAGCTCAATGGCGTGCTTGTGGACAGAGTGGTTGTTAAGGAAGGTGCAGTTAAGGTGATTGTGGAGTCTGGTGTCATTGCGGTGTTTGTTGGTATTGCTGGTATTAGTGTGAGTGCAGGAAAAATGGCATGAGTGGCATGTGAATGGTCCGTGTGTGTGTTTGGGGTTGGCCAGGGTGCAGGTGGAGTGCTGGCCTGGGTTGAGGGCATGGAGTTCTGTGGAGGAGTAGTGGTGCTTCGGGGGTGGGAGAAACGTGGACCAGGGGGGTGGGCGCTGGGTGCAGTCGAGGCACGAACGGGCGCAGACGGACTTGCCTCTGGCGCGGCCGCACATCGGTCACCATTAAGAAGGGGAGGTGGGAAGGAGGAGCAGCTGGGAAGTGGGAGGGGAGAGTCCAATGGGGCGCCGGGGGGGTGGAGCTGCAGCAGCAGGGTTGGGAGAACCGGCAAGAGCCGTATATGAAAACGGGCAAAAACAAAGTGGGTAAAACGAAGCGGAGCAGAAAAAGGGCACAGGTAAAGTCAAAAACAGTGCACGAAACAAAATACAAATTACAAAAAAAGTCAGAATGACAAAAAAATGTCCCATAGTATAGGCGGACAGATTGGTGGATGTTGTCTCCAGCTTAAGCCTTATCACATACCAAAACCAGGTCTATCCAAATTTGCATACCCTATGACACAGACAGAGGACAGTACAACTGTCCCTAGTTAGAGGCCCATTCCATGACAATGGTTAGGCATCTAGTGGCATGCTTCACACCTATGTCAGTGTTGTGGCACAGGCACTACGACGTTCAATGAGGAAAAACATTGACATCTACGTACAGGGCATACTGGATCATTATCAACACAATGTGGAGGGAGAATGAATGGATTGCACAGGATGACACGTTACAAGGCCACATGATCACACATGAAACCAATGGATCAACATACCAGGCCAAACAGGTCTATTCTGCAGCTCAGATAACTGCCCTCCCACTGTCCCGGCAGCCTGGGCATGGAACTCACAAAACCCAAATATGTGACAAACAGTACCTGGATCAATTTCATGTCCCCTTCACATGTCAGACCAAGTACAGCCACCTGCCAATGACACAACTCTGAAATGCCCATATGAGGATGGTGTGGTGGAGACATCTGGAAGGGAAAGGTGACATACAAGGAGTTTAGGTAGGCAAAGGCATGCATGAGATGCAAATGTCATTTTAAACTTATGACAGTGCAATGTGGCTGACACAAACACAGTTGATTCTCAAGAGAGGCACATACTCAAGTCTTATGCTGCCAGCAAATCTGGCCTGTAGGATGAATAGAATAAGATGCCTTGACTCATGGTGACAGGGATACCCTTATCCACTAATCCTGACCCCTACAGTACCCCATGCAATCACAGTACTCACTGAATATTACATACTTATACTCATGTGAAGTGCTGATTGATGAGATCCACCTTCATTCTCATCACTGAATTCCTCCCGGTGGAGCTGACAATTATCCCTAGTCAGGTATGTAAGGGATGGTTCTCTTCAAGGAAATGTTGTGGAGCATGCAACAGGCCACTATGATCTTACAAACTTTTTCGAGTGAGTAGAGGAGGGCTCCACTGTATTTTCTATGCTGCTGAATCTTGCCTTCAAGAGCCCAAAAGCCCATTCCACAATACAGTGTTTTCTTCCTTGTGCCTTGTTGAAGCGGACTTCCCCTGGCATAGTTGGGTTCCTCACTGGGGTCAACAACCAGGGATGGTTTGGGTAGGCAGAATCCCCTGTAAGAAAATGAGGAATAGCTATGTTCCGCATGATGAGGGCATCATGTACTGAAACCGGGTACTGGGCACACACTTGAGAACTGTAGAGGTCTGCCAAACACACTATTTCAACATTGATGGAACGGATGTTCTTCCTGTTTCAATAGACCTGATTATTCCCATGCGGTGGAACCAGGGTTACATGGGTACCATCGATGGCTCCCACAACATGTGAAATGTGTGACAAACCATAGAACTCTGCTTTAACATGGGCAAAACCCTCATGTTGAAGGAAACAAATGTAGCTATCCAGGCATTTAAACATTGCTGAGAGAACATCCTTCAAAACAGAACTGAACATAGTTTGGGGCATCCCAGCAGTTAGGTCCACTGTGTGTTAGAAGGACTCTGTGGCCAGAAAGTACAATACTGACATGACTTATTCTATGGCTGGTGTTGGACTTTTTCCCTTTTGCAGGGTCATTTCCAATCTTTTTGCCTCCTTCCTCCTATTTTTTTCTGACCTGTTTTTGTTGACTTTAGTACTCTGAGCACTTTACCACTACTAACCGGTGCTAAAGTGCATATGCTCTCTTTGTAAATTGTATGTGTAATTGGCTTTCCATGACTGGCAAATTTGATTTACTTCTAAGACCCTAGTACAGTGCACTAGAGGTTCCCGGGGCCAGTAAATCAAATGCTACTAGTGGGCCTGCAGCTCTGGTTGTGCCACCCAAATTAGTAGCTCTGTAAATATGGCTCTGGCCTGCCACTGCACTGTCTGTGAGTACAGTTTTAATTGCCAATTCGACTTGGCAAGTGTACCCACTTGCCAGGCCTAACCCTTCCCTTTTTATACATGTAAGGCATCCCTAAGGTAGGCCCTAGGTAGCCCCATGGGCAGGGTGCAGTGTATGTTAAAGGTGGGACATATACTTCTGTGTTTTACATATCCTGACAGTGAAATACTGCTACATTCGTTTTTCAGTGTTGCAAGGCCTATCTCTCTCATAGGTTAACATGGGGCGGCCTTTAAATACGATTAAAGCGTAGATTCCCTTTGGGAGCAGATAGACATGTGAAGTTTGTAGTGTCTGAACTCCTAATTTGAAAATACATCTTTTAGTAAGGTCGGTTTTGAGATTGTGTGTTTGAAAATGTCACCTTCTTAAACCATTCTGTGACTCTGCCTGTTTGTGGATTCCCTGTTTGGGTTAGTTTGAAAGTTGGGCTGTTTGCACCTCTCTCTACACAGTGACACAAAGGGAGCTGCAGGAGGAACAGTATCAGGGGATCAATAAGGACTTGCAGGTCATTACCACCACTTTTATCTCCATAGCAGGGGTGCTGGCAGACATGGCCAACATCATGAGGGAAGCAACAGCACACCAGCAGGCCCCTACCACTAGACAATCCATTGCCCAGCACTCCACTTCTTCTGCAGCTAGTGGGCAGGAGGCCCCGACACAGGACCCACAGGCCACCAGCACCCCTCCCCCTGCAGAAGGTGAACCACCTGCAAATATTCCCTGCAACACAGACAGAAGCCAGAGACACTTGCCAAGACCACCGCCGGCAAATGAGACTCTCCTGATTGTCCCCCTTGTGTCCCACACTGTCACCTTGTCCACTTTGAACTGCCTTTGCTCCCCTTCCTATGGCCCCTTGGACACTGGACCTGTGCTACAAACTGACTGGAACAATACCCTGGACTTTCCTTCATCATCACCCCATTCCATTGCACTTTTCCCTCAATTTCATAGCACTACAATAAACACCCTTGAACAAAACTTGACTACTAGTATTTTATGTGTTGAAAATGTGCATTTATGGAAACAGTCACATCTATTGCAAATGATCTGAACACTGTGAGAACATAGAAATAATGACCTGTAGCTGTCTGTACTCATCACATCAGTACACAGTTTTTATCTCACCGAAATCTGTAAAATGACAAGCCATAGGTGACAGTAAGATGAGAAGCAATGGAAGTTAATGCCATCATGCTACAGCCACACAGAAATCATCAATAGTCAGAGGAATGGTCAGTCGCACTGTCTCACCTGTGTGTCAATGGAAATATTGAAGTATAACTGATATTCGATTGCCCTCATCCTCATCCTCTGCCTCTTCATCCTCACCGTCTTCAGGGTCCACTGCTGCCACAGGGGCGTCTCCAGTCTCCTACTCCTGCAGAAAGGGTACATGCCTTCTGAGGGCCAGGTTGTGCACCATGCAGCATGCCACTACCATCTGGCAGACCTTCCCAGGTGAGAAGCACAGGGATCCACCTGTCAGATGGAAGCACCTGAACCTGGCCTTCAGGAGGCCGAAGGTCCTCTCAGTGATCCTTCTGATTCACCCATGTGCCTCATTATAACGTTCCTCTGCCCCTGTCCTGGCATTCCCCACAGAGGTCAGCAGCCATGATAGGTTTGAGTAGCCTGAGTCACCTGGAAGTATTGAATGACAACATTTAGCCTCACACAATGATTTGGGGATGACACCTGAAGGCATACACTAAATACAGTGTGGTGGGGACCATGGCTCACCTATTAACCACACCCTGTGCCTCTGTAGTTGGGCCATCACATTTGGGATGCTGCTATTCTCTAGAACAAAGGCATAATGTACGACCCAGGATACTTAGCATTGACGTCGGAGATGTACTGGTCCACCAGGCACACCATCTGCACATTCAGTGAGTGGAAACTCTTCCGATTCCGGAACACCTGTTCATTCTGGCAGGGGGGGCTAACACAATATGTGTTCTGTTAATGGCTCCAACAATATTGGGTATATGTCCCATTGCATAGAATCCAGCCTTCACAGTCGCCAGATCTTCCACCTGGGGGAAAACTACATAGCTGCACATGTGTTTCACCAGGGCAGACAAAACTCTTGCCAGCACGATTGAGAACATTGGCTGTGACATTCCTGCTGCCAAGCCAACTGTCACTTTGAAAGAATCAGTTGCCAGGAAATGGAGCACTGATAGCACTTGCACAAGTGGGGGGATCCCAGTTGGATGACGGATATCAGATATCAAGTCAGGCTCCAATTGGGCACACAGCTCTGTGATTGTGGCCCTGTCCAGTCTATAGGTGAGCATAACATGCCTGTCCTCCAGTGTAGCCAAGTCCACATGGAGACTGTACACAATATATACAATATATATATTTAACTGCAGCGGTAGGTATCTAAGGGACACAAGAGTGAGTAGGCTGTCACAATTTGAACAATGGAATCCCAACCTCAGTGTTCATAGTGCATTTCGGTGATGGGACAGTGGGAACGGCGAGGTATGTGCTAATCTAGGCTGTGACGCAGTTAAGGTTGATATGACCGTTGTCTGCCACCATGAAATGGTGACCGCCTGTCCTGTATGTAGGGACAGGTAGAAGTGAGGTAATTGCACCGAAGTTGGGCGTTGTGGCGGAAGGCGGTCTCGCACCCCTGTGACAGTGTACACCCCTGCGGACGTGACCACCATTTTATATCTAATTCCTCACTTGTTTCCTGACCTTCAACAGGAGAACACCTACATTGCATGTGCTGATGTGACCTGTGTCTGGAACCTACCATGGCCTGTGTGACCTGGGAAGGGCCCATACCTTCATTTCTGAGGACATGGGGCGATTAGTGGATGGGGTCCTACCCTAGTACCACCTGCTGTATGGGCCTCCAGACCAACAGGTGAGTACACCTTGGGCACGATGCATGTGTGAAGGATGCATGGAGATGTGTGTGCAACCATCGTGTCATCGGAGGGATGTCTTGTGGTGGTTTACATGGTGTGCGCCAGCCGATGTGTGTGCCAATGGTAACGGAAACAGGATTGGTGGGCCATGCATATGACAGGCTGGATTGTATGTGTAATGGTGTCCTCCTGTCTGTATTACCTCTGCAGGTCAGCACTCATAAAAAGAAGGAATTATGGTGTACCATCGCCAAGGACGTGCGGACCCTGGGGGTCTATGGCAGGTGGAGCACCCACTGTCGGAAACAATGGTAACGGAAACAGGATTGCTGGGCATGAAAGACTGCGAGGCCCAGCTGGGGATGGAAGGGGTGCTCGTCGGAACCTGACCACCCTGATGGCCCGCATACTGGCGGTGGCCTACCCAGAGCTGGATGGGCACTTGAGGGAATCAGAGCAGCCAAAAGGGGGTGAGTAAACTGGGCATTATTACAATAATTGGCAGGTGTCATGGGATCCGGGTGGTGGATGTGAGTTAGTGGGTGCCTCTAAGGCCAGACCAGACATTACAGCGTGACTCAGCTCCAGGGTAATGGGTGTGTGGCAAATGCAGGTATCCTAACTTATTAGCATTTCATGTCAGTCAGGGCTTTGTGGATACCAGGAGAGGTGCAGTTGGAGGTGTGTGGCCCTCATCTTGCCATGGCATCAAGCCAAATCACTGACAGTGCAATGCATAGTGATCAAGCCTGATCCCTGTGTGGTACAGTGCTGTGTATGCCAACTGTGGTGTTGGTGCAGTAATTGACCCAGTGATCCTTTTTCTCTCTCCCCCCTTTTTTCTTCTGCCATCCTTTCTATGTGTGCATTAGCATCATCTGGTGGAGGAGCAGCGGCACCGGTGACAGAGGGAGCTGCATCCCACAGGATCCTAGAGGCAGAGTCCACCAACACCAAGGCAACCAGTGGGACGGAGGGCGAGGGGAGCAGCACGGCGGAGGTGACAACACTGACTTGGATACCTCCTCCGATCGAAGCTCCCTGATGGTGGCGGACACCTCTGAGACCACTTCAGCTGCTGGTACAGCCGGCACCCCTGTACCAGCACCACCCTCCAAATAGCCCCTCAGCGAGTTGCCCGTGCTCGCTCACCCAGAAGGGTGGGCATCTTCTTCACCCCAGGTACTTCAGGCCCTGCTCCAGTGAGCCCTGCTGCCCTGAGTGAGGAGGCTATTGACCTCCTGAGAGCCATCTCTGTAGAGCAGTCAACCATTGTGAATGCCATTCACGGTGGATTGCCGGCCCAACAGAGATCGATTCAGGCTCTAGCCTCTTCTCCGATTGCAGCCATTGTCGCTACCATCCCCCCTCCAACTCGCACTTCCCACTCCCAGTCTCCACAACCCCAACCTATCCCATGCACACATACAGACGAGCATGCACACAAGACAACACACAAGAGTGGCACAGTCCGACACAGGCACCACACTTCATCCCACAAACACTCACCCAAATACCAGACAGTTGCAGACACAACCATATCCACTGCCTCCACTGTCTCCCCTCCTCCTCCACCTCCTTCACAATCTCTTCCACACTCACACTTGCATGCACTGCATCAACATCCACCACCAGCATCACCACACCATGCAGCACACACACCTCACTAGCAGACACCTCCACAACATCCATGCACACATCTCCTGTGTCCTCTCCCACATTTTCTGTCCCCCCCACCCTAAAGGAACAAATGCAAGCACTGACACACCCAATAGTCATCCACCTCACATCAGCACACTGCCTATGCACCTGCATCCAAGACCAGCAGACATACACCTCCTACAACCACTTCCCCAACCTCCACTCCCATCCCTCCTCCCTCATCCCGCCCTACCGTCCCTAAGAAGCTTTTCCTTGACCAACTTGACCTCTTCCCTCCCCCTCCCCATCCTGCTCGTAAGAGCAGGGTTCCAACGACCCAGCCCAGCACCTCAGCCAAACAGTCCACAAGGACAGAGGTGGCGCCACCTAGTCGTGGTGGCAAGTCAGTGAAGGATCCCACTCCACCAGCCAGGAAGGTTAAGGATCCCACACCTCCTGCCATAAAGGGGAAGGAGCCCACACCTCCTGCCAAGAAGGAAAAGGAGCCTGCACCTCCTGCCATGAAGGGGAAGGAGCTTGCACCTCCTGCCATAAAGGGGAAAAAGCCCTCCACCCGGAAGGCTAAGGAATACGCACAACCTGCAGTGAAGGGGAAGAAGCCCTCAACGCCTGCCAGGAAGGGTAAGGATCCAACACCTCCTGCCATGAAGGGGAAGAAGCCCTCGACTCCAGCGGAGGCCATCAGGGTGACACCACCACTGCCACCACCAGTGGTCATGGGGCCCTCATCACGAGCTGAGGAAATGCATCCCTCACCTCCGGCAGAGGCTTCCCAGGAGGCACCTCCACCTGCCAAAACAGTGCAGCCCTTATCTCCAGCAGAGGCTGCCCAGAAGGCACTTCCACCTGCAGAGATAGTGCAGTCCTCACCTCCAGTAGAGGCTTCCAAGGAGGCACCTTCACCTGCTGACACTGTGCAGCCCTCACCTCCAGATGACACAGTGCAGCTATTACTACCAGCGGAAGCCATGTAGGACACCCCCCGGGGACTGCTGTACAAGGGGCCCCCTCCACGAGCAGTGGGCATGTTCCACACCTGAGAGATTGTGACCTTGCACTCCCCAGGACAGAGAAATGGGCATGTGTCTGGTGTGTGTCGTACGTGTGTGTGTGTCACTCCCGTTTTCCTCCCTGCCTCCCTTGTGCGCTAGGTGGCTGTACTCACTGTCATCCTCTTCGTTGGCGTTGATATCCCAGGTGGAACTTGACATAGATGAGCATCTGGAAGATTTGTAGTTCCGGTTTTATGGCAGCGTTGTTCTTCCCTGTGTCTCCGATGGTGAGTCTTTGCTCTTCTGTGCAGTGTTTCCGCCAGGCTTTTGATGGTGTTGGTTCTGCCTCGGAAATCGTGGTGGATTGTAGGGTCGAAATATGGTGGGCAGTACTTTGTCTACTCACCACGGCTGTTGTTGGCTACAGACGTGTTGAGTGTTGTTAATGCCCTGGTTGGTGGTGTGGTACATTGGCTCTCTATGGGAGTTTTCGCCACCATGGTCATAATTTGACGGTAATTACCACCAGCCTGTTGGTGATATTACCGCCACTTTATCACTCACCGCCAGGGTCATAATGAGGGCCTAAGATTCTTATTCTCTGAAAATTCATAACTTGACTTATGTATGTTGGATGTTTGTTGTTTTGGTCTTGTTTTGTTTAGATAAATATTCTCTATTTTTCTAAACCTGTGTTGTGTCATTTTGTAGTGTTTTCACTGAATTTCTGTGTTTTGATACAAATACTTTACACATTGCTTCTGAAGTTAAGCCTGCCTGCTTGTGCCAAGCTACCAATGGGGTGAGCTGGGGTTAACTGAGGGTGATTATCCTTTACCCTGACTAGAGTGAGGGTCCTTGCTTGGACAGAGGGTAACCTGACTGCCAACCAAAGACCCTGTTCCTAACAGCTGGTATGCCATTTGGATGACTTATGGCTGGCATCCGATCTGGCTCCAAATGACAACAGAGATCCATGATCCTCTGCCTATCCAGGCAGTACAAGTGTATGACATGTCTATTCTCCATGGTCTGCAAGTCTGAATGTGGACGGTACACAGGAGGGTGTCATATCCTTCTCCTCCCAGGGTAACTATGTGGGCCACAAGGAAAAAAAGGCAGTCACTCAATGTGTCCCAAGCAATTTACATTATACGT
This sequence comes from Pleurodeles waltl, assembly GCF_031143425.1. Taxonomy (NCBI): domain Eukaryota; kingdom Metazoa; phylum Chordata; class Amphibia; order Caudata; family Salamandridae; genus Pleurodeles; species Pleurodeles waltl. The sequence continues at coordinate 317,364,010 of NC_090444.1, forward strand.
TTCACACATTAAATGTGTCATGTCATGTGAGTCACTGTAAACATGATACACAGCACACACCAGGGATGACACTTGCACAATTGTGACATTTAGATGCCTTGCTTATTGGCATATGTGTACAAAAACCTCTATCTGGTCAGCTACATCTCGTCCAAATTGTTCCATAAACGATATACTATACTATACTATTCTACTGCTATTATACCTCTGGGAGCAATCATGCTACGTCCTACAGGTGATAGCCCCCCTGTAGTCTCACCCAAAGGGCTTGAGAAGCTGGGGGAGGAGGTCCTGCCCCTGTATGAACAGCTCTATTGTGCACCAGAGTAGCAGGAAAGTACACCATTTCCACACTTTTCTCTGTATCCCTACCTACATCATCTGTCATCATCCTTAAGCCTAGTTTGCATGATTGTGTCTGCAAAGCCCTGAGGTGTTGTCAGTGTACATAAATGGTTGAGACAATGGTTATATATCTATGTCAACTGTCAGGCTTGGAGTCCTGGGACAATGTGATGAGTGTGCATTGAGTGTTCCCTGAACCAACTTGTGTTTGATGCACGTCTAGGTGAGGTGTCCTGGCAGCCACCCCCAGCATAATCTTGCCACTAGATGCCTGTAATGTGTTTTCACATGTGGTTGCATGAAGGCTGTAGAGTTGAATGCATGTTATATGTGTTGGTTCATCACCATGTGTGCTCCTCCTATGTTTGCAGAGTGATATCTGGCCACATTTGGCATTGTTGGACTGTTGTTCTGAAGCCAAGTAAGGACTCACTCTGCCCCTCAGCTCTGCAAATAGGCAGCCAATGTAAATTGGCTGTGGGCTACATGATGTACAGTGATCCATGTGATGTTTTTGGGCATGGAGTATTATGTAGTTATGTCTGCACAGTTCGCATAGAAGGGGGCCTGTGTATTGTCAGTCACTGCATAACTGGACACCCGGGTTGGTATTGATTCACATTTCCCCAACAAGTGTGACACAATACTCTCTCCCTGTATCCCTGGACAGCATGTGATGGGGCCAAATCATGCCTCACAGCCAATATGTATCTTCTTGAGGCCATGCCCACTGATTACTATTCGATTTGCATTGGGGGCAGGGTCATAATCTGTGACTGATGTGCTCATAGTATATCTGACTATTTGTGTCACCTAGCCTTGACGATCCCTTGATGCTATTGCCCTGTTATCTCTTTCATCTAGCTCTGATGTGTCCAGTGCATTCCCATAATATTTTGGACATTGCACACATTGCACATCAGCATGTAGTGTGCTGTAGAGTGATGTGCCATGATGTTGGGCTCTGCTGTTATAGTTATGAGGCTGACCGTGTACAATGCAGTGCCAGGTTTCCCCTTCAGTACTATAGTTTTGTGAACACACATGTGTGGATGTGTGTCCCAAAATGGTGATATGACACACAGACCACCACCACCAGAACTAGCAGGTGCCTGCATCTGTATCTGCACATGTCCACACATGGACAGGCTTGCCCTTTTGTGTGCTCAACGTGTCACACCCTGAAATGTGGTCCAAGCACAATGGGTCTGTATGTAGGCTTACTGTGCATGTCAGGACTGTACAAAGCTGGTGACATTTAGTGGCCGTGGATGCATTTGTGCATTGATTGCAGTGTACTTTACCTGTCAACTGCCACATTGTGAGGTGTGTTTCATCATGTTATTTATTAATGTCATGTGATTAACTCATGTCTTATCCAAGTCACTAATTTTATGCCTTGTCAGTGCAGGCCCCGTGCTGAGGAGTGTGTATACTGCTCCCTATTTTGAAGTGTTTGCAGTCATATCCCTGAGTCCAATGCATGTTCTGTGCCACTGGTGGACAGGATAGTCAGGACAGGATGTAAGTAACATATATGTGACTACTTCATTTTGTATGAGACTTGTGGACATATTATTCTGTCTTGTCATTTGCATCCATGCAGGTAAAAATCCATCAGAAGAAGATGATCTGGGGTGCCATTATCAAGAAGGTGCGCACCCTGGGGGTGGTGTGTGTGTGCCATGGCAGATGGATGTGTTTGTGTATTGTATGTGTTGGCAGTCCGGGCAGTGTTGGGTGTGAGTTTGTGGAATGATTTTATTTGTGCATTGGTTGTGTTGTTGTTGCTTTGTGTGTGTATGCTTGCAGCCTTCTATGTCCCTGAGCCTGTACTGTGTATCCGTATGTAAATGTATGATATTGCTGTGCAGTGCATGTTTGTTCTGGCTAAGTGTCAAAGCCCAGCTCACCTGAGTCCTTGTTCAGTTCTGATGGAGGTTGAAGACAATCCGACCCCACCCTGAAACTGCTTGTTCCAGCTCACTAGTTTTTAAAACAGTGCAGTAAGAACAGAAGCTCAAGGGAAGGGGGGAAGTGGATAAAATAAAAAAAGAGACAACACCGTTCTTGCGTTTCCACTGTTGAAGTGCTGCACAAATTTGCGGCCCTTTCTGACTTCTGTAGAAACTGGTGCCTAATGAAACATAAACAAAGAACAGATAAGTACAACCTATTCCTAACTGGGTTCCTGACTATCCCTTTATTTATTAAAAATTCTCTTCTAAAAGTACCTCTTGGATCCTGGTCTCTAGCTTCCAGGTTTGGAATGTGTTACTGCTCTGGGATGTGCTTTCTATTACTCTAAAGCTTTTTTCCCATATTTCCAGAATCTTTTATAAAACAAATACTGTACTTTTACATCAAAATACAGCATGTAATTTGTGCAAGTCCTTGATTTACTGTTTGCCTTGCTGTTAATGGTTTCCACTGTTCGATTCTTAAAAGTTCCATAAAAAAAATATGTTTGCTTCACACAGTTCCGCAAAGTATTCTTGTAACAAAGAGTTTGAATCACAATGTTCGTGGAAGGTATCTTGTTTCAAATTGTCTATACACGAATCCAGAAATTGTTGCCAAAGTTCTTTCAGGTAATAAAAGGTTTTGCACTTACTTGTTGCTGGCAAGAGATACTGATCAGTCTAACCTTGTCTTCTTTCTCTTTTGCAGGTTGCTTGTAGGAGAGAGGCTGAGGCAAGGAGGAACCGGAAACCGGAAGAAGGAAGAGCCAGCAGCTGCGCCCATTGAAGCCAATGGAAGTCTGTAGAGAGCAGGAGTGCCAGCACCGAGGGATCTGTTCTCAGGTAAGCGGGAGGTAGACGAGCACAAGCACTGGGTGAGGCTCGGGGGCTGCCTTTTATAAACAGGGCTGGGTGTGGTCCTCACATGCTGCATATGTTTTTGAAAGGTGTGCAGAGCTGGGTGTGGTTTGAAGAGCTGGGTGTGGTCCTCACATGCTGCACATGTTCTTGAAAGGTGTGCAGAGTTTCAGTTATTATGCAAATGAGTTGAATTAACACATGGCCTAGAGAGGAGTGTTTTAAAGAAGCCTTGGTAAAAGCAAGGCCCAATGTGTAAACAAAACAGCACATTAAACAACATACACAGAAGCCTAGGGGGGAGGGGGAAAGGTGAGATAACAAGAAAGGCTTTCAATAGTAAGTTTAAAAGGGAGCTATTACAGGACCCACTAGTGCAGTGAGAGGGGACATGCTCTTTGCTGTGCACAAACCCTAACAGTTGCCCCCCTCAAAGGCCCTCCTACAGGACGGGGTTTTCCTGGATTTTTTAAATAAAACCATCTATTCAGCTGTGGGGCATGTACATATGATGCTGGTTCCCATGAATTCTCAGATTCATCATATCCTTTCCATTCTACTAAATAAAACAGACGTCCACTAATTCTTTTTGAGTCTTTTATGCTTTTCACTTCATATTCTAGATTTCCCTTAATTGGTATGGGTGGAGGTGGTGGTTCAGGTCGGGTTTTTGGATTGTACGGCTTAAGCAAGGACACATGGAATGTAGTATGTACTGGATATTCTTTTGGTAAATCTAATTTTACTGTTACCGGGTTTACTATGGCAGTTATACTAAAGGGTCCAATGAAACGTGGTTGCAGCTTTCGGGATCCCTCTATGTTTAGATTCTTTGTGGAGAGCCATACCTTGTCACCGATTTTATACATTGGGGCCTCAGATCTGTGTTTGTCTGCTTGTCTTTTCATGCTTTCCTTGTACTTTAATAAATGTTTCCTGGCTTTGTCTTGTATGTCACCTAACCTCGTTAGTCTATCCGTTACTGTAGGTAACAGAGAATCTTCTAACAAAATGGGTATAGCTCTTGGATGATACCCCTGCAAGAAATAGAATGGTGAGCAAAGTAGAGCTGAATGCTCAGTATTATTATAAACAAACTCCGCTACAGGGAGAGCTTCCAACCATTCACTAGAATAATCAGCCAATAAACAACGTAGCGTTTGAAGTAAGGTTTGGTTCAGTCGTTCAGTCTGTCCATCTGTCTCTGGGTGGAAAGCAGTGGATAATGCCACATCTATTTTCAGTTTTTTACATAATTTTTTCCAAAATTTAGAGTTGAACTGGCTCCCTCGGTCTGACACCACTTTGCTTGGTAAACCATGTAAACGCACAATTTCCTTTATAAAAATATCGGCAAATTCTGCCGCCGTGGGTAATTTCCGTAATGGTACAAAATGTGCCATTTTAGATAAAAAATCCACTATAACCAACACTGTTGTGAAAGATTTTACAGGTGGTAAACCTACAATAAAGTCTACGCTCACAGTGTGCCAAGGTTGTTTGGGTGTTGGCATTGGTATTAACAAGCCGTCAGGGGCCTTATGAGAAGATTTATGTCTTGCACAAATTGGACAGGTAGTGACAAATTGCTTAATGTCCTTTCTTATAGTGTCCCACCAAAAGTGTTTTTGCACATTTTCCAGGGTTTTTACCCAACCAGGATGACCTGCCAACGGTGAGGCGTGATGCCAAATTATCACCTGTGTTTGTAATTCAGAGGTGGGCACTAACAGCATGTTGTCGTGATACAATAAACCTCGTTATATTGTGTTATGGGAATCCTTTGACCAATCCTGAGGTGCTATTTGCATGTGTGCATTATATAGATCTGTGATGAAATCCTTCTGTTGTACTGGTGCCAAAAACTTTTGGGGAGGAATAATGGGTTCTCCTATTTTATCTTGTTTCATGTCTGAGGTATGTCCGTATCTAGATAACACATCAGATTGAATTTGTTGTGCACCTGGTCTATAGGTTATTACAAAGTCAAATGTGCTAAAAAAAATTAACCAGCGCATCTGACGTGGTGTTAGTGCTTTAAGTGATCCAAAAAACTGTAGGTTCCTATGGTCAGAAAAGATTGTAACTGGGTACTTGGCTCCCATTAAATGGTGCCTCCATTCTGAAAAGGCTACTTTGATAGCTAGTAGTTCCCTTTCAGCCACAGTGTAATTTTGTTCAGCTGGTAATAACTTTTTGGAATAGAAGGCTATAGGATCTAACTGGCCATCTACTGCATCTCGTTGAGAGAGAACTCCTCCTAAAGCTACTTGTGAAGCATCCGCTTCAACAAAAAAGGGCAAGCCAGGATCAGGATGTTTCAGAATTGGGGCTGAAGTGAACTTTTGTTTTAGGAGTTGAAAGGCGTGTGCCGCCTCATCAGTCCAAAGAAATCGTTGCCCTTTCCGCAATAAGGTAGTTATTGGGGCCGCAATGTCTGCAAAATGTGCAATAAACCTCCTATAAAAATTGGCGAAACCCAGAAATTTCTGAATATCTTTTACAGAGGATGGTTCGGGCCAATCAGCAATAGCACTGATTTTCTTTACATCCATAGTTATTCCTTGAGGTGACAGGCAGTATCCTAAAAAGTCCACCTTGCTGACATTAAAAGTACACTTTTCTAACTTAGCAAAAAGATGGTTTTCTTTTAACTTTGATAATACTGCACAAACATGTTGGGTATGTTCTTCTGTGTTCTTAGAGTAAATGAGGATGTCGTCTATGTATACTATGACACAAACGTACAGGAATTTGTGTAGGACTTCATTTATAAATAACTGAAAGGCCGCAGGGGCATTACATAACCCAAAGGGCATTACTGTGTACTCAAATAAACCAAACCTTGTCTTGAAAGCTGTCTTCCACTCATCCCCCTCTTTTACTCGGACCAGGTGGTAAGCTCCCCGCAGATCTAGTTTAGTGTATACAGTAGAATGTCTTAATTGATCCAACAACACAGGTATTAGAGGAAGTGGATATTTATTCTTTATTGTAGCCTTATTTAGTCCTCTATAATCGATTCACGCGCGCAGGGATTTATCCGGCTTCGGGATAAAAAAGAGTGGAGATGACACCGGAGATGTGGAATGACGGATGAACCCAGACTGTAGTAGGTCATCTAGGTAGGTTCTTAAGTATTTGGTTTCTTCGTCAGTCAAAGCATATACTCTGTTATTAGGTAAAGGGGCCCCTGGGATAAGATCTATACGACAGTCATAAGACCGATGTGGGGGCAGCACACTAGCCTTTACTGGATCAAAGACGTCTTTAAAGTCAGAATATTCAGGAGGGAGACTTGGTTCATCTTGTGTAACACTAGCACAGTGTAATACTGTGCTCTGTTCTGTACCTGCTTCTTGATAGCAATTGGTTCTACAGAAAGAGGAATCCAAAGTAACAGTTCTATTCACCCAATCAATTTTTGGGTTATGAGTTGTTAACCAGGGTACCCCGAGAATCAAACCAAAATTAGGAGTATCTATCAGATCAAAGCTAATCACCTCTGTGTACCCATTCTGACAGACCATAACAAGTGGACTTGTTTGTTTTGTGATTAATCCAGAGGTCAATTCTGACCCATCCACTGCACATACTGCTTCTGGACAAGGCTTTAGGCACATAGGAAGTCCTAAGTTTTCAGCTAACTTATTATCCACAAAATTTCCTGTCGCGCCTGAGTCCAGTAGGACAGGGAGAGAATGCCTCACTTGGGTAGTAACAATTAAAACGACCTGAATTATGAAATGTCTAGGTATGTGCGGTACCATGAAGGCTGCAGCATTAGAGGTTTGATTAAGATGTTTTCTCGAACAAGTAACCTCTCCCCTTGTCGAGCTTAATCGTTTCCCGATTCAGTTGAGGAGGTGGAGGAAACAGCACCCTTTCGTGGATTTTTAGGCTTTACTGGACATTCTCTGGCAAAGTGACCTGCCCTTCCACAATATAAACATAATTGAAGTTTTCTCCTTCTTTCTTTTTCCTCTGATGTGAGTGGACCTCTGAGTGTCCCTATTTGCATAGGCTCAGGTTCAGGGAGTTTATTATCTGGGTCTTTCTTCTCGTGTCTAATAAAAGTTAACCGTGATTCCAGTTTGTATTTATCTCCCTTTCTTTCTCCTAGTCTATGTTCTAATTTCACAACTAAATCTACAAAGTCCGAATAGTCTTCTGGCAAATCAACGATATGAGCCAGCGCGTCTTTTAACTCGTCTCTCAAACCTTTATAAAAAAGGGAGACACGCTTTTCTTCTGGCCACTGTGTCTCGGTGAGTAAACGATTAAAACTAGTGAGATAGGTCAATAAATCCTTGTTACCTTGTTTAAGATTTAAAAGCTCATTATCACTTGCCTGCATAAAAGTGTGTTTTGCAAAAACGCTGGTCATGGTACGTTTAAATTGATTCCAATTATGGAGGATGGGATCATCTCTCTCCACGAAAGGAATTGACCAATTGGCTGCTGTGCCACCCAAATAAGACAAGACGAATGCCACTTTCGTAGCATCAGTAGGCAACTGTTGTGGCTTACAAACGAAGTGTAATTGACATTGATTGATAAAAACATGGAATTTGTTACTATCTCCATGAAAACGTTCAGGTGCTGCTAAGGGCACAGCATTAGGAACATTAACAGTGACCTCAACTGGGGGAGGCAAAGTTGTATGTTTTGATGGCGCCCCTGTCTCTGAGGAGGTTTTAAACAAAGGCGTAAAAGCTGTGTTCCACTGAGATCCCCTAAATTTATACCTGCTTAAATCCTGTTGTAATGAGGTATTCTCCATCTTTAATCTCTCTATTTCCTCTTGCATATGTTTCAAGATGCCAGACACTGATTCACTATGAGCCAAGTCCTCATTTAGGGCCTGCGCCATATCCATGACGTCAATGCCCTCTATTTCTTCCCCGGTATTCATCGTCCACCAGAACGGAAATTTTTTAAGGCTTGTGCTTCTGTCAAAGCCCCGCTCACCTGAGTCCTTGTTCAGTTCTGATGGAGGTTGAAGACAATCCGACCCCACCCTGAAACTGCTTGTTCCAGCTCACTAGTTTTTAAAACAGTGCACTAAGAACAGAAGCTCAAGGGAAGGGGGGAAGTGGATAAAATAAAAAAAGAGACAACACCGTTCTTGCGTTTCCACTGTTGAAGTGCTGCACAAATTTGCGGCCCTTTCTGACTTCTGTAGAAACTGGTGCCTAATGAAACATAAACAAAGAACAGATAAGTACAACCTATTCCTAACTGGGTTCCTGACTATCCCTTTATTTATTAAAAATTATCTTCTAAAAGTACCTCTTGGATCCTGGTCTCTAGCTTCCAGGTTTGGAATGTGTTACTGCTCTGGGATGTGCTTTCTATTACTCTAAAGCTTTTTTCCCATATTTCCAGAATCTTTTATAAAACAAATACTGTACTTTTACATCAAAATACAGCATGTAATTTGTGCAAGTCCTTGATTTACTGTTTGCCTTGCTTTTAATGGTTTCCACTGTTCGATTCTTAAAAGTTCCATAAAACAAATATGTTTGCTTCACACAGTTCTGCAAAGTATTCTTGTAACAAAGAGTTTGAATCACTATGTTCGTGGAAGGTATCTTGTTTCAAATTGTCTATACACAAATCCAGAAATTGTTGCCAAAGTTCTTTCAGGTAATAAAAAGTTTTGCACTTACTTGTTGCTGGCAAGAGATACTGATCAGTCTAACCTTGTCTTCTTTCTCTTTTGCAGGTTGCTTGTAGGAGAGAGGCTGAGGCAAGGAGGAACCTGAAACCGGAAGAAGGAAGAGCCAGCAGCTGCGCCCATTGAAGCCAATGGAAGTCTGTAGAGAGCAGGAGTGCCAGCGCCGAGGGATCTGTTCTCAGGTAAGCGGGAGGTAGACGAGCACAAGCACTGGGTGAGGCTCGGGGGCTGCCTTTTATAGACAGGGCTGGGTGTGGTCCTCACATGCTGCACATGTTTTTGAAAAGTGTGCAGAGCTGGGTGTGGTTTGAAGAGCTGGGTGTGGTCCTCACATGCTGCACATGTTCTTGAAAGGTGTGCAGAGTTTCAGTTATTATGCAAATGAGTTGAATTAACAAATGGCCTAGAGAGGAGTGTTTTAAAGAAGCCTTGGTAAAAGCAAGGCCCAATGTGTAAACAAAACAGCACATTAAACAACATACACAGAAGCATAGGGGGGAGGGGGAAAGGTGAGATAACAAGAAAGGCTTTCAATAGTAAGTTTAAAAGGGAGCTATTACAGGACCCACTAGTGCAGTGAGAGGGGACATGCTCTTTGCTGTGCACAAACCCTAACACTAAGTGTGCATGTTGTGAATGTGTGTGTGTTTATGTTGCAGTATTCAAGTGTATGTGTCTGGGAAGATAGGTGTAGCTGCTTGTCTTGGCGTTCCCTCCATAATGTGTTTGGTGGCAGAAAAAAATGTTACACATGTTAATGATACAGGTAGGTGTGTGTACTTATAGTTGGTGTTTTGGCACCCCTTGTCTCTCAGCGAGCAGGAGCAGCAGCATGACATTTAGGGATGGCTCCATGGTGGATCTGGGAATGTATTGCTGTCTGCAGTGAGTTTCTTCCTTTAAACTGCTTCATTCTGCCTACTGGTACATGGTGCTTGGACCGCGGCTGTCACATTGGCGATGTGCAACTTGGTAATAAGACCGGCAGAAACATGGCCTCTGCCGGCCTATGTCTGCCTCAAAAATAATTATTTCCTAAAACTATTGGATAACTAATTTCTTTCCCCCCTCAATATTCACAGGGCTCAAAGACAATTGACAGAACAAGGAACGTTCTGAAATGAACCTGGAGTGTAATTTTCTCTGCATATATTTTGTATTTAAGGCTGATTTTGAAAGACCAAAGTGCAAACCTCTTATACTGATCTCACAACACTCAAATAATACTTACTCATAAAGCTCAAATAATATATTTAAAATCCAAAATATGAGAATATGGACATGTTATGATACTACACCAAGTAGCATTTGTGTTTTATTGGTTGTGTTATATTACCTTAAATACACTTATGTAAAATTGATTTGACTTTCTTTCTTTAAAATATGTGATTTTAACAGATTATATTTTTGTTACTGTTTAACATATTGTATTCTCTCTGTTTTTGAGAAATATGCATCCCATTTTTGTGTCAAATTTTGTCATCCTTTGTTGGTTGTCTTTTCCACACGGATGGAGGTCACCTCTTTGTAGATTTCTTTTAGTGTTGGTCATCATTATTTACCCTCATGTTTTATTTACATCTATAATCTTTATTTTCTTCCTTTTAGTTGTTGAATGTCTGTTCTTTCTTTGTATGAACTCTGATTCTGACTTTTTCTTTCCTTCTTCCACACTTTCTTACTTTCTGTTCTCCTAATGTTCGAGCAATTAAATTCATAATTTTAGAATCGGTTCATGTCTTCACTGTCATTAAGGTAAATTTATATGTGTCTTTTTATTTCTAACATAATCAGATTTATTGCATGGGTAGTCTTCCCCAACCTTTCTTGCCTGCCTCCCTCCATTTTTCTGATCTCACATTTGTTGGTTATAGGACTTTACATCTGCTGACCAGTGCTAAAGTGCTTGTGATCTCTCCACTAAACTTGGCAACATTGGTTCCTACCAAACTGGAATATTTAATTTATCTATAGGTCCCTAGTAAAGTACACTAGATGTGCTCAGAGCCCATAATTTAAAATCTACAAATGGGCCTGCAGCACTGACTGTACCATCCACATAAATATTTATATTTTTATTGTAGTTTTCAAAAGAAAATACTCCACCACTTGGGGCACATTGTCTATGCAGAATATTGTCTTCCAGATATAATATTATATTATTAAACTATATATAGCAAAAATATAGCAAGGGAAACAATCTAAGCAATTAATGTGTAGTCTCTTAACAAGGAATTGTTATGGAAAGGTATGCCCCTCATAGTTATATGTACACCCCGGTCGCTGCTCTTCTTGAACTAAGAACCAAAACCCATTCTCCCACCCTCTCCCCGTGTGCCTGCCTTCTTAGTGCCCCATAGATGTACAAGTGTAAATAACATGTTGATGGAGGGAAGTCTGTCTGGTGCCTCACAGACGTATATTCTGCTAAGCTGTCCTTTTTCTGGATGTGCCTTTGCATGTAACCCATTCTGTGGGCTACCTCCTAGAACTGCTAGCAAAGCAAGGGGGACATGCTATATCTCTTCAGGCATCAAAGGGCAAGGGTGCTGCAGAGTGTCTACTGGTGCCTTCCTCGCCGGGGCCACATCAAGGGAGCCCTGACCTTGCTTGGCTTCCCAAAGTCTCACCACAATCTCATATCCAGCCCACCTAATCACCTCCCTCTTCCACACTGCTTGTCGGGCCCCTAGGGGTTTTTCAGTTTCTAGTGATCTCCCTTTTGGCAAGGACAGAAGCCAAATCTTGAAATTGTCTCCTAACCTTTGACTTCTCTGTGTGTGGGAACCAACTCAATAGGCAATGGGCCGGGGTGCATGGGACCTCCCTTTCAGTGGTCTCAGCTGGTATCTCTGCTATACTTTCACAATAACTGGTCAACTCTGGACAACTCCAAAGCATATGGAAAAATTTGGCTCCTCCCCCTCCATAGTGGGGGCATTTTGCATCAGTCAAAGTGTAGTATCCGTTGATCCTCCCTGGTGTTAGTTACGCTCTGTGCAATACATAGAAATTGATACGTTTGAACATAACATTTCTAGTTGCCTTAGGCACTCATTCCCAAATGTTCACTCGGTCCCATTCTGGAATAGCAATACCCAAATCATCTTCCTACCAGGCCCTCAGAGCAGTCAGGTAGAAGTAATATGTCTCCTCGTAACCTCCTATATAAGAAAGTGACAGCTTTAAAGGTTCCTGAGGAAGTAACCACATACTAGCAGCATGCGTCCTGTGGTGGCTCCACCATGCCCACTCTCCAATGTCTACGAATAGCTGTTGTCACTGCCCTATGCAACAGAAAATGTCCTAACGTTAAGTCATGTCTCAGGCAAAATTCTTCAAACTGAAGGAACCCATCGGCCTCGAACAGGGCCCCAATCATAATCGACCTCGCTGTCACCCACTCTGCCAATCCTCACCAATCTCCCCCATGTGGGAGCTCCGTTAGGAATCTCATCAGGATATCAGGAGAGTATAATACCTGTATCCACGTCCTATGCAGGCACCTAGTCCAGCAGCAGAGCAGAACCTTGAATTCAGTAGTGTCGTCTGCGCTGGGGCACTGAATTCTGAATAGTGCTCTAGCCAGCTTGAGTCAACCTGGCACCAATTGGGGCCTATCCCTCCCTCTGAAAAGTCCACATGCCACCAGATGGGTCAGCCATTGCAACTGCACCACCAAGTAGTAGGACTCAAAGTCGGGCACAACCAAGTCACTTCTATGTGGCAGTCACTGAAGTGTAGATAACACCACACTCCAACGGCCCGAGCCCCAGAGAAAGCTTGTGATGATCTTATCAAAGTCCTAACAGAATGTCCTTGGGATTCAGATTGCTAGGGTGACAAAGAAATACCATAGGCGGGGAAGGGCAACCATTTTCAGCAATGCCACTCGTCAGCTATTGACAACAACAGTGTCCCATAGAAGTCAATAATGGCCCATAGGGCATGCACAGCCTTAACTACATTACTCTCCAGTACATCTTCAGGACCATGGTAAATGAGTACCCCAGATACTGAAAGCAGCTAGCTTCCCATTGCAATGTTCCCAGCCCCTCCAGACGAGCCCTGGGTGCCTGCATTGGGAATAAGCAGGATTTCTGCAAGTTACCACAGAGGTCTGACAGGGAGCCAAATCATTGCAGAAGATTCTAAACGTTCATCAGAGTCATCCCTGTATCCTGTAAGAAAAGCTATAGGTCATCTGCATATAACTTGATGTGGTGGACCTGGTTGCCCACCGTAATGCCCTGATAAATATTGCCAGTTCTAGCAAAGTAGACCAATGGCTCCATGGCTAGGGCAACAAAGGTGACAAGGGACAGCCATGTCTGCTGCTTGGCTCCATTCTTTAGCTCTCTGAGATAATGTGTTCAGTCCTAACTGTGGCCGAGGGGTCGGGGTATAGTAATCTGGTCCAAGCTACAAATCTGTGCCTGAGGCCCAAGTGCATCATCCCACCTTTACCAAAATAGCCATTCTAGGCTATTTAAGGCCTTCTCTAAGTCTGCAGCAAAGACTACAGCCTCTGCTCTATTGTACATAGTGACCCCAATATTGTAAAACGTTTGCAAATATTATGCTGTGTTGCGGCCCGGGAGGAATGCCACCTGGTCCCGATATATGAGAGTGGGCATATGGGGAAGGAGGCGGGTCGCTAGGATCCTACTCAATATTTTATAATCAGTGTTCAGCACAGACAATGGTCGGTAGGGCCTCTAGTCAAGGGCCGCCTACCCTGGCTTGAGCTAAGGCATGATCGGGAATTTGTGGGATGACTGTGGTACCCAGCCAGTATCCCTGGCAGCCTTGTAGAGGTCCAAAAATATGGGGGCCAGGTCGTCCACGTAGACAGAGTAAAACTCAACGGCAGTCCATCGATGCCAGATGTTTTGTTCTTTAATAGCAGTTCAGACCTCCTGGAGCATGATGTACCCCCAAGCTCCTCAACCGCAGCCTAGGGAGAGCCAGAGGCACCACAAAATGCTTCAAAGAGGCTATAGAATTTCCCACAGCACTGTGGTAGAGGTCAGCATAGTAGTCATAGTATTGGTGATTAATGTCCTCTTGTCAATATACCCTGGACTCTCTATCCTCATCTAACTCCACAATTACTGACTCCCATTTGGCTGGGTTTGCTAACCACGCCAGGAGCGACCTAGTGCAGTCCTTTCCCACATGTGCCCGCACTTTACAGCACTGGTAGCTGAAACAGTGCAGCCGCTCTACATTTTCAGCTACTCACTCTTTAGCATCTCATAAATCAGGCTGAAGCTCAGGGTGTCCAGTTCTGCGCTGTTCGCAAGTATGCACCTCGGAAGCCAGAAACTCCTGCATTAGAGTCCTCCAGACTCTCAACAATTCTGAAATGCATCAGCCTCTAAGTACCACCTTAAAAGCATCTAATTCAAACTGAGGTGATGATGCGGTCCCAGTATTTTTGTCAAAGTATTATCTAAGAGCCATCCGTATTGTGACATCGAAAACCAGGTTTTCCAGAGCCTCCAGGCACAATCTCCACGACGGAGTCTAGGGGCACACTCTTCCCCTCACAAGTTCCAGTAATAGGCCCTTATGATCAGGTATGGTGTGGGATAGATATTCCGTGGCACAGTCCAGCTCATCTACAACTGGTGAGCAGAGCACCACTTCCAACCTTACATGGAGTTCATGCAAACAAGAGAAAACAGGATAGTCCCATTCTCCTGGGTGGCGAAGATGCCAGGAGTCTAGTAAACTCCATTCCTTCTGCTCTACAGAGAACATACAAGCCAATCTGAGAATTGGAGAGTCCTGCAGTGGGGAATGTGATTTAACAGAATCTGGGTCAGGTATACAAATATAGTTGCCCCCTAACATGACAGAACCCACCAAATGGGGGGCAGCACCCAGGAGAGGTTTGCAAAGAATGTCATCTGGTCTACATTTGATCCATAGATTCTGCCTCTGGTGACAACATTGCGATCCAAGCATCCAGTGACCACCACAAACTGGCCTGCTGGGTCCACCCAGTGCTAGGTGTGCTGAAAGGGGACCCAAAGGACAAATCAATACCAGAACTCCCCTCTCGTGGAATGAGTAGGTAGTATAATAGGTCTGGCCCCTCCCGCTGTGCGTTATTGCTATGCCTTCCTTGGTTACAAGGTGTGTCTCCTACAGAAACACTATCTGCAACTTTCAAAGACTTAGGGGGTCATTCTGACCTCAGCGGTAAAAGGCCCTTACCGCCGGTCAGAAGTCCGCCATTCTACCGCTGCGGCCGCGGTAAACCGCCACGGTCATTCTGACCACCAACTGTGAAACCGCCAAAAACCCGACATCCAAGGAAGGCCGCCTCATCAGCGGGCAGCGGAAAACTGGAGATGACCAAACCTCCACCGTCACGCCAACACAAACACGCCCATGCCATTCTGACCCACGAATCCACGCGGCGGTCTTTCAACCGCGGTATTCCATTGGCGGTACACACCGCCACGCTCAAAATACACACACAGCTCCAAAACACAGCCACATTGGACAATTTGAAATACACACACCTGAGACACATACAAACACCACTCCCACACATCCAATCAACTATAAAACACACACCCACATCACCCACAAACCCCCACTAGTTGGAAATCGGAGAGAAGGCGATAGAGAGAGAGAGAGAGCGAGCACAGCAATCGAAAACCCCAACACACACAGGAACCCAACTTCATCACCCACACCACATCTACGCACACATCACCACACATCACCACGCACATCACCACAAACACCACCCCACACCTCATCCACACCACCCCATGGCACCCCAAAGACACCCCAGGTTCTCGGACCAAGAACTCAGGGTCATGGTGGAGGAAATTATAAGGGTTGAGCCCCAGCTCTTCGGCACACAGGTGCAGCACACCACTATAGCAAGGAAGGCTGAGCTATGGCAAAGGATCGTAGACAGGGTCAACGATGTGGGACAGCATCCCAGAAATCGGGAAGATATCCGAAAGCGATGGAACGACCTACGGGGGAAGGTGCGCTCGATGGTGTCGCGACACAACATCGCTGTGCAGAAGACTGGCGGCGGACCCCCACCCACTCCACCCCAATTCACAGCATGGGAGCAAGAGGTAGTAAACATCCTGCATCCTGATGGCCTCGCTGGAGTACACGGAGGAATGGACTCTGGTAAGTCGAATCCCAACTACTTCCCCCCCCCAACCACCAGCATGCCAACCCCCCCCTCACCCCCAATCTCAACCCCCCAGCACACAACCTCCCTGCCAATGTCTCACCAGCACAACCCACCCTAAACAACACCAACCCCTGAATGCCAACACAAACCATAGACAGCCACCACCAAAGCATGACCATTGCACATACCCATACACCCCCCCCCCCCCCACCACCCTCACAACACCTCCCACAAGGGAATGCCAGCACTGGGGGACAAGGGCACTCAAAATGCACGCCATGGCACACACAGAAACAATAACCATACTCTTTTACCCCTGCAGGGCCCGAACGCCAACACACCGCCACGGAGGGTCCAGATTTGTCCATCCCACCCCCAGAACAGGCCCCCAGTGAGGACAGCAGCTCTGTCGACCTCGAACCTGATGACCAGCCCGGACCATCGGGGACCTCTGGACAGTCGGTTCCCCACACACAGACACAGGCCACAGCAGACCCAACCCCCTCTGGGAACACCAGCACAGCTCCCACCCAGCGGGCCCATGCCTCTGTCTCCAGGACACGTCAAGCAGCGGTGTGTCCGCCACTACAGGGCACCCAGGCTGAACCAACACCCCAACAACAACAGGGACCTGGGGGCAGTGGTAGTGGGCACACCGTCCAGGGGACAGAGGCCCGGGGAAACAGGGCAACTGGGAGGGCTGCTGTGCGACAGGGGGTGGAGGACAGGCCCAGGGAACCGACTCTCCAAGAGGCCCTCACCACCATCATGGGAGCATACCATCACTCCCAGGAGACGAGGGCGACGGTACTGGCCAGGTTCACCGAGATCCAGGCACAGCAGGAGGAACGGTACATGGGGTTCAGCAATGAACTCAGGAACATCGCTACCGCTATGGGGACCATAGTCCAGGCCCTCAACCGGATAGAAACCACATTGCGGGACCATGTGGCACCACAAAGGGCCCCTGTCACTAGCCAGGACCAGGAACAGCCTACTACCTCCGCCGGCGCTAGTGGTCAGGAGGCCCCCACACAACGACGGGCCACCAGAACCCCACCTCCTGCTGAAGAACAACCACCCCGCAAGAGGAACCTGAGATCTCACAGGAAGACAGAGTAGGATGCCAAGACCCCCGGCAGCATAAGATACCCCCTGATGTCATCCCACTGTCCCACATTGTCACCCTGTCCAACCTTGAACTACCCCTGCTCCATCCTTCCACAGGCATATGGAAAATGCACCTGTGAAACTGAGAACTGGACTCTGCCATGGACATAACTCCACCCTCACCCATCACCGTTTTAATATCATGTACCAATATCTAGCACTAAAAATAAATCACTCATTGCACTGAAATCATTCAGGACTCAGCCTGTATTATTTACAAATGTATAATACATTACTGATCAATAATGTTCAGTTAATTTTGTGATGACAACATACCGATGTCAATAAGCATTAGTCCATGGGCTAACCAAGCAGAAGTCACGCAGTGGGTCATACAGCACTGAAAAGGGAAGGGAAAATCAAACATCAGTTTAAAAGAACTGGGGGGAAATACACAAAGTAAAGATGCAGGGGGCTTTCAGTAAATGTTAAATGGCGTGGGTGATTCTTACCTGTGTGCTCCTGAAAATACTGTTGGATAACTCTGTCCCTGTTGTCTGTGTCGTCCTCTTTGTCTTCCTCCTCTTCACTCTCCGCAGGCTCCACAGCTGCCACAACACCACCATCTGGACCATCCTCCTGCAGGAAAGGCACCTGACGTCGCAATGCAAGATTGTGAAGCAAGATGATCTGGCACACCTTCTTTGGTGAGTACATCAGGGATCCCCCTGTCATATGCAGGCACCTAAACCTGGCCTTCAGGAGGCCAAAGGTTCTTTCTATGATCCTCCTAGTTCGCCCATGGGCCTCATTGTACCGTTCCTCTGCCCTGGTCCGGGGATTCCTCACTGGGGTCAATAGCCAAGGCAGGTTGGGGTAACCAGAGTCACCTATTAGCCACACACGTTGTCTCTGTAGCTGTTCCATCACATAAGGGATGCTGCTATTACGCATAACATACGCGTCATGCACTGACCCAGGGAACTTGGCATTTACATGGGAGATGTACTGGTCAGCCAAACAGACCACCTGGACGTTCATAGAATGGTAACTTTTCCTGTTTCTGTACACCTGCTCATCGTCTTTTGGGGGTACTAAAGCCACATGGGTCCCATCAATGGCACCAATTATGTTGGGGATATGTCCAAGGGCATAAAAATCACCCTTCACAGTGGCCAAATCAACCTCCTCAGGGAATACAATGTAGCTCCGCATGTGTTTCGTCAGGGCAGACAACACTCTGGACAAAATCTTTGAAAACATAGGCTGAGACATTCCAGATGACATGGCCACTGTTGTCTGGAATGAGCCACTTGCCAAAAAATGGAGGACTGACAGAACCTGCACTAGAGGGGGAATTTCTGTGGGTTGGCGGATGGGGGACATCAGGGCTGGCTCCAGCTGGGCACACAGTTCATGTATAGTGGCTCGGTCAAGTCGGTATCGTAGTATGATATGGCGTTCTTCCATTGTCGACAGGTCCACCAGCGGTCGGTACAGGCGAGGATTCATCCTTCTCCTCGCAAGTCCCAGCGGACGGTGCCTAGGAAGGACAACATGGAGCACAGAGTCAAGCAAATCACAGGTACGTTCACCACAGCATGCATAGCACACGATTATCTATGTATTGAAAGGCGTGTATGTGTGGCAATGCAAGGCCTAGGCCTGTGTGACACAGTACAAATTATGCCATGTGGGCCCTTGAAATGGCGGCTGCCTGACCTGTGAAGTGGGACAATGGGATGTGAGGTCAATGCGCTGGCGTGGCACACCGTGGCGGTAGGCAGTCGAAGACCGCAATACGAAGCCGTATTGGTTAACATTGAAGCCTATAGGTTTCTGGAGCCAATGACGAGGTGTGCCAGCGGGCGCGGTACGCACCGCCGCGGTACGCACCGCCGCGGGCGTGACCGCCATTTTCTATCTGCTTAATCACTCGAGACCTGATCATCCACAGGAGAGGACCTATACTGCAAGTGCTGCTGTGACCTCGGTCTGGAAGATACAATGGCTGCTGCGACTGGGGAAAGGGCCCCTGCCTTCACGTCTGAAGAGTTGGAGAAACTAGTGGATGGGGTCCTCCCCCAGTATGCGTTACTCTACGGTCCTCCAGACAAACAGGTAAGTACACTGGGTGCACATGGAATGGGCTATGCCTGTGTTGAGTGGGGTGGATGTAAGATGGTGGGGTGGGGAGCGAATGAGGAGTGCAACGCACGACAGATGAGAGCATGTGCCACATGGCAAAGTTGGGGAGGGGGGGGTAATCACATCTAACATGCAGATAAATGAAGAATTTTCCTTTCCCACCCTGTACATGTCAAATAGGTCAGCGCCCATCAGAAAGTCGACATTTGGCGTGCCATCGCCAAGGAAGTCCGGGCCCTGGGGGTCCACGTCAGACGGGGCACCCACTGCCGCAAGAGGTGGGAGGACATCCACCGCGGAACCAGGAAGACCGCCGAGTCACTGCTGGGGATGGCCTCCCAACCTAGGAGGGGTGCCAGTCGTAACCTGATCCCCCTGATGTCCCGGATCCTGGCGTTGGCCTACCCTGATTTGGATGGGCGCTTGAGGACATCACAGCAGACACAAGGGGGTGAGTATCAGCACATTCTGCTATCTTTATGCGCAGTGGAGGCGTCTGGGTGGGGGAGGAGGGTTGTGGGTGACATTAGGCCAGGGCATTTTCTGTAGTGTAGTCCTCCTTTAGGCATGGCCCTGTGCCCCCGCCCCCCACCTCTGTAGGGTGCCAAGTACAGCTATCCATGGTCCTGCAGCATCCATGTGTGTATTTGTTGTGTATAGACCTGTAGGCCTGGTCACAAGTACTGAGTAGTATACCCCGATTGCGCAGCGTAGTGCATGAGGCTCCTGTGTCTGTCCTCTCCGCCAACGGTGTTGACATTGCATGCACTCAACCTGTTTTATTATTTCTCCCCCCAGCCTTTTTCTTGATCATCTTGTGCATGTGTGCATTAGCATCATCAGGCGGAGGAGATTTGGCATCGGAGCACGAGGGAGCTGCAAGTCACAAGGCCCCGGTGGGCCGTGGCACAGACACCGAGGGCACCAGTGATCCGGAGGGCGAGGGGAGCACCACAACGGGGACCGGTGGTGACACCAGCGACACCGACACGTCCTCGGATGGGAGCTCCCTAGCGGTGGCGGCAACATCCGGGCCCCCCGCCTCTACAGGTACAGCCGCCACCCAGCTCACCAGCCCCGCCCTCCCAGCAGCCCCTCAGCCTACGCTCCGTGCCCGCTTGCCCAAGAAGGCGGGCATCTCCTTCGCCCCTGGCACCTCAGGCCCTGCCCCTCTCACCCCTGCTGCCCTCATTGTTGGGCAGACTACCCTTTTGAATGCCATCCAGGGGGTAGAAAGGGAGGTGCATCGGAGCAATGCCTACCTGGAGGGCATTCATTCGGGTCAGGCTGCCCATCAACAATCGTTCAATGCTCTGGCCTCAGCACTGACGGCAGCCATTGTCCCTGTTTCCAGCCTCCCTCTTCTAACTGCCTCCACCCTGTCTCTGTCTCCTTTTCCTCTGCCTATCCCATCCACACCATCAGACCAGCCTGCACACACCTCAACACCCAAGGTCAGCTCATCCAGACACAAGCACCACAGATCCCACAAACACTCACCCAAGCAACATCCAGATGCAGACATGCCAACAGTCACTACCACCTCTGTGTCCCTCTCCTCCTCGTCTCCCTCCTCCCTCCCTGTGACGTCTACACTCACACCTGCATGCACACCACCATCAGCCAGTGCTTCCATCACCAGCACACCCTCCAGTACAGTCCGCACACGTGCAGTCACCACCCCCACTGCCATTTACACGTCCCCTGTGTCCTCTCCCACTGTGTCTGTCACCCCCTCTTCCAAGACACACAAACGCAGGCAGCCACCCACCCAACAGCCATCCACCTCACGACAGCTTACGTCACAATCACCTGCACCCAAAGACAGCACACCTGACTCTCCTACAACCACATCCTCTTCCTCCACTCCCATCACCACTACTCCCACCCTTTACCTTGGTCCTAAAAAAGTTTACCTCTCCAATCTTAACCTCTTTCCCTCCCCGGACCCACCCCCTCCATCTGCTAAGAGTCCCAAGAGCACCTCAGCCACCACCAGCCCAGCTTCGAGTGTCACTGTGGTGCATGGGTTCTGGAGTCCACGCTTTGGCAGCAGTGACACTTCTATCAGCAGCAAGGGGACAGCCAGCCCCCCCCCCAGGCAAGAGGACCCGGAAACTCAAGGGCCGCCATGAGAGGACTGACACGGCTGCCCCCAAGGACCAGAGTTCGGCCACTTCACCTGCCACAACATCCAGGGGAGGCAAGGGCCAGAGAGCCTCTTCTAAGGAGCGAAAGGGCAGCAGGGCGGAGAAGTCAGCCAGCAGGAGCGCGGAGCAGGAGGGCCCCACAAGCCCCATCCCGGCTGTAAGGGAGGACACCAAAGGGCCCAGGACTCTGTCACCGAAGGGTCCTGCGACTGCACGGTCGGAGGGCGACTGAGCAGGGAGTCCAGGCCAGGTCTGGCTCCCTTGAATTACTGGACAAGCACCGCTGACCAGGGCCCCGCCGTGCAGAAGAGCACCGCTGAACAGGGCCCCGGCACACAGAAGAGCACCGCTGAACAGGGCCCCGCCACGCAGAAGAGCACCGCTGAACAGGGCCCCGCCGTGCAGAAGAGCACCGCTGAACAGGGCCCCGCCACGCAGAAGAGCACCGCTGAACAGGGCCCCGCCGTGCAGAAGAGCACCGCTGAACAGGGCCCTGCCGCGCAGAAGAGCACCGCTGAACAGGGCCCCGCCGTGCAGAAGAGCACCGCTGAACAGGGCCCCGCCGCGCAGAAGAGCACCGCTGAACAGGGCCCCGCCGTGCAGAAGAGCACCGCTGAACAGGGCCCCGCCGTGCAGAAGAGCACCGCTGAACAGGGCCCCGCCGCGCAGAGGAGCACCGCTGAACCGGGCCCGCCGCACAGAAGAGCACCGCTGAACAGGGCCCCGCCGTGCAGAAGAGCACCGCTGAACAGGGCCCCGCCGTGCAGAAGAGCACCGCTGAACAGGGCCCCGCCGTGCAGAAGAGCACCGCTGAACAGGGCCCCGCCGCGCAGAAGAGCACCGCTGAACCGGGCCCTGCCATGCAGAAGAGCACCGCTGAACAGGGCCTCGCCGCACAGAGGAGCACCGCTGAACAGGGCCCCGCCGTCTCAAGCACCGCTCCGCTGGGCCCTTCCTGTCAAGCACCGCTCCGCTGGGCCCCGCCGTCTCAAGCACCGCTCCGCTGCGCCCTTCCTGTCAAGCACCGCTCCGCTGGGCCCTTCATGTCAAGCACCGCTCCGCTGGGCCCCGCCGTCTCAAGCACCACTGGCACAATGACAGTGCCGGATCTGTCTCGAGCTACTGTTCACGGTTCACTGTGCCCACCATGCCTCCTCCTTGACCGGTGGAGACTGTTATCCACCTGATGGACTGTGGCTTTGCACTCCCCAGGATGGCACAGTGGGCAAGCCACCCACTGTAGAGACTTGAGAGACTGTGGCTTTGCACTCCCCAGGATGGCACAGTGGGCATGGTGGCCCCTTCGTGGATCTGGCGTCGTGGACTCATGTGGCTGTGGTGCCCCCCTTCCCTTCCCCCTGAGGTGCCTGTAGTTTTGTCATCAGATGCCCCTGCAGTGTTCTCTCCAAAGGACTCAGGTCTCCTGTGTGGGCTTTGCCCTTGTGTTGATACACTTTGGCCCACGGACACTTGGAATTTCGTTAAATGTGCAGGACTAATTGCCTCGGTTTATCGATTGCACTAAATATTGAATTGATTTTTTAAATTTTTTATTGCTATTTGACCATGACTTATCAGTGGCTTTTTTTTTCCATAAATTTCGATTCACAATTTAATTATGTCCTTGCATTTTTCACGGGGTTTTGGGTGGTGTCACTGTGACTTGTTGCTCTGCATTGGTGTGTACATAGTTTGGGGGGGGGGGTCGCATATGTGTGTGCCGTAACCTTTCCTCCTCCCCCCTCCCCTGTGTCGTAGGTGCAGTACTCACCGTTGTCGTCTGTGCCGGCGTTCGTACTCGTGGTAGATGAGCAGGTAGACGAGAGCAGGTAGGATGTTTAATTCGGGTTCCATGCTGTCCTCCTTCCTCGTGGAGTGCGTAGAGGTGCGCGTTTTCCCGTTCGTAGTCTGTTTCTGCCTTGTTTTTATCGGCGGTGCTCCCGCCCCGGAAAAGGTGGCGGATTGGTGAGTTGTGATACTGTGGGCGGTACATTGTCTGCCGCCTGTCTGTTGGCGGTGACCGCCGCGCTGTTTGTTTGTACCGCCGTGGCAGGCGGAGTGTTAATGTGGCGGGGTGTGTTGGCGGTTCCCGCCAGGGTCAGAATTCCATTTTTTGGACCGCCGGCCTGTTGGCGGGTTGGCCGCCGCTTTATCACCGACCGCCAGGGTTAGAATCACCCCCATAGTGTTAAGGAATTCTTCATAGGGCCCTGGTGGCCGATACAGTAGATGTGAAGGTCGAATTAAAAGCTAAAGAAAAGCTCATACCTTCACACCCTGATAGTTCCAATGGGGAACAACTAAAACGAAAATCCTGTTAAAAAATAACTGCTATATCCCCTCCTTTACCCTTTGCTCTATCTATTCTTGAAATAACATACCCTTTGGGTAGAGTGAGGGCTATCTCCGGACCTGAGCCCTCATGGAGCCAAGTCTCCGTAAGAAAGACGACGGCCAGTGACCGTTCACTCAAAAGAAGATTTATATCTAGCTTGTGTGCAGGCAGGGAGCGGCAGTTTATCAATTGAAGGACTAAACTATGGCTAGGGTGCCATATATCAAAACATCTTGGTTCTTGCATGGCCCATTTA
This sequence comes from Pleurodeles waltl, assembly GCF_031143425.1. NCBI lineage: Eukaryota > Metazoa > Chordata > Amphibia > Caudata > Salamandridae > Pleurodeles > Pleurodeles waltl. Next base: position 317,388,030 of record NC_090444.1, read on the forward strand.
CAGGAGGGGCAGGCCCAAGCCCTATTTGCTAAATTGGAACGGAGCCGGCAACCATCTCCCAGGCTATTCCTAAGGTCCCTAAGTTCCGCTGAGGTGTATGAAATATAAAACTCACCATTTTCCTTGAGATGTAAAGGGGGGTCCAGGCACGGACGGGCGCAGACGGGCTTGCCTTTGACGCGCTGACGGATTTATTTTAAGCTGTCTGGATTGCGGTCAACTAGACCGACACCAACCCAAGATGGCGGACCTCGATGGGTCAATCGTGAGTGGAAAAAATGGCTGCTCCACTCACTACAAAACACAAGTAGGACTCTAAAAGTTTGTTAAAAAATATAGGCTGACCCTAAAACAACGCGGGTCCAGCCAAAAGTGAATAAAATACCCTCCACATTGTAGTCCTAAACTGTAGACACGGGCACGCCTGCTCGACTCGGCTAGCCAACTCCCACTCCTAGTAAAACTTCAAAACAATTCTTGGTTTGATTTGCACCCTCCCCCGCCTTCAAACCTTTAAAAACCTTTCAAAAACCATTAAAACCACATTTTTCAACAAAAAAATAGATGTGCAAATTTACTCCTAACTTGCTTTGGCAGTCACTTTACACATTGCCTTCTAAATTAGGCCTGCCTGCTCTGTGTCAAACTACATGTGGGTGAACACGTGATAATTTAGATTATGTTGCGATTTACTGTGACTAGAACTGTGGTCTCTACTTGGCCAGAATACATACCTATGGCAACTAGAGTCTGTGATTTCTAACACCAGTGCTCAGCAGTGTGGATAGGACTTGTGTTTGGGTAATGCCATACAATATACTACCTATCCACATTTAAAGACTATTTCAATTTTTTTTCAATGCACTTTTACATGTTCTGCATTTTCAAGACATCCTTTACATCAAGTCTCTGGCTTCTTCTACAACTGGGGCCATGGAATTTGAGCTGGCTAAGCTCACGGAGTACACTTTTAACCAGCTGAAAAGCTTCTGCAGAAGAATGGGGCACCTGCCCCAGGAGCCACCAGTAAGGTGGAGTTTCAAATGGCATTGAGGACCTGGGCAGGAGAATGATGAGTTGGCCGAGCCTCTAGAGAGTTCTGATGAAGATCTATTTGCAGCTGTTGAGGGGGGGCACCCCTAGATTTATAGGCTATGTGAAAGCAGAGACCAGTATCTCCAAACATGGCCTGTACCCAGAAGTAAGGGTACAGGAGAGAGAATTCCAGCTGTAGTAGGCAAAATTGAGAATGGAAGCTGTGGAGGGAAAAGCTGAAAGAGCCTCAGCAGAGAAAAGACTACTTCTGGCTCATAAAGTGAGTCTAAAGGATCTGGACATCTGATTCCAGCAGTGATGGTGGCAGCATACCTACAGTACCTGATAAAGGCAAGAAGGTTCGTATATCCAAGGATCTAGTGCCCTATTATGTGGTGGGTAATGACTTTGATAAGTGGTTTTCTGCTTATTAAGTTGTGCTGAAGGTACACAGTGTTCCTGAAGAGCACTGAGGGGGTGGGTCTGTAGAAATATATGCCAACAATTGTTAGGGACATACTTCTAACAGTAAAGGTTGGGGGCCTAATAAAGTACACCCCTATGAAAATTATCTAACTTACCAAATTTGGACTTACTCTTGAGAAGTATCGCCAAAGATTCAGGGACAACCAGAAGCTCCGAAATCAATCCTGGGTAGAGTTTGTTGATTACTCTGGTGAGGCACTGAACACCTTGGTGCAGGGCAGCAAAGTTAATGATTATACTGTTCTACAATTTAATCATGAAAGAGCACATGCTCAGTATCTGTTTTACAGAGTTGTGCCAGCACCTAGTGGACAATAAGCTGAATGACCCCAAAATTGCTGAGGAGGTGGACCTCTAGGCTAGCACCAGAGTGCCCGAAAAGGAAGCTGTGGAGGACACTCACAAAGGTTGTCAGAGTTCCTACCAGAAGAAAGAGGGTGGAGAAATGCTTAAAGATAACGAGTTCTCTAAAGGCCCCCAAAACAATTCCCAAAGGAGTATGGTCCCAGTCTGATTCTAAAAGGAACAAATTATGTGGCCACAAAACTGGGAGGATTGTACCCCAATGTACAAAGTGCTCCAAGTATGGTCCTTTTAAGGGCGACTGCCCGAGACCTCATCAACTAGATCTCAGACTGCGCCAACACCTGAGCCCCCATCAACAAGCCCTCCAACAGACGCATATCAACGAAAGTCAATTATGTCACTCCCGCCCTCAAGAAGTCCAAACAAAACTGCAGATGCTTCGAAAGAAAATGGCACACCAACAAGACCCCCACCAACCACGAAGCCTTAAAAAAAGCCATAAACACGTACCACCAACTCATCAGGACCACCAAGAGAAATGCCTTCCAGGAACGCATCAACAACAACGCACACAACAGAAAGGAACTCTTCGCAATCATCAGCGAACTGACCAACCCTAGAGCGAACTCCACAGATAACCTCCCCTCACAAGAACTCTGCAATAACCTCTCCATCTACTTCCATGGCAAAATAGCAGACATCTATGACAGCTTCCCTATTCAGGAACTTCCCACGCCCACCACCAGCATATTCACCACTGAAGCTCCTCCGAACCCCCACCCCCTACTCTGCTGGGCCAACATCTCAGACGAAGAAACCCTCAACATCATAAACTGCATCCACTCCGGCTCTCCCTTCGATCCCTGCCCCCACCTCATCTTCAACAAAGCAAGTAGCACCATTGCATCCAAACTCAGGCACATCATCACCGCTCCTTCAAAACTGCCACCTTCCCAGAAATCTGGAAACATGCCGAAATCAAGCCCTTACTGTAGAAACCTATCACAGACCCAGATGACCTCAAGAACTTCAAGCCCATCTCTCTGCTCCCCTTCCCAGCTAAGGCCATTGAAAAGGTTGTCAACAAACAACTCACCAGACACATCAAACTCAACAACATCCTGAACCCCTCACAATCAGGCTTCCGGAGCAGCCACAGCACTGAGACCGCCCTCCTCGCCACAACAGATGACATCTGCATCCTCCCAGACAGGGGTGAGAGCGCGGCTCTCATCCTCCTCGACCTGTCCGCTGCCTTCAACACCATCTTCCACCGCACGCTACAGACTCGTCTCCATGACGCTGGCATCCGAGACAAAGCAATAGAATGGATCACCTCCTTTCTCTCTAAAAGGAGCCAAAGAGTCTGAATCCCCCCTTCTGCTCAGAGGCCACCAAGATCATCTGGGGTGTCCCGCAAGGCTCCTCTCTGAGGCCCACTCTATTCAACCTCTACATGGCACCCCAGCCACCATCGCCAGACACTATGCACTCAAAATTGTCTCATGTGCCAACGACACTCAGCTAATCATCTCCCACGACTGGCACACAGCCAAAACCAACTTCCACAACGGAATGAGGGCAGTCGCCGCCTGGATGAAGGAGAGCTGCCTCAAGCCTAATACCGAAAAAACAGAAGTCCTCATCATTGGCAACAACCCCTAAGCCTGGGACATCTCCTGGCAGCCCACTGCCCTCAGAAGCGCTCCAGCCCCCGCTGACCATGCCCGCAACCTCGGCTTCATCCTGGGCTCAGCACTCTCGATAAACCTTCAAGTCAGTGCAGTCTCCTCCGCCTGCTTCAATACCATGTGCATGCTCTAGAAGATCTCCAAATGGATCCCAATCGAATCCAAAAGAACAGTCACCTAGGCCCCCGTCAGCAACCGGCTAGACTACGGAAACACACTCAACTCCGGAACCACCACCAATGTACAGAAAAGACTGCAACACATCCAGAACACCGCTGCACGTCTCATCATGAACAAACCCAAACACAGCCACACCTCTACTCTAGTATGCCTACAAATCCCTCCACAACTCCCGACCAGAATACCTCAACCAAAGACTTCACTTCTTAACGCCCAACAGACAGCTCCGCTCCGCCGACCTCGCAGTCACTGCCGTCCCACGCATCCGGAAGGCCACAGAAAGATCCTTCTCCCACCACGCCACCAAGACTTGGAACTCCCTTCCCATCCACCTCAGAAGATCTCCCACTCTATCATAATTCAGAACGGACCTCAAAACTTAGCTCTTCACCTGATCCCCTCTGTTCATCGATGACCTCTCACTTAATACCTCCTCCAGCGCCTCGAGACACTGACGGGTGTTTAGTCGCACTTTACAAGTATTTTGATTGATTGATTGATTGATTGATTGACTCCAAATGTCACAAGAGGGCACAGACCCCCATGGGTGGGTGAATAACTGGGTGGGCCAGTGTAGCGCTTGAGAAGGGGATATTCTGAGCTAGTTTCGGAGAGCAGATAGAGGTAACCCTAGTGTCCCTGGGGGATATAGATATGGTGCTAAACACACACATGCCTGCCAATACATCAAAGTATAGGCAGTCGGTCACTATTAATGTCCAACGGGTGGAGTATCTGCGCGATACGGGAGCCAGCATGACAAGTGCTAAGTGTCAGCTGGTGTCATCAGAGGATGTCTTCCCGAATACTTTCAAACAAGTCATAGTGGCCTACAATAATGAGAGCCATCCACCTGTGGTTCTGGTTCCCTTTGTGTCAGGGGGTCTCAGGTACTCTAAAAGTTGCTGTGAGTCATGACCAGCCTGTAGATTGTTTGTAAGGCAATGACTTGCAGCACACTACCGGAAGGGAGGGAGAGATGGGCTCAGGTCTCACTTGGAGATGTTGGGATTGCCTGAGTGGGTCTGTATGAACCCACGGTCCATGGATGCCCAGAAAGGAAGTCAAGGGTGCTTGAAGTCCAGAACAATGGCCCAGACTGCTGCCAATAAGAGGGGCAAGGGGTGTGGGAAACCAGGCCCTAGTTCCCATGGTGGAGGTTGACGTGGTCCCTGAGGAGAAGGCCACTGAGCCAACCGGGGAGGACAGTGGCACTCTAGGTGACCTACCTGGGCTTGCTGGCTGGAATTCCCACACTTGAGGACTTGAGGCAGCAGGCCTGAGCTCATGCAACAGGTGAAACCTCTGGTAATCACTTAATCTACTGGGAGAATGTTCTTCTCTACAGCAAGCCTAAGGCTCCAGTTAATGGGCAGCCCATGTGCTAGTCCTCCCACCAGGCCTTTCTATTGGGTTTGGCTCATGACATACCCCTGGCAAGACATTTAGGGTAAGACTAGACCTTCGCCAGGCTTGCCTCCCACTTTTACTGTCTCTGAAGTCGGACAACCTCAGACACATTTTGCAGGTCCTGTCTCACCTGCCAGGCCAGATTCCACTTCCTTTCATTGTCACCTCCTTTGAAAGGGTGGGGATCAACATCATTGGTCCCTTGAACCCCAATACAGCCTTTGTGAACTATGCCACATGCTACCCAGAGTCAATCCCTCTAAGGAGAGTGACTGCACCTGTGGTGAGCAGAACTTTGATGGGGATCTTAACCTGTGTGCAGTTCCCCAAAGAGACAGTCATACAGAGGCACTAACTGCATGTATGTGTACATGAGGTCCATGTGGGATGCATGTGGTGTAACATACAAGTTCACCACACCCTATCACCCCCAAATTAATGGTCTAGTTGAAAGATTTAACAAGACTTTGAAGGGCATGATTGCGGGCCTACTTGAGGCTATGAGGTGTAAGTGGGCAATCCTCTTGCCATGCCTTCTTTTTGCCCACAGGGAGGTGCCACAGAAAGGAGTAGGGTTCAGCCTCTTCGAACTCCTCTATGGCCACACTGTCAGAGGACCTCTGAGCATTGTCAAGGAGGGGTGGAAGAATGCTCCTTGGAATCTCCCCCTGGATGTGGTCAGCTACATGTTGGCCATTGGGAACCAGAGACATTGCTTTTGAAAGAAGGCCAGGAGCAACCTCAAGGCCAATCAGGATTTAATAAAACACTGATATAGATAGAAGACTGCACTGGTAGACTTTCAACCTGGCCAGAAAGTATGGGTCATAGAGCCAGCAGGAGCCCAGAACTCTCAAGAACTGCTGGACTGTGCCATAGGAAATCAAGGAGCATAAGGTAGAGGTCACTTACTTAGTGGACCTCCAGACCCCTAGGAACCCCACAAGGGTGCTCCATGTCAATTGACTCAAACCTCACTTTGAGAGGCCCGAAGTGAGCATGCTTCTTGTTACCGATTAGGGTGTGGTGGATGAGAGTGAACCTCTCCCTGATCTCCTCTCTGCACAGGAGCACGAAGGGTCAGTGGAGGGTGTCAGCCTTTCTGCCACCCTGACCCCAGAGCAGCAAGGTGACTGTAACCCGTTGCTAAGGCAGTTTGCCTAACTGTTCTCACTCACCTCTTGACGCACAGACCTGAGTGTCAATGATATCGACACAGGAGACAGTCCCCTGCAAAGAACAAAACTTACAGGTTGTCAGAGAGGGTGAAAGCCAGCATCCAGGTGCAAGCCTCTAAGATGTTAGCTTTAGGGGTGCTTGAGCCCTCTAGCAGACCGTGGTCCAGGCCCTTGGTATTGGTATCAAAGGTGCCACCTGGGTGCCCAACCAGAACTCCATTTCTGTGTGGAATACAAAGGCCTCAATTATTTCACCAAGACTGATGCACATCCCATCCCCAGAGCTGATGAACTAATTGACAGGATAAGTCCTGTCAAATTCCTCAGTACTCTTGATTTGAAATCAGAGTACTGGCAGATCACCTTGACTGAGGGAGTAAAACATAGGTCAGCATTCTCAACCTCTGAGGGCCATTACCAATTCTGGGCCATGTCCTTTGGCTTGAAGAATACCCCTGCTGCCTTCCAATGGTTGCTTAACAGGGTCCTGGCAGGTAAGGAGGTTTTCTGTGCTGCCTAGTTAGAACATATTGTGGTCTATAGTTCCAGCTGGGAGGAACACCTGCATCACCTCCAAGAGGTGCTTCAGGCCCTGCAACAGGCAGGCCTGACAATCAAAGCCAGTAAGGTCCAGATTGGGCAGGGTTCAGTGGTGTATTTGGGACACCTGACAGGTGGTGGCAAGGTGAAGCCCCTTTAGGACAAGATTGAAACCATCATGGCCTGGCAACCACCTAAACTCTAAACAGAAATGAGAGCCTTCCTAGACCTCACTGTCTACTGTAGGAGATTTATTAGCGCTATGGCACCATTGTTGTCCTCCTAACTGAGCTGACTTCTGAAAAGCAGGCTTGATAGGTGATCTGGACAGAGGTTTTTCAGAAAGCTTTTGACTCTCTCAAGGAATCAATGTCCACATCACCTGTGCTCAGGGCTCTTGAATATTCGAAGGAATTTGTTGTGCATAGAGAAGCTTCATAGCATGGCATAGGGGCAGTCTTAGCACAGATGAATGAGGAGGGCCTGGACCAAACAGTAGCCTTCATTAGCAGGAGGTTACTTCCACAGGAACTGACGTGGAGTGCCATTCAAAGAGGAGCATGTGCTGGTATCTGGGCACTGAAGACGCTGTAACCACACCTGTTTGGGACTCAGTTCCAAGTTCAGATATACCACAGACCCCTAAGATGTCTCATGCAGATGAGGGGTGAAAATCCTAAACTCTTGAGGTGGTCAGTCTCCCTACAGGGAATGGACTTTATGGTGGAGTATCATCTGGGGGCTAACCACACCAGTGCTGATAGTCTCTCTAGATTCTTCCGCTTTAGTGAAGAGAGCGCCCAAGTGGTTGGGCACTCTCCCCACTTTCAGTTGTGGGGGACACGTGTTAGGCCTGAAAGGCTTAAGATGGTCTTCCCCCAACTGTTTTGCCTGTCTCCCTTCATCTGATCTTGTTTATGCTGGTTAGAAGACTCTGCCCAGTTTCCCCAGTGCAAAAGTGCTTGTGCTCTCTCGCCTAAACATGGTAACATTGGCTCCTATCTATTTGGCATATTCAGTTTATCTATACGACCCTAGTAATGTGCATTAGATATGCCCAGGGTCTGTAAATCACATGTTACTAGTGGGCCGGCAGCACTGATTGTGCCACCCACAAATTAGCCCCTTAACCATTTCTCAGGTCTGCCATTGTGAAGCTTGTGTGTCCAGTTTCTCTGACACCTTGACTTGGCATTTAAAACCCTTTGCCAAGGCTCAAACTCCCATGCTAATAGCATATAAATCACCCATAAGGTAGACCCTATGTGACCCATAGGGCAGGGTGCAGTGTATGTGAAAGGCAGGACATGTAATGTCAAGTTTTACATGCCCTGGTAGCGAACAACTCCCAAAGTCCTTCTTCACTATTGGGAAGCCTGCTTCTCTCTTAGGCCAACATTTGATATTACTTAAATACTTTCAAGCTATGATTCCTGATCAGGAAGGAGTGACTACCTCATGTTTTAAATCTTTGAAATGGTATTGATAAATTTTCCTTATTGGTAAAGCTGAATTTGACATTACTATTTCAGAAATGCCACTTTTAGAAAGTAGGCATTTCTCTGATTTTCCTGCACTATCGGCCTTATAGCCTGCCTCCAATCCACGTCTTTTCAGTGCTGAGTGAGAGTTTGCCTTCTGCATTTCATCCAGACAGTCATAAACACAGGACACTCAACTGAATCTGCATTCATCTGCATAGTGATGGGTCTTCCTGAACAAGACGTATAGAGGGGCCGACAGTTACATTTCAAAGGGTAGTGGCCTGACTCAACACAAGGGACTGATGATTCCCACAAATAACCTAGTAGACAGAACTGGGCTGAAAGGAAATTGGTGTGCTTCAGAATCACTCTTTAAAATCTCCCTCACTTCAAAGATACAATTGTGTACAAGTACTGGGGCTCTGACCCCCTTAAATCAGACACTACTGGACCTGGAACTAAAACTCTGTCAGAAGAACTGCTGTGCTTCCCAAAGGACTCAACTGGACTGCTTTCCTGGAAGGACTGTTCTTCAGCTTGTTACCCTGCTGCCTGCTGCTCTCCGACCCTACTGGAAGGACTCTGCCTTCCCACCAGAGTGATCTCCAAAGCTTGCTTGTTTGCCCCCTGTTTCCCCTGAGGTGTCAGGGATATCAAAGACCTTGTGAATGGCGAGAGATCCCAGTGCTGCTCTGACCAGGCGGAAGTTTGTCACAGATTATTGCTGGTGAGCTTGGTGCTTCTCTTCAGTCCCTGCACCACTCTTCTAAAATTGTACCTGTTGTCCAAGATTATCACTAGTAAGCAAGGTGCTTTTCTGCAGCCCCCATGCCGCTCTTCCAGTGGTGCATACAGTTAATGCCCTGCCTGGCACATCAGCAGTCTCCTGGCACATCAGCATGTCCCAAAGTCAGAAGAGATCTGCTGTGTTTGATTTCACCTTCAATAGTGAGTTAATTTGTAATAAAGCAAACCCTATGTACTCGAAAGTGTGTAGGTTTGCCCCTGAGAATGTTTTTTTCATTGGCTTAGGTATGCCCAGGAGTCACACCATCCAGTGGCAAGAGAATCCTAGAAAATTGGCACCTCAGTTCCAAATGCTCAAAGCTCTTTTGGGGCCTGTGGGTGAACAAAATAGGAGTGGACTTCTACCAGGACTGAGAGGTGGATTTTAGGGGTCAGTTGGCTGACCTGTGTGGTTACATAGACATAAGAAGTAACCTTAGGATCTTTTACTGCCGTGACCATCTGACAAGTGGCAATGGGACCTGGATTTCGACTTGAACTGGACTCTGCTGGTGGTCTCTGCTGTCCCTAAGAACTATCCATGAGGTACTGGGAGTTTTAGATGGGACCACGAGGAAGTGCTTGGAAAAGCCTGGAAAGTTGTTACATGAAAATTTTGCAGGACTTCCAAGACCTTTGGAGCTTCAGCAGGCAGTTGCAACAACAGTAAATGATTATGGGATGGCTTTGTCAAATACATCTTCCAGGCTGTCCCTGCTAGAGGATTTTGAGCTCCAAAAAATGGACAAAGGGCATGATTGAGAACTCATGTATAGGTTACTCACAACAGGTGAGGGATATCTTGCCCATCAAAATCTAAATCCCATAGGATAGAATCGGATTTAGATTTTGGCAGATAGGATGTGGCAGAGTAACACATTCACTGAGTTCTAAATCAGGCCCTAAGTTTGAAGGTTAAAATCTTGCTTTGGCAAAAGTGAGAAAGTATCTCTTTAATTAAAAGACTTTGCCAAATTTGAATTTTCCCACTGGGATTTTTCTCACCAAAACCATTGGCTTCTGTGGGACATTATCCAATGACTATATGACTTTGAAAGGACTCTAGCCCTCATTACAACCCTGGCAGTTGGTGTTAAAGCGGCGGTAATACCGCCAACAGGCCAGCGGTAAAAAAAATGGAATCACGAACACTGCGGAAACCTCCAACACAGACAGCCACTTTAACACAACCACGGCGGTAGCAACAAACACCATGGTGGTAACCTCCAACAGACAGGTGGAAGTCAAAGTACCGCCCAACAGATTACAACCCCCCCATCCGCCAGCTTTTCCGGGGCGGTACCAATGCCATCAAAAGCACGGCAGAAACAGTACACAGAAGGGAAACCACTCACCTCTCATCAACCAAGGAAGAACTAGGAAGCCATGGACCCCGAACTACAGGTGTTATCGATGTTGGTGTATCTTCTCATCCACCAGGAGTACGAACGGCAGCGGCAACAACCATAGTGAGTACTGCACCTAGCACACAGGGGAGGGGGAGAGGAAAAAGAGAGTGACACACACATGCAACACGCAACACCCCCACACCCACCATCACCCCCAACACCATACACACAAATACATGCATCAACATCACATATACTCCTCGTAACCCTCTTGAAGAACGCAAGGACAAAAGGAATTGAGTCAAATCAGTGTCATATTAGAAATAGTCAGATATACGTTACAAACCCCAAAACAGTATTTACAATATATACAATATGTACATAAGGCGGTACATTGTCCACTCATAATGTCCGTGGGCCACAGGGCCATATCACATAGGCCAAGCCCACACTTGACTCTTGACTCAAAATGGAAAGAACACTGCACGGGCATCAGGTCGAAAACACACAGGCACCTCAGGGGGACAGGGAAGGGGGGGCACCTCAGCCGGAATATGGGACAACACTACTGCTCCTGGAGGGGGCTACATGCCCACAGCGATGTCCTGGGGAGTGCAAGGCCACAGTCTCTCTAGTCTCTCAAGTGGGTGGTTTGCCCACTGCCTGGTCCTGGGGAGTTCAAAGCCACAGTCTCTCAAGTCTCTCTAATGGGTGGTATGCCTACTGCCTGGCCCTGGGGAGTTCAAAGCCACCGTCTCTCAAGTCTTTCAAGTGGGTGGGTTGCCTACTGCCTAGTCCTGAGGAATTCAAAGCCACAGTCTCTCAAGTCTCCCAAGTGGGTGGTTTGCCCACTGCCTGGTCCTGGGGAGTTCAACGCCACAGTCTCTCAAGTCTCTCAAGTGGGTGGTTTGCCCACTGCCTGGTCCTGGGGAGTTCAAAGCCACAGTCTCTCAAGTCTCCCAAGTAGGTGGTTTGCCCACTGCCTGGTCCTGGGGAGTTCAAAGCCACAGTCTCCCAAGTCTCTCAAGTGGGTGGTTTGCCCACTGTCTGGTCCTGGGGAGTTCAAAGCCACAGTCTCTCAAGTCTCCCAAGTGGGTGGTGTGCCCACTGCCTGGTCCTGGGAGTGCAAAGCCACAGTCTCTCAAGTGGATGCCTTTTCCACTGGTTCTGGAGGGGGCTTTGTGCCCTTGTGCTTCATCCTGCCAAGGATAGGGTGAGTGGATGCCTTCTTCCTCTGGTTCTGGAAGGGGCTTTGTGCCCAGTGTGCTTCATCCTCCCAAGGATAGGGTGAGTGGATGCATTTCTTCCACTGGTTCTAGAGGGGGTTTTGTGCCCAGTGTGCTTCATCCTGCCAAGGATAGGGTGAGTGGATGCCTTCTTCCACTGGTTCTAGAGGGGGCTGTGTGCCCAGTGTGCTTCATCCTGCCAAGGATAGGGTGAGTGGAAGCATTTCTCCACTGGTTCTGGAGGGGGCTTTGTGCCCAGTGTGCTTCATCCTGCCAAGGATAGGGTGAGTGGATGCAATTCTCCACTGGTTCGGGAGGGGGCTTTGTGCCTAGTGTGCTTCATCCTGCTAAGGATAGGATGAGTGGATGCCTTCTTCTACTGGTTCTGGAGGGGGCTCTGTGCCCAGTTATGCAACACGTGGGGTGTGGCAGTTCACAGTCCCTCACCTGGGTGTCTGAACCACAAGATTTGCAGTGACCAGGATGCATGATAGTCCATGCAGGCAGGGCTAGAGTCAATCCGGCGGCGGCTATGGTTGCACAGTGGTGGTAGTGCTGGTGCTGGTGGGGTTGCTGCTAGTGGTGGAGGGAGGCTGCAGCTCTTCTCCTGCAGCCTCAGACGGCTGCCCACTGGGGCTGGTGCTGATGGCAGTGGTGCTACTGTCTGCGGAGCAGGTGACGTTGCTTGCGGCTGGGCTTGCGGTGGTGCAGGTGGCGGTGCTGCCCGCGGTGTGGGTGCCGGTGCTGCCAGCAGTGGGGGGAGGCTTCAGCCCTTGTCCTGCTGCCTCGAACAGCTGCCCACTGGTGCTGCTGCTGCCGACAGTAGTGGTGCTTGCCGCGGTGCAGGTGGCAGTGCTTGCGGAAGTGCTAGTGGCGGGGCTGCTTGCGGTGCTGGTTGCGGTGCAGGTGGCAGTGCTGGCGGTTGTGCCACCAGGCCTTCACCTGCAGCCTGGGACGGCTGAAATGCCTTGCCTGGTGTTTTCTGCCCCTTCCTCACCTTGGTAGATGGTGGTGTCACCTTGGGTCTGGCAGCTGGAGTCTTGGAGGTGGCCTTGCTGGGTGGTTGTGGCTCCTTTCCCTTGCTGGATGCTGTCCCCTTCTTCACCTTGCCAGGTGGCGGAATGGTTTTTACCTTGGCAGGGGTTGGTGGCACACTGGCTGGGCTGACGGGTGCCCCCTTTGATCCTCTGACAGCTGCAGGAACCACAGCGGACGTGGACTTGGTGGCTGAGGTGCTGGGCTTGGTTTTGGCAACCCAGGCCTGAGGGGAAGGATGGGGGTTTGGGGTAGGGAAGAGGTCAATGTTTGCCAGGAAAATCTTCTTAGGGACACTGTGGCGGGAAGAGGGAGAAGGTCTGGGAGTGGGGGAAGAGGGAGTGGTTGGAGGAGGTGTCTGTCTGCTGACTTTGGGTGCAGGTGCATGGGCTGGATACTGTTGTGAGGTGGATGGCTATTGGGTGGGTGGGTGCTTGTGTTTGTGTACTTTGGGAGGAGGGGGCACAGACACAGATGGAGAGGACACAGGGGATGTGTGCATGGATGTGGGGGTGGTGACTGCCAGTGAGGGGTGTGTAGTGATGGGCGTGCTGGTAATGGAGGTAGTGGATGAGGATGTAGTGCATGCAGGTGTGAGTAGAGACACTACTGGGAGGGAGGTGGACAACGAGGAGGAAAGGGACATAGTGGAGGCAGTGGATGTTGGTGTGTCTGCATGGGGATGGTGCTTGTGTGAGTGCCTGTGAGATGAAGTGTGGTGCTTGTGTTTGCCTGAGCCACTTCTCTGTCTTGATTTGGGTGAATGCTGGTCCGAAGGTGTGCTTGGGATAGGCTGGGCTTGAGGGGATTGGGACTGGGTAGATGAAGTTGGAGGGGGGAGGCTGGAGACAGGGACAATGGCTGCCATCAGTGCAGAGGCCAGAGCCCGAAATGCTCTCTGTTGGGCTGCCACGCCAGAGTGACTGCCCTCCAGGTATGCATTTGTTTGTTGCAAATGCCTCTCGACACCCTGGATGGCATTCATTATGGTTGACTGCCCAACAGTCAGGGATCTCAGGAGGTCAATAGCCTCCTCACTGAGGGCAGCAGGGCTGACTGGGGCAGGGCCTGAGGTGCCTGGGGCGAAGGAGATGCCCACCCTCCTGGGTGAGCGGACACGGGAAACATGTTGAGGGGCTGCTGGGAGGGCAGAGCTGGTTTGGGGGGTGGAGGCTGTACCTGCTGTTGGGGTGGGCAGAAAAGTGTCTGCCACTGCCAGGGAGCTTCCATCAGAGGAGGAGTCGCTGTCTGTGGTGTCCCCTCCTGTCCCCGTCATTGTGCTCCCCTCGCCCTCTGTCCCACTGGTGCCCTCACTGTCGGTGGATTCAGCCTCCAGGCCCATGTGGGATGCAGCTCCCTCTATCGCTGGTGCCTCTGCTCCTCCGCCAGATGATGCTAATGCACACAGGGTGACAAAACAAAAAGGGGGGGAGAGACAGAGGATACACTTGGTCAATGTCAGCAACAACACTACCGTTGGCGTTCACAACTCACAGCACTATGCCATGCACTACCAGTTACAATGCTAGTCACTATCCCATGGGGTATAATGCCTAATGCCATCAGCTGCACACCTGAAACTAACAGGGCCCTGTCCAGGAGTAGATGCCCACTAACACTACTGGCTTAGAGTGCCTCAGAGGCTGCCCAACAAGGGACCTACCCTGCATGTTCTCACTGGTCAAGGGGCACCCACAGTCCACACCCCCACCCAGGTAAACCCTTAACGCGCACAAAGTAATGAATCAGAATTTGTACTCACTCCCTCGTGGCTGCTGTGATTCCCTCAAGCGCCCATCCAAACTCCGGGTAGGCCACCACCAGGATGCGGAACACCATGGGGGCCAGGGTACGATGGCCACCCCTTCCTTGTTGGGAGGCCAGCGCCAGCTGGGCCTCCGTCGTCTTCCTTGCCCAGCGGTGCAGGTCCTCCCACTGTTTGCGGTAGTGGGTGCTCTGCCTGTCAAAAACCCCCAGGGTCCACACCTCCTTGGAAATGGCACACCAAATAACCTTTTTCTGATGGGCGCTGAACTGCAGGAAAAAGACAGGAGAAAAGGGAATTAGTTAACCGTCCAGACTGTCACACTCATGGCCCACCACATCCGTCCCATCCCCTGACGCAAATACATTGACCACCATACATGCAGCACTCTGGCCAGGATGCCTCAGCCCCCCCACATGTGGCTTACACACACAGCAATCCATACATTCATGGCCCATGCATCATGCTCACAGTGTACTCACCTGTTTGTCTGGAGGACAGTAGAGTAACGTGTACTGGGGTAGGACCCCATCCACCAGTTTCTCCATCTCTTCTGCAGTGAAGGCAGGGGCCCTTTCCTCAGACACATGAGCCATTGTCGCTTCCAGACACAGGTTACAGCAGCACTTGCAGTGTAGGTCCTCTCCTGTTGAAGGTCAGGTAGCAAGTGAGTGAATAGATAGAAAATGGCAGTCACGTCCACAGCAGTGCGTACCGTCACCGCCAGCATACATTGCCATTGGCTCCTGGAACCCATAGGGCCCAATGATAACCAATGCAAAGTTGCACGGAGGTCATCGACCACCTACTGCAACGGCACACAACGCCAGCGGAATGACCTCATTTCCACTTGTCCCTCCTCACAGGTCAGGCAGCCGCCATTTCAGGTGGCACAGGCCATGGCACCTAACTGCATCACAGCAGACATTGGCACAGCAACTGATTCTCGGATTCACATACTGGTTTTGTAAATGTAGAAATGCATCATTATTGCAATTGATGTGTGATTATGACCCCCTGCTCACCGTTTTCCTCCCTAGGGTTCAACCGCTGAGGATGAATATGAGATAGAGACATCCTCCAGTGTACAGACCCCTGGTGGACCTTGCGACAATGGAGGATAGACACATTATACTAACATACAGACTTGATCAGGCCACAATCCAAGAACTGTGTGCCCAATTGGAGCCAGACCTGATGTCAGCTATCCGCCAGCCCACAGGTATCCTCTCTCTAGTGCAGGTCCTGTCAGTGCTCCATTTCCTGGCAAGTGGTTCCTTCCAAACAACAGTGGCCATGGCATCAGGGATGTCTCAGCCAATGTTCTCCAAAGTGTTGACCAGAGTGTTGTCAGCCCTGCTTAAACACATGCGCAGCTACATTGTATTCCCCAAGGTGGAGGATTTGGCCACAGTGAAAGCTGCCCTGGGACATATCCCCAACATCATTGGTGCCATTGATGGTACACATGTAGCATTTGTGTCTCCCCCGGGGGAAATGAACAAGTGTTCAGGTAGAGAAAAAGCTATTACTCTATGAATGTGCAGATGGTGCGTTTGGCGTACCAGTACATCTCCCATGTGAATGCCACGTATCCTGGCTCTGTGCATGATGCCTTTATCTTGAGGAATAGCAGCATCCAATATGTAATGGGCCAACTCCAGAGGCACTGGGTGTGGCTAATAGGTGAGCCCAAGGTCCCCACCCAGTATATGTTTGTGTCTGGGTATGGGATTGTCCCTAAGGGTTAGTGTGTGTCTAACAGTTGTCCCTCGATATTTGCAGGTGACTCTGGTTACCCCAACCTCTCATGGCTACTGACCCTAGTGAGGAATGCCAGGACAAGGGCAGAGGAACGTTACAATGAGGCACATTGGCGAACAAGGAGGAGAATTGAGAGAACCTTCGGCCTCCTGAAGGCTAGGTTCCGATGCCTCTATCTGACAGGTGGATCCCTGTACTACTCACCCAAGAAGGTGTGCCAGATCATTGTTGCATGTTGCACAACCTGGCCTTGAGACGCCATGTGCCTTTTATGCAGGAGGATGAGCCTAGAGATGGTATTGTGGCAGCAGTGGAGCCTGTGGACAGTGAGGAAGAGGAGGCAGAGGAAGAAAATATGGACAACAGAAGTAATATCATATAGGAATACTTCCAGTGACACACAGGTAAGACATTGTAACTTCACTTTAATTTTCACTTTTTTGTTGGACATTGTACATGGCAGCCTGATTTCCCTATGTCTATGGCCACTTACTGTATCCTTTGGCATCTCTGTTTCCACATCTCTGTGGCCCACTCTGGCTCCTGGTATGTTTACTGCTGCCCCCTAAAGGTCATACCAATGTATACATAACTGTACATATGACTTGCAATGTTTTCATAATGTTGTACTAATACATATTTCAATCATTTGACAGACTCCAGATTTGTATTTGTTCCAAGGGTGTTTATTTAAGTGTTTAAGGGGGATGTGCAATGGGCTGGGGTGATGGTGGAAGAATGTCCAGTTAGAGTCCAGTCTCTTGGTATTACAGGTGCATTGTCCTATGGGGTATAGGAAGGGCAGTAATGGCAGTTCAAAGTGGACAGGGTGACAGAAGGGTGACAATCAGGAGAGTCCTATTTCCTGGCGGGGGTCTTGGCAATTGTCTTTGGCTGGCTTCTGCCAGGATCGCAGAGACCGTTTGTGGGGTGGTTCTCCTTCTGCAGGGGGTGGAGTGCTGGTGGCCTGTTGTTTCTGTGGCAGGGCCTCCTGTCCACTAGCGCCAGTGGAGGTGGAGTGCTGTTCTTCAGTGTGGCTAGTGTCAGGGGCCCGTTGGTGTGCCACTGCCTCCCTCATGGTGTTGCCCATTTCAGCCAGCACCCCTGCAATGGTAACCAGGGTGGTGTAGATGTGTTTGAGGTCCTTCCTGATCCCCAGGTACTGTCCCCCCAGCAGCCGCTGGGTCTCCTGCAACTTGGCCTGTATCTGGCCATCGTCACCTGGGAATGGTGGTGTGCTCCCAGGATGTTGGTGAGTGCCTTGTGGAGAGTGGTTTCCCTGGGCCTGTCTCACCCTGTTGCACAGCAGTCCTCCCAGCTTCCCTGTTGTTCTAAGCCTCTGTCCCCTGAACCGTGTGCCCACTGCCACTGACCCCAGGTCCCTGATCGTCCTGTGTTTGTGGAGTTGCCTGGGGTCCCTGTAGTGGTGGACACACTGCTGATTGACGTGTCCTGGGGACAGTGGCATGAGCCCATTGGGTGGGTGCTGTGCTGGGGTTTCCTGATGAGGGAGTTTCTGTGGTGGGTTATGACTGTGGGAGGGTAACCAACTGTCCAGAGGACCCTGATGGGCCAGGTTGGTCATTGTGATCCAGGCGTGCAGAGCTGCTATCATCACTGTGGGCCTCCTCTGGGGAGGTATGGATGTTGCTGGCAACTCCTCTCCGGTGATGTTGAGTAGGGGTCCTGTGGGGATGAATATGCTGTGTTATTGTATCTGCGTGTGCCATCTTGTGCATGGGTGCATTTCCCTGTATGGTTGTGATTGGCCTGTCAGCTTTGCCTTGTGTGCGTGGTGATTTTGTGGGCTAGGTGATTCTCTCTAATGGGCATGCTGTGGTGATGGGTGTCCATGCAGGTCTGTGATGGGGGTCCATGGATTGTTGTGGCATGCAGGGCTTGGTATTGGGATAGGTGGGTTGTGATAGTGGGGTATATGTGAGGTGGTGGATTGATGGGGGTGAGGGAAGGGTTAGGAGTTTGTGATGGCATGCAGGTAGGGGGGATATAGGTGGGGGATATAGTAGTAAAGATTTGACTAAACAGGCTTCCTGCTACTCCTGCGAGGCCCTCAGGATGCATGATCGCCAAGACTTGCTCCTCCATGTTGTTACAGCTACCTGGTGTCTAGCAACCACGGAACACACCTTCCCCCGTAGGTCGTTCCACCTCTTCCTGATGTCATCCCTTGTTCTGGGGTGCTGTCCCACGGCATTGACCCTATCCACGATTCTCCGCCATAGCTCCATTTTCCTAACAATGTATGTCTGCTGCACCTGTGATCTGATTAGCTGTGGCTCTACCCGGATGATTTCCTCCACCATGACCATTAGCTCCTCCTCTGAAAACCTGGGGTGTCTTTGGGGTGCCATGGATGTGGTGTGAGTAATATGTGTGGGAATGTGTGGGGTGATGTGTTGTGGTGTGTGCCGTGAGGTGCGTTGATGGTGTATGGGTGGTGGTGTTGTGTGGCTCAGACTGAGTGGGTGCTCTTGGCTTGGGTCTCTCTTTGTTGGCAATCTTTTTTTTTCATTGAAAGTGTTGTGGGTAATGTGTGTGTGTGTTTTATATTGGATTGGGTCTGTGGGTGTGGTGTGTGTATGTGTGTCAGGTGTGTGTAGTTTGAATTGTCTAAAGTGGTGTAGTTTTGTAAGTGTGTGTGTATTTTGAGTGGTGATTCGTGGGACCTGATACTGTATGTGTATTCCTGTTGGCGTAACAGTGTGGGTTTTGGTACCACCAATTTATCACTGACCTTTGGTCTGACGGACTTGTGTGTGTGTTGGTGTCTACATAGTGGCGGATTTCTCTGTGTGGGTCATAATACCGGTAGCGGTATACCACCGCGGTCACGGTATCTTGGCGACCGTCAGTACGGCGGTAGGCGGCAGTTACCACCAGGGTTGTAATGAGGACCTCTGTCTCATATAGCCTGCACTCATTCTCCGCTAGAGGATTTTGATTTCCATTTTAAAGACTAATGGTGAAGTTTAAACCTTCAAAGTCCAACACCTTCTCTACTGTTGCACAGACTAAACTGGAAATAGTAAATCTTACCCCTCCAAAGTCCACTGCTTTCCCTACTGTTGCACAGACTGGAGTTAGAATAGTACATTTCACCCTTCTGAAGTCAGCGCCTTCCATAATGTAACAAAGACTGGACTGGGGATAGTAAATCTTATCCCACCGAAGTACAACACTTTCCCAACTATTGAACAGACTGGAGTTCGAATAGTAAGTTTAAACCCTCTGCAGTGCAACACTTTGAGGGTTATTCCAACTTTGGAGGAGGTGTTAATCCGTCCCAGTGACAGAAAAGTGACGGATTTAACACCAGCCGTATTACGAGTCCATTATATCCTATGGAACTCGTAATACGGCTGGTGGTATATCCGTCACTTTACCGTCACTTTTGGGATGGATTAACACTCTTCCAAAGTTGGAATAACCCCCTTTGTCTACTGTTGCACAGACTGGAGTGGGAATGGCATATTTAATCTGTCAGATTTCTAATGTTTTCCCTATTGTTGCACAGACTGGACTGGGAATTGTACATTTTACCCCTACAAAGTCCAACACTTTACTTTCTGTTGCACATGTTAATGTGGGAATAGTAAAGCTGAGCCATTCAAAGTCTGATGCTTCTCCAACTGTTGAACAGACTGGAGCGAGAATAATATGTGTAACCCCTGGAAGTTGTAGGAAAGTACCATCTTGCCTGGCATGTTACCCCCATATTTCACTGTATATATGTTGTTTTAGTGTATGTGTCACTGGGACCCCAGTGCTCATAAGTGTGACCTGTATGTGTTCCCTGTGTGATGACTAACTGTCTCACTGAGGCTCTGCTAACCGGAACCTCAGTGGTTATGCTCTCTCTGCTTTCCAAATTGTCACTAACAGGCTAGTGACCAATTTCACCAATTCACATTGGCATACTGGAACACCCTTATAATTCCCTAGTATATGGTACTGAGGTACCCAGGGTATTGGGGTTCCAGGAGATCCCTATGGGCTGCAGCATTTCTTTTGCCATCCATAGGGAGCTCTGACAATTCTTACACAGGTCTGCCACTGCAGCCTGAGTGAAATAACGTCCACGTTATTTCACAGCCATTTACCACTGCACTTAAGTAACTTATAAGTCACCTATATGTCTAACCTTTACCTGGTAAAGGTTGGGTGCTAAGTTACTTAGTGTGTGGGCACCCTGGCACTAGCCAAGGTGCCCCCACATTGTTCAGGGCAAATTCCCCGGACTTTGTGAGTGCGGGGACACCATTACACGCGTGCACTATACATAGGTCACTACCTATGTATAGCGTCACAATGGTAACTCCGAACATGGCCATGTAACATGTCTAAGATCATGGAATTGTCACCCCAATGCCATCCTGGCCTTGGGGTGACAATTCCATGATCCCCCGGGTCTCTAGCACAGTCCTGGGTACTGTCAAACTACCTTTCCCGGGGTTTCACTGCAGCTGCTGCTGCTGCCAACCCCTCAGACAGGTTTCTGCCCTCCTGGGGTCCAGCCAGGCTTGGCCCAGGAAGGCAGAACAAAGGACTTCCTCAGAGAGAGGGTGTTACACCCTCTCCCTTTGGAAAAAGGTGTCAGGGCTGAGGAGGAGTAGCCTCCCCCAGCCTCTGGAAATGCTTTGATGGGCACAGATGGTGCCCATCTCTCCATAACCCAGTCTACACCGGTTCAGGGATCCCTCAGCCCTGCTCTGGCGTGAAACTGGACAAAGGAAAGGGGAGTGACCACGCCCCTGACCTGCACCTCCCAGGGGAGGTGCCCAGAGCTCCTCCAGTGTGCTCCAGACCTCTGCCATCTTGGAAACAGAGGTGCTGCTGGCACACTGGACTGCTCTGAGTGGCCAGTGCCAGCAGGTGACATCAGAGACTCCTCCAGATAGGCTCTTACCTGTGTTGCTAACCTATCCTCCTTCCTAAGTAGCCACACCTCCTTTTCTGGCTATTTAGGGTCTCTGCTTTGGGGAATTCTTTAGATAACGAATGCAAGAGCTCATCAGAGTTCCTCTGCATCTCTCTCTTCATCTTCTGCCAAGGAATCCCACCGCTGCCACCAATGTAGGAGGCTGGCCTGGCTTGTAGTGGGTATCAAGGGGTACTTACACTACACTTGTAAAGGAGGGTTGGGTTAGTGGACTATGGGGGTCATTCTGACCCCGGCGGTCAACGACCGCGGGAGCACCGCCAACAGGCTGGCAGTGCTCCCATGGGCATTCTGACCGAGGCGGTACAGCCGCGGTCAGAAACGGAAAACCGGCGGTGTACCGCCGGTTTTCCGCTGCCCTGGGGAATCCTCCATGGCGTCGCAGCTTGCTGCGCCGCCATGGGGATTCCGACCCCCATTACCGCCATCCTGTTCCTGGCGGTCGTGGCCGCCAGGAACAGGATGGCGGTAAGGGTTGTCGTGGGGCCCCTGGGGGGCCCTGCAGTGCCCATGCCAATGGCATGGGCACTGCAGGGGCCCCCGTAACAGGGCCCCACCATGATTTTCAGTGTCTGCCATGCAGACACTGAAAATCACGACGGGTGCAACTGCACCCGTCGCACCCCTTCCACTCCGCCGGCTCCATTCGGAGCCGGCATCCTCATGAAAGGGTGTTTCCCGCTGGGCTGGCGGGCGGCCTTCTGGCGGTCGCCCGCCAGCCCAGCGGGAAACCCAGAATACCCGCGGCGGTCTTTTGACCGCGCAGCGGTATTCTGGCGGTCCCAGACAGGCCGGCGGCTTCCGCCGCCGGCCGGGGTCAGAATGACCCCCTATGTACTTGGCCTAAGATCCAGAAAGGCTGAGTATATGAAAAAGGCCAGTAAAAACCTTCAGGCCAGCCAAGAGCTCCAAAAGCAATGGCTTGACCAGAAGGCTGTTCTGATTCAGTACCAACCAGGGCAGAAAGTGTGGGTCTTGGAGCCTGTGGCCCAAAGAGCACTCCAAGACAAATGGAGTGGACCCCACATTATTGTTAAAAAGAAGGGAGAAGTCACCTACTTGGTTGACTTAGGCACTGCCAGGAGTCCCCTTAGGGTGTTCCATGTCAATCGCCTAAAACCCTACTATGACAGGGCTGATCTCACCCTGCTCATGGCAACAGATCAAGGACAGGAAGAAGAGAGTGACCCTCTCCCTGATCTCTTCTCTTCCACAGAACAAGATCCTCTAGTGGAACGTGTAGTTTTGGCAGATTGTCTTACTGCTGATCAGAAAGACCACTGCATAAATCTCCTGGGTCAGTTTTCTGAACTCTTTTCTACTGTGCCAGGCACCACTTCTTGGTGTGAGCACACTATAGATACTGGAGACAGCATGCCTGTCAAAAGTAAGATCTATAGGCAGCCTGACCATGTCAGGGACTGCATAAAACAAGAGGTTCAGAAAATGCTTGAACTGGGAGTGGTTGAGCACTCTGAAAGCCCATGGGCCTCTCCTGTGGTGCTTGTACCAAAGCCTCACTCTAAAGATGGGAAAATAGAGATGAGGTTTTGTACGGATTACAGAGGTCTCAACCAGATAACTAAAACTGATGATCACCCTATACCCAGGGCAGATGAGCTCATAGATACACTGGCATCTGCCAAGTATCTAAGCACCTTTGATTTGTCTGCAGGGTATTGGCAGATCAAGTTATCAGAGGATGCTAAAGCAAAAACTGCATTTTCGACTATTGGAGGGCACTACCAATTCACAGTAATGCCCTTTGGTTTGAAAAATGCACCTGCCACTTTTCAGAGGTTGGTGAATACAGTCCTGCAAGGGTTGGAGGCTTTTAGTGCAGCATATCTAGATGATATAGCTGTCTTTAGCTCCACCTAGGATGATCACCTGGTCTACCTGTGGAAAGTTTTGGAGGCCCTGCAAAAGGCAGGCCTCACTATCAAGGCTTCAAAGTGATAGATAGGGCAGGGGAAAGTGATTTATCTGGGACACCTTGTAGGTGGAGAACAGATTCCACCACTTCAGGGGAAAATCCAAACTATCATAGATTGGGTTCCCCCTACAACTCAGACCCAGGTGAGAACCCTCTTAGGCCTCACTGGGTATTACAGGAGGTTCATAAAGAACTATGGCTCCATAGCAGCCCCTCTTAATGACCTCACTTCTAATAAAATGCCTAAAAAAGTATTGTGGACAGCTAGCTGTCAGAAAGCTTTTGAGGAGCTGAAACAGGCCATGTGCACTGCACCTGTCCTAAAAAGCCCATGTTGCTCCAAGAAATTCATTGTTCAAACTGATGCATCTGAATTAGGGGTAGGGGCAGTCTTATCACAACTCAATTCTGAGAGCCAGGATCAACCTGTTGCTTTTATCAGCAGGAGGTTGACCCCTAGAGAAAAGTGTTGGCCTGCCATAGAGAGGGAGGCCTTTGCTGTGGTCTGGGCACTGAAGAAGTTGAGGCCATACCTGTTTGGCACTCACTTCATTGCTCAGACAGACCACAAACCTCGACTTTGGCTAAAACAAATGAAAGGTGAAAACCCTAAATTGTTGAGGTGGTCCATATCTCTACAGGGAATGGACTATACAGTGGAACATAGACCTGGGAGTACCCACTCCAATGCAGATGGACTCTCCAGATATTTCCACTTAGACAATGAAGACTCATCAGGTCATGGCTAGTCTTATTGTCCTTTGTTTGTAGGGGGTTGTGTAGGAAAGTACCATCTTGCCTGGCATGTTACCCCCATATTTCACTGTATATATGTTGTTTAAGTGTATGTGTTACTGGGACCCTGCCAGCCAGGGCCCCAGTGCTCATAAGTGTGACCTGCATGTGTTCCCTGTGTGATGACTAACTGCCTCACTGAGGCTCTGCTAACCAGAACCTCAGTGGTTATGCTCTCTCTGCTTTCCAAATTGTCACTAACAGGCGAGTGACTAATTTCACCAATTCACATTGGCATACTGGAACACCCTTATAATTCCCTAGTATATGGTACTGAGGTACCCAGGGTATTGGGGTTCCAGGAGATCCCTATGGGCTGCAGCATTTCTTTTGCCACCCATAGGGAGCTCTGACAATTCCTACACAGGCCTGCCACTGCAGCCTGAGTGAAATAACGTCCACGTTATTTCACAGCCATTTACCACTGCACTTAAGTAACTTATAAGTCACCCATATGTCTAACCTTTACCTGGTAAAGGTTGGGTGCTAAGTTACTTAGTGTGTGGGCACCCTGGCACTAGCCAAGGTGCCCCCACATTTTTCAGGGCAAATTCCCCAGACGTTGTGAGTGCGGGGACACCATTACACGTGTGCACTATACATAGGTCACTACCTATGTATAGCGTCACAATGGTAACTCCGAACATGGCCATGTAACATGTCTAAGGTCATGGAATTGTCACCCCAATGCCATCCTGGCCTTGGGGAGACAATTCCATGATCCCCCGGGTCTCTAGCACAGACCCGGATACTGCCAAACTACCTTTCCCGGGGTTTCACTGCAGCTGCTGCTGCTGCCAACCCCTCAGACAGGTTTCTGCCCTCCTGGGGTCCAGCCAGGCTTGGCCCAGGAAGGCAGAACAAAGGACTTCCTCAGAGAAAGGGTGTTACACCGTCTCCCTTTGGAAAAAGGTGTCAGGGCTGGGGAGGAGTAGCCTCCCCCAGCCTCTGGAAATGCTTTGATGGGCACAGATGGTGGCCATCTCTGCATAAGCCAGTCTACACCGGTTCAGGGATCCCTCAGCCCTGCTCTGGCGCAAAACTGGACAAAGGAAAGGGGAGTGACCACTCCCCTGACCTGCACCTCCCAGGGGAGGTGCCCAGAGCTCCTCCAGTGTGCTCCAGACCTCTGCCATCTTGGAAACAGAGGTGCTGCTGGCACACTGGACTGCTCTGAGTGGCCAGTGCCAGCAGGTGACATCAGAGACTCCTCCAGATAGGCTCTTACCTGTGTTGCTAGCCTATGCTCCTTCCTAAGTAGGCAAACCTCCTTTTCTGGCTATTTATGGTCTCTGCTTTGGGGACTTCTTTAGATAACAAATGCAAGAGCTCATCAGAGTTCCTCTGCATCTCTCTCTTCACCTTCTGCCAAGGAATCGACTGCTGACTGCTCAGGACTCCTGCAAAACTGCAACAAAGTAGCAAAGACGACTACTGCAACCTTGTATCGCTGATCCTGCTGCCTTCTCGACTGTTTTCCTGGTGGTGCATGCTGTGGGGGTAGTCTGCCTCCTCTCTGCACTAGAAGCTCCGAAGAAATCTCCTGTGGGTTGACGGAATCTTCCCCCTGCAACCGCAGGCAACAAAAGACTGCATCACCGGTCCTCTGGGTCCCCTCTCAGCACAACGAGCATGGTCCCTGGAACTCAGCAACTCTGTCCAAGTGACTCCCACAGTCCAGTGACTCTTCAGTCCAAGTTTGGTGGAGGTAAGTTCTTGCCTCCCCACGCTAGACTGCATTGCTGGGTACCGCGTGATTTGCAGATGCTCTGGCTCCTGTGCACTCTTCCAGGATTTCCTTTGTGCACAGCCAAGCCTGGGTCCCCGACACTCTAACCTGCAGTGCACAACCTCCTGCGTTGTCCTCCGGCGTCGTGGGATCTTCTTTTGTGACTTCGGGTGAGCTCTGGTTCACTCTTCTTTGTAGTGCGTGTTCTGGCACTTCTGCGGGTGCTGCCTGCTTCTGAGAGGGCTCCTTGTCTTGCTGGACGCCCCCTTGGTCTCCTCACGCAAGTGGCGACATCCTGGTCCCTCCTGGGCCACAGCAGCATCCAAAAACCCTAACCACGACCCTTGCAGATAGCAAGGCTTGTTTGCGGTCTTTCTGCATGGGAACACCTCTGCAAGCTTCTTCACGACGTGGGACATCCATCCTCCAAAGGGGAAGTTCCTAGTCCTCTTCGTTCTGGCAGAATCCACAGCTTCTACCATCCAGTGGCAGCTTCTTTGTACCCTCAGCTGGCATTTCCTGGGCATCTGCCCAATCTCGACTTTGTCGTGACTCTTGGACTTGGTCCCCTTGTTCCACAGGTACTCTCGTCCGGAAATCCACTTTGGTTGCATTGCTGGTGTTGTTCTTTCTTGCAGAATTCCCCTATCACGACTTCTGTGCTCTCCGGGGAATATAGGTGCACTTTACACCTACTTTTCAGGGTCTTGGGGTGGGCTATTTTTCTAACCCTCCCTGTTTTCTTACAGTCCCAGTGACCCTCTACAAGCTCACATAGGTTTGGGGTCCATACGTTATTCGCATTCCACTTTTGGAGCATATGGTTTGTGTTGCCCCTGTACCTATGTGCTCCTATTGCAATACATTGTAACTTTACACTGCTTGCATTACTTCCTTTTGCTATTACTGCATAATTTTGGTATTGTGTACATATATCTTGTGTATATTTGGCATCCTCATACTGAGGGTACTCACTGAGATACTTTTGGCATATTGTCATAAAAATAAAGTACCTTTATTTTTAGTATATCTGTGTATTGTGTTTTCTTATGATATTGTGCATGTGACACCAGTGGTATAGAAGGAGCTTTGCATGTCTCCTAGTTCAGCCTAAGCTGCTCTGCTAGCTGCCTTTTCTATCAGCCTAAGCTGCTAGACACCTCTTCTACACTAATTAGGGACAACTGGACCTGGTACAGAGTGTAAGTACCCCTTGGTACCCACTACAAGCCAGGCCAGCCTCCTATAGAAGTCTAATGCTTTCCCTACCGTTGCACATACTGTAATAGGAATAAAACATTTTGGTGGCCATTACAACCCTGGCGGTCTGTGTTAAAGCAGTGGTAAGACCGCCAACAGGCCGGCGGTAAAAATTTTGCAATTACGATCGTGGCGGAAACAGCCAACAAAGACAGCCACTTTAACACTCCGACCGCCACGGCGGTACAAACAAACAGCACGGCGGTCACCGCCAACAGACAGGCGGAGGACAAAGTACCGCCCACAGTATCACAATCTACCAATCCTCCACCTTTTCCGGGGTGGATTCACCGTGGATAAAAACACGGTGGAAACAGGATTCCGAAGGGAAAACGCTCACCTCTACGCACCCCATGAGGAACTATGACACCATGGATCTGGAACTCCAAATTCTCCCTGCGATAGTCTTCCTACTCCTCTACCAGGAGCACGAACGCCGGCGGCGAAGACCACGGTGAGTACTGCACCTACGACACAGGGGAGGGGGGAGGGAAAAAACAGGGACACACACATGCAACACGCAACACCCCCACCCTCACCCACGACAACACACACTAATACATATTGATACATCACAGTTACACCCCCCAACACCACCCCCGGAAGAATGAAAAGAAAAAAGAAAATGAGTGTAACCATTGTAATATATTAAAATCAAGTAGGCAAAAATATATATATACACCATTAACAAAATATACACCAAGCATAGTAGTCCAGGTAGTGCTCCAATTAAGTCAGTGGAACACTGGGCCCACACGGTATGGGCGAGGCCCACACAAGATCCCCGACCATGACGGAGAGAACACTGCAGGGGCATCAGAGAGTAAAAAAAACAGGCACCTCAGGGGGAGGGAAATGGGGGGCACCTCAGCCGGTTGAGTGCACGACGCCAAATCCACGAGAGGGCCACATGCCCTCTGTTCAATCCTGGGGAGTACAAAGCCACAGTCTCTCAAGTCTCTACAGTGGGTGGCTTGCCCACTGTTCAATCCTGGGCAGTGCAAAGCCACAGTCTCTCAAGTCTCTACAGTGGGTGGGTTGCCCACTGTTCCATCCTGGGGAGTGCAAAGCCACAGTCTCTCAAGTCTCTACAGTGGGTGGGTTGCCCACTGTTCAAACCTGGGGAGTGCAAAGCCACAGTCTCTCAAGTCTCTACAGTGGGTGGGTTGCCCACTGTTCCATCCTTGGGAGTGCAAAGCCACAGTCTCTCAAGTCTCTACAGTAGGTGGGTTTCCCACTGTTCCATCCTGGGGAGTGCAAAGCCACAGTCTCTCAAGTCTCTACAGTGGGTGGGTTGCCCACTGTTCCACCCTGGGGAGCAAAGCCACAGTCTCTCAAGTGGATAACAGTCTCCACTGGTTCTGGAGGGGGCATGGTGCCCAGAGTGCTTCATCCTGCTAAGGACAGAGGTAGTGGATGGATCTCTCCACTGGTTCTGGAGGGGGCATGGTGCCCAGAGTGCTTCATTCTGCCCGTGACGGACTCAGTAGCATCAGTGCCCTTGGTGCTCATGAGCCAGCGGTGCTTGAGACGGCGGTGCCCTGTTCAGCGGTGCTTGAGACGGCGGTGCCCTGTTCAGCGGTGCTTGAGACAGCGGTGCCCTGTACAGCGGTGCTTGAGACAGCGCTGCCCTGTTCAGCGGTGCTAGGAGCGGCGGGCTCCTTTGCAGTGACTCAGCTGCTGGCGGTCCTTCATGGCCCAGCGGGGCTTGTGCTGGCGGTCCTCTCTAGCCCAGCAGGGCTTGTGCTGGCAGTCCTTTCTAGCCCAGCGGGGCTTGTGCTGGTGGTCCTCTTTGTCCCAGCTGGGCTTGTGCTGGCGGTCCTCTCTGTCCCAGCGGGGCTTGTGCTGGCGGTCCTCTCTGTCCCAGCGGGGCTTGTGCTGGCGGTCCTTCATGGCCCAGCTGGGCTTGTGCTGGCGGTCCTCTCTAGCCTAGCGGGGCTTGTGCTGGCGGTCCTCTCTAGCCCAGCGGGGCTTGTGCTGGCGGTCCTCTCTAGCCCAGTGGGGCTTGTGCTGGCGGTCCTCCCTGTCCCATCGGGGCTTCTGCTGACGGTCCTCTCTGTCCCAGTGGGGATGACTCCTGTGGCCTCCTGGGCAGCGGGGATGATGGCGGTGGCCTCCTGGGCAGCTAGGCTGGTGGTAACAGTGGCCTCCTGGGCAGCTGGGCTGGTGCTGGCAGTGGCCTCCTGGGCAGCAGGGCTGGTGGTGGTGGCCTCCTGGGCAGCTGGGCTGGTGCTGGCGGTGGCCTCCTGGGCAGCGGAGATGATAGCAGTCTTCTCCTCCGTGCTGCTCTTCCCAGACTTGCTGACTTTCTTGTGCCCCTTCCCCACCTTGGAAGGTGTCGCAGCTGACTCCACACTCCCACCTGTACCCCTGGGAGCGGCTTTGGTGGCTGGAGTCTTCCCCCTCTCCCGCCGGGCACTGGCCAACTTATGATGCTTCACAGGTGGGGGACTGTGCTGTGGCTCCATGCCACACTGGCTGCCCTGGTGGCCGGTGCACTCCAGATTCCGGTGACTACAGGCACCACTGGTGCCGGAGATGTTGTGGCTGAGGTGCTAGTTCGGGACCTAGGAGACGGACGGGGTGGGGGAGGTGTGGGAAAGAGGTCAAGGTTGTACTGGAAAAGTTTTTTGGAGACACTGGGATGGGTAGCTGGAGGGGGTTTGGGAGTGGAGGAAGAGGTTGTGGTTGTAGGAGGTGTTCGTTTGCTGACTTTGGGTGAAGGTGCATGCGCTGGAGGCTGTCGTGAGGTGGATGGCTGTTGGGTGGGTGTGTGCCTGCATTTGTGTATCTTGGGAGGAGGCGTCACAGACACACTGGGAGAGGACACATGGGACGTGTGAATGGTAGTGGGGGTGGTGACTACACATGAGCGGGGTGTGGTGGTGGGTGTGCTGGTGATGGTAGTAGTGGCTGTAGAGGTAGTGCATGCAGGTGTGAGTGTAGACGAGACTGGGAGGGAGGAGGGAGACGAGGAGGAGGGGGACACAGTGGAGGCTCTGGATGTTGGTGTGTCTGCATGTGTGTGATGCTTGCGTGAGTGCCTGTGGTATGTGTGGTGCTTATGTTTGCCTGAGCTTCTCTTGTGTGTTGACGTGTGTGCATGCTGGTCTAGAGGTGTGCTTGGGATAGGCTGGGGTACAGGGGATTGGTTCTGGGTGGAGGAAGTTGGAGGGGGGAGGCTAGAGACAGGGACAATGGCTGGCATCAGTGCTGAGGCCAGAGTCTGAAAAGCTCGCTGAAGGGCCGTCTGACCAGAATGAATGCCCTTCAGGAATGGATTTGTTTGTTGCAACTGCCTTTCTACACCCTGGATGGCATTCAAAATGGTAGACTGCCCAACAGTGAGGGACCTGAGGAGGTCAATGGCCTTCTTACTGAGGGCAGCATGGGTGACTGGGGCAGGGCCTGAGGTACCTGGGGCGAAGGTGATGCCCACCCTCCCAGGTGAGCGGGCACGGGGCAAAGGCTGAGGGGCTGCTGGGAGGGCTGTGCTTGAAGGGGGTGGCGGCTGTACCTTTAGATGGGGGCACAGATTTTGCCACCACCACAAGGGAGCTCCCATCAGAGGACGAGTCCGTGTCACTGGTCTCAGCTCCTGTCCCCGCCGTGGAGCTCCCCTCACCCTCCGTCCCACTGGTGAAGTCCGATTCCGTAGTGTGGCCCTCCATGGCCATGTGGGATGCAGCCCCCTCGTGCTCCGGTGCCACTGCTCCTCCGCCTGATGATGCTCATGCACACAAGAACAGGGAGACCACAAAAAGGGGGGGTACGACAGAAGAAAGACATGTTGAGTGCATGCATTACCGCTACCGTTGGCGGACATGACAGACACAAAAGCCCCCTGCACTACGCCGCGCTCTTGTGCTCCACTGTTCAATTCCTGGGAAATGGCCTACTAGGCTATGGACGACATCTGCACACATGGATGACACAGGGGCCTGACTAGGTGTACTTGGCACTCTACAGAGGTGCGGTGGGGTGCCACATGGCCTGCCTTACGGAGGGACCTTGCCTACGGAACTCGCCCTGGCCTAGGGAAACCCACAGCCCACCTGCCCCACCCAGACCCCTCCACTGCGCGCAAAATCAGCAGAATGAGAGTGTACTCACCCCCTTGTGGCTGCTGTGATGCCCTCAAGCGCCCATCCAACTCCGGGTACGCCACCGCCAGGATCCTGAACAGCAGGGGGGTCATGGTGCGACGGGCACCCCGCCCACATTGGGAGGCCATCCCCAGCTGAGCCTCCGCCGTCTTCTTGCTCCAGCGGCAAATGTCCTCCCATCTTTTCCGGCAGTGGGTGCTCTGTCTGTGGTAGACCCCCAGGGTCCGGACGTCCTTGGCGATGGCACGCCAAATATCTTTTTTCTGGTGGGCGCTGACCTACATAATTTGTATATGGGGAAGAGAAACTTATTACCAACTGCACCGTCACAGTCATTGGCCCCCATCCCTACCCTTGCCATGTGGCACATGCACTCACCGTCGTTTCATGCACGCCGCACTCTCCCCCCTTCCTTCTTACATCCGCACCTCTCCACACACGCATAGCCCATACAGCATGCTCCCAGTGTACTTACCTGTTTGTCTGGAGGACCGTAGAGTAGCGTGTACTGGGGGAGGACCCCATCCACGAGTTTCTCCAACTCTTCCGATGTGAAGGCAGGGGCCCTTTCCCCAGACACTCGAGCCATTGTCTCTTCCAGACCGAGGTCACAGCAGCACTTGCAGTGTAGGTCCTCTCCTGTCGAAGATCAGGTATCGAGTGATTGAAGTGATAGAAAATGGCGGTCACGTCTGTGGCGGTGCGTACCGTCACCGCCGGCGTACATCGTCAGTGGCTCTTGGGACCCATAGGGTCCAATGTTAACCAATGCAGCATTGCGCAGCGGTCTTCGACCGCCTACAGCGACGGTGTACAACGCCAGCGCAGTTACCTCACATCCCGTTGTCCCACTTTACAGGTCAGGCAGCCGCCATTTCAGGGGCCCACATGGCTTCATTTTCAACCGCGTCACACATACCTAGGCCTAGACTCCACACACATACAGGTCACTTTTTGGATTATGATTGTTGTTCTTTGTAAGTTGTCGGTACGTACCTCTGAGTTGGCTGACTCTGTGCTCGCTGTTGTCCTTCATAGGCACCGTCGGCTGGGACATGTGAGGAGATGGCGGCATCCTCCGGTGTACTGACCGTTGGTGGACCTGCCGACAATGGAGGAAAGACAAGTGATCATCACATACAGGCTTGACCGTGCCACAATCCAGGAATTGTGTACCCAGTTGGAGCAAGACCTGATGTCAGCTATCCGCCATCCCACAGGAATCCCCCCTCAAGTGCAGGTGCTGTCAGTGCTCCATTTCCTTGCAAGTGGGTCATTTCAAACAGCAGTAGCCGTAGCATCAGGGATGTCCCAGCCTAAGTTTTCCAACGTGTTGTCCAGAGTGTTTTCTGCCCTGCTGAAACATATGCGGAGCTACATCGTTTTCCCTCAGGTGGAGGATTTGCCTACAGTGAAAGGTGTTTTCTTTGCCCTGGGACATATCCCCAAAATCATAGGTGCCATTGATGGGACACATGTGGCTTTGGTACCCCCCCACAGGAGTGAACAGGTGTACAGAAACCAGAGGAGTTATCATTCGATGAATGTACAGATGGTATGTTTGGCAGACCAGTACATCTCCCATGTGAATGCCAAGTTCCCTGGCTCAGTGCATGACGCCTACATCCTGCGGAATAGCAGCATCCCTTATGTGATGGGTCAACTCCAGAGGCACTGTGTGTGGCTATTAGGTGAGCACCTGGAAGCTAGTCATTGGGAATGGTTGTCTGGGTCTGGGGATATCCCTCCAGGTTTGTGTGTGTCTAACAGTTGTCCCTCGCCATTTGCAGGTGGCTCTGGTTACCCCAACCTGTCATGGCTACTGACCCCAGTGAGGAATCCCAGGACAAGGGCAGAGGAATGCTACAATGAGGCCCATGGGCGAACTAGGAGGGTGATCGTGCGGACCTTCGGCCTCCTGAAGGCCAGGTTCAGGTGCCTCCAAATGACAGGTGGATCCCTATTCTACTCACCAAAGAAGGTGTGCCAGATCATCGTGGCCTGCTGTATGCTTCACAACTTGGCTTTGCGACGACAGGTGCCTTTTCTGCAGGAGGATGGTCCAGATGGCGGTGTTGTTGGAGCTGTGGAGCCGGTGGACAGTGAAGATGAGGAAGCAGATGAAGAAGACATGGACAACAGGGACTTAGTGATCCAGCAATATTTCCAGTGAAACACAGGTAAGAATATAAACCTGCCTACTACATGTACTTAAACACTACTACCTCTCTACTGTCTGTCGTTTTCACCCAGTGTATGGTCACTGAGTAGTCACTTTCCCTTACAATTTCACAGATGTGGGTCCCACAGTGTGACATCTGCTTTGATTCCTCATGGACTACAGCTGTGTGACATAGGTATGTTGACATTACAAATGAAAGAGCTTTTTGCCACAGTAATTGCTAATGCAGTATTCCGAAATCACAGACTGACTCCAGATTGTTTTGTTCTTTAAGGGTGTTTATTTTAGTGCTCAATATTGGAGGGGGTAGCAAAATGGTGAGGGGTGATGGCGGAGGAATGTCCATGGCAAAGTCCAGTCTAATAGTCTCACAGGTGCATTGACCAAATGGGCATAGGAAGTGGAGCTGGGGCAGTTTAAGGATGGACAGGGTGACAAAGTGGGACAGTAGGATGACAATCAGGGTGGTCTCATTTCTTGGTGGGGGTCTTGGCATCGTTCTCTGTCTTTGTCCTGGATCTCAGGGACCGTTTGCAAGGTGGTTCTCCCTCTGCAAGGGGTGGGGTGCTGGTGTGGTGGTCCTGTGGCGGTGCCTCCTGTCCACTAGCACCGGCAGAGGTGGTGGGCAGTTCATCGTCCAGACTTGTGTCAGGGGCCCCTTGTAGTGCCACAGCGTCCCTCCTGGTGTTGAGTACTTCCTTCATCACCCCTACGATGGTGCCCAGGGTGGAATTGATGATTCTGAGTTCCTCCCTGAAGCCCAAATACTCTTCCTCCTGCAGGCGCTGGGTCTCCTGAAACTTGGCCAGTACCGATGCCATTGTCTCCTGGGAGTGGTGATAGGCTCCCATGATGTTGGAGAGGGCCTCGTGGAGAGTGGGTTCCCTGGGCCTGTCCGCCCCCTGTCGCACAGCAGCCCTCCCAGTTCCCCTGTGTTCCTGGGCCTCCGTCCCCTGGACCGTGTGCCCACTACCACTGCCCCAGGTCCCTGTTGTTGTTGGGCTGGTGGGTTAGCCTGGGTTCCCTGTAGTGGTGGACACACTGCTGATTGACGTGTCCTGGGGACAGAGGTATGGGCCCACTGGGTGGGTGCTGTGCTGGTGTTTCCAGAGGGGGGATGCTCTGTGGTGGCCTGTGTCTGGGTGAGGGGAACCGACTGTCCCGAGGACCCCGATGGGCCGGGCTGGTCATCTAGATCCAGTTGGACAGAGGTGCTGTCATCACTGTGGGCCTCTTCTGTTGGTGGTGTGGATATGTCTGGATCCTCCTGTACGGTTACGTTGGGTAGGGGTCCTGCAGGGGTGTAAAAGCATGATTATTGCATCTGTGTGTGCCATGGTGTGCAATGGGTGGGTGACCGTGTACCCCAGTGCTTGCATTCCTGTGTGGGACCTTGTGTAATGATGGTTTAGGGGGGTGTATGGGTATATGCAGTGGCCATGCTTTAGTGATGGGTGTCCGTGCTTTGTTGTTGCATGCAGGGCTTGGGGTTAGGATGTGTGGTTTGTGATGTTGGGACATTTGTGAGGAGTTAGAGTGATGGGGGTGAGGGTGGGGGTATGTGCTGGCATGCAGGTAGGGTGGGGGATGTAATAGTTAAGATTTGACTTACCAGAGTCCATTCCTCCTCCCACTCCTGCGAGGCCCTCAGGATGCAGAATCGCCAAGACCTGCTCCTCCCATTTTGTTAGTTGTGGGGGAGGAGGGGGGGTCCGCCGCCAGTCCGCTGAACATCAAGGTGGTGTCTTGAGACCACGGAACGCACCTTCTCCCGTTGGTCGTTCCACCTCTTCCTGATGTCCTCCCGATTTCTTGGGTGCTGTCCCACTGCGTTGACCCTGTCCACTATTCTTCGCCATAACTCCATCTTCCTTGCAATTGAGGTATGCTGCACCTGTGATCCGAATAGCTGTGGCTCTACCCAGACGATTTCCTCCACCATGATCCTGAGCTCCTCCTCCGAGAACCTAGGGTGTCTTTGCCGTGCCATGGGTTGGTGTAGGTGATGTGTGGGGTGGTGTGTGGGGTGATAAGTGTGCTGATATGTAGTGGTGTGTAGTGTGAGGTGCGTGGAAGTTATGTGGGTGATGGTGTTGTGTGCCTGTGGATGCTAGTATTGTTGATGGTGGTGTCTCTCTCAGTCCTTCGTTCATGATTTTTGGTCGTAGGGGTTTGTGGGTGATGTGGGTGTGTGTTTTATATTGTATTGGGTGTGTGGGAGTGGTGTGTGTATGTGTATAAGGTGTGTGTATTTCAAATTGTCCAATGTGGTAGTGTTTTGTAAGAGTGTGTGTATTTTTAGCGCGGCGGTGTGTACCGCCAATGGAATACCGCGGTTGAAAGACCGCCGCGTGGATTTGTGTGTCAAGATAGTGTGGGTGTATTTCTGTTGCCGTGACGTTGGAGGATTTGTTTTCGCCAGTTTATCACTGACCTTTGGTGTGGCGGACTTGTGTGGGTGTCTGAATGTTGGCGGATTCCATGCTGTGGGTCATAATAGCTGTGGCGGTTTTCCGCGGCGGTGTGTTGGCGGTCTTCTGCACTGCAGTATGCAGCTTTTACCACCAATGTTGTAATGACCGCCTTTATCTATCTGAAGTCCAACACTTTCCCTATTACTACACAAACTTGAGTGGGAATAGTCAATCTTACTCCTCCGAAGTCCAATGTTTTTCCTACTGTTGCACAGACTGGAGTGGGAATAGTACATTTAACTTTTCTGAAAACCTATTATTTTCAATACTGTTGCATAAGCTGAACTAGGAATAGTTTAAACATTATTTCCAGACTTCAATATTTCTATTAATATCTGGTTAAATATTTATATATATTAGGATTGGTTTAATTTATATATTATTTGTTTACAAGTACACACACACACACAACCACAAACATAAATATAGATAAATATATGACATTTTTATTTTTATTATATTTTTAGTAATTGTCTTCTTTTGTATATTAGAGTTTTTTCACATTTGATTGATTTGGAAATGTATTTAATGTTTTGCAGTTGCTTTGTTAATATTTGTTTATGCTTTATTATATATATGTGTGTGTGTGCATAAATTAACATATGTGCTTTTTATTTAAAAAAATAATACTAATAATATAATGTAAATATTTTTTATATGTGTTACTTTAACATCTTGCGGGCCATAGATGTAATGGTTACGTCCTTGGCTGCGCCTCTCAGGCGCCATGGATGTAACCATTATGTCCGATTAATGGCCCTTGGAGGGAGCGCTAGCGCTCCCCCCGAGGGCCGCCTCCCACTCCCCCAGGTCAGGGCTGGCAGGAGAATTGCTTTCCCTTCCACCCAGCCCCCGACCCCCCCAGTGACATCTTATGATGTCAGCATGCAATAGCAGGGATATTTTTCTTGGTGACATGGACATGAGGGGAGCAGCCCCTTGGGCAAGGGCCGCTCCCCAGGGGACCAAATAATTTTTAGGCCATTTCTGCCCCCCGGGGGCAGAAAACCCTCAGACACCAGGGATATATATATATTTTTTTTTCATTTATGTGTGAGGGGGAATTGTTTTTAGGCCATTTCTGTCTCCCCGGGGACAGATCGGCCTAATATAATTAGGCCAATCTGCTCCCAGGGGGTGCAGAAACCACTAGGCACCAGGGAGTTTTTTAAAAATTATCCTTACGCATAAAGGGAGCGGCCCCTTGCGCAAGGGCTGCTCCCCGGGGGGGGGGGAGGAATTATTTTTCAGGCAATTTGGGCAGAAAACCCCAGACACCAGGGATATACATTTTCTTTTCTTTTTATATGTGGGGAGCAACCCCTTAATGCAAGAGTCGCTCCCCGATCGGCCAAATTATTTTTAGGTCAATTCGGCCCCCCCGGGGGCAGAAGCCACTAGACACCAGGGACTTTTTTTATTTTGATATACTAACGCAAAAGGGGAGCGGCCACTTGGGAAAGGGTGGCAAAATATGCTAAGGCCTTCTCTGACCCCCTAAAATTAGGCTGATCTGCCTGGGGGGGGGGGGGGCAGAAACCTCTAGACACCCAGGATATATATATATATATATATATATATATATATATATATATATATATATATATATATATATATTTTTTTTTTTTTTTTTTATTTACTTTATGTTTTTAACTATAGGGAGCAACCCCTTAGGCAAGGGTCGCTCCCCTGGGGGACAAATTGTATTTAGGCCATTTCTGCCCCCCTTGGACTCAGATCAGCCTTTTTTTGTTAAGCCAATCTGCCCCAAGGGTTGCAGAAACCACTAGACACCAGGGATTGGTTTGTGTGTATGTGTGTGGTATGTTTGGGGGGCTGCCCTTTGGGCAAGGGTCGCTCCCCATGGTGGCACATTACTGTTGGCCATATCTGTCCCCTTTGGGGGCAGATCTGCCTATATTTGGAAAGCCCACCAGAGACCAGGGAAGATTTGTCACCCACACCCTGGGGGGGACAGAAAGTCTACTAGATGGCATGGAATTAGAAAGAAACAGAAAATAGTGGGGGGTGGCTAACCAACCAGTATGGTCCTGGTTAAGCCCCCACCCCAACTGAATGGGGTAAAAGTCTTTCAGGTCTCCCCCCGCACACTAAAACATCTTCTCCCATGGCAAGCAAGAGGACATTTGATTATTTTGGGTTTTGCTTTTACATTTGGGCCAGGACAGCTTGGTAACTCTCAAAATTGTCCCACTTGGAATGGTGAGGGCTGCACTTTTTTGACTTTAGGATACTGCCATGTAGAAAAATCCACAAGAACTAGACACATCTGAGAACTAAACATCTGGGTAATTCCAGGGTGGTGTGCTTCACATGCACCTTGCACCATTTTCTTCCGGAATCTGCAGGAATCCACAAAATTCCTACCACCCAGCATTGTCTCATCTATACCGATAACAATTCTGCTGCACTTGTCAGCCTAAAAATGTTTGTTTTCGAACGGTCCTTTTGAACCCGCTTTGGTTCCCTCTCAATTTTGACATGTTTTTGGCTCTTCCCTGTCACAGGCACTTGGCCCACCTACACTAGTGAGATATCAATTTTACCGGGAGACTGACGGGAACGTTGGGTGGTCGGAAATTTGTCCCTGTGCAATGATCCCACACAAAAATGTGGGAAAGATGTGATTTTGTAGCTAAATTTGAGGCTTGCTGAGGATTACGGGGAACAAAACATTGGGGATCCACGTAAGTCACACCTCTCTAGACGTCTAGTTTTCAGAAATGTCTTGGTTTGATAGGTTTCCCTAGATGGCTGCTGAGCCCAGGACCAAAAACACAGGTGTTCCCAATGCAAAAATAGGTAGTTTTGTATTTGATAATTTTGATGTGTCCAGATAGTGTTTTGGGGCTTTTCCTGTTGCTGGTGCTAGGCCTACCGAGACAAGTGAGGTACCATTGTTATTGGGAGATTTGGGGGAACGCTGGGTAGAAGGACATTTGTGGCTCCTCTCTTATTCTAGAACTTTCTGTCACCAAAATGTGAGGAAAAGGTGCTTTTTTGGCCAAATTTTGAGGTTTGCAAATGATTCTGGGTAACAGAACCTGGTCAGACCCCCACAATTCACCCCATCTTGGATTCCCCTAGGTGCCTACTTATAAAAAATGTGCAGGTTTGGTAGGTTTCCTTAGGTGCCGACTGAGCTAGTGGCCAAAATCCACATCTAGGCACTTTCCAAAAAACAGCTCTGATGTCTTTGGGAAAATGTGATGTATCCACATTGTGTTCTGGGGCATTTCCTGTCTTGGGCACTAGGCTTCCCCACACAAGTGAGGTACCATGTTTATCAGGAGACTTGGGGGATCGTTGAGTGGAAGGACATTTGTGGCTTCTCTCAGATTCCAGAACTTTCTGTCACCAAAATATGAGGAAAAAGTGTTTTTTGGCCACATTTTGAGGTTTACAAAGGATTCTGGGTAACAGAACCTTGTGAGAGCCCCACAAGTCACCCTATCCTGGATTCCCTTACGTGTCTACTTTTAACAAATCCACAGATTTGTAGGTTTCCTTAGGTGCCGGCTGAGCTATAGGCCAAAATCTACAGCTAGGCACTTTGCAAAAAACACATCAGCTTTCAATGTAAAAATGTGATGTGTCCAGGTTTGGTAGGTTTCCTTAGGTGCTGGCTGAGCTAGATGCCAAAATCCACAGCTAGGCACTTTCCAAAAAACAGCTCTGTTTTCTTTGGGAAAATGTGATGTGTCCATGTTGTGTTTTGGACATTTCCTGACGCGGGCACTAGACCTGTCCACACAAGAGAGGTACCATTTTTATCGGGAGACTTGGGGAAACACAGAACAGCAAAACAAGTGTTATTGCCCCTTGTTTTTCTGTACATTTTTTCCTCCAAATGTATAAGACAGTGTGTAAAAAAGACGTCTATTTGATAAATGCCCTGTAATTCTCATGCTAGTATTGGCACCCCAGAATTCAGAGATGTGCAAATAACCACTGCTTCTCAACACCATATCTTGTTCCCATTTTGCAAATATAAAGGTTTTCTTGATACCTATTTTTCACTCTTTATATTTCAGCAAATGAATTGCTGTAAACCCGGTTTAGAATGAAAACACAATGCAAAGTGCATCTCATTTATTGGCTTTGTGTACCTAGGGTTCTTGATGAACCTACAAGCCCTGTATATCCCCACAACCAGAAGAGTCCAGCAGATGTAATGGTATATTGCTTTAAAAAATCTGACATTGCAGGAAAAAGTTACAGAGTAAAACGTGGAGAAAAATGGCTGTTTTTTTCACCTCAATTTCAATATTTTTTTATTTCAGCTGTTATTTTCTGCAGAAAAACCTTGTAGGATCTACACAAATTACCCCTAGCTGAATTCAGAATTTTGTCTACATTTTAGAAATGTTTAGCTTTCTGGGATCTAGCAGTAGTTTCATACCCATTTCTGTCACTAACTGGAAGGAGGCTGAAAGCTCAAAAAATAGTAAAAATGGGGTATGTCCCAGTAAAATGACAAAAGTGTGTTAAAAAATGTGTTTTTTGTGATTCCAGTCTGCCTGTTCCTGAAAGCTGGGAAGCTGGTGATTTTACCATTGCAAACCCTTTGATGATGCCATTTTCAGGGGAAAAAACACAAACCTTCTTCTGCAGCCTTTTTTTCCATTAAAAAATAAATAAAAAAACACTGTATTTTGGCTAATTTCTTGGTCTCCTTCAGGGGAACGGACAAAGTCTGGGTACCTCTAGAAATACTACGATGTAGGCAGTAAATTTGGCGTGGGTAGCTTATGTGGCCAAAAAGGTCTGAGGGCCTAAGCGCGAACTGCCCCAAATACCAAAAAAAAGGCCTGGCACCTGAGGGAAAAGGCCTGGTAGCGAAGGGGTTAAACTCCCCTTTTGCTACATTTAAGTCATTCCTAAGGTAGACCTTAGGTAATCCATAGGGCAGGGTGCTATGTAGGTAAAAGGCAGGACATGTACCTGTGTAGTTTATATGTCCTGGTAGTGTAGAACTCCTAAATTCGTTTTACACTGGTGTGAGGCCTGCTCCTTTCACAGGCTAACATTAGGGCTACCCGCATATACTGTTTGAGTGGTAGATTCTGAACTGAAAGGAGTAACAAGGTCATATTTAGTAATGCCAGAATGGTAGTACAAAATCCTGCTGACTGGTGAAGTTGGATTTAATATTACTATTTTAGAAATGACACTTTTATTTTTTGTGTTGTAATTATTTTATTAGCAACAGAGGTTCGATACAGAAAGGAGAAAAACATGAATCGCCAACTGCGGGCTATACAGTATCGTTTACAGAAGGAAAGGCATATATTTATGCATATACATGTTTTCAATATCCGTGCATAAAAAGTGTAGATCAAATTGTATTGGATACAGCCTTAATTAAACATCATCAATCGTAATCTCGTAGGTGCTTGAACTTAACAAAATTGAGGAGACAGTGGGCAGAGGGGTAAGGAGAGAAAGGGTTGGGGAAAATGCAAGCCAGGCCACAGCCATTAGTGAACGCAATTGTGGGCAAGCAGGGTGGCTTGGGGTTAGTGGGGCGGTACGAGAGTTACAGAGGAATGTACAATATAGAACGTGTTGCCCAGGCAATTGTATAGCTGTGCAGTAGACCGTGGGGAGAAAGAGGGTGAATGTTGAAGAATATGGGGGAGGGAGGAAGGAGAGGGAGAAGAGGGGAGCATGTCCATAAGAGGTCCAGAGTGAATGGTCATGGAATAGCGGGAAGAAAGAGGAGGGAAGCGATGAGAAGAGAAGAAACGAAAGGAAAGAGAGAAGAAAAGAAAAGAAAAGAAAGAACAGAAAAGAAAAGAAGAGAAGCGAGAAACGAGAAACGGTCGTCCAAGAACAAGAAGGCACATACAGAAGGTGAAATACAAAATAGGAAGAAATAATGGAAAACAGGAAGGTGGGGAGACAGGGTATTTGTGGGAAGAAGAAAAGGGGGAGGGGGAAGGGGAAGTGGAGAGGGGAGGGGGGTCAAGGTATGTAGGGGAGAAAGATAGAGAACGACTGAAGGGGTAGGCGCAATGGTTAGGGACATGAAAGTGTATGCATAGGTGGGAACATCGAGGTAGTGATAGTGGTGATAGTGATAATGATAATAGTAATAATGATAGTGATAGTGATAGTGATAGTGAAGGGGAGAGAGGGAGGTGAAGTAGGTGAGTGTGGATACCAAGTCACAGGCAATACCATTTAGAGATTAGGCGATAAGGAACCGCGGGAGGGGGATAAATATTTGCAGAACAATGTTTACGGTGTTTACAGTGACGGAGGGTCAGTAAGGAACAGAGCCCATATTTTGTGGAACAGGGCAGCCTGATCTTGGAGGTTATAAATGATCTTCTCACATGCTGCTATCCGGGTCATCGCCGTTATCCATTCTCCCGGTGTGGGGGGGTCCGCCGAGGGCTAATGACGAAGGATACATATCTTTGCCGTGGCGAGTGCAGTATGCAGCAGTCTCTGGGAGGGGCGCGATAACACCGGAAGGGTATCCATGTCGTGTTAGATGATAAGAGAGGGAGTTAGCCATGCTGGGGGCAGAACTGAGGTGGAGAGGGTGAGGCTAATGGCCTCCCACAGAGGGTGGACTGATGGGCAGTCAACCAAGATGTGAAGTAAATCACATGCAACTCTGGGCAGCGCCAGCGTGTCACGTGCAGGAGGAGTCCTGCTCTATGTAGTCGCAACGGGATCCAGTACCAGTCATGGATGATCTTAAAGAGGCAGAATTTCAAGAGAACCTTGGGAACACCTCTGTCCAGCGCCTCCAGAAAGTCAACCCAGTCTTCCGCGTCAAAGGATCTCTGCAGGCTAGTTTTCCATTGTAAACGGATAGTTTCTAGAAGGGATTGCAAGAACTTATGTCACATGAGGACCTCATATAGACCTGCCATAACACCCTTGTGCTTTCCCCACGTTCGGAGTCACAGCATCACAGGTGAAGTTTTTGATCTTTGTTGAGCAATGCCTGCATAATGTTGCAGGCAGTGTTGAATTTGCAGGTACCACCATTCTTGTCGCGGATGGAGACCAAATCTCTCCTGTAACGAGGTAAAAGTCCTGATCGCTCCGTCCTGCAGGATCTGGCCCAGATGGACTATACCAGCCTCTCTCCAGGACGGCCAGGTGAAGGCCCTCCCCCCTATCCGCAGGTCAT
Organism: Pleurodeles waltl; assembly: GCF_031143425.1. Lineage (NCBI taxonomy): Eukaryota > Metazoa > Chordata > Amphibia > Caudata > Salamandridae > Pleurodeles > Pleurodeles waltl. Next base: position 317,430,881 of record NC_090444.1, read on the forward strand.
CGTTGTTCCACAAGGGTGCCTGGGTATGCAGAGAAGGAGGAACTCCAAGCAGGAGGTGGGCCCTTCTCCACGCTGCTCATGTCGCCCTCAGAATCGATTCGTAAATGTAGAGGAGGATGAGGTAGTACAATAGAGACTCTCTAGGCCGCCGCCATGGGAGAGCATAGCTTTCTCGATTGCTACCCACTGAGGCAGTTCCCCTACGTCCGATGTTAGTGTAGCCAAGGGCGACTGGTATAAAGCTAGGGTGTAGTATTCCACCAAAGGGAGGCCCAGACCCCAGTAGGAACGACGTGCCATGAGATTGGTAGGGGCCAGGCGTGGTCGCATGGACCCCATACAAAGGTTCTAATCGCTGCATCCACAGATGGGAGTAATGGGAGAGGTACCTGGAGAGACAGGAGGCCGAGGGCATAGGTAAAACGCGGTACTGTAACCATTCTCACCGCCTGCACTCTGCCCCACATGGAGAGGCCCAGATGGGACCACTTGTCAAAGTCCAGCCTCATTCGTGTAATCAGAGGGGTAAGATTATCCATCACCATATGTTCCAGTCCTCTGTTGACCAGTATACCCAGATATTTAAGATGTTTTGGCGTCCATCGGAATGGATATCTGTGTATGTCGGCCTTTGTCGTCATCTGTGAGAGGGGGCGGGCCTCGCTCTTTCCCCAGTTCACTCGATAACCAGAGATAGGGGCAAAAGTCTCAATGGTCTCCAGTAACACAGGGAGGGAGCGCCTGAGGTCCGCTACTGTGAGTAGGATGTCATTGGCATAGACGTAAATTTTGGAGATGCCACCGGGCAAGGTGAGTCCCATTATCGAGGGGGAAGTACGGATAGTGGCTGCGAGCGGTTCCATAGCCAACAAGAATAAAAGAGGTGAAAGGGGGCAGCCCTAGCGGGCTCCTCTTCGAATGTGGAAGGGTTGTGGGAGAAAGCCCCCACAATTAACCTGCGCTGTGGGGTTATCATATAGGAGGCGGACTTTGGAGATGAACTGGTCCCGAGGCCTAACCTTTTCAAGGTCTCAAATAAGTATGGCCATTCGATGCAGTTGAACGCCTTCTCAGCATCTACGGATAAGGCTAGGGCAGCTTCCGGCATATTTCTAGATGTCCACAGGGTGTGGCAAAGGGTACGCAAATGATTTCTGGAGGTGTGGCCCGGCACAAATCATACCAGGGAATGATGTATAAGTGAGGGTATAACTTTACGTAGGCGGTTCGCTAAAACGCTGGCTAGGATCTTAATGTCACTGTTTAAGAGGGAGATTGGCCGGTAGTTACTGCAAAGGATCATGCCTAGGGAGCCCGTCCGACAGGCTTCATACAGCGCTCCATGTAGGACATCAAGCGCTTCACCCCGCCCATTTGTAAAATTCTGCTCGGAAGCCGTCTTCACCAGGCGATTTGTGATAGGGAAGGTCAGAGATGACCTGTGATATCTCTAGTCGGCTAATGTCTCCTTCTAGGAGGGCGCGCCCTTCCGCGGAGAGGGAGGATAGCGTTATGCCATTTAAGAAGGTCTCTATGTGTTCAGGTGTAATTGTGGACTCGGGGGTATAGAGGTGACTGTAGTAAGATGCAAACTCATTAACTATGTCCTGCGGGTGTGTAAGCGCTGTTCCAGAGTGGGCTGACAGTACTGGTATGGCCCTGGCTGCTGTTCTCTGATGGAGTTGAGCCGCAAGCAGCCTCCCCGCTTTCTCCATCTGTTCGTAGTGTCTACCCTGTATGTGTTGAAGAGCGTACTCAGCCCGCATGATGTGCAAGTTGTTGAGCGCCATGCGGGAGGATCCCAAACATCTACGCACGAGGAGGGACGGGTGGTCCGTGTATTGCCGTGTCAGCTGACGTACTGATTCCTCCAGGCTCGCCTGTTGTGCTTTTCTGGGTTGGTTCACCAGAGCAGCCTCTCTCATCATCTGCCTTCGTACAGTTGCCTTGGCCGCTGCCCATAGTACTCTCTTAGAGTCAGTAGAGCCTTGATTGTTCCGAACGTATGTGGACATATGTTCTCGTAATTGTTCCTTGCCCTGTGGCGAGCGATATCGGTGGACTGCCAATCTCCAGAGTTTGCGACCGGGAGACGACAGACCCAACTGGACAGCAATTTGCACTGGGGAATGGTCCGATAGACCACCCTCCAATATCCGGGCGTCACTAACCTGCGCCGCTAGGCCGTGCGAGATGAGGAAATAATCCAGGCAGGACTGAGTACCATGGACCGGTAACAGTAAAGTGTATTCTTTATCAGCCGGGCATGCCATTCTCCAGTAGTCCACCAGACCATTGTCTTGCACACCAGACTGCAGTGCCCTATCCCCGTTGTTGGCCACATCTAAGGGGCCCGTCCTGTCTAACACTGCATCTCTGGCCAAATTCCAATCCCCTCCTATTACATTTCCGGTGGCCCCTATTTCCGACAACAGGCGATTGGGTCGCAGAAAGAACAAACGCTTGGAACTCGTGGGAGCATAGACGGATCCCACAAAGAGGGAAGAATCTCCAAACTTGAGTTTAGCAAACACATAACGACCCTCCGTGTCTATCCATGTTTTGGAAACCAAATGGGGGATACTTTTCCGCACTAGTATGGCGACGCCACATTTTCGTGGGGTACCCTCGTCTCTCTTCCCGGGAGAAGGGCTACAGCTGTATAACGCCGTCCCAACCCAATCATGATGCAATTTAGCAGATTCCGCCCTGTCTAGGTGGGTCTCTTGTAGCAGAGCAATGTCTGCTCGTTTCGATTGGAGATATGAGAGTATCTTTTTACGCTTAATGAAATGGGTCAGGCCATTGACGTTCCAGGAAATGATCCGCATAGGGGTAGATATATTTGGGGGGGAGCCCGCCATATGAGGACTACTGTGTGGATCGCGTGTGAGTGTTGGTAGAAAGTAACAGATGTATGCAGATAAGGTAAGGAGAGGTACAAGGGTAGTTAGAGGGTTAAGAGCGAGAATAAGTGAGCTATGGGGGAAGAAAAGGTGGGTACTTGCACTAGCTCAAGAAGGCAGCTGAGATGGAAGACAAGGACAAGCATCAGGAGGAGGGGTGGGAAGGGTGAAAGATGGGGGGTGGGGTAAAGTCACAGTAGGTGAAAAGTGCAAGGTGGAGACAATACGAGGTGGGGCAACCAAAAGACAAAATCGAGAGAGGACGACCACAGAAGAGGGAAGGGAGAGAAAGAGATAAAGATAGGAAAGAAGAGAAGGGAGAATAAGAACAAAGAGCTATGAGGAGGGGGGTTTGCAAATGGCTGCACAACCTAGTAGTAACTAGAAGGAAGTAGTAAAAAGAAGAAAAAGAAAAGGGTAGAAGGAGGGGGGAGAAGGGATAAAAGGAGCTGTTCCAGAGCACTAAAGCTCCGCTCTTTGGAGTCTGTAGTCTGTGGGTCTATGCCCAGACCCAAAAAAAAAACATCCCGACCAGTGGGCCCCACAACCAGGAAGGGCAGGCGCCCTTGGGATAGCAAAGACATCAGAGCCCCCCTGTTTCGTTTCCCCATCTTCAACAACAATATCCTACAGCAGGAGCCCCTGCAACCCTCTTGCAGGGTGCAACATCTGCCCTAAAGTACGGGAAAGGAGGGAGAGGGGGCATGGAGAGGGAAAAAAAAAGGGGGATCAGTCATGTCTTGTACAGCAATTTGGTGTGCAGGTGTGGGGGCCAGGGGGAAGATTTTTGTAGGCTATAAAAGTGGAAGTAACACAAGTGGGGGGATCATCTAACAGTCGCTAGGGGTATAGAACTATCGACCGTTCTCTCCATGGGAGGAGCCGCGAGGAAGAAGATCACCGAGCCGGCCTGGATGCAGTGTGCAACGGCTATGAGGAGGGACAGAGAGTAGGACATCAAAGTGGTACCAGGGGCTAGTGTGTAACCCAGTGGAGACATAACCCAGGCTTAGAACTTGATAAACAGGGAAAACAGACCACAATGAAAGAATAGTATGCAGCACTCATCTGCCATTTGTCGTGGCTGTAAGCTCGGAGCAGGTAAGTTCGGTGCTTGAAGAATGGCGTTGTCGCCTTCTGCAACCCGCAGATTATACATCCAGTTCTTTCCCCCTCAGGTAGAAGCTGGAGAAGGCTTTAGAGGAGAGCGGTACTTGTCTCTGTTTGTCACCTGAGTGTGCTTTGTCACTGCATGCAATATTTTACCCCTATCGTGATGGTTCTTAGAGAGTCTTTCAAGGTCTCTGCCTCTGTTGGAAGTCTCTGAGGGGTCCTGGTCCGGTCGTTCGAGAGCAGTTTCCATCGGTAGTGATTTCCAGGCCGTCGTAATCAGGGCCTGGGATGGGAGCCGGCTGGCCGTGTCCATAGGACGGTCTGAAAAGCTGTCGAGGTATAGGCTCAGGTCCGTCGGGTCGTAGAAGTCCTTGGAGACATTATTCTTTGTGATCCACATCTTTGCCGGTTTGCAGAGACCAAACTTGATCTCCAGCTGTCGCAGGAGGGGACGCAGGGCTAGAAATGCTTTTCTACGCTCACTAGTTTCTTTGGAGAAGTCAGCCATCATCCTATCTAGAGGTCCTTCATACGGAATGGGCCCTGCATGCGTGCTTTTTACAAAAGCTGCTGAGCCTGCGTGTGTCGCAAGAAGCTAGCAATGATAGGCCGAGGGTGGTTGGTCCCCTCTTGACGTTTGGGGCCCAGTCTGTGTGCTCTTTGAAACTCTAGGGGAGGGTCGAAGGTGAGGCCAGTGAGTTGAGGTAAAGTATTCTTTAGAAAGGACTGCACGTCAGCTCCCTCTATCTCTTCCGGGAAGCCAAGGAAGCGGACACTGTCTCTACGACTTCTGTCTTCGAGATCGATGACCTTGCTGCAGAGATACAAGAGCTCCTGGTCCCTGTCCGAGGTGAGCGCGTCCTGCGTCTCAACTGTCGTCACTCACTGCTCCAGTGTGGTCACTCTTGACTGGAAACCCGCAATGTCCAGACGCATTGACTTTGTATCCTCTGTTAGGGAGGTCATCATGCTATCCATCCCCTTGAGCCTGTGGCCCACTGCCAAGATCTCCTGCAGGATACGGTCCATTGTTGCGCCCTGTGAGGCATCCACCATGGTGCAAGACTGGTTCATTGGGTGCTCCTGAGGTGCCAGGATTGGGCTCTGGTCTGTCTCAGAGCTTCCAAGAAGAGCAATTGTCTCGCTGGATTACCCAGGTGTTTGTTTGATGATCTGCTCCCTGGCGCTACCGGGTTTATGGGCACTGGGGGGTTGCAGGCGAGGTGTGGTCTCCTCAGTGGTAGGCTGTGCAATCGGTGGATGGACACACAACGCAGCATCAGGGGGTCACTGCCGTGGTCGTCACTGGCACATGCAGGTCTCAGTCCGCATTTCTGCAAATGAGGTGACAGATGTACCCAGGCCCTGGACAACGAAGCAGGATGAGGAGGGCAGCGGGGAGGGACAGTGCCCAGAGTGCTGAGGATCTCCTCTCCACGGAGTAGAGACACGGCGACAGCTGTCTTGCTATGTCCACAGCCCTTCCCTCCTGAAGCAGTGGTGACCAAATGGAGTCATGCAGAGACAAGACAGGGTCCCCTCCTAAGGCAGTATGAAAAAGGTCTCCATGGCAGGGGCAACGATGGCAGAATGATGTTGTCCAGGCATGGGAAGCCGTGGGCCCCTGTAGCAAGCAGCACTTGAGGTCTTAAATGCTCTCTCCCAGTGTAGATGTCCTGTAATCCTGTAATCCAGCAATGCACTCAGTCTCGGCCCCTGGGTCCCAGCAATGGTGCAATTAGATGGAGGTGTCCTTCATTAACTGCTCCTCAATTGGGGCAGAGTAGCCTTTCTTTCCCCCTCAGCCCCTCGGCACCTCTCCGTGCCTCTCCCGCAATAGACGAGGGCGGAGAGTGCCTTCCCCATCGGTACGTCCTCTCAGGAGAGTTATGACACGGAGGGAGACGTCCAGGGCTTGTGGAAATTATTAAAGTGGGGTCTCAGGCCCAGCCCCCTCCTGCGGCGTCCGTCCGGCGTGGTCGTGGCCTGAGCGGTCTGGCCGCCTCACCCCCACTCTCTCACCACATTTCCACCAGCGGCTTGCCGGTTCAGGAAGTTCACTCAAAGTCCTGGCTTCGCGGATGGGCGTAGGCCCCGTCCACCGTCTGGAACTCGGGAGGCGGAATCGGGTCGCCCGCGGCTCAAACCAAGTGGCTCTGCAGACACCCCCACCCCTCACGGGCCCCCAGCAACTCCTCCAGGGGAGCATCCAAGGCCAGGAGGTCTCCCTGCCCAGTCCGGGGCCTGCGGGTGAGCAGAGCAGTTCGAATTGACAGCTATTTCCTGAGGTGGCCAGACCACGCCCCCAGAAATGCCACTTTTAGAAAGTGAGCATTTCTCTGCACTTAAATCCTTCTGTGACTTACAATCCACGTCTGGCTAGGTTACTTGACAGCTCCCTTGTGAATTGCACTCAGACAACCCCAAACACAGGATGTTCAGTCACACTTGCACACATCTGCTCACACTTGCACACATCTGCATATGCAATGGGCCTTCCTGGGCTGGGAGGGTAGAGGGTCTGACACTTACATTTGAAAGGACAGTGGCCTGCCCTCAGGCAATGGACTGCCTGGCAGACAGGATGAAACTTAAAGGGGACCTGGTGCACTTCTAAGCCACTCTTTGAAGTCTCCCCCACTTCAAAGGCACATTTGGATAATTAAACAGGGCCTCTGTCCTTACCAACTCAGACACTTCCTGGACAAGATACAACTGGTGAAGAAACTCCAAACCAGACCCTGCAACCTGCCAAGAGGTACTGCTTGGCTGCCCAAAGGACTCATCTGACTGCATTTCTGCAAATGACTCCTGCCCTGCTGTTGCCCTGCTGCCTTGCTGCCCTCTGGCTCTGCTGAGAAGTGCTCTCCAAGGGCTTGGATAGAGCTTGCCTCCTGTTCCTTGAAGTCTCTGGATCAAAAAGACTGCCTCCTGCAAAGAACTCCTTGTGTCACAAAAATTCAATGCACAGCCTGCCAGAAACTACACACCGCCTGCATTGTGTTGAAAACATTACCTCACACCAAACTGGAACGATGCAGCCCGGCTCCACAATAGGAGATCATCGCAGCTCCAGTGTTGCGACCAGAACTTCAATGTACGGCCCACTGGATCGACGCAGCAGAGCCGGAACAATGCAGCCTAACTTCCTGCAAGAAGAATAGACGCAGGGTCTAATGTGTGACAGAAAGTTCCCCCATCACCCACTGAATCGACGCAGCCCCTGTGACTTTGTCCTGCATGCCCAGGATTTCTCGGCATCATTCCTGGGGCGTCCGAAAACCATGCAACCCGAAGAGAATCCATGTCAGCGCATCAAAAATTGACACAAAGCCTTCCCTGTGTGGAAAATTATCAACACATCGTCTGTGTGCGCCTGGAGAAACTGATGCATACCTCCCCCTTTTCCACGCATCTCCTCCTCTGTGGTCCATTGAGTAGAATTTGAATGCAAAACAGGTACTTTGTGCTTGCAAGAGACACTTGCTTTGTAAAGACTAAAGACTCTTTTCATCATTCTCTAAGGTGATATTTCAACATGTACTTATTAAATCTTGATCCTTTTGACCTGCATTTAACCAGATAAATATTAAATATTTTTCTAAACACTGTGCAGTGTATGTTTGTCATGTTATACTGTGTTATTGCATGGTTTATTGCACACAATACTTTACACATTGCCTTCTAAGTTAAGCCTGACTGATCAGTGCCAAGCTACCAGAGGGTTGGCACAGGATAATTTGGACTGTGTGTGACATACCATGACTAGAGTGAGAGTCCTTGCTTCGTCAGGGGGTAACCTGACTGCCAACCAAGACCCATTTCTAACAGGATCCATTTTTAAAGTGGGCCAGTCTCTGAAGATATTAGTGTGTAGTGATGATTAAGAACATTGTGATCACTATTCCTCCTAGAGATGACTCTAATGTCATGGATGTTCCCCCAAAGTCTAGTGTTCAGAATACAATAGTTAATTCTACTTTTCCAATTACCCCTTTTGAATGAACAAACTCTACCCTTATCTGATTTAGACCTCCTATTGCAAGCCCATAGTCTGTAAGACAAAGTTAGAACTGGTAATTGCAAGGCAACTGTGTGCCAAGTTTTAATAGGCTCTGCCTCCAAGGAGTGAACTCCTGCAATCTCATCCTCAATATTGACTAAATTAGACATGCAATCAAGGGGTTAATAGGTCGTATTAACATCTCCAGCAAGAATCATGTAGCGAAGACTCTTTCAGAAGAAGCGATAATGCAAGAATGTTTCATGGTGAAGACTCATTTTTTTTTTAGCAACTGAGTGATTATACACATTAAAGATGTTAACAGAGAACTCCTTTGGACACCTGATGTTAACATCCAAAATAAAATAATGGTAGATGAAATATTTAATTTTTTAACAGATCAATCAAGAGAATTTTTATATTCAAGCCATTTGAGTATCTGCCCATGGTAGAAGGTGTAGCACCTATCCAATAGGAAACTTTGGCCCTCATTATGAGTTTTGCGGTTGGAAAACTCAGACTGCCAAACTCGGAGGAAGGAGGAAGCCATCATACCAGCTGCGCCTCCCCCCCCCTAGTCATTACAACATTCTCACCAGGCAGCCCAGTGGGAACAGTGCTATGATAGTGGTCTTGGCTCAAGGGAGACGAGGCCAATACTGTAGCACTCTCAGAATGCGGGCTGTCTGACACTGTGCATTCCGAGGGTGCTGGGCAGGGGAGGGGGGCTGCACTGTGTTTCCACTAGCCTTTCTGTGGTGGGGCCCTCACCATGGAAAGGCTGGCGGAAATAGGAGTTGTGATGAGCATGGCGGCGGTGTGTTCAGCGCTGCCATGGATGAGAACGACTCAGACTTCTGTCAGCCCATTTGGAACCTTGTTCCCGGCAGAGATGGTGATCCGACTGTCCTGGTTGTAATGTGGCAGTTGGACTGCCTGGAATGCTGCAATGCAACCGTCACTGTGAGTCTGGCAGTCTTTGGACCACCAAACTCGTAATGAGGCCCATAGTCTACTCTATGGACTTGAGTCGTGGCCCAAGATTTCTGAATTAGGCAAATGCGGAAAGTATCCATAAAAGTGTTCCTAGTGGGGAGGATATGAATACTAGAATTACAGGTAAAATCTTTATTAGTCAAGAGATGAGAAATAAAGGTTGAGTCAAGTGAAAAAAAAGAGGTAGATTTAGATGAGTGAATTGGGGGACCAAAGCTTGATGAGGGGAGAACTATTACTATTTTACTGTCCCTCATTACCAGGAATTCCCTGGAGATGACGGAGAGATGAAAAAATTGCTAAATGTCCTCCCATCCTGAAGGCATGTTGCCATTTCTCCAAGGGCCCTCGATCCATTGGGCTGTCAGAGATGTTTAACCAAAACTATGGTCCTTCTACACCTAGATTGAGCAGGCAGACCATTATGTTGATGGAATGTATGACAGACGTTGCATACCACCAACATATAAATGAAGCCCTAAGTCAGACGATAAAATATTTCACAGAATTGACACCATTGATGTATCCACTTTTCGCTAAATCACAGTTGACCGGAAATCGCACACGATCCAGGTCAACCATGAACAGTGACTGATTAGTACTTTACTCCCCACCAATTCATATCTCTGGTACTTCTTACTAGATTTTTGTTGTTTTGAGGGTCATTTTTATCTATTATAAGAAACTAGCTGTGAGATTTTTATTATAGTGTGTTTTGACTTTCTAATGATTTGCTAATGCTAAATACTTCACACACCTTTCCTTTAAGTTAAAACTGTCTGCAATGTGCCTTAGGGATGGAGGTCAAGTTCATTGCAATATTATGTATATAATACTTTCCATGAACTCACATCCTCAACTGATGACTCATTTGCTTTAACTATTTTTGCACTACACATTAAAATCCAATGTCCCTTTTTATGATATTGACTTTTCTCTATTTGGATTTGTATTGTATTATGTAAGACCTAAAATTGCTTTAAGTAATTTAAACTATGAAAAGAACATGGTCTCCTTGGTATGCCAAAAATATTCATCCTCACGAGAAAACATACTATGTGGAACCTTGTACTAATAATGAGATTCTACTTCCCTCCTTTGAATGGCAAAGCCTTTTTTATCCCCTCAATCATGTAAAAGACAAAATGGTAAGCTAAAAATCCTATTGAATAAACTGTCATTTCTAATCTGCCCAAATTGTCATTCCCTGATAAGATTATTGTTAATTTATTGTAACATTCTACAATGTTTAGCATCTCAGAAATTTAGGAAGAACTGTGTACTGATATGAACACAAATTCAAATTCTAAAAGTGAATGGGATTGGAAATCTGATTTGAATGTTCATTGTTACATCATTTGGAAAATGTATCATAGTGAACTACTAAAACCTTATATTTTTTCATAAATGGTGCTTTTATTAAAACGTCATTGCTTTTTAAGTTAGAACTTGCACCTAGGTATCATACTGCTCATACAAAAATGTTATTAGTACATGTCTTCATTCATTTTCCTAATGTAATTCAGTTAAACCATTTTGATTGGAAGTTAAAAGAAACATTAAAACAGTTATTAGCACTGCTGATCCTCTTTGTTACAGTAATATTGTGTTATTCAGTATTTGAAGTAAATGGTAATTTCTACAAGATAAAGGTAAAATTGTCAATGTATTTTTTCATCTATGCTTCAGCAGAGTGCTAAGTGCTTTATGCTGCAAGGTGAAATTGCAATTGTTTTAACTATAAAACTAGCAATTTTTAATTGAAAAAGGGGACCCTTTGGACAAGAGAGTGCAAAAGAGGGCCCAAAGAATCATGATTAGTGTTGACAGATTTGGTAGATGCCCATCGAGCGAATGGAAAAATGTTTCCATTTCCCAAAAATATATAGCAATTGCTAATTTCCCAAATAGGACAAATGTTACCTCAGTTATGGAACCCAGGGTGTCCTGTATTATAGATCTGAAAGTCAAATAACCCCAAGTACAGCACCACAACAAGTTCAGTTCATTAAATTATTTCTGTATTAATGTTTTCAGTTCAAAAGCTTGATTTTGGGCATTACCTCTACTGCAGTGGTGCTTCAATGCCTGGTAAATAGATTTCAAGATGTTAATAGATTCAGGATATTTTTGGGATGCTTGATAAGAATAAACAAAGAACATGGTAAAACATAAATCTCTTTGGTTCGGGTGTCGGCCATTGTTTGATACCCGCACCGCCTCCTCAGTGTATCTGTCAGTCATTGGTAAACACTGGAGAGGGCTGAAAAGCATCATATCGGTGCTTGCACTGGAGTATTCTTTTTAATTTTAACAATGGGTCTGAAGGAGAGGCAGAACCGCTTCTGTGTCAGCATCCACCCCCACGCATCTGTGATATCAGTGCATTGCAAGGTGTGGTGACATCAAAAATTCTCCATTAGAGTCATGAAAGTAGCAAGGAGAGCTCTCTCTCCCACTCTAGTGGGGGAAAATGCCTTAAAAGCCCTCTCTATGTTTTAGGTAGGCATCATTTAAAAGGGTAACATCTACCCTTTCAAATGAGGCCTCCCTCATACAGATTCCTGGCTGTGGATTACAGTTGTTCACGGTATTTGTTAGGGAAGTGTCCCTGGCAGCAACAAGCCACCACCACCCCGCACTTGGGTGAAAAAAAATTAAAAATGTATTTTTAAGCTGGTGGATATAATCACTATCACTGTGGAACGTAAAAAAGGAAAAAAATGTGAAATTGTCAGGGGTTCGACCCTCCTTGCATACTGGCCAACACCCAGGAGATCCCATTTTCTTTGGGACTGTCTGTTACCCGGGGAACAGTTCACAGAACTCTGAGTGTTCACATATTTTTTATAAAAGCAAACAGAGGGAGGGGAAGGGTTCACCATCAGCACATTGATCTACCACCTTTGGGGTGGCCCATACATATTTTTTCAGCAATGTGTTTTATCCTGGGGGCTGACTGTGACCACCAAGGGAGAACTTACATTTTAAATAAAGATATTACATATATATTCTCTAGTTGCGGTTACCTCTAGGTAGTTATAGTTAGGTCTGCTTTTTTATAGACTGAGCATGTTTTGCTTTGCTAATAACTTACTTCAGCCTCATTTGGACTCTTCACAAAAATTTCCCAAAAACGTTCATCCCCCCCCTGCAACTCCCTGGAAAGTTTTGGGGTGATCAGTCTAGCAGGGGCTGAGAAATAAAGGGGGGGCCCAAAATGTAAAATCTCCATGCATTTTCCACATACTTCTTTAAGACAGGTTTCAACAAAAACTGTTGAACAGAGGTAAACCAAGTTCATCAGGAAGCTAGATTTTGGTCCTCAGATTGTGCTTTTTGTGATTAGGTGAAAATCCATTTTGTAGTCTTTGAGAAACTGAGGTGAAAATTATTTATATTTTGGCAGTTGGTCTAGTGAGAGCCCTGCCAGCCTCCAGTGAGAGTGCAAAATCAAAAATGGAGCCCTTTGATTGTTTGAGAGGCCCATTTTCCTGTGAGCCTCGAGATACTTGCAGGAGAGTGCAACGAGAGAAAGTGCTCTGATTAGCTGGCTGTTGAAATGTTAGAAATGTACTGTGAAAAACAGGAGGTGTTGTGGAAATGAAGTTAAAAAGTTATTTAGGAGGGCTGCAGAAATGCATGCTGTCCCCCTAGATTTAGAAAGGAGGTGTCTATGGGATAACTACTGTGAAGATAACAAGTGTAAATAATGTTTAACTAAATTTTATGATCTTGCAGAACACTTGCAGGATTGTGAATAATAAAAATGAGTAAATGAGATCTCTATAAATTCTATTAGTAGGAGTAGGAGTGGATATTGTGGTCCTTGAAGTGTGAAGAGATAAGTATAGAGATGAGTAGATTAATTAATTGTTATTTAAAAAAGGTTATGATCTTGCAAAACTTGTGGGATCATAAAAAGTAGAATGGAGTAGGTGATTTTTGAATATACGGTAGTATGCAACACTTACTACTCTGGAAAGGAGTCTTACTGGAGATAGTGTTTTTTTACACCCATCAGCTTGGCAAAATTTGTGAGTAGAGTACAGTTTCTTCCTGTAACCTACTATGTACACCCATCATCAGAGAGAGTATTGTTATCAAGGAGGACAGTCCTTGGACAGTGCAGAATATGCACACCTGTCATCCAAGAGCGAGGTCTCAGTGGAGAGGCAAGCCTTTATAACACAGGCTACTAAACACACCCTTCATCATGGAGAGAGAGATTTGAAAGGAGACACTACTCCATGCACACATCTTTCTATGCTAATCTGTTATCGGAGAGACTGGTCTGACAGGAGAGGCCAGTCCATGTACACACCTTAATATGCACACCTATCATTTGAGAGAGTGGTCTGACAGGAAAGGGCAGTTGCTCTCCACTTACTACTTCACACATCCATCATCTGAGAGAGGGGTCTGAAAGGAGAGGCCAGTGCATCCACACACCTTTCTACACTAAACCATTGTCTGGGAGAGAGTTCTGACAGCAGAGACCAGTCTATCTACACACTCAAATATATACATCCATCATCTGAGTTAGATGTCTACAAGCAGAGGCCAGTCCCTCCCCACATATTACTATGCTCATCTGGCATCTGAGAAAGATGCCTGACAGGAAAGGCCAGTCCATCCAGACACCCTACTATGCACGTCCGTCATCTGAGAGAGAGGTGTGACAACAGAGGCCCGTCCCTCCCTCCCACTCACTACTACACACCCTTCTCATCTGATAGAGAGGTCTGAAAGTACAGGCCAGTCCATCCACACACTACTATGCACTTGTCATCTGATAGAGAGGTCTGACAGGAAAGAACAGTCCATCTACACACCCATCATCTGTTTAATACCCACACATAATTTAGAAAGATTAGGCAAAGTGTGAGCCATATCCTGTTAAGTTACAATTAAAGAATTTATTTTTACAAAATAATGTCTGAACACAACATATATTTAAAATTATTCCACCATACATACAATCACAAAAATAATTAATTTACTTTATAAAAACTCTAGAAATTCGATGGAAAAAACAAAAGTTAAAGTAACATTATAGTGAAGGGTAATAAAAATAATTTTGCTACAAAAAAAACCTAGAAACTCACTGAAAAAACAAGGTTAAAGTAACATTATAGTTAGGTGAATTTCTCAGGGACAACATTAACACTTTTAACTAAAAAAACACAGACATTCAGCACTTCAAGTTAGCAGCACTTACTATATCTTAAACCCATTCATGTGCTGCTTATGACCTCACATATGACATCACACATTATGTGTTCCATGACATCATTTATGAAATCACTAATGGCATCTCAAATGACATCATTGATGACATCACTGCTGACATCATTCAAACTTCACTTTCACATATATTGCTCTATAAATTAGTACAACATTAGAGGCCTGACAATACGTACAAAACAGCATCATCCATTGCTACTGCCACCACAGATGCAACTAATTTAGATGTTGAAAAGAAGCATTATATGCAACGTTGAATCTATACCACACACTTAACAGGTAGCGTAGATCAAATTAACAATCTACCACAGATATATTGGAATCCCTCATCGACTGCAGTGTTTAATATCTAAACAATTATTGAGAGAAACCTAAAAAAGTGAATGCCAGATCCAAAGAAATAACCTACTACATACACCTTTAATCGGTATCAACATGTACAGTACCTCTAGAGAACTATTGTGCATTAGAAGCACATGCGTTTTGCAAAAACCTACACTCATTAGCTTGACCAGAAAAGTAATGGCTATTACCTGATACTATTTAAACTAGACTATACAACAAAATAGCACACTTATTGAATGATATCATCAGTGATGTCTAGACTTTAAAAAAAGTGAAGATTTGTTAGGTTATCTTGGCTGACAGCTACCTAGAGCCCAAAATCTACACCTACTCACTCACCAAAAAAACAGTAAGTTTTCTGTGGAAAAAAGTGATATGCCCAGGTTGCATTTTGGGCCAGATTCTGTCACAGGCACTAGGGCTGCTCATGCAAGTGAGGTACCATTTTTAGTCAGAGACTTGAGAAACTACCAGACAGAAGGAACTTTCTGGTTACGCACAGATTCCAGAACTTTCCATCACAGAAATGTGAGGAAACAGTGTGTTTTAGTCAAACTTTTAGGTTTGCAAGGGATTCTAGGTAACAAAATGCGGTGAAATCACCCCATCCTTAATTCCCCTAGTTTTCTAGTTTTCAAAAATGTACAGGTTAGCTAGGGTGAACTAGGGCAAAAGCCACAGCTACCCACATTGCAAAAAAAGTGTCAGTTTTCAGTGGAAAAATCTGAGGTGACTATGTGGCCGTTCTTTGTTTGGGCACTAGGGGCCTGATTCTAACTTTGGAGGACGGTGTTAAACCGTCCCAAAAGTGGCGGATATACCACCTACCGTATTACGAGTTCCATAGGATATAATGGACTCGTAATACGGTAGGTGGTATATCCGCCACTTTTGGGACGGTTTAACACCATCCTCCAAAGTTAGAATCAGGCCCTAGGTCTATTCACACAAGTGAGGTAACACTTATTTTGGGAGACTCAGAAAAATGCTAGATGAAAGGAAGTTTGTGGGTCCCCTCAGATTCCAGAACTTTCATCACAGACATCTGAGGAAAATGTCTTTATGTTGTCAAAGCTTTAAGCTTACAAGGAATGCTTAGAAGACAGCATGGTGATAGCCATTCAAGTAACCCCACCTTGGATTCCTGTTGGTGTCTTCAAGATGTACAGCATTGCAAGGTTTCCCTAGGTGCTGGCTACGCTAGGGCTGGAAATCCACAGCTACTACCATTGAAAAAAGGGCAATTTCTTAGTGGAAAAATGTGATATGTTCATGTTCATGCCTACCCCAAAATTCAGAGGTGTCAAATAACCACTGCTCCTACACTCACTATCTTGTGTCCATTTCAGAAATCCATAGGTTTCCTTGATACCCATTTTTCACTCTACGTGTTTCACCGTATGAAATTATCTATACTGCTACACAATGAAAAACTATTGTACTGTGCAGCTCAGGTATTGGGTCTGGGTACCATAGGTATTAGAGAGCCTACAAAATCCAATGTATCCCTGCAACCAGAAATGATTAGTGTATGTAGTGGTATATAGCTTTTGTAAATCAGTTACCATTATACAAAGTCACTGATGAAAACAACATCACAAATGGTGGTTCATTTTTTTCTCTACCATTTTTTTAACACATAGGGGGTCATTATGACCCTGGCGGAAGGCGGAGAAGCGGCGGTAAGACCGCCAACAGGCTGGCGGTCTTTTTTTTGTATTATGACCATGGCGGTTACTGCCATGGTCATCCGCCGGTTCACAGTTCCGCCCGCCGGGCTGGAGACCAGGGTCTCCAGCCCGGCGGCCGTCACTATACCGCGGGCGGTATTTGGACCCGGCCGACCGCCATGGATTTCATGGGGTTTGAAACCGCCATGAAATCCATGGCGGTAAGCACTATCAGTGCAAGGGAATTCCTTCCCTGGCACTGATAGGGGTCTCCCCCACTCCCCACCCCGACTCCCTCCCCTACCCCCCCACCACCCCTGCCACCCCCCAAAGGTGGCAGGACCCCCTCCCCACCCCGACCCCAACATAACATCACTCATACACACACGACACGCACTCAGGCACCACCAACACACATACACGCATACACACCGGCATACATGCAAACGTCCACACACACAGTCAGACACGCACATCCACATTCAAACATACACGCACACATCCATACAGACATACCTACAGACATACACGCACTCATTCCAAATACACAACACCCCTGCAAGCATACATGCACTCACACACCCCCTCTACAGACACACACGCACACCCCCATGCACGCACACAACACACAACACCCCCCACTTCTCCCCCCTCCCCTCACGGACGATCGACTTACCTGGTCCGACGATCCTCCGGGAGGGGACGGGAGCCATGGGGGCTGCTCCACCGACACCACACCGCCAACAGAACACCGCCACGCCAAATCACAGGACGTGATTCGCTGGGCGGGGTTCTGTTGGCGTGGCGGTGGAGGTGGAGCAACCTCGACTTCCCCGCCGCCTGCCAGTATGGCTGTTGGCGGCTCTCCGTCCGTAAAAGGACGGAGAGTTGACAACGGTCATAATAGGCTGAGTGGCAAACCGCCAAATCTGGCGGTCTTCCGCACGGCGGTCCCTCGGCGGTCTTGGAAAAAGACCGCCGAGGTCAAAATGACCCCCATAGTTTCCTTGAGAGATCCACACACATGACCCCTTGCTGGATTTGAACTTTTGTCTACTTTTAGAAATCTATAGCTTTACTGGCTCACCCATTGGTTTTACACTGATTTCCACTACAAACTGAAAGTTGGTTGAAAGCACAAAATATGGAACTGTGGTAACAAAAATAGTTTTTTTGATGCAGCTTTTCATGTTTCAAAAATCTGGGGAGATGGTGACCATTCGACTATGCTATTTTTAGGAAAAAGAGACACTTTCTTCTAAAAATTTTTTTAAAAACTCTCAGAATTTTACTATATTTTGCATATTTTCTCAGTCCCCTTCAGTGCAATCCCTAAACTGTAGGAACCCCCATTCCTAGATGTTGAAAAGAAGGACTCAAATTTGGAGTGCATACCTCATGTGGACAAAAAATTATGGAGGCAGCTGGAAATGGCCCTCTCTACAAGTTTACCTACAAACATTTTGCCTTCCTCCTCCTATATTTTTCTGGATTTTTGCTTATTAGTCTTAGGACTTTACCACTGCTAAACAGTGCTGAGGTGCTTGGGCTCACTCCTCTAAAACATAGTTTGATAGGCATACACCTGATTTTCATATTTCTTTCACATGTAAGTCTCTTGTAGAGTGGTATACCTTTTACCCATTCCCTGTAATTTACATGCTACCACTGGGCCTGCAAAACGTATTGTGCCACCTATCTAAGAAGCACCTTAAAACATATCTCGGGCCTTCCATTGCAGTTTGAAAGCAGTGTTGCACTCCAATGTCAAATTGCCATTTAAAGTCCCTTGCCAAACTTTAAACTCCCCTTTTATTACATATGTCACTCCTATGGTAGGCCCTAGGTAGCCAATAGGACAGGGTGCTGTGTAAATAAAAGATAAGACAAATACTTCTACGTTTTACATGCCTTAGTAGTGAAAATCTCCCACATTTGTTTTTCACTACTTGAGCCTTCCTCCCTCATAGGATAACATTGGGGATTCCTTATTGCATTTTATAAACTGTAATTTCTAAACCAGAAGAGGTAGCTATCTTATGTTTGGTACCCATGACCTTGTAATGATACTCCCTCTTTAATGGTAGAGTTGAATTTATCATTATACATCTGAAAATTTCACATTTAGAAAGTTGCCATTTTCCTGCCTTTAGCCCTCTGCTTGTTTTGACATTTTTATTGTGTTGTGTTTTTACTTTATTACTGTTTGTGTGCTGCATAAAAACATCCCTTCTAAGTTAGGCCTGACTGCTTTTTATACTAAGCTAACATGGGTAAGCACAGGTTAATTTAGTGGTTCACCCTGCCAGGGATTGTTAACCTGTGCTTAACCCTCTGGTAGCTTGGCACAAAGAACAATCCCACACCTATTTAGAACATAGAGTAAATTGTATTACATTATTTGACACCAACATGACAAAAATCCAATCAGTTGAACCAGAGTTATGAATTTTGAATTTGTAGATTCAAAATAGTGCTTACAAGCAAAGATTGTCAACCATGTACATCTGGCCATGCTAGACTGGGGCAAAGTCAAAAGCTAAGGCCGACCCCAGTGGAGTGCCACTTGGATACACAAAGTGGATTGGTTGGCACTTACCTTCAGTTTTTAGAATATTTTGAAGAAAAAGTCCCTGGAAGCTATAAGTTCAGTGGGGGAAGGCTGCAGAATTTTGAAAGTTGAAGGTAAACGCTAGTGCCTAAAAGATTTTAAAAAGCCAACTATGGACATCTATTTGTGTAAGACCAGGTCACATTAAAAAAATATGGTAGATCGCAATGAAGCAAGGGTTGGATACAAAGAGTGGATTGGGCACGGTCGACGCTTACCTTTCGACTTAGAAGAAATTTGGACAAAAAAGTTCTGAGAAGGCAAAGTTCAGTAGGACAAGGCTGCAGGTGGTGTACAAAGAAGAAGCACTTTGTCGGGGAGCCACTGACCGAGATCGTGATGAAGATTTCCATTTTTTGACTTAGGTCTTGATTTGATTCAGAACTCAGCGGACAGGTTACTCTGTCACAAACATGAAGGATATCCTGTGTGCTGAAATATATATCCGATTATTTTCTTTAGGATTTCGATTTTGGTAGACAGAATAACTGTCACTATTGTGACCGAGTAACTTGTTAGCTGAGTTATAAATCAGGCCTTTAGTCTCTAGTTTTGAAGTCAAACATTTCCAGTGGGACGAGGTTCGAGGCTGCAGCCAATGAGAGGTCCATGCGGTCAGATTCAAGTTTTGCGAAGGTCGGCTGAACAGGATTTGCTGAAGTTGAGGAAACTGTAGGGGGAGCTGCCATGACTGGCGATGCACCGTGGGTGGATTGGCAAGCAGGTTAGTACAAGTGTGTCTTTTGGTTTTCAGAGTGGTTTTAGCCACAAATTCCTAAGTTTTTGATTTTGGCTATCTTTTCTCACTTTTAGCACTTATCAGGGGCCCAGCATGGAGAAGCACCACTTGGGGGCTGGAACACATTCAGGCCCTCATGAGTTTGGTGGTCTGGGGACTGCCACAGTGGAGGTGGTGGTCAAACCGCCACAGGCCCAGTGGAGCAGATCGCCATATCATGACCATGGAGGTGTTCCAACAGGAACACAGCCAAGTCATCACCAGTACTGCTAGTGCGGGTGGTCCGCCGCGGACTGCGGTAGGCATCTCCAGGCCAGCAGGGATCATGTTACCGCTGACCATATTACAAAATCGCACACTGCCAGGATATCCACAGCGGTTGCCCTGCCGCAAAAAAGCCTCATGGAAACAAACAACATAAAAGGGAACACCCACCTTCAGGAACACTGGCACTTCCGCAGCCGCCATGGAACCTTAACCGGAAGTCTTCCCAATGCTACTGCTGGCCATGCACCTCCACAACCAGCGACGAGGATACCAACCGTCAGTACACCCACCTAGGACACACTGGAGGGAAGGCCATTAATACACACAGACACACAGCACACACACCCATCATGGCTACCGGCCACTATTCACACACATAAACTCCTGTACCAACACACACTCACACACAAACCACACACAACAAATCATACATATGCAACACATACATGTGGAAGGAAAGCCAGGATAAGTATTTAACCCTCAACACCAAGGGGGTCCCTGGTACAGATATATTAAAGAGCAATCTTAATAAATATGGCAGCTATAAACAAAAGAGACCTACTGGCCAGTCTAACTGGGACATGTACCATAGACACACAGGGCAATGTCCCTGGCCCCAACTTGACTCCTGACTGTAAAGTGGCCTCCACATGACAGGGGCATCAATGGGGCATGCAGGCACCTCAGGGGCGATGGGCGGGGGCCAAGTTGGGGCCTTGGGTTTTGAGGGGGGGGTCCTTTGGTTTGGATTGGGGTGGGAGTTAGGTTTGGAATTTGATTTTGGAGGAGGGTGCTTGGATTTTGCTTTGGCGGGGTGACCTTGGGCTTTGTGTGGGTAGAACTCTTAGGTGGGGGAGGGGCATGACTAGTGCCAAGTGGTCCATGGGAGGACTGGGAGGTGGAAGGCAGAGGTTTGGGGAGGGGAACAGGGTATTTGGAGGGAACAGTGACTGGGTCAGTGGGAGGGAACAGGGAAAACCCATGCAGGAAACATTTTTTAGGGGCACAAGGTTGGTCATGGCAGAAACATTTGGGAGTGGAGGGAGAGGGAGTAGTTGTGAGGTGTGTACGGTGAGGCGCCTTGGGTGCAGGTGCGAGCGTAGATGGCATGTGTGTGCTGTTTGACTGTTGGGTGTGTGAGTGTGGATCTTTAGGTGCAGTGGGAGGAGGGGGAGGAGATGCAGGGAGATGGCAGGGTGGATGTGTGAATGTGTGTTTTGGTGGTGTCTGCAGGTAGGGTGGATGTGCTGCTTGTGGGGGTGTTGATAGTTGTGCTGAGTGCACATGTGGTGTATGGAGTGCATGTATGGGGGTCTGCTATTGTGATGACGGTGGGAATGAGGACACTTGTGGCAGGATCTGGGAGTGAAGATGTGGTGACTGCAAGAATGAGTGGTGTGGTGTCTGTGAGGGGGAGGTGGTGGGGGAGTCAGTGTAGGAAGTGGATGTTGTTGTGTCTGCATGTGTCTGTTGTGTGTGTGCATGGCGGTGGTGTCTTTTGTGGTGCTTGTGATTGTCCCTGCGATCCGTGTCTGTTGATGTGGATACGTGTTGGTAATAAGTTGTGCCTTGGATTGTGAGGAGAGAGGGCTGTGGGATTGGGAACAGGTAGTTGGAGGGGGGCGAGGAAGAAGGGACACTTGCTGCCATCAATGAGGAGGCCAAAACCTGAAGCAATCTCTGCAGGGCAGCCAGGGCACTGTGAATGCCTTCCAGGTACTCATTGGACTGCTGCATCTGTGATGCCAGTCCCTGCATGGCATTCACAACGGCTGACTGCCCCACAGAGATGGACCTCAGGATGTCAATAGCCTCCTCATTGAGGCCAGGGCAGAGGTACCTGCTATGCCATGGCAGGCCATACCCTCACCTACATATGCTACAACAGTAGGACACCATGTGGGAAACTACAGCAATGCTAAAGTAAACTGCTAATGGTGGTACAGTAGCACTCTTCTTCTTCTTCTTCAATACTTTATTCGGTACAAATAGACCATAAAAGACATTTAGTAAATACAGCCATGCAAATTTCACAAGCAAATAAAACATTATTAATACAAGTTTCGAATTCCAAGAGCAACTTATGCAAATACAAATAAGCAAGCTGGCTAGTTCTAATACTTTTAGCTAAAAGAACAGGACGTAAAAACCGTTTTCTTGGGATAATATAAAAATTACAAAAAAGTATAAAGTGCAATGTACTTTGAGATGACTTTCCATCACAGCAACATAGTGGAAGATTCCTAAACCAAGTTACACAGGAAGGTAATGCTACCAGGTAGTGCAATGTATTCAAGCGTAACCTGGTAAGTAGAAACCTTTGACGCTCAGAACTGGTAATAACCAGATATAACATCGGTTGTGATTGCTGTGGCTGACTCATCTCCTGGTTTCTCTCTAAACATAAGTTTAGCTTTAAGTCCTGTTTTTGCTGCCAATATATTTCCTTTGCCCTTTTTATGTCCTGCTTTGTTATGAGGTTCGGCTTAGAAAAGAACTCCCCTACTCCAAGGGAGAAAAGTAAAGAACGAACATATCTAAGCCAAGGTATGTCCAATAATTTTGTTAACGAGAGGCAGTCCTGTATCACCATCCTACATAAATGAGCTTCCGGTTTTGCCCAGATTTTTGAGCATAATAATATTAGTTGGAGCTTTATATAATCGGATATAGCCCTCAAGCCCACTTCATCATGACAAAACTTTACCGAAGTTGATTGCGGGACTGCTAGTAGCCTTCTTAGGAACTTATTTTCTACAACCTGGATACTTGATGAATCAGCATAGCCCCAAACCCCTGCTCCAAATGTTGCGATAGAAAGACATTTACTAGAAAATACAGTCATCATCTCTTTTATGGGTTTATGCCCCAACTTTTTTTTAAATCTAAAAACGGCGTCTATAGCTGTTTGAAATTGTGTTAGGCGTATATTTACTAAAAATTTCCAATTAAAATCAACATCAATGGGAACCCCCAGATACGTAAAATGTGTAACCTTAGATATTTCTTCCCCCTCCAAAATAATGTTTTGGTTTTTGCCAACTTTGGCCCACTCTTCATCACAAATGACTTCGATCTATTAATTTTAAGACCTAGATTTCCCATAAAAACATTAAAAGCATTCAATAAAATGTGAAGACCATTTGCTGTCCTTGAGATGAGTACGGCATCGTCCGCGTAAAGCAGTACTGGAATTGGGGAATTATTAATGGTTGGAAGGTCCTTCCCCATCTCACAGAGAAATTTCTCTAGTCCATTTATATAAAGAAGAAAAAGAAAGGGGGCCAGCACACAACCCTGTCTGACCCCCTTTAATGAAGAGAACTTCTCTGTTAAATTACCCTCCTGGGAGTAACAAACTCGTGCTGAGGTACATGCATGGAGTCTGCTGAGTAAGACAATTATGTCCTTATCCACCCCCATTTCTGACATGACCATCCACAATTTCTCTGGGTTAACTGTATTTAAAGCACATGATAAGTCCATAAATGCTAAACGCACACACCCCTTTTTGACTTTCGTATATTTCTGTACTATCAAAGTCAGATTGAATGTTTGTTCAACTCTACCCAGCCCTGGTCGAAACCCAAATTACACTTCTGAGAGGCAATTGGTCTCCATTGCCCAATTTTCCAGCTTGTTTAGGATCCCTCAGCCTAAAATCTTTACCGAGCTATCCAAAAGAGAGATTGGTCGATAACATAAGGGGTCTGCAATATCCCCCTTTTTAAAAATTGGGACAATGAGCGCCTCTCTCCAGGTATCTACTAATGGGCCTATCATAGCAGATCTCAAAACATTAGTAAGCAATGGTGCCAACAAATCTGGGAGCGCTTTATATAAGTCTGCTAGGATTCTGTATGGACCAGGAGCTTTCTCCGAGGGGCAACCTAGAATAGCCTGTTTTACATCAACTACATTTATAGTGTTACTGAAGGCCACACTAATCAAAGCGTTGTTTATTGCCGTAAAATAACTTGTGTCATCCTTTAATACATTGTTCTCTATTGCAAACTTTTTTGAAAAATAGTCCACCCAAGTTTGTGCTGGAATGACAGTATCCATGGCCATTTTGGCCTTATCATTCAACAGTGGAGAATTAACCACTCGCCAGAAGGCAGCTGTATCTCTATTTTTGCTTGCCTCTATCAAATCCTCCCAAGCAGACTCCCTTAATTCAGCCTTTCTAATAGCAAGTGCATCCTTGTATCCCTTTCTTGCGATTTTGATGGCATGTCGATCTTGAGGGAAAAAATTAATTGTTTTCTTCAAATTCTTTAAAGAAGAGGTGCATGCATGATTGAACCATCGGGGGCCACTCTCTTTATCAATACTAGGACGCTGCAGTTTTTCGGCCATATACTTTGTCAAAGAAGAAAAAGCATAAACAATTTCATGAGGGGTGATATCTTCACCCAAAGCTATCATGACATCAGTCCACTTGTTCACAATTAAGTCTTTGAAAAAACTGTTGCTATCTATTTTTCCCCATTTAATAGTCAGGCCTTTTCGAGCTGAAAACTTCATATCTGGATATAGCTTCTCTGTTCTTAAAACGTTATTCAATCCCAAACTTGTTTCTATAATTAACGGGTCATGATCAGTAACAAAAGTGAACATCACCCTGAATTTCCCCAAAAAAGGGGTAAGTTCTTTAGAATAAATGATAAAATCAATTGTAGTATGGGCGTCACCTCTTATAAACGTCGGTACCCCTTCTACTAGTGGAGTCGGGAACAGCAAAAAATTGGCTACTATCAAACCATTTAAGGCGTTCCCATAAGGGGAGTATTTGAAATGTTGAATGGGACAATCATGTTTGTCATAGAGCCCACAGCAATCTAAAAGCTCTAATTCACAGCGATGGTCATTGAAATCTCCATCCCAAATTATTCTTAAATCCTTACTTTTGTTCATGGCCTGGTGTATTAACATTTCAAGGCTATCAATCACACTAGTATCCGAATGGTCAAAAATATTATTGTAATAATTAACCAGCAACACATCATATGGCTGTAAAAGTTTCAAAATTAGAGCCAAAAAATAGGGGAATGCGCCCATTACACGCACCTCCACTCCCCTTGCATTACAGATACAAAGGTGGCTAGTCCTCCCTTGGGCCTACCCGCGGGAGATTTGATTGCAGGAACACATATAAATAAAAAGATTGGTTGTCACTAATCCCAGCCAGTCAGGGTTTCCCATTTTTTATTTAAATCCTGTCACATTCCTAGAAAAAATCCCTGAAACTGTCGTACCTGATATACTAGGGGCTCCCTCAGATTGCAGATAGGGCTGGTGTGATATATTTGTCTCTGAGTTCTCCACTGAGTGAGACCTTATTACTAGGGGTCAATCTAATTGCTCTAAGAGAAACCAAAGGCTCAAACCTATTGGACAGCATCAGGGCAGTATCATACAGCTTGGATACACAAAGATGGCTAGGATTCTGTACGCCGAGACAATTTGAATCAGGAAGTTGGGGTGAGCTGGAGGTAAAATGAACTCAGTTAAACGTTTGACTTTTATGGATCCTATAGATTGCATTGTGGTTAAGAAATGATGGTACAAGATATTAACTATCCAGGGACTTCTAAAATTTATGATTATACAATCCCCCTGCGAAGTTTTGAGCGATGTGCCAACCCAGGGGACCCGTCTCACAGTTATAATGTCCTTAAAAATTTCGGCCCTCTGCCCGAAGTACTTCCCAACCCAGTGTGTAACTTTATTTAACAAGGATGTATGAGACTCAGGACATGAATTTCCCAGTGTGGGCACATTTTCCAAAACTATAACATATGGGGCACAACCCAATGGGATCTTTGGGTATGGTATTTGGGGTTTTATGAGGACCTGAACCTCACAGCTCTCTTGCTTGTCTATTTCCCACTGTAACAACCTATTTGTGGATTTTTCTGTGTCCACAGAATTCATATATTTTGTGACTGAGTTCTGGGGAAAGTTTTGCCTACGTATTTGATTTATTAGAGTAACTGGGATATATGAACATGGAGAATCAATGCGGTTAGACTGAGGTTCCACCTTCGGTTCCACCCTCAGTTGTGATGATTTCATTTTCACTGATATAGAGGCAACTTTCTCCTAAAAAACAGCCACGTTCTCCAAAACCAGGGAGCATAACTTTCTGTTATCACCAAGCTTGCTATCAATTTGATTAAGGTATTCATAGGGAATTTTCATGGTTTTAATATTTCTTATCTGTTTCCCCGTAGGTCTCTTTGGTAGTTTAGATTGTAGCTTCCCCTTTCTATTCACTATTTCTACTAGAACCTTTTTAGGTACACTGGGTTTTACAGGGGACAGGGCAGAGTCAATAAAAGAGTCTAAAACGTGAGGAGAAGTCAATTGCCTGCTCTTCTTAACGGGTGGGCTCTCAGGGGTTATAGAATTAATTTGGTCAACTCGCGGATCCTTATCCCTTATAACACAGGGATTCCTTATCCTATTTGATAACGAGTTTACATTAGGAGTTTTTACTTCTATCACTCCTTTCCCTGTTTTCTCAAGTGTTGATTCTAAGGTGGCTTCCACCTTTCCTATTTCTGACTCAATGACACCCATCACAGAGGTGAGGTAACTAGTTATCAACTTGGGGGCAGTCGCCTCCTGAGAAGAGCCCCCCTTTCCATGGTCTACCTTGCGTTTCCCCATCAAGGCAGAGCAAACAAATTCCAAAATAGAGACTTAGGCGGTCATTCTGACCCTGGCGGTCAAAGACCGCCAGGGCGGAGGACCGCGGGAGCACCGCCGACAGGCCGGCGGTGCTCCAATGGGGATTCCGACCGCGGCGGTAAAGCCGCGGTCGGACCGGCACCACTGGCGGGCTCCCGCCAGTGTACCGCCGCCCCATTGAATCCTCCAAGGCGGCGCAGCTTGCTGCGCCGCCGAGGGGATTCCGACCCCCCCTACCGCCATCCAGATCCCGGCGGTCCGACCGCCGGGATCCGGATGGCGGTAGGGGGGGTCGCGGGGCCCCTGGGGGCCCCTGCAGTGCCCATGCCACTGGCATGGGCATTGCAGGGGCCCCCGTAAGAGGGCCCCTAAATGTATTTCACTGTCTGCTGCGCAGACAGTGAAATACGCGACAGGTGCAACTGCACCCGTCGCACAGCTTCCACTCCGCCGGCTCGATTCCGAGCCGGCTTCATCGTGGAAGCCTCTTTCCCGCTGGGCTGGCGGGCGGTCTGAAGGCGACCGCCCGCCAGCCCAGCGGGAAAGTCAGAATTACCGCCGCGGTCTTTCGACCGCGGAACGGTAACCTGACGGCGGGACTTTGGCGGGCGGCCTCCGCCGCCCGCCAAGGTCAGAATGAGGGCCCAAATATCTTATATTTGAGAGGAAAAATATCATTAAGGTTACAATTCTACACATCCTCCAACTTCTACTGCACACATAAATTACAGGAACATTAAAAATATCTAAAAATAATAAAAAACACGTTAAAAACCTAAGGGAGGTCCACCTTTTCCTTCAGACTGTGCTGCTACGTTAGTAAGCCGATCTCCAGGGACTCTTTGACGTAGATTAAAGAGGGGGGGCCCAGCCCAGTCTCTTCCTGTCGATGACGGGCCCGCCCTTGGCTTTGGCTTCGCCAGGGCGCCGCCTGCACGCGTCCCATGAAACAGGAGCGCCAGCAGCGCTTTGTACGCTCTGACGGAGTCTCTCTCCCGAGGGCTGGCTTCGCCCTCCTCTAGCGTTGCCCAGCAACCATGATTCAAACAAGGAATTGAATCAGCGCGTCCCGCGAATCGGGAGCGCCAGCAGCGCTTTGTATGCCCTGACGGAGTCTCTCCCTCGAGGGCTGGCCTCGCCCTCCTCTAGCGTTGCCCAGCAACCAGGATCCAAACAAGGAATTGAATCGGCATGTCCCCGCTCATCCTAGTCGCACATGGCCAGTGCCTGGCACATTGTCATGATCATGTATGGAGCCATTTCCTGTACTCATTACTCAACAGAATCCTGCATGGTTAGGTAGCATGCCCACTATTCCAGTGTCAAATAGCACAGTGACATATGGGCCCACTATACCTATCTACACATACAGTGCATGGCAGCTGAATTATGACTCACTAATTACCTCTGTCACATTGGTAGGCTGATACTAATAGCAATACCCTGATACCTCACTTGTACTGATGCTGCTGGGCTCTTAAACCGTGTTGAGGGTGACCACATGTTGGAAAATGGGTTATTGGTAAGGGCACATCAGTACCTACACTTAGCAATACGCCACTAACCTCCACTTAGGTCCAGTTAGGTGTCAATAAGTTGAACAGACAATTGAGGAGACTAAGCATAAAGCATTCAAATATCACAAAACTGTAATTAAATAAAACACAGGAAACAGTTTAAAAATCCCAAAACAATTTACAAAAATGGGAAATATATTTAGCTTTAAAATGACACCAGACCAAATAAAATCGGATCAAGGAATCCTGAGATATGAATTTTTAAAGAATTAATGGTTTTTAGCATTTAGAAACAAAAGGCGCCAATCCGGTCATCTGGTAACATCTCGACCGGGTCAAAGTCAAAGTTTAAGGCCGACCGCGATAGAGCTCTGCTCAGCTACAGCTCACGGGAGGCATTTACCAACAGACTTAGTCGTTTTCTTGAAGATTTTCTTTAGCTGGACCAAGTCGCCAGTATAATCCTGTTGTAATTTAGTAGCGATTAGATTAAGCATTAGCAGAAGACATCTTGTATTTAGCAGCTATTGTGAACATTTCGCGGAATCCATTTTGTATTCATGGTAGCCATTATCTCTGCCACACGCTGCAATGTGCTCGCCATGTGCTCTGTCCTACCTTCCTGATAACTACTCTTGAAAATCTGTCTAGTGACAAGTTATATTTAGCATCTCCCACTTTGCACATGCCCAGTAAGGTCTGCAGCTGTTAGTAATTAGTAACCAACAGTAATGTGTCTACTAGTCCTTGAAAACTGTTAGCCCCTCCTACCTGTCAACTGTGCATTTCCATATGACCTTATATTTATATAAGTCTTGCTTCTATAATTGTACCACATTCTTTTAGCCCCTGCATGGGTATAAAAGGACCATGCTCTCTTAGTTCAGTGTGCTACTTCAAACATTACCGAAATGTTCTGTTTGAACTGTAGTACCACCTCATGAGGTTTAATAAACTTTGTCTTTTATTTCAGTTTCTGTGCCAACTTCTTCTATATGGTCTGAGGACTTTGTGCAGAGAATGGCAAACCCCTTGCACTAGTAGGCCTTGCTGAGGCTTACTTCAACAAATTGGTGCCCGAACAGGGACTCATCGGCGACTCGGACGCCCGACGGATTGGTCGCGACAAAGGATTGCGATCTCGCTGCGGACGACTAATGCCTGAGGAGTCCCATGTCTTGGCAACCACAGCGTTTTTCCCTTCTTTCTGATTTGACCATCCAGGTGGCGCCGGCCCTCGACTGAGATCCTTTTTGTTCATTCGTCGTGCAGTGGTCATTTGGTCGATTTTAGAACTTGGCAATTGGAACCTGGACGCCCTGTGATTGGTAAGAGCCGTTTTACGCCACTTGTGGTGGGTTTTGATGCCTTTGTTTGGTAATGAAGTTTAGCACCACTTACTGTGGCTCTCGTGTTTTGGGTGACTAGTCAATTTGTGCTCTTTGAATTGATATATAAATTGCAATTTATATAGGCAGGTAATGAGGAGAATTTTCTCCAATTTAATTTTGATTTGAACGGCACCTTAAGTGCTACTTTGTTTATAATACTGCATATTCTGCACTATTTTTGGCATGCCTGTTTTTAGCTCACTTTGTAGGATGTGTTGCTTTTGTAATGGTACCAACTTGAGACTGGAAGAATCGCAACCGGCACCCCCAGAGGGGATGTCCAATAGAGATATGTATGTTAAACATGGTCTTTCTTCTATAATGTACAGCACATTATGGAATAAATACACTTGTGCGGATCCTGAGTTACGTTGGCCTATGCATGGGTCATTTGATTTGCGAAAGATTGAGTATGTGGAACAATGTATGTGTAAGCGAAGTTCTAGGCAAGATATGTTTGACTGTGTACGAATGTGGGAGAAAGAATTGCGTGGACGAGTGTAGCATGAGCAAGCCTTGCTTGAGAAAGAGCAGCGGAAGAATGTATATGTGAAAGCATTGGAAATGAGAAAGAAAGAAATAAACGATTTAAAGGAGATAGAAGAGAAAGAACGTAAATTACAGGTAACTGGCCAATACACTGTTCGGCAACCTTTCTATCCTATCCTTAATAAACCGCACAATGATTTTTGTTACTAGATCGCCCTCCACCTCCGTATATCGTTCCTTCTGCCCCTCATGAGTTAGCTGAGGTCTCCAGTACGGAGCAACAGAAGATACCAGGCAGTCGCTCTATGTTGCCTGCTGACCGTGCGTCTGAGATTAGATCTGTTGCTCGTAAAATAATTTGTAGCTTTGTCTCTGCTTCTGAACTTTTAGACAACATGAAAGGGTGGACGGAAAAGGAGCAGCTAGATTTTACTGAGGCATTTGGCACAGAAGTTATTGAACTATTTCGGAAATATTCTGATGAGTTAGAGCCCGATGATGTAGCAGCTGATCATAAGCAAATGCGTGAGGGTATTTTTGTTTTCTCCCAGGTGGATGATGCAATCAGGTGTTTGGTGAAATTATGTGTTGCAGCAGTCTGTTTGAAAGAGGAGAAAAGGGCTGTGGATGTAGTTGCACTGACATCTTGGACCGGCGGGGTGTAAGCTTCCATCTTTGGAACAGATAAGACTATGATAGTTCACACAAAACCAATGCGGGAGGCCGCACCTTTATATGTTCCTCCTAAAGGATTGGGTACAAGTGATGATAAAACTTCTGTTGATGCTAAGGGTTATTTTATTTATAATTGGGTGTATACTCCTTGGAATGGGGCAGATGTAATGGCACTTAAAACAGCATTACCTGACCCGCGGAAAAATCTAGCCGCCTTTTATGAGGAAGTCGAGGGAGCAATTAGTTCTTGTACTATGACTTTGGCTGACATTGATTTATTTTTCGGATTGATATTACCACCAGATATGTGGAGAACTGTTCGTAAAGTTGATGATCATGTAGTTTTTGAGGCGTCATGGAAAGAATTAGAACAGATGGACGGGGATAGGGAACCTGCAAAAAAGCCGTATCAGTTGATTCTACATCTTTCCGCAGCCATATTAGTTAAGTTAAAAACGATTAATCCCCCTAAAAATATAGATTGGACTGTTTTAGCGTCTTGTAAGCAAAAGGCAGATGAATCGGTCTCTGATTTCTTTACGTGCTTTGAAGAAGCATTTCATGTTTTTAGCTGCCAGTTATTGTCAGATGAGACAGGCAGACATTTGTTTGTCGATAAATATGTTGCAAATCTATTACCAGTAATAGCTAGTCGTCTAAAAGCTAGTGAAAGTTCATGGATTACCTCTACTCTGGTTTCTCTTTTGACTATGGCTCAGTATTATGAACGTCAGGGATTAGAAGCAAAAGGTAGTGAGGATAAAAAGATTAAAAAATTAAAGACAAAGGTTATGTTGGCTCAAGCTTATGGTCCGCCTTTTAGAGGTAGTGATAGAGGTGGACGTGGATCTTATGGTTCTTCTTACACTCATTCGAATTTGTCTGTTGATCAGTGTGCGTACTGTAAGAAATTTGGGCATTGGGCTGCCGATTGTCCAGCACTACGTGTTCAGCAGTGTTCACATGGTCAGGGACAAATGAGAAATCGATCAGGATATTCAGGGCCTAGAAGAAGCACGAATGATCATGCTAGGTTTGATGCTAATGTACGAGGGCAGGATGGGTTTAACACTTTTGATAGACGGAACCAATACCAGATGTCTAACTATGTGCAGCCTGATTTCCAAGATTCTGCTTATGCATAGGATTGCCTAGGATGGGGTAAGGAATCAGTTGAAGTTCCAGTAGATCAGAGGGGTCCCTATGTTACAGCACATGTTTTGGGTTCTACTGATCAGTTTCTGGTTGATACAGGAGCTACTCGTAGCGCCTTGTCTAAACAATTGATTCCAAGGGCTCTCCTGTCTGGCTTAACCATTGCTTCGATAGGTTTCGATGGAACACCTTCCCCTAGCCCATTGTCCCAACCACTTGCATTCCATGTTGATAAATTTACTGCTCCATGCCCGTTTTTGCTTTCTCCAAATACACCAGGCAATATTGTGGGTCTTGATATGCTCAAGTATTTCAGAGCTACAATACGATGCTCTCCTGAAGGGGTGCGTGTTATTTTGAATGATAATCATCCTGTGATGGAAAGAGTTTGTCTTGTTAAAGAAGATATTGCATTAGCTTCACTTCCTAGTACTTTGTGGGCTACTTCAGATACTGATGTGGGACAAATGATTATTCCACCAGTACATATTAATGTCAACGAGGGAGCTGTATTGCCACGTTTGCCTCAATACAAAATTTCACAGGAGGGCGAAGAAGCACTCACACGAATTGTGTATGATCTTATTGCAGTTGGAGTTGTTGAGGAAGTTCCGTATAATGTATGTAACATTCCGATTCTTCCTATTCTGAAAAAGGATACTGATACTAGGATTTACCGATTGGTACCACAATATCCTGTGGTATCTGACATCACAACACTTCTTACTTTGGTTCCCCCGACATCAACTACGTTCTTTGTGATAGACTTGAAGAATGCTTTCTTTTCGATCCCTATTTATCCTGACAGCCGTTATTTGTTTGGTTTTACTTTGAATAAACGATCATTTAGATTTTGCACAGTTCCTCAAGGCTATACTGAGTGTCCTAGTATTTATAGTCATGCGTTAAAATGACACCTAGATTCTTTTGTTTTGCCTGAAGGTATGGCTCTCATACAATATGTCGATGATATTTTGTTGGCAGCTGATACCCCTGAGCAATGTGAAAAGTGCACTTTGTCCTTACTTTCTTTTCTTGCTTCACACCATCATAAAGTGTCACGAAAGAAATTGCAATATTGTAGACCAAAGGTAACCTATTTAGGTCACCTTTTGTCTAAGGAGGGCCGTGCACTTACATCAGATCGTATTCAAGCAATTTTCCCTCTACTCAGAAAGATGTTTGTGCATTCCTTGGTCTTACTTCTTTTTGTAGGCAATGGATATTAGGCTTTTCACACATCGTCAAACCTTTGCTAGCACTTTTGACTAAAGATACTCCAATGCCCCTCCCATGGACAGATGAATGTGAGACTGCTTTCTGGCAGCTACGACAAGCCCTTTGTTCAGCACCAGTGTTAGGTACTCCAGATTACACAAAGCCTTTTGCACTTTACGTACATGAGAAAGATGGATGTGCATTGTCAGTTTTAGTACAGACACATGGCGATAGGCAGCGTCCCTGTGCATATTTTTCAGCAGTACTCGATCCTGTCGCTTGAGCGTTGCCTGGGTGTTTTCGTTCAGTTGCGGCAACAGCTGTGTCAATACATCAGAGTGAAGGGATAGTTTTGTCACATAAGCTGTTGGTGTTAGTACCCCATTCGGTTGATGCTCTTTTAAATCAAACGAAGACGCAACATTTAACTAGCGCTCGCCTGACAGGATATGAATTGACATTGCTGGCTCCTCACATTACACTGAAGAGATGTGCAACACTAAATCCAGCCACTTTGTTGTCATATCCGGTGACTGAGCCTCAGTCACAAGAAACATATGATTGTATATTCCTTACCGAAGACCAGACAAAGGGTCGTATTGATTTGCAAGATACGCCCCTTCCAGATGTAGACGGGGAATTATGGGTTGATGGGTCTTGTTTGAAGTTGCCAGACGGTACGACCTCAGCTGCATATGCAATCACCACAATACACACGGTAGTGGAGACAGCTCATATACCACAGAAGTCAGCTCAAGCAGCTGAACTAATAGCTTTAACACAAGCATGTGAGCTTAGTACTGACTTATGTGTGAACATTTATACAGACAGCCGCTATGCTTTTGGAGTGGCTCATGATTTTGGTTTGCTTTGGAAGGAGAGAGGCTTTCTCACATCCCACGGGATGCAGATAATGTACAGAGAATTAGTGCATAACCTCTTGACTGCATTGACATATGCAAAGAAAATAGCTATTGTGAAATGTAGTCACACAAAAAAGTGACCGATATGATAGGGTAAGGTAATGCCCTTGCGGACCGCGAAGCATGTGAAACTGCGATGCAGTGAAGTACTACTTCTATGTATGAAGTGAAGTCAAAAGCTGAACATAGGCATAATGTTAGACAATACGTATTAGATATACAGAAATCTGCTTCAGTGAAAGAACGTGAGCAATGGTCTGAAGAAGGAGAATTGGATGATGAGGGCTGTTGGCGGAATAAGCAGATGCATAAATGGAAATTGCCTATAGCTTTTGTACAACCCATGGTTCAGATGTCACATGGGCTGTCACATGCTGGAGCTCCAACAATAACGAAGTTGCTTACGCAAGTTTGGGAGCATCCAGAAATTTCCAGTACAGCTAAGAGAGTAGTACAGTCTTGTTTGATCTGTTTACAATACAATCCTGGAAAAGGGACACGAACTCCTGCGGGAGGGTTTGCTACACCAACTGCACCTTTCGAAGTTCTACAAATGGATTATATTCAGCTTGAACGCTGCAACAATTTAAAGTATGTCTTGGTGGTGGAATGTGCCTTTAGTAAATGGATAGAGGCGTACCCCACAAAGGATAATACTGCCATTACCACAGCAAAGGTGCTTTTGAGAGAATTTTTCCCTAGGTTTGGTGTTTGCAGACATTTATGGAATGATAACGGACCTCATTTTGTTGAGGAAGTTATTAAGTATGTCCTGAAAGGATTAGGGATCAAACAAAAGTTCCATGGGGTTTTCCACCCACAATCAACAGGGTTGGTGGAAAGGTATAATGCTACTTTGAAGCTGAAGTTAGCGAAGATACAGACTTCCACATCTTTAACTTGGGCGGATGCATTACCGTTGGCATTATTGTCTATTAGGTCAGTGCCACACTCTCGAACAGGCCTTACCCCCTATGAAATACTATTTGGAAGCCCAATGAATATTTGGGGAGTTCCTAAGCCAAATTCTGTATATGATGTACCTTGTGTCCTGATGAATGATTATTTGGCACAGTTAACTGACTATTTGGTTTCTATTCATCTTCAGGTTCGAGAAGCACTTCCTGACAGATTACAGGTGAAGGCCATGAACTCCGACCTGGTGACCAGGTGATGATTAAGTCCTTTGAAAGATCAAGCAGCTTGGAACCAAGGTGGCGAGGCCCAGAGCAGGTGCTCCTTGCGACAAGGACAGCAGTTTGAGTGACGAACCGAAAGAATTAGGTCCATAGTACTCAGTGCAAGAGAGTGATACCTACCTTGGTGGAACCTGCTATGCTGACCGATCATCGAGAGATCTTGACTACGGAGAAAGGCAGTGCTATATCACCTGACGAATCTGCAGAGGTCTTCCCGGACCATACGACTTCTGGAGTGTTGCGATATAATTTGAGACCAAGGAAAGAATCTGAAAATTGTTTTGAAAAGACTGGTTGAGCTACCGCCCTGGGTTAGTGAAACGGAGAGCCAATGTGGCAAGGGGGGGTGGATCAGCCATACATTAGAGTAGTGACACCCGCCTTGGCCCGTGGAGAAGAAATCAGCGGCTGCCCAGAGATAAGAGCTCCAACAATTGTTTTTGATTCATTCCTGAAAGGGTCGATTATCACTGTTGCTAAAATGAATAACAAATTGATCATTAGTATTATGGGGTTTGTTGTTGTTTTGGTGGTTACAGCAACAATCACCTGGTTTGTTGAAGAGAAGGCTCCTGCTCGTGAGTTTTTTGTTGCCACTTCTCCAGTACCAGAGGATCACTATTACTTTACGCTTCCCTATCAGGAGCAGAAGTACCGTCAATTGTACTTCAATAATACTTTCATTCAGATGTTGCATCATACTCATAATGCTACAAATACTACTAACTGTTGGGTATGTGGAATGATACCTGCGCATCAAAAGAAAGGAGGACCACCTTTTATTCCTCTTCCTTTTTCACACAATGGTTTTTGTCAAGCTTGGTATACGCTTTTGTTTGCATCTGGAAAACGTACGGAGGGCGGACTTATTTTTCGCCTTAATAAAGTATGCTACCAAGACAAAGATGGGTATCCCCAAGCCAAAGGAACTAAATAGGAATGGGAAGAGTATCAACTGGACAATGTTTCAATACCATATGTCTTCACAAATATAAGAGACTCTGACAAGAAAGAACAATTTGTGATTTCTGTTACAAAAACTAAAGCAGATTTATGTATACGTAGCATTGGGCGAATTCCAGTGGGGACAAGTGATTGTACCTTGATTTTAACTATTGAGGGTGTAAATAATAGTAGTTTCACAGCTTCACATAATACATATTTTGTTTTTGGTACCTATGGATATTACCAACTACCTGTTGGGTGGTCAGGTGTGGGTTATGTATCTTTTCTATTACCCCCTGTGTTTTTGGCACCTGCATCATATCACCAAGATTTTAAACTGTTCAATGACATCATTAAAAATAGATATAAAAGGACAATAAGTACAAACAAGGTAGACCAAATGGACACTAGCCTGCAACAATATGTGGATTTTAATTTGGGGTTGTTCTCCTTTGTGGGTGCTGCGTGAAACAGTAGGAAAGTGAGACGATTGACTAGGGGTGTGGAAGCTGTTACCAATCATGCAGCTTTGGCACTTGGGAATATTACCGAGGAGCTCCAAATTGCGAGGATTGTAGCGCTCCAAAATCGTATGGTACTAGATGTGATATTAGCTGATCGAGGTGGTGCATGTCGCATCATCGGTAGTAGTTGCTGCGTTTTCATTCCAGATCACTCACTTTCAGTATATGATGCAATATCTAAATTGCATAAAATTGCTGCAGAAATTCACACAGAGACTGGTACTTGGACTTTTTATGGATGGTTTTGGGCTCTTGTTTCCGCTTGGGTCTGAAAACTACTGACTATCCTGTGTGTAATGATTGCAATATTTTTCACATGCTGTGTCTGTATTCAGTGTGGTCCAATGTTCTGCTCCATGTGTATTACTGCTTGTATGCCTACCAAAAGAGATATTACAGAAATGAAAGCACAACACATGTTAGAGAAGGAAATAGCTGAAATGATGAGCATAAATATACAAGATGAATATTTAGATTATCCCAGAAAGACAAATGTCTTCAGCTAATGCTGAAAGGGTCGTCTGTTGTAATTTAGTGGCGATTAGATTAAGCATTAGCAGAAGACATCTGGTATTTAGCAGCTATTGTGAACATTTCGCGGAATCCATTTTGCATTCATGGCAGAGTTTATCTCTGCCACATGCTGCCATGTACTCGCCATGCGCTCTGTCCTACCGTCCTGTTAACTACTATTGAAAATCTGTCTAGTGACAAGTTATATTTGGCATCTCCCACTTTGCACATGCCCAGTAAGGTCTGCAGCTGTTAGTAATTAGTAACCGACAGTAATGTGTCTACTAGTCCTTGAAAACTGTTAGCCCCTCCTACCTGTCAACTGTGCATTTCCATATGACCTTATATGTATATAAGTCTTGCTTCTATAATTGTACCACCTTCTTTTAGCCCCTGTGTGGGTATGAAAGGACCATGCTCTCTTAGTTCAGTGTGCTACTTCAAACATTACCGAAGGGTGCTGTTTGAGCTGTAGTACCACCTCATGAGGTTTCATAAACTTTGTCTTTTATTTCAGTTTCTGTGCCAACTTCTTCCTATATGGTCTCAGGACTTTGTGCAGAGAAGGGCGAACCCCTTGCACTAGTAGGCCTTAGCAATTTTTTATCTGTAGCAAACAGGGATTCCCTCCTTGAACCATTTGAAGCCAGGCAAAGTTCTTCTTATGGTGAAGCCCAAGTGTGCAGCTTGTGCAGTCCTCCAGAGTGCATTGTCCAGGTGCAGGTCAGGGGTCCAGCAGGGCAGTCCTTCTTCTTCTGTAGTTCGTCCTTGTTGGAATCTGGTAGGGATCTTAGGTGTCGGTGCAGGTCTACCAGTTTTACCCTTGCTCCTGGGTGAAAAACAGGGGGGTCCTGGTTCTCCAATCAGGTACAGAGTCCTTCCCTCTGTGATGACCACTTCCTGGGAGGCAAAAAGCAATCCCAGGGAGCCACAGTCCTCAAAACTCCTTCATGGCTGTAAATGATTTTTGGAGGTTATATCTGGCTAAGCCCACCCACTGGTGTGGCTAAAAATCTTAAACACACCCTTCTCCTGCCCTCTCCTAATCTAATCAGGGTAACCTAATTGTCGGGGTTTGCAGGATGTGAGGGAAGTGCTGGGTTGCTCCAAATGTCCTTCCCTGCCTTTGAAGACCAGTTTGGCAGCCCTCCCTCCTTCCTGCTTCCCCATCTGCTGAGGGAAGATCTTCACCCCCAGGCACATCTCTTTGTGTTGAGCCAGGCAATTCACACCTCATCAAGGCAGCCTGGCCAGGCTGCCAGAGGCTGGCCAATCAAATCAAAGCAGCAAAACACTGCATGGCTGAAGTTGGCAACTTTTCAGGTAAAGTTTAAAACGCTTTACCGGAACACGTTATATTAAATCCAACAATTGCAAGCTGTGGGATTTATTATCACAATTAAATTGATACCAAACTTAATGTATCTGTTACCCAAGGGGACTTTAAGAATTAAAATTAAGTCTCGCCATTCTAGCCTATGGAGGCCATTCACGACAATGAGGGAAAAACATATTTGACTGTTGCACCTCACCAGGGCTTATAAAACTATTTTTATAAGGTCCCTGCTTATAGTTAAATGGTGCCCGACCCTAGGGGTACTTAGGACACACCTTAGGGCACACATCTTTGACCAATCCTGCCAGGGTGGCTGATTCCTATAGTCGGCATGCAAATGACAATGACCTATGCTACATCTTTACACTATTGGTTAACCTAAAGCCATACAGGCATAAAATTATAGAGGTGTCAGTGTGTACTTACCCCTTGTGGCTGCTGTGCTGCCCTCAAGAGCCTATCCACATCAGGGTAGGCCGCTGCCAAAATACGGGCCATTAGGGGGGTCACGTTCCAACGGGCACCCCTCCCTCATTGGGAGGATGTCCCCAGCTGGGCCTCTGCAGTCTTCTGGGCCCAGTGTCTCAAGTCCTCCCACCTCTTTCTGCAGTGGCTGCTCTGCCGAGCATGGACCCCCAAGGTCCGCACTTGCTTGGCGATGGCACGCCAAATCCCCTTCTTCTGATGGGCGCTGACCTACATGGGAAACACAGACATAAAGACAAAGTCATGTGGTGTGGCATTACAAGGTCAGCAGTGGACTTCAGATATCAGACACATTTCATGACCACATCACACCACCAATGCTCAAACTCCTCAACCATCTCCATGCATCCACTCTGACTTCCTCATCCCAATGCCTTTCATCCTCACACACATAACAGTCACACAGGTCAGTGACATGAGACTCACCTGCTGCTCTGGTGCCCAATACAACTGTCAATACAGGGGTAGAACCCCGCCCACAATCTTGTTGAGCTATTCCTGGGTGAAGGCTGTGGCCCTATCTTCTGCAGGACATGGCATATTGGCTTTGAGAGTCAGAACACAGACGCACATGCAGTGGAGGTCTTGCTTGCATGAGTGTCAGGAGTCAAGTGAGCTATGTAACAGTAAATGGTGGTCACGTCCGCTCCGTACATGACCGTCACCTCCGGCGGTGATCACCATTGGCCCCAGTCTCCCAAGGGCAACAGTGTCATCCAATGAGGAGTTGCTGGGTGTTTTAGACTGCCTACCTCCATGAAGTTTAACACTGGCAGAATGAAGTTACTTCCAACTGTCCTGTGCATGAAGGACAGGCGGCTGTCATTTTACATGCAAAAAGTGTACAGGAGATTAATTTTATGTGCATCATGGATGATATATAGTGACTACCGCACAGATTGACAATGTCCACACATTGGATACATCAACTTTTGACTTCTCCTCTCTCCTATTCCAAATTATGGTGCAATGGTGATGATGAGACATGCCCCTGTGTACAGGCCCCTAGATGGCCCGGCTACCCTGGAAGAGAGGCATGTCATACAGATGTATTGTCTGAACTGTCAGACCATAATGGAGCTGTGTAGCCAGTTGGAGCCTGATCTGTTACCTGGCATATGTCATCCCTATGCCATCCCTCCCTTAGTACAGGTGTTGTCAGTTCTCCACATCCTTGCCTCAGGCTCGTTTCCGATGACAGTGGGGTTGGCAGCAGGGATGTCACAGCTGATGTTCAGCTATGTGCTGAAGGATGTATTGTGTGCTTTGCTCAAACATCTGTCCTGCAACATCAGGTTCCCTCAATGTGCAGATTTGCCTCCTCAAGGCCAGATTCTGCTGACTACATGTCTCCAGAGGAGCCCTACTCTACAAACCACTTAAAGTCTGTCAGATCACTGTTGCCTGATGCATGATCCACAATCAGGCCCTGAGGTGTCACATCCCATTGCTGGATGTAGAGGACGTGGCATCTGGACCAATGGCTAATGAAGGGGACATAGTGAGTGATGAGGAGGAAGATGATGAGGATGTAGCTGACTCTAGAGCAGACTTAATTCAACAATACTTCCCATGAGAAACAGATATATGTCAGGTGTTCTGTATGTGACCTGTACTCCTGTCTGCCTTGTGAGATAGCTCCTCCTGGTGTCTGTCATCAGTGGAGGTGTTGAGTGCAGCTCTTCCTCTGGGTGACTTTCGGGGGGTACATTTTGCCCACCAAAGGAGGTGTTACTGTTCAAATGTGAGTGCTATTTTCACTCTGCCGTTGTGTAGCATCACTAGTGCAATGCATTGTCCATGTGCTATATTGCCAGTACTGCTTTGTCAACTGCAATTGTAGTGCCAAAGATAGTGGCATCATCAGTATTGCTATTAATCCTCATAGTCCACAATGGGAGAATGTGTAACCCAACTGTTACTGACTGTGGAACATGCCTTTAGTTGAGTTTTGTCAGCTGTGAGGGAGGGTACCATTGGATATGGATGTCTTGGAAATGTAAAACTGACATGGGACTATTGTTTGTGATTCCACCTGCCAAATCACTCTAGGGAATGTGACATTGTACAGCACGTGCGATTAGTGGCCTACACTGACTCCTATCATGATAGTTGTCCCTGTTTCTTTCTATTTGCAGGACATTCGTGTGGTGCAACCCTGGTACCTGCCTTGCCTGGTGGCTCCCTTGACACATGTATCCAGAATATGTCTGCTCTACCATCAACCTTGCTGCATATTGCTCTTCCTTCTATCTCATAGACATTTGCAGGACAATGGTTTGACTGTAATGACATGTTATACACCAGAAGATCTTACGTGTTACAATAAAGACACATAGGCAGCAGCTGTGCTCAAAGGTCTTTAATGTTATGCACAAGTGCAATAGGTGATGAGTGGAGTCATGGTGGGAGTACTAATCAGAGTATTTGTCCCAGCTGTAGGTAGTCCAGGTCCAGTATCCAAGCGGCCATGGGAAAATGGAGACATGACAGTGGACAGTCAACAGGGTGTGTTAGTGGCAGACAAGGGAGAATGTTCAGGAGAGGGTCACTTCCTGGCAGTGGTCTTGGCATCAGCTCCTGCAGGATGTCTGTATGGATGTCCTTGCTTACATGTGGGTTCCTCAGCTACAGGGGGAGGGGTGCTGGTGGTCTGCTGGTCCTATGGCAGGGCCTCCATTCCATTAGCTGTCGTGGATGTGCAGGGCTCTGTTGGAATGTGGCTAGTGGAAGGGGCCTGATGGTGGGTGGAGAATGCATGCAGTATGGTGGTCAGTTCCTTCAGTACCCCTGTAACGGAGGCCATAGTGGCACTGAGGGTCTGCCACTGCTGCATGGCCTCTTGGTGGTATTCCCTCTGCAGCGTCTGGTTCTCTTGGACGGTTGCAAGGATCTTGCCCACTCCCAGTTGTACCAGGACCTTCATCGTCTTGGGCGTGTGGGATTGACTCTGGTCCCTTTACTGTGGGGCACACTGCTGGTTAACCTGTCCTTGGGACACAGGTTTGGTAATGAAGGGTTGGCTGTGCTGTGGTAGCCACATGGGTGGGGGACTCCGATGTGTCCAGGGTGGGGCTTGTGGTTGTGAATTGACCAGTTGTCCCAGAGGGGCCAGGAAAGTCGAGAACTTCCAGACATCCACTGGGGCCTTCATTCTGAGGAGGTCTGTCTGTCTCTGGCATCAGCTGCTAGGTGACACTGGCAGCTGGACCTGTGGATGGAAAGGGAGGGTGGTACATCGTGGCAGTGTACTTGTTCCTATCATCATCTGATGCATGGGGTAGCTTTACTTGCGTCCCAGTGATGGCAATGACATCTGCTGCACTGCAGACATTGCTTGCGTGTGACATAGTGTGGCATTGTATCCATTTTTCATTGTGGGTAGGGATAGCATTGCTGTCATTGCCATGTGTTGGAACACAGTGCAAGCATCCAGTTGGCATGTGCTATGGTTTTCCATTCAGGTGTTCCAGTGTGAAGTGGGACTGTGATATTTGATGTGTAGTGATTGTCAACATCAGGACAGTGCGCGTTCTACGGGTGACAAAAATGCAAAAACCCAGTTTTTATGCAAGAGCATAATTCATGCATTGTGTTTATATGCAGTATGTTAACCTTTTGCATTGCAGACATTAACCTTGAAAAACACTACTAATAATGTTTGCAATAACTGTTCATTTGCAAGGTATTGCTGCAGACTGACTGAGTGTGTTAGGGTGTGGTCCCTTTCTAGTACCTTCAAGAAGCTTTCTCTGCAGCATGACTGGGTGTGGTTTGTGGGCTGGGCCAGACTCTATATAAGGGAGCCAGCCCAGCTCCACGTGCTCACTATTCAGAGGTCCCGGTGCAGAGCAGCAGCAATTTACTGAGCTCCTGTTCTGGAGGCCTACCTTGACGTTCCAGGCCTGCCCCCCATTATCTTGGTGATCCTTGAGCAGGGTGGTAAGACAGAAGTTTGGCTGGGCCCCCGACCCCGTTCTGAAAGACTCTTGAGTTTTGGGCCTACTCGTGAAACTTTCAGAGTAAGCGAATCATTACTCTGATGTAAATCTTGGTGTTCAGATCGGCAACAGCTTGCGCGATCATTTCATGGCATTTGCATATTCTTGTTAGAATCGGCAGTGTGTGCGATTCATTTACAGCATGTAAATCTTGGTGTTCAGATCGGCAACAGCTTGCGGGATCATTTCATGGCATTTGCATATTCTTGTTAGAATCGGCAGTGTGCACGATTCATTTACCGCATGTAAATCTTGGTGTTCAGATCGGCAACAGCTTGTGCGATGATTTCATGGCATTTGCATATTCTTGTTAGAATCGGCAGTGTGCGCGATTCGTTTCCCGCATATAAAACTTGGTGTTCAGATTGGCAAAGGCTTGCGCGATCATTTCATGGCATTTACATATTCTTGGTAGAATCAGCAGTGTGCGCAATTCATTTCCCGCATGTAAAACTTGGTGTTCAGATCGGCAACAGTGTGCGCGATCATTTCATGGCAAGTAAAAACTTTGATGTGTAATGTTTGTTGAAGGGCACACATTTATCCTGAGCCTATGGATTTTCTGTGAAGGTGATACATTCAAAATGTGACGTTCTTTGTGCATGTTAAGTCTCCAGTACAATTCCAATTGTTTTTTCAGGGAATGTTTCAGATTGTCTTGTCCTCATGTTAAAAAGCAGTGTTTGTTCTGAAACAGTATTCCAGAAGATTCTTGTATTTTTAGACATTTTGTGACATTTTATGAAAAGCTCATATGAAACATTGCATTAATCATTCTTGATTTGTTCCAGGTACCCAGAGTTCTTGAGGTCTAGTTCTAGTCACTTCTTAGATTATCCATGGTTACAGTAAAACAAGGCTTAGAACTATAGTCTAGTTAAAGTCAATGTGATTATATTCTGATAGTGTGTTGTTTAACCTTTTGCTTCTTACAGGTCTCCTTCCCAGCTGTTCCCTACCTAATCGCCTTTTCCCCACTTGGACTCTCTTAGGCTCTGTGATATTTTTATCAGAATTTTGGAGCTGTCTTGTGGTGGACATGTTGGGAACGTGTGCAGGTCCCAAGGATCTGGTCTCCCTGACAGAATAGTGAGCCCACTAATTTATTATCATCCTGGTTTGCTTGTGTTCTCAGCATGGCCACATTGGACGAGCTAGTCAAGGTTATCACGCAGCTCCAAGCAGAGGTAGTGTCATCAAAGGATATAGTAGCCAGCTTAGCTGAGAGAGTGAGTCAGTTGCAGGAAAGGTTAGAAAAGAAGGAACAAAGTCCTTTGGGTATGTCTTGGCCTGGTTCATCTTCTCAAGCTTCTGGAGGTAATCCTCCTACGAACATTTCCCTCAACGTTCCTTCAGCCATTCCCCTAGCTCCTCCAGAACGTTTTTCAGGCGAACCCCTGAAAGTGCAATCTTTCTTGGTTCAATTGGAATTACATTTTACCTGCTGACCAAACACTTTCCCTGATGCCCAATCCAGGGTGGCATTCTTGTTATCTTACCTGACTGGGGACGCAGCCACCTGGGCAATCCCTCTTGTACGTAAAGACAGTCCCCTGCTTTACAATTGGAGAAATTTTGTTCGTGAGTTTGAACAAGTGTTTGATCGAAGATCTGTGACATTGTCAGCAGATCGTGAACTATTAGATTTGCGACAAGGTAACCAGGATCTAGTGTCCTACTTAGCCAACTTTAATTGGCTGGTAGCCGAGACATCCTGGCCTGAAGAACAGCAAGCGGCCTTGTTTTACAAAGGACTCAAGGACGAGTTAAAGGACATTCTGGCTCAGATAGACCCGCAGCCTACAGATTGTC
Organism: Pleurodeles waltl; assembly: GCF_031143425.1. Lineage (NCBI taxonomy): Eukaryota > Metazoa > Chordata > Amphibia > Caudata > Salamandridae > Pleurodeles > Pleurodeles waltl. Next base: position 317,475,658 of record NC_090444.1, read on the forward strand.
GAGATCTATTAAACCTTGTTTTGAGACTGGATCATCGTCAAGCAGAACGAAGGGGAACATGCAAAAAGACTGAGAAATATTCCTGGCGTGTTCACGACCATAGAGAATCAAGAACCCAGAAAGAGAGAACTCTAGAACCTATGGAAATCGGAACAATCAGGAGACCTTTGACCAAAGTTGAAAAGGAACTATGTAGAAAGAATGGACAATGTCTTTATTGCGGGCGCAAGGGTCATTTCGCCAAAGATTGTCCAATCAAACCAAAGAGCAAACAAGGTCCTGTCCAGAAACTTGAAGCCAATGCACAAGTCGAGCCGGAAAACTAAATCGCCCAAGATGTAAAGAAGGGTTGCTCTTGGGTGTCACCGTGGACCCTTCACAGTCTAGACATCTCAAGCTGGGCATAAAAGTTCAAGTAAAGAAAAAGAACTATTTCAAGAAGGCCCTCATAGATTCTAGGGCTACCGGGAATTTTGCTGATGCCCAATTGGTTCGCGCATGGGGGATCCCATGCACCGAGAAGAAGACTCCACAGATAATACAAGCAGTAGATGGAAAACTCTTGACTGGAGGCCCAGTAACTCTCCAGACTGTCCCCTTGTCGGTGATCTGTGATGGGGAAATCAAAGAACCAAACATGAAGAGAAGCTCATCTTTGACGTGATTCATGCTCCTCAGTATTGAATTATCCTTGGCTTACCATGGTTAACGCATCACAATCCTGAGATTAACTGGGCAGAACGAAAGTCGTGTTCTCTTCCGCCCTATGTAACAAAAAATGCCTCCAGACGTCTCAAGTCGCCAAAAATTGCATCTCTTCCATAGCCACTGCAGCGGAGAAAGAAGTAAAGTTGCCCAGGCAATATTCGTCCTATGAAGATGTATTCGATGAAAAAGAAGCAGAAACCTTGCCTTCTCATAGACCTTAGGACTGCCAAATTGATCTAACTCCAGGTGCGATACTCCCTAGCTGTCGTGTATACGCTTTGTCAGAACATGAAAATCAACACTTACGAAAGTAACTAGATCAATTCTTAGAGAATGGCTTCATCCGCCCTTCCAAGTCTCCTGCAGCCTCTCCTTTGTTTTTTGTCCCTCAGGCGAATGGGGACTTTCGAACCTGTATTGACTATAGGGGTTTAAACAAGGTCACAATCAAGAACAAATACCCCTTGCCCCTGATTCCTGTCTTGTTGGATCAAGTAAAAAAAGCAAAAATGTACACTAAGCTCGATCTACGAGGTGCTTACCACTTAGTCAGAATGAGAGAAGGCAACAAATGGAAAACTGCGTTCAAGACAAGATATGGTCTCTTTGAATACACCATCATGCCTTTTGGCCTGTGCAGTGCTCCAGCAGCATTTCAATTTTTTCCTGAATGACGTTCTTAGAGAGTGTATCGACATATTTGCAATATTCTATTTCAATGACATTTTGATCTACTCTGACAATGAAACCGAACATGTACAACATGTCAAGAAAATTCTCACAGCTCTCAGAAAGCATCATTTATATTGCAAACTAACCAAGTGTGAGTTTCATGTTATCACAGTTGGGTTTTTAGGGCTTATCCTTACCCCTCAAGGTATGGTCATGGCAGAAAAGAAAGTACAAGCTGTATCTGATTTGCCCACTCCAAAGACTGTTCGAGATGTACAATGTTTCCTGCAGTTTGCAAACTTTTATTGCAGGTTTATAAACCATTTCTCTCAAACAGTGGCGCCAATCACCAAGTTATTGAGAAAGAAAAAAAAAATGGTATGGTCTCCAGAAGCTGACCAAGCCTTTTCAACTTTGAAAGAAGCTTTTTCCACTGCCCCAGTCTTCACTCACCCTGATGCGGATTGTCCATTCATAGTTGAAGCCGATGCCTCAGATGTGGCAATTGGTGTAGTCTTGTCACAACGAAGTAAAGACACTGGCCAACTTCATCCTGTAGCCTATATGTCTCGAAAGCTGAACGAAGCCGAGCAGAACTATGTCATTGCTGAAAAAGAGATTCTGGCGATCCGTGATGCCTTTAAAGAGTGAAGACATCATTTGCTGGGTGCCAAGTACACTATCACAGTATATACTGATCATCGCAATCTCCAGTTCATGAGTTCAGCTAGACTTTTGACTCCTCGGCAAATATACGCTGGATGCTGTTTTTTGCCTAATTCGATTTTGTGGTAACTTTTCATCCTGGTAAAGACAATCGCAAAGCAGACGCCTTCTCCCACCAAGAGTCTACCACATTGCCTACAATCCAACCTTCCAGAGCTATCATTGCTCCAGGCAAAGTCCTATGCATCATAAAAACTGAAGACTTCTTTGAAGACATCCGTAATTCCTTCACCTTTGAGAAATGGCAGGCACGGGCTCAAGCAGATCCCAAAAGATCAATCAAGCAAGGACTACCTTTCCACGACGCGCGTTTGTTCGTGCCCACTACCAAGCTTTGCAAGTTAGCATTTCATTGGTTGCATGTTATACCTACGGCAGGTCACCCAGGTACTCCTGAAACTCTTGAATTAATCCTGCTCTACTTTTGGTGGCCTACTCTGACAAAAGAAGTCAAAACAATGGTAAATAACTGCAATGTCTGTGCTTGCATCAAGACAAGTAATTAAAAAAAGAAAAGGTTTGTTGCATCCGCTCCCAACTCCATGTCGACCTTGGGAACACATCTCCTTAGACTTCATGACAGGACTACCAGTGGTTCAACAGCACTCAGTAATCCTTGTGGTGGTAGATAGTCTCACGAAATATGGACATTTCATTGCCTGTAAGAAATTGCCCACCTCCAGTGAACTGGTGACCATCCTACTGAATAGAGTGGTTCGTAATCACGGGCTGCCGAAAATGATTCTCTCCGATCGAGGATCACAATTTGCCTCCAACTTCTGAAAAACGTGGTGCAAAACGCTTTAAGTCACATCCACACTATCTACTAGCCATCATCCTCAAACAGATGGCCAAACTGAGAGACTGAATCAGACATTGAAGCAATATCTGCGTGCTTACGCTGAGAAAGCTCTTCATTCCTGGACATCAATGCTCTGGTTAGCTGAGCTAGCCTACAATAACTCGTTTCACACCCCCACTGGTGTCACACCCTTTTTTGGCTTGTTTGACTATCATCCTGACACTTTGCCCATCACGATTCCTCAAGAAAGTTCTCTTACACCAGCTGTGTCGGAAACGATTCAACACCTCCACCAAACCCAGAAACTGATTCAACAGCATTTAGAAAAAGCTAAATAAAAATACAAAAAGCACTACGACAAGAAACATTGTGAAGGACCTCAGTATCAACCAGGTGATAAAGTGTGGCTTTCTACAAGACATATAGGGGGTGATTCTTACCTTGGCGGGCGGCGGAGGCCGCCCGCCAAAGTACCCCCGCCAGAACACCGCACAGCGGTTGTCAGACCGCTGCGGTGATTCTGGGTTTTCCACTGGGCTGGCGGGCGACCGCCAAAAGGCCGCCCGCCAGCCCAGTGGAAAACAACCTTCCCACGAGGACGCCGGCTCTGAATGGAGCCGGCGTAGTGGGAAGGTGGGACGGGTGCAGTTGCACCCGTCGCGAATTTCAAAGTGGGGCCCTCTTACGGGGGCCCCTGCAGTGCCCATGCCATTGGAATGGGCACTGCAGGGGCCCCCAGGGGCCCCATGACACCCCATACCGCCATCCTGTTCCTGGCGGCACAGCCGCCAGGAACAGGATGGCGGTATGGGGTGTCAGAATCCCCATGGCGGCGCAGCGAGCTGCGCCGCCATGGAGGATTCTGTAGGGCAGCGGAAAACCGGCGGGAGACTGCCGGTTTTCCACTTCTGACCACAGCCAAACCGCCGCAGTCAGAATGCCCTGCGGGGCACCGCCAGCCTGTTGGCGGTGCTCCCGCCAACCCTGGCCCCGGCGGTCCATGACCGCCGGGGTCAGAATGACCCCCATAGACTTCAAGAAAAAGCACATGTTTAATCCCAAATTCATAGGTCCTTACTCTGTCCTCCAGCAAATTAATCCAGTGACCTATAAACTGCAGTTGCCTCGGTCACTGCATATTCATTCGGTGTTCCATACTTCCCTCCTGAAAAAAGCAGTCCAGAAGGAACGCTCCCAACCAGCTCCAGTTCTAGTACAGGGGAAGTGGAATATGAAGTTAAACAGGTGTTGGATTCTACACTTAGAGGTCGTAACCTGTGGTGTCTGATTTCTTGGAAAGGTTACGGTCCTGAAAGTAACTCATGGGTCTCCGCATCTGATTTCAATGCTCCACGACTAGTGAGACGGTTTCATTGTCTTAACCCAGGCAAACCAGGCCCTAGAGACAGTTTGGGAGAGGGGAGTACTGTCAACATCAGGACAGTGCGCCCTCTACAGGCGACAAAAATGCAAAAACCCAGCCTTTATGCAAGAGCATTGTGTTTATATGCACAATGTTAACCTTTTGCATTGCAGACTTTAACCTTGAAAAACACTACTAATGATGATGTTTGCAATAACTGTTCATTTGTAAGGGATTGCTGCAGAGTGACTGAGCGTGTTAGGGTGGAGTCCCTTTCTAGGACCTTCTAGAAGCTTTCTCTGCAGCATGACTGGGTGTGGTTTGTGGGCTGGGCCAGACTCTATATAAGGGAGCCAGCCCAGCTCCACGTGCTCACTATTCAGAGGTACCGGTGCAGAGCAGCAATTTCCTGAGCTCCTGTTCCGGAGACCTACCTTGATGTTCCAGGCCTGCACCCCATTATCTTGGTGATCCTTGAGCAGGGTGGTAAGACGGAGGTTGGGCTGGGCCCCCGACCCCGTTCTAAAAAACTCTTGAGTTTTGGGCCTACTCGTGAAACTTTCAGAGTACGCGAATCATTGCTCTGATGTAAATCTTGGTGTTCAGTTCCGCAACAGTTTGTGCGATCATTTCATGGCAATTGCATATTCTTGTTAGAATCGGCAGTGTGCGCGATTCATTTACCGCATGTAAATCTTGGCGTTCAGATCGGCAACAGCTTGGGCGATCATTTCATGGCATTTGCATATTCTTGTTAGAATCGGCAGTGTGCGCGATTCATTTCCCGCAAGTAAAACTTGGTGTTCAGATCGTCAAAGGCTTGCGCGATCATTTCATGGCAGTTACATATTCTTGTTAGAATCGGCAGTGTGCACGATTCATTTCCCGCATGTAAAACTTGGTGTTCAGATCGCCAACAGTGTGCGCGATCATTTCATGGCAAGTAAAAACTTTGATGTGTAATGTTTGTTGAAGTGCACACATTTATCCTGAGCCTATGGATTTCCTGTGAAGAAGATAAATTCTAAATGTGACGTTATTTGTGCATATTAAGTCCCTAGTACAATTCCAATTGTTTTTACCAGGGAATGTTTCAGATTGTCTTGTCCTCATGTTAAAAAAGCAGTGTTTGTTCTGAAACAGTATTCTAGAAGGTTCTTGTATTTCTAGATATTTTGTGACATTTTATGAAAAGCTCATATGAAACATTGCATTAATCATTCTTAATTTGTTCCAGGTACCCAGAGTTCTTGAGGTCTAGTTCTAGTCACTTCTTAGGTTGTCCATGGTTAAGGTAAGACAATGCTTAGAACTATAGTCTAGTTAAAGTCAATGTGATTATATTCTGATATTGTGTTGTTTGACCTTTTGCTTCCCACAGGTCTCCTTCCCAGCTGTTCCCTACCTAATCCCCTTTTCCCCACTTGGACTCTCTTAGGCTCTGTGATATTTTTATCTGAGTTTTGGAGCTGTCTTGTGGTGGACATGTTGGGAACGTGCACAGGCCCCGAGGATCTGGTCTCCCTGACAATGATGCATTGTGTCAGCTGTGGTGCTTGGCAATGTGATTGGTATCTGTGAAAGAGGGAAGGACTGTGTGGGGATAGTGACAGTGGGGTGGGGTGGCATGCAGGAGAGGGGTGGGGGTGAAGGGTGGGGTGCAGAAGTGTGAGATGGGGTGGATAAGGGAGTGATTGGTGGTGGGGACGCATGTCAAGGAGTAATCGGTGCCTGGGAGGTGTTGTTGGCTTACCAGATGTCGAAGACATTCTCCTCCCTTGATGTGAACTCAGAGGGAGGAGGTGGGGCCTCCCCTCCTGTCTTGTTGATGGCAATCTGGTGCCAGGATTCCATGAAATGCACCTTCCCCTGTTGGTCGTTCCACCTCTGTCCTCACTTGTGCATGGATGGGTTCCCTCTGAGTTGGCCCTGTCAATGATCCTACGCCATAACTCCATTTTCCTGGCTATCGAGGTTTAAAGGACCTGAGTTCTGAACAGTTGTGGTTCTACCCTGACGATTTCATGTAAAATGACCCTCAACTCATCAGCTGTGAAACGTGGGTGCTTCTGACAGGACATGGTGGTAGTGTTGTGCGTGGGGTGGTGTTGTATGTTTAGGGTACAGTGTAGGGTGGTTGGTGGGTTGAGGGTGTTTGGTTGTGTGTGCTGATGGTATCTGGCATATGTGTGTAGTGGTGATGTGTCAATCGTGTTGCTGGTGCAGTTGTGTGTTGTATACTAGTTGGGAAGTGTGTTGTTGCCTATGGAATCGACGTGCAGTGTCCTCCATTGGTGTGCTCCTCGATGTCTCTGTTGGTAGTTGTGGTTGCAAAGGTTTGTGAGAGTGTGTGAGGGTGTGTTATATAGTGCAGTGTGCAGGTGCGTGTGGTGTGTGTCAGGTGTGGGGTATTCAGACTGTCCAATGTGGTGTCAGGTTCTGGTGGAGGTGATTTTTTGACCACTGCGATTTCACAGCACCAGTGGTTTTCTGCCGTGCACTGACAGCCATGCTGATTTGTGGGTCGTAATATGGAGGGCAGGGTGTTTTTGTCATGGCGGTGGTGGTGGTGGGACTGTCTCTCTACCTCCCTTGGTTAGAATGGCGTTTTGGGATTTGTGGCTGTATTTGAGCGGTCTTCAGTTTGTGACTTGTAATACAGTGGTCACTGTACCCCCATCACCGGCGGTCTTTTGGCAGCCCCCAGCGTGGCAGTGTTGCCAATTGACCGCCAAACTCATAATGAGGGTCTGAGTCTGTCTCCAGGTGCAAGTTCAAGGTGGTTCGAGACTTTGCTATCCCTACGTTTCTGATAAGGAGGCCAGCCAACTAGCCATTGGTGTCACTCTGGTAGTCCTGTATTTAACAGTATAGAGCACAAGCAGCAAGGCAACCTCTGAGGTTTCAAGGCAGACTTCAGACAGCAAAGCATTTCTTCCAAATACAGCAAAGCAGTTTTCCAAAGTATGCAGCAGGCCACAGCAGGAGGCAGTCTTCTGAGGATTTTCAGACACCAAAAATGAAATGGTTTCCTGTCCCAATCAAATGTTATCACTTATTATATGTAATAAGGGAACCCAATGGAAAAGGTAGGCCTCACAGGAGTGAGAAATTAATTTGGGAGGTTTTGACTATCAGGACATGTAAAACGTAAAGGTGCATGTCCAACCTTTTAATTGCAATGCAGCCTGCCAAATTGGGCTACCTAGGGCCTACCTTAGAGTTCACATGTGCAATAGAACAGCATTTTAAGGCTTAGCAAGAGGGTTAAATTGGCAAGTGGAATTGGCAATTTAGAACTTAATGTAGACTGCAGTGGCAGGCCTGGGGCATGTTTTAAGGGACTATGTAAGTGGGTGACAAGTGCTGTAGGCCCACTGGTAGAATTTAACTTACAGGCCCCAGATATGTAGTATGCTACTTAATTAGGGATGTATATGTAAATTAAACATACCAAGCTGGTGTAAACTATTTTTGCTGTCTTTTAATGAGTGAGAAGAAACACTTGAGCACTGGTTAGCAGTGGTAAAGTGTACAGTGTCCTACAGCCAACAAACAAAATCAACAAACTAGGAGGGGAAGACCACCTTAAGGTTGACAGGTCTAACAACATGTTAAACTGGTGCCTTGCCGGCAGACTGCATCAGAGACAGAAGCATACTGGAGAATCATGAATGGAAGAAGAGAGTGAATTCTCTGTTTCACTGTTTATTGAAAGGTCCCTATTTAAATGCACATGGACTCTAAGGTTTCATGTCATAATATTACATGACATGGATATGTTGGAGCAAATGTGCACTCCTTCCTCAATCATTTTTTTGCAGGCTTGCTGTAAGTGCACTAGTTTTTGATCAGGGATACTACTGAATCAGATACTAAAGGCCAACAAGAAAATAGCCTTTGCAAATAGAACTCTGACTAAGTAGCAGAAAGAAAAAATAAACATTTAAAATACGTATAATTGTTTTATATATAATATCAGTAATAATGGTTCCAATTACTTTGTAATGCAAATGTATCTATTACAAGCAACTTTGAAGTATGCAGAATTATTTCCGTTTCATAAGTTATCCAGTTAAGGAGTTCGTCGCATTCATAGTTTTAAAAACAATTGTTTCTCTGCTGCTGTAAAAATATGGGGCGAGTCGCAAACGTGGGTTTGCCATGCAGAAATGCATATTGCGAGTCGTTACCGACTCGCAATATGCATTTCCGACTCGCAAATAGGAAGGGGTGTTCCCTTCCTATTTGCGAGTCGCAGTGGGATGCAATACCATTTGCGACCGCGTACGCGGTCGCAAATGGCATCGCAGTTACCATCCACTTCAAGTGGATGGTAACCCACTCGCAAATTGGAAGGGGTCCCCATTGGACCCCTTCCAGTTTGTGACTGGACACAAAAATATTTTTTCAGGGCAGGGAGTGGTCCAAGGGACCACTCCCTGCCCTGAAAAAATACCGAAACAAAAGGTTTCGGTTTTTTTTTTAAGTGCAGCTCGTTTTCCTGTAAGTAAAAAGCGGGCTACACTTTAAAAAAAAAAAAAAACTGCTTTATTTAAAAGCAGGTCACGAACATGGAGGTCTGCTGACGTCAGCAGGCCGCCATGTTAGCGAGTGCCTATACTCGCTATGGGGCCGCAATTTGCAACCCACCTCATAAATATTCATGAGGTGGGTCATTGCGACCCCATAGCGAGTCGCAGTTGGTGTCTGAGACACCGTACTGCATAGCAATTTGCGACTTGCAAATTGCGAGTCGCAGGGACTCGCAATTTGCAAGTCGCAAATTGCCGATTTGCTACATCTGGCCCATGGTCTTTTCAAGCACGTTAGGTTCTTAGATACATGTGGACATCTGTATGATTTGGTTGAACGTTGTATGACTGCACACGATTTTGTGGGTAATTAAAGTGTTTTTACTGTATTAACCTTGACATATTCTTTCAGCAAACACATGATGTCATGTTCTTGAGGAATTAGCTACTTAAAATGTCCAAAACCAGAGGTCCCAGGGAAATAAAATGGATAGGACGTGGTGAAAAAACTAATTTCTACATAACCAGTATGGCTTAAGTGTATGTAAATCAATCTCCTAACAGGTTGTGAATGTCTTGGGTCAGAGTAAACCTGCAGAAAGGTGATGAAAACTCACATAACCTACTGCTTGTTGGTATTTAAATCCATTTTTCAAATACTTCTCAAGCTGTAAAAGTGTTCAGATTTACTTCTGGCAAGTCGATTTCAGATTGCTAAATTGTGGAAAAATCTAAACCGTTCTACCCATCTAGGAGTAAACCCATAAGAGCAGATTTCTACATGTTCTTTTTGAATCAGGACGTAGCGCTGTGTTGCTCATAGTGTGCAGGTAGGGAAACAAGAATACACAGAGTTCCTACCTACAGTACAGTTTTAAGTTCCGATCTCCTTGATACGTGGGACAGCTTTTGAATCCATGTTGGATTCACGAATATTGCCATGTGCATTCTAAAGGTCAGCCATAATATCTGGTCAAAACTATACTTTTCAGAAATCATGTTTAAGTATATTCTTTTTCCTTTCCTCAATGGTGTTCCCCGCTCTAACCAGTTTTTGTCTCACTTTTCATCACTAGAAAGAAAGACAGAACTGATTTGAAAGATTGAACACCAGATTTATTGAACAAGTAAAAGAGGAAGAAATTTGAACTCTTGATTAGCATAATCTAATTGACTGCAAATTGAGCACGTAATCATCTAAATGAAAAATAAACAATCGTTACTGTACCACAAGCAACGTTAATGCATACTCAGTCAATTCCTCTTTATATATATATCAATTGCAAACTTAATGATAACCCATATCAATGAATTTTATTAATTTATTTTAGTGTTTTATAAAGTGCAAACATAACCATCAAGGTATCACGTCGCTGTGCGTAGAGCAATCAGAAAAGGGTTACATTACAGTAAAGATTTTAGGGCCTGATTACAACTTTGGAGGAAGGTGTTAATCCGTCCCAAATGTGACGGATATACCACCAGCCGTATTACGAGTCCATTATATCCTATGGAACTCGTAATATGGCTGGTGGTATGTCCGTCACATTTGGGATGGATTAACACCTCCTCCAAAGTTGTAATCAGGCCCTTAGTCATTTAGGATACCCTGTCTATAGATATGGTTCCAATAGTTGGTTCTTGGACAATTGTGTACATTATCTAATAGGGTGAATGACAGTTACAAACAAGTTATCATATAAAAAGTTTGAAGAGTAAGGTATAAAACATTAGTATACAAAAACTAATCGGGAGAATGAGAGATATAGAGTAGTTTTCAGAGAGCTTTAACTTCCTTCTTGAACAGTTTGAATGAGGTAATTGTTCTCATTGAGGATGGAAGGAAGTTCCATAATTTTGGACCGTATCCAGTAAACTTGCAGCCTTGAGTATTCCTTAGTTATATCTGGCTAGAGAGATTTGGGACCAGAATTGTGCAGATCTTTTTGTATTCTGCATGCAATTTTTTGTTGAATCCTAACTTAGAATGGAACCAGTTGAGAGTTCTGAGTGATGGTGAAATGCAATCATAATGACGTGTATCTGTTAATGGTCTTGCTGCTGCATTTAATGTTGCTTTCATTGGTGCAAAACTGGCTTTCAGTAGACCTATGCGTGTAGTATTCCCATTGTCTAGTCTAGAGAGCACTGGAGACTGATCAGCTGTTTTAGGTCTCCAAGCGGGATGAAAAGTTGTAGTCTTCTTAGAATGTGCAGATATAGGTTGCCTATCCAGGATGCAGCTTGATTGTTAACGTGCAAGTTTAGCTTTGCATCTAGTGTGATGCAGAGTGAGTTTAAGGATTCACAGATGATTGGGGTGCAGCTTAGCAAGTTGAGTTTTTTTTTTTTTAACCATAGTTGAGGTAGATAGTGCCTGAGATGTGTGGAGAAATGATTGAATTCAGTGTTTTTGCAAATTTAGTTTTAGATGGCTGTGTAGCAGCCAGATTTGTACTTTCCTCAGGATGCCATCTAGTCTCTGTATATCCTCATGAGAAGATAGTTTGAAGTATAGTTGACTGTCATCTGCATACATGTGGTAAGAGATTTTTGATTGTATCAAGATTTTAGTGAGTGGTTCCCTGTAAAGATTGAAGAGCGATGGTGAGATTATAGATCCTTGTGGAACACCCGTGTCAATGTCTGTTACACCAAAGAGGGTGTTGCTGATTTTCACTCTTTGTTATCTATTCTGCAAGAAGGGGGTGAACCAGTTAAGGATGGCTCCAGATAGTCCATTCTTATTTCAAGAGTTTCTCTGAGGCATTTATGGCTGACTGTGTCCAACGCCGTAGATAAATCCCGAAGTATCGGGAGGCAGGATTCATTTTGGTTTAGTGATGTATGTAAGTCATTTAGAATAAGCATGATGACTTCAGTGTTGGGTACGGGTCTACACCCAGATTGGTATTTGTCCAATAGTTCATAATTCTTAATCTGTTCATGTAGTTGATCATGGGTGCATTTTCTATCACTTTTACCAGGAGAGGAAGACTGGATTCCAGTTGGAAGTGGTTCAGGTCTTTCCAGTCAGAGCCCAGTTTTTTAGAAAGGGGGATACTTGTCCCATCTTCAGGCATTCTGGAAGGGATTTTTGTTGGAGATTTTTTTAAAAAATAATGGTCCATAAGGGAGTGAGAAAGTAGGAGAGAATGGGATCTTCAAAATGTGTAGTTGGTCTCACCACTGATGAGGGGTGGGGTTGTTCAAAAATAATCATTCAAAACACTGAACATTCGGACACACTTCTCTGCTTACTCAATAGCAGCCTTTTGGGTATCTAACTAATATCTCAGTTGGTGGTTTCTCAGGAAAATCATTCAGGCAAAAGCAGTATTACATAGGATCTGTGCTCAAAAGCAGCGTATGTGGGGCAATGTATAATTGTTGCTTGTTTTTTTAACATTCTAAAATGAGATTTAATATATTGTGCATACCAATTCAATGCTATCAGAAGCATGACTACTAAAATCAACAGACCATTTCAAATCAGCTTTGAAAGTAACTACTAGCTATTTGTTAAAGGCAATAGGTTTCCAATGACACGAAAATGAGCTTCCCAAAAATTCAGATTTGTAGTAAGACATTAGGTGTACATAGGTTTAGATTTACTTAGCAGAATATATGGAGGCATTCAAAGCAAAGATGATCTAGCTTATTAAAAGCCCTTATACACTAGAATAGAGAGGATTGTGAAGCTAAGCAGCAGCATCAGATAATGCCATTCCCTTTCTGCAAGCTGTAAGATGAGAAATAAGTGGAAGAGTAGACAGTGAATCACATATAAATATCTTGGGATATCTATATTTGCAATTGAAAAGAATACAACCACGCAAAATTGATCATTGCCTAAACTCAGAAAATCCATGTCAGACCTGGCATCTTTGATGTGGTCTCCACTGGGTTTTGTTGCCTTCTGACCTACTGTTTCCCTGACTTCGTATTTGCTACAAGGATTCTGGGCACTTTACTAATGCTGACCAGTGGCAAAGTGCATGTGCACTTTCCATGACACATGGTAACAGTGGTTCATCAACAATAGGCATATTTAATGTACTTATAAGTCCCTACTAAAGTGCACTACATCTGCCCAGGGCCTGTAAATTAAATACTACTGGTAGGCCTGCAGCTCTGATTGTACCACCCACCTCAGTAGCCCTTCCAGCATGACTCAGGCCTGCCTTTGCACAGCCTGTGTGTGTAGATTTAAACTGCCATGTCGACCTGGCTAGTTAACTCTTGTGACAAGCCAAGTCCAAACCTTCCTTTTTAATACATATGACATCCCTAAGGTAGGCACCTTACGAATGGGTGCAGTGTATTTAAAAAGTACTTTTAAGTTTTACATGTCCAGGTTGTGAAAGACAATTAAATTTGTTTTTCACTACTGCAAGGCCTATCTCTCCCATTGGTTAACATTGGGATTGTCTTCTTACATTTTATTCACGTAATTTCCATTTGGGACCAGATAGATATTTTTAATTTGGTGTCGCTGGACTCACAATTGAAAATCACAACTTATGGTTAAACTGCAAGTCTAAAATAGCCACTTTTTGAAAGTTCATAGCAATAGACAAAAATGCTTGTGCTGACCAAACTTTTAATAACACTCTTTTTTGTCCTAAATCACATGACTCAATGATTAGTCATGATTGTTATGATTACTGAGGCGCAGCCTTGCTGATACAGAAACAAGCCATTCCCTTTTTGCTTTATGATTTGTGAGGTGAATGTGTAGCTGCGAGGAGACTTTGGGATTTGAAAATTATTTTCTGTTAATTCAGTAGTGTTAGAAATGGGGTATTTGGTTGACAGTTAGGTTACCCCCTGTTCTAGCAAGGACCCTCACTCTAGTCAGGGTAAAAGAGAATCACCCTCAGCTAACCCCTGCTTACTCCCATGGTAGCTTGGCAGAGCAGTAGGCTTAACTTCAGAGCGCTAGGTGTAAAGTATTTGTACCAACACACACAGTAACTTCATGAAAACACTACAAAATGACACAACACCGGTTTAGAAAAATAGGAAATATTTATCTAAACAAAACAAGACCAAAACGACAAAAATCCGACATACACAAGTCAAGTTATGAATTTTTAAAGATTAAACTCAAAAATAGCGCTTAGAAACAAAAATGCTTCGATGAGATGTTAACACGGCGTTGTGACGGAGTCGTTCCCAACAAGCCGACACCAGTGGCGCCGGACACGGAGTCGTGTAGACCCCCAAGTACAGTACCTTTGGTGAAGAGTGAAAAAAAGCCGATGCGCGAAGTCAGGAATCGCGGCGTCTGTGCGAAACGTTGAATCCGTGCACTTCGAGCGGCGTCGGTTACGACGTGGTGCGGCGACTTCCACGGAGTCGTGGACTTCAGCGGGGCTGCTGCGGAGTCGGGCCTGCGAAGAGCGTCGCGTTCCAGCGAAGGTCACGGCGTCAGGTGCAGGCGACGTTACCGGATTCAGCAGCAGCGTCGGTCCGAAGTTGTCCGAAGTCAATTTCCTTGGATTCCACCAGCTTTCCTTTCAAGGGCCCAGGGACTGGATAGGGCACCACTTGTTGGGGCAGGAGTCTCTCCAGAGACTCCAGGTGCTGGCAGAGAGAAGTCTTTGCTGTCCCTGAGACTTCAAACAACAGGAGGCAAGCTCTAACTCAAGCCCTTGGAGATTTCTTCACAAGATGGAAGGCACACAAAGTCCAGTCTTTGCCCTCTTTCTCTGGCAGAAGCAGCACTGCAGGAAAATTCCACAAAGCACAGTCTCAGGCAGGGCAGCACTTCTTCCTCAGCTATCAGCTCTTCTCCAGCCAGAGGTTCCTCTTGGTTCCAGAAGTGTTTCTAAAGTCTGTAGATTTGGGTGCCCTTCTTATACCCATTTTAGTCTTTGAAGCCACCTTTCTTCAAAGGGGACTCACACCTACTTGTGAAATCCTGCCTTGCCCAGGCAAGGCCTCAGAGACACACCAGGGGGTTGGAGCCGGCATTGTCAGAGGCAGGCACAGTCCTTTCAGATGAGAGTGGCCACTCCACCCCTCCCTCCTAGCAGAGATGGCTAATCAGGAAATGCAGGTTACACCCCAGCCCCCTTTGTGTCACTGTCTAGTTTGAGGTGAAAAACAACCCAACTGTCAAACTGACCCAGACAGGGAATCCACAAACACGGCAGAGTCACAGAATGGTTTAAGCAAGAAAATGCTCACTTTCTAAAAGTGGCATTTTCAAACGCACAATCTTAAAATCAACTTTACTAAAAGATGTATTTTTTAATTGTGAGTTCAGGGACCCCAAACTCCACATGTCCATCTACTCTCTAGGGGAATCTACACTTTAATCATATTTAAAGGTAGCCTCCATATTATCCTATGAGAGAGACAGGCCTTGCAACAGTGAAAAACGAAATTGGCAGTATTTCACTGTCAGGACATATAAACCACATTACTATATGTCCTACCTTATCCATACACTGCACCCTGCCCTTGGGGCTACCTAGGGCCTACCTTAGGGGTGCCTGACATGTAAGAAAAGGGAAGGTTTAGGCCTGGCAAGTGGGTACACTTGCCAAGTCGAATTTACAGTGTAAAAATAAACTTACAGACACTTCAGTGGCAGGTCTGAGACATGATTACAGAGTTACTTCTGTGGGTGGCACAACCAGTGCAGCAGGCCCACTAGTAACATTTGATTTACAGGCCCTGGGCACCTATAGTGCACTTTACTAGGGACTTAACAGTAAAACAAATATGCCAATCATGGAGAACCAATTACATACAATTTACACGGAGAGCATATGCACTTTAGCACTGGTTAGCAGTGGTAAAGTGCTCAGAGTTGAAAAGCCAACAGCAACAGGTCAGAAAAAAATAGGAGGCAGGAAGCAAAAAGACTGGGGATGACCCTGCATAAGCAAAAGTCCAACAAGTAGCATTTAACACTTGTAGATAGGGTTTCCCAAAAAAATTTAATTTATTTTCTGACAATGAGTGAACAAGATACCTTGTCATATACAGAAGACCACATTCAGAAGTTGGTCACCACACCATCACTGTTTTTGTTAATCTCTTTAAGTTCTTCAACAAAAATACAAAACAAGTCTGATATATTACTGAGACATAAAAAAAAACAGATTCAGACAGATTTACATTGTAATTTTCTTTTGGAACATTTAAAGGTTGGTTACAACTCATGGAGGTTGCAGATATGTAATATCCCTGTCATTTTCACAGAAGATCCAGAGTATAGAAAAGGTTTCAGCTGTATTAATATGAAATGTAGTTGTGATCTAATGGTTCTGACAATTAAAACATCGCACAGACTTTCTAATGTCCAATGGAATGAAAATCATAAGTTAGAACAAGAGATTAAAAACAATCAGTCAGCTGCAGATGCCAAAACTTTGCTTGAAACAATAGAGAAGGAAAT
The DNA here is from genome assembly GCF_031143425.1 of Pleurodeles waltl. Lineage (NCBI taxonomy): Eukaryota > Metazoa > Chordata > Amphibia > Caudata > Salamandridae > Pleurodeles > Pleurodeles waltl. Next base: position 317,491,878 of record NC_090444.1, read on the forward strand.
AGGTGAATTTAAAGATTTTACTATGAATCAGAAAAGCTGTACATTTTTTGAAAGGAACTCAAAAACATTCAGACTTGAGGTAGTCTATCCTTATTAAAAGACGCCTTTTATACTAGCCCTGAATCTAAAAGCTTTTTGCTGAATATCAAGGCAGGTCTTGACGGAAATTTGTCTCTTTCTCTGAAAATTCTTTGTCATTTGCAGAGGAGTCTGATTCTGGAGAAGGGTCTTCTGAACTTGCTACCCAAGTTAAAAACCAGTAAACTTTTTTGGGAAGGAGCCATCCCACAGGCAGCGGCAGAGTCAGATTTGCCAAGTCAACATGGGAAATGACCACTAGTTATCAACACTACAAAAATCAATGACCTCTCCTATTTTCAACTTGTCCCAGAGATCTTTGTCGGAAGCAGAGGATAGTATCCTATAGAAAGTTCTTTCCTTTGTTCCAGTGAGGCACACTAACTTTGTGAGGCTATAAAAAATGAATTGTTGGAATTTTGTCAAAAAATAAGTCTGAAAGCTTTTTTTTTGATGCAAGATTCATTATCTACACATGAGGCCTCAGGCTTACAAAAAAATATCCACTTTTTGCCCCCCACCGCACACTATCACTAAGGAAGTTCTGACTTTTGAGCAAGCAATCCTTTGAGCAGTGAATGACCTTGAGTCTAAAAAAGAATATGTCAAATAAATAAGTTATTTGGTCCGCTGAGGACTACAAAAAAGAGGGCTTTAGGCAGGTTCAAAATATTGAAAAATATTGATTGATTCCTTATGATCCCACCAAAGAGATCCAGCGTTGGATTGCTGGGATTCTTAAAAATGTGTTTGATGAAGGTATTTTAGGGTCAAAAAAGTATGAGTACTTGAAAAAGGATAATCCGAGAATACCAGTACTATATTTCCTTCCAAGGATTCATTAGAATGAAGCATCACACTCAGGATGCCCTATAGTTTCTGGTTGTGATTCAATCTTAGAACCTATAGCTAAGTATGTTGATGTGTTTCTTAAGCCTTTTTTGCAAAGTTTTAAATCATATCTTCGAGATGCAACTGAGGTTATTAATGAAAATCAAAGCTCTTGATAATTGCTCAAGCTCTCAGAGACTGGTCACTTTATATGTGATCTCATTGTATACCAAAATACTTCAAGATGACAGATTAGATGCCACTGAGCTCTTTCAAGAAACCAGGCCCTGACTACGTCACAGCCCCACCGAATTTATCATTAAGCTTGCTGAGCTTGCATTGACAAAGAACTATTTTATATTTGATGAAAACGTTTATATTCAAATAAAAGAGGCAACATTTGGATGCCCCTTTGCTCCAGAGCTGGCAGTGTTGTATATGACATAGTCTGAGGAGCATTTTATTTATCACAACAACGGTTTTGCACATCATATTTCAAATTGGATGCTCTATATTGATGATATTTTTTTTGTATTTGGACAGGAGCTGAGGAGACTTTGTTGAGGCTTGTTGACTGGCTTAATAATAGGTCACCTGATATCGAATTTTGTTGCAATATTAATAACATCATTGTTACATTATTGGACGTTGAAGTGTTTGTCATGCATGGAAAACTACAAACCACATTATCTGTGAAACCATCTGATCGTAATAAGGCACTTCATTATTCTAGTTTTCACCCACTCAGTTTACAAGACAATTTTCCCTACCGCCAAGGATTGTGGGTCAGATGTAATTGTACTGATCAAAAAGATGTTCTCCCTCATGCTGGAATTCTGCGAAAGAAATTGGTCCAGCGTGAGAATACTAGTAAACTGCTGAAGAACTAAATGAAAAGAGTATGGTAGACACTCTGAGAGGTACTCTTGTCTAAAAGAGAAACAAGTTGTTCTGAACAGATAGTTTTCGTACCACTTTCTGCCCTCAAACGAATCATGTCAAAAATACTGTGTTACAAAATTGGCATTTGCTGTCTAAATTACATGACTCTTTCCAACTGCCACTTTTAGCCTTAAAAAAAGAACCAAAGTGTTGGGAACCAAATTGTTTGTGCATATAAACCTCCACTTAAAATGAAAAGCAATTTGCTCCAGTTTAATCAGTTGCCTCCAGTGAAAGGACACCCCAAATGTGGGTCTTGTGATTGCTGCCAGGACACGGCAGAAGGTGTTATATTTCTTTTTAAGAAGAAGTGGCGTCATGACCCTTTTTCCAATTGTAAAACTAAGAGTGTGATTTATGGTATCGTATGCCCATGTGAAAGACTTTACATAGGGAAAACCAATCAGGAGATCCCTGGAAGGATATATTCAGCACAAATCCCGGATCAAGTCTAAGGTGATTCCTGATCCCCTAGTACATCACTTTATTGAAAAACAACATACAAAAAATGAATTCCGATGGACAGTTTTAGCTGTTATTTTTCAAAATTATCGAGGAGGAAATCGTGAAACATCGTTGAAGCGCAAAGAAGCTTATTTAATATCTCAACACTGTCGTCAATGGGTTGAATGAAATGATTGAATTACATAATTTGTAGCAAGCTAGGCTTTTGTGTTATGTTTCAAGTGTTATGTCAAGTTCAGCCAATACTATGGTTTGAATGCTCCTGAATGCCTTGAGTCTACCCTTGAAATAATGCGTACAGTTCAATTATTTTTGGTTGCACAGTACAATGAATCTGCTCAGATTAGTTTAAACTGAGTGATTTTGTGGCAGAGTTTAAAGTCGTAGATAAAGTCGAGCCAATATTATGGACTCAATGTTCCAGAATACCTTGAGCCTGCCCTTGATATATTATTTCCCGGCATTTGGAATTAAATTCGTTTGTTCTTGATGTGCGTGGTTTCTACAATCATGAAAGCGCAGTGGAAAGAGGCGGGTTTTTTCTCTCTACACTCGTCCCGCTTAGAGAGAGAGCAAGCTTTGAGAGTGCTGGTATGTAACATTCTTGATACTAGGTACCAGCTGTGTTTGGAGCAACAGTATCTTTGCGGATTGGCTGCCAGCATAATAGTAGCTCAAAAATGAATCCTTCAGTTTAGCGTTTCGCTTTACATGTTTGGTGAGGTTTGTTCAATGCCGCCGCACGATACATAAACAGCTCAACATTTTTTTTCCCGTTAAGTGAAAAGTGTTTAATCTATAGTCCCGCCATATGTGTTGTAATTCATGTAATCAGTTTTAGAAGTCTGCCGGTTCAACAAGAGAATGCGTTGCATATTTAGTACCTGTAACACGTTCGCGCTGACTCTTTCTTGTATCAACTGAAGAATTTGACTTCAAGCGTTTGAATACAGTGTTTTTCTGAGAAAAAAAACAAACTTCTTGTCTCCTTTTACTCAGCATATTATATTATACACTTCGGCATGTAGGGTGCTCCTACTATAGTATTTAAATTGCGATTTAGACAGCTGTAGATTGGTTATGATTACGAGTTGAGTATTCGTGTTCAGGTCTAGCGCGCAAGCCCTCTGACCTGTTGTAATCTATCTGTGGACTTTTAACCACGCCCACAACACTCCATCACTCATTTGTCGTCTTGCCATTCAATAATCCTTTATCATTGGTAAATTCTTTATGTTTGACCCGCCTTGGGGCAGTTTTGTTACCCTATTGGCCATCGACCCTCTTACATAGATAATTGCACACGTTTGACTGAGAGCAAACTTCTTTTTCCTTTTGTGTGTCTTCTTTGCGCTCAGGCTCTTGACGGCCAGGGAACTTTGAATCGGCTCCCTTATGTGAAACAGTTTTACTTTTTATTTTCAATTTAAGTGGCAAGAAAAGTTCAGTTAGGAATTTGTAACGCTTATAGCTCTAACTTGAGCAAAAGCAGACCCATTGCATTCCAAATGCTTGTTGACCTTTGCAGAACTTTTGAAGGCCAACGGCTGTGGCATATTACCATTTAACTTTTTATTACCATCTAAATTGAGATGAAAGTTGCAATAATTAACACAGAAATCTTATGATGTTATTAGCATTAAATGTCAATGTAACTGGACACGCTGATATTTTCACAGATTGGATAAACATAGGTAATGATTCACTCCACTTAATGACTCGTCTATTGGTTCTCTGTCCTGATGAGAACCCGTGACTCATTACAGGGTTTGTATTTCGCTAGCATTGTTCACCAGGGAGCGTTGAAATCAGTACAGAAAATACTGCAGATAATAATGGACATGGAGTTTTGAATACAACTATCCCTGCTGTGATATATTCTCAAGTTGAGTGAGATAGCCCTCTGGTGCTTTTCCATTGAAAAGAGGTGACAATAGACTTTTATTCATACCCCTATTGAATTAAAAACTCAGAACCTGTACATTTTGCTCAAGTGGTTATGAACAAAATTGTCTGGCAAATAGTTGCTCTACCTATGCAAAGAATTGGTTGTGTTTATTTATTATTATTATATATGAGTGTATGTGGGTGGTGTTTTTTTGTTATTGACAAAGTATCTGTTTTTTGTATTTAAAACATAAAGTCGATCACTGTGATTGAGTCGAGATGTGGAACTAAAAGAGCGTTATTAAAAGTTTGGTCAGCAATGGCATTTTTGCCTACTGTTATGATAACTGAGCCTCCCCCCCCTTTATGACTTTTAGAAGGTTGGCATTTTCATACTTTAACTGTTCTGTGTCTATACCTGTCTCTCAGTACACGTCTGGGTGGGTGACTGCTGGGATCTTGTACATTCACTCTAGGCAGCCACATACAAAGAGAACATGGGTGTGCCTGATGGACCCACCACATCCTGATGGGCCATTAACATCTTTATGGGTTATCCTGGGCAGGATAGGAGGAGGAGCTGACTCCCCTGTATAGGCTGAGTCTTGTACCCTCAAAAAGGGCTTCGTAAGCACCTGGAGTGCATCTTGAGCCAGGTAAGAAAGCCAGTAGGGACTTTGTGGATTTCAAGGCCTCTCCTTGAAGTCTCCTTCACTTCAAAGGCACAACTGGGTATACATACTGGACCCCAAACCTCACCAAATAAGTATACCTGAGGACATTCTGCCAGGAAGAAGGACTGCTGTGCTGCTGAAGGAACTGTCACTCTGCTGCGAGTCTGCTGGACTTTGCTGGACTCCTGCTTTGCTGTGACTGCCTTGATGCACTCCTTGCCTGGGAGTGAGAAGGACTGGACCTGAATCTCGACATTCCCGAACCAAAGTGACTCCAAGGGCTTGCTGGGCTGCCTTCTGTTCTGAAGTCTCAGGGTCATCAAAAACTTCATCCACCTCTGATACAGCTTCTGGGCTGTGACAACTGTGGGTCTGATGGTGTCAATCAAGCCCTGGGACCTTGGAAGTGCAGCTGTGTTCTATGAAAGTCCATGCATCAACATCACTGTGCCAATCGGAACCACTGCATCTCTCCTCAATGTGATGCATAGAAGCTGCTATTGAGGATGATGACTTTGCATCGCTGATTCCACTGCTCCAGAATGATGCATCACCAGCAACCCCATTGCATCGCTGGCTGTGTGGCTCAATGACAAACATTGCCTTCATTGCAAAGGGGTTCGATGCCACGCCACTGCTCAAGGTCAACTACTGCACAGCTCAACAATGATGCATCCCCTGACTGCGTGGATTGGAACAGATACATTGCCTTCGCATCATATCCTCTGCTGCTCCATCAGATCCTCAATATCTTTGCAACCCTCCACACAAGGTACTGTTTCAGCAGGACAAGGTTGGTCTTTGTAGCCAGCTGATTCTCTATTGCGCCGTCCTGAACTTTTAGATTTACCCCGATCCAGCATGACTAAATAGTCCCGGTTGGAGGTTTAAATTGATAAGCACTGCATTTGCAGATACTTTTTGAAAATTCATATCTTGACTTCTACTTATTGTTATTTTTGCTTTGTTCATTAATTTAATTTCTATTTTTTGAACCTGGTGTGAGTTATTTTTGTAGTGTTTTACACATTGCCTCCCAAGTTAAGCCTGCCTGCTCTGTGCCAAGCTACTAGCGGGTAAGCACAGGTGAATTTATGGTTTATATCTGACTTACCATGACTAGGGTAGTGTTTTCTGCTTGGACAGGGTGTATACCTCTGCCAACTAGTAACCCAACTTCTAACAATTCCAAAAGGTCAGAGTACGTTATTTGGGCAAACTCAAGAAAAAAATTGCAAAATTGCAAAACATTATTTTGGAGTACCAATAAAATACACATTCACTACAAAGTGCCTGCTGCATTGACCTTTGTTGTGATTGCTCAACTCAGCTAAACACACAAAGCTACATGAACAGATCAAAACAGTAGATGCCCTCCACAAAGGACCATGCATTAGCATTTTTCTTCTATAATGAAAACATGCTGCCCTAACAAAAATACAACAATCAAAAAGCTACCACACAGCTGAAGCCACTGCCACTGTCCCATCAGAAAAATGAATGGATAATGGCATAGGCAGTATGTGATACATTGAGTGAAACATAGCTCACTGTCCATGCTATTAGTTGGATAGGAATGCACACCATTTCATTGCTTGGTGTTTATTTGTCTAATATGTCATTGCATATTTTCTATTGTTTACTTTTTACCCGCTGTTCTGTAAATAAGCCCATTTTTAACATTTCATTTTCACTGTTAGATTTTGGTTTACTAGTTGGGGGTGAGACCCTGCTCAGGCAGGAACCAGAATCTCTGTGAGAATGAAACATAAGAAACCCCCCATTTAACCTGTGATTTACCCTCTAGTAGCTGTCAGACTCAACTTAGAGGCAATGTGTAAAGTATTTATGCAGTACTTCAAACAGTAATAAAGTGAAAATACAATGCAAGGAAAATCATACACCAATTTAGAAACAAAGAGCTACATTTGAGAGCAAAATTGACAAAATTCCAATCAGTAGAACTGGAGATATTCTAATTCAAAGTTTTAAGTAAAAATACTGGCTAGAAGCTCAAATCGCTAACTGTGGTTATCCGGTCATGCCAGATGGGGCTGAAGACCGTTATGTAGTGAGAGGTGGCTAAAGGGACCACGTTAGGCCTGCTGAACAAAAGTACCTTAAATTCTCCTTGCAGAGCACTGCAATGTCATGTTTTGCACTGCAGAGTTGATCAGAAGGCCAGTCAACCGGCCTTTTGAGTTCATCAAGTGGTCCTTAGTTCAAAATGCACATCCAGTAATTCACTCAGGCAACAGGGCAGCAGGACAACAGAGTAGCAGTTCTTTTGCAGAGCAGCACAGCAGTCCTTGTAAGTCTTCCGCAGGTCCTGTGATGTACTGCGATGTTTGGGTCTGAGGCATACTATCTATTTATACCTGGCGCCCAGATTGAAGTAGGAGAAGTTTCTAGATGTGTTCACTGAAGTTTCCTTCCACCCTGCCCTAGCCCCAGCTTGTCTGGGGTAACAAAAGATTGGTGACAAACCCTTTGTGAGTGTGCTGGGCAGAGATTTTGCAATGTGCACATGTGGTAGGTGATAGCTCTTTCCCCTCTTTAAGTCAGATCGACCCATCCTACAAACACCTATCACCATTTTGTCTCACTACCCAAGAGCAATGCACAAAGACCAACTGCCAATTACATGTAGTCATGTAACCCAGGATACGGGCTGCATGCACCAAATTTTTATGAAAAAAATGCCAACTTTCTAAAAACAGCGTTTTCAGAATTGTGTTTTAAAATCCGACTTTACAGTTAAAGGAGGTTTTAAAAAAGGAAGGTTTAGGCCCGACAAAAGGTTTATTTTTCCAGGTCAAATTGGCAGTTCAGAAATGCATACACAGGCTGCAGTGGCAGGCCTGAGACATGTTTAAAGGGCTGACAAGTGGCGTTAATTTTACAGGCCAGTGTACACGTAGTACCACTTTACTAGGACTTACAATTAATAAAGTGTATCAATTGGTTGTCAGCTAATTTCACCACATTCAAAAGTAAGAGTCCAAGCACTTTAGCAGTGGTAAAGTATGCAGAGTCCTAAATGTCAAATAAAATGTGTTTAGAAAAAAGCAGGATGAAGGCAAAATGTTTGGGGATGACCCTGTAAAAAGGGTCACGTCAGTATCTCATCATTTGTTTATTCATTTTACCACTTTACCCTACCTGGTTTTTTAATCAACTCTCTAAAACCTTCCCCTTCTTATCCTTATCTCATTACTTATGACCCTTACTCATAACCTGTACGCTTATTCTCTTACCTCTTTAGTTTTCACCTCTTACTTACTTGTCCCTTTATCTAATATAATTTGCCTTTACCCCTGATCTTTACCCTTTAACCAACCACTTGCTCTTAACCTTGCCCTTTTACACTTGACCTTACCTTAAATACTTTCCCTTTACACGCTTAAACAATTGCCCTTACCCAATTCTCTTAACCAGTTACCCCTTCCCTTACCCTTACAACTGCCCACATTCCCTTAAACACATACCCATAATTATACTAATAACACCCTACTGTTGCTTCCCCTTATTTGTATCTTTAACTCCTGACCATTAACCTTACCCTTTCTAGTTATACCTTTAAGTTTACACTGCTAATGCCATACCTTCTTAAACTTTCTCGTTATCCTCTCCCCTTTAAAATCGTATCTCAATACCATTTACCATTATCCTCTTACCTACTTTAAGCCTAAACCCACTTCCCTTACTTCTTTACACCAATCCTTATCCACTTACCCTTTCCCAAATCCCCTTATCCCTTTTACCCTTAACTCCCCGACCCTTAACACCATATCTGGAACCTTAATCCTGATCCATTTACACTAAGCTCTTGACCCTTCTGCTTAACCTTAATCATTTACCTTTAGCTTTACACCAATAATCCATGACACTTACCACATTAAATTACCTATAGTAAAATGACAAAGAATTAAATGTTTTAAGATGAAATGTTAGACCATGAGTAAATGGCATGGCATAGACATGGAAGCAAACAAATGGGCACATTTGAGGGGTGTCCTAATAAATAAACACTTAGGCCCTCATTACGAGTGTGGTGGTCTCAAGGCCGCCACACTGGCGATGGTGGTCGGACCCCTGAAGACAGGGCGGTCCGACCGCCCTATTAAGACCATGCCAGACGGACCATGGTCCAACCACCAGCACCGCCAGGTTGCCACCTGTGACAGCCTGGCAGTCGCAATCTGCCAAGGCAGCGCTGGGATCACGAGTCCCCTTTCCACCAACATTTGCATGGTGGTAGCCCCGCCATGCAAAGGTTGGTGGAATGGGGGTGCAGGGGGCACCATGGGGCCATTGCTCTGCCCATGCACTTGCAAATTTTTACTGCGAAGGCACGTGTTAGGAATTGGGTCTCTACTTGGCAGAGGTATGCACCCTGTCCAAGTAAGACCACAATATTAGTCAGGGTAAGTCACAACACAATCTAAATTACCCTTCGGTAGCTTGGGACAGAGCAGGCAGGCTTAACCTACAAGACAATGTGTAAAGTATTTGTGCAATAAGTCATACAGTAACACAGTAAAAACACCACAAAATGTTCTCCACACCAGTTTGGGAAGAAGGCAGAGTCCATACAGCAGAGTTCATACAGCAGAGTCAGGGGGTCAGCAGGCAGCACAACACAAATCAGGCCAGTAGTCCTTCCAGCAAAGCAGTTCAGATGAGTCCTTTGGGAAGCCAGGCAGTCCCTCTGACGGAGTCCGGTTGTAGGTCCAGTTACGTCTGATTTGGTGAGGTCACAGACCCAATATATATAACCAAAAGTGCATTTGAAGTGGAGGAAACTTCAAAGAGTGATTTTGAAGTGCATAAGTTCCCCTTTCAACCTAGTCCTGTCTGCCAGGATCCTCTGAAATAGTAATGTAGAAACCAAACTTCCCCGTAAGTAGGATTTTTCACTACCATTCCAACCATACCACACATGAAAAGTCTATTCCTCTAAGATCAGAAATTACCACTTAAAAGCATAGAAGGGAATTGCTAATGCTGGCCTAAGAGTGGAGCAGGCCTCACAGCAGTGAAAAACAACTTTGGGAGTTTTTTACTATCAGGTCATGTAAAACATATAAGTATACATCCTGCCTTTTACTTATATAGCACCCTGCAATATGGGTTACCTAGGGCCTACCACAGGGGTGACTTATTTGTAAGAAAAGGGGAATTTAAGGCTTGGCAAGTAGGTTTAAATGCCACATTGAAGTGGCAGTGAAACTACACACACAGGCCTAGCAATGACATACCTGTGACATGGTTAAAGGGCTACCTATGTGGGTGGCAAAAACGGTGCTGCAGGCATACTAATAGCATTTAACCCCTTAGCTGCTGGGCCGTTCCCCCCCCCCCCCCAATGCTGAGCCCTTTTTTGGCTATTTGGGGTAGTTTGCACTTAGGCCTTCATAAATTTTTGTCCACATTAGCTATCCACGCCAAATTTGCGTCCTTTTTTTCCAACATCCTAGGGATTCTAATGGTACCCAGAGTTTGTGGTTTCCCCTGGAGGAGACCAAGAAATTAGCCAAAATACAGTGAAAATGTATTTTTTTCCAAACAAATGGGAAAAAAAGGGCTGTGGAAGAAGGCTTGTGGTTTTTTCCCTGAAAATGCCATCAACAAAGGGTTTCTGGTGCTAAAATCACCATCTTCCCACCTTTCAAGAACGGGCAGACTTGAATCAGAAAACCACATTTTTCAACACAAATTTGGCATTTTACTGGGACATACCCCATTTTTACTATTTTTGGTGCTTTCAACCTCCTTCCAGTTAGTGACAGGAATGGGTGTGAAACCAATGCTGGATCCCAGAAAGCTAAACATTTATGAAAACTAGACAAAATTCTGAATTCAGCAAGGGGTCATTTGTGTAGATCCTACAAGGTTTTCCTACATAAAATAACAGCTGAAATAACAAAATATTGAAATTGAGCTGAAAACAATAGCCATTTTTCTTTATTTTTTACTCTGTAACTTTTTCCTGCAATGTCAGATTTTTTAAAGCAATATACCGTTATGTCTGCTGCACTATTCTGGTTGCGGGGATATAAAGGACTTGTAGGTTCATCAAGAACCCTAAGTACCCAGAGCCAATAAATGAGCTGCACCCTGCAGTTAGTTTTCAATCTATACTGGGTATACAGCAATTCGTTTGCTGAAATATGAAGAGTGAAAAATAGGTATAAAGAAAACCTTTGCATTTCCAAAATGGGCTCAAGATAAGGTTTTGAGGAGCAGTGGTTATTTGCACATCTCTGAAATCCGGGGTGCCCATACTAGCATGTGAATTGCAGGGCATTTCTCAAATAGACGTCTTTTTTATACACTCTCTTACATTTGGAAGGAAAAAAAGTAGAGAAAGATAAGGGGCAATAACACTTGTTTTGCTATTCTATGTTCCCCCAAGTCTCCCGATAAAAATGATACCTCACTTGTGTGGGTAGGCCTAGCGCCCGCAACAGGAAATGCCCAAAACACAACGTGGACACATCCCATTTTTTTGACAGAAAACAGAGCTGTTTTTTGCAAAGTGCCTACCTGTAGATTTTGGCCTCTAGCTCAGCCGGCACCTAGGGAAACCTACCAAACCTGTGCATTTTTGAAAACTAGAGACCTAGGGGAATCCAAGATGGGGTGACTTGTGGGGTCTGACCAGGTTCTGTTACCCACAATCCTTTGCAAACCTCAAAATGTGGCTAAAAAAACATGTTTTCCTCACTTTTAGCTGACAGAAAGTTCTGGAATCTGAGAAGAGCAACAAATTTACTTCCACCCAGCGTTCCCCCAAGTCTCCCGATAACAATGATACCTCACTTGTGTGGGTAGGCCTAGCGCCCGCGACAGGAAATGCCCCAAAACACAACGTGGACACATCACATTTTTTCATAGAAAACAGTGCCTACCTGTGGATTTTAGCCTCTAGCTCAGCCGGCACCTGGGGAAACCTAGCCAACCAGTACATTTTTGAAAACTAGAAACCCAGGGGAATCCAAGATGTGGTGACTCGTGGGGCTCTGACCAGGTTCTGTTACCCAGAATCCTTTGCAAACATTGAAATTTGGCCAAAAAAAACACTTTTTCCTCTCATTTCGGTGACAGAAAGTTCTGGAATCTGAGAGGAGCCACAAATTTCCTTCCACCCAGCGTTCCCCCCAAGTCTCCCGATAAAAATGGTACCTCACTTGTGTGGGTAGGCCTGGTGCCCGCGACAGGAATAGATCACACAACGGTCAATGTTGGTCCTTACATGAGGCAGCTATTGACCCTGGGGTAATCCATTCCTAACGCAGGCACTAGGTGTAGGCACTCAAGTAGGGTAGTGTTTTTATCAGGACAGGTGAGGAATCACTGGGTGGTAGGAATTTTGTGGATCCCAGCATATTCCTGTAGTTTGTGTGACAGAAACGCGAGAAAAATAGAATTTTTCTTCAACATTTCAGCTTTGCAGGGTATTCTGGGTAAGAAAACTTTGGGGAATCCACACAAGTCACACCTCTGTGGACTCTCCCGAATGTCTAGTTTCCAGAAATGTTTGGGTTTAGTGTGTTTCTCTATATAGCCGCCGAACCCAGGACCAAAAACACAAGTGCCTGCCTTACAAAACCAGTTTGTTTTGCGATAGATAATTTTGATGTCTCCAAAATACGATTTGGGCGGTGGAATTTGGGGCTGAACTAAATTGGGGAGCTCCCAAGAGAGCACTCTCTCTCTCTCTCTCTCTGCTTGCCGCCGCATTCACCTGCTCTCTGGGTTGGGCTAACCCACTATTACCCAGTTGCACAGACTGCTTGCGAAGGGACAGCAGGACTGTCCTCATCACCTCCCTCATAATGTACTGGAAGAGGAGTTATCGAATGGGACTCCTCCGACTGAAAAATCACTCCCAGAGTCTGCGCCATTGTCCTATCCCTCAGATGCCGTCTCAGTATCTGATGTCTCAGTCTCTGATCCTATGTCAGAGCTGTCCTCTATAACCCGAGTGACGGCAGCAGTCATCCATCAAGATGCAATCTCTGCTATTGGCTAAACTGTTACTCTAAAACACTAGCCTACGTAGACAGTCACAAAATCGATGGTGTGTGTGAGATACGTGCAACAGTAGAGGCCACCTTACCTGCGCTTCTTCCCTCAATCAGCACGTTCTTTCAAGACACTAAAAAAACACCTTGTCACATACCATTCGTCACAGTCTTTAGCACCTCCTGCGCCCAGTCCAACAATCATTATTGGTGCTCCCACTCCCTCCTCCTCGGATTCCCTCATTATCACCCAGCAAAAGTGCCCTTCATCTCTCCATAGCCGCCCTCGACCCCGCACATACATTTCATTTGTATTATAGCGCAGGTAATGGCTGACTTTACTAATGTGCTCAGCTATTTACATAAAATACAGATTTGCTCTTTGCAGTAGGCATATAAAACTTCTGCGCTTCTTTATGTCACTAAAACTGCCACTAGACAAGTCTGACCCTTTTGTAGCAGAAACATAATCACAATACTTACTTGACATTTTTTATTGCTGCCTAAAAGCTACAGTTGAAAAGCGTCAGTTGAAGTATGTGCATTGCTTTGAAGACGCAAGCTGCAACTAAAAGACAACTGGTGGCAAATCTCTCTCTCTCTCTCTCGCTATATATATATATATATATATATATATATATAAAAATCACTTTTGTCAATATGTGTGTGGTTTTGATCAGCCCCCAGGAAAACCAGACCCATATATATATATCTATGTAGATATATATATATATATATATATATATATATATATATATATATATCTACATAGATATATCTATAGATCTATCTATAGATATATCCACATAGATAGATATATATATATATATATCTATATATATATAAAGATCTATTTTTTTTTAGCCAAAATGGCCCCCAGGGAAACCCTAAAACAAAAAAAAAAAAAAAAATTGCCCCCACAGGGGATCGCCCTGCCCACGGGCGACCCCCTGTCCATATATATATATATATATATATATTCTTTTTTGAAAAAAAAAAAAATTGCCCCTGGGGGCACCTACCTTTTTTTTTTTTTTTTTTTAAATATGCCCCAAGGGGGGGGGCTGCCCGTTTTCCGAGGGGGCCGACCCCCCCCCAAGTGAAATCCCTGGTGTCTAGTGGTGTTTCCTGGCCACCTGGCCAGAAAATACTTTCAGAAGGCCTCGTAAGAAAGGGGAGACTCTCCCTTTTCTTATGAGGCCTTCCCAAATGTTAGGAAGGCCGTTTGTGGCCGTTTTCCCTATTGGAGCAGAAAGCGGCCGCAAGTCCGCTTCCTGCTACGATGGGGAAATCCACATGGTAACATCAGAGCGCCTTGCGGCACGCTGATGTCACAAAGGGGCGGGTGGGGGGCGTGGGGAAAACACGAAAGAGCTTCCGTGTCTCCCAGGGATAAAAAAATAAATAAAAAATCCTCAGTTGCAACGCACCCGAGGATTTCTTAATCCCCTTCCTGGTGGCGGCCACTGGTCGTGACCCGCACCAGGGAGGTAGTGAGGGTGTCGGCCACTGGCCGACGCCCGCATTTAAGAGGTTAATTTATAGGCCCGGGACACATCTAGTACACTTTACCAGGGTCCTACAGGTATATTAAACATGCCAATTGGGTATGAGCCAGTGTAACCATGTTCTAGGGAGAGAGCACATGCACATTAGCACTGGTTAACAGTTTTAAAGGGCCCAGAGTCCCAATGCCATAAAAAATGAGGTCAGAAAAAGAGGTGGAGGAAGGCAACAATGTTGGGGGTGACTCTTCCCTTCAAGGAGGGCCATTTTCCAATAGCGCATATTTATACAAAGTGATGTATGGGGGAATTTCATGAATTAGGCATCACACACATTACAAAAAATTACACTAGGGCAATGAAAACGTTGCCAAAGCCTCATCAGAAGGCATTGCAGATTCAGGTCAGGCCATGTCCACAATGGGTTTTAATCAGCCCAGGAACACCATGTGCAGCATTGCAGTACTGGTAATGCCAATGCCCACATGTGCAGGTGACAATACCCAACACATCAGGAATGTCGCTTTTTAAATTGTTTTGGAACTTGACCATTGTTAAACCAAACAAATTCAATGGCATGGTTGGCTACTGTGCCTTTGTTGGGAGAAACACCTTTTTTTTTTAAAGCTGTTTTTATTGACATTTTGCTTTTATGCTTTATCTATACATCGCATCACAATAATATACACTTATCAAGACATGGGTTATATTCAACTGTAGTGACCACAGAAGGGTAAGTATATTGCACATGCAAGGCAACTGTTAGAGACCAGTTTCTGTAAGAACCCTATGTATCTTTTATCCAGTCTCACTTTTAATTGCCCTACCCATGCTTTCCCCTGTCGGATACCAGGATTTCACTTTTAATGTTTAAGATTCAGCATGCCTTCAATTCTAAACCAACTTTAATTGTAACAGTGTGCTAGTGGGGTGAGTTAACACTGGGGGAAGGTTCAAAGAACGGGGGCACTACTACCATGGGAGTTCGGGCTCGCCCATCACTTCTCTAACTTCCTTCCCGGCTAGGCTACCCCTAAGGTCAGGCAGCCTGTCCTATCGGATAGCGTCTCGGCTTAACATGTGACAGTGCTAGGGTGCTCCCATCTACTTCACTGCCATGCTTCCACTCATCCTCAATTCCTTGGTAAGTCCCTACTCATCCCTGACATTGTGGTGCCCCACTGTTCACCACCCGTGTCGCTAGCGGCCTGTTCTGTGTCCGCCCTCTCTCTCGGAGCCTCCGGGCCAGGCCCCCCTCCTTGCGTCTGCTCTTCCCATGCATCCAGTACCTCCGCCCATAGTGGGGCAATAGGCTGTTGGTGAATCCCCTGTGCCTCCTCAAGCTCCAGAACCTGCAGTTCAGCCCATGTCCACATCATCACGTCACGTCTCCAGTCCCCTAATGAAGGGCTTCTAGGCGACTTCCAACACATGGTGACACGACGCTTAAAAAGAGCCAAGGCCAGGTCCAGGAATTGGCTGCCAACTTTCTTAGAAGCCAGCCTAGAGCTCAAGCCCAGTAGACAGAGAGAAGGGACCAAGTCCATTTCCGCATGTAGCGTTCTTCTTAGTTCGTCCAACTGAACACTCCAGCACCGCTGTAGCTCAGGGCAGTGCCACACCATGTGGTCCAATTCTGCATCCAGCTCACCGCATCTGGGGCATGCTCTAGAGTCACCCCCATATATAAGACGTAACCTATGTGGGGTGAGGTACGTTCTATGAGCGTAGTTGTATTGTATGTACCTAAGGTGGGTGTTTCAAGAGACCCTTCGAGGATAGGCTAGTACTCTCCGCCATTCCGCATCTGTCAGGTCTCTACCCAGCGTTGCTTCACATTTTCCCCCTAAGAGACTGCAGAGAGTCCAAAGTGCTCTCAACTTGGTTTCTGTAAAGTTTAGTGACAAGATGAGCGTCTCCCCCCCAAAGTCAGCACGAGGTGCACAGTCCTGTGTGTGTCCTGCTTCACTTTAACTGTGCACCTGTGTTCTTGTATCTGGTGCGTCAGGGTTTGATATAATAAGAATTGCCCACTCGGTACCCCACTCTCCTCAGTCATATCAGCAAAGGTTCACAATACTCTATTACAAAAGAAGTTACCCAGGGACTCTACCCCCGCTCCTGTCCATGCATTTAACTGAGCTCCCCCCAATGGCCAATCAGTGGTGCCATGTGTCACCACCATCAGCGGAAACGCGAGAGAGTAAGTTACCCCTGCTCCCGTACGCCGCATACATTTCCTCCAGCAGGAGAATGCCACCTTCATCGGAACGTTCCTTGGCTGACGGACCAACCGGTTTCCAAGCATTTGTGCTAGTATCAGATCTCTACTCGTCTCACCACTAGCAGTGACTCAGTCCAAGCTTCCCTCCCCAGCACACCACCTGGAGATCCACTGCATCTGGCACAACAGGTAACAAGTTCAAAATCTGTGGCTCCTAGTCCTCCCGCAGTCGCCGGACGGCAGAGAATAGACAGAGCAGTACGTCTGGGCCCTCCATCCCAAATGAGGTCCCGAAGCAGTGTGTTCAGGTCTTTGAACCAACTCGAGGAGATAATCACCGAAAGGTTGGCAAAATAATATAGGAGGCGGGGCAGCATAATCTTTTTGGATAGGAATACTCTAGCCATTGTTGATAATGTAAGTGATCGCCAGAACCCCACAGAAGCTCAAAGTGAGCGGAGAGCCTTACCAAGGTTACCTTCACGGAGATCCTTCAGGTCATGGAAGACCTGAATAGCAAGGTACTTAAAAATAAGGGGAGCCCACACAATATCAACAGGGCCTAAGGGAGGTTGCTCTTCACCTGCCGTCCAGGGGAAGACATAAGTCTTTCCTTTGTTCAGCCTAACCCCGGAGTAAGCGCCAAATTCTTCCAATCTAGCTAACGCCCATGGTAAACCAGTCACTTCATCCCTCAAATAAATGAGTATGTCATCTGCGTAGAGTGAAATATTGTGCTCAGTTAGGCCCCACATCACGCCTCTACCCCTGCCCTCCAATTGGAACTGGGCAGCCAGAGGCTCAATGGCGAGTGCAAACAATAATGGAGACAACTGACAGCCCTGCCTAGTGACTCTAAATATGGGTAAGCTGCCGACACCGTCCGGCCTGTCCTCACCCTCACCATTGGCGCACCATACTACAGGTCAACCCAACGCACCCAGTCCCATCCACAGCATCACTGCCCTCAGGTAATCCCAACGTATTGAGTCAAAGGCCTTCTCCAAGTCTATCGACAAGAGCACTGCCATAGGTGGTCTCTCCGTCTGCGGCATGTGTAGAAGCGCGAACATGTGCCTAAGGTTAAGAGAGGTGCTACATGATGGAATTAACTCATTTTGGTTGTCGTGAATTAGGTTAGATATGTGTTGGACTAGCCGGTTGGCCATGATTTTGCTTAGAATCTTAAAATCACAGTTCAGCATTGAGAGCGGCCGGAAATCAGCCACCGATGCCTCCCTGGACTCAAGCTTAGGCAGGGGGACCACCAAAGCCTTCCTCAATGACTCAGGGAGTAGACCCCGCTGGAGTGCCTTCACATACAGCTCGACCAGCAGGGGCGCTAGTATGCTCGAGCATTTCTTGTAAAACTCCAAAGGGAGACCAGATGTAAGTAGGTACCCAGTGACTTCGGCATAGCCGCCTCTGGACTCCTATAAAGGAAAGTGTAATAATTCCTAAAGGCGTCATTTATGTCAACCGGCCTAAACCTACGCTCCCCCCCCATGTCGTGCACACTCATAATTGGTGTACCCTCCCCCTTGGGCCTCACCAGCCATGCCAGCATCTTGCCCAATCTGCCCTCCTCTGCCTGTATAGATGTCAAATACCTCTGTAGGCTGTGGCAGCATAACTGTTCCTCAACCTGGGAGTGGGACTTCTTTGCCTCAGCAAGTCTGCATCGCGCTGTCAGATCAGTACCCCCATCCCTTTCCTCGTCATGAATAATCTTTTCTAAGCGTGTAAGTTCCCGCTCTAGTGTATGTTTCATCCCCACTGTCTGTCACATACAGTGCCCCCTAGCTGCAACCTTAAGCGTTTCCCATTCTACATGCCCAGACGCAGTGGACCCTTTGTTAATATTAATGCGGTCCATGAGGTAGGTGCGAAGCTCCTCCCTGTAGGCCAGGTCTTCTAGTGCAGCTGGTCCCAGTCTCGACGTTGGTATAGGAGGCCTGGTCTCAGCACTTCTCCAAGTAAGCAAAAGTGGGCTGTGATCAGAAAGGGTGCGCCCCAGGTATTCAGAGCGAGTAATTCTGTGAGCTATGGTTGCAGTGCACACTACCCTATCTATTCTAGTATGCACCTGATGCAAGCTCGAGTAGTAGGAGTAGTCTCTATCCCCGGGGTGTTGGCTCCGCCATACATCCACTAAGCCCCAGCATTGCATCCAATCCCTTAATCCTTTGGCTATCTTGTGCGATAGTGCACCTGCTAGTGGAGGAGTGGAACGGTCCAACTCGGTGTCCAACACACCGTTACAGTCCCCCCAAATCATTAATTTTCCCCCTTGCTGCCTAGTAAGATGGCTCGATAGACGTTGCATAAAAGGGATCTGGTCTTGGTTAGGGGCATATACACTGCTCAGGACTACCGGAGTTCCATGCAATCTACCGTCCACTATCACAAACCTACCCTCTTGGTCTATATCAGTAGCTACGACTTCAAATGGGACCCCCGCTCTGACCCATACCAGCGCCCCCCTTGCAAAGGCAGAATACGTGGTAGCAAACACCTGTCCTCTCCATCTGCGCCTAAGCTTATCAGCCTCTCCTGCAGTAAGATGGGTCTCCTGCAATAGTGCCACATGGACTCCCCGTCTTTTCAAGTATGACAGAACTTTATGCCTTTTAGTCAGTGACCCCATCCCCTGTATGTTCCAAGTTAGGAAACTATAGTCTGCCATGTCATTTGGGAGAAACAACTTCATTTTAAAATGGCCATTATCTGGCTGGGAAGCGGCAACATGGTAGGTTGGCTGCAGCTGAGGTGAAAAAGGGTGGTGCCTTCACCCAATAACTTCTAAATGAGGTTCTACGAGTAACACCAGAAATGTACTGTTAACTTGTCCCTTTATGATTAATTATTACACATTGGGACTCGTTTTAGGCCAATGAATCTTTTGATCCTGATTGAAGACACCTTAGGATGAGATAACTAATCAATATGTCAATCAATACGTCAATAATGTCATCAATATTTATTACCACAATGTATTTCACCTTAGTCAATGACATTTAATTAAACTCGAGACACCACCATGACCTTTCAGTCATGAATAACCACACCAATTTAGTATGAATTTTGTGATATTTATTCCCTATTGATTACAATTCTACTAATACGTTTATTAGTCTCAAAACCAAGAAACACATTAACATAGTCACAATATGGCAACTCTGATAAGATTTCATCAAAGCAAGAATCACGAACATCAGAACATAGCAAGACGTGAACATAGGCTATCCTTAGCAGAGTATCATTAGTACATTATTCAACAAAGCATTGATTCAGTCATTTGTCTATTTGCGTCCGTTTAGTGAACCCCTCTCAACTAACCTCTAATTAGCATTGGCATGTTGGGCTTCATGCAAAACAATTTAGTAACACCAATTTGGAAAACATGTAACTATGGTCTCTGTCAAAAGAAAAGCATTTGGTACCTAGAAAGGAAAAGCAAACAGACAATCACAATTTAATTGTCATATAGTTACCTCCAAGTTTGGGCAGCACTCCGGTTTGGTCTTCGTCTTCAGGACATCAGTTGATTCGCCATCAGTCAGGAACTGAGCTCAGGTAAAAGGGGCACTTCTCTCATAAGGAGGTAAAGTGTAAAGGGGCAATCTAAGGACAAGGATGGTTCTAATCTGAAATTATCAAGTCACTAAGCAATGTGACAAAGTTTCTGGATCATAGCAAATCGCTTCAGCATCTCTCCCTCTCCTAGTCTCCTACTCCCCAGTTCTGATTTACTTCCTGGTGTCAAGGGTTTTTATCCCCTTTTTGTTGTACATTCCCCTAGAAATCGATTGGAAAAAGGGTTGCACCCCACTATCTTTAACCAATTAACTTTACATGAGGTCACTGAATTTGTCACCCCATAACAGTTCTCATGCATTTTATTGGTCCTTATGATTGACGTCTTTAGGGGTGAAGTGTCCGGTACGATTTCATCCTTTTGTAATTCTTTGCACATCTTTGATCAGTGGCTCCATTGTCTGTACAGGTTTAGGCGACCTTGTACCTAACATTAATCTACACTGTTGCATTCAGCTGAAATATTTCTACAAGCAAAACGAGCTACATGAGAACGGATGTACTATAGTTATATTCAGCTTCTAGTTTGGAAAAAACAAGAGTTCATGTCCTTTAGCAAGTCAGCACACTGCACGTTTAGAGAAAAACACATTCAATATGAGAGTCAAGCAGCTAGGCCTCGACTCATGCTAACTAAGGCCTAAAAGATTCATTAGCAAAACTTTAATAACATAAAATTTAAAATGTAGTGTAATACCATCTTTAAATGTAATAATTCATCAACATTAGTCATTTTTATTAGTCCCCGTATACATTGGTGGCCACTCCCCGTGGGCACATCTCAAGTGCACGTTTTTAGCAAAACACATTAATACAGTTTCTATGCAGCATTATTGTACATTAGTTCATAAACATTTTATGTTAATATAGATTATATAAGCTATGCTCTCTCAGTCCCTCCTCTGATGACCTTTGTCATCACACAAACCTTTCCCTTGTCAACCTCTCACTTTCCTCAGAACGCGCATCTCAACATCCTGCCCTTTGTGTGAACTTTCCCAAATTTCATTAAACATTTTCTCCCTTTCATTTTCTTCATTTCTTTTATTTTGTTTTGTCAGATTTCTCTTAATCCTTTCATTAATTTTGCATGATCCCCATAATCCCAATAGGCAAATCAGAACATTCAATAGACCCCCTAATATTTTTGCAAGAACCCCATTCCAAATATTACTGAACCAATTCCCTATTCTGGCAATTCCTTTCCCAACTTTCTCCCTAACTCCAGGTTCCTTCAAATCCTTCAAATCTGCACTATCTCTTGTTAGGTTAGTAAGCATGCTTCTAATGTTTTTACTATTGTCCGGAATGAATGCACAGCAAAGGCGCTCATTAAGCATCTTACAGACTCCGCCGCTCTTTGCTAAAAGAACGTCTAAAGCAAGCCGGTTTTGAAGAGTCATAGCTCTTTCCACAGCAAGTTCAGTATCCATCAGGAGTATAGCCCCTGTGAAGTTTGTCAGCATGTTATCCACAATAGTAGACAACTTTCGAATCTTTATGGAGTTTAAGATAACCCCTACTGAAGGAATTATGGCTCCAAATATGTCACCAACGACAGCAGCCGCTGTCTCTCTCTTTGGTCTAGCATGTTGTAATTCAGACATTTTAGGAATTTGCTTTAAGTCATCAATCTGGTAAATCTTTGGGAAAACTATCCCCAAATAACATGTCCCATACCATCTCTTAGGAGACGGTAATAAGCACTAAGCCCACAAATATAGTAGATCCCAGGGATCGCTGGATCCTGTCCATTTAGCATGAATGTCCATTTACTCTGAAACAAAAACACATGCCTGCATTCACTCGTTCCCACAAATAAAGTGTCATGCTCGGATTTTGGTCTATATATACAAAGCCTATCTACATGTAATGCATCTATAGCTAATTTGCCTTGTGTCTTTATTACGGTGTAAGCATAATCATTTGCAATTGTGCGTTTTTCTAACCCCTTTTCTAACCTTTCTTTCAATGCTTTGTGTCTATCATCAGTATGATCTAAGAAGCTCTTTTCTACAGGTGTTAGTAAGCAGGTTAGATTGTTGTGGTGTGCATGAGCTGTCTCAAATGTCAGTGTCGGCTCAAAGAAACCCCTAACTAATTTTATGCTATGCTCTTTAGCTAACTTGTTCAGAAACTCAATCACAGGCACAAAAGAAAATACTATATCTAAGTTAGAGTAAAAATATTGCACATGTTCTTGATCATAGAATCTTGTTAGTAGCAAGCTACAGCTTATCCCGTATGTTAGAGGCAGGCTATGATAAGTAATCCCTTCTTGTACTGATGAAGGAATCTTTGTGCACACATAACAGTTTCTCCCATCCATAGTATCAACATACTCATTCAGCAAGCAATAAAAGATGTTAGTAGACAGTTCCCCTTTTGAATTAGTTCCTGCATGTAAGTATTTTTCATCCTTCTCAAACTTCTCCCACGGTGTTAGTGTAGCAGTCTCAGGTTTTGAATCATTGTTAGTCATTTTCTTGTCAATCCATGGTATTCCTACAAGCACACCTATAATTATTATTGCACATACAATACTTAGAATGACACCCAACCAACCACACATCCTACTCTTTTTACTCTTAGTGTAGCCCATTATCTGTAAAGAATCAGATAGCAGAAAAATACAAAACAATCAATTTGAGGACGATATAAAACTTTCTTTGTTTTTTCTTGTGCAAATGTCTCTTTCTCTCCTTGCAAGTATTTACAGAGTTTCACTCACTCCAGGACCCCTTTTTGTCAAATCAGGTTATTCAGTTTGTCATAATTGGTTTTCAGACTCAATTCAGGTTAATAGTGTCACATCCAGTAATTTATCAGTCTCTTTTCTCAGCCTTTCGGCTTTCAATTTCAACTTCAATTTAACACAGTCTCTTTCTAGAGTTGAATTCTGGTGTCGTAGTATTGACCTGGTACCTCTCAATCAAAACAGAACGCCAAGAATTCTTGTTGCCATTCAGCTGATGTTCCTTACGCCCATTCAGGACCTGCGTACCTTCTGTTTGCTACTCTTTTTCTTTTCAGTCTGCGTTCACTCTGCAACTCTCCATCACTAAGATCCTTCCTTCTGGTTGTATCAACTTCTTCCTCTATTGTGTCACCAGGGACCACTTTCTCTATTGCAGCTTGTGGCTTCGGCCAGTTGTCTCCTTTATGTGTTTTGTTCCTGCTTGGCCTTTCAGAACGTTGAACAGCGCCCTCCTCTTGTGCTATGGTGTTTTCTCTTGACGGACCTGGAAGTGACTCAGGAGGAGTCGGTGCACTTTGGTCTCCCTCTGCTTCTCCCCCCTCGTCTTCAGGGTCAGATATGGGCTCAACTTCAAACCTGTATCAGTCTACTTCTGGGAGAACCTCTCTTTGCCTCTGTTCTCCTGCTGCCTATACTGAGATAGGCTCACTGTCACCTCTCTCAAACTTGTTTACTGTTTGAGGGACTAAGCAGTCCTCAGTGGGTTCTCCTTCAGTCTCAGTTCCCCTTTGAATACTCTCCGGCCCTGAGACTTCCTTTTCTGCAGTTGTTGTTCTGGACACTTCGAGTTCCTCATCAGTTGGACACGTCACCTTCTTTGTGTGACTGGCATGTATCCAGTTTGGGACGCCTGCACATTTCACAGCAGTGGTTGTTGTCAGTATTACTTGATATGGCCCCTTCCAATGCGGCTCCAAACACGACTTCCTCACGTGTTTCTTGACAATTACCCAGTCACCGGCTTTCAGGGTATGACCTGGATCACTGATCGGTGGCAATGTGGCAGCCTCCACCTGGTGAGAAAAAGAGCGGACCACATCAGCCAGACCCTTGCAGTAGTCCAACACCATATCATCCGTGATATTCACAAGAGCATTTGCAGGCACTGCGGGCAATCTCATAGCTCGTCACATCAGTATCTCATGGGGAGATAGTCCTGTTTTTTTGTCAGGTGTATTTCTCATTGACATAAGTACTAAGGGCAATGCATCTGGCCACTTCAGATTGGTAGCTGCGCACATTTTTGCCATTCTCGACTTCAGGGTACCATTCATTTGTTCCACTAGTCCTGATGCTTCAGGGCGATAGCTACAATGCAGCTTCTGTTCAATGTCTAATGCAGCACACAAGAGCTTTATCACCTCATTGTCGAAGTGTCTGCCCCTGTCTGATTTTAAAGAGATCGGGAATCCAAATTGTGGTATTAACTCTCTGAGCAACAGCTTTGCTACTGTGAGACTGTCATTTCTACATGTAGGGTATGCTTCAATCCAATGACTGAAAACACACACAATCACCAACACACACCTTAAGCCTCCACACACAGGCATTTCAATAAAATCCATTTGCATCTTGCTGAACGGACCTCCAGCTCTCCCTTTGCGGCTCAAACTCACCACAGTCCCATTTCCTGCATTCATCCATTGACAGATGATGCACCTGTGACAGATAACCTTTGCGGCTTGTCTGAATTTCGGATTAAACCAGTCGATTTTAAACAACCTGATCACTGCGTCTCTGCCAAGATGTGCTTGACCATGGTAAAACCTTGCAAACTGTGACAAAAGACTGTTTGGCAAAACCATTTTCTCTTCCTCTGTGACCCATAAGTCGTCAGACATCTGTATACATTGCATTCTCTGCCAGGAACGTTTTTTCTCCCTGCTATCACGACCCTGTAGTGATCTTAACTCATCTAATGTATCAACCACCCTCAATGCAAAGGTTAGGCATGTTTCATTTTCAGTTTCCGGTAACAATTCCCACTGATCCTTAAATGATATACAGTTCAATGCGCAAAACCTTGCGACTTGATCTGCATAACCGTTTCCCATTCACACAAAGTCTTGTGACTTAACATGAGCATTGCATTTCACCACGGCAATTTGAAGCGGTAACTGAATCGCATGCAAAAAATCTTTAATCTTTTCGCCATTTTTCACTGGTGAACCAGAAGAGGTCATGAAACCCCTCTATGACCACAATTGGCCAAAATCATGCACAATTCCGAATCTGTATCTGCTGTCAGTATAGATAGTGACTTTCAGGTTTTCAGCTGCGTGGCATGCCTTAGTAAGTGCAATTAATTCAGCCACTTGTGCAGAGTACACCCTCTCGAGCCAGGAAGCTTCTAAGACACCGGTGATTGTGTCACACGGCATACCCACCTCTCAGTGCTCCTAATGAGTGTCTCAAACATGAACCATCAACAAACATAATGTAGTCATTTTCTTCTAATTGGGTATCTTTGATGTCAGGTCTTGGTTTGGTGCATAGTTTTGTTACCTCAAGACAATCATGTTCTACTTCCTCAGCATTATTAATCTCAGCATTTTCAACAGGAAGTAAAGTTGCTGGGTTCAATACAGTACATCTCTTGAGAGAAACGTTGGGCGACCCCAGAAAGATTGTTTAGTATTTTGTCAGCCTAGCATTTGTCATGTGCTGAGTCTTGGTTCGGGTTAACAAAATTTCAACTGAATGTGGAACCATTACTGTTAAGGAATGTCCCATCACTATGCCTTCACACTGTGTGAGGCTTTGACCAACTGCTGCAACTGCGCGCAAATAACCCGGTAAGGCTGCTGATATTGGGTCCAAAGTAGCTGAAAAATATGCTACTGGGCGGTTTGCAACTCCACCATGGACCTGTGTTAAGACAGACAAAGAACAAGCATCACATTAATTACAAAACAGTAGGAAAGGCTTCGTATAGTCAGGCATACCTAAAGCTGGTGCCCTACACATACATAGCGCTGCTACCCCTAGTCCCTTAGTGGGTGTGCAATTGGCATTTATCACAATATCATGCATGCAACATAATAAATGCTAGGACAACATTTTGTGGGTATAATATGTCGCAAGTTTATTATTTACACAGGTTGGGTTAGCTTACGGGCGATCCCGGTGTCAGCGATGAGTTTCTTAAACATTGGCCGACACCCATCCTGAGAAAGCTAGAGCTGTTCCATCTGGTGTTCTCTGCACCAGCACGCTTAGCATCTTACAGCTCGTTCCTTTATTGTGGTTTACCACTTTATCAATTTGTCATGCTCCTGACAAGTCAGAGCGAGACCCAGGCCAGTCTCCACAGTTGCTCAGGATTCCAACTGTCCCTTGCGGGATTAAGGAGCGCCGTCACGCCATCCCAGGCCCCGCCGTAAAAGGCTCCAAGTAGCCTGAGGAATAGCTTTTTGCTCCAGGAATCACCATCTGGAGGCCTTTTAATCATTTATAGCTTTAGGATCGCCCTGTAACTCTGCTTTGCGACGTTTCTTGATGTTCCTGTTGAGAAATTCATGTTGTAAACACCTCTTTCACATATGTAATCACCTCTTCATCTCTGAATGCATGAGCTTGTTTGCCCTGTCGTAGGGGTGGGTGGGAGGTTGCTCGCCTTTCGCCAAAAGAGGCCCAGCCCTGGGAGGTCACCCCTTAAATGGACCTCCTGGCCTCACTCCTCCCTCCTCGCACCTTTTGGGGCGATAAACCGGGGGTGGACCACCCTCCCTAGTACGGAGGCCCCCCTGGCCAATTTTTCCTCTAACAGGGGAGCGACGCTAAGAAGCTGTCCCCTTTATTGTCGCCCTACGTGCGACGTGGCCAGCCACATTCCCTCAACTCATTGAATGCCTCCATCTCCTTCTCAGACAAGATCATGGTACCCGGGTCATCCTGAACCTCTTTACCTGTCAACTTCACTAATGGTTTAGAGATAATTGAGAAGTTAGGAATCCACTGACGACAGTAGCCCACCATTCCCAAAAACATCCTGATGTCTCTCTTGGTTGTTGGGGGATTCATCTGCAGTATGGCTGTCACCCTTTCTTTTGATATTCTCCTGGAGCCCTTTTCAATCAAGTGACCTAAGTACTTTACCTCTTTCTGACAGTATTGCAGCTTCTTTGGGGACACTTTATGTCCGTTCTTTCCCAAATGGTTCAGTAAGGCAATTGTGTCATACCTGCAGTCATCTTTTGTTCTGGACGCAATTAACAAATCATCAATGTACTGTACGAGAGTCGAACTGAAAGGCAGTTCCAGCGACTCCAAGTCCTTCTTCATTATCTGATTGAAGATGAAGGTGACTCAGAAAACCCTTGAGGAATTCTGCACCAACTGTACACCTTGTCCAGGAAATGGAAACTGAAAAGAAATTGGCTGTCCTCATGAAGAGGCACCGAAAAGAATGCTTGAGACAAGTCCACAACAGTGAACCACTCTGAATCACACAGAACCTGAAACATGATCACTGCTGGATTTGGCACTATGGGGCAGCATTTTACCACAATCTCGCTTATTTTCCTCAAATCTTGCACAATTTGAACTTTCCCACAAGGCTTTTTCAAACCCATTATTGGTGAGTTACATGGGCTGCTCAATACCTCCTTCAGAACCCCGTGCTTCACAATGTCCGCCATTATCTGTGTTACATGAATGAGGACATCTTGTGCCATGTGGTACTGCGGCACCTGGGGAAAAACTGCATTCGGCTTTACCTGTACTTTAACCGGTTCTACTCCTGTTATCAGTCCTACTTCTTCACCCGTCAGGTCCCACACTTTCTCTGTCACTGATCCCTGCAACTCAGCTGGTAAGTCAGTCACTGTAAGCATCGGGAATAAAGTTATCCGAGGGTAATCTTCATTTGCAGTCTCTGTCTCTGACTCGGAAAACTGCCCATCGTCCCCTTCATCATCACTGTTTGTCTGGACTTCAATCCCTTCCTTGGACCAGGTAATCAAACACCTCGTTTTGCACAGTAAGGCCCTGATTCTAACCCCGGCGGTCTTCGACCGCCGGGGCGAGGGTCGGCGGGAGCACCGCCGACAGGCCGGCGGTGCCCCGCAGGGCATTCTGACCGCAGCGCTTTGGCCGCGGTCAGAAAGGGTAAACCGGCGGTCTCCCGCCGGTTTACCGCTGCCCTCAGAATCCCCCATGGATGGGGGATTCTGACCCCCCCTACCGCCATCCTGTTCATGGCGGGAAAGCCGCCATGAACAGGATGGCGGTAGGGGGGGTCGCGGGGCCCCTGGGGGCCCCTGCCGTGCCCATGCCAATGGCATGGGCACGGCAGGGGCCCCCGTAAGAGGGCCCCGCAAGGTATTTCAGTGTCTGCCTTGCAGACACTGAAATACGCGACGGGTGCTACTGCACCCGTCGCACCTTCCCACTCCGCCGGCTCGATTACGAGCCGGCATCCTCGTGGGAAGGGAGTTTTTCCCTGGGCTGGCGGGCGGTCTTTTGGAGACCGCCCGCCAGCCCAGGGAAAAACTCATAATACCCTCCGCGGTCTTCTGACCGCGGAGCGGTATTATGGGGGCGGAATTCTGGCGGGCGGCCTCTGCCGCCCGCCAGGATTAGAATCACCCCCTAAGTCTCTTCCCAGTAGGGATACTGGACTAGAATCACAGACTACAAACTTATGCAATTCCTGGAAGTTCCCAATCTCAATTTGAACCGGGTCTGTGATCGGGTTTGTCAGATACTGACTTGCCACTCCTACCACCCTTATGGTACGCCCTGACAGTGGTCATTTTGGAACCTCTAGACTTCTGACCGTAGAGCGTGTAGCTCCCGTGTCAACCAGGAATGAAACCTTGTGACCCATCACCTTTCCCTCTACATAGGGTCCCCTCTGATCTACTTCTAGGGACCCGGCCAGTCTACACTCCTCACTATCTGAACTATCATCCGACCATTCATCATTTATTCCATCCTCACCACGCAATGGGAATTGTTGTACTGTGTTATTTTGACTCATCATTTGGCCTGTGACATGTTGAGGAAGCATCACCTGTTGTTGTACCATAGGAGCCAATGGCATTTGCATTTGCTGTCTAGGTACCATGGGAACCTGCTGTTGTACCTGCTGCATTTGTGTTGGTTGGACACACAGCATTTGCATTTGCTGCACGGGCTGTAACCCCTGCATCTGGACCATGTTATTCTGGAAGTTTTGATTTTGGCCCCTCATCTTTGGACCCCTCACATTTTGAAAAGTACTGACATCACTGCTTTGTTGAACAACACCATCCTGCACCACCATTGGGCATTCCCACTTCCAATGCCCCACGCCCCCACACACGTGACATGGTGAGACCTTCTTCATCCCCTGCACATCATTCTGAACCACAACAGTATTCAGGTCTGGACCACGGTTCACAAAACCTCAACCTCGGCCTCTTGGCTGTGCCTGAAACATGCCATTCCCTTGTGGTTGCTGCTGTACCATCTGCTAAATTCCATTTCCCTGCATCCCTGCCTGCGCTGCCTTAATCTGCATCACCATCACTTTCTCCTTCAACTTTCTCTGCTTCAGCTCAATTTCGTCACTACAGTATTTTGCATACTGCAACACCTCATCAATCGGCTTTGCTTGCCAACAGATCAAATGATTCTTAATCATCTGGCTAATTTCTGGTCTCAGCTCTTCAACAAATCTGAACACAAGATGATTCATGTCTTTCGGCTCTATGGTCTCAGTGCCACTCTAATGTTTGAACGCTTTCAACAATCTCTCATAGTAAGCATGAATCTACTCTTTAGCCTCCTGTGAGGTTCCATCGATTTTCTGCCAATCAGTCACTTTCGGCGACACTTTCTGTTTCAAAAACTCAATCACTTTATGATAATACTTCATCACCTCCTCAGATGGTGCTCCAGTCACCTTATCCCTTGCCGGTTCTTGTGTCGGCCAATCCACATCTCTTTTGCACTCAAGCCATAAGTCAGGTGGAACAATCATCTCAAACAAGGTATTCAAGTCCTCCCAGAGACATTTAGCAAGTTTCACAAATCTGTCTGTCTGCTGATACCACTCTATCGGCTTCTCCCTCAACCTGGGATATTCATTTGTAAATGATAGAAGGTCACCTCTAGACCACGGTACATGGACCAAAACCCCTCTGGCTGTTTCTCTCATTGGTAGCATCTTTACTGTCCCCATGTCCGGTGCAGCTTTAGCCTGCTTTGGTTCCGGATCATCGCCTTTCTCTTTATCTCTTTTCTTTGCCCACCTGCCTTCCCATTTCTCTATGGCACCCCAAATCTGCGCACTTTGCAGTATTTCTTTAAGATGCGCTTTCATTCCAGCAGACCTCAAGTCTAATCTGTAGCTTCTTTTCAAATGCTTAGTATTTTCAATATCAATGTTGTATTTATCCGCCAGGTTTGCCAACCTCTGATGTACCTTACTCACTTCTTTAGTGATCTTGGGGCACAGATACCTCAATTATGTTTCTGTGTATGACTCTAATCTGTTCACCCCTATTGTTCCTTCCACTAGTTCTGCAGCTTCTACACCTAGTCTCACAAAATTCAGGTATTCATCTCTTTCTGACTTCTCAGCGGTCACTGTAGTAGTTTGTGAAGCGCTAGTCTTTTCTAACCACTCATTCAACTGTTGCACGGAAAAGCCTTGCAACAAAATGTTCCCTGACTGCATCAATGGTGACTGTGACGTATTTGTATTCAGTGTCTGCGGAGCTAGCACACTTAGCCCTGTTTGTCTCATTGCCTCTAAGGGAGCCCCAATCGGACTGATGTCTAACAAAGACCTGAGTCCTTCTGCTGCTTGTTCCCTTGATGTCATTGGCTGAGGAGTTCCTGTGAACCCTCCTCTTATCACCTCTCGGGTTCGCAACCCCTGATTACATACGTCAGGCTTACCCTGTGCATACAGCGGTATTGGCAGGCCAACAGTAATTGGTAATGATTTGGCAGCTGGTGTCTGACCAGGTCCCAAACCCCGTGGGGCACTAACTCCCAAAGCTTGACTCACTGTGGCTGGTGCAAGTACTGACTGAGGTCCTGCCACTGGATTGTAACCCGGAATCAGTTGTTACTGTGGCTGGGGCAGCAACTGCGGAGTTGGCTCAATCTGCACTAGCTTTGATCTTGTGTATATAGGATCAGGCGGCACCATCAGACTTGTACTTGTCTCTAGTACTGGGATGTCTGGATAAATCCTCTGTATCTGTAGTGGAGGTTGCAACTGTGTCTGCATGTCTAGTGCAGTGGGTACACTGACACCATTCTGTATCAAAACCGTATCGCTTGTCTGCACTGTACTTGTAATTCCCTTACTTTGTGTCGAATCTTCAAGACCCGCACTAGTGCTCGGAGCATTGTCATTTATAGCATAAGGTGGCGGGCGATCATGTAACAACTGATTAAGAAACTCCTCATCATCTGAATCATCTTCATCCACCCAAGACCTCTGAGTTTCTTTTGTCTTGCTAGAGCCCTTGTCTGTCTTACAGGTAGCTTTCCTACCCTGCGTCTCACCTTCTTGGGTTATTGCCGGGAACAACTTAAGTCTGTCAACTATTCCCCTTCTCCACATCCTGCTCTCATTGTCCCATCTAGCCTCGGCTAAAGTTTTCTCTGCCCTTTTCATTCTCCTTTCAAATTTTTGCTGTCTTTGTCGTATGGCCATTAAATCCCAGACTGCTGATGCCTCATACTGAGCTGGTCTCGGAGGCGGCTTCTGCACACTTAACATCCACCTCAAGTTCTCTAGAATTCTTGTATTGAACGTTCCATGCTCTGGAAACGCTAAACATCCCTCTTTCTCTGTTAATTTATGCCACTTTTTCATCCAAAGACATGGCGCGACTCCCTTTTCCTCCATTACAATATAAGCTGGAGTACCCTCAGGCAGTGTAGGCTCCCCTTCACTCGCCCTAATATATGTATCTCCCTTCCAGGCACTCTTTAAAGCCTTGAAAAACGTAATTTTTGCGTCTCTTATTTTGCTTTGAACCTGATCAGAAAGTGACTTTAATTCCCAGAACACTCTTCACCCACCTTTCTCAGCCTATTGCCTCTTACGGACGGCTGCCAATCAGTGCGCGACCCCTCTCAGCAACTGACCTATCCCAGTGCGGCACCACTGAAGTCACACTCTCACACACTGCAGCTGACAAAGTCTTGCGGCTTGTCCTCCTCACACAAAACGAATGCAATATATTGCGAGCACCTTTAACAACAAAACCCAAATTTGCCGGTTTACAGGAAGGGTAACACAATCGCTTCAGAACTTTACAGAGATTTCACTTGAAGCATCGGCCGCTACTCTCTCTTTCTAAGCTCCCACACTCGCAAGCAGAATTCGACCGCTAAATCCTACTCTCGACTTGTCAATGGTTTGCTCTAGTGCACTTTAGAACTTGCCAAATCTCCATCGAAGATTTCAGCCACACAATTGAACTCAAAGTCGACTTGTCAACCACGCCCGATTGACCTATTAAACCACACAAATGACAACATAAACCAAAGTGTCTCCTACACTTGTCAATGTACTTCGGAGTCTTAAACCACGACGGGTCCATACATCACCAACCAACCACGTGGATGTTTTCTTTTTTTAGCACAAAGCGTCACACTCACATGAAGTACGCTGACTTCCCTGCTCTCATACTGTGGAGTACGCCCACTCCTACTAAAACAACATTACCTGATCTAGATCCACACAAACTTCACAAAACACCTGCAATATGCATAAGCTGAGCAAGCGCAAATTCTACACCACACATACTAATACGCCGAGAACATACCCAACTCACTTAGGCAGGCTCCGAGGTCCCAGGAAAGTCATGGGAAATTTAGAAACACATCATACCTCCAATTTGCATTATCTCAAAAAACAATTTAAAACAATAATCCTCCGTCCTAGGGCCCCAAAGGGCCTAAACTGTCCTCTGCTACCAGAACTGTTAACGTGTCCCTTTATGATTAATTATTACACATTGGGACTCGTTTTAGGCCAATGAATCTTTTGACCCTGATTGAAGACACCTTAGGACGAGATAACTAATAAACATGTCAATCAATACATCAATAATGTCATCAATATTTATTACCACAATGTATTTCACCTTAGTCAGTGACATTTAATTAAACTCGAGACACCACCATGACCTTTCAGTCATGAATAACCACACCAATTTAGTATGAATTTTGTGATATTTATTCCCTATTGATTACAATTCTACTAATACTTTTATTAGTCTCAAAACCAAGAAACACATAGGGGGTTATTCTAACTTTGGAGGAGTGTTAATCCGTCCCAAAAGTGACGGTAAAGTGACGGATATACCACCAGCCGTATTACGAGTTCCATAGGATATAATGGACTCGTAATACGGCTGGTGGTAAATCCGTCACTTTTGGGACGGATTAACACCTCCTCCAAAGTTAGAATAACCCCCATAGTCACAATATGGCAATTCTGATAAGATTTCATCAAAGCAAGAATCACGAACATCAGAACATAGCAAGACGTGAACATAGGCTATCCTTAGCAGAGTATCATTAGTACATTATTCAACAAAGCATTGATTCAGTCATTTGTATATTTGCGTCCGTTTAGTGAACCCCTCTCAACTAACCTCTAATTAGCATTGGCATGTTGGGCTTCATGCAAAACAATTTAGTAACACCAATTTGGAAAACATGTAACTATGGTATCTGTCAAAAGAAAAGCAGTTGGTACCTAGAAAGGAAAAGCAAACAGACAATCACAATTTCATTGTCATATAGTTACCCTCCAAGTTTGGGCAGCACTCCGGTTTGGTCTTCGTCTTCAGGACATCAGTTGATTCGCCATCAGTCAGGAACTCAGCTCAGGTAAAAGGGGCACTTCCCTCATAAGGAGGTAAAGTGTAAAGGGGCAATCTATGGACAAGGATGGTTCTAATCTGAAATGATCAAGTCACTAAGCAAAGTGACAAAGTTTCTGGATCATAGCAAATCGCTTCATCATCTCTCCCTCTCCTAGTCTCCTACTCCCCAGTTCTGATTTACTTCCTGGTGTCAAGGGTTTTTATCCCCTTTTTGTTGTAAATTCCCCTAGAATTCGATTGGATAAAGGGTTGCACCCCACTATCTTTAACCAATTAACTTTACATTAGGTCACTGAATTTGTCACCCCAAAACAGTTCTCATGCATTTTATTGGTCCTTATGATTGACGTCTTTAGGGGTGAAGGTTCCGGTACGATTTCATCCTTTTGTAATTCTTTGCACATCTTCGGTCAGTGGCTCCATTGTCTGTACAGGTTTAGGCGACCTTGTACCTAACATTAATCTACACTGTTGCATTCAGCTGAAATATTTCTACAAGCAAAACGAGCTACATGAGAACGGATGTACTATAGTTATATTCAGCTTCTAGTTTGGAAAAAACAAGAGTTCATGTCCTTTAGCAAGTCAGCACACTGCACGTTTAGAAAAAAACACATTTAAAATGAGAGTCAAGCAGCTAGGCCTCGACTCATGCTAACTAAGGCCTAAAAGATTCATTAGCAAAACTTTAATAACGTAACCATTAATATTTAGTGTAATACCATCTTCAAATGTAATAATTCATCAACATTAGTCATTTTTATAAGTCCCCGTATACATTGGTGGCCACTCCCCGTTGGCACATTTCAAGTGCACGTTTTTAGCAAAACATATTAATACAGTTTCTATGCATCATTACTGTACATTAGTTCATAAACATTTCATGTTAATATAGATTATATAAGCTACGCTCTCTCAGTACCATTCAAAACCAAAGACTGTTCACGGTGGACAGGTGGTTTTCTGAAGCTAATGCTCCAGAAACAACATGTAGCTAATGAATGAACAAATAAATATTTTTTCTTGATATGGTAATTTTAACTCCAACAATACATGCAAACAGTTAGCTTTAAATGTAAGCTATACACTTTTTCAAAGGAAATATTGCCCAGGTCTATTTCAACATGGATAGCACAAACATCTGTTAATCCGAAAATCCATGCAAATGTGGCCCTTGATTCTATTTCTCCCCACTTCCCTACCCTGACATTGTGGCCTGTATTTATTTGGAATTGGCGTAGGGCAGAACCACAAGTCATCTTCCTGCACTGCCCTACGCCACTGTGAAAAGGCAGGAATGCAACATATCTATGAAATATGGTACATTTCTGTCCTTTCTTCCTGCAATGGTGCACAATTGCCTGTCTAGCACCAATGCAGGCACCCTTGCCCCATTGCACAATGGTGCCTCCATTGCAGGCAGGATTATTTTTGTGCAGGAAGGAGCACCTGTTATGCCTGGTCTGGGGAGTCGTAAGGTTTAGGTGCTGCCTCAGGTTTATGTGATTAAATAAATCTAGGTCAGTGTCAAAATCAATGGTTGTTGCATGGGAAAACTGACTGCAATGCCCATAGAATGCCTCGCATGTGCAGGCTAAGAAAACGCAGCCAATTGTGCTGCTTTGTCTTACTCCATATCTGTGAGGCCACGCAAAGCCAAGTAAAGTGGCTTTGCGTGGCATCACAAAAATAGTTCAGAGGCATGCACCACCAGAGCAAAAAAAAGTGATCCTTTAGTGGCACAAGCCTCTTGTAAATATGCCCCTGTGCATCTTCAACATCACACCAAGTACAAGCTTTTATAGTCGATTTAGGCACATTTTTACACATTTCGCATGTTTTACAAATTCCACAATGAGTTGGACATTGTTCCCACCTGTTGACAAAGTTTCAGGGTATTGTGTGGTTTAATGCCTCTCTTTCTGATCTCTGATTTCAATCAACTTATCCTAATAACACCCAGCCCGGAACATGGCAATGTTGCATTGTTTCACTTTGTTCTGTATGGTCTACTTATCATCAAATTGACCTCAGTGATGCTAAAATGCAGTCTAAATTTTGCAATCTGGATAAGTTGAAAGAGAAGGATTTTAGGTTTCTGTATAAAATTCATGCTCTCTGGGTTAACCAAAAAATCTTGAGGGCCTAGTAGGGATTTGATAAGCATTATGACTTCTACAAAACTAGCCAAGGAAAATGGTGAGGTTAGTTGGATGCACAATCACAATTAATAAGCTTTCTTGCAGCTGCTTTTTGAACATGTTGAAGGAGGTCAATTGTTTTGTGAGTGTCCCAGAGTTTGCAAAGTGAGATTGCAATAGTGAATTAACAATAGGGAAAATTGTAACATTTGATAAAAAGTGTGCAGATAGAAGAAACATGCCAGCTGTTGAGGGGAGAAGAGTTCAGTACCATAGTTTTCAGATTTCTCACTACTACAACTGACTTTGGAATACTCTCCATAGAAGTTGGCCATGTGTTCACTCAGTACCATTTGGTGACTGAGTAAGCAAAATATCCACCTTAGATAAATCAATCAATCAGGATTTATAAAGTGTGGCTAATCACCTGTGAGGGTATATAGGTACTACTAAGGGCTTCAATTGAACATCCAGGTCTTGTGTCCTTTCCTGAATTCCAGAAGAGATAATGAGGTTCATAGGTCAAGCGGGAGGTTGTTTGAGGATTTCACAGTGAGGTAGGAGAGTCCTTCACTGTTGCTTTGGCTGATGCTGGGGGTATGTGTGAGGGAAAGGAAAGTGGAGCACAGAGGTCTGGAGGGCTGGTGGAAGTTCAGGTGGAGGTTGATGTATGCTGATCCTTTCTTGTTAATGGCTTCATAGGTGTGGAGCAGCATCTTGAATTACCATCTTTTTTGAATGGGGTAGAGTGGAGCTTTTTGAGGTAGGGGTGGTGAGGGACCATTTGGGGGAGGTCTAGGATGAGTCTGGTCACTAAATTCTGTGTGGTCTGTAGTCTCTTCAGGAAGTGCTTGATGATTCCTACTTGGAGTGTGTTGCCGAAGTCCAGCCTGCCAGTGACTAGGGCTTGAGTGACAGTTTGTCTGTTACAGATGAGGCTTTATTTGAAGATGTCATGGAGAATGCGAAAAGTGAGGAAGCAGGCAGAAGGGACTGCGTTGATCTGTTTTTTTCATGGTGAGCTTTTTGTCCAGGATGATGCCAAGGTTGCATGCGTGACCTGTCAGAGAGGGTGCTGGTCCTAGTTCAGGGGCCAGCAGGAGTTGTTACATGGGGAGGTGTTGTTATGGAAGATAAGCCCATTCTGTGTGAGTTTTAGGTAGTTGTTTTTCATCCAGTCAGCGATATCCATCATGCACCTGTGGAAGCTGGTCCTTGTGATTGAGGGGTCATCTGATAATGAGTGTATGAACTTGGTGTTTTCTATGTAGGATATGATATTCATTCTCTGGGACCTGACAATGTTGGCCAGGGGAATCATGTAGATGTTGAACAGTGTAGGGCTCAGTGGCGAACATTGAGGGATATCCCTGGTGATGTTCTTAGATTCCGAGGTGCAAGGTGGTTGGTGGATTCTCTGGGTTCTGGATTCTCTGGGTTCTTACAGTGAGGAAGGAGGCGGTCTGGTTAAGGTCTGGTTAAGGGCATCTCCTTGGATGAAGTGTGTGGGGGGGAAACAGTCTCAAATGCTGCTGAGACATCGGCATTTCTCTCCCTGGTTGTTAATAGTTCTGATGTCAGTGGCTGTGATCAGGCCTGTTTTGGTGCTTTGGTTGGTACGGAGTCCAGTTTGGGAGGGTTGTTGATCGCCAGGTGTTCTGTGAGATGGTGGTTGATGGCCTTTTCAAAGATTTTGGTGGGAAAGGGCAGCAGTGAGATGGTACAGTAGTTCTTGAGATCCTTGCTGTCAGTGGAAGGTTTCTTGAGAATGATTTGACGTCTGTGTGTTTTCATATTTCAGGGAAGGTGGCTGTGATTATGGATGTGCTGAAATGGTGGTGAGCTCGCTGCTGAAGATTTTGCTCCTGAGGTTGAAAATGTGGTAGCGATAGGAGTCTGAGGATGCTCTTGAGTTGACGAAGCTCATGATGGCTAGGGTGTTTTGTGTGGTGAGCTAGTCCAAGACACTGAGCAGGTGGTCAGAGATCGCATTGGGGTTTGCAATCATGGGAGCAAGGAGGCTGAGGGTGATGGCTGTGGATTGGGATTCGACGTTTTAGTAGATGGTGGAGATCTTGTTATTGAAAAAGTTTGAAAAGTTTCTGGGAAGGGGTGATGTTTTTTAGGAGTTGGTAAACTGTCTGATGAAGTTAAAAAGTCATTTTCTATGGTTAGAGCTGGCTTTGATGCAGTTGTCTAGGGCACTCCTTTTTGTCTCTTTCAGTTGTTGGTGATATTGGTTGAAGGACGACTTGAAGCGGGATCAGTCTGTGGGCTTCTTGCTGGTGCGGCATCTCCTTTCTAGTCGTTTGCAGTTGAGTTTTCTGGTTCTCAGTTCTATGGTGTACACCTAAACTATTTGGAGGGTCTCTAGAGTTTGGGTGGCTTAACGGTGTTGACTCGGTGATCAAGGAGGAGAAGTTCTTGACAGCCTGTTCTACGTTGGTTGCGGTGTCAGGCGGGAGTTGTTGAGGGTGTTAGTCCACTAGCTCACTGATGGGTTATGTTTTAAATTATTTTTCTTAGTGGCATTGAAGGAAAGTTTTTGGAATGCTCTACTCAGGTTAAAAATGTTGATATCGGATTAATCAGTGTGCACAACAACAACACACCTTAATACACTAATGACACATTTTCACACATAAATGAAGTCACATCACCCCTTTTGGATTCCCCTGTCATGAACTCTCCATCATCCCCGGCACATAGGTACGTGGTCAGGCAGGCTCTGAGACTCAGGCCTGAAATGTCATGACAGACAGATCACAGGTGGGCTAACAGTTGACCGTCAAACACAAAAGCTAAGGTCAGATCCCATATATACGCAACAACACTACAATGGTCACTAGAGATTGACCCAAATGCAGCACAAATAGCCAGAGGGACGAATGCATGCCCAAAACACCATAAGGTTGGATGCCACATGTAATAGGTATACTTAGCCAATCAGGACACAGCACGCACAGCACGCGCAGTGACCATGCACCCCTCAGGCCAGACACCTGGACACATACTCGCTGGCCAACATAGTGTCCATGTCAGGTCGAGGCCCACCTGCATTCCCTGTCTGGAAAATGTATCTATGACTCCTTGTCAACTATTCACATATTTCACCAGGGAAAGAATGCTTTATGGGTTTATTGCTCCTAGAGAAATAGATACAATGAGCTTCATTTCAATGCACTATTAGAGACAGTCCTCAGACCCCAGTGCCTTAACTGCTCTCCCAACTGTAATGTTTAATTAAATGAACCATTTCCTATTTTGTCAGATGCCTATTGTTTCTTGTTTTTCAAGGTAAATTCTCATTTGAACAACAGAAATGTTAAAACGTATCTGCATGTCAATCACATAGATGTCTACAATATTAGATCCATGCTTTAAGCTCAAAAGAGGGCGCAAATGTAGGCTACAAGGAAGAAGAGAGAGTGCTAAACACGGAGGAACTCCCCAACCCAGGGATTCAAATTCTGAAGCAGAGTCCTTGTTGGTCAGCCTGAGAACTGTTAGTCAGCCACTGTAGTACTCAACCCACTACTGTACAATGAGAAAAGAGAGGAAAGATTAATTTGATGGACGGTGGTGTCAATTGTGAGTGATAAATTCATAAGTATCACCACAGGACACCTTTGCCATCCATTACACCATGGAGAACATCGACTATAAACGTCCCTCCCATTTCTGTACACATCCCTGTCTTAAACCTTCCTTGCTGGTTATCCAAGATTCCATTCGAATTAAGAAATGTCTGGAGCTAAATAGTCAGTTTTATTTATATATGCAATGAGGGAAATGGGTGTGACATTAGTAAGGTCCTCAGCACTGTGCATTGTCTTCTATAAGGATTGGACATTGACACATAAGTTCCTCTTTAAGGGCCAGATGTAGCAAAGTTTTGCGAGTCGCAAATGGCCCGAATCACTATTTGCGACTGTGCAAAATCGGAAATGGGATGCAAAAATCCCATTTCCGACTAGCAAAAAGCGATGCGAGCCGTTACCATATGCAATAGTAACTCGCAAATTGCGACTAGTCGCAAAAAGCCCAGTTTGCATGTCCCATTTACCACTAACTCAGAGCAGGTGGTAACCATTACCAAAGTATAAAAGGAGACCCAGAAGGCATCTGGGTTACTCAAGATGGCGGAGATATACCTGATAGCAGTGAGGAGGAGAGTCCACGCAGCCCAGCAGAGGAGGAGGAGGGGCCAGAGACAGGAGAAGATTTATAGAACAAGGCAGACTCTGTTCCAGCAAACTGAGGAAGAGATATTCGATAAATACTGCCTTAGCAGCACAGCCATACTAGAATTAATTGATTTACTAAAACCACAGCTAGAACACCAGACTCTGCGCGGTTGCGCCATCCCTATGCATGTGCAAGTGCTATGCTCACTGCACCTCTTGGCCTCAGGGAGCTATCAGGGGGTCATTGCTGTGGCAGGTGGGGTATCTCAAAGTGCAGTGTCAAGGTTCCTCAGGGCCTTCCTAGATGACATACTCACACACATGTCTCACTTCATATACCTAACCAGGAATGAGGCAGAAATTAAAAGGACCAAGCTGGACTTTTACCGGATTGCCAACTTTCCCCATGTCATAGGATGTGTAGAAGGAACACATATTCAAATATGCCCCCCTGCAAACCTGGAACATATGTTCCGCAACAGAAAGTGTACCCACTCACTCAATATTCAGGTTGTTTGTGACGCCCATTATGTCATCACTGACATTGTTGCAAAATTTCCAGGCAGTACCCATGACTCATACATTTTTAGGCACAGTGGGATACACCAACGCCTGGAACGTGGGGAGTTTGGAGACGGATATCTCCTAGGTAGAGCTGCATACACCTTGCAGACATACACACAGGTCACTGTGCACAGCAACCAGGACTTTCTAACAGTGTAATGTTTGTGCCTAACAGGTGACAGTGCATATGCTCTACGGCCATGGATAATGACTCCGTTCTTAACACCCAGCAATGAATGTGAGAGGCGATACAACAGTGCACATAAGAGGACCAGGAACCTTATTGAACGCACCTTCGGATTACTGAAAGCAATAATTAAGATGCCTCAACCGCAGTGGAGCTGCCCTCCAGTATACCCCCATCACAGCATTCAAAATTGTTGTCGCATGCGCCATCCAGCACAATATTGCCACCCGACGTGGGCTACCTCTCACCCCTGCAGACCCAGATCCTGAGGATGAAGAGCAAGAGCAACCACATCGCCATCATGGGGATCGGAGTATAGCTAATCAAGGCAGACTGAGACGGGAACACATCGCAAACCAATACTTTGGAAGGTACGTGTCAACTCCAACCATACACTCACCTACTGACCAAAAACTCAATTTCTTAAGTGGAACAAAAAAACTATTTAATGTGTGCAGAAATACAACTATTTACAATTACTAATTGTTCATGGTCATCTAAATGCAAACCATGCATGGGGCACATTGCTGTCATGTGCCATATCATCAGGGACAGGGTTATGTCTATGTCCTACGGCGGCCCCTGACAGCCTGGCTGGTCCCTGGTGGTTCTGCAGTGCTCTGCCTGGTACTCCCACTCCGGAGCACCCTAGTGTCACTGGCAGAGACACTGCTCACTGTAGAGCCCTCCTCGCTGTCCTGGGGTGTGTCCCCTGTGCCCCTGGACAGATGCCGTGCCTCCATTAAGTCAATCATGTGTGTGATCCAGCCCAGGCCCCTAGCCACATCTCCTGCAAAATGGCCCATTTCGACTTGGAGGCCAACTGTCCTTCTCGACAGGCCAGTGGTGTTCACATCCAGTCTGCCAATTGATGTGGCCATCCTGTCAAGCCTCTGTAGCAGCTGACGGTCCCTGCGCCGCCCACCCTCGCCCTGTGCCAGTAGTCCTGCCACCAGATCCCTCATGGACAGGGCTAGGTCCCCAGTGTTTGTGGCAATAACGTCTATTCGGGAATTTAGCTGCTGCATGCTGGCCTCGTTGTTTCTGACAAAGCGGTGCAGTACACCACTAATCCGCCCTAATATATTGTTTTGCAGGCGCTGACCACGGAGCAGCTGTGCCTCGCTGTTGGTGGTAGATGGACGGCCGGACGCAGCCTGCAGCCCTGCTCTCCTGTACCTGCGCCGCCTGCGCAGCGGTGGCTGACCTGTGTGCTCTACTGTGCCACTCCTGCCTGTTGCTGGCGCAGCCTCCTGAAACACAGTGGCAGCAGGTGTGGACATCACAGGGATTGTGTTGGTCATGCAGGTGGGAGTGGTGGCAGCTCCTGTGCTGTCCTCATGGGGCTGGCTGCTGTGGGTTGTGGTGGTGTCTTGTGGGAGACCTGTGGGGAACAGACTGTCAGTGTCTACTATCTGTTGCATACTTCCTAATAAACAATTGCCTATGAACTGCCTACTTGACTAC
Organism: Pleurodeles waltl; assembly: GCF_031143425.1. NCBI lineage: Eukaryota > Metazoa > Chordata > Amphibia > Caudata > Salamandridae > Pleurodeles > Pleurodeles waltl. Next base: position 317,534,262 of record NC_090444.1, read on the forward strand.
ATTTCCCATAATGCATCATTCTGGTGTTTGCTACCCTGAAATGGAGCTATCTTGGTTGAGCATGCCCCTGTGTACATGGTGGGTTGGGGTATGGCATTGATAGGGGTACAGGCATATCACATGGTACTCACCGGTTGATGTAGTGGGCTCAGAGGTGTCCAGATCTCCAAATCCTGACACTGCCGCCTGCTCCAGGGTCTCCTCCACCCTTTCTTCCAGGGGTGTGGGTGGTGGTACAGATGATGGTCCCCCTCCTGTGCCTCTCATATCCCGGAGCCTTTCAGCCACCCTCTCCTTGGTCCGGGAGCGGAGGTCATACCACCATTATTTTTATCTTTTCCACACTCCTGTGGCTCACCACCAGGGAGTTAATTTTTTCTTGGATCTCCTGCCAGAGTTGTTTTTTGTGGCTTCTGGCACATTGAGGGCTGCCTTTCCGAATAGTTCATCATAGTGCTGACAGCATTCGTCTGTCAGCACCTCCAGCTCCTTCTCTGAGAATTTTAGTTTTCTTTTTCTAGGAGTTTCTTCCATTGTAGCTGCTGTTCCTCCTGTTTGCAGTCCAGCAGTTGAAAATGGGTGTGGTCCTCCCTCCTCCCAGGTGTATTTGTAAACTTCCTGGCTGTGATGTCATCATCATGTGCCAGGAAGTGTTTCCAGAGTGTTCTGGAGTGGTTTCTGGAGTGTTCTGCAGCACCTGCAATCAATTTACATGGTACTCGCAATTTGCGACACCCACTCGCAAACTGCGAGTTCGTTTTTTGCGCGGTCGTAAAAAGCGACCTCGCAAACAGCGGACTCGCTATATGCGTTGCGACTCCGGGTGCGAGTCGCAAATTGTACACTGACATTGTACCTGCATTTCTATTAACGACACGCAATTTGCGAGTCGCACATTCTCGCAAATTGCGAGTCGTTAAGTTTTTTTGTACCTACATCTGGCCCTAAATTCTTCCATTGCATACCTGGAGTTCAAAGAACAAATGATTATCTGTGTTGCAAATGTCAAGGAGACAACCTAAAGGTGTTTTGTGGTGGCTTGTCTAATTTCTCCTGTAGACTGCATTTCGTGATCTTTTTTATTTTTCAAGAAGAAAGGATGATGAAGTACCTACAAATTTCTGAGAGTGAGTAACATATCTTTTATCTAGTATCTCAGAAGACATTATCAGCAGACTGACACTTTTAAGTATGATAGACTTTTTATCTTTATCCCTGATTGTGCAATTATACTTTCACATGTTTTGTGTAGCTCAACTTAAATGCCAGTCTATGCATTCTCCACAGACAGATTACTATTTCAGATTTAAACTCAGGGGGGAGGAGTATTTAATTTTCAAGTGGTAATTTTCAGTTTTACCTGATTTGCCATTTGGCAATCACTTCTAGAGCAGTAGCTGAACTTTTTTACATTTCATTTTTATTTTTCAATTACTTTTCACTTACTCTACTTTTCCTAGCTTATTTGTCTAACTAAGTAGTCAATTTATCCAGCTTAGCTTTTTCTACAGTCTATCTGGGGAGATAGTTTTCAAAATGTGTATAACTAGAATGTTGAGTTCACTCACATTCCTTGAATTAACTGCTCATTAGATCAGAAGGCTACAAAACCACGAAAAATGGTTTAACAATTGACATTACTGCATTTGGGTATACCATACAGTGTTTGGTGAACCAAATGACAAGTTTAAGTTGTACTCCGCACATGAGTTTTATTACCAACTAAAAGTTGCATAGTAAGGGAGTCCCTAAAACCTTCAAACGTACAATGCCCAATCAAAATCATGTACCTGTCAACATGCTTCAAACCTTCCCTTACCTTATCAATATACATTACAGCCATTCAGATAAAGATAGATTAAGCACATGACCCTGCTAGCATGCAACATTACATTACAGCCATGTACCAGACTAGGGCAGCCTGTCTAGGAAGCAAACTTAAAAGGCTTGGAAATGGATAACAGACCATATAGGTCAAGGAAAACAGTAAAGTCACTTGGTGCAACCATACATCCATACATATAACTTGCAATACAAATCCTTACCAGGAGCAGACTCATTTAACATTCACATTAACTGCACATGCCATTAGTAAACTATGTTTCAAACAAAGAAAATTCTACTTACTACAGGGAACCATACACAATTAAACAAATGCATGCAACCAATCTTTGAAACCCTAACAAGCTACAGTACCATATTGATTGTAGATAGTTCTACACAAATGATGGTATATAATAATAATGTATACATTTTTTTCATAATTCATATTTAGTAAATTCCACCAGTTAACACTTATAGGTTTCTAGGCTAAATAGAAATTTGACCACAGTGACAAGATTTCAGTCACATGCCAGAACCAAGATTAGGAGAGGTGGAACCTGTCACCATGGAAAATGGTACTAATTCCCTAGTGATTGAGGAGCCTTTCCATCTGTAGTCTTCTTTATCACCACCAGGGATCAGGATGAGTATCAGAAATCTAGTACCCTGTGAAAACTCACTACACTGTTTGACAACAATGACCCTTTGTGCTGCAACCACCCGCACAAACTGGTGAGCTCCTCAGTGGCGGGGCCACCACTTCTGCCTGGACACAGGCTCTGTACCCAGACTGACCGCATCCATGGTTTACTACTAGAGAGGAAGTGCTGGATTCATGGGTACAGGGCGGCTGAGACAAGTATACTTGTAGAGACTTCAGGTTAAGGCACGTCACTAAGATCCTGACATTAGTTAAAAGCAAGACATGTAATACTATAACCATAGAAAGTAGACTGAGATAATATCAACTCAACAGTCATTACGGTAGATTAATAAAGGCAGTAGGTGGTCTGCATCAGAGAGGATTTTTCACCATCCTTGCCTTTAAGGAACACATGAGACTAACATTTAGCAGCAGATTATCGTCATTTTTTTTACGCAACTCCGGCGCAAACTTAACACCATATTTATACTTTGACGCTAGATCCGCCTAGCGTCAATATTTCAGCTTGAGTCATTTTTTGGATGCGTGAAACCACCTTGCGTCAATGAGATGCAAGGTAGGTGTTCAGCATTCAAAAAATGACTCAAACACCCATGCACCTTATTTACCCAACCGGGCAAAAATGACGTACAGCTGGGAAGCGGACCCGAAAAATGACGCAAAGCCTGATTTGCATCAAGTTTTAACTTCTAGGTCAGGGCAGGTGTTAAAATGGGGCAAACACACCACTACTTAAAGAAAACTCACAGAAGCAACATCATAGCTCAAGAAGGATGACATGGAGGTGCTACTCATGCAGCATTCCAGACGGTGCAGAGCACAGGAACAACAGCAGCAGCTACCACCATACCAACGTGGACCCCAAAGACAACGCAGAAGGCAGGAGAGGCTATTCAGGACCAGAACAACCCTCCTGGTACTCAGGGAACAGGATATCATCCAGAGGTACACACTTACCTGGCAAGCTTACAGCAGCTACTGCCCTAAATTGAGCTATAGTTAATAGCCAGCCTGCACACACCCCACTTTATTCCACCGGAGACCAAGATGCTAGCTGTCCTGTACATGTTGGCAAGTGGCTCATTCCAATTACGAGTGCCATGGTTGCTGGGGTATCACAGCCCTCATTCTTCACCTTCCTTCCCAAGGTTCTTGATGCTATCATCTCCATCACACCCTGCCACATCAGCTTCTTCAACACACAGCAGAAGCATCAGGAGACCAAACAGGGGTTTTACCGAATACATGGCTTCCCGCATGTGCTTGGTGCCATTGACAGTACACATGTGTGGATTGTACCACCTGCTGCAACCGAGCACCTATACCGCAACAGAAAGCACACCCCCTCCATAAATGTGCAGGCCATTGTTGACCACCAGGGATTGTTCACCAACATCATGGCAAAGTATCCTGGGAGTGTACATGATTCCTTCGTCTTCCGCCACAGCACCATCAATCGGCACTTCCAGAATGGACGATATGGTAATGGGCTTCTTGTCGGTAAGTCCAGAAACCTAGTAATATACACACAGCACAGCAACCCTGTAGGACGCACAAGATATGCACCACTACATTGACATGTGGCCAGGAAGACACTGAGGTGTGACACTGGTAGTTATGTTTGATAGCCTGATCCAAGGGGATTCACACCTATGGACAAATGACGGCAGCCAATAACAATAGATGCGACCCTAGAGCCACAAGGGACCAATTTAAAACCACACAGTGACAATGACATGGCCTGCACTGGCAGTACAACTTGGAAGATTAGCCATTCAATATCACATAAGGCCACATAGTCAATCTCAATCCCTTCCAAGACAATATGTACTGTGTCAGGGGTTAGCAATGTGTGTTACTGCAGGTCAAACACCATGAGACACATAGCATGATGATGCTGACTCAAATGAAGGTGACATTGAATTACTGAGGCAGTACCAGCATTTCACCTCACTCCTGGTGTGACATTGCCAGCTAGCAATAAGGAAGTGGACTGTGCTATGAAAATGTGTTGATGTGACACTAATGCAAAGTGCACACTGCTGCACATACTGAAAGAGACAATTCCCCATCTACATAACAGATGTACAGGGAGATTGCCCTTCCTGCACACATACATCCACCTCCACAACCATGTTAGCCAGCTCACCTGGAGCAAGTTCAGTAGTGTAGGTGCATGGTTGCACATGAGCCACTGGCAGAGCGAACAAAAAAGGTTTGCATAGAACTAGTCACACATGGGACAGTTGTGCATTGTCAATACTGAACACCTCAGTGCTGCTAACATACGGAGATGTGTTGTGCATTGTCACCCAGCCTCATCAAAGGGCCTCACTGTTGCATTTCATCTGCAATGACATATGTCTAACTGGATGGTATGTCCAGGCCATGTAGTGCAACCATGTTACCACCACAGTGGAATCTATTGTGTGTGTGGAAGTATCATGTCACCTCCAGTGAACGCACACTAAAACATCTTGCTCACTACATAATGTATGGGAGATAAACACTGAACTGCAAGTTTGAAAATACACCAGAAATATCAGGTCAATTAGCCAAACACAAGTGTTTGAAGCCAAACAACCCAATGCAGAAAGAACCTCACAGAAGCCCAGGATCCCATACAATACCACAAACACATATGAGTCACAGATGGCACAAGATAACAACTGCCATGCAAAATGACATTCCTGGTGCAAGCAACAACAAAATACTTACCCCTATTTTTTCATTCAGCTGATCAAGATTACGGGATCCAGCCATGGATCATGACCCCATTTGCCAACCCAAGCACAGCACTAGAGCGTGCCTATAATGAGGCACATCGGGGGGGACACACCATTGTTGAATGGACTTTTGGCATCCTAAAGTCCAGATTCAGGTGCCTGGACATCACCGGAGGCAGCCTCCTATATCCCCAAGAAATGGTCTCCAAGATCATTTTGACCTGTGCCATCCTGCACAACATTTGTGTTCGGAGGAACATCCCCCCTATATGTACCTGAACTAGAACTGCCTGAAGAGGTGGATGCTGGCTGGGAAAATGAGGGGAAACATCTTAACCCAGCTGCAGGAATACGTCGCAGACAACAGATAGTCCAAAGCTTTTTTCAATTATAGTCACTATCAACACATTGTTACGATATGGAATTAAACACCTCACTTCATCACTCAATCCTGCTCTGGGTAATTTTTTATGCATCACATGTTCTCTAGGAATCAGAGTATTACCTCAGGGAGCATTTCAGAAAGACAAATTTGACTACTTCTATACAGCAAACATCACACACAGTTTGTATGAAAAACATATTTTCTATTTCACTTTTGAAGGGCAAATTCATAGGACCACAGCTATGAGATACATCCATGTTGTCAACATGGTCTATTGCAGCATATGACACACAACTATGACATCATCAATCATAAGATAAATAAGCGCAACATACATGAGGCAGTGGATGTGAAATAGCATTGGAAACAGGAATGTATGACCAGACCCTTGACACCAGTAAGTATGACATCAGCTACCTCTGCAAGGAGCTTGTGTGACAAGAAGTGCATGAATCCAGACAATGGATAGCACGAGTGTCCCAGGTATGACAAGCAATGCTCACAAGACATGCCCTGCACAGTTCATCCCAGGGAATATGTCCTGCCACTTCCATGTTTTAAGTTTCTGACCCCCCTTCTCCAGGGGGCATTGTAAATGGACTATCTGTACCCTGGGAATCATCATCTACACTCACCCAGACTCGACATTCTGACTCCTGTGTGCTTCCCTTTTTTTAGTATGGCATGCCATAGTTCAACATCAGCCTGCATGGACTTCATGTCCCATAATGCACTGGCTGGTAGTCGGTAACACCTGTAATCTTCTGTCCATTGCTTCCCATGGGAAAAGTCTGGTTGGCCCCTTATACTGCATTCTCACCTCCAGGACTTGTGAGAGACTGAAGCTGCACACACCTGTGAGGGAGCCTGGGTGACAAGTGGTTCATCAAACCTGAAAATGGATCACACGAGTGTCCCAGGTATGACAAGCAATGCTCACAAGACGTGCCCTGCACAGTCCATCCCAGGGAATAAGTCCTGCCACTGCCATGTTGTAAGTCTCTGACCTCCGTTCTCTAGGGGGCGCTGTAAATGGACTATCTGTACCCTGGGAAACATCATCTACACTCACCCAGACTCCCATTCTGACCCCTGTGTGCTTCCGTTTTCAGTATGGCATGCCATAGTTCAACTACATCAGCCTGCATGGACTCATGTCCCATAATGCACTATCTTGTAGCCAGTAAGACCTGTAATCTTCTGTCCCTTGCTTCCCATGGGAAAAGTCTGATTGACCCCTTATACTGAATTCTCTACTCGAGGACTTGTGAAAGACTGAAGCTGCACACACCTGTGAGCTCTCTCATGCAGCCCAGCCATTTGACTCTGCCCCAGCTTTGCTGCTGCCTGGAGCTGCTTAGAAGCTGCCATTCCCTGAAGCTCCTTGTTGTGCATTGGAGTACAAATAATTTGTGTACCAGAACCCTTGTTGGATTGTGTTACAGTGCTGGGTACCCTTAAATTGCTCTTTGTTTCCACAGTGTTGTTCCTGCTTGTTCCAGTCAGACTCTGCTCCCTGTTTTCCTGCCTTCTTCATGTTTGTTCCTGACAGAGCCTGCTTCCTGTTAGCCAGACTGGTTCCAGTTTTTGCATCACCTAGAGCCATTCCCTGTGCCTACATTTGCCTCATAGTTGGTTTCCATGCCCTCCGTTTCCTATTGGGGTATTGTGCCTGGTAAGTCTACGATCAGTCCTCAACTGTATAGAATAGTATACATTTTTTTTATACTGGCAAATCCTGCCCCCATCCTTTGACTGATTTTGCAAGTATTCATTATGCCAAACAGTGACACTGTGCTATGGCTGTTTTCCTGGATTTGGTACCGTGCCTCCAGCCCAACAAACAGGGGCTGGTAATGTGTATGTAAGGACAATCCATGTTTGTGCTCTGACGGTCCAGACACAGATTCACTTCTGCCACCACCTTTCGATGGGGCTTGCATGGTGACTAGCTGTGAGATTCATCTGCACAGAGGCACTGATGTTCCCTGTTGCTGTTGGAAGTTCAGAGCCCTAGAGTGTACAAATGTAGTGATGAAACCTGCATGTTTGTCCATTACTGATCTGTAACATATTTGTCCACACCAAGGTTGCTCTGTCTTCACTCTTCTGTATTTTCCACTGTACCATAGCTGCCCTATCCCTTGTATGTCTTTAGATGGTCTTCGGCCTTAGGTCAAATCTGCTTTGAAAGATATTCTGTGAACTCAAGGTTTGGCTCCACAGACTCCTGACTAGACCTGCACGTAACTGTTACACCATGGAGGTCAATACTGGCACAGGATACACATGGCCACACACTTGAACTGGACACTTTTGAGCAATGAACCTCTGAACTGGGCTGCTGGTCCACCATAGCCACAGGAGGAACATAGGTAATTTACATTAGTCAAAATGTGGTGTACATAACAATTTATGATTGGAATTGAGGCTCTGTGTCGCAAACACTGTACCTACCAAACATGTTCAAATGCCTGACTCCTGGGTAGTATACACACAAGTGACCATGAAGTGGTAGACAACAATTCATGACATGTGAGGGGTAACATATCTGACATAGCCCTCATCAGCCATCCTCGATCTTACCTGTGTATTGTTTGTTGTGGGAAATGATTGTCCCCAAAGTCAAGCAACTACACACAGCAAAAGAGTCAACACATATTACAAACATGTATCATGACTGTTGTACCTCATTTCTTGGCATCTGATGGTGATACACATTTGTAAAACTTACATACATGAACATGACGCCAAATGTATAGCATGCCGTTCCAACAGTCAATTCACACACAAAACACACAGACCATGATTCATATTTTTGTAGTGTAGCCTTGCTGTCCTATATTGATGCAACACCTGCGCAAACTAAAAATTTCATTTTAATTTCCAAAGTTTGCGCTGCTGTTGCATCAGTTAAAAAAGCTAATCCTGCACAATGATATTAGTAATGTGGGCCGCAGAAGCATGGTCTACCACATGTGGCCAAACACTAGAACACACACTGCAGGTCATACCATCCTATCTTTGTCTAGTTATAGGCTGCATGCATGTTAAAATATGAAAATTGATGCAAACACAGTTTGAGTCAGAAAGTTTTATACAATGCATCATAAAATGACACAAATGCTCAAATTACATCAATGGGTCCCTAGTGTTAATTCCACCAGCGCACCCCAGACATGTGCATATCCATTGAAAATGTATTGATCCATGAATGCATGGGATTTTGACGCCTATGCGTCAAAAACTTTGATGCAAACTACGTAAGCGTCAAAAAATTACATGCAAGAGAGAAAAGAGGCCGAAAATGAGACAGGAAGGGATGTAATGGGATATCCTGTTTACAGAAATGGTACAGTGGGTGTACTTTCACTTTGCAGTCTGTGATTTTTCTAGACTGTATGGCTGTGTGTTGGCTTGCTCTTCTGTGGATTTTGTAATTTTTTCTCATGTGTAGTCTATCTTTTGTCTTTTGGTGTTTAGTAACTGTATTTTGTACCTGTGTAAGTGTTTTTGTGTCTTTTTTTTGTTGTTAGATCTGTATTTTACTGTTGGGGCTCTGTTTGTGGGTAGGATTAGTTGGGGTAGTTTGGGGTCTTTAATTGGGTTATATAAGTTTCCTTTTTTCTACCTCCTTTCCCTGTTTTTCCTATTTACTGCAAAAAATTGTGTTTTGTACTATGTCGGAAAGGGCACGGCTGGGGCGCATGGGTTAGGAGGAGCTTGTGCATTTGTGTGGCTGGTGTGCCACTTCCTCCCCATGATGTTGGAGGCTGGGGGCCGTGTGATACAGGGGTATCACATGGAGGCAAGATGGCTACGGTGGGCAAAGGTAGTCTTCCACCTGAGGAGGATATGTAACACCGCATGGAATGAGCACCAGCTGAAGCATCTCTGGGCTGACCTGGTGGCCCGAGAGCAGGACCTGCTGGACCACCTGGGTGTGGTGATTGGTGGCCCTGTTGGTGAGTATCACATTGACAAATGTGTACAGTTGAATGGTCCGGAGTGACAGTAGCAGATGTTGTAAAATGCTGCATGTAATGTTTGTGGGCATGTGGAATGTAAGTTGAACAATCTGTAAGAGTACCAGGAATGTGATGTATTACACATGGTAATACATGGTAACAATGCAGTCCACAGTTACGTTGAACCATGTCCGAACAGTATTCAGGTCCATATGAACCAAGCTCTTTATAACCTTCACTAATGTATAAGTTCACTGATTTCTTGTGTTTACGTCAGGACAAATAATCATTCACATGGACAAACCCAAATGGCCCATTCTGCAACTCGATTGCACAATCACAAAACAGGGTCTTGTAGAGGAATTTAGGATTAGGCGTTGAAATCTTATCATTGAGTCGCAGGCCCCTATGACATTTTTTTCTTGGGCACAATTCCCGAGACTGAGTTATTGCAGTTACCATCTGTGTCACATTGGTGCCAACCCATTTTCAAATGGGGAAGGGTCAGCATGGGATCCCCCCTCTTTGTGTATGCATGGCCACAAACTTTCTGAGCATGAAGTTGTGCAAGGGACCACTGACTGCTTTCATAATTCTATTTTAGTGATGAAATAGGTTGTTAAATTACTTTCTGTACACCGCTGCTGAAATACAGCTACATTTCAACCAATGTAAGCATCTCAATATGAAGGCAGTCACAGACATGGTGGTCTGCTGAGCTCAGCAGGCCAGCATTCCTGTGAGGGCCGGCATTCCCAAGGGGTTTTCAAAATGAGACCTACCTCATCATGATTGAAGAGGTAGGTCATTTGCTACCTCGTTTTTCATTTGCAAACTGTGTCATTTCAGGTGTTCTACCTCTGATTATCCATCTTGCTAATTGCTGAGCCTTGCAATGTGTGATTCACAATAACTGATATAGGTACACATGGCCCTGAGTGACACATTTTGGGTGCAGTGACTACACCTGTGCCCATGTATTCTGTCAATGATGATCAACGAAGACACTGTCAGCATACATTATTTTGCGGTTTTGGAACAGCAAAGTGGCCAATCCATGTTTAGCGCTACATTGTCATAATTTCACACACAGGATCCCTGCAATCATGTTGTCATGGGGGCATATACGGCTTAGGGGACACTGCCAATTGGGCATATGTAACCTACATACAACACTGGCACATCTATTATGGACCACTGAAAGCACGATAATTCCTGAAACCCACATGTCCATCACACAGTTACTCATTGTCTCTTGATGCACAAGCCACAATACTTTAGTCAATGGTATTGCAGTGCACCAGGAACGTTGCATTGCAATTGTCACCCAATAACAAATGATGAAATGGAGTACCATCTGAAATAGATTAGCCACAAAAATGTGTAGTCGTGTTTAGCAGCACATAATTGTTAGGGCCAGTGCATGTGTGCATATGTGTGTCTATCACTCACTGGAGTGACAGTGTCAATGCAAATTTGGCGTAGTATGTCTGTTGGAGTGTCTACATGCCTGATGTGCAGCTCTCATATAAAATGTCACACACTGTGATTTGTTGTCCCCACGTTTGTACAGTGATCAGACATTGAGCATATATCTCCCTTCCATGTTTTAAAGGTGGACCAGCCCCCCTACACCATTTGTGAAGTGGCTCGATTCGAGGACCCAGATGTATCCAGTAAGTGTGAAAATGTTTGTCCTGTGTTGTGATTGTAGCTGTTGTGTGACTGACTCTTGTGTGTTGGACTCATTGCAAGATATGATGAGCTGCCATGTGATCAACTATGTGACTTGACTGGAGGCTGACATAGTGTTCCATGGAAGAGTTAGACATTCACTGGCAGAGAGTCATATTTTGGGAGTCTAGTGCTGTACAATAGGCATGGGCAGGTGAACAAGGTGATTTGTAGCCACATGTATGTCCACTTTTGATTTGGAGGTGGTCCAATGTCATCATTTAGTCAGGAAGTCATACCCTAATACACACCAACAGTGATGTATCATTTTAACACACAAAATTGTGCATCCCTGGAATGTAATAAACATGTAGGACTGTATGGGTGACTGTCCCCCAGCATCTAGCCCCATATGTTGTACTCCATTTACGTACAACTTATGTGTTATGTTATAGGCGTGCATGCAGGTCAAGGCCAGATGTGTGCGTGCATCAATGTGGGTGATTTAGGAAATGTGATTGACTCACTCCTAGTTGGCAGGCCTCCGTACATGTGTTCCACTCACTAAATCCATGTACAGATGGACAAAGGTTAGTGGTTGTCCTTGATGGTTGAAAATATGTATTGCATGCCCATCCCCCCTGAGGCACAGGGTTAGAGAGAGAAAATATATGTAGCTAGGTGTGATGATCACAGTGTATATGACAGACATGTAATTCAAGCATGCATGTGTGCCAAACTATACTAGCCCCTTATGATTAGCAAATGCATACCTTTCTGCCAGTTCCATATACAAATCACAAGTCTTGTGTGCCTTTCAGTTTATCCAGATGATAGGGATTAGTTGGCCTGACACATGTTGAATACTTGCTGTATTTGCAATGTGACCAATTGCACCACATACAGTATTTGCACAGATCAGTTAATATGGTACACACCTTGTTGTGCATTGCTGCATTGTTAGATAGTTGATGGGTAGGCTGCGTTGGCATGTCATTCCTCAGGGACATTCTATCATCTGTACTGTGATTTGGACTGCATGTGCAATTTGTGAGGATGTGTTAGATTATCATCTGTACATGCATTACACAATGATGACACTATTGTTTGCCTGTCTCTTATTTACAGCTGCCAACATGAATGCCCAAGAAATTCATGAGTTTCAGAGGCAGGCAGTGCGATACAGGCACATCCTCGATGTGGAGGCTGGGTATTGCATGATGGCAAGACGGTATCGTCAGGAAAGAGCCACAGGAGCATGGCGAGCTTTTAGCGAAGGGGGCCCAGCATTGGCCACAACAGGTGCCACCACCACCTGACTGTAGGAACAGTGGACAACAGTGTCTCTGCCACACCTGCTGCACCCTCAACATCTGCAGCACAAGGCACAACTGCTGCACCATCAATGCCACCACCCCCAACCACTGCACCAGCACCTGCATTTGCTATATCCACTGTGAAACAGACCACCACAGCAGGTGGTATGGACATGGCCGCAATGCGCCTTCTACAGCAGGGCATGTGTAGGGTCATTAGGTGAATGGACAGTCTACAGAAAGAGGTGGCACGCAACAGCAGAAGACTCAAGTCTATTAAAAAAACTCTGAGGAGGGCAAACCTCTGAGTCCATTTTTGCCTCACATCTAATTCCGTCCCCTCCCTCCTCTTTCATTATACTGTTTTTTAGTAGGTTTAGGGGTTTAGTGATGGGTTAGAGTAGGCTATTAGTTTAGATAGGATAAGTAGGTTGGGGGGGTGGGTGGGAGTTGATGTTGGCTTTTATGTGTATTCTAGAAAGAAAAAAATATATATATATATATTTGTTTAGTATTAGTTAGTATCTGTTTAGGTTCGTCTTTGTTGTCCTACATGTGTCCCGCATATAAGGGGGCTGGGGGGGGTGATGCTTAGAGTATTTAGTTACATGGGGTAAGTAAGTTTAGCGTAGGGTAGTTAGGGTCAGTTGTGGGTAATGTATAGTTAGGATAGGTTAGGTTAGTATAGGTGTGTGTCATAGTTTAAGTTTTCTTTCATGCATATGTAATAAAGTTTTAGGTACTCCTTTACGGTATGTGTTATATGCTTGGGGATCTGTGATCTAGTCCTTTGCATAAGTGTATAATGGCAAATTTTTGTTTCCCTGTGTATTCCATCCTGCATCCAGTTCCCATTCTTGACATGTTTATTCCCAATTCCAAATGAGCTGTCACATTGCAGCCACAACAAAGCTACATGTCTATGCATCTGCCATCCATTGAACCCACCACTCAAGGTAACTATGGTTTCTATGTATTGGAGAGGTAGGTGTGATTTTAAAGCTGTCATCGTTTTGGTCCTGTGTTGGAATCTTGGGCACTGTGGGATGTCTGCCTGCAGCCTGATGTTCATGTGAACCCTGATAAACTGAGTGGTGTCATAATCTTATGAAGTTCAGTATACAAAAATCACACCTATGAGTTTTCTCATAGTACTACAAGGTGACGTTATTGTCCAAACACTCTTACACATCCATTCGTGCTGTATGTTGTGGTTGTGGATTTAAGTTTACAGTTATATGTTACATACACAATGATTGTCTTGTAGGGGATGTGGGCACCATTGAGTACCATCTTGTAGATACCTTGGGTCTGACATATATAATTTTTACACAGCATCATACTGTTTCTGGTGCTTTAACTTCAGAAATGAGCCACAAGCAGCACAGATGATTGTAAAATCCAGACCCTTGTGCATAGATATCAGCCCACATTCTTTCTACACTATTGTATTGACATTCTGTGGCCATTGACATGTTACATGCATCACAAAACGTATGCACAGTAGGTGTGTCATATTACACAGAGACAAAGTGGTTGTGTAGGTGCTGTTTATTTGAAAGTGCTGTAGTGCATTATTTACATAGTCCAGGTTTGTAGGTCCATTGGTGTGCTGCATTCTATTACAAGTGCAATGTTGAGGGACATGTCATTGGACATGCTGCAATGGAGTGCCATTCAGTGCAGAGGACTGGCATGTTGTCAAGCACAGGACATAGGGAAATCACTGCCCACGTGGCATGGGCTGGTGCTACCGGGTACTCCTACGGGTGAAGGCGATCTGTTCCACGTCTTCATCTTCTGATGTGTGTGTCGTCTCCTCTGCCCTTGGTGGTGGTGGGTTTGAGGGGGCAACACACACTTCAGTGTTTGGAGAAGTGGACTCTGAATTCCCAGTAGCTGTCAACTGTGGAACTATTAAGGGCATTACTGCAGCAAATAGGAGCTGCTGGTTATTGAGTATAGCAGCAACATGCCTGTGGTAGGCACCCAGGTCGGCCCTGAGGGAGTCCTGATTGTTGTCATGCATGCAGTGAAAAGTCTGGGAGGCCAGGTGTTGTGGCAACTCCCTCATTGCATTGATGAAGTCCCTTACACACTGTTGTAGTCCTTGCAGTAGTGATTGTTGGACTAGCATGGCTGCTGACTGTTCTGCTGATGTAATCATGCACATGCGCATCCCTCAAGGCTGGCTGCCATATTTTGCATCCCCACCGCACCTCCTTGGCCAGCTCCCGCTGTACTCCCACAACTGTCCTCTCAAAGGTGGTCCCAGTGTCATCAGAGCCCTCAGCTGTGTTTGAGCTGGCAGGTCGTACTACTGGGGTGGTGGGTGGTTCCTCTGGGATGGCTGCTACATCTGTGCTCCTCCTTGCAACTGAAGGTGGGGTCTGGAGGGTTCCCAGGACATATTTGAGGGTTTCCTGGCTAATGGCTGTCAGCTCATCATCCATGTCATCGGGTAGTCCAGGACAGGCATATCCACAGGAAAGCCAATTGTCCTCTGCAATTAGATATTGTACAATTAGTGTGTCTGTGTTGTGGAAGTTGTAATGTGACGTCACTGACTTCATATTGGTGGAACATTGTAATCTGGGTTCCTGTTCATTGTTCCTGTCATTAATATTTGCATTCTTGTGAACAAAAAGGCCAGGGCACACCTAAAGTAAAACTCTGTGTGGTGGATCCAAGTGGTAATTCAAGTATATACTTGCCTGTTACCGACGCGACTGGCACAGTGCTACTCAGCGCTTGATAAGGCTTATCATGGCCCTCTTTGCTACCTGTTTTCCATCTTATTGGTCCACCTGGAGATCAACATCAATCATTATTTTGGAACTCCTTTCACTTTTTTCTACTTGCATATGTCTGCATAGCTGAAGCCTTGACAAAGTCTAGGAGACAAAACACGTGTCGGCTGTTTGCTGTTTGGACTTGTGTTTGATGTGGTCACTGACTGGAACACTGACCACGTTTTCTCACCTGTAATAAATATCCAGTGTCACCTGTTCATTGGACTTCGACTAAATTCTTGAATTACCACTTGGATCTACCACACGGAGTTTTACTTTGGGTGTGCCCAGGCCTTTTTGTTCACATTGTACAGGCAACCACTCACGGGTTCCAGTGTGTGGTCCTTTGACACCTGAGGTGGCAGGTGCATGGCTAGCCTGGCACCCACAACTAGCTGTTGCTTGAAAAAGACTACTACTGATGGACATTAGATGAAACCTGAGTTGATGTGCGAGCGCCTTTGGCATTCTCCACCTTCTTTTGCTTATATTCTAAATATTTGCATTCTTACAGGCCTATGCCCCACCTGCATGTCACATGTAGTGTGGGCAGTTTGGGGAATTGTCTGCGTCACATCGTTTCCTGGTAGTCTGCGCTGTCCTGTCCTGCGCTTCCTGTGACAATCTCCTCTGGGATGACGGTTGCAACCAGCTCGTCCAGGGACTCCTGCGGTGCTGGACTCTCACCTCCAGTCTGCAGTGCTGCCTTCCTGTTCCTTGCAATTTTCTCCTTTCTCCTGTGCTTGCAGTCATGCCAGCATTTCTTGCACTCAGTGACAGTTCTCCTGACCTCTGCCACACTGTTTATCTAGTCGACAGTTTGTTGCCAAATTGCCTCTCTCCTCCCAGTTGGCAATTGAGAGGTAATGAAAAGTTGATGTCGGTGCTCCGTCACCTCTCTGATCAGTATTTCATGCTCTCTGCTCTGAAACAACACTTCCTTTTCTTCTTGTCTCTCCCCTGGGTCTAGTCTGTGCCTTCCTGGCTGGTTCCTGGTAGATTGAGGCCTCCCTGGGGTCTCTCCTGGATTCTGGGATCTGTTGTGGGGCTTCTTAGCACTGTTTGCTGCGCTTGTGCCACTTTTTGGCGCTTTAGTGGTGGTAAATGGCTCAAATCCAATTTGCAATGTTTTCTGCGTTGCGAACCAGATTAGAGTAATTTTCCCTGCGTTAACGTCATTTTGCTTTAAGATGCGGTGCAATGGTTAGCGTAAAAAAAATGACTCTACCCGTTCTTAGCGCCACAGAGTGTCAAAGTATATATTTGACGCACAGGTGGAGCTAACAAATGGCGTTAGCCCGCGTCACATTTTTTTACGCAAAACTGCATTAGCACAGTTCTGTGTCAAAAAGTATAAATATGGCCCATGGTGTTAAGGCCTTCATTAATATTACTGTAAATTGATCGGTTCTTAACCCTCTAGTAGCTCGGTACAAAAGCAACCAGGCTTAAGTTAGAGACAATATGTAAGTATTTATGCAGCACTTAAAACAGTAATAAAGTTAAAAGACAACATAAGAAAAATCTCACTAATTTAAAACAAAATAGTAAATGTTAATAAATTATTCAATGCTAAAACAACAAAAATCCAATCAGTAGAACCAGAGTTCTGATGTTTTACATTTTCAAGTGAAAAATAGTGCCTAAAAGATCAAAGTTCCAACCACAGACATCTAGTCACCCAAGATTGGTGCAAAATCAAAAGTTATGACCAACCATGATGAAGTGAAATGAGTCTGGTCTCTATTTACCTTTGGCCAAAAAGACCTATTGAAAAAAAATGTCTGAGATGGTAAAGTTCGGTGGGGCGAGGTGGCCAGCGGTCTCTGAGGAGGAGGCCTCGTCAGCTGGGAGCCACTTGGTGAGATTGCTGTGAAGGTTTCTTCATTCAGACTAAGGGCTTGACTAGATTATGGCAGATGGGTTACTCAGTCACAACGGTGACAGATATTCTGTCCACCGAAATCTAAATCCTATTATTTCCTATGGGATTTAGATTTTGGGGATGGCATATCCGTCACCGTTGTGACAGATTAACCGGTCCGCCAATATCTAAGTGAGGCCATTAGTCTCTTTTTTGGAAATTTAAGATCTCCAATGGGACATCATTCCAAGATGTAGCAAAGGAGGGTTTCACAAGGCCGTATGTTCCTTCTGTAAGGAGCCACTGAACAGAATTTGATGCTTCTGAGAAGAACTTATCGTGAGCTACCACAAACTCAGGCCAACTGGCAATTCGTCTCACGCAGATTGGTGAGGAGGTAGGTCCTGGTCTCTTCTTGGTTCTCAGGGCACTTTTTGACAAATAACCTTCTAAGTCCAAAGTTTTGGATTTGGGCTAAATGGGCACCTTTAGCACGACTTGCTAGGATAAATGACTGAAGTGCTCCACATGGAGAGTCAGGACTCATTTGGGTTTGGTCCAGGTGTGGGATTAAGAAGGTTGGCACCTTTTCTGTCCTTGAGGCTCTCATCAGGACGCTATCCAACTAGACCTAAGAGTCACTTTAGAAGTCCTGGGTTTAAGGAGAAAAACAAGTCTCAAGCAGCAGGGAAATCCTTTGACAGCACAGAATAGGCTTCAGGCAGCAAGGTAGTCTTCTTGGTGCAGCAGGGAAGTCCTCTGAAGTACACATCAGCCCACGTGCAGCAGGGCAATCCTTTGAGAGTCCTTTCACAGGTTCTGTAGTGAACTGAAGAGTGGGTGTGAGGGTCCTATTTTCATACCTGGTGCCAGATTTAAAGTAGAAGCAGCATCTGGAGTCCCAACCCCCCACAGAAGTATCTGCAATTTGCTGCCTTCCTGCCCTGGTCCCAGGACGTGTTAGGGCACAGGAGACTAGAGTGATGATGCAGTTTCTTCAAAGTGCAAGTGGCACTCCGCCCCTCCATGCTTCTTGATTGGCCCATCTTGAAACACTTAGTCCCTCAATTATGTAGCTGTCTAGAAAGAATATGCAAAGTACAACTACACCTAGTCATGTGACCCAGGAAACTGACTACAGGCACCAAATGGTTAGAACAATACAATGGCAAAATCTCAGAGTAGCATTTTTAGATTTGTGACTTAGAATCTGACTTTGCCATTAAAGATGGTGTTAAATTACATTTTCCTAGACACCAAACATGAATTTTTAACCTGCTCCCAAACAAGAGCTATCCTAGGAGAGAAGCAGGCCTCATAGTAGTGAAAAGAAGAATTTAGGGTTTTTTTCACTATCAGTGTTGAATCCTTTTAAATATGATGCTCCTTGCCCCAATGACTGTTTATGGCCTAATTTAGAGGGTGACATAGGTAACAAAAAAATAGTTTTAGACCTGGCAAGAGATATAGGGGGTCATTACATCCCTGGCGGACGGTGTTAAAGCGGCAGTAATACCGCAAACAGGCCGGCGGAAAAAAAAAGGGAATTGTGACCGTGGCGGAAACCGCCAACATAGACAGCCACTTTAACACACCGACCGCCACGGCGGTACAGACAAGCAGCGCGGCGGTCACCGCCAACAGACAGGCGGAAGACAAAGTACCGCCCACAGTATTACAACACAGCAATCCGCCACCTTTTCCGGGGCGGATTCACCATGGATAAAAACATGGCGGAAACAGCTTTTGCAATGGGAAAACGCCCACCTGAACACACTCCACGAGTAAGGAGGCCACCATGGAGCCCGAACTCCAAATACTCCCTGTGCTTGTCTTCCTGCTCCTCTACGAACACCAGCAACGGCGGCGCCGAAGACAACGGTGAGTACTGCACCTACGACATAGGGGAGGGGGGAGGCAAAAGTCAGGGGCACACACACACACGCAACACCCCCACCCTCAACCTGACCCTCGCACACTACAACACACACCAATGCATTTCCAAACATCACAGGAACAACCCACAACCCCCCCGGAAGAATGCAAAGACAAAACCAAATTACTTGAACCATTGTAATGTATCCAAATACAGTAAGCTCATATATACAGAAATATATACACATTCCAAATATATACATCACGATTAGTAGTGCAGGTATGCACATTTCAATGTCTGTGGACCACTGGGCCCACAATGCATGGGCGAGACCCACACTAGATACCTGTCCACAAACGGAGAGAACACTGCAGGGGCATCAGATAGAAATACAACAGGCACCTCAGGGGGAAGGGAAGGGGGGCACCTCAGCCGGATGAGTGCACCACGCCAGATCCACGACGGGGCTCCATGCCCATTGATGTATCCTGGGGAGTGCAAAGCCACAGTCTCTCAAGTCTCTACAGTGGGTGGTTTGCCCACTTTACCATCCTGGGGAGTGCAAAGCCATAGTCTCTCAAGTCTCTACAGTGGGCGGGTCGCCCACTGTTCCATCCTGGGGAGTGCAAAGCCACAGTCCCTCAAGTCTCTGCAGTGGGCGGGTCGCCCACTGGACCGTCCCGGGGAGTGCAAAGCCACAGTCTCTCAAGTCTCTGCAGTGGGTGGGTCGCCCACTGGACCGTCCCGGGGACTGCAAAGCCACAGTCTCTCAAGTCTCTGCAGTGGGTGGGTCGCCCACTGGACCGTCCCGGGGACTGCAAAGCCACAGTCTCTCAAGTCTCTGCACTGGGTGGGTCGCCCACTGGACCGTCCCGGGGACTGCAAAGCCACAGTCTCTCAAGTCTCTGCACTGGGTGGGTCGCCCACTGGACCGTCCCGGGGACTGCAAAGCCACAGTCTCTCAAGTCTCTGCACTGGGTGGGTCGCCCACTGGACCGTCCCGGGGAGTGCAAAGCCACAGTCTCTCAAGTCTCTGCAGTGGGTGGGTCGCCCACTGGACCGTCCCGGGGAGTGCAAAGCCACAGTCTCTCAAGTCTCTACAGTGGTTGGTTTGCCCACTGGACCATCCCGGGGAGTGCAAAGCCACAGTCTCTCAAGTCTCTACAGTGGTTGGTTTGCCCACTGTACCATCCCGGGGAGTGCAAAGCCACAATCTCTCAAGTCTCTACAGTGGTTGGTTTGCCCACTGTACCATCCTGGGGAGTGCAAAGCCACAGTCTCTCAAGTCGATGCAGTTCTCCACTGGTTCTGGAGGGGGACTGGTGCCCAGAGTGCTTCATCCTGTGAAGGATTCAGGTAGTGGATGCAGTTCTCCACTGGTTGTGGAGGGGGACTGGTGCCCAGAGTGCTTCATCCTGTGAAGGATTCAGGTAGTGGATGCAGTTCTTCACTGGTTCTGGAGGGGGACTGGTGCCCAGAGTGCATCACGCACCCGTGACGGTCCCAGTTCCGTCACTGTCCCAGCTGCACATGGGCTAACGATGCTTGAGTTGGCGGTCTTTGTCCTGTTCAGCGGTGCTTTGCCATGGCGGACATTGCCCTGTTCAGCGGTGCTTGACTTTGCAGTTTCTGACCTGTTCAGCGGTGCATGCCATGGCGGTCTTTGCCCTGTTCAGCGGTGCTTTGCCATGGCGGTCTTTGCCCTGTTCAGCGGTGCTTGCCCTGTTCAGCAGTGCTTGCCCTGTTCAGCGGTGCTTTGCCATGGCGGTCTGTGCCCTGTTCAGCGGTGCTTGCCATGGCGGTCTTTGCCCTGTTCAGCGGTGCTTGACTTTGCTGTCTCTGACCTGTGCAGCGGTGTGTGGCATGACGGTCCCTCAGTGCCCAGCGGGCCTGTGGCTGCCGGGACCCTCCTGGGCACTGACTCTGGCGGTGGTCTCCGGACCACTGACGATTGTGCTGCCCTCCTGGGCACTGACTCTGGTGGTGGTCTCCTGACCAGTGACAATTGTGCTGCCCTCCTGGGCACTGACTCTAGTGGTGGTCTCCGGACCAGTGACGATTGTGCTGCCCTCCTGGGCACTGCCTCTGGCGGTGGTTCCTGACCACTGACGATTGTGCTGCCCTCCTGGGCACTGACTCTGGCGGTGGTCTCCGGACCAGTGACGATTGTGCTGCCCTCCTGGGCACTGACTCTGTCGGTGGTCTCCTGACCAGTGACGATTGTGCTGCCCTCCTGGGCACTGACTCTGGCGGTGGTCTCCGGACCAGTGACGATTGTGCTGCCCTCATGGGCACTGACTCTGGCGGTGGTCTCCGGACCAGTGACAATTGTGCTGGCAGTGGTGTCCTGGCCAGCGGGGAGGATGGCGGCCTTTTCCGCCGTGCTGCTCTTCCCAGACTTTGGAGACTTCTTCTGCCCCTTCACCACCTTGTGAGGAGTCACAGCTGACTCGGCACTCCCCCCAGGACCCTTGTGAGCGGCTTTGCCGGCAGGAGTCTTCACCCTCTGCCGTCTGGCACTGTCCAACTTATGGTGCTTTACAAGGGGTTGACTGGCAGTGCTTTGGCTCCGTGTCACACTGGCTGCCCTGGTGCCTGGTGCACTCCATATACCTCTAACGCACCACTGGAACCAGATTTTTTTGGGCTGAGGTGCTAGTACAGGACCTATGAATTGGAGGGGGGGGTGGTGGGAAAGAGGTCAACGTTGCTCAGGAAAAGTTTCTGACGAACACTGGGATGGGTAGCTGGAGGGGGTCTGGGAGTGGAGGAAGAGGAGGTGGTTGTAGGAGGTGTAACTTTAGATGATTTGGGCGCAGGTGCAGGTTCTGGAGGCTGTCGTGAGGTGGATGAATGTTGGGTGTTTGTGTACTTTGGGAGGGGGCGTCAGAGACACACTGGGAGAGGACACAGGGGATGTGTAAATGGTAGTGGGGGTTGTGAGTGCTGGTGAGCGGGGTGTGGTGCTGGGTGTTCTGGTGCGAGTCCTAGTGGCTGTAGATGTAGTTGAGAGTGTAGACAACACTGGGAGGGAGGAGGGAGACGACGAGGAGGGGGACACAGTGGAGGCAGTGGATGTTGCTGTGTCTGTATGTGGGTGATGCTTGTGTGAGTGCCTGTGGGATGTGTGGTGCCTATGTTTGCCAGAGCCACTTTTGTGTGTTGAGGTGTGTGCATGCTGGTCTGATGGTGTGGTTTGGATAGGCTGGGGTACAGGGGATTGAATCTGGGTGGAGGAAGTTGGAGGGGGGAGGCTAGACACAGGGACAATGGCTGCCATCAGTGCTGAGGCCAGAGATTGCAGGGTTCGATGAAGGGCAGCCTGACCAGAATGAATGCCCTCCAGGAATGCATTACTGTGTTGCAACTCCCTTTCTACACCCTGGATGGGATTCACAATGGTAGACTGCCCAACAGTGAGTTACCTGAGAGGGTCAATGGCCTCCTCACTGAGGGCAGCAGGGGTGACAAGGGCAGGGTCTGAGGTGCCTGGGGCGAAGGTGATGCCCACCCTCCTGGGTGAGCGGGCACGGAGCGAAGGCTGAGGGGCTGCTGGGAGTGCGGTGCTGGTAGGGGGCCGCCACCACAAGGGAGCTCCCATCGGAGGACGAGTCCGTGTCGCTGTCTGCTGATCCGGTGACCGACGTGTAGCTCCCCTTGCCCTCCGTCCCACTGGTGTATTCGGAGTCTGTGGTGTGGCCCTCCATGGCCATGTGGGATGCAGCTCCCTCATGCTCCGGTGCCACTGTCCCTCCGCCTGATGATGCTGATGCACAAAAGAACAGGGAGAGCACAAAAAGGGGTGGGGAAACAGAAGAAAGCCAGGTTGAGTGCATGGCTTAACACTACCGTTGGCGGACAATACAGACACAGCAGCCCCCTGCACTACGCCGTGCTCTTGGCCTCTACAGATGCAGTTCCTGGGATATGGCCTACATGGCTATGAGTGTCATCTGTCCACATAGATGACACAGGGGCATGTATACCTGTACTTGGCACTCTACAGAGGTGGGGTGGAGTGGCACATGGCCTGCATTACGGAGGGGCCTAGCCTACGGAACTCGCCCTGGCCTGGGGAAACCCACAGCCCTCCTTGCCCACCTAGACCCCTCCACTGTGCGCAAATTCATCAGAATGTGAGTGTACTCACCCCCATGTGTCTGCTGTGATGCCCTCAAGTGCCCATCCAACTCAGGGTAGGCCACCGCCAGGATCCAGAACATCAGGGGGGTCATGGTGCGACAGGCACCCCTCCCACTTTGGGTGGCCATCCCCAGCTGAGCCTCCGCCGTCTTCTTGCTCCAGCGGCGAATGTCCTCCCATCTTTTAAGGCAGTGGGTGCTCCGTCTCTGGTGGACCCCCAGGGTCCGGACTTCCTTAGCGATGGCACGCTAAATATCATTCTTCTGGTGGGCGCTGACCTACAGGATTGTACAGGGGAAGAAGAGACGTCATTAGCAACAGCAACGTCGAAGTGAGTGGCCCACATCCCTGCCCTTGCCATGTTGCGCATGCATTCACACTCCTTCATGCTCGCATAACTCTGCCCCTTCCTACTTACATCCAGCCCTCTCCACCCAGGCATAGGCCATATAACTTGCACCCTATGTACTCACCTGTTGGTCTGGAGGACGGTAGAGTAGTGTGTACTGGGGGAGGACCCCGTCCACGAGCTTCTCCAACTCCTGTGCAGTGAAGGCAGGGGTCCTTTCCCCAGACGCACGTGCCATTGTCTCTTCCAGACCGAGGTCACAGCAGCACTTGCAGTGTAGGTCCTCTCCTGTCGAAGATCAGGTATCGAGTGATTAACCAGATAGAAAATGGCAGTCACGTCCGCGGCGGTGCGTATCATCACCGCCGGCGCACTTCCTCATTGGCTCCTGGGACACATAGGGTCCAATGTTAACCAATGCAGCATTGCGCCGCGGTCTTCGACCGCCTACCGCGACGGTGTACAACGCTAGCGCAGTTACCTCACATCCAATTGTCCCAGTTTAGAGGTCAGGCAGCCACCATTTCAGGGGCCCACATGGCTTCATTTACAACTGCGTCACACATACCTAGGCCTGGACTCAACACACTTACAGACAACTTTTTGGATTATGTTTCGTGTACTGTGTAGCTGTGGGTACATACCTCTGAGTTGCTTGACTAATCTACCAGCTTTGGGTATATGGTACATGCTTTATGTACTAGGGGCTTATAGGTAAATCAAATAGGTCAGTCTGAGATAAGCCACTTTTTTCGTATTTTAAGGAATAAGCCCAAGCTTTTTAGCACTGCTTAGCAGTGGTGTAGTGCACTGAATCCTAAGCCCAACAATGCTGTATTCAGCAAAACAGGAAGAGGAAAGGTTTGGGAGAAGACCACCCTAAAGCTGACATGTCTAGCAGTTGCAGAAATGGCAGTGGTGACACTAGACACTGTGATAAAAGAACTTAAAGACATTGGGCCTCATTACTCGTGGTTAGCGGTCAGACCGAAGAAAAGGAGGCGGTGACAATTACGAGGGTGCTGGTGCACCCTGGAGGCTATAGCATTGCCGCGGGTTCGATTATGAGCCAGATACAAGGCTGAAACCTCTTTCCCACTAGGCCAGCTGACCTAGTGGGAAGCTCTTAATGACTCTGACGTGGAGGTGTCTGTGTTGGCAGTGGCTATCCTGTTGGGATAGGGCACATTGTCACATTACGTGGCGCAGTCTGCAGATATCACAAATTACCTCCAATCTGCACACTAGATGCCAGAAACAGAGTTTTCAATTGAATTGTTACTGGACTGCATTGGACCATAGTTCCCATCCCTAAAATCTCTTTCTGCTCCCCTGGCGGAGAGGGATTGGAGGATTTATTCCCAGTATGCCGTTCACCACTATCTGTCCATGTTCAATCTTCTATGTCACACTTCAGCTAGAAATGTACTGTTCATTTATTGGTGCCAAGAAACATTGATGTTCAAGTGCTTCATGAATATTTAGAATTTGACAATCAATGGATAGCGGATATGGATTAACAAAATAGGGTGGGTGCTAGCCTGTCCTAGCGTGAGGCCATGCCCTGACCCCTAAAGCATCAAGTCTTTCATCACCCTGTAACCTAAAGCATCTCATGCCCATTGCAAGTAAGTGGAGATATGTATTCTTTTGGGCATGATTTTGACTTACGGGTTGGCAGAGAGGAGGTTATCCCCTGCATTCTGCTTCCCCCGTGTAGTAGAAAGACTATCTGCTATCTCTCTGGTGCAATGCAGTATGAGAAGAGGCAAATCCAGCACCTAATTATGCTTTTCATTTTTTTCCCTGATCGTGGAATTTATGGCTGCTTCTCCCCCCCCCGCCCACAGGTCTTGAACCTCAATGCCAGTCCATAATGTGAAATAAATATGGGAGAGCTGCAGGACATCTCAGATCCCTGCCTATACCACCTGAAGAGGAAGGATTTCCCTGCTGGACACAGAGGACTACACTCAGAAAGATTGCACTTGCTTAGTTTAAAGGCTCCACACAAGAAACACTTTGCCTGTATTCAACGTAAGGAAGTTCACTCCCTGAGTAGCAACAGTTAGGAAAGTGCTGGAAGAAGTCACCTGCAACATCCAGCTGACTAGCTTCACATCGATTTTCTTGTACTAACCAGGTGCAATTTTGGAGTTGGAGTCTCAGACCCCCCAGAGGCAACAAGAGTTTCTGAACCCTTGGCTGGTGTTGTGGACCCTTTGAGACTCTGAGAAGAAGATCTAAAAGTTTGGGAAGTTTTGGGAAGGAGCTCCAGAAGACGACCAGCTGAACGTTGAGAAAGCCACCATCGTTGATCCAAGAGTCGGCCTGACTGCACTGGTTTGCCTTGCTCAAGGCTCCAAAGCTCTCAGTCATCAACGCTGAGGACAAAGATCTCCAGAGACCCATGAGTCATTGTGCTGAAGCTGGCTGCCATTGTCAGAGAGAACTCTGGATTCAAGGACCAGATTGCTTGACATCAACAAGAAAAGCTAAAAAAAAAGTGACTCAGTGCGAAGGTAAAATCTTGATGGACGCATACCGTTTAGCCTACCTGATCCGTGCTCCATCTCAGCCAGCCTAAAACTCTGACTTAGTCCCAGTCCAGCACAGATAAATAGCTGAGGTTGGCGCTTTATGCTTTTTGGTGCTAGAATATACATTTTTTATTTACTCTTTAAAATATCCTTTTTTTTGGTTCCCTACATTTTTTTGTTTTGTTGTTATTTTAAATATAAACATATTTTCTATTTTTATCATTTAGTGTTGGATTTTTGCTCTGTTGTTTTTTACATATTTACTGTTTGATATTAAATGCTGCACATTTACTTCTCTCCTAAGTTAAGCCTGACTGGTCATTGCCAAGCTACCAGGGGTTGAGTAAGGATTAGTTTATTGAGACTTGACTGGACTTGATTAGTGATTGTGGTATTGATACTAGCTGAAAGGGCATACCTCCACCAACTAATAATCCACATTCCTACATTTGGTGCAAATTTGTGGGATCCTGAACTTGTGTGTAAAATCACCATTCGGTACTTAAGTTGGGCAGTTAAAAATCCTCTAAAATGACCTAGTGCAAAAATTGTTTTTGATTTTTAATTTAGACCAATTGTGATTAATTCACTTTTTCATTTGTTCTAAATTACTCTGACCGCAATTTTTGCAGCAGTTTTTTTGTGTGTAACCCAAAACTAAGAGATACCATGGAGCTTGATCTGGCTTGCTTACCTAATCTCACAGCAGCAGAGTTTACCATCTCTCTCTAATATTAGAAAGATAGAGCTGATAAAGGGTCTTGCAGCCTGGGCAGTTGCCCAACTATCAGATACATATTCTGACACAGCAGAAGCCCTAGAGTTAGAAGGAGAGGCGGAGGAAGATCCCTTAGACCTCCGTGATGAGGAAGCAGAACACTTGTCCACACATACAGTAACTAGGGCCCTATCTAGAGTTATTGGGGGGAGAGGATCCACCAAGGGAAGAGTAGGAATTTCCCCCAGAGAGGTAGAACATGAGGCCAGGTTGACCTACATAGCACTAGAGGCAGAGAGAATGGCCCTGGCACATACTGAAAGAAGAGATGGTGGCAGCAAAGAAGAGACAGATATGGCTAGGGCTGGTAGATTTGACCAAAGTCTACCCAAGTGGATTACCCCAAAGTATTGGAAAGGTGATGACATTGATAAGTGGAACATAGCTTTTGAGAGGGTCCTTAAGATGAGGAGGGTGAGCTCTCAGTATTGGGGTTCACTCCTGTGGAAACTGATTCCAGTAGCAGGGAGAGACAGGCTCTTGACCCTAGGGGGAGAGGAAACTGAGTCCTACCCCCACATGAAACGGAGTTTAATCAGAAGGTTTGGTCTCACCGCTGAACTCTAAAGGATGAAGTTTAGGGACAAACAGAAAGTCAGTACCCAATCCTGGGTTGACTTTGTAGACCTATCTTGGAAGGTACTAGAGGGTTGGATACAGCATAACAGGGCAAGTACCTATGAGGGGCTATACATGACGAAGGAGCACATATTACCTAGCTGTCCCTTTTCAGAAGTTATGCCAGTGTCTAGTTGACTCCAAATTGTCTGGTCCCAGGGAACTAGGTGAGCAACAGAGTGGGTTTGCACCAGGGTAACCAAGAAGAATCAGGGAGGCAATAAGAAAAAGGGAGGACAGGTCACCTTCTAGTGGTAAAGCCCTGGGTAACTCAGTTAAAAAATGGAAAGGTTCCTCAAAAGGTCACCCGCACAAGGAGGGGATTCCCAAGCCATTCCACTTTCAAGGGGAAGGGATTTCCAGAGATGTTTTATGACTCTACAAAGGTAGGGAAGGGTTTTGACTGCTTGCAAGTGGGACACAAATGGGAAGTGATATCTGTACATAGCAGCCCCTACTGGTGGGCAGTCCCAAGGGATTGCTAGTATAGGTGTGGGGGTAGAAAGTTGCCCAAAGATGGGGAAATGGTATACAGAGGTGACATTAGTTTCAGTGAGTGGGATGGATTTTGCAACCCTGACGGCCTTACCTCCAAACCAGAGGAAGTATAGACAGAAGCCTAAAATCAACAGGGCAGAGGTTGAGGCTCTGAGGGATACAGGAGCCAGTGCTACCATTGTGGTGACAAACTGGTTTCCCCAGAGGAAATCCTTCCTGATGTAGTCCACCATGTATGCAGACAGCAAAGCCAAGCTCCATCCCATGGCAATGGTGAAATTGAAATGAGGAGGTGTGACAGGCCCTAAGGAGGTAGTTTGTCTCCTGCCCTATCAGTTGTGTATACTGGGAACCAACCTTGAAGCTTCTGAATGGTGAGGCATTGAAAGGTGTATCCATACTCACAGGCTGGGCATCCCTGAGTGGTTTGTGCTGTGACTAGGTCAGAGGCTGCACCTCAGGGGAGTCCTGGGCACTTGGACTCTGGAACAATGGGCTAAGCCTCCAAGAACAGGAGACAGGGCAAAGGTTTTGGTTAACTAGTCCAAACAGCTCAAGAGGTCCAGGAGGAATCCAACCCTGAGGGGGAGGATCTGGCCTCTGAGGAAAGGGATCCACTCTTGCAATATCTGTCCAACCTGGCAGAATTACTAGGAGCTGGTGGACACACCAGAGAGGAGCTGAGCCAGGCACAAATAAATTGTCCCCCTCTTAAGGGCCTAAGGCAGACTGCCTCCAGGCAAGAGAAGGGGTATGACCGTGGATTCCACAGAGTCTATTGGGAGAAGTTAGCCCTCTCAACTGAGCCCAGGGAGCTTAAACCAGGTACAATACTGGTGCCCAGGCCTAATCTCCAATGAGGGATGAAGGAATTAAGGTTTTGTGTGGACTTCAAAGGTTTGAATTCAGTCACTATGGCTTACACTCACCTCAGATCATGTTTTTCTTTGCCCTGATAGCCACCATTTCTGGACTGATACTTGTGGTTATCAATACTGAAAATGTCCTGGGCTCTGCTAACCAGGCCTTAAAAGGCTTATGGTAATTGGTATAATCCTAATTGTCAGCCAGTCAGTTAAACAGACCCTAGTCTTTAAAACATAAGCATAATAAAACCCATTATACATACTTATTAAAAAAATTAACAAAAATTAAGCGAAACCCACAACTAAAACACATTACTACAGTCCACGAATACCACCAAATTATCATAGTTTTCCTAAAACTTTATTCATGGACAATAAAAATGGTCCCAAGGCACAGTTTATATCCAAAAACTGCATGTCCAGGAGTAAGTTAACTGTTTGCCACCTTTCCCTAATGACATATTTTTGAAACACTGGTTTCAGTAAAAGCTTTTGTTCAGCTAAAAAACCCAAGCAGTCTACTACAAAATGCTTTAAATTGCCCTTCATTTTAAGGGCACATTTACAATTTCTATCCTTGTCCAACAGGGAGCCTTGTGCATCAAAGATTAGAATCTGGTTTACCCTGCACCTACAATTCAATAGTCACAGTCTTAGCCATGCATTAGGTAAATTGTTCAAATAAGGAAAGATCTCCTCCGCTGCCCATGAATTCAACATGAGGGATACTGACTTCTTCTTTCTTGCCTAATTTAAGTCTTACTCTCTAGACATCTGTTTAGCTAATCCTGTATGCTCAACTTTACTCATACATATACAATGCATTTCGCTTTTGTTAGAAATGGGGTTTTTGGTTGGCAGTCAGGTTACCCCCGTCCAAGCAATGACCCTCACTCTAGTCAGGGTAAAAGAGAATCCCCCTCAGCTAACCCCTGCTTACACCCTTGGTAGCTTGGCACGAGCAGTAGGCTTAACTTCAGAGTGCTAGGTGTAAAGTATTTGTACCAACTCACACAGTAACCTAATGAAAACACTGCAAATTGACACAACACAGGTTTAGAAAAATAGGAAATATTTATCTAAACAAAACAAGACCAAAACAACAAAAAAACACAATACACAAGCAAAGTTATCAGTTAAAAAGAAAAAAGAGTCTTTATGTAGTTTAACACACACACTAACACTGTTAGCGTGAAAATGTACCTTGCATCAAAAATGGCGTGCGATGCGTCGATTTCACTCACAAGCGAGACCTTGTGTCATTTCTCCTTTCATCGGGTCGGGGTGCGTCATTTCTTCTCTCCACAGGAGAGCGATGTGTCAATCCAGTCAGCACTCTGGGGTCCGGGCAGGCCTTGCCTTGTTTTTACACGCCCAGCGTTACTTGCATTGGAAATCCAGCCGCACGATGATCTGAAAACCACGCAGCTCAGGTTTCGATCTCCCAGCCTCGGTCACCGATGTTGCGCGTCATTTCTCCATCTCCGTGTGTCGATTCTTAGGTCACTTTGCAGGCGAGCGTCAATTTTCAGCTACAAAGTTGCTGTTTCAGCCGCAGATCGGAATCACGTCGATCTTTTCCCCGCACGGCATTCTGTGTGGATTTCTTACTCTTAGGCTACCAGCTTCTCCTTTCAGGGTCCCAGGAACTGGATGGGCACCACAGGGCAGAGTAGGAGTCTCTCCAGAGACTCCAGGTGCTGGCAGAGAGAAGTCTTTGCTGTCCCTGAGACTTCAAACAAAAGGAGGCAAGCTCTATGTCAAGCCCTTAGAGATCGTCACAAGATGGAAGGCACACAAAGTCCAGTCCTTGCCCTCTTACTCTGGCAGAAGCAGCAACTGCAGGATAGCTCCACAAAGCACAGTCACAGGCAGGGCAGCTCTTCTTCCTCAGCTCTTCTGCTCTTTTCCAGGCAGAGGTTTCTCTGGGTTTCCAGAAGTGTTCTAAAGTCTGAGGTTTTGGGTGCCCTTCTTTGCCCAAGTGGGCCTACTTCAAAGTAAAGTCTCTTTTGAATGTGAAATCCTGCCTTGCCCAGGCCAGGCCCCAGACACTCACCAGGGGGTTCGAGACTGCATTGTGTGAGGACAGGCACAGCCCTTTCAGGTGTAAGTGACCACTGCTCCCCTCCCTCCTAACACAGATGACTCATCAGGAAATGCAGACTACACCCCAGCTCCCTTTGTGTCACTGTCTAGTGTGAGGTACAACCAGCCCAACTGTCAAACTGACCCAGACAGGGAATCCACAAACAGGCAGAGTCACAAAAATGGTATAAGCAAGAAAATACTCACTTTCTAAAAGTGGCATTTTCAAACACACAATCTTAAAATCAACTTTACTAAAAGATATATTTTTAAATTGTAAGCTCAGAGATCCCAAACTCCACATGTCCATCCGCTCCCAAAGGGAATCTACACTTCAGATTTAAAGGTATCCCCCATGTTAACCTATGAGAGGGACAGGCCTTGCAACAGTGAAAAACAAATTTAGCAATATTTCACTGTCAGGACATATAAAACACATTACTATATGTCCTACCTTAACCATACACTGCACCCTGCCCTTGGGGCTACCTAGGGCCTACCTTAGGGGTGTCTGACATGTAAGAAAAGGGAAGGTTTAGGCCTGGCAAGTGGGTACACTTGCCAAGTTGAATTTACAGTTAAAACTGCACACACAGACACTGCAGATCTGAGACATGATTACAGAGCTACTTGTGTGGGTGGCACAACCAGTGCTGCAGGCCCACTAGGAGCACTTGCTTTACAGGCCCTGGCACCTCTAGTGCACTCTACTAGGGACTTACTAGTACATCAAATATGCCTATCATGGATAAGTCAATTACATACACATTTTGTAAAGGAGCGCTTACACTTTAGCACTGGTTAGCAGTGGTAAAGTGCCCAGAGTAAAAGAAAACAGCAAAATCAGAGTCCAGCACATAACAACCTGGGGAACAGAGACAAAAAGTTAGGAAGACCACGCCAAGGATGAAAAGTCTAATAGCATTCTATTGTTAACTTCGGGCAACAATTGAGGATTCTCTCTTTGACAGAACTTGTCCATTCCAATTTGTTCGTCATACTTCCTCTTTTTGCCCAGCACAGAAATTTTGGGAAGCTCCTCACTATCCATTTGTGATCAAACTTTTAACAGCCTGCACCATAGTATTGAGTTTCAAGGTCCCAAATTGATTTCCTGCTAATACAGACCACTTCAGCAAAGGGTATGCAGTTCCTTAAGGGTAAAGAAAGGAGAATATGTGGTAGGTCAGCAACCAAGAAATCGGCCTGGGGGTCAATTTCCTTGGGAACAGGAGCCCTCACACACCCAGATGGGTGTCATGCTTCATCATGGGGCATGCTCGTCACTGGGCAGAGGCTGCAATGCCCTATGGGCACTCACAAGGTCTTTATCGGAGATCTTTTGTTCCAGTGCTGTATGTGACGTGAGGGTGTTGGGCCACTCGTGTAGATTGGTGTAGTAAAGTGTATTTGCATGACAAGGAGTGTTTTAATATAGACTAAGTAGTCCTCAAAAACATTGTAATCAGTGAGTCTACTTGTCTAATGAAAAATGTGGTGGCTATCAGCAGAGGCAATGATCTCTGCTAGCGCAAAGGGTCAATATGTTTCGTGCCATAGG
Source organism: Pleurodeles waltl (assembly GCF_031143425.1). NCBI lineage: Eukaryota > Metazoa > Chordata > Amphibia > Caudata > Salamandridae > Pleurodeles > Pleurodeles waltl. The sequence goes on from NC_090444.1 coordinate 317,566,789, forward strand.
TTAAGTCATTGATGATGAGTCAACAATTTGTCAGGATCAATGAACTCTAGTCTACAAAGTGGATGGAATCTGGGGTCATATCAAGGATCATCCAATCACAAAGTAACCTAAATGTGATGTAAGTAGATACCCCAAAGTCTCAACTGGCTCCCTGCGTCCTGTGGGAGCCAGCATTGCTGTCAGTGAGAGGGAGCTGCTAGAGCAGGTCCCTCTCTGTGAGATCATTTGTTCCCTATGTCTCCCTCTGGCACCCCTTCCTCGACTCCTCGTTCTCCATGAACCACCAAGTCAACCCCATCTCCTCATTCTGCCTCCACATGCTCTGCCTGCTCCCAAAGATCTTCAAGTGGATCCCTGATGAATCCAGAAGAACAGTCACCCAGGCGTCGTCAGCAGAAAAGCGCAACCTCAGCCATACCCTCTTCCAAAAGAAGCTGCAAAGAATCCAGAACGCCACAGTTAGACTTATCCTGGACATCCCTTTGCTGCAGGCACATCTTCGGGCACCTGAGAGACCTCCACTGGCTCCCGATCAACAATCACCTTCAAGCACCTCACGCATGCCTACAAGGCCCTCCACAATATCCGACCTGTATACCTCAACCACCACCTCGTCTTTCACACTCCCACCAGCCAACTCCATTCCACTCACCTGGCCCTGGCCACCATCCCATGGATCTGCAAGACCCCAGCCGGATGAAAATCCTTTTCCTTCCTCGCCTCTAAGACCTGGAACTCTCTCCCCCTTCATCTCAGGCAATCTCTCTCTGCCTCAATCCAGGAAGGACCTCAAGACCTGGCTCTTTGACTGAACCAGCCATCCAGTACTTCGACTGAGCTGCAGTATCTCCCTGTGCCTTGAGATCCAAAGCCGAGTTCTATAAGAATCCAGATGGATTGATTGATTGCCTGCATTTTTGCAGGCGCAGAGACAGAGGAAACTTCTGCTTGCAGCGAGAGAGAGCTGTTTGTCAGCTCTCCATTGTTGCGAGCAGAGTGTTTGCTGTGACTTGGTGACAAACAGCTATGTCCTGGGGGTGGGCACCCTGGGACATACCAGGAGTCAGAGGAGGGGGGTGGCTACACCCAGGGCCATCGTTGGCTCCTTGGTGGGGGCCACAAGGCCCCCCTGTATTTAACAGCCCCGGGGAGGTGGTGGTTCCCAGGGATCGGGGGTCAGGACTCCCACACAATCAATTTTCACAGTGCCCCAGGGAGGTGGTGGCCCCTGGGGTTGGAAGGGGCCATCCAGCCACCAGCACATAATTACACAAATGTCCTGGGGGGGTGGTGGTTCCTGGGGCTAAAGGGGGCCATGCAGCCCCCACTCATAAGAACAGAAAAGCCCAGGGGATGTGGCAGTCCCCGGGCCTGCAGGGAGGCCGGGTGACCCCCCACATTTAATGTATTTAGAACCCCAGGGAGGTGGCAGTCCCCAAGGCTGCGAGAGGACAGGAGAGTCCCCCTGAATTAAAATATTAAATGCCCCTGGGACCTGGTCTACCCGAGGCTTGATAGAAAACAAGAGCTGGAGCCTGCACTTTAAAAAAAAAAATTGCTTGGATTCGCAACCCTGTCGCGAATACGCAGCACAACATTTTTTTTAAACTGTGCTGTTTAGCCCTGGGATGTGGGGTTCCCTTTGGGACCCGACAAGCAGAGCAAAGGGGTCAGAGTGTCCGTACCTTGTCGCCTCTCCTTTAATTTTAGCCTTTATTCTGGCTGAAATCGAGTCCCAAAATGGCTGCCAACACTTGCTTACTGAAGTGTTGGCAGCCACTCAGATCTCAGCACGAAATTGGTAGGGGTAGTAAATTTGTTGTGTTCCTAAATTTACACACTTGGATTTTCTTTAATTTCTCTAAAACTACTGAATGGATTTACACCAATTAACAAAAGGGCTCTTTCTGGAAGAAGAGCTACCTTTCTGCCAAATATGGTGTAATTACGTCCTGTGATTTGGGCGCTATCACTGTTCAAAATCACCATGGAAAAATGAATGGGGAAAAAGTGTTTTGGGACCCTGACATTTTCTCGCCCCCGCTTGATGGATGACCCAGAAACTTTCCATAGAGACACTGAAGTGAGTTTTGCTTTTTCTTGAGAAATTTTGTGAAGTTTCATCAAACTGTGCCAAAGTTATTAGTAAAACAAAAAAAGCTTTATCCACCTCCATCGAGTAAGAAAGAAAAGGAAGGATTTTCCTGCAATAATGTTTGTGAAGGAGAGCAAGGGATATAGGAGAGATATTTCACTGTCTCTTGTTGATTGTGGATTGCGTTACTGAGAGTGACATTCTGATGTGGCAGCAGGGAGTTACCAATGCATTAGCATACTTGAAGCACTTTTATTTCCCTTATGAACTGCAGCTCTTAAAATTGGATGATCTGTTATTGAATTATTTGGTGAATAGATTGATTGAAATAATTGGAAAGTCCTGCAGTTGGAGAACACTAATGATTATTTTCAAGGTGCATTGTGGGCCAACTAGGACAAATATACAGTAGTAAACTACCAATTAGTGGCTACAAAAGCACGTGTTACATGGCTCCTGTAATGCAATGCATCTGTGAACAAGAATCTTGCATGAACCGAAACGCGTCAGAAATGTGCTCCTGCTTTGAGGAATAAAGCGCTAGAATTCTCCAGAACCAAAAGCCTTCAGCGTATATTTGTTACTATTTAATTACAGGATTCTCCATTCCTGTTGTCTCTGGAGCCACCCTGACAGGGTTTTGGACTATTCGTGACAGAGCAAGTTGGAGGTAGCATTAGTTAGGATGGTGTTTCCATAGAAAAAGCATTTGATGAATCCTCACAAAAGTTTTGTTAAAAAAAGTGCCCTTGTGATTTTTGTTTTACACGGAAATTTTCAGGGTGATCCGTCAAGCGGGGGCTGATAAAAAGGGGATGGTCCAAAAAGTTGTTTTTCTCATGCTAATTTCCATAGGACCTTTGAACAAGTCTACAGCCCAAACCGCTGGACGGAATTACACCAAATGGGGCAGAAAGCTAGCTTTTGGCTTTCAGATCACGCTTTCGGTTATCTGTTGTAAATTTGTTTAGTAGTTTTGAAGATAGTAATGGGAAAATAAATTTGTATATCTAGGAACACGGATACTTTGCAAGGATTTTGCCGCAATCGCAACATATTCATGATTGCATGTGCAAAAAGTAGATGTGATTGGCTGTTGACAACCTTACTTGAATTTTGCAGCCGCCATCTTAGGAAACATGACACAGTGCCTGGATCTTAAATTTGATATTAAAGGTATCACAAGCGGCCAGGGTAGAGTTATCCTAACCCTAGGGATGTTATGTAGAAGAGTGTGGTGGTTGAATTATGCCTTTGAAATCCTTATTTGTCATAGCTCACAATATTCACAAACACATCACAACGCTCAGCACGGCCCCCGTATCCCGTTGCAATGAATCTGCAAATAAGGCTTACAACAAAAAAGAATTCAGAGATTTATTCATAAACTAATTCTTTCAGTTAAAGTAGCATAAAGAAAATGATGCACCCACTCACAGACCCATTCAGACCCTGACGCATCCACTCCCAGACCCACTCACAAACGCAGTGACTGATCCACACAGAAACTCAGACATCCACTGCAGACCAACTCAAACATCAACTTGGACAATCACACATCTCCTGACAGACCCATATATACTTACACCTACTCACAGGCCTATACAGACACTCATATACCCACTCACAGACCCACAGAGAAACTCACACACCCAGTCACAGACCCACACAGATGCTCACCACTCACAAACCCAGACATTCACAGAACATTTCACAGATCCCACAAATACAGTCACACAGCCACTCACAGACATGTTCAGACACTCACACGCCCAGTCACAGACTCACACACTCTCAAATGCATACTCACAGACCCACTCACACACCCATCACTGACCCACACAGGCACACACACCTATTCATAGCAGATACTCACACACTCCCTCACTGACCCACAGAGAAACTGACACAGCCACTCGCATACCTACACAGACACCCACACACTCATTCACAGTCCCACACAGACACTTGCACACCCACAGACCCAAAACACACACCAACTCAAAGACCCACACATGCCATCACACCCACTCACAGACCCACTCAGGTACTTACACACCCACTCATTGACAGACACAGAAACTCACAAACCCAATCACACATCCACACAGACACTAACACACTCACTCATTTCCCTATTCAGACACTCATACACATACTAACAGACCCACACAAACACCCACACACCAACTCATTTACCCACACATACATTAACACACACACTCATAGACCCACTCACACACAGACCTACAGAAAAACTCACACAGCCACTTACAGACCCATACCCACTCACAGACCCACTCAGACACACACCCACTCACAGACCCACACAAACACTGATGTAGATACTTACAGACTGATTGAGGTCCTCATGAATCAACTCCAAGACTGAATCAGAACCCTTATGCACTGATTCACATACCTACTCACAGCATCATGCACCCACTCACATACTGACTCACATACTTATGCACCCATTCAGAGACCCACTCAGAACCTTACGCACCTATTCACAGATCGACCCAGACTATTAGGCACCCACTTATATATCCACTGAAAGACTGATGAACCCACTCACAGACCCACTCAGACCCTTATGCACCAATTCACATAACCATTGACACACTGATGCACTCAGACTCTCATATACCCATTGACAGATGCACTCAGACTTTCATGCATCCATTCACAGAGTGACTTGGACCTAATGTAACACACATACAGAATGAGGTTGTGAGCCACTGATGTACCACAGCAATATTAATTGAATCTTGGTTTGAGTCATATACATGTTTGTGGAGTTAATTAGAAAGTACTTATTCATTGATGTCTGATTTTGATTTTTTTTAATATATAGAATGTTGATTTTTGAATAGGCTGGGTGCATTGAAAGGCTGCTTTTGATTTGTGTGTTTGCGCCATGGTCGCGAATATAGTGGCTACTTCGTAAATATTTAAAAATAAAAGAATTAATTTATTAAGAAAATTAGCAATGTGGTGGCCTTGAGAAGGACCTCTCAGTTCATTGTAAGTATATTCTAGCTACATGGAAGTGTGAATTCTGAGTTTTAGGTTGGAAAGAAAAACTCTGTTACCTTCATCTGTGAAATGGACACTGTCACTTCTTTGTGTACCATTCCTGTCAAAGCAAAGGTTGTTGTTATATATATACAGCCCATGTTGTGATCTCCGAGGAATGCAGAAACAGTTTTATTAACATGTTTCCTTGCTTTGTCAATCTGTGGACAGAACTGATTTGATCACTTCCATTTCTGCCTTTGACAGATGTTGGAGTACATAAAGAAAGACAGTGTGAGTGAAAAGTGTAATCAATTGTGCAAATGTATTCTTCAATAGGATTTTTATTCCCACCCGAGTCAGTGTGTCTAGGTAAACCCAAGTCTCTGTCAGTGTCACTGTTTCTATCAGCCTCTCTTGCCCAAAACACATAGCTGTGCCCAACAATCTACACTCTAACCATTCTGAAATGAAGCAGCAGTAGCAGTCAGGAGAAGTCTGTAGCTAAATAAGGCAGAGTTGAAAATGGGAGGTGTGCTCCTGGTTTAAAAAAAAAAAAAAAAAACTTTTGATTGGGTACTGTGGTTATGTAGGTGACTGAAATTAGGTAATATCTTGAAAGAAGAAGTAAGTAGTTCTTTCATTGTCTCTGGTAAAAACAAAATGTGTACTGTAGAGTTAGATATTCTTTTGATTCTGTACAATACACCAGACCTACTGAGGCTCATTTTGTAACTGATATATCCTGTACAGAATGTGCAGTAACCTTATGACCTACTGGTTCTAGGGGGTTGCTATAGACGCCGCATATGAGTTTATTGGAGCAAAGGCCTTAAAGGGAGAGTTCTATCTTTTAAAAAATTAAAAGCGCTTGTACTGATTTTTGTGGAATAAAGTTTCAGTTTCCTACAGAGTCATTGCCAATGAAGTGTAGTCTAACTTTATACTTAGAAAACCAGCAAGCAAAATATGTTTTTGGATGCCTGTTTTTTATTTTTTTGGCAAATATGTCACGAAGATCGTGATTGAACTCGCAATTACTTGTAAAAAGCCTAGCTTAGTGGACATCTCTAGAACAGTGCATGAAAGGGTTAACACATACTAACCATTCACAATTGGGTTTACGAAACTAAAAAAAATTAACGGTGTGTTTGTATTTGCTAGTTTCAGCATTATCACAGAGTGCAAAGTTGAAAAGTTTGCCATTTATGGTTCCTATGTGTAAGAGTTCTAAGCCATTCGTCTGCATAGCTCTGACAAATTCTGAGAGAATTACATCTATCTGATAAGAGCAAAAAACAGAAACTTCAGCAATTTCTTTTCAGGTATGTGAATTATATTTTATTTACATTTTACATTTAAGATAATGTATCAATCGTAGTTTGAGTATTTGTATATATATATATATATATATATACTCTTAATTTGACCCTCATAGTCCAGAAATATACTAAAGTTAAAAGGGGGTGCATACATTTAGCATTTATGGACCTGTCCTGTGCCTTTGATACAGTTAACAGGGAGAAATTGTGGATGGTAATGCTGGACATGGGCGTGGATAAAGATATAGTCATCTTACTTAGTAAACTTCACGCCTGTACAGAGGCTCGGGTCCGCTATTCCCGGGAGGGAGATTTGATAGAGAAATTTCCCTCACTAAAGGGGGTCAGACAGGGCTGTGTCCTGGCCCCTTTTCTTTTTCTTTTGTACATAAATGAGCTAGAGAAATTTATTTGTGAATCCGGGAAGGATTCTCCAGTTATCAATAACTCCCCAATTCCTGTACTTTTGTATGCGGACGATGCTGTACTCATATCAAGGACAGCAAATGGCCTCCAGATTTTATTAAATGCTTTTAATACTTTTATGGGGAACCTTGGTCTTAAAATTAACAGAACTAAGGGGGTCATTCTGACCCTGGCGGCCGGTGACCGCCAGGGTCACCGACCACGGGAGCACCGCCAACAGGCTGGCGGTGCTCTCAAGGGCATTCTGACCGCGGCGGTTCAGCCGCGGCCAGAAAGGGTAAACCGGCGGTCTCCCGCCGGTTTACCACTGCCCTACAGAATCCTCCATGGCGGCGGAGCGCGCTCCGCCACCATGGGGATTCTGACACCCCCTACCGCCATCCTGTTCCTGGCGGGTCTCCCGCCAGGAACAGGATGGCGGTAGGGGGTGCCGCGGGGCCCCTGGGGGCCCCTGCAGTGCCCATGCCCATGGCATGGGCACTGCAGGTGCCCCCGTAAGAGGGCCCCACAAAGTATTTCAGTGTCTGCCATGCAGACACTGAAATACGTGACGGGTGCCACTGCACCCGTCGCACCCCTGCAACTCCGCCGGCTCCATTCGGAGCCGGCATCCTCGTTGCAGGGGCATTTCCGCTGGGCCGGCGGGCGCTCTTTTGGAGAGCGTCCGCCGGCCCAGCGGAAATGTAAGAATGGCCGCCGCGGTCTTTTGACCGCGGTGCGGTCATTTGACCGCGGTGCGGTCATTTGTCGGCGGGACTATGGCGGGCGGCCTCCGCCGCCCGCCATAGTCAGAATCAGGGCCTAAGTCATTTGTGATGAAGACTGGACCCAAATTAGCAAAAACAAAAAGATTTGCTCTAGATGGGCATGAGATACTCAGGGTCCCACATTTTACGTATCTGGGGGTCCCCATTGATGTAGATTTTAACTGGAAATTTTTAGTTAACATACGCTCAATACAATTCCAAAAAGCCATAGAATCAGTTTTTAGGTTTGCTAAAAGACTTCGACACAAACCTGTTAAAGAAATGCTGACTGTCTTTTCTTCCAGGTGTCTTTCTATTGCGACATTTGGAGCTGGAGTCTGGGGTTATGCAGAATGTTCAGGACTCCAGATTGTAGAAAATAAATTTCTAAGAAGGTTATTAGCAGTCCCCCAATCTACATCAGTAATGTTTTGTCATAATGAAGTAGGCCTGAGATATATATCTAGTTACATAAAGCTTCAACCTGTATTATTGCGGTTAAAAATCTGGACTAAGCCAGAAGCATTTTTATGCAGAAAGGTGATATAGGATTGTCTCCTTTTATCACGATTTTTGGATATACCCTGGCTTAGATATGTTTATCTCTCCCTCCTCTAATTAGGATTAGGAGAATTTTTCTTCAAACCGGATACTTTAACTAAACAGGACATTAAAAAGGTTAGAGATATATACTGGCAGAAAAACCAGGTCATGGAGCCAGCCTCGGGTGTAGCTAGATTATGGACGAGGCAGGAGACACAACAGCTCCAACCAAAGCTATATTTGACTAATATTAATTATGAGCGACAAAGGTTTTTACTTCCAAGGCTACGTTTAAATACCTTACATTACCTGGTAGCATTTCCAGTATGTGGAACCTGGTTTAAGAACCTTCCTCCTTGTCGCTGTGATGGAAAGACATCTCGGAGCACATTGCACTTTATGCTCTTTTGCACTTTACATGTTGCTCCGAGAAAAAGGTTTTTACGTCCACTATTTTTATCTAAAAGTATTAGAACTAGCGAGCTTGCTTATTCATATTTACATAATTTGGGAAACATGGACATAATTCAGGCTGTGTTAAATTGTATATATGCTGCTCATGGTATTCGGAAAATGTATTAACAGCGCTTTTAGTTATTTTATGATTGGGAAATTTGTATGCTGTATTTATTGGATGTCTTTTGTGGTCTTTTTGAACTGAATAAAGTAACAAATGAATGAATTAATATATATATATATATATATATATATATATATATATATATAGGTGACTAGCACACAGTTTGCTTGAGGTATAGAGTACATCTGTGATAACTGAGTTTATAATCTGTTTCCATGGAAATGCATGTTCTACATGTAGTAATTTGCTGTGAACTGGTACTGGTAAAAAACTATCTTAAGTTTTAAATGCAAGCGTTCCAATGTATATGAAGATATGAAAGATGTCTATACATGTGGTAGTCAGAAAGAAGGTATTTCTAAGGTTTCTGAGAATTGTTGTTCTATTCATTTCATTTCATTGAAGGAGTACAAAACTCACAATTGAAAGGGAACATTTTTTACCACAAGTTCATGTAAATAATTAATCCGGAAAACAGGATAGCTTTGTATTGCATTCCTTTTGCTAAATTATGAGGTAGATTTGTTTTTGCTGAGATCGAAAGGTATATTGTATTATGTAATACAGAGGAAGATATATAGGCCCTCATTACAACCCCGGCGGTAAATGCAACCTACAGCCGTGCTGACGGCTGCCAACATACCATGACCACGGCCGTATTCCGCTACGGGTATTATGACCCACACTGAGAAATCCGCCATTACACAGACACCCACACAAGTCCGCCAGACCAAAGTCCATGATAAATTGGTGATAGCAAAACCCACACCGTTACGCCAACAGGAATATGTCCACAATCACCGCGGCGGTCATTCAAAGCCGTAAACCATTGGCGGTATACACCGCCGCGCTCAAAATACACACACACTTACAAAACAACACCACATTGGACAATTCAAACTACACACACCTGACACACATACACACACCACACCCACACACCCAATCCAATATAAAACACACACCCACATTACCCATAACCCCTTACAGAAAAAAAAAGATAGCAAACAACGAGAGACAAGCCAGGAGCACCCACTTAATAAGAGCCATAAAACATCACCCATTCAACATCCACGCACCTCACACCAAACACCCCAACACATCACCCCACACACCCTCACACATATCACTCACACCACATCCATGGCACCCCAGGTTTTCAGAGGAGGAGCTAATGGTCATGGTGGAGGAAATCATCCGGGTAGAGCCACAGCTATTCAGATCACAGGTGCAGCAGACGTCTATTGCAAGGAAGATGGAGCTATGACGGAGAGTCGTGGACAGGGTCAACGCTGTGGGACAGCACCCAAGAACAAGGGATGACATCAGGAAGAGGTGGAACGACCTACAGAGGTAGGTACGTTCTGTGGTTGCAAGGCAACAGGTAGCCGTACAGAGGACTGGCAGTGGACCCCAACCTCCTCCTCCACAACTAAAAACATGGGAAGAGCAAGTCTTGGCGATCCTGAGGGCCACGCAGGAGTAGCAGGAGGACTGGATTCTGGGAAGTCAAACCTTTACTACTATCACCCCCCAACCTGCATGCCATCACATACCCCCACCCTCACCCTCACTCCCATCACTCCACCACCTCACACATATCCCACTATCACAACCCACCCATCCCAATACCACGCCCTGCATGCCACAACAATGCATGGACCCTCATCACAGACCTGCATGGACACCCATCTCCACAGCATGCCCAGTAAAGAGAATCACCCAGCCCACAAAATCACCATGAACACAAGGCAAAGCTGACAGGGAAATCACAACAATACAGGGAAACACACCCATGCACAAGATGGCACAAGCAGAGACAATAACACTGCATTTGCATCCCCACAGGACCCCTACTCAACGTCACCAGAGAGGAGCCTGCATCACGATGACCAACCTGACCCATCAGGGAACTCTAGACAGTCAGGTACACAGGAACAGTCCCATCCCACCACAGAGCCTCCCCACTCAGGAAACACCAGCACAGAACCCACCCAGTGGGCCCATGTCATTGTCCCCAGGACACGTCAATCAGCAGTGTGTCCACCACTAACGGACCCCAGGCAACCCCACAAACCCAGGACAATCAGGGACCTGGGGTCAGTGGCAGTGGGCACACGGTTCAGGGGACAGAGACACAGGAAGACATGGAAGCTGGGAGGACTGCTGTGTGACAGGGGGAGGACAGGCCCAGGGAACCCACTCTCCAGGAGGCACTAACCAACATCCTGGGAGCATACCACCATTCCCAGGAGGCAATTGGCCAGATACTGGCCAAGTTGCAGGAGACCCAGTGGCTGCAGGAGGGACAGTACCTTGGGCTCAGGGAGGACCTCAAACACATCTACACCATCCTGGTCACCATTGCAGGGGTGCTGGCTGACATGGACAATACCATGAGGGAGGCAGTGGCACACCACCGGGCCCCTGACACTAGCCACACCGAAGAACAGCCCTCCACCTCTGCTGGCCCTAGCGGACAGGAGGCCCCGCCACAGGAACAAGAGGCCATCAAAACCCCACCCCCTGCAGAAGGAGAACCACCCTCAAAGGGTCCCTGTGATCCTGGCAGAAGCCAGAGAACATTGCCAAGACCCCCACCAGGAAATAAGACTCTCATGATTGTCACCCTTGTGTTCCACTCTGTCACCCTGTCCACCTTGATCTGCAATTGCTCCCCTTCCTATGCCCCCTTGAACAATGTACCTGTGATACCATTAGACTGGACTCTAACTGGACATTCCTCCATCACCCCAGCCCATTGCACATCACCCTCTACTTATGAGCACTTAAATAAATACCCTGGGAACAAATACAAATCTGGAGTCTGTCAAATGATTCAAATATGTATTAGTACAACATTATCAAAGCATTGCAAGTCATATGTACAGTTAAAATCACTTTGTAATGACCTTTAGTGGGCAGCAGTAAACATACCAGGAGCCAGAGTAGGCCACAGGATCTGAAAATAGAGATGCCAAAGTGGCCATAGACATAGGGAAATCAGGTTGCCATGTACAATGTCTAACACGAAACTGAAAGCTAAAGTGAAGTTACAGTGTCTTACCTGTGTGTCAATTGAAGTACTGCTGTATTGTATTAATTCTGTTGTCAACATCTTCTTCCTCTGCCTCCTCTTCCTCACTGTCCACAGGCTCCACTGTTCCCACAAGACCATCTCCAGGCTCATCTTCCTGCAGAAAATGCACCTGACTTCTCAAGGCCAGGTTGTGCAACATGCAACATGCAACAGTGATCTGGCACACCTTCCTGGGTGAGGGGTACAGGGCTCCACCTGTCAGATGGAGGCACCTTCATGAGGCCAAAGGTTCTTTCAATTATCCTCCTTGTTTGCCCATGTGCCTCATTGTAACATTCCTCTGCCCTTGTCCTGGCATTCCTCACTGGGGTCAGTAGCCGTGAAGGGTTGGGGTAACCAGTCACCTGCAAATATCGAGGGACAACTGTTAGACACACCCTAACCATTACAGATAACTCAATACCCACACACCAACATATACTGGGTGGAGACCTTGGGCTCACCTATTAGCCACACCCTGTACCTCTGGATTTGGCCCATCACATATGGCATATGGGATGCTGCTATTCCTCAAGATAAAGGCATCATGCACAGAGCCAGGATACTTGGCATTCACATTGGAGATGCATTGGTCCGCTAAACACACCATCTGCACATTCATAGAGTGATAGCTTTTTATATTCCTAAACACTTGTTCATTTCTCCGGGGGGGGGAGCTACAAATGTTACATGTGTACCATCTATGGCACCAATGAATTTGGGGATCTGTTCTAGGGCACAAAAGTCAGCTTTCACTGTGGCCAGATCCTCCACCTGTGGGAATGCAATGTAGCTGTGCATGTGTTTAAGCAGGGCTGACAACACTCTGGTCAACACGTTTGCGAACATAGGCTGAGACATCCCTGATGCCATGGCCATTGTTGTTTGGAAGGAACCACTTGCCAGGAAATGGAGCACTGACAAGATCTGCACTAGAGGGGGGAATACCTGTGGGCTGGTGGATAGCTGACATAAGGTTTGTCTCCAATTGGGCACACAGATCTTGGATTGTGGCCCGATAAAGTCTGTCTGTAATGATAATGTGTCTGTCCTCCATTGTTGCAAGGTCCACCAGGGGTCTGTAAACCAGAGGATGTCGCCGTCTCAAATTTAGCCTCAGCGGTTGAAGCCTGTCGAAGAAAACAGTGAGCAGAGGGTCATATTCACACATATATTGCAATAATGATGCATCTTTTCCTTTACAGAACCAGTATGTGAAACTGAGCGTCAGTTGCTGTGCCAATGTCTGCTGTGACACAGTTAGGTGCCATGCCCTGTGCCCCCCTGAAATGGCGGCTGCCTGACCTGTGTGGAGGGATAAGTGGAAATGAGGTTGTTCCGCTGGCGTTGTGTGCCATTGCGGTAGGTGGTTGACGACCGCCGTGCAACTTCGCATTGGTTATCATTGGGCCCTATGGGTTCCAGGAGCCAATGGCGATGTACGCCGCCGGTGATGGTATGCACCGCCGCTGAACGTGACCGTCATTGTCTATCTGTTCACTCATTTGCTAACTGACCTTCACCAGGAAAGGACCTACACTGCAAGTGCTTCTATGACTTGTGTCTGGAAGCGACAATGGCACATGTGTCTGGGGAAAGGGCCCCTGCCTTCACTGCAGAGGAGTTGGAGAAATTGGTGGATGGGGTCCTACCCCATTACAGGTTACTCTACGGTCCTCCAGACAAACAGGTAAGTACACTGTGAGCATGATTCGTGGGACATGAATGTATGGATTGCTGTGTGTGTAAGCCACATGTGGGGGGGGGGGCTGAGGCGTCCTGGCCAGAGTGCTGCATGTATGGTGGTCAATGTCTGTGCGTCAGGGGATGGGAGGGATCTGGTGGGCCGTGAGTGTGACGGTCAGGACAGCAGACTAATTCTCTTTTCTGCTGTTTTTCCATGCAGGTCACCAGAAAAAGGGTATATGGCGTGCCATCGCCAAGGAGGTGCGGACCCTGGCGGTCTTAGACAGGTGGAGCACCCACTGCCGCAAACGGTGGGAGGACCTGCGTCGCTGGGCAAGGAAGATGGTGGAGGCCCAGCTGGGGCTGACCTCCCAACAATGAAGGGGTGCCCGTCGTACCCTGACCCCCCTGATGTTCCGCATCCTGGCGGTGGCCTATCCGGAGTTGGATTGGCGCTTGAAGGCATCACAGCAGCCACAAGGGGGTGAGTACAGATTCAGAATCATGACTGTGGGTGCCTTAAAGTTTATCTGGGTGGGGGATGTGGGCTGTGGGTGCCCCTAGGCCAGGGCGAACATGGAAGTGTAGGTTTCTTGTTGGGCAGGCTCTGAAGCACTCCTGCCCCAATACTGTTAGTGGGCATCTACTACTGGGTAGGGTCCTCTGGGTTTCAGGTGTGCAGCTAAAGGCGGTAGGCATTGTACCTAATGGGCTGGTGACTATCTTAGTAACTGGTAGTGCATGGCCTAGTGCATAGAGCTGCTCCCTGTGTGTTGTGTACACCAACGGTAGTGGTGGTGCTGGCATTGACCAAGTGTATCCTCTGTCTCTTCCCCCCTGTTTTTGTTTTGTCACCCTGTCCTTGTGTGCATTAGCATCATCTGGTGGAGGAGCAGAGGCACCGGCGATGGAGGGAGCTGCATCCTGCATCCCACATGGGCCTGGATGCCGAATTCACTGACGGTGATGGCACCAGTGGAATGGAGGGCGAGGGGAACACCACGACGGTGACAGGAGGGGAGACCACAGCCAGCAACTCCTCCTCCGATGGAAGCTCCCTTGTGGTGGCGGACACCTCTGTGCCCATCCAAATAACATATACAGCCGCCACCCCCTCTACCTGCACTGCCCTCCCAGCAGCCCCTCAGCGTGTTTCCCGTACCTGCTCACCCAGGAGAGTGGGCGTCTCCTTGGCCCCAGGCACCTCAGGCCCTGCCCCAGTCATCCCTGCTGCCCCCAGTGAGGAGGCTATTGACCTCCTGAGATCCCTCACTGTTGGACAGTCAACCAGTCTGAATGCCATCCAGGATGTCGGGAGGCATTTGCAACAAACAAATGCATACCTAGAAGGCATTCACTCTGGCGTGACGGCCCTACAGAGAGCATTTCAGGCTCTGGCCTCCGCACTGATGGCAGCCCTTGTCCCTGTCTCTAGCCCCCCCCCCAACTTCCCCTACCCAGTCCCAATCCCCTCAACCCCAGCCAATCCCAAGCACACCTTCAGACCAGCATTCACCCAAATCAACACACAAAAGGCAAACACAAGCACCACACTTCATCTCACAGGCACTCACACAAGCGCCATCCCCATGCAGACACACCAACATCCACTGCCTCCACTGTGTCCCCCTCCTCCTCGTCATCCACCTCCCTCTCAGTAGCATCTCACTCACACCTGCATGCACTACATCCTCATCCACTACCTCCATCACCAGCACGCCCATCACAACACACCCCTCACTGGCAGTCACCACCCCCACATCCATGCACATGCCCCTATGTCATCTCCCACTGTATCTGCGACTCCTCCTCCCAAAGTACACAAACGCAAGCACCCACACACCCAACAGCCATCCACCTCACAACAGCATCCAGCCCATGCACCTGCACCCAAGCTGAGCAGACAGATACCTCCTACAACCACTCCCTCTAACTCCACTCCCAAACCCTCTCCCTCTTCCCGCCCCAGTGTCTCTAAGAAGCTTTTCCAGGCAAACATTGACCTCTTCCCTCCCCCTCCCCCTTCCCCTCGGGCCAGGGTGGCCAGAACCCAGGCAAGCACCTCAGCCACCAAGTCGACGTCCGCTGTGGTTCCTGCAGCTATCAGAGGCATAAAGGGGGCACTTGTCAGCCCAGCCAGTGTGCCATTAACCCCTGCCAAGGACAAAACCATTCCACCACCTGCCAAGGTGAAGAGGCGGACAGCATCCAGCAAAGGGAAGGAGCCACAACCACCCAGCAAGGCCACCTCAAAGACTCCAGCTGCCAGACCCAAAGTCACACCGTGTTGCCAAGGTGAGGAAGGGGCAGGTAACAGCAGGCAAGGCACTTCAGCCGTCCGAGCCTGCAGGTGACGGCCTGGTGGCTACCAGCACAACCGCCAGCACCGCCACCTGCACCACAGCCAACACCATCAGCAGCCCGCTGCTAGCACCGCCACCTGCACCGCTGCAAGCACCACTACTGTCAGCAGCAGAAGCCCCAGTAGGCAGCTGTCCAAGGCTGCAGGAGAAGGGCTGCCACCTCCCACCACCACTGGCAGCACCAGCAGCTGCACCACGGGCAGCACTGCCACCTGCGCTGTCGCTAGCACCGCCTCAGGCACCGCTGCAAGCACTCCCACCTGCACTGCTGACAGTAGCACCACTACCAGCAGCAGCAACCCCAGTGGGCAGCCGTCCGAGGCTGCAGAAGAAGGCCTAGAGCCTCCCACCACCACTGGCAGCACCCATGCCAGCACCGCACTACCACCAGTTTGCATCCTTAGCCGCCGCAGGATGGAGTCTAGCCCTGCCTCCATGGACTATCATGCAACCTGGTCCCTGCAAATCTCGTGCCTCATACACCCAGGTGAGGGACTGTGAACTGCCACACCCCAAGTATTGCATCACTCGGCACAAGAACCCCTCCAGAACCAGTGGAGATATGCATCCACTCACCCTATCCTTGGCAGGATGAAGCACACTGGGCACAAGGCCTTCTCCAGAACCAGTGGGCAGACCATCCACTTGAGAGACTGTGGTTTTGCACTCCCCAGGACCAAGCAGTGGGCAGACCACCCACTTGATAGACTGTGGCTTTGCACTCCCAGGGACCAAGCAGTGGGCAAACCACCCACTTGAGAGACTGTGGCCTTGCACTCCCCAGGAGCAAGCATTGGGCAAACCACTCACTTGAGAGACTGTGGCTTTGCACTCCCCAGGACCAAGCAGTGGGCAAACCACCCACTTGAGAGACTGTGGCCTTGCACTCCCCAGGACCTGGCAGTGGACGAACCACCCACTTGAGAGACTGTGGCCGTGCACTCCCCAGGACCAAGCAGTGGGCAAACCGGCCACTTGAGAGACTTGAGAGACTGTGGGCTTGCACTCCCCAGGACAAAGGAGTGGGCAAACCACCCACTTGAGAGACTGTGGCCTTGCACTCCCCAGGACCAAGCAGTGGGCAAACTGCCCACTTGAGAGACTGTGGCCTTGCACTCCCCAGGACATCACTGTGGGTATGGAGCCCCCTCCAGAAGCAGTGATCTTATTCCATCTTCTGGCTGAGGTGCCCCCCCTTCCCCATCCCCCTGAGGTGCCTGTGTGTTTTCGACCTTATGCCTCTACAGTGTTCTCTCAATATTGAGACAGGAGTCAAGTGTGGGCTTGGCCCATGAGTTTTGGCCCAGTGGCCCACAGACATTTTGAATGGACAATGTACCACCTTATGTACATATTGTATATTTTTGCAAATACTGTTTTTCAATTTATTACATATATTTGACTATTTCTTAAATATCACTGATTTGACTCAATTCCTTTTGTCCTTGCGTTCTTCCAGGGGGTTACAGGGTGTAAATGTAATGTTGCTGCATGTGTTTGTGTGTGTGGTGTTGTGGATGAAGGTGGGGGTGGGGGTGTTGCGTATTGCATGTGTGTGTGTCACTCTCTTTTTCCTCCCCCCTCCCCTGTGTACCAGGTGCAGTACTCACCGTGGTCGTCGCTGCCGCCGTTCATACTCCTGGAAGATGAGGAGGTAGACCAGCATAGGCAGGACCTGCAGCTCGGGCTCCATGGCGTCCTGATTCTTCGTTGGTGTTGAGAGGAGAGTGGTTTTCCTTCCAAGTACTGTTTCCGCCGTGTTTTTGATGGCTTTCGTACCGCCCCGGAAAAGCTGGCAGATGGCCGGGTTATGATGGGGTGGGCGGTGCATTGACTTTCTTTACCGCCGGTTACCGCCGCGGTGTTTGTTGCTCCCGCCATGGCGGTTGGAGTGTTAAAGTGGCTGGCTGTGTTGGCGGTTTCCGCCGTGGTCGTGATCCCTTTTTTTTTTTTTTTTACTGCCAGCCTGTTGGCAGCATTACTGCCGCTTTAACACCGACCGCCAGGGTTGTAATGTAGTGTACAGGCTGTCTATGCTCTGTCATTGGCCTATAAAATTAGTCTATGAAACTGCTTTTTGAAGTGTAAAACTCATGTCTTAGTGCAAATATTTCATCACCTTAACATACTGTAGGTATACTATGAACCATAGTGCAATGTGATTAAGTGGTTAACAAATGTATTAGCAACACAAAATGATGATGGACGTAGTGCTGAACAATGCAAACACTCACCCCCAGTCACTGGACCGGAAACAAGCATCCTGGGACCGGTTTCAGGGTTTCACCCTTCATCAGCCAGGCTAGCTTGAATCCAGTGGCACAGTGAGCAAGGGACCCACATCTTGGCATACCCTTCCCACTTAGGGCAACTTTAGCAACACAAAAGAATGATGGACGGAGTGCTGAACAATGCAAACACTCATCCCCAGTCACAGATCTGGGTTTAATCCATTCAGTTTTAGAATGTTTCTCATGCAGCTCCAGAACCATACTCCAAGCGCTGCATACACTAGAGCACTCACCAAAGAACTGACCTTCATGTTTCCAAAGCATGTAGCCTGTGTCTCAGCCAGTGACAGAGCAAGAGTGACATCTCTACATTCACTCTGAAACATAGAAAGCCCTTACACATGCAGCAATAAGAGATGCAATTGCAGATATACTCATATACCCCTGTATGACCTAACATAGGCAGTAAGGTATATGTTCAGCTACTTATGTACAGATTTGGAGAGTCATCCAAGTAATAGGAGAGTTAGTAACAAATCAAAGGAGTACTAAAATATCTCTAGGTACTATGAGAGGTAGAGTGCTTCGTTCACTCAGACATATAGGCAATTTCTCAGGCAATCTTTTCATATATCCAGACAAACATGGCTTTTGTGAAGGCTAAGACCTAGTAGTGCAGAGCCTGGTTATGTTATTTAATTTGCAAGTGAATCCGGCCTGTAAACCTACTTTGCCAAGTTTCAAACTCATGTTTTACTGCAAATGTCTCAGCTCTCTGGCATACTGTAGGCATTCTATCAAGCACGCTGAAAAGTGCTTAAGTGTTTAGGAAATTCACTTTTCAGTTTTAGAAACTTCCTCATGCAGTTTCAGACCCCTAGTTTCCAAAGCATGTGACCTGTATCTCAACCAGTGACAGGAACAGAGAGACTTCTACATTCACTCACATAGTCAGAAAACACTTATGTATGCAGGAATAAGAAAGGTAATTGCAAATATACTTACATACCCCTGTATTCCCTAACAGGCACTGAGGTATAGGTTCAGCCACTTACGTACAGATTTACAGAGTTATACAGGTACTAAAACAGTCAATCACATACTGGAAGGTGAACTAAAATCTCATGACTCTACCAGAGGCAGACAGCTACATTCACTCATAGATATAGGTAAGTACTCACACAATCTTTTAATGTAGGCACACAAATACTTCTTTTCTGAAGGCTGAGGCCTAGTAGTGCCCAGCCTGTGTGTGCGCTGTCAATGACCACTGAAATTGGCCTGTGAAACTGCTTTGTGAACTCTTAAACTGATGTGTTACTGTAAATAATCTTACCTCTATCACATGTTGTAGGTGTGCCATCAAGCATGTTGCTGTCTGGTTAAGTCATTAAGAAACATACTTTTCAGTTTTATTAACTTACTCATGCACTTTCAGACCCCTAAGACAAGTACTACTTAAAGTATACCACTCACTAAGGAACTGATATTCATCTTTCCAAATCACTAATGCTGTATCTCAGCCAGACAAAGAAATAGAGACACTTCTATATTCTGTTCCATACTCAGAAAGCATTTATATATGCAGGAATTAGAAAGGCAATTACGGATATACTCACATACCTCTGTATTCCCAAACAGAGGCACTATGGCATAGGTTTAGCCATTTACTAGCAGATTTACAGTTACCAAAACAGGAAATCACATACTGGTAGCTGTACAAAAAATATCTCATGGCACTACTAGAGGTAGACAGCTACGTTCACTCAGATATATAGGGAAGTATTTACACAATCTTTTCATGTATCCAGACAAATACTGCTTTTCTGAAGGCTGTAGCCTAGTAGTGCAAGGTTTGTTACTGGCCACTGAAACTGGTATGTAAAGCTGCTTTGTAAAGTGTAAAAGGCACATATCAGTGCAACTATCTCACCTCTGTGACATGATGTAGGTATGTCATCAAGCATGTGGCAATGTGCTTAAGTTATTAGGTAACATACTTTTCAGTTTTACAAACTTACTCATATAGTTTCAGACACTTTTAAGGCAAGCAGTGCATAGAGTACACCATGGACTAAGAAACTGATTCATGTTTATAAAAGATGTGCCCTTTGTCTCAGCCAGTGGCAGAGCAACAGAGTGTTTCCTACATAAATTCACAAACTCGGAAAGCACTTATATAAGCAGCAATAATAACGATGGTGACCGCAATTTCAGATATACTCATATATGCTTGTATTCCCTAAAGGGAGGCACTGAGGTATGTTTTTACCCAGGTATGTACAGATTTGGAGAGCCATACAGATACTGAAACAGGCAGTCACATACAGGAAAGTGTACTAAAATATGTCATGTTGCTTCTAGAAGTAGGCAGCTAAGTTCACTCAGATATATAGCAAGTACTCACACAATTCTTTTGTGTACCCAGGCAAATATTACTTTTCTGAAGGCTGAGGAGTAGTAGTACAGAGTTTGTGAGTGCTCTGTTAGTGGTTACTGAAATTGGTCTGTTAAACTGCTTTGTGAAGTCTGAAAGTCATGTGTTTGTGTAAATAATTTACCTCTATCACATGTTGCAGGTATGCCATCAAGCATGCTGCAATGTGATTAAGGGCCAGATGTAGGAAGCTTTTTGCATAGCGCAAACTGCAAAATTCGCAGTTTGCGCCATGCAAAACGCGCATCACGATGCACATTCCCAGTTTGCGAGTCGGTACCGACTCGCAAAATGGGAATGCGACTCGCAAATAGGAAGGGGTGTTCCCCTTCCTATTTGCGATTCGCATCGCTATGCAGAATTGCTTTGTGACCGCGAACGCGGTCGCAAAGCAATTCGCAGTTAGCACCCATGTGAAGTGGGTGCTAACCCATTCGCAAACGGGAAGGAGTCCCCATGGGGCCCCTTCCCTTTTGCGAATGGCTTTAAAAATGAAACCAAATGGTTTCATTTTCACAAGTGTATTGCAACTCGTTTTCCTTTAAGGAAAACGGGCTGCAATACCAAAAAAAAAATGCAGAGACATGGTGTTCTGCTGTCTCCAGCAGGCGCCCATCCCTGTGAGTGCAGGGAATCACAAGGGGGTTGCAAATTGCGACCCACCTTATTAATATTATTGAGGTGGGTCTTTGCGACCCCCTTGCGATTCGCAGATGGTGTCAGGGACACCATTCTGCATATGGGATTGCGACTCGCAATCCTGTTTCTACCTACATCTGGCCCTAAGTGATTAGGCAACATACTTTTCAGTTTTAGAAACGTACTTATGCACTTTGAGACCTCTAAGCCAAGCACCGCGTAGAGTATACTTCTTACCAAGGAACTGATGTTCATGTTTCTAAAGGATGTTTAAAGCACTTATATAGGCATCGATAACAAAGGCATTTGCAGATATACTGACATATGCCTGTATTCCCTAACAGAGACATTGAGTTATATTTTCACCCCCTTTTATATACAGATTTAGAGAGTCATACAGGTAGTAAAACAGGCAGTCACATTCCATAAGGTATACTAAAATAAGTGATGTCTCTACTAGAGGTAGACAGCTATGTTCATTCCAATGTTTAGGCTAGTACTCACACAATCTTTTCATGTATCCAGGCAAATACTGCTTTTCTGAATAGGTTTGTGGATGCAGTTGATAAATGTGGATTGTTTTTTGAGTTGAAAGATGGTTTTTCTATTGAGAAAGAGATAATGGTACCTAGATATGTAGAGGAAGTCATAGCTGAAGAGGTTCAGCAAAGTGTAAAAAGGCCCTTGTATATAAGTGGAATTGTAGCAATATTTGCTCTGTTCATCATGAATCAAGTAACATAGTGAGAACATTTCTACAAACGTTTCTATGCAAAAGTCTTAAACAGAAAATGTATTTTGCAATGGCAAGATCCGTTCAAAGTAAGAAAGTATACAGATCTACAGGGACGTTCATTAGCATGTTTATCAAAGAAAATGTGCCAAATCACCTTTCATCATTTTAGAATGTTAGCAACGCACCACTCACAAATGCAAACTTTAGTTAGGGGACTATACCATGTGAAAAGACCTGTAGTATATTTAGGGGAAATTAATATAGTTCTTTTGAATGGAATAGTGGCAGATGAAGAAAAGGTTTGTAATGATGTGCAGTTTTGTTTCTCCGGACCTGAACAGGAGTGTGCAGAATATGAACACTTTGAATCTACAAGTATAACAGAGCACGAGATGCGCATTATTGTAGATAACTTTCATGAAGAAATTAGAAGGCTTAAAGCAGTCGGTTCAGAGGAACCAGACTGCATTTGTGTATGCTATAGATACACTCACTACAAGGACCAAACTAATTATGTTATCGTGTCTTCAAAAATGGAAGAAGACAATAGAGATAAGTGGCAACATTGTGCAGTTATTTATATGTAGAGGAATGCTTTGATTGTTGTACGCAAGTTATATGTAAGTATTGTTATAATAAATACGAGGAGAACAAAATACCAGGTAGAGCAGTCTATAACAATTTAAAATCAGTTTCTATTCTAGAAGAACTCCAAGAGTTAAAATTGTATGAGTCTATACTTATACATAGCGTACATCAACATCAATTTCAAGCAATTGTGCCTATGGAGCCAAGGAAAGTTGCCTCCAAGTGAGCTACAAAAGGGTTGAAAAGGTAGAGTTGCTTACATGCCATTAGAGTTTAAGCAGAATGTTGATACTGTAGGTGTGGAAAGAGATTTGGAAGAAGGACTAGTAATTCTAGTGAATGGTGTGCCCACTAAGAGTAAAAAGCTATGGCAAAAGTTACCAAAGTTCAGAAAGCCACATTATATCTGATACAACATAACATTTATGTGAGAAACTGGGGCTGATTGCAGAGGCCCCCTAACTTTTTGCCCCCATTTTCCACTTTATGCTGGTGTTTTCCTGACTCTGATGGTGCCCTGGGTACTGCTAACCAGTCCCAGGGCCAGTGCTCTGTGTAAAATGGATATGCAAATTAGGCTAATTATAATTGGCTAAGTTAACCTACCTATAAGTCCCTAGTATATGGTAGGGCATGTAGGTTTAGGGACCACAGCATAGGTGGTGCACACCTAGGTGCATTGCTGAGGTGCCCAGTGTCATTTTAAAAGCAAGCCTGCCTTGCTGGCTGCTTTTAAATTAAAGTTATATGCAAATTCGACTTTGGAATTAAAGGTACTTCCAAAGTCTTAAACTACCTTATTTTTACATATAAGTCACCCCTTAGGTGTGCCCTATGTTCCCCTAGGGCTGGGTGCCATGTAACTATAAGCAGGGACTTTATAAAAATAGATTTATAAGCCCTGGTGAGGTAAAAACAGCCAAATTCATTTTTCCCTCATTGAAGTAAATGGCCTTCATAGGCTAGAATGGGCAGACTTTATTTTAAATGTTAAAGTCTCCTTAAATGTTACATACCAAGAATTTGGTATCAAATTGATTGTTGTAATAAATCCCACAACTTCCAGTTGTTGGATTTAATATAACTTGTCCAGGTAAAAAGTTTAGACTTTACCTAAAAAGTTGCCAATTTCAGCTCTGCATTGTTTTTGCTGCTGTGCTCTGATTGGCCAGCCTGCAGCAGCTTCTGCCAGGCTACTTTAATGAGGTGTGAAGTGGCCTGGCTTCACACAAAGGAATGTGCTTGGGGGAGAGAATCTCCCCTCAGCAGATGGTGAGGCAGGAAGGGGGAGGGCTGCCAAACTGGTCTTCAAAGGCAGAGAAGGACATCTGGAGCACCCAGCAACACCCCCACATCCTGCAACCCCAGACAGCTAGGTGCCCCCTTGATTAGATTAGGAGAGGGCAGGAGAGGGGTGTGTTTATGATTTTTAGCCACACCAGTGGGTGGGCTCAGCCAGATCTCTCCTCCAAAAATCAGATTCATCCATTTTGGATTTTTAGAGACTGTTGCCTTCTGGGATGGATTTTTGCCACACTTCCCAGGAAGTGGTCAACACAGGGGGACGACCCTGTCCCTGATTGGAGAACCAGGGCCCCCCTGCTTTTCACCCAGGAGCAAGGATAAAACTGGCAGACCTGCACCCACGCCTCAGATCCCCACCAAATTTCAAGAAGAAGGAACTACAAGGAGAAGAAGGACTGCCCTGCTGGA
This sequence comes from Pleurodeles waltl, assembly GCF_031143425.1. Lineage (NCBI taxonomy): Eukaryota > Metazoa > Chordata > Amphibia > Caudata > Salamandridae > Pleurodeles > Pleurodeles waltl. The sequence goes on from NC_090444.1 coordinate 317,590,991, forward strand.
CCCCTGGCCTGCACCTGGACCCTGCACTCAGAAAGACTGCACCAGCTGCACACTTGGGCTTCACCACAAGAAGGACTTTGCCTGGCTTCCACTGGTTCAAGGAGGGACTCCCTGTTTGCTACAGGGGAAAAATTGCTATCCAGAGTCCCCTGCACCAACTCCTGAAAAAGTGACCAGCTGACCACTGTCCAGTGGCCAAAAAGGAGTTTGCGCCAGGTGTATTCTGGGAGTTGAAGTCCGCACTTCCCAAGGACCATCACAGAACTTCTGGACCCTTGGGGTGAGCTGTGGACCCCAAAAGAACCTTAAAAGAACATCTGGGTGAAGCCCCAGAAGTTTGGAAAAGATTGGAGAATTTTTGAAAAAAAGCTCCATAAAGTGACCGACCCGACGCGGAAATTCTAGCCGGCTTGCCTCAACCGCGACCCGGCCTGACTTCGTGGTTCGTCCCGGTAAAGAAAAACATCCAAAAAAGAGACTAAGTCCGAACGTAAAAAGTTGACCGGGACCTTCCAGCCATCGTATCCGAGAAGGGCTCCACGGACGTCGGATCAAGATCCAGGTTTACCCCGGTCGAAGGATTTTCATCTCGAAAAAACGACTAAGTCCGAAGGTAAAAATCACCACCGAGGAAACCGACTTCGCGTATCCGGACAAGGGCTCCAGGAGGTCGGATTCAACTGGCAGGTTCGTCCCGGGGAAGAAAAACATCAAAAAAGAGACTAAGTCAGAAGGTAACTTTTTAACCGAGGCCTCCCGCGACTTGTAGCCGAGCAGGGCTCCATCGCGGTCGGCCTGAAAGTTTGACTTTGCCCCGGTCCTGGTGCAACCAGATGACCCGATTGGCGCTTTTTGTTTCTAAGCGCTAGAAAATAATAATACTTTAAAAATTCATATCTCCGGTTCCCCTGAACCGATTTTAATCGTTTTTGTGTCATTTTAAAGATAAAAATATAAGCTATTTTTATAAATTGGTTTTGGATTTTTAAACTGTTTCCTGTGTTTTATTTAATTACTGTTTTGTGATATTTGAATGCTTTACACTTTGTCTCCTAAGTTAAGCCTTGACGCTCGATGCCAAGCTACCAAGGGTAGAGCTGGGATTAATTTACTGAGACCTAACTGTACTTATGTGGAGGTTTGTGGCTTGTTGCTAGGAGTAGGTACCTACCTGCCCTACCAATAACCCATTTTCCAACATAATTGGAAGCAGCGACGGGATCCTGTACTTGTGTTCAATATCACGTTACAGTTTTAGATAAAACAAATTAAAAATCCTTTAAATTGTCCTAGTGCAACAAATTTTTTTAATTTTTAATTTTTTTTTTTTTTTATTAATTTGGATTAATTTCAATTATTGAATTTTTGTAATTTTTCTAAATTCTTGTTACCAATTTTTGCAAAAAGTTTTTGTTGACACAAAACTAGGGAACCATGGAGCTTGATCTGGCTAGCCTACCCACACTGACAGTAGTCCAACTTAGGGGGTTGTGTATTGAGAGAGGGTTGCCTGCAACCACTGATCTCAGGAAGCAAATCCTGATTAAATCCCTGACAGCATGGGCTGAGGCCCAAGAGGTAGAGACAGAGGAAGCTCCAGAGGGAGAAGAAAAAGGGGAAGATGCTAACTCTAACCACTCAGGGGAGGGAAGGCATCCGAGCCTAAGTGAGGAAGAGGAAGAACGGTCCTCAGTAAATACAGTCACTAGGGGCAGATCCAAAGCTAGTGGTGGGAAGGGGGTCCTTTCAGGAGGAGAGAACCCATCCATCAGAGAAAGAGAGCTGGAGGCCCAGCTAGCATACATAGCTTTGGAAGCAGAGAAGCTGGCCCTAGAAAAGAAAAAGTGGGCATACAAAGAGAAAAGAGATGGAAGCAGTGATAAAGAAGCTGAGGTGTCCATGGGTGGGGGAGTTTGCCCCAGATTACCCAAAGGGGTGGTTCCTGCCTATGTAGAGGGGGATGACATAGATAAGTGGCTGGGGGCCTTTGAGAGGGCACTCCAAATGAGAAGGGTTAGGCCTCAATACTGGGGTTCCCTTTTGTGGGAGTTGGTCCCCAACTCAGGGAGGGATAGGCTTCTGACCTTAAGGGGGGAGGAGGCAGATTCATACCCTAGTATGAAGAGGTGCTTAGCCAAGAAGTTTGGTCTGACCCCAGAGCAATATAGAATGAAGTTCAGGGACACCCAGAAGGTCAGTACCCAGTCTTGGGTTGACTTTGTGGACACCTCACTAAAGGCACTAGAGGGCTGGAATATTGGCAACAAAGTAAATACTTATGAGGGGTTATACAATCTGATCATGAGAGAGCACATCTTGACCAATTGTATCCAAGAAAGGTTACGCCAGCATCTAGTGGACTCTAAGCTGACCAACCCTAGAGAGCTAGGGGAGGCAGCTGATGAGTGGTTGAGAACCAGGGTGGTTGTCAAGTCCCAGGGGGGAGACTCCAAGAAGGGGGGGATAGGTCCCCAAAAACCTAAGGAGGGAGGTGGTAAGCCCACCACAGAGACTCCCTCTGTACCCCAGAACCCTAATAAGGAGGAGAGTAAATCCCACTCCCACTCTGACAAGCAGAGACAGGGAGACCCAGGGTTAAAAAAACTCTTGGACAGTAGGGCTTGCTTTGACTGTCAGCAGACAGGTCACTTCAGAGGAGATGCAGCCTGTCCAAGGAAGGTGGTTAGCACTGGGCTGTCCAGTGTAGCCATAGAGGAGGATTCCTCAGATGATGAAGTCCTCCTAGCATTGTGCTGGGAGACAGGACCAGATGGTAAGCTGGTGATCCCTGAGGGTGGGAGTAGGCACTTCCACCACATTCAAGTGAATGGGATCCCTACCACTGGCCTGAGGGACACCTGTGCCAGTCACACTATAGTGAGTGACCGGTTAGTGACGCCAGACATGTATGTCCCAGGAAAGACAAAGAAAGTCAGGATAGCCACAGGGGAGGTCACCTCCAAACCTGTAGCCATAGTGCCCCTAGAGAGGGAGGGTATCCTTGACTGGATTAGGGTGGTAGTCAGTGCTGACCTTCCCCTAGATTGTATCCTGGGCAATGACCTCCCAGAGGTGAGTCTGGTCACAGATGGGGTGGTCGCCCAGGGCGCCCCCCCCAAACCAAAGTCCTGGGGAGTCAGTCCCTACAGTTAGGAGACAGGGGTCCCCAAGAAAAGGAAAGAAGAAAAGGAAGGGTAGGCCACTCTTGAAGAGAGTTCCAGGGAGCCAAGGGCCTTCTGCCCCAGTAAGGGGGGAGCCCAGAGTTGGCACTGGTGAGGCCTCACCTGACCCCAAGGAAGTCCTGAGTAGTCAGGCAGCTGTCCAGATGCAAGGTGTTGCCCCTGCACTGACAGAAGGGAGAGTGGAAGGAGGGTGTCTGCCACAGGAGGTTGTAGCCCCCCACTCTAGACAGCAAGAGGGGTGCCAGGACCCCAAAGTTGCCCTTAAAGCAGCTCAGCCACCTGTCAGTGGAGAGCTTAGGGTGTGGTTCTGGGTACTGACAGCTGTCAGTAGCCTCTGCTGGGTGCTAGCCTTCCTGGCAGCACTGTACTTGGCCTGGGAGGCAGACCCCAGGGCCAATAGCAAAGTAGGCCCCCTGACCCTATTGGTCATGGTGGGGTTGCTCAAGTGTTGGGTGACCTCTTTGGGTAAGCTAGGTGTTGCCCTAGCAAAGTTTGGAGTAGGGGAGGTGGGCACCTCACTACCCAAGTTAGCAGAGAGAGAGGAGGAAGACCCCCTAGAGGGAAGTTTCAGTTTGAGTTGGGTCCTTTTACTGTTGGGATGGCTTCACTACCCAGAGGGAGTGACCCTGACAGGAGGATATAAGGCAGAGTAGGCCCTGCAAAGGGACAGCCAGTTTTCTTCACTGTCTTCCTCGCCTAACAAGCCAGGAAGACTCTCCCAGGGTTGGGCTGAGTCTCCTGGGTGTGTGGGCTGGGGGGGGTTGTGTGAGAAACTGGGGCTGATTGCAGAGGACCCCTAACTTTTTGCCCCCATTTTCCACTTTATGCTGGTGTTTTCCTGACTCTGATGGTGCCCTGGGTACTGCTAACCAGTCCCAGGGCCAGTGCTCTGTGTAAAATGGATATGCAAATTAGGCTAATTATAATTGGCTAAGTTAACCTACCTATAAGTCCCTAGTATATGGTAGGGCATGTAGGTTTAGGGACCACAGCATAGGTGGCGCACACCTAGGTGCATTGCTGAGGTGCCCAGTGTCATTTTAAAAGCAAGCCTGCCTTGCTGGCTGCTTTTAAATTAAAGTTATATGCAAATTCGACTTTGGAATTAAAGGTACTTCCAAAGTCTTAAACTACCTTATTTTTACATATAAGTCACCCCTAAGGTGTGCCCTATGTGCCCCTAGGGCTGGGTGCCATGTAACTATAAGCAGGGACTTTATAAAAATAGATTTATAAGCCCTGGTGAGGTAAAAACAGCCAAATTCATTTTTCCCTCATTGAAGTAAATGGCCTTCATAGGCTAGAATGGGCAGACTTTATTTTAAATTTTAAAGTCTCCTTAAATGTTACATACCAAGAATTTGGTATCAAATTGATTGTTGTAATAAATCCCACAACTTCCAGTTGTTGGATTTAATATAACTTGTCCAGGTAAAAAGTTTAGACTTTACCTAAAAAGTTGCCAATTTCAGCTCTGCATTGTTTTTGCTGCTGTGCTCTGATTGGCCAGCCTGCAGCAGCTTCTGCCAGGCTACTTTAATGAGGTGTGAAGTGGCCTGGCTTCACACAAAGGAATGTGCTTGGGGGAGAGAATCTCCCCTCAGCAGATGGTGAGGCAGGAAGGGGGAGGGCTGCCAAACTGGTCTTCAAAGGCAGAGAAGGACATCTGGAGCACCCAGCAACACCCCCACATCCTGCAACCCCAGACAGCTAGGTGCCCCCTTGATTAGATTAGGAGAGGGCAGGAGAGGGGTGTGTTTATGATTTTTAGCCACACCAGTGGGTGGGCTCAGCCAGATCTCTCCTCCAAAAATCAGATTCATCCATTTTGGATTTTTAGAGACTGTTGCCTTCTGGGATGGATTTTTGCCACACTTCCCAGGAAGTGGTCATCACAGGGGGACGACCCTGTCCCTGATTGGAGAACCAGGGCCCCCCTGCTTTTCACCCAGGAGCAAGGATAAAACTGGCAGACCTGCACCCACGCCTCAGATCCCCACCAAATTTCAAGAAGAAGGAACTACAAGGAGAAGAAGGACTGCCCTGCTGGACCCCTGGCCTGCACCTGGACCCTGCACTCAGAAAGACTGCACCTGCTGCACACTTGGGCTTCACCACAAGAAGGACTTTGCCTGGCTTCCACTGGTTCAAGGAGGGACTCCCTGTTTGCTACAGGTGACAAATTGCTATCCAGAGTCCCCTGCACCAGCTCCTGAAAAAGTGACCAGCTGACCACTGTCCAGAGGCCAAAAAGGAGTTTGCGCCAGGTGTATTCTGGGAGTTGAAGTCCGCACTTCCCAAGGACCATCACAGAACTTCTGGACCCTTGGGGTGAGCTGTGGACCCCAAAAGAACCTTAAAAGAACATCTGGGTGAAGCCCCAGAAGTTTGGAAAAGATTGGAGAATTTTTGAAAAAAAGCTCCATAAAGTGACCGACCCGACGCGGAAATTCTAGCCGGCTTGCCTCAACCGCGACCCGGCCTGACTTCGTGGTTCGTCCTGGTAAAGAAAAACATCCAAAAAAGAGACTAAGTCCGAACGTAAAAAGTTGACCGGGACCTTCCAGCCATCGTATCCGAGAAGGGCTCCACGGACGTCGGATCAAGATCCAGGTTTACCCCGGTCGAAGGATTTTCATCTCGAAAAAACGACTAAGTCTGAAGGTAAAAATCACCACCGAGGAAACCGACTTCGCGTATCCGGACAAGGGCTCCAGGAGGTCGGATTCAACTGTCAGGTTCGTCCCGGGGAAGAAAAACATCAAAAAAGAGACTAAGTCAGAAGGTAACTTTTTAACCGAGGCCTCCCGCGACTTGTAGCCGAGCAGGGCTCCATCGCGGTCGGCCTGAAAGTTTGACTTTGCCCCGGTCCTGGTGCAACCAGATGACCCGATTGGCGCTTTTTGTTTCTAAGCGCTAGAAAATAATAATACTTTAAAAATTCATATCTCCGGTTCCCCTGAACCGATTTTAATCGTTTATGTGTCATTTTAAAGATAAAAATATAAGCTATTTTTATAAATTGGTTTTGTTTTTTTAAACTGTTTCCTGTGTTTTATTTAATTACTGTTTTGTGATATTTGAATGCTTTACACTTTGTCTCCTAAGTTAAGCCTTGACGCTCGATGCCAAGCTACCAAGGGTAGAGCTGGGATTAATTTACTGAGACCTAACTGTACTTATGTGGAGGTTTGTGGCTTGTTGCTAGGAGTAGGTACCTACCTGCCCTACCAATAACCCATTTTCCAACAATTTAGTATACAAATGTAGATTCTCATCAAGATATTTCACATATAGATTTCATGGAATTCAAGAGATCAAATTGAAAAAGTGAATCAAACAAAAACAAAAGAAAGTTATGAACACTGCAGTATTCATCCTCTACATTCTAAAGAGAGTATTTGAGAAGTTATTGACCTATTTCAAATGAAAGAAGCAAAAGGAGCTCCAATAAGTGTGTGGGAGAAAAGTTTAGAAGTTTGTTGTTTCCCACACCTGTTTCCTACTGGAGTAGGCAGCAGGTATGATGATCAACCTATACAAATACTAGCAGATGAGTACAGGTCACCTAGGCTATATTGAGAGGAACCTACATTTCAACAGTGTATTCCTTATACATTTCATCTACAATTTGAGAGTGATTTCTCTGATTTATCCTATGCAGTAAATCACATTCTAAAATCAGGAGTACATGTGCAGTATCTGACAGCAATGGAATTTGTTGATAAGGTTCATGAAAAAGATGACACCTTGAGTACAACTTTATCAATTTGATGCATGTCAACGTGGTACAAATGGATATTGGTATCGTCGCCATGGTGAGGTGAAATGCATGTTGAGGAATCTAGGATCACCTATTTGGTTTGTAACACTTAGTTGTGCTGAGTATGCATTGGATGATCTCTTTGAATTTGTAAGAGAAACAAACGCCAACATAAAAGATATCAATATTAAAACAGCAGGAGAACTCTTCATTGGATCCTGCAAACATTTGCGGATATTTTAATCACTGATTTCAACAAATGGTGGCTTTCATCTGCAACAAAACAAATCCACCTCTGGGCAAAGTAACTGATTTATTTTGCGGAAAGAATACCAAGCTGGAGGTGTTCCACATATTCACATGCTGTTATGGGTAAAAGGTTCTCCAAAGCTTGGGGCAGACAGTGATGAGTCTGTGTTGTCTTTGATAGAACAGTATGTGACATGCTCCATACCTAATGAAACTTCTGGGAGGGGATTGAGACAGCAAATTCTTAGATTTCAAACTCATAGATGTGGTAAATTCTGTTGTTGGAAATATAGATAAAAATAAAAATTTTATACACATTGTTTCGGGTTCCCACAACATGTGATCTCAGAAGGAAGAGTGAACATCTTTTTGTCTACAGAGAGACACACCTTGACACTGAAGTCCCCAAAAAATATGTCCAACCTCAGAAGAACATAAGCCTCAAAATGTATAATCGACTACAGCCCTGTCATTCTAAAGATGTGGAATCCAACATGGATATCCAATTTTTTGCAGAAAATTCAATTGCTGTAGCTCGGCATGTGACTTCATTCATAACAAAGGCAGAAAAGACAGAGATGAAAGAGATGTGGGAAGAGATATCAGCAGAAGAGTCACCAAAAAATTGTACAGTTTTAGTTTGAAAATGCTTTCGTACAGGGAGATGGGTTTTTCTGAGTGCATAGATAAGTTGAGTTTGTTCTCCAAATCTAGAGGCATTGTGTGGGTAAGCTTAGGGCTTGCAAATAGGCTTAATAGAGGTTTAAAGACTTTTCCAGAAAGACAGTGGGGGTCATTCTGACCCTGGCAGTCTTGGACTACCAGGGCCACGAATGACGGAAGCACCGCCAACAGGCTGGCGGTGCTTCAATCCCCATTCCGACCACGGCGGTAAAGCCGCGGTCGGATTGCCGGGGCTGGCGGTCATCCGCCGTTTTAGCCCAGGCTGGGAGAATCCGCCAGGGCAGCGCTGCTTGATTCTGACCCCCGTACCGCCAGCCTGTTTCTGGCGGTTTTCACCGCCAGGAAGAGGCTGGCGGTAACGGGTGTCCTGGGGCCCCCTAACAGGGCCCCGGCCTGCTTTTCACTGTCTGCATGGCAGACAGTGAAAAGCGCGACGGGTGCAACTGCACCCGTCGCACCGCCGCAACACCGCCGGCTCCTGTGTTGCGGCCTCATTCCCGCTAGGCCGGCGGGCGCTAACTTGGTCCAGCGGGAATGTCAGAATGGGGGCCGCGGAATTTTGGTGGCGGCCAAATGGCGGTTTCCGCCTGGCGGGCGGCAGTAGCCGCCCGCCAGAGTTGGAATCACCCCCAGTATCTTGCAGATGTTTATCCCAAGAGTACAGACATTCTAAAGACTAACATGTTTGATACATACTACCCTATAAGAAGTGTCCATCTTGATAATGTGTGCCTGCGTGAAATACTTAAACATTACACATATAGAACTTATGTCACCGAGAACATTGAAGAATGACGATTTGCAGTTACTGGATGCAATGGTTGTTTGGTAGGTCACAACAAAGGAAATCTAATTAATCATAGAAAGCTTAGTTGCCAAGCTCCACAGATAAAATATTTTTCATACTTGACCCTTTTAGAACTCTTAAAACCATAGCAAAATGAATCAGACCTACTTGGATATTATAACTGTTATGAAGACTCATTTGATGCTGTAAACAATAGCATTTAGTGTTCCGTGTTTCCTACATACACTGCAGATGTTGGAAGATGAGGTTGCACAATAAGAAACCATCACAGCTGAAATAGCAAAGGAGAGTTTGCAAAGCAGCCAAACGTTTCCACCAGAAAGTCAAGATCCTCTTGGACAGCCAGTAATTCAAAATGAAATAGCTATAACAATGACTGAACTGGAAATTGCCATGAACAGGCAAGGCATGAAACTGTGGATTTAGAACAGTTAGTGGAACAACTGAATAATTAACAGAGATAAATTTACAACAAAGTAAAAACTGAAATGGAAAATGGATTTCTCCCAGACAAAAATCTTTGTAACTGTGTTACATGTAAACCAATATTATTGTACATCAGTGGACAAGTTGGTACTGGCAAAAGCTTCCTAATTAAAGTTCTCACCAGTTATTTACAGAAGACTACTGATTCAAATTTGCCATGTACAGTAACAGCACCAAATGGGTTAGCTGCTCATGAAATTAAAGGAATTACTCTACATCGACCACTAATGCTACCTGCTGAACATGACATTAAACTGAAATATAAGAAGTTATCTGGTGATGTTTCAATGAAGTTTGAAGGGTAGTTAAAAAGATTACTCTTCTTATCATTGATGAAGTGAGCATGGTATTGAATATAATGCTTCCTTTCATACACTTAAAGATGTAGAAAACTATGATGTGCTGTTTGGAGGAAAACATTTAATTGTCTTTAGTGAACTACTACAACTTACCCCTGTAAAAGGACAACCAATTTTCAAAACTATTCTAATTAATGAAACAAGAAATTCCCTAGGAAGTATTGGCAACGTGACCATTTGGTTAAACTTGGAATACAAAGAATTAGTAAAAAACATGGGCCAAACGTCTTGTGTGGAATATGGAGAGATACTGAAATACATTAAGGTAGGAGTTCTTACAAAACAGGGAAAACATGCTTTGAAAAGTCGCCTAATCAGGAGTCTATTTCCATCGGACACAACTGCACAAGAACTAATGTTCAATTTGATAAAAGAAGAAAAATGTATAGTTTATTGCCAGCAATCAAATTCTAATGAACAATTACTAGAACTGGAGAAAGAAGACATTTTGGAAATTACAGCTATTGATAAAATATAACATCAAGGAGTCATAATACTACTATAACCTTAGAACCCGCCGTAGCGGGATCTACTGGCCATTAAAGGCCTGCTCCCGCAAGGGAGAGGGCCTTTAATGGCCGGTAGAGCCCGCTACGGCGGGTTCTAAGGCTATTACAACATTCTGCCACTCAGGGCAGAATGTTCTATTAAATTAAACAGATTCCTCACGAAGCCCGAGGGCATTAAAATCCCCTCGGGCTCCTTGAGGCTTTGTTCACAGCTCTTGCTGTGAATAGAGAGAACATTGGAATGTTGTCGCTCCGGGCTTTTACCGGCCAGTAAAAGCCCGGAGCACTCCATTGTTTTCAATGGAGCTGGCAACATTCCAATGTTCTAATACCAGATAAATTACAAAAAATGTGATTCTTTTGAGAAATTAGTATCAAAAACAACTGGATTAGAGAAGTGTTTCCGTGCCTGCAAAAATTGTCATTACTTTACGACGCAATTCAAGTGTTGAGGAAATCAATTGTACAATGGGTAAAGTTGTTGAATTCATTCATTTTCCAAATAGAAATGAAGTGGAATACTTGGCTATAAAATATGATCAGATAGCTGAAGTGAAGAAGATTGGCCAGTGTGTTGCATGGTTTTAGTTTGTAAAAGGCTTGTATAACAGATGGCAACAGTTTCCACTGCTTTTATCATATGCAGCAACAATCCATAAATCTCAAAGTCTAAGTTTAGATGCTGCTTTGGTTAATATTGGAAGCTATGTATTCAAAGGAGGAATGTCATATGTAGCATTGTCAGTGATTAGAACTTTGGCTTGTTTTTAATTAACTTTAATGATAGCAAGGTTAGTGCTAACATAAACAATGTATAAGGGTATAATTGGTTGAGATGTCTTTATGCAACTCATTTAGGGAGTACCCTGTTTGTGAGAAACATATATTGTATCCAAAGCAGAAGATTGCAAAACAGTCCACGGTCTCTCAAGAAAAGAAAGAAAACTGGAAAATAATAATAAAATTGTTGGATACCCGTTAGAAAACATTTCATATGTCAACTGCTATGCCAATGTTGTTCTCAATGTACTATTCCATTTAAACCCTTCCTGTAAACCAAAACGTCAGATAAGAGAATGTGTTGTGCACTATATAGTTTGCTGCAACTTTTAATCTGACATCTTTTAGATATATGTAATAGATCTATAACATTTACTCTGACCACTCTGCAAGATGCAGACAAATTTATTATGGAGATGCTTGGAGTTTCGGAACAAGAAGAAGTAAATATTGGCCATCTATTTGGACTGGGTTACAAATGGACCCATGACTGTGATGACTGCTCTTATACATATACCACTGATATCAACTGTGAACAAATTATTTACTTAACGTTACCATATAGTAAAAGTGCGCCTTTCAATAAATTGTATAGAAATACTGCAAAAGGTATGTACTGCCTGTGAGAAAAGGTTTCTTTTGTCATGGTTTGCCCCCACTTTTTGTCTGGCATTTGATGTGGTCTCAAAGTTGTTAGTGCCCAGAGCCCCTGCTAACCAGGTTCCATGGGCCTGATCTCTTTCCCAAAACTGTTGTGATGCATTGGCACAACTGGAAACACCCTTAGCTGCCACCATAAGTACTTAGTAAATGGTACTAAGGCACACAAGGCATGGGGCACTTGAATTAGGCCACTTTGGGCAGCAGCACAGAATGTGCCACCCGGTAGGGCAATGTATCCAGATGGACTCAGCACTTCCATTATAGGTTGAGTGTCCTCGTACAATTTTAAAATGGAAACTCAGCATGGCACACAGACTGTGTGCCCTGTCCACTGTATGCAATATAGGTATGTCACCCCTCTGGCAGGCCTTCCTGAGGCAGGGTGACCTATACTGTAGGTGTGGGCATAAATGCATGATTAATATGCCCCTACTGTGACCTTGCCAGACCAAGGACATAGTAAGTGAACAGAGCAGCCATTTTAAATGCATGTGCTGGAAAGTGGTCAGTATTAATTTCACAGCTCCAAGATGGCCACTCTGAACCCTGAGTTGGTTGCTATCAAACAACTCAGAATGATAAATTCAAACTGGTACCAGTATGTATTTATTGCAAAATGTACCCAGGGCCCACTTTATAGGTGACCGCGGCAAAGCTAACCAACACTGACATGGTTGCTAGCCAGTCACAACCAGCCTGCCACCACCAGACAAGATTCTAGAACTCTGAGGTGAGATCTCTTGCTCTCTGGGTCCGAGAACAAGGCCCTGTCTTGCTGGAAATGTCACACATCCCTCCTGAGGAATGTGCACTGCCCTGCTAGTGAGCTTCAAGGGGCTTGCCACCTTTGAAACTCGACTCCCAAGCCTGCTTCTTGCAGCAAATGGCCACTCCCATTGCAAACCACCACTTTTGGCCGAGGCAACAGTGGGAAAACACATAATGGACACAAGGAGTGTTGCATGCGAGGTGACCCCTACTTTTAATTTTCTTCCATCTTGCACTGAAGGAAAATATCCAATCAGGTATAGAGAAATGGCTTTGTACCATAGGAAGTGGTCACTTAGTGGATCTAGCCACCCTAAGGTAGAAGACTCACTGGTCACTGCTAGGTGCTCCCCTAATTGCCCACTAATTACAGTATTTAGTGGGCACCCCTCGACCAGAGATTCATATTCCAAGGACACAAGAATACCAGCAAGAGCCAAGATGCAAGAACTAAAGTCCTGCTGCACCAAGAAAAAGGCACAAAACCCTGACTGGTGCACCTAGGACTCGACAATCGCCACTGAAGGGTTACTTGGACATCGGGAGGACTCTAAAACCACGAGAGGACCTCCCCACTTTTTAAAGATCTCCCTCCAGAGTGAAAGCATCACTCACATGCAACAAGGTCCAGTGAAGTCCAGTTCACTGATAGGCAGCTGACCAAGGAACTGGGCACCGCAGCTGGACCAAATTTTACCCATCATTCCACATGGACAAAACCTGAAAGTGTGCCAAGTTTGGTGACACTGTTACCGCCAGTGGCTGAACCATGCAATAGCTCCAGGTACTGGTCACTCCACATCGGACACCCAGAAGGACATTCCACTCTGGACTGAACACAGACCAGGAGGAAGTCCCTGTCAGGGGACTTCAGAAAAAAAACAGGACCTCCCACCAGAATGCCCCTGCTGACCTGCAAGTGACCCTCAAATCGACCTACCTCCTACTTCCAAGGGCACCTTTGCACACAGCTCCTGGCTCACCGATTCTCTCTGGACCCGGCCACCCTAGGCTCTACACCGACGATCCAGGTGTTCTAAAGGTCTCCCACCCCTTGCGACCTTGACACTCCAAGGGCACCCAATGGACTAACTTTGAAGTCCACCTGTTCAGTGCTTTTCCAAGTGGTCCCCTGCAGTGGCCATGAACCAGCTCAGTTTTTCTGCAGCTGCTCCCGCTGAAACCAGGAGCTACCTGAACTTCATCAGCTGGTCCACAGATCCCACCAATGACCTCGACCTATCTTCAAAAGGAGACATTGATAAACGTATTGCCTAATTTTATATGCATTGTTTAAAATATGTCTCCATTGATTCCCATGGTGAGTATTTACCCACACAACTGAGACATTTTCTAAACTTTAAAAATTCTTAACTTAAAAAGTACTTACATGATTTTGATGGTCTTGGTCTTATACATTTTATGAAAATCTGAATTAATTTTGTAAATTGGTATCGCGTTATTCTTTTAAGTGTGTATCTTGCTTTATTGATATGGTGAGTACAACATTTACTTATCACATCTCCATGATTAGCCTAACTGCTCGACCAAGCTACCGTAAAAATTTGAGCTTTAGCTGGTCCAGTTTTTACCTCTGTACACCAATGTGTGGTTGTCTGAACCCTCTGCACAGAGTTCAATGTTTTGCACAATACATAGAGATCCAGCCTCCTACACTGCTGAAACTGTAGATGAGATATTGCCTCTACGTTATTTCTACAAAGTACAGGAAAATACCTTATTGTAATGCTGCACTGATGGAGACAGATGGTCCCAAATTACAAACTTCAAAGTTGGACAAATATCACTTTCAGTAAGATAATTTACTACTTTGGCTATCACCTTTCATGAAGGAGCTAAAATAACTTCTGGACACTACGCTGTGTATTTGAAAAGCAAAAGTGGATGGACAGAATGGAATGACATGAATCTAATATACAAACAAAATCTTCACTTTAAACTTGCAAACTCCCATCTGCTCTTTCTTTAGCCAAAGTTCTAAGGAAAAGTTATGATTGAAGCAGTGAACACAGTGTTTTTTGTACACGGTTGATCTGTTTTCAAGATTTTTTTCTGCTAATAAGGGCAATGTCTTTAAAAAGATCTTCAAATCTCAAAAGTCCTTTTAATATTCCATAAAAAAAGTCAATATAAGAACTCAGTGCAACACTGTCTAATTAAACTCTAAAACTGGAAGAATATACTACAGTTACTACAGCCTCAAGTTGAAAAAATAAACTTAATTCTAAACTGAAGAAAAAAGTCCCCTTTTGTTTCCCCAACCAAACTTCTACATGCTAATTGATGTAAAATACTGATGGGTATATTTTTCTGAACATGGATTATGAACACTATAAACATCATTTGACCTAGCAGGGATGACATTTTCAAGAGGATGAATGAAATTGAAGACTATCTCATATTATTTCAGATATTGTACCAGATATATTAACCCCAAACAAGTGTTAAAAACTGCTTGTTTAGATAATTATAGGTACTGGAGTCAAGGTTAGTCATTAATAAAATGTAGTGAGTGCAAATCATACTATCACTTATTTGTAGTAATCCACTGTGCAGTTTTTTTAATTCACATCCCATTGATTGTTTTTCCCCACTGGTCATAAATGATGTTTTATGATAACCATTATTTAAGATGAAGCAGTATAAAAGCTGAGAACAGTCAAATAAATCGAAATGATATATTTACTACAGTGCAATTTATCCTTACAGTAAAAGCCATGGATATTGTCATATTTGTCTGTGTTTGAAGATGAAATACTAATATATCAGATCTGTTTTTCTTTTTCAAAAGGGGCTTCAGTTCAACAACGTTTTATGAAATTAGTTCTTCAAACATGGACATTTTGGTTAGACATATGCATGGAGAGAGTTAAATATATGGTGCTTTTGACAGACCCTTCAATTAGTTTCCTCTCTGTATATCCTATGTAAATGTCCTCACTCATAAACTACTCAGAAACTCACTCTCACACGCACTCTTCCACTCACTCCCTCGCCCATACATTATCTCATACATTCACAGATATACACTGTTCCAGTCATTCTCTCACCTATGCATGCAGTCATGCACTCAGTCATTCACCTATACTTGCACTCATACACTCACTCACCCATACACCACTGATACATTAATGCACTCACCCATACATGCATTTATGCACTCACCAGTTCACCCATACATTGCGAACTGCATCCACTCACTCAATAGATGCATTCATGTACCTAGTCACTTATCCATATGTGCTCTCATACATTTACTTATTCAGCCATTCATGTACTCATACACTAAGGCAATCACCCATACTCACAGTCATACACTCACTGACTCACTCACATATACAATCATGCACTCACTCATACTTGCACTCATATACTATCACAATCACCCATACACACACTCATTCACTCACTCATGTATGCACTCACTCACCCACTCATGCTCTCCCTCACTCACCAATACATGCACTTAGTCAATAACCCATAGACACACTCATGCACTCATTCACTCACTCATTCACAGTCATGCGCTCAATCACCCCTATAAAGTCACTCTGTCATTCATACTCTTACGCATTACCCCATACAAGCACTCACCCATACATACACTTAGTCAGTCACCCAGACACACATACACACATGCTCAGTCACTCACGCACACACTCTTGCACTCACTTATCCATACATGCACTCAATCACCCATAAACACACTTATGCACTCACTCATGCATGCACACACACATATCTACTCATGCACTCCCTCACTCATCCATACATGCCCTCATGCACTCAGTCAATAGCCCATACACACACTCATACACACAGCCACTCACTCATGCACACAGTCATGCACTCACTCACCCATACATGCACCCATATGCTCAGTCACACACTCTTTTACCCATACATGCACTCAATCACCCATACACACACACTCATACACTCAGTCATTCACTCATACAAACAGTCAAGCACTCACTCATACATGCAGTCATACACTTACCCATACATGCACTTATACACCCAATCACCCATACACACACCGTCACCCACACACATTTATGTTCTCACTTATACATACACTCATACACTCACCCATACATGCACTCAATCACCCATACACACACACTCATACACTCAGTAACTCACTCATGCATGCACTAATGCACTCACCCATACATGCACTCAGTAACTTACACATGCACCACTCAGACGCTCACTCATTCAATTATATATGCACGTATGCACACACTTACCCACACATGCACTCAATCACCCATACACACACTCAATCACCCATACACACGTTCATTCACTTAGTCACTCACTCATGCATGCACTTATGCACTCACTTATACATTAACTCTTACACTCATTAACACATGCACCTGTCAGATGCTCTCATTCAGCCCTACATGCACTCACTCACCCATTCATAGACTCATACATTCACTCATGCATGCACTCACCCATACATGCAAGCATACACTAAGTTACTCAAACATGTGCTCATGCACTCAATCACCCTAACCCACCCGCATACACTCATTTACACATGCACTAGTCACACACTCAATCATTCAATTATACATGTGTGCACTCATGCATTCACTCATACACACACATGCACCACTCAGGCGCTCACTCATCCAATCATACATACACTCATGCACTTAATCAGCCATACACACACTCATACACTCAGTCACTCACTCATGCAAGCAATGATGCACTCACTGACTCACCCATATATGCATTCATACAATCACCCATACACACACTCATACACTAAGGTACACACACATGTATGCACTCTCACTCACGCATACATGCACTGATGCACTCATTGACTCACCCATACATGTACTCATACACTAACTCATACAGACACTCAATTGCCCATACAATCCCTTACATACTTAGGGCCATATGCACGAACACATTTTCCCATAGACACAGAATGGGTAAAACCCTTTGCTACATCTGGCCCTTAGTCACTTACTCATGTATGCACTCATGCACTCGCTGACTAATCCCATACATGCACTCATCCATTTAGTCACTAACCCATGCAGTCACTCATGCACTCACTCACACAGTAATACACTCACACATGTGCCACTCAGGTGCTCACTCATTCAATCATACATGCACTAATGCACTCGCTCACCCATACATGCACTCAATCACTCATACACTCAGTCATGCACTCACTCATGCATGAGGTCATGCAATCACTCATACATGTACTCAATCACACATGCACACACTCACACAGTCACTCATACACGCAGTCAAGCACTCGCTCACCCATACATACTCATGCAACTCAATCACCCCTGTACACACTCATACACTCAGTCACTCTCATGCACACACTCATGCACTATCTCACTCACCAATACATGTAATCACTTACCTATACATGCACTCATACAGTCAGTCAATCACCCATGCACACACTCATCACTCATGCATGCAATCATACACTCTCTCACATATGCACTCATGTCCTTATTCACCCATACACACACTCATACACTCACTGACTCACCCTTACGTGCATTCACACACTCACTCACCCATAAATATACTTATACACTCAGTTAATTGCCCATACACACTCATACACTCAGTCACGCATGTACCCTCTGACTATTCCCATACATGCACTCATGCACTCACCCATACATACACTCAGTGAATCACCCATATACCAATCATGCACTCACCCATATACCTGTTATACACTTGCTTACACATAGACACACCTTCAATTTTGCTTTAAGAAGAATGCATTTTCTGTTTCTTTTTGGAGGGGGTTGTGTATTTTGCTTTTATAATGTTTTGTACTTTTTTTCTGCTAACCAAGTGGCAGCATGGGTATCAATAACTAGAAGAGGCAGCAAAAAAGATAAAAGCTGCAAAAACTGAGTTTTGATATTAAAATCAACATTTATGCTACTTTGCTGCATCATGTACTACTTTCACTGACTGTTCTCCAGCACACTCAACTTTGCTGCAAGCCATGCAGTGCATCACCATCTGGCACAATTCTGGTACAGTGTCACCAACTTGAGTTTTAACTTCAACAGGCACTCTTTGTCCAGGTGTAGATGCTGTTTCTAATGCTGTAGAAGTTGTGCTAGCTTTTCTGTGCTTTCTTGCTCTTCTCAGTTGGTTCCCATAATATGTGTTTAGATGGTACAACAGTGATGCTGTACAACGTGAATACTTTTTGACCCCTTCATCCCTTTTGTCACTGTTTTTGACTCTCAACTGGGAATAGTAAAAAAAAAAAAAAATTCCATGCCACACCAGTTTTTTACATGGAAAACCCTTCATCAGCAGACTCTTCATTGCCTAGGTCTTCAATAGGTTCTACATCGTCTGACTGTGGCACATCAATGTTCTCCACTGCCTCCTGTTGTAATTTTTTAACTGTAGGGAAAACTCCCAGCAGAGAACAAATGCAATCTCTGTCCTTGTAGCTGTTATAGACCTACAGGAAAAGAAGCAAATGGAAGCTTCCCGATCAAAGAAATGGCCATTCTTCAGGGTCACCCCCAAACTTTCTGCCTTCCTCCTCTTTTTCTGACCTAATTTTTGCTGGCTTTAGGACTCTGCACACTTTACCACTGCTAACTAGTGCTAAAGTGCATATGCTCTCTCCTTAAAACATGGTGACATTGGCTCATTCCCAACTGGCTTATTTAATTTACTTGAAGTCCCTAGTCAAGTGCACTACATGTGCCCAGGGCCTTGAATTAAATGCTACTAGTGGGCTTCAGCACTGGTTGTGCCACCCACATAAGTAGCCCCTTAACCATGTCTCAAGCCTGCCTCTGAAGTGCCTGTGTGTGCAGCTTCACTGCCACTTTGACTTGGCATTTAAAAGTACTTGCCAAGCCTTAAACTACCCTTTTTCTACATATAAGTCACCCCTAAGGTAGGCCCTAGGTAACCCATAGGGCAGGGTGCTGTGTAGACAAAAGGCGGCAGGACATGTACCTGTGTAGTTTACATGACCTGGTAGTGTAAAACTCCTACATTTGTGTTTGCACTGCTGTGAGGCCTGCTCCTTTCATAGGCTAACATTAGGGCTACCCCCATATACTGTTTGAGTGGTAGCTGCTGATCCGAAAGGTGTAGGAAGGTCATATTTAGTATGGCCAGAATGGTAATACAAAATCCTGCTGACTGGTTAAGTTGGATTTAATATTACTATTTAAGAAGTGCCACTTTTAGAAAGTGAGCATTTCTCTGCGCTTAAATCCTTCTGTGCCTTACCATCCACGTCTGGCTTGGTTCAGTTGACAGCTCCCTTGTGCATTCACGCAGCCACACCTCAAACACAGGATACTCAGCTTCACTTGCATACATCTGCATTTTGAATGGATCTTCCTGAGCTGGCAAGGTGGAGGGCCTGACACCGACATGTCAAAGGACAGTAGCCTGCCCTCACACAAAGGACTGCCATACCTCCGACTGAGATCCTGGCAGACGGGATGGAACTGAAAGTGGACCTTTTGCATTTCTAAGCCACTCTTTGAAGTCTCCCCCACTTCAAAGGCACATTTTGGTATTTAAGCAGGGTCTCTGACCCTACCAACTGAGACACTTCTGAGGTAGACAATTTACCTGACAAAACACTTCTGAAGTAGACACTCTACCTGACAAGACACTTCCTGGAGAAGAGAACCTGAACCAGAACCTGCATCCTGCCAAAAAGAACTGCCTGGCTGCCCAAAGAACTCACCTGACTGCTTTCTGTGAAGGACTGCTGCCTTGCTGTTGTCCTGCCGCCTTGCTGCTTCCTGGCTGTGGTGAGACGTGCTCTCCAAGGGCTTGGATAGAGATTGCCTCCTGCTCCCTGAAGTCACAAGACCAACAAGACGTCATCTCCACAAGAAGGACTCCTTGTGGGGGGAAAATTGACACACAGCCTGCCAGAAACTATGCACAGCCTGCATCACGGTGAAAAATTTGCCGCACGCCAAAAAGGAACGACGCAGCCTGACTTCACAATGAGAAGATTGACGTGGCGCCAGTGTAGCGACCGGAATTTTGACACACTGCCCACTGCATCAACGCACAGCCAAGCCGGAACGACACAGCCTGATTTCCAGAGAGGAATCAATGCTGCGCCTGCCGTGTGGTGGAAATTCCACACAACGCCCACTGGATCAACGCAGCCCCTGTGACTTCATCCTGTCAGCACTGGAAATCCATGCATCATCCCCAGGGCATCTGAAAACCCTGCAACCTGAAGAGGATCCATGACCAGGCGCCAGAAATCGACGCACAGCCATCCCTGTGTGAAAAGTAAACAACGCATCGCAGTGTGCGGCCCGAGAAATCGATGCACACCCCCTTGTTTTCCATGCATCTCCTCCTTTGCGGTTCTTTGCGGAGCTTTTGAACACAAACCAGGTACTTTGTGCTTGAAAGAGACATTTATTCCTTTTAAAAGACTAAAGACACTTTATATCACTTTTACAGTGATATCTCAATGTACACTTATTGCATTTTAATTGTTTCTGACATGCATTTTATCAGATAAATATTATATATTTTTCTAAACACTGTGTGGTGTATTTTTGTGGTGCTATACTGTGTTATTGCATGATTTATTGCACAAATACTTTACACATTGCCTTCTAAGTTAAGCCTGACTGCTCAGTGCCAAGCTACCAGAGGGTGGGCACAGGATAATTTGGATTGTGTGTGACTTACCCTGACTAGAGTGAGGGCCCTTGCTTGGACAGAGGGTAACCTGACTGCCTATTAAAGACTCCATTTCTAACACAAACACAATAGAAGAAGATGAGTCTCTCATATAGATACAAATCAACACAGATGTGCAGGATTTGGACAAGGTGAGTCAGTTACCCCAATATTGATTTTAAATAAACTCAAGGAAAAAAACAGAACATGAGAAACTTTGGATTTCAAGGGTGACTTGAGCATTTATCCCACCTTATTGTAAACGGAAATAAAGAACGTGAACCAGATTTACACCACCTTCAGTGTTTAAGAAATCATTGTTATCCAGTGTGTGTTGTTGCTTCCACATTAATTTTCCTTAAGGCATCGTTTGCTTGCATGGTCGTGGAATATCCCAATGTGCATATGCTAACGTGTCCCTATCTAGATAATT
Source organism: Pleurodeles waltl (assembly GCF_031143425.1). Lineage (NCBI taxonomy): Eukaryota > Metazoa > Chordata > Amphibia > Caudata > Salamandridae > Pleurodeles > Pleurodeles waltl. The sequence continues at coordinate 317,612,420 of NC_090444.1, forward strand.
TATTCACTCTGGGACTCGTTTTAGGCCGATTAATCTTTTGACCCTGATTGAAGTCTCCTTAAGACAAGATAACTAGTCAACATGTCAATCAACAAATCAATAACCTCATCAATATTCACAATAGCAAATCAATCAAAGCAATCAGTAACATCAATAGACTTGAAACACAACATGACCTTTCAGTCATGAATAATCACACAGAGTTTAGTATGATTTATTAAATTTATACCCTATTGATTACACTCTACTAGCAAGTTTATTAGTCTCAAAACCAAGCAGCACATCAACATTGTCATAATATGGCAACTCGAATAAGATTTCATCAAGGCAAAGATCATGAATATTAGAACATAGCACGACATCAACATGGGTTAACTTAGCAGAGTATCATTAGTGCATTATTCAACAAAGCATAGATTCAGTCATTTTGTCTACTTGCGTCAGTTTAGTGAACTCCTTAACTAGCCTCGAATTAGTATTGGCATGTTGGGCTTCATGCAAAACAATTTAGCAACATCAATTTAGAAAACATCTAAATAGGGTCTCTATCAAAGAAGCAGTTGGTACCTAGAAAGAAAAGGCAAATAGACAATTACAATTTCATCATCATATCGTTACCCTCCGTAATGGGTCAGCATACAGAGTCAGTCTTTGTCCTCAGGACATCAGTCGGTTCGCCATCAGCCAGGAAACACAGCCAAGTTCAGCAAGACGGGGCAAAAGGGAATACCTCCCTCATAAGGAGGAAAAGTTTGAATTGGGCAAGGCAAAGCAAGTAAGGATAGTTTGCAAAGATCAAGCAGCAAAATATCTGGGCAGAGTAACAAAGTGGCTGGGCAATAGCAAAAGGCACGCAATGGCATATAATGCCTCGGAATGGCTTGTAATGGCTGGTAATCCTAATTTCTCCATGTGTCTAATAATTTTATATCAATCTTGTTGTACAGTCCCCCAATTTCCAATTGGGCAAGTATTAGCGCACCATCATCTCCATCCAATGGTTTATTTGTCGTCTTCTTACGATCATCACCCCATAACAGTTCTCAGGTATTTTATTGGCTCATATAATTGACGTCTTCAACGGGTAGAATATCAGGTGAGGAATAACACTTGAGGAATAACATTTGTTACTCAAGTCAGTAGTCCCATTTTTTTCCCTAGTATAAATGAACTTGTACCTGTTGCAAATTACACTGTTGCATTCGGCAAGAATGTCTCCTTGGGCAAGTCGAGTCTCATGAGAAAGTTTTTCTACAGTTACACTCATCTTCCAGCTTCAGGAAAAGTACGACTACATGTCCTTCAGCAATTCAGCACACTGCACGTTAGAAAAACACATTTAATATGAAACCGGGCAGCTAGGCCCCAGCTCATGCTAACTAAGGCCTAGTGATTAATTAGTAATTTTAATACACATAACTCTTATTACTAATACAAAATTATACATTAGTAGATTAATATTTAATTATTAGTCAATTTCATTAATCATCAAATTAATTAGTGGCCACTCTCGGTGGGCACATTTCATACACATGTGTTTACGTTTACATTTTCTATGCCATTTCACTAAGCATTATATTGCAAGCTTCTCATGCTAATTATTAGATTTTAATCACACTCCATCAATCCCTCCTCTGATGACTCTTGTCATCACACAAATCCACTCTTTACTTTTCCTTCACTTTCTTAATTCCTTCATTTCAATTTGTTCCCCCATTTTTGACTTTTCATATTTTGCTTTGAAGATTTTCTCCCTTTTCTTTTCTTCCCTCCTCATATTGCATTTTGCCAATTTTTCCCTAATTCTTTTTCTAAGTTTACATGATAACCATAGTCCAAAAAAGCAAGCTCAAACAATCAATATTCCCCCTATTATTTATTGCAAGTATCCCATTCCAAATATTACTAAACCAACTTCCTACTTTAGCAAGTCCCTTTCCAACCTTTTCCCAAACTCCAGGTTCCTTCAGCTCTTTCAAATCTGTACTAGCTCTTGTTAGGTTAGTAAGCATACTTCTAATCTTATTACTATTATCTGGTATAAAGGCACAACAGTGGTGCTCATTAAGCATCCTACAGACTCCGCCACTTTTCGCTAAAAGAATGTCTAAAGCAAGCCGGTTTTGAAGAGTCATAGGCCTTTCCGCAGCAAGTTCAGTATCCATCAGGAGTATAGCCCCTGTGAAGTTTGTCAGCATGTTATCCACAATAGTCGACAACTTTTGAATCTTTATGGAATTCAAAATAACTCCCACTGAAGGAATTATTGCTCCACATATATCACCTACAACAGCAGCCGCTGTCTCTCTTTTCTGTCTAGCATGATGTAATTTAGACAATTTAGGAAACTTCCTTAAGTCGTCAAATTGGTAAATCTTTGGAAAAACTATTCCCAAATAACATGTCCCATACCATCCCTTTGGAAGACGGTAATAAGTATTAAGTCCACATATGTAATAGATCCCAGGGATCGCTGCATCCTGTCCATTTAACATGAACGTCCACTTACTCTGAAACAAAAACACATGTCTGCACTCACTTGTTCCCACAAATAAAGTGTCATGATCAGATTTTGGCCTGTATATACAAAGCTTTCCTACGTGTAAAGCATCTATTGCTAATTTGCCTTGTGTCTTTATTGCACTATAAGCATAGTCATTTGCAAATGTTAATTTCTCTAATCCCTTTTCTAGCTTTTCTTTTAACGCTTTCCTTCTATCATCAGTGTGATCTAAAAAGCTCTTCTCTACAGGAGTTAGTAAGCAGGTTAGATTATTCCGATGCGCATAAGCTATGCCAAATGTCAGTGTAGGCTAAAAAAAAAAAAACTAACTATCTTTATACTATGATCTCTAGCTATCTTACTCAAATATTCATTTATAGGCACAAACGAGAACACTACATCTAGATTAGAATAGAAGTACTGAATACGTTCTTGATCATAAAACCTTGTTAATAACAAACTACAACTTATCCCGTAGGTTAGTGGCATACTATGATAGGTAACCCCTTCTTGTACTGACGAAGGAATTTTTGTGAACACATAACAATTCTTCGCATCCATTGTTTCAACATGCTCATTCAACAGGCGATAGAAGATATTAGTAGATAGTTCCCCTTTCGTGTTATTTCCCTCATGCAAATATTTTGTATCTTGCTCAAATCTCTCCCATGGTGTTAGTGTAGTAGTCTCAGGAATTGAAGCATTGTTAGTATCACTCTTATGCACCAATGGTATTCCCACAATCACAGCTATTATTACTGACGCACACACAACACCAAAAATAATACTCAACCATCTACGAATCCTACTCCTATTATTGTCATCTCTAGTGTTAATTATGATCTGTATAGAATCAGAAAGCAGAACAATATAGATCCAAACAATCAACTGAGGAAGGTTTAAAGCTTTTTTTTTTTTTTTTTCCTGAGTGAAGTCTCTCTTTAGCAAGTATTTACAGCTTTTCATTCACTCCCAGGATCATTGTCAAATCAGGTTAGCAGCTTGTCACAATCGGTTTCCTCCGGTCAATTCAGGTTAACAGTGTCACATTGGGTAATTTATCAGTCTCTTTTTCTCTCAGCTTTTCAGCCTTATTTTTAATTTTACACAATCTCTCTTCTTTGTGGTCAAATTTAGGTACCGCAGTATTGACCTGGAATTTCTCGATCAAAACAGAATGCCAAGAATTCTTGCTGCCACTCAGCTGATGTTGCATAAGCCCATTCAGGACCTGCGTATCTTCTGTTTGCGACTCTCTTTCTTTTCAATTTGCGATCACCCTGCAATTCTCCTTCACTCAGATCCTCCCCACTTCTTCTTCTATTGTTTCATCTATTACCACTTTCTCTTTTGCAGGTTATGGCCCTGGCCATTCATCTCCTTTCAATATCCTTTTACTGTTCACCTTTTCAGGTTGCTGGTCAATGCCCTCCTCTTGTGCTATGGTGTTTTCTCTTGATGGCTCTGCAAACGGCTCAGGAGGAGTCTGAACACTCTGACTTCCTTCTGTTTCGCTTCCTTCGCCTTCCGGGTCTGTCAGGGGCTCAATTTCAAACCCGTATCCGTCTACTTCTGGGAGAACCTCTCTTTGCGTCGGTTCCCCTGGTGCCTCAGTTGAGATAGGCTCACTGGCACCCCTCTGGATTTTGTTTGCTGGTTGAGTGACCAAGCCGTCTTCAACGGGCCCTCCTTCAGTCTCAGTTCCCCTTTGATTACTCTCCGGCCCTGAGACTTCCTTTTCTGTAGCTGTTATTCTCGACAATTCAAGTTCCTCATCAGTCAGACACGTCACCTTCTTGGTGTGACTGGCATGTATCCAGTTTGGAACTCCCACACATTTCACAGCAGTAGTAGTTGTCAGTATCACTTGATACGGCCCCTTCCAACGTAGCTCCAAACACGACTTCCTCACGTGTTTCTTGACAACAACCCAGTCACTGGCTTTCAGATTGTGACCTGGCTCACTTATCAGTGGCAGTGTGGTTGCTTCCACCTGGTGAGAGAAAGAGCGGAACACATCAGCCAGACCATTGCAGTAGTCCAACACCATATCATCCGTGATATTCACAAGCGCATTTGCAGGCACTACTGGCAATCTCATAACTTGGCCCATGAGAATTTCATGCGGACACAGTCCTGTTTTCTTGTTGGGTGTATTTCTCATTGACATCAGCACTAAGGGCAACACATCTGGCCATTTCAAATTTGTAGCTGCACACATTTTTGCCATTCTCGACTTCAAGGTACCATTCATCTGTTCCACTAGTCCTGATGGTTCAGGGCGATAGCTACAATGCAACTTCTGTTCAATGTTCAGTGCGGCACACAAGAGCTTAACCACCTCATTGTTGAAGTGACTTCCCCTATCTGATTCTAAAGAGATCGGAAACCCGAAACGGGGTATCAATTCCCTTAGCAGCAACTTCGCTACTGTGAGACTGTCATTCCTACGTGTAGGGTAAGCTTCAATCCAATGGCTGAAGATGCACACAATCACCAACACATACCTCAGACCTCCACACACACAGGCATCTTAATAAAATCCATCTGCATTCTGCTAAATGGACCTCCTGCTCTCCCAATGTGGCTCAAATTCACCACGGTCCCTCTCCCCACATTCATCTGCTGACAAATGATGCACCTGTGACAAATCACTTCGGTGGCTTGTCTGAACTTCGGGTTAAACCAATTGATTTTAAACAGCCTGATCATGGCATCTCTCCCAATATGTGCTTGACCATGGTAAAACCTCGCAAACTGTGACAAAAGACTGTTTGGCAAAACCATTTTCCCCTCATCTGAAACCCACAAATCATCAGGTCTTTGTACACATTGCAATTTAAGCCAAGAGCATTTCTCTTCTTTGCTGGCACGACCCTGCAACAATTTGAACTCTTCCATTGTGTCAACCACCCTCAATGCATAACCTGTGCATGCCTCATTTTCAGTTTCTGATAACAATTCCCACTGATCTTTGAACGATATACAGTTCAATGCTAAAATCTTGCGACTTGATCTGCACATCCGTTCCCCATTGACACAAAGTCTTGCGACTTAACATGAGCATTGCATTTCACCATGGCAATTTCAAGAAGTAACTGAATTGCGTACAACAATTCCTTAATCCTTTCACCATTTTTCACTAGAGAACCAGAAGAGGTCAGGAAACCTCCCTGGGACCATAGCTGGCCGAAATCATGGACAATTCCAAATCTGTATCTGCTGTCAGTGTAGATAGTCACTTTTAGGTTCTCAGCAGCATGGCACGCCCTAATTAGAGCAATTAATTCAGCCACTTGAGCAGAATACACTCTCAAGATGCTTCCAGGATACCGGTGATTGTACACACAGAGAATCCAGCTCTCAGTACTCCCACTGAATCTCTTAGACACGAGCCATCGACAAAGATAATGTAATCATTTTCTTCCAATGGGTATCTTTAAATACAGGTCTCGGTTTGGTGCACAGTTCTGTTACCTCAAGACAATCATGTTCTACTTCCTCAGCATCATCAATATCTGTTTTTTCAGTAGGTAGCAAAGTTGCCCGGTTCAACACAATACATCTTTTCGAAGACACATTGGGTGACCCCATTATAATCGTTTCATATTTTGTGAGCCTTGCATTTGTCATATGCTGCATTTTAATCCAGGTAAGTAGTATTTCAACTGAGTTTGGGACCATTACTGTTAAAGGATGTCCCATCACTATGCCTTCACACTGAGTAAGGCTTTGACCAACTGCTGCAACTGCACGCAAACAACCCGGTAAGGCTGCTGGGACTAGGTCCAAAGTAGCTGAAAAATACGCTACTGGGAGGTTTGCACCTCCATGGACCTGTGTCAAGACAGACAAAGAACAAGCATCACGTTCATGACAAAACAGTACAAAAGGCTTTGTGTAGTCAGGCATACCTAAAGCTGGAGCCCTGCACATGCTTTCTCTCAATTCAATGAATGCCTTCATTTCTTTCTCGGACATAGTCAGAGTACCCGGGCCATCCTTAATCTCCTTGACAGTCAACCTTACCAAAAGCTTAGAGATAATCGAGAAGTTGGGAATCCACTGACAACAGTAACCCACCATTCCCAAAAATATCCTTACATCTCTCTTGGATGTCGGGGGATTCATCTGCAATATGGCTGTCACTCTTTCTTTAGAGATTTTCCTCGACCCTTTCTCAATTAGATGGCCTAAGTACTTCACTTCCTTTTTACAGTACTGTAGCTTCTTTGGGGACACCTTATGTCCATTCTTTCCCAAATGACTCAGTAAGGCAATTGTGTCATACATGCAGTCATCATTCGTTTTGGACGCGATCAATAAGTCATCAATGTACTGCACTAGAGTCTAATTAAAAGGCAGTTCTAATGATTCCAAATCCTTCTTCAATATCTGATTGAAGATGGAAGGCGATTCTGAAAACCCTTGGGGGATTCAACACGAACTGTAAACCTTGTCCAGGAATTTGAAACTGAAAAGAAATTGTCTATCCTTATGAAGAGGCACCGAAAAGAATGCTTGTGACAAGTCCACAACCGTGAACCACTCGGCATCACATGGAACCTGAAACATGATCAAAGCTGGATTTGGCACTATGGGGCAACATTTTACCACTATTTCATAAATTGTTCTCAGGTCTTGGACAATTCGAACTTTCCCACAAGGCTTTCTCAGCCCCATTATTGGCGAATTACATGGGCTGCTCAAAACTTCTCTTAAGACCCCTTGCTTCACAAAGTCTGCAATTATCTGCGTCACTTGTGTAAGGACATCTTGTGCCATGTGGTACTGCGGTACCTGGGGAAACAGCATTTGGCTTCACGTCTACTTTGACTGGTTCTACTCCTTTTATCAGTACCACTTCTTTTCCTGTCAAGTCCCACACCTTCTCTGTCACTGTTCCCTGCAATTCGGTTGGCAAATCGGTCACTGTGAACATCGGGAAGAAACTTATCAAAGGGTACTCCTCATCTGTGGTCTCCGTCTCTGGCTCTGAGATCTGACCATCATCCCCCTTGTCGTCACTGTTTGTCTGCACCTCATTCCCTTCATTGGAACAGGTGATCGAACACCTTGTCTCACACAGTAAGTCTCTTCCCAGTAGGGAAAAAGGACTTGAATCACAGACTACAAACCTCTGTAATCCTTGGAAGGTACCAATCTCAACTTGGACCGGATATGTAATCGGATTTGTCAGGAGCTGATTTGCTACTCCTACCACCCTTATTGTACGCCCCGAAAGTGGCAATTTCGGAACCTCTGCACTTGTGACTGTAGAGCGTGTAGCTCCTGTGTCAGCCAGGAATGAAACCTTGTGACCCATCACCTTCCCTTGCGACCCATCACCTTCCCTTGCACATAAGGTCCCCTCTGATCTACTTCTAGGGACGCTGCAAGCCTACACTCCTCACTATCTGAACAATCATCTGACCAATCATCATTTATTCCATTCTCACCACGCAATGGGAACTGTTGTGCTGTGTTATTTTGACTCATTGGTTGGCCTGTAACCTGTTGAGGAAGCATCACCTGTTGCTGTCCCATTGGAGCTAATGACAACTGCATTTGCTGTCTAGGTACCATGGGAACCTGGTGTTGTATTTGCTGCAACTGTGCTTGTTGAACATGTGGCATTTACATTTGTTGCATAGGCTGGAGACCCTGCATCTGGACCATATTATTCTGAAAGTTCGGATTTTGACCCCTCATTCTTGGACCCCTCACATTTTGAAATGTACCGACATCATTGCTTTGTTGAACAACACCATCCTGCACCATCATTGGGCACTCCTGCTTCCAGTGTCCTATGCCCCCGCATACATGGCACAGTAACATCTTTTTCATCCCTTGCACATCATTTTGAACCACAACAGTATTCAAGTTTGGACCACGGTTCACAAAACCTCCCCAACCTCTGCCTCTTTGTTGCGTCTGAAACATTCTGTTTCCTTGAGGTGGTTGTTGTACCACCTGCTGTACTCCATTTCCCTGCATCCCTGTCTGAGCTGCCTTAATTTGCATCACCATTACCTTTTCTTTCAGCTCTCTTTGTTTCAATTCAATCTCATCGCTACAGTATTTCGCATACTGCAACAGCTCATCAATCGGCTTCGCTTGCCAACAGATCAAATGATTTTTAATCATCTGGCTAATCGCTGGTCGCAATCTCTCAATGAACCTGAACACAAGATGATTCATGTCTTTCGGTTCTATGACCTCCGTACCACTGTCATGTTTAAACGCCTTTAACAACCTCTCATAGTAAGCATGTATCAACTCTTTACCTTCCTGTGCCGTCCGATCAATTTTCTGCCAATCGATGACTTTCGGCGACACCATTTGTTTTAAAACCTCATCACGTCAGGAGACGGTGGTCCAGTAATCGTATCCCTTGCCGGTTCCTCTGTCGGCCAATCCACACCCCTTTGCCCTCAAACCACAAATCAGCTAGAACTATAATCTCGAACAGTGTATTCAAGTCTTCCCAGAGACATTTCGCAAGCTTCACAAACCTGTCCGTCTGCTGGTACCACTCTATCGGCTTTTCCCTCAACCTGGGATAATCATTTGTGAATGACAGAATGTCACCTCTAGACCACGGTACATGAACTAAAACCCCTCCAGCTGTTTCTCTCATTGGTAACATCTTTATTGTTCCTGTGTCTGGTGCAGCTTTCGCCTGCTTCGGTTCCGGGCAGTCACCTTTCCCTTTATCTCTTTTCTTTGTCCATCTGCCTTCCCACTTCACTAATGCTCCCCAAACTTGTGCACTCTGTAGTATCTCTTTGAGGTGTGCCTTCAACCCAGTAGTCCTCATATGGTCAAAGTCTTTAGGTTTGAAGTCTAACCTATAAGTCCTGTTCAAATGCTTAGTATTATCTAAGTCTATGCCGTATTTGTCCGCTACGTTCGCTAACCTCTGGTGTACCTTACTCACTTCTTTGGTTATTTTCGGGCACAGAAACCTCAATTCCGCTTCAGTGTATGATTCTAATCTGTTCACTCCCATAGTTCCTTCAACTAACTCTGCTGCTTCCACACCCAACCTTATAAAGTTCAGGTATTCCTCTGTCTCTGATCGCTCTTTTGTCACAGGAGTAGTCTGTAGAGTGCTAAGCTTGTCTAACCACTCAGTCAATTGTTGCGCTGTCAAGCCCTGCAACGAGATATTTCCAGCTTGCACTGTCGGTGCTTGTGATGTATTTGCACTCAGCACCTGTGGTGTCAGTAGACCCAAACCTGCTTGTCTCATTGTCTCAAGAGGAAACCCCATCAGTCTAAAGTCCAACAAGGACCTAGATCCCTCGACTGTCTGTTCTCCTGGTGTCGTCCCTTGAGAAATTCCTGTGAACCCTCCTCTCATCACCTCTTGAGTCATTACTCCTTGGTCACATACACTAGGCTTCGCCTGCGCATATAGCGGCACTGGCGGGCCAACAGTAATCGGCAATGATATAGCAGCTGGTGCCTGTCCATTTCCCAGTCCCGGTGAAGCATTAACTCCTATAGCTTGATTCATCATAGGTGCTGTAACTGACTGCGGTCCTGTGACCGAAGTGTAATTCGGGACCATCTGTTGCTGTGGCTGGGGCAGCAATTGTGGAGTTGGCTCAATCTGCATTAACTTTGATCTTGTGTATACCGGATCAGGCGGAACCATCAAACTCGTACTGGTCTCTAATACTGGGACATCAGGATAAAGCCTCTGAATTGGTGGTGGCTGCAACTGTATCTGCATGTCTGGTGCAGTGGATACACTAGCACCATTCTGTATCGGAGCTGATGTGATAACATTATTTGGCTGTGCTGCGCTTGTGGATCCCTGATTTTGTGTCGTATTTACAGGACATGCACTAGTACTCGATCTATTGTCATTCATAGCATATGGTGGCGGTTGATCATGTAACAATTGATTTAGAAACTCATCATCATCAGAATCATCTGCATCTGCCCAAGACTTCTGAGTCTCCTTTTGCTTACTAGACCCCTTGTCTGTTTTACAAGTTGCCTTTCTCCCCTGTGTTTTGGCTTCTTGAGTTATCACCGGAAGCATCCTAACTCTGTCTATTATTTCCCTTCTCCACATCCTGGTCTCACTATCCCATCAGCCTCTGCTAGAGTCTTCTCTGCTTTCCTCATTCTCCTCTCAAATTTCTGCTGCTGTTTCTGAATTGTCGCCAGTTCCCAAATTGCTAACGCCTCAAACTGAGCTGGTCTCGGAGGCGGCTTCTGCTCATTTAACACCCTCCGCAAATTTTCCAAAATCCTTATATTGAACATTCCGTGTTCCGGAAACGCCAAGCATCCTTCCTTCTCTGTCAATTTGCACCATTGCTTTAGCCAAAGGCATGGCGCGACTCCCTTCTCCTCCATGACGGCATAAGCCGGAGTATCCTCTGGCGGTGTAGGCTCCCACACACTTGCAGTAATATATGTATCTCCCCTCAAGGCACTCTTTAAAGCCTTGAAAAACTTCATTTTTGCATCTTTTATTTTGTTTAGAATCTGATTAGGAAGTGACTTTAATTCCCAGAACACTCTTCGCCTACCTTCTCAACCAATTGCCTCTCACGGACTGCTGCTAATCCGTGCACGACCCCTCTCGGAAACTGACCTATCCCAGCACGGCTCCAATGACGTCACACTCACACACACTGCAGCTGACAAAGTCTTGCGGCTTGTCTTCCTCACTCTCTTTTTACACAAAACTATGCAATATATTGCGAGCACTTTAACAAAACCAAATTTGCCGGTTTACTACAGGAAGGGTAACACAATCGCTTCAGAACTTTACAGAGATTTCACTTGAAGACTCAGCCACTACTCTCTCCCACACCCGCAAGAAGAATTCGACCAGCAAATTCTACTCTCGATTTGTCAATGGATCGTCCTAGTGCACTTTAGAACTTGCCAAATCTCCATCGAAGATTTCACTCACACACTTTGACTCAAACTCGACTCGTCAATCACACCCGATTGACCTACTAAACCGGGCAAATTACAACATAAACCAAGTGTCTCATACACTTATCAATATACTCTGGAGTCTTAGACCACGCCGGGTTCATACATCACCAACAAACACGTGGACAATTTTTTAGCACAAAGCGCCACACTCACATGAAGTTCGCCGACTTCCCTACTCTCATACTGCGGAGTACGCACACTCCTACTAAAACATTACCTGGCCTAAATTCTCACAAACCTCACAATTCATCTGCAATATGCATAAGCTGAGCAAGCGCAAATTCTACACCACACATACTTATCGCTAGAATGCCGAGAACATACCCAACTCACTTCGGCAAGCTCCGAGATTCCGGGAAAGTCATTTGGAACTTAGGGGCACATCATACCTCCAATTTGCATTATTTCAAAATCAATTCCAAACCAATGGTCCCTCGTCCCAGGGCCCCAAAGGGCCTAAACCGTCCTTTGCTACCAGAACTGCTAACACATCCCTATCTAGATAATTTATTCACTTTGAGACTCGTTTTAGGCTGATGAATCTTTTGACCCTGATTGAAGTCTCCTTAAGACGAGATAACTAGTCAACATGTCAATCAACAAATCAATAACCTCATCAATATTCACAATAGCAAATCAATCAAAGCAATCCGTAACATCAATAGACTTGAAACACAACATTGCCTTTCAGTCATGAATAATCACACAGAGTTTAGTATGATTTATGATATTTATTCCCTATTGATTACACTCTACTAGCAAGTTTATTACTCTCAAAACCAAGAAGCACATCAACATAAGATTTCATCAAGGCAATGATCATGAATATTAGAACATAGCACGACGTCAACATGGGTTAACTTTAGCAGAGTATCATTAGCGCATTATTCAACAAAGCATAGATTCAGTCATTTTGTCTACTTGCGTGCGTTTAGTGAACTCCTTAACTAGCCTCGAATTAGCATTGGCATGTTGGGCTTCATGCAAAACAATTTAGCAACATCAATTTAGAAAACATCTAAATAGGGTCTCTATCAAAGAAGCAGTTGGCACCTAGAAAGAAAAGGCAAATAGACAATTACAATTTCATCATCATATAGTTACCCTCCGTAATGGGTCAGCATACAGAGTCAGTCTTCGTCCTCAGGACATCAGTTGGTTCGCCATCAGCCAGGAAACACAGCCAAGTTCAACAAGATGGGGCAAAAGGGAATACCTCCCTCATAGGGAGGAAAAGTTTGAATTGGGCAAGGCAAAGCAAGTAAGGATAGTTTGCAAAGTTCATGCAGCAAAATCTCTGGGCAGAGTAACAAAGTGGCTGGGCAATAGCAAAAGACACACAATGGCATATAATACCTCGGAATGGCTTGTAATGGCTGGTAATCCCAATTTCTCTTTGTGTCCAAGAATTTTATATCAATCTTGTTGTACAGTTCCCCAATTTCCAATTGGGCAAGTTTTAGCGCACCATCATCTCCATCCAATGGTTCATTTGTTGTCTTCTTACGATCATCACCCCATAACAGTTCTCACGTATTTTATTGGCTCCTATAATTGACGTCTTCAACGGGTAGAATGTCAGGTGAGGAATAAGTGACATTTGTTACTCAAGTCAGTAGTCCCATTGTTTTCCCTAGTCTAAATGACCTTGTACCTATTGCAAATTACACTGTTGCATTCGGCAAGAATGTCTCCTTTGGCAAGTCGAGTCTCATGAGAAAGTTTTTACTATGGTTACAATCATCTTCCAGCTTCTGGAAAAGTACGACTACATGTCCTTCAGCAAGTCAGCACACTGCACGTTAGAAAAACACATTTAGGCCCATATTTATACTTTTTTAGCGCCGCATTTGCGCCACTTTTTCACGCAAAAACGGCGCAAACTTGCAAAATACAACTGTATTTTGTAAGTTTGCTGCGCTTTTGCGTCAAAAAATGACGCAAATGCAGCGCTAAAAAAGTATAAATATGGGCCTTAATATGAAACCGGGCAGTTAGGCCCCGACTCATGCTAACTAAGGCCTAGTGATTAATTAGTAATTTTAATACATATAACTCTTATTACTAATACAAAATTATACATTAGTACATTAATATTTCATTATTAGTCAATTTCATTAATCATCGAATTCATTGATGGCCACTCCCAGTGGGCACATTTCATACACGTGTTTACGTTCACATTTTCTATGCCATTTCACTAAGCATTATATTGCAAGCTTCTCATGCTAATTATTAGATTTTAATCACACTCCATCACATATGCTAAATGTAAGTCAGCAAAACGATATTTGGTGGGATGGGGTAATTTGTTTATGGATTCACGGTACCTGTGGTGATATACCCAAGATTGTTTGGTGGAAATCAATGTGCTGCTTGTGAAGAATAGGGAAGTGGTTGGTGACCCACCCTACTCAAAAAGTAGATGAGAGAGGACGTCGTTGGAACTTAGGACCAATGTCCAGGGTTCGTTATCTGTGTTCAATATTTAAATGAAGCTGGTTGCGCGATATTAGCCCATGAATGATGACGGTCCACACTGCTATGGGACTGGCACAACACAAATTTCACATTAAAAAGACCCTGGGAAGAGTCTGCTGGCTGCAAAAAAAATGGAGGAATTATTTGACTTTTTAGAACAGTATTGTTTTCCGATGAACAATATTGTTTTTGTTCTGAAATCAGTCAACTGTAAATATTTATATAGCAACTAATGCAATTATGTTTCCAAGGGAGATTTAACGAGGACATCTCTGAATAACCATCATCGTGGAAGCATTAATTGCATTCCAGTTTTATTTTCATATATGAAACCATTTTTTAAAGCACGTAAGTGTTTCTGGATATACATTTCTGCTAAGTGGGATCTACCCCTCATTGTATTCTTAGCCTTTTATTGGCAGTAGTCTTAATGGTAGATAGTCGCACATGGCATGAACGATAAATATTATTATGGTTCATGATCATTAAAGAAAAAAAGTTTAAAAAAACACATTATTTTCAAGTCTCATTGGAGTGCGTGACAAAGGGTAATCATACAGTGATCATGACTTTGGGCCTATGTTTTCCTGAAAATATCTGTTTTGTCACCCTTTTCTATATTGCTGTTTAGAATCCCAGCATTGCGTGCTTTAAACCTATTTCTTCCTTCTTCTATAACAAAGGAGAGCCATGCAACTCATATGTGGCTTTTCAAAACCGTATGCCATGAAAGTATACCTCCAGGGAGCAAATGGAAAGCTATTGAAAGACCTAATTCCATCGCGCTAGAAGCCAGGTCTAGACAGCTGCTGAAACTCGGGGCTTAAATGGAAATTCGCATTGCCAGAAAAGGATGTGCGTGTGAGGTAAAAGATTCAGATTTGCTTTATATGCTGCCAGGGAAGTATGTGAATTGTTCCGTTTTACAATGAACGCACTTGAGTATTCAGCGTGCGATACACAGACTCTCGGAAACCATCCATTTCAAGAAGAACCGCTGACCCACAATGTTCAAAATTGTATTCATGCATATATTTCCGGGCGCAGTCAAGTTGAAAAATAAAACACTGTGCTTGTATTTTTTTTTTTTTTTTACCCTTAGTAAATTTCTTTCACCTGCAACAAAAAATTAGGCACCTGCCTGAAAGAGTGCATTTCAGAGGAGGCTATGAGTGTTGTTTAGAGAGGCACTCCACGGTTTAACCTAAATAGGTCAGTGCCTTACACGTGAAGGTTTTGATGATATTTTTACTTACTTGCGCCAAAGACTCGGATAGAATGTCCATTTCATGTACGACACATCTGGATCAAGCAAGACTACCCTTCATTGCTGCGGTTTCGATTTCCAAACAAACTCGAATAGGTAGTCAAAAAGGTTCCAAATTAAAACTAATCGTAGAGAGTTCGTTTGCAGAGAAGAGATTTTCTGTCCACTGTATCTGCCGTGTGCTAGATGGATAACAACGCTGAGACAGCCACTTATCAGCACAGAGTACGCACCTGCGCCTGTTCATTTATTAATGCATTCGTGAGCGGAAATGCTATTATTCTACCTAACAACTCGAGCAGATTTTCCGTCATTAAAATGGGCTACAAATTTGCATTTGAGTTGCAAAAGTATTATTCTTTTCTAACTGCAAAATACAATTTTTGAGAGAGTAGGGATCATCACATTATGAAAATGCCCTTGGCGAAGGTGAACATTAGTATAAAAATGTTTTTCTCGGGGTCACTATTATTAACTTTATGTTTCTCTCTTTCATGCGTCAATTTTTTAATCTCACAATGGGATTCTTTCTAAATTAGAATTATATAGTAAAGGATATTATTGTTGAGCCCTTAAGATACTTCACAAACAACGAGCGTTTTTCTGAAGCCAAGGGGCATATTTAAGAGCTCCTAGTGCCATTTTAACGCCGCAATAGCATACATTTTTTGACGCTAAGGCAGAGCTAAAGTGGCTTTTCTGCCACGTCATATTTCCAAAATGGCGCAGTGCATGGATTGCGCCATTTTGTAACACCTTGTGTTGCATTATGCCTGCGTCAGGTATAATGTATGCAAGGGGGGGCATTCCGGCGCTAGGAGGTCCGCAAACATGTCGCAGTAAAATGTAAAAGATTTTTGGCTTCATCAGGCGTTAAAATGAAGCTCCTGTAATAATCTATGGGCCCCCTTGTAGTTTGCTGCACTAGTGTCAACATTTTCAGACTCTAGTATAGCAAAGCGCGACAATAGCGTAAAAAATGTTGATGCTATTGTGCTAATGACTGCCATGGTGCGCTCTATTATAAATATGGTGCGACCATTGTGTCGTTAGGTGCTGGTAGGGGGGTGCAAGAAAAGTGATGCATCATAGCTGATGCACCACTTTTTCTTAAATATGTACCCAAGTTCTATACAGTGAAAGTGGATTATCGAAAAAAAATAGTTCACTCTATCAATTTCCCTCAACCAGTGTCATTAAATTCTACAAAAGCAGTCTGATTTTGAAATCAAACTGTTTTTCTTCCTATCTAGTGGCCATGTTTTATAAGTAGTATTTAATGATTTCATAGTAAATGCTTACGTCTTTTTAGCAATACTTTCGTATGGGAGTGTGATTAATGATTATTTAAAACATCAATTATGTTGCATCACCTCTTGACTCTTTGAACAGCATCATTTACACGGCTTCCATGAACTAATATATTTTCATGTATGTTCAGTGATTTTACTTTATGGCCAGTTTCAGTTTAATCTCCGGTACATACTTTCCAAGACTGACTCATTCCATCCTTCTTGAGAATTGACTCTTCTTCCCCAAACTCAAGTTCTGTAAAGGCCCAACCACCACCTGTGAAGTCATATTTTGACTTGACATTAGTTAGTACATATGCCAAAAACGAGTCAGCATCTGTCTTAACAAATGCACTCAATCTTTTGAACTACTCACTGATATTCCTTACTGATATTCGTGGAGAATCCAGCCTTGTCTGCATTTATTGCTTCTTTATGACTTACCTCTTTTCTTTTCAGTTCAATCACATTAAACAATTGATCATTGCTTGAACATTTTTATTCTGTTTTATACCCAACAATCTATTCTGTCTTCACTTACTATGAGAACTTGTCTGAATACTGGAGTAGTCTCTAGTTGCTCACTGTATCAGGTGTTAGTACAGTCTTTTACATCTCAGGACCTCTGGTACCATTGTACTTCAATTGTATAAACAAATTACACTCTTTCTACAATTGTCTCTCATAGTGTCCACTCACAGGTATGACTTTATAATGAATAGGGTCCTGATGTAAAGTTCAGCAGACGGGATTTGCTCCTTCAGGTTGAAGAAGAAACATACTCTGTCACACTGAGGGAGTATCCGCCGACCAGATTTAGCAGACACCTCATGCATTGGCAGGGATCATCATCATGGAAGTTGCTGTCAGTGCATTAAAAATTTGACAGATGGTTCCAAAGCAGGATTTTGTTTTTGAAAATATAAAAAAACAGTGAACCCTAAGGCATGGGAGTTTTCTCCTGAGGCCTACAGTTCTTTTTGGAGTGTTCACTGCCGTATACCGCCAAGTTTTATCTGACAGTGAAAACATGCAATGTGATTGCCCACTCTAAATTGGGGGGAGGTTGTCAAATGACAAACATTCAAAGTCCCTTACTTTGTCAGGCAGTCAGAGGTGTGTGTCTGCCGTGAAGGAGGACTAGTCTATTCCCTTGCCATACTGAAGCTCTGCCCTACTATAAAGGAAGTGGGCACACCTTCAGTTTGGCAAAGAGGATAAGTCAGCAAGCAAGGCATCTGCACCTCCCCCACCATATGCAGGAATGGAGGTGCTCTCTCCGATGCCTGCTATCCCCACATTGGGTTACACCAATCCTCTGGTCGAGAGAGCCAAAGGGACCCCTACTGAACAGCAAACTGTTAGATCTAGGCATGACATATTAACAGGCCACCTGGCCCAGGCAATCCAAGCACCACCGCAGTCTAGCGCTAGAGCTCCCCAAAGTTTGACTCTTATCCGTTGCATTCAGTCTATTGAACCCCAGCGGCACAGAGAACATGCATTTCCACTGGTTCCAGTGCACATACTTGAGTGACCGGGAGATTCATAGCAGTTCTGGATTGTGAGACAATTAGTGAGGGTGAGGAAAGAGGTCCTAGTGCTTTGAGATCTGATGACGAGGGGGGAGCCACAAGGTATTCTCAGGTAGCTGATGAATCAGCAGAAAGTGAGTTTGAGGGCAGATCCAGACCAAAAAGAACAACACATAGTTCATATTGGGGGGGATAATCTAGGTGGGATTTAAAGGAAGAACGCAAACTCAGCAGGGAGAGAGAGGGAGAGCCTCCACCTTGGAAGTAGTGCAGAGCACCCTCCACCCAAGGTGGACAGGGGTAGATACAGACAGTAGTTGAGAAAGAATCCAAGGCAGAATAAGAGGAGAGGCTTTTGGCTGGGGTCTGAGCCTCACTAAATCATCAATGTAGAAGAGGGTCTGACCAGAAATAGGAGACCATGTTAGCTTCCTGCAAACTCAGCTTAGATGTAGAAGAACCAACATAGCACCTCTGCATGTGATGAGGAGTCCTCAGGCCCTTTTTCTGTAACTGCTCTCCCAGCCGTAATGTTTAGTTAAACAAACTATTCTTGTTTTGCCAAACACCTCTTGCTTTTATTTTTTAAAGGAAAATCCACATTCGATCAACTGTTGGTTTACTGTTAGTGAGTGGCAAAGTGTGTCAAGGGTGTCAGATATAAACCTATTCTGTATGTTTCAAGATGCCTTTTGTTTTGCTACTTAAGTGTTTTGAGATCTAACAGGTGAGTTTTCTGCACAAAAGTTAAAACAAGTAAAATATTCATCTCTGAGAAGTACGTTTATCAAAGCATTAGGGAATTTTATTTGTATCAATCTCTGTGACATTGTATCTGGTAGCCAGTTTTCTTACTGTGGTACTGTTTAGGCCAGCCCGTAAGTCAAATAGTATCAAATCATTTAAGTAGGGCATAGATGCAATAAAGGGCTATCACCAACGTGCATACTTTATTGCTATCATACTTCAGGTGTTTGTTTCTCAAAATGAGATGGTTGTCATCAATCCTAGCACACACAAAACTCAGGATCCCTACTGGACACACTGGCTCAACGTATTGCTCTTGGAAACTGGGTTATAGAGTTATTGTTTATTTTCTACAGAAATCTATGACATTGTTTTAGCTGTAAGGGCTTTTCAACGTATTCTGAAGAGGAGAAACCTCTCTGACACTATGGGACGGAAATTATGTAAATTCTGAAGATTTCTTCCCGAACTGCAGGGGTGGGATCTCAAACCCACCGAGAACATACCCAGCTCAGTGCACACACTGTGTTAGAGATGCCCAATGGACAGCTTTCCTAACATGAATCCACCAACCTATTCTTTGCACAGGCAGTGTTTTTAGTTTACTTATCAGCAGTTCCATTAAGTGAGTTTCTGGGTCACAATGGTAATTGAAACATTTTGCTCGCCTTTCAGACAACACACTCACACATTGGACTGAGAAATCCAGACTTGTAGTTTCAAAAGCTTATTTTAAAAATCTGGATTTTGTGCAACTGAAATAAACAGTAATGACAGTGTGAAATAAGATTGCTGTTAAAATTGTTACTATTAATAAGAAATGTAGAAACATTTCTAGCATATTTACAAGTTAGATAGCATTGTGGACCTTAATGCTATTTCTAATCCCTTCAATAATT
Source organism: Pleurodeles waltl (assembly GCF_031143425.1). Taxonomy (NCBI): domain Eukaryota; kingdom Metazoa; phylum Chordata; class Amphibia; order Caudata; family Salamandridae; genus Pleurodeles; species Pleurodeles waltl. The sequence goes on from NC_090444.1 coordinate 317,632,114, forward strand.
TAGTAGGGTAAAACAATAGATAGCATCCCGGCCTACCGGACTATCAAGAATTTCGAATGGATCACACAAATACTTTTTTAAATAGCAAGTCTGGCTGTTTGTTAGCAGGTTTTGCCACAAAATTACTAAATTGTGGTTCATCCAAGGACAGCATCCCCAGCATAGATGCTCTCAGCTTCTACAGCTTGTTATCACGATGTATCTTTTTGATTGAGAGCAGAATCTTGATAAGGAAACAGCATACCGGCATGATCTTTGGAAGTAATCTCTCGGGCAAAGTCCTAGCTTAATCAATGGTCAAAAACTCGGGCTTTATAGAAATGTGGCTACTGATTTGACCTAATTTTTTTCATCAACTAGTCAGTTTAAGACATTGATATTTCCTTAGTCTAAGCTAGCACAGCCTAATAAATGTAAGCTTTTTTTTTTTTTATAAATAATTTTTTATTGCTTTTGCAATAGAAAAGGTAATACAAAACAGGCAAAACAGTTATATACATAGGTAACAAGGCGCCAATGGGCACCAAACAGTGGTCAAATCCAATGCCCCAGACAACACCCTGAATGAATAGATTGTACACGTCTATGCCGGTGTGTCACGTACGTGCCTCATCTCACTCAAGAGGAGTTGGAGGAATGTGTATGAATTCTTCCTCTCATTGTGTCGGTCTGCATTTTAGGGGGTTAAGTTGTCGTGCCCTCCCACTTCCCCCAGATCTTGTTATATTTATTCGGGCACCCTCTAGCCTCATATACGAGTTTTTCACATTGGGCACACCAATCCATCCCCTTTCTCCATTTGGTCAGGGACAGTGCCTTAGTGGCCTTCCAGTCCGCCACAATGTCTCTTATGGCCACTAGGCATGCCACCCCTAGTAAGGTTCGTTCTGCTCTGCGTAATCCCGAATCTCCCATGACCCCTAATAGGGATGTCAGTGGTGTCAGCTCCATGTCCACTTGTAGGGTCAACGAGATCTCCCGCAAGATCATCGCCCAATAAGTATTAATAATCGAGCATGACCACCCATGTGGAAGAAATCAGCGTCTGGTCTCAAACATCGGGGACAATCAGCTGTAGGTCAGAGCCCCGCCCTGTGCATTTTAGAGGGTGTAAGGTAGGCAGTGTGGAGATAATAAGTCTGTATTAGTCGGAGACGTGTCGCCATGGTCAGGGCGTAGGGAGCTGCCAATGCCTCAGTCCAGTCCTCCTCCTCCACAGGGCCCACCCATCCCTCCCATTTCCGACGAAGTTCCTCCAGGGAACAGGCAGTGGTGGTGATTAATGTGCGATATACCTGGGAAACGCCTCCCCTACCCAGATTCCCCATCAGAGCCCTCCTCTCCATAGGGCTGCTTTCGGGTATGTTGTCCCCTGTCTGGACCTGCGTCAGTAGGGCGTGGCGTACTTGGAGATATCTGTGGAATTGTGTCTTTTTTAGTGCAAAGGTTTCCTGGAGGTCCTCGAAGGAACGCATATGCGTGCCCTTCCATACATCACCCAGTGTAGAGATACCTATATTATCCCATTTCTGGAATCCCTCAAGACCCGCCACCTCTCCCAAGCATGTCCCATGCCACAGTGGGGTCTGCTGAGTTGGGCGCCCCCACCATCCTGAAATCTTTTGAGCTGTCCGCCATCCCTGCAGCACCACCCCTGTCACCCCGGGAGTCCCACGTGTGATCGGGCCGCCATACAGGGCGTCAAAGATCTTGGGGTAGCTCAGTGTCTGGAGTTCCAGCTGGTACGCCGGGTCTGTCCATCCCCCCCAACCAGTCGTTGATCACAAGTAGTTGCATCGCCAGGTGGTAGTAAAGGACATTAGACATTCCTAGACCCCCTTCATAGACATCTCTCTGGCAGATTTTAAGCGCTAGCTGGGGACGGGTGCCACTCCACATAAATTGGCGTGCTAGCGAGTCCATTTCTCTAAACCATTTCATGGGGATAGGGTGTGGATAATTTTGGAGGAGATAGAGACGCCTGGGAAGGACCATCATCTTATAGAGTGCGATTCTTCCAAGCAAATTAAGGGGGAGGTCCTTCCACCGTTGAAGATCGTCCTTGATTCTTCTGGTTAAAGGTGTGACGTGAGCTCCCAAGTTAATTCAGGGATCATTGCGACATGCACCCCCAGGTATTTAAAGCTATTCCTCCGCACTGGTATGTTTTGTTGCCAATCTATACAGTCTCTAGATTGATGGAGCTGAACCAACAGGGATTTTTTGGGGTTTAGGGCAAGACCCGAAGCCTCCGAGAAGCTGTCTAGAATTTGAATGATACGGGGGCCGCTTCTGGCCGGGTTAGCTATGTATAGTAGGACATCGTCCGCGTACAGTGCCACACGGTCTTCTGAACATACGGGCCAAGACCAGCCCTCCATCTGAGGGTCCTCTCGAAATAACTTCGCCAGGGGTTCTATTATTGATGCAAAGAGTAAGGGGGATAACGGGCATCCTTGTCGGGTGCCACGACCAATCGGGAATATACCCGAGATCGCTCCGTTTACTTGGACCTGAGCCGTTGGATTAGAGTAGAGTAGTCCCACAAGACCTCGGAACTTGGGTCCAAGTCCATTTTTTTTTAATACTTGTTCAAGATAGGACCAATCCACTGTGTCAAAGGCCTTCTCAAAATCAAGTAAGAGCAGCTCCAGAGGGGTGTGTGACAGGATTTTACGGTGTGCTAATGCGAGATGCAGTCGCCTAATGCAGTGCCTGATGCTCCGCGTAGGCATAAAGCCGCATTGGTCAGGGTGCACCAAGGTGGGCATTGCCTCTTTTAATCTAGTGGCAAGGATTAAAGCTAACACCTTGATCTCGGTGTTGAGGAGGGAGATGGGTCGGTAGGCCGAGCAGTTTGGCGACGGGGGTTGGGTCTTCGGGATCACTACTATTGTAGCTAGGTCAATCCCTGGAGGGAAGTGACCTTTCTGCTCAGCTTCTTTATACATCTCAAGTAAGTGCGGGGCCAAAATGTCACTACATTTCCTATACAATTCTGCGGGAAACCCATCTGGTCCTGGTGTCTTGCCTGAAGCCAGACTGGCGATCGCATTCGTTACTTCTGTGAGTTCAAGTGCCTCGTCTAGCCTGTCCTTGGTCGCCTGAGAAACTCTGGCGAGTGTTATGTCATTCAGGAGGGGGGATGCTTTTTCAACAGTAGGCCGGGGGTGCTCTGCATACAGGTGAGCATAATAGGAAGCAAAACTCTGTGCAATCTCGGTGGGTGTCCTGAGAGGGGTGCCTGTATCATCTCTAATTTCGGGGATGATTCTGTTAACTAAGGGCCGGGTGGCCAACCAGTGCAAGAGTTTCCCATTTTTGTCTCCCCAGCCATATATTCGGGCGGACGATGCCCTCCACATATGCTTCGCTGACTCAAGAGCTAAGTGTTTGATTTCTTCTCGGATCCTGGTGAGCTGCCTCAGTGCGGAGGCTTCGAATAACGCCGTTTGTTGGCGTTCCAGTTTTAACGCTTCAGCTTCCAACTCGGACACTCGTGAGTCACGGGCGCGTTCACGTGCGGGTAGGAGGCACTTAGCATGTCCTCCTAAAGTAGCCTTATAGGCAGCCCATAGTATGCTTGATGACTGGACCGTTCCCACATTCAGTTCAAAGTACTGCGTGAGACGATCCCTAATCTTGAGGGTATAATCATCATCCTGTAAGAGCCATGCATTCAGGCGCCACACCGGGCGTCTAGTGAGATCTACTCCGCCCAGCCGGACTCGCACCGGTGCGTGGTCCGACACCCCTCGAGGCAGTATCTCTGCCCCCGTGACACCGGTGAAGTCCATGGCCGGCATAAATACTAGGTCTATTCTAGAGTGTGTCCGGTGGGCAGCAGAGGTGTGCGTATATTGACGTTCCATAGGATGCCAGGTTCTCCACACTTCACATAGGCCAAGGCTATCAGCCCAGCCCTTGAGGCCTGTGGCTCGGGTGGACCTGCCCGCAGTGACATCCCCTGACACATCTAATCTGGGATCCAGAACCGCGTTGAAGTCCCCTCCTACTACTGTGATTCCTTGGGGGAGTCCCGCTACCACCTGCCAAAGTGAAAGTAGAAAGGCGTCAAATCCCGCTGGGGGGGCATACACGCACACAAGATTCAGTGGCGCGCCTCGAAGTAACCCTGAGACAACTACAAATCTGCCTTGCAGGTCGGATCTCGTAGATGTAATCACCATGGGTAGTGAGCGGTGGAGCAGGATAGCCACCCCCCTGGAGCCTCTGGAGAAGCCTGCGTGATAGACCCTATCAAATCCTCCTCGAGCCAGCATAGGGCATTTAGTTCCCAGAAGAGGGGTTTCCTGCAGTAGGGCCATCAAGGGGGAATATCTACGGAGAGTGCTAATTACTGCGGATCTTTTGATCTTATCTAGCAGCCCGTTCACATTCCATGAGATGATTTGTGTCAATGGGGACCAGGCGTGAGCTGCGTGGGAGTCTTACAGTGTCGGGTGTCAGTCAATGGACAAAGGAATGACCAGTTAAAACTTAACAGTGCAATGCTCAAAATATATCTATCTAACCCTAACTTAACCTTCTTCCCCCAAAACCGCCCCCCTCCCCATACTCCCACCCAGGAAGCATCTGTCGCCCTAACAATCAACCAGAACAAAACAGCCAAAAGGGCTGCCATAGGAGTGGAGTGGTGGACCCCTCCATTTGGTCGGATCACTTACAACTGTTCGCAAAAAGTCAAGCCATACTTTACAAGTCTTAGGGACAGCCCATGTCCCCGATGCAGTCCAACACTGATTTCCTCGAGATGGACCGGGCTCTCCGGCTCCTCCCACGCGCTCCGTTCGGGGCTCCGTGTGGCATGTCAGCCATGCGCCGGGGATTGATTCAAGCGGCCGTCATCTCCAGTCTGCGTCTGGATCTGCCTCTCTGGAGACTCAACGGGCAACCCTCCTTTCTGTGAGCCAGCCTCTCCCACCGTCTCTTCACCCATGGGAGCTTCCGAGTTTCTTTGTCTTCCTCTCCGAGATCTAGTGCGTTTACGGCCCCTCCAGTGAAGAACCAGAACCTTATGGGCCTGGCGGCGCAGGGTACGCCTGAAATCTCCTTGGATTCACCTGCCTCAACTAACAGAGACACGGGACACTCTGTCAGGCGTAAAAGATCAGATTTTATTAGCTGCAGCTAGTACAGTTGTCCAAGAAGTACACAAGGTATGTTCTCAGGAGACTGCCACTTTACTTTGTGGCGCACAATCTTATATACCGTATAAAAACCATTTATTAACTACATACACTCCCAGAACACATAGAAAGGAGCCAGTAAGAATAACGTAAAGATAGAACAGAGCCAATAGAAATGTCGGAAAACAAGACAGCACCAATAGAAGGAATTGGAAAACAAAGTATCAAGTGACTTAAGGTTGCCTCCCCTCCAGCTGTGTTTGTCACCCCTCCCTTGAACTAATTCATTAACCGATCCACAACGAAGTTGCATGTGGTGCGATAAGTTTGTGTGCGTTTGGAGGACAGTTGTGAAATGAGAGAATACTAGCAAAGGACAGCGAGGGCCAGACGATAAGATAAGATCGGCGGAGAATAGTGTGAGCCTACAGATAGTTGAAACAAGGATTAGAAAACCAGACGGGGATTAGTGTACTCGGTCAGACCTTAATACCAGCCTTGTAAAGATAGAGGCAGAAGGCTGTTTTGAACACCATGTTGCAGAATAAGCAGAAAAGGCAGAATGGACTTCGTTCGCTGTGCTGCCTGAGTGAAGGCAACATAAAATGGCGGCGGGCCACAAAATGGCGGGTCGATACGATCGTATTAAAAATCGAATTTCCTCAGACCCTCCTTTTGCCAGAACTCAGGCAAGATACACAAACTCATGTTAATCTGAGTCGATGTCTATGGCCATGAGGTCATCAAGCTGTTGCTGTACCATCATTTTGATATTCTCTGCTCTTTGTGACTTGGGTTTGGGAATACATGCAGTAGCACATAGGTTGCAGATGGCAGGACCGCAGTGCATACAAAGACAACAAGAGAATATAAAAGCTAAAATTACTCCAAAGAATGTCAATACCTTCCAACCCCATTTGGACAGTAATCCCCAAAACCACTCTGAAAAGGACCAATCTCCTTCGTCCTGATGAATCGACTCGGAGATTATGTGTAACTTAGAGATAGCTTGGTATACTGTCGGAGCGTCATTAGGTATGAAAATACAGCAACTTGATCCGATCAATTTGCATACTCCACCACGGTCCGCAAGAACAAAGTCTAAGGCAACACGGTTCTGCAAGGTCATAAGACGATCAGCCTGTAGTTCAGCTGTAATGTTACTTAAAGCTCCTACAGTGATGTCTATGGTGGTTTCTACGACACAAACCAATTGCCTTATATTTCTGCTGTTGGCCATTGGACCCCAGAAGGGAAGAAATCCTTTGAGGAAATCTCCTCCCTCTTGTCCTGCTGTGTCTTTCGGATCCACAATCCCTCTGCCATATCTATTTTTATGATGGTTCGCAGGAGCGGTGTATGTAGGGGGAAGAAGAAAGGCTATATAACAAGTACCAGAGAAATCAGCTGGCAACCATGTATAAGCCCTATCGTGGCAAACGAAGTATGTACCTTGAGATGGTACTAACGGCAGTGGATTCAGGGCTGAATAAACATATGTATGGGAACATAAACTTTCTCTTTGTCCGGTGTTTGGAGTTCTACCATTTATTTGCAGACAGAAATTTCCTTGTTGGGGTATGACCCGTATCGGAGGAGATTTTCCTTGCTCAACCTTATCATTGAGGCTGGAAATGTAATTAGTTATGTTCCAATTGGTATATGCTTTTCTTTCATCTATGGAAGCTTCACTTTTTTCCATGATTTTAGCCATAGCTACCATTCCCTTTATCAATAAACTATGACTGAAATCTGAACCAACACTATGTGAACTGACAGGTTGTTTAATTTTACTTTGATATGCATTATTGAAAATGACAAAATAAGCCCAAGCGGAACCTTCATAGGAGAATGGAAGAACTAAATATGGCATTCCTTTTTCTACTGTATGTGGTATGAGTCCACACACCCAACAGTCAGTTGTATTGATCACTAACTGATGTTGATGTAACAACTGGACGAAGGAATTGTTAAAGTATTTAGTTCTTCTGATGAGTTCATGCTGGGGAAGAGTGTGAAATAGGTGCGGAGAGATAGTAGAAGAAGATGTAGAGGTAGGAGAAGAGACAACTTTTTGCTGCAGAGTAATAATGATCCAGTTTACAGATGCCAAAAGAATACACGACAATATAATGACGCATAGAGCAATACTACAACGACTATATATTTCTTTACAATTATTCTTTACATTTTTACTTTCTCTTTTATCTAATGTAGCCTCCATCTTTCTAAGTGGATGCTCACGGCAATCTTCCTCAATCACTGTAGTCACGATTATCTACCGTCCTATGACACTGTGAGGTCCTGCAGGCCTATTGCCACTTACTCAGGTCGTAACTAAGACTCCTACCGTGACCCTGCAACCGGGATAGAGTACTACATAGGAGAGAAAGTTACAAGTTCTTTGGTCTTGGTCTCAAATTATAGCGTTCCTGTCCAGAGGCAGTCTGGTTTTGAAACAATGTTCCTGGATTTGTCGTGTTCAAGCGACGATGCGATGGTATTGCTTCTTGAAGGATGTCGTCGTCCTCTTTCTCAGAAAGTGTTCCAATTAGACGCGCATCACTGAATGGTACAAATTGCGGAACTTTCTCACTTTCAGAGTCACTGATGCCTCTACGGACCCACTGATCGAAAGGCAAGGGCAAAGGCACTTTCTTGCAGTGCACGGCATGCACCCAGTTTTTCTTTCCTTCGACTTTAACTGTTGTTCTTGTGGTCAAAAGAACCAGGCGTGGCTCTCTCCATCTGGGCTCCAAATTTCTCTGTCGTTGGAAATCTTTCGTGCAGACCCAGTCACCTGGTCGGATGGAATGACCTGGGTCTGTGGAAGCCTCTGGTAGAGCACTCTGAACCTGTTGATGAAGAACACGCAATTTAGTTGTAAGGTCATGCAAGTAGTCAATCAACATCGGGTATGGCAAGTCTGAGTATTTCTTAGGGCGAGGAACTCCCCATACATTATCTGGGCGACCAAATATCACTTCGTAAGGGCTAAGCCCCAAACGAGAGTGTACTGCTGTTCTGGTGGACAGAAGAGCCAATGGTAAAGCATCAGGCCAATTAAGTCCTGTGCTAGCTTGCACCTTAGCAATTTTAAGCTTCAAGGTTCCATTGTAGCATTCTACTAAACCAGCCGACTGTGGGTGATTGGCCGCGTGGAACTTCTGTTTTATGCCAAGACCTGCACAAACTTTTTGCATGACTTGACCCACAAATTCGCTCCCATTGTCACTCCAGACAATGCGCGGCAAACCAAACCTAGGGAAGAATTCTTTCAAAAGTATTTTGGCAGTTGATAAAGCAGTATTGTCCTTCAGAGGGTAGGCTTCTACCCATCTAGAAAAAGCACATACTACCACCAGAACATATTTGAGGTTGTTGCATCGTTCCATGTGAATATAATCGATCTGCAACACCTCAAATGGATATGTTGGAGGAGCAAAATGACCTGCTGGAGTTGGGGTTCCCTTTCCCGGATTGTACATCAAGCAAACAATACAATGTTTTACTACATTATTTGCACACTTTGGGATCCCCTCATTTTGCCACACTGGAGCCAGAAGTTTACATATTCCTTTTGCACTTAGGTGAGCTGGACCATGTGCCATAGTAACTACAGGTAGTACATACGCATCTGGTAACAGCCAACGTTGATGTTCTGATAATTCAACCCAACATCCCATCTCATCTAACATTCCTGTACTTTCCTTCCACTTTCTCAACTCATTCTCCGTAGCCTCTCCTTGAATTGATTTCACACTCTCTACTGTATCTTCACACATTCCCTTTTCTCTTACGCAGTTTGCGGGACCTGCAACATACATTCGACTTGTGTTGTCTCTGGCTGTCTTTTTCGCTACCTCATCTGCAAATGCATTTCCTCGACCAACATCGTCCACAATCTTTTTGTGTGCACTACACTTCACGATCGCTATCTGAGTAGGCATTGTAAGTGACTCAAGAAGTTCAGTCACTAATGGACCATGTTGTATCTTAGTACCATGGGAAGTAAAGAATCCTCTTTCCTTCCATAAACGCCCAAAGTTAAACGCTACACCAAAAGCGTATTGGCTATCAGTGTACACGTTTACTCTTTTTCCTTTGGATAACACACACGCTCTAGTTAAGGCTATCAATTCAGCTGCCTGAGCTGAATTATGTCTAATGCGTGCTGTCTCCACAATCGTATGCAAAGTAGTAATAGCGTAGGCTGAAACTGTATCTCCATTCAGGAGCTTGAAACAAGAACCATCTACCCATAGTGTTCCATCTGGATTCACTAATGGCGTGTCTTTTAGGTCAATTCTACCCTTAGTCTCTTCTTCAGTACGGAGAAAACAATCATGCTGTTCAGAGACATCTCTCTCTTCTGGAAGAGGCAACAAAGTAGCTGGATTCAGGGTATTACATCGTTTGATGTGTATGTGACTAGCCAAAAGCGTCAGCTCATATCCGGACAACCGAGCACTCGTAAGATGCTGCGTTTTTGTCCTATTTAGTAAAGTATCCACTGCATGTGGCACCATAACAATGAGAGTATTATCTAGCACTACTCCAGCAGACTGTCGAATAGAAATTGCTGCTGCCGCTGTCGCCTTCAGACAACTAGGCAATGCTTTTGCTACTGGATCTAACGTAGCTGAGAAATATGCGCATGGTCGCTGTTGATCTCCAAAACGCTGCGTTAAGACTGACAATGCACAACCCTCTCTTTCGTGGACATAGAGCGTAAAGGGCTTACTGTAATCAGGAGTACCCAATACAGGAGCAGAACACAAAGCAATACGCAAATCAGTAAAACTCTTCTGACACTCGTCAGTCCACGGAAGAGGCTGAGGCGTATCTTTTAAAGTTAGCGCCAACAGCGGTTTAGCCAATAAAGAGAAACTCGGAATCCACTGTCTACAATAAGAAGTAATGCCCAAAAAGGCACGTACCTCTCTCTGTGTGGATGGCACTGACATTTGTGCAATTGCCTGAATTCGTTCGGGGGTCAATCGTCGTCCCTCCTTTGACAAGAGATGACCCAAATAAGTCACCTCGCGACAGACATATTGTAATTTAGAAGGAGAAACCTTGTGATTCAGATCAAACAAATGACGCAACAGTGCAACGGTCACGTTTTTGCAAATCTCCTCTGAATCAGCGGCAACTAATAAGTCATCCATGTACTGAATGAGAGCGGCACCGGACGGTAAGGAAAAGGCATCAAGATGACATTTTAGAGCTTGACTGTAAACAGAGGGACTTTCACAATAACCTTGAGGTGCGCGTTTAAACCGGAAGCTTCGGCCTCCGAGGGAAAAACCAAAAATATCTCTACTCTCTTCGGCGATGGGAATACTAAAGAAAGCATTCTTTAAATCAACAACTGAAAACCAAGTCGCTGTAGAAGGTATCATCGTCAACAGAGCAGTGATATCTGGGACTACAGGAAACTGCGGTACGACAATCTTGTTTACCTCCCGAAGATCAATTACAAAACGATAAACAGGAGGCTGAGAAGGATCAGTGCGTTTAAGAACCGGAAGAACAGGACTGTTACATGTATTTCCTCTCGTTTCCTCAACCACACCCTTCTGAATCAAATCATGGACAATTTCCAAAAGTGCTTTCTCACCTTCAATAGAGATTCTGTATTGCGGAATACGTGGCATTTCAGCATTGGGCTTAAGAGTAACAACATAAGGTGGGATCTCAAGACAACCAACGTCATTCGGACCCGTAGCCCAAAGCGTTTCGGGAAGAGAAAGCAATTCAGGTGGGAATTGATCTTTTGATAAGTACATTGGACTAGTCATTTTCTGTCCTAGAGTGAGGTATACACCAGAAGGTGAACAATATATCGTAGCATGCATTCTTTTTAATAGATCTAAACCCAACAGATTTTCACCACAACCATTCGTCAGAAGAAGCGGAGCTTCTAAATCATAAGGGCCTATTGAAACAGGCAAAGGGCAAGAAACTGGATTGCGAACAGGGGCGCCAGAAAATCCTACAGATACATTCGTTAAGCCAGACAAAGGTGCGCCAGGGAGTTTAGAATGAATGATAGAGCTTCTCATGGCACCAGTATCTAAAAGAAATGGCTCTGAAACACCCATTGTAGTGACATTAACATAAGGTCCATTCTGATCCACTGGAATTGACGTAACCCCCTTACTTTGTCCATGGCTGTCCTATTCAAAATGAAGACTTTCATTCCCTCCTTCAATATACTGATCCTCACTGTAATACTGTGTAGACCTAACATTTTGCTGGTCAAAGTAATTTCCGGAATTTGGAGGAACAAAAGAACGCTGCCCTTGGGTTAACACACCTCGACCTCTACCTCTATTTGCTGACTGAAGACCACCACGACCTCGTGAAGCAGATGTTGCTCCATTACGCTGCAACAATGCCGGACAACTGTTCTTAAAATGACCTTCCTCCCTACAATAAGCACATTGATTGGGACCTAGCAAAGGTCTTGGAATGAATGGTTCAGGCTTTTGATACAACCTCTGAAACTGCGGAGGCTGTTGAAACTGAGGCTGAACATAACTAGGAGGATAAGCCTGTTGCAAGAGAACTTTAGTTTTTAATTCTTTCGTCTTTTTCTCTTGTTTTTCCCTTTCTTCTTTGTCTCTATTTTCATAATATTGTGCAGTAGCCAATATCTGGGCGGAAGAAGAAACTGCCCATGAACTCTCGGAGTCTTTTAGCTTGTGTGATAGTTCAGGAAGCAAGTTATATACGAACTTATCCACAAATAATCGCTGTCCCCCTTCTGTAGCCATATCTTGACCACTGTGATCAATGAATGTCTCCTCGAATCGGGTAAAGAAATCGGAAACACTTTCATCTTTCTTTTGTTTACATGCTGCTAGCTTATCCCAATTAACTCTTAAAGCAGGCATCATTGTTTTCATTAATGTAATAATCCTACCAGGGAGTTCTGAGATCAAAGCGTCGGGCTTTGCACCACCTACTTGACCTCTATCTGCGGCAATAATAGCGTTCCAATCGCCGCCTAATTCTTGAGCGTGATCCTCTCTACGAATTTTAGCCCATATTGTCTGTGGAACTACATTTCCCATCAACATGTCAATATCTGCTAGATTCATAATACATGCATCAACTGTTTGCGACAACTCTTTATAGTAACCAGCAGGATTTTTGCGTGAATCTGGTAGTGACTGTTTAAGTGCTAAAACTTCAGACCTTTTCCAGGGGACATGTATCCATATGCGCTGAAAATGCGCAGGAATAGCTGGATTAGCACCTGCTGCTGCAACTTCTTCCTTCCATATTGGAGAAACCTCTCTCATGGGATAGTTTTTCAGTGCTGTCCTAACTGAAGGATCAGAATCATGAAAAGTCTGTGAGAACAATAGGGATCTGAAAGAAATAAGTGTTCTGACAGCGTTTTCAACCTTAGGACCCACAATAAGTCCTTTGTCAAAGTCAGCCTGAACATCTAACAGATCCTGTGGGACCGAACCCAAATTCATATCCTCCCATTCTTTAGCGAGAGTATCGCACATAACTTTAAAAACATATCTCTGCGTAGGTGCATTCCATTGCAGAAAGGTGGACATAATATCAGACGTACTATATTGGGGACCCTTCTTGATCCATCTACAAGCAAGTGAGTCCAATTTTTCTCGCTCTTCGGAGTCTGGGAATTGACTACGAGACTGTCTTCGAGAAAAAGCTGGAGACACATTTAAAGCTTCAAAGAAAGGTGATAAGAGACCAGAGACAGTATCTGCAAATCGCTTACGCATAGATGGAGAATTTGACATAAGGATAGGGGACAAGGTATTAGGTGAATTAACTAAAGGAGCATTAGGAATTGCCAAAGGAGCAGAAGGCAAAGGAGTTAAAGGCAAAGCTGGCATAGGCAATACTTGAGGAGGCAAATGTGGAAAAGCTGGAGCAGGCGGAAGCACAACTGGCGGCTGAACAGGCTGTAACATCGGGGGTGCATTAGCACCTTGTACATAGGGCGGAGGCAATTTCAATAAGTGGGACATTAAGGAATCTTCCTCAAAATCTTTTCTCTTATCAAGGGAAGAGATAGGCAACGTCGGATAGCATTTATCTATTGCCATTCGATGCTGTCTGTCTGAAATTTCCATTGCATTATCTATTTCATCATCTTTGAATTGCTGAGCAGCCTGTATAATCGTCATTCCCTGTGTTTTCCTATCTCGTTTCGCTTGTTTAATTTCTCTCTGTTTGGCTTCCTTACGCCAAAGGCGAAAAGAGTCAAACATTGCCGGCCGGGCTTTTCTTTTAAATAACGTTGCTTCTAAATTATCTAGCACATCAGTTTCGAAACTACCATTTTCTGGCCATTTAAAAACACCATCTTTCTTTGTATATCGGGTCCATGTCTTATTAAAGGCAATAGGACCAACACCATGTTTAGAATAGAGCTCATATGTGGGAGTTCCAACCGAAGGAATCGGACAGGAGTCCTCAAGCTGGGAGTCCCTATTACAACCAAAGCAACAAAGTTTTCCAAACTTAGTCAGACCAGACATCTCACGATTTTTACTGGCTTTTCACAAACATCAAGGGGGTAAAACTTTCAGTTTACACAGCACAAATGCACTTACCCCTCGGCTTTGGCCACTGCAATGGCCAAATCTAAGGACCTAAGGACAAAACAAAGACCAAAATTTGTGGGCGCGACCCACCAAATACTTAACTAAGGATGTCTTCTTACACCAACAGAGGCCCGTCTATCGTCTCGCTTTACCATACATCATCAAAGAAAGGGCCAAGGCAGGGCGGCAGTCAGGGCAGCAGTCGTCAGTAGCCGTCAGGAAGGAGTAACCGCGCTGAAAAAGACCTTCGGACCACTTCGACATACAGGGGTCGCTTGACGTGGCTCGCGATTCCTCCAGAATTTTCTTGCGGGGTTCCTCACGACCTTCAGGCAGAACCGGTACCGCTGAAGCCGCCCCACGTTGGGCGCCAGTTGAAGAACCAGAACCTTATGGGCCTGGCGGCGCAGGGTACGCCTGAAATCTCCTTGGATTCACCTGCCTCAACTAACAGAGACACGGGACACTCTGTCAGGCGTAAAAGATCAGATTTTATTAGCTGCAGCTAGTACAGTTGTCCAAGAAGTACACAAGGTATGTTCTCAGGAGACTGCCACTTTACTTTGTGGCGCACAATCTTATATACCGTATAAAAACCATTTATTAACTCCATACACTCCCAGAACACATAGAAAGGAGCCAGTAAGAATAACGTAAAGATAGAACAGAGCCAATAGAAATGTCGGAAAACAAGACAGCACCAATAGAAGGAATTGGAAAACAAAGTATCAAGTGACTTAAGGTTGCCTCCCCTCCAGCTGTGTTTGTCACCCCTCCCTTGAACTAATTCATTAACCGATCCACAACGAAGTTGCATGTGGTGCGATAAGTTTGTGTGCGTTTGGAGGACAGTTGTGAAATGAGAGAATACTAGCAAAGGACAGCGAGGGCCAGACGATAAGATAAGATCGGCGGAGAATAGTGTGAGCCTACAGATAGTTGAAACAAGGATTAGAAAACCAGACAGGGATTAGTGTACTCGGTCAGACCTTAATACCAGCCTTGTAAAGATAGAGGCAGAAGGCTGTTTTGAACACCATGTTGCAGAATAAGCAGAAAAGGCAGAATGGACTTCGTTCGCTGTGCTGCCTGAGTGAAGGCAACATAAAATGGCGGCGGGCCACAAAATGGCGGGTCGATACGATCGTATTAAAAATCGAATTTCCTCACCAGGGCCCCCCAGCGGGGGGGGATCTGCCCGGGAGGGCTCCCCCCTCCGTGCCGCGGGTCCTTTTCGAGCCCCGATGCCCTCCTCAGTTAGCCAGTCCCATGCCTCTTCCGGGGAATCGAAGAAGTAAGCCTTGCCCGCCATAATGACTTTAAGTCTCGCAGGAAAGAGGAGCATGTACGAAAGTTGCATAGCCCTGAGTTTTTGTTTAACTTGCTCATATGAGCGGCGACGGGCCTGGACCTCCCGGGTGTAGTCCGGGAATACTAAGATTTTGTGATTTTCCCACTGAAGATTTTCGGAGCGCCTTGCTTCTTTGAGGATATTGTCACGGTCTCTAAAGTTGAGGATTCGTGCAATCATCGGGCGTTTTGGACCGCCAGGAGGGGGGCGCGGGGCAAGGGCCCTGTGAGCACGCTCCACTGCAAACCAGGGTGAAAGAGTTTGGTCTGGCATCCAAGTTTTGATCCACTGCTCCAAGAATTCTGTGGCTTTATCTTCCTCCGAGCCTTCTGGGAATCTTACAAAACGTAGGTTGTTTCGTCTCGATCGGTTTTCTGCATCTTCCACCCGGCGGTGTAGCTCGGATGTACGAGTCTGTAGCTGGGCCACTTTGGTCCTAAGGTCAGCTAGTTCGTCCTCGTTGTGAGAGACCCGGCCCTCCACTTCAGTGATACGATTCACCGCGTTTCTGAGGTCTTGCCTGATGAGGCCCATGTCCTCACGCACCTCCCCAATTTTAGTCTCCACAGCTGCTTGCGATGATTGAATTGCCAGGAGGATGGCATTCACTCCGTCTGATGCCGGGCCCCCCACTGCTGTCTCTCCATGTCCTCTAGGACCTGTTGATGTTGTAAATTGATCTATCTTTTGTTGAGAGGGTGGGGGATGTTTACTCGCTCTGTCCTTCCCCATTTTGTCTGGGGGGGGTGGGGTGTCTTATTTGGATTATGCAGCTCTTCCGTCTAAATTCTATACCCTAGGCGCACTCACAGGGAAGGTCTCAGAGGAGGACCATCAGTAGGGTCTCATCAGGGTGCGTCAGCGATCGCTGTCGCAGTCCCTTCCTTGGGATTTGGCGGCCACCGGTCAGCCAGGTGTTGCTGGTCTGCCAAGTGGCTGGTTTCTCCCCGTTCCAGGTTCTGTCTGACGACTTTGAGAAGTCGCGGAGCGCTTTGACCCTCTGGAGGCTTCAGCACATCTTTAGTAGGTTCCCATCACCAGGGTCTGTTGGCATGCATTATCAGCGTTATGGCCGTGGGATGGGAACAGGTCTCAGGGGAGTCTCTTCAAAACTGAAGATTAGGGATCGCAGGGGCACAGCCTTGTCGCCCAACTCCGCTGCGTCCTATTGGGCTCCTTTTGCGTTGTTTTATTTGGGGGGGAGGGGGTGGGGGCTCGTGTCTCTCTTCTCCCTCCTTCCTCTCTCTCTCTTTCTTCCAGGAGGGCAGCTTCGTTCTTGGGCGGCCGGACCCGGAGCCTGAGGGCCACTCACCTCGCCCCTGTCGCCCGGGATCAGCGGTCAGGAGTGCAGCCGCGCCGCTCAGCCGCGCCCTACCCGGCTCAAGTGAGGGCGCCCCCACCTTACGGCTCACCTCTTCGGCGCTAGCATCGTTTTGTCCATTTCGCCGGGGTGGGGTACACCGAGCCGGTCGCATCGCCTCTTCTCCTACGGGGGGCTCCAATTTACAGGGTCAAGTCCAAGCGCCCCCTGCATCACGCGCGGCTCGCTCACCCGCAGCGGTCTTCCTGCCAGGCAAGCCCTCATCCCGGGGCCCTGCCGTGCCTATCAGGCAGGGGAGCCCTCGTCCCAGGGCTCACCCTCTCCGGGCTTCCCCTCTGTCTCTTGAGCCCGGTGTCACGGAGCCCGGGTCTCCGAGGGGGGGACCAACGAAGCCGATCGCGTTGCTCCTCCACCCGCATGGGGCTCCAGGTCACAGCCTGCTCCAGGCACTTCGCGCGCCGCACACGGCACTCTCATCGGAGGCGGCCCCGTCAGCGGGCAGGCCCCAATCCCCGGGCCCGCCGAGACACCGCCAGCCCGGCCGCCATCTTTAGAAACCTGCCGATCCGGACCCGGCCAGCGTTCGCAGCTTGGGCTGTGCCGACCCCGGTACCGGAGGTCTCTCCGAGGTCCAGGAGCCCGCGGGAACGGCTAGGGCAGCATATTAAACTTCTTAGTGACAGCTTCTTAGGGCGGATGACGGAGGGGTCCAGAGCACTCTCAGAGTGCGACCGCCATCTTGACGCCCGAAGCCACGCCTCCCCAATAAATGTAAGCTTAACTCCACATTTTTACATTAAAGGACAGATCCATGTTAGCCTTGAACACTCAAAGACAGCTGTCATCGTGATGGCAGGTGTGTAAACGTCCACACCTAAGTACAATGTCAACCTACCATGAAGAGTTTCATTGTGAAGATAAAAATAGAAACAAGAAATGTCTGCCCTCACTGTTGGCATGTAGGCTTATCAGTAGTCTGCATGGAGAAGGAATCACGCACTCTCTAATACAGATACTAATGAATGAAAGTGAAGCAAACTTAGAAAAAGCCATTTCTAAATGGGAACTATCATAGTGTTCACAACAGAAATGTGAAGACATGGTTTCCTGGATTCAGGGGTATCATTGGGCTTGTTAAGGATGATGTGATCTCTCTAGATTCAATGATGGAATGCTTCTTTACAGTTCTCCAACCTCTGGTTAAAATGATTTTGCTTCTTGGTTGGGCTTGATCAACTGCACTACGTGGTCCTAATGGATCATGGGTGGGTCACTCCTTTGTGACAACATCCCCACAGACTTTGGTCTGCTGGGCTTGTGTTTTGCTCATTTCATTAGGCAGGGACCTGAGCACCAGACAGTAGCATGGCTTCTTGAAAGTCTTAGGCCTATTTGTGGTTTTGAGAAAAATTACTGCCTGAAGGGTTTTGTTCCTAGCAAATTTAAGTCTGTTTTAGGACCAGTGGTGATAAGTGAGAGGCAAGTACATTTTAAATCATAATTTAAAGCCTCTTCCAATGAGTGCAACGTAAACTGCATTATATTTTTGCATTACTGAGGTGGGGAGACTGTTATGAACTTGGAAATGGAATGTGTGCTCACATTGGTCAAAAGTAGACACCATTAGTTAGTGCCTACTATCTACTACACAATGCTATGTTCCATATCCACAGTCCGCGATTTTAAATTGTTTTCCCTAAGACTACAGCTGTCTCTCCTATTTTGTCCTTCCTATGCCAGTGTACATTGAGATTCCATATCTGATACAATATGTATTTCTATAATGCTTCCTGTCCTACTCCATCTATCTTTTGCTGCAATATCCTCATTTCATGTTGGTTTATTTTCAATCTTAAATTCTCAATTGTCAACTAATTTTCCTTTTACATTATGAAATCCTTTTAATTTTGAGTGGCACTTTCATGTTGCTACTCATTCAATTTTGACCTAACACTTTTAATTTGTTATTTTACCTATTTGTTTAATGTCTGTTCAGTTTGTAAATAATTCCTATAAAAGGCAAATATTTGAATCATATTTGAAATACTGTGGAATTATTATTGACTCTTTTTGTTTATTTGGTAGAGTGTGGAAGCTCATCTATTTTATTTTCCACCTCTACTCCTCCTTACAGCAAGCAAACATAACATTGACCACCACTCCAACTGAAACCACCATGGCACAACTGAAGTGCATCCTACTTGAATGATTGCTCGGCAAACATGCCCCGGAAATATCAAACACAATC